>NC_134210.1:42303280-44703280 GCF_965140235.1 Caretta caretta | reverse complement strand
CTATTTAAACAAAATTTCAGAATAAAACTTTAAGGAGAGCTTTACCTTTGTAACACCAGTGTTTTGTTTTGAAAGGAGACTTTCGCTTGTTCCATTTCTCTTTCCAGATCTTCTGTGGCACTAAAAACAAATGCAATAGCAGAAGACTTTAGAATTCTATAGACAAAAACTACACATTTTAAATAAAACATGGTTACACTGTCTTCTTTTGGAGTAAGACACTTTT
The DNA here is from genome assembly GCF_965140235.1 of Caretta caretta. Lineage (NCBI taxonomy): Eukaryota > Metazoa > Chordata > Testudines > Cheloniidae > Caretta > Caretta caretta. The sequence goes on along the minus strand of NC_134210.1, from coordinate 44,703,054 downwards.
CCAATATATTATTGATGAACTTCCCCTTTAAAAAGCAGAGGATTCCTGATTATGGTATCATTGTGCCACTGGTATCACAGTACATGCGTTTTGCTGTGCTTTTATATCAACTTGGTTTCCAGTGCTATGGCAGAAAGAATATTTGTATAATGATTTGGAGGAACAAAAGTTAAAGAGAACCACTAAGACCCACCAATTCACAGATTCAACCCCCCACCCCACACACACAACTAAACAAAGACGGAGCTGATAGCAACCCCTGCTTGTCTAAACTCTCTATTATGAAGTATGCTTGTGACCTTTTCTTTAAGAACCATCATCACCTCCATTTCTGCAGCAGACCTTTAATACTCAGCAGGGAGAAATCCTCTAGTCTATAGAAGTGCCTTTTATTTGTCCCATGAAATTCCATTCAGATTTAACTGCTTTGTAAAGTGTAATTAGGCTACTCAGGAAGATGTAGCCTGCAAACCCAATGAACATTCTAAAGAGCCTAGTCCCGCTGCCACCAAAGCGGCAACAGCAGCCTGTCCACTAGGAATACTTCGGAGAAGCTATACCAGAGCAGGGAGAGGGAGAGGGAAAGGGAAAGGATCTCCCCACTACTCTCCTGATCCCAGCATCCGGTCAAAGATCCTCATCCCTACTCTGGAAGCACCAGACGGAACAGAAGCTCCCTCAACTCCCAAGTGGCAGAGGGAGTGAGTCAGACCTAGTTCCCCTCAGTCACCCCCTGGATTCAGCACATGGTGTCAGCCCTCCACTATCAGAGTTAGTCTTGTAGCCCAAATTGTAGAAGTTGGTGCTACAGTATTGAAAGCTGAGGGTTTAAATCCTCCTGATGAGACACAGTTACACAGTTAGGATTTGGTACATAACAGTTTTGTTGAGGAAATTACACATGAAACAAACCCAACTCCCAAAGTTAAAAGAATGTTATTTAGCCTACAAAAATCAAGCACTTGAAATTTAAAGGAAGTGCCAGATGTATAATTGTCCATGCAGCCTTAATTCAACCACATTGAGTATATGCATTATGATCTTAATTACACAATCACAATCTATTTTTTCCATAGGACCTCTGTCTCATTCCACACACAAATTGGATGCACAAAAGGGCTGAATTAAGATTGCATGAGCAATCATGAATCTGACAATTCCTAACTTTGTGTCCAGTTTTGCAACCTAAATAATATTATTGACTTTTTCCTATGTAAGGATATTTACATTTCAGAACTAACTAGCATCACCACAGGAATGTGTTAGTTTTTTTTCCTGTAGGCCATAATACTAGAAGCTCCTGCTGTCCCTCAGTAATGCAAAACAGCACTCAGAACTAGTGCCAAAAACTGCGATCATGATTCTCCTCTGATTATGGTTGCTTAAAAATATTTAACAGAACAAAAATCCTACTATGAACAGATTTGGGGATGGAGAAAAATCAGGAAGGGGAATGCCTTCACTTTTCTATTCATAATCAGCATTTTAAAGACCAGAAAGAAAAGTAAGAACACATTATTTAGAGAATTCTGTATCTCCCACCGTTTGAATCATTAGAAATATTTGTTTGAAAATAGCATCTGTATTTGAGTTTCTGCTTCTGATGCTTATCTATCTGAACTCTTAAAGAGAATATTAGAAATATTCTGATCACTGCAACCAGTTACAAGAGTACATTCCCTTTTTTAAAGCATCTTTATTATAAAAGCATAATTAATAAGAGGAACCAGTAACCTGAAAGTCCAATGTAGTTTTGGACCCTAAATGCAACTTGCTATCTGAATGCCTAACATAGGCAAAATACTATGATTCTACATAAGATTCTATTCTCATTTAAAAGTGGAATTTAGTTTAGCACTCGGATATTTGTACCTAAATCCCAGCCAACACTCTGAAGACTATGGGTCTGAGAGAGCAGAGTCCACATCATATGAAAAAATATTTGAGGGGTGGAATAAAATTTCTCTGCTTCCCCCTCTGCACTCCACAAGTGAAATTAAAGCTCTGATAATTAATCCAACATTCTTATTAAAAGGAGAACAGTAAGAATAGAACCTATGACAGCTTTCCCCTTCCACTATTTTTAACTTTTAAAATAGTGGTATCAGAAGACATACGCCTCAAATAGCTTTTCTTCTATGGCTTGGTCTGGAATGCTTTCTTCACCTGGAAATAAATAATATTTTTAAGTTAGCGAGACTGAAAAAAAAATCTGTTTACACAGAACATGTGAGATGTCAGTTGAACAGATTTTTGGAAGTCTTTATTATAGTTTTAACTTTGTGATGATATTGAAAAGGGTCTAATTTGAAATTCCGAAACCACACCATTGTCACACGATTATAACTTTGCAAACAAAGAGGTTGGATATTCAGTGCAAGAATAAGGTATTTAACAAAAATCTGAACAAGCATCTTGTTTGTAAAATAAGAAACACTTTAAAATGTTTACATTTATTATTGGTTTCTCATCTTTTATTACTTTACTGCAATATCAGTCAAATTAAGATAGAAGGTACATTATTTTCTGTTATGACAGCATGTACACTTACTTGCATTGGATAGACACGGTGAAGAATGACAGAGAGAAAAAGGTTTAAAGATGAATGAAGCCAGGAAAGTGATACAAAACAGAAAGCGGTGGAAGACTTTGTTTGGCTCCATTGTTGCTGTGGAGCTAATGGACAGGAATCAAAGAAAGACAAAGACTTACCTGAATGAACTGTTGTATTATATTCCATAAGTTGCTGTTTTATTTGTTCTCTTAGTCTATAAGAGGAAACAAGAAAAGTAAAATAAAAAGTATTTTATCATTTTATTTTTTTAGATTTAAAACAATAAAGACACCTAATCTAAAGCTCTAGACACCCCCAAACATCATAAATACAACAAATAAAATCCCAGACACTTCAAAAGAAAGTCAGACACCTAAAAAAACTCCTTTCCATCCATTTGTTATTGTGGGAAGTATACTCTCAGCCCTCTCCAACAACACTATCAAAAGAGTATTTTGCAGCATACCCAGCAAAATATTTGCAGTTCTGGGTTTTTTTTGTTTTTTTAACAGCATCTGTTATTCTAAAGGCATCCTCAAACCAACAGTGAATTATAATAGCACAGTCACTGTGATAACAATGACCTCAATGGACTAAGGTGACATCTTCACTGAAGGGGGAGGGAGGGAAGGAAGAGTGTGTGTTTTCATCAGGATAGATATCCATGTAAAAATCCTAGTGGAGAATTAACCAAGATAGGAACCATCTCCCCAGCTACTCACTACACCTGGCTCCAGACTGCTCCAGCCCCAGCTCCACTCTGCCTCAGCACTGCTGGTGCTCTGGCTCCAGCTCCCTGGGCTGCTTTTTCTGGCCCCTCTAGCTCTGGTTGCTGCAGCTCTGCTCCCAGCACAGGACTACTCTCTGGGCTGCTTCTGTGGTTCTGCTCCCAGCACTGGCCTGATCCCAGGGCTGCTTCTCTGACTAGCACAGCTCTGCTCCCCAGCTCAGCTCAGGCCCACTCTGTATGACCCAGGCAATTCCAGCTCACATGGAGCATGCCTCCCTCCCAGCCTCCTGACTTCATTAGCCTGCCTGCCCTGATCTGGAGCACTGGCCTCTCCCCATTGCCCCTGGGGACCATTAGTCTCAGGCTTCTGATTTCCCAATGACCCTTCCCCTTCCTTTTGATAGTGGGAACTAGCCAACAAACCCCGCCCAAATTATTTAAGGGGACAACAGTCCCCTTACTCAGACATAACCTCAGCTACACAGACCTCCATATTACAATGTCATGGCGAAGTTTTACTGAGCATAGAAATGAAGGGCTCCAGGCTTAGCCCTGGCTCTTTCGGGAGGGGGCCCCAAGGCTTTGCTAGTGCAATATGAGTCACCAGACATGGTTACTACTGGACGCTTCAGCAACCCGGAGAGGTTCAGATCTGGGCGGGCTGCATCCCTAGGTCACGTAGGCCCATGGGATGGGGGCTCGGCCCGCCCTCGGCTCCCCTCCCGTACACGCCAGGGCCCGGACGGAGAGTGCCAGGGCAGCGGCCGGGGGGGGCTCCAGGAGCCGGGCGTCACAGAGAAAGGGCTGGGCTGAGCCTGGCCCGGGGGTCATTTCAGTCCAGGTCCCCGCGTCCGGCTCTGAGCGAGAGGCTCGGCGGAGGGGGCCGCAGGCCCCGCCCGGCGCGGAGATCCGCGGGTTCGACCGACGCTTTGGGGCCGCTGGAGACTCCCGCAGCGCAGGCGCGGCCAGCTCCGGCCCCGAGCCGCAGTACTGACCGGAACAGGGTCACCAGGTCCAGCTTCTCGCCAGCCTCAGCCCCCAGCCTCGAGGCCGCCCCGGTCTCCACGGATCCACCGGCGGCAGCGCTGTGGGCCGCCAGCTTCCCCAGGGCTTTGGACGCGGCCTCCACTCGCTGTAGCGGCTCCATCCAGGCGGCGGCAACGACGCCCGACAGCGGCTCAACCGCCGCCGGGTTGCGCCTTCAAACCGCCCGCCGCCGCCGCACGTCACTAGCGCCATCGATGAGCGCGGCCAGCGGCTACTCCTGGCTGGGTACCAGCAATCCTTCCGGTCGCTTCCCGGGCTCGTAATTCGGCATTCTCCTCTCAGGCCTGACGAGAGGACAGTCCCCGCGGGAAGGGGGAGGGGGAGGGAGCCCGCAGGGTGGTTGCGGGGAGCGTGGCTCCAGCTGACCCAGCCGGGACGGGGGAGAGGGTTCATAGCTCCACCATACCCAGCGGGGGGCGGGAGGATGGCTCCAGCAGACACAGCCCCGGGGAGGGGGGAGAGTTCATAGCTCCAGCATAGCCGGGGCGGGGGAGGGGAACGGCTCCAGCTGACACAACCGGGAGGGAGGCGGGAGAGGGTTCATGGCTCCAGCAGCATGCCCAGCCGAAAGGGAGGATGGCTCAAGCAGACACAGCATGAGCTGGAGTTGGTGGACAAGGCAGCTGTCTAGGGGTAGATGGTGCCCGGGGCAGGGTGGGGCACTATTGTGCTCTGACCCCGCACCACACCATGGCTAATCTGAGCAGTGCGTTGCATACTTCACCCGCAAGTGTTTTTGCCCCTCACACTAGACTCTAGCCAGGCACAGAGCGGCTGTGTGACCTGGCCCGCCCATGTCCTTTCCTTTATCAACTTTCATACCCAGCTCATTTCACAGTTCAGCCCCGTCCTGACATTCTGCTGCTCTAGCCAAGAGGATTTTAACAGAAATACTCCTTTGCCTTCACTTTTCAAGCACGGAGGTGTAGCACTGTTTCATGCTTGTTCCTGGTTTTTAAGTGCACTTGCAACATTACATCTAAGTGTAGTGATTTTGAACAGGCCCACCGACAGAAATTCCAGGCCTGAGGGCAGAACAGTCAGTGGGCCCCCACGCATGCACAAGCCCTGTGGACACAGTCCACCTGACATTTGGGGGGTGCTGCCCCTGCGCTGGCTGGTGCCCAGTGGGCTGCTGGCTGAGCTGCTGGGTGCACTCTTCCAGCACAGCCAGGGCTTCCACATGCCCGCCCCGTAGGGTTGCCAACTGCCTAATCATGATGCAAACCCAAAGACCCTTGCCCTAGCGCAGCTCCTTCCGAGACTAGGCCCCTCCCCCGAGGCCCTGCCCCTGCTCACTCCCCCCCCCCCCACTCTCACCAGGCTGGGGCAGCAGTGTGGGAGGGGGTGTGGGCTCTGGGAGGGAGTTTGGGTACAGAAGAGGGTGCAGGGTTGGGCTCTCCGAGGGGTTTGGATGTGGGAGGGGTGAGGGCTCAGGGAAGGAGTTTGGGTGAGGAGTGTGGGCTCTAGGCTGGGGCAGAGGTACAGGAGGGGGTCAGTGCTTACCTCAGATGACTCCCGAAAGCAACCGGCACACCTCTCTGACAGCAGCTCCTTGGCAGGGGGCCTAGGAGGTCTCTGTGTGCTGCTGCTTACAGGCACTTGCCTTGCAGCTCCCAGCCAATGGGAGCTGCAGAGTTGGTGCTTGGGGTGGGTGGGGACACAGCACACGGAGACCCCCTCTCCAGGTCTATGCCAGTTGCTTCTGGGAGCAGTGTGGAGCAAGGGCGGGAAGGAAGCCTGCCTTAGCTCTGCTGCCAGCAGTGATGGCTGGGGGCCCCTAGGCCATTGCCCCCTTTCTCTCCTGTCAGCAGGCCTGGTTTTCTTGGAAGTTTGTGCAAGACCAGCCTGAGGTCTGAGAGTGATGTGCTTACACACACACACCCACCCACCCCTTTTAAGGAAACAGTACATGTAAGTAATTCTCCCCCCATCCTGTTTTATAAGATCTCATTGAACAGGTTACTAAATTTGTTTCATATTTAATTTATATATAAAAAGAATTGGAACATTACCACTTCATAAAGTCCAATTCTGTGACACTGACAGACCAGCCAACTAGTGTATGAACCATAACAAGAGGTATTGCACTTATATCAAGACAATTTGTGAATTTCAGAGATGTACTAGACTAGCACTCACTCAATTACTACAAATTAATGAATAGAAATGAAGGGTAGATGCTAAATATGTTTGTGTTTACCTATATTCGGTGAGAAGTTTAAAAGAATAACCAAATAGCTTATAGATCAGGAGTTCTCAAACTGAGAGGTTGGGACCCCTCAGGGTCACAAGCTGTCGGCCTCCACTTCAAACCCTGCTTTGCCTCCAGCATTTATAATGGTGTTATAAAGTAGAAACCACTTAAAAAAAATATATTTAAGCATGAGGGTCACAGTGAGAGGCTTGCTCTGTAAAAGGGGTCACCACAACAAAAGTTTGAGAACCACTGTTGTGGATGCTAATTTCCTTTCATGTCTTAATTATGTATGTGACTGTCCAGTTAACCAGTCCTCCATTATAACAGAGATAAACTGAAGACAATGTAGGTATTAGTTTCCTACAATATTTTACACCTTTGATCTTATGGTTAATTGCCATATGTTAATCAGGGTAACGGCTTACCCATGTATGCCTAGTAAACAGAATGTTAGCTTTAAAGTGATGGGACGGTGTGTGCTTAAAGAATCCTCAGTCATATGATGTGCTCAAAAATGCATAACAGCTGCTTCAGGTATAAAAATGAAACCTGGGGCCTGATCCTTTCATCTCTAGTCTGCTTAAACTTTGACCAGGTAAAAACTATTTGGAAGAGTTCCATCCAACATGTATTTGGAATACCCTGGAAAAAAAATGCAAGGACGGACTTTAACTTTACATCTAAGCTGCCTTTTCATTCTGATCTGATGACATCATTCGAGAGATACCTTTTACAAGCCAGCAGTTGAATCTAGTACGGCTCTGATCCTGAACTATGAACACAGAATCACTTGTATGTATATTGATCTTTTAACCATGTGTAGCTCTTTCCTTTTAATGCTAAATCTAAGATTTAGTTATCAAGGATTGGCAGACAGGAGGATATGTAGGTAATATCTGAGATTCATATTGACCTCAGGATGTGTCTAATCCTTTGGGATTGGTGAGCCAAGTGCAAGTATAGTAGTGAACTAATTGACAGTACAAGTTCTCCACAAAAGGTAGTTTACTAGTCATCATACATCCATTACAACACTGAATGGATTTATGGTAGTCATGAGAGCACTTTTAATATTCTAAGATTATGCCTGCTACTCCTATGTCATCTCTTTGAGAGAGACAGACTGAGACAGGCACCTGCCAATACTGCATCTCCTCTGGAGAGATTAAACTTTTACATTGATGCAGTGTATGGGTCGCATAGCCAGGCCATCTGTTCTCCAGGCTAAGACACCCATGGCATTTTAGGTTAGAGGGGAGATGACTAGAAAAGCTGGACACCTGTAGCAAGAGGTAGTGGTAAGTTATATGCTCTGTGTTCTTAAGGATGAACCTATAGCTTGATGTTAGCAAAGCTGCACTACATTTTTACAGTGCAATAAACACATTTCTGCAGCTATGATGGGAAATCTGCCCTTGCTCTGGCAAATACAGTTGGTAGATGTCAGGATGGTCTCTTGCTACTGAGATTTTCTCTGGCATTATAGGGCCCACTGATCCTGCTCTTAGTGCAAAAAAAGAGTTTTGTTTTGTTTTTTTTTAAGCTGAGACAACCCCTACCCCTGTGAGCACTCCAGGTAAACTTAGAGTGACAAGGTGGGTGAGAATAAGCAAGCAGCTTCCCAGGTTAAGGTTTCTCACTGGAAAGTGATTATAACTTAGACTTAATCATGATAGGAAACCAAGTAAGAAGCATAAAATGCTTTATTAAAAGCTTTAGGTCAAGGACAAGATTATATATATATATACACACACACACAAACATACAATGGCACATGGTGCCAACTTTAGACTAAATTTTGCTAGTTTTATATAAAAAAAGTTATACCACTTTTGACACAGGCTTAGCCAGATCCTGTATGACTGCAGAGTTAAGCAGTGGAAGAGTGCTAATCTTAGCATTTTTGCTGCTGGCATATTTATTCTTGACTGTCTGAAATGAGATGAAAAGGAGGTTAAGTCTTGCATATTATAATTCCAGATGTTGCGGGGGGGGGTCAGTTTCCAACTAGACATTGGACAAGAGCTGAAAATTAGTCAGCTCGTCCAATGGCAGGTCTATGAATATCCAAAACCCACATTTAAGCAACCTTTTCCATGAGCTCACACCAGAGACTGTCTATACGAGACAGGTAGACCAGAGTGTCTATATTTACTGGTTAAACTTCATTAGTGAGCAGTTTGTTGAGTTAAGAGTTGTGCTGCACCAAGTGTTCTGTATTACTTGGTTCCCACCTTCACCATACCCATCCCGTAGAGGAAAATAAGTTCCTTACCATGTGCTTTGTAAGGCCCTGATTCACTAGGATCACATTCTTTGCCATATGTTGCATGACGGGGTGAAGAGCACTCTCAGTGTACGACATGTAGTGTTCTAAAGTTAGTGTCTAAGACAAGGAAACTAGAGTTATTCAGTAGTTTACACCAATTCTGTTAACCACCACCTAGAGGCAAAGATATGCTCCTTACTTCAAGCAGCACGACCTACATCCCATGTTCCCTTTCCAGAGTTGGAAGGATGTCATGCTTTCCACAAGCCCATCTTATTTTAGGTGGAACTTGCTTGGTACTAAGTCCAGAGTTCCCATTTTGGGAAATGGAACCATGCACCCTAGCCACTAATATAGGCTGGAGTTTAGTGTAGTTTGCTGCAGAATTCAGTGGGGTACCCCTTGTACGTTAGCTGTACCCACTTGATCAGTTTAGTCTCAAACTGGCAAGCACCAAGCTGGACTTACCCACTCGCCACCATTAAGAACCTTTAGAGCCAAGCAAAAAGCAGCTGCAGCAATCTGGGATGGAGGGTAGTGTACCATTTCATAATCCACCAGGGATAATTCCATCAGATATTTGGCTAGAGTGTGCTGTTCTAGGTCCACCTAGAACAAGAATCAAGCATTAGTTGTCCTGCAGGAAGCCCCCCCCGGGGAGGTGGGGGAAGAGAACCAAACCCATTCTACTTCTATTCTAGGGGGTGTAGAAAACAGACTGTCCCTAGCCCCACAGCTCTTGTTGCATAGCTTATGCAAGTCTTGTCCCATTATTAGTGCACCTGTTTCTGCCAATTGTGGCTTCTCCTTTTTGCCTGTACTAGGAGCAGCTTAGTCAGGTCTGCAAGCAACTCCATTCCCCTGAATATCAGCTGTCTTTGTGCATAGCTCTAAAGTGGCAGCTAGCTACCAGCCAGGACCAGAAACTTTCATTTTGGAGAAGCTGCATGGATGGAATTTTGTCCATTTATGAATACCTTCAGATCAACTTGCAGAAGTTCTAAAGTGATAAGTTCCTTTAAGAGAGGCTTCTAGAGCCTCATGAATTTTACCTCTCCAATCTTTGATGCCCTCCTTAGAAAGTGCAGTGGCAGAGGGCGGCCCAAGGCAAAGTCTAGAGCTTGTAGAATCTTCCTTTCCATTTGTTTGATCTGGTACTTGGTGTAAGTGTGGTCTGTTACAAAGGCAAAGTCCCCAATTTCAGGAGGATACATTTCCTCATACTTGCTGGCAATAAACATGGCCGTGACACCAACCAGCTGCAACATCTTCTTGGGCACACTGTTGTCCTATAGTAAGGAAGTGTTTAAGACAGGAATTTCAAAAGCCAATAAGCATATTTGTCACAGGACAGCTGGCTACATGCTGATGAAGTCAGGTTTAACACAAGAGTCTTTATACTACATTTAGTTTACTGCCCATCACTGTCGTGACCACACTGAAGTTCCTGGCCTGTTAGGAGGTAGTGTGAGTTTTAGTGTGCTACAGCAATTTATGAAGGAGTTACAGGAAAACAATTAAGAAGCTTCTAGATTAGCTGCAAGGAGGATTGTCATTAGCACACTAAAGCCACAATGATTCACATCAAGTACAAAGTTAGGTCCACAAATGTAGTGCTTAAAAACTAGTTATATTAAGTAATCCAATTAGTCATGTTTAATGATCCTGAAGTCTGAATTTTAATTTCAAAAGGATTATAGGAAAGGCAGATTGCTTTTCATAGTGACTGCATAGCAACATTAAGTAACATTCAGCTTGGGCTGTGTTCAGATGTCACTCTTATCCACTATATGCTAGAGATCAACAGAATCATGTCAAAGGAACAAGGTTCCAGGTCATGCCCTTACCTGCAGAAAGCGATCAATGATGGCAGCAGTCATGTACATAGTCTCTGAAAGTAGTCTGAATTTCATCTGAACCTGCACAAGCCAGTCAATTAGGATAGCCCGCATGTTTCCAGTAACTTCCTGGCCTGCCAGGTATTTTGGTCTGACAGCTTGTTGCTTCTGCATGGAAAAAGGAATGTTTGTTACAATAGCAATTCCTGCATGTGAGGAGCATTGGCACTACTGTAGACCCTTTAGAAAACTGTAGGGGTTGCTAGTCTTGGCCAAAAAAGTGCAGAGTCTCACTTCAAATATCTCTTGGCCAAAGAAGGCCACAGTACATGGCAATTGTGGCTACTTTGCCTTAGTAGAGTAAATGTCAGTGCTGATAGTTTTAGTAGGCTAGTTCTGCTGATCACTAATGTTTTCAGAGTCTGTTAGAGCTCTTATATGCAGTGTATTTGTAGCCATGTTGGTCACAGGATATGAGAGAGACCTAGTGGGTGAAGGAATCTTTTATTGGACCAAATTCTGTTGGTGAGAGAGCAGAGCTCTGTGTGGCTCAAAAGCTTCTCACCAACAGAAATTGGTCCAATAAAAGACAAGGTCCCACCTTGTCTCTCTAGGTTGTTAGATTAAGAGAAATGCTTGCCGAGATTCCCGCAATTTAGGAGTACCATAAGACAAGTTAAGGAATAGATGTCCAGTTTCCCAAATCGCGATTGCACCAAAGATATGGAGACATACTAGAGTCAGAGTAAAGTAGAATGGCAGCAGATATGGTTCTTTGTACCAACCTCAAGGTCTCTTAGATAGCCATAGATGTCCTTTACATATTCACTGCAGAGATTTGGGTCAGCCCCATCGTCTGCATCTACATCTTTCACTTCAAGCAAGACGTCAGAAAAAGCCTGGCACAGCACCTCCTCTGCTGGCACAGATCCAGAGGTCTCCATGGGGCTTGGGGATGGAGACTCCAACTGGGGAGAAAGTTTAAGATTGAGTCTTCAGTAGAAGCTATTGGTGCACAGGGAGGTGGATTGCCTGCACCAATGGGAGAACCCCTCACATGGTTGGAGTCTACACTGAAGAGCTACAGGTGCACCTGTAGCCTTTCAAGTGTAGGCAGGTTCTCAGGTACTGCACTAGTGGGGCCATATAGATACCTTATTTATCTACTACTGATGGGTTAGCTAAATAATCCACTCACAGACTGCTACTTGACTTCACCACTGCTTTTATCCTTCCCCCGGGGGAGGGAACGGAGCTTGTAGGTGATGGGAGAAGCAGGCTCCACAGGCAGAGGCTCCAAGCCACGCAGGAGTCAGTGAGGTCATGGTACGTGTGGAGTGTGAAGAAGCGTGTTCCTCCTCCAGGCTCACCACGAGCCCTGCTGGTTGTGGCTAGCTCAGAGCAGGGGCTGCATGCCCAAGGGACTGGCACCGCACGGATACCTTAGCAGGCTCGGTGATTGGCTTCTGCTCCTTAGCCGGCTGGATCACCGTCTCCGCGGCTCTGATCGCTTTCCTGGCAAGGGGCTTCACCGCAGCGCTGGGGGGCTTCGCTTCCTGAGGAGAGAGAAGGGGGCCGTGAGCGGGCCAGGCTCGGGCTGCTCAGGGCTGCGTTGGGGACAGGCTCCGGGCCTTACCTTTTTGGGAAGCGCTTTGGGCGGCTGCTCGCCCACTTTGTTGCCGATGTCGCCCAGGGCAGTTCTCGGCCTGAGGCCGGGCTTGGCAGCAGCCGCTCCCCGCTTGGCGGCGGCCACATTGCTCTTCACTTGGTTCTCGGCGTTGACTCTGGTATTCTGCGGAGAAAAGTACCGGTCAGCGCGGCAGGCCTGGGCGGGGAGGGGACACTACGGCACCTCCACGCAACCTTCTGGGCGGCAGCTTCCTCGGGCGCAGCACTGCCCCCAGGTCCTCCCAGGCCATGGGCTCGCCGCTGAGCCAAGCCATTAGCCAGGCTTGCCCGAGCCTGCTCCAGGCGAGCAAACTGCGGGGGGTTGGAGTTGTTCCCTGCAGCGGGCCCGGGGAAGAAGCTGTAGCAGCACCCCGCGTGGAGGCGGATAGGTCCCCGCTTATACGCTCGCTATCTGCCCCCCACCCCGGAGAAGGAAGGGCCGCAGCCACCCATTCCCCTCCACGGGGGAAGCCAGGCGGGGCCCATGACCCCTTCTTGCCACCACTTACCCTGCTAATCCGCAGCGCCATGGCCCCCTGCGCCTTCTACACCACCGAGCCCCGAACCCTGGCTCCTCCGCTGCCGCTTGTTGTCCTGACAGCGGCTCAGCTCTCAAATGCACGATCCCGCAGTACCTACCGCCGCAGGTTTAAACCACGCACCGGGCTCCGTTCATTGGCTGCCCCTTCGTCTTCTCTCGATTGCCATTGGCCGCTCCTCGTTCCACCCCGAATGCGTCGCCGTGGAGACCCGGCGCTGATTCCTTTGGACGTTCGAAAAGGGGGCGGGGCAACTGGGGAGGGGGCTGGTTGTACCACGTGACGCCTTGTTGCATTTATGATTTCATCTCAGGAATAGGGGGGCTGCGTAGATTGGAGCCTGGGGGGTGGGACGTGGAGTTTGGCTAGATCCGTGGTTGGCAGTGTTTCAGTGGCTGTGTACATTCATTAACCCAGGAATTCTTAAAAGCAAGCTTCGCCTTGGGGAAGCATTAATGTAATATTCTGCATGGTGCCTATCGACCTTTGTTTCCTGATCGTGCTGGTTCTGAGGGTTAGTCACTATTATTGGAAATTCCAACACAGTCTGTACTTCAGGATTCAGAATTCACTGTCAGTCTAAATAAGGAATTAAAAAGTAAAATAAATATTGACCTCTTTGTGTCTGAATTAATTTTTTGAAAGAGGACATCTCATTGAGATGTTGGGTGAAGCAGGTAAGCTGGGAACAGATGTATGAAGGACATGGGCATGTCTCCTGGAGCAGAAATCCAGGATTGTAGGGGGATAGGGTTATGTGGAGTGAAAGTGGGATGGAGAGTGTGCCAGTCTGTACTCCTTTTTATAGGACTACAATAAATCATGTAGGTAGTATGCCTTGTGAAGTATCATTTGAATATTTGTAAGTTACTGATCATTATTATGATCATTATTACATTACAGTTTCCACGGTATGCATCTGATGAAGTGAGCTGTAGCTCACGAAAGCTCATGCTCAAATAAATCGGTTAGTCTCTAAGGTGCCACAAGTACTCCTTTTCTTTTTGCGAATACAGACTAACACGGCTGTTACTCTGAAACCTGTCATTATTATCCTGGTAAAATATGCATGGCAACATTGTATGTAAAGTTATAAGATTCTAGTGTATGATGTTATTGAGACATACTTCAAATTTGGGGAGCAGTCACACACTGGTTCTCCATAGACAAAAGCAGGGCTTAAATGTAGCCAGAGCCACCCAGAGCAAAGCTCTGGTAATTATTTTCAAACCCACAGGAGCCACAGTGCGTCTCGCGGGGCAGATGTCCTGAGCCCTGGTACACCCTGCTGGACTGAAACCAGTAAGACTGGTGAGAGAGACCTTTGCTTTGAATTCACTCTATCTTGTTCAGTTAGACCAGGGGTTCTCAAACTGAGGGTCATGACCCCCCCAGGGGGTCACAAGGTTATTACATGGGGGGGGTCACGAGCTGTCAGCCTCTACCCCCAAATCCTGCTTCGCCTCCAGCATTTATAATAATGTTAAATATTTTAAAAGTGTTTTTAATTTATAAAGGGGATTGCACTCAGAGGCTTGCTGTGTGAAAGGGGTCACCAGTACAAAAATTTGAGAACCACTGAGTTAGACATTAGTTTCATTTTATTTTTATTTTCTTATGACTTTTTTGCCTCATTACTTGAGTCACTTAAAATCTATCTTTCTGTAGTTAATAAACTTGTTTTACTATTTTATCTAAATCAGTGTGTTTGGACTGAATTGTTTAGGAAAATCCATTTGCGGTAATAGGATTTGTGCATATCATGTTCTATTAATAAAACGGTAGATTTTATATGAGCTTGTCTTCTCCAGGAGAGGGCTTGGCAATACAAGGCATACCCTTCTGGGAGAAAGTCTGAGAATGGGAGTGGTAACTCTCAGGACATGTCTATACTCAAACTTAAGTTGACCTATGTTAGGTCGATTTACAACCACCACAGTAATTACTGTGTTTTTTCATGCCCACATTGCCATCTTTTGCTGGTGGTGCACATCCTCATCGGGAGTGCTGTAAGGGTATAGATATTCAGGCCTGTCTGCAAAGGCCTATACTTTAAGAATTTAGGTATATGTTTATCATTTAGCTAGTTATAATAGAGGTATACAAGAGAGAATGAAAATCACTGTCTGACTGTATAAGGCCTTTTCTCACTGTGACAGTCTGAGGCCCTGTTCTTAGGCTAAGGCCTCTGGCTAAGTAGCAGAGGCAGCCATAAGCTGGGAAGCAAATGGTCACATCCTCACATTCCAAACTAGTCACATTGAAATAAGGTGCTATTGGGCTGTTAGAAATACAATCCTGTCCTGATAATGCCTATCGCCTCCAGAGAAAGGGAAGTACCTAGAAGATGTAAAAGGAAACTTAGTTTGATAGCATCCTGTCTGGCAAGAACTCACTTATCAATAGCTGGGATGTGAAATCCTCATTTCTGTGTTGTTCTATCACTGTAGTCCCCTTTTCCCTATTGTTTGTCTGTATAATCTGTCTGGTTCTGTGATCATTTCTGTCTGCTGTATAATTAATTTTGCTGGGTTTAAACTAATTAAGGTGGTGGGATATAATTGGTTGGCTAATCATGTTACAATATGTTAGGATGGGTTAGTTAAATTTCAGTAAAATGATTGGTTAAGGTATAGCTAAGCAGAACTCAAGTTTTACTATATAGTCTGCAGTCAATCAGGAAGTAAGAGGGGAATGGGAACAGGGAAATTGGAATCATGTTTTGCTAAGGGGAAAATGGGAACAGGGACACAGGTAAGGCTCTGTGGTGTCAGAGCTGGGAAGGGGACACTAAGGAAGGAAATTGGAATCATGCTTGCTGGAAGTTCACCCCAATAAACATTGAATTGCTTTGGACTTTGGGTATTGCTGCTCTCTGTTCATGTGAGAAGGACCAGGGAAGTAAGTGGGTGAAGGGAAAAGCCCCTAACAAGTGCTTCCACCAGCTTAAGGGGGGGCAGTGGTGGGAGGGGGCTGAGAGCCTGGCTACCACGAGGCTTTCAGCTCCCTGCCGGGAGCTGGGATGCCTCCCTGGGCTCTTGGCTCACTGTTCCCCACCAGGAGCCTGGGCAGCAACCCGGCTCAGAGCAGGGAGCTGGGAGCCTGGGCAGCAGCCCAGTGAGGAGCCAGGGGCAGCAGTCCTTGCAGTGTGCCAAGGAGTAACGTCACAGATCACTGCAGTGCCGGGGGAGTCTGGCTGTGAAGTGGGAACATGGTGGGTGGCCTAAAGGAAACTGCAGTTGGGAAATGGAGGGTGGGTTGGGTGGAGAAGGAAGTGTGGGAAAACTAGAGTAGCTCTGAGGCTTTGATGTAAATAGAGGGAGTCAGTTGGATCAGGAGCTTTGGAGTAAGAGTGAAGCAACAGTGATGAAGGAGAGGTGAGCCAGATGAGAGAGAGAAGATGCCACGGGCTGCAGATAGCTGAGTCAGGATTGGTAAAGGTGCTGGAAGGCTGACTAAGGAGCAGCCCCCAGAAGTAGTCTAAGAAGGGGCAGAGGGCTGGATGGGCTATGGAGTCTGCTTGTTTTGCTTCCACACTACCGTGGCCTTTAACCTATGGACAACTCTACCTCCGAGGGAGCCTGTCAATGAGCTGTGGAACTGCCTACCATCAGCAGCATCCCTTGCACTTTCTCCCTATTCCAGTGCAGGGGAAAGCAAACCGATAGCTTAATGATATGCTACCCCAATACATGTAATACTGTAATGCATCACTATTTTCAGTTTATCTTGCTCTTTAGCAGTTGGACTGTTTGTCACTGTTATATTATGTACAGCTGTTGCTGTTTCACCCTTGTTTGTTTTGCCCATGTTTCAGCTTTGTAAAGGCAGCTGGACTGTGCCTAAATATGTTTACCTTCAATAAAGCTTTGGAGGATGCGTGTGTCTGGAGTTAAAATAGGTAAACAACAAATAGAAAATGACAAGTTCACCATATTTATTTCATACAAGTCTAGTGCATGTCACACTCCTGCAGCAACGTGTGATCAGCCCCATGAATCAGCCCAGTGTACTCACCCCACAGGTCAAGAACCCAGCTGCACAAGGTATCTTACTGCCTTTGCTGTAGTGGACCCTGGACAGGAATCAAGAGGTGCACTAGTGGCTGGCTGTAAGCAGTCTCCAAACCATTGGTGTCTTCCATCCATTTTGCCCCAGAATATTCTCTCTTCTCCTCACTGATTGTGAAGCACTCAACATGCCCCAAAATGGAAATATTTTGATCCAGCTATGCTGCTGCATTGTCGCATCTCTGCAGGCTCCTTTACAGGTTGGGCTCTCTGGCCCGACTATATCTGCCCTAACACACCAAAGCCAGTGATTCCCCTAATGCACCATCAACCCTCTTCAGGAAGGGAGACTATGATGCATCATGGGAGATGTAGTCTGACAAGAGAGCCTATCATATAGAGGAGAGCGGAAGCATGATATACCCCAACTACTGTTCTTTGGAGACCCTATGGCAGCATTTCTAAATTGAATTTTTTCAGTTTAAAATTTTTCCTCAAATAAGTTGTGGAAAAATTGGCAAATTATCATGATTTTTATGAAAAAAAATATCCTATTTTCTGATCAGCTCTAATAATTAACTTGCGATTCCCCAACAGCAGGTTAGAGCACAGTGAATACAAAGTCTTACAGAAGTTGCCTCAGAGGTAAGGAGATGGTGAATCTCTGACTTTCACTTACTCCCAAAGGGAAGCTCTCCTGTGGAAGTCCCGCCCAACCACCGACAGGGCAAAGTTTGCATCTAGAGCCATCTGCAGGTTTTTGCAGAATAGTATTAAAGAGAGGAAAAATCCTGGAGGGTAATTGATCATCATTGTGGCTCACAGAACTGAGGAGGAACCCACTGCTTGCATTGGCACAGGCTACCACAAAACATGTAAAGATAACATACTTTTACAGAAGAGGGGCATCTCCCCACCCCATTTTGTGTTCTAGGGATATGGACAAGAAGAAATATGCGTTATTGTCTTAATTTCTACATGCTACAACCAATTTTAGAACAAAAAGCAATGTGCATTGTGAGTTATTATGGATTTCCATGAAAAGCTGTTAGTATTTTCAGAAGAAAGTCTCTACCTACTAAAACTGCACATTTTTACACTTTACAACAGGACAGGAGGTTTCTTTGAAGCTAGTAAGATTTAAGTGTACATTACAAGCCATAGTAAAGCTCACAATCTAACGTAGCATAGTGCTGTAGTATTGACTAATATGAGCAGTAGCAGTCTGAGTTCATCTTCTGCACCACGAGCACGTCGCAAAAGGTAAAACTGAACCTTCTATAAAATTTTTAATCTGCCCATTTATACATCCCATGAGATGAAAAGAAAATTCCAGAAGGCAAGATGCAGTGCATGATAAACATTCAAAAAATACAAACGAGATAGCTGCAGTTTCAGAGATTAAACTGATTTAGAACATACAATAAAACACTCTCTACCTGTACACAAATCAAATTACTAGAACAGGAACTTGTGTGAGAAACTGAAAAACTGTCTCACAGTCCAATTCTGCTCGATTGTGCAGTGAAACCTGAACCCTTTGCTTAAAAATATGGTTATAGCCTGAAAAGGGTTTCTATGGAAGTGGCAGAATGTCTCTCTCTGACTCTATCCACATGGACAAACAAAGTGTGGTTTCCAATTGTTGGCCTAAAACAATTGAGGAGCCCTCTTAATGCTTATTAAGATGCAGGGTAATATGTTTGAAAGTATGAAAGGTTGTAGGCTAGAGTAAGCCTAGGCTACACCACCACCACAGAACGTGCTTTTAAATGTGCTAGCCTGGGTCTTAGGCCTTATCTAGGCTACAATTTAAGGTGTGATGTTAGCATGTCTAGACAAGACCTTAATATGCATTAAGAGGTCTTTTCAATTGCTGAGAACTTGAAGTATCACACCTTTTTGCCTATCAGGACGTGCCATTGACTTCCTACTCAGGTTGGTCAGTTTACAGCCACCTCAACTACCAATACTGCAACTCAAACTTGACCATGATGTGTGAAGGTGGTCCCAAACATTGTTTGAAAGACTTGTTCAACAGTTTGTCAACACATTATTCTCCTCCTCTGATAATCAGGTTTAAGTTGCCTGATAGCTGTGATCACATAAGTCTACTAGTTCCGTAGTTGGCCAGAGCCCGCCCAGAAAAAAAATGGACAATAAAAAACTCAAAGCAGAAAAAAAATCCCCTTTGCATGTTGAATTTGCAGTAGCATCTGCAAGTTAGTGGTTTTCTTTCTAGCTCACACAACCATCAATAAAATAAACGCAATCAGAACATTAGCAATTCTGTTGATGTAGACAGATGATCATCCTGATCACACTTCCAGGGCTGTATTGGTTCTGTAGCGCTTACAGAAGTAAAAACTTATTTAAGTTGCAAACAACTGAATCCACACATGTAAGATTTGTTGAGTAAGGAAGATGCCATTTTTACAGACAGTTTTTCTGGCCACAGCTACATTTAAAAAAAAAAAAATCAGGCCAGTTGCTGTAGAAATTATTCTAATTCAGCACTATTGGAAGAGAAGAGAATGGCATGGAACTTCCTTGTTTAACACAGACATACTGGAAATTAATACAGAAGGCAAGAAAAATTCTTATCACAAAATAAGTTGGTTTGCTAAATGATATTTTAAATATTATTGTTCAGTTTGATATGATACAGTAGTTACTATGTCATTGTATGCTAAATTCCACAAACAGTAGTTCACGTCTTTCATAATTAAGATCAAAATATAAGAATTCAGGTACCTTCTCCAAACTGTATAAACAGGACAAGCTTTCTGGTGGCACCTTAAAGACTAACAGATTTAATTGGGCATAAGATTTCGTGAGTAAAACGTCACTTCTTCAGATGCATGGAGTGAAAATTACAGATGCAGGCATTATATGAGGACACATGAAGGGAAGGGAGTTACCTCACAAGTGGAAAACCAGTGTTGGCAGGGCCAATTCCATCAGGGTGGATGTAGTCCACTCCAGTAATAGATGAGGCGGTGTCAATTCCAGGAGAGGCAAAGCTGCTTTTGTAATGAGCCAACCACTCCCAGTCCCTATTCAAGCCCAAATTAATGGTGTTAAATTTGCAAATGAATTTTAGTTCTGTTGTTTCTTTGAAATCTTTTTTTGTCCAAGTATAGCTACTTTTAAATCTTCTATAGAATGACCAGGAAGATTGAAGTGTTCTCCTACTGGCTTTTGTATGTTACCATTTCTGATGTCCGGTTTGTGTCCTCACTTACAGACAGCCCCCCAAGCTGAAGCAAATACTCACCAGCAACTATACACCACAGACACACTAACCCAGGAACCAATCCCTGTAGCAAACCTCGTTGCCTACTCTGTCCCCATATCTACTCTAGTGATACTATCAGAGGACCCAACCACATCAGCCACACCATCAGAGGCTCATTCACCTGCACATCTACTGTTATATATGCCATCATGTGCCAGCAATGCCCCTCTGCCATGTACATTGGCCAAACCAGACAGTCCCTACAGAAAAGAATAAATGGACACACATTGGACATCAGGAATGTTTTTGTGGATATAGACTAACATGGCTACCCCGATACAGAACAAGCTTTGTGTCACAATAAAAATATTGAGCAAATATGTGGACTAAATGATGAAAACTACTCAGTTACATTAAGTTAACCATTGCATTATGTGATTGCTGATTTTGAAGGACACATGTAAGTGTTTTTAATATAGGAAAAGGAAAAGCATGAGCATGGCACAGGGAAATAAATTAATAACTTTAAGGAAGTCTGTCTCCAACACACACAGTAAGAAACAGATGCCCTCTTAACTACTGTGGATTATTTTATTACCAGGCTTCTGCTAAGAGAACAGTGAGTAAGGCTTTTCTTCTGTTATGTATATATTGGCTAAAGTAAATATTTTTCACTTAAATTTACACATTTTGCCTTATCTTGCAAAGCCCCAGACTGTTAATATGGATTACAGGGACATTTTCCTTAGTACTGTACTGCACAATGGTATAGTTTACATAAGTAAATCAGTTATGACAAGAGACATAATATACTACATCCAGTCTATGGGTAAGTTTTTTGAATTAGATGACAGATTTAGGGTAGGCTCCATTACCTAGCCACAATAGAAAGCCATGCTTTTTTGTCTAGACATGTTACATTTTAAGTTGATGGAAAGATACTGTTCAGCTGCTCCTGAACAACACTGTGAGCTTCTTAACATCTAATCCAAAGAGTCTTCCATGATAAACAAGGCACTGAAGAGTTCATTACCAGCTCATTCAGCTGCTCCTCCTCCCACCTTATGAATTAACTTCAATTGACTATGAAATAGCTCTTTGCACAATGCTGAGATATTCCACAATTTTCTATTCAATGTCACAGAACTTACATATATCAATTGCATGAAATTCCATAATTAGTTACCCTGCTAAGGAGAAAGAAATCTAAGCATCTAAAAATGACTGGATTATACCATTTTAACAGGAAGAGAATAGCTAGAGAAGAGAGCTGGTTAAGATGTTCAGGGATGAAACTTCAAACAATAATATTTCACTTGCAATTATTATAAAAAAGTATAAAATGTTTATTTTACAAAGTGGTTCAAATTGATTTTTCAGCCTCCCCAGTAAACACCACCACAACATAGTGCAAGGGCAAAACTTGCAATTCTGTTCTTCCCTATATCCACACTGCTAGCATGAGTACTGGTTGTGTGGGGGTTTTTTTTTTTTTTTTTTTTAAACACAAAAAAAGTTCTCTTGATATAAATAGAAAATGATAGCATCTATTTGCCTTGGTGTAGTAAAATTATGGTTAGAAATCAGTTTTATACAGAGTGAATAAATATAAAACTGTATATTCCTTTTTTTATCTAATGAACTCTGCAAAAAGCCTTTACTTCATATGCAATTTAAGTTTTATTCTTCATAATAAATATGTAAAAACACACACTCACACTCTTCAAAATCATTTTGAAGGAAATAAAAGTATTTTTGGAGGCAATTTTGTTTCTCTCGCAAAGTGTTTTCCTTTTCCCTTAATTTTGACATGAACATGATTCTTGATTTGACATTTCATACTTTAGGGAAGGTATGGAATATATTTGTGCTCATCCACACACATGTAGCAAGATTTCTGTTTAATAAACATCAAGTACAGTATTTCAGATTTACACTATTTCCACATATACAGCAAATGTTCTAGTCCATCTTATTTCCTTTATAAAAAGCACCCTGATCCAGTCTTAACACATTAAGCTTTTTTAAAAAATTCAAATATATACTATATTTGTTTCTGTACATTTATGTGCAAGTTCTCCTGACAAAATAATACAAATATTGAATACTACAGCTTATATCCCAGTGGCGAATGTATCTTCACATCACATGATGTAAGTGCCATCTTTGTAGTATTTCATGGATTCCATTTGTTGTGTCATAGAAATGACTTCATGGAATCCTGTACTGAGGCCAGACATATGTTGAAAATAGGCTTCTTTCTCCACCTGGACAGTTAAATTGTTCACTCCAACATCTTTCAGAACTGCTGTTACCTGAGCATAACAGAAATTCAATATTAAATCTCTGTAACTTGTGATTATACTCAGACACTAGAACGGTAGTTACAAACACGAGCAAAAGGTCACTTCAATTTCTAGATACAACATTTATTATGGCCCTGAGAAGAGCCAGTCAGAAAATTAAAATGACTTAATTTTTAGCTAGAATTTCTGGGGAGAAAAAGTCAAGCACTCAAAAGTTAGGAATCGCACAAGCAACCTTAATGCTTAATTGAGGGGGCTGGATTATGATATATCCTAATATGACTCCATATTTATTCCCTCAGGAATTCTGCATCATTCAGTGCAAGAATGGACATTATGTTTTATCCTCACAGTTCAATGTGTGTCCTCAAGCCTTATTTATTGCACCCTATTCAAATCCTGCTCTGAATAAAGAATTATTAATTTCCTCACAGGTTTTATTATGGTACCCATCGCTATGGTATCCGAGTGTTTCACAAACAAACAAACTATCTTTATAACACCCCTATTTTACAGATGGGGATCTCAGGCACAGAGATTAAGGTAAAAAGTATCCAATAATTTTGGGTGCCCAATTTAAGATGCCTAGGATCGGATTTTTTTTCAGGGTACTTAGCATTGTATAGGACTTTATATGCACCCATTGACTTCCATTGCACCGTGAGTGCTCAGGACTTCTGCAAATCAGACCCCAGGGTCTCAATGCAAGTGGCACCCAGAAAATGAGGAACACACAATTAATAGTGACTATGAAAGTTTGGTTTAAATCAGTGGTTTTCAACCTTTTTTCATTTGTGGACCCCTAACAAATTTCAAATGGCGGTTTGGACCCCTTTGGAAATCTAAGCCATAGCATGTGGACCTCAAGCCCCAGCCTCAAACCCCAGCTCCTGCTCACTTTCAGTCTTGCTCCCATGTCCTTCCCACACACCATTTTTTTCCTGGCTCCCAGTTTCCTTGCATGGTTTATCCAGTCAAAAGCCCCACACCCAAGATCACTCCCAGTCCTCCTCCCGGCCCTCTAATCTACTTCCATTATCCACACTTGTCCCTCCTGAATTAGGCTGCTCCCTCTTCCATGCTGCCTGGGTGCCAGAAAAGGAAGCATCAAGAACACCCCTGCTCTCAATTCCTAAGCCTAGTGCAACAGCAACTCCTGGCAGCTACGGGCACAAGTTGCAGGGAAAGTACAGGGAAGGGGATGGAGCATGCTCAGGACAGACAGAATCTTTGGAGAATTTACTTGCCAAATTAAGAAGTCTCTACTTAGCATGTATGAACTAGATTTTATTTCCCAAAGGCTTATGAACTGGGTATTTTTTCATAGCAACAATAAGCAGCATATCCCTGATAAAAGACCACCTCTCTACGAAACCTAAAGCCCTTGCTTTAAACCTGGAAGTGCTAAAACTTCAATAAAACAGATGTAAGATGTTTTGTTTTTAAAACAAGGGCAAACCACGGTAAATCATTTTTGCTGAAACTTAATTTTTATTGAAGTCGGAGGAAAACATCTAGCCTGGAAAGTTTCAGCCCTAATCGTTAAAGTTTGGTAAAGTGACTAAAAACAGGGTCTTTATAATGAGAAGTGTCTGACAACCTCAACTATAGGCAGAGCTGGTAGCAATGCCTAGAACATAAAGAGGGCCTGAAAAGGTTCTCTCATTTTTTAAAAAACATTATTAATTCAGGTCTCATCTAACTTGGAACAGTTTACAATGAGAAGAGAACCAGTGAAACTGTATTTACAAGAGTAAAAAACTGAGTTGTTGAAGTAAGGGATTTTTATTCAGACTGTTTAAAACCTTTGTTAGTACCTATTTAACTGGACTGATTAATGAACATTTTGGAGAGAATGTCGTAAAAAACACATCACTCTTGCCTCTTCATTTAAGGTGAGAGTTCCTAAAATACATCTCTGATCCCCAGGAAGTCCTCCAGCAAAACAAAGGAAAAACAGGCTTAACGCTTCTGATATTTTTAAGATTAAAAACAAGCAGAAAAAACCCCCACACCCCCCCCCCCTTTTTTTTGAGGAATTCATTTAGGCTTTTGTTATACCATGAAAAAAAAAAATAAAAAAAAAATACAAAACTAGTTCCCCCCCCAAAAAAAATCCTTTTGCAGGTCACCTTTAAAGCAAGACAAAAGAAACTGGCTGATCTGTTTTCAAATGTCAAAAGCCACCAAACTTTTTATAGGATAACAGCAGGAGGAGGAGCAGAGCAATACTGACAAGGCCTGTCCTGGAACATCAGCTACTAGCTAGAGAAATTATTAAAACAGCAGCTTCAAACTTAAGCCTATGATTGAAATATTCAGGGTTAATCTACAGGGGGTAAAATATGAAGAGCCAAAAGATTTCTGAAAGTGTTATACAGTTACCTGCTGTATAATTCTCTGTTCCATGACATCTGACATCACCTGTACATGTATAGTACCTGCCACAACACTAGCAGAGTGACACCAAAAATGAGGATCTCTGTAGGATATTAAACCATCTATTTTTTGGATCTGTAAAAAATTGCATTAACAGTAAGAATTACTTTTGCACTATTCTACTTTATGCCTTCCTGCACACTTAGATAGCTACCAATGGCAATTATTTCATGCAGTAGATACTATTATACAGCAAAATAAACTGCCATCATTTAATATTATATATAGAAATTTTGTTTTATAGAGAAATCTGTGGAATTGGGACAGTTTCCATCATTGCCAAAAATAGAAGGCAAAATGAAAAATTAGAGGGTAGGGGCTAAAAAGGAGGGACAAAGACACTGAAGTGGAGTCCCCAACTGGTGGCCAGACTATAGTAGCATCAAAGGAGAGACTGGCTTTGGGCACCCAAGCATTTCTAAGGACCGATCCCCATGATAACCAAGATAAAAACAGGTACTTCAATATTCTAGTTGGACTTAATATGTAACCTTATTAAGTTATTTATTGTAATATTTCTTTATGAAGTTTCATATTGGTTATTTTTTTTTCTCCCCACTCCTAGCATTTTGATTATTTTCTGGTTTTGTTTCTTGTTTTTATTTATCCCACCTCAAGGTCACTCACACTTCAATTCCCTCTTCTGCATCTCCCTTTCACTAAATCATGTAAGTCCACAATCCTCACCTTCCTCCCTCTTCTTCCTCTCCATGGATCTCCCTCACCCAATTTAATTCCATCCTCTCATTCCCTGGTGGCTAGAATCTATTATCCCCGTTCCCTGGTGATAGGCAGTGTTGAATACCCTTGTTGCTGGAGTCCCCCTTCTACTCTTGTTGCTGGAGTCCTGAAAGTTCCCACACCAGTTTCCCGATTTACAAAGCTCTCCATGTACTTCAGGACTATGCCCATGGGGGTTCTGAGCAGGGCACTCAGAAGAGTCAACACTGGGAGCAACAGTTAGTGGATAAGAGTTAATAATGGGAGTAGAGTGCTGCCACCGACTACAGGCCTTGACTGATTTAGTAGGAGTAGAAAGCAGTCTAGACTGAAGGGGAAGAAAAAAAAATCAGCAATAGAGACTGCAAATGGGAAGAAGAGAACTAGCTTCAGTTTTGCAGCCCCATTTGCTACAAGCCAACCTGTCCCACAGTAGACTGGAAAACTGTCAAAACTGCAACTGCATGCCCAGGAAAGAATACTGCAGTCAAATGAAATCTGGTCATGCTAGGGTTAAAAAAGACCTCTCCAGCTTTTATGAAAGTTATTGGGTTTAATAATTAAAACTAAGTATTAAATAGTTCTCCCTCATTCTGCTGGATAGATTTACAGAGTTACCAAGTTAGTCTAGGGTTATGAACTGCCCATAAAAGCAAAAGCAACATATGGCTGCCACTGTTATTTAAACAGTTGATTCCACAAAATTCATGGATTTTTAAAATTGCAAACGATAAACTAATAAAACCAAAAAAGACTCGAGTATCTCTATAAAACTGATGAACTTAGACAAGAAATTTGGGATGCCCAAGAGTCTTAGACAAAGATAACTGGCACAATGAGGAATGATTGCATGTAAAAGTTAATAAATGCAGTTCTCAAACTCACTATAAATCTAGACTGTATATAAACAAACAAAATACAAGTTTAAGTTCCGACCTTTTCTAGCGCAATGTGCAGATCTTTCTCACATTCTGGTGGTAGCCTCAGCAAAAGTACTTGACAGGCATCTTTTATCAGTGGGATAACACTGAGAAAAATTAATGTAGCAATAAAGAGAGAGCACAGGGGATCAGCTATCAGCCATCCAAACTGTTGGATAAATATCGTAGATATGATCACACCAACACTACCCAGGGTGTCTGCCAACACATGTAAAAACACACCTGAAACAAAATAAGACTTTGAATGATTGAGTACCTGCATTTAGTTGCCATCAGCACATGGACTATATAGCATGAGTATTAAAATAAAATTTCTCAGTACAGGGATCAAAATTCTCTCTTGGATCCCTGGTCTTGGACCTATGGTAGAAAACTTTACTGATATGCTAAATAGTTTCTAATGCTGGCAAGTATTAAGTTAGAATAAAAACACAAAATGATAATGTTCTAATTCTGCTGTGATTTACATCTCTCAAACTGCTGCTAGGATTAAAGTTTTATATCATTTGAACTCTAGTACTCTGTTTGCATTTAGAAGGTACAAAACAATCTTTAACACTAATAGTTCGTGAGATTAATCCTGGTACTTCATCTCCCACTAAAGAATATGCAAGTAGTGAGAAGCTGAGCAGACTTTACAAAAAATAAAAAAATTCAGATGGGTAGAATAGTCATCTCAGCTATTTGGTTGCATTCAGCGCCTCAATTAAAATAATATAGCACTGTGATAGTTAAATGCTTGAAACAATACATCTTACGCACTAAAACTTCTTATAGTAGACAATGTGACAAATATTTGGTAGATGTGCTATATATTGTATTTTTTCCATACTATCAGGAAGATTCCAGCAAGTAACCACACTTATAATATACTTGCTGATAGTATATGATACACATACATATACACATATTATATATAGATATAAAATAATGCTGCCAGCTTTGTGTTTTAGGTTAGTCTGGTCTTTAACAGAACTGACGAGAAGTATTATTTTATATTATGAATCAGTGACAAACACGGTTTACAAAAATAAAGTTTTGTAGAAATTGTGTTGCATGCTGGCTCGTAAAGGCAAACTATGACAACTATGTCAGCCTCAATGTCCCATTGGTCTACTTCGCTCACAACCATCTCTATGACTTTGTTCAGACTACTACCAGTGTTACCAACAGAGAGAATGACTTCCTAGTCCTGGCCCACCCAGTTACTACTCTCTTCCCTCAAATCCTCTCAAAATTCGCTTCTTCCTCACGGATCATAAGTAGCAAGTTAATTATTTTTAAAAATCCAACACTTTAGCTGAACCAGAAGTTCAAGCCTATAGATGCTACCCTAGTGTGACAATCCATACTATTATGGTAACCACTTTTCATACAATTATGATAACACTTGTACAAAGTATGCCTTGTGAGGTGCAATTTGAAAATTTATAATCTGCTGAACAGCATTGTCCTGTTGGTGTGTATAGCAACAGTGTGTATGAAGTTATAAGATTCTATTGTATGATTGTGACTAATATGCTATACTTCTGGGTAATGTCCACAAATCAGTTTTTCAGAGTAAAAGGCACTCTGGCTCCAGCCAGGTGTGAAGAGCAATCATCGGCTTAAGCAACTGTTCTTCAGCAACAGGAATTGTAAAGAAGAAATTTACAATTCACCTGAGGGACAGCTGGCAGAGCATGTATGCAATAGAACTTCTGACCCCAGGACCCAGGAAGGACTGTTCCAGTAAAAAGGGTCAGGATATAAGAAGGGGGCAAAAAGGCCTCTGACCACCTCTCCTCCCCCATCTCTACTCACTGCAGCAAGAGTGTTTGAAAGACAAAAAATCATCACTGAACTGGGGGAGAGTGGTCCTAACTGGAAGGCTTTCCAGTTAGCATGGACTGCTGAAAATTTTGGGTGAGAAACCCTTCTGCTTTCAAATCTTATTTAGCTTGATAAAGTTTAGGATTTAGCTTGGTAAGGTTTCTGTGTTTATCTTTTATTTCCCTTGTAACCAATACTGACTTTTATGCCTTTACCACTTATAATCACTTAAAATCTCTCTTTAGTTAATAAACTTGTTTAATTCTTTTTGTCTAAACCAGTGTGTTTTGACGGAAGTGCTTGAGGATTGCTACTCAAGTTAACAAAGGCTGGTGCATAATCATTCCCTTTGATAGAATGATGGACTTTTAATGAGCTTACACAGTTCGGGGAGAAGGGGAGGGAGTCCAAAGCAGTGCAAGACACATTTCTGGGGTCCAGTGCGGAGATTGGGGGATTTGCGGGTGTCACCCCTATATATAGTTCATGTGTGGCTGGGAGAGCATTCATATTTTCAGCTGGTTTGATTTTGCATGCTGAAGGCTGCATGTGCAGGGCAGAAGTGGCTGTTCTGACGGCAAATCAGAGTAAAAGGCACCCCAGGCTGGAGAGTTAAGGGGACACAGTGGCTCCCCAGTCCAGACTGTACCCCAGGGGATGTCACACCATAAGTGACAAGTTAATTATTTTTAAAAAACCTAACACTTTAACTGAACCAGAAGTTCAGGCCTACAGATGCTAACCCAGTACAAATAATTAAATAGGTGAATGTGTCTAAAGAGAGTAACTGTTTAAGTGTATTGCTGTTAACCTTGGTTCTTCTACTCCCCATCCCTTTCCTAGTTATTTTAAATCAACCAGCTGCCATATACCATCTAAAATTAGATGCAGGAACTCTGGAGTTCTAATTGGTCTTTAAGATATGTAGTACACTTTGGGTACTGTAAAAATATTATTGATCAAATAATAATGAAAAGAAATCAACATTGAAGAGCCTCTAGGACCCATACCATCACGAATCTGAGAACATTAAGTGTGAGGTAAGAAGCTAGTGGAATATCTCAAATTATGTTTATTCTTTAAAACATTTTAGCTAGAAAAAGCTTTTCCAAAAAGCTCTATCTGTGCTATGTAAAAAGACTGCCAGAAAACAAGTTTTAGAGAGATTAAGAAAAGTGGACAAGGGATACTTTGATGTAAAAGGTTTCTCGAAGGCTAGGTTACTTTTAAAATTAAACAATTTGTACTTACCTCTCATGTTGGCATTCATGCCTCCTCCTGAAAACCCATGAGAGTGTCCATGACTGTGATTGTGTCCGTGGTCACTGTGGGAATGGCCATGACTGTGTCCATGTCCATGACCATGGTGTGAATGGTTGTGATCATGTGAGTGACAGCCTCCACGAGAAGCCCCATGAGAGTGGGCATGGCTAAAGGCACAGATACCAACAAGGTTTACTATCAGCCCTCCAACTGAGACTGGCTATGAGAGGGAGAAAAGAGAAAAAACAAAACAAAAAAAACCAACCTTTAAATCCAATTTGATTTCTTCCTAAACACTCAGATTAACAGAAAAAATATACTGTTCTAGCAAACAAGTTAACAGCATCTAACATACTTCCGTAGCACATCCAATTTGCTGCATTTAACAATGACAATAGCAGGAGGATTCCCTTGCCGCTGAATGCTCACAAGTGAAACTTCTCTTCATATGAAGGATCTCTCTTTTCCTCTTAAAAATCTAGAATCAGCAGGTACAGACATAAACAACTTTGCTTTCAACTAAGTGAGACTGAGTTTGTCTACTTCTCCCACAAGAAACAAAGCTCTGAGGATAGAGCAAAAGTTCTCTCTTAACTCTCCAGAATCACTTATCGAGTAGAACATACAGGAACAGTTAAAAAGGACCTGCACGCTTCATCTTAAATTGTAAATGTTTTGGGGTAGGGACCATGTCGCCTTCTGGGTTTGAGCAGTACATTGTGGGTGCTACCACAATACAAATAACTCTCCACCACTCTTGCATGAAGAGACTGGAAAACTAACAGAAAAATGCTAGCTAGGAAGGAGACAGAAAGAACCCTCACCTACTAGCAGAGGGTACAGGAATAGGAAGCTTTCCTTTGGAGAATGTGGCCACAGAACTCATCCTGAAAGCTGTATGAGAGATAGGCCTTAACTCCAGATGATTGTCTCTTTTAAATTACACTTTTAAAATTTAGTATTTAAGTGTCTATATAAGCACTAAGAAAAGGAGTACTTGTGGCACCTTACAGACTAACAAATTTGAGCATAAGCTTTCGTAAGCTACAGCTCACTTCATCGGATGCATTCAGTAGCTCACAAAAGCTTATGCTCAAATACATTGGTTAGTCTCTAAGGTGCCACAAGTACTCCTTTGCGAATACAGACTAACACAGCTGCTACTCTGAAACCTGTCATTATATAAGCACTGAAGTTCAATGTCTTCAATGGGAGGAAAGAGGTAACTTCACACTTGTTCAAAAAACAAAATAAAAGTAAAATTTATTTTTGTTCAGGAAGTGAAGGCTTAAACTGAGGGGAAAAAAAAGCAAAAATTGTGAAAAGACTGGATCTACAGTTTTGATTCCATGATCCAGCTGTACCCATACATACATCAATGACGGTTTTAAGACTACTTGCGGTAATCAGAACCAGTGTTCCCTCGATTTTTTTATGTCCATATGCAGAATGAATTTTGTTATATGCCCCAATATGGGGCAGAAGGTGGGGGGGGAGGGGCAGAGAGACTCTGGCTAGGGGTGCAGGCTCTGGGGTGGGGCTGGGGATGAGGGGTTCGGGAGGGGGCTCAGGGCTGGAGCAGAGGGTTGGCGGGGAGGGCTCTGGCTGGTGGTGCAGGCTTGGGGGTGGGGCCAGGAATGAGGAGCTTGGGGGTGCAGGCTTCCACACTGCTACAGTGGGGAGAGAGAGGACTCCCCCCAGCCCTCTCTCGCTGCAGCAGCTTGGGGGAGGGATGCCTCTCCCTGCCGCAGCAGGTCCATGCTGGGGACAGTGGGGAGGGGTGCCTCTCCCCGCTGCAGCCCTGAGTCCCTGTGTGGGGCTTAATAGGCAGCTGCGTGGCCACGCAGCTTAAAGGGAATTTAGATCAGCACCTGTTTGAACAGTAAGCTAATATGAAATCTGATCTATGGCTCCTTCACATCTTTGCTGAAGCCTTGAGATTTGTTCCATCCAATTTGAGCCTTGCTTTTCTTATAGGAAAGGCACAAGGTCGAAAGATTGAAGTAATCAGTGCTACTCTTTCTGCCCAAAAGATTGTTACTGAACATACAGCACTTTTCTCTCCAGGAACTGAACTAATACTTCTTTAATCACCCCAGATCTTACTGGACTGGGGATCAAGAGGCTGGAATCTGAAATTGCGAGTTAATTCAATTTCAGTGAAGGGTAGTTAAAGTTACTGACACTAAAGGTTTTACTGACTAAAGATTCTAACACACAAATCAGAGAAACAGCCAATTACACTAACGCAATTATATGGTTTGATGTTTTTGCAAGTGACAATGAAATTACTATTTCTCCAGAGATCAAAACCCTTATCTTGTTTTAAAAAAATCTGGTATCCAGTAGTATAATATACTGTATGCAGTAGTAAAAGAGAGCAAGGACAAGATACGTTATTATAGCAATACAATTACACATCACAGTTACCAAGTATGATATATTTAGATGCTTCTATTGACCAACTCCAATGACCTGCTTGGACTGATTTAAAATGCATGTTAACTACTTACGGCTCCATCATGGTTTTAACTAGAGGCACACCTACCATACTGTATCTTAGCTGACTTTAGAGGTAACTCCTCACTTAAAATCGTCCCAGTTAACGTTCTTTCATTGTTATGTTGCTGATCAGTTAGAGAACATGCTCGTGTAAAGTTGCGCAATGCTCCCTTATAACATTGTTTGGCAGCCGCCTGCTTTGTCCACTGCCTGCAGAAAGAGCAGCCCATTGGAGCTAGCTGGTGGGGGCTTGGAACCACGGTGGACTGGCATGTCCCCCCCCCCCACACACACACATCAGCTCCCTGCTCCCCTAAGTTCCCTGTGAGGCAGCCGCCCAGCAGGCTATCAATTGCCAGGCAGTTCAGCTGTCCCTCCCCCTACTGCCCTGTGCTGCTCCTGCCCACTGCCTTAGAGCTGCTCCCAGGAGCCTCCTGCTTGCTGTGCAGAAGGGGGTGGGAGGAAGAAGGGTGCTAATGTCAGGGTGCCCCCCTGCCCCCTACTCCTAAACCTTACCTCCACAGAGCGTGGGGGGTGACATGACAGGGCTCAGAATGGAGGGAGCTTGCTGGCAGCAGCTGCTGTCTCAACTTGCTGATCTACTTAAAAATGCAATGTACTTAGAGTGGGGTCAGCATACTTAAAAGGGCAATGCGTATCTCTCTCTCTCTCTCACACACACACACCCCGTGTGTGTGTCTCTCTCTCTGCCATGCTGTCTCCCCTTCTTCCATTCCTCCATATATAAAAAAAATAGCCTTTTGTCTGGCGAAAAAAATTTCCCTGAAATCTAACCCCAATTTACATTAATTCATATGGGGAAATTGGATTTGCTTA
Organism: Caretta caretta; assembly: GCF_965140235.1. Lineage (NCBI taxonomy): Eukaryota > Metazoa > Chordata > Testudines > Cheloniidae > Caretta > Caretta caretta. Next base: position 44,670,141 of record NC_134210.1, on the reverse strand, counting down.
AAGTAGCCTTTTTCAGGAACATAACATTAATCAAGGAGTTACTGTACTCAATAGTTTATTTTGTAGATAAATGGAACTTCCTTCCATGTAATAGGAGGATCAAATAACTAAAGCCAATGACACTATCCCCCTTTCCAACCCACAAATGCCATTCATTATAAAACTAAGATGGTAATATAAGGAATTACTTCTGTAATTTACCTATTTTTGAATAGGTTGAGATATTTTTATTTTTAAACAGGAGAAGATAACATATTTAGAAGCAGGCAATATAACAAAGTTTTTATCTTTAGACATACTGACTTTTAATTCTGTTAGTCACTATATAATAGAAAGCAAAGAAACATTTTGAAGTCACACTGAAAGCAAATGCTTGACATTATATAATTTGAGTCCTCACTACACAGATAAGTGGATCCTAATTTTAAATTAAGGAATAAATATTCAACAGGAGTAACAAACTGTTTTTAACAGAAGAAAATGACAAAACTTACAGTTAACATATTTGTGTCTATGTCTGGAGGATCTACTAGTCTGGCCACAGACTCCATGAATACAAAGAAAGCTATTACCATTAGAAAAAGGCCATTAATAAATCCAGAGAGAATTTCTACACGGCCATACCTGAAAGTGAACAAGTGTAATGTACATTTTAGAAAGATTGAGCAATAGCTAGATTTAGCATATTTGAAAATATTTTTTGGCTTATTCATGCATTTAATACAATATTTTCTTTTCAAGTCAGTTTGATTTTTCACTATGTTAGAAGTACCATAACAAATATGTTACACAATTATTTTCAGCTCTGTCCTGTGGTAGCATCACAACGTGGTAGGTGCTTTCCCAACACAGCACAATCTCTACCCCAAAAAGTTTACAATCAAAGACAAAATAAAGAGATGGTAGGTAGACAAAAGGGATAAAAGATAGCCATGAGATAATTGGCCTTGTCCTCAAAATACAAAGTGTTAGTGATACAATTAAAAAAAGTTAACTATACTACACACATTACGGCTGATAGTTGTCAAGCTGGCTAGCAGAATTGTGTGGCTAAATTCCCTAATTTCACTGGGAGTTACATGTCTAAATACCCCATTAAATTCTGAATATCTCAACGTGTACACACACAATTCCAAATCCCTTCCTGCAATCATGCTGATATAACTGCTTGTATTTTTCACATGTAATATCTCATTTTCTTTTTGAAAAATTGACTGATCTAGACTAGCACAATGGGTTCATAACACTGGCAGACATTTTTGAGGGGCAGGGAGAAAGAGGAGGTATAATAAAGTGTTGAAATATTAAGTGCCATGAAAACATTTCATATTAGGAACATACCCCTAGTCCCCTGTGTTTAACAGGAAAAAATGAGGACCTATAACTAACTAGCAGAATCTCTTCAAAATAATTATGTAAAAGTCAGTGTACATACCCATATGAAAATATGCGGGTTGCTTTCCATCTAGTCATTAGAGCTGCTAAAAGTCCCATAACTAAAGCAGAACAATCAAAAAGCATATGAAATCCGTCTGAGATTAGACCAAGGCTATTGGTCCACACTCCATAGAAGAGTTCCACAAAAGTGAAAGCCTAAAACGAAAGAAATTTTGATTTTTTTCTTGTAACACGTTATGAGATGAAATTGTGCTTTTATTTTGCATATGGAGTTGGCATGAAGCTCTGCCATAAGAGCACTACTAATTTTAGAAGGTTTAAATATTTCTGCACCAGTTTAACTCTAGTCTACAAAACAATGGATTGTAATATTAAGTTTTGTATTAAAAGTCAATGTAAATGCAGACATTTTAAAATTCCCCCTCTCTTCTGCACAAACAAATGTAATTTCTATAAAGCGAGAGCATCTGTATGGGAAACTAGAATTCTTTATTTACAAACACATCAATATAAACAGCACTGAGCAGGGAGTTTCATACACACTGCCATGCCAATGTAACACAACTCTGATCTGATCTCTTGGGCTGAAAGGACAATAATATCGGCAAACCCATCTAGTCTACAGAGTGCCTATCAAAGCAGTCAACATGGGAAACAGTTCTCATTAATTATGATGGTAATTATGTGGACATCTGGAAGCCAGACAGTTTACCGATTCATTTGGTGGGTGCTTTTTTAAGATCACGACTTGTCCATCCTGGAGGATTATGAATATCTGAAAATTGGACAGCTGCTGTTCATAAATTACTTGTATCAAAGCTAGAGCACTCCTTAAGTGGTTAGCGAATACCTCAGACACCTGGTATGACCAACCAGCATATACTGGCTACATTAAACTCCTGCAGAAGAAAGTACTCCTCTTAAAAAGTCTGAACACAAGCCCTCTTACTCAGTAACAAGTGTCTCGAACACTGATTTTGAATTCCTCCCAAGCAAGCATTATTTGTAACAAATCAAAAGGCTGTCTACCCAAAGACTGTCACCTAATGGATGGTTTGTTATCCACTGAGCAGGCTTCAAAAAACCATTGCATTAAGATGTAGTTTAACAGAAGTGTTTTTCAGTCACTACAAATTTTATTTATGGAGGTTGCTTTATAGAAATTATGTCAATTTTCTTTGCTAACTAATGGCTTTATGTAGTTTAGGAATTAGTCTTGAGGAGAGCAAGATGGTACTTACCTCATATATCTCCTTCTGCATGACCCATTGTTATCTTTAAATCTGTGTCTCTATAAAACCAAACTATCTTCCTAATCCTTCTCCAGTTCCTTCTTTCTCCATTAACTTCCCCATCCTCTACATTCATACCTTTGAAGTCATCTTTGGATATATCTACACCGCAATTAAAAACCTGCAGCTGTCCCATGACAGCAGACACAGGCTTGCAGGGCCTTTAGTTGCTGGGATGTTTTATTGCAGTGTCCAGTTCCAGGCTTCTCCTGCCTGAGCTTTGGAACCCTCCCACCTCGCAGGATCCAAGAGCCCACGCTGCAGCCCATGCCCAGAAGTCTACACTGCAATTAAACAGCCCCTCAGCCAGAGTCTGATGAGCCTGAGTCAGCCGTGGCTGTCTAACTGCAGTATCAACATACCCTTTGACAATTTACTCCCCTCACATCCAAACTTTCACAATCCTGGAAAATTACTAGAATCTTATTTGCGAACATTTTTGTGCATTCTTTGATCTCACACCTCAATTATTATAATCTTAGTCCATGCAGCTTCCCCATTTCCCATTTCTATTCCCGTCTATTCCAAAATGACACTCTAAACTGATCTCCCTCTACTGCTGTTGTCATCCCCCTTTGAATGCCTTCAACTAACTTCCCACTTTCTATCTTATCTGCAGGCACTCAAGCTCATTGCTCATATTTCTAGGTCTTATGTGATCTCCCCTGTTTCCTCACTACATTTTTGATTTTGTTCCTACTGCCAATTACTCATTTTGTTTCTCAGTCATCTTTCATCTCCATTATCACACCATCATCCTGTCCCACACATCTGGAATTTTTTCCCAATTCTTGTCCACCAATCACCCTCTCCACTTCTTCAAGTCGATTTCAGAAATCCTTCATACCTTGATCTCTGTCTTTCAACACTCGTTCCTGAATTACTATGGAGTGTCTTGTGTGTATTGGATTGTAAGGTCTTCAGGGCAGGAAACAGGAGCCAGTCTTTGTAAATGCATTCAATGCTTTGTCAGGATATATTTATATTGCAGTAGGGCCCAGAAGAGTCAATGATGAGTGAGGCCACTTTTGCTAGTTGCTATACAAATACATACAAGGTGGCATGACTATTCATATTAACCTGACAAGTACAACTGTAAGTCAAACTATCCTGTCTTTCACAGAAGATCCAGCAAATATGTATCCTATCTCCGTTAAATTAACTATGCCAAAACTAATTAAGTTTTGGAAAAACTTCCTGTCAGAGTGGCTAAGCACTGGAATAAATTGCCTAGGGAGGTGGAGGAATCTCCATCATTGGGGATTTTTAAGAGCAGGTTGGACAAACACCTGTCAGGGGTGGTCTAGATAATACTTAGTCCTGCCTTGAGTGCAGGAGACTGGACTAGATGACCTCTCGAGGTGCCTTCAGGTTCTATGATTCTATGTTAAAGCTCATATTAAAAGTTGCCAGTAAATTTTAAAACGAGTGACCCTTTTTCTACAATGATTTGTCATTAGAGTTAAAAAAGTGCACTTACCAGATTTAGGCACAAGAAGTAGAAAATCTGTCTAGAGTCATACTCCTCAAGGATTTGTTTCAGCGACTCTTTAATAAACCGGGGTAACGACTGAGAACTATGCTGCAAAGCATCACCCATAAAATTATATAGAGGAATGCCTTCAGGAGAATAGCCAACAAGAGTGCCTTTCTGTCCTTTCCTGGAGGGGGAGGACAGAATATTGGCAGCTGCAAAGAGAGGTAGATGTTTTTGTTGTTGTTTCTAACCTTTATGGTGGATTGATAATGCAAGTGTTTTATCAGTGATTAAAACTTCCACAAGCATATCAAGGTGGTGAAAGTCACCAGCTTCATTTTCAAGACTAACACTATATTTTATTGTTATACTAGATTGGATCATCATTTCCACAAGCAGACAGATTTACTGTATCCTTTTTTTGTAGACAATGAATTATGAATGTAGCTATAGGTTTACAATACTGTGCTGTTCCCCCTCACCCATGGAACCCACCGAAGCAACTGTGGTGGAATTCTACAGAGAAATAGTTTTGGTGATCTTCCAGTAATATATAATTATTTTTAACTGGTTTATCATTTAAAGGGGAAAAAAAGGAATACGTACATAAAATGAAGAAAATGGCACTCACTACCACTCCTCCAGAGAGAACATGCTCTGTGATTTCATGGTGTGCTGGCTTGTTCATAGCTCGAAGTTGATCCGTTATCGGATGTGTCCAGAAGCTGCCAAAGAGCAGCGCACTAATCAAAATGAGCAGCGATCCATAACGGGCACACTTTGATGCTTCCATCTTGACAGAACATATGGACTCCACATAAAAATCCAAGATCACGACGAAAAAGATAACAGTTACGAAAGGCATGATGAGAGAGGACCAGGATTCTACTTTACTCTGTGATAAAAATGAACAAATTCTGAGTAATATTGATCACAAGTTGGTAGATGCGTCACCTATATACAGTACCAGTTTATGTATCTAGTATTTAGTCTATTGCATGTTTGCTATACATTAGACACTTTAAATAAACAGGTATTCACAGATTCATAGATTTTAAGGCCATCGTGATTATCTAGTCTGACCTCCTATATAACACAGATCACAGAACTAATTACTGCTTCAAGCCCAATAGCTGTGGTTGAACTAGAACAAATCCTCTAGAAAAAACATCTAGTTAGGAAATTAATGAAGTTGATTTGCTATAAAAATGTTTTCTATTGATTTAATTATCCCTACATAGAAAGATAGTGGTGTAAAAGCCACAAATTTAGAACATGTATTCCCCAAGAGAAACAGTATCTTCATCATCACTGTCTCTGTAAGGTTAGTAGAGAAACCAAACTACTGCACACAGTTCAACATATCCTCTTCTTAGGAGTCTTTAGAGAGCAACACCCCCCCTCCCCCCCAACAAATCACACAGACGAATGTATCAAACACTGTGCATATAGAAACCAATCTATTTTTCCAAGTAAAAATCTCAAGAAAAGTAGTTTCAATAATGTAAAATAAAATTCTTGTAAAGGAAAGGTATATGTTGCAGTTTACAAATGCAGTTGTTAGAATATCAGTCACTTTTGCTGATGAACACTTGCTATGCTGTTACCTCAGTTGTCAGAGATAGGACGATGACCCATGGGCACAACAGAAGGACGGAAACAAGATGAGACAAAGCTTGAAGACGCTTGGCTCCACCTACATCTACAGAGAGCTTTCGGGAAGCCATATGAAAACCAACCTTGCAACACAATGCCAGTACCAGCAACAGCACTCCACCCTGGAACACAGATAGATCCTATTAGCAGTACTTAAGAGTCAACTACCTCACTCCAATATAAGTAGTATTTACACGACAGAATATTCTTTTCCTTATTTCCTTCTTTTACTGATTAACATAAGACACAGACAAGGTATTCCCCCTTTCCCACAAAGATAAGCTTTATTTGCTAACAGCAACGTTCTATGACTTAGTTTGCAACTCCCAGTATTTCTAACTGGAACTCCATCTTCAATTTCTCTCTGGCCATTCTCCCTTCTTCCACCCACAAAGTAGCACACTGGAAATGTTTGGAAATAAAATGGAATCATCTTATATCACCCACACTCTTTGTATTTATTTATCTTCATTCAAGCCCTGTGTCATTTCTCCCCAACCTTTTCTTTAGAAATTGTTCCCTAATCTTTACAAAATATATTTACGTATACAAAATTAGCTTCTCGTATTTCTTGGATCTAATCTACCCTATGCTGGGCTAACAAATTTCACTTAACTCATCTGTCTGATTTATTTTTAAATAAGACCATGTTTTCTAGCGGTGTCATAAATTCAGTATTTTCTTTTTGGCTTCTCATTTGCAGGGCAGCAGTTCCAGCAACAAGACTAACTAGCTGGACAGTTCCAATCAAATACAGCAATAAGCCTCATACAGCATGATTTAATACTTTACTCAGTAAAAAGCCCCACTAATTAAAATAGGACTACAGAGAAAACTGGGGTACCACCCAACTCAAGCAAGGATATCAGAATCTGGCTCTTAGGCTCCAACTAGCATGGGAAAGAGATAGATACACAAGACAATGACTGATAACACTATGGAACAGAGGACTTGTCTATTAAGGATCATGCATATCTAAGTCACAATTGAAATAAAACTTCAAGTAAAAAAGGAACAAATTTAATAGATACGTTCAGATTATGTATTAAAGCAAAATGCTGTTAAGTAAATAGTTGATAGGACATTTTGAATTAATGCAGTTCTCTTCACAGAATTTTTATGAATACATCATTCAATAATTCAGCATCTAGATTACAGAAGAAAGCAATTTACCTTGTGATCGGCAACTCCTAGGAAAGCAATGATTGTATGAAGAACATGGGTAAGAGCACTGTCATGATGTCCCTCAGCTAAACAAATTAAGTTAAGGAAGATTCTCCAAATGAACCCTCTTCCAGCTGCCTAATCACATCTCAACAGACTTAATAGGACCTCATTCTCATAAGGATCACAAGTGATTTACTGAGGTTATTTAAAAAAAAATGAAAACACAGCTACAGGCATACCAGAGGAACAGAAACTGTAAATACCATAGGAGATCAGTAGAGGAAACAATATACATTTAAAGAAAGTAATATCTGAATCAATTTAAGCTTTGAAGTATTGATAATTCTAAAGTTTTAAACTACAGAAGTCCGTAAGTCTGTTGCTTCCGTAGGGAAATTATTAAAAATGGTGTTACCCGATGACAGAACTTGAAATATTTCACATAAGCTAGTCTTAATACTAATGTTAAATCTGGCAATTATTTGGACTAAGGAGGATGAACTGTATACCAGAAATAAACTTAGATGAATTTTCACTGGAAGCATTACAGTATTTCTTTATCAATGAAATGTCTTAAGTATGAAACAGTCTTTAATAACTTTTGAAGAGTTTCCGAACAAAAATTTAAACTTGAGAAAATTTATGAAATTGACAAATAAAAAGAGGTGCAATCAAGATAAAATATTTTAAAAAAAATATTCCTTTTGAATAGGCAAAATTTATGTTTTAACTTAGAAGCACGTGAAACTGGTCTAACAGAAAACGAAGGAAGACAATTGGTAAGCTTGGGTGTGGATGAGAGACCATGCAGAATAAATATGAAAATAAAGAATTAGAGTTATCTTAAGTTTGGTAAAGAAAGACCATTACCAGCAAGTAGAAGGAAGTGCGTGAAAATAATGAGTTATAAGGCTAGAAGGAATGGAGCAGGGGATGTTGAGATAAGGGAAAGTTTCTTAAAAGAAGGTTGTAAATAAGACAAAAAGAATTTGTCTTAAAAGGAGCCAACATGGACCCTCCCAACCCACATCCCAGTGGTATCTTAAAAGCAAAGCCTATGTGAACCTAGGTGTAATGTAAAAGCTGTTGGTCAGCAGGAAGGAGGGGAAGAAATAAGGAGGAAAGAGGTTATAACTCTTATCTGGATGAAAATTGAAAATCAGTGCGAACTGTCTCAGATTAGTTGTTAGCTAAAGTGGTAATTGGCTATTAGATCATTTGTTTGTTGAAGGGTATAAAGAGTTATGAATCTGAGGGTTCTTTGTCTAACTGTGCTGGAGCACATCAGGATGAGACAGTTTCCCTTACGTCTGGCCTAATTTGTAAGTACTGTATACTGATCACATGCTTATGAATACTTTGTTACTGTATTGGGTGTAGTAACTGCTTATTTTTAGACTGTTAGGCATGTTTAGAGCAATTGCATAAAATACTATTCAGCCTTTGGACTTAAAGGAATTTATGGTCAAATTAGTGTCTAGTTGTCTCCACATTAATATTAATACTTTACAATATAGTTAATAATTCCAACAGACCAGCTACATGAAGTTCAATGCAGATAAGACTGAAGTGATGAAGGTTTGGGGCAAGTCAACTAGAAGGAATGGTGGCAGTGATATTTATCCACTGTGTTACTATTTTCCAGGAATCTTGTCTGTTACCTTTATCACCCAACAATGAATGCAATCTGCTCCAAACTGGGTTATATTTGAAGACTCTGAGGAAAGCTTAGTTAGTGAAGGACATCCCACCAAGAGGTGTTTCACACAGGAAGCATATATCAACTTCCAACTGTAATTCAGAGCGCTGATCTTAACCTATCAAGCTCTTTACAGTTGGTTTCTTGAGCATTTTATAGGCCATCACTCTTCAAATTTTATCTTGGGAGTTGAGATCACCCGAGACATTCAAGCAAACTCATTTTCTTCTCCCACGTCTGAAAGGGCCCAAGATGGTTGATCTTCTGAGCATGCTGCAAGACCCAAGTAGATACTCAGGTCAAAATTTTTAACAGAGGATGTCTAAAATTAGGCATTCCTACATATAGACACCAAAGCAGTGTGATTTTCTGATGGTATGTTTACACTGCACAGTTAGCCTGGGCTGTTACCTTGGTTTTAACTTCCTTATTATCCACATAGAAAAACCTTTGACTCAGATTTGGAGGTGCTTTAAGCATGGTCTATCTTACCTAGCTGAGTGTGTAGGTTAGAACCCAGGTTCCTCTTTAACTTGGGCTGAAACCTGCCAACTTGGCAGCGAGGAAGCATGCTAAATCACTCGAGTACCAATAGACCTCTAATGCCCTTCCCACAATTCCTCCCAAAGGACAGACAAGCTCTCCTGCATCTAACAGAATGACTGAAAAAGAATCTTTGAGCACCTCAGCACAATGGGATGTACCGCAGACACACATGGGATTGCAGAAACAGTGTGGATACAGCTTTGCAGTGGGGAGATTCACACCAGGCTAGGCTAACCCAGGAGCCAATCCACGCAGGTTAACTGCACAGTATAGACATACTATGAGGTGCTGAGCATCCACAACTTCACGAACATAGGCCTCAAACTTTCTCTGAGAGGGAAAACTGAACCGAGAGGCTTCTATAGTTGAAGGGGCCTTGCAATTAAATTGGGATTTTTCTGTCATTATGTCATTTAGATTGTAATTATTTATAGCAAATTTATAGCTGATGCTGTTATCTCTAAAGTAACTAATGACCGTGAATTTGACTGGATTAGTTGCTCAGAATGACTATTTCCTTTTCTTTTCAGTCATAAGTACAATGCTCTGGAGAGGAAAATGCAGTTGAAACAAGGCTAACTTACACTTTTACTCCAAACACATCGTAAGAAAGGATACGATGTTCTGCAATTTTAGCCATGAGATCATCATTATCAAAAAGCAATAAGCAGATCACAGCAATGATGAAAAATGCAGCACCTCTTGTCTGGAAAGACAACAAAAGGGAATCAATATAAAATGGTTTATTTGGATGACAAACATTAAAAGTTGCAAAAAAAATGCAAAGGGTGTGTGCGTGTAAGTGTAAACATGAGAAAAACAAAGTCAAAACAAAATCCTTAAAGCAAAAATTACATTTAGTGAAACAGATAGAGAGATCTTGGTTATATATATAAAAAAACAGCCCACCTATATTCAGCTTTTATGAGACTTGTTAGGTGATTTTGGGCAAGTCACTGCAGTTCTGGGCCTCATTCCTCCCCCTCCCCCCCAAAAAATCTGTAAAATAGGGATAATCATATTTGCTTCATTTGTAAAGCACATTGAGATCTATAGATGAAACGTATTATAAGAATTATTTGTCTTGATAATATGGCTATGGTCACTGTATGTGACCTTGGGAACATTAGGTAATCTCTCTGTATTTCAGTTGAAACATCCATAAGATGGGGATAATATTTCCTTGTCTCTCTGCTCACAGAGCTATGAAGCTTAATTTACTAGTATTGTAAATCACTTTGAAGTCCTTGGTTGGAAAGTGCTATAGAAGTGCAAAATACTATATTTTAAGTTTCTTCTGCATACAAATGATAAACTTGCATCTCTTCATCATCATGAATCTCAAACACCTTTTCATGTTGTTACTCCTTGTATATGCACCCGTTGCATATTTATTTCATTAAAAAAGGAAGTACAGATTGTAGTTTCTCCTACATTTAAAATTAAAATATACATAATTTACCTACCCCTTTTATGAATTTGAGTCTGAAACAATTAGATTTACCTCTACTGTATTCCTGAATACCTGTTACATTTAGAACTTTATAATGTATAACTTTATTTTCTGCAAAAAATATTTAAATACCTTTGTTGGTCCTCCTCCTGAACTCGTGAACAATACACTAAGCAGTGACACAACAACTATATCACTGTGCTCAAACAGCAACAATGTCCTACAAAACAAAAGACACCCCAATTTTTATCAGGTCCATTTCAATATTATGCACTAGCTTGATATACCTGGTTTCAACTAAAATTAAATGGAAGAGAGGTCAAGGATTTATTCTATGGCTTCAACAGGAACGTTGTACAATTCAAAAGGATGGTAGGGAACCTGAAGTCTCAACAGCTGGATCCCTGAACTATAGACTCTACCATGACGACAAATCACATAAAAACACCTATTTTCTAGCTCAAACAATATATCATGTACAGTAATTGAGTAGCAGAAACTACCTAAACACTTTTTAAACAGTAACATGCTTCATTAGAGCACCAAGAATCAAACTGCTCAAGATGGAATTAATATTCATATTACAATAATGTCTGATAAATCTTAAGTTCCCTGTTCTCTGGCTGGGAAAAGGACCTTTTCTTTTCCTGTTAACTTCTGATTACTGAGGAGTTGATTTCCACTACTCTCCCTTCTCATACAATCTCCTCAATGCTGACAACATATAGTTCTCACTTTTGGATCCTCATCCCCCATTCATAACTCCAGTGACTTCATCTACTGCTGGTAGCTTTCCCAAGCAGCAGAAGTCTGAAAGTGACAGTTTGTCAGTTTTACAGATGTCCATAGTTTTCTTAATAGCAGCAGTAAAAGTGACTACAAGACATCATTTTTACCGCTTCTGCTTGGGAAGACTTCTAGCATTCACAAAGGCACTGGAACTTTCAGCTGACCTGAGAACAGGGCAGTAAATTGATTCACAGTTGGACATCTTAAGAGCTAAAAACCAATTTTTAAGGCAAACAAAGCTTAACCTTTGCAAAATTTGATAGCTTTAAGCCCTATCTCCATACACTATTCAGAGAGAGGCTTTCCCGAAGCTCTTCACCTTTGAAAGTCCCACTTTGTCATCTTTTTTCTGATCCTTTCTGAATCAGTCAAGATTGCCACTTAATGAACTAAAGGGACCACAACTGAATAATGCAAGGAACTTTTTCTATACACAGACCTAGGAGTATTACCATCACCACATTACGCTCAGCCCCTGCACGCTAAAAGAGTGAACTAGGATGTCCTGCAGCAAACCAGGAACTGAATAATGGCTGCTCATCTGAGGATTTATTTTTATAAACAAACAAGTACATTTCTCTCAAACACATTTCATTTAAAAAGAAATTAAGTGTACAGAATTGATATTTCAAATAACTATAAAACAAATTAAGCTAGCATACTTTATTTGTATAAACTTTCAGGCATGTACATTACCTGAGAGGTCCACAAAGAGTGAGGCCAAAAAACCACAAAAGTGAAATGATACAGCCAACAACAGCATGTTTAACTATTTTGATCCACTATAAAAGAAAAACATTTTATTAACATTTTCTGCCTGCTTTCCAAACAAACATCTTGCATTCAATTCACATACCAACCACTACATTAAAGGAACATTAAAATGTATGCTGTTGAGCATCTTCAGAAATTAAAACAGTCTGACTTGTCTTGACTACTTCACAATGCCCCATTATGTTTACTTTTCGAAAGACATTTTATGGCTGAAATTCTTTACTTTTATCATTTTCTATCACAGCAGCAAGTTCTTTCGATGTAGTTTTAGTACCCTTTTAAAAAAAATCCATGGGTTACAGTAGTTAGGCTGAAGTCAAATTTACTTAGTGGTCAAAAAAATGCTGACATTCAGTGTATTACACAATAAAATACATCTGACAAACATGTACAGTGCTAGATAAAGTTGTTCAACGTTACAAAACTAAGGCCTTGACCCTACAAATATTTACATATATACTTAGTTTTATCCCAAGGAGTAGTTCTATTGAAGTCAACTGGGACTACTTACGTGCTTCCAATTAAGCATGCACCTAAGATTTGAATGATTAAGATTTTAAAAGTCTTAATCAGGAGATGCAGCTCATTTTTATTAAAATAAAACTACTTAGGATGTATATTAGTGAGACAAGGTGGGTGAGAAGGTTGGTCCAATAAAAGATATTACCTCACCCACCAGATCTCTCTAATATCCTGGGACCAACAGGGCTACAACAACACTGCAAACAATAGATGTATTTTCTAGTTTTAAACCAGACAAACAACTAGATAAAGTTGGATGCGATTTTTATTTTTTAAATAATCCACTCAAGTTATTCATACGCCAAAAATCCAATATTTGAGTTAAGACCAAATTAAAACCTTTAGCAGACAGAAAGATAGATTTTTCCTGATGTATGACAAAGCCAAGAAATTTGGTCCCCCTCTCACTTTCTTTTAAATTCTGTCATGAGCTTTCTCAAACCAAATTTACCTTTAGGACATTTCCTGATACAATGGTTCAGATCCTCTATACTAAATACATTCCAAATTACTATGTAGTGGCACAATCAATTATTTTATTTATTTCATATAAAGATGAATGTGGGGAGAGGGAAGGGGTGACAACAAAAGTTCTTCCTCTCCATATTTCAAGCTCCATTCCGACAACTGCTTGGATTCCTCTGCATTGTGGGATCAGCACAAAGGGGCTGAAAAGCTGATGGCCCAGACCCTCCCGCACCATACAATCCTCTGGGCCACCCTCCTCCTCCTGGTCCCTGGTACAGGAGGCATTCCGCAGGGTGCAGCTCAGGACTGATCTTTTCATATTTACAGCTATTTGCATGTTAGTTGGTAAAGCACAGGGTGCTCATGCAGGGTGTAATTTTCCATGGGACTAGCGCTCCTAAGTCACTTAGGTCATTTTGAAAATCCCAGCCACATTTTCCAGATGAAACCAGAAACATCCCTTTCACTTTCAGTGAGCAACTAAATATTTTATTAGAGTCATTATTCATATTGTCCCAGAGTATCTAAAAGTGAATGTTAAGTATAAGTCAACTCACCTGGCGCTTGGTCACAGTTTTTCCAGAAGAAAATGGCTTTTGAAACAAAACCATAAAAAATGCAGACCTGTTAGGGGAAATATTCTCCATCAGCGTACTAGTTCAAGTGCACTTTCAGACAAAGGTCAAATATAGCTATTTTATTATTCAGACTAGTTCTAGGCAATTGTTTCAACCCTTGTACAAGTAATTATTCTACAGCTCCACTTGTGTTTTAAATGAATGCTACCCAGTTTTTGCCAGAGGGAAAAAACAATAGTGACTCAATCTGGTTCTGTTCCCTGTAGCCAGGGATGAAAGGAAGGCGGTACGGGCCGGTATGGCGTACCAGTAAAAAGTAGCCGCCAGTACCGGCCTGTACCACTGACTTTAAAGCACTGCTGCGGCAGCGCTTTAACGTCGCTGCCCCTTTTGCCCCCCCGCCTACCAATTGGGGGTGGGGGCAAAAGTAGCAGCTGCCCTGAGGCCACGATTTAAAAGGGCCCGGGACTCCGGCAGCAGTGGCTGGAGCCCCAGGCAGTGCGGGTCAGGCAGCACAGACAGGCTGGCTGGGGAAGTTGACCCCAGTCCCACCCCTTCCCAGGGGCCCAGAGCCGGCCCTGTATTGGTAAGAGCTCAGTTTTACTTTCACCCCTGCCCATAGCCCATTTCAGCTATTCAAGTAGCCATAAGGTTCAGTAAACTTTTTGTAGCAGATGAATTTTAGTCCTGCCTACTTTGCCATCCACACAAGTCTGGCAGAGGACAGCCAAATGGTTGTTAATTCAGACTTAGTATGGATCAAAATAAGTGAATGTGTAGAAAAGAAGAGAGTTTTGAAGGGGAGCATGATTATATACTACTACTGTTACATTTTCATTTCTAAGGTGTCCCTACCTTGCATAAAAACTAAATAAAACCACTCACCCACACACCTCTACTAGAACTGGCCTGAAACATTATACCCAATATCCTACCTTCCCAACAATCATAAAAAATAAACTAAAAGAAAAAAAGATTATGTTGATCAGGAATAGTCAAGTGAAAAACCCAAAAGTGGAAATAAAATGGGAACATAAGCTAACTGATATTAGTCAATATTGTCAAGTTAGAGTACAGCTTTCACAACTCATTATGAGCCAAGCTTAGATTAGTGTTGGTCCAGCTACCAGCAAAGATATTAATGATGACAACAGATGTAGGAAGTAAGATTCTAGAGTGGAGGGCAGCTTAGCTTCCTTCCAAAGAAAAGGATAGCACAAGGAGAGACCACACTGATTTTACTTGTAATTTTTACTTAAATGAAAAATTCTAGATACAGATTTATTCTCTTTACTCAGTATTTGTCATTACATCATCTGTTTAAAAGTAACAACTACGAGCACTTTAATGAATGAATTAAAAAAATCCCCTTCTTCCCTATAGTTTCTCAAACTACAGTAAGTATGCTTAAAATATTAGGATTTAGACAGTATTGATTCCAATGAGGTATTCTTCATCTTAAGTACAGGGACTATTACTAGAACTGGCAATGATCATTTTAAATACATCTACCATTATATTTCTATTATCAATTAAATGGTTAGCTTTGTAGCATCATACAGCTGTCCATCACAACACAAATCCTTTCATCACCCACGACAAGAGTATGCTTAGATTACCCTTTATCTAAGAAGAAAGTCAAAAGCACAACAGCTACGCTCTAGACATCTCTACATCAGTACCTATAGATTCCACACTGAAAATGAAAACCTAAAAAGGGGTGAAGGAAAAGCAGGCCCAGTAGCTGGATAGGACAACACAGCATCTCAACTTTTTTTCCTGCACAACTATCTGTCAGGAGCTGTTATGCTGTGTCTAAATGTACATTCCACCAGAAACAAGGAAGGTTTTGCCCCTTTAACAACCTGTCATGCAGCACACAAAAGGCACAAACTCCCTTGACTTCTTGTGAAAAACTTTTTCTTTCAGAATGAATCTTTTCCAAACCCAATGGGAAGAAACCCAGGCATTCATTGCCAAAAAAACGATTCTCAAAAGGAAGACGCTGCAGCAGTGTTATAAAAGGCTTACGCAGCAGCACACTTACCCCAGCTGTACTATAAAGATAAACTGGACAAGGTGGACCACTTTCAGCAGATCATAGGATTCAAAAAGTCCCAGAGCCTTTAGAAACTTGGTGAAACACAGCAGCACAATGTATCTAGTCAGCCTGCAAAAGAACAAATGATCACAGGCGTGTCCTAAGCGCGGGGGGGCAACACGGACCGAGACCCACTCGGGGACGCAGGCTGGCTCAGAGGCCCCCAGCCCGCCCTGGCACTGGGTGAAATACAGCCTGACCGGGCAGCGCAGGGGCTCCCCTGCTGGCAGCTCCCAGTCCCCCCACCCCCGACCCTTCCCCGCGCTGGGAGCGGCAGTTACCGGGCGCTGGGCACATCCACGGGCCCCAGCCCCCCGCCTCCGGCCAGGGCCTCGCCGCTGTAGGTCGGCTCCATGCCGGGTCTCAGGAGCCGCGGAGGCCGCCTCCCCCGCCGCGGGGCCTCCTCATCCTCCGCGTGCTGCGAGCTTGGGCCGGGCGCGCTGACACGCCGAGCTCCGGAGGGAGGCAAGGCCCGTAGGCCGCGGCCGGCAGCAGGACTTGCGGAAGCTGAGCCGGGCCAGCCACGTCCTCAGCGGCCGGAACCCCTCACTACAGCGCGGCGCGCGGGGGAGCGCCCGCGCCCTCCCCCTCCCCGGCCCAATGGACCCGCCCGGCTAGGGACAGGGCCCAGCTCGCGGCAGCGCCACCTGACGGCCTGGAGCGGAGGCTGAGCGCACCAGCGACCCTCCCTCTGAGGAGCGAGGGGGAAGAGCAGGGAACGGGTCACTGGCACTGCCCGATGCGGGGCGGGCAGTGAGCCGGGCCTCCCCTGACCTGCCTTCCCCTCTCCCTCCCCCTCGCCCCTGTCCCACTGACCCCCTTTGCCCCGCCCCTGCCCCTGCCCCTTCCTGCTCCTCCTCCTCCCCCCACCCTCACTGCCCCCTTTGCCCCTGTCCCACCTTTAGAAGTCTAACACCTAACTGGAACAACACTAACATATAGGTGAGCTGGTCTAGTTTCCAGCTATGAATTTGTCAGTGCTCAGCGGATGCCTTGGCAAGAGCTGGCACCTGGTCTACCACTGTCACAGGTCTCTTCTGCCCTGCACCCTTCTCACCCGTGCAGCCTGAGCCTTCCCCTGCCCCGTGCCCCTCTCCATGCAGCCTCGGCCTCCACTTGCCCCTGTGTCCCCTCTTCCCCGTGCAGCCTGGGCCTCCTGCTGCCCTTGTACCCTCTCTGCCCTGTGAGACTGAAGCTCCCCCGCCCTGAGTCCCCTCCTCTCCATGCAGCCTGGACTTCCCCCATGCACTCTTAAGGCCTGGGATTCCCACTTTCCCAACAGCAGCCTGCCTTATGCCCCCCCCCCCCCCCCCCGAGGAACAGCCTAGCCTCTCCCTCCCCCATCTGCCCCCCACGTCAGCCTGGCCTCCCCCTCCCATCTGCCCGCCAGTGGCAACCCAGGCTGTCCATCTCCCTATCAGTCAGTCCTCTTTCAGCTTTTCCTAGCAGCCTCTATCTCTCCTCCATTTCCCTGTGGGGCTGGCCTTCCTGGCATGGCTGTCACAGAGGACGCATGTGTAATTCGCAGCAGTTTGGTGCTCAGACCAAGGCACTACCAGGCTCAAGTTGAGCACCAAGGGCTCCTTCCTACACACGTGGGCCAGGTGTGCTCACAGGGCTTATTTACATTGTGCAACATTACTACCATCAGACACAGTTGTGGAGGTTTGAGTGAGCTGACACAATGCTGACCATGTCAGCGTAGGCCAGGGCAAAGAGTGTGCAACATGGTATCAACTAGTCCTGGTTAAAACCTGGTCCCAGGGAACTCAGACATGTTGGGGGAGGGATGTGTATGTGGGACAAAGCTGCACTGAACAGGTGGTGGGCTGGCCGATGTACGATTATGTCTTGGCCTTACACATGCTATGGAGCACTTGCTTGAGCAAGGATTGACTACTCTTCTGATTATGTTTGGATTTAGGACCTGATTCAGTGAGGTGATTAATTCTAATGCCAGTTCAAATGTCTTTGTAATTTGACATTACATTACATCACAAATCAAAGAAATCAGCATATAGTTTTCTCATGTAGGGATGATACTTTAACGTCTGAGCGTTCAAAATCATAGACCACAAGCATTAAATTTTTCTGTCTTTATAAATAAGGTTACAGTTTTCAAAAATTAATAGAAAGGAAAAGCTGTGGGGTCAAAAACTCCATAAATCTTTTTTCAATTAAGATGGAAAAAAATATCTAAGTACACAGAGACTTATATTTGGATAACCTGGTAGCACAGAAAAATCTTGTGTTACATTAGGCCCTTTTACCTTTTCAGATGGGTGTTTGTTCTTTACTTTCATTTACTGCTTATTATATAGATCTATTTCCGTTGATTTTTGTCTGTGCAGGCGCTTATTTCTCAAGGCTGCCCATTGATGCTCCGTATCATTTCAGACATGCTGTTAGACTCCCAATCCAGAGACTTGAAATAACTGCCAGGAATGTGGCAACATCCACTTGTTTGTGGGAAAAGGAGGTGCACTGGTACATTTTACCAAACTTTTAATTAGTGCCACCTTCAGTTTGGCACCCATTGCCATATTTTGCAAAGATCACTTTCCCTTACAGCCTACTGCCTGCATGCTGATGTACAGTGGTCCTGTGTCCGACTGTCTTAGACTAGTATGAGAGCTTTGCTTGCACTGACTGATTCTTTCTCTTTCAGCCAGTAAGCACAGGACTAGCCAGAATAGTGATTTTTCTCAGTGTCCTGATTGATGTCACCCTGCTTCTTGTGAGCTTCTCAACTGCTGTAAATGAGCAGCCTTTCCAATGGTTTTGATACCATTCTTCATGTTTATTTATACCATGCTACCACTAACTATGCCCACTGCAGCCTATGCACGTGGGATAGGACTGTAAGTTGATCAATGGTACAGTGCAGCAAGAGCAACCCTCCTGTAGTGCAGCTTTGTGCATGTCTTTTCCTTTGCATTTTTGTGGGGCACTTTTATTTTATTTAAAAGGAATGATCTGGCCCTGTATTTGTCTCTGTCCTCTTGTCTCCCAGAATGAATAGAAATTGACAGGAATCACATAAATAAAGCACTGGAGATAGCACTTCAGATAAATTGATTCTAGTCATTTTCCATTGCTGCAGCCACTTCACCTCATCTAATGCTACTCAGAAACAATCAACCTGCATGCGGAACAGGCTGGAAGGAAAAAAATCACTTGAGATATTGGGGCTAGTGTGTCTCTTTTGTGTTTTTTAAAAGGATATAACAACATTGAAGGGGAAGCTTCCAAGAAGCACTTATAAAGCATCTATGCATGTTTAATCAGAAGGCAGTTGACCTGATAAACTTGTAGATAAGTGAAACTAATGCATTTATTATGCATCAGATTATAAATTCTCCTTTCCTACAAGATTATTTCAAGTAAATGTATTGCGAATTAGGATACCTCATAATTGGGCTTTGCAGAATTTGATATTTTAAAATAATTTTGACCTATAATATTGATATTTATTTTAAAGCACTTTTAAATATTTGTATCTTAAAATTTTTACAGTTGCACAAAATTATGGTGTTTATGCATTTTTTATTTTTATTAATTTAAATTTTCACAATGGCAGGAAAATTTTGGAGGGGAAGGGGGAAGTCAGTCAATTATTTAATGACAGCAGACACTGAGATTCAAAAAGTTAAAGCTTTATAACTGTTAAAACACAAATTGTCGACATCACATGTCAAAATTTAAAAAGGAAATAGCTTTAAATCAACAAATCATACCTGTTATTACTGTTCATTTACTCATAGTCCATTTGTAATAAGCCTAATTCAAAAGTCTAAATCACTGTATTTTGACTCTAATAAGTTCTCAGGCAGCATTTTTCTTTCGTTGCCTATCTCTAAATTTTGATGATTATTGATAGAAATATTTTTATTGGTTTGTGTGCATCCAGTGACATCAACATTTAGTGATAAAAATCAAAACCTTCCAAGCCTACTAATAATATAAACATCTCATTTTCATGAGGCTTCCCAAAGGGGTGGTGAAATATAGTCTGTTGCCAGCATTACAATACAAATGATATCAGGCAGGACACTAGGGTTGCTAAGTGTCCAGTTTTCAACTGGAAATTCTGATCTAAAAGGGGATCTGGCAGCGTCCAGTCAGATGTGCTGATCGGACACCAAAAGTCCGGTTACCGCAGTGCCGGGGTAGGCACCAGGTCATTAACCTGTCCCAGCCCCAGAGCGGAGGAGCCCAGCTGGGGGACAGTGGAGATGATCCAGCAAGCAAGGGGGGACTCTTGCGGGGAGAGATGGGGTCTTGGGTGTCCGGTTACCAGCAACTGGAAAAGTGGCAACCCTACAGGACACCCAGTCTAAAATAGCAGACAACATTGAATTGTCACATTTACAATCATAATGGCGAATACTTATGCAAATCTTAGGGCAGTAAAAGGAGTAGACTGTAAGCGCTTCATTGTTTTTGTGTATAGTGCTTAGACCCTGATTGGGGCTTCCTAAGTGCTACTGCAATGTTAATTAACCACAACAATAATTAATAATGCGTTTTTGCAGCACCATATTATCTTGTTTGGATCATGACAAATTGTACCACAGTGCCAGCTCTTAGAGAAATTGTAGCTTACAGGTCAAAAACATCAGCCCTTGTCTCTTAACCCTTCAAGCTTTAGAAAATCTGAGATTTTCAACATTGGAACTTGCTTGGTGTTAAAAAGAAACATCAAAGTTTCCAGCTGTACTGTTTTCTGATATGTGACTTTTTCATTCAGTGAATTGCACTTTTAAAACTTTTTATTGTTCCTGGCGCTTTATACACAGCACCATTCACCAGAGGATTTAAGTCACAAGCTGCTGTTGTCGCAAAACTAAGAGTGAAACTGTGATTCACTATATTTTAAAAATGGTAAAAATATGCAGCATTTAGGACAAAAAAATTTTTACAGAATTTTTTTATGCTTTCACTACTTCTTAATTAGATCTTCTGTTCTTGCTTTTGAGTATAAACTTATTTGTCTTTAAACTTGAACATGATACATACAGCTTTCCTTATCAAGTTTTAAAGCATTCTGTGATGTGGTCTAAATTACAAGTCCCCCCAGTGCTCAGCTGGCTTTAGATTTTTTCATGTATTAAACAAGACTAGAATTTCGTGCACCCTATGAGACTGGAGGGATTTTCTGTCTGTTTCTGTGGTGTATCTGTTGCCTGTCTCTCACGCACACATCTCCATCAAACAGCCAGCCAGCCCCCAGATTTGCATTCAGCCTCCAGTCAACTGTCTCCACCCACACTGCTCAGATTCCTGGCATGTGACTTGTGATATGAGTAGTGGTATTTATTTTTTCAACTATCTTGTTACTTAAAGGAGTTTTATTGTTATTTACATTTATCCTGAATGAAGCGCAGCTGTTATTCCCACCAGCTTTACCAAGTTTTTACTCCCAGCGTAACAATAAAATCTTCTCACAGGGAGTACTTCATCCACTAATGAAAAGTAGCTACATCTTGCATAAGAAACAAAGTATTTATTAGTTTACAGCAATGGTGGTTCTCAACCTATTTACCATTGTGGGCCGCATCCAATACTACATCTATAGCCCTGAGGATGTCACATGGGCTGCAGCTCTGTGCTGACTGGGCTGCAAGTGGCCCACGGGCTGCAGGTTGAGAGCCACTGGTTTACAGCAACACTACAGAAGACTTTAGGACAAGAAGTGAAGATTACAATAACCAAATGAAACTTCAGGGGGAATTTAGTGAGTAGGATGTAATTATCCAAACTGGATTTGGGCTAACGCCCTGCATTAACAACGCTAACTCTTGCAAAAAGTGCTGTGGAATTTTTAATTTTTAACGATCACAAGAGGTGAGGATCTTGGTTTTAGCTCATCCATATGGCATCTCCAGCCGCGTGGGACCTTCTAACACCATTATGAGGCATTGGGTCAGTACTTACTCTGGGAAAAGCATCCAAGTATAAATTTCAGATCAATTGATAAATGAACTGGGAGAGGGGCAATAGTATGGACATTGATTAAGTATCTCTCAGGACCCTTCAACAGGTGCGGTGTGTGGAAAGGTCAGAAAAAGAGAGATTCCAGTCTGCATTTGTTTATCTTACCCACCCTTAATTCTATTCCTGTGAGTACCACCTACTGAATCACACTCAGCAGAGTCCAGTTGTTTCTTCAAGGTCTTCTACCCAAGCATCAACCCAGCACAATACTGTTTAGCTTATGAGGCATGATGAAGGTATCAGAGTACATAGCAGTATGGCTGCTGGAAAATGAAAGCATTACAGAAGTGCTTGTGCTTTACAGAAATAATAGCAATAGAACCCGATCATCTTGTTGCATTCATAAACAGGGACGTTATTAAAAGGTTTATTTACTTATGCAAGGTGGAGTTGACATGTCATGAGTCCTATGTCCAGAAGGGGGAGATGTTAACAAACAGCACAAAGTTTAGGTGGAGAATTATAAATTAGACAGTTGGAAGACAGCAGCTGGAGAGTTGAAAAAGTTGGTGAATGTCTGGGAGTTGAAGAGAGACATACAGTGGCTGTGGAAAGGTGGGGGAAATGGGAAAAAGGAAGAACAAACATCCTGTTTCAAGAAAGTGAAAATGGGGAAAGGAAATTGGAAGGAAGTAGATAGGTACTGGGCATATTTTAAAAGGACCAAAAAACAGGAGAAAAATCCATACCAGCAATAAAGACAGAAATATTGAAAATAAAAGCTTTTAAAACAGTGAAACAACAACATTATAAAGACAATGGAATACAGGAATTCTTTCACAACATTGCATAAGGATTATAATAGATGGGTATGTATTCCACGTATAAGTTGTTCAGTCAATGCAATCATTAAGTATTTTGTTCAGAAAATACCTTTATAGCTTTGTGTTTATTGACTAAAGGCAATTTGGACATCTGTTCCACAAAAACTTGTTGGGATTAACTAAATAACCAGAGTGGCAGAGGATGTCTGTGTCTCTCTTCCCTCTGATTCAGAATAAGGGGACACAGAGTCTGCTGTGACTTCACTTCTTATTCTTCTTCCCATTCTAATGCAACCACCCACACTTGCCTTTTTCAGGTATGAAAGCACACTAAGCCACTGCAGAGAAGCATGCAAAGGACTACATTCCAGGGACCTTGGCTCAGTTCTTATTGCCTGCATCCAGTAATGAGATCTACAGCAAGTGGTGGAGAATTCCAAGATTGGCATCTGTTCTAGGGGGGAGGAGGGGAAGGGGGGGCTGTTTTCAAAAAAGGATTATAATGACTTCGTTTACTGTGCATCTGATTCACCTCTCACACTGTTTTAAATCAGGGGTAACTCTGTTGAAGCTGGTGGAGTTATACTGCTATAAGTGAGAGAAAAACCAGTCCCTATATATTTAATTTGTTTAGATAAAGGAACCCATTTAATAAGAAAGCTTTACTGTTACTTTAAAATCTGACATTTTCTGGTTTATAAAGCTCCAGTATTGACTCAGAAACAATAGCAGATTGAGAAGGCAAAAGATTTGATGCAAAATCAGGAAAGCTCCTGAAAATCAGTCACTTGAGAGGATTTTGCGATTTCCTGTAATGTGACATAACCCATTTATTGTGGTTTTACTGGGAAATTATCAGTTGAGGTCAATGTAGCAGAAAATAAAACAGTAGAGAAAACATGCTCAGACTTGCTGAGATGGTGTGTGAGCTCTGTTCCTTATCAAATCAGTAGCAGACTATAGTGCCAGATCAAATTTACCTAAAGCAAATCCTGCAGCATCTATCATCCCACATTTTAACATGTGTGTTATTTCCTCTCAGTTTAATTTCATATTATCAGAAAACTTTTGTTTAACAATAAACCAATCTTGGTACTTGATTTTATAAATACAGGAATATACCACTGATTTTCCTTTCTATCCTGCCTGCTCATATACAGCGTGATATCAGCAGTACTAAGCAACTACAACAGTCTTTGGCCCAAATCCTGCCTTCCTTGCCTAGGGGAGTTCTGATACTGAGTGGGCCTAGCGGAAGGCACAGAGAAGATCCTCACCTACTCTGCAGCCTGGATCTGCTGCCTGCCGGAAGGGGGGGCAGATTACCTCTCTGCCCCTCCACCTACCTTTTGAGGATCCTGCTGCTCTATCTGGTACAAAGGAGCCAACAGACTCCTGGGGTTGCATGAACCCTTGCAGTGCAGCCTCCACAGGGAAGGCAGAGGGATGAGGAGGGGCTCAGATAAAGCACCCCCCCTCCAAAACTGGTATCTGTGAGTGGGGATTTGGTGGTCCCTAGAGGCTCTGATGCTCTCCCTTGTAATTGTAGTGTCCTGCAAAAGTGGGTTCCCTTAATTTCAAAATCTCCAGGCTGACAGCTCTGGTTTGGAGCTGCCAGATGGCTTTGCTGGCAAAGGACAGCAGTATTTTCCTGGTTCATAGGCATTTGGAGAGAGCCTGAACCCTATGCAGAGCCATCAGAAGAGGTACTGCCTCTCTGTTAATTCACTCCTTAGCAACCTCCATGGATGTATAGGACAGTGGGGGTGGAGTTACAGACTCAGAGGGGTGGGACTGGACAGCTTTGAATCAGCTTTGCTACTGCGGAAACCTGCCCTCTCAGGATGGAAACTTGCAGACATGCAGGGCCCTGGCCACCAGCCTGCACACCTGATCAGCAACTGCTTCTGAATTTGACTACTGATGTTAATGTGAGATGTAGGAGCTCAGCATCTCTCACGATCAAGTGCTCAGTTTATTAAGAAAACATTAAGAATTGTCTTTAGCCAAGGCAGGAACTCATGAGCTTGTGCTAATAAAACACAGAGCAATTAAGTGACTTTCCAGAGGTCACATGGGAATCTATGGCTGAGTTTGCAATTGAATCCAAACCCGAGTCTCAGTCCAGTGCCTTAGCCATGAGACCAACTTTTCACTATGTACCAGTTTTTGATTTGATGTATAAACTGAAATAAATAATTGAAATCACCTCAAGTATTTCTGTAACTTTGCACTGTAAACTAACTAGGCGCTGAGACCAAAACTTCTACTCCTTTTCTGTCTGAGTACATCTGAACCATTAGAAATGTTTTACTTCTTCCCTTAGAATTGACAAGATACATGTTTGATAATACCCCTTTTTGCTGACAGAGCTGAGTTCTGCTCTAGGAAACCTGTGAAGCAAGATCAATGTCAGCAGAGACAAATGACACTAACTCTGAGTATTAAGGCTGTAGCTTTGATCTGGTTGTATCTTACATCATCTCTCCATTGTGATATTTATACTTTCAAAATAATGAGGAGCCACATGCTGTCTAGAAACTGAGCCTCATGAACCTGTCTGCACTAACTTTTTACTTCAAATTTCCCACCCTTCCAGTATCACTGGCTGTAGCAATGGTGGGGAAATTAGAGTAGGAAAGCCACTGGCATTGTACACAGCAACTTCTCTAGACTCTGAGCTGCGTTCGATGACTTGGTAGTTAAAATGCCAGGGGTCAGTCTACACTAGTTCTCCCACAGTTACTACCCCTGGTTGCACTGCACTGGTGGGAAATTTGAAGAAAACTAACAGGGTAGAGACATAGTCACACGGAGTCTATTGTCAGGACACAGATATAAATGAAAGCTGTAGAAAAGAGATAGAAAGCAGAGCTCAGACTACAATCTATTTATGATATTCCTGTTCATATTTTATTTCCAATTATTTTAATATTAAGCCATAAAATGAAGTCAGAATCCATGTTACACATTATTCTCCCCTTCCGCAGCCCTCAAGAGGATCAATGCTGCTTTATCATGATACAGAGAGAATAGACGACCATTATCCATCATATGCACTCTCTCTCTGTGTATATATATGAATGAGCTTGGGTCCAGATCCTCAAAGGTATGTAAGTGCCTAGCTTCCACTGATTTCAGTGGAAGTTAGGCCACCTAAATGCCTTTGAGGATCTCAACCTTGATTCCCAGTGGAAGCAGGACATATACTGAGGTCACACTTCTTGTCCCTGGCAGAACATGTTATTGGCCTTGGGAAATATCTTCATGAAAGCACTTAAGGTGAGAAGAAGGAGAAGCAAGGAGAGAAATATTGAGGCATTGAGAATAAGGGAACATTTTAGTATCAAAGAAATAAATAATTATTAATAATACTTTGGATGTCGAGAATGACTTTGAGATCCTCAAAGTCTTTCCAAGCATTAATTAATCAACCAATTAATTAAGCCCACAAGCCTGTGAGGAATGCAAGAGATATAGGGATCACTTTATCTGCCACTGAAACGCAGCCCCCTCTGTGGTAGAATATGGCAGCTGTTTAATAGTAAATATCAGCACTTCACAACAGAGTAGGATGTGAGCTGCATACAACTGAAACTGCCAGGCAGATTATAAGGACCAGAACTGGATCCTGAGAAGGACATCCCAGCTCTTCTAAAAAGTGCCATGGGATCAAAGTGGTCAGGACATGGGTTACATCTCATTTAAAAATTATACCTCCAGCAACCGTGTGCTCCCTAATACCATTTTGGGACTTTGGTTTGGTTCTGACTCAGAAGGGAAAGTGATTCATAAGAACACACCAGCACCACTTCCTCCAGTTCCTTGGAGGTCTCCCATCTCATTGCTGAGGCCAACCATACTGAGCTTGTGAGATTTAATGGGATCAAAGTAGGGTGAAACAGAAAGCTTGCTTAGGAAAACAGGGAGAATTGCTTAGGAAGAAATGGGAATAAGGAAATATAGGGGTTGTTAGGAGAAGAAATTATAGGGAACTGAGGCTGTGGTTGAAGAAGGAAGTAATGGAAATGAAATCTGAGGGAAGAGATGCTGAAACATGGAAGGAAACAAGAGAGGAGAAGAAATGTTAAGGAAGACATGGATATATTGTGCTAAACTCCATCTCCTCTACCTCTCTTCCCTTCAAAGCCCGATGTCCATCTCTGATCTCATTTTATCCTACTCCTAACTGGCTCTATATGCTCCCATTTTGTCAATGGTACTGTGTTAGAGAGGTAGCATTTTCATGCTTAGGCCTTCAGAATCTAAGCCACAGACAGTGGCTGGGATTGAGTTTTCATTACATTTTGGCTTGACAGGCTCTATTTTCCCCTCAGTTCAAATCATTTGTCCTTTTGCCACCAAATATCCATCCAGACAGGTGACAGCCTCCCACTATGACATGAATGCTGCAGCAGTATCCTACAGCCAACAAGCCAGACCTTTATAAAGCATAGCTTCTCACTCAAATTTGCTAATAGGATGAGTGTGGGAATGACCAGAAGCAATTCCTTTTTTATATGACAAAAAAAGCCCTAGCAAAACTTCCTTGAATTTATGTGTGTAGGTGCGTGTGTGTGTGTGTGTAAAGTGCCAGTGTCCATTTTGCATAACTATCTAAGGTTTTGTATTTGTTACATACTGTGAAAACTAGACAGGACATAGCCAGCAAGATGATGCTCCAGATAATTGTACAAATGTGTTAAATCATATGTTCCTGTGAAACAGTTTGTTTCTTTATGCTAGTGGTCAGGAAATTTATCATAACGACTCTAAATTGTCTCAGCGTGCCATGATACTAAACATGGTGAGCGTCTCGCCTTGAAGCGGCTTTTCTTGCTTGCAGGAGGTGAATTTAAAAAAAAAGGAATTAGTCAAGGATATTAGAGCAGTCTAAAAATCACTGAGCTCAGAAGCAGCACATACACTACTAGGTAGATAGTTACTTTTTACAGAACTCATGTGCAACGAGACAATTACAGTCTAGGTGCCAGAGACGTTTGTTTTTAAGAGCGCTAACAGTGAAAGGCAAATTTCACCACTGGCATAAGCATGTTCAACTCCTTTGAAGTTTGATAGAATTTACCTGTTTATGCCAGGGCTGAATTTGTCCCAATATGTTAAGAAAGATGGGAATGGGAGAGAAGGGGGTTGACAGAATTTAGAAAATGCCTGCAAGCTGCAAAGAAACTATTTTAAAACACCATAATTGAGGTTTAAACTAAATCTATACCCCAAATTAAAAAACAACGACAGTAAGAGGACCAAAAATGCTACGATGGCTAAACAACAGAGTAAAAGAGGTAGTTCGAGACAAAAAGGCATCATTTAAAAATTGGAACTTGAATCTTACTGAGGAAAATAGAAAGGTACATAAACTCTGGCAAGTCACGTATACAAGTATAATTAGGCAGGCCAAAAAAAAAAAAAAAAAAAAAAATTGAAGAACAAGTAGCAAAAGACACAAAAACTAACAGCCCATTTTTTAAAGTACATCTTAAGCAGGAAGCCTGCCAAATATTCAGTGGGGCCACTGGATGATCAAGGTGCTAAAGAAGCACTCAAGGAAGACAAGGGAATTGTGGAGAAGCCAAATGAATTCTTTGCATCAGTCTTCACTGCAGAGGATGTGAGGGAGATTCCCACATCTAAGCCATTTTTTTTTTTACAAAAATTACAAATCTGAGGAACTGTTCTAGACTGAGGTGTCAATACAATAAATTTTGGAACAAATTGATACATTTAACAATAATAAGTTACCAGGATCAAATGCTATTCACCAAAGAGTTCTGTAGAAACTCAAATATGAAATTGCAGAACTATTAACTGTGCTATGTAACCTATCACTTAAATTAGCCTCTGTACCAGATGGCTGGAGGATAGTTAATGTAATGCCATTTTTAAAAAAAGGCTCCAGAGGTGATCCCGGTAATTACAAGCCAGTAAGCCTAACTTCAGTACCAGGCAAATTGGTTGAAACTATAGTAAAGAAGAGAATTATCAGACACATAGATGAATGCAATTTGTTGGGGAAGAATCAGCAAGGTTCTTGCAAAGGGAAATAATTTCTCAACAATCTGTTAGAATTCTTTGAGGGTTTTTCAAACATGTGGACAAGGGTGATCTGTTGATATAGTGTAGTTGGACATTCAGAAAGCCTTGGACAAGATCCCATACTAAAGGCTCTTAAGGAAAGTAAGAAGTCATGGGATAAGAGGGAAGGTCCTCTTATGGGTCAGTAACTGGTTAAAAGATAGGAAACAAAGGGTAGGAATAAATGGTCAGTTTTCCCAGTGGAGAGAGGTAAATACCTGGGTCCCCCAGGGGTCTGTACTGGAACCAGTGCTGTTCAACATATTCATAAATGATCTGGAAAGAGGGGTGAAGAGTGAGATGGCAAGGTCTGCAGATTCTACAAAATTACTCAAAATAGTTAAGTTCAAAGCTGACTGCAAAGAGTTACAAAGGGATCTCACTAAACTAGGTGACTGGGCAACAAAATGACAGATGAAATTCAATGTTGATAAGCGCAAAGTAATGCACATTGGAAAACATAGTCCCATCTATATACATACAAAATAATGGGGTCTAAATTAGCTGTTACCATTCAAGAAATATCTTGGAATCACTGTGGATAGTTCTCTGAAAACATCTTCTCAATGTGCAGCAGCAGTCAAAAAAGATAACAGAATGGTAGGAACCATTAGGAAAGGGATAAATAAAACAGAAAAAAGCACATCTGGATACTGAATGCAGTTCTGGTCGTCCCATCTCAAAAAAGATCTGTTAGAATAGGAAAAAGTACAGGGAAGGGCAACAAAACTGATCTGGGGTCTGGAACAGCTGCCGTATAAGGAGAGATTAAAAAGACTGGGACTGTTCAGCTTAGAGAAGAGATTAATAAAGGGCAATATGATAGAGGTCTATAAAATCATGAATAATGTGGAGAAAATGCATAATACAAGAACCAGGGATAACCCAATCAAATTAATAGGCAGGAAGTTTAAAACAAACCTAAGGGAGTACTTATTCATCCAACACACAGCCAACTTGTGAAACACTTTGACAGGGGATTTTGTGAAGACCAAATGCATAAAAGAATTAAAAAAATAATTAGATAAGTTCATGGAGGACAGGTCCATCAATGGCTGTTAGCCAAGATAGTCCACGACACAACCCCATGCTTTTATGTTCTTAAATGCATTGAGAATAAAGCTAGCTTTTCCAAACCTCAGATAATCAATTTGTTCCCTGACTCCTGAGGTAGTTATAAGCAATCACTCTGATATCAGAGTATTTTTTATGGAGAGATGTGTTGTGTCTCATAGATTCATAGATTCCCAGGCCAAAAGGGACCTTTGTTGATCATTTAGTCTGACCTGCTGTATAACATAGGCAACAGGGCTTCTCCAATATAATACCTAGAGTAGATCTTTTAGAAAAAAACATCCAATCTTGATTTAGAAATTGTCAGCGATGGAGAATCCACTACAACCCTTGGTAAATTGTTTCAATGGTTAATTACTCTCACCATTAAAAATTACACCTTATTTCCAGCCTGAATTTGTCTAGCTTCCACTTCCAGCCATTGGATCATGTTATACTTTTGTCTGCTATATTGAAGAGCCCATTTGTTCCCCATGTAGATACTTATAGGCTGTAATCAAGTCAATCTTAAATCTTCTCTGCATTAAGCTAAATAGATTGAACGTTTTGTATCTATCACTCTAAGACATATTTCCTAATCCTTTAATCATTTTTTTGACCCTTCTCTGAACCCTTTCCAGCTTATCAAGATCCTTCTTGGATTGTGGGTACTAGAACTGGACACAGTCTTCCAACAGCAGTTTTACCAGTACTAAATATAGAGGTAAAATAACCTCTCTACTCCTACTTGAGATTCCCCTGTTTATGCATCCCAGGATTGCATTAGCTCTTTTGGCCACAGCATTACACATTTTGAGACTTATCCATTAGCCAGCTTTTATCCATTTTGTCTCAGTAGTTCTGGTTGAGCCTGTCATGAGGCTTATTTTCTCACATCTCTAACTTTTGGATACAAACCTGAAACCACTTGACATCCACAATGCCACATCTTAACATAACATAGTTTGATTCTTATGTCCACTAAGTCTGCTTTCTGCCATCCCCTGTGCAAAGCAGTCAGAAGCTTGGCATACCCAACTCCTTGAGCATTCTTCTGGTGTAGGGGAATCTTTGGGTGGTCTAGTCCTACATCTCCCCCTGTCTACATGGGAGTGGGGGGCATAGCCGAGACATTCCTGTGCTCCACTGATCCCTGGATGTAGGAAGAGCCCCTGGGAGCTAGGACAGCTGGGCACAAAGTAACCTGTAGAGTAATAGATGAGATGGGCAAAGTGAGACAGTGAAACATTCAAAGTCAGTGTAATTGGTTGTACTGCAGAGATGGGGAACATTTCAACTAGGAAGACAATTACAGTGCCCTAGGAAAGCTCCGCGATGAAGGGTGTGCTCTGGTGCAGGGAGGAGCATGGAGAGCCAGGTGTGCTTATAATAAAGGGGAGTACTCTGGGCCTCATTCTGCCATTCTTACACTCAATTGCACCTTATTAGGTGAATAGCCCCCTTGAAATTGAGAAGGTCTTGTTCTTCTCATTCCCACTCCAAAAGCTTTAATGGCATATTGCTACCCCATTGCACATTGCCCTAGTATTTGCTACTGCATCCTACATACAGATAAGCCCTTTAGCTGGATGTTTCTGCTAAAAGGATCAGAAGTGAAATATTGTCATAGCTGGGCTTCAGAGTTAAAACCTCAGGGCTATATTTGAAGCAGTTCAGACCTCTCTTACAACTATTATTTGAAGCTGTTTGAAGAATCAGGAAGACAGCAGTGCACAGGTTTGCAGAGAATTCCTGTTAGGAAGGTTAGCTCTGCCACAACATTGAATAGAAACCATATATTTTTTAAATGAAAGCTTAGACTCTGGAGCATAATTATGTGGCAAGTGATAGATTCTGCAGCCAAGGAATCACTGAACACATGGGGTCTTGGATACTGGTGTTTGGCAACCACTGTTCTAAAACGTAGGGTCAGAGTCTCTGTTCTGATCTGACCCCTTTATCATAGACAGCACAAACAGGATGGGTTCTGGCTGTAAAAAACTAGCAGAAAATTCCTCTGGCAAGGGGAATTCCCTACTGGCACAAAGCCAGCAGAACCACCTCCTAATGCTTACTGTCCCATCTCCCTCTGGGCATAGGGATATGGGTGGGTGGGTTTTGGGAATGGAGAGAGGGAGTCATAGTTGATCTCAGCTCTGCTAATCCCCCACTATCCACGATTCCAAGATATAACTCAGAGCAGTCCCACAGCTGCTTTACATCATGCTGGCACTAGGCCAATATAGAATCAGGAAACTATATAAGCAGCTCAATGCACGTCATCGTCTCCTCCGTGTGCTGAGCAGAGGTCAGAGATGTTCTAAAGATGAAGTAGGTTTTCTTTCTAAAAAACATCACCCCAGACTTGGTATCGTTCTACTGACAGGCTTCATCCTTCAGGGACTCTCCTATAAAACACAGTTCACTGAAGGGCATCATCACATTTACGTGTGTTGACACTGTTATATAGCATCATTTTTTATTTACACTATTCAGAGTTTTATTGTGTTACAGAGTCTAAGGTTTCAGGGCATAGGGAAGGGGTAGGAGTTAGAAAAACAAGCAGTATCACAGTGCAAGTCACGTTTCTTTACTGTAAACACAAAAATTCTTTGCTAACAACACAATATGGTAAAAGCAAACTTTGATAAAACCAGAACTCAGGGATGGCTGATCCACTGCAGATAAAATAAAAGCTATGCTGAATCTTCAAACCATACTCAAACCAGACAAAACCCAGAGCTTTCTTGGCTGTACTGCGGGGATCAAGTACATTGCAACCATGAAGGCAATTATATCTTCCTATTTTTTTGAGCTGTGAAAAAGATTTGGTTAGCATTTCTTTTTCATTTTTGTATCCCTGTGCACTTCCTCATTTCAGACATTACCAAAGTGGAATAAAAGTTCCATGAGAAAGACTGTTATTGTGGTATTTCCAGCATAGCTGAAACACGGAAGTGATGGAAAACTCCTGAGCAAATCTGATCATGTGAGGGTCTCAGTCTCATTTCCAAATGAGGTCTGGATAAGTTCAACAATGTTTTAAATCTTTCCCCAAGTTAATGGAAGCTCCATGAATACAAACACTGAATCTTCTGTACTAGACTATTGAGTTAATAGGATTATTGAATGTATCTACATTACATGTGTTTCTAAATAGCGGTGATTAAAATCCTATGGTCTTATTTACATGAAGGCCCCTTTATATCACTCTAGCAGTGTAAACACGTTCTTAAAGTGGGAGTAGATCACATTTATATAAGGGCTAAACATTATTACAAACAGATCAGTGTGGTAAATGCAATATTTCTGTTTTACAAATGATAATCAAAATATAAATTTTTAATTTCCTAGTGAAGTCAATGGAAGTTTTGGGTGTGCAAAGAATGCAGGATCAGGCTCTTCTTTTGTGATATTTATATTGTAAATTCAGGTTCAGCTGGTAGCTAAGGACCAAATTCTGATTACATGGAAGTCAATGGTAGTTTTCTCATTTACTTCGGTGCAACAAGGACTTGGCTCTCAATCTCAATATGCACTGTGTCTTTAATAGTTTTGTTTCTTGCATATCTTTAAATTACCAGAGATCATAAGATAGGCATGGGGAGAGGTAAAACATAATAGGGACGGTTTAATTTATTTCTGGGTCTACCAAACATTTGTGTTGATAGTATTTTTATGTTCTTAGTTTTCATTATAAAATAAACAATAACACTGATGGGAGATTTCCTAATTTCCTGTTAATAGAGTTTAAATTGAAATGCATTTTTCAATGGGAATGCTGCCCATTTAAATTATAGATGGCAATTTTGTCGCTTTTTTTTTTTAGCTCTTCTCTTCTGGCTGGAGATCCTTGAGTCATAAGGCATTTATAGCTTCTGTAACAATATATAGCAACGATAGGGCTGCCATTTTTGCATCATATTGTATATATGTATAAAGATGTTAACAGCACATTGCGATTATAACAAAATAACTCTGCAGCAGTGCAGAGTAGGCAGTGCAACACACTTCATGGAGAGCTGTGTCTACAATGCAAAACGCAACTCTGAAAGGGAAATCCTAGCCCCACTGAAGTCAATGGCAAAATGCCTATTGACTTCAACAGGGGCAGGAACTCTCCCAGTAGGAAAAAACAAGGAGAAGGAACTGATTTGAAAGGAGAAAACCTGATGACCAATGTCCAGAAGAAAGAAAACAGGAAAAGTACATGACAGCTTAATGAGGCTTTAGTTTAACAACACATTTTATTCTGTTCAGGTTTGATGTAGTGTGGCAGTGATTTTTCAAGTCTGAATTTATTTGCTCGTATTGGTTTTGCGTCAGTGTCATAATTTTATTGATTTTTTAAAAACAGTAGTATCATTAAAGGCTGGGCAGGATTGAACCTGCGATCTCTGGAGCTTAGTGCATGAGCCTCTATTGCATGAGCTAAAAACCAACTGGCTATTAGTTAAGGCTGTAGAGCAAACTCATTTTATCTCTCTCTTTAACTGGTCTCAGTGCCACTAGATGGGACAGAACACCACACCCACCAGGTATGTGGGTTACACTATGAAGCTTGCTGCAACTTAATAAATGTTCATCACCCTATAGGTGACTGAAAATGGGATAATCTGGGTATTCCTTTATTGGTTCATTTTTGGTATAAAGGATCCCTCCGATTACCGATGCATTATAATTATCGATAATGTGTCCTAATTGTTCATACGGAGGTTGATATATAGTAAAATACCAAACTTGTTAGGGTGCCATTAATCAACAAATCATTGACAAGGTAAATACTAATGTCTCCTCTTGTGCCTTTGGATATGAAGGAAAAACGATGAATATTACAGAACTGTTATGGGGGAATAAACAAGCATTACTGATTTCCTGGGGAGTTTGTATATTTTATTTGTGATGGGGCCACATTTTCTTTAATATCTTTGCCCATCAAATTTAATAGGCACGTATCAGAGAACGTTTTGCTGGCTGCATACCAATTGCCAAAGCAATTCACAAGATGCACATTCAAGATTTTATGGAAAGGAAAAGAAAAATTGTTTGGGGCAGTTTGGGTGGATCCTGGGTTTGGATTGCAAATGGAATCCTAAACTTGCTTGGAGAGCAGACTTAAAGGCTCAATCTTCCCTCCTAGGACAGGAGTAGTAGCTATGCGGCACATTTGACTGTTGAGAATGGAAGATGTGTTAACCCTTCATAACCTCAAGACAAAAACTGGGGTAAGAGAAACCTATTTTATCATTTGACATAGGGATATGGTTATCATTTATAATACAACATACTTGTAATTTGGCATTCTAATACAGTATTCACTGTATATACTATACAATAGTGTTGGCTGTTTTAGTGATTTTCTTAGTTACATTTTCAAGTTCGGTTCAATCTTCCTTTCCTATAGGGGTATTTAGCCTTTTGCTAGAGTTAGAGACTTTTAAATAAATGTTCTCTTTCTATATATTTTCTCCCACTTTGTGAGACTATTTTGTTTGAGCTAATAGAAGCAGTAGACCAAAAAGGGGTAGGGGGCAGGAGAGAAAAATGAAGCTGATGATCACATTTGAAGCATGCTACTCAATATTATAGAGTGATGCAGTGAAATGTGCTTAGCCCTGGTAAATTTAAACACTGACTCAGGGACAAAGCCTTAGCTGCAATATATTGGTTCAGCTCCACGTATTTCAAATTTACACAACTAGAAAATTTTACCCTAAAATCTGCTCATCCCTGGTGAACTTCAAGCAATCACCTGGGCAGCATAGCTGTCAAGGTTCCTCCCCCACTCTGAACTCTAGGGTACAGATGTGGGGACCTGCATGAAAAACCTCCTAAGCTTATCTTTACCAGCTTAGGTCAAAACTTCCCCAAGGTACAAAATATTCCACCCATTGTCCTTGGACTGGCCGCTACCACCACCAAACTAATACTGGTTACTGGGGAAGAGCTGTTTGGACGCGTCCTTCCCCCCAAAATACTTCCCAAAACCTTGCTCCCCACTTCCTGGACAAGGTTTGGTAAAAAGCCTCACCAATTTGCCTAGGTGACTACAGACCCAGACCCTTGGATCTTAAGAACAATCCTCCCAACACTTGCACCCCCCTTTCCTGGGAAATGTTGGATAAAAAGCCTCACCAATTTGCATAGGTGACCACAGACCCAAACCCTTGGATCTGAGAACAATGAAAAAGCATTCAGTTCCTTACAAGAAGACTTTTAATAAAAATAGAAGTAAATAGAAATAAAGAAATCCCCCCTGTAAAATCAGGATGGTAGATATCTTACAGGGTAATTAGATTCAAACACATAGAGAACCCCTCTAGGCAAAACCTTAAGTTACAAAAAAGATACACAGACAGAAATAGTTATTCTATTCAGCACAGTTCTTTTCTCAGCCATTTAAAGAAATCATAATCTAACACATACCTAGCTAGATTACTTACTAAAAGTTCTAAGACTCCATTCCTGGTCTATCCCCGGCAGAAAAACCAGCATATAGACAGACACACAGCCCCTTTGTTTCTCTCCCTCCTCCCAGCTTTTGAAAGTATCTTGTCTCCTCATTGGTCATTTTGGTCAGGTGCCAGCGAGGTTACCTTTAGCTCCTTAACCCTTTACAGGTGAGAGGAGCTTTCCCCTGGCCAGGAGGGATTTCAAAGGGGTTTACCCTTCCCTTTATATTTATGACAATAGCCCAAATCCTTTTGTCTCTATTACCTTACCCTGATACCAGAGCCACTCATATTCTGTGTCCACTGGCTCACAACAGCACACAGTGCAATACGGTAGAGGCTCAAAGGCCCTTAGGCACAAAAGTTAGAGGCACTAAAGCGCTTTATCCTACTGCCACTCACGTACGTGCTCTAACTTTAAAGGGGACGGACTAAGTCCCATTGATATTAATGATTATGCAAGGGCTTACGGGTAAGGAAATGAATAAATGTTTGGAAGACTATGGCCTAAAAACCTCACAGTATTGGCCCTTAAATGAGAAGGAAAAGGCATCACAAGCTGTATTTTATTCTTTTGGCAGATGTATTTTCGTTTTAATTATTTATAACATTTCAGAGGTTATTAGTACACATGCTAGGAGCTGCATAAAGGCAGAGTAAAATATTCCTGCCCCAAAAGACCTGCGTCTAACTGGGCAGGTAATAGTAAAATAATATTTTATCACCCCTGTTTTACAGCTGGGGAACTGTAGCACAGTGGCTACTTACTGCTAGGCACACTCTCATGACCAGGTGTGATGTTACCACTCTCTTACTGGGCTAGCGGCCCCTGACAATGGTACCTCCTGCACGGTGGCAGTTTCTCTGCCTGGTAACTCCACGCTCTGGTAGGTCATCAACTTTAGTCCACCTCTTCTGGGGTCATAATTGTACCAATTAAAAATCCAAAAATGCCTTAACAGAAACAAAAGAATCTTTCTGCCCTCTCTGGGGCTCTTTCCTAGCCAGTCTTCAGCTCAGCCTGCTGCCCCCTTGCAGGACTTGACAGCCCTGACAATGGGTATGTATGCCCCCTTCCATGGGGCTGGTAGGGGAACCAGTCTCATTCCCCAACCCAAGGCCCTGTATCAAAGAGCTAGGTTTGCTCCTTTATCCTTGGCTGTGATTTTCCCTGGGCCACTTCCTACATCTCTTCTCAAATTCTCTGGGTCTCCCAGTTACTTCCCTGGTTTGTCAGAATCTCCCTCAGTCCTCTCAGCCTAGAGACCTTTCCCCCCTCACTCTCTTCCATGCAGCTTCCTTTCTTGCTCTGAGCTTTCTCCCCTGTGGGCTCACGGCTCTGCAGGAGCCTTCTTGCTCCCTCCAGTCTCTATAGACACCTCTGCAGTCTCTTTATACAGAAATCACCTGACCCCTCACAGGTGGGGCTCCCCCTGTAATCAGGATTGGCTTAGGCTCAGGCGCTCCAGCCCACAGGGCAAGCTACCCTGTTACAGGAACCAAGGCACAGAGAAATGAAATGACAAGGCCATTGTCAGTTACAGGACTAAATGGACCATAGTGATGCAGTACAGCAGTTCTTGTGTTCTAACTGAGCCCAGCTCAGTCCAGTGCTTTAACCACAAAACCATCCTTCCTTCTGGCTTCAGTTAAGTTCAGTGGAGTTACTCTAATTCACACCAGCGCAAATGAGAGCAGACTCAGGCCCTTTGTAGCTGGCCCCACTCTGTATTACAGGCGACTTCAACACTGGGGATCCAAATTGCCCTAATCTTTAGGAAAAGTCAGATTCAGAACCAGACCTGGCTATGAATTTTGGCCTGTCGTCCTGTCTTTAATGTGCCCCAAGAAAACAGGCATTTTGAAGTCATGATGGGGGCTTGCTATGTCATTCGATAATAAATTGCTACATATTTCTTCTCTCTATGCTGCCTAGCAGATGGAAACATACAGCTATCTGTGGCTATTGCAGTGGCAGTGAAGTTGAAAGTCAGCATTGATTGTCGTCTACCAGCAAGATTTTAAAAGGGGTCTTATTAATGAGTTAGAGTTCCCCATCAGCTGGAAAAATTTCATTGCTACCACATTTGGTACATATCTGGGGGGTCATCACCAGGGTGATGTAGATGCCAGAAGTGGTACAGTTTTTCTGTATCACGTAAACATTACCGAGCACCTAATCTGAGTTTTTTTTTAAAATCACAAAAAGGGCCATAACTTGAAGAAAATAGGCTAATTGTGACCAAAATTGGCAGATCGGTTCTAAATATAATTGATAATACAACTATGTACTCAAAATAGGGCTGTTTTAGAAAGTTTTGGAAATATTTAGCTTCAGAAGATATATTTTATGCATTTTCCCATACTTTTTTGCCTTTATTTAAAGCAACAGTCAATAGCCACATGACAGGAAGAACTTGTTTGTACCATGTAACACATGAAAATATTTGTTGTTATTTGTAGAATGGACTGATTTGAGAAAAGGTTTTCTGTCTACTATTTTTACAAAATTATGCAGATTAAAAGATCCCCTGCCCCCTAATTATAAAATTATAAAATGGCAGACTTTCTGAGCCAATCACTCCACCAGCTCATGGTCATTTATGTTACCCAAGGAAAAAGCTGTTCAGATACATAATCTTCCCAGAACAGAAATGTAACGGATTTCTCCCAACTACCCATGGATCACATAGTGGCAAAGAGAGACAATAACAAGTCCCTAGAGCTTGAGACATTTGCAAACATGATTTCACTAGATTTCTAGGGTGCTCATGTGAATTGTGCTAGATGGAGTCATATAAATGTAGCAGAAGCCAGACTTCTGGAAGAGGAGAAGCCAGATATATATCAGACCCTAGATGATAGTCAGGGAGCTGTGCATCAGAATGCCAGGCCCTTCAGTGGTGTATGGCATGATATGGTCATCAATCAATCTCTCATCAAGGACTGTGGGAAGCATCAGCACCTTTGCACAAAAGATAAGGCTCTGACCAAGTATTTCCTGACTGCACACATTAAGGCAGCTATAACAGCTATGACAAAACAAATGTGTGGAATGCTGCTTTCAGTAACACTCTCCGCAAAGAAGCTACTGCCAAGTGCGTAGCTGCAGAAGGTATGATAAAAGTTGTGACTGAAAGAATAACAAAACATTTTAGCATCGAACCTGGAACAAGCCCAGACAACAGACAGCCACGTGTACACATTGCAACATCTGTTGTGGCCCCACCTGAAGCTGTAGAAAGTTTGTGCATGATAAGAATGACACACAGAAGTTTGCAACCAGTAGGCTACAAAGGGGTGAAATACAATTTTCCCCCTGGAATTTCAGTTTGTGGGAAATTTAGAATTGTTTTTGGTTTCATTCTGTCCCCAAATGGAAGAAAATCTGAAATTGTGAAACTCCTCCAGAACAAAAAATCTAGTTCCCGCACAGCTCTAGAATTAAGTTTCATATAATCCTTGGGTAGTAAATATTATCTCCATTTTACAGATGGAGAAATTGAGGCATGGAGAGGTTAAGCTGTACTTTTTTAGTATCCACTGATTTTGGTCCTGAATTTCAGAGGGGCTCAGCACCCACAATTCCTATTGAAATCAGAAGGAGCTGTGGGTTTTCAAGGCCTCTTAAAATCAGGCTTTATGTGTCTCAGGCTGTGTACCAAAAAATTGAGGCATTGAAAATTTGTGGAAAACTTTGAAATTTTAGACCAAAATTGCTTGTGCACATCACCCAGGAAATCTATGGAGGACTTCAGAGTAGAACTCAGGCCTCCTAATGTCCAATGCCTGGGCTGTAACCACAAGACTGCATGTTCCATGACCCTCACTGAACTTCCATCTGCACTGATCATGTTCCTCCATTCTCACAGACCATAAATTCCAGATAGGACACCCATGCAGCCCCTTTAGATTAGGAGAAGGTTTTTGGAGTGGGATGCCACTAAGAGTTCTAGACTCATCACTTCTACTGTCTGGTGTTAATAATGCTGTGTTCTTCACTGAGCATGGCCTCCTACCCTGCCTTAGGAGAAAGGCAAATACCCCTTAGTTAGATAACTGAGAGGTTGCACAAGATCACCTCTGGTTGTGCAAGCCTCTAGAGAAGTGTCTTTTGCATCTCCCTTTAGCGGTTGGTCCACAGAGGATGACAGTTTACTACTTCTAACAGTTAATTTAGCTCAAGTGGTAGAAGACACAAAGGGCCTTGGTTCATACCCTGGGTGCTGACCCTTGCAGGGGGTAGCAATAAGTTCCATATGATGGAATTTCTGTCCTCTTTTTCAAAAAGTGAGGAAATTACATAAAACAATAAAAAGCTATGTTAAAAGAATGTTAAAGTTGCAAAGTCAAGCACTCGAAAGCTAAGATTTACAGTGACTGAAGGTAATGGGAAGAAAGAGGATGTTCTCTCATGGCTAAGAGACTAGACTGGGACTCAGGAGAGTAGGGTTTTATTCCTAGCACACACACTTCTTATTTAATGGGTAAGATTATAGCAAAATGCATTTTACAAGGGCGGCAAATGAAGGTTGCAAAGGCAATCTTAATTCTGGCATTTTCTATTTTTTCAATGCTTGA
Organism: Caretta caretta; assembly: GCF_965140235.1. Taxonomy (NCBI): domain Eukaryota; kingdom Metazoa; phylum Chordata; order Testudines; family Cheloniidae; genus Caretta; species Caretta caretta. The sequence continues at coordinate 44,629,281 of NC_134210.1, read as the reverse complement.
CATCACAATCTTAATATTCTCTTAACTCTTGTTTTAAATATAATATTATATATTGTTTAAAAAAGTATATGTTCCCCTGTTGCATTGTGGCCCCATTTTAACCCAAGTTAATTGAATGCCAATTAACTCAAGTTAACTAACATGATTGTAAATGTTAGTCTGGACCTCCACTAAAATTTGTTGCAGAACACAAACATTTGTTGTTTACTCTCAGCGGTTTGCTGGCTGCCAAAGTCTACGAAATTCCACCTGATGTGGCCAGCATGACGAAAGCTGTGATAGAAAGGCTTCAGCATCATCAAAGAAACAAAAGGTTTTTTTAAAAAGGCTACTTTCCCTGATAGTTTTTTCCTACCTGGTTATATGATTACCAATATGATGGAAGAAGGTAATGTGGCTAAGTAGCGCTGAACCCATTCACTCAGTCACTCATACATTTATATGCACAACCTGGAATGGCTGTAACAATTAGATCACCCGGCACCTCCCAGTCTTGCCTATTTTATAATGCTATTTTCACCTGTTTAATATTCTGATAGAGAAATCACCAATATGCACAAATTATAAACAGATCAATATACCATAAAAGATGACCATTAGGAAGATAAGACCTCCCTCGCTTGTTGGCAATTATTTTATGATATTTCTGATTAATGATTTCATTTTAGCCATTACAGTGTTCATTTGTTAGTGTTGATTATGGGACTTCATGCCTTGCCTGAATCTGAATAATTTCGACCAACAAATGTGAATTAAAATCAATAGAAATGTCATTAGCATCCCAGAACCATGAAAGATAATGCAACCATTTCTCATGCATTCAGTTTATTAAAATCTGCTAAAGTGTGAAGTATGTATGACAAGTAATGATATTTTAATCTTTCACCAAGGTAACAATTTAAAGCTGATTGATTCCATTCAGTAATTATAAAATCAAAATGATGGAAGATTGTAATCAAGACGGATTCTGTCTCACACTTTGTGACGCCTCCATGCAAGACAAAATTCTCATTTGCATCATTTCTTTTATCAGAAAAGAAATCAAACTCCTATTTGCTCCAGTTTAAACCTCCTGAATGGCTAGATAATAGCCTTTTTTGACTCCAATGAGAAAAGAAAAGCAGCCTGTCCCCATTGACTGAAAGATTGTGTCCCCATGTGTGCTAGAGTTTCTTAAAAACAGCTCATCTCTATTTTCACTAAGTACAGGGTTCCACATGTCCTCCTATGGAAAAGGTTGGCAGGGCTATCACTTCATTTTCCTTCTTAAGTGCTAGATTGTACCTAGACCTAATGAATCCTTGCCTTGGAGTAAGGGATCCCCACACTGTGTGGCTGGGTTAGGGCTACCTACATTGCAGCTCTGGGTGCAGGGGTGAGCTCAAGGGCTGTGGTGCTCCTCTAGTGCTTCCCCACCCCTACAGCAAGGGGTGGGGAATGGGTGGAACCAGGACTCTGCTCCACCCCTTCCATGTGCCAGCCAATGGAACTAGCCAGGAGAAAGACGAGGGAGTAAGTTGCTCCCTGAGAAGGGATAAAGTAATGTACTCCTCTCCAAAACAAAAGTTGTTTGTTTTCTTAATCACTGTGTAAGGTCTCCTCCAAAAAGGTGTAAGTTTGTGATTTTTCCCAAGATGCTTTTTCCATTTGCGTTGCCACACCTTCTCTCTTTCCTGGATGGGCATGTCATTTTCCTTTTTTCCTGGGGTCTTGTGTCTGGCATGCTCACTGCTGGCTCATCGGTTCTTCTGTCTTCTGGAATGCTGTCCTCAGGTCACTAATATAAGACTCTGCCACATCACCCACCTGTGTAGGCGCAGGGAGCCTTGCCAGTACTTTCTGCCTGAACATCAAGGCACAGAGAAGCATGAGTTTGCAGAGTCCAAAAATAATCTCATAAGGAAAATAATGGATAGTTGAGGGCTGGCTGGTATTACAGCCAAACATGAAAAAAGGTGACTTTGTTTCTGAGTCTCATTAGTCTTCACTGACTAAGATTCTAAGCATAGACCCAATAGTGCAGTGTACTCTCTCCATTCCCACACACAGGGTGGGCAACACTGGTCCTCGCCTTGGTTATCTGGAGAGGCTGTTAAACTTTGAGTAAAAACTGTGATTCAAATTCCTTCCCCTGATCACAGCAGATGCAGCTTGGTGGGCTGAACAGCAAAGCTACAAGTTTCATCAATACATCCGTTAACTGTCTCAGTCCTTTTATCCTTCAGTGGTTGCGACACCACATATTTGGAGACGGCGTCATATACTAGCAGCAAACACCGATTTCCCACTGGTGTTTCTGATAGTGGGCCTTTTAAGTCAATCTGTGTGAACTCCTAGGGCTTACTAGGTTGGGGAATTTCTCCAAAAGGAATTCTGCCTCTCCTTGATAGTGCTTTCCTTTCTTAATGGGTAAGACATTATGGGCTGGGTACTTTTCTATCTGCAGTTATACTCAGCCAAAAAAATCAGTTAGCTACCTGGCTCAGTATCTTTTCATACCTCAGGTGGCCAGGTGCTTCGTTACCATGAAGACACTACAATACCATTCTTTGTAAACTTTCTGGTGAGACATCCTGTTACTTTCATACACCAGGAAGTTGGCAGCCAGATCAATGCATAATCATTCCTGAACCGTATTGAACCTCCCCAGGCTGGTTCTCCTTCGGTAGATCTTCTCCGAGTCCTTAGACTGTTTTTGACAGACATCCTCACAAGACCAGGCTGGTCTAGGTTCACTGCCCTCTCCTGATTAAGAGCATTTGCCACCACATTTTGATTTCCAGGTTACGGTGCACTGTGAATGTATATTCAGTTAGTTTGTGAATTCCTCTCCACAGGTGTCCTTCTGGGTTGCGCTCTGTAGAATTTGCAGAGGCTTACAAATTGCTGTACCTCTTCCAGGTCTGTAGGAACCTTCTTTGCCTTTTTAACATTCAGTTTCTGGGGTTGGCACTCCAACCCATTCTTATTGACTATATGTCCTATGAAGATGATGTGACTTCTAGCAAACTGAAATTTGTTTCCTGCAAGTTTAAACCCTGACTCCTTTAAAAGCTTTAGAATCCTTTTCACTCCTTCCTGACATTCGTCCCATGTTGTGTGGAAACAAATGAAGTACATGAAGATGTCTTCAATTCTCAGAACTAGGGTTAGATCAGTTACTGCCCTCTGAAACATCCCTGGTACATTTATGAGTCTGAAAGGCATTCTGCAGAACTGAAACAGCCCATAAGATGTCACAATGGCATTTTTTTCTTGATCTTCAGCGCCACTTTAATCTGATGGTGTCCAGATCCCAAATAAAAATTATAAACATATTTTGCTCCTGATGTTTTATCCAGGGTGTCTGCTTTATGGAGGAGTGGGTAGCCAGCTTGAGCTGTCTGTGAATTAACTCTCTTATAATTGATGCATATCATCAAGTCTAAACTGGGCTTTTTCACAACTATAGTTGTGGTTGCCTCAAGGTGATGCAAACTCATCAGTCAGACCATCCTCCAGCATACGATTTATCTTCTCTTTCACTGCGAGCTGATACACCAGGGGAATCCAACTTGGGGGCTGTCACATAGGAACACTCCTTGGCTTAACCACAATCTCATGTTGCAGCTGATCATATCTCCCAAGCTGTTCATTATTCCTGGAGAACACATTAGGATATTATACAAGCAGCTGTTCTGATTGCTTCTTTTCATTGCCTTCTACAGTGGCTTCTGTCAAGTCAACCCCTAACTCTTTTATTAATTGGGCTGCTTCACAGCTCCTGCTCTCTGCCCCATGAGAGGCTTTGAGACACCAGCTACACTGGACACTGTCCCCTAGTCTAATTTTTCACTAGCTGCACTTCCTGGTCAGAGGTACTAGTTGCTGTTACCCAGAACACCCCCTTTGGTCCAGGTGGAAATAGAGTTCTGCTAAACTGCATATAGATAGCTCCAAACACCCCTACAGGTTCATCGCTGCAGTGTTTTATCCTTAGTGGTATTACTGCTTGAGGACCTGGCTTCACCACCACTTTCTTTTGAGCCACCACAGGGAGCAGGTTTTCTCTGTTACCCTGTAGGCACGATAGAGGCACCTCTAAGGCCCAAGAGTTGCTCCCCAGTGTCCATACTTCCTCCTACCCACATTCAGCAGGGGTATATGAATACTGTGCAGGGACAAGTGAGTTCCCTTAACAACCCAGAAGTTTTTGTGAAGCCCTTGGCTGAAATCCATGTCCAAAACAACAGCATTAGAAATACTGGTCGCCACAACAAAAGTTCCATTTAGTACACAGAGACCCCCGAGTTCAGAGGAAGCTGGATTTCTCTTGTTGTCTGCAATGGCTGATGATATATAGTCACCAGCTGAACTCCTGCAGTACAAATTTTCTTCCTTTTCATTCCCATGGGTCAGACTTATTTCGGATTGTGAGTCCACAGCATTGTGGTTTTCCAGCCATCAGTATCTCCAGACATATAGTAACAGGTATCTGGGCAGCTCTTCAATTGCCAACTTTGTAATATTTAAAAACTGGACACTCCAGCAGGAGTGCTGGAACCTCCCCTGCCCCGCCTCTTCTCCCCCCAGGTCCCCCCCGCCCTGCCCCTTTGCCCCAAGGCCCCACCCCTGCAACCCCACTTCTTCCCCCAAGACTCCACCTCCCATTCACTCCTCTTCCCTCCCATCCCCCGTCGCTTGCTGCTTTTCCCTCTTCCCCGCCCCACTCCCCTCTGCCTGGGTCAGGAGGGACTCGCCTGCGGAGCCAGGACTGGGAGTTGCAGCTGCCCAACTCATTCAAGACAGCATTCAAATCCACTCATTCAAAGACAGCAACAGCTCAAAGTTTGTCAAGTATTCACAGGTTCTAGACTCATCAGCATGACCAGTACATTTCTTCTTAGGCAAAAGTGCTTTTGCCATCTTGAAGCTGCTGCCACCAGATGTAATACTTGCTTATATAATCACAGAAATTTGTTATGATACTGCAAGTACCAACCCAGCACACACAGGCAGGATTGAACTTCCTTCTAACCCCCCAGGTCAGATCAACAACACAAAAACATACCAGACAACAGCTTAGCACTACCCTAAAGATATAGCACAAGTGGAGGTGCTGTCTACACTAATGATTGCAATATTTATGGTATGGTGAATACTTAGAGGAGTAGAGTGGTCTAGTTGATAGCATACGGGACTGGTAGCCAGGGAATCTGAGATGTTTTACAGGCTCTATGACTGATGTGTTTCATGACCTTGGGCAAGTTACTTAACCTCTCTATACCTCTGTTTCCACATATGGAAAATAAGAGCTAATGATACTTAGCAGACGTAAGTGAATATTACAATTTCCCACAAGTATTAGTTTGAATTTAAAACTTGGACCACATTTATTTTCTGTGAACATGTCCCCTCTCTTACACTGGTGTAACTCCAGACTCTCGGTGGAATTACTCTTCATTTATATTGGAGTCAATGAGAGGAGAATTAGGCACATTACCTCTGAAATCCCTTGCTAGATCCCTGTACAGTAGTCAATGAAAAGCTCAATCTTGCCAGGTGCTGAGCACCCTCCCCATCCATTGAAGTCACTTGGGAGTTGAGGGTGCTCAACATCCTTTAGGTTTGAGCCCTACATGAACCAAAGAAGGATCTGCACTCTTCACAGCTAGGACAATTATTTTGGTTGAACATGATGAGACAAATTAAACCCTGCCACCAGGAGTATACCATGCACTAGCATGAACCAGTGATTAGGTTGGTACTCAGGACACCTGGGTGTGACACTGTACCTCAGAATAGCACATTGGAATCCCCATATCCACCACTGTCATATAATTATGATATGTTTTGTACAAAGGATGCCATGTAAGATATCATATGAAAGGTCATGATCTGCTGAAACCCATTGTTCTGTCCAAATATGTATATTGTTAGTGTGCATGAAGTTATGAGATTTTGCTGTATGGTTGTTATTGAAATGTGTTGTAAGTTTGGGAGTCATCCACTGTTCGTTCTCCAGTGACAACATCGGAGACGATCTACACCCAGGTGAGTGTTAAATAACCATTAATCAGCAGGGGAGTTGTAAATAAGGATTTATGGTTCTGTAAGAGAAGCATCACACAATGAGGATTCCTCCACCCTGTGACTCAGCAAGGCCCACCAGGCATGCTATGGATTAAGAATATAAAATAAGGGACAGTGGCATCACAAGGGCACCTTTCTTCTCCCCCACCTATACTGGAAGCGACAAGAATCCTGGAAAGACAAAGAATTGAACTAAGGAGACTAGTCCCAGGCTTAAAGGGAAATTATTAAGGATATTAATATTGCATATTAAGGACTGTAACCTACCTACAGCATCCAGTGGGGTGAAAAAAACTGCTTGATCCAAACATTTTGTAATCTAATAAGATTCAGGATTTAGACTGTGTGCTTACCTTTTTTTTCCTTTGGTAGCTATCTCTGACCTTTTATAGCTGCCATTTATAATCACTTAAAATCTATTTTTCTGTAGTTAATAAAACTGTTTTATACATAGGTGCCGACCCCCTGGAGCACCCACAGAAAAAAATTAGTGAGTTCTTAGCACCCATTGGCAGCTCTGGCCGAGCCCGGGTTGGGGTCCCGCCAGTGCGGCTGGGGCTTGGCCCACTCTGACCCAGCCGGGGCTGGGGTCTGGCCGGCCAGCACAGCACGGCCAAAGCTGGGGTCCCACTGGCCGGCCTGGCGTGGCTGGGGCTGGGGTCCCTCCTGCCAGGCTGGGGTCCTTCTGGCCAGTGTGGGGCCACTGGGATTAATGGTTAAGGTTAGTTAACCATTAAGCCTAATGCTTACCGGTTAACCTAGCTCTGATCTTGGTTAAGGTTTCTAGGTGTTACTGTTATATATGTAATCCTTCTGCCAACCGTGTCAGCAGCAACAAGGGTCTTAGGGCAGCACTTTAGTCTGGCTTGTGTAGTCACAACCACCTCCATGAGAGGCGTAGCTACCAGTGCTGGGAGCATGGCTGCACTGTTTACTCTGGCACTTTACAGCACGGAACCTTGCTGCGCTCAGGGGGGTGTTTTTTCACACCCCTGAGCAAGAAAGTTGCAGCGCCATAAATTGCCAGTGTAGGCAAGCCCTATATTCAGTTTACCTTAATTTACTTTGGCTATGGCCTGGTCTAGACTAGAATTTACATCGTGTACATAAGCCCTGTGTGTACACTTAAAATGCTAAAGCTGCGCTGGTGTAGTGCTTCAGTGTAGACGCTCACTAGAGTGAGGTCACTCGACCTAGCACTGTCTACACTGGCAATTAGGTCGTCTTAATTTCATCGCTCAAGGGTGTGGATTTTTCACACCCCTGAGAGACATAGCTATGCTGATGTAAATTTCCAGTGTAGACCAATCCTTCAGAAGTGGCCAAATTAAAGCCACTTTAATTCTGAATGAGAAAGTGCATACACAGAATTATGCAGTTTACCTAATTCACTTTAAATCCAGATCACTGGTTAATTCAGATTAACTTTACTGAGTGTCCACGTGAAGACAAGCCCGGATATCTACTCATGGATATCTGTGAATAGAAAACGAGGTTCCATTTTTGAAGAAAATTATTTGCGCTTCTCTAATAGCCAGATTTGTGAAGTTTATTGAGGTTGGCAAGTGGCAAATGCTGTTCACAGGTATATAAATATTATGTATATTTTGGGAAAGGATGAATACTCTGAGGGCACAATCTAAAACCTAGTGAAGACAGTGGAAAGACTGCCATTGAGTTGAAGGGTTTTAGATTAGGACTTGAGTGTAATGTGAAGATCTAGTCCTTGGTTTGTCAAAGCATGTTAAGCATGTGCTTAACTTTAAGCACATTCTTAAATTCCATTTAAGTTAATGGGACTTAAGCACATACTTTACTGCTTTGCTGAATCAGGGCCTTAAATATGATGGGTGAAATTCTGCTCTCAGTTACAGCAGTGTAAAAGTGGAGTGAATCAACTTAAGACAATAGAGTTACTCTGGATTTACAGTGTCATAATCAGAGCAGGCTTTACCCCTATATTTCTTGGAAGAGGGAAATTTTATTTTACTATCACCTGCAGCTACTCAGTGCAACATCTTTCATAATAAAGGTTCATGCCTGTCTGTAGGCAGAGAATATTTTTCTACTTCAGTTTGTTTAACAAGATTCTTGGTATTCTATTCATTAGAAGCGGGCATTTACTTTATCTGTATTCCTGAATAAATGCATTTTATCAATCTACTGCAGGTTTATTTTTACATGACCTTCCTTTCTTTTCAGTTGATAGTTTATGGATTTCTTTTTCTCTGTATATTAAATGATGTCTCCAGATATGTTTTTTACCTTAAACTCTGATGGAAGTTTTTGTTTTTTAAACAAATACACTCTGTACTCCAATATACATTTTTTTAGTCAAAAGAGATCTCAAGTGTTGATCTCATTGCATGTGCCAGTGAAATCTATTTGAACAAGCAGCTGGCATACCTGATTTAGCCAACAGTACAGAAAGCACATTAAAAAACCCAAAGAAAATGCAAGAGTAAATTGAGAGGAGCCAAGAACTGCATTTCCCTGTTGCCTTGTGAAGGCAGAGTAAGCTCTGAGTGAATACAAACTCAGCTTTATCATTGGGACTATGGGCCTTTCCTCCAATCTGATCATTCAGAGGTAAATTTGCTTTTCACTAGCTCAGATAGACCATGGCCCCTCAATGGTATACTTATTTATTAGTAACATTATTTGTAAAATGCTAACTTCATTGCCCGCTGTTATGATATTATCTCTATGTGCTCTTGTGAAAATGTAAAGAATGTCAGGAAGAAAAATGATGTAAAAATGATGTGGGCACATAAAATGGGATTGACAAAATATAATAAATCACTCCTGGGCTGAAGAGCAGAGCTGCATGTGTAATGAAATACTTTAGCATTACATCACCGTTTATGTAACATCTGGCAGTGCCTTGTACTTCAGCACTGCTTTGAATCAAGATACTTCTTTCTGTATGAAAAAGAAAAAAACAAACCATTACATTGTGCATGCAGGAAATGCAAGAAAAAAAAATGGATTAATCTCTTGAGATACCTGTGAAGTGTTCCAAAAAGAGTTCTCCCCTCCCCATCTCTCTGTTAACAATATGAGATCAGAGAGGCCCGCAAAAGAATGTTATTCCAAACATTAGTCCTGCAGTTATATACAGAAAAATCTTACTTTGTCAAAACAACACACCACCAGTGTGAACATGATGCTGTGGGGATTACACAGGCAGTGTTCCAAAAGAAGAGCTTTGGGACCCTTCTCATTTTCCCCATTACATGGCAAAGCAAGATGTGAGTCATGGAGTTCCTGAATATGTTCCACAAAGATCTCTTCCACTGCAAAGCCTATCCAACCCCACCCCACCGTGTTTCACCTCCTACACAATCCACCCAACTTTGTCGGACTTCCTCCAAAGCCTTCATCATATCTTCAGTGCTCTCCTGGGTGAATATATCTACGAATGGGTCCTAAACTCATGCTGAGAGGGCAGCATGAGGCAGATAGTCAGAACAAGTTCCTATGAAGAACCAGAGGGTGGTAGTTAATTACTGCTCCACATTATAACCGATGCCTCATTCATAGCCTGTTCCCACCTCCAACAAAGTAGCAGAAAATCTCATGGGGTATATCTACACTGTAATTAAAAACCCAGGTCTGGCCCATGCCAGCTGACTTGGCCTCATGGGGCTCAGGCTAAGGGGTTGTTTAATTGCACTGTAGACATTCAGGCTCGGGTTGAAGCCTGGGCTCTAAGACCCTGCGAGATGGGAGCATCCCCGATCTCAGACTGTAGCCCAAGCCCGAACATCTAAACCACAATTAAACAGCCCCTTAGCCCAAGTGCCTTAGCCCAAGTCAGCTGGTGTCTAACTGAAGTGTAGACATACCCTATTGACGTCAATGGGCTTTAGATCATGGTCTCAGTGCATGGGTTGGACGTGGTGCAGATTATAGCTTTGGGACCCACCTGCTGAACAGTGAAGATGAAAATAAATATTGAACAGCTACCTATTCCACCGCATACTGTCCATCCTGCATACTGCATGAGGCTCCGGTGCTGAGGAAATAATAGTGTGTGATCATGCAATGAAAGGCAGCGTCACAATGCATACGTGCAAGGAGTCAGAGATCAGATTGCATACACAGCACTTTCTAAAAATCAGACCTGTTTAAAGGGCCTCAAGCTGGGCACCCAGAATTTACTTTGGGTAAATTGCTAGACTCTTGTAAAAATCTTGGCCCTTCTGTGAACTTTTTTGTAAATCTCGCCTTTCGCACGAGATGGGTGGTAAGCTACAAGAAAGAGGAAGAGCTCCCATGCTGAATTGCTTTGATAGAGTAGCTACGTGTTTGTGGAAGGAACTATAGGACGCCAGATTACTGGGAGTATGGGCAGTTTCTTACATGATGTGCTAATTAAATACACTCTATTTTCTGCTGCGTTGTATCTATTCAGAAATGGAAGGAACGGCTAATAAAGTTTCTGGATGAAATGATGGCCTCAATGGAAGTTTTGCTTTTGACTTCAGTGATTTCACTCTCTTGCCTTAAAACCAGTATTTGACTTGCTAACATTCTCTATTGTACAGTCCTAATAGAATCGGAAGTTGAGGCATTTAATGGAGGTCCCTGGATACCTGGCACCAAGTGTGTTAGGGTGCCTGAACTCCCTCGGAGGGATGGCAGCAATCTCGCAGATGGCTCTTTTGTTCTGCAAGGTTTCGGCAGGTGGCAGTTGATAGCAATACATGAACAGGTAGCTGGAAAACAGTTGTGGTATCTAAAAATAGGGTTTTTGCTTTCTTTTACTGATGCCCTATCTTGCAATGAGGTAATAGCCCAGGTTGCCAAAGAGAAATCACTGTTTTGTTTAGCTTCATTTTTGTTAATCAAATGTCATGTAGATAAGCCAGTCTTAGCATAATCGCTCTTCTCCTGGGGATTTTCACTGGGTGTATTTATCCAGTAATATGGTCTGTCTGGTACATAAACTATTAGTTGTTACAGCTATTATACTCTCCTTCTAATTTTTCACTGGCTGGTACAGAATGTTAGACCTTGATAGGCTCTCAAGAAAAGCGTGATTTAAGAGTTCAGTCTGTAAGAAGGGAAGTGATAATGGAAAGTAGTGCGGGACTGATACAACAGTTAATGTTCTAGACACCTACCTCAGTTTGTGTAGGTGTCTTGAACCCTGTTGCCCTTTCTAAGTGAATGTTTCAGTTAGTGAAAGGGTTGTGTGCTTTGTACTTTTAATCTGTGTTAGTTTTTTTATTGATTTTCATTTCTGAAGAGAACAGCGCTATGCTATGTGAATGTTGCCGTGGGCAGGCTGGAATGAAGTTGGCAAATGCAGAGGAAGGAGACAACGATCTTGTGATTAAAGAATAGGACTGGGAGTCAGGAGCTCTGGGTTCTTATTCCTTGCTCTGACGCTCCCTTCCGGTTGCCCTTGGAAAAAATCACCGGTAGGGCCAAGTTCTAATCTCACTCAGCGCTGCAGTGACTGTCAGCAGCTCCAGGGGCAGCAGCGGGAGGGGCTAGCTGTGCACCCCTCTGCCTCCAGCCCCTGTGAAACTAACCCTTTTGGGGGTACAAGGCCACAGTACCCTCCCTCCCCCCACGAGCACCATGTTAGCTGGAGCTCCTCCATTGAATTCCCCCGTGGGAGAGGGAAAGACTGTGCAGGGAGGATACCCAATGGTATTTTTTGTTCTGGACACTGTGAGGTGCTGTGTAGGGCTGGGAGACAGACTGTTGCATGGGGGAGGCCTGGGTGTGGGAGGAGAACTGAGAGGGTTAGGTAATGGGGAGAGAGTAAGCATAGCTAAGGGTTACATGAGGAGAGTGATGGAGCTATCCCTAGGAGTCCAGAGACTAAGCCTGTGTTTGCGGAGCAGGCAGCAGGTATGATGGGAGTGCTACGTAAGGGCGATAGCTGTGTATCTGTAGATAGATGGTTACTATAAAGGGGGCTATTTACAGGCACAGAAGACGATGCAGAACTGTTCATAAGTTAATAGGGTCAATAAAGTTGCTGTTGTGCAATGCAGATGGCTTCCTGAGTCCAGCTCCAGGAAGCGTACAAGAGGAGCAAAACATGCTTCCTGAAACAGCAACATGGGCCAATACTTTCATGGTGTAATCTGGCCCAAGGAAGTTGCCCTCCAGCCAGGGCTGTCCTTAGGATTTATGGGGCCTTATGCAGTATTATTAAACTGGTGCTCCTGTGCCCGACGGCAGCCCGGGCTCACATGTGTATTTTAGATAAGGGTGGTCTTTTGAAGGATTTATTTAAAAAACTATATATCTGAAGATCCAAGCATTTAAGGCTAAAGATGAATACTCAGATTGTGCAGCTAAAAATCTATGCAAGGATTTTTCAGAGATGTGATTTTATAATCTTCAGCAACACTCTAATGAAATATTTTTAAAGACAATTTTAACCTAAGGTCCTGTAGACTAACATGTTCTGAGTAAATATTACGGTAATGCACAACTATTTTTGTCAGTAAATTCAGAAATTGACAGTATATACCTCGGGGTTGTCAAATGGCTTCATTACCACTTGAATGGCTCTTTAACAGTAAGCAAGGACTGGCCTGTCTCCCAAGGTCTGTGAGAGTGATGCGTCATCCTTCAGGATAGGTTGCAGATCCTTGATGATGCGCTGGAGAGGTTTTAGTTGGGGGCTGAAGGTGATGGCTAGTGGCGTTCTGTTCAGCCCCCAACTAAAACCTCTCCAACACATCATCAAGGATCTACAACCTATCCTGAAGGACGACCCATCGCTCTCACAGACCTTGGGAGACAGGCCAGTCCTTGCTTACAGACAGCTCCCCAACCTGAAGCAAATACTCACCAGCAACCACATACCACGCAACAGAACCACTAACCCAGGAACCTATCCTTGCAACAAAGCCCATTGCCAACTGTGTCCACATATCTATTCAGGGAACACCATCATAGGGCCTAATCACATCAGCCACACTATCAGAGGCTCGTTCACCTGCATATCTACCAATGTGATATATGCCATCATGTGCCAGCAATGCCCCTCTGCCATGTACATTGGCCAAACTGGACAGTCTCTACGTAAAAGAATAAATGGACACAAATCAGACGTCAAAAATTATAACATTCAGAAACCCATCGGAGAACACTTCAAACTCTTTGGTCACTCGATTACAGACCTAAAAGTGGCAATTCTTCAACAAAAAAACTTCAAAAACAGACTCCAACGAGAGACTGCTGAATTGGAATTAATTTGCAAACTGGATACAATTAACTTAGGTTTGAATAAAGACTGGGAGTGGATGGGTCATTACACAAAGTAAAACTATTTCCCCATGTTTATTTCCCTCCCCCCAACTGTTCCTCAGATGTTCTTGTCAACTGCTGGAAATGGCTCACCTTGATTATCACTACAAAAGGTTTCCCCTCCCCCCGCTCTCCTGCTGGTAATAGCTCACCTTACCTGATCACTCTCGTTACAGTGTGTATGGTAACACCCATTGTTTCATGTTCTCTGTGTATATAAATCTCTGCACTGTATTTTCCACTGAATGCATCCGATGAAGTGAGCTGTAGCTCACGAAAGCTTATGCTCAAATAAATTTGTTAGTCTCTAAGGTGCCACAAGTACTCCTTTTCTTTTTGTGGATACAGACTAACACAGCTGCTACTCTGACACCAGGGATAGAAGCAGGAACATCCAGAGCTGCTACAGGTTGAGTTTAGAAGCCTATTCTTTTGGTTTGGGGCTATAATAGATCAGACCCTTGGGAGATCAGACATTGAGGGGTATTTGTAATACACCTTCATCAGTGGGTTACACCCAATGTGTAACTCATACCCCATTTATATCACAGTGGAATTTTAACCAAGACATTGTGAGTCTCTTTCAGTTCCTTGGGTACAATCAAACACATATTAGCTGATATTGTAAATGTGGGTGGGGAATGGATTGGTGAGCATTGATTGGGTAGAAGAGAGGGAGAGGAAGGAAAGAGCTATCTTTGTTTTCTCATTATTTCATGTGCCAGAGTAGTGGCTCCCCTACGGAGAACATGTGAATGGTCTAGAACCGCTGGGCTGAGCTAGGCTCAGGTTTGAGGATGTTTTCAAGAGGGACGTGAAAACTCTCAGCTTTGTCATTGCAAATTGGGAAGATGCAGCTAGCCAACAGGCTACACTGGAGGGCGGTGCTGTGCCGGGGAGTCAGAGGCTGAAGAGAGGTAGTTGAGGCAGGGGAGAGCAAATAGGAAAGCACAGCAGGTCTCAGGCACTAGGATTAAGCTGGCTTCATCTTCTGGCCCTGCACTTTATGCCTGAATAATCTATGCGGGGACTGTTCCTCAAGAATTGGATTGTTTAGCCACTGGCAGTGCTGCACCTGGACACACAGCAACTAAACTGCTTTGATGTTTTCACGATCATCTTTCGAAATCAGATGGTTGCCATCCTACTCTGACAGTAATCTATAGGAAGCTGGCTACTGAACAGTCAGGGAGTGAAGCTTTAAATAACACTAACTAACTAAAAATACTTTTCTGTGCTAGTAGAATGAATCTCACTGGCTTCGCCAAAAGTATATGACAAAGTCAATTCAGATTTCATGTCTTGACAGCTGTTTAGCATTATATGGCCAGCTGTATTGATAATTTTTGCTCATCATTTTTGGTGCAAGAAGCTACAGTTATTTCACAGATCTATTCAGTTTAGCTGAATAGCATTTAGTTGCATTTTAAAAAGAAGTTTGGTGACAAATATTAAAATGAATAGCTATTAATGTCATTTACCAGACTAAAGACTGTGACTGGAGCACATATTCATTGAACATGCTCTTGCCTTAACTTGGGGAACTGTGTGTGATCTCTCTCTAATGCCAGATCTGTGCTAAATACTCTACTGGAATTTTAAGAATTTTTAGTCGCTAGGATTCCCATATTCTTTTTCTCTCTATTGGTTTTTGATTGTGATCCATACTAAAGTTATTGGGCCTGATTCAGATTCTTCTGACATTGATTTTACACTGGTATAGCTCAGCTCACACTAACTGAGTTAGTCCTGATTTACACCAGTGAAAGATCAGAATCAGATCCATTATTTTATAAAGATAATGCTAGAAAAATATTGTGTTTGTGTTTATGGCCCTTTGCTATCTTCTCCTGGAAGGTTCTCTTCCAGTGTTCCTTCCTGCTGAATTCCAATAAAGGTTTCTAGCTCTACAAAAACACAAAGATACATTTCTGATATGGACATTTTCTTCCTTGAAAAAAGATCCCCTTTTGGGAAAACTGACAATTTTATCTGTATGTATGTCTTATTTGCATTTGCTTGGAAGAGTTTGGAACCCAGAGACAAGATTTACGTCAAACAATTCCTCTCCCTCTTATCCAATTTAGTTATTTTAAGCTAATACAATCATTTTCTAAATCAAGCTGATGGAGCAGTTCCTAAAGGCATTACACAGACTGTAGATCTGGAATCATATTCGCCTTCTTTTATTGCATTAGCACCATACTTGAACTTTTCAATTTGCATTGTGTGTTGCAGAAGTTTTCAGGATATTTGAAACTGTTTACAGCTGGACTCTGGTAAGTTGGTGAATTACATGACAAAGCTTGTATAGAGATGAGTTCTTTGTAACAGGGAACAACTAGAAGCCAAAATAATGAAGGAAGAAGAGATATTATGATCTTTCTTTCACTGTCCAAGTGCTTATGGTGAGATCAATTGGATGTCTTATTATAGGACAGATTCTGTTGCCCTTATGTAATACCTCACTCTCTGAAAACTTTCACTGACTCAGTAGGACTTCTCTTGGAGTAAAGTACTGCTCCATGTAATTAAGGGTATCAGAATAATTTCTGCTTATGGAAAAGTAGCATGGGGTGCATGAGAGCAACTTCTGTGATAGGATGTGGCAAGAAATTCTGCAAAGGCTTTTGCAAACATTTCTCAGGTTGCTTGAACATTATATTTCTTTTTTTTTATACACACTGTTGGGCTCTAGCGATCATGCGTTCTTGATAGGTCAGAGGATAGATATGGGTAAAACACTAATGCGGGAAATTTTCAAAGGCACCACTGGGAAGCGAACTCATCTGTTCTCACGAAAATCTTCCCCCATTGTTCTTAGAAGCCTTTATGATATTTTAATGATAAAAAATAAAAAAGTCACAGGCTGCTGGCAGCTAGATGGCTCATGAAACTGTCAATAGTGGATGAAGCCTTTCACTTCTAGGTCCCTGATGCCTGTCTCATCTAGTTTGGTAGTTATTACCAGCTGTCTACACCATAGCCTGACTGTCACAATTGGAACAAATAAGCACTACTGCTGTTGGGCTCAGGCCTGGTCTACATCTAACCCATAGGTCCACCTAGCAACATCACTCAGGGGTGTGAAAAAGTGAAAGGAGAATTGGCATTCTTGTTTGCCATCAGTGCTCTACTGCACGAAACTGCTGGGGTGAAATCCTGGCCAAAGTCAAGGGGAAATTTTGCCTGCTCTGTTGAGGTTCCTGTGGTTTGATAGGCAGGGATCATTAAGGACCTGGCTACTGGAAATACTGCTAATGATCCTGCTGGTACACTTTGGATAAAATGACCTGGTAGTATGCCAGCTTCTGTTGTAGGAGCAGATTTTTGATAGCCCCCAAGTCCAGTAACATGCTTAAATCAGTGCCAGGATCTGGAATACCAATTGTTATGTTTATTGCCAAAAGCAGCTAAAAGGAGGCTTTTCTGAAACCTTAGCACAACTAACAGACCAGGAGAGGAGCGGGAAGAGAGGAGTAAACATGACCCTATGCCCTCTTGACTTGAGTGTTTTGCAAGATGGAAAGTCTGGCAATAGTTAACTATTACTATGTGAAATACTGCTGGTTAACTGATGGAAAATGACAGGCTGGATAACTCCACACTTAACTTAGCTTCTGCTCAGAAGTTTTTTTATGAACAAGCTATGTAATACTAACAAATTGGGTATAAAAAGAGAAAGAAATCTGGGATCTGTGGACACTTGAACACTTGGACACCTCTCAAGTTCCCCTGCAGACAGAAGGCTGGCCACTGGACATCTACAATTATCCACTCAAGACCGCCTCAAGATCCTGAGTAAATATGAAGCTGGGGGTAATTTGGGGTGCTTTAGTAACCTGTAGCAGACGTGTGTAACTGGTGAAGACTAAATAAAGTAGAAGTTTTGAGTGAAAGTAATTTTGTTGGCCTGCTTGCATCACTATCTATTGGCCGGACAGCCATGTCCTCTTAGATTTTTTTTCCTGCCACCGCCTTGCAAAGAGTAAAGTTACCCAGAGATTTGGGTTCAGCAACCCCCCAGGTAACACTCTTGAAAAGCAGGAGGTAATGTGGGCCATTACCACAATTATTTCCTTGCACTAGATTGGTGTGGTCTGCACTTTTGCCCAGTTGTGTAGACAGTTGTAGGCTAGCCGGTGATGACTGAGTAGTTGCCAGAGGAAAATAACCATTTGGTTACCTTTTGTGGTGACTCTCCCTAATGCCCCCTTTCTGTGTAATTGTCTGCCTTGTTTTGATGAGGAGCAAGCTGCTGTATGACATATGCATGGACATTTCTAATCTGGACCCTCCAGTAGATTTTGGAGGTCTATAAGCAGTCATTCAGAATGCGTGAAGAGAGGAAATGATTGTCAGGCCAAGACAAAGCTGGCCTTACTCTTGGCAATGGGATAGGATTGCCAGGTGTCCGGGTTTTTGACCGGAAAGTCCGATTGAAAGGGAACCTATACAGTGTCCAGTCAGATGTACTGACCGGACACCAAAAGTCTGGTTACCTTGGGTTGGGAGGGTGGGAGAGAAAGGCTGCAGGTCATCAATCCTGCAAGGTGCTGACAGTTTTTTGCGAGGCATTAAGTGCTCTCAAGACCCATTGCTTTCAGTGGGAGTCAGAGGTACTCAGCGCTCATACAGGAGCTGCTCAGCACATTGCAGGGACAGGCCAATGACCAGGAGATTGATGTAGTCTGACTAATATGCAGATAAAACTTCCTGCATTCTATGCAGAGGTGGGTTACAATTTTGTGAGACCCTGGGCCAGAGCAAATTGGGGCCCAGTCCCACCCCTTCTGCCTGCAGTCCCCCCTGTCTCTCTCCGGTGCTCCTGCCGGGTAAATGGGGTCAGGGTGCAGAGGCTTTCCCTGCTCCCTGGCAGGAGCACTAGGTGGGCAGAGTGGGTCATGGCATGGGGGCGCTTATTTTTCTGGGGCCCCCTAGTTGGCTGGGGCCCCTGGGCATAGGCCCCGTTGGCCCAGTGGCTAATCCGCCACTGATTCTATGCACACAAAAAGTAAATGGAAAGATAGGGACTTACAACAAATGCTATTAAATGCATATTCAATACAATATGCTTTGCAAAAATGAGAAGTTTGCTGGATTTTAAAGGTGCATGATATGAAGGAGCAGATTCCAGGAGACAGTGCACTAAATCTGGCTAAACTGAATGCTGAAACATGCCAGTTAAAGATGTTAATTGTTTTTAAGAGTCTTTAAAACTGCCTTTTAGTAGGTGCCATTGACTGCTCACACAAGCAATTTTACTTACAGTCCAATCTTTCTTTTACTATTGACTATAGCAGGAAAGAGATGAAAAATATGAAACCGGTGTTGCGGAGAATAGATCACTTTATTAATACTCCCTCTTCAATTTGGCTATTGTAAAATGCAATAGAAGAACATAAAAAGCTGGTCTAAGGAAAAAGCTTTGATACAGTAAGTTCCAAAGGTAGGTTCCCTCTGCATTGTATTACCACACTTTCCATGGACCCCATGAAGTTGGAGCATGCTTGACCTCTTGCCAGGTGATTATGAATAGAATTTTACCTTAGAGAATCACATTTTTGCTGATATTTTGTATTGAAACAAGTTGCAATTTACTTTCTACATACATTCCACTTGCCATGTATCTTATCATAACAACATTTATCTATATGTTAATAAGTAGCTTTTAGATCAATACAATAATGCACTATGCTCTGTATTAATATAACTTACAAGTTTAAGTACTGTAATTGCCGGCCTAGCCACGGACCTGAGGAATCCCTTCCTGTTCAGCAAGAGCCTAAAATGTACACTGCATTGCTCAGTTCTATGTGGCACAAATAGCAAGGAGCTTAAGACTCCAAAACCATTAATGCTGATCATGCTGTCAACAATGGCTTTGTACATATCACAGAATCATAGCAGGTAGGGCAAAAGACTTATTAGGTCATCTAGGCCACCTCTCTGCCAATACAAGATTATTGTGTGTGTTTACTTCTCCTTTGTCCACTCTGCTTGTAAATGTCTCAAATGAATGGGCTTCTATCACTTCTCTTGGGAAAAGGCTTAATTTTGTATCGTGCTTAGAAACCAAGATGGTAGGTGCCCTAGACATACCTAAAGCAGACCGTTCTGCAACTCAATATATCTCATTCGCTGGAAGTTTTTCCTGATATTTGACCTATTGCCCCCCTTTCTTTATTGCATCTCATTTGACTACCTTAAATAATTCCTCTCCCTGTTTGATGTTTGTACCCTTGAAATATGTGTAGTCTTTATTCTGCCCCCAGCCCTCTCCTCAGGCATCACTTAGCTCAGATAAACAATATTATAATTGTTATGGTAATTCCTAGGAACCCAGTCAAGGATCAAAGCCCTATTGTGCTAAGCACTGTATGTAACAAAGACTACAGTCTCTGCCCCAGAGAGCTCGAAATCTACATGACAGACAGGTGGGCAAAACAAACGAAGGGGCTGATGAGGTAATAATAAATTTTTCCCTAGGAATTTTTTCCCTGTAGAAAGTCAGTCCCTTCAGGTCCCAAAAAATGTTCTCTGAACTCCCACCGGATTGGTCAGTATGTTTTTGGTAATAAAGGTACCTAGAACTGAATACAGTATGCCATGTGCAGTTGCAACACAGCTGTAAAGAAAAGGGATTGCTGTCTTATTGCTCTGACACGATTCCTCTCCATATACAGCCCACAACTGTTCTGACCATTTTTAATGCCATACAACATTGCAAAATTGTGTCTAATTTGCTGTCTGCTATTCCTCATGTTTTTTTTTTCCTAGGTGTTATATTATTTCCCTCCGAGATGTGCTGATTTGCATGTATAAAGGTTTTGCTATGATAATACTATACTAAAGCAACCCATATATCAGCAACTCCACCCTAACGCCGTTAGAATTTTGAAATGCAGAGATTAGCAATATAAAATGCATATACAATGCTTGTAAACAAGTCGTTATAGCACCGATACTGGGCCAAATTAATGCCTTGTTATTTCATTCTACTGTTTAGAGAGTGCACTTGATGACGCTAATTAAATACGAAACGGTCCAGGACGTGATTTTTTAAAAATATTCCTTTTCTCTGTGTTCTCCAAGTTGTAGTGCATATAAGGATTTTACCTGCAGTTCCTCCATTTCAGCAGCTTCATTTCACACTATAGGCCATCTCCTGATTTATGCCAGGTGCATTCCCACTGACTTCAGCTCTCAGCAGTGGGATTACCTGGGGTGTCAATCCGCACAGAATTGGGCCCAGTATATCAGTAGTTGAACTGCCTTCACTTGATCTCCCTTACCTGGGTCACTTACCACCAGTTTCCTAGCACAGCAGCACTTAACCTTTTGGACATCCTTGTTGTTTTAATGCCATTATGAAACAAAGCCACGTTGTATAATCTTCCAGATTTGTTGACAGTGTAGAGAAGAAAGCCAAACACAAGCTGAAGTTTGTCATTTCTTTCCTAATCAGAAATTAGGAAAAGTTCACCAGCTGGGGGGCACTCATTTTTTCTTCATAAGGTTATTAAAAGGTTTAAAGAAATTATAGACATGAATGATGTCCACATTTCCCAGTGTTTAGTGCATTGGTGGGATTTGGGGCTGAATATACAGGACTCCGCTCTGGCATCATATAGCTGGCAAGGGAAGGGGAAAGGAAACCCTGCACACATTCCAATTTATCAGCCATGCCCAGTTCTGAGATGCACAATGTGTGGTGAATGACAACCAGTAATGACTGTTTTCTTCCTAACAGTTCGTGTAGGAATATTAATTCACTGTGTCAAGGCAGTAATACTTGGAGACTAGATAGCTCATGTTAGTTGAATAGCATGGTATTTTCAAAAGCACCTAAGGACTCTCTAAAGACCTGGATTCAAACAGTGGCCTAAGATCTATGGGTGGGTTTTCAAAAGTGCCTAAGAAAGTTAGAAGCACAAGTCCCATTGGAAGGCAACTGATTACAACTGAAAACTGCTACCATCTGACAGCTACTCAGCTGCTTAAGTGAAATGTGAGAGACAAGGTGGATGAGGTAATATCTTTTATTGGAACAGCTTCTGTTGGTGAGAGAGATGCTCGAAAGCTGGTGTCCCTCATCAACATAAGTTAGTCCAATAAAAGAAATTACCTCACCCACCTAGTCTCCTGTGACCAACAGGGCTACAAGACCACCGCATATGAGTGAAATGAGTCTGGCCTGACTGACTGGACTCTGTCCAATTTCTAGCAGACAAATGTCCATGTCACAAAAACTATCACCACAATTGAGACTAATGAGCAACTTTGTGGACAGCATCAGCAAAGACCAAGGACAGAATGGGCATTGAGTGTACAAGCCCAGCAGGCATTCTCTTACTCTCTCTCGGTATGGACAATCCAAGCCAACGGGGAAGGGTGTGAAGAGCAATGTAAGGAACTTTATGCTGCTGTTCTGGAGATAATCAGAGAGATGCTGGAACTCCTCACCCTGTGTAAATTGGTGTGGTTCCATATTGGCTGCTACATAACTATATGTACATTGTGGAGCTAGACCAATTTACATGAGCTGAATAACTGGTCCAGAATCTCTGACTATCCTTGTAAAGAATGATTGACCTCAATGGAGGTCTGCTGATTTATACCAGCTGAAGATCTGATCTTCATGGCCCAGGAACTGATCCTCATCTTCCTTCAGCTTTCAACAGCACTCAGTTCATCCCAAATTTATCCTCCCTATGTAAGACAAGTAGGAGAATTCCATGACCACCTGAACTCTGTGAGCTCATGAATACCAGCACCTTGTATGCTGGGTAGCCCACTGGACTTTGCAACTGTCTGTTGTCCTTAGTGGACCGTTATTATACCTGTTCACTGTGGGTGAGATTCACCCTTGTGCAGTGGGCCAGCACAATGCCTAAGCACCATTTCAACCCCACATAAACTCTGTTCTGAGGGGTTAAATGAATTTTAGGTGCTGCATAGACCTGGTGCTGGCCCTCTGAATTTCATCCAGGGTGACCATGGTTTTATACTTTACTCCTTTGTATAGAATTCTGTAAACAATGCCACTGTATTCTGTTAGTCACTATTAACAAATTGTAATAAACAGGGGTTAAGCTATTATAAACTTTTATTTTTGATTGAATTATATATTTAACTTTCCTGTTTCTCTGCAGGCTGTGCAGCATGCTTTTTTCTTGCCTTTCTGATCATTATTCATTTTCTGAGTTATATTTTTACCACATCTTGTCTGCATAAAGTATGGTAAATTATTATGCTGTAATGCAACTCTCAGTAAAAATCCAGTGATGTAGTGGCCACTGGGAGTCATATTGTGACCAATAGTTGCTTTAAGGATTTTGATTTTCTAATAAACTTTATGATGATAATAAATAAATGGACATGATTCTGAGTCACTAGTGGGGTGCGTTTGAAAATAATCCGTATGAGCTTCCTATATAAACAGGAAATCTTTTGTTTTATGTCTCATGAAATACAGTAATTTTCTGCAGTGGCATAAGGTGGGTTGTTACTGTAAATTACTTATTTAAAAAGACAAAATAGAAATAAAATTAAGAGGAAAAGTAAATTTTCAGAAGCTTTGTGTGTGTCGTGCAGTTATTTCATTATTTTCACACGTACATTATGGAGAATCTTACCCTTTTATTTCTTTTTTAGTTCCCTTTGTGCACGTAGAAACACATTTTGAGTAGAATAGAATGATAGGAATTTAGAGTACCACTTAAACTAGTTGTTTTAGAGGAAAGAGTGCTCTTTATGTTTATTTAAGAAATGGGAAAAATAATAAAATCTGGTCCATTAGTTTTAAAGTTTAACTTGCAAAATGTACGGCAGATTTTTGTTTTACAATCTTGACTCTACAATTATATGTAAAAGCTCCTCTCACAAAGTAACGAGGCCTAGTGTTCTAGACTTTCAGGTGTAGTTGTCACTCACTGGCAATAATGATAAGTAAACACAACAGCCCACCACTGTATCTGAGCACCTCATAATCATTTTACCTATTCAATATACCTGAGAGATAGGGAGGTATTAGCTCTATTTTTATCAATAGAGAATTGAGTCAGAGGATAGATAAAGTGACTTGCCTAAGGTAAAGTGGCTTTTTGTCTGAGCTAGGAATTGACCATAGAACTTCTGAATGCCCAAACAGTGCCCTGTCTAGTAGACCACTCTTTCTGCTACCAAATAGCACATATTAAAAATATTAAACCCCAGTAACCTATATCATAACCCCTACTTCACATTGCTGTTTGTGGCACTGCATTGCAATGAGCCTTACGATGTAATTAGAGTCCTGTCACCTTAAAATTCCTCCATCCCTAAATGGCATTTCCTGTCCTAGAGGTTGAATTCTGTAGAATAAACACGGAGTTCCTGTGATAAAGGCACTTCCTTCCTGCACGGCATGAGGGATTTTAAGGTGATAGCGCTGTGCAAACACATTCCTGCCACCTTAGAACAGACACAACTGATTCCTATTTGTCAGGGAAAAAATGTCTTATTTTGGGTCAGGTTGGTTTTCTTTGATGCCCTCCTCTGTTACCTAAAGAAGCCGAATAATATTTGCACTGGTCCTCTGCAGAAGGGTGAATTACACCCTTTGTGAGCAGAGTTACCCAAAGCAAACATTATACAAGTGAGCAGCTGACTCAGCCAGGCTGCCAATCTTATCCTGTTGCTGTGTGGAAACCCACTAACAATGAGATCATTAGGTTTACTGAAAAGTAAGCAAGGTTAAATTAAAAACATGTGGGCCAAATTTATCCTTAGTGGAACGTCACTGAAACCAGCACAGTTCCACCAGTGTTGCGTTTAGCACATTCCATTGAATGGCTTACAATGCACTTGCGTTTTTAAAGACACTCTATAATTCATATTATTCAAATCACTGGAGACTCAGTAGGCACATTTAGCTTATGTCCCTGAATGCTTTCATTACATGAAAAATTCCTCATCTTATCAGACCCTCAGTTATATTTAATGCCCTGTTTCAATTGGATAACTCACAAATGTACAGTAATACTATCTTTGGTACTTGGTTGCCTGTTCCATTTCAAGATATTTCCCTGCCTCTGCTATCTCTTTAAAACTAAAAGGAGATTTTGAATGGAGAGCACAGAGCTGATTATCTAAACTGTGGAGCATAATTAAATGTAGACAAATCTAGGTGATGCATGGAGAGAAAAATGAATAATATGCTAAAATATAAGCAATTTAATTTTCTCTAGTTTCTTGTTTAGCAAATCTCACTTCTGTTCTCCAGGCTCCCCTTTTTATGGCCCTGAACCAAAATGTTGGATCTGAATGTTACCTATCCACTATCTTGGTTACATGAACACCCCTATGTTTTTGAAGGAATTTGGATAAAGATCTGATATTTGTGACTGGCCTCTCTCCACATAATGAACCTGTGACAGAGTGTATGGATCCCACCCACAGGCTGGCAGAGAATGTGTTAACCCTTATCTTTATGGGATTAATGGCCTGCCTTGAGCTAAGGGAGTTGTAAGTCTGGACCTTTTCTGGGGAACTGTTTCCCCCTGGGCCTTGTTAAAGCGACCTGTGGTGGGGAGTTGGGAGCTGAGTCTGTAAGTGAGGGTTAAGGGGAAAGACCCATAGAAGGTAGGGCAAGAATGAGAAAAGAACCAGGGCTTTCTCTCTTCCTGTCCCCTTTGCCAGAGGCAAACAACAATTTTTAATGCTGGTTCTGTGACTTTGGCAGAAAGGAGGAGAAAGAATAGGTGTGTGTGTTAAGAGATATTGACCCCCACTCTACCAAGAGCTTTTTCTTTGGCTTTATACATGCACGGCTTTATAGCCTTGCTGGAAAATTGTGTCTGTTCTTACTGGTTCCTATTATGATGTTGGACTCCATATGTTTATAGAAATATGCTTATGAGTGTGAATATAATGTAACTAAAATATGCTTTACGCAAAAGGTCTCTTGTAAGGAATCATTACAAAGCTTATAATCTACTGAGTGGGTTCAACCTATTTGTATGTATGTATCATTCTTGTATCTGAAGCTAGAAATATGAAGTATTACTCTGAAGTCCTATTATAATTATGCAAAGTGTAGGCATTGATGGTGGCTTGGAATCTTGATGGCTCCCATTGACTAGGACAATTGGTTGTGAATGGCTCTGTTTACTTGCAAACCTTCCTGGGGAACTGCAGGCGGGCCCTGGAAGAATGAAGGCTGGGGTCTCACAGGACATGTGACCATGTCACATGTTACTGGAATCCATCTTAAACCTGGTGCTTTTCCATTTCATAGAATCATAGAATCATAGAATATCAGGGTTGGAAGGGACCCCAGAAGGTCATCTAGTCCAACCCCCTGCTCGAAGCAGGACCAATTCCCAGTTAAATCATCCCAGCCAGGGCTTTGTCAAGCCTGACCTTAAAAACCTCTAAGGACGGAGATTCTACCACCTCCCTAGGTAACGCATTCCAGTGTTTCACCACCCTCTTAGTGAAAAAGTTTTTCCTAATATCCAATCTAAACCTCCCCCACTGCAACTTGAGACCATTACTCCTCGTTCTGTCATCTGCTACCATTGAGAACAGTCTAGAGCCATCCTCTTTGGAACCCCCTTTCAGGTAGTTGAAAGCAGCTATCAAATCCCCCCTCATTCTTCTCTTCTGCAGGCTAAACAATCCCAGCTCCCTCAGCCTCTCCTCATAACTCATGTGTTCTAGACCCCTAATCATTTTTGTTGCCCTTCGCTGGACTCTCTCCAATTTATCCACATCCTTCTTGAAGTGTGGGGCCCAAAACTGGACACAGTACTCCAGATGAGGCCTCACCAATGTCGAATAGAGGGGAACGATCACGTCCCTCGATCTGCTCGCTATGCCCCTACTTATACATCCCATAATGCCATTGGCCTTCTTGGCAACAAGGGCACACTGCTGACTCATATCCAGCTTCTCGTCCACTGTCACCCCTAGGTCCTTTTCCGCAGAACTGCTGCCTAGCCATTCGGTCCCTAGTCTGTAGCTGTGCATTGGGTTCTTCCGTCCTAAGTGCAGGACCCTGCATTTATCCTTATTGAACCTCATCAATTTAGAAGGAGGGGTGGGAACCCAGAGAGACAAAAGATTCCCACCTTTGCCAAAGATATAAAAGGGGGTGGAACTTAACAAAGGGGGCTAGCAGTTATGAGAACACCTCTGCTTTCCACCTAGTATGCCTGCTGGAACTAACAAGGACTGTACCAGGGGAAAGGTTTGGGCCCAGTCTAGGAAGGAGTCTAGTCTGTGAAAGAAGCTTATTGGAACATCTCTGAGGATGAGATTTACCTGTATTCAGTTTCTTAATGTATTAGGCTTAGACTTGCGTGTTTTGTTTTATTTTGCTTGGTAACTTACTTTGTTCTGTCTGTTATTACTTGAAGCCACTTCAATCCTACTTTTTTATTTAATAAAATCACTTTTGTTTATTAATTAACCCAGAGTAAGTGATTAACACCTGGGGGAGCAAACAGCTGTGCATATCTCTCTGTCAGTGTTATAGAGGGTGGACAATTTATGATTTTAGCCTATACAAGCTTTATACAAAAAAAAGGAGTACTTGTGGCACCTTAGAGACTAACCAATTTATTTGAGCATAAGCTTTCACGAGCTACAGCTCACTTCACGAAAGCTTATGCTCAAATAAATTGATTAGTCTCTAAGGTGCCACAAGTACTCCTTTTCTTTTTGTGAATACAGACTAACACGGCTGTTACTCTGAAGCTTTATACAGAGTAAAATGGATTTATTTGGGGTTTGGATCCCATTGGGAACTGGGTGTCTGGGTGCTGGAGATCGGTGACCTGCTGAGCAGTTTTTGGTTAAAGTCTGCAGCTCTGAGGGACCAGACCTAGGTCTGTGTTGCATCAGGATGGCATGTCTGGCTCAACAAGCAGGATTCTGGAATCCCAAGCTACCAGGGAAAACTGGCTCAGAGGTAGTTTCAGCACATCAGGTGACAGTCCCAAAGGGGTCTCTGTGACCGAACCTGTCACACCTATTTTCAGTGATCATTTGTATGAAACCCTTGGAGCATGAAAACAGCTGAAGTACAAGAACAGCATAAAATACACAGCTGTATTTAAGCAAAAATCCTTTTCTTAACAACCCTTCCTTCAGAAATCGTACTCCAGGTTACACCCAGCCCCATGCCATTTTAAATCTCAGTTGCACCATCAGTTTACACACTTACATAGAGTAATCCAGAGTCTGAAAGAGCTCTCCCTTTTCTTCTAGTGATGAGACCTTAGGAGTAGACCATATGTGCATAGATACACCTCGTCTACCTGGCTCAGCAGAGCTATTTTCCCAGGGATAACAAAGTGTTATTCTTATTGTATGAGTAAAGGACAGCAGAACACGCCCTGAGCGAAAGGATCACCAGGACTGTAACCTCACTTGGTAAGCAGTGGTTAGTGATGCCAAATCCATGTGAAGGCTGGGGGGTGGGGACAAGTGTTTCTACCTGGCTGTGGCCCTGTTTAAAGGCTCCTAGAAAATATTTCCCACTTTCCCTCCAGTGTTTAAAAACAGAGCTGACTCAATTGTGAGCCCAGGTTCTCTCTCAGTGATCATTAGAGCTGGAAGCACTGATAAGGGGGTCTAAGGGCTGAGTCTTAAAGCTGCTGTGAGGACACTGTTGTACTCTCCTTCTTAGCATATGCGCAATATGCCTCAGATAGCACGTGAATTTATCACTGAATTTGGTCGGCCAGTTGGATCATTAGCTTCCCCAGCCCGGGCCGGGCACTGACAGGGAGTGTGACGAGAATGCTGATCCATGCCCACGGTGCATGAAAAGAATGCAGAGACTGCAAAAGCAGTGAGGTTCCTCGCTAGGCAGTGAAATCTATAGGAGCTGAAGTCACGAAGAACTGGGTCGAGTCAGAACTTGGCATCACAGAGGTGGCAGTGGCAAAGCAACAGCAGCATTGTTCAACATCCCAACCCCTCCTGAACACACCCTCTGCCCAATGCTGGGATTTTCCTGACTGTGGGCAACCTACGGTGAGTGGGGTGCAGTGGAGGGCACAGGGAGTGGCCTGTGAAAGGGAGATTTGTCCATTAGACTTTCACACCAAAAGTTGGAAAATGGAGGAAAAGGACGTACGGTGGGGCAGGTGTTTACCTGTAGTTGGCATGCTTTTGAATCGTTGTTGTGTTTTACCAAATCAGTGGTGAGTTCAGCTTGGAAAAGAGGTGACTAAGGGGGGAAAAGTCTTATTAATCTCTCCTCATATGGAAGCCGTTCCATAACAATAATAATTTGTGTTGCCTTTTTCTGAACCTTTTCCAAGTCCAATATATCTTTTTTGAGAGGGGGGGACTACATCTGCATGCAGTATTCAAGATGTGGACGTACCATGGATTTATATAGAGGCAATATGATATTTTCTGTCTTATATTATCTAAGAAAGTTCTTTTGTTATATATGGAGTCGCTGCTTGCAAGTGGGGGAAGTGTTGGCTCTTAAAGGTGCCCGGGGCAGTGTTTAGTTTTCCCAGATTACGGGGTCAGGGCTCGAACTAGTTCTCTTTTGTAATGTTAAGAGGAACCCCTAAATCGAACCTGCCCTTGTTGCTATCAATATCACCTGGCAGAGGGGTTACCATCATAATGCACATTTATGCATGCTAAATGTCACACTTCTGTCTATAACAAGCACTAATGCTGAGCCTGGCTGGGGCAAATCACTAAAACATAAAATCAGCTGAGCATAGTTCTTGAGTGACTTGGCATATTACTAAGCTGCCAGAACACACACGAGAACAAAGGCTGCAACAGAGGGAGATAGTGAAATAGCATAAGACAGTTAGAATGATGTGAGATTCATGTCTTTAGCAACATCAGACCTACATTTAATCTTTATTACATAATATTGTCTATATCTCCTGTTTCATGATTCAATCTGCAGGATCGTTACAGCTGCATTAAGTCAGGGTGGGTACATTTAGGTCAATGCAATGCGCTCATTTACATGAAACCAGCGGAGCATTTGGTGCATCATCTCTGCTATCACTAATAAAGAGAAAGGAGCCTGGGTTTGCGTGGAACTGACTCACTCAGTTCTAAGAATAAGGGATAGTTGCCAGGTTGGGAAGTAGTCCAGTTTCTCTCTTCTTCTCAACTTTGGTCTTGGAGATGTCAATACTAACACCTAATCCCTTCAACAAAATTTAGGATCAATACATGTAAGCCTGTTGATGTGAATGCAGCTTAGATGTCAGTTAAATCTCCCTGGGGCACATCTACTGCCTATCATATAATGGATTTATAAACCACTGCACGTTGTCATGTATATCGTTCCAACTGGAAAAAGAACAAGCCTACCTGAGCAACACCAATATTAATCAAATTGTAACAAATGAACAGAAAGTTGAAATTCACAGATTGTCAGTACAGAAGTCATTGATCAAAAGTCACCTCAAAACACAGTGCTATATACAAATCAGAATGTCTCAGTAGCTGTCATTCTAGCCACAGCCCCACTTTAGGAGGCTTTTTTCTGGTGAAAGACGGATGTTTTGGATTTTTTAGTTACTATTGGCATTGTTGCTGCATTTTCTATTGTCTTAAGGAGTGATTTTTCAAAATGTTAGTCTATCAAAACCAGTGGAATTGGCTTCAGAGAAACGAACATTGTATTTACAAAGCCAAAACCCCACCTACCACAAAAAAAAAAAAAAAAAAAAGCCCATACAAAACAAACAAGACAGGCAAGCAAATAAAACTAAAAATCCCAGTTAAACTCACTCATTTCTGCAGGCATCAAGTTTGATGAACTGAGATGCAAAAACTTCCACATTGATTTCAATGGGAAAAGTGATTTGAACACTTTCAATATATATTTACTATTTTGTCCAAAAGAAAGAATGTTATTTTGTTTTCCTTGTGGCGCCTATTAACGTTAATGTCAACCATGTGGTTAAATCCCCTGCATCAAGCTCTAAATTTACTAGTAAATGTCAATATGGTGAAGGCTGATACAAAACTTAGACTTTCATCAATCAGTTGCTTAAAGGATCAGGACATAATACCACATTTATTAAGTCAAAAATCTCTCTCACACACACAGAGTTGACTATTCTAGGGAAGGGAGGGAGTATATATACTTTAATATACATTTTAGACATGAATATAGCCTATTAATTGAAAGTATTCTTATAATTCTAGCAAATCAACATTTGCCCTTGTATTGCCTGAATGGAGAGCATTAGTACTTCATGATATCAAGGTCATAGGCCCAAATTTGAGGCTTTATTTCAACTCTTGGGAGAATTACCTCCAGAATAACTCACTCGATATACTATATAACTACCAGCTCCTAGAAGTCTAGGAGAGAGTTACATCTAATAGCTTATTCAGAATGCTCAAAGTTGATTTCAGATGCTCAGAGTTACATCTAATAGCTTATTCAGAATGCTCAAAGTTGATTTCAGATGCTCAGAGTTACATCTAATAGCTTATTCAGAATGCTCAAAGTTGATTTCAGATGCTCAGAGTTACATCTAATAGCTTATTCAGAATGCTCAAAGTTGATTTGGGCAACAGTCTTAATCTTGAATCCGAATCTTCACTGCATCTAGAGATCAATGGAACTGTGAACTTCCCAAATTAGACATGTATAGTAGTAAAACACACATTTGAAAAAGAGAAAAAAAAACAGTGTCTTCTCTAAAAGTCTAAGAACAATCTAGATGTCCACTCGTCCAAGTTTTTGCTTACACATAGAGATCAATTAGTTTACATGTCTATTCATTTAATGCACTCAAATCTCAGTTTTTGCATGAGCAGAAGTGCAGAAAAAGGGCCAATTAAAAAAATAAGTTTAAATTGTAAAAAAGAAGCTCAGGGTTCACGTGTAATCAAGCAGCTGCACTATTGCAACTATGCATGCAAAATGGGTGACTATAAGATCAAAGGGTTAATTTGGCACGTGAAAATGTAAGAATTGATTTCAATGGGCTTAGCCTGGATAAAACCTACAGGGTCAGGTCCTATATTACCTGATTCATACAAGTGCAGGTTTTCCTGCCCAACCTTCTTAAATTGCCCAACCTTCTTAAATTGTTAAGTGTGTTTGTCTCAAAGATTACTTTGAGGAGAGACTGCTAATGATAACTAAAAGCTAATAATTTACACTGTCAGTTTGTGGACATTAAACCCCTCAGTCAAAAATATAAACAAGGAAACTATCAGAAAGTCAGTCTAGAAAGATGTCTTTATGAAGAAATTATGGGCCTCATTCTCATTTACATTAAGGCCCCGTTATACCAGAGTCCAGTGGATGAAGGCCTTAAAGGGGAAGTAAATTACATTTAAGCTTACATTAAAGTTCCTTCACAATTCCAGAAAAGCATTCAGAGACCTTACTGGGACTAAGAATCATGTCATATTTGTTTACAATTGTCAGCTGTTTGGCCACACAGATAATGGAAGAATAAAGAGAACCACAATTCTGGTTCCTTTTAGTGTTCTTGTTGGGACAAGACAGCCCTGACATGAATATGACAGCCCTGACATGAGTTGACTCCAGTGTGCTTGGATACCATGCTGAGGAGCATCCTAGAAATACTTCACATAAGAACATAAGAACGGACCTTTGGTCTGACCCAGTAGGGCCATCTAGCCCAGTATCCTGTCTTCCGACAGTGGCCAATGCCAGGTGCCCCAGAGGGAATGACCAGAACAGGTAATCATCAAGTGATCCATTCCCTGTCGCTCATTCCCAGCTTCTGGCAAATAGAGGTTAGGGACACCATCCCTGCCCAGCCTAGGTAATAGCCATTGATGGACCTATCCTCCATTAATTTATCTAGTTCTTTTTTGAACCCTGTTATAGTCTTGGCCTTCCAAACATCCTCTGGCAAAGAGTTCCACAGGTTGACTGTGCATTGTGTGAAGAAATACTTCATTTTGTTTGTTTTAAACTTGCTGCCTATTAATTTCATTTGGTGACCCCTAGTTCTTGTGTTATGAGAAGGAGTAAATAACACTTCCTTATTTACTTTCTCCACACCAGTCATGATTTTATAGACCTCAATCATATCCCCCCTTAGTCATCTCTTTTCCAAGCTGAAAAGTCTTATTAATCTCTCCTTATATGGAAGCCATTCCATACCCCTAATAATTTGTGTTGCCCTTTTCTGAACCTTTTCCAAGTATTCAAGATGTGGGCGTACCATGAATTTATATAGAGGTGTCACAGGGTCTCTGCAGGCTTTCTCCCTCTTGAGCCTGCACCCTGTGTTTAGGCTAGTATAATAAAGGATCTTCCACGCCTTCTTTTGCTGGATCATCCAAGTGTCTTTATTTACGGTGTTTGTGCAGTTCCCAGATCTCCCAACAGCTAGTGCCCCACAGACCCTCCCCAGGGTCTCCTGGCTTTTGAGGTTGCCGTCTTTGGTAAGGAGACAGCAATACCACCCTCCTGTCTCCTCCCAGGCTAGCCTCCCCACTAAGGTTTGCCCAAGGCTTTTATAGCCCTCTCATGCCTCAACCCAGCTGTCATAACTTAGCTCAGCATGTTCCTTTGAGCCAGCCCTCATTAGGGCTTGCAGCTGGGCTCCCTGCTGAATACCTATGTCTCTACCCCTGGCCAGAGAGCAGGCTGCAGCCAGCATTTTGGCAGGGCCTTAAAGGGGTTTACCCCTGCCCCGCCACAAGAGGCAATATGATATTTTCTGTCTTATTATCTATCCCTTTCTTAATGATTCCCAACATTCTGTTTGCTTTTTTGACTGCTACTGCACACTGAATGGATGTTTTCAGGGAACTATCCCCAATGACTCCAACTCTTTCTTGAGTGGTAACAGTTAATTTAGACCCCATCATTTTATATGTATAGTTCAGATTATGTTTTCCAATGTGCATTACTTTGCATTTATCAACATTGACTTTCATCTGCCATTTTGTTGCCCAGTCACCCAGTTTCGTGAGATCCTTTTGTAGCTCTTTGCAGTCTGCCTGGGGACTTGACTATATTGAGTAGTTTTGTATCATCTGCAAATTTTTTCACCTCACTGTTTACCCCTTTTTCCAGATCATTTATGAATATGTTGAATAGGACTGGTCCCAGTACAAACTCCTAGGGGACACCACTTTTTTCCTCTCTCCATTCTGAAAACTGACCATTTATTCATACCCTTTGTTTCCTATCTTTTAACCAGTTACCAGTCCATGAGAGAACCTTCCCTCTTATCCCATGACTGCTTACTTTGCTTCAGAGCCTTTGGTGAGGGATCAAAAAGCTCACGAAAGCTCACGAAAGCTTATGCTCAAATAAATTGGTTAGTCTCTAAGGTGTCACAAGTACTCCTTTTCTTCTTGGAGTATTGGTTGATCACAGGATGACTATGAGCCGCCAATGTGATATGGCCCTGAAAAAAGCTAATGCAGTCTTGGGATGCATTAGGCGAGGTATTTCCAGTAGAGATAAGGAGGTTTTAGTACCGTTATACTTCCTCACCTGGAATACTGTGTGCAGTTCTGGTCTCCTGTGTTTAAGAAGGATGAATTCAAACTGGAACAGGTACAGAGAAGGGCTACTAGGATGATCCGAGGAATGGAAAACTTGTCTTATGAAAGGAGACTCAAGGAGCTTGGCTTGTTTAGCCTAATCAAAAGCAGGTTGAGGGGAGATATGATTGCTCTCTATAAATATATCAGAGGGATAAATACCGGAGAGGGAGAGGAATTATTTAAGCTCAGTACCAATGTGGACACAAGAACAAATGGATATAAACTGGTCATTGGGAAGTTTAGACTTGAAATTAGATGAAGGTTTCTAACCATCAGAGGAGTGAAGTTTTGGAATAGCCTTCCAAGGGAAGCAGTGGGGGCAAAAGACCTATCTGGCTTTAACATTAAACATGATAAGTTTATGGAGGAGATGGTATGATGGGATAGTATGATTTTGGCAATTCATTGATCTTTAAAAATTCATGGTAAATAGGCCCAATGGCCTGCGATGGGATGTTAGATGGGGTGGGATCTGAGTTACTACAGAGAATTCTTTCCTGGGTATCTGGCTGGTGAATGTTGCTCATATGCTCAGGGTTTAGCTGATCGCCATATTTCGGGTCGGGAAGGAATTTTCCTCCAGGGCAGATTGGAAGAGGCCCTGGAGGTTTTTCGCCTTCCTCTGTAGCATGGGGTCACTTGCTGGAGGATTCTCTGTTCCTTGAAGTCTTTAAACCATGATTTGAGGACTTCAGTCGCTCAGACATAGGTGAGAGGTTTATCGCAGGAGTGGGTGGGTGAGATTCTGTGGCCTGCATTGTGCAGGAGGTCAGACTAGATGATCATAATGGTTCCTTCTGACCTTAATATCTATGAATCTATGAAAAGCATCAGCGGAATTATTTCAAAGAGAAATTGGAGAAATTGGCAATACTGGTGAGTATATTTTTGAAGTATACTTTACTACTTTGTAAATGTTTCTCTTCTCTCAGAAAACTAAAGAAAAAAAAGCTATCTGAATTACATAGATTTTCCAAGAGAATGGCAATTGTGCTCTTTCTTCAGTGTGCTGAGTAGAACTAGATGGGAATTTTGGACAAAACTTTTATTTTTTTTTGGTCAGAAACTGCCAATTTGCTAAAATTGAAGCTTTTCAGGGAAACATATTGGCTTTGACAAAACATCAATCATGAAGGATTCTCAGGTCCAGGATGGAATTTCTGAAGGGGGTGGACACACAGATGGACATGAACATTCTCTTTCTCTCTCTGGTGGTTAGGGCACTTTCCTAGGATGTGGGAGATCTTGCTTTGAGTCCCTGCTCTCAATCATGCAGATCTCCCATATCCCAGCTGAGTGTCCTAATTACTGGGTTATTGGCTATTGTGTGGTGAGTCTCTTTTTTTTTGTGACAAATTTTAAAAGGTTTCACTTTTTCCTGCATTGGAACAAAAACAAATGTCAAAAACTAATTTTTTTTTGCAAAATGGAATTCTTGTTTTCCAGCCAAAAGTGCTGAGTCCTATTCAAACTCCTCAGTTAAATTAGTTTCTTTCTGGGTCATACAGCTCTTTTTTTATCATTACCCTTTAAAAACAATCTTATATGTTCTAGGGATATTTTATCCATTTCCCTGAGCTTTTTAGGGTTTCATGACCCTTTGCTACTTTTTATCCTGGTTAAGGTCTTTGTTCATCTGATTTCACTCTCCTCGATTCCAGACTCTCGCATTCTTGAGTTTCTTTACCTTTGAGTACCACAAGCTGACACAAGGTATCATTGTTCAAGAACATTACTTTTGTCACCACCCATTAACAAGCAGCTATTTATATAGTTTTGCTGTCAATATTACATTGTATTAAGGTCAGTGATAAGGGCATAATAATGCTATGCTCTAAAGGTTGGAACTACATCAGCTGCAAGGGGATGGCCATGTACAGCAATGTTATTATTAGGGATCACAATAACCTACTTCAGGTGAAATAAGAAATGACCTGAACTTTTGCCCAAAACTTGAATCATACCCAAACCAAACCTTCAGAGTTTGAGTCAAGTCTGGATAATCCTCTGACCTATTAATTTTCATTTTGGTACTAATTTGAACTTTGTGATTCTGGATGGAAGGGCCAGGCTCCTAAAGATGCAGAAAAATGCCTAACAGGATTTTCAAGAGCACCCAAGCAGGTTAGGTTCCCCCCCCCCCACAGGCACCTATCTGCATCTTTAGGAGCCTATATATCTTTGAAAAATCTGGCCAGGAGCGTTTTCCATATTATGAGACATTTTTGTGGTATTCCCATCCAAATCAGAACTAGGAAGTGTGGCAAATCTTCTGAGAGCCAATTTCAAAAGATTTTTAGATCCAAGAGGCTGGATAAGGTTTGGGCAGGTATCCAGACTTCTGAGTGCTGAACCCAATTCCAAACCTTCTAAGGGTTTTGATGACAGGTCATTATGTAAGATTAGTTCTGCCACTGACAGCTACCCATAAGGCGTGGGCTTCAGAGGGCTTTCTTTGGTTTATGCATGATTTGCCACAAACAACTTTTAGGTTTTGTTATAGCTTTTCATTGTCGAGTGGCGTTCTGGTACAAGCTTTTGAACTGATTGACTAGCGGTTATTGTTCTGCTGGATAAGGGATGGTGCTGGTGTGTTTGTAACTGTTCTCTCATGGTTCAAGTTGGACATAGAAAAAGGGGAGTTGGTCATAGAAATGGGCAATTGTGTGTTACCCATGAGGGATATGAAATATAGTGTCCCTCGTGGTCTAGCCTATTTCCCATGTTGTTCAGTGTATTTATGAGTCTTTCCTGTCTAAGGTAGTTCTATGCCCCACATCGCTGTAGTATCTGAGTGCCTGAGATTAAATAGACCAAGACTGTGAAACACCCTGGTGAGGTAGGGAACTGCTACTATCCTCATTTAACAGATGGGGAACTGAGGCACGGTGAAGCTAAGGGACTTGCTTGAGGACATGGTAGAGAGGGACCTGAACCCAGTTATCCCAAGTCTTAGGTTAGCATCCTCACCACTGGATCATCCTTTCTCCACGAGAGAATTTTAAGAGATGATTTCCGGACAAGGTAGAATCGGGTTCTCAAACTGGGGGTCATGACCACTCAGGAGGTCACCAGCTGTCAGCCCCATCCATGCCGGGCTCAGGCTGTCAGCCCTGTACCATGCACAAGGCTGACAGCCCAAGCCCCTCCAGCCCCACCCACACTTGTGCTCTGCCTCCAGCATTTAAAATAGTGGTAAATATTAAAAAGCGTTTTTAGTTTATAAGGGCGATTGCACTCAGAGGCTTGCTGTGTGAAAGGGGTCGCCAATACAAAAAGTTTGAGAACCGCTGACAATATCACCACTAAACTAATAATATGCAAGTATATTTGCATCATGGATCCTGCACAGTTTGATGTCTGATTTGGTTGCATGCTTGAGCAGTGTTGTTAGCTGGATGTGTTAGCGCTCTCTTGTCCTCAGGGGAATGACACAGTCTGTGCAAGAAGGTTGGTACCTCCTTAATGTTCCTGTTTATTGAGGGAACTTTTTCAGAGGGAGTGAGTCAGGGTAAGAATCTTGGTGTTCTTTGGACCAGCTCTTTCCATGGTGCCATCTGAAAAGCTTTTTATAGCAGCATAATATGCATTTGAGGACTTTTATTTGTGTTGTGATGACCTTGCAATACCAACACACGCCCTTGGGAGCACAAAGCTTGATTGTTCGCCCCCTTCATTGCAGGGCTTTTGAGAGGACAGTCCCATCTCTTGCAGCTTTTTCACAATGCAGTAGCACAATTATATTATGTCCAGAAGATTAGAAGAGGGCTAATTTTGTACCAATATTCAAAAAGGGCAAGCAAGATGACCCAGGTAACTATAGGCTGGTTAGCCTGACATCCGTCCCAGGCAAAATAATGGAAATGCTGATATGGGATTCAGTTGATAAAGTAGTAAAGAGTAAAAATATAATTAATGCCAGCCAACATGGTTTATGGAAAATAGAACTTGTCAAATCAAACAAATCTGATTTCATTCTTTGATAAGATTACAAGTTTGGTTGATAAAAGTAATTGCACAGATGTAATATATTTAGGCATTTGATTTAGTACTGCATGATATTCTGATTAAAAATTAGCACCACACAATATCAATAAAGGACACGTTAACTGGATTAAGAGTTGGGTAACTGACAGATCTCAAAAAAGTAGTTGTCAACTGGGAATTTGTACTAGGCCCAATACTAGACAACATTTTCATCAGTTATCTGAAAGTAAATATAAAAAGACGGCTGATAAAATTTGCGGATGATACAAAGATTGTGAAGCGGTAAACAATGAGGAGTACAAACGCGTCATACAGAGCAATCTGGATCTCTTGGTAAGGTGGGTCCATTCAAACACAATATGTTTTAATAGAGCTAAATGCAAAGTTATACATCTATGAATAAAGAATGCAGGGCACATCTACCGAAGGGGGCACTGCATTCTGGAAAGCAGTGATTCTGAAAAAGATTTGGGGTCATAGCGGATAAACAACTGAACATGAGCTCTCAGTGAGATGCTGTGGCAAAAACGGCTAATGCGATCGTGACACTGCACCCCATATTCGGCATAGTAATATTATTATGATATGATTATGGCATAATTATGATGCATTTTGTACAAGATAAGTTATGTGAAGGGTCATTGAAAAAGTTATGATTTGCTGAATATGATTATCCTATTTGTATGCATGTATCATTTTTGTATTTAATTTATGAATATTGACTATGTATCTGTATTTCAAATGTAGTTCCACCTAGGTGATCCCCACTAGACAAGATGCTTTCAGTCTAGATAGTGGGTGGAAAAGGGTTTACTCAGGGCAATGAGCCATTAGGGAAAACAATAGGCCTTAGGAGAAGCTTATTGCCCACCTGGTGAGCCTTCCTGAGAACACTCCAGACAGCCTGTAAGTAATGGCTGCTATGACTCTACAAGGATGTGTGACCAGGCTACATGATTCTGGACTCCATCTTGGGACGTCAGTATTTTTCCACAAGCTGGTCTGGGAACCAAGTTTTGAAACAAAGAGTTCCCACCATATGCTAAAGCTATATAAGGCAGGGAGTGACACATATATGGTTCTTTACTCCCCACACAAGAATAGTCCTGGAAACACTTGAGGAAAACAGACTGAACTGTGCTGGACCCAGGCTAAAGGGATTTCTAGCCTGTGTATGAAGACCTGAGAAACCCAAGCTGTAAAGCTAATGCAGCTTGTGTCTTAAAAATCTACAAGTCTGCCTGTACCATCAGTTAGGGTGAGAATCTGCTATTTATATCCAGTCTATCTAGACTGGGAGCATGCCTGCAGCTTGTCACAGCAGCACAGTGTGAGAGGGAGCCCAGGTTGGTGGGTCAGAGGTCTCAGTGGTACCCCAGTTCCAGGTGGAACCCTGGGGGGAACCCATCACAGTGACCCTTGGATGTATAAATAAGGGGAAAAGTGGAGTAGTAGGAGGGAGGTGATTTTACCTCTGTATACAGCGCTGGTGAGACTGATACTGGAATACTTGTGTCCATAAATCTTTTAAAAAAAGGATTTGGAAAAACTGCAGAGAGTTCAGAAAAGAGACACAAATATGATTAGAGGGCTGAAGAAAATGCCTTACAGTGAGAGACTTAAAGAACTCAATATGTTTAACTTATAAAAAAAATTGAAGGTACTTACACACTGTAATCAAGTCACCTCTCACAAGTAGAAAATACTGAGTACTAAAGAGCTCTTTAATTTAGCAGAGAAAGGTGTAATAGGAACCAATGGCTGCAAGCTGAAATCAGGCAAGTTTAAATTAGGCAAACATTTTTAACCACTGGAACAAACTACCTAGGGAAATGGTAGATTCTCCATCTTTTAATATTTTCAAATCAAGACTGGATGCCTTTCTAGAAAATATGCTTTCGTCAAACAAGTTATTGAGCTCAATACAAGGGTAAGTGGGGGAAATTTAATGGCCTGTGATATATAGAGACTATACGATCTAATGGCCCCTTTAGGCCTTAAACTTTATGAATCATACCTACCCAGTATCTTTTAAAGAGGAAACTTAAGTGATGGGTTGACTTGAAATTGACACTCCTGTTTTCTGAAACTGTTGGTGACTCTGGCTCCATTCCATACCTGCTCCTTTAGCTTGTGGTGAGGGCATGTATATTATTTAAAGATCATCCCACCATATGTGAAATCAGCAGATGACTGTGCTTTTGCTGTGGTGGGTTCTCCGGGTGAAACTTGCCCTAGTAAGTTTCATTTTGTTCTTCCCTGCTTTTTAAAAGCATCTGGGAGCTTCCCCCTTGTAGAAGGTTTTTAGGGCTACTCCTGACCCTATATTAACACCTTCCTTTCAAATCACTTAATTTTCTTTCTTAAAAATTTACTCTATTTATGTTTATGCGTTTGAAGGTTAGGAGGTTGACATTGCATTTTATCTTATTGGTTTTGTTTTTACTGTGTTGTATAGCCCCTCGGAGTGCTTTGAAGGGCAACCCCTATATAAATAAAATGACTCTTTATTAATAAATTACCCATCTTGTGCCTCTGATTTTAATGTAGTCCCCACTCTTGAGGGTAGACCAGATTAGGATACTTTATCTACAAGAAACACTTCCAGAGGGTAACAAAATAAGTATAATAAATATTACAAAAGACTAGAAGACATGGCATTTACAAGAAACGCAAAAAGCATCATCAGAAGGGCAATGCACAGAAAATGTACAGAAGAATAAATTGCTAAGCACAGAGAAACTGTCTTAAATATTCTCTAGCACTTACACAAAGAGACCAGTGAAATGTAATGAGCCTGTTCCAGAGAACATTATATTGACTAGTTGACAATGAAACTCACAGCCATTCTAAAAGTTTTCCTAGAAGAGAATACTCAGTTGGAGGTTCTTTGGTCAGAGGGGAAGCAAAGAGATAGGACTGTGTAGTGTGTGAACTGCATGGCTGAATATGTAGAGTTTAAAAGGCTCATTTGTGTCTCCAAAGGAGAGAATAGTAGCTCAACCTGTAAGACTGACTGCTGAAGCTAAGGTGGGGAAAAATCTCCATTTGAGGGCCCATTGTTGAGGCAGAGATTGGAGATTAGAAAACCCCTGGCTCAATATAATTTCAGTTTAGTATTTACTTTTAGTAATTATTTGTAGTGGTGCTATTCTTTCAAGCCAGTCTGGGAGAGCAAGGCTTTTATGCAGAAAAGCATCAAGGTTTGGGATACCTGTGCAGAACTATCCTTTGAATTTGATGTCCATGCATCAGTACACAGCAGCCTTTAATACCGGACACATTGAGCCCATGGATCCTGAGGTAAGTAGTATTTCCTGAAGCCTCCAAATGAGACTTCTAGTTGTAGGCCATCCTGGAGGACTCTGAAAGGCTCAGAAGGGCTTGAGATTTCAATTTTACATTTTTTTAAAAATCACAAGGCAGCTTATAATGTAAAAAACAAATGAATCCAGTAGCATTGACAGAAAGAGTGGAGAGACATACTGGCGTGGCAATACGTTCAACACTGACAGGAGTTCATTCAGTTACTATTATGAATGGAATAAGACTGGGCCTGACATGGAAGAGATCTACTGAGTTGCAGGATGTAATGGTATGTAGCCTTTCCATGACAGCACAGTTCCCTTAGGGCAAGTGAGGACGGTGCCACTTGCTGGTTTGTGTAGGATTTGAGCAACATGTTAGATTTGCCCTGCTACTGGTTACTATCTGTTCAATATTTCCCTCACCTCTCCCACCACCTGGTGCAGATGGACTTTTAAGAAGTCTTTCCCATTCTCCAGGGTAGATGAAACTGCCTCAGACGGTTTCTTTGTTCTTCCATGATGTGAGAATATATGGGTTTGCGGAGGCTATGCTTGTCTTTAGTCTCAGAGTAGGAGTCCAGTCAATGTGTATAATTACTTCTAATTACTTAAAGTTGGAAATGGGGAGGATAGCAATTTTCAGTGATTTCCCCGGTGGTCTTGCCCTATCATAGAATTTTTTGGACCATATCTTATGATTATTACATTTCGAATTTGGAGAGCTCTGTTTCCCACTCAATGAGTAACTGAAATGGAATGCTCAGGCATGCTGGCATTTGGATCAGAAGGGTACAGTACCTCCATGGTATTCATCCTTAGCTGTACTCTTTATAGAGTCTTCCAACCTCTAAGAAGTGAGGCCTTGCACAGGGGCAAGAGGGAGCTCCCATATCTGGTCTGAAATTGCTTTAGGATGCTGCCAAATCTAAGGATGAGAGTCTCACGCCAACTCTGGCCCCATCATGCCAGGTGATAGGGTCGGAGCGGCATAAAGCAGCCCTAAAAGGCTTGGTTCTGGGTGGAGAAAGGATTTTATCAGTGCAGGTACTGCAGAAGACAGCCAAAAGACT
This sequence comes from Caretta caretta, assembly GCF_965140235.1. Classification (NCBI taxonomy): domain Eukaryota; kingdom Metazoa; phylum Chordata; order Testudines; family Cheloniidae; genus Caretta; species Caretta caretta. The sequence continues at coordinate 44,587,022 of NC_134210.1, read as the reverse complement.
ACCTTCCGCAGACCCCCTTGCAAGCCTTGGTGTAGGGAGCATGAAGGGATGGGGGAGGGGCCAGGGATGGGTCTGGGGAAGGCCACAGTATGCAGTACTGAAATTACTGTAACTGTGGTAGGCTCCCAGGGCTGTCAAAGTGAAGCCAGGACCTCTCTAGGCCATAGAGTAGCCCAACATTGTGAAGGCAAAAAGATGCTTAAAGATGCCTTAGCGCCCCTGCCCCCCCCCCCGGGTCTGTGAGTTCTGTGCTGAGCCTTTTCGACATGCAGTACAGAATCCTACCCTAAAAGCTTCCTTTGAAATAAAGCTGATCAATCATTTTACAATGAAGTTTTCCAAGCTGCCTAAAGCAAGGAGTGATATTTACTCTTATTGATGCCTTTAGTTTGTATATAGACTAGAACAAAGTTTGGTTGTATATAGCTCCTTTACAAAGCAGTTAAGTTAGAATATAATGCTGGTAAAGCAATGACTGCAGGCAATTGTAGGTCGAACTAAACACTTATACCCACAACCCTTTGATACAGTGCACACTGCACTTGATTTTTTTAATAGCTCTTCCCTGCCTGACCTTGATTCTCTCACTAAGTGAATCGGTATTATTAAATCTGAACCCTTTTTTTTTTTAGATCTTATTTTTGTAGCAAATTTAGTGCGGATGAAAGTTACCAGATTAAGCTAGGTTTGTAGGACTCTCAGTTACAAGACTTTTCTAAGAATAACATGAGGGGTATTTGAGGCTTCAAAAGGCTTGGATAAGCTTCCAATCAGCATCCAAGCTTTTCTGAGGTCCATCCATCAATAGGGCTTTTCTGGGAAAGCCAGATTGATTGCCCTGACTTTTCTTGTGAGAGGCATTATTTCAGAGGCACAAAGAAATTGGCTTTTTCCTCATACAGTATAACTTGGAAAAATACATGACACACATTTCCCCGCAGACTGCTTTATCTATCTGCAAAACAGAAAGATTCCCGCACATCTCAGGGCCTTCTAGGTATGTCTTATTCTGTTGTGCTGTTTGTTCTTTCGAGAGGCTCTGGAATGACCAACAATGAACACTGAATCACCTCTAATTTCCCCCAGACACGGCAGTCTCTCCAGGGCAAGGTTGACACTGACAGCACAGAATTATGGGGCGGCTCACAGTTTACTGTAGCTGGATGCACCATGCCCATCCTGCAGATTCATACATTTCAGTGTTGCCCCAAATTGTAACCCCTTCTCTGCTGCAGGTGAATAGGAAGCACTTTAAAATTGCCACCCCCACACAAGCCTGGGCTGCAGCAGTGAATTATTTAGTGCTGAGAGGCATATTACATTTGTTTTCAATAGAAAAAGCATAACCTTATGAGAATATTAATAGCCAAAACCACCTTGGGCCTCACTGTTCCGTACTGCAGCTCCAACTCTGTTGAGTTATTGTTAGTGGCAGTGTTATTACCTTTAGAGATGAGCAATGAATAACTGGTTTCAAGTGAGCTGTAGCTCACGAAAGCTTATGCTCAAATAAATTGGTTAGTCTCCAAGGTGCCACAAGTACTCCTTTTCTTCTTTCAATGAATAACTGTTTCTTTTGCTTTCTAATACGTTTTTCACAACGTAGAGATTTAGAGATAATTGGCCAAATAACACTCTCCTTTACACTCAGACATTTTTACTGACATCAGCTGAGAAGAAAAAACCCCCGTTGAAGTGTCAATAAAAGCAGTATTTGACCCAAAGCATACACTGTATTAAGAATTTTTCTGCAACATTTGTAAAGAACATTTTTACCAGATCAGGCTAGTCTGGTGTCCTGCCTCTGGCAATGGTCAAGGGAATCACAAACTCTCTCTCTTTGTACTGGGACCAGTGCTGTTCAATATATTCATAAATGATCTGGAAAAAGGGGTAAACAGTGAGGTGACATTGTTTGCAGATGATATAAAATTATTCAAGATAGTTAAGCCCAAAGCTGACTGTGAAGAGTTACAAAAGGATCTAAGAAAACTGAGTGACTGGGCACCAAAATGGCAGATGAAATTCAATGTTGATAAATGCAAAGTAATGCACATTGGAAAACATAATCCTAACTATAGATATAAAATGATGGGATCTATGGTAACTCTTGCCTCTCAAAAAGATTTTGGAGTTAGTGTGGATAGTTCTCTGAAAACATCTTCTTAATGTGCAGCAGCAATCTAAAACGCTAACAGAATGTTAGGAACCATTAGGAAAGGGACAGATAAGAAGACAGAAAACATAATGCAGTAAAAGCTCTGTTATCTGGCACTTTACCAACTGGTAAGCTCTGGAAACCAGCATTTCTGATATCCATTAAAAGTCTGGTTGGTGCTGGGCCAGCAGGCTCCCTACCTGGCTCCGCATGGCTCCCTGGAAGCGGCAAGTTGTCCCTCCTGCTCCTAGGTGGAGGAATGGCCACGGGGACTCTGTGCATTGCCCCCACCCCTCCCCGAGCGCTGGCTTCGCAGGTCCCATTGGCTGGGAACCACGGCCAATGGCAGCTGCGGGAGCAGTGCCTGTGGGTGGAGGCAGCATGCAGAGTCGCCAGTTATGCCTCCGCCTAGAAGCGGCAGGGACATGTCGCTGCTTGCTGGGAGCTGCCCGGGGTGAGCACTGTCCAGATCCGGCACCCTAAAACCTCTCCCACACCCCAACCCCCTGCCCTGACCCCCCTCCTGCACCCACACTCCCTCCCTCCATTGGTAAGTATAACTCTTAGTTAACCAGAATTTTTGACTTACCAGCACCCCCATTCCTCCAATATGCCGGATAACAAAGCTATTACTGTACTACTATATAAATCCATGGTACGCCCACCCCTGGAATACTGCATGCAGTTCTGGTACCCCATCTCAAAAAACGGTAAGTTAGAATTGGAAAAAGTACAGAGAAGGACAAAAAAAAAAAAGATATGGGGTATGGAACAACTTCCATAGGAGGAGAGATTTAAAAGATTGGGACTGCTCAGCTTTAAAAAGTGAAGACTAATAAGGGATATGATAGAAGTCTATAAAATCATGACTGGTGTGGACAAGTTGCATAAGGAAGAGTTATTAACCCTTTACATAACACAAGAACCATGGCTCACCCAATGAAATTAATAGGCAGCAGATTTAAAACAAACAAAAGGAAGTACCTCTTCACATAAAGCACAGTCAGCCTGTGGAATTTGTTGACATGGGATGTCGTGAAGGCAAAAAGCAAAAAACTAATTACATTCAGATATGATAGGGCCATTAATGGCTATTAGCCAAGATGGTCAGGGACGAAACCCCACGCTCTGGGTGTCCCTAAACCTCTGCCAGAAGCTGGGATTGGATGACAGGGGATGGATCACTTGATAATTGTCCTGTCTTTCATTCTCTCTGAAGTTTCTGACATCAGCTGTGTCGAAAGACGGGATACTGGGCTAGATGGATCATTGGTCTGATCCAGTATGGCCATTCTTATGTTCTTATTAGTGTTCTGTGACTTTTTTTTTTTTTTTAGTTTTTTACTTTTTCTGCAGAAAAAGTATTGTCTTATTATATCTTTACTTGCATATCACATTTACCTACTTACTGATGCTCTATGCATGTAGAGAGAGTAATATATTGGAGTTGAGTGGCTGATTCTGATCTCATTTACATTGCTTTTACACCACTAGAACTCAGCTCAGTTAAAGGAAATTACTTCTGATTTGTACTGATATGAGCTCAGTCCGAGGCCAAGATCTGCCACAGTCATATAGGTCTGCTAGAATAATTTTGCTCCTATTGAGCTTAGAGCGGATTTTAATTGACTAATATTTAATGTGGCTCTTTTACTTCAGACGATGATGATGAGTTTATGACTGGACAGATTAAAAAAAGAGGACAAATTTCTACTCTCAGTTCATCACAGTGTTTCCAGTGTAGTTCCAGTGGTGTAAATGACAGCAACCTTTAGCTCGGTATCTTCAGCACCAAGGCAAGGTGAAAGGTGACCAATACAGACATCCCTTCTCCAAAATTCTCTTTGTTACAGGACGTGCCTGTGTCAGTAATCTGTGTGGATGAAATAAAACCCCCCAATGTCAATTGATATAAAAAGAAGAAATCTTTCTTGTAATCTTCAAGTTAAAAACAAGCAAATCAGGGGAAAGGATGCTTTCATATTAATATCATATAAAGGATAATGAAATTGGAAATAGATTTATGACTTATTGTCTCTCCAGTGACAAACGTAAGTATATGGGAAAATTGGCTTTCAGTATATACAGCAGCTGCTTACATAGCATGATTAAAGAAAGACCCCGTGACTTTGAAAGGTCCCAGATGAATGAGGCCTGAAATAGAAAACCTCCATTCTTTCAGCACAATGGGTTGTATGGCACGAATGTGCATTGCCTGTAATTTGCCAACATTTACATCGGCTCTTTGGCTAGCAGGAACATTGATTTAGTAGGCCATAAAGACTCTTTCTCTACCTACCACCTGAATCTATACAAGTTATATTCCAGTGGTCTCTTTGTCTAGATGTCAAGTTGGAAGGCCATTATCCAGGGTGTGCAGAGAAACGATAGTGTAAGCCCAATATGAGGTTCTGCATCACTTCCTACATCTGAGATGAAAAGCAGAAGAAACTATAATGCATGTCACTTAGCTGCAGGAGAATGGTTTCATTATAGTGAAGCAGAGCGTGTTCTAAATCATTTATGAATGGGAGAATATTTGATAACTGAAGAGAGCTGGTATTGTAAACATAGCCAATTTATAGAGGCAAGTCCTGTTTTCAACACTGTAGTAGCAGATTCACTGACCCATTCCCTCTGGCCCCTGCCTGGCTCCACCTCAGCCCTCATAGCGGTGGTGTTCAGGGCGCCCTCTGGATCACAGAACCATGGTGTGCAGGTACTTGGAATCCTACCCACATGTGGAGAAGAACTTTGCACCAGTTTCTTTGCTCTCTGCACCCCTGTGTGTGTGATGGAGGAACAAGATTTAGCCCATCAGGCTCACATATTCTTTTGTACCATCTAAGCTTTTAACAAGGTGTGCAGCATAAGTTCTTTTTCATATTAAAATTCCCTGGAACTCTGTGTTTCTTAGATCACTACAGTTAATTAAATGGCCAAGTACAATAGTCTGGCAGTAGAATTGTACTTCAGCAATACAAACAAAAAGAGCCTAATGTACATTTGTGCCAATACCATTAATGTAAATTGGTTATTAGCTATTTATGCTAAAAAGCAGTAATAGGAAACATAAAGGTAGTTTTATTAACTACATTTTGCCCTGTGAAATCCAAGCTAGAAGGCACAGTTTGCAATCAGTGCTCCCCCCCGCACCACCACAAGGCAGTGTGGCATTTGCTCCACCTAATTAACATATTTATAAACAAATTACTGCCCCCTCTTCTGCACTTTGCATTTTATAACACATCACCACTAAGAAGTTAATGGGACAGCTGTGTGCAATGCTTTTGTAATTCAATTGCAATGTTGTATCATATTTTTGCTCCTGTTACTCTCATGTATATGTAGAAAGGGGTAATTAAAGAAAAAAATGGCATTTAGAAGCAATTATAATGCAGGAATAACAAGTACTAAAATGGCTTTCAATCATTGCTTTTTAATAGTGATTTGGGAAAGGCTGGGGTATGCGGGGAGATGAGCCACTCAAACAGTCTGCCTTCTTGCTCCAGTTACCTGCTCATGAATCTAGGAAACGTGTCTGATGACAGGTGGGTCAGATTTTCCATTAGGTGGTCTGCATTCACTCCCACAGGTGCAATGGTGTGACGTTTGCACCTCTCTTGCATTCCACTCAACAGGATTCATAGCGCTGGCAGTTTCGTCTTGAGGAGGCAGATTTAAAATCTAGTTCGGCTCCAGTGGAGCCCTGTCGGCTGGTGTTGCCCCAGAGCGGCACTGGACCAGGGCATTTTCTAGCCCTTCCCTCCTGGGCTGGCTATGGCCACTTTTGGAAGTGTGTCAGCCAGCCCTGCGTCACCTGGCAGAGTAGGGGTTGCAGATGATTTGACCCTGCACCACTGCTACAGGCAGACTTACCACCTCCAGGGAGCAACAAGGCACTGAATGAATCTGGCCCCAGAACATTTAACTCTGCATTGCATGCCAGGAGTGGATGGCTCAGGGTGACCGCCACTTTCAAAAGGAAAAACTTGGATGTATTGATTTATAAATCAGAACTGCCTAAGCCCCCAAGCTTTGAGATTCACTGTATTTACCCCTGAACGTGTCTTCTACAACTCCCAGCCCAGTCCTTTTGCTGTATTTTTCACCCTGGCCCTTACTCCTGATTTTATCCTTTGCCTCTCTCTGACCTCCTCTTGTGTTTTCTGCTCTTTGGGAATGTCTGGCTTGTGGCTTTCCTCGTTAGTCTGGTATTTATTTGTCACGTTGCTCTCCAGTCCTCCGTTTTCTCTTTCTTTTTTTTTTTTTTTTTAGCCTGGAAATGGCTTGGACTGAGGTTGGGAAACCAAGGCCTTGTCTACACTTGGCTTTTTATAAAATGTGGTATCTTGATAAGGCCAGTGCGGCTCTTCCAGTATTAGCCGTATCCATAGTGCTAGCGTAGATGGGGCACTGGCAGCACCTGTCATTTAAAAGCTCTTGTAGAACTGCTTCCAGGCATTGCAACCAACCACTACCTTAAAGTGGCTGGGTTAGTTGTTGTTCGGGGGTCCCAGGCATTGTATAAGGGCAGCAAACCCAAGGCACTCTAACCAGTGGGTTCACACCATGTTTGGGCCTGTTTCTACTCCACAAAGAGCAACACATGGCACAGTAACAGGGGAATAAGACAATATCAGGGGAGAGACCAAGGAGTGAATCTTCATAGTGACTGAACCCCCCAGGACTCTATGAGGTACATAGGCAAGGTGTGAGGAAGTCATCTGATAGCGACTGATATGAGTTTAGATATCAAGCCTACAAAGACAGTGAGCTCAACCCTTAGAGGATGGAACATCTCACTCACTGCAGCCGACACCTGGCTACTGCTTGGAGTAGCACCGACGGGTCTGTAGTCTTTTGTCTAGCCTGGGAGCATTGACACGCCATGGAGCCTTTAGGGAGGTTGGTTGGAAATCAAGTGGGCAAAATGAGCAGTGGGGGGGTGTAACTTGGTAAAATCCCTAAAAAGAATGAACACCAGTGATAGAGAAAAAACATTGTCATCTTGTCTTAGCTGTATTGCAGTGAAAATATCAAAGTGCCAGAGCTGGCATACAGCGCAGTACCTGATGTTCATTTTGCCCCACAAACTGTCATCGGCAATTGGTTACGGAATTTAAAAATAAGATGGGGATTGGAGAATTTTTGGTTTGGGACTTTGGGTTCAGTAAACAGAGAAATGGAGAAAGTAAATAAGGAAGTGTTATTTACTCCTTCTCATAACACACGAACCAGGGGTCAGCAAATGAAATTAATAGGTAGCAGGTTTAAAACAAACAAAAGGAAGTACTTCTTCACACAACACACAGTCAACCTGTGGAACTGCTTGCCAGAGGATGTTGTGAAGGCCACGACTATAACAGGGGTCAAAAAAGAACTAGATACATTCTGCCTGGAGGATAGGCACGTCAGTTAGCCAGGATGGGCAAGGATGGAGTCCCTAGTCTCCATTTGTGAGAAGCTGGGAATGGGCAACAGGGGATGGATCACTGGATAATTACCTGTTCTGTTCATTCCTTCTGGGGCACCCGGCATTGGCCACTGTCGGAAGACAGGATACTGGGCAAGATGGACCTTTGATCTGAACCAGTATGGCTGTTCTTATTCCTCTGCTATGTGCCCTGGAGACTGGGCGCAGTGGAGGCCAATAGCTGGTTGTGGGTCCTTGATCCTGGGCCAATGGGGGGCAGTTTGGACCTTAGAGTAGTTTAGAGCAGCCTCAGGGCTTCTTAAAATTACACCCTAGCTGCAATGGCCCCCAGGGGACCTTTGGACAGGCACGGGTTGCAAGAATGCAGCATGTTCCTGCCACACCCTGTCACATGCACAACACTCCTCCAAAACACCCCCTATAGTGAGGAATGATATAGGGCCAGCTGCTCCAGCTTTATTCCCCTGCACTAAGAAAATCCTAGCTGGCTGTTTCAGCCAGCTCGGTGGCTGCTTTCTGCTGACACAGCAGAGCTCAGGATCGAGCCCTCTGAGTGCCCTGAGAGAGAGAGAGGTAGGAATGAGGAAGCTGCATGTTTCTATTAGAAATTAAAAGAGTTTTCATTCAAAAGCTTTAATATTCCTAATAGCAATTGTGAATTTGGAGGTCATTTATACTATTTCTAATTTCTGTAAAGAACACAGCTTTCTTCTGAAGAATGAAAATTAGTCAATTTTAATGAATTCACAAAGTCATGGGGAATTTTAATCTTTCATTTTCATATTAGCAGTTAGTGTTAAATTATAGTCTTAAATTATAGTGTCATCCATCCCAGTTATGTCTGATCTCTAACAGGCTGAGGTTAGTTATTTTAAGGCAAATTAGCTAGTTTGGAATGAAGGGAGGTAAATATATTTTCTATGCAAAGAGATTTATGAAGTTGTGGCTTAATATTAGTTTGTAATTATCTTTTGTGTGTATGAATATTTTAACCCATAGAACACTGCAATTTTCCACTCTGTCAGCTAAAGGAATGCATAGGATCATGTGTGTGTGCTCCATGTAAAAAACAATGTTGATGCTAAGCTAAGTTTACCTAGTCTGTCTTTCAAGTGAAGAAATCGGAAGGGTAAGACTGAAAATGCAACCCAAGCTTTGTCCCCTTGGGCATGTACATTAAAATACAATCTTTAATTATGTGATCACAAACTATTTTATAAATAAGTGTACAGTATAATACAGTTATAGTCAGAAACCATTGTAAATTCTTGAGTGCTTTGGTGAGGACCCATGAAAAATGGCATATCCTGGCAAATGACCAGAAAACAGAGGGCCTGTTGGTATTCTTGGCCTTAAAACAGCCTCACAAAATCCTGCTCTTGTGGGATGAGTATGCAGCTTTCCTGAGTAAACAGGCCATCCATTTTGGCAAAATCTAAGTGTTCATTTAAAAGAGGGAAAAAAAAGTTTTTAGCTCCTATGGTGAAAGAGAAAATCTTAAAAATGCATCTGTTGGGCCATGTGACAGCAGTCGCTGTTGTTGCTCTGTTGGGCCTACAGAGGGTGCTCCAGTCATTCGGCCTCACTTCAGAAGCAGAGTGAATAGAGAAGGTGCAACTGGCACTTCTGAGTCCTCCAGGCACCCTGGTCCATAGGTAGGGGGAATGATTATCAGTGGCTCCTCTACCTTGGGCCAGATCTGTTCCTTCTTCATCATTGTCCTGCTGAGACCAGTCCCAGAGCATTCCTGCTCAGCTGTTCTGTGACATTCTCTTTTGGCTGGCCCCACCCTTGTCCTCTGACCCATCTCCAGCCATTCCCTCCCCAAAGTAGGAACAGAGAGGGACAAAGATCCCAGCAGATCCAGCAGCCTCCTCCCTTAATGTGGGATATCAGAACCCCAGCAAATCTTGGGGCCCGGGGAAGTGACACTGCAAGTGAAGCAACCAGGATCAGAGATGAAGTGCCTCTACAGAGGAGAAGACTTGAGATCATTAGAGTCGTGAGACAAACACAGAACTGAGGAGAAAATAATTGAGTGAGAGGAGTAACAGTAGAGGGAACCAAAAATTCTGGCTGAGGGTCTGCTGTGGTGCCGGGCTGAGGAGAAACAGCACACAAATTCTATATTGGTGTTGGAGGGTAGAGAATTTCAGTTTCCTTATATATGTGCTACCCAAATATTCCTTTAAGAAGTCAGTAATTGGCTTTGTGCTGTGGCAACATGTTACAGTGCTAAGCAGATGACCTGGGCTTTAGGAATAACCCCAGAACTCTGCTGTCCCCTGGGCTGGTAGAGATGGTGAATATTAGAAAGTTGAGGCAAGTTGGTTTTTGGTGCTTGGTATTGTGGTGTATAGGAAACTGCTTAAAAGTTATAAGCTATCACTAAGTGTGAGGGATTTCCTGGTCCTTGCAGCCTAGGGAGCTCTGAGGGAAGCCATGTGATCTGGATCATCTGAGACAGTGAGCAGTCTGGAGAGAGCCAGCTTAAAGCAAGGTGGAGTGAGTTTTGACTAGCTGCCATAGGGAGCAGCCTGTTTTCTTGCTCTCTGGTTTTGGGTTCTTGTGTGTTATTGTTCTGAATTATAAGAAATAAAGTAGTGATACATTGCAACCTTCCCACAAGAGGACTTATAATTTTATCTAAATTTTCCGTGTTTATCCTGTGAACATAACAGGTGTAATCCCCCTACACTCACTCACTGACTCATCCTTGGGAGCTATTGTTGGTAGCCTCAGAGGGAGTGTCATGCTTTCACCCTACAAGCTGAATGGAAATCATAATATTGGCGGCTGTGACTATGGAGGGTAGAAATGAAAAACAAGTTAATAATTGACCTGCACCCTTTGTTTTTCATACTCACTGATACATATATCAAAATGATAACATCTGGTTTTAAAAACTTTTTACAATAAATAGTGTGACTTTTACATCTCGTGTTCAAAACAACAACAAATTGTAGATCAGGGAATGGTGATTTGCCATCTATTTTTAATGAGCATTCTCTAAAGGAAGTAATGTCAGATATTATCAGACAAGATCTTGCAGCATTCAGAAAACCTGGTGAATCACCCACAATAGGGTGAGTCTGCCATTGTTTTGTACACCTTCCCAAGTTCACACAAAGGTTACAGGGCTACCAAGTTGAAAAGTAGTCTTGTCTGTGTTTGTGCTGCAGCTTTTTTCATTACTAAAAATGAGTATGGTGATGAATTATGGCTTCTGCTAATCAAACACAAGTGTGGTCTCTTCACTGAACATTATATATAAATACAAATGTAAATAGCGAGGAGGATCTTGTGTAGGAAGGAGGAGAATAACATAAAAGCACAAGCCAGGTATTTAACATATGTTACCTGTCCCATTGGCCCTAGTCTCCCAGTCTCTGGTTTATGCGTTCAACAGATCAGTAGCTAATGAAGTCACCACCATCTCTGATGTAAGCATGGATAAGCCCCCTGACTCTACTCTGAGATCTGACTGGACGATTCACTTGGCCTCATGTTGCTGTTGCTCCCGCAGTGTACTCCATTTTTTAAAATTAGGCCTAAGGTGCAGGAGGTGTCATGTTTTAAAAGATAGATTTGTTGGCGTGTGTCCATCTAGCATGGTATGTGGGTGGTGTACTAGTCAGTTCATTGCAGTACAGGATTCTTGACTGAGCTCTTGTCTGGCCTAGTTTTGAAATCATCAAGGCTGATTGTTTTTGGTGACTTCTTTGTTGATACTGATGATTAATCCTGTGTGCTGGCTCAGGATCTCCTGGCCTCCACAGTAACCATATTCTGTGGTTTCCAGCTCTATTAGTGCTCTGGATATTGGGCCAGATCCTCAGCTGCACCAGCCACCTTGCTTTTTCCTGTTCCTGGATGTTGCTGTGGGTTGAACTGGCCCTGGTGTAATTTAGAACAGCCCTAGGTCATCTCTAAATTATGCTTGACCGCAAGAACCCCTAAGGGGTCATTCCACAGCTGAGGATGTAGCATTCTGGCCACACCCTCCCCTTCCACCCCCGCTTATGTTCACTTTGTGCCACTGATGATTCGCCTGTGTTGGGAGAATCCCCAAGCAGCTGTTTAAGCTAGCTTTCCATAGCAGGCAAAAAGCAGGGAAGGGGTAGTATTTTGGTTCATCTTTAGCTTGAGGTGGATATAGGGAGTGTGTGGTAATTAGACCTTTGTAACATGCAGACAACCATCTCCTGCAGGCAGAGGTCAGGAAAATGTAGGGCTAGAAGGGAACTCGAGAGGTCATCTAGTCCAGCTCCCTATACTGAGAGAGGAATAAGTATACCTAGCCCATCCCTGACAGGTGTTTGTCTAATTTGTTCTTAAAAACCTCCAAGGGCAGAGATTCCACAATCTCCCTTGGAAGCCTATTCCAGTGCTTAACTACCCTTATAGTTAGAAAGCTATTCCTAATATCCAATGTAAATCTCCCTTGCAACTAAGCTGATTACTTCTTGTCATATCCTCAGTGGGTATAGAGAACAATTAGTGACTGTCCTCTTTACAACAGCCCTTAACAGATCTGAAGACTATTATCGTGTCCCCCGCTCAGCCTTCTCTTCTGAAAAAGAAACATTCCCAATTCCTTCAACCTTTCTACACGTTCTCCAAACCTCTTATTTTTATGGCTTTTCTCTAGCCTCGCTCTAATTTGTTCAAATCTTTCTTCAAATGTGGCCCCCAGAAGTGGACACAGTACTCCAGCTGCGGTCTCACCAGTGCTGAGTGGAGCAGAATAATTACCTTCTTTGTTTTACATATGACATGCCTGTTGATACATCTTAGAATTACTTTTTCCTTTTTTGCAACAACATCACACTGACGACTCATTCAGTTTGTGATTCACTATTATCCCCAGATCCTTTTCTGCAGTACTGCTGCCTAGTCAGGTTGTTACATTTTGTACTTGTGCATTTGATTTTTCCTCCCTCATTGCAGTACATTGCACATGTCTTTATTGAATACCATCTTGTTGATTTCAGACCAATTCTCTAATTTGCCAAGGTCACTTTGAATTCCAATCCTGTCCTCAAAAGTTCTAATGATCCCCCCAGCTTGGTGTCAGCTGCAGATTTTATAAGCATGCTGTCCATTCCATTGTCCAAGTTATTACTGAAAATATCACATAGCACAGGACCAGGAATAAATCCTGTGGAACCCCACTTGATACTTCCCCCAATTTGACAATGAACTATTGACAACTACTCTTTGGGTACAATCCTTCCACCAGGTGTACTGATATGAGCCTCTCCTTTTAAAATAGATTTATAATGAGGAAAAGTATCATTCAAAATAAAATAGGGCCCGGTAGGCTGCTGGTCTGTCTCCCCAGCCCTAGGATGACCATATTTCCCTATACTGAATACAGGACACCTGGTGAAATTACTTGTATTCAGGCGAGTTCAATGGCAATCAGAACTATGTAGTACAAATGTTCAGATTAACATCAAGTTGACTAGCCCCTGTTAAAAAGAAATACTGGTAGCTGGATTCTTTTTATTTAGCTTCTTATCTTTAAGGCTTTAGGGCTCACACAGGGAGAGGTGACACACACACACTCCTGTACACCTCTCTCACGTGGGTCTGTGTGTGTGATTGACTGATCCTCTCTGCCCGGTGCTGTGTGCCTTCCATGCGTGGCTGGGGCCCCCCTAGGCGGACCTGCCTCTCCTGGTACCTGGCGCTGTGTCTTCGCGAGGCAACATGTGGGGGGTGAGAGTGGGGTGGACACGCAGGGTCACATGCTCTCCCACCCCAGATTTCTGCCAGGGTTCACACCAGAATGTGGCCAGCAGTTTGTCCTTCCTGCTCATGCAGTGGCGAAAGGCAGCTAACGCCTCCAGGCTGCTGCTGGCTACTGACATAACCCAGCTGCCTCCTGTCCCCTGGATACAGCATGGGCAGGAAGGGGTTAAGCCCTAAGGATGCACTGTGCACCAGGGCCCAGGGAACCTGATTGCAGGGGCTGCAGCCCCGGGCTCCCTGGGGGCAGGACCCAGGGCGGGGGGTGAAGAGGGTGTTATGCCTGTGGGGGCTGCTGTGGATCCTGCAGGGTCAGGATGTGAACAGGCTGGAAATTGCTCCCCCCTGCAACTCCAGAGCTTAGCTGAGGGGTGGAGAAGCTTCCCATGCCAGCGCTGTGCAGGGCTTTGGCGCATGCAGGGCTTGCTCCTCCTGGCCAGTGCCCTGGGCCCAGAAGGTCTTGGGCTTTCCTGGGGCACCACACAGCAAGAGGCAATAGGAGAAGGAAGGAGCCTGCCCGCCAGGCTGCTATTGAGCTGAATACTCTGACTGGGGGCTGGTTCTCCGCACAGCGCTGGGAGCAAGATGCTGCGGGGCTGGGAGGGGGGTGCAGGGGCAAAGCAGGGAGAGGACGGTGAAAGGAGGAGCACATAAAGGGCCAGTGGGTGGGCAGTAGGATTGCTAACTTTCCATTCACACAAAACCGAACACCCTTGCCCTGCCCCCTGCCCCTCCTGAGGCCCCGCCTGCTCCACCCCTTCTGCGAGGCCCCTCCCGGCTCATTCCAACCCCCCTGTTGCTCATTCTCCCCACCCTCACTCACTCACTCACTCATTCACTCATTTTCACCAGGCTGGCTCAGGGTGCTGGGGTGCGGGAGGGAATGAGGGCTCTAGCTGCAGATGCGGGCTCTGGGGTGGGGCTAGAAATGAGGAGTTTAGAGTGTGGGAGGGGGTTCCAGGCTGAGGCAGTGGGTTGGGATACGAGAGGGGGTGAGGGCTCCAACCTGGGGTGTGGGTTCTGGAGGGGCAGGGATGGGGATTTGAGGTAAAGGAGGGGGCTCTGGGCTGAGGGGTGGAGCTGAGGGGTTTGGAGTATGGGCGGGGGCTCTGGGCTGTGGCAGGGGGTTCAGGTGTTGGAAGAGGTATGGGTTCTGGGCTGGGGGCGCAGGTTCAGGGGTGGGGCCAGAAATGAGGGGTTCCTGACCAATGGGAGTGTGGAGCTAGTGCTCGGGGTGGGAGCCCCCCTGCCTAGGAGCCAGACCTGCTGGCTGCTTCCAGAGCACAGTGCTGTATCCCAGGACAGGTAGGGACTAGCCCACCTTAGCTCTGCAGCACCGCTGACCCGGCTTTTAATGGCCTGGTCGGCAGTGCTGACCGGAGCCACCAGGGTCCCTTTTCGGCTGGGTGTTCTAAAACTGGACATCTGGTCACCCTAGTGGACAGCAGAGTGCCAGACCACCGCCTGGCACCTGCCCACGCTCACCTGCCACTGCAGCTCACAGCCAGAACTAGCTGGAAACGGAATGGGGGGGGGCAGGGCCCTGCTGGCCGAGAGCTGGCATGCAGCAGGGGCTGAACTGATGGATCAGCAGGGGGAGTGGCTGGCCCCACCACCCACCTTGCACACCCACCCCCATCGCCAGTCACTGGACCCCCCAACTCAGCGCTGGTGGGAGGGTGTCAGGGTTCCCTCCCCACTCTGAACTCTGGGGTACAGATGTGGGGACCCACATGAAAGACCCCTTAAGCTTATTTCTACCAGCTTAGGTTAAAAACTTCCCCAAGGCACAAATCCTTCCTTGTCCTTGGACGGTTCTGCTGCCACCACCAAGTGAGTTAGACAAAGATTCAGGAAAAGGACCACTTGGAGTTTCTTTTCCCCCAAAATATCCCCCCAAGCCCCTTCAACCGCTTTCCTGGGGAGGCTTGAGAATAATATGCCAACCAAATAGGTAACCAAAGTGAGCACAGACCAGACCCTTGGGGTTTTAGGACACTAAAAATCAATCAGGTTCTTGAAAGCAGAACTTTATTATAAAGAAAAAAGTAAAAGAAGCACCTCTGTAAAATCAAGATGGAAGGTAATTTTACAGGGTAATAAGATTTAAAACACAGAGGATTCCCCTCTCGGCAAAACTTCAAAGTTACAAAAAACAGGAATAATCCTCCCTCTTAGCATAGGGAAAATTCACAAGCTAAAACAAAAGATAAGCTAACGCATTTCCTTGCTATTACTTACAATTTTTGTAATATTGGATGCTTATTTCAGGTAGGGTTTTAGGAGATGTTTTTTCCTGCTGTGGTCCCTCTCTGTCCAGGAGAGAACACAAGGAGAGCACAAAACAAAACCTCCCCACACAGATTTGAAAGGATCTTCTTCCCTTATTGGTCCTTTTTGTCAGGTGCCAACCAGGTTATTTGAGCTTCTTAATCCCTTATAGGTAAAGGAGGGATTTTATGCTACCCTCAGCTGTATGGTTATGACAGAGGGCGACTGGTGAGCAGGGGTCTGGGCAGCAGCAGGCCCTGCCAGTACTCATGGGTGTTGGGAGACAGAAAATATGGGACAATTTGCCCGTTTTTAAGAAAAAGTCAGGACACCTGCAGAAGGGCTTAAATATGGGACTGGCCCTGTAAAAACGGGATGTCTGGTCACCCTACCCAGCCCAGGAAGAACCCAGTGCCACATCCAAGTCCATTTCAGTCTCTTGTTCTCAGGTCTTTATTTATTGGAAGCACCGACAAGCTTCAATAAGCTCACCCCCCAATAAACAGTTCAATAGTGATCTAACAGCTAACCTAGGTCCTTTCCCTTGACCTGAGAGCTGCACTACAGACTAAGTCCTGCAGGAAGTGCTGAGATACCACGATTCCTGTACACTCTAGATGCAGTCTTTGGTTTCTCGTGCCACACCTCCTGCTGGCACAGAGACAAAGCAGCCTCAGATAGGGCAGTCACAGACTACAGCTTCACAGATCAGTAGGAAGTTTGTTACCTCCTTGCTGTGCATTGTCCTGTTCATGATAAAGGGTTTGTCTTGGCACTGGTCTGCTTGTCAGTAAGATACTACCAGGGGCTTCCTTGCCAGAGCCTCTCTGCTCCTGGCAGCCCTTCCTCAGTTCTCCTACAGACCATCTGCCTGGCAGTCCCCTTGTTCCAGGACCTGCCACAGGAGCCAACATCCTTCCTGTAGCTCTCCTCCTCAGCTGAGCTCATTCAGCCTTTTTAGGAACCAGGTGCTCAACAGCCAATCACCTGAGCCTTTGCAAACTACCCTCAGAACTACTTGCCTCAGAACAGAGCTGGCTGGCCAGCCAAAGGACTCCCTGGCCCTTAAAGGGGCAGACCCCACTGTTACAGACCCCTTCAATTCATTTATTAAAATGTGTCATTTAAAATGAAAAAGTGTCATTTAAAAAAGACTAAGGGATATTAGATACAAGCTAGATCTGCTTCATGCCTTCAGTGAGTAGAATAGCCCTTAACCATTCATATTAATCCTGACTCATCATCACAACTACACCAGCTGTCCCAAGATGGCATTTTTCTATGCTAGTTATATAATACCATAATATCGACACTCTTCAGATATCTGGATAGGGACCTAATCACACTGATGGATTCTGATTCCCTCTTGCCAGTCCTGACACCCTCCAATGGATTCTTATTGGCCTTCTCCTTGATCTTCCAATAGATCTCCCACTCCATGATCTCCCCCAAACAGGCTTTCTCTTAATTTTTGTAGGTCTTCTATTGGGACCTAGCACCTCTGGCAACCTCTCTTCTTGGTCCCAACTGCCTCTGAACTGAAATCCCATGTAATTTTTGCCACAAAATGAGCTCTGGGATGTGTAGTTTCTGAAAGCCTACCACTGGGTCTTCCTTGAAGATGAGCATCTAGAGGGAAAGAGAAGTGTTTTGGATCTCCCATCACAATGAGATGGTGGTAGGGACTTGAGGTCTGCTCATGAAGATTAGATCCAGCCTGAGGGTGGGGGATAGGGAGTTGATCTTGGGCACTCTCCTAAAGCTCATCAATATTACAGGAGTTATGAGGGCACTGGCTGGGAAGGACCTGGAGCCTGAATAGAGGTGGGGCAGGGTGTCACTAGAGTAACAGAGGTAAATGATATGCTGGGATTATGGGGTGTGATGTTGCACTCCTTATGTTTTATGGAAATAGGAAGGAGTCTAGTCTGTGAAAGAAGCTTATTGGAACATTTCTGAGGGTGAGACATTACCTGTAATCAATTTCTTAATGTATTAGGCTTAGACTTGCATGTTTTTGCTTTATTTTGCTTGGTGACTTACTGTTTTCTGTCTGTTATTACTTGAAACCACTTAAATCCTATTTTTTATACTTAATAAAATCACTTTTGTTTATTAATAAACCCAGATTAAGTGATTAATACCAGAGGGAGCCAACAGCTGTGCATATCTTTCTATCAGTATTATAGAGGGCGGACAATTTATGAATTTACCTTGTATAAGCTTTATACAGAGTAAAATGGATTTTTGGGGTGGTTGGATCCCATTGGGAACTGAGTGTCTGGGTGCTGGAGATAGGTAACCTGCTGAGCTGATTTCAGTTAAGTCTGCAGCTTTGGGGGCATGGACCAGACCCAGGGTCTGTGTTGCAGCAGGCTAGCATGTCTGGCTCAACAAGGCAGGGTTCTGGAGTCCCAAGCTGGCAGGGAAAATGGGCTCAGAGGTAATTTCAGCACATCTGGTGACAGTCCCAAGGGGGTCTCTGTGACTGAACCCATCACAATGGGGAAAGAGTGAAAATTATGGGATGGAGGGGAATAGTTGTTGGGATTTTAAAAAGTATGTGTATTTTAGAGAGAAAAGGTGGGTGAGGTGGTAACTTTCAGTGGACCAAGTTCTGTTGGTGAACAACAACACTGTATATTTCAGATAAGTTAAAGAGAAGCATCCGAATCCTGAGATATTTAACTGAAATAAAGCTTCTGTAGTTTGCCCTTCTCTTTCTGCCTGTCCTACTTTAGAAATGATGTGTTCTGCTATCAGCATCACAGGTGACCTGAATATGTCTGTTGTATTTGCATCTATAAAAGTTAAACATATGCAAAAGAAATGTCCACAAAATTTAGACAAAGTTTAGAATTCCCCTTAAAACTGTTCTTGGTCAAAGCTCAGGGTATGAAAACCTGCATCAGTGTGATGTTCTGTGAATTTCAGAAATGCAGCTGAATATGATCTCCCAATAAGGTTCCCACTCCGGCCTGATGCACTTGGTAGCACATATAGTAACATGTCAAGAAATTTCAACATGGATTCAACATGGATTCACCAAGGGCAAGTGATGCCTGACCAATCTGATTGCCTTCTATAATGAGATAACTGGCTCTGTGGATATGGGGAAAGCGGTGGATGTGCTGTATCTTGACTTTAGCAAAGCTTTTGATACAGTACTCCCACAGTATTCTTGCCAGCAAGTTAAAGGAATATGGATTTGCTGAATGTACTATAAGGTGGATAGAAAGCTGGCTATCTATCGTAGGGCTCAATGGGTAGTGATCAACAGCTCGATGTCTAGTTGGCAGCTGGTATCAAGTGGAGTGCCCCAGGGGTCAGCCCTGTGGCCGATTTTGTTCAACATCTTCATTAATGATCTGGATGATGGGATAGATTGCACCCTCAGAAAGTTCGCTGATTACACTAAGCCAGCCCGGGGCGGGGATGGGGGAGAGGAGAGGTAGATACGCTGGAGGATAGGGATAGGGTCCAGAGTGACCTAGACAGATTGGAGGATTGGGCCAAAAGAAATCTGATGTGGTTCAACAAGGACAAGTGCAGAATCCTGCACTTAGGATGGAAGAATCCCATGCACTGCTACAGGCTGGAGACCGACTGGCTTAGGGGCAGTTCTGTAGAAAAGGACCTGGGTATTACAGTGGACAAGAAGTTGGATATGAGTCAACAGTGTGCCCTTGTTGTCAAGAAGGCTAACGGCATATTGGGCTCCATTAGTAGGAGCATTGCCAGCAGATCGAGGGAAGTGATTATTCCCCTCTATTTGGCACTGCTGAGGCCACTTCTGGAATATTGCATCCAGTTTTGGGCCCCCCATTACAGAAAGGATATGGACAAACTGGAGAAAGTCCGGGGAAGGCAACAAAAATGATTAGGGGGCTGGGGCACCTGACTTATGAGGAGAGGCTGAGGGAACTGATCTTATTTAGTCTACAGAAGAGAAGAGTGAGGGGGGATTTGATAGCAGCCTTCAACTACCTGAATGGGGGTCCAAAGAGGACGAAGCTAGGCTGTTCTCAGTGGTGGCAGATGACAAAACGAGGATTAATGGTCTCAAGTTGCAGTGGGGGAGGTCTAGGTTGGATATTAGGAAAAACTATTTCACTAGGAGGTTGGTGAAGCACCCGGAATGGGTTACCTAGGGAGATGGTGAATCTCCATTCTTAGAGGTTTTTTAGGCACTGCTTGACAAAGCCCTGGCTGGGATGATTTAGTTGGGGTTGGTACTGCTTTGAGCAGGAGGTTGGACTAGATGACCTCCTGAAGTCTCTTCCAACCTTAATCTTCTATAATGTAGGAAGACTGTGACCCTAGACTGGAAGCTCTTGGGAAAAGGACTGTCTTTTCATTAGATGTGTGTGAGTGCTTAGTGCAGTGGGTACTCAGTCAGGCCTTTAGGTATTGATGTAATAGAAATAGATAAATAATAGCAATTATGGACATCCTTAGTGTTACTGTCCAATTAGCACATCACAAGGCTCTATGATTTTCATCATATAAAACATTTGAATACATTGCTGCGAATCATGACCAAACTGTGTATTTCTGCTCCAATTACCACTCTTCATTTAACTTTACCAAGAGTACTGAAGCTAATGTGTCAGATAATTTCCACAGGAATGGGAATAGATTCATTTGTATGTGTGGTATCTTCTGTTCCTGCATAGGTTGCTAAATTTAATGGCTTAATCTACAATTATAAGAAAGCAATAATAACAAAGGGTGGGTTAACTGCAAAAGTAGGACACCTTGAGCGCATTGAAGCAGGGCTGGGCCAAAGTCTGAGTATTTTCAGCCCTCATGAAGTGACATTATTACAGCAATTCTTTATTTTTAATCTTTGATTCTTTAAATGTTCCATTGGTGTCTAGCTGAAATCGCTTAAATTACTGGTAAGAGCTAATTGCTTCTGCCGATAGTGAGGAAACCAGAAAGTGAATATTGGGTAATTCCCCTGGGGACTGTGGCATATTTCTACCTGTTCACAGACTCCATCTCAGTTTGCATTCTGTATTTAATATTTGGGAAAGTTCCTAGAAGAAAAGGTAACTTTTATTGCGCACAGTACATGATCCTTGAAGTCACTTTGCATGGCAAGTGGCCTTTGCCTACTTCTGGGTTTTTATTTTAGTTTGATTATGTTAACTTCCTGGAAACAATTGATGGGCAAACCTCAATACATTTGAGGTTAAGGTTCTATTCTTACAAGTATCCAAATGTTTGAAGGTGAAATCTTGGCTCCATTGAAGTCAGTGGCAAAACTCCCGTTGATTTCAATAGGGTCAGAATTTCACTCAGAATGCTTATTTAAAGTTTAGCTGAAGTTTATCCAGCTTAACCAGCTGAGATTTTCAAAAAGGTCTAAAGTCCATATACAAATATTTCAGCAGAAAAGAACAATAAAATAAGATTTTCATTTTATCTCAATATTGGTAATGTTTTATATGCTTTCTTATTTAGCATCATGTCTACTTACTTATCTGGAATTTCTGTCTTTCAATATCACTGTTCTTTTCTTCCTAAATTACTCACACTGCTGTTAAATAAAGAGTTTTGTTTAAAAGAACAAAGGTGAAATATATCTATCTATCTATATCTATCTACTGTGCGCCATGAATTCTTGTATTTGACCTTGGTTGATATGGCTAAGGTTAATGAGTTAATTCATTAATTTTATACAAGATACCTGGCACGTACACTGTTTAACTTTACTGTTGTAAACAGTGTTACCAGTAACACTCTATTGCTCTTTGTACCCTTAAATTAGTTCAAAACATTATGAATCAGAATTCACTGCAAGCTTGAGCGGTTATATTTTGAAGTAACATTCTCAGACTAGGAAAAAAATGGATTTGTTTGTCATGTGTGTAATAGTCTCCCCTTTAAGCACTTTTTCCATGTGGAGTGCACACACCCACCCCTTTGTTAATGAAGTGTTAAAATTGAGATTTTAATCCCACAAGTAAGTTAGTTTCCATAGGAACTGTAACTCAGTCTGCTTTGCATGTAGTATTCTTTATTTTAGTGTGTACTGCTAAATGTACCAGCTTAAGTCATAACTGTATGTTAATTTATTATGTAGAAGGTTCTAGAGTTACAGTTGCTGAGGAAACCCTGGCAAACAGAGGCTCACATAGGTTGTAAAAAAAAAGTGTTAACAGGTAATTGTGCTCTGGGCAGCACAGGCCCCTCTTGATGATGCTCAAGCACATGAAATAATATATGTATTTATTACAAAACCCCCAACAATTAAGTGAATTCTCTCCTCTGAGTCCACTAGTGCATCTCATCATTTCTGTGCCTCTTTGAGGCCCAGTTCCCACAATGTGATGTGTGGAGTGGGGCCTCCATGCACACACAGAGGTCCACATCACATTGCAGAACTGGGCCTTTTGGTTGTAAACACTCTCGGGCACAGCACCCCTTTTATTTGTATCATGCTTAATTGTTTGTAGGTGCGCATGCCATTTTACAGACTGATAAAAGTGGCAGGTCCCTATCCTAAGAAGTTTACAATCTAAACTAGACATAAGTCAAACAATAAAGAAAGGGTTGAAAGACGGGGTCTGTGGAGAGAGAGATCATTAGAAGTGCTTATTGTTATATCAACGTCTTGTTATGGATGCTTTAGAGGTTTTGTGTGTGATTTAATATATTAAAATTTGAGGGCAGGGAAGGAATGTGATGGAAACCAACACATTGGAGTTATCAAAAGGAAGCAAATTTACCTCGTGTTTCATTTGACTCCAATGCACCATGCACACTTATGGTTTCACATAAATAATAATAAACATTAATCTGTCTTTTCATACCTCTGACCTTCTGACTGTTGCTTGAAAGTTATAAGGAAGAGGGATTTGGATTTAACTACCGATTCACTGCTTGCCCTGAGTAATTTATACTGAGAAAGCAGACATTTGGTGGTGGTTTAAACAAATTAAAAACGACTCTTTCCGGAGTCTGCACCAAAATGCTTGGTGTCATGTAGAAAGAACCATCAAGTATTGAACAAGTCCATGGGTGTATAGCTTGTAAAAGCAAGAGGAAGACAGGCATGCTCCAATCCATAAAGCTGGACTGCTCTTTCTGGCACCTGGCCACTGGATCTTCAAGAGGAGCTTAATATTGACTCTTTCTGTTCCTGCCAGGTTCCAGCAATACCCTTGCACTATCTTGAGTTTTCTCTACAATTATCGTGAATATTTTGCAATCCCTGCACTTCTGAGAAGTTGACCAGAAAGAAGGGTTATTGTCAAAGCATGAGGATGCTGAGCAGAGCTCACTTTTCAGCATGCCCCACATGTGATTGTTGAATGATACATAGAACAAGGTCAGTTTTAATCGCACCAGACATACAGAAATGTTCTGAGCATAGTATACTTAGATCAGTAGGGGCCAGATGCTCTTGATAGTTCCTGCCCCTTTGTGTCGCTCTGGCAGTGAAAGGGGTCAGGAGCTTGCTGGATCTGCCCACTGGACAATTCCCCCACTGCCTGGGAATCTCCAGCTAGTTAAGAACCAGTGAAGCTAATGCCTATGCTACCTGTCCTGCCGCTCTTGGTGCAGGAGGCATGTTGGAGACAACGGGAGTGTGGCAAGAGTGCAACTGTGTTCCAAGCAACCTTCTGTAGACAGCAATCTGTGTACGTGCTTTAGAGCAGCCTGCAAGTTGTTCTAAATTATGCTGGAACAGAGAATAGTGTAAAATCAGAATCTAAGAGCTGCAACTTTCTCCTCTGCAGCCTCATTCTCATACCACTGTGCCCAGTAGACACTGGGGCAATAAAGGACATGGCCCAAAGCTTATATGTTTAAGTCAAAGAGGAAGGAATGAATGTAAGGCTTTCTGGGAGGCAGTGAGCATGAGATGGTCGAGTTCAGGATCCTGACACAAGGTAGAGAGGAGAGCAACAGAATATAGACCCTGAACTTCAGAAAAGCAAACTTTGACTCCCTCAGGGAACTGATGGGCAGGATCCCCTGGGAGAATAACATGCAGAGGAAAGGAGTCCAGGAGAACTGGCTGTATTTTAAAGAATCCTTATTGAGGTTGCAGGAACAAAACATCCCAATGTGTAGAAAGAATAGTGAATATGGCAGGTGACCAGCTTGGCTTAACAGTGAAATCCTTACTGATCTTAAACACAAAAAAGAAGCTTACAAGAAGTGGAAGATTGGACAAATGACCAGGGAGGAGTATAAAAATATTGTTCAGGCATGCAGGAGTGAAATCAGGAAGGCCAAATCACACCTGGAGTTGCAGCTAGCAAGAGATGTTAAGAGTAACAAGAAGGGTTTCTACAGGTATGTTAGCAACAAGGAGAAGATCAGGGGAAGTGTGGGCCCCTTACTGAATGGGGAGGCAACCTTGTGACAGAGGATGTGGAAAAAGCTAATGTACTCAATGCTTTTTTCACCTCTGTCTTCATGAACAAGGTCAGCTCCCAGACTGCTGCACTGGGCAGCACAGTATGGGGAGGAGGTGACCAGCCCTCTGTGGAGAAAGAAGTGGTTCTGGACTATTTAGAAAAGTTGGACAAGCACAAGTCCATGGGGCTGGATGCACTGCATCCGAGGGTGCTAAAGCAATTGGCGGATGTGATTGCAGAGCCATTGGCCATTATCTCTGAAAACTCATGGTGATCGGGTGAGGTCCCGGATGACTGGAAAAAGACTAATGTAGTGCCCATATTTAAAAAAGGGAAGGAGGAGGATCAGGGGAACTACAGGCCAGTCAGCCTCACCTCAGTCCCTGGGAAAATCATGGAGCAGGTCCTCAAAGAATCAATTTTGAAGCACTTTGAGGAGAGGAAAGTGATCAGGAACAGTCAGCATGGATTCATTAAGGGCAAGTCATGCCTGACTAACCTATGATGAGATAACTGACTCTGTGGATGAGGGGAAAGCAGTGGATGTGTTATTCCTTGACTTTATCAAAGCTTTTGATATAGTCTCCCACAGTATTCTTGCCAGCAAGTTAAAGAAATATGGGTTGGATGAATGTACTATAAGGTGGATAGAAAGCTGGCTAGATCGTCAGGCTCAATGGCTGCATGTCTATCAAGAGGAGTGCCCCAAGGGTCGGTCCTGGGGCCGGTTTTGTTCAATATCTTCATTAATGACCTGGAGGATGGTGTGGATTGCACCCTCAGCAAGTTTGCAGATGACACTAAACTGGGAGGAGTGGTAGATACACTGGAGGGTAGGGATAGGATACAGAAGGACCTAGACAAATTAGAGGATTAGGCCAAAAGAAATCTGATGAGGTTCAACAAGGACAAGAGCAGAGTATTGCACTCAGGAAGGAAGAATCCCATGCACTGCTACAGACTAGGGGTCCAAATGACTAGGCAGCAGTTCTGTAGAAAAGGACCTAGGGGTTATGGTGGACAAGAAACTGGATATGAGTCAACAGTGTGCCCTTCTTGCCGAGAAGGCTAATGGCATTTTGGGCTGTATAAGTAGGAGCATTGCCAGCAGATCGAGGAACATGATCATTCCCCTCTATTTGGCATTGGTGAGGCCTCCTATGGAGTACTGTGTCCAGTTTTGGGCCCCATACTACAAGAAGGATGTGGAAAAAATGGAAAGAGTCCAGCAGAGGGCAACAAAAATGATTAGGGGGCTGGAGCACATGACTTATGAGGAGAGGCTGAGGGAACAGGGATTATTTAGTCTGCAGAAGAGAAGAATGAGGGGGCATTTGATAGCTGCTTTCAACTACCTGAAAGGGGGTTCCAAAGAGGATGGAGCTAGACTGTTCTCAAAGGTGTCAGATGACAGAACAAGGAGTAAAGGTCTCAAGTTGCAGTGGGGGTGGTTTAGGTTGGATATTAGGAAAAACTTTTTCACTAGGAGGGTGGTGAAGCACTGGAATGCATTACCTAGGGAGGTAGTGGAATCTCCTTCCTTAGAGGTTTTTACGGTCAGGCTTGACAAAACCCTGGCTGGGATGATTTAGTTGGGGATTGGTGCTGCTTTGAGCAGGGGGTTGGACTAGATGACCTCCTGAGATCCCTTCCAATCCTGATATTCTATGATTCTAAAATATGGTTATAGAATCATAGAATATCAGGGTTGGAAGGGACCTTAGGAGATCATCTAGTCCAACCCCCTGCTCAAAGCAGTATCGTTCCCCAACTAAATCATCCCATCCAGGGTTTTGTCAAGCCTGACCGTAAAAACCTCTAAGGAAGGAGATTCCACCACCTCCCTAGGTAATGCATTCCAGTGCTTCACCACCCTCCTAGTGAAAAAGTTTTTCCTAATATCCAACCTAAACCTCCCCCACTGCAACTTGAGACCATTACTCCTTGTTCTGTCATCTGCTACCACTGAGAACAGTCTAGAGCCATCCTCTTTGGAACCCCCTTTCAGAGAGTTTACGGTGGGAGTTACTACATACCACCGTGACCCTAGCCTTACAGGTTCTTTTTCTTAGCATGCGAGCTGTGTCCAGTCTTTGAAGAAATGCTGTATTGTTAATTTTGTGATGCAGACCCTTTTTGGGGAAGCTGTTGCCCTCTGTTCAGGATTCTTTATTCAGTATCTCCTAGTATGGGGAATGTCAGAAGTAGTTTAGTCAAGGAATAGACGAAGAAAGAACAGGTAGAGGAGGAAGACTGTGGACAAATGGTAGGATAGAGTGTGTATCTTCTGTCCAGATTTTCTTCTTTCAAATTCAAGAGAAGGAGGGAGGAGAGGGGGGGAAGAAAAGCATAAAACCTGTTTCTTCATGTTAGAACCATCTCTGCAGAAGGGGACACTCCAGATGTCTCTGCCACATTATGTCCAAGTTCTTTCAGGATACAGAAAGGCAGGACACTCCTCTTCACTTTCTTCAGTTGCATTAACGTTTTCTCCCTTTGGTGGTCCCAGCAGTGTGTTCAGTTTTCCCTCTTGCAAATCACAGTCTGGGATATGTTCTGAAGATTCAAGCTATGACCCCTTACTGTGGGAATGAATTGTTTATCTCAATTATTGTTGTGTTCTTGGTCTTTTCTGAGTTTATTCATTATTGGTGGCAGTGTAGGATGAGACTGGCTGACAGTACCCCAGTTAGTCAGGCACAATAGTCTGACCCTTTGTTTTGTCAGTGTGGCAATAGGATCCACTGAGGTGTTGTTTTCATTTACAGGAGATTACCTCATTGCTGTTTGCCAGAGCTGCAAGTTTAGCAGCATCCTGAAATGACATCATTTCTAAAGCTTTGCTTTTAAAAAAGCAGAGGTTTCATTTCACAAAGGTTCATGCAAACATTTTTCTATATTTAAACTTGTGCAATTTCATCCACACTGCTTAATGCTTGGAAGTCTAGGATCAAAGAGGCTCCAAACTCAGGGCCCAGAGTCATTCAAACTGCTTGGTTTTATACTGAAATAATCTGAAATGGAGTTTTGCATGGTATTAATGGGAAAACCTATATAAACTCAGGCTCACTCATAACTCAACTCAGTTGTCTTGAAAGGTTTGTCAAGTTTAGTGAATGTTTCAGTGAGCCAGGGATTAAGCATGAGTTTGTAATGAAACCTGAAACCAGGTAGTTTAAGGCCCTAATCGCAAACACGAGTCATGTACTTAACTTTAACCATTGGATTCAGTGGCTCTGTTCAAATGCTTAACTTTAAGCACGTGCTGGATTGGGGTCTCATAGTTTTACATTTCACATAGCTCAGATGATTCATAGAATCATAGGACTGGAAGGGACCTCGAGAGGTCATCTAGTCCAGTCCCCTACACTCATGGCAGGACTAAGTATTATCTAGACCATCCCTGACAGGTGTTTGTCTAACCTGCTCTTAAAAATCTCCAATGATGGAGATTCCACCAACTTTCTAGGCAATTTATTCCAGTGCTTAACCACCCTGACAGTTAGGAAGTTTTTCCTAATGTCCAATCTAAACCTCCCTTGCTGCAATTTAAGCCCATTGCTTCTTGTCCTATCCTCAGAGGTTAAGAAGAATAACTCTTCTCCCTCCTCCATGTAACAACCTTTTATGTACTTGAAAACTGAGATCATGTCCCCTCTCAGTCTTCTGTTTTCCAGACTAAACAAACCCAATTTATTTCAATCTTCTCTCATAGGTCATGTTTTCTAGACCTTTAATCATTTTTGTTGCTCTTCTCTGGACTTTCTCCAATTTGTCCACATCTTTCTTGAAATGTGGCACCCAGAATTGGACACAATACTCCAGATGAGGGCTAATCAGCGTGGAGTAAAGCTGAAGAAGTACTTCTTGTGTTTTGCTTACAACACTCCTCCTAATACATCACAGAATGATGTTTGCTTTTTTTGCAAGTGTTACACTGTTGACTCATATTTAACTTGTGGTCACTATGACCCCCAGGTCCCTTTCCACAGTACTCCTACCTTGGCAGTCATTTCCCATTTTGTATGCGTTCAACTGATTGTTCCTTCTTAGGTGGAGTACTTTGCATTTTGTCCTTACTGAATTTCATCCTATTTACTTCAGACCATTTCTCCAGTTTGTCCAGATCATTTTGAATTATAATCCTATCCTCCAAAGCACTTGCAACCCCTCCCAGCTTGGTATAGTCTGCAAACTTTATAAGTGTACTCCCTATGTCATTATCCAAATAATTTCAGATTAACATTTATGTGTGTCAAGATGAAAATATACCTTGTAGTTTCTTTAATTCCAAGGGGAATGTTTATGGCCAAATGATCACATCTGTCAATTTACTATCACCCCCATGGCATCTTAATGAAAATTAAGAGATACACATTTTCTGTGCCAGAATCACCACTGGCATCTATTAACAATTGAACTAAAATCTAACGATAAATTAAAATAATGAAAACACGAATTCAGCTTGACTTGATACGCTCTCTAGTTAATGGTCTTATTAGTGATGCCACTGTTTGAAAGAACGGTAGAATGATTCAGTATGAGCACTCATGCAAGACATTGATAGATTATTAATTATCCACACACAGGGCCAAATTCATTCCTTGTGTAATTCCAGTGAAGTCAAATCATACCAGAGATGAAATTGTCCCACACTATTTTAAACATGATTGTAATTACTATTAACTGAAAATCCTGCAAAAGCCCATAATACCCTAACTGATGTTACATGGACTCAGAAAAAAATATGAAATGAATAGTAAAATTTTCTTAACACTGCAGCCTCTATAAGCCACTGCAAACACAGGTGTAGAGCCACTGACAATCATTCAGGGACAGTATGTGACTCTGATTTTTTATCTGATATATTTGCTAGTTTAGTTGTTACTCAGAGACTCTAAGTGAAGACTTAAAAGCAGATTTTCAAGCATTACCCAATGTATGATGTGATTGTTATGACGCTAATGTGCTCTGATCCCATTCATAGGTTTGGCCTGTACCCTAACATGTAGTTAGGAGGGTATGTGCTGGGGCCAGGGGTGGGTATGGTGAGCAGGGGCATGGCTGAATGATCTCTCACACTGTGGTAGATAACAGGAAATCTAGCCTATACAAATAAACCATATCCCGCTGAAGATGCAAGTCTGATTTTATCAGAATTCCATAGTTGGAATAAATTCATTTTCTCCCTATCCATTAGGTGAGTACTACTGTTGAGCTTTAATGATATCTCTGAATGAATCAATGTTTTACACAGGATTGCTTTGACTTGCACAAATATCTGGAGAGTGCTTAACTGATTGTCAGACTCCTTAAGTAGCATTGATTCTACCACTGCAATATTCAGATGATGAGGTAATTGCATCTTCTCAGCTTATTGAAAAAATCTTGTTAAGGAGTCAGTGGTCATGGATTCCTTTCACTTCTTCGGGTTTATTTTTTGTTTGGTTGCCTTCGGCTTTGCTATGTCTGAGTTTTGTGAGATGAGGTGTAGGCAATTAAAAAAGTAGACTATTTGCTGATAGACATGACAAAGGTACCTAATTTTTTCCTATTGTCTGTATGAGAGATCACCATTTGGTAGCTGCTAACAAATGCTGATTTTTTAATGGTGACCACTGTATCAAGAAGAGACGGGCTGAGCAGAAGGAACCACGGGCATGAGGGTCCGGAGGCCCATGTGGTGGTGGTTACTTTCCCTACATGAGATACCTAGGCCATGCCATTGTAAAAGTACAGTCGTGGGAGCTCCAGGAAGGACGCTACAGTGTCAGAACATTAATTACTGGTACTGTGACACAGTGCTATCTTCTGGTGGTGGTGCTGGCAGGAGTGCTCTGAAATATGTAATTGCTCTTAACTGATTCAGGAAGCTCGCAGGCATTTCATGGTATCCTGAGTCCTATGTCCAGTCAGCAAGAACCTTGCCTTAATGTGAACAATGCTGTGTCTTCTTGAGAACCTGTGCTAGCCCTGTGCATTTCTGAATTGCTCCGGCCACTACCTATTGATCACCAGCTGCCAGAAGCTTTAATCTGATTAGAGGCAGTAAAACTGGTTTCTATCTCTGGCGCCTGACTCAGGTTTCAGAGCAAGAGAAAAAGTATGACATCACCCCTGCTTGCATCTGTGTTGGGTAGCTAATGAAATTATACGATGGGTTTGAAGACCATTATAGTCAATGTTGATCCTGATTATTATTAAGAGCACTTTCAAATTTACTGCACCACAGGGAAGGCTTGAAAGCATCATTTTTCAAAGGTGTGCACGTTGCATTGGATTGCAGTGAAGAGCTCTGCTGGCTAGAGAGCATGCCGGCAGGACACGGAATGAATTCTGAAATTCATTGGTTAAAAGTACATGTAGTCCTTGTACTGTGGAGATGCGTGCATCCCATCATCGTGTGATAATTGGGCATGAGGGTGACCTTGGGATAAAAGCTCCCTAGGTGTGGCTGGCTCCTAGTTAGGGCAGACAAGTTACAATGTATGCACACAAATATGTGGTTTGTGCTGAATTTCCCAAAGCAGCCTGCTTGGGGGTGTGGCGGCATTCTCCCATCTTCAGTGCTGGCACATTCCGTTCTGCATGTGGGTTGGAGGACCCATTGCCTGTCCCGTGTGGGTGAGTCTCACCTATCATGGAGAGTTCTTTCTGTTGTTAGGCTTGGGATTTTTTTCCCCCAGAACTGTCATTGTTCTTTTAGGAAAGAATTTGGGATCCTTTTGTTTAATCTCAGTGAAAGTCCATACAAAGCTGTTATTCCTACCCAGATTGATATCCCAGACCAGCTGAGCTGTGGTAACTATTGCACTTCAGACTGCACTATGTCCAGGGGAAATTCGCAGGAAGTTATGGCTCTGTTTGGTTGTAGAGGCCTTTCAGTATTTGTCTTATTCTTCTGCCAGGTGCTAAATTGGAAAAAAAAAAAAAGACGTAATTAACACCCGGTATAAACATCTGCAAAGCCACTTCATTGTTCCCCTTTAGATCTGTTCTTAAAACTCTCCTTTGCCGTGATGCCCTGAAAAAACTTAACAATGATTAGCCTGCTGGTGTGCTGAGACCACAATTTATCATACCGACCAATATCATCTCATTGTTTCCCTGTATTCTCCCATCTATCTGTCTACCCATCTGCTGTCTTTGGTCTTAGACTTAGATTGTCAGCTCTTTGGGGCAGGGACCATCATTGTGTTCTGTGTTTGTACAGTGCTTAGCACAGTGGGGTCCTGGTCCTTGACTGGGCTGCTAGGTGCTATGGTAATACAAGCAAATAAATAAATAATCCTCACTTTTGATAGCCACTAGGAAGAGTCGGGGGGGAAATGGCCTTGCCTCTTGTGAGTCTAGCCTCACACAGTTGGTCAGATTTCTGTTACTCTGGGTGATGGATAGCCCAAGTGGATACATGGCCTTAGAAGGTGTCACGGAGTCCCTGGGCGATGCTCTGGAACTGCTCCCCATGAAGTCAGTCAGGACTCTGGGGTAGTCGCCTTTCTGTGAGCAGCCTGTCTTCAGGACACACAGCTCACACAGCTTCCACCTTCCTGGGTCTGACCTCAGAGCATTCAGCATCCTCTGCCTCTCCGTGCGCTTTCCCCCAGCGAGTCCGCTCAGGCGGGGCTCCTGGGGAAGCCAGAGGGTCCTGCACCCCAACTTTGCAGTCAGACGTGACTCTCAGCCAGCCAGTAAAACAGAAGGTTTATTAGACGACAGGAACATGGTCTAAAACAGAGCTTGCAGGTGCAGAGAACGGGACCCCTCTGCTGGGTCCATTCTGGGGGGCAGTGAGCCAGACAACCAGGTCTGCACTTCACTCCATGTCCCAGCCAGCCCCAAACTGAAAACCCCTCCAGCCGCTCCTCCTCTGGGCTTTGTTCCTTTCACGGGCCAGGTGGTCACCTGATTCCTTTGTTCTCCAACCCTTCAGCTCTCACCTTGCAGGGGGGGAAGGGCCCAGGCCATCAGTTGCCAGGAAACAGGGTGTCGGCCATTCTCTGTGTCCAGACCCCTGCACACACCTGCCCTCTAGGGCTCTGCAATGATCATACACCCTTACCCCACCACCTAGATACTTAAGAACTGCATAGGGGAAACTGAGGCACCCCCACACTATTCAGAGGAAACATTAAGAACAGGCCCACTTCGTCACATCTCTCCCCCCTTCGAGATCGAACTGAGCGGGGTCACTTTACCCGGTGACCTGGGGAAGTTTGAAGCCACCAATGTTCCCATGGATGCCCCAGCATCTCTCCCGTTCCTTGGTAGGAGTTACACCAGGCCCTTCCAGTTTCACGCCCTCCCTTAGGTCGGGGGTGGTCGATAGCACTAGCAGGCTGCATGTGGGAAGGTTTCTGCAGCCCATGCCCTTTGGCCACCCCAAAACCCCAGGGGGTCAAACTGGGATTGGGTTTTCTCCCAGAGCTCCAGTCTGGAGGGCTGCAATTCGGGCTCTCTTGGTTAAGGGCCCCCATCTTGACCTGGGCCACATACTGTTCACTTACAGAACTAGCATGGAGACATCCCTTTCCCAACAACCTTGTCTCCCCAACAAGCTGGCCAAACACAGCCACTTGGTTATAGGACGGTATACCTTTCTTAATAGCTTTCACTCCATCTGAGACCTTCTCAAAGCTCTCCACACTGGATCTTTCAACAGGAAAGTCAGTGGATCCATTCACAACAGAAAATTTCTGGCTGTTAGGAACTTAAACTTTCTTGATTAAATCACTTTCACACCCTTCAGTGGCAGTAAACTGCTTGCAAAGACTCCATGAGGATTCCTTTCCCGAGGGCTTTTCTATGCAACAATTCACCCCCTCCCAGAAATTCTGCTCTTACCCTCTTTACCTAGGGCTTGCTCTAGGGGAACACTTTCCTGAGCAACTACAGACTCTTTCTGGGTCTCCCTTACATCCAGAATCACCTCTGGCCCATCAGGCGGATTCCTACACAATCCCCTTTCATGCAAACTTACAGACTTCCTAGATAAAAGGTTAGAAGCATTCTCCTTCCCTTTGCCACACACAAGTTCAGGAATCTTTTCCTTCTTGCTACAGGTTTCCACACCCTCAGTAGGTTCCACAATCACATCACCTTCCTGCTCTCCTTGTGCCCTGGCTAGGATCTCACCCTGATTAGACAGAGTTGCTACACCCTTTCCAACAACACACTAGCAACAGGCAAAATACAAGCACCAGAATTGTCTGGTCTCGGGGATTTTACATAGACCCTAACTGGATGCGACCTAGTTACAGGGCCATTCTCCCGAGCAGACAGAAACTTAGGACCCTTCCCTTCCTGGGCTTTAGCTGAATCCAGAACCAGCTCTGAGACAACTGCATGACCCTCAACCATCACAGGCTGAAAGGCCCCTTCTGTCTGCTCCACAGACCAAGAAGAGCCGGACACACTTTCTCCTTTACCAGACACACAGGTTGGGATCTCATTCCCTTTGTCCCAGCACACAAGGCTGGTCACAGACAACTGCTTGGAGATCAGGGTAGCTCCCTCCATAGGCAAGTCAATACCCCTGACAGAGAGACCCATTTCCTTCACTGTCCCAATTCTCCACCCAGCTAACAGGTAAGGTCCAGGGACTCTCATCTTCCACTCTCCTCGCCTTCCCACCCTGCTGACTGGACACAGCCATCAGCTCACAAGGCTGCCTAGGCTCATCCAAACTTCCCTTACCAAGCACCTTGCCACTCCCCACAGATCCCCTGCCCTGCCTGTGTCTCCCCCCACTCAGCTGGGGTCTCAGCTCCCACTGTGCTCAGCACTGCCCTTGCTGTCCCAGTGGGGGCAGGCCACTGCTTTCCTCACTGCATCAGAGCCAGCGAGAGTCCCCAGTCTGGTGTGCAAGGGGGCAGGGAGCATCTCTCTGTCCCACCGAGTCCCAGGGGTCTGGTTACAGGCAGGCAGGTAGCCTGAGCCTAGCGGCTCCTCCCTGCTGCCAGCCAGGTCATCTGCATTTTCACTGACCATTTCCCTCTCCACCGATTGGTTCCCTGGATTCAAATTCAAACCCTCGGCAGTTACAGGAGCAGGGCCTGGATCCTGTCCCAAAGAGACACAGTCACCCCACAACAGGGTCTCGCAGCTGGTGTCCTGGGGCACCCCAACGGCCAGCCAGCCCCACCCCTCCTGGGTCTGCACAGGGATCTGGGCCATAGGCAGGGCGAGGGGCTTCGTCCCTGGGACCCTCACCCAGCTCACACAGGCCCTCAGCCTCTGAGGCTGCACCACCCAGGGTCTGACACCAGTTCTCTCTGTCCCAGGATCTCGCCACCCCAGGAATGTCTCCCCATTGACCATCCCCTTCCGCTCCCACTGGGGGTCCGAGGGGCCTGACCCCAGGGAACTCCACACAGACATATAGGTTGGGGTCAGGAGTGGGAGCCTGTCCACCTCCCCACCCATCTGGCTGATGGAGTCTGTGGCCTTGGGACCCAGCAAGGGAGCTAGACACCGGGGCTTTTCCGCAGGGTCCCCCTGGTTCAGATCTCCAGCCTGCTCAAAGGCAGTGAGGTGGGCATCCACACCCCCCCCCTTAACTAGGGGCAGCAATTTAGTCTCGAGGTTCCCTGCGGAACTGGCCCCCCGGGATCTATCCCCACTCACCCCGGGGAGGTCCCCTCGGCCTCTCCGCCCCACCACCGCCAGTTCATCCTGCTGCTGCTTCTGCAGCTCTTTCTCGGGCTCTCGCTGTCTCCCACGGTCCTCTTGCTCTCTCAGACTCCGCTCCAATCCCGTCCGTCTCGATCCCCCGATGGGGAACCCGATCGTGAAGACCCCCGTCTGGTCGGGGACAGGAGTCTTGGCGATGCCTGGCTCCCGCTCCAGCTGCTCCCAGATCCTGCTATAGCCCCAGTTGGGGTCAGGAATCTGTTCCTTAGAGCGGTCATCCTCCTCCAGCTGCACGATTAACTCTGCTTTGGTGAACTTTCCAACGCTCAACCCTCTCTTTCTGCACAGGGTTACAATGTCCTTCTTAAGGAGACGGTGACAGGCCATCACTCCGCTCCTCCCAAGTTGTTGTGGACTCACAGGCCCGTGTGCTCTCAGCTCCCCACGGTTTCCAGGGAGAACCCCTAGTGTGCCAGCCCTTCTCGAGGTCACCACCTCTTTGCCAGGGTCGAGCTGCAGACTCCTCCGCCCCTTGGACTGCTCGCTGCAGTCCCCAGGGGAACCCTGTTACTGCACAATCCTTCTCGCTGGTCACACACTCCCAGGGGTTAACCGCCCCCCGAAACCGCTCCTCTCTGAGCCTTCAGCAGGCCTGGTCCTCGGCAATCCCCCTTCGTGTTACTGCTCCCCAGTCACTTACTGCAGGAAGCACCATCCACGGGGTGCAGTACATCCCACCTCTGCCACCAGTTGTCACGGAGTCCCTGGGCGATGCTCTGGAACTGCTCCCCATGAAGTCAGTCAGGACTCTGGGGTAGTCGCCTTTCTGTGAGCAGCCTGTCTTCAGGACACACAGCTCACACAGCTTCCACCTTCCTGGGTCTGACCTCAGAGCATTCAGCATCCTCTGCCTCTCCGTGCGCTTTCCCCCAGCGAGTCCGCTCAGGCGGGGCTCCTGGGGAAGCCAGAGGGTCCTGCACCCCAACTTTGCAGTCAGACGTGACTCTCAGCCAGCCAGTAAAACAGAAGGTTTATTAGACGACAGGAACATGGTCTAAAACAGAGCTTGCAGGTGCAGAGAACGGGACCCCTCTGCTGGGTCCATTCTGGGGGGCAGTGAGCCAGACAACCAGGTCTGCACTTCACTCCATGTCCCAGCCAGCCCCAAACTGAAAACCCCTCCAGCCGCTCCTCCTCTGGGCTTTGTTCCTTTCACGGGCCAGGTGGTCACCTGATTCCTTTGTTCTCCAACCCTTTAGCTCTCACCTTGCAGGGGGGGAAGGGCCCAGGCCATCAGTTGCCAGGAAACAGGGTGTCGGCCATTCTCTGTGTCCAGACCCCTGCACACACCTGCCCTCTAGGGCTCTGCAATGATCACACACCCTTACCCCACCACCTAGATACTTAAGAACTGCATAGGGGAAACTGAGGCACCCCCACACTATTCAGAGGAAACATTAAGAACAGGCCCACTTCGTCACAGAAGGTGCTGCTGATATCGCTTCACAGAGACTGGGTGCTCCACACCTCCACCTACCTGAGCTTCCCCAGCTGGGGTAGGAGAACACCAGCGTGAGTCTTGAACCCTGATTTCTCTGACAAATAGCAATACTGCTAGACATCAGGACACTATAGCTAGAAACTTTGTTTTGCAAAATTGTTAAAAACACCAAAATAAAAAAAGGTACAGCTTAATTCCTTAGACATCTGTGTATATGAATGCGTATCTCCTACTAGCAGCTGTAGCTTCTCATGTTGTACAAATTTAAAGAAATGTCATTAGTAAATACATGTGAAAACGGGAACAGCTTCTGTTGGTGGCAGTGCATGGGGCTGAAGTGTCTCACAGGCTTTGCTAGGAGACAATCAGGTCAGATATGAATATTTCTGTACGCCATATGGACTACTGGCAAAATTTAATAACAAAATTTAAGACCAATTACATGACACCCATGCTTTAAAATCAACCCCACAAAGGGGACTTAACACTTAATGTTTTTAGGCATGCCCGTAGCCTAGAGAAATCACCAGCGGGCATGGGGCTGGCCGTAACCCTCCCCAGTGCAGTGGCTGTGCCAGAGTGCACTGGTGGTGTGTCTGGGGCGCCCTGGTGACCCTAGCTGGTGGAACAGCTCTGTGGGAAATGTCACCTGCCAGTGTATGACAGAGCAGACCCGAGGATGCTCTAACTTGAGTTTGGGGTTGGGGATGGGGAAGTTTGGCCTTGAGTAGCCCCAGAGATCAGGAGGTGGAAAGGTGTCAGAAAGCCTCCAATGCCCCTGCCCACTTGCATGCACCATGAGCTTCTCTGGGGCACCTGGGAATCTGGCTCATGATGTATAACCTGAAACACAGAAACTTTAAAGTGCTCTAGAAGTCTGGATCTAGCTGTTTAGAACTGGTGATTTTTCTTCTGAGGATTGTATTCCCAGACAGCTACCTCATGGACAGCAACCACTAAGGTTGTCTGGCTCCCAAACTGGCCTACTGAGACATGTTCAGGAATCACTATCTCATAGCCACCAATTTACAGGCAGTATTCAAGGGCACATGAATGTGCGGTATTTATAGCTGAAACTCTATATTTGGCAAATCCTACTGCTTATTGGGGCTGCCTATGCCTGGAATTCCCCATTCTGCCTCTGTAACACATTCCTAAGGGTTTTTTCAAATTAACAGCTTGGCCACCCCAGAGGAATCGTCTCATTTTATCCTGTGCTAGGAGTCACATTTATTTCTGCATCCTGGTGTTATTCTGCACTTCCAAACCTGGCTATAAAGCCATTGTTTTAGTTGTATAATAGATAAGAAACAGTTGACGGCACAACATATTTCCTAGTGTGGATAACATCGCTCAGTCTTCCAAAGAGAGAGGACAATGTGATGAGAATGGAATTGTGTCATTCTAACCCATTTGAAACTTTCTGTGCATTAAATCATAACTGTGTTTCAAAGACGTACAGGGCCAGCCTCAACCTGGCAGAGAAATGTTAATTAATACCATGGATATACAGAATTATTTTAGAAGACAGAAGTGAAGACAGAAACACACTAAGTGAAAATGGTGAGTTTTCAGTCAACAGCGGATTCTTAGTTGTTACCAACAATTCCATCTCTCACAATATCCTGACGATATCTTAAATCACTTTACAATCATTAAAGTCAAACAAAAGGAAAAATATCAAAAGAACACAGAGAGAAGACATATTGCCCCACAAGACCTTTTGTTGTTATGGAATTTCTACAGATAGTTTAAAAACATTGGGATTGAGTGTGTGCTTGTTTATTTTAAATTTTCTCACCAGTTATTTGACACCTCGGTGCCTGGGAGCTCAGTCCCCGACACAGCTAGACACAGATCCTAAAATAGTCAGACAGGTCAAAATTAGTGAGCCATGCATTCCTGGCTACGAGCCATAGATTTTTTTTTTTTTTTTTTTTTAATGCTGGAATTCCACTATAGGGACATTAAACCCTATGACGGCAGTAATATTAGAACCAATGTCCTGAAAATGAGAAATTCCAGTGAAATGATGTATTATACAACATATTTTCCAGCCCTCTGCACCAGCAGTGAAGCTCTGCATATATTTTGCTCCTTCATTTTCATATAGATTATATTGCCCATCCGCGTGCTGCAGCATGTTGGAGAACAGTGAGATTGGGTGACACAGTACTTTGCGATAGAGATCAATCCACAAATGGGTCCTCTAGCAGTTAGCCAGAACTAGTGGCTTTGAAAATACTGAAGAATTAACAAATACTTCCTTTACTATTTTTACCTGGGTGGTAAGATCTGCTATCATGTACAGCAGCAGTGAAACAGGACATGTAATTCCTAGAACGGGTTGAGAGGATTGGGGATTGGGGTGAAGAAACTGGCCCCAAACCACTGAAAGTAATAAGGTGGTCACTTGGGGAGAGTTTTTAAGTTGTCTGAATACAAATGCAAGAAACAGGAACATTAAAATAAGGCAATTCCAAAGACAGTAGAGACCGGGTAAAGCGTAACCAAATTGTAGCAAGTTTTTTTTCCTTTCAGACATCATATTTCTTAACAGAGTCATTTAAGAGGGCTTTGTCATTTATGCTAAATCAATTTTCATTTAGTACACAGAAAATAGGCCTGATTCTGATCTCACTTACACTCATGTAAATCAGAAGTAACTCCCATTGAAGTCAGGATGTTCCAAACTGCTCTGAGGTCAGCACCAGGCCCAGAAAGTTAATCTAGTTTTTACAATACATCTCTTAATGTGCTGATGACATGTGTTGTTTTAGCTGGTTTAAAAGAGCTTCACTGTATTTCTGCAAACAGGATCTTTTGGTTTGAGTCACAGAAAGTATATTTTTAGTAGCCCTATTCCTTTCAAAGAGCTGTGCTTAAGTGGACTGTTATATGTCACAGGTCAGATTGTGGTCCATGGCTATGTCCTCTTTGAGTCTCTTTGTTAGCGCATAGCGGATGAAGGGAGGCCTTAGCCAGACTTCTGGGGGTTCTCCTAAAGTAACAGAGTGCCTGAATGTCATCCACTCTTATTCATATATAGGGGGCATTCCTGGCCATCTCAGAGGTGTAAAGGGGGAGGAGTGTGTGTGAAGGTAAAGTTCAGCAATTCCTGGATAATGGAGCAATGCTTAGTGGGCAATTCTAGCCAATGGAGCAGCCCTAAGGCCATGGCTTAGAGCAGGGGTGGGCAAACTACGCCATTGTCAAAGCCATCAGATATTTTAATTCGGCCCCCAAGCTCCCGCCGGGGAGCAGGGTCTGGGGCTTGCCTCGCTCCGGCACTCCAGCCAGGGAGCAGGGTCAGAGGCTTCCCCAACTCTGCATGTGCCGTGGCTCCGAGCAGCTCCCGGAAGCAGCAGCATGTCCCCCCTCCAGTTCCTAAGGGTAGGATGCAGCTAGGGGGCTCTGTATGCTGCCCAAGCCCCAAGCACCACCCACACAGCTCCCATTGGCCAGGAACCGCAGCCAATGGAAGCTACAGGGGCGGTGCCTGCGGATGGGACAGCTCACAGAGCCGCCTGGCTGTGCCTCCGTGTAGGAGCTGGAGGAGGAACATGCCGCTGCTTCTGAGAGCTGCTTGAGGTAAGCACCATCTGAAGCCTGCACCCCTGACCCCCTCCCATACCCCAAACCCCTGGCCCAGCCCTGATCCCTCCCCCCGCTGCTATTCAAACCCCTTGGTCCCAGCCTGGAGCACTGTTCTGCACCCTAAGCCCCTCATCCCCAGCCCCACCCCAGAGCCCACACCCCCAGCCGGAGCCCCTCCCCCCCCGCATTCCAACCCCCTGCCCCAGCCAGGAGCCTCCTCCCATACTGTGAATTCCTCATTTCTGGCCCCACCCCAGAGCCTGCACCCTCACCTGCTCCCACACCCCAACCCCAATTTCATGAGCATTCATGTCTCCCCATACAATTTCCATACCCAGCTGTAGCCCTGGGGCCAAAAAGTTTGCCCACCCCAGCTCAGAGCCGTCTTTCCCTATCCACCCTAGGCCCTGCACCTAGTGAACCAGATGAAGGGATCTGGCCCTACAAATGCTAGATTTTAGGGTAACAGGCTTAATTATACCCCTACTGGGCTCATGAGAAACTGTTAGGGCTATAGAAGAGAAAATGGCTGAGAAATTAATAACTGTAAAAGAAAATTGGGAAGTATCTAGAGAGAAGACTGCCTGAAGGTTGCTCTAATTTACAACAGCTTTCCATGGCTTTTAGGTGTTGCCAAGACATAAGGACACCATAGCCTGTCCCACGTGCCGGGAGTTGTTAAACTGGCTGAAAGCCAAGTGGGTATCTCTTCTGACTCAGGGAATTCCCAGGTAGTTGGTTAAACCAGTATTCTTGCTGCTTTGTACTGAAGGGGAGGCAAAGACCAGCCAGAGTGGGGTCCAGAATGTCTATCTCAGATATTTCCAGAATTGAAGAAGTCCCCCCTGCATGTTTTGCTCCATTTGTTTAAATGAAATGAAATTCACAAAAATAAAACCACCAAGCAGGCAGGTGAATTCAGAAAACTCCATCTGTGAACTGAAAAGTACAATAGGAGTTATATTGATATTTTTTGCACATTAGTGCTGAGGAGCGAGATTCACTGTGTTTCACGTTCATTGGTCCTGAATCCTAGAGAACTACACTTCAATTACAGTCCAATATACAGTTTTCATAGAATCACAGAATCATAGAATATCAGGGTTGGAAGGGACCTCAGGAGGTCATCTAGTCCAACCCCCTGCTCAAAAGCAGGACCAATCCCCAATTAAATCATCCCAGCCAGGGCTTTGTCAAGCCTGACCTTAAAAACTACTAAGGAAGGAAATTCCACCACCTCCCTAGGCAACGCATTCCAGTGTTTCACCACCCTCCTAGTGAAAAAGTTTTTCCTAATATCCAACCTAAACCTCCCCCACTGCAACTTGAGACCATTACTCCTTGTCCTGTCCTCTTCCACCACTGAGAATAGTCTAGAACCATCCTCTCTGGAACCACCTCTCAGGTAGTTGAAAGCAGCTATCAAATCCTCCCTCATTCTTCTCTTCTGCAGACTAAACAATCCCAGTTCCCTCAGCCTCTCCTCATAAGTCATGTGTTCCAGACTCCTAATCATTTTTGTTGCCCTTTGCTGGACTCTTTCCAATTTATCCACATCCTTCTTGTAGTGTGGGGCCCAAAACTGGACACAGTACTCCAGATGAGGCCTCACCAATGTTGAACAGAGGGGATACGATCACGTCCCTCGATCTGCTCGCTATGCCCCTACTTATACATCCCAAAATGCCATTGGCCTTCTTGGCAACAAGGGCACACTGCTGACTCATATCCAGCTTCTCGTCCACTGTCACCCCTAGGTCCTTTTCCGCAGAACTGCTGCCTAGCCATTCGGTCCCTAGTCTGTAGCTGTGCATTGGGTTCTTCCGTCCTAAGTGCAGGACCCTGCACTTATCCTTATTGAACCTCATCAGATTTCTTTTGGCCCAATCCTCCAATTTGTCTAGGTCCCTCTGTATCCTATCCCTGCCCTCCAGCGTATCTACCACTCCTCCCAGTTTAGTATCATCCGCAAATTTGCTGAGAGTGCAATCCACACCATCCTCCAGATCATTTATGAAGATATTGAACAAAACCGGTCCCAGGACCGACCCCTGGGGCACTCCACTTGACACTGGCTGCCAACTAGACATGGAGCCATTGATCACTACCCGTTGAGCCCAACAATCTAGCCAACTTTCTACCCCTTTTGTCAGAAGATACACCAAACAGCTAATCCATGATAATTTTCACTAGCCTAACACATTTCACTATTTCCTTTACAATCATTAACTGCCTGTTCATTGGATGTTCTATCTATACAATACCATACAATGCAACCTGTTAACTGAGAGGGAAGGAGGGCAGGGAGAGTGAAAGCACTCTAATTTCTCATCAGGGTAACAAAAGATAAGAAAAAATATTAAGACAGAAGATAATAGGCTCCTGAACTGAGGAGGTGTGAATCTGCAATATGACAGTCTTGGGTCCTGATTCTAACCTCAGTTAAATCAGGAGTATGTGCACTGAAGTCAGTGTAAAACAGTTGAAAGATCAGAATTGGGACCTAGGTTCTGGGGTGATGATTTGTTTAAGCAAAGGGTTTATGGAGCTAGATTCTGCTTTCATTTCCACGAGAATGATTCTGGAGTAACTTAATCAAAGTCACAGGTATTACTCTGGATTTATACCAGTGTAACTGAGATCAGAATATGGTCCATGGAATGCAATTTGTATGTTGATTTTATGGCCTAAAATTCTTTGGGGGACATAGATTTAAAATAAAGGTTACCTACCATTCCAAATTTTCTTAAATTAAATTCTTGTAGGTTTAGACTTCTCTGCTTTCTGCTAGATGCTAGAACGTGATCACCAAGCAACGAACATATCTGAAGATTGCTCAGGAAACTGGATGAGCAAGACAAGGATTCCTAGCAAGCATTATACATGCCAGACCACATAGGAAGGAAAGCTTAGCACTGAGACAATTAACTACCCACACTGATTAGATCAAAAGTAAGTATGCTGGGCCTACGTCTCCTCTCACTTCCCTTAGTTTTATATTGATGTAACTGGATTGATTTCAGCGGGGCTACTGCTGATTCAAATCAGTGAAAAAAGAATGAAGCTCATCATTTAAAAAAGGTGATTGTAGACACTGCAACATGGATAGACATGGTCAGATTATGAAGGATCATTGTCTGAAGTGACTGTGCATGAAGTGGCAGCTGCATTGCTATCTTTGTTTCATGGTTAGTTTTTTTCATAGATGACCTGATTTTCAGAAGGTCTTCAACACCCCAAACTCCCACTGACTTCAGTAGGAATAGTGAGTGTTCAGCACCTTGGAAAATCAGGCCAAACAGTCCACCACCTCCCTAGCTAACCCGTTCCAGTGCTTCACCACCCTCCTACTGAAATAATTTTTCCTAATATTGAACCTAGACCTCCTCCACTGCAACTTGAGACTGTTGCTTCTTGTCTTGTCATCTGCCATCACTGAGAACAGCCTAACTGGATCCTCTTTGGAACACCCCTTCAGGTAGTTGAAGGCTGCTATCAAATCATAGAATCACAGAATCATAGAATATCAGGGTTGGAAGGGATCTCAGGAGGTCATCTAGTCCAACCGCCTGCTCAAAGCAAGACCAATCCCCAATTAAATCATCCCAGCCAGGGCTTTGTCAAGCCTGACCTTAAAAACTTCTAAGGAAAGAGATTCTACCACCTCCCTAGGTAATGCATTCCAGTGTTTCACCACCCTCCTAGTGAAGAAGTTTTTCCTAATATCCAACCTAAACCTCCCCCACTGCAACTTGAGACCATTACTCCTTGTCCTGTCCTCTTCTACCACTGAGAATAGTCTAGAACCATC
The DNA here is from genome assembly GCF_965140235.1 of Caretta caretta. Taxonomy (NCBI): domain Eukaryota; kingdom Metazoa; phylum Chordata; order Testudines; family Cheloniidae; genus Caretta; species Caretta caretta. Next base: position 44,543,483 of record NC_134210.1, on the reverse strand, counting down.
CTCTCTGGAACCACCTCTCAGGTAGTTGAAAGCAGCTATCAAATCCCCTCTCATTCTTCTCTTCTGCAGACTAAACAATCCCAGTTCCCTCAGCCTCTCCTCTTAAGTCTCTCTCCAATTTATCCACATCCTTCTTGTAGTGTGGGGCCCAAAACTGGACACAGTACTCCAGATGAGGCCTCACCAATGTTGAATAGAGGGGATACGATCACGTCCCTTGATCTGCTCACTATGCCCCTACTTATACATCCCAAAATGCCACTGGCCTTCTTGGCAACAAGGGCACACTGCTGACTCATATCCAGCTTCTCGTCCACTGTCACCCCTAGGTCCTTTTCTGCAGAACTGCTGCCTAGCCATTCGGTCCCTAGTCTGTAGCTGTGCATTGGGTTCTTCTGTCCTAAGTGCAGGACCCTGCACTTATCCTTATTGAACCTCATCAGATTTCTTTTGGCCCAATCCTCCAATTTGTCTAGGTCCCTCTGTATCCTATCCCTGCCCTCCAGCGTATCTACCACTCCTCCCAGTTTAGTATCATCCGCAAATTTGCTGAGAGTGCAATCCACACCATCCTCCAGATCATTTATGAAGATATTGAACAAAACCGGCCCCAGGACCGACCCCTGGGGCACTCCACTTGACACCGGCTGCCAACTAGACATGGAGCCATTGATCACTACCCATTGAGCCCGACAATCTAGCCAACTTTCTACCCACCTTATAGTGCATTCATCCAGCCCATACTTTTTTAACTTGCTGACAAGAATACTGTGGGAGACCATGTCAAAAGCTTTGCTAAAGTCAAGAAACAATACATCCACTGCTTTCCCTTCATCCACAGAACCAGTAATTTCATCATAGAAGGCGATTAGATTAGTCAGGCATGACCTTCCCTTGGTGAATCCATGCTGACTGTTCCTGAACACTTTCCTCTCATGTAAGTGCTTCAGGATTGATTCCTTGAGGACCTGCTCCATGATTTTTCCGGGGACTGAGGTGAGGCTGATCCTGTAGTTCCCAGGATCCTCCTTCTTCCCTTTTTTAAAGATTGGCACTACATTAGCCTTTTTCCAGTCATCTGGGACTTCCCCCGTTCGCCACGAGTTTTCAAAGATAATGGCCAATGGCTCTGCAATCACAGCCGCCAATTCCTTCAGCACTCTCGGATGCAACTCATCCGGCCCCATGGACTTGTGCACGTCCAGCTTTTCTGAATAGTCCCTAACCACCTCTTTCTCCACAGAGGGCTGGCCATCTACTCCCCACATTGTGATGCCCAGCACAGCAGTCTGGGAGCTGTCCTTGTTAGTGAAGACAGAGGCAAAAAAAAGCATTGAGCACATTAGCTTTTTCCACATCCTCTGTCACTAGGTTGTCTCCCTCATTCAGTAAGGGGCCCACACTTTCCTTGGCTTTCTTCTTGTTGCCAACATACCTGAAGAAATCCTTCTTGTTACTCTTGACATCTCTTGCTAGCTGCAGCTCCAGGTGCGATTTGGCCCTCCTGATTTCATTCCTACATGCCCGAGCAATATTTTTATACTCTTCCCTGGTCATATGTCCAACCTTCCACTTCTTGTGAGCTTCTTTTTTATGTTTAAGATCTGCTAGGATTTCACCGTTAAACCAAGCTGGTCGCCTGCCATATTTACTATTCTTTCGACTCATCGGGATGGTTTGTCCCTGTAACCTCAACAGGGATTCCTTGAAATACAGCCAGCTCTCCTGGACTCCTTTCCCCTTCATGTTAGTTGTTCCCCTTCAAATCCCCCCTCACTCTTCTTTTCTGCAGACTAAATAATCAGTACTAGAACTCCATTGTCTGAGTGTGATGCAGACCAGCTTGTGGTGTGCCTGTAGAAGACAAATACCTCGATAACAGTCTGTGCCTATAGTGCCAAGTTCATTAAGAGAAACTCTTCCATCAGAGAAATCAAATTTCCTGGATGAAACATTTATGTTGAAAAGAAATACACTTCTGCTATTAATTTATATGGTGCCCAGAGGGTACCTTTGTTTGTGTTATATAGAGTGGCTCATAAAGAGTCCTGATTTGGGATACAGGACTCAAAAACAATGCTGCTTTCACAGATGAATGGTGAATGAGACACCTTATAAAACAAACAATGAAGTAACCTCAGGGTACCATGCAGGTTTATTATAAAACACTGAAATGTGGAATGACAAAAAATGAGAAATATGACAAATAACAAAATACTGCTTATTTTAATAACCTTTGCTAGAGTTTCTTTCCCCTGATGTAACTTTAAAATGAACAATCCCTACAATTGAAGTGGAACAAGCAGTTCGTTTCAACAGCATGAAGCATCCTCTGCCTTCAGTTGTAGGGATAGGAATATTTAGCCAGTCCAGATATGTGACTATCCTGGAGCACTTTATTATAAAGGAATCAGGCAAAGAACAGTACAAGCCCTGGACGGCCATCTTTTCCATTACAAGAGAGGATTTCCAGCCATCATAGGTTGTAATTATGACGAGAAAAGGGCTGTAATGAGGATTCTGAATTTTAAATCTTTTCCATTGCTGACTTCTAGGAGACTCTTAGGTTCCTTGCTCCCTCCCTCACCGGGGTTTGATTGTTCCATTAATATATTGCACCTGGAAAACTCGTAAAAAAGAGATTTTTCGCAATACAGGGAACTCTCTGCATGGTTGGTAATCAGGATTGGGAATGGAGCAGCAGAGGGAGGGCGACAGGTGATCTGTATGTAGGGGTAGAGGGACCCACATAATCCTTCCCAAACTCCAGTTGATATGACGGTGGGAAATTAATGCAGCATGATACTGGATTAATTAGTCTGTAGCTCTCTCTGTATTGAAGATATCCCCTTGAAGGCTCCTGGGGGCAGCTGCTTCCGGGGAGGAAAGGCAGGGGAGGAGCTCAAGGGAGTTTCCTTAGAACTCAGGGGGCTGTGAGAGAGAGGTGGAGGTGCAGGACTGGCTTTATGCCATTCAAAGTTTCTTTTTAAATAAGGAGGATCCTCAATTGGCTATTTAGGCCAATTTAAGGTATACTATACCGAGCTGGATCAATGCAAAGCAGCGTTAGCGGCTCTGAGTCTGAGCCTGGAATTCATACTCCTGCTACCTTGTTTATACCACACAAGTGAGCATGAGATTGTTGCTACCATAATATGAATAATAAATAAAAATAATAGTGGTGTGTGGCTGGGGAACAAATAGGAGCAGAGGGGAAATCATAGAAGATTAGAGTTGGAAGAGACCTCAGGAGGTCATCTAGTACAACCCCATGCTCAAAGCAGGACCAACCCCAACTAAATCATCCCAGCCAGGGTTTTGTCAAGCTGGGTCTTAAAAACCTCTAAGGATGGAGATTCCACCATCTCCCTAAGTAACCCATTCCAGTGCTTCACCACCCTCCTACAGAAATAATTTTTCCTAATATCGAACCTAGACCTCCCCCACTGCAACTTGACAAGACAAGGAGCAATGGTCTCATCTGCCACCACTGAGAACAGCCTAGCTCCATCCTCTTTGGAACCACCCTTCAGGTAGTTGAAGGCTGCTATCTCACTCTTCTTTTCTGCAGACTAAATAATCCCAGTTCCCTTAGCCTCTCCTCATAAATCATGTGCTGCTGATCATTTTCATTACCTTCCGCTGGACTCTCTTCAATTTGTCCACATCCTTTCTGTAGTGGGGGGCCCAAAACTGGACGCAATACTCCAGATGTGGCCTCAGCAGTGCCGAATAGAGGGGAATAATCACTTCCCTCGATCTGCTGGCAATGCTCCTACAAATGCAGCCCAATATGCCATTAGCCTTCTTGGCAACAAGGGCACACTCATATCCAGCTTCTCATCCACTGTAGTCCCCAGCATAGGCGCCGACTCTGTGGGTGCTCCGGGACTGGAGCACCCACGGGGAAAAATTGGTGGGTACCCTTTACATCCTTTATCAACTAAATGAGGGGTGTCCAGAGCTGCAGGCTTTGTGGGATTGTAATTGCTGCGAGAGGTTGGAGCCCCTCCTTTGCTAAGGTAGGTTTTCTTAACTACACTATTCTACCACCTTGTAGCCAGATCAGGCAGCAGCAAGTTATGTCTGATCACTAGCTCAGCAGAAACGAGGTCATGAAAATGACTGACTTGTACACCACACACCACTGTTCACGTGTTTGCTTCTTCAGAACACTGGTCACGCAGCTTGTGGTTATGTTGGCTCAGTCTTCGAATAAGAGATGAGCGTATGACAGGTGTAAAAAGTCTAGACAGAGAAGTATCCTTGTTCTCTCAGGAGCATGCTGCTTCTTTTTTTAAAAAGTGTCCCCCCCCAAATACTCTCCCCACAGTATTAGGCGCTTCTTTGTTTTGCAGCAGTTTGAAATCCCTGGCACTTTTCCTCTTTGAATTCAAAGAGCCTTGTCTGAAGTGTAAAATCATTGGTTAGCTAAGCCAATTATCTAGAGAAAGAGGATTATTTTTCTTTTGATTATGGGAACGACCTTATGCAGAATGTTTGAAAGGTTAACTTTTTGCCTGCCTGCAACCACACTCTTGAAATGCAATCAGGGTTTATCTGGTCAGATACAAGATGTCATTTTTTTTTTTACTTGCTAGCTAAGAAAATGTATAGGAAGGATTTTAGGACTTGGTTCTCCTTTGGTCTGGTATGAAAGCATTCCATAGAAGTTTGGTGGATTGTACTGAAATGTCTGTTTTGTTTAGCATAGACAAGGAGGAAGATATTAATGGCAAGATGCTACTATGCCAGAAAGAAAGGGCAAGCGATGTGCTTGTGTGCTGCAGTGTCCTGTGTGGAAACTGAGCTAATTTCTTATCTCATTTACTCCAGACTTACATAAGGACCAACTCCTTTGAATTTATGCCAGTGTAAATGAGAATCTGGCTTATTGTCTGCAGCATGATGTTTTTTTCATAACCCAAATTGCCAGTGGGTAAAACTGAGGGAGCGGGCCAGGATTTGAGTGCTACTCACTTTTCTGCCCTCAAGAGATCAATATAGAATTGATGTGTTGAACCTGTCTCAGTGGAAGACGGCAAACTAGGAACACTTCTGGATCATGTGAACCCCTGGCAAGAAGGAACAATAGATGGGAGGGAATAACAAACAGCCATGGCCAGATTGTCCCCTCTTTGCTAGCCAGTGATGTTACAGTTCAGAAAAGGTTCTTTGAATTCAAAGAGGAAAAGTGCCAGGGATTTCAAACTGCTGCAAAACAAAGCTCTGGGAAGGGGCTTCTTCTGGTGAAGAAATCTGCATGAAGATTCCCTGTTTGTCCCAAACCTTGCAGTTCCCTGAGGCCAGGGTCATCTCTGCAGAGGTCCATTGCCCATGCACTGGATCCATTCCCTGGCAGCCCCTCCTGGTTCCCTGGCAGTATGGCTCCAGAGGAGCTATGCTAGGAGCCAGACAGGCCACCAGGACAGCTGGAGTAAGACAGGAGGCTCTGCAGAAAAGCTATTACAGTTTGACCCTGTGTCATCTTCTTTGGTTAAGTTCTGTGGGGCCAGAGTGAAGACAGAGTGCATTTTCCCTACGCAGCACCAGCCCTGCCTTCTCCCAGCACGAGACCCAATCCTGCCCCAGTGAAGGCAATGAGAATGACTTGAATAGGATCAGGAACAGGCCAGTGGACTCTAGATACGTGGAGGGGGCTCAGCCAGGTCAGCAGGGAAGGCAGGTAGTGCTACAGAGCCCCCATTTCCACCTGGAAGTGGGTATGTATATCCTGGGGGGTGGGGTGGAAGGTGCAAGGCTTAAATCTGGCCCTCAGTAAGGTGGAAGATATTTGTCATAATGAAACAGACCAATGATCCATCTACATTACCATCGTGTCTCTGAAAGGACCAAAAAATGTTACAGAACCTTAAATGATTTGTAGATTTAAAACCTGTCACTGCTTCCCTCTGAAAGGTCCTGTCCGACAAATCCAACCACGGGGAACAAAGCACTGTGTTTTTGTTAAAATGGTCAGTCAGCCACAGGCACGTTTAAATTGTCGTCAGTGGGTTTCAGAGTCAAACCTCAGCTGGAATGAATGTGGCAGTCCCCCACTCTCAGAGCGGTTGTTTCCATGTGCAGACTCAGGAAAACAGAACTGAACTGGTTCCCCTTTGGAAGCTTGCCTCTGCAGCTATGTGGTAAGGGCTAGCAACATCCTTTTGTAAAATGCAAACTGGAATTTGGCAGAAAAAGCTGTAAATACAAAAATTAACTGACAGACCCTAAATCTACCGTAGTCTGGGCAGTACCCTTATCCAGACCCCAGCACACATTTCCAGTGCCCAAGTTATAACTGAGCCTGTCATGGCTACTGAGTCCTGCACTGTCAGTGTCAAACTGTGCAAAGCACTTTGATACCTTGAGCATAACAGCTGCTATAAAAATCTAATTGTATTCCAAAACTGATGTTAATATAATAGTCTCCCAGCTAATGGAGGACTTCATGGTGCACATTTAATTTCTTTAATGTTAACGTTCTAGACAAATTTAGACATGGTACAAGGATTTTTCCTTTTAATTTCTTTTCTGTTCTCGCTTTGCACATGACGTTCTGTGATGTTTGTGTTGCACATTGTTCTGACTGGTTTTGGTTTGCATTGATAAACATGTAAGGAAACTAGAAATGCATTAGGAGTTGGGGGGGGCTGCAGAGTGCCATTTAAAATGGGGGGGGCTATGCAGGGTGTGTGATGCAGGGGAGGAGGGTGTGCAGGCAGGGCTCTCCCCCCATGATGCCCTGCCCCCTTCCTGGCCCTGGTGTTGCCAGATCACCTGCCCTGAGCTGGCCTGTGGCCTGCCAAAAAGTGGTTGGGCTGTGGCCCAGGTGGTCGCCCAGCTCTGTGACCTATGAGACTGCCTTCCGCTTGGGATCCCCCCAAAATCACTCTTTGTAAGTGCTGGAGAGTCCACAACTTTCAGAGTTGTAGATTTTAAGGCTGGAAGAGACCATTAGACCATCTAATCTGACCTCCAACTTAATTGTGGCTTTAGAGAAAAAGCAATGCTCTTTCTGAATAGTCTAATGTCAAGCAGAAACTCAGGGGCTCTTTACAGCTTAATATTTGAAATGCATTTAGCTGGGTGCTCAACCCTCCTTTAATAGTTGTTTTAGTAGTTAACTAATAAGAGTTTGCTTACTCTGTCTTGGCCTTTTGAGGGCAGTGTCACCTAATACTTGGTGGACACGATATACTTGGCCAGCAAAACAGTGTTTATATCTCCTCACTGTAAGGGCCTGATCCAAAGCCCATTGAAGTCAAAGGACGTCTTTTTACTGACTTCAACAGGTTTTGGATTTGGCTCTCAAGCACTCACTCTGAGCTGCCCTGCCAGAGCCAGATCTGCGGGCAGTGTACATCATTGAATTCAATGTTTTGACATTTTTCCTGAGAGATTCATAGATTTTTAGCTAGATGGGACTATTCTGATCATCTAGTCCGACTTTCTGCATACATGGGCCATATATTTTCACCAAGTAATATCTGCATCAAGCCCATAACTTTTATCTGAGTTATAACCTTTCTTTTAGAAAGACACCCAGGCTTAATATAACGACAGTAAGTGATACAGAATCACCACATCCCTAGGTAAGTCCCCAATGGAGTCCTGAAAACGGGTACTGGCATACAGCTGCTTCAACACTTAATGGCTTGCGGGGATAGAAGAATTTTGCTGTGGATCCAAAGTCTAGTGGATGGGAAGTAGTTCCCGTTCTTTCTCTCCTTCTCTCTCTCTCAAACATTTTTTAAGAACTGATACAATCTGGAAGCATTTTTAGTTCCTCAAACAATGTAAAGAGCGATATGAAGCTTGGTGATTTTGGTGGTAACCTGTTCTTGGGATCCACACTACATCCTTATCCTTTCTCACCTCTCTGCTGCTTTGTGTACAGTTGGTTAGTCCCTCTTCCTTGGTATCTTGTCCTCCCTTGGCTTTTGTGGTACTGTTCTCTCTTCTCACAAAACTCCTGGGAAGAGGGTATAGGCCTCTCCTGTTCTATGGGGCCTCCTTTGCTCACCTCCTTCTTTCCCTGAGTGGCCTCATTATTTACAAACTCAGCATGGTTGCCTGCAGACTCCCCAGTTGATTTTTCCACTCCAATGTATACAACTCAATCCTTCCCCTTCTCCAGCAGACTTGTACGAGTGCCTGTCTCTGTCAGCCTTCTCCAGCCTCGCTTAAATCCTCATCAAAATGTCTATTCCTTTCTGTATCCTGGTGTATCTTTCTCTGTCCCTCTTGCCTGAGTGCCTTTTATCACCTTTTGTTGGGGTGTTGTACTCTGTTTGGAGACAGGTTACAGGGTGTCTGCACTGCAAGGCAGCCAATGGGAGGCTACCTGCAGGTCATGACTTGGCCATGATTCTGACCCAGCTAAGCAGCAGCCCCTTGGAGCCCCAAATTGCTTTTGAAAACACTCTTGGAAAGCTCATTCCCAATTCTACATCCCAAACCCACCTCTGTGGGGCACAGGGGACCCAGAGAACTCGGGGCACTTTGATCAAAATCTCATCTATGCCCAGCTCTGAACTGTCTGCAAATAGTTGCCCAGTTGGCTACTTGTGCCGGCTTTTTAAAATGTCGATATAAACCAGTGGCTGTGGAGCACCACTTAAAGTGTGTGTGTGGGACCATAATGCCACCTCCATGCTGTGCTGCCGCCTCCCTCCCTGCACTGACCCTCCTCTTTCCCTCTCAGGTGCCCCCCACCAGTAGCCTTACTCCCAGACCAGGAGCCCTTAAACCCCGCCCCCCCTTGACAAAGTCCTACTACTGTCCCCTCCCAGGAGTCCCTGCTTCCCGCACCCCATTCCTTCTCTTACCCCTCCCTGCTGGTGAGCCTCACCCTTGGGTGACGGGTCTATCCCAGTTCCTGGCTGGTCCCTAGAGCTGAGAGAAGCTGTCATGGTTTCAGCAGCTGCCAGGTTAGGGCCTGGCATGCCACACGCCCCACATGAAGAGTAGGAGCCAGGAGCTGGCCGGGGCGTGCTCCCAGTCATAGTGTGCACGGCTGCTAGTTACAAAATTGCTGCACACATGTGCACAGCAAAACGGTTACATTTCTTGATTGGCAACCAGCAAGAGCATAGAACAAATGGTCAGGCCATGACTCAGGTGGCATCCCTGGCTCTGCTGCCTCTGGTATAAACAATTGACTGGGCCTTCACCTCTGACTGAGCCTCCTAGTATATCCCTCCTTCCTTTCCTCCAGCTCAGTAGTTTGTCACAGCTCTAAGTGTCTCTTTCTTCCCTTTCTGTTCCTTCCTCCTCCTCCCCCACTGTTTTTTTTTTGGCATTTTTTTTCTATTTTATGTCTGCTGGATTTTCCCATTACAGTAGAACTGCAGTTAACGTTTGGCTTAATCCCTGAAAGACATCACGCTCAGAGTTTTTTCTCCAGAGAAGAGGTGTTGGCTCACAAAACTGAAGAGATTTTAACCTCATTACCTCAAATAATGATCTACATCAGTCATAAAAATGAGGAGGCTGAAGCAAACCTGAGGTGATGCCGCCTCCACTGCAAAATTAGACATTTTTTTTGAATAAGGCTAATGATCAAACACTCTTCTGAAGGACAAGTGGAGCCTTTATAGACAATGTTGTCTACCTAGCTGGAATAAACATGCTGTTTGTTGGGTGAACCAGTGGGGTGCTGTGTTACTTAGCTGGCACTTGACACTGCATTTTGGATTTACTGTATGTTTTTAAGTACCTTCTGTTGTCTGGAAGAGATACAGGAAAAAGCAGGAGGAAAGTAATAGGCAGATGTAATTGGCCCTAGAAATAGCAGTCTCTGAGCTGGCCTTGAGGTGGGACAGAAACATAGCTCAGAGTATGTGTAAGTCATGAAGATTTTGAAACACAAAACTGCTAATGGCATAAAACTGCTAGTCATGGTTATGGAAACAAATTGTTTCCTCCATGCTGCATGGAGCAAGCCGGTTGACAAGGTTCTGTCTTAATTTCTTAATTTAACAGTAACTATTGGCAGCTTTACCTGAATCCTGGAAATGGTGTTGTTGGGGCTGGGGATGAGGACTGCTTCTATTGCTGAACCAGGGGGGCACAAGGATTATGGGATTTAGCCCTGGTCTGCAGTACAGAGTTAGGTTGATGTAAGGCAGATGTTGACCTAACTCTGTAAGCGTCTACACTAAAATGTAGCTCCCACCGATGTAGCTCACCCGCTACGCTGACTTAACGCCACCTCCATGAGAGGCATAGTGCTTAGGTTGATGTAGTTAGGTTGACGCAATGTCAGTGCAGACAGTGTGTTGCTTACATTGAGAGTTGCTGCCTTTCAGAAGTTGTCTCACAATGCCCCACACTGGCAGTTAAATCAGTGCAAGTACTCTTGCTGAGGAGGCGCACCGCCAGCACAAGGAGTATAGTGTGGACATGCAAAAACGATTTAATTACTGAGGTGGCTGTACATCGACATAACTTAAATCGACTTAATTTTGTAGTGTAGACTTGCCCATAGTATTAATACTGTTAAAGGAGCTTATTAATGCTTAAAAGGAAAAACTCTGACTCTGCTAGTGCTGAGAATAAATGTGTTGTATACAGCAAAAATAATCTTGCTGATATTGTAAATCTATCACTGCTTTACAATATTTCTTTTACCTTTGTCTTTACTGCAGGTCATAGAAGTGAAAATTCTCTCAGCAGTGCCTGTAGCAATGGCATCCCACTCTTGAGCCCGTTGCTTAGTTGTGTGGCTGGTATAGCTGGCTAGGAAGCTAAGCATTTCAAACACAGAGCCACTGTTGTGACTGGAGGCTACAGATGGAATTAGGTATGGGGTGTTTTATCTACCTGCTTTAGTTTTCTCTATCTAGCATCTATCAATGGTGTCTAAGCTCTGGTTCAATTGTCATCTCCTTTTCTTTGGCTGACACAGTGCATTTAGCTATGCAGCTCCCTGCTGGTCCAGGCTTTAGAGAGACGTGTATAATTTTTTTCTTTAAACCATGGTTCTCATAAAGTTAGCACATCCTTCCTTTAGCTAATTGTGAGAAAAAACCCAAAGGAGTATCATAGAATCATAGAATATCAGGGTTGGAAGGGACCTCAGGAGGTCATCTAGTCCAACCCCCTGCTCAAAGAAGGACCAATCCCCAATTAAATCATCCCATGGGTAAGTTGGGTTTATTTTAGAAAAGTTTTGTTAACATCTTTTTCTGTCTACGTAATATGTCACTATTTTCACTGTTTGTTCCTCTGATCGCTGTTGTGGATCTGATTTCTCTGGGAACAAGTCTGATTTGTCATCACTTGTGGGGGCATGTCTACACTTACCTCCAGAGCAATCGATCCAGGAGGGGTTGATTTATTGCATCTAGTGAAGACGCGATAAATCGACCGCTGCATGCTCTCCCGTCGACTCCAGTACTCCACTGGAACGAGAAGCACAGGCGGAGTCGAAGGGGGAGTGTCAACAGTTGACCTACCCCAGTGAAGACACCGCGGTGAGTAGTTCTAAGTATGTTGACTTCAGCTACGTTATTCATGTAGCTGAAGTTGCGTAACTTAGATCAATTTCCCCCCCCCTGACCCCAGTGTAGACCAGGCCTGGGATAGATGGGAGCAGCTTCTCCCTGCAGCACAGAAGTCACGATCCATTTACTGCCCAGCTTACCAATGTTGTTCCTCCTAAGCTAATTGTGTCACTGCTTCACGCTTATTAAAAACACTTGCAATAAAGCAGACCATGGGTGAGCAAGAGGGAGGTTGTTTCTTTATTTCTCTATTTAGACTGCAAGCCCCATGGCTTCCTCTGTGTTCTGTGTAGTTTCAATCAGGCTGAGGTGATGCAGTCTAGATGCTGCATATTGAGCTGAATCTCATGGTAAGTTGCGTGAGAATACGACAGTGATGGCTGTGAGCTTTACTGTGCCACTGAGCTTCCTTTTGGCATTTTCAGCTGTGCCTCTCAGGGTTTCTGCAGCATAAAGTGAGGGGGAGGAAAGCCTTCAGGGCCTTGACTCATCTCAAAGTATGTTTAATAAATGGAGGCTGCAGTATAGGCCCTTCATATATATGCTATAGGATTGTCCCCATTGGAAGGTGTTTTGTTACTTGTTCTTAAATAGAATTAATAAGCTGTACTGCATCCATCCAACTGAGTTTTCTTTTTTAGACAGCATCACACCAAGTTCAACCCTATTGCTTAAGATTTATATAGAAATAGTAGTAAGATTTTATTATTTCTGATCTTCCTGACATTTTGGAGTCCATTTCTTTCTTCTAGTTCTAGATTTTGGGGAGAAATCTGGCTAAGGCTGGTTTTATATGAGTAGTATATCATTGGATGTTCTCCTCATCCCTGGTACGCCTCCTTTTGGCTGAGTCTGGGGATTAGCTGACAGTACAAAACACTTTCTTGTGGTTGCTCACTCCATTGCTCTTTCTCTGTCTCACTCTCTTAGCACCCACTTTGTGGCTGGGTCCTCTGACCAGGTCCCTGTAGTTCTTCCCTTCTGGGGGAGTGCGGTATGCCAAGTCTCTTGGGACCCTCTGTTCCAGGCAGTCTTCCCTTAATGGTGCTTCCCCAGGGGCTGAAAGGGGAACCCAGGCCCACCCTCTACACTGGGTTCCAGCCCACAGACCCTACAACAAGCAGTCAAGGCCTGCACAGTCCTAATCCTTACCACTGTATTCCTGGGCTACTTCCTACCTTGCCTTCTCTCACCCTGAGAATGACTCCATCCTCTCTCTCTCTGTAGCCCCTCTCTACTCTCAGCTACCGGGCTTTATACAGGCCCCTCCTGTTCCTGTCCAGCTGAGCTTCATTTTGAATTAGACCTCTTTGCTTCCTGGCTCCTCCTCCAGATGCAGCCTAGGCAGATAATTGGTCAACCTAGTCACCTTAACCCCTACAAGCCTTGTGAGGAGTGGATACCCCATCACATAGTAACACCGATAGTAGGTAATTTTTTTGGCACCGTAACTCATTTTCGGGTGATTCACAAAAATGGTTACCAGAAAATCTATTTTCTAGGCTTACCATTCAGCATGAAGCAAATGAGCAGACTTCCTTGGTAAAATGATCTTTCAGTCCATGATATTTAATTTTCCTTACTCATCATTAGAATGTTTAGCATTTCCGTTTCTCCTGAAATATCTTCTTATTGCAGACCTTGAGTCATGTTACATTTAGACCCCAGTCCTAAAAAGGTTTAAGCACATGCTTAATTATCCCCTCTCTGAGGAATCCAACATAAATCAATGGAATTACTCAGTGTGTGAAATTAAGCATGTGCTGAACTTTTTCAAGATTGAGGCCTTAAGAATCATACTGGTTAATTCAGATCAGAATTTATTTTGTTTTATTTATTTAATACCACAGGCCCTTTTAGGTATCCGTATCATATATGACAGTTGTTTGCAAAACAAATAAATGAAAAGGTATTTTTTTCAGAGTAGCAGCTGTGTTAGTCTGTATCCGCAAAAAGAACAGGAATACTTGTGGCACCTTAGAGACTAACAAATTTATAAGCTTATGCTCAAATAAATTTGTTAGTCTTGAAGGTGCCACAAGTACTGCTGTTCTTTTTAAGGTATTTTTTATATTTCATGCTAGCCTAGGGAACGAAGAACAAAAAATGACTAGAAAGTTGTAAGCAATATTTGTTATTTAGTTAACTGGATAAATCAAACTGAGTCACAATATTTACTTACAGTAAGCTTTGGACAATAGACTATTGTTCAATAATGTCTACAGAAAATCCTATAAATTAAAGGACAAAGAGTAAATGGAGTTTATTTACTATATCTACATCACAGAAGGGTCTGAGGATTAAATAGTTAATGTTTATAAAATGCTTTGAGATGGAAAAGTGCTAAGCAAGTACTAAATATTTATTATTAGTAGTAACAATATGGGCCTTGTAATTCTAGAAATTATGCTCTCTTCATTGAACCACAGGGAAAATAAGGAAGAACAATAAATATATTGAAAGGGAAGCTAATGCAGCATCCATAATTAAATTAATATTTACAGTAGATCAAAGGGGAACTGTGGAAAAGAAAAAGGTACAGGATGTGAACTGCAGTTCCTTTCTTCAATGGATCGTATTCACTGAGATAGAGAAGCTTTGCTTCTGGAAGTGAGGCCTGGTAAATACTGAGGAAGGAAATCTAACAGAATGAATCTCTGAGACTAAAATTTTTTTGTATTTTACTGCCTAATTTTTTGGTTGGATTTTAAAGTAAATAGAATAGCTCTCTCCACTACACATCTCTACACCATTGATGCACCAGATTTACTTTGGCTCAGGGGATAATTTTAAACATTTGAAATTTTATTTGACTTTCAATTTTCAGTCAGACAATACAGATAGCAATATAGGATTTGACATACTGGATCTGACCATTGTTTTATATAGTCCAGCATCTAACATATGACACCTGCCAATATCTAATGCTTCAGAGATTAAAGTCCCTGGATACTGTGGAAGGCACCCTTGGGGGGAAAAACTCCTTCCATTTTAATCCCTGAATCAATCCACTCAAGATCAGAAGCAAGACACTTGATAACCAGGATCATAGATGCTAGTTACTTAGCTGGAAAGTTAATTGAGGAATCAGCCCAAAGTAAATAATTACATTAGCAGAGTTGGTTGTTCACAGTAGTGCCATCTTGAATTTCACAGCAAATGGTGGCACTCATGATACCATAAACTGTTCTGGCTGGATGACAATAACTAGAGGCTCCACCAAGCACAAAACAAAAAATGAAAGGCAAGGCTCAATTCAAATGGAAAGAATATAGAATACAGAAGAAAAGGTACTTAGCAAACATTTGCAAGCAGGGCAGTTTGTGCATATCGGTTATTTGGTAAAAGTATGTTAGAAAATCAGTCATCCTTATGACCTCTTCCCTTGGAGTCAAATGTATGAGAAAGTCAGTCATTTTCTACTCAAAAAGAAAAGGAGTACTTGTGGCACCTTAGAGACTAACCAATTTATTTGAGCATGAGCTTTCGTGAGCTACAGCTCACTTCATCAGATGTTTACCGTGGAAACTGCAGCAGACTTTATATACACACAGAGAATATGAAACAATACCTCCTCCCACCCCACTGTCCTGCTGGTAATAGCTTATCTAAAGTGATCAACAGGTGGGCCATTTCCAGCACAAATCCAGGTTTTCTCACCCTCCACCCCCCACACAAATTCACTCTCCTGCTGGTGCTAGCCCATCCAAAGTGACAACTCTTTACATAGTCAAGTCGGGCTATTTCCTGCATAGATCCAGGTTTTCTCACATCCCCCCCACCCCCATACACACACAAACTCACTCTCCTGCTGCTAATAGCTCATCTAAACTGACCACTCTCCAAGTTTAAATCCAAGTTAAACCAGAACATCTGGGGGGGGGGGTAGGAAAAAACAAGAGGAAACAGGCTACCTTGCATAATGACTTAGCCACTCCCAGTCTCTATTTAAGCCTAAGTCTATTTAAGAGACTGGGAGTGGCTAAGTCATTATGCAAGGTAGCCTGTTTCCTCTTGTTTTTTCCTCCCCCCCCCCCCCCCAGATGTTCTGGTTTAACTTGGATTTAAACTTGGAGAGTGGTCAGTTTAGATGAGCTATTACCAGCAGGAGAGTGAGTTTGTGTGTGTATGGGGGTGGGGGGGATGTGAGAAAACCTGGATCTATGCAGGAAATAGCCCGACTTGATTATGTAAAGAGTTGTCACTTTGGATGGGCTAGCACCAGCAGGAGAGTGAATTTGTGTGGGGGGGTGGAGGGTGAGAAAACCTGGATTTGTGCTGGAAATGGCCCACCTGTTGATCACTTTAGATAAGCTATTACCAGCAGGACAGTGGGGTGGGAGGAGGTATTGTTTCATATTCTCTGTGTGTATATAAAGTCTGCTGCAGTTTCCACGGTAAACATCTGATGAAGTGAGCTGTAGCTCATGAAAGCTCATGCTCAAATAAATTGGTTAGTCTCTAAGGTGCCACAAGTACTCCTTTTCTTTTTGCGAATACAGACTAACACGGCTGTTCCTCTGAAACCTGTCATTTTCTACTCAGCACATCCTGAATTAAATATCTCAGCACAGGTGACAATTGAGTTTAAAGGGTGGAAGGAAGTATCTGACAAGTATTCAGTCGTGATGTTGGGGTGAAATAAAGAAGCAATACAAGGATGATATTAAAAATCAGCACTGTTAATTAGGGTCAAGTCACAGGATTTTCTTTCTTGGACAACAAATGGTTACTTCTCTTCAACTTTTGGCAGAAGAGCCGAGTGCGTAAGAGCAAAAACCATTTGAGACTGGTACAAGCCAACATGGCACCAAGTGAGATAAATACTCATCTCATAATCATTAACTCCTGGCATAGCTACAGTCTTGCCATGCAATAAAGGCAGGAGATGGAGAGGAATTATATTTGTCAAAAAATAATTCTAAGGAACAAATGAGACAAGTATTGTTGCAACTGTACTTGGCTGTGGCTGCTCTAATTCTTGTAGTAAAGTAGGTTCTCAGACAGGTGGGCCATGTCAAAGACAGCAGCATAGAGTACTTTAATACGTCTTCAATAATTATAAATAACAATAGGTAACCTAGTACAGTGATAGAATAAATACAGTAGGTTCCCTTAAAGAGCTGCCTTTTGCCTTTTCTACAGTAGGTATGGAATTGCCCAGTAAGAGCCATTTTTCATTATACGCAGAATAGGGAATGGTGCTAGTATTATTGATACTTTACTGAATGTTAGAAAGTTAAAAGGAAATGTTTCAAGGGCATGCACTGTTCATTATTATCATTACGTTATAAAAGGAAATTTGAACAGTAAGGACTACCTTCTCAAAGGGGTGTACAACGGGTGCAGTCAGAAACTCCTGCATTTGCACAAACAATATGGCTGACATGGGTACATAGCACTGAACAGGTACAATTTCCAATTGTGGGCATCTCAATGTCAGTGCATGTCTGCACATTCATTGCACCCTTTTGAGCATTTGGGCTAAAGGCACAAACAAGCCTTTTCCAGTTCACTTAGCCCCTCAAGTCTTCTTCAGGGATTCAATGTGCAAATTGAGATTATCCCGCTAACAGGATAGCAGTTAGTTAATTGCGTTGTTTATTAGGTATTCCCAGGCTGCCATCATACCTGATCAATCCTGAACATTAAACGATTACCACCATCAATTAATGGTTAGCTGGATAAATAAATAACAAAGGTAATCTCTCACTCACTCATATGACAGAGCTACAAATATTCTTTTAAATTCTTTTCTTCTCTTTATAGTGAAGAGAGAGGTGAGTAACTAGAGTCCATTTATCAAGGTCAACAAACTCAAGTGTGATTAATTTGTAAGGATATGCCTACACTACAAAATTATGTTGAACTAAATTACATCCATGTACAGGCACATCACCTGGCTTCTGTATGTCCCCACTATGCTCCTTGTGTCAGTGGGGCGTATCCCCACCGGAAGTACTTGTACTGATTGAACTGTCAGTGTGAGGCAACATGGAATAGCTTCTGAAAGCCAGCAACAGGCAATGTAATGTCTACACTGACACTGCATCAGCACCAACATAAGCACTACCTATGCATCTCATGGAGGTGGAGTTATTAAGTTGGTGTAGTGGGCGAGTTACATTGTCAGGAGTGACATTTTAGTGTAGATGTTTACAGAGTTAGGTCAATGTAAGCTGCCTTGCATTGCCCTAACTCTGTAGACCAGGCCTTAGTGTCCCAGGTGAACAGTGTGAACTATCACCATCTGAACTAGCTAGACAATTTGGCCTGTTCATCCCTTGAATTAATTCAACATGCCATTTGAGATGGTCATTACTACTAGCTGGCATTCTTGGCTTATTCCTAATAGGTTATAATTACTTCTTTGAGAAACCATCAGTGATCTTGGACTGGATTGTCCTTTCCCACCTTCACCACTGAATACCCTGAGAATATCAATGTCAGAAGCTGATATTCAAGCAAGGAAGATTGCCTGGATTCTCTAGCTACTCTCCAAGATCCTGATCCTGCAACCTGCATCTCTGCAGGAGGACCCCCTTCGCTCATGCAGAGATTCATGGGCTTCCGTTGGAGTCCACTCACATGGATACAGTTGCTGAACTGGAGTCCAACTCTGTATTAGATCCATACCCTACAAATCCCAGTGAAATACTGGGAACTATAAATAACAACTAACTGTAACAGAATACAGAATGGCCAGAGGATATAGCTGCATGTTTCTCAGGCTTTGTTACCCATGTGGCTTAATCCAGCTGCAGTGCTTTGAAAATGTTGAATTTAAAGTTTTTCATGTAGATGAGTGTAAGAATGAAGAGAGGGTCACACTGAGATACCTAATGGCACAATTATTTCCCAAATCCTGCCCTACCTAGAGCCACTCTGAACCTATGGATCATGCCAATGTCTTTTCATTAACGTTAGAAGCAGACCAATCTAATGTGCTACTTCCAGAAATCATGTCCCCCCATCAGCAGTGTATGAAGAAGTTGTAGAATTAATAGAAAATGTTCTTGGAGGCAGGTTGAATTTAAAGGAATTTAATAGTTACACTGTAACAAATCCATGCCCATTGAGAACTTAACCATTGCCACCACGCTACACATGGTAGCCCTTCTGAATCTGATGAAGACAACAGGGTTAGTACTCATGTGCCTGCTCTAAAATACAGGCCCCTACTTCCTGAGCTACAGGAGAATCTCCGTTAGCAGAATAAGGCCTAATAATGAGACACAGTCGAACAGTCCTGGTTCCAGCCACTATTCATCAAGATCCTTTTATTCTGGAGGTCACTAAAGGTCCGACCCCTGTGGGTCATAAGTAGAGAATTCCATAGCTAGGAGGCAGGAGATTCCTGTAATTTGTGTTATTGACATTTCCCTAGAGAAGCTAACATATACATAATATCCAAATGTGTAATTATGCTGGAGAGAATACAGGTAAGTAGGGGGAAATGTTATCTGGAGAATTAGCCCAGAAAGTATATGTCAGCATCCCAGGCGTTACAGCTGCAGTCTAATTACTGAAACATTAGAAATATCAACATAAAAGACATATCAACAAATTAGGTTGAAGTCTAGTATGTCTGCATCACTGTGATTAAGTAAGCAGTTATACCCCCGAGCAGAATGACTGTAGGATAGAATTTACTTCCCGAAATGATCGAGCTCTTATCCACGAGTCATCTAAATAAGGGTAAACCTAAGTCCCTTGCCATCATAAATTAACTCCACTGCAAGCAATTGTGGTCAGATTTTCAAAAGACCCGAGCACCCACCAGCTCCCATTTAGACACCTAAATGAAGTAACCAGATTTTCAAAACTGAGATCAGCAGTCAGCAGCAGCTCCCATTTTAGTAATGGTTACTTATCTTTTAGATCCTTTGTGACAGTTATTACCAACGAACCAGATGTGGGCAAGTGAAAAAATAATCAAATTCCTCAGGAGGCATCTGGTAGAGCTGATCAGCATTTTTTGATTTCAGTGGACTAGAGACTGGTGTCACTCCAAGGTCTTAGGCTGGTTCCATTAGACCTTCATTTATAGATTCATAGATTATATGGCCAGAAGACACCATTGTGATAATCTAGTCTGACCTTCTGTATAACACAGGCCATAGGATTTCCATGATTTCCTGTTTGAACTAGAGTATATCTTTTAGAAAAACATTGTATCTTGATTTAAAAATTGCCAGTGATGAAGAATCTACCACAACCTTTCGTAAATTGTTCCAATGTTTAATTTCCCTCACTGTTAAAATTTGCACCTTATTTCCAGTCAGAATTTGTCTTAACTTGTGGGGCATTCATTCTCCCTTTGTGCTAAGGCTCCAACATATCAAATAGCTAGTAAAATTTCTTCTGTACAGAGGAGAATTCTGCATCCTAAGTCTCAGTTATTAGTGAGAAGGTTATAAAAATTCTTAATATCACCAGGGAGATAGTTCAAAGGATATTCCATTAATTCTTCAGGTAATGAAGGGAGGATCCAATAGGATGTGTGGATCAGTACAGAGAATCTGCTGAAAGAACCAGTTATACGCAAATAACCTTTATTTTTCTGCATTACGGAGGGCTTTCGCACAATCAAAGCTGTGTTGTGTCAAGATTTTTCCCCTGGAATATAAAGTACACGGCGGCTCCATTGCGTGTGGGCTGAAACTGTCTTTGCTTTTAAAAGTCTGTCCTTTACACTTCTCTCAGATAAGAGGTCCTGGCTAGTTGTGTGCACTTTGCACAGTTTAGGAGGGGTCTGAGTCTAAGTGTGTTGGCCAAATTCCTGTTTGGGTAACTGCATTTTGCCTGTCTAAATCCTCCCTTAGTTTCACTACCTCTCCCAACTTCACAGCTCAGGCCCATCTCTATGGCAAATCAGGCTCTGTGCGTTGCTGTGAGTAACTGCTTTGTGCAATCTATTGAGGAGTTATTTTATGTGGCCTTAAACATCTCTCTGGAAAAAAAATGACTTTCATAAAAAATCTGCAGCTGCTCTGAGCAAGTGAAAGAGAGAAGGTTGAGAGGACTGGGGGAGGAGCAGTGATAGCTACATCACCACATGCAAGCTGAGCTAAGGGAGGGTGGAAGCAACTCCTGAGTATGAAAGCATTTTTATTTGCTAGTAAGCAGAAAGGCTTTAAAAAAAAAAACCTTCCTCCTAATCCTTTCTCATGAATTTACAACAGGATTCACTCAGCCCAATGGCAGTTTTAGGAAGACTCTTCCTTAGCATTCATGGTACACCTGCATTCATCCCATACTGTCAGTGCTGAGAACGGAGTATATCACGCAGCAGTCCTAACACCAGAGCCAAGGGTTAAAATCACCCTGACTGTATACAATTAAACTATGTTCAGATTCCAGAGAGTAACTGTTGTCATTGTTAAGGTCCTGTTTAAATGTGGCTTAATCAAGCCTTTAGAAAAGGACTAAATCTAAACCAAAGCCCTTGCATACTTTGCTGTAAATTCCCGATTACCCTGTACATCGGCAATGGCTGCACCATGGCATTACTCACTACAATGAGCCCTTTTTGTTAACAATCAGCAGGCATTTGGTGGGTATTCACTACAGGGAGCCTTTCTGAGCTGACTGTAAGCCTCTGCTTAACTGCTCCTTATCAACCCAACTTGACAAACACCCAGGAGCCACTTTTAATGAATTCTTAAACCCTTTGCATTAATCATCTTCATGTGTCCATGGCTTGGCATTGGCCTGCCCTAACTTTATTTTCTGTGTGAACTAAGTGCTTATAAAAGGTGCTTGGCTGACAGCTCTGGAGTCTGAAGTCCTCTATCTATAGCACTGAGAGTGCAAGTTTACACATGCCACTCTGCTGTGCACAGCACCTCCAAGGGTGCCAGGGTAGTTTAGCTCATGTAAAAGCCTAAGGTAGATGCTCTCCATTCTCATTTGGTTTCGCTACTGAGACTGTCAAGGTGCCAGGCTCCATACAGAATTTCCTGAGGTAACTGAAGCAGCATCAACTCCTGTGGAACTGCTGCTTTATGGCTGCTGTAGAGCAGCTGCTTGGTGGCTCGATCAGTGGTGGCACAGCTCCGGCTGGCGGCCCCAGGCTCCTCCCATTGTGAGGGGAGCTGCAGAACTGTCTGGCTCCCCCCTGCAGGCTCTCTGGTGAAGAAGGGTGACTGAACTGCACCTGTGTATAAATTATACGTGCCATTATTGTGGTACTTACCACAGGGCAAGTGCACAATTAACAACAATTGCGAGTATAGATGACCAGTTTGTGGTTTAGCTAATCATTTGTGTATGCAGTTACCACAGGGTGTACGCACACACAATTATTCATGTACAAATGTGTCAGCCATCCCACACAAACAGTTCTCCAAAATTATACCCTGGAGCCCCTGGCAGCTAAGGGATTAAGTATATTACAGTTTTCAGACATGCAGAGACTGGATTCAGATGCACAGACATTATGAGCTGGGTCAGTTAACGGCAAAGGTATCTCAAGCTACCTCACACCTATAGCTATGAGATATCTGATAAGCTATATCGGGTTACTCTGTTTGAACTCCGCCCTCTAGTTGGCTGGCTCATCCATACTGCCTGACAGACGAGGATAGCAGCGTCCTGCTGGTAATCACAGACATAAACATGTCTGAAGCCGACCTTTTTGACTCTTGACTTTAATCAAAATCACAGAGAGCTCTGTGCAGGGCTATGTTAAAAAAAGGCAACTTTTCGGTAACAAGAGAGCAATTCCTGTGGAAGAAAACTAATACATTAATGATAAACCATAGCATTTTTGCAGAAAGTTGAAAAAACTTTAAAAAAAAAAACCAAGCACTTTCCAAGAACATTTTTGCAAATGCTTTAGGAAAAATATAAATTAAAATCCAGAGACTGGAGTCTCTGCTGCAGTCTGCTCTTTCTGCCCACATTTTAAAATGATTTCCCCCCTTTCTTTTAGCACACATTTCGACTCTCCTTCCTAATCCTTCTTGCCCCCTAAAACTAATTTAATACCTGTGCAGATAACTATGAGAAACACTGAACTTGTGGTATCACAAAGATACAGAAAAATAAGAAGTGATCATTTTACTTCTGGAGCGGTTCTTTTATCTGCAGCTGATAAAAAGGTTCTAATTACTACATAGCCTTTATGGTATGAATCTTCCCTTGGCAAGTTTTAATGGCCCTGTGAAAGTTATTACTCATAAGGCTGAAGTTCTTAATCAGTTCCGTTCTTTAAAATAGTTTTGATACATTAGAGCTGGAGACATTAAAAGAAGGTGGATTCCCTCCAAACCTACTGTGGAACACAGAAAAGTTGCAGGGAAACTCACTGGCAGTGCTGGTGTGATTGAGAGAAATGTATTGACTTACTGCATGATGACCCAAAATCTGGACAGGGTAGAAATTTATCTACTCAGTGGATCAATACTCAGATTATTCACAGGACAGAAATGCATATGGTCACTGAATCAACACCCAAAATAAGAGGAGATGCAGCAATTCTTTGTAAGAAAATGCTTTTATATCTCTTTTTAAACAATTCCCTGGAGCAGATCCTCAGCTTTTGTAGATTGTCATAGCTCTATTAACTTCAATGGCGACTTGACAGCTTACACTAGCTGAGGATCTGTCCTCATATGTTCACGCTCAGAGGGGATGGTATTTATCTATTTGTTCAGCTGCACAAAGTTCAGTAGAATAACTGTTCTCTCTAATTGCTAATGGGTAAAGTTGCTGGCGCTTACATGGAGACATTCTGGTAACAGATAATTAAGCATCTAAGTAGATGAAAATGTCAGGAGAGAAAAATGATCTCTTCACCTCACTGAGTTCATTTTTAAAACTGTGTCAGTTCAGCTCATGTTGCTCCCCATACAGCCGGCCTTTCAGCCTGTCAATGAGCTATAATAAAGTCACTCAGCAGAGTGAAACTAAAGACAAAAGGAAAATGTGGGTAAAAGGATTCCCTTCCCCCTCTTTCTTCTCTTGCTTTAGACCTTCACTTCTACTGGATGAGGGCCAGGAGGAATGTCCTTCACAACCCGCCAACACTAAGTCTCCCTGGCAAGTATGGCCTCACAGTTTGCAGGACCATAAGCAATAAAACCACACCGGGCCTCCTCAGAGTGGCATACTCTCTGCTCTGGCTTTGCTGACCCGTGGGAAATTAAGTTCCCCACCACATCCTGTGACTAGATGGGAGGTTCAGCCTGACTAACGAATTGCTGGAGCTCTCAACCAACATGGGAAACCCAAAAATGGGAGGCTCCAAGCAGCTGCTTGTGTTGATCATTATAGCCAGGTCCTGGACCCCAGTTAAGGGTGGCAAAGGTTCTTCGAGATCCTGATCAGTACCACCAGCAAAGTCTCCATGCTGCTGTGCCACCACAGCAGGCTCTGTATCTGCTCAGTGGTCTAGACCTGGTGTGGTGTGGACCTGGTGTTGCTTCTGCTAGTGCTGATTGGGTGCACCAGGACAAGGATACTGACCAGCTAAAATTAGGAAAGGGAGGAGGAGCTGGGAGCAGAAAAGAGGACAAATTAAATTTTTGGAGTTGCAGACACAGACAGAAGAGGCTCCAGACAATGGACAAGCAGTTTTTTGTGAAACACTGGCTGCCTGCCTGGCTTAATATTTGGCTTGGAGTAGTATCTGAGTCTGAACATGACAGTGCTCTGTAATTGTTTCCATACAATTAAGAGACTGCCCGTGTGGCTCCCTATTCTTCTTCAGAGCCCTTCTCTGTGTAAAACTACAACCCTCTGCAATTCACACTAGTTCAGACCATTTACTCACTGCTTAGGATGTGTTTTGCTACTGGTTTTGAGTGGCTTTCTCTCCCATATATCAATATATTTCTGATGAAATGCAATGCAATGCATGCATTGCATAGACCTTGCATCCTCAGGGCACATGTCCCCTCATCTGTCACATGACATTTCCTTCTTCCCCCTTATGCAAGCTGGTGCAATGTGGAGCACGTCAGTTTGCAAATCATCATTACGTGGAAATACTACTGCATAGTTATGGAGATATTAGCACTTCTTCTTCAAACTCTGATGTTGCACTGAGCAAAAAAAAAAAAAGAAAATACTGTTCTAACACCTCATCTCAGAGCCGGAGATCATGGATTTAAATTTCAGTCTGGGCTGATACTCGGCATACAAAGATCCCTGGGAGTGACAATCCCCATGACCTTTGAGTTACAAGAGGACAAAATGAGCAGCTGATGCAACTAGTTACAAATGCTCCTTTTTCTTTTGCTCATGTGTAACCAGTTCAAAAGCATCTTTGATTGAAAATCAAGAAATCTGGCAGGTGATCATGCCATTAAAGTTGAATTATTATGGGTATTTTTGTAAAAAAACCACCTTCACCCAAATCTCCTAGCCTCAATAAAGCCTCATTAAAGCAACTGAGAGCCCACTATTCAACAAAGCCATGGTCCAAAGCTCTCTGAAGTCAATGGAAGGACTCCTATTGTCTGCAATAACTTTTGAATCTGGCCCAAATTGGATAATGTTAACACATGAGCCCAGGACAGTATTTTTCTATAAATGGTCATCAGTGACTTTACATAGCTTGCACAATAGGTAATAATGACCCAGTGGACTGGATTTATTTTGTAAATAGCATTCTTTTAAAATAAATTAATGAGTAAATATTGAATCCCAGAAACCAGAGCAACTTCAAAGAAAGCACTCAACTTGAACAGGGGCAAAATACACATTTAAAAAAATTGTCTCAAGCCAGATTTGCCCAACAGACCAGAACGGCTCTGCATTTAGAGAAGATTCTACCCAATTACCAACCAAACTGGAAGGGCTACTAGCATGTTGGTTTCTCAGGCTTCTACATCCTGTCTGATGTATAGAATGCACCAAGTTGTAGCTGTGCTGCAGAAAGGGATTTCAGTCTCCTTGACTGCCAGTCTAGTACCTTTCATGAATACTAAGTTCACACTCATACCAAAAGGATCTTGATTTACAACAGTGTTACTTCAGTTTTACATCAGCGTAAATGTGGCTGCCACCATCTTGACACACTGGAGATTGACCTGGGGATCTCTAGAGTTAGGTATGAACTGCTACACCTTAAACTAAGGGTTCAGAGTAGCAGCCGTGTTAGTCTGTATTCGCAAAATGCATCGGATGCATCTGATGAAGTGAGCTGTAGCTCACGAAAGCTTATGCTCAAATAAATTGGTTAGTCTCTAAGGTGCCACTAGTACTCCTTTTCTTTTTACCTTAAACTAAAACTCTCTCCCTGGGGCTGTAACAGACTCATATCTGCTGTGGATCAGGCACAGGGCGGGACTTGTAACTACCTTCTCCAGTGGGTTGAATAAGTCAATGGAAAATGAAATCAAAGGAGTTCCACTCATACAACCAGAGTAACTCAGTAGTGAATCAAGCCTAGGGTTTATAATTTCACATTGTTAAAAAATTACAGTTTTAAATCAATAAAAGACAAAAAAAAATCCTTGTTTAAATAATGGGCGAAGCGTCTGACTGTGAATGACAAAAGTCAAAAGATAATTTACAGTTGCCCCTGGGTTCTTAACTGATGCTGGTGTGACTGTAGCACAGGACTTTGGCAACTTTGTCCCCCCTGTGACTGAAGAGAATTATTTAGACAGAGTATACTCCCAGGAAGCGGGGGTGGTGTGGAACTGAGGTCTTCGGGCAGTGAGAGATTGCTTTAGAAACTGCACAGAGATTGCACAAAGCATCCGGCTGTGTATTGGAAAAAACTCACACCTACTACCTATGAGCCACAATATTTAAAAGAACAACAGCAAGTTAAAAGTCATGAGTTAGACTTTCATGCACTTTACACATGGGATTGCATGTGTAAAAGGCACGTGTAATTTGGTACCTACTTTAGGCAGGCCAGGGTACCTGCTAGAGAAAAAGCAGAAGGCGGGTTTGGCAGCTTTGAAGTGGATCAGGACTGTGGGATCAGGGGTCAGCATACTTGCCTAAGTAGGGTTATAGTTGAAGAGTTCAGCAGTTTCCAGGGAATTTGAATGGGGGCATTTGTTGGGAGTGGTGGTGGGAGGGGAAGCAATGTGAAGGGGGCCAGAACAGGTGCCAGTAGTGAGAATAGGGTACTCTTCTTCAGCAGCTGTCTGATGTTGTATGGCTGAAAGGAAAAACAAATATTGCCCGTGCCACTTTCCTTCTGGTCCCTTGGAGCTGGCAGCTGGAATTATTTGCATACATTCCCAGTGCAGTCAGTGTGGTAGGTGTTCCACTAATTGGGGAGGCATGAATTAGGCCTACTTGGTAAAGCTGTGTCTGTGATATGTGTGGATTACTTTGAGTTGTGTGCCAAAGCTGTGATTGTGATATAAGGAGATATATGTTTTGCACCCTCCAATGTGGGTGAGCAAAGGGATGAGTTGCATGTGTACCTTCAGGATCCAGTATGGATTATTTCAGTGCAGAGTTGTGTATGTTCTGTAATTAGCAGAGCACAGGGCGTTTATTGCAAAGGGTAATGTCAGTAGCGATCTGGGATATGACAACAGGCTAAGCATTTATTATCAGCACACACTCCAGGTAAAGCAAGTATGGTCAGTGTCAGGTATAGCAATACCAAAAGATGGAGATGGGAGTTAGCTCTATTTGCTAGAGGCTCAGATCATTTCCATGTGCATGAATCACCAGAAAGTCCAGTAGATCACAACCTCCTAAGTCATCAGTTAAATGCTGCAGTGTGGGCACAACATGATACTCATGCAGGACACCTCTCTCCTCCCAAATCAGCATGTAGCCAGCAATCCCCAGGACATGGTGCATTCCATGCTGTGGCCAAGTTACTTGCCCTGTTGGTTCCAAACTGCTGTGTCTTTGGAAGTACCACATTAATCTGCCCTGAGATCAGAAAGTAGCCACTTGTTCCCCCTGTTCTCAATCCAAGATTTGCCTATCACCTGTCCTCATTTCCTGCCCCCTCCTCAGCCAGAACCCTTCTCCCTATCCCAGCCCCCTCCCACTCACACAAAGTCGTCCGGCTCCTCTCTACCTAATACAACAAAACATGAGGTAAGACTGTCCGCTGACTATTCTGCTGTGTTCACAGTAAACCTCATAAAATAAAAGCAGATTATATGTGTAACAGAGATAATTTGTTGCAAGCAACATGATCCCTCAAATCTTTATTGCGCAGGTGTGCAAAGGTTCAGATGGGAGACGTCAGTGGTGGGTTGTTCACTGGGACAATGGTGTCGGCACATTCACTCACGCTACCCAGGCAAGCATAACATGGCTACATAGAAACCCTCGTGTGGGTTTTTGTTTATTGGCCCATGTGCACCACTTCCAGACTGCACCTTTATACAAGCAAAAAAGTGAACATAATCTTAAATGCCATTCACAATCTGGGTCCCCCAAAGACTTTGTGGGTGCCATGCACTACCTTGGGTAAAAAAGACTGATTGGGACCATTTTGACATGCATCACAGCAATAGTTTGATCCCTAGCTCTGATAAAAAAAACAACAACAACCAAAACCAAAATGCCACCTACAAACTTTTAGAAAAGTTGTTGTTTTTTCAGGTCCATCCCCTGTAAATGGTCACCCACTGCCCCAGATCCTGGTACATACACAGGGGACAGTGAGAGGGGCCCAGACACCCCAGAAATCCCAGCTCATATGAGGGGAGAAGAAAAGGGGGCTCAGGCCTCTTAGAGGGGCAAGAGTCCCCCAGATCAGGGCACACACATGGGAGGGCAGTATGTGGGGCTGACAGGTGCCCCTGCGCCCATTCTCCCCCATCCTCCTACCACTTGCCCCCACATCCTCCTTCCCCCACACTTCCGTCACCTGAGCCACCAACCTCTCCCCCCTCTCCTATTACCCGTTCCCACTAATCCCAGTCCCCATGACCCTTCTCCTCTCACTGCAACCCCAGATCTCTCCCACTATTCCCTCAATCCTCTGCCCTCTAATACCGCTCCCCTCTCTGGAAGCATTCACATGGCTATTCTTCCTCCAAATATTTTGATTATATTTCCCCCAAATAAAATTGCTACCCATGACTCACAAACTGTGGCAACCCCCAGACACTCAGTCCAAAAGTCCTTTTGTCTCAGGTGGGGGCTTGTGATTGACTTATCCATAGTAACAGCCAGCAGTCTCAACAAGGACTGAGATTCATCCAGCCATTATCATCTCTCAGCTTAACAGTACTAGGGAGCAGAAGGAAACCGCTTTTTTTTGGGGGGGGTGAGGCAGTATCTGTAGATCAGGAACCCCTTGGTCAAATGACCCCAAGTTTGAATCACTAATGCTACCCTGCACTCTCCTGAGGCACACCAAATTTCAAAGGATTTTGACTAAACATGTCTATTTTAGAGGACTTAAAGGTAAACCTTTAGACAGAAGTCAAGACACAACCTTAATCATAGCGGTGCTGCCCACTGAACTACATGGACTAAATTCTGCTCTCATTTAAACCAGCATAAATCTGGAACAGCTTCAGCATCAGTCACGGGAGTTAATACAGATTTATGCTGTTTTGAGAGCAGAGCTTGGCCCTTTGACTGCATGCCACCACAATGGCAGTTTTACTAGTCCTTAGTGTTGCGGGTTAATGTATTTAGGTCTATTTGTTCTGAATTTTCAGTGCATTTTACTATGATATCTTAACTAAAATACCTTTGATGAGGGAGAATATATTTATTTTAGAACACAACATTTTAATGAATTGTAGCCCTCGTACAGTTTGTGACTTTCCAAACTAGACCTGGGCAAATAATTGGTTATTCAGTTTCTTGGCAATTCCAAAAAACAACAAAAAAAGTTGTTTCCAGTCAAGCCAACAATGATTTAAAAAAAAAAAATCAAAGATTAAAAAATTGGCTTGATCCAAACTGAAATGTTTTGTTTTGGTTTGGTTTTGAGCATTTAAAAAAATGTAATGTTTAAAAATAAAATTAAGATACATTTCCAAATGAAAAAGTCGTTTAGAATAAAGAAAGTTTCAATTATTTCAAAATTTTTGTTTTGTTTTGTTTTTTGATTGAGAAAATTTGGCAAAATTGACATAAATTAGCAAAATGTTTCAGTGTCATGAAATCTGTATTTTTCACCAAAAAAAAAAAAAAAGAAAAGAAAAAAACATTGGTTGAAAAATTTCACCCAGCTCTATGCAGGATCATAAAGTAACAGATTTCTCATTTCTGAGGCACTGTCAGCTACCATTGTACTATATGCACTATTATTCCTCAAGCTTTTGCGGAGGGCAGTTGTTAATTATTCCTCAATATGCAGGCTTCTGTGCTGTTTAGACAACTAGGTGGTTATTCACAGGTTTATACTGATTTACGTGCCTTTAATTTGGATGAAATACTCGAGCTTTTCGTAACATTTCTGTCAAAGCAGAACATTTCTTGGTGAAAATGTTTGTGAAAGTTTTTTTTTTCTGTTTGTCGACCAGATCTGTTGCTATATATGTTGGACTCCTGTAAGGGACTGCGGAAGACTTTGTTATGGCCTAGCTAGGGAACTTCCGCTTTCTCAAGGCCGCCTGGTCACTGTAGGACATGGAGAACCAACTCTAACCGGTTTTGGCCGGTTCTATCTGCCCTGCAGAGCCCTGTGCGGAAAGTCCCTGTTGGGAAGTACCTTATTATATATTCATGAGCTGATTTTGTGCACTGCTTATTAGGGCTTGCTGTTTACCCCTTCGTCGGACTCTGTCCCAGGCAAAGCTCCGGTGTGCTGGGTTCTCCGCCTCCGTGACAGCAACACTTGGAGTCCCCGTTGCGGGTGTGTCACTAACCTTCAATAAAGCCAGTAACTCGCTGCTTGGCTGCGTGTGGGTCTCGTTTTCCAGAGTACCTCTGCCTGCCTGCGGTGCTTCAAACACCCTGGCCCAGAACAACTCCTCATTAGCTCTTAATATGCTACTAAAAGGCAGAGTCTACCTTTTAGTAGCATGTGAAGATCTAATGAGGAGTTACCCACAAAACCCTAGCAGCACGATAAAGCACAGCATGAACAAAGAAAATGGCTTTCCTTGTGTATCCCAAAGGGATCACGCTGTTATTAAGCATTAAAGTTAGCTTTGCTGCCTGGGAGAGTGTGACTTAGAGCCAGAATGTGACCTTACCAGTGGAGCAGTTGGGGAGAAGGTCAAATAAGTGGGAATGTTTTGCTCTGCTCACTCATGCTTTATTATTCAGACTGTGATTTGAAAGGAAGCAGCTCAAATCATAAAGGGAAGCTTCAAGTCAAAATGGGAAAGAGATTCCTGGCAAGTATACATGACGCCCCTCCCTTCCTCTGTTTTGATTATGAAGGTGCCCATTAATTTCTAATGTACACAGGTGTCACCCCCAACCTTCCCAGAAAAGCAATATGAATGTAGCAGACAGCCTTAAAGTACTATTAAATGTGACAAAGCAGTGAAACACACCATCTCAGTAAAACTAGAGCAGGGAGGGGAAAAAGCCCTTCAATGAATAGCATTAGTCAGTTTATAATAAGAGTGGGACTTGTAATTTAGTCATGGTTGAATGTATTCCATTTCCTCTTCGTATTCACAGTCTCATTTTATAATTACGCTTTTGTGAAGAGAGAGGTATTCGGATTCTCTGGGGTTTTGGGAATATCCTTGCTTTATCCTGAAAACACCTGCCTATTCCCTCCATGGCACGGTTTCTAATCCTGCTCTGGATGTAGTGAGACAAAATGGGCTTCTAATTTCATGGTTGAAATGAGAAGAGATAATATCCGCTCAGCTCCCTGCATAAAAATTGCTGTCTAGTATAAACCTTTCAGAATTTTGCCTTTGTGTCCTCAAAAGAATCAGGATGTATATGTAGGATCTCTACAAACCTCTGAAAATCAAACATAAGGATTGTTTGAGTCTGCATTAATCATTTTAGAAACATGCAGGTCTCACACACAGCTTCCCATTGCAACCTCCCTTTTCATTTTTAACATATGTTCTCTACATTTCTGAGTACCATACACTGTCAGTATATATAAGTGCAGTATGACTCACGTCGACATCTTGTAAAGACCTGTGTGGTGTAACACTGGCAGCTGCAGCAGTGCAGCGAGGGTCCTGAGAAGAAATGCTATGAAGTGGCCCCTTGAATGTAAATTTTTAAAGATTACCACATTTGTTCAGTGTTCAAAGACTTGCAAACCAAGCTCCAATAAGAAGCTGAGTCAGGAGAGGGTTAAAGAAATCAGTGGTGCCTGATGTTAACTTCTCTGCTCTTTTTCAGCTTTGTAAAAGATAAATGTTTCAGATTTCAATCTGTGGTTCCCAGCAGTACTTTGGGAACACTGCAGTAGGCCCACAAAAATCGCTAATGCTGATCCAACCCTAGATAATGCGTCTCAGCAGGAATGACATAATGCCCTAAAAGAAGACTATGATGTAATGCATATCTCAAAAATCAGAGCCAATTTCCGATATAAAGCCTTGAAGTCTAGCTGAAGGTAATGAACTAGCATTAATAGTGCAACATGCAAAACTTTGTGGGTTTATGATCTTTTTTAAAAAAGAGAAATGATTTCTTGAGGTTTAATGGGCTCATACAGAATGTATAAATTTCTAAAAAAGCATCTTTCTCTCTCAACACTTTCTTGTCAGCCTACTGCTTGCTGAAGGCCATTAAGCATTTTGCCTTGGTCAGGATGCCCACAATACATGAATATGAATGCTGTAATTTATACCATTAATACTGTTGTTTATGCAGGTGAGGTATAAAGTGCATATAATATATTACAGTAAACCCTGCTTAATTAATACATTAGGGAAGGATTTATTAAAGTCACTAATGTCACATGGAAAATTTAAAAAAAAAAGTGCTAAATTCAGACCTGGTGTTACACCCAAGGACAGCAGATCCGATTTTTGCCTCATTCTGTTTAGAAGAAATTCTGTCTATTTTCTGCTTTTTTCTTTTTTCTTGTTTTATTACTAAATACTTCGGCAGAAAAACGGGGCCCAGATGAAAGTTCTTCAGCTTCAGATGTTTATTCCTCATTTAGGGCTTGATGCTGGCAGGTGCTGAGCACCGTGGAGTTGCACTAACTGCAATGGAAATTCATCACTTCACTTCTCAGTGACTCTGTTCCCCCTTCTAACATTTGTCTAGAGTGTAAGCTCTATGTAATTGTAACGTGCCTAGCACAATGAACCCTGATTTCAGTTGGGGCCCTGAGATCCACTGTAACACAAATAATAATCAATATTGTGCTGCAAATCTCTCATGATCAAGCCCTTGATCCCATATGGCCCAGTCTTGCGGTGGTTATGCAGGTAGATCTCCCACTGTTGTTAGAGGAGCTTTGCCTGTGTGAAGACTACAGGATCAGGCTGTAACTGGCGATAAATCACAGAAACCCTCTTCTACATTCAGATTCGAAGTAGTTAGCTCGTTTCTGCAAAGCCTGGTTCCTGCTTTGAAGGTGCTAGCTAGAACTGTGCAAATACTGAGGAAAATTATTTGCAAACATTTTGACAGCTTCTAAACAGAATGGAGCTCCATCTCTGTTCTGAGCCCTGCATAATAACTTTCTCTGAACATTCATGTTGCTGCTATGAATGTTTTCAGAGAAAAGTCTGGGCCTAGGGCTGAGATTCTTTTAATAACAAACAAACAAAATCATTTAAAGATTAAAATAAATTTGTAGTGGGAGGAAGCAAAATAGTTTATAAATGTTAGGTTACCCAACCAGAAAACAGAAATAATACCGTGTGACTCAGATGACCAAGAATTCAGCTTGACTATCAAACTCAGTACTTGAAGGACTACTTTCAGTGAACCATTTGCAATTCTGCCACAGGTTGAAATGTATTATACAAAACATTTGTCAAACAATTTCAAATAGTGAACACATTTGTACAAATTAGAGTCTGTTCAAGGACAATTAACAAAGATGAGAAGGGACTAAACTTGTCATTGTGAATTGTTCACCTGATTCAGTGTTAACACCAACCTGTGGTAATCGTTCAGTAGCTCACAAACCAGAAGATTTATCCTACTCTCTCCAAGTGTGCTTGGAATTTGGGACAGGGAGACCATTCAAACCACCAGTCATCTTGTATTACAGTACTTATAAGCTATTTTTCCCTGCTGTGCTTTTAAAGGTTCTTATTTCTTCAGAATGAATCCTGATCCTATTCTAGTACCAGTCTAGGAAAAAAATTCAAGGCAAATTGCATGGCAGCCTCTGACATTAGTTGGCAGCTAGGATCTAAAGAATGCATTTTTAAAATCAGAACTTTTCAAGGATGGTCTCATTTGAAACCTGAAACTTTTTAGTAATCTGTGTGGAGATATTTCTTCTGTGCCATGTGTCATTCAGTTTATTTCAACCCTCTTCTCAAAGAGTCAGTCCTTCACAGCCAGCATGATGTTTAGCACGAGGATCTCTTTGCTACAGGGAACTCATCGGTTGCCCTGTCGTTCTAACAATCTTTAATCAAGCCAGCCAAGGCAATTGAAATATTAACATGTAACAATACCTTGATCTTTTAAATTGGAGGTATATATTTATGCTTCTCCAAGAAGCACCGGGAGTAACAGAAAATGAAGTCTTCTATTTACTTACCTGCCAGATATGGTGCAGCTAATTAGGGCTTGTCTACACTTAAAATGCTACACTGCTGTAGTGTTCAATGTAGACACTCCTGTTGGTGTAGGTAACTGACCTCTCTGAGATGCAGTAGCTAGGTCTACAGAAGAATTCTTCCGTCAACCTAGTGCTGTCTACATAGGGCCTTAGGCCATCTTAAATATACCGCTTAGGTCTGTGGATTTTCCACACCCCTGACCGACGTAGTTAAACTGACCTAATTTTCTAGTCTAGATCAGGCCTTAGTTTCTGCAGACAAGTAAATCAGTGACCTTGCTCGTACAATGAATAAACCACTGTGATTACCACAAATGGAGGAGGAAGTGCACATCTATTTGTGTTAGCTCAAGTCTGGGCCTGTTCTTATTTCAGACTGTGGGGACTGCAATTGGAGGCTATGTTTGGTGTTACAAACCTCTTTCTAAAAGAGACTGATCTGAGATGCATGGCATCATTAAATTTAGAACAATGCTAGCCAAGCACTATAGCCCCACATGGAAAAGGTCAGCAGCTGCTTCAAATTGTTTAAAAAAACTCATTGTGGTTAATGAATACGATGCTATGCTAGGTGCACTGTTTGAGTAAAAGAGGATAGCCAGAAAGAGCGCTTAATTATCTTGCTAGAGGAACAAGGTGTAAGGGCATGAGGAAGACTTATCATTATAGAGGCAACGTAGGCTAATGGACTGATCTTGAGGCTGAGAGACAGGGAGCCAGGCTTTCTAGTCCTGGCTCTGCTACTACTTGTGCGATTTTTGGGCAAGTCACTTAACTTTATCTGTAAAATAGGGAGTGTAATTCTTAACAGACTGATTTAACAGGAATATTGTGAGAATGCATGTTTGTATGGAGCTTTGAATATGTAAAACAAGTCAAGTGCTAAGAATTATTATAAGACCTTCCATATGTTATCTTGATTTATATATAGCTACTAAACTAAACTACTTCTAGCGGAGTTTAACACAAGAAGAGTTTTGCTGGGGAAAGGACACATCACAGGATGGATGAATGATTCCGTACTACTACGATCAAGCCCCATCTAACTAGGAAACTGATCATTGTTAGCAATGGTTGTTCTCAACTTGTGCAGAAAACAATTTAACTGCCAGTGCAGATTGGGGATAGCCATGTTACAAGAAGCAGAGCTGGACAGGAAATGATTTCTCCACCCTGTGAAAATTTTCAAGATTTCAAATACTTTTCCTGTGCTGCACTGGGATGAACCCAAGACAATTTGAATTTTTTTGTGACTGTCATACCAGATTAGTCAAGAGCTGAGTGATTAGAGCTCTCAGATGGTGCTCAAGGTTTAAATCCTTAGTCTGCTTGATCTCTCTCTGAGCAGAAAGTCCATCTGAGAGCTGAGAAACCTTCCCAGTGAAAGTTTCTTTGAAACTGACACATTTCCATGAAGTCTCACTTTTGATAAATCAGCATTTTCTGACAAAAAAATGGTTTGCTGAAAAATTCCTGAGCAGGTCTAACAAGAATTGAAACATAATCATTTTCAGTGCTGGTACAGAGCCCCCATTTCTGATAGCAATTTCTGAAGCCTTCATTTCTGTTGTTAGCAATGAGTCAATTTCCTGGTGTAGCTTGGGCATGCTATTTCATTTAAATGACCATACAATGGTCAATGAGGCATTTCACTGCAGATTACCAGTGCTGAAATGCTGTTAGGTCTACAACACAGATGTCCGCATGTGCAGCTCCTGGCTTGGTGGCAACAGTGTTGTACCAGTGAGGCTGGGGAGGGGTCTTTATTTTATCAACGTACAGCTATGCCTGCTTTTACATCCTTTGCTGCACTGAGCCTCCATGGGCCTTTTCCTTGATGGAATGCCCTCTATTTAGAGATCCATCTTCGAGATATCATCTCCCTATGTCTGGTCTTTGAGTGGCTTAGTGGCAGGATTAATTTGCACCATTGCTGAATGAAGATCAAGGTGTTTCTGCTGGTCTTATCACTATGTTCTCTGAGTGTTTACTGCTTCTGTGGCACTTTTTATCTGTCCCTCTCAAAGCTCGTTACAAATGCAAGTAGGTAGTTTTATTATTCCCATTATACAGCTGGGGACAGTGAGGCACAGAAGGTATGTCTATGGAGCCCATGGCAATTAGCCACCCAGCCTGGGTCGATAGACTTTGGCTAGCAGGGCTCCTGCTAGTGCTCTAAAAATAGACCCAATTTAGATGCTTTGAAGTTGTGGCTTAGGCTGGAGCTCAGGCTCAGAGGAAGTGGGGAGGGCTGGGTTGTCGACCAAGGCTAGGAGGAGCCTCACTGCCATGGGCTGCATAGACACACACCCAGGGAGTGCAAGAGATTAAGCTAAGAGTCAGTGAAAGAGCCAGGAACAGAACCTGATTCCTGGGCTGGGGCCATTTTCACTGAACCACGCTGCTTGACCTTGGTGGCTTCTGTCAGAAATGTAGAGCCCCTTTTTTGACCAACTTCAGGCAGAATTTAATTTACAGCAAACTTTAAACTATTGCAGAAGTTTATTCTTCTGGGATAAAGTCAGCCTTCAGGTAAGCAGGTGCAAAGCTACTGATTCCAATAGCTTTGCACAAGGTTTAAATGTTAGCCCATTATGTCTAACAAATGTGTACACTCCTCTAGCCTACTGTCTTTAGGTAGGTTTACTTCACCTTAAAGGTACAGCAGAGAATAGAAGGGGCCTAGGGAAGATCAGCTGAGCTGGTTAGAAATATTTTAAAGAATGAGAAATTGCAGACACCTAGGATTATATAGCCTAGAAAGGAGCAGAAATAGAAAGGACTTGACTAAAATATTCAAAATTCTGAAGGGCACAGTGACAACTGATCAGCCCCCTCCTGATTGCGTCCCATAATGCAAGAACAATGGGGCTCCATGGAATTAAAGGCAATACATTTAAAATGAATTAAAAGAAATATGACTTTACTCATTGTACAGTCAGCCTGTGGACTTCCCTGCAGAAGGTGAATGTCAAGTACTGATAGCTGATTTTTAGAAAGTGCTGGATAATTTCATGTTCACTAAAAACATGTGCAGCTAAGATATTCAAGGGTCAGCTTTTGCTCATCAGGGTGGAAACTGGTTGCCTAGGGCTGGTCAGGAGATAGCTCCTTTCCTTGTTCAGAATTGCACAGAGCACTAGGTGCACTACAGGTTTCTCTCCTTCTGAAACATTAAACTAAATATTACCTGGGATAGGATGCTGGATTAGACAAATTAATATATGGTCCAGTATGTCAATATGGTCCAGTACGACATTCAGTGGGCTAAATCCTCAGCTGTGTCAAGCTCATTCCTGGCATAACTGGGAAAGGAGGGAAGGCAGCTCTAAGCCACCTTTCTGGTTTCCTAATCTTGGGGCAAACTATAGGTCAAAACATCCTCCGGCATAGTTTAAAGCATCTTAATGGCTGCTCTAAGTCAGACCTGGTGTAATGGGCTGATAGACACCATGCTGCTGGCAGAGGATCATCCAAAGCACTGTGAGGTCTGGTTCATTTCCACCTCTCCCTGCCCCTGTCATGCTCCTTATGTGGAGGGGGAGGAGCGGGTGGTATAGAGCTTGCTGAGTTAGCTTTACGCCACCTGAGGATTTCTCTACATCAGGGGACACCTCATATGCCCATTTACATATTCTGGCTGCTGTTCACTGCCTGAGGAGGGCAAAGTGCCAGAAGAGTGGCTATGGATCTCTCCAACATGTTGTCTGGCCAACAGAGCTATGCAAAGGACATGGCCCAGCCCGTCAGGAGATTTGCAACTTTACCATTTTGTAGTTACAAAGGGGATATTTGTACTTCTCTCTTACTGCTATCTTTTCTCCCATGGATTAACATTGTTCCATACTTCTTGTAGGAATGAGGCATAGTTTGAATACTCTGTATAGTCTAAGATGTCTAAAACCTTTCAAAAGATGCTGTATTTTAACTGGCTGCCTATTCCATTGTATCTTCGCAGGTTAGCAATGCTGTAAATATTTAACAATAGGAGAGATTCACTGAAACCAATGGAGACACTCCTGATTTCCCCTGGTGTCATCAAGAGTAGAATCTGGCCTCTTTCCCCTCTTACCCTAGTCTGTACAGTGACTGGCCCACCCTTGGAGCTGTAGAAAGAATAAATCACAGTAACAACTACAGAACACAAAGCGAAGGGCAGCACTGTTAATGATAAATTCAGAACTGAGCCAAATGAAAACAAGCATAGTAGAGGCAGAGGCCAGGAACCTGGAGTGGAAGAGATGCCTTTCAGGTCCACTTTAATTTAGCAAAACAAATCCCTTTTTAAGTCCCAGCGTGCCATTTCAACAAGCTAAAATTCCATTTTTATTTTTTGTTGGGGCGTGTAACTTTTCAAGCCCCTAGGATGCTGCAAAATAAACAGCTGCACTTAAAACAGTAGACCCTTCAATTTAGGCTTTCAACATCTCAAAGGGAGTTGCATCAGGAGCTGCTGCTTCTGAGAGGGTCTGGCACAGACTTGAGCCTCCAGCCCTATGCTTGCTCATGGTAATGAATTAATGGTTTGGTTCTGTACAACACCAGTAGATTTCAGTAACTTCACTGAAGAAAAGTGTGACATTTGGGTGCACAGTTGCTGATCATTTCCTCTCAGAGACAGGGGCTGAAATGAATGATTTATAGTTATACATAGGGCTGGTAGCACTACCTATTATTTAAGGTTGCCTAATGCATCCATTATAAAACCCTGTTTCCAGTTTCTTATAACTTTGCCAGCCTTTAACCATTTGGGCTGAAATTTTCCATGCAGGTTACTGTTATGTTCACAGCATACAGACAGCAGAATTAAATAAAAAAATACTCTCGCTGGAAGGTTGCAACGTAACACTACTTGATTTCTTAGAATTTGGAATAATCACACACAATAACTCAAAACCAGAGAGACAAAGCAGGCTGCTCACTAAAACAGAGAGACACAGCTTTACCCACCTTACTGTAGGCTGGCTGGCTGCTGCAAACTGACTCTGATCACATGCTTTGTTACAGAGCCCCTAGCTTGCAGGCAGGAAAATCAGAAAACCCTTTAGGCTTTAAAGTGACCAATTGTAATTTTTCAATGCACGACAGATGCCTGTCTCAGGTTAAGTGTTTTTGGAAAATTTCAGCCAAAACAGCTCAGCCATTTCCAAGAACAAGGCTAGAAAAGAAAACATTGTTTTGCCCATGTTAAAAAAAATTCTAGGTACCTTACCTCAGAGAAGCTCTAATACCCCCATGCTCTGGAGCAGGGACTTGAATTTTGGCCAGGGCATGTGTGTCAGGAATGTGCCTTTTGCCATCTCTGTGATAACACACCTAAATTTGTCCAAGTTATAAACCTTTGGAAAATCACAGTTCACACATACTCAGTAGAGACTTGCTAGAACTTTGCAGTTACATTTCCCAAAAATTTTGAGCAGGGCTAAGCAGGACTTTCCCAGTTTTGGGCTGCCGTGGACCTGTGCTCTCAATTCCCCCACCCATGTGCTAGGCGTAGGTAGCACAGAAAAAGAAGCTACCTGATTTGAATGCAGAAGGGACCAGAGTTGGAGCTGGGGATAAGGGATGGGGATTAGACTTGGATAAGGAACCTGTCAGGGAGGGAGGAGACTGGGCCTGGAGGTTGGCAAGGGAGAATGAAACTTGGACATAGAAGTGGGGGAAAGAATTGGACTGGCAGGGCAGGAGACTGGGAATAGTGGGGTGGGGGAAAAGAGGGTGAGGGAAGGGGAGAAAGGTCTAAAAAGGAGCTGGGATGCCAGGGAAAAACAGTGGAGTAAAATTAAGGTTGCACATACTACCTTACTTCTGGCATTTCCTAACTTCTGAGTGCTTGACTTTGCAGCCTTAATAATATTCTTTTAAGGTAGGGTTTTTTCTGTGTAATTTAGTGTTTATTTTACAGTTTGGATGCCCTGGCAATGCACATACATTGCTGTGTTGCACTGAACAGACCCACCAATAACTGTTACTCCCACCTTCTTGTCAACTGTTTGAAATGGGCGATCCTAATTATCACTACAAAAGTTTTTTTTCTCCTGCTGATAATAGCTCTACTTAATTAATTGGTCTCGTTACAGTTGGTATGGCAACACCCATTTTTTCATGTTCTCTGTGTATATATATCTTCCTACTGTATTTTCCACTGCATGCATCCAATGAAGTGGGTTTTAGCCCGCGAAAGCTTATGCCCAAATAAATTTGTTAGTCTCTAAAGTGCCACAAGTACTCCTCATTTTTTTTGAGGATACAGACTAACACAGCTACCACTCTGAAACCTGTTACCACTAACTGTGGCTCACATGGGAACAGACATCTCTTCTGGGCAAAAACAACAGAAACCCTGCAAGAAGATATAAAGGGACATGTTCTGGGCTGTGGCTGAGTAGCGCTCAGGGGGCTGCAAAAGGTGTTTTATTTTGCATAGATGGCTTCAACCATGGGGCCATTCTAGTCCAATCCCCAGCATAAATTTAGAGCAGCCTTTCAGCTGCTTTAGTATGTTCCAGCAGTCAGTGACTCTCAGCAGCTGTTGTGGCAGTTGGTCATAAGGGAATCCCAGCCATGTTCACTTTTCCTTATCTATGTTCCACATTTCCCCAACTGCTGGGGTGGTGGTGGTGTAGGATCCACTACCAGGGCGCTGTGCTATCTGACTATTTGTCCAGCCCCCACAGCTTTTTAAGGCACAAGGAAGCTCAGGGTTGGGTCCTTTGTAACTCACAGAACTCTCAAGTGTTCTCATTTCAGTTAGACATTTCAAACTGAGCCATACAAGAGATTATGCTTCATGCTATTTGTTAATGTATGTTTTTCTCACTAAAAACGTCACATGATAAATCCAACATCACAGTTTGGAAATGCATGAGAACATAAGAGCGGCCATACTGGGTCAGACCAAAGATCCATCTAGCCCAGTATCCTGTCTTCCAACAGTGGCCAGTGTGTGTGTGTGTTTTCTTGAGGGCTCCTAGAAACTTCATGATAACATACTGATGAATATAATGTGAGTCTAGTGCATAAAATATTAACCACAGAAAATTGTGGAGATGCTCTTACAGTCAAGGACACAGATCACTTCTCTAATACTAATAATTGGCTGTATCTTTCCTCTCAAAGGCACCCAAACTGCTTTGAATGTATAGACAGTTAGCACCCCTGGAACGTACACTTAGCACCAGTGCAGAGTAGTGGGGCCTTCAACTATAAGCTCTTTGGGACAGGGAACATCTTCTTGCGTGCATGTAGAATCCTTAGCACAGTGGGGACCTGTTCTTATGAAAAATGCAGTGGGATCTCGAATGATCACACAGCACAGACATAACCTCTGTCTTTAAGGTCCCAGCTGAAAGACATATATGCACACAAACAAATAGCATGGAATTTCATTTATCTAACTTCTAATGGCTGAAGGGCTGAGTCAAGACTTCTGGGATTTGAGCCCATGGCTCCAGGTTTAGTTATACCTAACAGAATTTCACGCTTCAATAACACCATGCTTTTTGCAACATAGGTTACAATGAGACTGGAAACAGCACAACATAAATCTGTTCTCAGGACAAGGTTTATAGGTAGAGGAAGAAACAGGGCATATACCTACCCTCTTCTTTTACAAATTGAAGATTTTTGCTGTGCTCTGCAGATTCCTTAAATGTTAAGTAGTTGTTAGAGTGTTACATTGTGGGTGTTTCGTTGATCCATTCTAGTCAGAAAATTGTGAGAGAAGAAACCTGAGGTTAGTGTCACATTTAGTGTCACATCCGATGAAGTGAGCTGTAGCTCACGAAAGCTCATGCTCAAATAAATTGGTTAGTCTCTAAGGTGCCACAAGTACTCCTGTTCTTTTTGCGAATACAGACTAACACGGCTGCTACTCTGAAACCTGACATTTATTATTACAGCAAATGGACAGCCCAAGATTCAGCACGCCTCAAAATGCATAGCTCCCTTAATATACGTAATTGCTGATCCACTGTGGTCACCCTCTGGGTTTGAGAAATCAAATATATAATCCACACTGAACACAGAGGAAAACAATGATACATGGCAACATTAATTGATGTCAGTGGACTATGCCTTTTTTGCTATGCCCTGCAGTCTTAGCAGCTGTGGGCTTTGCTTTGCTTCTGTGAGCTCCAGAAATCCCCCTTTGGCCCAACTTATTGTGTCTGTTGGTGCTACATTTTCTTTTTGTGACTCAGCATTGGAAATGTGCAGGATCCTGCAGCAGCAGTTCTTCTGATGGTGATGATTGAGCATTAAGCCAGTGAATTATCTAACAGCTTTTGCATCAGGAAGGGTCTGTTGAATGCAGTGCCCCACATCAGCAGTCTGCTGTGTTTTACAGTCAGATGCATCATACAGCAGGACAGCTGCTGGGCAACCAAGAACGATGATTCTAAACACGCTGGGCCAAATTCAGTTATTTCAATGACATTACAACAAAGATGAGTTTGGCCCTCTGAAGTCCACCTTCAGCATAACATAGGTCCTGGTCTGATGGAACAGTTCAAAAGCAATTGCAGTCTCTGGCAATTATGCCACATTAGATTGTAAACTCTTCGGGGAAGAGGCCATCTTGTTCTCTTAATATAGTGACTAGCACAATGGGGTCCTGGTCCATGACTAGGGCTCTCAGGCATTATGGCAATACAGATGATAATACATATCCTTTCCTCTCTTTCTCTCCTGCTTATGAACTGCTATGCCCAACACCAGCTGTCACACACTACTTGCTAAACATGGCATTGCTTTTTCATGAAACAAGCACTTTCTCCTGCTGATTTGTGGTTGTCTGGCAAGGAATTAGCACTCAGCAGACAGGTTTGGAATTACCTTTAACTTTTCAATTGCAGTGTGATTACTCTGACTTCTCTTTGAGTTTCTTAAATGACAGTTTGGTAATTTTGCTGATTACAGTTGCCAGTCCATAAATGAAAATGTGTGATCTTAAGTAGGGTTTGGATTACTTACTAAATCCAGCAGGATAGCAGAACTTCCCTCCTCATCAGACTATAAAAATTCTTTCCATCAAGTTGTGATGGTGTGTTCACCCCACACCAGCCTTGAATGGATTAATGAGGCTGTGGGGCGGGGAGGTGGAGAATTAACTTGATAGGCTACACCTGGGGGGAATTAGGCTGGATAAGCAACCCCTGATTGGCAGTAAAGCCCAGCTGAGAAAGATAAAGCCAGGAAGTTGGCAGCAGAGTGGAAGCCTGCAGTCACTCTCTAGTCTTAGAGAGGGAAAAGGGGAAACCAAGGGGAGAAGAGAAATCCTAGTCCTGAAGAAAGGGTCTGATAGAGGTATAGTAAGAGCAGCCTAGGGAAATAGTAGCAAGGTTTGGGATAGTGCAGACCTTGGCTGCTGGTTGTAGGGCCCCTGGGCTGGAACTTGGAGTACTGGGTAGGCCCAGTTTCCTTTACTAGCTACTGGAGAGGCTGCACAGATCAGTTAGTGAAGCAGAAGACTGC
Organism: Caretta caretta; assembly: GCF_965140235.1. Lineage (NCBI taxonomy): Eukaryota > Metazoa > Chordata > Testudines > Cheloniidae > Caretta > Caretta caretta. Next base: position 44,499,911 of record NC_134210.1, on the reverse strand, counting down.
CTAGGAAAATCATCTAGTGGGACTTTGGTCCCCTGGAAGGGGGAAACATTCAGTGACTTGGCCAGAAGGCCAAGTCACGAAGAGAGAGCACAATGAGTTGTAGAGAGACAGAAAGAGATAAGGGCAAGATGTGTGAATGAGTGACAGCAGGGGGCATTGGATGTAAGTGAAGCTAATCCCCAGAGCAGCCAGGAGGAGGTGCACCTAATGGTGAGTGGACCCTGTGACACAAGTGTTTTCCTAGAATGAAGTTGAGGGTTCATTAGTAACTAGGGCTACTGTCACATTAAGAACAGCCTGAGGGCAAGAGGCCCCTGATATCTGCTAACCAATTTCAGCTGGCTTAAGCTGTTTAAGTGTACCCTGTTCTTTATTGTCATGAACTATATCTTTGAAGTATCATGTTATGTATGAGTGAAAAGTTTATAACTCACTGGTTATATGTAGGTACAAGCATTTGATGCAGAATTATAGACATAAACTGAAACTTATAATTCTTAAAATGTGTTTGCCAGCCAACCAGGAATTACCCTACCTGAGACAGAGGAGTGGGAGTTCTTTCCAAAGTACTTTGAAAGACAATAAGGTACTTATATATCACAAACAAGGGGTAGAGGTAAACCTCACACAATCACAGTGGGGAGGAGATTGTCAATCACATGTTCAGTTGTACTGGAGGGGACGGGAACTAAAAAGATTATATTTTGGCAGGCACCGTGCCAGTGGGAGAAGAAACAGCGGGACAAGTCCTTCAAGATAGACTCCATTTTCCTTACCTCACAGCTGGAAATAGACTGGTAGTATCCTTCAGAAGCATCCATTTCAATGATTCAATAGACTATTAAAGAGATGGGTACAAGTTCCAAGTTATCTATCTTCTACCTAAGAAGACAAAGGTACCAGGCCTTTGATTTTAGGAGATGGATCCTGACTAGGAGTTTGGTCAGTCATCTTGATGAAATCAGTACCCTGAACCAAGTCTACCTTGTTAAATTGTAGTCCCTAGAAAGCATTTTATCTTTGTTTCTCTCAACTATTTTTGACTTTAATCCTTATACTTGTATCAATTTAAAATCTGAATTTTCAGAATTAAATAAACTTGTTTTATTTTTAACTTAAACCATTCTAGTGCTGTTTGACCTGAACTGATTGAAAATTCCAGTTTCCAGTAAACTGTTGAATATTGACTCTTTAAAGAAGCAACAAACCATAACGTTCCTCTTTGTTCCAGGGCAGAGCTGGATATTTCAGAAGACACATTCTGGGGGAAATTTGGGGCTGGGGAAAGTTTGATGTCGCCTTACCAGTTGTTAACCAAGGCTGCTGGAGACCAGTGGAAGTCTGTGATATTGCAGCCAGGTTCCTGGATCCAAAGCATTCGATCATGGCTGCTCAATACGTAGACCTAGGGTGCATGCTTGTTGCTGACTGTGAGTAGCCTGTCGGAGAGCTACAATAGCAAAGCCTTTAAGGTACTAAAGGGCTACGGGTAAGAGGTGACACAACTCTTTACTGATCCGGCTTGTACCCCAGAACATGACAGCTGCCTGTAATAAGTTACATCCCTGGGCAAATGTCCCAGCTAACTAACTAAAGCTAACTAACTAGGTGCTGATTGTCTGGCAGTGGTGCCCTCAGACACTCTTCCTGGGGTACACCCAAAACCCCCTCCTGCCAGCTCCCATGTGCAGGCACTCACCACAGCTCCCCTCCCCCTGCTTGTAGCAGCTCTTAAGGCTGTTGCTGAGTAAATACTGTGGGCAGAGCAGAGGGGACATGGGCAGTTGGGGGGAGGGGACCCCTGGCACAGGAGCTGGCCCCATAGCAGCAGTGAGGAGCAGTAATGCTGGCTGCCTCACTGCCTGCTCAGGTTTGGTGGGGAAGGGGATGGCAGCAGGGCCAAAACTGAGTGACATTGTGACCTGGTGCATGAGGGCCACAGTGCTACTCAGGTTTGGCCCCACAGCCTCTCTTTCACAATAGAGGGTCTGAGGGGCAAACCTGAGTGGGCAGTGGGGCGGGCAGCCAACACTGCTTCTCCTCAACTTGGCACCCCTGCCAATGGTACGCACTGCGCATAACATGTGTACAGCTGTGGGTACCACTGGTGCCCAGCCTTACTTCCCCTGCCCCCACTTCTGTGCGGGGACCGAGCACAGTTGCTGTGCCAGTGCAGGAGGGAGAGCTCACAGATCTCTGTAGGCCCTAGCTTCCCAAAAGGGGAAAGGCCAGTACAGAGTACCCAGTACCTTGGTGTGGCCAGAAGAACTGGCAGTCCTCCCACTGCAGCCTGGAGAGCTTTGGGAGGCATGCTGCCTCTCTCAGGCACACTTTGTGCCATGGCCATTTGGGCTACCAAACAGCTATCAATGGTGAAATCTTTCAGCTACTACCTACCCTAGATTAGATTTGAACCAGTGGCCTAGAGGTAAAATGTCTTGTAGCCCAGTAGTGGGGTATCTACAGCCATAATTCTCCCATGCTGACACTTCTTGTATATCTGAATGCAATAAAGGAAGAAATCACCATGGCTGGCAATTGTTTTCAATTCCTTATTAAACATGCACAAAGAGCTCTGCTCCAGTATCTCCTTGCTGGTGAGTTTCTAACTCCCTGGCTGCACTGCCATTGAACCTTTGGAGATAGCACACATTCTCCTCGAGGTAAACTTTAGTCTGTCTTTCATTTAAATATTAATTTGGAATTGCTCTTTGTAACCTGCCATATCCCTACTCTCGGTGAGGATTAGAATGATTGAGTCTCAGAACTTGTTTTAATCATGCATTTCAATACTGCTGAGACTTGCAGTCTGCCGCGTTCCTTGCACCAGCCAGAGTTTTTCGACATGCTAACAAAATTGAAATGAGTGCCTTCATCTTAGACAAGGATAATTAATCTTCAAACACTGTTTATCTTCATCCAAAATTCCCCAGAATTCAGAACCAAATTAATTTAAAGTCTAAATCTGCTTTAACTAGTAATTGGTTAATCAATGGGCTTGATGTGTAATTATATTCTTTGTTCACACTCCTTGCAAGCTTGAATAGACCATATAATTCCTATGTTGCTTTCAGTCCCATGATTAGACCATGTGACATATACATGTTGTATATACTGTGAGGCAAATTTCTCCCTGAAGTAATTTTCCTGATGTTGCTGGGCTTGTACATGAGGGATGAACTTGGTCATTCATTTTTTTAACTTCTAAAATGATTTCTTGTGAGTATTTGTTGTTGTTTTTAGATTTTTACATTTCAGCTTAAGAATGTGCTGTGGGTTTTCAGCTTTGGACCTTTGCTCACTCCCCATCAATGACACAATCTAGAGCAAGTTTTTATTGTCTTTACTTTGACTGGACACATCTCTCACAATTAGGGGATCCTCTCTTTCTTGAATCCTTGCTACCATTCAAAGGGTGAGGGGACAAGGTAAAGTCAAGAACTGACATTCCTATTTGCTTCTAAACAGAAGAGCCAGGAAATCTTTGCAATGAAATATATACCCTTAGCTAGTATATATTATCATAGCTTTGTTGAAATCAGTGGGTCTATGCTGATTTACATCAGCTAAGGATCATGCCCAATGTACTTATATGACCTTGGCGGGGCTCAGTACTGATGGGTGATACACCTCACCACGGGGATTGGGTAAACCAGTGCAGCTGATTAGTAACAAGCCTTCTTTGAGGTTCTGCAGGGGTGGGTTCACCCAGGAAGACTGCATTTACCAAGTTGCACCAGTGTTCATAGAAAATTAGGTTTGGAAGAGACCTCAGGAGGTCATCTAGTCCAATCCCCTACTCAAAACAGGACCAACACACACTAAATCATCCCAGCCAGGGCTTTGTCAAGATGGACCTTAAAAACCTCTCAGGATGGAGATTCCACCACTTCTCTAGGTAACCCATTCCAGTGCTTCACCACCCTCCTAGTGAAATAGCGTTTCCTAGTATCCAACCTAGACCTCCCCCACTTCAACTTGAGACCATTGCTCCTTGTTCTGTCATCTACCACCACTGAGAACAGCCTAGATCCATCCTCTTTGGAACCCCACTTCAGGTAGTTGAAGGCTGCTATCAAATCCCGCCTCACTCTTCTTTTCTGCAGACTAAATAAGCCCAGTTCCCTCAGCCTCTCCTCATAAGTCATGTGCTCCAGCCCCCTAATAATTTTCATTGCTCTCTGCTGGACTCCCGCCAATTTGTCCACAACCTTTCTGGGGGGGGGGGGGGGCAAAACTGGATGCAATACTCCAGAAGTGGCCTCAGCAGTGCCGAATAGAGGAGAATAACCACTTCCCTTGATCTGCTGGCAATGTTCCTACTAATGCAGCCCAATATGCCGTTAGCCTTCTTGGCATCAAGGGCACATTGGTGATTCATATCCAGCTTCTCATCCTCTGTAATCCCCAGGTCCTTTTCTGCAGAACTGCCACTTAGCCACTCGTTCCCCAGTCTGTAGTAGTGCACGGGATTCTTCTTTCCTAAGTGCAGGACTCTGTCGTCTCAGAGTTCCTTTGTCCTGCTCTGGGATGGTGAGCCCAGAGTCTTCAGTCATTCCTTTTTGCTGTACACCTTACCACTGCTACTGGAAGAGATTAAAACTATCAAACTAGCCCAGGCTAGATTACAGCAGTGAACCCTCCAGGCTAGATTACTGTCTCTTTGCCAGTGATTAGCCTGATTTAAAAGCTGGTGGAACAAATGTGTGGTGTTGTATCATGAAGAAACCCCCGCAAATTATCATTCTGATAATCCATGAGAAAGAGAGTGCTCTGCAAACAAGACCCTTAACTGATCTCAGCTGTCAGGTCCTCGTGGAAGGGCAGCTTTTCAAGCAGGTGGCCCAAGGCCATTCAGGCATTTACAGATCAAAACCATCATTTGAACTGCACTTAGTGCAAACAGAGGTTTTATGCTCACAGGGACTTGCTGCAGTCTTTGCACACACTGATATACTTCCCCTAGAGACTTACCCACAAGATCTAGTTGTTGTGAAGAAAGAGAGAGAGTGGGGGGAAAAAGAAAGGAGAGAGAAAGGGTGGGTAAGGGGAGCCTTGGAGTCCCCCCAGACAGCCTGAAGTGGCAGGGGGAAATGGAACCCTTCTCCACTCCTGCCTGGTAGCAATGGCAGGGGCTGATCCTTCCTCCATGGTAAGCACCTATCTGTACCCAGAGCCCACTAGCATGAGATGCACTGAGGGAACCCTGGTTTAGATCCCTTCTCAGGATTTAGGGGTAGTGTCAATGAGCAGGCTTGAGGAGCACCTCAGCCTAATGGCGTTAAAGGCTGTAAACAGAAGCAGAAGTGAGTAGATCCCAAGCCTTGATTCCATTCAGCTGTGCTGATGAAGCAGCAGGACTATCCAGAAAGTTTTTGGAAAGCGTAGGGGACAATTTCCTGGCGCAAGTGCTAGAGGAGCCAACTAGAGGGGGCGCTTTTCTTGACCTGCTGCTCACAAACCGGGTAGAATTAGTGGGGGAAGCAAAAGTGGATGGGAATCTGGGAGGCAGTGACCATGAGTTGGTTGAGTTTAGGATCCTGACGCAGGGAAGAAAGGTAAGCAGCAGGATACGAACCCTGGACTTCAGGAAAGCAGACTTCGACTCCCTCAGGGAACGGATGGCCAGGATCCCCTGGGGGACTAACTTGAAGGGGAAAGGAGTCCAGGAGAGCTGGCTGTATTTCAAGGAATCCCTGTTGAGGTTACAGGGACAAACCATCCCGATGAGTCGAAAGAATAGTAAATATGGCAGGCGACCAGCTTGGCTTAATGGTGAAATCCTAGCGGATCTTAAACATAAAAAAGAGGCTTACAAGAAGTGGAAGGTTGGACATATGACCAGGGAAGAGTATAAAAATATTGCTCGGGCATGTAGGAATGATATCAGGAGGGCCAAATCGCACCTAGAGCTGCAGCTAGCCAGAGATGTCAAGAGTAACAAGAAGGGTTTCTTCAGGTATGTTGGCAACAAGAAGAAAGCCAAGGAAAGTGTGGGCCCCTTACTGAATGAGGGAGGCAACCTAGTGACAGAGGATGTGGAAAAAGCTAATGTACTCAATGCTTTTTTTGCCTCTGTTTTCACTAACAAGGTCAGCTCCCAGACTGCTGCGCTGGGCATTGCAAAATGGGGAAGAGATGGCCAGCCCTCTGTGGAGATAGAGGTGGTTAGGGACTATTTAGAAAAGCTGGACGTGCACAAGTCCATGGGGCTGGACGAGTTGCATCTGAGAGTGCTGAAGGAATTGGCGGCTGTGATTGCAGAGCCATTGGCCATTATCTTTGAAAACTCGTGGCGAACGGGGGAAGTCCCGGATGACTGGAAAAAGGCTAATGTAGTGCCAATCTTTAAAAAAGGGAAGAAGGAGGATCCTGGGAACTACAGGCCAGTCAGCCTCACCTCAGTCCCTGGAAAAATCATGGAGCAGGTCCACAAAGAATCAATCCTGAAGCACTTGCATGAGAGGAAAGTGATCAGGAACAGCCAGCATGGATTCACCAAGGAAAGGTCACGCCTTTTATGATGAGATTACTGGTTCTGTGGATGAAGGGAAAGCAGTGGATGTATTGTTTCTTGACTTTAGCAAAGCTTTTGACACGGTCTCCCACAGTATTCTTGTCAGCAAGTTAAGGAAGTATGGGCTGGAAGAATGCACTATAAGGTGGGTAGAAAGCTGGCTAGATTGTCGGGCTCAACGGGTAGTGATCAATGGCTCCATGTCTAGTTGGCAGCCGGTATCAAGTGGAGTGCCCCAAGGGTCGGTCCTGGGGCCGGTTTTGTTCAATATCTTCATAAATGATCTGGAGGATGGTGTGGATTGCACTCTCAGCAAATTTGCGGATGATACTAAACTGGGAGGAGTGGTAGATACGCTGGAGGGGAGGGATAGGATACAGAAGGACCTAGACAAATTGGAGGATTGGGCCAAAAGAAATCTGATGAGGTTCAATAAGGATAAGTGCAGGGTCCTGCACTTAGGACGGAAGAACCCAATGCACAGCTACAGACTAGGGACCGAATGGCTAGGCAGCAGTTCTGCGGAAAAGGACCTAGGGGTGACAGTGGACAAGAAGCTGGATATGAGTCAGCAGTGTGCCCTTGTTGCCAAGAAGGCCAATGGCATTATGGGATGTATAAGTAGGGGCATAGCGAGCAGATCGAGGGACGTGATCGTTCCCCTCTATTCGACATTGGTGAGGCCTCATCTGGAGTACTGTGTCCAGTTTTGGGCCCCACACTACAAGAAGGATGTGGATAAATTGGAGAGAGTCCAGCGAAGGGCAACAAAAATGATTAGGGGTCTGGAACACATGACTTATGAGGAGAGGCTGAGGGAGCTGGGATTGTTTAGCCTGCAGAAGAGAAGAATGAGGGGGGATTTGATAGCTGCTTTCAACTACCTGAAAGGGGGTTCCAAAGAGGATGGCTCTAGACTGTTCTCAATGGTAGCAGATGACAGAACGAGGAGTAATGGTCTCAAGCTGCAGTGGGGGAGGTTTAGATTGGATATTAGGAAAAACTTTTTCACTAAGAGGGTGGTGAAACACTGGAATGCGTTACCTAGGGAGGTGGTAGAATCTCCGTCCTTAGAGGTTTTTAAGGTCAGGCTTGACAAAGCCCTGGCTGGGATGATTTAACTGGGAATTGGTCCTGCTTCGAGCAGGGGGTTGGACTAGATGACCTTCTGGGGTCCCTTCCAACCCTTATATTCTATGATTCTATGATTCTATGACTAGCCTTGGCATAATTTCAAATGCCGTTCAGCATCAAACTGAGAGACAATTATAGCTAAAATTGTAAGAGGAAATCTATGGATCACTTGTTCTCAGAATTTGCATTGTAGATGCGCTCCCCATAGGCTGATAGGAGGCTCCTTCTGGGCAAGAACATGCTTAAAAGTTCTCCAGCAGAAGCAAATGATGAAACTTATCAATGTCACTGTCAACCAGCATCTGTCCTTCCTTCCAGGAAGCATTATCTTTTAAGATCATTGCCCTTAAAAAGGTTTCCTAGAGTTAGGTTTTAATGGGAAATGTCAGAGCATGCTATGAATATAGAAAGCAATTACTCCGATCATTTTAATCCATACGGCTAAGGAGCTCTGCACCCTCCCTCCCCCCCATGACCCCTTTACTGATCACTGCTATTATCTCAGTTTTCTTATAATTGATATTCAGGTTCATAGAAATCCCTGTCTTCTGCATTAAATTCTGTAGCTCATAAATGCTGCCATGTATGACTAGCCTAGTCTCCTTCACTTGCTCCTCCTTGGTGACACCTATAGGAATCCCAGTCCTCCATACCAGCTCCTAGAGAAGTCGGTACCAATCATCCTTGCTAGCAGCATCCCAGTCTCATTCCTACTGAAGCAAGTTTCACAGCAGAACTCCCACATCCACATCCTTTCTGAGTGTGTGGGCACACGGATATGCCCTCTCCTTGCTGCTGCCTTTCTCACAGAAATGTCTGGACTGAGTCATTCTGGCTCCTTTGTAGCAATTCTGGCCTATCTTGTTTTTCAGTGAGCCTAGCACCTCATTATTGATAGTGACCTATTGATGTTCAGCCAATATCTACTATGCTAAGGATTGATCCAAAGCTCACAGATACCACTGGGAAAAACTTTCACCACTGGGGTTGGGTTCAGGTCACTATTCTTTTACGTTCCCTGCCCCACTGAAACCGTTAACATAGATAAACCCATAGATTAAGAAAAAGAAACAAACTCAACAATATCAGTTTCCTGCAATAAGTATCCATTGGAGTTAGCAATATCCAACGGCCAGTGAGCTGTCTTAACTGCACATAGTTGCTCAACAACTCATAGTGTGGTTTTCTCTTTTCTTAGGCAAAGGATAACATGACATTTCCTGCTGCTCAGTTACATCATGTCACCCAAGGCAGTGCGAGTCTGATCTCTGAGCACAACTGACTTCACATGTCATTCTTCTAGTTTCTATTTAGGTTATCTTCAAAATATAAATAGTTAAGTTAAAATAGTTAAGTCACAGTCATCTTAATTACAGCAAGTAATCAAAGAACACTGATTCCTGGAAGTAATAATCTCTCACCTCATCAGTTTCCACCTCCAGAGTGGCATGGTTTTGTATAGGGGCCAGGCTTATATTAATTGTTTTTACTGGGCACCTCAGACTTTGCCTGATACTGCTAGTCATATGTTTGTTACATGCATACTTGACAGAGATGGGAGAGTGCCACAGATCCTTTAGTACCGCAGTGAGTATGGTAGCATCCACCTCTGGCTATCATCTATTGCACAGATCCTGAAGAAGAGCTCTTTGTCTCTTTCGCCAACAGAAGCTGGTCCAATAAAACATATTACCCCACCCACCTTGTCTCTCTGAAGTGCTTTACAGACAGACAAGAAGGGATGTTCCTGATCCTGCACTCACATTTAAAGATGGAAAGCTAAGTGGAAGTTTATAAGGATTTTTCTTTGTTTTGCTTCAGATAGATTTGCACCTCATGAATGAACCCACAGTTTCAAATTAAAACACCCACAAAACTGAGTTCATCAAAATCATGCAAAACCCTGAATTTTGTGTGGTTTGACACAAACCCCTAAGTTTCTACAGTTCAGGAACCTTTTGACTAGGAGTCAAGAGCTCCTGTCCCAAGACCTGCCCACAATGCCAAACATGCTGGAAGTTTCTTCTAAATGGTTAGTAGTGAAATAGGTATCAATAATAATATTTAAAGTAATGACCCTTAAGTTTCACAGTTAGTAACCCATTTTGAGGAAAGGGGGTTGTTCCTACCTTTCTTAAACCTATAATTTGGGCTGGCTGCCTGAAGCCTTAGAATGGCAGCACTGTATCAGTTCACATTTGGATGGAGATCTTTGTGACAAGAAGAACTGGAAACTCATTTTTCCTTAAAAAAAAAAGTTTGAATTCTGCAGAAGAAATGAAGTATTGCTGAGCCCAAGCATTCAAAAATCACGAGTCAGGCTTCCCGCACAAAAATTCGTGAGATTGGCTTAAAAATAGTGAGATTTTAAAAATAATACATTTGGGGTTCTTTTTGTTTCATTTTCACTTTTTGAGCATTTATAGGTCACATTTTTCAAACTTCTTCCCCCCCACCAAACACGAGGGGATGAAACTTACATCATTAAAAAATGAAAGCTGAGATTCTTTATCTCCTTAATCACTTGACTCCAGGAGCTGGAGCTTTAAGAAAAACACAAAACATCACAAAACTTGCAATAACATTGCAAGAATTGGTACTGCTGGAAATGGAGCTATCATGGAAGTGTTAATGTGTTGTCCACCTCATACTTGGCTCCACCTGAGATTTATTTTTATAATAAAGCTCCAAAGTACATCTGTTCATAATATTTGAAAAAGACCAATTTTGAAACATCAAAGTGCTTTCCATTTTGTAGGATTTGGAATTAAAAATTTGTCACTTTTAACATTGAAAGCTTTATCAGAAATGACACTGAAACCTTTATTGAAAGGGTTATTGACATTTTTTGCTGACTAGAAACCACATGTTTTTGGTTATAAAAACCCAGTTTGATAACAATTTTAATAATGGCTTTGATAATGTTTTTGCTAATTCAGATGAAAATTTTGAACAAAGGTTTCATGAAAATGTTTCCACAAGCCAAACAACTCTGAAAAAAATCAACATATTTGGATGAAGTGTTTTTTGTTTTTATTTATAATAAAAGGGCACATTTTGATGAAAAACACTTTTGGTTCAAAAAACGTTGGCCAATTTCAGATCTGATGGGTTTCGTTGTAAACATTTTGCATGTCCAGTGGTCCTTGCACCAATCTCATATAGTTTATGGTTTGCAAGCATAATAACCAATGTTCACCTTAATCCCTTCCCAACAGATCATAGAATAATGGATGATGATCTTTATTTCCCACCTGCCCTGTAACACCAGGCACTCTGACACTGGAATAAAGTGAACATGTAAGATTCAGTGCATTGTTTAGTTTCCAAAGGTTTAGGAAGGGGGCATGGGAGGAAAGAGTTGACAAAACATTATATTGTTTATGATGGAGTATTCTTTGTGTAAGAGACTGAACATGAGAGAATGCGACAGCTTTAAGGAGCTGAACCAGCTCACACCAAAATCAATGGGCGTTTTTCAGTATCTTAGTGGCAGCAGAATCAGGCTCCATGTATCAGGATTGGTGGATGGCACATGCAAATGAATTCTGATTGCTCACTGCTCTTCTACAAGCTGCCTGTTTCCTTTGTGCCACTCTGTATGACTATAATTAGCAATCAGTTGATTTCAAAGAATTATTTGGAGTTCCCCAGTTGTTTATTCCAAATATCTCATAAGAACAGACTTTCTTATAAGATTTCCATTGTTTTCTGGTTTCAGCCAACCTGACTGCACTGTGAGAACAAGGTTTCTTGCAATACCTTCATACTTTCTTTTCCTGTCCCAGTTGAAAACAGGAAGTGCACAGCACAAATTGTATACAAGTATTTTAAGACAAGTATTTGTATCTCAAAACACTGCTGCTCTTGACCACATTGCCCCAAGCATGACCAAAGCACTCCCCGAATCACGCCACTCCCCCAAGAATTGCAGCCACATCTCCAGCATTCACTGACTCCCCATTCATTTCAGAATTCAGTTCAAACTTATCTTCCCCATTTTTAAAACCCTCCTTGGACTTGCTCCTGGTGCGTGTCAGGACAACTGGCTTCCTCTCTGTACTGTCACATAATCTCCCCACTGCTGATGGAAGATCCTTCTCTGCTGCCCCTGCCATCTGGAACAGCCTTTCTGTAGCTCTCTGTTTTTATCAGGTCTCCATCTGCTCTCAAATCTCATATGGAAATGTATCTCTCCCCCCCACCCCCTTGTACCTCTTCATTTCTCTTTTTGCTGCTGTCACTTTTTATTTTAAACTCTAGGGACACAGTTTGTAGGAAAGATGTTAGAATAAAGTTGTATTGAACAGCATAGCTGCAACCTATTGCTCATAGAAGAAGGCATATATTGGGAAACATGCATAAAATGATTGATTTCATTTTAAAAATGACTAAATACAAAAGATTCATATTTTAAGAGCACCCCAGGGAGCACGTTCATTGAGGATTATTGCATTTCTTGCATGGCTGAAATCCCTTAGCCTTCAAGCCTTATACTTCTCTTTGTGCCTGAGGCATGCAGTGATCCCCCTAGAAATGCAGCGCTCCTGGAGTGGTCTTATTGCTTAATTATAAAGACATTCTTTGGAAACTGTATTTCTTTTCCCTGCAAGTTCAACCTCATCATAGGGCCGAATTTGCAGATAGAGACAAGTACATTATAATGGTAATGACTGATAGCTGAAGTTTTCTCGGGTTCAGATTGTTCCTTAATGTAGGCCATTTTTCATCATCTAGTGTTGTCTGATAATGATGTCATTTCCATTGCTTGAATTTTGAGGCCGGAGCCACATATCATGGAGTTAAAATGACAGTTTATAGGGCAGCTAAATTGTGTCGTTATCAGGTTAAGCCAGTTTTCACTTTGCTCTGGGGACAAAATAGCAATTGGACTCTTCTAAAACTCATCAAACAAGAAGAGGATGCCAGGAATCCAAAGTTGCACGAGAGCTAAGATGAAAAAAGAAGCTGTTTTTGTTCGAAGCTGTGATGGCCATCAGATAAAAATGACAGAGTTGTGCCTGACAGAAAATAAGTCACATTGCTGATCACTGGATAACGTTGATGTAGTATTCCACAATCATTTAACTGAGATTTCATGGCAAGATTAACAGTGAAGATTTTAAAACACACATGAAGAAGAGCTTTTTTCTAAAACCCAGCTGTCAGGCTATCCTTGTCTGGTTCTTATGCTGATTGATTATGATTGGGCTTGAACTAAAATATGACCCCTAGATACAAAAGAAAATTATGTACATTTAAAGGTGAACTAATGAGCTGTTGTAACTTTTGTAAATATTTTTTTAAATGGTTTACAATCCCAAATTGTTAAATATATATGTAAGCATATCTGTACACACACACACACCCCATTCAAAACCCAACTCTGTGATATTCCATGATATTTACTTTAATGCAGTATATTTAGAATTCATATTGCAATGAGTTATTTATGATAGGGCTGTAAATGGCATAGGTGCCGACTCAGTCAGTGCTCAGAGACTGGGGCACCCATGGAAAAAAATAGTGGGTGCTCAGGACTCACCGGCAGCCCCACTGATCAGCTTCTCTTGTGCCCCGCTAGCATCTCCTTCCCGCTGGTGAGCAGCTGTTCAGCAGTATGCAGGAGGAGCTATGGGGGAGGGGAAGAGCGGGGGCAGGAACAGGTGGAGTAAGGGTGGAGCATGCTTGAGGCAGGAGGTGGACTGGGACTGGAAGAGGTGGGGCAGGGGGGAAGCAGGGACAGGAAGAGGTGGGATGGGGCGGAGCAGGGGTGGGAAGAGGCGGGGCAGGGGTGGGGCCTTGGGGAAGGCGTGGAGTGGGGGTGGGGCCTGTGGCGGAGTAGAGCAGGGGTTGAGCACCCCGGGGGAAATAAGAAAGTCAGCGCCTCTGGTAAATGGGACATGGTTTTTGAGTAAAATCAGACCATTTTAATTTTAAACAGTTCAGATTTCCAGCCCTCCCCAATACATGACAATGCTCTGGGGCTGGCCATACCATTTTTAGATTAGCAGCCAGCTGTCTATCTGAGATGGGGAATTTCTGAAAATACTTGTAATAAATTTTAAATGAGACTGGTTGTGCTTGAGCCCGTTCGGTGTTTACTTACCCCCAGAAAACTCCTTGTCCCCAGCAAGCCAAATGTTTTCCAAGACTCAGTTAGACTTTCATGTGAAATTGAACTCTCACAAATCCTCCCAAACACACCAGCCGCATTCACATAAATCTTTAGCTTTTATTTTGCAAAATGTGTAAAGTAGGCGACTCACTTTGTAAATAATCAGTCAGTGAATTAATGTGTGCCCCATATATCGTTTGGTTTTAAATCTACCCTAAAAGTAACTCAGTTATTGTGTACACAGTGCTTAGCATAAACTCAAGCTATACTAACTAATTTCAGTATTACTGGATGTGTCGTATGTCCATACGTTGAGGCAGGACCAACACTAATTTCATGGTACCTTTTGGCAAAGCTTCAGAAGAGAGGTCAAGAATAACACAAAGATTAAGAGAAACAACATCTCACTCAGAAGATTTCTCAATTTTCAATAGGCCCTCCTTAAAGTTTTCATAAACTAGGCTATGAAGCAAGGACCTTTGGATTTTAGCCCCTCAAATACCTAACTAGCTGCCCATACTACCTAGGAGGTAGAATCAGTACTGTCTTTAAGTTCTTTGTGCAGCTAAAATCATTGTACAGCTAATAGGAGTTCTCAAGGAACTAGATGATGTGGGCTCTGACTGGCATATGGGGTCTGCTTTGTGCTGTTCTGCTGGAGCAGCTGCATAGCTCTGGCCACTGCAGGTTTCCCTCTGATTTAGGGAATCCTCATGTGGCATAGAACTGCTGTAGCAGCTCCTCCACCACCCCTGCTTTGGCCACTGGGATTTGGAAAGTGGCTAGTGAATCCTGGCATGCCAGGATCCTCTGATGCCAGAACAGTCCTTGGGAGCTATTAGCACTCAGTGTAAGGTAGAGCCACCATCACTAGGTGACCAAAACTATGATTCCCTTTTCAGAATGGGGTAATCAAGGCACAGAGTGTATGTGACTTACCAAAGTTAGTTACTCTGCTTGTGGAAGAGCAGGGAACAGAGTCCTAATCCATGAGAGCAGGTTTTCTGCCACTATTTTCACACTGAGTAGTACCTTACTCCTCAAGTAATCCCACTGAGTAAAGTTGAGTAAGGATGGCAGAATCAGGCTTTGAGTCAGGCAGTACGTTGTCCACTAGACCCTGGTGCCTCGCCTATAACTTGCTCCAAATCTCTGTACTAGAGCTGGCCAACTGTTGTTTTTTTTTTTTTAATGAAAAATGGCTGGTTGACAGAACACCATTTTGCAAGAAAATTTCAGTTTTTGTTGAAACTTTGTGTATGTGTGGAAAAAATCCCACTTGTAGTTTTTTTCTCCCATTTCCAATGGTAAAATATGAAAAAGTAAGAGAAAATGGAAAAGAAACCAAAAGTTTCTCCATTTAGGTTTTTCCACTGATGAAAGGGGAAAGGACATGAAAGTGGATTAATTCCTTTCACTTTCTCACTTTTAAACTCTTTGTTTCTCATTTTCCTGTGGAAAAAAAGGAAAAATAAGTAGAGAGCAAATGGGTTTTTTCCCCTTCAAAATGATTTAAAAAATTGTTCAGAAAATTTTGGTCACAGAACAAAAATTTTCATGAAAAATTTCACAGGAAATAAAAACATTTTAATTTTTTTCAAAATTTACTTACCTTTTCCCTCACTATCTCTACCCTTTACTTATACAGGATAACAGTCAAACTGGACTAATGCTAATGATAAAATGTTTTGTGATCTACAGATGAACAAACACTATGTAAGTAGTATTACATTGTCACTAGCCAGAGCGTTTGGATGGGGTAAAGAGCTTACTGTGGAGTTCTAATGCATCACGTAAGTAAACCCATTTGCTTCAATGACACTATTTGTGTGTGGGACAAGAGTAAATGGGACATGAATAAAGATTGCACAATCTAGTCCTAGATGACTGGATTTTGTGAATTACGTGCTAGATAAATACATTGTGGTCACTCAGCCAACTCAGCCACTCAGTCAACCGTAATTGGTCTTTGAAATTATGTTTTTTGGTTTTGAAATTATTTCTAAGAGTCTGACTTGGCAAAATTAAGTAATATTCAGTCACATACTATAAAATGACAGGTTTCAGAGTAGCAGACGTGTTAGTCTGTATCCGCAAAAAGAAAAGGAGTACTTGTGGCACCTTAGAGACTAACAAATTTCTTTGAGCATAAGCTTTCGTGAAGTGAGCTGTAGCTCACGAAAGCTTATGCTCAAATAAATTTGTTAGTCTCTAAGGTGCCACATAGTATAAAATGGAAAGATGTCTTTTTAGCCGAAAAAGTTGAAGATATTTCAACATTGTGCCTACAATATGGGAACACAAATATGAAAGATAATGGCCAGTATAGTTCTTTATAACAGTATCCTTGGGTTACTTTGGAATATTTTTAAAGGTGTTATAATAACAAGGGTAATTGTCATGGTATTTTAATGGCTTTGTGAGTCACAACAGACAGATTCGTATCCAAGTGTATTATAACAGAGAGTCTGATAACAAGGGCAAATGCATGAATGTCATACTCAAAATGTCATCTCAGTCAGAGACAAGACTGATGAGGAAAATTATTAGGCACAGTGATTTGTTTTATTTATTTATCTCCCCCCACCCCGAATAGGAACTTTTGACGATCTCCTTAGAACATTAAACGATCAAAGTTCTAGAGAGAGTATGACACAGATCGAAAGTGCATAACATTGTCTTTATTTGTATCCGTTCTCTTCCACCTTGGTATATAGAACATTAGGGTTGGGTTTTTTTTTTACAATAATGGACACCAAAAAACTTTATTAATTCAAATGAAACATTGGTGTTATTTTGGTATAAAGGGCAGGTCTTAATTCTATTTGACAAATGTCCACATTACAAAAATGTCACCACACTTGATATTAATTGGAATCCTTGTTAATAATGTGAGCATAGAGACAAATAACTGTAGCTGGTATAAAAGAAAATGCTGATTTGATGGAATCAAAACATTCTGCAGGATCTCCTGACTCCTAATCAAATGTCCTATTCACTGGACTATATTAGAAGTACAAATGTTGAGTAGTCTTTATGTTCATTGACTCTCTAGACTTCTTGCTGAGGAGATTTACCACTTTTTGACAATTCTGATTGATCCTTTTGATGCTGATACCTGCCTCAGTCCCCCAACTCATTTCACATAAGCTGTCATCAGGCACCAGATAACAAATTTCAGGCACTATCAATCTGAGTGGAATGTAACCCAATGATGTAAATATGAAAGTTTCCTGTATTCCAATGAATCCTCTGTGCTCCCTAAATCCCATGTAATTGCTTTTGAGGATTTAATGTGTTTAAAAATACCATTTTTCAGGGCAATGGGACTTGTGCTGCTCAGACAGGCAGGCACTTTTGAAAATCCCGTGCAATATATAAATAGAAAATTATTAGGTATGGAAGGGGAGAGGCCTATCTTAATCCAGCTGACTTAATTGTACTGCCACATATGCACTACTCTTAGGCAAATACTCCCAGTTTTAAACATTTTCTAAATTGTATTTATATAGGACCCAGAGCTACAATTCACTGTATCATCTCAACATACTCCTCTGGTGATTTTTTCTCTTCTTCATTTGAAAAAGCTTATTAACAAAAATAAAGGGCATTAACACACACACACACACACACATTACACTTCCTCATGGAAAATGCAAAACAAAACAAAACCCCCACACAAACCAAGAGAAACGAGAATAGTTCAGTTTCGCCATGACATTAAACCTGCTCCATTTTGCAAGGGGGTGTCTGTTACAAAATGGTGGATAATTTCAAATGCTTTATGTAGCACATGAAATTTAAAATCCTATCAACTTCAAAGGGAAGTTAGAGGGAGCTTTGGGCATCCAACGAATGCAGACTAAGGGCTTGTTTTCACTACCGCACTAAATTGGTGCCTCCGTGATCGATGCAGCGACATTGCACTTTTTCACCACATGTGCTAAATCAATGTCGACGGGATCATGCTCGCCTATCAACATAATTAATCCACCTCAATGAGAGGCAGAAGCTATGTTTGCAGGAAAGTGTCTCCGGCCGACTCAGTGCAAAGTAGACACCGCGTTAAGTCAATGTAAGTTACATCGCTCAGGGAGTGTTTTTTTCATACCCCTGAGTAACGTAACATCCAGCGACTTAAGCGGTAGTGTAGACAGTGTGTAAGTCTTGTCTACACTATCGCGTGGGGTCGAGCTAAGATACGCAACTTCAGCTACGTGAATAGCGTAGCTGAAGTCGACAGACTTAAATCTACTTACCACAGTGTCTTCACTGTGGTAAGCCGACAGCTGACGCTCTCCCGTCGACTCCACTTGCACTTCTCATTCTGGTGGAGTACCGGAGTTGACAGAAGAGCGCTCAGCGGTTGATTTATCGCGTCTATACTAGATGCTATAAATCGACCCCTGCTGGATCGATCGCTGCCCACTGATCCATCCGGTAGTGTAGGCCTAAGACCTAAGACTACATGTTCTATGCAGTGGATTAAGGAGGACAGAATGACAAACTTAACTTTGAATTTGATTTTAGTAACTGGCTTCTGTCATAATTTTAAATTAATTTATAGTTTATTTGGCATGCTAACTGCTTGCTACAGGCAGTTTCATATATCTGTTATTGTTGTATGGCGTGTTAGGAAAATCCAACTGACCAGCAATTCTGGATGGATATCATAAATTCCAAAGGTTTGTTTCTATCCCCTTAAAGTAAGATTTCCAAAAGTATTCAAACATTGACCAAACTAGCTTCTTACTGATGTCAAACTGACTTCAATCAAAGGAGAGTTAGACCAATGCTGAGCATTTTCCTATTGTTCAATATCCAAACCTCTTAAGACTAAAAAATTGAACTGGAAAACATGAGAACAAGATGTCACAAGATTTTTGGTATTTCTTGCTTCCAGTCTTCTTTGCAGTATTTTGGCTAGGACTTGTTGCAAATTTTCCATTAACACAGTATTTTAATGGGAAAATCAGATTTTCATGAAAATTTTCCCCACAACCGTGGGTTTTCCGCGAAGCCTCACCTCACCTCAGCAAGAGGAGAGACGTAGTCCAGCCATGAAATCCTGCATAGAGTAAAAGAGGAGTAAGAGGCACCTGAACTGTAACCCCCATGAGACACCATGGCAGAATTTCTGAATCAAACAATTTTGGTTTTCAGCCAAAATATTCCAATTTTTTATTTCTTTTTGCAACCCCTCTCCCCAGTCAACATTTTTCCTGGTGGGAGGGGATGGGAAACCACAACATTTTCTGCTTAGCTCTGATTTTGGTATTGCTACTTCCACTTACAAATGAAACCGAGCAGTGCATTTTTCTTAGGTTTTCTGACTTTGTGATCCTTCAGAATGCTTTGGTTAAATATTGGGTAAAGATTCTGATCCATCTGTATTTTATTCATGCTGTTTTTCCCAAACTGATTCATCCATCCCCATTTTATTATGTGTCTAGCAAGTATATGTTGGAAATTCTCTCTAATAATGCAGTCAACATTCTTGAAATTATTTTATTTTTGTATCTTTTGAGATCTGCAATGAAATGGCTTCCATTTGGAACAAGTTACTACTGAAGTAGCAGAACTAAAAAATCCATGACACAAGACAAAAGTATTGAAAATCACAGTGAAATATTAACTTTCAGAAAATGACAAAAGAACAAAAGTTGCTAGAGCACAGAGTACTGTCAAAAGGCTACCTCATTTGACTGTAAACAGAGTTTGCATGAGAAGTTTGAATACAGATGAAATGTTCTTCTGTTTACATGGCTCTGTGCTGTTAGAAACCTTGCTAAAGAGAAAAGCAAAATGAAATCACCAAAACCATTAGGCTTCCATAACTGTTTTTTGTTCAAAATGAAAATGATCGTGCCTTAAATCCTCTGCTACAATACAGTATGACCCTAATTTTTTGAGCTCCAGGACTGATGCTCCCTGGCATTGCCTGATTAGCTGAGCCCTTCATTTTATATAGGTTTGCAGGTGTTCCTGGAGAACATCATTAAATTGGAATTCCATGCTACTGCCTTTGTAAAATGAATATTTGCTATTCCGTGGGTGAATATATTGTGTGCTGCTTATAAAAAAACCTGTAAATTTTCCATTAAGATCAATGGAAAGCCTGCAAACTTCCTAATCCATATAAAAGGTAAATGTTTTAGCATTCAATACTTCATATTTCACGCCCCTGTTTCCTTGGCCTTCATTAAGATCAGAGGTTGCCAACTCACCTTTGAGGTTCTGCACATCTCCTCTCCTCCTTTCTTCTCTATCTCATTTCTTCCTTAATTCCTGTTGCTTCTTCTAATTCAGGTAGCCTTTGATTGTATCACTAGACAGCCATTGTGGCATAGTCTCAAGAATTATGGCTGCCTTGATAAATGTATTTACTAGCAGCTGTTTATGCAACCAGGATATGGCTGGAACAATCAGTTACAATGGTGTTCTTTCCATTCCTGTTCAGATCAGGACAAGTGTCAAATAAGCATGTGCACATTCTTTGCTGCTTTTGTTGCAGATTATCTGCAGGCAAGAGACTATGTCCAGTTTTGAGAAGGCAACCTATTCATGCTGTCATAGCTGGAGGGACGAAGCTAAAATCAAGGGACAGTTTATCTAAGACCTATTTCCAGCTCCTGCTGTCCTTGTTGGGCATTCTTAGCTGGAACTCTGTGAAATGGTAACTCACTTTCATGTAGTAGATTGAGCAGTGGTCTCCACTGAAAATATAAAGAAGTCCCAAATTCCCTGGCAATATCCATCTGGTCACTCCTATTAAAGGTCATTGCACAGGAGATTTTGAGATCGTTTACCTGTCTTCAGTTGGGGTATTCATTCTACTTGGTTATGGAACTCATATTTTAATAGGTGTTCCCGAGTGATCAGCCATATAGGCCAACCCGTGGAGGGAACAGCAGGTGAGTTGTGTGCTGGAGTTCGCTGTAGGGGAAAGGGAAGGAATCCTTCTGAAGCTACAGAACAACCACAAAACAGCACTGAGATGGCAATGGCCTCTGGAATGGGCAATGGCCATTGGATCCATATAATGGCAGGTCCACTGGTCCTTTCCCAAGCCTGTCCGCTCACCTGATATACTCAGGCCCTGACCCACTCCTGGTGTAACAGTGCACAGGGAAATGATGTGGAGCTATGCTGTATACCATACTGGGTGCAAACTCCTGTGTGTCCTTCCCTCTTCCTGCCCACAGAACCATAGGAGTTCTGATGCCTGAGCCTGAATGTCTATGCTGCAGTCTTATAGCCCTGTAGAGCAAGCCCTGCCAGTCTGAGTCAGCTGACATGGGCCAGCCCCAAGTGTCCAACTGCAGTCTGACAGACCCTTAAGTTCCAGGCTCCATGCTGGAGGGGCAGAGAGTTATTTAAATAAACATCAATGGAGGCCAAATCATAGTTACCCTGTTTAGTCTCACCAAAGTCGGGTGAGTAAAGTGAGCTGGAGTTAGTCCTAAAGGAAAGACCAAAAAAAAAAATAGTATGATCAATTTAAAATGTATATAGTTGCTAAACAGAGAAAATAATTGTCATGTGTAACTAATACTAATCAGATTGCAGTGTTAGGTCCTGACCTTGTAAACACTTGTGCCTGTGAATAATCTCATGTGTTTCAATGTGGCTATTCATTAAAGTTAAGCCTACCTGAGAGTTTGCAGGACTGGGGCCAAAATGTGTATCCCTTTCCATCTACATAGAATTTATGGGCTCTAAAAACAGCTATTGGCACATTTGGTATCACTAAATAGAGACTTGTCTTACTGGTGAGGAAAGGGAGATAAGGTCAGGCAGTTTAATATGCATTCAGCTTAGAAATTTGCCAATTTTGACTTTGCTAATATTATTACAGTTTCCAGCGACCTTCACAGATGCAGAGAATAGCTGAGGCTGGGGGGCAGGTTGGAGAGATCCAGCAGTCGTAGTTTATGTGTCTCTGCTGCCAAATCACAGATGACAAAGGCTGGATTAATAGAAGACAAGTTGACATTTATAAGGAGAAAAAGCAGAGAATTCCATTTACCTGGGCAGCCAAAATGCAGATGATGTTGACATTTAAGGGAAGATAAATATAACCAGTGTATTCCAAAATTAATTAGTAATTTGTAGCCATACACCTCTCAGCCGAAACAACTAAAGAAGTGCAGATAATTAGAATACATTGTCACCCTTTTCTATGGCAGCTACTGTTCAATGCACAAAATGTAGGAATTAGGATGCCTTTTTTTCTTTCTTTCTGAGACTGGGATTTGGGGATTCAAATAGTGACAGCCATTCACCAGGACAGATTGTTGCATGATCACAGATCATTTGTATTACTATCCAGCAAAGAAGCGTGTGATGGTTGGAGTACATGAAATACTTCATGGTGTAAGAATGATGAGACAAGTGATCAGTCGTCTGCAGTGACCTGCAGTGAATATATTGCATTAGAAACTGTATGGCACTGTAGGTTGTTGTATTAGTGGTTTGACTTGGTTGGAGCTTTAAGATTCACTAATAAAAAACAAAAGTTACTACTGTAGTGTTTGCTGTACTTATAAACTTCATCGCACATTGATAACATTCAATATTAAGGCCAAAATTTTTAAACCTGAATGCCTAAGTTAGGTACCTAAATCCAAATAAGTGGCCTGATTTTCAGAAGTGATTATCACCTGCAACTCCCTTTGACTTCTGCACTCAGTAGGGTTGGGTAAATTAATATCTGAGTGGTGGCTCTAGGATTTTAAAAAGGGTTCTTTGGTATAACCAAATGGGTGTGGGTGAGGCTGTCAATAGCATGATCCTATCCACAAGTGCAGGTTAGAGAAAGGTTTGTCTTGAGGCTGTAAGAACTATAGAAGAGCTGGGTATGGTACGAGAAGGACAGGATACAAATCTGGGTAGTTTGTGAACCCAAAGACTTAAACTATTTTCATGAAGTTAGATTTGCTTTGTAAACATTCGGGAAGATTATATTAAATAGGGACTTTGAAATTTGCCAAGGGATGTGCTCATTCACTCAGTCCAGCAGAACACAATCTTTTACAAACTGGACTAATCAATACAGAAACTCAAAGATGCAGGGAGATTGTAGGATTAGAAGGGAAATTTCACCATATGTTACAAAGCATACAGGAAAGAAGTTTTAAAGAACAGTATTGTGCATCTGTCATATATTTTTATGTGAAACATGGCAAAGATGAAAAAAGTTATTCTTCTATTTTTGATGAAAAAAGTTATTCTTCTATTTTTATGCTTCAGAAATGACCTGGCTCTGATTCCCACTTTTGCTAACTGCTATAGTATCTTCAGTTGGAACATCTGTCTTGCTGAAAACTTTAATGAGGAAAATGCAAGAACATGGGAAGCTGTAATACTTATCCTGGGTTATTAAACTTTACCAGACATGGATTTTATAGTATTATAGAAATTAGAGAAATAAAAGACCCAGGTCACTTTGTGCATCTTTCTGCCAATGCCAAATCATTTCCTATATTATGCTGAAAAACAACAAGGAGTCCAGTGGCACTTTAAAAACTAACAGATTTATTTGGGCATAAGCTTTTGTGGGTAAAAACCCCACTTCTTCAGATGCATGGAGTGAAAATACAGATGCAGACATTATTATACTGACACACGAAGAGAAGGGAGTTACCTCACAAGTGGAGAACCAGTGTTGACAGGGCCAATTCGATCAGGGTGGATGTAGTCCACTCCCAATAATACATGAGGAGGTGTCAATTCCAGGAGAGGCAAAGCTGCTTTTGTAATGAGCCAGCCACTCCCAGTCCTTATTCAGCCCCAAATTAATGGTGTTAAATTTGCAAATGAATTTTGGTTCTGCTGTTTCTCTTTGAAGTCTGTTTTTTTGTTCAAGTATAGCCACTTTTAAATCTGTTATAGAATGTCCAGGAAGATTGAAGTGTTCTCCTACTGGCTTTTGTATGTTACCATTCCTGATGTCGGATTTGTGTCCATTTATTCTTTTACGTAGGGACTGTCCGGTTTGGCCAATGTACATGGCAGAGGGGCATTGCTGGCACATGATGGCATATATTACATTGGTAGACATGCAGGTGAATGAGCCTCTGATAGTGTGGCTAATGTGGTTGGGTCCTCTGATGGTGTTGCTAGAGTAGATATGGGGACAGAGTAGGCAACGAGGTTTTCTATAGGGATTGGTTTCTGGGTTAGTGTTTCTGTGGTGTGGTGTGTAGTGGCTGGTGAGTATTCGCTTCAGATTGGGGGGCTGTCTGTAAGTGAGGACTGGCCTGCCTCCCAAGGTCTGTGAGAGTGAAGGATCATTTTCCAGGATAGGTTGTAGATCATTGATAATGTGCTGGAGAAGTTTTAGCTGGGGGCTATACGTGATGGCCAGTGGTGTTCTGTTATTTTCCTTGTTGGGTCTGTCCTGTAGTAGGTGATTTCTGGGTACCTGTCTCGCTCTGTCAATCTGTCAATACATATATATTATATTATAATAATTATAATATATATTATA
The DNA here is from genome assembly GCF_965140235.1 of Caretta caretta. Taxonomy (NCBI): domain Eukaryota; kingdom Metazoa; phylum Chordata; order Testudines; family Cheloniidae; genus Caretta; species Caretta caretta. The sequence goes on along the minus strand of NC_134210.1, from coordinate 44,475,650 downwards.
ATTATTATAATATATTATATATATTATGTTGAGTACATTGTGTGATGGGTTGGACCCCCCCATCTGGGATGCCACCTGATGTACTGGGGTTTCACTGAGCTTCTACTGCTCCACCAGCCAGGGTTCCCTTTCCCTGTTTTGCTGAATTAGGCTCTCCAGCCTCTTGCAGCACACACACACACAGGTAGGGCCACATCCCGCTGCAGACACACACTGAAGTCAGCTCTGTGTGAGAGAACTCATCCAGCACTCACGTGCACACCCCTTTTGGGAGATAAACCCAAAGGTATATTGTCTTGTGTTGTATAGAAAAATCTGCTTAGTGCAAGCTCATAAAAATTCACCCTCTTCCTCAATGTGAAGAGAGATATGCACATATTCTTGCCCCCTCCTCCAGTTAGAAATTGCACAAACTTGGTTTAATAATAAACAAAACAAATTTTATTAACTATAAAAGGCAGATTTTAAGTGGTTACTGTGTCCAGTTTTGGGCCCCACACTACAAGAAGGATGTGGATAAACTGGAGAGAGTCCAGCGAAGGGCAACAAAAATGATTAGGGGTCTAGAACACATGACTTATGAGGAGAGGCTGAGGGAGCTGGGATTGTTTAGCCTGCAGAAGAGAAGAATGAGGGGGGATTTGATAGCTGCTTTCAACTACCTGAAAGGGGGTTCCAAAGAGGATGGATCTAGACTGTTCTCAATGGTAGCAGATGACAGAACGAGGAGTAATGGTCTCAAGTTGCAGTGGGGGAGGTTTAGATTGGATATTAGGAAAAACTTTTTCACTAAGAGGGTGGTGAAACACTGGAATGCGTTACCTAGGGAGGTGGTAGAATCTCCGTCCTTAGAGGTTTTTAAGGTCAGGCTTGACAAAGCCCTGGCTGGGATGATTTAACTGGGAATTGGTCCTGCTTCGAGCAGGGGGTTGGACTAGATGACCTTCTGGGGTCCCTTCCAACCCTGATATTCTATGATTCTATGATTCTATGAACCACAATGATGTCACTCCCCTGCCTTATATAGCCTTTGTGTATGGCAGTACAGGTACAGAGGGTTAAACAGTTACAGCGTAAAGTTTGGCCCCTGTGGGCAGTCTGATCAAAAGTGGGCCTAGTGCCTGGTGCCCTCTCCAATACAGACTGGCTTCAAGCAAATAGGAGCTTGCGGATTTCCAGGCCATGCTCAGCTGGCGTCTCTCACTGGGGCTCCTCTGCACTGGCTCCCTGCCCAGCTGCTGCTTCTCCCCCATAAGTCCCGCACAGGCCTGCACCCAGCTGTAATGGCCAGCAGTCACAGCCCGTTCCACACGTGGCTGGGCATACAGTTCCTGGGGATTCTTCTCTGCATCTGGCTTTTCTAGGGCTGCCATCTCTGATGTATGAAAAAATGGGACATCCAGGATGCTGCTGAGCCCATAAAACTGGACAGCTGGCAGTGTATATTAAGCAACCTCTAAGATTTCCAAGGACAGTTACCTGAAAAGAGGGACAATCCTTGGAAAATCTGGACAGATGGCAACCCTAGGCTTCTCTGCAACTTGGGGCTTGCCATGAGGCTACCACTTCCCCCCAGACCCTGGCTACTTTCCCGATCTTTCCCTTTTACCCGGCCAGGGGAAAGGGAAGTGTAGAGGGGATGGGGGTTGATGGGAGTTGTAGTCCCATCACAAAAGACTAACAGAGATTTCAGGGGGTGTTGAATCAGGTGTTTTATTCACACACTTGTTTTATTACTCCAAACAGCATCAACATGATAATTCAAATTTTCCAGTCAGTAAAATATACTTTTTGCAACCTACATGAATCATGATCTACCGAACTGGAGTAAGATTCCCTAGAAGGGCTGTTATTGAGAGGACACCAGTGGAATAGGGAATGTGGGCCATTAGTATGGAAGCAACTCAGCCATATTGCCAGAGCAGTGCACAGGTGCACAGGGTTTAACAATGTTCCACTTATTCAACTTAACCCACATTTGGCTTCACTCTTTGCTAATGAAACATGGTCCCATGTTGTTTCAGCTGTGAGATCTCTGCAGTGCGGGAGCTAGCAATGGAATTGGTCTGAAGCCCCTCAGAGCCCTGAATTTTGCAGGCACAAACCCAGCCCAGTGGTGGAAGCAGGAGTTCAAGGATGACAAATAGCAAGAAAGTAAGACTGATACTTTGCCTTATTGGGGAACAAGGTAGAGAGGTCTTCACCACTCTGAAATTCATCCCTGCTCAAGCTTCACAGCAGTCCTGTGACAGATTTTCGTTCCACCTTTTTCTTTGTTGGTTTCTTTGCAGACTTTTTCACCTGGAAGTCCTGTTTTAAGGCTTGCAACTTGTCCTGGGCATAGGCCTGGGTTGCCGCCTGGTTAGTGATTTGTGCTTTTAGTTGCTCAATTTCCCCCCCAGCCATCGGGTACACACCTTTTCCCTTCTTCCCAACTCCTCTTTCTGTCCCAACAACATTTGATACCACATGGCTGCTGCAGTTCAAATTAATTCCACAGATGCCCCTAGGTTTTTGCCCTTTCTGCTTTTCATACTCGGCATACAGGTTTAACAAATCCTGCCAAGAATGCACACTGCTTTGAAGCTCTGTCATGGAACCCAGGGATTGTATCCCACCTTAGTGAGAGTCCTCTCCCTTTGAAAGAGGCAGCAGGGTCCCATCCCTCTTTGCTGCCTCCCCCATGGCTCGGGCATCAGGTTCACCTGCCTCCCATGATGCCAGCTGACCGGGCAGCTGGACTACCGTGTCTGTGCTCCCTCATGCTTGTACGTCCGGCCTTGAACCCATCGTTGATGCAATTGCTCACGACTGCGGGACTCCCAAGTATGCAGCTATACCCTTCTGTTTCCTGATCATGTTGTTACAATTTGTTAGTATAACTTTTAAGATTTTTTAATTACTTGAGATTTTATGTTGCTTACATCTGCACGGGGGCTAACAATGCTTACCCTTCCTAGGCCGGAGGGAGAGATGCTAAGCCTCCCTCCGTATTACTTGGTTCAATATTACCAAGGGTTCATACACCTAAACCCTTCCCAGGCAGAACGAGACACCTTTTGTTTTTCTTTTATGCCCAGTCCTACTACGACTGGGAGTGTATGCACCAAAGATTATATGTATGGAGCGAGACACCCTGAGTCCCCCCTCCTATTACCCGGACTTCTACAACCAGGAGTATACCCACCTGCACCCTATCCCTGCCAACCGGGGTGGAGAGAGGAATTCTAAACCTCTCTCCAGTTCTCAGACCTACTACGGCTGAGAGTGGGCACACCTTTAATTATAAAATTTTTAACATGTAAAACCAACAGTGCCAGACAAAGCAAACATGAAATACAAAGGGCAAAACAGTTGGTGTCCTCCGCAGGGATCCCCCCTCCACAATTCTCCACCAAAACTGTGACAGATTTTTGTTACCAGTCTGCCTGAGGCCACTGTTGATCAGGCTGGGGCCACAGGATTTTTTTGGGGGAGGAGATGACGAGGCACACCAAGTGTCTAAGTTTTAAAGCTTTATTAATAAAATAATAAAACAACAGCGGAGAGTGATGGGTGCTCCCCACGTCACTCAGAGGAAGGAAGGAAGCGTTAGTGCCCCAAGCCCTAACCCACTTTCATACTCACACACGTACTACCAGAAGCTGGCCAGGCCTGGGTGTAATGTAAGGAGAAGGGTGGGTGGATGGGAGTTCTTGTCCTGGACCCAGGTCGTCCAAGGTCCGCTGCAAATCTCCAGGTTGCTTCAGCTCTCAGGAAGGTTTTAAGTCCTGGGGGGTGGGGGGTGGTATTCCACTCAGGGACCTCTGCTTCTGGTGCTCTTTGTGCCAGTCCAAACCAGCTTGCAGTGGCCTCCTCGGTTTCCCAAAACATCCTGGCTCTGGAGACTTTGTTTTCCCTTCTATTGGCCTTCGCTGTTGCTGTCTTATTTGTTTTTACTGTTTTTGCTGCTATTTCTGCAGCTCTGCTTAACTTAGTTCTCCTCTTCTCACAGCTGGGCAGCTGCTGATTTCTTGTTGAGCCCATGACCTTGGGCCGGGGCCAGCATCTTATCTTCACATGGAGCTAGCTGAAGTGTTGAGTTAACCCATTTTCTACTCTTCTTCTTTCTCTCTCTGCTCCCGCCCCCCGGCCTCTTGTATTCTGAAAAAGAAACTTCCACTCTCCACTCACACACCTTTAACCCTCCCCAAATGCTTTGCAATGCTTGCAACAATGTTAGCCACATACAATGCTCATCTGCCTTCCCCGGAGACTCCCTGAGGGAGGGGGCCATTGGGGTGTCACAGTCCTAGGAGCCCTGGTAATCTATTGGTCTCCAATGCAGAACGAAACCATGGAGGTGGCATAGGTGTTTCACTAGAGAACAATCTGAAGAGCAGGAGATAGACACCTGTGTATTTTCAGAGGGGAAGCCATGTTAGTCTGTATCAGCAAAAACAAAAAGGAGTACTAGTGGCACCATGAAGACTGACAAATTGTCTCTAAGGTAACACTAGTACTCCTCATTGCTTTTGTTTTTGTATAATTTGCGGGACTTTAACAGACTCCTTCATTCAGAACAGGTTAGTCTGCAGCACTTAGGCTCACCACCTGCAGGAGAATTGGTCCGGGAAGGTGATCTCACATTAGAGAGATGCTCGGACATGGGGCATGCAGCAGAAGCCTACAGAGAAAGGAGGAAGTCCTAGAAGGCACAACGCCCCCGAAGAACAGCGAGACAGCAGCAATGGAGAGCAGGTGATAAGGGTGACATATTTTGAACAAACTATAGAGATGGGCCAGTGGGACAATGTTTGGACTCAGATCCACATTCTTCCAAAGTTCAGAAATGTCTGATCCCAGGTTGGTTCTGAGTTATTTAGAGAAAATAAAGTCACTACATTTCCCCCCATTTTGGGAAAAAGAGACATCATTTCTTCCTAGATGCTAATGATGTAGATTCCTCCCTGTTTCTGTTATAGTTTGTTTCCCCGGAGCTAGCGGAAGTGATAACGAGCAATCTGTTGGGTAAATAATGCTGATGATTTTGCATTCAGAAAGGCAATTTGGAAGACTAGGATTGAATTTATGACTATGTTTTAGTAACCATGGAAACAAAGAGGACAAATGCCCAATTTTGATCTCACTGCTACTGGCTTTACACTATTTCAGAGTTGTGACCAGGTGCCTGGATGGGCTGCACTGAGAATGACACACTTAGGGCAGACTGCAAGAAATAGGGCACACAATCCCCAAAACTGCTGGTTTATTCTATCATTAGATTCACCAAGCCAGTAACAAAGAGCTTCTGTACTACCACACTGGTTAATGAGAAGCCAAAACCCAGTCCCCTGTTAGGCATTCCAGCCGTTGGCCCCCATCTAGACAGCCAAGTCAAATATAGCTAGGAGCTACTGAAAACCTGATTCACCATATGTGAGGTTCAATGATCCCAAAGGGCCAGATACTTATCCCCAGGTCACTGTGAGTCTCAGATCTTACCCAGTAATCACAAGGATGCCAATCCTTTAGTAACTAAAGGTTTAATAATAAAAGGAGAAAGACAGAAAGAAGAGAGGTTTCAGAGTAGCAGCCGTGTTAGTCTGTATTCACAAAAAGAAAAGGAGCCAATGAAGTGAGCTGCAGCTCACGAAAGCTTATGCTCAAATAAATTTGTTAGTCTCTAAGGTGCCACAAGTACTCCTTTTCTTTTTGAGAAAGAAGAAAGTTACACATGGTTAAAAGATCAATATACAGGTGTGTAAAGTCCTTTGGTCAGTTTCATAGCAAAGATGGTGAGGATGCTGATTTGTAAACATCTTTCCAGAAACAATTAAACAGGTTATAGTCCAAATGGCAGTCCAGGTGTAGAGATTATTTCAGTTCTTCCATGCATTTTCCAGGTATTCCAAATATTTATTTGCAAGATCTCCATCTTATGACTTATACTTTCCCTGTTCAAAGTTTAAGCAAACTAGAGATGGGAGGATCAGGTGCGAGGCTTCTCTTTTATAGCTCTTCTAGCAGTCAGACAAGCCTCCTCACAGAAATTGTCACAGCAGGGCCCCCCGAGGAAGAATAGGCAATGCAGATTGCCTGTGGAACGTTGCTTTGGAGCTAATTTTGTATTTCCTATTAGGTAAACTATTAGGTAAACTAGTTACATTCATTCACCCATTATACATACATACATACAGATAAACTAGTTACATTCATTCACCCATTATAACACAGATAGTTAAGCTGAAGACAATGTAGCTATTATTATTAGTTTCCTGCAATATCTTACATTTTTGATCTTAAGGTTAACTGGACACAGTCGCATACACTTATGGCAATTAAGACATGAAAGGGAATTTGCATCTACAAGCTAATCTGGTTACATTGTAAAAGTTCTAACAAGATATAGGTAAATGCAGACAAATACACTTAGCAACTATCTTTGATTTCTATTACTTCAAATGAATTAGTTGATGATTGCTAGTCTAGTACATCTCTCCAAAATTCACAGTGTCTTGATTACAATTGTAATGCCTCCCGTTAAGTTGTTGTGGATCATGCACAGGTTGGCTGGTCTGTCAGTGTCACAACAGCTCATGTGGTTACAAGTGCTGGAGACAGGAAGGAAGGAAGGTGTGATTACAATACATTGGTAGAGCTCTACAAACATACTGAGAGGCAAAGAGAGATCTCACTACCAAGATGGCTGCAGCCTTGGGTGGCAAGGTCGGGGGTAAGCTCTGTGAGCCTGCAAAGCTGATATGCTGGTGGATCTGCCCCGTGATCACCTGAACTCTGATAAGGAAGTTATTCTGCAAAAAAAAAAAAAAAAAAAAAGATGGATTCAATGGCACTATCATCTGATTTGGAGACAGTGATGAGATCTTGATTTAGGAGCCTTGTTCCTGTGGTGCCTGTGGATTTGAGCTGCGGAGGACAATAAAGGACTGATTTTTTTGGCATTATTGGAAAACAAAGGAAGAAATGGGGAGAAAGGGATGCAGCATCTAAGAATATTTTTTTTTTCTTTACCAATCCTTTTTTTGTATATATATCCCAAAAGATTTATAGGGAATTACTTGAGAGCAAATTTCCAGTAATAGCATTGCAGCATGGAGGTTCACAATTTAGGAAAGCACTGTATCAGTAGATCCTTGGGGAGTATTACTCAGAATCACAATGGAGGTACTTAATTGTTCAGACAGCTATCTAACTGAAGCATTCTATTATATTTTACACACACACACACACACACACACAGAGAGAGAGAGAGAGAGTCACATGAGTATTTGGTGGTAAGTTTTACATAGTAAACTATACATAAGGAATAGTTCATGGGTTAAGCATACAGTGGGTGTGAACTGCACAGGAAATTTGGAGATTTATCATGCCTACCCCGCAAAGATAACTTTGATATTTTAAGGAAGAAAATCAGAAGTTTACTTGTTGCAGGGCAAGACATACATCTGGGTTTGGACTTTCCCATGATAAGGAGGACGGCCCACCTGCCTCTGAAAGAAGAGAAGAGAACTGTGTCAGCTTTTACCGGAAATGCTAACCATGTTAATACTATAGCTCTGTTTTGTTTGTGCCCTAATCGCTGTCTGGCTTTTTTCAGAAAGTAGGGTCATCTGCAGCACCACTCTGAAGTATCTGTGTTACCCTATGGCATAATGCAAAGGCCCAGAAGAACTGGATTCTCATTAGTACTGGGTGGGGCATTGGTATAGATTATTTGTTGGATTTTTCTGTATCGGTTTATTGTTGTCACTGACAATGTAACAACATAAACACTGGGAGAGAGAGAGAGAGATTATTAATCTACTCTTCACAGAAAGCAGCTAACTAGCTATATCAGTAACTTAATCTTTTATGATTCTAGAGACCGTTCAGTGTTTGAACATAAAAAGAGATAAAGAACCAAGACACTGTAACTTCAGGCACTATTCCTTCCTCCATTTACATAGTGTCCTTCCTCATTAAACACTTCCTGAAAACAGAGCTCCAGAGTTTCTGGACATCACTCTATACATAATCATACAAAAACCCTCCTTTTGTGAAGCTAGTGTAACACTGTGGGCCAGAGTCTGTCCTCTTTACTCCAGTGCAAGCCTAGAGGAACTCAATTTATTCCAACAGAATTAATCAGAATTTGCACAAGTATAAATGAGACTGGCGTGTGCCTAAATGATTCACTTCAGCGGTGGCACCACTAGTTTTTAGCCAAAAGGGGACAGAAGATTGCTTAGGTAAGATTCTTGATCTTGAGAAAGAGCTGGGCATCATATTGGGAGTACCTCCCCCTGCCTACAGGAGTGGGCCATGAGTTCAGGGAAGACACAGGAAGGAGAATGGTAAAGGAGGAGTGGAAAGCCAGGCTACTTGGATCTTCCCAGCCAGTAATCTTGAATTCCTTCTTGGGGCATATGACCCCAGGTCAGAAAGGTTAGAGAAACCTCATTTGCAAATGCAAAGGCACTTGTCTCCTCCAAAATATTAACAAACACACATTTAAAGATATCCCATATCACCGGAAAGAAAGCACCCTTTTCCTTTTGCCACTGACTGATGCAGACAATGTAACAAAACTTGTTTTGGTGATTTCAGTGGCCTTCAAGAAATGAGCAGGTGACCACAGTCCCTTGGCTAATGAAAGGTGCCATTACCTCACAGAGTCTATCATTACATTTATCACCTTTGTTACCAGTCCCAGAGGCCAAGAACTGAATGGGCTGAAGGCCAGAATGGGCTGTCACCCTCAGAGGTGGCTGAGCGGAGGTGAATTGATGAAGTGGTGAGGAAACATTTGCATTGTTGCTTGCCGTGTTGCAACTACTCCAAAGAAAGAAGACCTCAGTCTCTCAGACTGTCACTCTAGCATCTTCCATTGGTACGAAACTATTCTATGAAGATGTAACTAATTACACTGATATTTTAAGAGGTGTGCATCTGCTGTAAGAGGGAATGCAGGATAAAATGAATGTTGCAGCAGCTTGGTATATTGGAGGTGCTGCCTAACTAGGAAACAAACAGAAGGAAAAAAGTGTAAAAGATATAAAAAGGAAAACCACCACCAACGTATTTTTGGCTGATTTTTCTTGGCTCGGTGAGCTTTCTATCATGCTGCACAGTGACATCATTTGTCACATCAGGCTTTCGGCTGCCCAGTGTCAGACTGTAAAGCAGTTTCTACTCTGCTGTAATACTGGTGTACCTTCCAGACTTTTCATGTTCAAAATATGAAAAAATATGTTCAATATTCAATGTTGGTGTCACCAATTATGTGACTGGAGCCAACTTTTTAAAGAGTTGACTCGGATAAGGGAACGCATGAGGAAATGACAGTCTAGGGAATTGCTACAAAGTCGTCTACAAAGGAGAGTGATTGTTGCAGATAGACATGGACAGCACATTCACTAACTCTTTCTGGACAACTATGTGCAATCCCATTCCCTTCCAAAATAATAACAAAAAGTAAAGATCAATCTGATGTGCTGTCAACAATTCAGTTTATCCATAATAAAATGTTAGTGAGCAAAAATCAGGCGGATTGACAGCGGTCAAACAAATCAAGCTTAAGCTATATGCCAACCGGATGCTTCTATGGGCTAATACCGAATATGTGACATATGTGACACTTTCTGGTCTGAGGGGAGGAGTCAGAAAAATGATGCAATAGACACAGAGAAAGTCTCCAACGGTGACTGCCAACCATCCCCATGACCCTCCTTGTATCTCTCTCTTGCTCTCTCCTTTATATCTTGGGCCATGGTGCTGAATCCTGAAGAGACCATACTTGGTATATGCTATATCAGTGGTTCTCAACCTATTTACCATTGTGGGCCGCATATACAGCCCACAGTATGGTATGTGGGCTGCATTCAATAATACCTGTATGGCTCTGAGGATCTCACATGGGCCGCAGGTCTGTGCTGATTGGGCCACAAGCGGCCTATTGGCCGCAAGTTGAGAACCATTGGGTATGTAGTCATTTCTGGGGAATGAATTTGGGCCACAAATATCTGACCTAGAATTTTATGGCTATGAGGCAAGTTGAGTCAAAATTGCAAAATTTTGTAGTAGCTCTGGCTCATAGTTAAGTCAATAGTTATTAAAAATATCAGTTGGGTCTGATGAAAAGTGTGTAGTACAGTGGAATGACTGAATGAATGAAAAAAACCCCTCAGACTATTTCTTTTGTTGTGACAGAATGACATGAGCTTAGGCTATATTAACTGATAAACAGAGTGATTTTTATTCCTGCTATGTTGTAGATGACTGGGCTCATGACTGGAATAATACAAATCATAAGGAAATGTCAGTGTCTATAACAGAGGTAACCCTGAGCCAGAACTAGCCTGTTGAGACAGTTCTAGTAGAAATCTATTTGGAAAAGACAGCAGGGGCAAAAAATTAAGATCAACTAGTTTGAGGCAGGCTGCCAACTTCATAAGCGCCTAGCTCCAGATCATGTGAACTGGCATAGCTGTATTGGCTTCAGTGGAGCCATGCTGATTTACGCCCGTTGAGAATCCTGACCCTAATGTTTAACCTGAATTTTAGCAGCAACTTCTTTGCATGTGCCTGGAGCAGAGAGCTTGGGTTTACAGCATATATTGACATATTTGCTTCTTCAGCCAGACAAACTATGCACTAGAGGCAATTGTCAATGTCACTGGTGGTTAAGCAGGGGGAAGAGAGAAACAGGCAGCTCTGGATGCTCTATCAGAATGAGATAATTCTGAATGAGACGATACAGTGCTGTAAATGTTCCCCCTCTGTCAGTGCCTAAGGAACTACTGATGTAACTGATCTCATAGATCAGAATGGTATTGGCTTAAACAACTTGCCCTGTCATTCTGATTTAGGAGAAACAGCATGCATTACTGCTTCTTCCACAGCACACCCACCACCACTGTATTACCTATGGCTCCAATTTGGCTACATTATTCAAAGGGAGAATTTGCAGTCTTGTTTTGGATGATAATTTATGCAAGTAACTAGAATAACAAATGTACAAACTGTAGTCATCACATTGTTCTTGAAACCCTTGCTCTAGGAATCTCCTAATGTGTTTTATTAAAGTCCAGTGGGTATGATGTGCCTAGAATATGAAATAGGCACAGAAGATAAGTTTAAATAAATGAAATGTTGTGAATGTAGCTGTGACACTAGCTGACCAGGTCATGGTAGAGTGTATTCAGGTCCATTCACTTGTATATTAAATCAAAGCGATTGTAAATGTATAAATGTTTTGGGTGTTTAAACTTCATAAAATGAATGGGCTTTACTTATCTATTCCTGTAATAATGTAATAGCAAACATTTATATGGTAAATACCTTTGCAACTAAATTACCCGCCAAAGAAACTTTGTGAAATGCTAATGAAGGATTAAGGACTTTAACAGAAAATGCCAGTTTCAAAGCCAGTGGCCATTATGTATATGGTTGGAGGTCAAAAGTCTAAGTGCATTCCTCATACATCGTCATCAAAGGAAAAGCCCACGTGGTTAGAGAAACTGTCAGCTTGTCTTCTGTGAGAAGAAGATATAAATATGGATTCAAAGAAAGATCCTTTGTCTCTAGACTGTTTGGATTCTAACAGGGCAGAATAACTGAATGAGAAGATGGAGATCCCCAGAGTTATTCTGGGTAACCCTAGAAAAGACTTTTGGGAAATTGGTGTTTATTACAACAGGGCCACCATTTGGAGTTACAAACAGTAATTTACCTGCTATCAGATTTTACCCACTTTAACCTCTCAATAACTCTCATTCTTTTTTCTTAGCTAATAAACCTATAGCTAGTTTAGTACAGAATTGGCTGCTAGTGTTGTCTTTGGAGTACCAATTGATCTGGGATGAGTGATTGATCTGGGATTGGTCTCTTGGAACTGGGAGAAACCTGATGTGGTGTGATATTAGGTTTAAGTAACCTTTTATCACAAAGTTCAGTTTGTCTGGGTAGCAAGATAGGCTGGGGAGGCTAAGGGGACTGTCTGTGACTCCATGGTAAGACTGGTATAGTGATCCAGGAGCTCACATTTGTTACTGGCTTGGTGAAATCTAATTATGGAACATACCACCAGTCTGGGGTGTCTGCCCTTGTTTTCTGACCGTCTGCCCTGAGATAGTCACTCACAGTGGTGAGCTACTCCAGACAGAGTGACAATAGCAAACTAGCTCCTTTCCCCCGTTCTCATGGTATGCTCTGGTTCATGGATCCTTAACCTGGAGTAGCCACAAACAGAGGTTAGTGGATCATGACTATCCTGCCTTTCCTATATTTCTAAATGGGTTGTGGGTCCTGGCTAGAACTCAGCTAGATGGGAGGAGAGACCTGGTATGGAAGAGGTTGAGGATTGCAGCTCTAGCTCAGCCACACTTTTTGGACTAGACGCAGGAATTACTGGGTAAGATTCTGTGGCCTGTTATACATGAAGTCAGAGTAGATAAGCTAACGGTCACTTGTGACCTTAGAATCGATTACATTTACTATGACATTCACTGCATGCTCTCTCTTTTCCAGTGAATCTTTACAAAATTTCTTTCCTCTGGTCAGGGTAATGATTTGCTGGGGTGGCAGAGAGTACAAACACAACACTTTTCATTAAAATAAACCCCCACACTCTGGATGTTTTACTGTGACCAAACTGTAACCTTAAATTCCTTGTGACTGGGTCTGACCATCTGCCCACTCTGTCTCTCTCTCCATCCCATCTGAGGTAAGTGAACAATAGGTTGCCTTTTCCCAGAGTGGTGTTCACCTCACAAAAATAAATCAATTAGTCTGTCTAATCTTGACATTTACTGCTCTCCTAACCATGGTAGGTAAAGGTCTTCAGCATTATAACTGAGTGCCTACTTCAGCACTGTTAGTACAAATTGGCCTCACTGGGACTGCTGACAAGGATGTTAAGGACTCAGTGGACATAAAAAAGTAATTAACGTCTCACTTCTAGAGGAGAGCTTCCCAAACCAGGATTGCGTGGATGGGGTGGAGAAGCTGGCACAGCAGCTGCCCTTGCTGTATTTATTTGTATAGCTAAATTGATGTCTTCAGTTCCTAGGACCGTCATTTTCATGCCTTCCATCACTACTCAAGTACCACAACTTCAAAGAAAAAAATACTAGACCCAGTGCCTTTTCCCTCTTTGGACCCATTGACAGCAGCCATACAGACAGGCACAATTGTAATGTAGGCAGGAATAAAGCTGAGCAATATCATGGTATAAGCAGCCAATGTATAGTCTGAGTCACTGCAGAATGTCAGGAGGAAGGGAAACGTTCTTTCAGGTTCAATTCAAATGTCTGAACTCAGCACTCAGAGAGTGAAGTGAACTGAAGGTGAACTCAAGTGAAACCTGGGGTGCCTGGTGCTGCCAGGAGGAGAATCACTGCTCGGCTCCCTCCCAAGCTTGAAACAAGGTCAGAACACTCAGCGTGCACTGGGAGTTGGTTGTTTTGCAAAAGGAGGTGTTTTGTAAACTGGCTACGCAGGTGGTGTCGGAGAGAAGGCTTTGGCTTCTTTGGCCATGGGATGGTGTTCCAAGAAGGAGTGCTGGGCAGAGACAGGCTCCACCTAATGAAGAGAGGGAAGAGCATCTTCGCAAGCAGGCTGGCTAACCTAGCGAGGAGGGCTTTAAACTAGGTTCACCGGGGGAAGGAGACCAAAGCCCTGAGGTAAATGGGGATGTGGGATACTGGGAGGAAGCGTGAGCAGGAGAACTTGAAAGGGGAGGGCTCCTGCCTCATACTGAGAAAGAGGGAAGATCAGCGAGTTATCTCAAGTGCCTATACACAAATGCAAGAAGCCTGGGAAACTATCAGGGAGAACTGGAAGTCCTGGCACAGTCAAGGAATTATGATCTGATTGGAATAACAGATACTTGGTGGGATAACTCACATGAATGGAGTACTGTCATGGATGGATATAAACTGTTCAGGAAGGACAGGCAGGGCAGAAAAGGTGGGGGAGTTGCATTGTATGTAAGACGGCAGTATGACTGCTCAGAGCTACGGTATGAAACTGCAGAAAAACCTCAGAGTCTCTGGATTAAGTTTAGAAGAGTGCGCAACAAGGGTGATGTCGTGGTGGGAGTCTGCTGTAGACCACCGGACCAGGGGAATGAGGTGGACGAGGCTTTCTTCCGGCAACTAACAGAAGTTACTAGATCGCAGGCCCTGGTTCTCATAGGAGACTTCAAATCACTCTGATATCTGCTGGGAGAACAATACAGCAAGTTTTTGGAAAGTGTAGGGGACAATTTCCTGGTGCAAGTGCTGGAGGAATCAACTGGGGCAGAGCTCTTCTTGACCTGCTGCTCACAAACCGGGAAGAATTAGTAGGGGAAGCAAAAGTGGATGGGAACCTGGGAGGCAGTGACCATGAGATGGTCGAGTTCAGGATCCTGACACAAGGAAGAAAGGAAAGCAGCAGAATATGGACCCTGGACTTCAGAAAAGCAGACTTTGACTCCCTCAGGGAACTGATGGGCAGGATCCCCTGGGAGAATAACATAAGGGGGGAAGGAGTCCAGGAGAGCGGGCTGTATTTTAAAGAATCCTTATTGAGGTTACAGGCACAAACCATCCCGATGTGTAGAAAAAATAGTAAATATGGCAGGCGACCAGCTTGGCTTAACAGTGAAATCCTTGCTGATCTTAAACACAAAAAAGCAGCTTACAAAAAGTGGAAGATTGGACAAATGGCCAGGGAAGTGTATAAAAATATTACTCAGGCATACAGGAGTGAAATCAGGAAGGCCAAATCACACCTGGAGTTGCAGCTAGCAAGAGATGTTAAGAGTAACAAGAAGGGTTTCTTCAGGTATGTTAGCAACAAGAAGAAAGTCAAGAAAAGTGTGGGCCCCTTACTGAATGGGGGAGGCAACCTAGTGACAGAAGATGTGGAAAAAGCTAATGTACTCAATGCTTTTTTTCCTGTGTCTTCACGAACAAGGTCAGCTCCCAGACTACTGCACTGGGCAGCACAGCATGGGGAGGAGGTGACCAGCCCTCTGTGGAGAAAGAAGTGGTTCGGGACTATTTAGAAAAGCTGGACGAGCACAACTCCATGGGGCCAGATGCGCTGCATCTGAGAGTGCTAAAGGAGTTGGCGGATGTGATTGCAGAGCCATTGGCCATTATCTTTGAAAACTCATGGCGATCGGGGGAGGTCCCAGACACCTGGAAAAAGGCTAATGTTGTGCCCATCTTTAAAAAAGGGAAGGAGGAGGATCCTGGGAACTACAGGCCAGTCAGCCTCACTTCA
The DNA here is from genome assembly GCF_965140235.1 of Caretta caretta. Classification (NCBI taxonomy): domain Eukaryota; kingdom Metazoa; phylum Chordata; order Testudines; family Cheloniidae; genus Caretta; species Caretta caretta. The sequence goes on along the minus strand of NC_134210.1, from coordinate 44,460,395 downwards.
GTCCCTGGAAAAATCATGTAGCAGGTCCTCAAGGAATCAATTCTGAAGCACTTAGAGGAGAGGAAAGTGATCAGGAACAATCAGCATGGATTCACCAAGGGCAAGTCATGCCTGACTAATCTAATTGCCTTCTGTGACGAGATAACTGGCTCTGTGGATGAGGGGAAAGCAGTGGACATGTTGTTCCTTGACTTTAGCAAAGCTTTTGACACGGTCTCCCACAGTATTCTTGCCAGCAAGTTAAAGAAGTATGGGGTGGATGAATGGACTATAAGGTGGATAGAAAGCTGGCTAGATTGTCGGGCTCAATGGGTAGTGATCAATGCCTCCATGTCTAGTTGACAGCTGGTATCAAGCGGAGTGCCCCAAGGGTCGGTCCTGGGGCTCGCTTTGTTCAATATCTTCATTAATGACCTGGAGGATGGTGTGGATTGCACCCTCAGCAAGTTTGCAGATGACACTAAAGTGGGAGGAGAGGTAGATACGCCGGAGGGTAGGGATAGGATACAGAGGGACCTAGGCAAATTAGAGGATTGGGCCAAAAGAAATCTGATGAAGTTCAACAAGGACAAGTGCAGAGTCCTGCACTTAGGATGGAAGAATTCCAAGCACCGCTACAGACTAGGGACCGAATGGCTAGGCAGAAGTTCTACAGAAAAGGACCTAGGGATTACAGTGGACGAGAAGCTGGATATGAGTCAACAGTGTGCCCTTGTTGCCAAGAAGGCCAGTGGCATTTTGGGATGTATAAGTAGGGGCATTGCCAGCAGATCGAGGGACGTGATCGTTCTCCGCTATTCGACTTTGGTGACGCCTCATCTGGAGTACTGTGTCCAGTTTTGGGCCCCACACTAAAAGAAGGATGTGGAAAAATTGGAAAGAGTCCAGTGGAGGGCAACAAAAATGATTAGTGGACTGGAACACATGATTTATGAGGAGAGGCTGAGGGAACTGGGATTGTTTAGTCTGTGGAAGAGAAGAATGAGGGGGGATTTGATAGCTGCTTTCAACTACCTGAAAGGGAGTTCCAAAGAGGATGGATCTAGCCTGTTCTCAGTGGTAGCAGATGACAGAACAAGGAGTAATGGTCTCAAGTTGCAGTGGGGGAGGTTTAGGTTGGATATTAGGAAAAACTTTTTCACTAGGAGGGTGGTGAAGCACTGGAATGCGTTACCTAAGGAGGTGGTGGAATGTCCATCCTTAAAGGTTTTTAAGGCCCAGCTTGACAAAGCCTTGACTGGGATGATTTAGTTGGGGATTGGTCCTGCTTTGAGCAGGGGGTTGGACTAGATGACCTCCTGAGGTCCCTTCCAACCCTGATATTCTATGATTCTATGACAGAATTAAAATGACCTGTGGATTGGATAGTAGTCAGCTATGAGGCCTTTTCATCTCAATCCCTCCCATTCTTGGTACAAAGTTAACTTGTGGGAAATAATGGAAGTATGTGAATGGATGTTCCTGTGGTACATGCTATCCACAGCCCAGGGATTTTGGTATCCAGAGAGAATTAGATGATTACAATCAGAACAATTGCAGGACAAGATGGCAAATCATTTGGGAGACAAGACAAAACTGACAGGTAAAAAACTGTGAACATAGACCAGCATAAAACCAGTAGAACCAGTAATATAAAGCCTTGGGTGGAGGGCACAGAATCAAGAGGGGAGGTGAAATAATGTAAATTATTCAGCACAAGAGTCAATTTTTTCAGTATTCCCCTCCTGCCCCATGCTTGAAATACCCATTAAATATATTCAATTTTGACATATTTGGTGCTCTTTATTATCGAGGAAAGGCACTTAAGATGTCCCTTTCCTCTAACATATTATAATTGTACATTGTCTCTTTAAAGGGACTTTCCTAAGAAACATCTTGTCAAAGTTAGTTATAGAGCTGAGAGGATAATTCACAGTGAATAATTTACTCAGCACATTTTGCCTCATTTTCTGCTCAAAAATTGTCCAACAGCCAATTATGATTTCCTATATTTTATTCAAAATGTATTTCCAGAATGTTTTGAGAATATTATATTTAGTCTGGAACTAGGTTCACCGGGGGATGGTGACCTAAGCCCAGAGGTAAGTGGGGGAGTGGGATACCAGGAGGAAACACAAGAAGGAGGGTACAAGATGGGAAGCCTCTTGATTCATACTGAGAAAGTAGGGCAATTGGCTAGTTATCTTAGGTGCATGTACAGGAATGCAAGAAGCCTGGGAAACAAGCAGGAAGAATTGGAGGTCCCAGCACAGTCGAGGAACTATGATGTGATAGGAATAACAGAAACTTGGTGGGGCAGTTCACAGGACTGGAGCACTGTCATGGATGGGTATAAATTGTTCAGGAAGCACTGGTACAGGAGGAAAGGTGGAAGAGTTGCACTGTTATGTAAGAGAGCAGTATGATTGCTCAGAGCTCCAATTTGAAACTGGAAAAAAGCCTGTTGAGAGTCTTTGGGTTAAGTTTAGAGGCGAGAGCAACAAGGGGGATGTTGTGGCGTATGTGTGTTATAGATCACTGGATCAGAAGGATGAGGTAGACGAGGCTTTCTTTGGACAACTAACTGAAGTTTCCAGATCACAGGCCCGGGTTCCAATGGGGGACTTCAATCACCCTAACATCTAATGGGAGAGCAATACAGCAATGCACAGACAATCCAGAAAGTTTCTGGAGAGTGTTGGGGACAACTTCCTGATACAAGTGCTGGAGGAACTGACTAGGGGCCATGCTCCTCTTGACCTGCTACTTATAAACAGTGAAGAATTGGTAGGGGAAGTAGAAGTGGGTGGCAACCTAGGCAGCAGTGACCATGAGGTGGTTGAGTTCAGGATCCTGACAAAAGGAAGAAAGAAGAGTAGCAAAATATGGACCCTGGACTTCAGAAAAGCAGACTTAAACTCCCTTAGGGAACTGATGGTCAGGATCCCCCTGTGAGGCTAATATGAGGGACAAGGAGTCCAGCAGAGTTGGCTTTATTTTGAAGAAGCCTTATTGAGGGTGCAGGAACAAACCATCCCAATGTGCAGAAAGAATAGTAAATATGGCAGGCAACCAGTTTGGCTTAACAGTGAAATCTTCGGTGAGCTTAAACTCAAAAAGGAAGGTTGCAAGAAGTGAAAATTTAGACAGATGACTAGGGAGGAGTATAAAAATATTTCTAGAGCATGCAGGGGTGTAATCAGGAAGGCCAAGGCACAATTGGAATTGCAGCTAGCAAGGGATGTGAAGGATAACAAGAAGGGTTTCTACAGGTATGTTAGCAACAAAAAGAAGGTCACGGAAAGTATGGAACCCTTACTGAATGGAGGAGGCAACATAGTGACATATGATGTGGAAAAAGCTGAAGTATTCAATGCTTTTTTTGCCTGGGTTTTCACAGACAAAGTCAGCTCCCAGACTGCTGCACTGGGCAACAAAGTCTGGGGAGGAGGTGAGCAGATCTCAGTGGTGAAAGAACATGTTAAGGACTATTTAGAAAAGCTGGACATGCGCAAGTCCATGGGTCCAGATCTAATGCATCCAAGGGTGCTGAGAGAGTTGGCTGATGTGATTGCAGAGCCATTGGCCATTATCTTTGAAAATTCGTGGCAATTGGGGGAGATCCTGGATGACTGGAAAAAGGCAAATATAGTGCCCATATTTTAAAAAGGAAAGAAAGAGAACCCGGGGAATACAGACCAGTCAGCCTCACTTCAGTCCCTGGGAAAATCATGGAGCAGGTCCTCAAGGAATTCATTTTGAAGCACTTGGAGGAGAGGAAGGTGATCAGGAACAGTCAACATAGATTCACCAAGGGCAAGTTATGCCTGACCAACCTGATTGCCTTCTATGTTCAGATAACTGGCACTGTGGATGTGGGGAAAGCAGTGGATGTGATATATCTTGACTTTAGCAAAGCTTTTGATATGGTTTCCCACAGTGTTCTTGCCAGCAAGTTAAAAAAGTATGGATTGGATGAATGGACTATAAGGTGGACAGAAAGTTGGCTAGATTGTCGGGCTCAATGGGTAGTGATCAATGGCTCCATGTCTAGTTGGCAGCCAGTATCAAGAGGAGTGCCCCAGGGGTTTGTCCTGGAGCCAGTTTTGTTCAACATCTTCATTAATGATCTGGATAATGGGATGAATTGCACCCTCAGCAAGTTCGCAGATGACACTAAGCTGCGGGGAGAGGTAGATACACTGGAGGGTAGGGATAGGGTCCAGAGTGACCTAGACAAATAGGAGGATTGGATCAAAAGAAATCTGATGAGGTTCAACAAGGACAAGTGCAGAGTCCTGCACTTAGGATGGAAGAATCTCATGCATGGCTACAGGCTGGTGACCAACGGGCTAAGCAGCAGTTCTGCAGAAAAGGACCTGGGGATTACAGTGGACGAGAAGCTGGATATGAGTCAGCAGTGTGCCCTTGTTGACAAGAAGGCCGATGGTATATTGGGCTGTATTAGTAGGAGCATTGCCAGCAGATTGAGCGAAGTGATTATTCCCCTCTATTTGGCACTGGTGAGGACATACCTGGAGTATTGCATTAAGTTTTGGTCCCTCTGCTACAGAAGGGATGTGGACAAATTGGAGAGAGTCCAACGAAGGGCAACAAAAATGATTAGGGGGCTGGGACACATGACTTACAAGGAGAGGCCTAGGGAACTGGGGTTATTTAGTCTACGGAAGAGGAGAGTGAGGGGGGATTTGATAGCAGCCTTCAATTACCTGAAGAGGGGTTCCAAAGAGGATGGAGCTTGGCTGTTCTCAGTGGTGGTAGATGACCGAACAAGGAGCAATGGTCTCAAGTTGCAGTTAGGGAGGTCTAGGTTGGATATTAAGAAACACTATTTCACTAGGAGGGTGGTGAAGCACTGGAACAGGTTACTTAGGGAGGTGGCGGAATTTCCATCCTTAGATGTTTTTAAGGCCTGGCTTGACCAAGCCCTGGCTGGGATGATTTAGTGGGTGTTGGTCCTGTTTTGAGTAGGGGATTGGACTAGATGACCTCCTGAGGTCTCTTCCAACCCTAATATTCTATGATTCTATGAATGATTGTGAATTTGTACTTGGTATTTAAAATGTGTTGGTGAGTTGTTATTGGAGCTGGGCAGACTATTCACAGTGAACTAGACAATCTATTTAACAAAAATATAGTATTTTCTGTTTGCAAATTATCCAAGCAACATGTTATGATTTTTATGAATTTGCTTATTTTTCACCATATTCTTTGAATAGTTTGTGTGAACCAATTTCAACCAATAGCTTTTTCATGGAATGGTAAGTATGAATCTTCAGTATTCACACTGAACATCTAAGCCAATTGGTTTTGGTTTCGTTCCCTGATTGACAAGCTTTATCTATAGAAAGAATGTCTTCCAGTCACGAATTATCAGCTAATATTTGTAATTGTTTGACTGATCCATTGTGCAAACGATAAAATGTGGCTTTTCAAAACTGCCTCAGGTGCACTTCTGATGTAAATACTCTTGCAAACATTTATTGCAATGGTTTCACAATGCTTTTGCTTTCTATAAATATCCTTGTGAATAAAACTCACTTATTAGAATGTTTGTAAATATGTAAATAAAAGGATTGCTGAATCATCTGGTTATATTCACAAAAAATATTTGTTCATACTGTTTTGCTGACTCACATGGTTAATGATGTGTGTTCAATTGTTATTGGTCACAGAAGTAATGATATTTTTTCTATTTCCTGGCTGGACAAGCATAACTCAATCAATCAGAGTCAGCCTGAAGGACAGTCTAGTGGAAAGGCACTAGACAGGAAATAAAGAGACCTGAGATCTATTCTTGATTCAGCTACAGATTTCCCGTGTGACCTTGGGCATGGCACTTAATCCACCCCTTTCCTTAGTTCCCCCATCTATAAATAATACTTGCTATCTTTGTGAGGATAGCATCCATTTGTGATTGAAAGGCACTTCGATACTATGGTGAGCAGGGACAAGTAAGGACCTGGGGATTACAGTGATAAATAGATAAACTCTTCTAATCAGGCAAAGGACTTGAAGAACCCACTAAGATTTTGTGGGCGAGGTTAGGAACAAACAGTTGATCACCTGGATTGAAGAGTTGTAAACCCTCTCTTTTCTCTGTCACTCAAGCCTTGTTTGAGTCAGAGAGTTTAAGGCCAGAATGGGACCACAAAAATCATCTAGTCTGACCTCCTGCACATCACAGGCCATTAATTCCCACCCATTTACCCTTGTATTGAACCTAATAACCTGGACTGGATTAAAGTATTACAGCCCTTGGGAGACTAAATTATTATGCAAGACAGGCAGAGACTAGGAGGGTGCACTCAAGGTGCACAAATGACTGAGGGTCCTGAAATGGCAAGGAATTGATTTGGGAAAATATAACTGGCAAGTGACCTACACCCCATGCTACAGAGGAAGGCAAAAGCACCTCGCCCCGGGTGGTTCCTGCCAGTCTCATCTCGGGGAAAAAAACCTTCCTGACACCAAAAATGGAGATCAGTTCGACCCAGCTGTGAGCAAGATCCACCAGCCAGGCATCTGAGAAAGAAAATTCCCTATCTGAGGCTTCATTCATTCAAACATTAGACTAGTGTGATATCTATTGACTGAGTGCAGAGTTTACATTTAATTTTCTCTTGTCACCTTCACACAAGGTAATTGTATGTCCAGGTGAAAGGTGTGGTCCAATGCTTGTCTGGCTTATTTAATTGTACCTCTGTGTCAGGAACCGAGACCCTATGCTATCTCAAGCAGTGACCCATTCCATATAGAATGTCTGGGAGTAATCAAATGTTTGAGCTCAAAATCCACTTTCCACGAGCATTCCCTCAGGTCACTACAGTTCACTAGTGACCTGTGACAGATGAATTAAGAAGAGAAGAGATCACAATGTTAACTGAGAGAAGACCACTGAGGAATCCAATTGATTGTACTACAGGGTGTTTTTGTGGTTCTGTGCTGTGGCTGTGGAGTAGACTAGGATGTCTTTGTTAGTCTCAGCTATTGTGTCTGAAAGGTTCTTATCAGTGGATCTCTTTAAGCTAATGATTAGACCAGGCTGCCTTCACCAGATTTCAGAGGTAAGTAAGTGTCTTCTGTGAGGCACCTTCCATTATATTTCACAGAAAAGACTGAGCATGTCTGGAGCAATGTCTCTGGAGTTGTCAGAGCAGTGTCAAAGCTGGAGGGAATGAATATTCCACTGGCAAAGCTGAGCTTCGAGCCCAGAATATTCAGTTACAGCAAAATCTGGCTGCTGCCCTTTAGAAAGGGCAGACCAACAAGGGCATAAAAATGTTTGCTCCATATACTCTTTATTGGCTACCAATTTGCTTCTGGATGCAATTCAAAGTACTAGTTACCGTTTGTAAAACCGCAGATGGTGTAGGCCCAAATTAACCCAGAATCTGCTTCTCTGCCCCCACACCTCACACTAGGAGAGCACGAGAGCACACAGTTATTGGTCTCAAATGCAGACATCACTGCCAAAGAAATAGTCAAAAGGGCTCCTTCTAATCCTCTTGGCATGTGGGGTAGGCTCAACCAATGAGGAAAACAGAACACCAATACCACATGACTTATGTGATCAGTCACAACCTAGCAGCCCAGCTTGAAATTTGAAAGAGCAATGGAAAGCTTGTAGCAAAATGTTTACAGGCTATCTACTACCACAAATATTTTTGCTTAAAATTTCATCAAAACATATCTACATTCTGAAAAATTGCTCATAAGCATTATGAAGTCATAACAGTCAAATTGCAAAGAAAAATATTCACCATTAATAAGTTATCCAGTACTAAGAAATACTTGCAATGGAATAAAAATATTAGTAATACCCGCCCTCCCCCTCCATACTTTTTAACATTTTCCCTTAAGCAACAGCAGTGAGAGGTACAGTGTGGCATAGCCCCCTATGCCCCCACAATTTGAGCACAGCAGATTAGTGAGTAAATGGAAATGGTACAACTGAAGTTATATTTAATGCAGTTGCCTATGGTCTGTGTTCACTAAGTTAATTGCTATCAATCACAGTCTCAGCATATACCTTATAAAGCAGCTGGACTGTTTGTGAAAGGAGTCAGCTTCATATGAAATCATATTACAAACTTGGGCTGGGTTTGGCATTCATAAATCAGTCTCTATTTGCCTTTCCCTTAGCCCAGGTGTCTGTGCTGCATCTGAGCTCTAGTTACTGTAACTTTGCTAAAACTTTTGGCTGCAAGCTGTCTGAGTCTCATTATCACCCTCACATGAAATACTTCACTCTCCTTTTTTATAAGTTCAGCATCGTTTTTACATATGCTATGTTTCTTTCCCCCCTGACAATTCTTGGCAGCTCAATTTTACAGCCTACATGGCCCGAGAACATATATAATTAATATAATTATTTCTCAAAGAAAAATGTTCTTAGTAGAACAAAAAACTTGTCTGTTCAGAAATTATTACAGAAAGTCAAGCAGAACGATAAGCTAAATGAGGTTTTGATAGAAGCAGGTGCCTTGCCATAATGGCAAAGCTTTTTAATTACTTCAGTTGAAATAGTACTTCTGTTGGAGAATTAGGTCTGTTGAAATAAGTAGAAGCACAGTAATTTCAGGGCCTAAACAGCGCTTGGTGACAAAGGGATATTTGCTCTAGTCTAGTGCACATGAATACAACTGCAGCAAACAGAAGTGCAAGTGGCAGACTCTTGAAGACGTAAACTGCTGAGCAAACTTTCAAAGGAAAGCACAGGTTTGACTCTCTCATTCTCGGATTGTTTTGTTTCTGATGTAATCCAGTTCAGTCAGTATCAGAATGTCGGCTGAAGTCCTCTTCCTGGCCACCAGAATGCAGCCCCCCAAAAAGTTCAGGCTAGACTGAATTAAGTGACTCCCAAAGTTGGCTACCTGGAGTTGCCCCCCATAGGTAAGCACCAGTGCCAGGACATAGAGGAGAAGCTAGAAGAAGAAAGATAATTAAAGAAAGAGGGAGGTCAACTTTGAGTGTTTGCTCAGTGCAGAAGCAGGACGGGATCTAGCCACAAACCTGACATTTGAAATAAAATGAATTTACAACGATTGTTCTAACCTCTCCCAATTCTCCATGCTAGCTAATACGAACTTGGGGCAAGGGGCAAAGATGGCTTTGAACCTCCTGCATCCCAGAAATGAATGTTGCAGCTGCCCAGAACAGTCAGAGTGCGGTGAGCTCTGACCGCACTCTCTTCTGGCCACAGGGGCCACCAGGAAGTGGGATTCAGGGTCATCTAGTTGGCTCTGCAGCAGTAGGGAATCATCACTAGCTATGCGGCCCCTTTGCGCCTTCAGAGTCAGCGTGCAGGGTCCAAAGCAAAGCCTAGAACCTTTATGTTTAATATTTTATATTGATTTGAGTGCTCGTGAAAGAAGCCATACTGACGTCCCAGCCATACTGACATCCCAGCAACGTAAAAGAAGCCCACTGTTTACCTGGACATATACGTTATTGGCAAGATGAGCTTTTCCACATTGCCTCATCAGTGAGCCTGAGCTCTGGAGCAACGGGTTTCTGGAGTGAGAAGGTGCCATGCCTGTCTCCATGCCCATGCAGTCATGGATCTCTCTGCAGAGACTGCTGAGATCGAGGCGTGCCAAACACAGGCGTGTCTCCTTTGTCATGTTGGTGCCTCTCCACTTGGAATTGGACTGAGACACCATAAGAGGTTTTTTATTTAACTTCGGCTTTTGAGCTTTGTAATAAAATGTTTGGCAAGTTTTTAACATTTCTGATTTATTCCCCCAGCTACCCCCCATCGTCTTGTTACAGTTGTCTCAAACCTAGAGACCAAAGTCGTGGGTGCTGACAATGCAGTGAAGTCAGAGGTGGTGGCAGGTAGCTGTTTGTGAGGAGCAGTGTATCCCTCTTGCTTGCCAGTGACTAGACTCCATCTCTTCCAAACTGCTTCAGCCCATCGCAACACAAAAATTATTCATCAAAAGGCTTTGCCTAGAGGGAAACGCAAGCTCTATTTCTTTAATGGTTTTAATGGTCAGAATTGTGCCAGGTCAAGCCATTTAGCTGTGTATTTAATTAGTCATCTGTATGCATATAATTTAAAGGTGTTCAGCTGTGCCATTTTATAGGGATTAACTAAGTGGGCAGTAAATCACGCATGCCAGCTATAAAAGTATTTATAGCAGACCCTATTCTTTTTTACTGTTACTGTTGCATTGTTTGTATTGGTAGGGGTCTGCAGGAGGATAGTTCTTCCCAGTTTTTTCTATGAGGAAAGCACTAAAAAGCTTTGACTGACATGCAGTAGAAACGTCAACAGGCACTGCAAAAAGTGCCAAAATGTTAATTCCAAGGAGTTATTGCCAACAGCAAGCTTCCTGTGTTAATGAAAGTAAAAATACATGGGACTTGGTCAAGTGGAAGCACATAACCTCAGGCTGAACTTGAGGAATATGACCAGAACTGGTATGCAGTAGCTTTTTGACTTCTATAAACTTGAACAGCATTTGGTTGCTGAGAGTTCACAAGTCTGAACTGACAAATACTGTTTGGAATCAACACAGCTAACTTCATAGTATTGCTCTCTCTGTCAGCGAACAAGCCACTTTCTGTGTAACTCATACTGAAAATGCTGCAATGAATTATGGGGACCAGGATCCTGCCACACAGATAAAGCATGTATTTTAAATGTTGAAATTCTTTGGCTTCTATATCATATGTACAGTTACTCCTGCACAGAAGCAAAATGCTAGTCTTTAATGTTGTTCAAATATTTTCCAGGCCGCCTTTCACAATAAATCTCTGGGGAAAACACTGACTGTTTATGACAAGCAGTGACCTGTGAAACGGGGAAAGATAGATATTGTTAAATAGTTTGGCTCACTGTATGTGAGGCCATGTGACAAGGGCAGGCACATTTGGAAGTGGTGCATAGGGAGTTGTGCGCAGTACATGTTGCGTTAACAACAAAACTGACTTGTGTGTTTCAGTCCCTTTGCACTGCATGGTATGTTTAACTCAGCATGACAAGGAACATCACAAGGCATTCATTTACAAGGCACCCCACTCATGGTAGCAGCTGTTTTCAGGGAGGGATAGCTCAGTGGTTTGAGCATTGGCCTGCTAAACTCAGGTTTGTGAGTTCAATCCTTGAGGGGGCCATTTAGGGATCTGGGGCAAAAATTGGGAATTGGTCCTGCTTTGAGCAGGGGGTTGAACTAGGTGATCTCCTGAGGTCCCTTCCAAGCCTGATATTCTATGATTTACATGCTCTCATACCCTAGGCCTCTTCTACTTGTATGTCTTACTAATAATTTTAACTGCTTTCCTCTTCAGACTATCTGTTGTATTTTTATGGCCCCCATTACCACTGTGCGGCGTGTTCTTTAATGTATTTATCCTCACTATACCTCTGTTATGTAGAGCAGTGCCAGGATCCAGTGCTTAATTTGTGCCAGGACTTGCCAGGGCTTAGCCCGGCACCTCTAGGCTTGGCAGTTCATAGCCCCAGCACCTCTGGAATTGCTGCATCAGTTATGAATATAAAAAAAAAATTGCTTGGGCCCCGGCACCTCTTTCATTACTAATTAAGCACTGCCAGTATCCTTATTATACAGATGGGAAACTGAGACAAAGAGGAGTGCAGTGACTTGCTTCAGGTTATGCAGGGAAATGGAGCTCTGCACTTTGGATTGTAGAGGAGGATTGTGTCCATCATCTGGGCAGGTGTTACGTTACTCTTCCTCGCGCACTTCTACCACACAGCAGCTCAGTGTTGGTCTGCCGTACACCTGTTACACTGGTAGGCCACTCTGGGTACATCTACACAGCAATACAACAAAACAACCCCCATCTCCAAAGCAACACACCTCTCGGCAGCAACCGAGGCTAAAGATAGCAATGTAGACATTCAGACTTGGGCTGGAGCTTGGGCTCTCAGACCCTCCCGGCAGCTGAGTTTCAAAGCACAAGCTCCAGCCCAAGCCTGAGCATCTCCACTCCTATTTTTAGCCCCACAGCATGAGCTCCACAACCCAAGTCAGTTGACCCAAGCTCTGAGACTCGCTGGCACAGATCCTTTTTTGCGGTGTAATCGCAACCTCTGGAGCAGTGGCTACCATTTCCGGAAGCGCTGGGGAAACATCAGTTGGAGACTAGGATGAGACTCAAATTCGTTTGTAATTTTTGAGCTAATCAGGCCTGGAAAGCAGATTTCCAGAGGGAAATGGCTGGATCCAGAGGTATTTACAGCCCCGGGGAGAGAGATTTAGGTACCAGTTTTTATCTTCATTGTCCGTCTAATCATCAGGTACTTTGGGAGGTGCAGAAATATTTGCTCAGCTCATTATTGAGTTAGTTCTTTTGTTCTTCTGCACATCATTAAATCAGCAAGACTAGCAGCTTGTCATGTTATATAAAACACTTCAAAACTCTTGCGTGCCCTAGTTACACTAGCTCCCTTTCCTGGCCTCCGTATGGAGCTCTGTCTGTTCATACTGCACAAAGCTGTGGCAGCAATTACCTAGTACTCCCTTTGGCATCCCCAGTACACTTTGTACTGAGGGTTAGTATTCCTTTTTGTTATGTTAATATATATATATATAAAATTAATAACCAACTTCAGCTTTTTATATTCTAATCCACCCCCGCCCCCAATGTTCGAATTGACTTAGCTATGTGGATTTGGTCAGAAAATATTTTGCATAGGACCTAGCATAATGTTTTTAGCTGACTGAATTCAGGAGTTGTTCATATTAGAACCTGGCATGCTACAAGTCGAATTTCTAATCCTGGGGTTGAGCAAAATATATGGATTATAATTCTATGGTATCATTTCCAAGGATGTTGATAATGCTGGCCATGATATCTATGGATGAAGAGTTCTATGTACATACTGAGTATTAACTATTATTAGAACACACTTTAGGTCACCATTTTTAAATGTGGGTGCCTATGTTTAGACTGCAAAATCTCTTTACACAGATCCTGAATTTGTGCATGATAGCTCGTATGCTGAAGGGTCAGCTTGCTTATGCAATTATGCATAAAAGCCTGTGGGTGAAAATATGATTTACTACTGATATGGGAGCATGCACAAACATGGGCATAATGTAAGCACCACAGTTGAAAAATGTGGCCGTTAGAAGCAGGTGATCACTCAAATTTGAGTTCCCAGTGGGCTATGATACTTGGTGAAAGGCTATTGAAACATTCAGGCTTTTTGGGAGGGTTTGTCTTCAGAAGAGAACACATTACAAGTATTTTCTTAACCTTAAAAAGCCACACTATTTTAAATGACTGTAGCATAAAAAAAAAATCCACCATGGTTTTATAGCCATAGTCTCCGTTCTCTGCAAGGGCTATTAGCCTCTGGAGTGCCACTCCTTAGCGTTACCCAACACTGAGCTATTTCACAGAAGGCCTATTTTTTCCAGTCATGCCAGAGGAGTGGTTGGATTTATCGTGTTATATCCAAAGTGCCAGTTTGCCATGTGGAGTCTGGACTGCTAGGGTTCTCCAAGGGTTCAGATACTGCATCAGTGATATCATGCGCTCCCATATATGAAGCAAAGCACATATTAAGCCATAAAGACATATTAAAGAAAAAATGGCAGCAAACACACAACATCGAAGCAATTCAAAGACATTTTATTCTGAACAACGTTTCTGGCTTCAGCAAAAGACTATCTGGGTAAAAATGTTAACCCAGCCTTCACGTGGAATATACGATGAGCACCTTTACCTTCAAACCTGGCGCTGTTAGGCAGGTGGTTGGATATAAGTGTTTTTACACATTTCTTCTAATATAAAGGCCCCCAGGCAAACTTTACTGTTACATTTCCTAAAGGATTTCAGTGTTATTTAAGACATTGCTGTCATTTCTGACTGATGTAATCCTCATTCCATATCTGATGTAATTTAAAGGGAATCAAAGACCAAAAGATCAGAGGCTCTGTTATGCATGATGCTCTGCAATGATACTGATTTCCTTTGTAAAGCACTTTCAAGATCTACTGATGGAAAGTGCTATGTAGGAGCTAGGTATTAATGATTATTATTATGCTAAATTGAGAGATAGATGAGAATGAAAATTAGTTAGGTATTACCTTTTGAATTCAGATGTCAAGGTCAGTTCTATGGGTATTTGTATTAAATTGCATCTTTTTGGAGCATCATGTATGAGTAAACACAAACAGGATGGAAATGGTTTATCAAAAAATGTTAGCGGAGTTGAAATGGCACAGCCAAAAAGCAGGGATGAGACTTGCCTTTCCTTTCTGAGACATTCATGGCTCATGCTAACAAATGTTGCCACCTGTACTGGTTGTTGGGGTTTTCCTGATTTGTTTTAAATGTAACCTTTTGGTGACAGTAGATATGACTTTGAAGAGCTATCAGACCTGGAGTAATACACTCTTTTGCCTTTGTGTTGATATGGGATCTATTTGGAAAAAGTATCAAGGATGGAGTTGTCCACAGACTAAGGTTGAATTGCACTTAAAGAAATCAAGGCTCTGGTTCAGTCAGCTGAACCTACTAGTTTGTGCATGGCAGGATATTTTGGGCCTCTAGCTAGAACATTCTTCATTTATCTCAGCATGAACTAAAAATGTAGACGTGACTGCCATGTTATGAAATATGGAGATACTCAGCCCAGGATAATTGGGTTCAGTAATTGAATGCAGCCTGGATCATTCATGAAGGGGCAACTGGAGGGTTGGCTTAGAGCCACAAAAGCCAAACTCAAGTGAGGATCATGATTTCCTTCCCATCATTTGCTATTGTAGCAAGGAATAAAGAGCAACGGTGGTGGAACTGAGGAAGAAGATAGCACAACTGGCATATCTTTCTGCAGTGGCCTGCTCAAATCCTAGGGCTACAATTTATTCTATGGCCCTGCAAGCAAAATGTTTGTCAGATGAGCGACCAGCCATAAAGCATGCTTCCTAATTCGATTGTCTCCCATTATTCAGACTTTAAAAAATAGAACCATCATGCTCGTTAAAAAGAACGATGTTCGCAGAATACAACCGCAGGAAAAAGAATGAGTAAAAACCTACAATACAACAAATATGCAATCATAAAAGCTAGGGAATGTGGGCCCTCATACTTCTATAACCTCTAACAACAATTAGCCTAACAAAACAGTGAATAATTTAAACTTGAGAAGAGGATAAAGAGACTCCAAAACATCATTAAGAGAATCCTTGCTAAAATATTTCTACAATATAATTAAAATGTTTTAACAATGCAAGCATGTCTTTAAGTGCATTTACTTTCAACTGCTTCTATATAGGCTTTAAAGCAGCTGCATCTGGTTGAGGGAGGCCAGATAGTCAAGAAAGCTTGTCTAGTTTTTCCAGAGCTGGTTCCCAACCATTGTAGAATGTGGGAAAGAGTTTTTTTTCAAATGTAAGGAGCAGATTTTCTACCTTGCTATGCCCCAGCAGCAAAAAGGGAGCGGAAACAGTGGCATCTCTCCAGCTGCCATAGAACTGGCATAGCTGGCTTCTACACCATCTTTCCCCCAGCCCAGGGGGCTTCCTAGAATCTGGGTAGAGGTGTAGACATACTACTTTATCCTCCCACTGGGTGTCCTGATAATAGGTAGTCTCATGGGGACCATTGCTCCCTAGTGTAGGTTAGAACAGTCCCTATGCTGCTCTAACTAGTACCAAGGCCTGGGCAGGCACAGAATCAGGAAACTGTAAGAGGCTTCCCAGCATCTCCCCTTTGCCAGGTGTAAACGCGGCGAATCAGAGAAACTGGCAGCTAGGCCCAAGTATTTAGATGCTGCTCTGCTCACCATTACAAGTGATTTACAAATCCCATTTTCAAAAGTGACTTAGGAGCCTACGTCTCATTGAAAGTGAACGGGACTTGGCTCCTAGGTACCTGTCACTTCTGAATATGGGACTTAGGCTTTGCAATGCTGAGTGGAGGAGCTCTCACATACCTTTAAAAATCTGAGCCTTTGCATTCAATTGAACTTACAAAATGTGCACGCAAATTGTATACTCAGTTGGTTTGCACAGTTACTGCAATGCCACATGCAGATTGGTTTACTGAAACTGCAGATGTATAATTATGGTAATTTATATGCAGTGACCTGATTTGTGTCTGCTGTGTGTGTAATTACTAGATCTTGTAACTCTTTAGACAAAGTTAAGAATGGTATTATGGAGAGAAGTTAGTCTCTCCATAGTTAAAGTTGCTCTTTTTTAAGGCTGATTTTCAGCATCCCTCTCTCTTCAGAAATAAAACTGGTAACATGCCCCAGATTTTGCCAATAAAACCTTGGTAGATAGGAGAATCTTTTCAGAACATTTGAAAGAAATTGGGTTAAATGTTCTGTGTGATATCTGACCACCACTGTGCCTGGTGCAAAACCAGCTCTGAAGAGTTTTGCATGCATTGTGACTGTCCCTTCTTTGCTATGCCACCTCTAACAAAAGCACTGTATGCTTTGTGCAGTAAAGAGCCCAGATTTGCGGTTTTGTTTTTGTCTTTTTAATAGGGGTTTTTTTAAGGGGGGGAGTTAATAAAAATATTCCTGCTTCTGCTCTTGTGAAAAAATGTAGAGTGGTTCAGTTAACATTAGTATAGGGAAAAGCACACAGTTCGAATCAAAGTCCTACCCATTAGTCACGTTTCCTTCTAAAATTAAAATGTCTCCGCAAGGAAGACAAGAATTGAGAATGGGCCATAAGCAACGATGACCTCATAACTCAATATAGCTAAAAAAATATACTTAATTCCCTGCGGGGATAAATCTGGAATCAATTTTCCATTCATGTCTTCTATTTAACAACAGCAGCAAGGTTATTGCTTCGGGGCCATGAAACGGTTGCCTTACAGATGGTAATTTTTATTGTTGTTGTTCTTGTTTGTAATTGGGTGGGGAGCTGCCGAACATCCATTTCTTTTTAGCAATCTACCCTGAGTCTTTTGGACATTGAAGCTAAGGCAATCAATCAGTAAACTTAACCATAGCATGAATTTTCGCTACCACTGATAGTAAACGGATAGTCCTCACCATGCAATTAGAAATGTAGATTCAATAAATGGCACTGTTGATAAGGGGAAGAAGTGGGTCATCAACAAAAGATTTTCCATGTCAGAGAAACAGCTTCAGAAATATGAAACAGTGCAGAGTTCACAATATAAGTCATTTCAGCAACTTCCCAGCACCACCGGTCCTAGAGCTAACATAGAGGAAGATGTAGTGATTGAAATTCCCAGAGTGCCCACTGAGGTTAGGACAGTATCCATGCCTGCAGCAAGCATGACTTCTCCAGCATCTCTTGGAGTGATTACATACAGTGGGGAGATTACTGGAAACCATTCAACCATCTCATGCTACTGAAACCAGGGTTGCATTGGCTGGACTCTGCTTTCTGGAACCCTATATTAATGGTACTGTGTCCATAAACCCAAGAATGCAGCATACCAAAAATATAGATTACACCTCTACCCCGATATAACGCTACCCGATATAATGCGAATTCGGATATAATGTGGTAAAGCAGCGCTCCGGGGGGGGGGCAGGGCTGCGTGCTCCAGTGGATCAAAGCAAGTTCGATATAACATGGTTTCACCTATAATGTGGTAAGATTTTTTGGCTCCTGAGGACAGCATTATATCGGGGTAGAGGTGTACTTTATAATTTGACAGCAACACATTCACATCAATGCTTGGTGAATTGTGGGCTCTTTCTGGTGAGCCAGGTTGGAGTGAATGGGCTATGAGCTGGTCTAAACCAACTACTGAAAAAGGACGTAGGATATGACATCAACAAATTATGGCATTTTTAACATAGCTGCCCCCAAGCTGCCAAATTCATAGCAGGATTTCAACCACTGCACAAAGTCTGGGGTGTTCAGACCAGGGTCTTTGTTCAGATTATTACAGAGGCAGGGTCAGCCCCCAGATCCAAAGACATTTGGGGACACTGTCATACCCAAATTTCCTCATTCCTGAGGTAGAAAGGGAGATCAGCCACCATGGTGTTGTCCTTTCCTTTTCCTGGGCCCTGCAAAGGGCGCTCCTCTGGTCCAGGTTCCATCCAGGCAGAAGCTGAGGGAGAGGTTAGTGGGTGGGGTGATGGAGGAGTGGACAGTCCAGAGTCAGACTGGCACCCCCAGATGTACTCTCTTTACTACAGAACCCTTGAAGTGCATGTCTTTAGCTGACTTTGTGATTCCCTGGGACAGCTGGAGCCATGGGTGTCCCTGGTAGCCCATCACCATTGAATATTGGCTCTGTGCCGTCAGAGTGGGGATGGAGGAACAGCTGGCAGCACAGAGCTAGTATGGAGGCACAGGGCTTCTATACAGATGACTCTGTCCTCCCAGTGGTTCCCCTAAACCCACATGGTCCAATGGAAAAATTGGTGAGGAACTTTGTGTGGAGAGCGTTAACCGCCCCCTGAACTTCGTTCCTGTGGGTCACTAAGTTCCAGGCCCTTCCCCATATAGTTTAGGAGCATCTGGAGCTGAGGTTTGGGGTCACGTCTCATTTTCAGAACATACCCATAAAAGCAACGTTTATTTAATTGACCCTCCTTAATATCCCTTAGGATTCATTACTACTATTATTATTATTCGTATTACCATAGTGCCTTGCAGCCCTAGCTGTAGACCAAGACCCCATTGGGCCAGGTGCTGTATAAAGACAGAACACAAAGATGGTCCCTGCCTCAAAGAGACAACAGATGGAGACAGACAGACAAACAGGGACTATGAGAAACCAATGAGACGCTATTGGTCAACATGACAGGCAGTGATCTCAGCAAACCAGCTGCTTAATTGTCAAGTTTTTTGTAGGCATCACAGCAAAAGAGAGTTTTGAGGAGAGATTTGAAGGTGGATAATCAGGAAGCCAGGGTGAGGTTTAATGGGGAGGGGCAGCATGGAAGAAAGCAGGAAGGTGCGTGTTTGAAAATGTAACAAGCGAGCAATGCAGGCTGGCATCCTGGGCTGATCAGAGGTGGGAGCCAACATCTCAACAGTAAATGAGAGATGATAGCTAGGGTGGGGTTAGGCTGTAAAGGGCCTTGAACAAATTATAAAAACCCTTGTAAATTACTCTCCAAGGCCCCTGCAATCAAAATTATATTAATCCACAGTATGAGTGAATTCCTCCAGTTATCATCATCAACTGCTCTTATTACCACACTGTTCCAAATGACTTTGATGTGACATTTAAAGAGTGAATGAAGTGAGCTGTAGCTCATGAAAGCTTATGCACAAATAAATTTGTTAGTCACTAAGGTGCCACAAGTCCTCCTTTTCTTTTTGAAATAGTGATGATAATTAACATAGACCAAAAAGACAGATTGATTAAACCCTATTTTAAAGATAAAGTCTAATAAATGGATCTTCCATGAAGATCCCAAACTGAAGGGAAAATTAATACCTGAGAGTATTAAACAGAACAAAAAGAATGTATAGACACACTGGAACTTGGAAGTTTAGTCTTGGCTCCATTGAACGCAATGGCAAAACTCCCTTGCCTTCAGTTGGGGCTAGGATTTCACCATAGGTCTCTTTAAGACATAAATGTGCCTTATTGAAGTGAGTAGTCCCATTGTCCTAATGTTTGTAACAGCAGCAGCACAATGTTAACTTCCATTAGATCTGTTTGGTTTCAGAGTAACAGCCGTGTTAGTCTGTATTCGCAAAAAGAAAAGGAGTACTTGTGGCACCATAGAGACTAACCAATTTATTTGTTTGTTTATCCTTGTTATTGCACAAAAAGTAGTGAGGCGGGAGGTAACAACTTCCTTGTATCTTGTCTAGCTGTGTACTGGATATTTTGTACTCTAGTGGCTAGAGACAATCCCAGGCACAAACTGGGTTATGGCACAAGTTTTGAGTGACTCTGCACGCTAGAAAGAAGAATATTTTACCATTGGAAAGGGTAGATTCCCTGCTTTTCAATGTGGCCCAGTACTCACTTGTAGTCCTGGAAGGAGTTTAGCTATCAGGCTTTAAAGATGTGTCACTTTGATTAAATGACCCAGAGTAGCTGAGTCATTTTAGAGGTTTCGAATGGCTCCTCTGTACCCAAGAGTGAAAAGGAGTGAAATGCTTGCAAGCTGCATGGAAACTATTTAAAAACACCACAACAAAAGCTCAAATTAAATATATACCCCAAAGAAAAAAAGAACAACAAAACAAAATTGTAAGATGGCCAAAAAATGCCACCATGGCTAACCAACAGAGTACAAAGGGCAGTTAGAGGCAAAAAGGCATCCTTTAAAACTGGAAGTCAAATCCTAATGAGGAAAATAGAAAGGAAGAAACTCTGGCAAGGCAAGTGTAAAAGTATAGTTAAGCAGGCTAAAAAAGAATTTGAAGAGCAACTAGCAAAAGACACAAAAACTAACAACATTTTTTCTCTAGTACATCAGAAGCAGGAAGCCTGCCAAACAATCTGTGGGGCCACTGGATGATCAAGGTATGAAAGGAGTGTGATGGTTGGTACTTGTTGGAAGCATGACCTAGTGGTTAGGGGTTCAGTCCCTTCTTATTTGGAAGGGGAATGTAGGGCAATCCAAGCCCTCCCACTCCATAGGGCTCCAGCCCAGGGTCCTGTTAGGGTTACCAATGGTCCAACACCCAGGAGCACTTTAAGGCTGGCCTGCCCCTGGACACTTCCTACCCCAACACTATTAACCTAGTTTTGCAGTCTGTAGCGAAAAGGTAATAGAAAAAGTTACTAATTTCACCTTCAGTCTGTGTAGGCCCAGCAGGTAGACTTCACTTTCTCAAGAGAGGCTTCTGCAACATCCCTTCTTAGGAACTCCCAGGGCGGATCCCTCTTACTGCTTTGTCACTCCCTCTCTAAGCTGTCTAGCTTCCTTTTGAACTCTACTTCCACTGGAGCATGCTTTGAAGGTGCAAGTACTTGGGGTCATCTGGACCCAGAGTTGGTCCTTAACACCTTCAGTTCTGGTGCAGGGTTATACAAGAGCACCGAAGGAAGACAAGGCCTCTGAGGAGAAGGTAAATGAATTCTATGGATTGGTGTTCACTGCTGAGGACGTGGAGGAGATTCCCACACCAGACACATTCTTTTCTGGTGACAAATCCGAGGAACTGTCCCAGACTGAGGTGTCAAAAGAAAAGGTTTTGGAACAAATTGATGAATTAAACAGTAATAGGTCACCAGGACCAGATGGTATTTACCCAAGGGTTCTGAAGGAACTCAAATATGTAATTGCAGAACTACTAACTGTGGTATGTAACCTATCATTTAAATCAGCCTATGTACCAGATGATTAGAGGATAGGTAATATAATGCCAATTTTTAAAAAAGGCTCCAGAGGTGATCCTGGCAATTACAGGCCAGTAAACCTAACCTCAGTACCAGGCAAATTGGTTGAAACTACAGTAAAGAACAGAATTATCTGATAAATAGATGAACACAATGTGTTTGGGTGGAGTCAAAATGGCTTATATAGAGGGAAATCATTCATCACCAATCTATCAGAATTTTTGAGTGTGCAAGCTAGAATATGGAGAAGTATATGGAGAATACCCAGCGGATAATGTGTACTTGGACTTTCAGAAAGCCTTTGACAAAGTCCCATACCAAAGGCTCTTACGCAAAGTAGGAAGTCATGGTATAAGAGGAAATGTCCTTTCATGGATCGGTAACTGGTTAAAAGATAGGAAACAAAGGATAGGAATATATGGTCAGTTTTCATAATGGAGAGAGGTTAAATAACAGGGTCCCTCAAGGATCTGTACTGGGACCTGTGCTGCTCAATATATGAATAAATGATCTGGAATAGGGATTGAACAACAAAGTGGCAACTTTTGCAGATAAAAAATAACTCAAGATAGATAAGTCTAAAACTGACTGTGAAGAGTTACAAAAAGATCTAAGAAAACTGGGTGACTGGACAACAAAATGACAGATTAAATTTAATGTTGATAAGTGAAAAATAATGCACATTGGAAAACATAATCCCAGCTATATGTACAAAATGATGGGGACTAAATTAGTTGTTACCACTTAAGAAAGAGAAATTGGAGTCATCATGGATAGTTCACTGAAAACATATGCTCAGTGTGTAGCAGCAGTCAAAAAAGCTAAGACAATATTAGGAACCATTAGGAAAGGGATAGATACCGAGACAAAAAATATCATAATGCCACCATATAAATCCATGGTACATCCATACCTTGAATACTGCGTGCAGATCTGGTTGCCCTATCTCAAAAAAGTTATATTAAAGATTAGAAAAGGTACAGAGAAAGGCAACAAAAATGGTCAGCACCGCGATATGCTTCCACATGAGGAGAGATTAAAGCAGAGTATTTAAATATGTGCTTAACGTTAAACAAACAAGAAGTCCCATCAAAATCAGTGGTACTGCTCATGTGCTCCAAGTTAAGTAGGACCTAAGGCTTTGCAAATGGAGAAATGCAAAAAAAAAAAAAAAAAGCTCCAATAAAAATATTACAAATTATCTAAGACTTTGAAAAGTGGTTTTGCTATTTGGTATATACAGGACATATAATGGTGTGGAATAAAGGTCTCATCTGGGATAATTTGTACAATTTATTTACAAGTAATGGTGTTCCAACTCATATATGTATGTACCTTCAGCTGCAGCCAACTCTGGGGTGAAATCAAAGGAGCTGATAGAGAGCAGCAGAAGTACATGGTAGTTTAGGAGAGAAAATGAACACCAAAACTACAGAAGCATTTTAAGTGCCCTCTGAATATAGAATAGAATAGAATAGAATATACAAATTTTGCTCTGGATACCATAATTAATATCCCATACTCTTGTGCAAAGCACAGTGGGATCTTTTAAAGAACACTTTTCTTTTATAGCACGTCTAGCAACATAGCTTCCCCTAATCCCATGCTGGAGCATCAGTTCAATATTGACTCAGAAGAATGCCACATACTAAATCACCAATTCCGTTTTCTGGAACAATCTGTTTTTGCTTTGTTGACCTTCCATCCTACTAATAGACCAGGCCAATGCTTTCTATTACAACTGCCTGGTTTCCTGTATATATATTCAGTTTTATTCTTAGCATATTTGTAGTTTTGCTACCAAAACAGATTATTTTTCAACCTCACATTTCACTGTCAGTGACACTCGATTGTACTGCAAATCAAAATGTGTGTGTGTTATCATTGTATCACAGTATCATTTGCTTGTTTTCCATCTTAAGGTAAAATTTAACAATCTTAGAGTTGCTTCTCCTCCAAGCTATTACATGAATGAAGACAACAGTGGTCTTAGTTCTGAAGCCTTCTCTGCACATTCACATTCTGTATGTTCTGCCTTGGAGCCTGTTCTGCTTCTGATTTTGCTGATTGATTGCCTTTGCACGTACAATCCATGTGCAATGAAGAGGCAAACAAGAAGGCTTTATAGACACACACTGCTTCAGGGAATGGGGTAGTCAGGAACACTGTAAAAACAGAAATCTTCAGCAGAGTGCAGCCTTGACCATGATGGGATTGGACAGGTTAATATGTAGCAATTAGTCATGGAACTAGAACATTGTAAAAAGATGTTCCAAAGGCCAGATGTGAGAGATTCCACTTTTCTGTAACAATTCTCTGTCCCACAAAATAGATTTCAGTAAAAAGGGTTGTAGGAAGCCTGTAACAGAATTGTTCAATACCCCATACGACCAAACTAAGCTTCATAAGGCTTTCTGATTTTAATCCTATGCTTGATATTCTTAATTCTGATTGAGTGGGAAAAAGTGATCTGATTTATCCTTTTCCAGCTTTTGGATACTTACACACTTCTCTTCTGATGGATTAACCCTGTTCCCCATCTGGAAGGCTGGGATTGTACCACATTTACTTGCTATATAATAATTTGGAACCTCATCAGCACTGGAGTGGGTTGTTCGCTCTTGTCTTTGACATTTGGTTTCTAGTCTACTCTGGTAATCAGGGTTAATTCCTTACATGATTTGTTGGCTTTGAATTGCCCTAATTTATGTAATGCTTCTGCCACCTGTGGTCATTGAATAGCCATCATTTGACATCTGCTATTGAATTTGGAAAGGGTTAAGCAAATTAAAAAATGGAAATCCTTAGTAATTTCCCTGTTTTCTTTTCTTTTCTCTTCCATTTCACCTTTCAGTGATCAAACGTCTCCTTTTACCTCCTGAATGACAAAAAGATCTTGTCTGTGCTGTTTTTTGAGGTTTACTGGAGATAGCTATTTGGGCATTTCTCTTTGAACTTATCATATTGAATTCCCTTGCTTGTGTTTTACAGCAAACTTCTGCCCCTCTGACTATGCCTTACCTTCCACTCTCTATCATGCATTCAACATTTTTCTTTCTTATCTTTCCCCCCTAGCAGTTGCTAGGCTTGGGTCTCTTTAATTTGCTATGACATATGATTGCTGTTCTGAGAGCCGCACTCTCACATTTTCATTCTCTGTCCCTTGTCCTGAGATATTCTCCTTACGTATAAGACAAAGGAGATTCTATTCTTAAGTCTTTACCTCTGCTGCTCGAGAGACTTCTTGTGAAGCAGCGGTAAGTGGTACAGTATCAGATAACGTTTTCAGAAGCTTCACCAGAACATGGGGGTTGACTTTCAGTGGAACTTTGGCTCCTAAGTCAGTCAGGTGTTTTTGAAAGTTTTACCATCATGCCCAGATGTACTTGGGCATATACTTTTCCTCAGGAATTTTAAAAAAACCAACCTTTGCTCCATGTGTTGGACTCTGCCACTAACCTCAAACCTTAAGTTTGCCCTCAAAGCCATAGATATTGGAGTTAATCCTCACCATGACACATAGTTTTCTTATCTCACAGAGTATAACTTGCATAACCTCATAAAGAGTATAACTTGCATAATCAATCAGAAAATTAAAAGTTATTATGACTAAGCCCCCCAGCCTTTTAGATAAAAAAGAAAACGCTGCCCAAACATCACAAATAAACAGGAATGGAGCAAACCAGGCCAAGTTAGGTATAAACATGGAATAAAAAGGGCAAAATGATATGGCTATTAGAAATCCAGAGATATCAGGATAAGTAATAACTAAAAATGATTTCAATACATTAGAAGCAAGAAGGATGCATGTGTGGCTTTGGTCCTTTTAGACTACCAAGAGGTAGGGCCATTTAAGAAGCACAGTGAAGTAACGGAGAAAGCACATTCGGCTTTACTGTAAAGGATGATATTCCTTTTTAAAAGGCACTTTTCTGTGAGATCGGATGGTCATGGCACCATCTGATATTATTAAAAACAAACCTATGGAGCAACATGAGAAAGGCAGTATCCCCACTGGATACTATTAATGGGGCTAGATAGAATCCACATAAGGGACCTGCAGGAAATGAAACAGTGGAGATAGTGACAAAAGAAACAAGATTCAAACTCTTTCTCTTTAAAGTAAAAAAAGTCCAGGCTGATCCTGGCAATCATAGACTAGTAAAGCTAATCCCAGTATTGGGCAATCTGATGGAGTGTCGACTTAAAGATAAAGTGCCTGAGTTTCCACTCCCTTACACCTTGTACAGTCATTCACACCTGTGCTAAGTGGGCATAAGTGCTACCAAATCAGGCTGGTTTCCACAAAGGAAAATCAATTACAGTTTAATAAAAGAAAAGATAGATAAAGTCAACCCACTACATATAATTTGCTCGGCTCTTCAAAAACCTTTGATAAGACCTCTCATAAAAGATATGAGGATAAATATGGGGATGGGGCAAAGTCTTCTCATGGATTAAAACCTTGATAATGAATAGGAAACAAAGGCTCATAGTGAATGGCTGCTCTTCATGGTGGAAATAGGTCAACAAATGTTGGGTTTCTTTTGGGACCCATTCTATTTAATACTGTTATATTGGAGGTTGGATAGTTCCCAGGGCATGTCTCTTTGATCTATGGACAATTGTAAAACTCATTTAAATTGGTGGACGATAGGTACCTTCCATTCAGGCTTAATGAGGGAAGAGTTAAATGCCCCATTGTTTAGTGATAGCTGAAACAATAGAAGCTGCTACTTAAATCACAGACCAGCATGACAAGGCAGAGTAAGAGTTGACCTATATGGTCTGAGGGAATTTCCCTAGATTCAGAGTGCACATGCAGAGACTGAGTATTATTTTGGAGAAGCTGCATGTGTCTGCAAGTCAGAAGCAGTCAGAATCAGCCACAGCAGCCAGAGGCAGACAAGGAAGGTGGCAGGAAAGACAAGGAGGCAGCAAAGAAGGCATTAGTGACGTGGCCTGGAGAGTAAGCCAAGAGAGAAAGCTTTTTGGGCAGTGTGCTGGCTGGGAAGAGACTTGGAACTGTGAGCAAATAAACTGTCTCCTGTTTGATTCCTTTTGTGTTCCAGAAAGTAGGACTTTGTATACATCTTGGGGAAAAAAAAGATTGCATCAAAAACAAAACAAACATAACACATGACTCCATCAGCAATTTCTCCTCCTAACAGAAACAACCCAAATATTGGAAAACTGCTTGGGCCAAGAGGGTTACAATATTATACTGATTTAGTGGAAATGTATAGTCAGTCGGTGGAGGTTGCTGATAACACTACGTTGTTTTAGTCATTAGAAGCCATAAAGCATTGTAAGGAACTCCATGGAATTATAGTCATTAGGCATCATGATGGGAAAAGAAATGTAACTTGTACACAATACCGTGGACCATTCTTTTCCCCTCATCAACCCCTTTGAGTCTGTGGTATATTGAAAATTGCATTTAAATTTAAGCTATCAATTTAAATTTCAAGGGTTTTTCTGGGGCCTGCTTGCAGGCTATGGGCCTCTGCAAGGAAGTGAGCGATCTCAGTCTAACCACAGTTAGTCTGCAGCTAGCCAGTTGACAGTGAGGTGGGGTGAGTTGTGCCTTTGCCTTAGGGAGCAGCCTGCTTTGTCTCTCACTACTTTGGGTTACTATGCATTGTCTTTCTGAATTCTAAGAAATAAAGTAGTGTTACAATCCAACCTTCCAGCAAGAGCATTTGAAGATTTTTATCTAACTTCTCTGTGTGTATGCCGTGAACATAACAGAGCTGATCTGGACTTCCCTAGCATCAGAGAATCCACAGTGGATGGAGAGGTGGTGTAGTTGGCATCAATGCCATTACTCTAGCCCCAGTTTAGATAATGGTTTGAAGAAGGCAAGGGAGAGGAGGAGGAGTGACCAGAATATGTTGAGTTCTGGCAATCTCTCACTGGTGCAAGGTTCCTTGGTGACCACTGCCAGCTGGCATAGTTTAGAGCAGCTCCTACAGTGCTCCAGATTTGGGACTGGCACAGAATCAGCTGGAGAGTTAGAGAGCTGTAGCTTAGTCTCTGACAGTGCCCCCATCTCTGCTGTGATGAGCAGAGCTCTGACACAGGAGAGAATTGTAAGTGTAAGGTAATGAACACTAGCAAAAACAGTCAAACTTTTCATTCAGGATCCTCTGAAGAAAAGACCTGGGCAGACATCACAGAGAACCAAGTGGAAATGTCTTCCCAGTGTGCAGAAGTAATTAGAAAATCCAACAGGATGATTGGGCGAATTAAAAGAGAATTTCCATGAAACTGAACATTCTCTAATGACATTACACTGAACAATGGCTACAGTGTTGGTTGGAGCAGTGGGTTCAGTTTTGGTTGCCTCATTTTGAGAAAGAGGTCTGGAGAAATCAACAGAGATCGTTTCTTTATTTGCATTTACATGAATTGCTATAATGCTGATCAGCAAGATATGTGGGCCTTTACCCATGATGAAAGGCAGACAGTCTTGGGTTATTTAGCTTTGAAAGGAGAAGAGCGAAGGGGTGGAGGTGGGGCTAACTGTTATATTTAAGATTGTACAATGATTGTGAGCTGTTTGGGGCAGAGACATCTTTTGGTCTATGTTTGTACAGCACCTAGCACAATGGGGTCCTGGTCTGTGACCACAGCTCCTAGGAGCTATGGTAGTAATAACGAGAATAATAAAAATACAGAACATTGGTAAGTGCTTCATCTCCTGGATGACTCATAATAGAGAATGAGGGGTCACTCAAGTTAATGGCAAATAAATGTAAAAGCAATAAAATAAATACTTCTTCCCTGAGTGGAGTCAGCCCATGGCATTCACTGCTACAGGCAGTCAAAGAGGAAAGTACTGTGGCTGGATTTCCAGATTGGCTGGGTAACTTTGTAGCAGCTAACATTTTCTTGTTATACAGTCAGAGAGATTGAGATAATCAAATCTCATGCTTCAGGATGTCAGCTGATTGCTCCTGAGGTCAGGAGAGAATTTTTGGCTCCCCAGATAGCATTGTGCAATGTAGATGCATTATGGGGTTTCTTTTCTGCATTCCTTGAAGCATCATTTAGTGGCCACCCCCAAAGGCAGAACTCTGGCTCTGTAAATCTGTCTATTCCCATCCTTGGAACTTTGCTATAATCTGCCAGGACTTTGACCCTGCCCCTTCTGAACCGCTTTTAATGCCTGAATTACTCCAGCTTGACTATTGAAATTTCTTCTTTCCTGCCTCTTTCCATAGCCCTAGTATTCAAACTCCATAGTGATTAATATACTGTGGTCAGCACTCTTGCTTTAGCTTGTGATTGGCTTTCTGTGTAATACAATGGGGCTACTGTTTATGAAGAACAATCCAGCCCATGAAAATAAATTGTGTTGTATGGTGCAGTGTGGAGAGGGGTTGGCGGGGAAAGCTATACCAGAGACTGGAAAACAAAAATCTCAGCCAAATTAGCCTGTAGTCTGGGGCTAGTGGAGTGAGAGCCCATGAATGGCCCATGGATTCTGAGGGGCATATTGCTAGGGTGGACATTAAAGCAAAGTTTTAATGGTTAATCTCTTTAAAATGTAACATTAATTGTGTATCTTGAGTCACGGTGCAATTGTGGCTTTATGCCACAGGCTGCATTGGGAGGGTGCTGCTCCCAGTAGCATTGGGTCTCCATCAGTGTCTGATGGACTATCAGTATGGGTCTGAGTGAGCCACGCTATACTTGTTTACAGGTCCATATGCACTTCCCCCATGTCAACCCTGCTCTGGTGGCCAGTGCAGAGATGACGCAAGGTTATGGCCTTGCCTTCATCTCTCCTCTCTCTGGGTCAGTTGGGGAGCCTACCCTACTGCCCACACTAGACTCCCCATAACCTTGTGCCCTAGGAACGTATAGACTGGGATTGTGCCTAGCCTGTGATGCCCACCTCCGACACCTTGTGCACCCAGTCTAGCCCTGCAGTTGTTTAGCCCTGCTTCCTCCAGTGGCTCTGCCTTCCGTGAGTAACAAAGATCTGGGCCTCTGGGCTCTGATTTGGGGGACCTAGAATGGGAGGGAGAATCTTAAGCTTTCATTGAAAATCCCTACCCAAGTTTCTATCCCTTTTTCTGGTAAAGATAGCCTTGAAACTGTAAATCAGTGTCAGCAGTGTTCCCTTTGTGCAGCACAAGATTACGAGTGGGGAAGGAATTAAAAGACTCCTCCTTTTCTCCCCATACACTCACATTATTACATTATTCTTAATATTCCCCCAACTGAATTTGGAAACCTCCCCCCTCCCCCCCCCCCCAGTGCTACTTAGCTGTAAGCATTCAGAGGAGGGACAGTCAGTAAGAGACAGCTCCGGCCCCAAAGTGCTTACAAGCTGAATAAAAAAGATGGGAGGAAAGAGACACACAGTAATAATGGAAGAGGCAGGAATAGAACCCAGGTCTTGAGAGTGGCAGGCTTGTGCCCTACCCACTGGATCACATGACGACTCACAGAAATGGACCAGTTTACATTTGGAGTGTAGCCCAAAGAATCAGCTCATTTCCCTTACCCCCAAGGCCTTAAACCAGCCCCATGCATAGTGATGTGGTGGTAGTGAGCAACCATTGGTTTGTTCTGGGCAGGGGAGGAAAAATTGTTTCCCAGAACTATATAGAATTGCTAAGACCAGCTGTATTATCACAAGTGTAAGTAGACCAGTTTTATACACCTTTAAATAGAGAGCTAGATAGCACAGCTCTATATGGAATTTTGCAATATAATCTCCCTTTTTTAAAAGAACAATTACATTTCTATCTATGCTTAGCTCCCCCATGCCAGAGCAGTCACAGCTGAAACTCAACTATGAGCAGCCACAGACCTCTGGGGTGAGAGTTGGCTTTTTTAATTGAGGGGAAAAATCACTGGAGAGGGTTGGACTTTCCCACTGTTTTACTGGCAAATGTTAAGCAGGGTAATGGCTGAGCAATGAACACGCATTACTGCAAGCAAGGAAACTAAACAAGAATGGAAATCATCTGTGCATTTGGAATAAGTCCCTGTCAGTTAATAGCAAGGCTTTGCACATTTTCTATTAACTTTACTTGAAAGGGAAAAATGAATGCCCTACCACAGATGAAGTTAGCAGAAAGGTCCATCATATTTAAATTTGGGAGGCTACTTTGGAAAAGAAAAGAAAAGTTGTCCAAAGGGAAAATACATATGGAAAGGTTGCTTTGTCCAGAGGCAAAGTCTAACTTTTGCTCTGCACATTCATGTGGGGTTTATGTGACTGTTTACTTACCTATTTAATAAGACATGCAGCAACTGCCTCATGCAACACATGATGCATATCACCTCCTGAGACACAAAGAACGTTCCTTAACAATCCAAAACAGTCAGGGTATCTGGGGCACTTTTAACAACTTTATTGTATCCCTGCAAGCAGGCACAATTATCCTTGAGTTTTTTAGACTGAAAAGACTTTTTTCTTTAAATGATACAGTTTTGATCTATCCAGAGCCACAGCTTCTCCTTTCTTGCCTCTCGTTTAATATAGACATTTTTTAATTTGCAATCATGGGAACAAAAGGGAGCAGACTCTTAAAATGATTGATTGTAATTACTGTTTGCATGGGGTCAGATTATATTTTAAACTCAGTTTAATACAAGTAAAAGTCCAAAGCGCAATCATGAGAAGTATTTCAGTTACATTGTAGGGATGGGAGAACCGCTTTGGTTAAAATGAGGGCCAATCAGAATTTTTACAAAAGTTCAAAACAAAAATCAAACTTAATTTTTGTGTGTGGACAGTTTGGTACATTTTTCCCTTTCCAAGTTTTGGCCTAGCTGGTAGTCCCTGCTTGCACAGTGTATCCCAGACGTGGTAATATTCAACTCACCATTGCCAACCCCAGCCATTCAAAAATCATGAGTTATCCATCTCCCACAACTTCATGGTACAGTTTTGGCTTATAAATCCATGAGACTTAATATATTTGGGGGTTTATCACCTTTTGGTTTTTGAGACTTTATGTTACAGGCCACTCACATTTTCCCCATTTTCTTTCTAACCATGAGGGTTAGAAACTTAGCTTTCTTATTTAAAAAGAGATTCTCAGATCTCCGGGGTCTGGAGCTTTATGAAGAACACCAGACATCACAAGACTTAGGATAAGGTCATGAGAGTTGGCAATAATCTGAATTCTCAGGAGAAAGGTTATTCTTGTGATCTCGCTTTACCAGCTACACCCAGGAAACAGAAGGAATCTTGTGGGAAAGCAACTTCTGGAAATTCTCTACCTGCTTTCTAGACGAGAGTCATATCTGCATGAAAGGGATAAGGAAGAAGCAAGAGGATTGCTTTGCAGAGCCAATACTCGACTGGCTACTGTGAGCAGGAAAAAATTCTACAATCTTGGAATTTAAATACATTTGTTATATGCCCTCTGATAAGTGAATAAAATAGATGGAAAGAATGTCCTGCCCCTTTAACAACCAGAACCACACGCAACAGGGCTCCTGCAGCAGAAGTCTAGAGTTAAGGACTGAAGAATAGTTTGTTTCATTGCACTCCTGAGCAAAAGTCTAAAGTTTGGCCCACTTCAGCCAAATGCCAGAGGAAAAGGAACCCACCCCAACCAAAGCCTCTGACTCCCACTATCAAACCAAGCTGAGTACAACACATCTTCCTTATACTGTAAGCCAGGGAATTAATTAATTCTCTACAGCTGTCTCAGCCCTGCTTCTTCCCTGCACTCAGGGCATGTTAATGTGGTCATTCCGCTACACAGAGGGTTAACCTCTTCTCTGCCAATCTCTGCATGAAATCTATATATCCCATGACAAGCCCTAACTATTTTTAGAAGAAGTGAGGAAATGATGTAAGTGAAGATGTGTGTGAAATGGTAATTCCCCTTTTTGAGTGATGGGAGAGCTGCTATGGCTAAAATAGGAGCGGATCAAAACAAGAGTAAGTGTTGCTCCTGGAGGATCAGTTAAATTCTTTCCTTAGGACCCAGTCTGCTGCCCTGTTCCAAGCCTGGCTTGCTCAAGGGTGTTACTGTGTTAGGGATGTGGGAAGAATCCTTTCTGCACGCTGAATTGCAGCACTTCATTGCTCCACCCTATACAGAGTCCCAGTTTGTAGGGGAAGCTGCACAATTACAGATTCACCACTCACACCCCACTCTAGCCCCATAATCTCTCCTCAGACTTTGGCAGATGGATCCCCTCCATATTTCATAGCTCTACTATTTTCTCTGACACACCATACAAAATTGAACTCTATGAATTATGCATATAGCTAGCCTATGTAACCCTGTGTCCCTGTGACCCTCGTCTTCCCCCTCCCTTCACCTGCCCCATTCTGTGCTACTCCCATTTGTAACGGCTTGTCTTTATTTTAGTCCTGATCCTGCAAACATTTATCCAGTGGGAGGTGTTGTAACTGTAAGCTCATGGGTCTGAATCCACAACGAGACGTAGGAGTTGCAATGCTGAGTGTCGTAGTGTCCAACTTTTAGGCACCTAGAAAAACTCAGGTCCAACACTGCAATCTACAAAGCCCGAGTTAGGAGCCTCAGCTCCCTGTAAAACGGATGGGGAGAGAGAGCAAGCCACAAAAGCCATCACGTGAGGAGCTGCCTATTATAGTTAATGGGAAATGCCACTGAGTGGGGTGTCTCCTTAGTCACTCCCCTCTCACAGAGATAAATGCCTAAGTCCCAGCTACAGAGAGGCACCTATATCTGCTCAGCGATCCATGAACAGGAACCCACCACCTGGCGTCAGGCAGCTGAGATGCACAAAGCATTTCTTGTGGGAATGAGGTGGTACCTGCAGGAGGAAGGGGTGCTAGTAACCTTTTAACCATTAGTGTCCTCACCCAGGGAGTAGGAGACTCAAGTTCAATTCCCCCCTCTGCTGGAGGAAGAGAGAGAATTTGAGTGGGGTATCCCAGCTGGGATTTTTGGCACCTGAGTACCTGTGTGGATCTGGGTTATGATCCCTTTGTGTTTGTAGGATCTGGGCTTGAGACCATAAGCCCTTCGGGACAGCATCTTTCTTTTACCTAACTTTAGCGCACTGTCCAAACACTGGGGACCTGATCCTGATTGGGGACACTGGGGGCTACCACAATACAAATAATGAATGACTAAATAATTAAATTAAATTAAATTAAATTCAGTAATGAGCTACAAGTGCAGACTCTGGAGGCTGGCCTTCCACTTTCCTCATACTGGCAGAGCACCACTGTACCAGTTCCTGTGCACCTTAGCCCTGGTCTACACTACGAGTTTAGGTCGAATTTAGCAGCGTTACATCAATTTAACCCTGCACCCGTCCACATGATGAAGCCATTTTTATCGATTTAAAGGGCTCTTAAAATCGATTTCTGTACTTTTCCCCGATGAGGGGATTAGCGCTGAAATCGACATCACTGGGTCAAATTTGGGGTAGTGTGGACATAATTTGAAGGTATTGGCCTCTGGGAGCTATCCCAGAGTGTTCCATTGTGACCGCTCTGGACAGCACTTTCAACTCAGATGCACTAGCCAGGTACACAGGAAAAGCACCGGGAACTTTTGAATTTCACTTCCTGTTTGGCCAGCGTGGTGAGCTCATCAGCAGAGGTGACCATGCAGTCCCAGAATCACAAAAGAGCTCCAGCATGGACTGAACGGGAGGTACTGGATCTGATCGCTGTTTGGGGAGACAAATCCATGCTATCAGAACTCAGTTCCAAAGGATGAAATGCCAAAATATTTGAAAAAATCTCCAAGGGCATGATGGACAGAGGCTATAACAGGGACCCGCAGCAGTGCTGCGTGAAAATTAAGGAGCTCAGGCAAGTCTACCAAAAAACCAAAGAGGCAAACAGCCTCTCCGGGTCAGAGCCCCAGACATACCGCTTCTATGATGAGCTGCATGCAATTCTAGGGGGGTGCCCCTACCACTACCCCACCCCTGTTCGTGAACACATGCAAGAGAGTTTCATGCAACAGGGATGAGGATTTTGGGGACAAGGAAGATGATGATGATGAGGAGGATAGCACGCAACGGGCAAGTGGAGAAACCGTTCTCTCCAACAGCCAGGAACTGTTTAACACCCTGGAGCTAATACCCTCCCAACCCTCTCAAGGTGGGCTCCTGGACCATGAAGCCAGAGAAGGCACCTCTGGTGAGTGTACCTTTGTAAATACAATACATGGTTTAAAAGCAAGCATGTTTAATGATTAATTTGCCCTGATGACTTGGGATGCATTCGCGGCCAGTGCAGCGACTGGAAAAGTCTGTTAACGTGCCTGGGGATGGAGCGGAAATCCTTCAGGGACATTATTAAGGGGACATTCAGAGGTGGCTGTTCCTGCAGGGCTGTTTGCCTGTGGCTGACAAGAAATCATCCCTGCTTTTAGTCACGCAGTGGTGGGGTGGGGTAGGGCCAGTTCACGCTGAGCTGTTCATGTTTGGCTGGCAGGGATCTTCCCTGATACTAGTCATGTGGTGGAAGGAGAGGTGAAGCGATCATCCCAGAGAATTGGGGAAGGGGGGGTTAGTTGTGTTTGTGCTGCACATTAACACGAGAACCGCAGCCCCTCCTTTTAAATGGCCAACCCAACAGGTGCTTGGTATGGGAAAGGAGGGCACTGCTCTTTGAAACCATTCCCACATGTTATGAAGGTTGAAGAAGCTGAAAGACTGTGGCTTACCATGGCTGCCTGCAAGCCAAATTCTGTTGCCCGGCCCTCATGTGTGATCTCTCACACCAAACCAGCAGGCCCTCAATATAAGAGGCAAAATGCAACCTTGTACCAAAAGCACATGTGCTATGTAATGTTAACAGCTTGATTCACCATGAAAGAGTCTACCCATTGTTCTCTAAAATGTGTCTTTTTAAATACTACTCTCCCTTTTTTTCCTCCCGCAGCTGAAAATGTTTCAACGCTCCCCCCATCATCTCCGTCCCAGAAGCTAGTGCAGATAAGAAGGGGAAAAAAATGCACTCGCGATGAAATGTTCTGTGAGCTCATGCAGTCCTCCCACACTGAAAGAGCTCAGCAGAATGTGTGGAGGCAAACAATGGCAGAGTCCAGGAAAGCAGAAAATGAATGCGAGGACAGGAGGGATGAGCAAAAGGAGAGGTGGCGGCAGCGTGATGAGAAGAGGCAGGATGCAATGCTGAGGCTACTGTGGGATCAAACTGATATGCTCCAGTGTCTGGTGGAGCTGCAGGAAAGGCAGCAGAAGCCCAGACCACTGCTGCAGCCCCTGTGTAACTGCCTACCTCCTCCCCAAGTTCCATAGTCTCCTCATCCAGATGCCCAAGAACACGGGGGGGGGGAGGAGCTCTGGGCACCCAACCACTCCACCCCAGAGGACTGGCCAAGCAACAGAAGGCTAGCATTCAATAAGTTTTGAAGTGCAGTGTGGCCTTGTCCTTCCCTCCTACCCTCATCCACCCTCATCTACCACCCACCCGGTGCTTCCCTCCTCCCCCACCCCTCCTTGGCAGTTATCCCCCATTTGTGTGATGAATTAATAAAGAATGCATGATTTTGAAACAACAATAACTTTATTGCCTCTGCAAGTGGTGATCGAAGGAGGGAGGGTGGTTGGCTTACAGGGAAGTAGAGTGAACCAAGGGGGCGGGTTTTCATCAAGAGAAACAAACACAACTGTCACACCGTAGCCTGGCCAGTCATGAAACTGGTTTTCAAAGCTTCTCTGATGTGCAGTGTGCCCTGCTGTGCTCTTCTAATCACCCTGGTGACTGGCTGTGCATAATCAGTGGCCAGGCGATTTGCCTCAACCTCCCACCCTGCTATAAATGTCTCCCCCTTACTCTCACAGATATTGTGGAGCACACAGCAAGCAGCAATAACAATGGGAATATTGGTTTCGCTGAGGTCTAACCGAGTCAATAAACTGCGCCAGCATGCTTTTAAACATCCAAAGGCACATTCTATCACCATTCTGCACTTGCTCAACCTGTAGTTGAACAGCTCCTTCCTACTGTCCAGGGTGCCTGTGTATGGCTTCATGAGCCATGGCATTAAGGGGTAGGCTGGATTCCCAAGGATAACTATTGGCATTTCAACATCCTCAGCAGTGATTTTCTGGTCTGGAAAGTAAGTCCCTTCCTGCAGCTGTTCAAACAGACCAGAGTTCCTGAAGATGCAGCGTCATCTACCTTTCCTGGCCATCCCACACTGATGTTGGTGAAAAGTCCCTTGTGATCCACCAGTGCTTTCAGCACCATTGAAAAGTACCCCTTGCGGTTTACGTACTGGCTGCCAAGGTGGTCCGGTCCAAAGATAGAGATATCCATTCTGTCTATCGCCCCATCACAGTTAGGGAATCCCATTGCAGCAAAGCCATCCACTATGACCTGCACATTTCCCAGAGTCACTACCCTTGATATCAGCAGCTCAGTGATTGCATTGGCTACTTGCATCACAGCAGCCCACACAGTAGATTTGCCCACTCCAAATTGATTCCCGAGTGACTGGTAGCTGTCCGGCATTGCAAGCTTCCAGAGGGCTATTGCCACTTGCTTGTGAACTCTGAGGGCTGCTCTCATCTTGGTATTCTTGTGCTCCAGGGCAGGGGAAAGCAAGTCACAGAGTTCCATGAAAGTGCCCTTACGCATGCGAAAGTTTCGCAGCCACTGGGAATCATCCCAGACCTGCAACACTATGAGGTCCCACAAGTCTGTGATTGTTTCCCAGGCCCAGAATCGGTGTTCCATGGCATGAGCCTGCCCCATTGCCACCAGGATGTCCAATTTGCCGGGGCCCGTACTTTGAGAGAAATTTGTGTCCATGTCCTCATCACTCTCGTCACCGCGCTGCCGTCGCCTTCTTGCCTGCTTTTGCAGGTTCTGGTTCTGCACATACTGCAGGATAATGCGCGAGGTGTTTACAATGGTTGTAACTGCTACGGTGATCTCAGCCGGCTCCATGCTTGCCATGGTATGGCGTCTGCAGGAGAGCAGAGTTGCAGGGGAAGCAGTGGCTGATGATGGATGCCATGAGAATAGATATTTATAGAGAACGATGAGAGGACCTGCAAGGTGGATTCATGAGAGCAGGAGAGCAGAGTTGCAGTGGAAGCGGTGGATGATGACAGTTAGCACCGTGCACATTTCCCAAGGAAGAACACACGTACCTGGGAGCCCATGACAGACAACATGGAGAAATTTGCTATTGAGACAATAGCAGCAGAGCACAGTTGCAGTGGAAGCGGTGGATGACGACGGTTAGCAGTCCTACTGCACCATTTGCTGAAAGCAGTATGGTGTCCACACGGAAAAAAGGTGCAAAACGATTGTCTGCCGTTGCTTTCATGGAGGGAGGGGTGACTGACGACATGTACCCAAAACCACCCGCGACAATCAGGGAGCTTAACCCAGGCACTGGGAGCTTAACCCAGAATTCTAATGGGTGGTGGAGACTGCGGGAACTGTGAGATAGCTACCCACAGTGCACCGCTCCGTAAGTCGATGCTAGCCATGGTAGTGAGGATGCACTCCGCCGACTTAATGTGCTTTGTGTGGACGTACGCAATCGACTGTATAAAACCGATTTCTAAAAACGACTTCTATAATATCGACCTAATTTTGTAGTGTAGACATAGGTGCTGATCCTGAAAAGATTTAAGGAGTCAATGGGATTAAAAGTTAAGCACACGTGTAAATCTTTGCAGGATGGCGGGCTTGCTTTGGCTGGAATAGCCAGTGCAGAGACACAAAAGGATATTTTCCTCAGAGCCCACAGTGGATATCTGCATGCCAGGGCTTTGAGCACGTGATTAAATGCCATCAGGGTGCAGTCCTGCTCTAAAGCAAAGCCACAGATATTTTCAGCGTACAACAGCACCTGGAGGCTCATTTCTAGTTCAGGCACTATTGAATTCTGCAGCGCAGGGGATTTTAAAAGTCCGCAGTATATTCTCCTATAACACCCTAGAATCATTTTTAGAGTAGTTGATACATAAATATGAATGAAACCATGAAGGGAATATTGATCTTCTTCTTAAGAAAATCATAAAAAAGTAACAAAAATAACAAAAATGCCCCTTTGCAGAAATATATTAAAGACCGGCTTTCCCACCCCTGCCCCTTTGTCATCCCCTCTCTCCATCCTTCTCTGCCGAGCCCACCCTTCCCTCTCCTCTCTTGTCATTTTCTTCAGCCTGCAGGGATCTGTACCATGCAAGCCCTCACACTCTGCCTTCTGTCTCTTGTGCAGAGTTGGTCGCTGCATAGCCTTTAATGGATGCTTCCTGTCTGGTATTACTATAGAGACCAGAAGAGTCCCATAAAGATAATGTGAGATGGGCAATGTGTAGTCTCTGACAAGGCTGGAAGGTAGAACATGCCTGGGCATAGAGGGAGATGGCTCTGGAGGCTGAAAATGCTTGGAGAAAGATTCTACTGTGGAGAGAGGGTTCAGCCGACTGTGGAATTATGGAAAAAAATAAGCTCTGGTTATACGGAACAGATTGCCTGGAGATTGCTGTAAGATTTAGGCTGTGTAACAT
Source organism: Caretta caretta (assembly GCF_965140235.1). NCBI lineage: Eukaryota > Metazoa > Chordata > Testudines > Cheloniidae > Caretta > Caretta caretta. Next base: position 44,421,662 of record NC_134210.1, on the reverse strand, counting down.
GCAATCCATTCAGAATGACTGGAGGCAAATGACTCATTTTGTTAAGTATCAGGCAGTCCAGAAAACAGATGTCCTCGCTAAACTGGGGATAGCGTGAACCAGGACACCACATTGAATTTAGCAGGTTTATCAATGGGATCTGAATATACTGATTTTCAAATTGTAATAAGTGGCTTTTTATTTCTTAAAATGTCAAAACTAGACCAGTTTCGAAGTAGCAGCCATGTTAGTCTGTATCTGCAAAAAGAATAGGAGTACTTGTAGCACCTTAGAGACTAACAAATTTATTTGAGCATAAGCTTTTGTGAGCTACAGCTCACTTCATCGGATGCATGGAGGGGAAAATACAGGAGCAGGTTTAAAAATTATTTTTCCTCCCTTTGTATACTACTGTTAATTGAATTGTCTCATTAGACTTACCTCACACTTGGTAAGGCAACTTCCATCTTTTCATATATTTATACCTGCACCTGTATTTTCCTCTGCATGCATCTGATGAAGTGAGCTGTAGCTCATGAAAACTTACGCTCAAATAAATTTGTTAGTCTCTAAGGTGCCACAAGTACTCCTTTTCTTAAAACTAGACCAGTAAAGAAAAGCTCTAGTAATAGTTACAAAAGTCCATTTTCAAATCAAATAACTAGCTAGTTTAAACATAAAATTGTAAATTTGAATCCTCTGAGATTTTGACCCAGATTCTATGCTGATGCATACCCATTCAATGCTACTGATTCTAGTGGAACTGAAGGGATCTATGTAAGTGCAGTATGTGGTCCAGTGATTTCACAGTGACACAGAGAGTTTAAGGGCTAAATTAAGAGCCAGTGGTACCTGGAACAACAGTACATCTGCACCTGTTGGCAGATATACAAAAAGTATGAGCGGGAGATGTGTAATGTAGTGTGCCATATGAATGTGAGTGGCATAATCCGTATTCCAGTAGCTTCCACACCATGTTACTGCTGTCCAAACACACAAAGATCTAATCCTTGTCCAAAAAATTTACTATCAAAGCAAAAAGTTATGGGACAGATCCTGGCCCATGCGGAGGCCCCTTATCACCACTCCTTTGGCACAAAGGGTCAAGGATTTCCTTAGCTCTATGACATCCCTGCAAAGGTCCCCAGGACAGGTGGCTGTGGGTGGAGTGTATTGACCTCTGGAAATCCCAAGCCAGAATAATGCCTTCTACGGGGTCATTACAAATAAGTTTAACATAGAACAACCTTTTTTGCCTCTACCTCTACTCAGCTGCATCGAGCAGAGCGATGGCACAGTTGAGTATGGCGGCAATAAACAGAAGCAAATGTGAGAGAACTTACACCAGTGGTAGGGTAGGTGACTGGCAGAGGTAGCTGCACGGCTTCAAAAACGTGCTGTGTGGAATGGGTGAGGACATAGATTCATAGATGCTAAGGCAGGAAGGGACCACTATAGTTATGTAGTCTGACCTCCTGTATAATACAGGCCGTAAACCTCCCCTGAAATAGCTTCTCTTTGAACTAGGGCAGATCTTTTAGAAAAAACATCCAATCTTGATTTAAAAAATAGTGGTGATGGAGAATGCACCACAGTCTTTGGTAAATCCTGGGTATGTTTATAGCTGTTTTCTTTAATGGAGCATAAAGAGTCACAAAGCACCTATTCACAACCGGTATTACACTCTGGGCCAAATATCACCCATCTATGCAAAACAAGAGTAAATGGCTTTAAACAGAGGTTTTTAGTAACGACAAACTATCCTACCCTCAGGCCACACAGCACCAGGAGAGCTGGACTTCTGGCCAGCAGTATTTCCACAGCTTCTGCCTCACCCTTTGTCCCTTCCCTCCAAAATCCTCTCCATACTTCTGTGGAGAAGGCCCCATGGAACCCAGCTCCGCAGCTCTGAGAGGATGCAGGTCTCTCTTGTTTGGTCCTACCATGCCATTTCTGCTGCCGTTTGGGACATACGATCTCCCAAAGGGGAAGGGGAGCAATAAAATGTGGGCCTATATGTGGAGCTGTGTTTGAAACCTCAGACAAAACTCCCATTGCGGTCAATGAATAGTTGGATAATGTCCCAAGTGAAACAGCCTGTGGAGCAGCTCAGTATAAATCTGTGCTGTTTTATCCTTATCTCTTCCCACCCAAAATAAAAAAGAAATAAAAGCACCTTTTATTTTTGTTGTTAAATAGAACCAACCACAAAACTCCCCCATTTTGCATGCAGTAACACGGTCACATGTTCTGACTAGAGAATGCAGTGTAAACATTGCATGCAGATGGGAGAAACTTGCTTTTTGTCAGGAGCAGATATTCTAATTGTCTGGCCAGTTCTGATTCCACACTCCCCACCTCTGTTCACAAAGATCTATTGCTGCATAACTAGCTGATTAATATGAACCGCGGGATGATAACAATACTGGTTCACTATTCAGAAATTGGAGTCGAATAAACAAAGGTACCAATCTTTTTGAAAAGGAAATCCATAGGATCAAGTTTTGGGGTCATGGGGGCACAAAGGTTAAAGCACATTAATCATTGTCCACAACAACCCAAGTGAGTTGCTTACTGTGCCATTATTTTTAATCTTTAAGAATTGAAGGATTGCCCTAGGGTGGGTTTTTCTTTTCCCTTCCTAGACAGCAGCCCATTTCTGGAGTTTAAGCCTTCCTCTTTATTCCTTGAACAGCATCCAGCTTCATTTCACCCTTCAAGTGAACTGAACATAGTTCATGAAGCTGGGGGGTGAGGGAGGGAGGAAAAAAAAAGAGTCTCCATAAGCAGCATGAGTTGCTTTAATAACTTGAAAGGGAATCGTTGATCCTTTTATGACTCATAATGTGTTTTATGAATCCCACCCCAAGCTAGAGCATTCAGGCTTCAACAAAAGGGACTTTAACGAAAAGTTCCATTTCATCCTCACCAAACAAGGGAGGCTTGTTTCAATACCGTCTTGGTTCCTGTGAAGCTTGTCACTAGTGACTGACTACCTACAGACTTGCCAAGTTGGGTTAACTGCTGTCTCATTATTATTGTAAAGTACATTTGCTGATAATCAGACTGGTTAAAATAAGCCAGAGTGCTCAGCGGGCAAAACCCTGGGAAATCCCACCTCTGGACAGATTATAGCTCAGCAAGATGCTGCAAACAAGACTCTCTAGGTGGGATATTGGCCATTATGGTGTATGATTGACAGCATCGAAGGTGGCTGGAGTTTCAGCATTATATGGCATTATTTTCTTCCTGAGATAAGCGTGCCTAATGTGACACAGAATACTGCTATGAACAGTATTTGATCTTCCTTTATCAATGGGCGCATATTTGGAAGGTTATGTACCTGCTAATAGCAAGTCATTTGAAATATCTTACAGGTTGAATGGAAGCACACAGGGCAAAATTCTTACTGGAGAATCTGGCCCCACCTCTCCAGTTCATGCTCAGGAGGGGCATGGAGTCTAAAAGCTATGCGAGCCCTTTTACAATTCCCTCCTCTAATGCACACTTTAGAGAAGAGCTATGTGTATATACTACAACCAAAGCACAAAAATATGTGCAATCTGGGCAGCTGCCATTTGTGCAGCATGGACAACTTGTACCGCAGTGCCCAGAGTGAGTAATTGGGCTGGGCAGAGGAGATGCACATTGGAGAGAGAATCCTTTGCGTAAAAGCCGCAGAGTATACCCATGGAGACTATTTCAGCTATCTGACTAGAGCAGCCTCCATGCCTGTTATCACGCCCCTTCCATGGGAGGAAAGGGCTGGAGGATCTGTACAGTCCTAGATTCTTTGGGCCGGCCCTTCCCCTGGCCTGGTCATGCCCCCCACCCCAGGCCCTTAGTTCTGCAGTGCAAGGATCCCCACACAATCCAGTCTCCTCCCTCATGCAGTAAAACTGCACCAGTTTTACCACAGGGACACTTTTGTGGCCACAGAGGCATGGTTTAGATTTTTCCGTTAGTACAGCATGTACTGAACCCTTCCATTTCTATGTCTTTGACTAAAATAAAATCCTTCTGTTGCAGATTTATGACTGTGGTAGCAATGTTACAGCTTTATCTAAACTCCTTACCACATGCAATGCATCGAATGCTAAGCGCTGTAGTACCTTTGGGTTGACCCCAACCACAAGAACTGTCTACTTCCTGCTAACAGGTGGCTAAAGATTGGTAGTCATGTAAAATATTAATGAAACAATTAAATGTTTAGATTCTTTGAAATATTAAATTCCCACCTCCTCTGTTACTGTGAGCTCCTGATGTATACAGTTCTTGCAGATTTAAAGCAATAAATAATCCAGAATATTTCAGTGCATAACCCCATCTGAACTGGAATATTATTCATTGTAACTAGTGTTCTGGCTGTGACTGATTTTCAGCGCTGCATCACCAGGAAAAAAGGGTTTTCTTCTTATTTCTTGTTTAGAAAGAAGTCACACAAAAGTTTTGAAGATACAACTGGGACTAAAACAGTATGTCAGAAGCAATTTAGCCAATAATATGTAGTAAGGCACTACATATTACAGACATGTAGAGGAGCGGAGAATACCTACACTGCTGGCTGGGAAGTTAAATGGTCAAAGTGAGCAAAACAGATGATACAGATGTGTGGGTTATTTTGGTGGCTTACCCCTACAACTAAATCACTGGTTTCTCTTATGTCATTTGTGTCAGGTATTTCAGTGCAATGAAGCTGGTCTGAGCTACACCATTGGTGTAAACTGACTCTAAATCTGGTTTACCCAGCCCTGGGAACAGCATCCTAGTGTGAGGCTCATTCTCAGGGGCCATACAGCCGACATTGAAGCTCTTACAGAACTCAGTTCCTCTGCTGCCAGTGTCGTGGGGAAAAGTGGGTGTGGATGGAGGAAAGGGAGTATGGGCAGGATGCCCCTGTGCTATATCAATCCTGGCTGAATTTTCAGCCCCCCTGTAGCTGTTACAGCCCAGCACAAATTAGGACCAGACCCACACAAGGTTGTTGTTACCATAGAACAGTGGTTTTCAACCTGTCGTCTGTGGACCCCTGATGGTCTGCAGACTATGTCTAAGATTTCCAGAGATCCACACCTCCACTTAAAATTTTGTAGGGACATCAAATGAAAAAAAAGGTTGAAAACCTATGCACTAGGATTCGGCCTATAAATTCTCCCCTCTGAAATGTGCACACAATGTCCTTTGTCTGCAATGGGAGAGGTGTGTGTGTTAAGAAAAAAACCTGGCCCACTATTTTAGCCTCTAGCCTTGGCGTTCCACTGGCTGAACAACTAGAAGAATTTTTTTTTTCATTAATGATTCCTATGGATGAAATTGACATGTAGTGCCCAGACACTAATTTGTGAATTCTCTGGCTGAAAGGGACATTTAAGTAAAGCACTGTACTGTAAACTCCTCTGTGCAACAATTGGAAGATGGGAATTTTTTCATTCTTCATTTGGGACTGGGCAAGATTTCACTAAACTTTACAGAAAGAAATTTTTCAGAGCTGAACACTGACAGACATTATGTTGAAAAATTTAAAAGTTTATTCCCTTGTGTTAAACTGACTAACTTCACAATCTGAAGAAAAGAACCTTTCTAATTTAGTCATGCCAGGGATATTCACTTCTCAGTGTGACCATGCAACTCCCATTAATGTTCATGGGAGTTATGTGCCCATGAATCAAGAGAATATTGTATCCCTCAGGAAACGCCAAATAGTGCTAAAAAGTCTCACTACATTGGCACTGTAACTTTCCGAAGTTCAGTAATCTGCCAAACACTTTTTGAAAAATGTTCATACTTAGGCTGCATTCAAGCGCTGACTTTATTAACAGGGATGGTTTAACATCGGGAGATTCAGAATTTGGATTCAGTTTGGATAAGTAGTTGCTTATCTGAACCATCTAGGGTCAGACTCATCCTTGTTTTAATTTTTCTGTCTCCATTGAGACAGACAAATTGGGCTGGAGGTCTCATAATATTTCTGCCTCCCACACTACTTGGAAAAGTTATGAGAACAACTTTGCCTGGGGCATGTTGGCACTTCCAGGTCCTGTCCCAGCTAAAAGCTTGCATTGAATAAATACTTATCCAAATGTTTCCAAACTCCCATAAACTGGATTTGTTTCTAAGAAATGGCAAAGGTTCTGCAGTAGGGCAGGGCAGGAAGCCAGGCTCAAATCAGTTTGCCTCTTCCTACTCAGTAGAGAATTAGTTTATCAGCGAACAAAGAACAAAAGAGATACATTCAGGTTATGGGATTCACTGCTATGCGTAGAGACTGACACATAGCTCCCTGCTGCCTGGTTACTAGCTATGCTTTCACTCTTTTAATGAACGTTCTGTGAAAAACAGTCCTGCCTATTCGGCACCTTTGAACAGGCAAAAAGCAGGAATTGAGCCAAATGCTCCGCTCAGTCATATGATTCTCTGCTTCAGTTCACTGAAGACAATGGGTTACACTGGTGTAACTCAGGAGAATTTGAACTAAGGTGTTTATGTTGTCAAGGCACATTCATATAAGCTGCAGGTTCAAGACAGGCCTAAGGAAAGCATACACCAGTCAGGGTACTCCAATACCTGATCAGGGAGCCTCTTTCTCCTCTGTTGTACACATGTCACCACGATGGGATGCTGTAGCTGCATCAGGAGTTACCCAGTGGGGTGCAGAGGACAGGCTTGGGTTCTTTTCAGTGAACATTAAGTTGAAAAATAGATGTGTTTTCATTAGGTGAGGGACCTGCTCCTCCTTTTAAGCCATGATCCAGTAAAGCATTTAAACAAGTACAAGACTTTAAACATAATTTTTTTGGTTTCAGTGGGACTGCTCCTTTGCTTAAATTATGCATGCGATTAAGTCCCTGCTGGATCAAGGCTTTATTGAATGCAATGGCAAAACTCCCAGGGACATCAATGGGAGCTAGATAAGTCAGTGTGCAAAGGGATGATAAAAGCGACAGGTGAAATACAATCAGAGGAGACTGAAGGAGTCCAAGCTGATATTTGCTGCTTAATAATATTGATGAATAAAGAGATTTTTCAAAAGCCTGTCAATCTCTTTCCAGATTCTACCTGCTGTATTAATGTCTTGCTCTTGCAGTGTTCATCTCTCATGACCATGTTGCAACTCTTGTGATATTTGAGGTTTTACTTAAATTTCTCCCCTGAGACATGTGATTACATGAGAATCTCAGTTTTCATTAAAAACGTTTTCTAGACCTCATGTTGGCAGAGAGACTCAAGTGCATTCTCCAGGTTCCAAAAACAAAAGGCAAATAAAAAGAACCCAACTTCCCCTCCCCCCCAAATCCTCATGATTTTTAAGCCAATCTCTTGATTTTGGAGGACCTAGCTTAAGACTGTTAAATGTTTGGGGTTGGCAGTACTGGATACTTTACAAACCTGATTCCTTCGGTGCCATCCTCCATCTCTGCCTGCTACCCTCACTCTGACCCCATAGCTATAACTGCCCCAGAATATTGCACCCCAGGCCAACCTCTGTTACTGTAATACTAATAAGGAGTTTTCCAGGTGGGTAGCTGTGGCCTGTGTACACATTTCCATGACTATTTGTCTGTTACATACTAGAAGCTGTGATTTCTGATTGCTGATGTGTGTGTGATTTTCATAAACAGAAACTCAAAGTGACTTCATATTTTAAATTAAATTTTGCATGCTCATAGCCTCTGATGTGGACTTGGGTCCCTGATGTCATTTAATTTAATTTAATTTAAAACAAGCAGCCCATTAAGACTTGAAAACTGTCTACTGAGTCATTTATTGTTAGATCATTTTAAAGAGCCACACAGTATAGAGATATTAGCCTTATGATGGCTCCCTGCCATTCATTGGTAGGCTGTAACAGGCAGTCTATGTAAATCAGATGCATTTTTCTTAAAATGCCAACACGTTTTGTTCACAACTTAAAGCCAGATTCTGATCTCAGCAACACTGGGATAAATCTGAACTAATTCCATTGACTTTGATGGAGTTATTCTGGAATTACACCTGTCTAGTGGAGATCAGGCCTTGGATTTTTGAGTATTTAGTCTGTTTTTTTAAAAGATACCTTTTTATTGACAGAAGATGATAATCAATCCTGTGCAGGGCCTGCCCATTCCTTAAGCAGGACTCAGGTCGTACGCAGACCCTGTGCTAGCTCTTTGCACAGGAGTGTATGTCACGAACAATGCACTTTCAGATTTACTGAGTAAATAGTTATTTTTAAACTTGGCAAAAGCAAATTGCAAAATTACAAAAGCCAAACATTACAAAAATTGGCAAAAGCCAACCCTGTTACATGTACACAGTTACATGTACACTAGTTCATTTTGTCAAATCTCTTATGCATCTAATTTAGACTCTTAATGTATTTTTAATTTTTTTTTTGAGGGTGGAGGGAAAGATTGAGGCACTGAAAATCCCCAAAACAAAGTGAAATTAACAGTAAGGTTACCTCTGACTATAAAAATATTAAAGTAAGAAAATTCAAACTGAAGACTCATGCTCCTTTCTTAAATCACCTATTGGGCCTCAATACCACCAGAACTGGTAAAAACAAAAACAAACTATAAATGTTTTTCACAGGATTTTTTGATTTTTTTTTTTTACTGATTTTTCAAACTTGAAATTTCAGTGAATTTTTTTAGTCCCAGACAGCGTTATAGTGGGTTGAAAAAACGGAAACATTTTGATGAACATTTTCATCAGTTTTTTAAAAATTATTTTCCATTGAATAGCGAATTGTCAAAGAAAAACATTGCCACACTCAAAGTTAGGAAAATTTCAAGCCACTCTGGTCAGTGCAGAGCTCTCAAAGAGTATGTGCTAAGTGATGGCTATTGGGTGACCAGATGTCCCGATTTTATAGGGACAGGCCCAAGTTTGGGGTCTTTTTCTTATGTAGGCTCCTATTACCCCCCACCCCCATCCTGATTTTTCACATTTGCTGTCTGGTCACCCTAGATGGCCACAAATAGGTATGAAAACTAGAGAGAGCTGGGGCATCAATTATTGTCAGGAATCAATGAGGTCAGATCAGGAAGTAATGGAACTGAGCTGCAACAGAGAAAAACGAGATTGAATATGAGTGGGAAATATTAGGAAAGGATAGGCAGCAGTGTTGGCTAGTAGTTAAGAGCACAGAGACTGAACTAACAAATCCTGAGTTCTTAAACCAGCTCTGCCACTGATCTATAGTGTGGTCTTGCACAAGTCATGTTGGCTAGGATTCTGCCACACTTCAACACACTGAGTAGTACCTTACCCGGCGAGTATCCAATCAAAGAATTAGTGCTCTATGACTGTAGTTCTTATCTAGGCAAAACTTCCATTGACTTTAAAAATGTCCTGGAACTCTTCCAGTTGACTTTCATAGGAGCTGTACCTAAATAATGACTTTAGGATTGAGCTCTTAGCTCTTGAGCTCCTTTTATTACAATAAATCATGCTTTCGAGAATTTCTGGACAGGTTTCTGGTATGATACAGTTCACTCAGAGGGGAAGGGAGGGCAGGGTCCCTTGAGGTTTTTGGTTTACCTAAAGTTTCCTTCAGTGTGTGTCTGTAAGAGACAGTTCCCAAGCTACCTTTTAAATTGTACCATGGTGTTACTGCCAAGAGAATAAAATGGAGGTAGGCTGGCATCATTTTCTATTTTTCAATAACCTCTACCAAACTTAATTACCTGTGAATTATACAACCCCAGGGCAGCTTAGACAATAGACAGTAAAGCCAGTTTATACACATACATTAAGTTAGAGATCACAATGCTGTTCAAGGTAACCAGTTCGTTTTGACTTGGCATTGGGCAGAAGTTGGGATTTTAAATTCTCAAGCTTGTTTTTAATCACATCTTTATGCTTCAGGCCTGCACTTCCATTCAGTCTGAGACAATAAGGACTAAATAATGGCTCTTCAGAGCCAGGAAGTGCAAGAAGCAGGCAGTGCCTTCAGTGCCAGAGCACTGCACAGGGAGGCATTATAGGAAGAACACACTTTAAATAGTGCAGTGAGAGCTGCTCGGGGGACAGTGTCATTGCAGAGGAGGGAAAATGGGGCAGAGCATGGAGCACTGGCAAGCACCTAGCCTCACTCATTCTCCCCTCATTTTTGCATGCCTCAGAATTTTGCTGCCAGATTCTAGCTGCCTCCTGTCTAAATACCCTGAGTTCTCCCTGTGTCCCCATCCCATTGGCCCAGAATATATGTATTTGCGACAAACATATTTCCTGCTTTCCCATAAAATGTGAAAATTAAATTGGTCTGAGGTCCAATACTGAGGCAGTCAGCTCTACACAAGGGAACATCTTAGAATATAAGGGTTGGAAGGGACCCCAGAAGGTCATCTAGTCCAAATCTTAAAGTCCTAGGTTTCATGAGCCTTCAGGGCTAGAAACTCACGCCTCATCTCACTGGAGAGCTGGGAATCCCCAACACTGTCTTTCTAATGGCATAAAGCATTTATTTCTAGCCCCACCCAAAACAGGGGGATGGAGCTTACAAATCACACTGCTTTATATCATTTTTAGAGCTTTTAAAAATTCATTAGTACATTTTTTTCTCTCCCTCTGTGCCTGTACAGTAGGATGCTTGGTATTAAAGCAGCTTGGCTTTAGGTGGATATGAAAAATATATTGTTTTAAATTGCTAAAAGAGTTTTTCCTTCAAATGCGGTATAAACCAAAGCCAGGATGGTTTGTGGTGGCATAAATGTTTTACTGGCCCTCATTTGGCCATGTTACTCATGAGTGGTAAGTCACAAGTGAGTTATAAAGATCATCCCCAACTCATGCCAATAAAGCCTTTATGTAACCATCTGCGCCTTCTTCCACACCACTTGCTATGTCTGAGACGCATCACTGATCCTGTTTGCCAGCACTCCACCTGGGCTCCTTTAAAACACACTTTTTTATCCAGGAGGCCTTCTAAACCCTGAGCCTCCTCTGAGTGTCATATAAATGTACATGAGACTGAGAGTGAAAGACATTAAAAAATCGTTACCAAAAACACGGCACTAACAAGACGTGTGCTTAGCTGCGCTGTTCAGTCAATCGCCTTGCACCCCATTCCCCTTCTTTCACCTGCACTTTGTCTTTTTAGACTACTCAAGGCAGGGACTTGAGCTTGCAATTGTCTGTAAAGCCCTAAGCATGAGTGTAAAAACCACAGGAGCACTGTCGCACATTTTTCTCTCATTTTCTCTATTTCCCTCATAGACAGTTGCCCACATTCTCCACTGGACTAAGGTAGGGTTGCCACGTGTCCGGTTTTTGACCAGAACACCAGGTCAAAAAGGGACCTGGCTGCTCCAGTCAGCACTGCTGACTGGGCCATTAAAAGTCCGGTTGGTGGCACAGGCAGGCTCTCTACCTGGCTCTGCGTGGCTCCTGGGAAGCGGTCGGCATGTCCCTCTGGCTCCGAGGCGTAGGAGTGGCCACAGGGGCCATGGGAAACGGATACATGTCCCTCTGGCTCCGCATGTTGCCTCCATCCTGAGCGCCAGCTCTGCAGCTCCCACTGGCCGGGAACCACAGCCAATAGGAACTGCAGGGGCAGCACCTGTGGGCAGGGGGCAGCGTGCAGACCCAGAGGGACATGTCGCTGCTTCCCTGCAGATGCCTGAGGTAAGCGCTGCCTGGACGCCATACCCGTCACCCCCTTCTACACCCCAAGCCCCTGCTCAAGCCCAGTGCCCCCTCCCACACTCCGAACCTCTTGGCCCAGCCCAGAGCCCCCTCCTGCACCCCAAACCGCTCATCCTTGGCCACACCCCAGAGCCCGAAGCCCCAGCTGGAGCCCTCACCCCCCCACACCTCAACCCTCTGCCCCTGCCCGGAGTCCCCTCCTGCATTCTGAACCTCTCATTTCTGGCCCCACCCCAGAGCCTGCACCCCCAGCTGGAGCACTCACCCCATCCTGCACCCCAACCCCCTGCCCCTGCAAGGGCGGGGGAGAGTGAGCAATGGAGGGGGGGAATGGAGTGAGTGGGGGCGGTGCCTCAGAGAAGGAGCGGGGGGGGGCAGGGACAGGGCAGGGGACGGGGCAAGGGTGTTCAATTTTCTGCGATTAGAAAGTTGGCAACGCTAGACTCAGGCTGCACTGTGCAGATGGGGAGAGAGTGTCAGAGGTGCAAGTGTGGGTCACTGTCGCTCAGGCAGTTTTACACTGGCAGAGTTTAGAGCAGCTTCTGGACTCTGACATGCCCCCAACACTACAGAATGCAGGGGGCGGCGTAGGAGCTGCCGACTGTGCTCTACACCAGCAGGGGACTGCCCAGCACTGGAGGAATCACCAGCTGGGGAGTTGCAACTAGTTTCTTCCCTCCCAGTTTGTGCTTCTGGAACAGTGCAAATGGGGGGGGGGTAAGGAAGGAGTACAAGGGTAATCTACTCCAGCTTCAAGGTGGGAGTGTGCATGTGGGTAACTGCGCCCCCATCTTGCTGTCAGTTTGGTCTGTTCATGCACATCAGTAGAATGGTGGGACTGTACTTGGTAGCAATGGGAGGAAAGTCTCAGCTTCAAACAGTTTCGTATTTTGAGAGCTGAAGCGCACTCCTGTCAAAAAGTTAAATGAACTGCCTGCCGCACCTGCAAATCACCAGTCAGGTGCTTGATTTTGGCTGAGAGACCTGGCAAAAGCTTCTGTTTTTCAAATATCTGGTTTCCTCCCAGGGTGGGTCCTTTTCCATTCACATCAGGGCAACATGTCCTGCCTTGACCAACATTTATTTTAAAAACGTTTAAACAAGTTGGCGCTATGAGGCTCTCCATGGCTGGCTGGCACTTGGCTTTGTGCCAGTCAGACTTGGTAAGACTTCTTCACTGTGGAGATGTTAGTGGGTTTCTGCCTTACCAGCCTTACTGATCTGGTCCCCTGGAAGAATTAGCTCCCTTCCACAGATGGAACTCTGGGGAGAAGGGGCTTGTGATGTTAGACAGGGGAGAGTGGAACAGGAGCTCAGAGATGGTGTTCTGGGTCTCTGCGAGGAATATACGTTTTTCCCAGCTAAAGAGAGATCAGGCTGTTTATGAGTTGAGCTATGGAAGCCCAACATATAACATGAATACTGGGAACCAGATACTCAACCCTCCCTTCAGTTGTTTTTCACCAGCCTGGGAGTCTGAAGCAGCTAAAAAGCTGGCATTACTGGAGATTCCTGTCTCGCCCCAGGATTGGTGAATGCAAAGGTGGTAAAGCCATTTTTGTTCCCCAAGTCCCGTCCAGAGCACAGAGCACAGTTTGGCCAGAATGAGAATTAGGTATCACTGTGAGTTGTACTACTTTGCCACTAAGAGCCACATTCAACTTACACCGGACAGTCACTTACGCAACCATTTATGTCACTGCCAAATGTGATCCGTTGGGCTGGATTCTCTTCTTAGTTATAACACTTTTGCACCCATGAGGCCTTGTTGACTTGAATGGAATTAGTTCTGATTTACAAGTGAAAGGAAAATAAGGCCCATTGACTCTAATCAGTGAGTGGTACGTTTAAAGATGAACAAGGAAAATTGTCGTGCTTAGTCTGCAGTGTGTTTTTGTCATTATGCCTTTAGCTTTTGTTCCAGCTAATCTTGTTTATAGTATTGCCACCCCCATATATTAACAAATCATGAGTCAAGGCATGCTGGCATAAAAATCATCAGACTTAATATATATATATATATATATATATATATATATATATATATTCAGAGATCTTTTATTTGCCTTCTGGTTTTTGAACATTCAGGGGGCACTTTGGTCAGGTTTTCAAGCTCTGCTCTGCAACCATGGAAATATACTTTTTTTTAAAAATTAAAATTGATATTCACCAATTTCTACATGACTCCAGAATCTGGGGCTCTTTGAAAAACATCAGAGACTGGCAAGCAAATCCTGAAAGGTGGCAACACCAAGTCTATCTAGAGATGATTTTCAAAGGCAAAAGGGCAGTTAGGTATCCTACTCTCAACTGTGCCTTTGAAAACCTCCCTCCTATTCATATTTCTAAGGTGTCCATTACCACTGGGTTTAGATGCCATGTTCAGCATGAGGTTTTAATCTCATATCAAGCATGCTTTGTTTCCTCTGAAAAGGTGGAGGTAGGAAAGTGAACTGTAAGAGGACTTTGCCACGTGCACATCTGGCTTTTCTCACCAGTGCAAATAACAGGAGAATTCAGCTTCTTTGCAATACATGCTTGTTGCTTGAGCTCTGGCATCATGACCTTAACAGACATTCTGCAGCAATGGAAGTGGTGCAGGGTGATACATAGTAAGAATCCTTTCCTGGAAATTAGTTTTAGGACAGCTTATTATAAACTACACTCCGTAATACAGGGATTTAAAATAAACCCAGACAGCGTGTATAAAGTTACAGTGAGGTGTTGAAAGGCAAAATCCAACATATGTGGCCTAAAGAAACCATTGCCTGATGCTGGAGACCTTGCCAAGTATCCTCCAGTGTCTAACCTCCCAACCCAGATCCTGAGCTGCAGCTGAACACAACTCAGGACGGGTACATGTACAAGATGTACTGCCCTAGTTCTGGAGCCATTTGGCCACCAGGCCTGCTCTTACTGTAAATGAGAGCAGACTCAAGGCTACTCTAATTTATGCTGATGTCACAGAGGCTCAAGGAGGCATTCCAGAAGCCAGAAATCACCAGGTCACAGGGAAACCCCAGCTAAGCTTCCTTTGCCTGGCTGTGCCTTTTGCACTGGTGATTGGGGTGGGGACATGTAGGAGCTATTGTAGTGGCTGCTTGCCACCTGAGGATTACCTTTCTCTGGTGGAATCCTGAAGCAGCCATGGATGCTGAATCTTAATTGGCCCAAAGGCTTGCTGTTGGGCACTATAAGTCACATGCTTCCTTTAGAAAAGGGCTAAGCTTGGTGTCTCCACAGCACAACCATTTCCTGCAGCATGGAAAGGCTGGCACGAGGAATCAGAGAACTGTTACTAGCCTGATAGCACAGTCTGTCTTAATAACATCCCTTACGGTGCCCACTGACCTTATTTCTTCTCAAGAATTTTTTTCCTGTGCAGCTTTTTCCTCTTATCAATCAGAACCATGAATAATTAAAAGTAAATTGCAAAGATTTTGTTTAAATGAAATATAATTTTTTAAAAAAATAAGTGCCATGTCACTAGCTAACTGTACCTGCATGAAGAAAAGGAGTTCTTGTGGCACCTTAGAGACTAACCAATTTATTTGAGCATGAGCTTTCGTGAGCTACAGCTCACTTCATCGGATGCATACCGTGGAAACTGCAGCAGACTTTATATACACACAGAGAATATGAAACAATACCTCCTCCCACCCCACTGTCCTGCTGGTAATAGCTTATCTAAAGTGATCATCAGGTTGGGCCATTTCCAGCACAAATCCAGGTTTTCTCACCCTCCACCCCCCCCACACAAATTCACTCTCCTGCTGGTGATAGCCCATCCAAAGTGACAACTCTTTACATAATGTGCATGATAATCAAGTTGGGCCATTTCCTGCACAAATCCAGGTTCTCTCACCCCCTCACCCCCCTCCCAAAAACCACACACACAAACTCACTATCCTGCTGGTAATAGCTCATCCAAAGTGACCACTCTCCCTACAATGTGGGCCCTGATCCATGCCCATGAGTAGTCCCACCAAAATCAAATGAAGCATGTGGTTAAATGCTTTTCTGGATCAGAGCCAAATTGCCCATCCATGCATACTTTGTTACTGACATGGGACTGCTCATATGCTTAAAGTTAAGCACTGCGCTTAGTGCTTTGCTGGTTCAGGGCCTAGGGGATGGATTTTCAGGCAGCTTTCAAAAATGTAACCATAATATTTGTAGGTGTATTCCTTTGCACATGCATGTGCACATGCATGGGGCTTTTGCATATACAAATGGACGAATACACAATGTTATGGGCACATATCCAGAAGCCATCTTAAAATGTAGCCTCTAGAAATGATAACTAGAGTGTAAATCAATATTTAAAACCTATTCCACTTACTCACCTGATTCCATATTTCAAATGCATCAGTTAATATCGCAAGTACTACACACAATGTATAACAAAAAGAAGTGAAGAAATCTCAATAGAAAAGTCCTTTTAAAAGGGTTAAAAGTTTAGCATTGAAGGAAGATGAGATAACTGTGAATAAAAGGGAAGGTTTTTATGGACTGAATGTTTTCTTCATTCCAATGCATTTATAAAAGTGAAACTATATGCTGTGTGATTTCTTTCATATTGCTATTGGAAGATAGTTCACGTTTAACATGCCTTTTCAACAAACTCCCTTATAAAACCTCTAATCTCTTCAGGTACTATCAAAGTTTCACCCCAACCAATATACCATAGCGTGAATGACAACTTAATCCTTGTAACGCTGGATTCTGGATCATTGTGCTCCTGATGATATATAACTCCTAAAACTCTGGTATATGTTATAAAACATCTGTCAGACATGCATCAGACAAAGGTGAGAAATAGAATGAATGCAGTTTGGAAACATGGGAGTTGGGAAGGAGATACACTGTAAGAGTGTGGTGTTTGGAAGGATCGCAGGGTACAAAATAAATGGAAGATTAGCCCATTCTTTCTTTAAAAGTTCAAGGAGTTCATAAGCTGAATTGGTTTGAGGGGAGCTTTCCTTGGTTAAAGATTGCACTCTGTTAAATTTAAACTGAGGAGTGCATGCCACATGCCCAGGGGTGAAAGTAAGGGGGTACAGGCCGGTACGGCGGACTGGTAAAAGGTAGCCTCCAGGACCAGCCCGTACCACTGACTTTAAAGCGCGGCTTAAAGCGCTGCCGCAGCAGTACTTTAATGTCACTGCCCCTTTTGCGCCCCCACTGGGTCCCTGCCAGCAGGGTTGCCAATGGGGGGGCCCAAAAGGGGCAGCGACGACCCGGCTGGGGGGCGCAAAAAGGGCAGCGATGTTAAAAAGCTGCCGCGGCAGTGCTTTAATATTGCTGCCCGTTTGCCGCCCCCCCCCCGGCTGCTTATTGTGGGGGGGCAAAAGAAGTAGCTGCCCTGGGGCCACGATTTAAAAGGACCAGGGGCTCCGGCTACCTCTGCCGCTACCGCGGCTGCGCCAGCCGGAGCCCTGGGCCCTTTAAATCGCTGCTGGAGCCACGGGCGATGCAGGCCAGGGAGCACAGATGGACTGGCTGGGGGATGCTGACTCCCAGCCCCACCCCTTCTGCCCAAGGCCTCGCCCCTTTCGGGGGGGCCAGAGTGGTCCCGTACTAGTAAAATCTGCATTTTACTTTCACCCCTGCACATGCCTGATAAATTAGTGAAGAGAGAAAATGTTATCCTTGCTGTTTTGTAATACTTATACAGCCACTGTTATAAAATACACCTGCTTTTAATTAAAGCCCCTACCCCGCAACAAACACTCACACAAAGCACACACTGTGAATGTTTTTTTTAGCCTGCATAATATAGTTCTTAAATGCGGGTCAAATCCTCAGGTCCAATTTTTTATAAAAGCCTCTCTGTGTTGTATAAGCAGGCCCTAGATAGTCAAATAGTGTGAATGGGAGGTAAAGGGGTTCCTGGCCCACATCCTAGTAAGAAGGAGCCACTAGGAGGGCAAGAGAACACATAATAATGAATTTCCTAAACCTTTGAGCAATCCTCTGTAGATTGTGATGCCTTTTTGTCCCCATTCAATGCCATAAAGGGCTGCAGCAACCTCTGCAGAGCTGCTGTGTGGAGGACTCTAACAGAATTGTATAAAAGCACATTGTGGTGTCTCAGGAAGTTGCACAGGAGACTCTTCCCACTCATCTGCCTTCCTCAGTCTTCACTCTCAAAGGGCCCCTCCATGGCTGACAGTTCTATTTCAAATCTCAGAGAGACATGATGGGTGAGGTAATATCTTTTATAGGACCAATGTCTGTTGGTGAGAGAGAGACAAGCTTTTGAGTTTACCTGACCTCAAGAGCTCTGTGTAGCTTGAAAACTTGTTTCTCTCACCAACAGATGTTGGTCCAGTAAAAGATATTACCTCACCCACCTTGTCTTGCTAATATCCTCGAACCAACATGGCTACAACACTGCATACAACTGTTTTAAATCTGTTAGTCAGGAACACTGGCCCTAGGCCACATTGCAAATTCAGTCTTCCCAGCTGTCACTCTCCAGGGAAGAAGCAGTTTACCTCCACTGCCCTGACTGTGGACCTATTGCAGTTACTGGGAGACGGCAGACCTAAGCCTGCCCAAAACTAAAGGCCCAACCCCTCAACTGAGGCAGAGGAGCCATTGAACCCAGGCCACAAGTAAATAAAGGCCACAATAAATGAAGACACAGGGACAGGAGTAAAGGTTACAGGTTAAAATCAGGCCTCCAGAGGGAGACACTAAGCAGAAAACCCACCCACTTCCCCTCAAAGGTTGCCTTGACTGTGGCGAGCCTGAGTCATAGATTCAATCTCTGGGGAAGGGGCAAGCCTGGGTTTTCACATAGCCACTTGCTGCCAGTCCTTGGGAAGGTGATATTCCCAGTTAAGGATCTTAGCAGAGGGTTTCTGGCTGTAGGATTCAGTCATACCACACAGCTCCAGCCCACCTCTGTGCTGCAGAACCTCTTAGAGCTAGGATTTGAAATTAGAGTGAGCAGATGTCCTGATTTTATAGGGTCAGTCCTGATATTCGGGGCTTTATCTTATATAGGTGACTTTTACTCCCCACCCCCTTCCCGATTTTCCACACTTGCTATCTGGTCACCCTACCTGGAATCTATAGCACATATGGACCATCTGCAGCTTCCCACTCCCTCTGTTCTCTCTCACACACACACAAACATGTTTTATTTTATCTATTTATAGACATTTCTACAGCATTCATCACTGCAGTATTTGAAGAATGATATGTAATGTGTGCTCCATATAGCTTTGAAGTCACAATTAATATTAAGGCTTCATTTATCAGTGGTTTATAGAGGGTTAATAAGTGATTAACAGCTCCTGTAAGTATGTAACAGACATGAGTAGCATGTATAATAGATGGTTATAAGCATATCAGTAGAACGCATTATGAATTGTTATAAGCAACCTACTGATCTGCTGGACTATTTAACAATCGATTGACCATTTATTTAAACAGTTATGCTGCAATAGAATGTACTATCACAAGGCCATGGCAGCATCAAACAGAGGGTATGTTTTCCTGGGATTCTCCAGGGAGCTTTGAGGGGAGATAACATTCACCCCATTTGTCTATCCACACCTGTTCGCCCCTCCTCCACTCTCAGCACTGACCCTGGACGCACACAACGGCCTCCAAGGGGTGCAGAGGAGGAGGGGAATGGTGCCCTGGAACAGGAGGATGGCGACCTGCTTGCAGAAGGGCTCCATGCATGGATTGGAGGGCTGCAATCCCACTCGTTATTCTTCAACAATCTTAGAAAGTTTAAAAGGGGCTAGTGTTAGTAAATGGAGGAGCCTCTGAGCAGTACAATATGTTTGTAGAATTTCCAAAATGGAGGTCTCACTAACAATGAGAGAAAATCCTGTGATCTTACCAATGACACAAAACAATTGGGTTAATTTGCATGATGTATACCCCCTCATTTTATCTCATCTCACTGCTCCTTCTGTCCATGTCATATTGTCTGCCTCATGCCCAGACAGTTTGCAATTAAAAGAGAAAAAATAATTGATTAATGTGATGGGATGGGGTTCACTTAAATGAAGGAAACTGAAAGCTAAGGATGAAACTAAAGCTTTAATACACTTCTAGTTTTGCCTCGATATCATGGCATACATGGAACTTTTGATCACATGGAACCACAGCACGTGGTATAAATCAGCCTAGCTCCACTGATTTCAATGATTTATGCCAGCTAGGAACCTGCGCCATACCTTTCCCATCAGAGATGTCTCTGATCAGAAGTTACAAAGGGGCACATTGGAATCTGGCATTTTGTCCTTAATCTCACTTACCCCACTGTAAACCAGGAGTAACTCTCCTACAGTTTTCAGAGGAACAGCCGTGTTAGTCTGTATTCGCAAAAAGAAAAGGAGTACTTGTGGCACCTTAGAGACTAACCAATTTATTTGAGCATGAGCTTTCATGAGCTACAGCTCACTTCATCAGATGCATACCGTGGAAACTGCAGCAAGGGGTGGGAGGAGGTATTGTTTCATATTCTCTGTGTATATATAAAGTCTGCTGCAGTTTCCACGGTATGCATCTGATGAAGTGAGCTGTAGCTCACGAAAGCTCATGCTCAAATAAATTGGTTAGTCTCTAAGGTGCCACAAGTACTCCTTTTCTTTCTCCTACAGTTGATGAAGTTACTCTGGTATTAAATTAGTGAAAGTCAGAGGAGAAAGAGGCCCCGAGTTTTCAGCTTGTAATCACTGAAGTTACAATCAGAGTCTTTCCCTTTAAAAAACAAAATGTAAAGATAGTGACCTTGCCCTTTTGCTACAGAAGCAGTCAGTCTGTGTGAGTTATTAATTTTAATAATAAATATTTATTATATTTTGTTAACAAGGTAGCAGGTTAGAGAAACAGAATGCAAAGAACATACAAAGCCAACATTCACAGTGCAAAAACATTAATTTCATACATTGGAGTATGAAGCTGTAAATCAACATACTTTTGAAATGCAGATGGAGGCGAAAGTTAAAAAGATTAAGATTATTAAACTGTATAATCGGAGCCCTCTGGTACTGAGTTCGGTTGCAGCTGTATTGGGATTTTCAGCCTGGCATATGTCCTAAGGGCCAACACATTTTCTTCTTGAAGTATATGAAAGTTCTTTTACTCTCATGGCTAGTCAGGAAAGAAAGAAATATTAACAAGATTGCTGGTTTATTCAAATGATCATCTTTGATGGAGTCTGAAGTCCATTAGTCTAAAATAGCAATTGAAAGCCACAAAACACAACCATCACCACCCCAGAAACAAAAAGAAACAAATAAACAAACACTATTGCGAGCTCTGTATTTAATTATAACTGGTCATTGCACCACTCTCAACAAAGGGAAATAATTAAATGCAAAATAAACAAACAAATTCTGTTGTTTATTATCTATATCAAGCATGCACCAATGTACTATTGTAGGTCCAAAGGGCTCATATACACATCTAATCCCAGGGTGAGTATTTGGTTATCAAAATAGATCTAGATATTAGACCAAAATTTCCCAAAGTAGCCACCAACTTTGGATGCCCAACTTGTAGACTCCTATAGTTTGATTTTCACAGGGATTAAAGTTGGATACTCAGAACTACAGAGCACTTTTGAAAGTTTGGCCTAGATGTTTTTCTCGTTTGTATGCACATCTGGAAATTCTCCTCTTTTACCAGAACAAAAGTGCGCATGGGTGGGGGGGGGCTGCATTCAAAATAACCAGTTAGTTTGTCTTTGTAATGTTTGCTTGGGAATAGGATAACTCTAGGGAAATGATAGCCAGCTTGCCTGAGGGCAGTTTGGCTTCATCCCTATTGAAAGAAATAGGAAATATCAGCCATTTTGAAAAAAGGAAAATTTGCCAGCTGGATACCAGCAATTATGATATCACGGGAAATGTTAAAAGAGGCAACAACTTGCATAAGTAGAAGGAAGTCGAGGAAGTGATTTGTTTTCTTACAAAAAAAGTCAACGAAAATGAAACATTCATTTTCATCAAAAATTTTCTATGGAAGTGTAGAGATTTTCATACAAAAATTAAAGCTGAAAATTCAGCTTTTTTTTCAAGTTTCAATCTTTTTGATGAAAACCTGAAACTTTTAAATGAATATAGAGTATTTTTGTGTGTGCAAAAATTTGTTTTTTTTCAAAAAGCCATTTTCTGTTGAAAAAATGTTTTGATTCAATTTTTTTGATTGGCTCAAATCAGGAGACTTGTGATACAGTTGTGAGAATCAGTAACATTAATAGAGAGGGGAGAATGAGATGATTGCCTATCAGAGAAAGAGGGACTATAAAAGTGTTTTTCAAAAAGATGTGCTAGGACAAAATTCTTTCCCCCAAAATGTCTTATTTCTGTGAACGGTGAACAGCTGCATAGAGGAGATGAAGCAGAGAGTTCAGGAGACTTGCCAGTACCTCCTGAAGATACTGTAGAGTACGGTAAATGTTGGCCTACATCTGTTAGGCCAGTAATGTGTAGATTTCTTCTCTTCATTTATCTGGCTTATGACACATCTACAAACCATCATTTTCAACCAAAACACATATTTGAATGTCTGGAACATCCTTGACTAATTTGGATTATTCAAGGTTTTGTCTAAGAATAGAATTTTCTAGACTTCCTAAATTAGGAACAATTTATATTCCTGGAAACACTGGAAGATTTCCCCCAATGTGTTGGTTCATCTTTGGTTTAATTTATGTAAAATGTGAAGGACATTTCCATTTAAAAAAAGTTCCAAAATTCCATATGTTTTCACTTGGACATGTCACACATTCAGTTTCTAATTTAAATATAATGATCTTGAATATAATAATCAACTGTTCGAGGATCTGCAAAGCAAAATCCATTTCTGGTACCAAAACTGAGGAGAAAACACGAGCATCAAAATTTATTCTACAATTTGGAAAAATGTTGTGATTGCTCAGGCCCAGTTTTTTAAAGATATTTAGGGACTGATCTGCTCAGCATTTTAAGTCCTAAGTGACATAGATGGATAATTCCCATTTTCAAAAGTGACAGCCAGCACGAGCAGTAGCTTGGGCTAGGTGGCCCAAGTGTATACGCAGGGGTTGGTTGGGATTGTATTCAGGTGGCTAACCTGACCCTTTGCCCAGGCAGCTGTGGCTATGCTGCTAATTTTAGGTGCTACCTCAAGCAGAGCTAGCATGTGTATGTCTACTTGAGCTGATAGACTGCCCAGGTAGACATACCAGCTGCTGTGTAGAAGTACCTTAAAAGTCCCTTAGGCCTTGCCACTCTGAGCAGAACAGTGCCTAAATATCTTTAAAAATCTGGGCCTCAGTGCTGCTATTTATATTATATTCATAACAGTTGAAATGATAGTATGATGCATTTCAACTGTATCAAAATGAATTGTTTCAATAATTTTTCTATTGAAAATATTGACTAGATTAATATGGCCCTGCTAAACATTTCACTTTTGTCAGATCAGTATTTTCTGATGGAAAACTGCTCGATGGAAAAATTCTGACCAGCTCTATTGTAGAGCACGGTACTGATCCAATTATCCGCCTCCTTCCAGGTCAGATGTTAGATTATTGACTTGCAGGTGGTGTATGACAGTGAGTGTCCCCATAAGTAAATCAGCAATTTCAATACTTTCAATTAGATCAAAATGTATTTATCACAGACAAGAAATCAGAAGATAACAGTTAAGCAGACTATGACCCTAAAGAGTCTAGGATAATAATAAACATCACTAGTCAGGTTGGCTCTCCTAATTACAGAGGATTGCCAAGCAAGAGGAAAGCCTTACATGGCATAAAGACTTGTGCTCTTCCTCAGCAGTGCACTGCTTCTCTGAGAGCTTTTCATTTTCTCTTTTGGAACTCAGAGTATCATGAATCATTTAGCTTCATCCAGGGCAGTGTGCATCAAATTACTGTCAACACCCTAGATGTCTTTTCATGGCTCTCTTGCTTGTAACTTGAGATCTTCTTTATATTCTCTTTGTGGCTTTGTGTTAAGGTGTCATGAGCTACAGCTGTTAATGGACAGTCTCAGTTGTATATACCCAAATGACTCCACATTGATTAACTGCCTAGTTCTGCAACCTTTACTCACACCGAATAGTACTTATCTAAGTGCTGGTAGTTTCACTGAAGTCTGATCTGAATTTGTTTAAATTGTATTAATTGTATTTGTTTAAATTGTAGTGTCTTTAATTTTTGTGTCTATAAAATATTCTACTAAGCTGACAATTCAACCCAAGCTATTTCCTGAGACAAGGATGTTATTTAACATTCAAGGAAGGCTTAATACAGGAAGGGAATTTACTTGAAGATCATTGGAGCAGAAACAAATATAATTCCTAAAAGACACTTCCAAGAAAAGATGTTTACTTAAGGCAGATGATGACTTTGTTGTCAAATTGGGCACTAAATTCACTGGCACTTGTCTCCCAATATACAGTGGTGCCAGTCTTCACTGATACAATGCCAGTATGGACAAGGATTACTGGCATGTTAGCCCCAGTGATGGACACAATTTTCCCATGACTGTCACATAACACACAAGTCATTGCTTAGGTGGCTTTTCTAGCCAGATTTTTGTACTCTACTGTATGAGGGTCAGATTTGCTCAAAGTCACTTACCTGTACAAGTAACACTGCAAATATGATGCTCAGCTGTGGACTACTTTTTCAGTGACCAGCTTCTTCAAGGAAACCTCTACTGGTTCAACTGATCAGCAAAAGACCAGGAGAGATGTTTGCTGTTGGAGTGGATCTCAACACATGTAATACTTTGGTTACAGATTTCCTATCTGAACACAAGTTAAGAAACACCAGTCAGCATGAACTGAAACACTGCTAGCTAGGAGAAGCCACCAAACTTTTGCTGATAACATAAGAATTTGAATTATTTTTTACTGAGACAGTGCATTTTTCTTTTAAGCTCTAAAGAAATCCAGGCCACACGACAGACTAAAAAATCATCTCTGAAGGAAGATGAAAGGGGAAAGAATGTAAGTGCTAAAGTACAGAAGTGCAAATGTCCTGGTGAAAGCTTTGCATCTAGAACTGGTCAAAAATGTTCCAGAATAATGTTTTTCCATCAGAAAATGCTAATTCATTGAAATCAAAATATTCCACAGGAAATTGTCAATTTCAATGCAATTTTATGGAAAACACAAACAAAGCAAAGCATTTTGATTCCATTGGAACAGAGCGTTTCAATGTTTTGTTTTAAAATGATTTTTCACTTTGATATTTTATTTTATATTATAAAATAAAAATATAAAAAATACAGTAAAAAGAGTATAATATAAAATTAAATTTAAAAAGTTAAAATCAAAATGAAACATTTCACTTTTATCAAAATAAAATGTTTTAGTTGACATGAAAAAAACAACAAGGAGTCCTTGTGACACCTTAAAGACTAACAAATTTATTTGGGCATAAGCTTTTGTGGGCTAAAACCCACTTCATCAGATGCATGGAATGAAAAATACAGTAAGCAGACTATATATTATAGCACATGAAAAGGTGGGAGTTGACAAGAAGGGGTGAGTACCAAGGGAGGGAAAATTACTTTTGTAGTGCTAACGAGGCCAATGAAATCAAGATGGCCCATTTCCAACAGTTAACAAGAAGGTGCCAGCAGATCGAGGGACGTGATCATTCCCCTTTATTTGACATTGATGAGGCCTCATGTGGGGTACTGTGTCCAGTTTTGGGCCCCACACTACAAGAAGGATGTGGAAAAACGGGAAAGCGTCCAGCGAAGGGCAACAAAAATGATTAGGGGACTGGAACACATGACTTATGAGGAGAGGCTGAGGGAATTGGGATTGTTTAGTCTGCAGAAGAGAAGAATAAGGGGGGGATTTGATAGCTGCTTTCAACTACCTGAAAGGGGGTTCCAAAGAGGATGGATCTACACTGTTCTCAGTGGTAGCAGATGACAGAACAAGGAGTAATGGTCTCAAGTTACAGTGGAGGAGGTTTAGGTTGGATATTAGGACAAATTTTTCACTAGGAGGGTGGTGAAGCACTGGAGTGCGTTACCTAGGGAGGTGGTGGAATCTCCTTCCTTTGAGGTTTTTAAGGTCAGGCTTGACAAAGCCCTGGCTGGGATGATTTAGTTGGGGATTGGTCCTGCGTTGAGCATGGGGTTGGTCTAGATGACCTCCTGAGGTCCCTTCGAACCCTGATATTCTATGGTGTGAGTATCAGCATTGGCCTCATTAGCACTACAAAAGTAATTTTCCCTCCACCCCTTCTTATCAACTGTTGAGAATAGGCCACTTCCACCTTAATTGAATTGGCTCATTAGCACTGGTCCCCCACTTTGTAAGGCAACTCCCATCTTTTCATGTGCTATAATATATATTCTGTTTACTGTATTTTTCATTCCATGCATCTGATGAAGTGGGTTTTACCCCTCAAGAAAGCTTATGCCCAAATAAATTTGTTAGTCTCTAAGGTGTCACAAGAACTCCTCCTTGTTTTTGCTGCTACAGACTAACACAGCTACCACTCTGAAACCTGATTAGTTGACATGAAATACTTTTTTCCTCCCCAAAATTTTTTTTCCTAGGAAAATTCAAAATTTTGGCATTTCATTCCACTCTAGAATGAAAAAAAAAAGTTAGCTTTTGAAATGTCAATTTCCTGAGTAACAAAAATTCTGGTTCCAAACAAGCTCTATTTACATTGTCATGCAAATGTTACAAACCAAATATTCATTCCATGAATGGGTCTGATGCTAGCAAGAGAGCTGAAGGGATCTGCATAGGAAGATACACAGATTCACTACTTAATAGCTTTTTGTGTTAGGAGTTATTTAAGAAATATTTCAAATACTGGTTGCAATCTTTGTATACTGAATATTTGTTTACTAAGCGCAGCTGTGTGGGTCTTTGTCTCTGGAAATGCCTGGAAGCTGTTACTAATACCTACAGCCAGGGTTTTCAGTACAACAGTTTTGGCGTTTCACTCTGTGTAATGGTTTCTAAAGACATGAAAAGACAGAATTCTGGCCTGTGCTTTGGCAAGGAGTTAAGCTGAGGTACAGGAAAGGATGTGCAGGAGTAGTTATACCTGAGGTGCCCGTTGCCCCCACCACACACAGATGAGCATTCATCCTGGTCTCTATATTGAGAAATGGTTTCACATTCTCTCCTGGGAACCTCTGATAATTCCCCAAAGAAAAACTCCTGGAAGCCTTTGGTTACCAGTGCTGCTTGGTACCAGTATGAGTTTGTGGGAGTTTCCCCAGAGAATTAATAGTTTCCCAGGAGCTTGTATGGATTTGGCCTCTTCTCTCACAAACCACTTGAGTTTTCAGAACACCTCTTGAAATTTCCCACAAGCCACTGCTTCAAGAAGCTGTGCTGGGAACTGTGTACCCAGGGGGCACCACAACTATAGCAGTAGATTACAGCACAAGCACTGAAGCAACCAAAATAGCATGGCTATTGCTAGTGTGGACATTTGCAAAGTGGGCACTTACATGGGCCCGGACACACTAGTTCAGACTGTGTCTGCTCAGTTCCTAGAGCAGACACAGCCAAAGAGTCTTCCATAGTTCATAGCACAGTCATAGTATGACTTGATTTAATTTACTGCATATTTTGCTTCTTCAACAGAGGAAGTAAGAAAATGAACAAGAATTATCCTACTGTTTCTTTATAAATTCCCCCCCTAAATATGGCAGCAGTTACAAAGAACGTTGCATGTGATGTTAACATGATTAAATCTTTATATAATCAACAGAAAAGGAATAAATGGTTGGTAATGCGAGGGCAGTAATCCAGATCCCCCTTCAAGCTTTCTTCTGTGAAGACACTAATTGTAATGCTCTACTTCTAATTTGAAGTTGAGTCATCAGTATGATTCTCAATGGCATTTCAATTTAATGAACTCCTTTGCACTTGTTGCTTCTGCATCTCAAATTGATTCCCTGCAGATTCATAGATGAAA
Source organism: Caretta caretta (assembly GCF_965140235.1). NCBI lineage: Eukaryota > Metazoa > Chordata > Testudines > Cheloniidae > Caretta > Caretta caretta. The sequence continues at coordinate 44,394,121 of NC_134210.1, read as the reverse complement.
AGTATGTTGTGCAAAAGAAGCACTCAGCTGTACACCAAGAATTATTCTTTTATAAGTTACAGAAGAACAACATAAAGGAAAAGCAAACATCCAGACTGGAAAGCTGAGCCTCTTACTTTACTTGTTCCTTATCCAGAGTTTTCTAATTAAACCCTGGGTACCCCAGGGGAACAATTCATCACACTACAGCCATTGGTTCACAAACATGTACCATATTCAGGGAGCTTTGTAAAATCCTCTTAGGGAAGCACACATGCACTTACAAATATGCCAGCTGTGATGTTAACTTTTTTCTGCCTTTAATTTATAATGGGCCATATCTTTAGATGTGCATACATGGTAACTGTTGACTTAATCAAAAGCCATGTGCCCACATCCCATTTATATCCCTCCTAATGCTTCTTCTTCATGTCACTCACAAGAAATGAGTGACTTGTTTAATTTTTCTTTAATTTGATGAAAATATGAGTTTGTACACATACCAAAAGTTGGCAACAACACAACCTCACTACTGTTACCCTTGCCTTTCCTTATCTGTCCCATTTCATAATCCCTTGGGGCAGATTTGTGGCCACACCACAGCTCCTTTGTGTTAGTTTGCTGGCACTAAGTAACCATTTACGTTGCAGATCACGGACCTAAAGCATCTGCCATGTGGTGTAAAGCTACCACAGCAAGTTCTACTCCACCCCCATCCTGGTCCCTGACATACAGCATATGACTGGTGAAAATAGGACTAGTCTAGGGTGTCAGAATGATCTCTGATTGCTTTTTGGTCCATGTGTGCCATTGGCAGTTGGCATAAAGCAGAGCAGACTTCAGGCTGTTCTTTTTTTCAGTGAGTGCTGGACTGGCACCTGGCAGCCCCAGGATCAGGGAGCCACAAAATGCTACTGCTGAATCAACAACACTGCTTCCTGCGCCAACTTGCTTTTCCATGAAAGCCACTTATCCAAGGATTTAGATCAACTGGATGTGATCAGAGCAAAGCCTTCGATAATACGACAGCAGGCTTTAAACTTTCTATCCAGTCATGCATGAATTTAAGTTACCCACAGTCTTAGAGACTAGTAATCTTTCCTGGTTCACTGAATCCTTTTCATAGTACAAAGTGGTAGAAGTTCTGAAATGTGGAGGTGATAGAAAAGGGAGTGTAGCCTTGCAATCACAAAATATAAACAAGCAACAGATTCTGCCTGGAGCCTTGTCCATGAACTCTCAAGTATACCAGCTATGACACTCGAAGACCCAATGTCTTAGTGAAGCACTAGTGGGCTTTCTGCAGAATTCTATGTGCATTGATACTCACACATGAAATATATGAAAGGTTTTATATGCATTTCTTCAAAGAAATGCTTTTGAAAAAAGGCTGACCTACAGCATTATGGATTGTATCTTCAACAGACAAAGAAGAGATGGGCAAGTAGAATACTAGGTCAGTAGGTCTACATCACACCTAGTATGTGGAGCAAATATCATACAATGTTAGCAATAGTACATTGAGAAAATGTTAGATGGAAACAAACATACCATAGAAGTTTCAGAAACAGCATGGTTTGTGGCTTCCTCTTAAAGTCTTTTTCTGTGGTTTTCGTGCAGCAAGAAATGAGACAAATACACGTATAAAACCTGCTATAAAAGACATTGGATACATATGCATATTTTGAGATACACACGCTGGTTACATTTATCTTTTAAGGACCTCTCTCTTTGTAGAACACTAAATCTATTTTAGATGTGGTCACATCAACATCTGTGGTCACTTTAGACACAATTAAATGCTGTTAAATTGAGGGATTCTCTTCGTTAGGAAAATAGTGTGTCATCACCCTCAGGGGAAGCGGGAGGCTGTGGTTTAGGTTGATGGGTCTCACTGTCTTTAAAAGACTGTTATATTTAAGGTACAAGAATGAAAGAGTCCAAAGGCAAGTTAGAAACATAGCACATACTTTTTATTTAGAGCTAAATCTAGCTGCACAATCAAGATCATAGGAGATGGCAAAAAAGATGGGCTCGGTATCTGGACACTTGGATTCTATTCCTGGCTTTGCTACTACCTCTTTATGTCACTTTATTAATTATTATTACTGTCCAATACGCATATTGCTGTAGATTCCAGAGGCCTGGGTTAAGATCAGGGCCTCACTATGCTAGATGCTGTAAATCCCTGCCCCAAAGAGATTACAGATCCCTTAATCATTCTGTACCTCATTCCTCAGCCGCTGTGTGTGGTCACAGCTTATGAAAAAACTGCTTCAGATGTACTACAGAGTTTTGTATCAGATTTGACTTGTCACCTGTCACACCAGTAGTTTCATCTTTTGTGGGTTAGAATATATTTCAGTGCATTCCACTGTAGACAATGATATTTGAGACAATGTCCCTTTCAGATTCTAATAGAAACTTCAAGACGTTTTCTGATTCCCTTTGTACTCATGCTCATTAAATGGCTGCACTGTGTAGGAACTGGGAATATTTTTCTTTTGCCAACACTCCCTGTTTTACCCAATGTCATATTTTCAGTTGCTCGTCAGGATTCTAAAGGCTAGACTGTGTCAGATAGGGCCTGCCTGTTGAAAAATACAAGGTAATGAATTTTGAGAAGCATTCTAATATCAGGGATATCTGAAGGAATGAGGAAATCTGAAGGAATGAGGTTAGAACATATTGTCTAAAACTCTAACCAGCTTTAGAGCAGCCAGAGCCCTCACATAGCAACACCAGCTGCCCCCAGAGATGTTGATGGGCAGCACCACCCACAGAATGAACACTTTGTTTCAATCACACTCCCCCAAACCTCTCTCCAGCCACCCACACTTGCAACCCAGAAATGGGAGGAGAAGCCAATTAATGTGGCATTTGAACTACCCTCACAAACATTGGAGTTACACTGTAACCACTCTGGAAAAAGACCTAGGCCTCATTTTGGACAGCTCCATAAAAGCTGCTGTTTAATGTCCAGTGGCAGTTGAAAAAGCAAAAATACTGAAAATATTATTATGTCACTATATAAATCAATGGTGCTCTGTCATCTGCAATGATGTATTCAGTTGTGGTCACTGATACATTTTACCGTGGTTTTTCTGGTACTCCTTCAGGAAGTAATGATACTTTAAGCTGCCATGACTGAAGTAATTTGACATACTGAACATTTCCAAAAAAATCAAACTGTAGGTTTATACCAGGCCATTAAGGGATTTCTCTTGTTCATAACTTCAAACCCAGCTCTTCTTCATGAATGCAACATAGCATTTCATAACTCAGACTGTAGGGAATCACTTTTTTCCCTTCCATTGAGAGTTACATCAGCCTACACTGTTAATTCAGTAATGATTATGAACAGTAATGATGAAACATCTCTCTTTAACTCCAGCCATCCCTCAACTATCATTCTTTTAAATATTTTTATTTCTGTGTCCCCTCAATTTTCTTGTATGGGCTGAGGAATTTATTTAGTAAAGATTGATAGGTTCTCAATAAACATGTACATTTGTTTTTCTGTATCTGGATCCACGCTACTCTCACTTTCTAGTAAATGTTGTAGAGGATGAATCTTCACAACTCAGGATTTGCATGCCACACTGCTTAGTTTAAACCAATACTTTTATATTCTTAACAGCAATCTATGAATTGTGGGTATGCATGTGCATGCATATGTGTACTTTAGTCAAAGTCTTTTAAGACTTCTAAGGGTTTGTGGTTTATTTCTATGTTAGAGTGTCTTCCGTAAACATATATTGTTTAAACTTTTCACTCTGCGAGAACAGTGAGCATCTATTTTACTATTTGGAAATTATATTTTTACTTTGAGCCAGTGATCTGGAAGCAAAAGCAATTGCAGCATCATATTTTAAAACAAAATAGCACCCAGTCCTCGTTGGAAAGCATCAGGAATCAGTTTGGTTTGTTTTAATCAAAATAATTGAAACTCAAAGCTCCTGTTAACAGTTCATTTAGCTTCTCTCATTTTAACGTATCACAACTCCAAAAGCCATTCACAGTCTTTCTAAAGTAACTCTAAGAAGTGTTGTAACTTGTGGACATTTGTTGCAAGAATTTAAAAAAGTAACCATAATCCAATAACTCAGGGAATCTCAATAATTCCTATTTATGCTGAAATATTGCCATCTTCATTATAGCCTGTTCTTTAATTGAAGAAAGCATTAACCCAAATAATACTAAAGTGTTTCTGTAATAGGATATCAGGCATTAGGACCCTTACAGATGGATGGGGCAGAGCTGTTTTGCTGACTCATCATGGCAGCCAGACTAGGTGGATATCAGTAGATTCAATGCGAGTTGATAAAAGGCTGAGCTACTTTCTAGGGCATGACATAGCTAGAAGGAGAGACAGGAAGTCCTATAGAGAGAAGCCCGGGAATAATCATCTTTGAAGGAAACTTGGATAAATTAAATTAAAAAATAAATTGACTGTCTCTAAATACAATCCAGCTCAGGGTTTTGTTCCATATATTAGAGGTTCTGAGGCAGCAGAATAATGGTAAACTCCAAAAAGGGGTGAGACTGTCCAAAAAAATTGTGTGTGGTGTATTGGGAATGAGAGGAAAACCCTTCCTGTTTACACTTGTTCAAATATCTTAGCTGTAGTATTGTTGCTATAGAGAAATTATGTTAGTACATTTCCAAGCTCTTTTTGAAATTAGACCTGTCTTTTCTCAGTCTGATACCATGTTCCTCTTTGATTCTGTCCCAGGGCAGGACATCATTAATATAAGTGTTGTGCCATCTATTACTTCTAAATTCTCTGTTGATTGGCAAGATTTTAGGCACAACCACTGTCCTTGAAACTTCCTTTTTCTGTACGCATTTGTGCCCAAATTATTATTACGTATTATGCACATATGGCAATCAGTTAAACCCTGAGCATGTGAGCAAGAATCAGCCAGCCACATACCTGAGTGCGATGATCTCCTGGAGCATCCAGAACCACAGCAATTGTGTTACCCCTCTGCCTCAGCAACAGAGAACATTACTGGGGTTTAGATAATGTGTCAGCTCCCTGTCACTCCAGTCTGTCCACTGCACCAGTATAATCCTGGAGACTTTGCCAGTCTTAACCTTGCCTTGCAGGTAACAATCAGTGAGTGCCAGTTCCTGAGTTCCCTAGAGATGTCTCTGCAGTGTCCAGTCCCTCACACTGGACACTCATTGAAAATATTAAGTTCACTGTCACCAAAGAGACAGCACACATGCCAGCCTGTAAGTTAGCTGAGGATTCATTATTTACTTTAATATAATAGCACTGAGATGGTTTACAGTAAAACTAAATGATACCAAGCAAGAGAAAAAGAGAGGGGTCTGGTTACAAACAAAACAAAATATGCTTTCTAGTGACTAAAACTTAATTTTTGGACGTTACAATCTTTGCCTAAGCAGTTTTCTCATTTACATCAAGTTGCCAGCATCTCCAGCTCCCCAGACTAGGGGATCCAATGTTCACAGAATCAGAGTGCTGTCCCTTTTGCTCCCTAAGTGATGGATAACTACAGTGTCTTTTTGCTCCCCCTTACATTTCTCATAGTCCATTGTCTCTGCCTCAAGAGCCAGGGGGACTTTCTAGGGGTGCAGACTCTGTCCCGCAGTGTGCCCATTAAACTGTTTCCTTTGCCGCTTGCTAGCTAGATTGCTTTGTTTTCTTTATATGTAGATGTACTTTCATTGTTCTCTGCCTGTAATTAAGTCAGTCAGACAGGTAAATCTGGATGCTAAGTGCCCAAGGGGAGCTAGCAAACAGGGTGCAGCAAACAGGGGAGTTTGAGAGGGAGAGAGGGAGATCCCCTGCTGAAGAAGGAGTGAGCACTAATTCTTGAGGTGAGATTGTTTCTCGATGAAGTGAGCTGTAGCTCACAAAAGCTTATGCTCAGATAAATTGGTTAGTCTCTAAGGTGCCACAAGTACTCCTTTTCTTTTTGCAAATACAAACTAACACGGCTGCTACTCTGAAACCTTTCTCTGTTTGGTTTTTCTTTTCGCTTTGGTTAAAGTTTACATTGTGATCTGTTGGGGATTGCGTGTCAGGTGACTGTGTTGGAGTAGGGGCCAGAGACTGCTAGCTGCTACCTGAGTGGGTTCTAGGAAAGCTCTAGCTTCCTGCCCCTTGATCCTTCCCCTGTGTGTTAATGAGGGGACAGGGTTGATCTATGAGAGAAGGGCTTAAAAACCAGACCCTAAGTGACCAAAGGGAGCTAGCGAACAGAGGAATTTGAGAGGGAGTAGAAAGGAGAAAAAATAAGACCAGCATGGTTCAGAAAGGCTGCACTACCAATGCCAGCACTGTTCTTGGCTCCTCCACCTACACTTGTGTCTGGATAGAGAACCTGACCATGGATGCACCTGCCCAGGACCTTGTATGGATTTGCAGAGACTGTGGTCTGCATCTCCCCATCATAGAAAGCCAGGATGGAGAGACCATCCACTGTGAGAGGTGCTTACTGGTAGAATCTCCCAGAAAGCTGGTGGGAAAGCTACAGGAGGATGTGGCTAGGCTAAAGAACATCCGTGCACACAAGAAAATAATTGAAAATATACATATGGAGATCTCCAAGGTTGAGGAAACAATCCAATTGGAGAGGACTGCAGTAGCAACATCAGGGGAGAAGGAAATGGCTCCTCCACAAGGAGGAAGCTGGCTGCTGGTTACTTCTGACAGCAGACAGTGCTCCATGCCTACTCCATCTCACTGCCCATAGATATAAAACACCTGGTATGCTGCCCTGACAATAAGAATATAACAACAGCCATACTGGGTCAGACAAAGGTTCATCTAGCCCAGTATCCTGTCTTCCAACAGTGGCCAATGCCAGCTGACCCAGAGGGAATGAACAGAACAGGTAATCCATCCATCCCCTGTCGCCCATTTCCCTTCTGGCAAACAGAGGCTAGGGACACCATCCCTGTCCATCCTGGCTAATAGCCATTGATGGACCTATCCTCCATGAATTTATCTAGTTCTTTTTTTGACAATGAGGGATAGGGACTCTCCCTCAAAGGTGGAGGAGGAGAAGTCACGTAACCCTAAGGCACAGAAGATCACAACCACCATTCCCAAAAGGAAACAAAGGGTGATGGTGGTCAGCAACTCCCTTCTGAGGAGGATGGAGGCATCCATCTACTAGTCTGACCTGGCACCCCAGGAAGTGTGCTGTCTGCCAGGGCCCTGTATCCAAGACATTATGGAAGGACTGCCAAGGATTATCTTACACTCTGAGTGCTGCCCCATGCTGCTCATCCACGTGGACATCAGTGATACCGTAAGGTATGACCCTGAGCGGAGCAGACATGACTACAGGGCTCTGGGATTGAAGGGGAACGATTTGGGGGTGCAGGTGGTCTCATCTATCCTTGGGGTGAAGGGTAGGGGCATGGGCAGAGACAGACACATCCTGGAGGTGGATGCACAACTACACAAATCGTGTTGCCAGGAGGGCTTTGAATTCCTCGACCATGGGATGCTGTTCCAAGATGAAGGACAAAGCAGAGATGGGGTCCACCTATCAAGGAAGGGGAAGAGTATCTTCAGATACAGACTGGCTAACCCAGTGAGGTAGGCTTTAAACTAGGTTTGACAGTGGCAGGAAACAAAACCACACAGGTAAGTCCAGAACATGGAAACCTAGGTGAAGAGTCAGACTCTGGGGGGAACATGGACAATCACAGCAGGGACAAAGGAGAGATGAGAGAGAATACAGAAGAGAAATATAATGAACCTGGACGTCTGTGTACCAATGCAAGAAGTATGGGGAATAAACAGGAAGAACTAGAAATACTAGCAAATAATCACAATTACAGCATATTTAGCATTACAGAGGCTTGGTGGGATAATTCACATGACTGAAATATTGGTATAAGGGTACAACCTGTTCAGGAAGGACAGACAGGGGAAAAAAGAGAGGAGGTGTTGCCTTATGTATCAGATGTATACATGTGAACTGAGGTCAAGATGGAGATGGGAAGCAGACCTGTTGAAAATCTCCAGGTAAGGATAAAGGGTTAAAAAACAAGGATAATGTCATTACAGGGGCCCACTATAGACCACCTAACCAGGAAGAAGAGGTGGATGAGGCTGTTTTTAAACAACTAACAAAATCATCCAAAACACAGGGCTTGGTGGTGATGGAAGACTTCAGATATCTGTTGGGAAAATAATACAGCAGGGCACAAATTATCCAACAGGTCCTTGGAATACATAGACTCATAGGGTTAAAAGGGACTGCAAGGGTCATTTAGTTTAACCCCCTGCCAAATACAGAATTTATTGTGTATTAACCAGAGGTGGGCAAACTATGGCCCGCGGGCCCCTCCTGCCTGGCCCCTGAGCTCCTGGCCTGGGAGGCTCCCCCTGGCCCCTCCCCCACTGTTCTCCCTCCCCTGCAGCCTCAGCTCAATGCGTCGCTGGTGCAATGCTCTGGGCAGTGGGGCTGCAGGGCCTGGCCTGACCCGGTGCTCTGTGCTGCGTGGCGGCATGGCTGTCGTGCCACCAGCCGCCGGTGCTCCAGGCAGCGCTGTAAGGAGGCGGGGGGGGGGGGTCGGATAGAGGGCAGGGGAGTTCGGGGAGGGGTTAGGCAGGGGCAGGGGTATGGATGGGGTCGGGGCGGTCAGAGGGCGGGGAACAGAGGGCTTGAATGGGGTCAGGAGTCCTGGGGGGCAGTCGGGGGGGGGGTTGGATGGGGTGGCAGGGGGCAGTCAGGGGCAGGGGTTCCGGGGATGGTCGGGGACAGGGAGAAGGGGTGGTTGGATGGGGCAGGGGTCCTGGGGGGCAGTCAGGAATGAGAGGAGGGGTTGGATGGGGCGGCGAGGGGTCAGTCAGGGACGGGGGGCCTGGGGCGGTCAGGGGACAGGGAGGAGGGGGTGGTGGATGGGGCAGGAGTCCCATGGGGAGAGAAGCAGGGGGGGGTTCAGATAGGGGTCGGGGGCCAGGCCACGTCTTTTGGAAACCCGATGTGGCCCTCAAGCCAAAAAGTTTGCCTGCCCCTGGTCTAAACCATCCATCTAAACATTGGAGACAACATTTTAATACAGAAGTGGAGAAAGTGACTACAGGAGAGGTTATTCTAGATTTGAGTCTGACATATAGGGAGGAATTATTTGAGAATTTGAAGGTGAGCTTGGGTGAAAGTGACCATGAAATGATAGAAATAAGTAATGGTATGAAGGAAAACAGAAGAATAACGACAATAGATTTCAAGAAGGAAGACTTTAGCAAACTCAGAGAATTGGTAGATAAGATCCCAGGGGAAGCAAATCTAAAGGAAAAAAATTGTTCAGGAGAGTTGACAGTTTTTTAGAGACATTATTTGAGAGACATTATTAAGGGCGCAAGACCAAACTACCCCAATGTGTTGGAAAGATAGGAAGGATGGTGTCAGGATTCCCTCCCCACTCTGAACTCTAGGGTACAGATGTGGGGACCCGCATGAAAGACCCCCTGAGCTTATTTCTACCAGCTTAGGGTAAAACTTCCCCAAGGCACAAACTCTTTGCCCTTGGAAGGTACGCTGCCACCACCAAGTGATTTAACAAAGAATCAGGGAAAGGACCACTTGGAGTTCTTATTCCCCCAGAATATCCCCCCAAGCCCTTACACCCCCTTTCCTGGGGAGGCTTGAGAATAATATCCTAACCACTTGGTTACAAAGTGATCACAGACCAAACCCCTGGGTCTTAGGACAATAGAGAAATCAGTCAGGCTCTTAAAAGAAACAGAACTTTATTAGAAAGAAAAAAGGTAAAAGAAGCACCTCTGTAAAATTAGAAGGGAAGCTAATCTCACAGGGCAATCAGATTTAAAACACAGAGGATTTCCCTCTGGGCAAAAACTTTAAAGTTACAAAAAGAAAACCAGGAATACACCTTCCTCTCAGCACAGAGAAAACCACAAACCAAAACAAAAGTGAACTAACACATTTCCTTGCTAGTACTTACTAAATTCTAATGGAGTGGATTGCTTGCTTTCTTGATCTCTCTCCAGCAAGCACACAGAACAGACAAACAAAAGCTATCTCCCTGCCCCTCCTAGATTTGAAAATATCTTGTCCCCTTATTGGTCCTTTTGGTCAGGTGCCAGCCAGATTACTTGAGCTTCTTAACCCTTTATAGGTAAAAGGATATTGTGCCTCTGGCCAGGAGGGATTTTATAGTACTGTATACAGGAAGGTTGTTACCCTTCCCTTTATATTTATGACAGATGGTAAGAGACCACAGTAGCTTTACCAAGATATCTTCAATGACCTGAAAATAAAAAAAAGAGCCATCCAAAATGTGGAAACTAGGTCAAATTACAAGGATGAATATAAAAAAAATCACAAGCATGTAGGAACAAAATCTGAAAAGTCAAGGTACAAAAGAAAATTAAACTAGATAGGAATATCAAGGGTAACAAAAAAGCATTTTACAAATACATGAGAAGCAAGAGGAAGACCTAGGAGAGGGCAGGTGTATAACTCAATGAGGAGGAAAAGACAATAACAAAAAACATAGCAGTGGCCAAAATATCAAACACCTTTTTTGTTCCAGATTTCACCAAAAAAGTTAGCAGTGATCGGAGGACTAACATAGCAAACATCAGTGTAAATGGGGTAATAACTGAGGCTAAAATAGGAAAAGAACAAGTTAGAATTACTTAGACAAGTCTGATGTCTTCAAGTCCACAGGCCCTGAAGAAATACATCCTACAATACTTAAGGAACTGGCTGAAGAGATCTCTGAGTCCTTAGTGATTATCTTTGAGAACTTGTGGAGGATGAGAGAGATCCCAGAGGACTAGAAAAGGGCAAATATAGAATTTCCCTATAAAAAAGGGAATAAAGATAACTCAGGGAATTATAGACACATCATAGATTCATAGATATTAAGGTCAGAAGGGACCATTATGATCATCTAGTCTGAGCTCCTGCACAATGCAGGCCACAGAATCTCACCCATCCACTCCTGCAATAAACCTCTCACCTATGTCTGAGCTATTGAAGTCCTCAAATCATGGTTTAAAGACGTCAAGGTGCAGAGAATCCTCCAGCAAGTGACCCGTGCCCCATGCTACAGAGGAAGCCAAAAAACCACCAGGGCCTTTTCCAATCTGCCCTGGAGGAAAATTCCTTCCCAACCCCAAATATGGCGATCAGCTGAACCCTGAGCACGTAGGCAAGATTCACCAGCCAGATACCTAGGAAAGAATTCTCTGTAGTAACTCAGATCCCACCCCATCTGACATCCCATCACAGGCCATTGTGCCTATTTACCATGAATAGTTAAAGATCAATTTAACTTTGGTACCTGGAAAGATAATGCAGCAAATAATCAATCAATTTGTAAGCACCTCAAAGATAAAAAGGTGATAAGTAATAGTCAACATGGATTTGTCAAGAAGAAATCAAGTCAAACCAACCTAATATCCTCCTTTGACAGGGAAACAAGGCTTGTGAATGGGGGGCAGCAGTAGATGTGGTATATCTTGACTTTAGTAAGGCATTTGATACTGTTTCAAATGACCTTCTAATAAGCAAACTATGGAAATACAGCCTAGATGAACCTATTATAAGGTGGATACACAACTGGTTGGCAAACTGTTCACAGTCAAACTGTTCTTCAAACAAAAAGAGTTTGAAGAACAGCTAGCCAAAAACTCAAAAGGTAATAACAAAATGTTTTAAAGTACATCAGAAGCAGGAAGCCTGCTAAACAACCAGTGGGGCCCCTGGACAATCGAGATACAAAAAGAGCACTTAAAGATGATATAGTCATCACAGAGAAACTACATGAATCTTTGCTTCAGTCTTCACAGCTGAGGATGTTAGGGAGATTCCCAAACCTGAGACGTTTTTTGTAGGTGACAAATCTGAGGAATTGTCACAGATTGAAGTGACCCTAGAGAAGGTTTTGGAATTAATGAGAAACTTAACAGTAACGAGTCACCGGGACCAGATGGCATTCATCCAAGAGTTCTGAAAGAACTCAAATGTGAAATTGTGGAACTATTAACTATGGTTTGTAACCTGTCCTTTAAATCAGCTACTGTACCCAATGACTGGAAGATAGCTAATGTAATGCCAATATTTAAGAAGGGCTCTAGAGGTGATCCTTGCAATTACAGACCAGTAAGTCTAACGTCAGTACCGGGCAAATTAGTTGAAACAATAGTAAAGAATAAAATTGTCAGCCACATCGAAGAACATAAATTGTTGCGCAAAAGTCAACATGGTTTCTGTAAAGAGAGATCATGTCTTACTAATCTATTAGAGTTCTTTGAGGGGGTCAACAAACATGTGGACAAGGGGGATCCAGTGGATATAGTGTATTTAGATTTCCAGAAAGCCTTTGACAAGGTCCCTCACCAAAGGCTCTTACGTAAATTAAGTTATCATGGGATAAGAGGGAAAATCCTTTCATGGATTGAGAACTGGTTAAAAGACAGGGAACAAAGGGTAGGAATAAATGGTAAATTTTCAGAATGGAGAGGGGTAACTAGTGGTGTTCCCCAAGGGTCAGTCCTAGGACCAATCCTATTCAACCTATTCATAAATGATCTGGAGAAAGGGGTAAACAGCAAGATGACAAAGTTTGCCCATGATACTAAACTGCTCAAGAATAATTAAGACCAAAGCAGACTGTGAAGAACTTCAAAAAGATCTCACCAAACAAAGTGATTGGGCAACAAAATGGCAAATGAAATTTAATGTGGATAAATGTAAAGTAATGCACATTGGAAAAAATAACCCCAATTATACATACAATATGATGGGGGTTAATTTAGCTACAATTAATCAGGAGAAAGATCTTGACGTCAGCATGGATAGTTCTCTAAAGACATCCACGCAGTGTGCAGAGGCAGTCAAAAAAGCAAATAGGATGTTAGGAATAATTTAAAAAGGGATAGAGAATAAGATGGAGAATATCTTATTGCCCTTTTATAAATCTATGGTATGCCCACATCTTGAATACTGCATACAGATGTGGTCCCCTCATATCAAAAAAGATATACTGGCATTAGAAAAGGTTCAGAAAAGGGCAACTAAGATGATTAGGGGTTTGGAACAGGTCCCATATGAGGAGAGATTAAAGAGGCTAGGACTTTTCAGCTTGGAAAAGAGGAGACAAAGGGGGAATATGATCGAGGTTTATAAAATCATGAGTGGTGTGGAGAAAGTGAATAAGGAAAAGTTATTTACTTGTTCCCATAATATGAGAACTAGGGGCCACCAAATGAAATTAATGGGTAGCAGGTTTAAAACAAATAAAAGGAAGTTCTTCTTCACTCAGCGCACAGTCAACCTGTGGAACTCCTTGCCTGAGGAGGTTGTGAAGGCTAGGACTATAACAGGGTTTAAAAGAGAACTGGATAAATTCATGGAGGTTAAGTCCATTAATGGCTATTAGCCAGGATGGGTAAGGAATGGTGTCACTAGCCTCTGTTTTCAGAGGGTGGAGATGGATGGCAAGAGAGAGATCACTTGATCATTACCTATTAGGTTCACTTCCTCTGGGGCACCTGGCATTGGCCACTGTCGGTAGACAGGATACTGGGCTGGATGAACCTTTGGTCTGATCCAGTATGGCCATTCTTATGTTCTTATGAGCATATAAAGCGGGGTCCTGCAAGCACCTGTTCTGGATCCTGTTATATTCAATATCTTTGTGAATGATTTGAATAAAGGAAAAGAGAGTACCCAATGATACCAAGCTGGGAGGGGTTGCAAGTATTTTGAAGGACAGGATTAGAAGTCAAAATAATCTTGATGAACTGGAGAAATGGTCTGAAGAAAATACGATGAAATTTAATAAGGACAAATGCAAAGTGCTATAATTAATAATTAATTAATTACACAAATACAAAATTGGAAATGACTGTCTAGGAAGGACTACTACAGAAAAGGACCTGGGAGTTACAGTGGATCACAAACTAAATATGAGTCAACAATGTAATACTGTTGCAAAAAAAGCGAACAGCACTTTGGTATGTATTAACAGGAACATTGTAAATGAGACATGAGATGTAATTCTTCCACTCTATTCAGTACTGATAAGGCATCAACGAGTACTGTGACCAGTTTTGGGGACCACACTTTGGGAAAAATGTGGGCAAACTGGAGAAAGTCCAGAGGAGAGCTACAAAAATGATGAAAGGTCTAGAAAATATGATCTTTGAGGAAAGATTGAAAAAATTGGGTTTGTTTAGCTGGGAAAAGAGAAGACTGGGGTGGGGAGGGGGCATGATAACAGACTTCAAGTTGTTATAAAAAGAATGGTGATAATTTTTTCTCCTTATCCACTGAAGTCAGAAGAAGAAGCAATGGGCTTAAATTGCAGCAAGGGAGATTTAGGTTAGAACTAAGATTAATATACTAAATATACTGGATATGAATAGCAGATTCTTACTCTAACTGATGGTACACACAGACTTGTAGATTCTTAAGGCACAAGTTACCCTTGCTTTGCAGCTTGGGATCCCCAGGTGTTTCATACACAGGCTAAAAATCCTTTTAGCCTGGGTCCAGCACTTCCCCCAGTTCTGTTTCTGTTCCTCAGGTGTTTCCAGGAGTCTTCTTATGTGGGGAGTGAAGAACCACGAATTATGTCACTCCCTGCCTTACATAGGTTTAGCATATGGCAGGAATTCTTTGTTTCAAAGCATGGTTCCCAGACCAGTTTGTGGAAAAATACTGACATCCCAAGATGTCCAGATGGTCACATGTCCTTGTAGAGTCATAGCAGCCATTACTTACAGGCTGCCTGTAGTGTTCTCAGGAAGGCTCACCAAATGGGGATAAGCTTCTCTTAAGTCTATTAATTTTCCTAATAACTCATTGCCCTGAATAGGCCCTTCCCCACCCACTATCTAAACTGAAAGCATCTTGTCTAGTGGGTGTTATGCAGGTGTAACTACATTTGAAGTACAGATACAGAGTCAGTCTTTATAACTTCAGATACAAAAATGATACATGCATACACATCGGATAATTATATTCAGCAAATCATAACCTTTTCAATGACACCTTACACGACCCATCTTGCATAAAATGCATCATAATTATGTCATAATGATATCATAATAATATCACTGTGAGAATATGGGGTGCAGTTTCTCAAAGGGTAACCAGAGTTGTAAACAGTGTTCCAAATGAGGCCTTTTCAGTGCCTTGCACAATAGCATTAATACTTCTCTACCTCTATTGGAAATTCCTTTCCTGATACACCCTCTTAGGATCACATTTGCCTTTTTTGCAGCCACATCACAATTTATAGTCATCCTCTGTCATTTCCAGCCGATGATCTCTCCCCCTCCCCCGCCACACACACATTTGTAGAAGAAATCCTTATTAGACATTAAATGCATGACCTTGCACTTTGTACTATTACATTTCATCCCATTTCTGTCTCTCCAGCCTTCAAGGTCATCCCACTCTGCCTGCGTAATATTCTGAGCCTCCTCTGTGCTGATGAGGCCCCCCAACTTTGTATCATCAGCAAATTTCATTAGTACGCTCCCACTACTTGTCCCAAGGTAATTAAGAAAAATTTGAATAAGATTGGCCCCAAGATGGATCCTTGAGGAACTTCACAGGAATCCTCCCTCCAGTCTGATAATTCACCCTTCAGCACAACCTGTTGCCTTCTTCCCTTCAGCTAGCTCTTTATCCACCTCACAGTTCTTGTACTGATCCCCAGCTTCTCTAATGTAAGTAATAATTTCCCCTGTGGTACCATGTCAAATGCTTTACTGAAGTCCAAGTATATTAGATCTACTGCAGTTCCCTTATCTAAAAAAAACCCAGTTATTTTCTCAAAGAAGGAAATCAGCTTAGCCCGATCTACCGTTGGCAACCCCATGTTGAAATTACATACCCTTTACTGTTTACCTCCTTGAATTTAATTATTCTTTCCTTCACAATTTGTTCTACTGTCTGCACAGTACTGAGCTCAGACTAACAGGTCTGTAATTGACTGGATCACATTTTTCCATTTATTGAATATAGATATGTTAGCTCTTCTCCAGTCATATGGTATTACCCCCAAATAGATAGATTTATTAAAAATCCTTCTACTAGATAAGCAATCTCACATGCCAGTTTTGTTCAGTATTCTGGGTTGGAAATTATCCAGTCCCTGGGATTGGAGTGCATTAAGCTCTTTACATTTTTCTTTCACCTCAGATGTGGTAATTTCCAATTCTAGACACTCATTTCCATCAGCCATACTGCCTTCCTGCACATGTTCAATATTATCTCCATTATTGAAAACCAAGCCAGAGTATGTATTTAGTTTTTTGGCAATAGCTACATGATCTTTAAGCTCTTTTCTATCCACACTGCATAGCAGCCAAGCCTCATCCTTCCTTATTCTCTTTTTATTTATATAACTAGATTGGCAGTGATTCTGAGGGGTTTTCACTTTCCTCTGCAGTGTGTGGGTGCAGGTTACTTTCCAGGATTATCAGGGTATATCTCAATCATTTCTCTGCCATTGTGGAGTAGGGGGAGCTTGGGAATTGGTGCATCTTGGTCCCTCCAATTCCCTGCCTGTGGCACATAATAGTTTAGTCTTTTGTGGGCTGTAATACTTAAGTCTAATTTTGGTTGTTGGGTTTAGTGCGTGGTTCTGGGTGGTGTTGGTGGCTTGTGATATGCCGGAGGTCAGACCAGACAATCTGTTGGTCCCTTCTGGACTTAAACTCTGAGACTTTATGATTCTGTGAATTATTACATGTATCATAGTAGTGCTGATAGGCTTGAACCAAGATTAGGGCCCCATTGCGCTAGGCTCTATTAAAACACATAGTAAGACACTAGCAAAAACACTAGGGTTACTTCAGGGTTCAAACAAATGTGATGTGGGTCCTTAAATGCAACTAATATAATCAAATACATCAGTGAAATGTTACCATCTATTTTTACTTAGATCATGCACATTAGATCAGTCTTAGTTCTTCACAAATTTTAATCCCCAATTCCACATCCAATAGCACAAGATCAAGTGGCCCTCATGGCACCTTTATATAAAAACTCTACAGTTAATAAAGCCCCATGAATCATACAATTATGTTTAAGGTGTCTCAGTGTTTGCACATATTAGATTAAACAGATTTTTAATGATAGATTAGTTTTTGCATTCCCCTTTGTTCTTTGTGTCACTAGCAGGCAGAGTTAAAGCTTTTGGGTGTGGTAACTGGGTATTTCCACACTTTAGGAAGTTTGGATTCTTTTTAAGTTTAACCTTAACTTTGAATTTTATGGGCTTGTGATGCTTGTTTTTGGGATAATTACAAGCTCCTTCTAATATTTTCTAGCTTTAAGTTACTGGTATGTGTTTTCTACATTAACTCCATCTGACTGTAGATATTTGTGTTAGGATTTGTATTAGATAGGATAATGCCTCAGTAGTGGAGGAAGCTGTCTACTGAACATATCCATATTCCAGGTGTATGCTTTCAAAAATAATTGTGAAATGTGTATTAATGTGTGGCTGCTGGGTTCTCCAATCAATGAGCGATTCTCTGCACTCCCCTCATGCAACCTCTAGGGGTAGTCTGAGTGCTGACAAAAGGGCAAACAAAGTTGACCGTTAATTTATTATTCAACTCTATGAAACTGCAAATGTTAGTAATTGCAGCATATCTTATCACAGAGGCAAAAGTTCAGCTTTCCCCAGGTGTAATATATTTCCATCTTTAAAATTTTAAGTGCAGTTAAGAATAAAATATAGGTATATGCAACACAGTCAACTGTACAGAAATTATTAATAAAAACTGCACAATTACCAGTCACCTTTAGGATCTAGCTGTATGCTAGAATTTTAGCTTTATATACCAGGGTCACTTACTGGAGACATTTTCTCTCTAGTTAGTATTCACTGTATTCTCTGGGTGCTTCCCAAGTATTTGAAAATATCTTGTTCTCTCTCCTTTCCCTTCTCAGACTGCGCGGGAAACAGCTTAATTAGTTCTTTGGATTTTTATTAGCTGGTTTGTTATTGTTTGTTTGCTTATTTAGTTTTGCTTATGTGGGTGTGTGCGAGACATTGAGCCAGTGTGTCTTGCATGTCTACACTACAATTAGAGTAGTGCCACTGCAACACATGTAGATATAACAATACTAGCTCTGATCTAGATGGTTCACAGAACAGGAGCAATGAAGTCTCAGCAGCATGGGTTGCTTAAGAACATACCCAGGCTCCTAGGTGAAGTTGTACAGACCATCCTGCCATGGCTTCACTGCTGTTGTTATTCAAGCTAGCTAGATCAAAGTTAGCTTTGGTACGTCTATGCATGTATCAGCTATACTTCTGATTGCAGTGTAGACGTACCGTATGTGTATAAGGGTGTGAAGAAATTAGGAGAAGAAGCTAAGTTGAAAAATAAGTTTTGCATTTAGTTCTGACAGTTGTGTTACATTCATGTGAATATTATTTGTCCAATATTTACTATTTTGGATTAAAAAACCCCAACTACTTGTGATCAGAAAATTTACTCTGTAAAAATGTCACCCTCCTATTGCATATATCTTCTCCCTATCTTTCTTCTAAGAATTATCTGCTAACTTTACTTACAGTTTAAAATGACTAGTACAGTCAGCACACTGAAAAACCACTATCGTTGCAATAGAACAATCAGTATTAGGGTATATTCCGCCTCCACAAGAATTCCAGCCAAATTTTGATTCTTGAATACATGGTGGTGAGGAACAAAACAAAGAGCACAGCTTGGATTTCAAGATACCAGGTTGAGCTGCTGGCAGTTAGCAAAATCTCATTTTGGCTTGCAAATGGAGCAACTGTGCTATGGAAGTCACAGAGAATAAATTAGGGGACATTGGATGTTATTTTTAATAACTTTTTAAAACCATACTGTAATATTTCCTTTATGTGGATCTCTTAAAATACTGATATATGGTGGAAATGAATATTTAGTGGGAAATTCTGAGATAAAGCTTCCACATCACCCTGGGACAGCATTCTGATATTATGCACCTGGACTTCTCTGTTACAATCAAGACTTGTGCACCAGTATAACTGAAAGCATAATTTTTGCAAGTAAGATTGCTTATATATGAAGATACAAGAAGATACTTAATCTGCCTAGACATGGTATATTAGCAGAATGTGGAACATAAATCTTAACACCCCCCAATATAGCCTGTAGTATACTGCAGTTGGTGGAGAGTAGGGATGTTCATGATCATGGAGATATTTCTGCAAAATTTCATGCAATATTTCCACTGTCTTGCCTGGGTAATAACTATGGACAGTTGCAAAAATGTGTGTGTTGCTTTATATCAAAAAGAATTCACATGAAAAAGGTCCAATTTTAGCACAAAGAGCGTCTAACTTCAAATTCACAACTAAAGTATAGTATGCTCAAGTTGTGAGCAAATTGTACTTCTATTAAAACAAACTGTCCCCTCTGGTAGATGTAACGGATCAGGGCGTGAGCTGAACACATAATTCATTACAAAGAATTTAGTCATTGAATTACACACCTTTTCCTGTTTACAAAATGCATTGTGATTATATTTATTTGGTTGCTTTTGGGGAGATCTTTTGGAGGGCTAAGGGCTGTACTACAGATTTAAGCTAAGTGTAACCACACATCTCCTGGGTGTGGTGTTCTGTCCCATCTAGTGGCATCGAGATCACTCAGAGAGACATTAATGAGTCGGCTCTACAGCCTTAGCTAACAGGCGTCAGGCTTTTGGCTCATGCAGTAAACTCAAGAAGTCCCAGGTTCGATCCCACCCACCAACAACCAGGGTCTGTCAGCATTACAAAAAGAACATGGCCAGAGATTGTGATGGGTTTGGCATGTCCTGTGTTGTTTGGATGCCCAACCAGCTTTAAAAAATGACCTTTAAACCCCAAAGAATATGTTTTGGTTTAGAGTTAGCCTGGTTCTCCAGTGACATTCTCTCCAGCTCCACAGGCACTGGATTTCTGAAGTTTGAATATTCCCAATGGACTGTTTATGATCTATTCACAGAGGAGAAGCACTCTGAAAGAGATCCAGGAATAATGTTGAACAAGTAGAGGAGAGAATGTTGCAGTCTGCACGTAAATAATATAAACAAGGGTATGTTGACAAGTTGAGCTGCAGTTCAAGCAGACATAACCACACTAGCTCTGACTGAGCCAGCACACTAAAAACAGAAGTGTAGTCATAGTGGTATGCAGGGCTAGCTGCCTGAGTACATACATAGCATCTCAAGCATGACTGTACTGCATGACTGTACTTGAGAATGTAACTGGGTTGCACTGGAACTTATCCCCAAAACTCTGCTGTCTAGGTTGGTGGGGTCCCGCTCTGGGTGCGCCAGTGGGACACGAGGGTCATGGCTGTGAGGGTTTCTGTCCAGAGGTCACCCAAAGACCTATGCATCTGTTCCCAGTCACACACATTATATGGACCCAGATCATGTCCTGACATCCTCACATGGAGGGACCCTCTGTGTGTATATTTCCCTCCTACTACATTTAAGGGGACTTGGTCATCTTTACAGTGCTAATTCCCTCCCAGCCCACACAGAGCCTTCTACATGGGCCTGGGATCCATGTGAGATGGAGACTTGGAGGGCTAGGGTTTGGGGAAACACTGTCCCCCCCAAATCCCTGGGACTTTGCTCAGAAAAACAACAATCTGGGACTGCACTATCTTTTCCATGGAACTGCCTTGGAATCCCAGGAGTAGCACAGTTGGGGAACCAATGGACTCTTGCTGTCAGACAGCTAGCAGCTTCTCTAGGGCTCAGATCTGGGAGGGAGGCACAAGACCTCTATCTGAATGGTCCTGGCCTTTGGTAGATCACCGGATTGGAAGGTGGGCTCTGCAGCCCTTTTTATGGAGGAGCAAACCCTGCCCCCAAGGATACAATCCTGGCAGGGTAGGGAGAAGATCTCTGCAAAGGAGCCATACAATGATTCCCTTCCCCATAGGCCTCTCCTGTGGGCTTTACTAAGGGACATGATTATCTAGGCCATGATAGTGTTTCAATTCCCTGAATCGGTGGTTTAGGTCATTAATATACACAGCACAAGTTTCAAATATTGCAATCTAACGTGCAATCCTAATGTGAGTATTAGAGATTAAAGGAACACCATTAATCTGAAATCTAGTCAATTTAAATAAATGAGTTAAAGGTAATTGCAGGTGTTAATATTGCCCCTGAGAAAGCTTGAAAAGGCAGTGTGGTTTTACAGTCAATTACATTGTCTTATTTTTATCTGGATTTTTTTCTCTTTGCTGCTGTGCAAAAGATCTGCACAAACAATAGAGGAAACTGACTGACTGTAGAGGGCAAACTGACTGTACAGAAAATCCTGTCAAATGCACACTGAAAACAAACTGTAAACAGAGAAAACAGTTTCTCCTCTAATCTCTTTCAGTTATAGTAATTGCAAGAGTTGTGACAAGAGTAGGCCTAATATGTTCAGAGGTGATTTTTGGGTTGACACTGTCTCTTTAAATTTGCCTTTCACAAGTATTCAAGCTGATAAATCTCAATCACATTAATATTTGTGGAAAGTAAACATCCAACCAAAACATCAGAGATAGTTTAATAGAAATTGCTCTTCCATTGGTATGACTAGCTCTACATGGATTCGCAGTCATTAAGCAGGCAAAACTCCCCCTGAACTCACTGAAAATGTTGCCTGTGTGAGAACTGCAGAATCAGTTAGGATATGGCCAAGAGGTACAGAGACAACCTTATCTCAGCATTTCCTGATTTTTTCAGTTTATAGTGGATTCAATGAAAGCAGCTCTTTGTTTTTTAAATCACAAGGAGGAGGATTGGGCCCTTGACATTGGAACGCTGCATTATTACTATTATTGTTAAAATAGCTGTTTTATTTTTTATAAGCATTCAGTATACACATTTGGTGGTCAAAGTTCTGGGTTTTCAACAGTCATGAATTGCAAAAGCAGAGTTGTATTTTGAAATTATAACAAAGTCCTCATTACTTTACACAAAATTCATTTCCCCAAGTTAAGACCAAGTGGCTTTGGTTGCTCACAGTAGTGGTACTAATTACTGCAATGTATGTTGTATTAATTGCAAGGGTCAAAAGAGTTAAAGGTGTTACAAATTCTTTCACTGTCCAACAATTCTTTCACTGTCCAACAAAGAGGTCCAGGGTTTTTTTTGTTTGTTTGTTTTTTTTAAAAAAACACAGAGACCTTAGTTTACATGGCAAACACCCAAAAGCATTCATTCTGAAGTTGAAAGTTCATTACAAGAAAGAACAAGAAATTGAAACAAGTATTTATATTAAAACTAAAATGGAGTGATTATGCAAAACAATCAAAACTTTTACAGTCTCTCATCTTTTGGAGGCAAAACAGTAATATCTTATTTTCAGAACAATCTTTCTTTGATGAAAAGGAAAGGGTTAATTTTACTGAGAGTCCTGGTGTATAAAGGGAATTCACTTCTACTGTTTCCAACAGACTCACACACGGAGGAAGAGAGATAGAATAGAAAAGATGGGGGAAATACAACTGTTGAGGTCTTTGGAACACTGGATGGTTGGTCAGTCATGAATGGATGCTTTGTTGGCAGGTCGATTATGGCACTTATTGCTTGGACCCTGCTTCACTTTCTGGTCAGGGACATCTGGTTGGACTGGGCAGGCTTGGGTGGAAGCAGTTTAGTTGATTTCAGGATTTGATGAAAATCTGAGAGAGAGAGAAATAGTGGTGTAGAAAGTAACACAACAGGGAAGGGAGGCAAAACAGGATCTTATGTGGCTCTGCGATACTGGCAATTAGATATCCCCACTGATGAGCTGACGACTGAATGTCATGATAATGGGATGACCTTCAGCACTGACAGGTGAAATTGAGCAAGACTAGCCAGCCTTCCTTTCAGGAAGAAAGTGCTTTAGATGTGTTGAGATGAGTTGCAGTGCTGGCAGGTCAAGGGTGGAGTTGGCGGAAAACTATTCTTCCCCCCCCCAAAAGTCTTTTTAAGAAACCCACAAAGAAGACAAGCAGGAGGCATAATTCATTCCTCCCTCCATTATTTCATCCACCAGTTGGGCCTAATATCCATCACAGCAATTTTGGTCTATTAACTTCGGTTTTTACCAAGCATGGTTTCAACAGTCCTTGAATCTTATCAGCGGGTCCTTTTTGTTTGGACTAATTCAGGTTCTTTTTCTAGTTCTCTTGCACTTGTTTATAATATTCATTTACTGAAAACAACTCAACCTATTTTTCATGTTTAATTTCCAACCAGGCAATAATTATAGGTCATTGTAACATCTTATGAACTTTAACTCACTTTTGACATTTGAGCTCACAATCAGGAATGATTGTGTAGTCCCAATACTTACAACTTGTCTGTAAATGCAGTGACTTTTGTCTGCAAAACAGATTTTTTAAGGTATTGTTGTGGAGGTACATTCCAGTGCAGGGATCTTGTATACTCTGATGTGGATGACCACTTACTGGACTCCATTTTGAGATAAATACACCTGTTACTACTGAAAATGTTCACATAAAAACACTAAACTGTTTGATTTATGAGAAAATCATCTAAACACACAGCTATTTTTTGCCCTCAGTTATTCATAGCTTAAAAACATTTGGTGAAATCCTGGTTCCATTAAAATCAATGGCAAAATTTGCATTGACTTTAATGAAGCCGGGATTTTACACCAATTCTAATTATAGTGATGTTGTGAAGCAGGTCTTTCCAAAGTAATTTACCCCCCACACATTTTCTAACAAAATTGCTCTTGTTCTGAAAAAGCTTGTATGTTGCAACTTTCAAGCTTGAGCAGGGATTTTTTGTTTGGCTGAGTAATACACTTCTGAAAAGAATAGGTTATAAAATGCTGATAAAATCTTAACTACAGTGATTTGAATGGTGCCACTGCAATTCTCTGGACCAGACCACAACAAAATAAGCTGCTTGGAGAAAAACATTGTACGTGCTAAACTCAGGGTTGCCGCCTCATCTCTGAAGCACGTAACTTGATGATGACAACAAAGGTCCTAATGACAAATGAAGGACATCTACAAAATCTGTTACTCTGCAGTGAGATTTGTGGAGTGAAACATCACCTGGGAATTGTTAAAAGTGTGATTTCTGGCAGGTGCTATAATTTTATTTTCTGAATAGTAATAGTAATAAGAGGAAGATAAGAAAAAGAATGAAAAAAAGGGGGCAAATTCTGCTATTTCACACCCATAAGGTCGACTGAACTTGGTGGGAGAGAATTTGATCCACATCACATACTTAGGCACCTAAATATCTTTGAAAATCTGGTCCTAACGATGCAGATAGCTGCCTAGTGGAATTTCAAAAGCACCTTAGCAGGTTAGGCATCTGTAGTGGGATTTTCAAAAATACTTAGGGGCCTAACTCCTGTTGATTCAACAGAACTAGGCAGCTAAGTGCTTTGGCAAATCCCACTACTAAGCCCCATGGATTTCTTGTTAGGTGCCTAAATACTTTTGAAAATCTGGCCCTTACCAAAGGAAGGATAATCTTTTGGTTAAAAGCACAGAACTGGGAGTTTCTATCTGCTTAGCTTCTTATATTGTGCCCATCACCATGCTATCTGTGCACTCACGTTCTATTCCCCAGAGTTCCTGGGAGACAAGTGGGCAAGCCACACAGTCTCTCTATGCATCAGTGTCTGCTTCCATCAGACAGCCCTAAGAGCAGTTCCTTGTATCACAGGGGTATTGTGAAGCTAAATCAATTAAAGTTTGTGAGGTGCTGAGGCTCCCTGATGAGTGTCATAGAAAGCCAGCTAATTAATTAAAATTTACACTGGACCTGCAAATGTTGGCATGCACTGAAGATACAGAATTGTAAACATCAAGGGTAGAATCCTGGTCCTACTGAAGTTAATGGCAAAGCTCCCATTAATTTAAACAGAGAAAAGATTTCCCCTCAAGTGCTTCCGAATTATGTCCTTTCACAAGCCAGTTGAAACTATTGATACTGCATAGTTATAGTCTGAATAAGATCTATGGTGCCATGGAACCAGGGAACCCAGAAAGGAGAATGTTGCACTTCATTTTCAGCACATGTACTGAATAAAGAGTAACTCTGTCAATGCAAATTTAATTTTGAGGGTTTTAATTGTTTTTTTATATAGTATAATTTTGTCAGCTTGAAAACAGATTAAACAAGTATTACTTCCCTCTGCAACTGACCAGGAAACAAACTATTCCTTAGGCCTTTTTAATGATCTTGCTCGCACGAGTGTAGATCCAGAGTGAGTCAGTTAACTTAATGAGTTACTCTGAATTTCCACTAATGAACTGAGATTAGAATTGAGGGCCAGATCCAAAGACCTTGGAAGTCAACTGGAGTCTTTCCATATAATTCAAGGGATTTGGGATCAGGTCAGACTTTAGTTTGCTGAAACAAAAAAAGCAACTTTTACTTCTTTCTGGGATAAGTACTGAATTTTTAGAATGCCTTACATTAATTTCACTAGATTTCTGTTCCACCCTGATTTAATAACCCATGGTTTTTGGTTTCAAATAAATATATTATTTGTAGGTAGCTTGCAGCAGCGGAAGCTCATTATATTTTCGCAACAATAGGATTTCCACATACTATCTGGAAAACATACCTGACCAAAAACCACCAAAGTAATTCCACATAGGCCAGCAAACTGCTGATACATAAACATTCAATTACCACTTTCTGGAATGAAAGGTGCCATGGTACATCACCAGTAACCTGAAGCATCTTTTCATTTCAAAATGGAGCAGAAAATCTAATTAGACCCCAGGGAAAGCACTGATGAAACCTGCTGTTGAGACGGTGAAGATGAATTTGGTAATTTAAGGTAGAAACTGAGAGCTTCTCATGCCTGCAAATAGCACATTGTCCTTGGAAAATGAGTTGTCACTTTTCCAAGTGAATCTTTTGTGTTTCATATTTGCATGGTTTTCAAAATGCCCAAACCTTGCCACATCATTCTTTTTTGACAGAGCAAATTGACTTCTGTGGGTGTTTGGTCAGCAGTTATGAGAAGCTTAACTATCATTTTTCACAATGTAAAGTTCTGGGTCCACTCCTTTAAGCTAGCTTGAAATCCAGGGCTTCTAAATGTCAATGAAATCCATAAGAGTGAAGTAGTAAGGTTGGAGAAAACAAGCATGAGTGGAATAGATGTATACTTACACAGTGGCAATATTCTGGAGGTTACCATTAGGAAGAATGACCTTTTGGCCTTCTGGAAATTTGTACTAGAGAAACAATTCCTAGTACAAGGGACGGTAGCCAATAAAATCAAAATCAGTGTATGCTGTATGATTCTGAAAGTTTTGTAAATGTAGGGAATATTCCAAGATATAGGCACAGAAAGGACTGGCAGAACCTCTCTGGGATCAGCATTTGCAACTGAAATACAAGAGTTAAACTGGAGTGCAGACATTCTGATAAGAATAAAGTCTTTTGCATGATCTGTGATATGTTTTCTCCAGCTTTAATCAGACCAGTGTTTCTATGAGTAGAAATTCTGGAGATTCATGATAAATATAGGGACCTAAAAAGGAGTCAGCTACAAATAGATAATGAATGTGAATGTAAAGCTAGAAGTGCTATTACTGTTTTCTTATACCACACTCATTTAATTACCAAATGCACAAATGCAATAAAGTACATAACTTGAATGTTAGTCCCCATGACACAATGCATTTTAATATGATACAATACTTGCAAACGGGACATTAGGTAGATTAGCACAATACAGATCTATTCAATTAGAGATGGAGTGACCTTTTACTGCTTATGTCCAAAAACAGTAGAAGGAGCTTTGGCTATAATGAACATTTAGTTATCTCTACTTCATTGCTGTTTTCAAGCATTATCTAAATTAATGCGTCTTTTCTATATTGCGGATGAATCTAGATGGCTATAACCTTTCAACGGGGAACTATCCATTTCTCAACTCATTGCTCAAAATATTAGTGATGAGGTTATACATATACTGTATACAGCATTGATAAAAGAGTAGCCTCATATTAACCTACTAGGTACAGCCCAATCTATTGACTCTTCCATGCTAATACCTACTTTTCAGTCAAAAACAGCAAGAATGCATTATAGTGTCACTGCTGGGAGTTACAAAGTGGGGACCATCAAAAAAAATTGTCACTCTGCAGTAATATATATCTCCTATTCAAGACAGCACACAATCCTGTAATTACTGCACTTTCTCGGTGCAATGAATGTTGAGTTTTTTAAATGGTATCCACTGTATTAACGCTATCATTGTATTTCCATTGTACACCCCTATTTTTGTTTACTAATAATTTTCTTATAAAATTTCTATTAGGGCTAAAATTTCTCATGATTGGTATCCTCACTGAAGAAAGTTATTTGACTATATGTCATAAAAACCCGAGTTTTTTTGGAGTTCTCAATGAAAATGACTATCATTTAGATATCTAATCACCATAAATTGATCAAGATCTCAGTTTTATGTCTCTTCTCAAAAAGACAAGATGGGTGAAGTATTTTGTTTGCTGAAGAACAGCCCACAGTGGTGCAAGCAAGTGCCCACAATGGGCAGAAGGAGGTGTTAAGTGCTTGATGGTCCCCTTTGACTAAGAGGTCAGCAGCCAAAGTGGGTCAAGCTAAAGACTCCTGATACACATCATGGTCTCAGGCAATGGAAAAAACAGGTCATAGATATCAGAGAGAGTTAAGACCTCTTAACAGAACCTCTGAACAGAAGTTGGTCCAACCTCTCCCACCTTGTCTCTCTAATATCCTGGGACCAAACACAGCTACAACTATTCTTCTCGAAGCCACAGTGCAAAGACCTCTCAACATCCTGGTGAATTGGCTCAATAACATCTCGGAAAACCATCACCTACTACGTCACCAACACTTCCTGCAGCAACTGAGGTTTTAGTTATTTATTTAATCAGAAAAGGTTCGTTTCAGCTGTGATTCTTTTTATTTTAAAATGATGTTTCTTCTTGCACTTGAATAACTCACATGCTTTGTTTTAAAACTTCATAACTGGCATGTAGCATGCATAGTCCTGAATAATATCTACAGATAGGAAAGTGTTGCAGTAGCTGTATCAGAGAATGGTTTATTGAGTGTGTTGGGTTCAGTTCACGCAGGAAAGAGGCACCTGGCTGTGATGCACTGATGGATTTTTCAGGTGAAGATATTTGATTGTGGCTATGAGAATTATTTTACAAGGTGGAATAATGCGGGAGCGAGCAGAAGCCACAGAGAGGGTTCAGATACAAGAAAGCAGGTAGTTGGGGATGGGAAATGTCACAGGAGCCTGTACTGACAGGGATCATGTTGAGTGGCACTGAAAAGTGATAGGTTCAATTAAGTTTGAGATAGCTGGCCAGACTTTTGGATACTTATTCAAAACTCTTAAGATTTGTCCATCACTAGTTCAAATCCTATCTCTGCTAATTAACCCAGCTACAGGAGAACATGAATGGGTTAATATAAGTCACAGATCCCAACAGGGAGGCATGAAGGAATGTGATGAGTCAGGGGGAATACTAAGACCTCAATGGGTTGAGCAACCAGGAGTAATGAAAGAGAAATTCACTCTTAGTGGAAATCCCCTATTGAACAGTATGAGGAGGAAGAGCTATATTTTGTAAACTCTCCAGGAGAATGCACTACATTTCTGTGCTCATGGTATAAACTATATTTTTCTAGCCTAACAAAAAACATTTTACACCCTAGTCTTCCTTACTAAGGGCAACATTTGTAGCTTGCTAGGAACTGAAGACAGCACCAAATTTGAATAAAGTGCAGCAAACTAAGAAGGCTCTGCTCTTGCACCTGGAACTGCAGCCTTTGAAG
The DNA here is from genome assembly GCF_965140235.1 of Caretta caretta. Taxonomy (NCBI): domain Eukaryota; kingdom Metazoa; phylum Chordata; order Testudines; family Cheloniidae; genus Caretta; species Caretta caretta. Next base: position 44,365,304 of record NC_134210.1, on the reverse strand, counting down.
ACTACATTATTATACAATGCTCTTGTAAAGATAGATCAAACTTTGCTCAGATCAATATTGCATGCTAAAACCTCTGATCTGTGTCTCAGTATTAAATCTGTGGGTGGCAGCAAGCCGTGCTGTGGAACAATCTAGACTGCATTTGATTGTTTCACATTTGTCTGAATTATCTTGTAAGTTCTTTGGTGCAGGGACTATATTTGACAATGTGTCAAGCATACCTGAGTCTGTATAATACATAATACTGTAAGGCACAGGACCAGGTATGAGGGCAGCATGTCTATCACTTCCCGGCACTGAATAATCTTTAATCTACGTGCCTCACTTAGAACATGGTTCTTTAGGAAGCATCCCTTTAAAAGGAAGTGTCCTGCTGGCACATTTTTTCCCCACACCCTCTGGCTTTGGATGAGCATCCAAAAGTTCAAACTCTTACTGTATCTTAGCTTTTGACTCTTTGGGGTCTCATCCTCCAACTCAACCTGTTTGGCTCCAATGTACTACCATCACCATTCCCCTCACCACAGTCTAAGTATAACTGAACTTTGTTCTTCCTTCTTTCTACAAACATGTGCTGGGTGAGCTTTATACCTTCCCCTTAACAACTCCTGCTTCCCAGCCTCCACTTTCCCATTGTGACTTCTCCTGTCTTTGGTCTTTCACCCCTTTAAGGTGACCTTAAGGTGTGGAACTTCTAACTGTAGTATGTAACCAATCATTTTAATCGCCTTATGTGCCAGATGACTGGAGGATAGCTAACATGTTGCCAATATAGTAAAGAACAGAATTACCATACACAGATGAATATGGTTTGTTGGGAAGAGTCAACATGTGTTTTGTAAAGAGAAATCATGTCTCCAATCTACTGTAATTCTTTGAGGGGATCAACAAACATGTGGACAAGGGTGAGTCAGCGGATATAGTGTACTTCAGCTTTCAGAAAGCCTTTGACAAGGTCCCTCACCAAAGGCTTTTAAGCAAAGTTAGCAGTCATGGGATAATAAATCTGGATCAGTAACTGGTTAAAAGATAGGAAATAAAGGTAGGAATAAATGGTCAGTTTTCAGAATGGAGAGGAGTAAATAGTGTTGTCCACCAAGGGTCTATACTGGGACCAGTGCTGTTCAACATATTCAGAAATAGTCTGGAAAAAGGGGGTAAACAGTGAGGTGGCAACATATTCAGACAATACAAAATTACTCAAGGTAGCTAAGTCCAAAGCGGACTGCGAAGAGTTACAAAGGGATGTCACAAACCTGGCTGACTGAGCAACAAAATGGTAGATGAAATTCAATGTTGATTAATGCAAAGTAATGCACATTGGAAAACATAATCCCAACTATACATACACAATGATAGGATCTAAATTAGCTGTTACCACTCAAGAAAGATCTTGGAATCATTGTGGATAATTCTCTGAAAACATCCACTCAGTGTGCAGTGGCAGTCAAAAAAGCTAACAGTGTTAGGAACCATTAGGAAAGGGATAGATAATAAGACAGAAAATATCATAATGCCTCTCAGGGGTTCTCAAACTTCATTGCACGCGACCCCCTTCCAACAACAAAAAATTACTACATGACCCCAGAAGGAGAGAATGAAGCCTGAGCCTGCCCAAGCCCCGCCACCCTGGGTGGGGAGGGCCAAAGCCGTAGCCCAGCTGCCACGGGTGGAGGGGGGCACCAGCACCAAAGCCCAAGGCAGGGGGCTTGTAACCTAAGCCCCACTGGCCAGGGGCTGAAGCCCTCGGGCTTTGGCCCCAGCCCCTGGCAGTGGGGCTTGGGCTTTGGTCTTTTAGATTTGGCTGGAAGCACCACAGGTGGTCTCAGGAATGTTTACTTTTAGCTCTAGCACTTTAATTGGAGGGGAAGGGTTTGGATCTTTAACAAAGGCTTCCTTTATCCCAGTTGTTAATCAGTAATTGATGTTACCCAGGCATTAATAAAAACAAACAAAAGACCAAGGGCTTTGAACAGACCGACTACAAATCCCTTCCTCTCACCTGCTTACATTCCACTCTTGGCTATTGTGATGTCACCATCTCACTAATTCTCCACTTAGCACAGAGTCTGCCAGTCTAGCAGAACTTGCATTTCCTAATATTAAAAAAAGAAAGCATCTGCTTAGACAGCAAGTTCCTTCAGGCATGGACTGTCTTTTTGTAAGGTGTTTGTACAGTGTTTAACACAAAAAGGTCCTGGCCTATGATTGGGGTTCTTAGGTACTACAGCGATACAAATAACTATTAGTAATAATAATGTAAAGAATAATGAGTTAATACCAGGATCCAATGACTTTGCACATCAGTCTGGAGGCTCCTCACTGCATTGCGCACAGTTCTTTGTACAGGACTGTAAAGGCACCACATTTACAAAATGCAAAAGACACAGTGGGTTCAGTTTTGCCCTCAGTTATATCTGTACAAGCCTATGGAAAAGAAAAGAGTCATCTGTTATGTGAGGACCGCAGTTGTTATTCTAAGGCAGTTTCTCTCAACCGGTCAGTCACGACCCCTGAGGGGAGTCAGGAAAGAATCAGTAGGGGAATCACAATGTACTGAAATTTGTATTACAATCTAAACAAATGAAAATCCCACTCTGCCATTCCTGCACACCCTTACCCTCCAAGGTCAAGAATTCTCGGTCAACCTCTCAAACCAAGCACACTGATAAATTATATAAGCCTAGCATTTTAATCATTGCTATTTTAAGAATCAACTTCAGGGAGTCACATTTTTTTACTTGGAATAAGGGGTTGCTAGTCTGAACAGGCTGAGAAACACTGTTGTAGAGCAAAACTTCTATGTGGAGCTGCTGGGGTCCATCACACGATGCCACAAGGCCACAGAACATATCTATAAGGGCAGGGAGGGAAGTAGCTAGAGGCCTGATGGGGTTACATACAAGTGAGAGGTAAATTGGGTGAGGCATGTTAGCAGAATCCAGGTATTAAGCAAGGCTAGGAGGCTGACAGAGATCTAGGACTACTTCTTTACCAAGCCACTTAAAGAAAGGTTCAAGTTGCAATCAGGATAGGGATGAGGTTCAAACCTTTACCTGGCCCTAATTATAGCCTTAACTTTTCATTTTACTACACAGAGAGGAAGGCACTTGTGGTTAAGGCGCTAGATGACTCAGAACACCTGTTTTCAGTTCCCAGATCTGCCCCAGACTTGCTGTGTCAGGCTGGGACACTCAGTCACTGTGTGCTTCAGCCTTATCATACACATAAGAATACTTCTTGTCTTCACTGTAATATAAATGATAATAGCTATTTAAATTGGCACACTTGCTCTCAAAGTTGTATTGAGAATTTATTTTCAATGAGCCATGAAATCTAGCTCAAGTTATTTTGTTTTGTTTTTTAATTCCAAACACTCAGCTGTCCCTGAAAAATGTAGTAGTTCAGAGCAGACTTGGTTAGCAAACAGCGCTTGGCTGACCAGTGGCTTGTGAATCCCACACTACATTTCTTTTTCTAAAATTACAAAAGAGCTGTGTGAGTTTTGCTGAGATGGGTCAGACCATCAGCCTTTAACTGGCTAATTAAAGGAAATCCCCAGCAGTGATGACCTTATTCTCATAGGGTTTTACCATAATTTCAGACACATGTGGTATATTCCATCTTTCCTCTTTCTGATGCAATGAGGTCTACGTTATTGAAACACTCTGTTGCTGATTTACTAATTATCCTTTGTTATCAGAATTGGTCTGACCGTATCTATCTTCATTGCTGTTCCCTTGGCTCTGTTCCTTCAAGAGCATTCCCTTCCACTCCCATGTAGTATATACATTCAAGAGCTTGTTTGGGTTATGAGTCAGAAGATAAGACTGCCTCCTGATCTGTAACTGGAATGCGTCTGGAGGTGAGATATAATCGCCAATATTCTTTACAATAATTGTTACTTTCTTTACAAGAGGGTGAGTTGAGTGATCAATATCTAAAAGCAGTAGATATACTCTCATCATTTGCCTTTACCTGTGAACACAGGCCTCAACTCTCAGTGCAAGTTTCACAGTCTTACTTTACACACTTTTCCATTTTCTGAACACTCCCTGCCCTCACTTATCTTCTACTATCGCCTTTTGGGCCATGGAGGAAAAGTGGTTGTTTTCCTATCGCATACACTATTTCAGATCATGCAGGATGAGCACTAGACTATTATATCAATACATTTAGTATATTTTTAAGAACAGCACATAAACACTTCCAGAAAAGTGTAGTTTATACTTTGTGTGTTTAGTGTTCCCTCTTTCACTAATAAGAGGTTATGCTTAAATGGAAAATCGCACCAACAGGCTCCATAATTCTTCACCTCTCCTCTATGCAAACACTTGGTACCTGGGGTTTATTATAGGCTACAGGGCAAAATTCTTTCCAAGTTAGGCCTTGTTAAAATATTGACAGCACGTAACTGTTCAGTGACAAGAATGTCAGTTTTGCACAGCAGCTGTCTGGGTCCCCGGGAGTAAGATTTGTTTTAGAAACACCACGTATTAGTGTTTCTAAAGTGAATGGATTTTTTTCAGGCTGTCCAGTCTGCAGGAAACTTCACAAATTTGGTTTAATTTTTATTTCACAGCAAAATCAAACGTCAAAATAGCAAAATTTCCCAAGAACTGGAAATCTTGTGCTACTGCTACTACTGACAGGTCACAAAAGAATGTTAAAATAATAAAAATGAAAAAAATAAATTTCAAAATTAAAATTGTTCTGAAAGGAAATTTTCAGAATTTGTTTTTTGGGAAACTTCAAACTTTTGTTTTCAGTCCAATTTGGAATTAAAACAATTTCAAAATTTCCTGGGAAATAGACATTCCAAATTTTGACCAGCTTTACTTATGTGAACATACCCTATTATAATAAATAGATTAGGCCAGAAAACAAAAATGTCATGTCATGAATATTTGAGGTTTTGGTACATTGTTCCATTCCAATGCATAATGAAATCAAGCCATGACCCAGTGGTTATGGCACTCCCCTGGGTTGTGGGAGAGCCAAGTTCAATTCCGAGATTTGGAGCAGGGACTTGTACTTGGGTATCTGACATTCAGGTGAGTGTCCTAATCACCAGCCTATTCTGGCCTGGGTCTGTCTGTCTCTCCACAGATACTACACAAAAGATGTTAAATCAGTTCAGAGACTATTAGGATTTGTAAACCATTTGATAACATTTCTTTCAAGGCTCTCAGATGTGCGTGAATCTCTGAGGTGACTACTGGACATTGAAACAATATGGAGATGGTTACTTCAACATCATGCAGCCGTTATACATATAAAGGAGCTGGTGACCAACTATCCCACCCTGAAATAGTACAGTGTGAATGAATGGACAACCATCCAATGTGATGCCAGTGAGAAGGCAAAAGGTACAGCCAGTAGCTTTCACATCAAGGGCACTATCACCAGTGGAATAATGATACACCTAAGTTGAAAAAGCATGTCTTGCAATAGTGTGTGAAGAGTTTGATGAGTATATTCAAGAGCGGTACATTTGAGTACCATTTGACTAGATAATGACCACAAATGGCTTCAGAGCATTTGAAAAAAAAACCAAACCCTCCTACTGCTAGTGGTCCCAAAATTCCTCCAGCACATGCTGTTGAAACTGCAATGTCATAACTTAGATGTACACTACAAGAGAAGCATGGAGATGTACATAGCTGACTTATGTAGAGCAGTCTTGCAACATGAAAATATGGCAATTGAACAAGACTAACACCCACCTGACAGAAATGCAGGAATCCCAGAAAGACATAGAAAGCATCCATCAAGCCAATTATGTGCCAGTTTCAAGGCAGGGGCTGGAATTAAACAAGACAAAGATGTACACATGGTCATGTCTGTCATTCTGTCAAGATGGCCAGACAGAGGGAAGACCCATCTGCCTCTCAAAAATACTGGAACAATCGAGATGAACTGAGCATACAAGATAGTATCATATATAAAAGGATATGATTGTCAGGATAAAATTAAACAAATCACAGAACCGTCATGGTGAGGGGGAGAAAGGAAAAATCAGAGTATGGTCACAGCGGGGCTGAAACCTCACGTACTGCCACCAGGGTTGAAGATGAAGTAGTCACAGAGGTCTGTTATAGTCACAGAATCCATGACTTCCGTGACCAAATCATATATAAAGGCAGTCAAATCATAATACCTAGATCACTGAGAACCAAAACACTCAAGAATAGGTCAGAGCCATTCTGGAATTGAAACCTGTATCTAGAAAGCCAGAGACACTGCAAACTGGCCAAACTTGACCTAGGAAATCCAGGACCTGGCGATCAGTTGCTATAGGTGTGGGGAAATGGAGGCCAAGCAGCAAAAAGACACATAGCATCCCTGACAGACCTTGAAGCAAAGTAGTAATGGACCTTTTCACCACAAAACCATACAAACTACCTCATTACTGTAGACTACTATTCAGACAAGAGGGAGAACTAGACAGACTGTCAGACACTACCACAGTGACCTTCATAGCCAAAACATTGAAGCATTTCAGGAGGTAATGTATTCCAAATTGTGGCCTTTTGTCTAAAACTACAGTTTACTTACAAGTGAGTTTTTGCAACTTACCCAGGAACGGGTATTCAGTCACATCACATCATCATCATCATAGCACAGCTGGTCAAATGGCAAAGCCGAATCAGTAGTTAAAATTGTTAAGACTCCATTGAAGAAAGCTTCAAAAAGGAAAGAAGCTATATGGCAAGCCATTCCTGGATGGAGAGACAGTCCCACAGATGGCCTTATGGGCAGCCTAGTATAATGCCTGAAATGAGACAAGTGTGTTCGTTGATGCCTGTAGCCCCAGCATGACTAAAACTAGTGGAGTACTAAAGGAAAAAGTAAAACACACACAAAAAGGCCAAATCCTGCTATGACTGACGAGCTAAATACCTACACTAGAACTGGAAGACCCTGTCAGGATTAAATTATTTCCTCAAGACAAATCACACATTCGGAAGTAAGCTACAAGTGTGAAATCCTAGTTCATGTAACATAGCAGTGGATATACATATATTGCACTGAAACTATGCAGGTACTTGCCTACTACAAACACAGGACAAAAACATGGATGAGGAGGACTGTGAAATAAGCATTCCGGTGAGACCTGATCAGCAGGACTTGGAAGGAACACAGTGACAAGTGACTGATAGATATTGAAACAACTTTCCAAATATCACACCACCAGAAGCACTAAGTGCTAGGCAGGTTCCTGCCATCACATGAAAAAACTCACTCTCCAACATCAAATCTGCAAGATGTACACAAGCCGTTGTACAATACCAAATGGTGAAAGAACAACCCTCCCAAACCCAAAGTAAAATACTTCAATTCCAAAACAGGTTCATAGTTAAACAAAAAGTTGGAGTTTCTCTCTCTCTCTCTCTCTCTCTATATATATATATATATAAAAACAGAGAGAGAGACCCGCAATTTTAAGGGATTGTAATAGAACGTTAAACATGTAAGTAGGCTATGATATTCATGTGGACTTAAATTATCAGTCTTAGATGTGATGGAAGAGACAATAGACAGCTTCCCAATAGGGGGTGTTATGGTATTATAGTATGCTTATGAATAGGATAATGTCTAGGAACTTAGACAAGTCAACTTTCAGTGCTTGATGGGAGAGAATAGTACATAGGGAGGAAGGAATAAAGCTTGAATATTGCATTGTTTTGACTTTTTAATGCTTTATCACTGAACAAAATAGTCTGCTATAAGCTTCTGCTTGACTCTTAAAAGACAGAGTTGCAAAAATAGCATCTCTTGTTCTGCAGAATTCAGACTGTGTAGTAACCATTAATTTATGGAAAAATCCTTGAAGACAACAAAAATAAAACACTGCAGGTTCACATTATCCGATCTCTACAGCACTAACGGGCTATTTTTTTTTGTCTTCTCTAAAGGTAGTTTGTTCATACTGAATAGAAATTTGACAGTTTAATTTAAAATGGAAAGATATTCAAAACCAGCTGATCAACTATGTTTTTTGATTTCAGAAGTGCAGACCTTCAGAAAATGAAGAAGCTAGTTAAAGAAGTCAACTGGACTGAAGAGCTCAAGGACTTAAACTCAATAAGTTTATGGAGGAGATTTTGGCAATTAATTGATGTTTAAATATTCATGGTAAATAGGCCTAATGGCCTGTGATGGGATGTTAGATGGGTTGGGATCTGAGTTACTTCAGAGAATTCTTTCCTGGGTATCTGGCTAGTGAATCTTGCCCATATGCTCAGGGTTCAGCTGATTGCCATATTTGGGATCGGGAAGGAATTTTCCTCCAGGGCAGATTGGAAGAGGCCCTGGAGTTTTTTCACCTTCCTCTGTAGCATGGGGCATGGGTCACTTGCAGGAGGATTCTCTGCTCCTTGAAGTCTTTAAACCATGATTTGAGGACTTCAATAGCTCAGACATAGGTGAGAGGTTTATCACAGGAGTGGGTGGGTGAGATTCTGTGGCCTACATTATGCAGGAGGTCAGACTAGATGATCATAATGATCCCTTCTGACCTTAATATATATGAAACGTAGAGGAGATAATTAGTTTGTTTAACTCATTTGAATAAATTCCATATGAAATTTTCATCCCCAGCAAAAGGAAAAATCTTGCAGGGAAAGGATCCAGACTCAATGGGATTAAGAACTACCTCTAAGAGAATATTACTAAGAAGAGAGCCTACAGAGAATGGGAAAAAGTTTGATCAACAAAGAAAGCTATATCAGAGATTAGAAAGTGTAGGACTAAAGAATTGTTAAAAGTCAAGCTGAATTAGTTCTTGCCAAGGAAATTAAAATAAAGATTTTTTTTTTTTTAGTTATTGTCACATGTTCTTGAGGCAGTTTCTCTAGAAGCCCTACTTTCTCCTAACTGGTCTCCCTCTATTTATCTGAAATTAGCCTAGTCCATCAATTTAACCTAAAATAAGTCAATTAAACTCCAGGGTTTGTAATCTTCCTTTCTTTCCCTGACAGTTTCTTAGCAGTAGCCTGGCATAGAGCTATAACCTCTCTGTTATCCAAAAACCTTTTCCCTCCTCATAGAATCATAGAATATCAGGGTTGGAAGGGACCCCAGAAGGTCATCTAGTCCAACCCCCTGCTCGAAGCAGGACCAATTCCCAGTTAAATCATCCCAGCCAGGGCTTTGTCAAGCCTGACCTTAAAAACCTCTAAGGAAGGAGATTCTACCACCTCCCTAGGTAACGCATTCCAGTGTTTCACCACCCTCATAGTGAAAAAGTTTTTCCTAATATCCAATCTAAACCTCCCCCACTGTAACTTGAGACCATTACTCCTTGTCCTGTCATCTGCTACCATTGAGAACAGTCTAGAGCCATCCTCTTTGGAACCCCCTTTCAGGTAGTTGAAAGCAGCTATCAAATCCCCCCTCATTCTTCTCTTCTGCAGGCTAAACAATCCCAGCTCCCTCAGCCTCTCCTCATAACTCATGTGTTCCAGACCCCTAATCATTTTTGTTGCCCTTCGCTGGACTCTCTCCAATTTATCCACATCCTTCTTGTAGTGTGGGGCCCAAAACTGGACACAGTACTCCAGATGAGGCCTCACCAATGTCGAATAGAGGGGAACGATCACGTCCCTCGATCTGCTCGCTATGCCCCTACTTATACATCCCAAAATGCCATTGGCCTTCTTGGCAACAAGGGCACACTGCTGACTCATATCCAGCTTCTTGTCCACTGTCACCCCTAGGTCCTTTTCCGCAGAACTGCTGCCTAGCCATTCGGTCCCTAGTCTGTAGCTGTGCATTGGGTTCTTCCGTCCTAAGTGCAGGACCCTGCACTTATCCTTATTGAACCTCATCAGATTTCTTTTGGCCCAATCCTCCAATTTGTCTAGGTCCTCATCTGTCTCTGTTCTCCTTCCTTTATAGCTGGGCTTGTTTTCCTTATTGGTCCCAGCTGTAGGTGCATGCCTCCATGATTGTCAGTTCTGGCAGCTGTGCTGGGGTAGGGTCAACCTGCTTGCTTATAAGTGCAGAAGATTCACCTCTTCTTTCTAACTCTGTTCAGCATTGGGTTTGCAAAGCCCATTTAGGCTAGAAATTAGTTCTAACCATCTGAGGAACGAACTTCTGGAATGGCCTCCCAATAGAAGTTGTGGGGACAAACTACTTAAGTAGTTTTAAGATATATTTATCCAGTTCTATGAGTAGGATTGTATGATGGAGTTCCCTTCAGTAGCAGCAGAGGACTGAGTTTGGTGGCCTAGGAAATCCCTTGTGGCCTGTATTTTATGTTCCTAAATCTCATGCTTTGGAGTTTCTGCTGGTTACCTGTAGGGGTCAGGAAGGAATTTTTCTCCTCTAATGTATTTGGGGGGTGGGGTTTGTTTTTTTGGTCTTGCTTGGTTTTTTTGTTTGTCCTTCAAAGCACCAGAGATGGCCACAGCTAGAGATGGGACTGGAGCGGGTAGGCCAATGCTCTTAGACAGTACAGAAAACTCTTTTTCTCAACTACTTGGCTGATTAGTCTAACTCGTATGCTCAGGATCAGTTCTAATGAATTTCTCATTTTTGAATTTTTTTGGAAAAAAGTCAAAACAGGATCTTTCAAAAACCTTTTCAAAATGAAAGATTTTTTTGTTCAAAACTTTTTTATTTAGAAATTAGTTATTTTTTTACATTTTGTTCAACCTTAAATTAGTTTCAAAACATTCACAATTTTTCAGATTTTTGGCTCACAAAAATTGAGATTTCAACTTTTTGTACCAGTTTGGAACTGGAAAAATGTTCAAAATCTTGAAAATCCTCCCAGGATGAGGAAAACTGCCCAGTTCTAGTTTCCTGACTAGTTCTAGTTATTGACACTGGTGCAAAATGAGTTCAAAGCCATACCATCAGCATGAGCAAGTAGAGAATTCTGATTCAGTAGCACTTAGCGCTCAGTTTGCGTAGGTGTCAATCATTATTTTGCATATTGTATGGTGGAGAATCAAGTTTCTATTCTTTAAGGACCAGTTCTTGCCAAGTACCCCCCATGCAGACACACAACCCTCATGGCAGCCGAAATGTCCCATTGCTGGAATGCAGAGTTGTGGGCATGGAAAATCTATGAAGGAGGGTGCTTTGTCCCATGCGTGCTCTGGAGCTGTGCTCTATAGAGGCTTGTTCCAGTTCTCATTGAAGTCAGTGAGGAAACACCCTTTGACTTCAGTGGGAGCAGGAGTAGGACTTAGGACTCTATCCACGCTAGTATGGAGGAGGGTTGGAGTGGATCAATGGAGGGCAAGGGCTGGCCATACACCATTTTAAATAGACATTCCAAAAAATCAATGGAAGTTCAGGGCACACCAGGTATATTCAGTATAAGACCTGGGTGTCTATTAGACATACTTGTTCCATTCCACTGCACCAAGGAAATTGTGGAGATTATTGATATTGGCATTTAATTATTTGACCAACTAAACATCATTGAGTCAGAGTTTCAGGCCAGAAGGGGCCTCTGGATCATCTAGTCTGAAGGCCTGTGTATTACAGGCCATCATCACTACTCAGCGCCCACACTAAACCCAGAATTAGTCCAAAGTGTTACAGGAAAGGGACCAAATGTTCCTGCTGCATGGATTTGTATAGCACCTAAACATAATGGGGCCCTGACCCTGAGTAAAGCTTTTGGGCATTATTATTCTTATTTGAATTACCATCACACCTAAGAGCCCTAGTCATGGACCAGGACCCCATTGTGCTAGATGCTGTACAAATTACTCCTCCTACCAATACATTGTTTTATTTCTTTGCTCTTTCTAATATGCTTTGTCAAGAGTAAATTGTGGGACAGATCCTCCAGCCCAGCCAAGCTGCACTGGTTGCAGTGTCATTTCACACACTTCTATAAATGCAGTCACCCTACAGTTCTGTCCAGTTCTCATGAATATAATGCCCTGTTTTGGGGGGTGGTAGGAAGACAGATACAACAAAATGGTAAACAAGAGCTGCAAGTCTGCTCAAATGGGGGTTTATAAATGCACACAGTAAACATTGTGGAGAGAAACAACAGGGTTGGTCCTCAAGGACCTGGTTTGTTCCACTGGCATTCCAGCTGGTTCTTCAACAGGAACAACATTCAAAGAATATCCACAGGAATACAGCTGGAGCCTTAACAATCCTCAAGTGTAGAAGACAGAGGGCTAGAGCTGAATTTAATCTGCTCCAGAGAATGTTGTCAGTGACATCAGGAAGTGGTAGTTTAATAAGGGAATTGATAAGATTTGTAATAAGTCTAACAGACAATTGACCCAGGGTCAAACTCTAACATTAATGGATTGAGACAGAAGGGATTTCTAACCTGTCTTTTCCTGTAATTGCCACTAGCAGACAAGGAAACTATACTGCGAGGAGGGCAAAGGTGACATTAAGGGGAAGTTGAAGTAAACCTTTATGGAAAATGAATAGCTTTGTCTACTGTTTCTAATGCTTTGCAGGGTCAATGGCATTGCTATGACTTAGCACTTGGGACATCAGACCACTGGCTTCTGGGAGCAAGGAAGTGAACCAATCATTCTCTGACTCTAGCCCAGATTAGCCCCTTATATGGAAAAATCCATTGGAGAGAGTTGTAGAGCTGTAGAGAAGGAAGTCATTGAGAATTCCCTAACTGAGATACTCACACACTTTATCCCATTAGGGAAGGCAGGATTTTTACACACGTGCACACGGGCGCACGTTCCTGGAAGAGCCATGGGAGGTCTGGACCATCTGCCACAGAGGCCCTGTGATTTTCATTGACTCTGACTTCTTGTGACTTCCTGATTCCCCATTACAGTAATCACTGGAGTCATGTGATGGGGGTATTAACTTTTAGGATCCAAGTCATGTGACCAGAACCACCGGAAGATGAAGTCCCATTTCTTACCCTCACTCTTGTGTATTGCACCTTTATTATAGGGCTCTCTGCCCTGGCAGCATTGATCCATTGGAGTCATGTTGCTAGAGCTCTCTGCTGGCCATGGCAGTCTCCAGGGGAATGAGCAGCCTATCTTTTCACCTAATTTGTATAGGGCTGGTGAGGGAACAATGTATACCCCCTTCTGCCTGTGTGTTCTTCAACTCCAGTTCGTACACATTCCTAAAGATGAGCTGAAAAGCATCTGATATACCAGAACTCACATTTAGGATTCTATGTCTCCTGGACCAGAGCTATTGCTACTACTTAAAACAGGACAGGAAGTTGCAGTTCCCAAATTCCATCATTGCACTGCTTTGAGGGGGCTGTGTACTGACAGCAGCAGGCCTCTCCAGGTAAGTAGGGTTAATAAGTTTGAGCAAAATGACATGTTTTGTGTGTCATTTAAGAACTACAAAGTTTCAGTGGGTTTTTTATCTTAAGCATTTTAAATTATTTCCCCAAAACATTTCATTTCATTTGGAAAGAATCTGTGTCTCAAATATTATTTACACTGAAGATAGGGACAGAATAAAAGGAGGACAAACTAAAGCAAAAGCAGATATATTTGGCAGGTTATTTGTTATACTCATGCTTGGTTTGAAATTTGTCTCTGTGACATCCAAAAACACCATGTACCATTTAGAAAATTCAAAATCAGTGAAGATTTTTGGCAATGTTTTGTCATTAGATAAGATGGCTAAACATTAACTTATTTTTTGTTGCAATCCCTAATCAGAGATTTCCATTCATGAAGTGCTCTGTACTCTGAACCTTGAGTTAATATGTCTTCATTTTACAGGAAAAGCTTTGCTCACATAGCCTTGGTTTTTTCAGCCTTTACAATATGACCTCTTTTGCTTCTGCGTCAGGTCCAGTGCTTTGCTTGTCCAGTATGACTGTGATTTCTGAATGAAGCAAACCATTCTGAAGGATGGAATTTAAAAGACTCAGAAATGAAAGCACTGGGATTCTGAAGACAGGTTAGACTGTAAATTGTTTCAAATCTCCTTACATGTCTGAAAGAAACCTGAATACTACAGTTCATCCAGGAAAACAACCCAAGCAATAGAGTACTAGCAACCCTGTAAGACATTCAAGATCCCTTCTCCAGCACGATATCAACTGGAAAATGTTGCTCATCCAGGGTTTTGGACAGCACATTAATATGATCTGTTTTTTAAAAAAAAGCATAGAAGGAGGCAGTCACCTCAATAGTCCCATTTATCAGTACTGAGCATCAAAAAGAGAAATATAAGTAGGACACAATACTAGCTGGGTTGATATATTTACGCAAACAAATGGAATGCTTTTCATGAGAATTTAGGAATTAATAATATTGTACAATATTCTTGAATACACAAACTCATCCTTGGTAAAAGGGGAACTTTGCTAAAAAAGAAGTCCAAAGCCCTACTATCCCTAGCTGAACCAGTTGAGCTGAGTGTTGAGTAGATGCCAGGGGTGAGAATCTTCTTTCCTTGGGTTCTGAAGAAAGTCTGTAGCTCAATGGCTGGATTACCCTCCCCAGTCTGACTTGCCTTGGAAGGATTAGATTTTTATTAAGTGTCAATAAAAGTTGATTTCACCATATGCACACAAACTGATGGAAAATATTTCCATCAATAATAACTGAAATGGATAGGCAAAGAAAAATGCTGCTTGAGAATTTCAGTGCTGAGATGTAGGTGGCCAGGCCTAGTGGTTAGCATAGGGCAGAGGGACTGGGTTCCTATGCCAGCCAGGGTTCAGAATCAGGAGGTCAGGAGCTGAGGTTAAGAACCTAGAGTCAGATATCAGGCATCAGGCTTAATCAGGAAATGAGGAGGTCAGCAAAGAAGAGGAGCAGGTAGCGCTGGGTGAGCAGTCCAAAGCAGGGTGGAGCCCAGCTATACTGATGACGACTTCTTCTTACTATTTCTAGCTCAGAAAGGGGGAGTGGGCCTATCAGGACCTTTGGTGTTCCACCAATTAGGGCTCAGTGGTGGAGCTGTCTATCTGCACTGGGTTGCAAGGCATCCTGATTCTAGCTGGTGTCAGTAAGCTATTGCATGGAGGTTTGGAGCATAGTAACTCCCAAGACCACTACAGACTTGGGTTCAAGACCCCCAGGTCATGATATTATTAGAATTTGAATTAAGACTACTTACTTTGTATAGTTTGACATGTGATGTTGACAGTTTTGTGTTTTAACAGTTATAAAGCTTTAACTTTTTGAATCTCCATGTCTACAGTCATTAAATTGTCTGTCTGACTCTGCCCATTGTCTGACCCTCCCATACATTCCTACAATTATGAAAATGTAAGTAGATGCAAATAGACAAAGCTTTAAACCCATAATTTTGCACATCTGTAAAAATTTAATTGATACACATAGAAAAATAGGCTTAAAATAAACATTGATATCTGTCGAAATTATAACAAAATGAAAACCGAATTCTGACAAGCCTAGCTAGGACATAGTCCTCCCAACAACAGGACTCCTGACCCAGCCTTCCCAGGCTCCAGCCCCACCCGCTGTGCAAGGAATCCCCACAAACCAGGGCTCTGCACTGTACAGTGTGTGCATCTACCTCCTCATCAATTCCTGTGATCCTTTTATCCA
Organism: Caretta caretta; assembly: GCF_965140235.1. Taxonomy (NCBI): domain Eukaryota; kingdom Metazoa; phylum Chordata; order Testudines; family Cheloniidae; genus Caretta; species Caretta caretta. Next base: position 44,349,786 of record NC_134210.1, on the reverse strand, counting down.
CAAGTGAGCAGCGGTGGTTTGGCTGCCAAGGGACCCTCTCCAGCCTTGGAAGCAGGAGCAGTATTTGTTCTTTTTCCAATCACAAAAGGTCAGGAAATGAAAAAGTGAAGGTTCCAGTAGCAATGTTAAGTCAGTCCTATTGCTTATCCCGCATGTGTGAGGGTATTATATACCCACTCATATCCGTTGAGTGACACATTTAGCTAGACCAATAGGAACAGAAGATACTAATGCAGCATGACCAACATTGCGCTAATGGTTTTACCATTTAAATTAAGAGATTTTGAAAAACCCCCACAATCTCCTTGAACCAGCATGTACATGCATAACTAGAGGCATGTGCATGAATACTTAAGTGTGCCACTGAGACTTACATTGCCTATTTTGCATACCCAAATGCAATTTTGAAATGATCGTGCTGTATCTCTGTTCAATCACCTTTCCCCCCAAGCCGAGATAAGGACCTAGGTCACAGTTACCATCCATATTCAACAAAGTATGTAAGCGCATGCTTAACTTTAGCATTAGCACTGACTTTAGTGGGACAAGCACATGCTCAAGGTGATGTACATCCTAAAGTGCTTTGCTGAGTAAGGATTGACATAAGCATGTGCTTAAGTGTTTTGCTGAATCAGGGCCCTTCCATATGTCATTTCTCAGAGCTCAGCGTTTTGGCTGTTGCTTGGTTAAAAACAAAACTGTTAGAATTTTATTTTACAACAGGAAAAGCATATTTTCCATAACTCAGAAACAACTGAAGGGATTTAGCTGAAGAATTCCATAATAATTCAGCTTTCAGCAGAAAAACAAACAAACATTTTCAGTTCAAAAAAATGAATGTTTTGGAAAGTTGTGAAATGTAAAAACAAAAGCAAAACTGTCTTGCAGCCTTAATAGTTATGGTATCCAGTATGCTGAAGCTGCTGTGGTATTCAGCTTTTCTTACATGTGCTCTCAATCAGTAAACACTTTAGCAGAGATGCCTCCAACACTGCAAGCTTTTTGAGGCAGAGATTGTCTTTAGTTTTGTACAGCACCAAGCACACTGATGGCACAAAAACAATATAGTACAAATTGAGTTCATTCCCAACTAAACACACACACCACCACTGACTTCAATGAAATTGCACTAGGGTTGAATTTGGTCCTACATAAAGCCCAGAGAATTCTCTTTATTTAAGATCCTTGAATTTTACAAATCTCCACCAGTGTACGACCCAACTGTCACTGTCCAGGGCAACTGCACCTGTATTTCCCCTTCATGGTCCAGCCAGGGCATTCAGTCTCTGGCTTCCAGCTCCCCAGCTGTTGCCTCTCTTGGGTGAAGATCCACATATGTCTCCCTTCTGACAGGTATTTCCAGGCTCCACAAGTCCCTTCCTTGACTGTGTTACTCCATCAAAGACAGTCTGCCTAAACAGACCTGCCTGTAATTGCTACAGCTATAAGTACCACTCAAGACTAAAGTAGGCTTGCTTAGAAAGTCCTAAGTAAAATGAATTACAGAGAAAACAAAAACAATGAAAGATCCTCCCCCACTGCAACTTGATGCCATTGCTCCTTGTTCTGTCATCTACCACCACTGAGAACAGCCTAGCTCCATCCTCTTTGGAACCCCACTTCAGGTAGTTGAAGGCTGCTAGCAAATCCCCCCTCACTCTTCTTTTCTATCATACTAAATAAGCCCAGTTCCCTCAGCCTCTCCTCATAAGTCATGTGCTCCAGCCCACTAATCATTTTTGTTGCTCTCCGCTGGACTCCCTCCAATTTGTCTGCATCCTTTCTGTAGTGGGGGCCCCAAAACTGGATGCAGTACTCCAGATGTGGCCTCACCAGTACCAAATAGAGGGGAATAAACACTTCCCTCGATCTGCTGGCAATGCTCCTACTAATGCAGCCCAATATGCTGTTAGCCTTCTTAGCAACAAGGGCACACTGTTAACTCATATCCAGCTTCTCATCCACTCTAATACCCAGGTCCTTTTCTGCAGAACTGTTGCTTAGCCAGTCTGTTCCCAGCCTGTAGCAGTGCATGGGATTCTTCTGTCCTAGGTGCAGAACGCTGCACTTGTCCTTGTTGAACCTCATCCGATTTCTTTTGGCCCTTCCAACGGTGGCCAGTGCCAGATGTTTCAGAGGGAATGAACAGAACAGGGCAATGCATCCCCTGTCATCCAGTCCCAGCTTCTAGCAGTCAGAAATTTAGGGACACACACAAAGAGTGGGGTTGTGTCTCTGACCATCTTGGCTAATAGCCATTGATGGACCTATCCTCCATGAACTTATCTTATTATTTTTCTAATCCAGTTATACTTTTGGCCTTCACAACATCCCCTGGCAACAAATTGCACAGGTTGACTATTCTGTGGGAAGAAGTACTTCACCCTGGTCTACATTACAGAGTCAGGTTGATGCAAGGCAGCTTACGTTGAACTAATTCTGTAAGCGTCTCCACTAAAATTTCGCTCCCGGCAACATAACTCGCCAACTACATCAACTTAATAACTCCACCTCCATGAGAGGCATCAAGTCAGTGTCAATGTAGATAGGTCAATGCAGTGTCAGTGTAGACATTGTGTTGCTTACATTGACTGTTGCTGGCTTTCAGAACCATGACCTAATGCCCCACACTGACAGTTCAATCAGTGCAAGAGCTCCTGGTGAGGACGCACACAACAGACAAAAGAAGCAATTTGTAGACATGCACAAGGAATGTAAATTACTGCAGTGTCCGTATGCCAACAGAAGTTAGGTTGACTTAATTTTGTAATGTATACATGGCCTTCTTTATGTTGGTTTTAAACCTGCTGTCTATTAATTTCATTGGTGACCCCCTGATTCTTGTGTTATGTAAAGGGGTAAATCATAGAATTATAGGACTGGAAGGGACCTCAGGAGGTCTTCTAATCCAGTCCCTGGCTCTCAAGGCAGGACTAACTATTATCTAGGCCATCCCTGACAGGTATCTGTCTAACCTGCTCTTAAAAATCTCCAATCACGGAGATTCCACAACCTCCCTAGGCAATTTATTCCAGTGCTAAACCACTCTGACAGTTAGGAACTTTTTCTTAATGTCCAACCTAAACCACCCTTGCTGCAATTTAAGCCCACTGCTTCTTGTCCTATCCTCAGAGGTTAACGAGAACAATTTGTCTCCCTCCTTCTTATAACAACCTTTTTGTACTTGAAAACTGTTATGTCCCCATGAGTCTTCTCTTCTAAACAAACCCAATTTTTTCATCTTCCCTCCATAGGTCATGTTTTCTAGACCTTGAATAATTTTTGTTGCTCTTCTCTGGACTTCCTCCAATTTGTCCACATCTTTCCTGAAATGTGGTGCCCAGAACTGGATGCAATACTCCAGTTGAGGCCTAATTAGAGCAGAGTAGAGCAGAAGAATTACTTCTTGTGTCTTGTTTACAACACTCCTGCTAATACATCCAAGAATTATATTTGCTTTTTCCCCCCAACAGTGTTACACAGTGTTGAGTCATATTTAGCTTATGATCCACTATGACCCGGAGATCCCGTTCTGCAGTACTCCTTCCTAAGCCATCATTTCCCATTTTGTGCAACTGATTATTCCTTCCTAAGTGGAGTAATTTGCATTTGTCCTTATTGAATTTCATCCTATTTACTTCAGACCATTTCTCCAGTTTGTCCAGATCATGTCCAGGCATAGCGAGCAGATCGAGGGACGTGATCGTTCCCCTCTATTCGACATTGGTGAGGCCTCATCTGGAGTACTGTGTCCAGTTTTGGGCCCCACACTTCAAGAAGGATGTGGATAAATTGGAGAGAGTCCAGCGAAGGGCAACAAAAATGATTAGGGGACTGGAACACATGAGTTATGAGGAGAGGCTGAGGGAGCTGGGATTGTTTAGCCTGCAGAAGAGAAGAATGAGGGGGGATTTGATAGCTGCTTTCAACTACCTGAAAGGGGGTTCCAAAGAGGATGGCTCTAGACTGTTCTCAATGGTAGCAGATGACAGAACGAGGAGTAATGGTCTCAAGTTGCAGTGGGGGAGGTTTAGATTGGATATTAGGAAAAACTTTTTCACTAAGAGGGTAGTGAAACACTGGAATGCGTTACCTAGGGAGGTGGTAGAATCTCCTTCCTTAGAGGTTTTTAAGGTCAGGCTTGACAAAGCCCTGGCTGGGATGATTTAACTGGGAATTGGTCCTGCTTTGAGCAGGGGGTTGGACTAGATGACCTTCTGGGGTCCCTTCCAACCCTGATATTCTATGATTCTATGATTCTATGATTTTGAATTTTAATCCTATTCTCCAAAAGCATTTGCAACCCTTCTACCTTGGTGTCATCTGCAAACTTTATAAGTGTACTATCTATGCCATTATCTAAATAATTGATGAAGATATCAAACAGAACCAGATCCAGAACTGATACCTGCGGGACCCCACTTGTTATGCCTTTGAACCCTTGAACATGACTGAACCACTGATAACTACTCTCTGGGAATGGTTTTCCAACCACTTATGACCCATCTTATAGTAGCTCTATCTAGGTTGTATTTCCCTAGTTTGTTTATGAGAAGGTCATGCAGAACAGTATCGAAAGTCTTACTAAAGTCAAGATATACCACATCTACAGCTTCCCCCCATCCACAAGGGTTGGGATGAAATAACACTTCCTCATTTACTTTCTCCACACCATTCATGATTTTATAGATCTCTCGATCATATCTCCCCTTATTCATCTCTTTTCTAAGCCAAACAGAAATCCTTGGTGGCCCTGCTGCTTTTTGGAACCTTGCTTGCCTGTTCAAGGGAGCTGGGGACATGATTTGTCCCTTAAAAAAGTTTATAGGGTTTATCTGTAAATCCTCTGACTCATTCCCCATATGAGCAGATTTCTTGTACCATTTTTGATCTCAGAGACTGTCTAAATTATATTTACATGTGTTCTGGGCTTCCGCTGTGTAAGGGATTTCCAGCGTATTGAAGCAGGGCTGGATAACTGCTTAGGACTAAGCAGTATTATCTGATTTTTGTTTTAGTGTCTCAAGAATCGTAATCATACTGTACACTGCAGTAAAGCCATTACATAACTATCCATCTGTGAAAGAAGAATCCCCCATGTGTTTGGTGGCAGAAAGGGGACCAATATAAAGCTGTGTATCAGCATTATGTGAAAGTACTACAGAGCCATAGTATTACGGAGATATACCTAGATATACTCATTATATGTTCACAACAGAAGCTAAGCAGAAGGAAAAGCTAGTGATGGAGATTGATTTGTTTGAGTGAGGGTTAGTTTGGGAATGGGTTTATGGGCCATAGAAATTTTTTTTTTTAAAGAGCAAAACTGAAATACAGCAGAAGGACAAAAAACAAAACAAAACAAAACCCCACCACTACTCACTAAATAGGTCAGCTGCAATTGCAGATTCCATTCTCCTCCACATGACAAAACTCACAGCTCTCATAAAGTAAAAAAAAAATCACATGGGGCCAGACACCTTGCAGTTATGCCATTGCAACTCCTTTGAAATCAACAAGGTTACCATGGAGCATGGTATAACTTAGATCACAAATTAACCAACCAGTTGCAAAATAAAATGTAGTTGTTGATTAGCTGAATGAAATCACAAAAGGGTAAGTTGAAATATAAACACTTAGAGCCTGATTGTGATGCCCTTGCAGACAGAGGCTGGCACTTAACTCTGTGTGTGAGCCAGATGCCTTAGTTGGGAGTGCACATGGGGTAAGGTGCTACCTGCTGTGAGTAAGGGCATCACCATCAGCCCTTAATAAAGAAGAGCAAAAAGGAAGAAAAGAGAAAGGAAAAAGGAAAAGTGAGGGAGAAGCAGTTTGGTCATCTTATTGACTGACTACATTGAACCTGGTGCTTCCATCTGCAAGGGTTTGTGAGAGCCATTTTTCAATCATAGGGCACTGCCCCAGAGTTTCACTTAGTTTCAAATTAACAAAATCTGAGGTGAATCTCCATCAGAACTGCCAAGTCTTGCATTGACAAGGTGAAGCCGTAATTCAGTCCAGGTTTCATAGATTCCAAGGCCAGGAGGGACGATTGTGATCACCTAGTCCAGGGGTCGGCAACCTATGGCACGCGTGCCAAAAATGGCACACAAGCCCATTTTTAATGGCACGCTGCTGCCTGCCGGGGCAGCAGGAGCGTGCCATTAAAAATCCTGCCCGGCCCAGCCTGGCCCTTTCTTCTCTGACCCCCGTCCCCTCCCGTGGGGGCAGAGGGCAAGGGGCAGGGGCAGAAGCTTGGTCCTACCGTCTCCCCTGCCTCTTCCCGCAGTGTGCTGGGTTCCTGCCCCTCCTCCTCCTCTCTGTCCCTCCGTGCCGGCCGATCAGCCGATGGCCCTTGCAAGGGGGTGGGGGAGGAGCGGGGTCAGCGCGCTCGCTGCTCTTAGCGGAGGCAGAGAAGAAGCGGGGGCAGGGCCTTGGAGAAGGGCGGCGGTGGAAGCGGGGCATACCCTTTCCAGCCCCCTGCCGTGAGCAGCCCACACACCCAGCCCTGATCCCTGCAGCCCCGCACACACCCCAGGCCCCTGCCCTGAGCCCTGTACCCTCACACACACCCAGCCCTTTGCTTGACTCCTTCACTCCCCCCATGACCCCAGCCCTGACTCTGGCACCCCCACACATACCCAGGCCCCCCAGGCCCTGACACCTGCACCTCCTCACAGGCCCCCAGCCCTCTGCCCTGAGTCTTGCACACCCCCCCCCCACACCCAGTCCATGCACCCCCCACATCCCCACCCCCACCCTGAGCACCAAACGGGAGCTCCTGCACCCCCCCCCCCACATTCCCACCTGCACCTCTCCCACCAAATGGGAGCTGCCCAGGTAAGCTCTCCACACCCAAACCTCCTCCCCCAACCCTGAGCCCCTTCCCTCATCCTAGCTCCTGGAGAGACCCTGCACCTCAACCCCCAGCCTGCTCCTTCACCCCCAGCCCTGTGCTCAGTGCACTCCCACCCTCAGCTCAGTGCAGAGAGAGAGGAAGAGAATGGGCCAGAACCAGGGAGAAAGTAGGTAGCCATTATATGTGGACAGGACCGGGACCCCAGACCGGCAGCGGGCTGAGCGGGTCCGGCAGCTGGGATCGCGGCTGGCAGGAGCCAGCAGATGGAACCCCTGAGCAGCAGTGGGCTGAGCCGCTCTGCCCACTGCCGGTCTGGGGTCCCGGCCGCCGGCCCCGCTCAGCCTGCTGCCAGTCTGGGGTTCTGGCTGCTGGCCCCTTGCCAGCAGGGGTCCCGGCCGCAGGCTCAACCCGCTGCCGGCCTAGGTGAACGGAACCCCAGGACAGCAGCAGGCTGAGCGGGCCGGTGGCATAAGATCAACATTTTAGTTTAATTTTAAATGAAGCTTCTTAAACATTTTGAAAACCTTGTTTATTTTACAATACAACAATAGTTTAGTTATATAATATATAGACTTTTATAGAGAGAGACCTTCTAAAAACATTAAAATGTATTAGCGGCATATGAAACCTTAAATTAAAGTGAATAAATGAAGACTCGGCACACCACTTCTGAAAGGTTGCCAACCCCTGACCTAGTCAGACTTCCTGTATAACACAGGCCACAGAACTTCCCCAAAATAGTTCCTAAGGCATACTTTTTAGAAAGACATCCAATCTTGATGAGCAAATTGTCGAATTCACCACAACTCTTGGTAAATTGTTCCAGTGATTAATTACCCTCACTTTGAAAATTTTACGTGTTATTTTCAGTCTGAATTTGTCCAGCTTCAGCTTGCAGCCACTGAATTGTGCTATACCTTTGTCAACTCATTTTTGTTGGCTTGAAACTCTAAGCGCTCTCAAATCTTGGCCCAGGCTTACTGAAAGGCTTGCAAAATTCAGTAAAGCTGGCCCAAAATTCAGGTTTGTTATGAACTCAAAAACTATACTTGTTTCATCTGCTTTCAGGTTTCATGAAAAAATGGCCAGCCAGCTCGATGTGTTTGAATTCCGTGTTTGATTGTTTGTGAGGGTGATGAGTGCTGGTAGTCAGGGCCAGTGGATGGAGGCCTAGGGTGGCCACTGACACATCCCCAGAATACCGGACATTCCAGCACGTCCAGAACGGCCTGGGCTGCCCCTGTGTGTGTGACCCAATCCTCGCCAGCATGACCTTGCAGGCATGGTGCATGTGAGTTCATGCTTGTGGGGGCAGAGTGGTTCTCTGCAAAATGGTGTCCTCTGTGCAGCATGACCTCACACACACTGCCTGTGCCACCAGGATGGTGGGGCAGCCAGACAAATTTCAGCAGCATTGCTACCATGCAGACAGACCGTGCTCTGGACTGCACCAGCCGTACTGATTTAGTACAGAACCACTACTAAAAAGTGGTCAGGCCATGGCCCCTCTGGCTTTGTGGCCTATGGAACTTTGACCAAGTTCAAAAACCTTGGGGCAGGGGGAGTTTCCTCCTCCAAGCTCCCATAATTGGAGCCATTAACATCAGTGTCATCATTAAGTCTTGCCCTTACATAATGACTTGTAGCTGTGTTGTTGGGTGGCGAGAGTAATTCTAACAAAATGGCAACACTCCTATTAACCCATGTTCTTTGGTTCACCCAACCATTGGCTGAGAGCCTTTGCCTCAACTAACTGCCCATCTGGGTAGCTTGTCAATGGGCATCCTTTAAAAGGCCAGCATGCAGGGTACCTGGCTCATTGTGAATTATTTCCTTCCTGTACCCTACCAGGGTAATCTTTTGCCATGAAGCATAAGATTTGACTTACTTTTACATTCATGCATAACTGCAAATATTATTGATCATAAAATTAACCAGCGCCTCCTAAAAATCGAGCTGCATTATTTAACTCTATGGCTACTTCCGCTTTGTAAACCATGAGCATTTAAGCATCTGCTGTGGAAGATGTGAGTTTTTTCTGGAATATTTCTAACTTCCAATGGATTACAATGTAGGTAACACAAAAGAATTGGATAGAGTTTACCTTTTTCTTTTAAAAAATAAAATACAATATTTCCCCTTTGGCCTTTTTATTTTAGCAAGTTGTGGCCTCTAGGCAACACAGTGAAGGATGCTGTTATTTTTTAACAGCACCAGCTTTTTATTTTAAAGGCTTCACCTTTTTGGAAACAACCTGTGCAACTCCATTGGTTAGAGTGAGAGACCTGGTAAGTTAATTGGCATAGTGGATTTGCCAGAAGCTGGGAATGGGTGACAGAGGATGATCACTTGATGATTACCTGTTCTGTGTATTCCCTTTGAAGCACCTGGCACTGGCCGCTGTTGGAAGACAGGATACTGGACTACATGGACCTTTGGTCTGACCCAGTATGGCTGTTCTTATAATAATTAATAATGACACTTCAGTGCTACACTGTAGAAGTACATTCTTCTGAAGTTCTTAAAATGCTTTGCAAACATGAATTGTGTCTTTACCACATTGTGTCTTCCTGTAAAGCAGGAATTCTCCCCTTTCTACAAATGGGGAAACAGTCACAGAGAAGGGGAATGATTTGCCCAGTCTTGCAGCATTGGAAACAGAACCCAGAACACCTGATTTTTAGGCCATGTCTACACTTACAAGGTTAGTGACACAGCGGTACCGATTCAGCTTTGCTGCTGTAAGAGTTCTCATATAGCTGTGTTATGCTGATAGGAGAGAGCTCTCCCGTCAACATAGCCATTGCTACTTATTGAGCTGGTTTTATTATGTTGGCAGGAGAGCATATCCCATCGACGTAGCACTGTGTACACCAGCGCTTATGCTGACAAAACTTATGTCGCTCTGGGGGTGTTTTTTTTCACATCCCTGAGCGACAAAAGTTTTGTTCACATAAGAGCTAGTGTAGATGTGGCCTTAGGGTTGACTTGAACCATTAAGCAATTCCTTGTGACTGAGGAAAGTATTTGTCCCCTCTTCAAAGTAGGTGAAAGACTGGTATATCTGCCTTGCATGTTCTATTTACCAACTACATAAGAGGGTTATAAACAGAGCTGAGCGAATAATTAATTTTTTTAGTTCAAACTGAAACAGAATTTTTCAGTTTGTCCTCACCAGAACAATAACAACAACATATACCTAAAAAGATTTAATTTGGGGTCATACTAAACATTTTGTTTGACCCTTAATTTTTTTGTCCACATTGGGTTAATTTCAGGTGTTTTTCACATTTTTTTTTAAAGTAGCTAAGTTGCAATTTAAAAGGCTGTTTTGAAAAAAAGTAGTAATAATATTTTGTTTCAAAATGAAACACTTCAAAACAAAAAGATTTGAAATGTTTCATTTTGAAATGACCAAAATGAACTGTTTGACTTTGATTTTGGGGAGGGTGGGGGAGGATGAGACAAATCTATTCTCTGCATTTGTCCCAAAGAATTTTGGTGCCCCAAAAATGCATTTTTGGCAAATTCACTAGTTGCTGGGGAAAAAAAGTCACCCAGCTCTAGTTGTAAGGCTAAATTAATTACTATTTGTAAACCACTGAGAGATCCCCAGCCAAACAATGCTAATGTAAACCTTCTACCAGGGGGAGCCAGCAGCCAGGGCTGGGTTCAGTATCTAAGGGTTCCTTTTCAATAATACAACACAAAGCTGGCTTGAGCCCCCAACCAGTGACCTGGGACAGTTACACACCACCCCCTGGACACCTCTAAGAGGCAATACTTCCCCTCTCGCAAGCACAGTCTACAAAACTTTTAATAAAAGGAGGGAAGTAACTCACAATTAATTTGGAAAACACTGCAACTCGCCATGCCTCTCTGCCAGCCGCCCCTGCTGGCTGCTGGCCATGCCTCTCTGCCAGCTGCCCTGTTAACCAGTTTTGACTTTTATGCCTCATTTCTTGTGTTCACAGAAAATCTTTCTCGTTGTTAATAAACTTGTTTTATTGTTTTGTCTAAGCCAGTGTGTTTGAATTGAAGTGTTTTGGAAACTCCATTTGGGACAGCAAGAGTGTATATATCATTTTTATTAATTAAATGACTACCTTCACATAAGCTTGTATTGTCCAGGAAAGGGCTGGGCAGTACACGATATACATTTCTGGGGAAGAGCATATTTTGATACAGACTGGCTAACCTAGTGAGGAGGGCTTTAAACTAGGTTTGATGGGGGTAGAAGACAAAAGGGCAAAGGTAAGTAAAAAACAGAGACCTGGAAGAAGGGTTGGAATCTGGGGGGAGCATGGGTCATTTTAGCAGGGATAGGGGAGAGATGAGAGAACGTGGGGTGGAGGGAGAAATCAAATCAGTATCTTAGATGTCCGTATACTAATGTGAGAAGTCTGGGGAAATAAGCAGGAAGAACTAGAAATGCTAGTTAATAAAAACAACTAGGACATAGCTGGCATCACAGAGACTTGGTGGGATAATACATAATGACTGGAATATTGGTATAGAAGGCTACAGCTGGCTCAGGAAGGACAGGCAAGGAAAAAAGGGAGGAGGTGTTGCCTTATATATCAAAAAATTATACACTTGGACTGAGGTTGAGGTTGAAATAGGAGACAGACTTCTTGAAAGTCTCTGGGGAAGGATAAAAGGGGTAAAAAACAAGGGTGATGTCATGGTCTGGGTCTACTATAGATCACCTAACCAGGAAGAAGAGGTGGATGAGGCTTTACTAAACAACTGACAAAATCATCAAAAGCACAGGACTTGATGGTGGTGGGGGACTTCAACTACCCTGAGATCTGTTGGGAAAATAATACAGCAGGGCACAGATTATCCAACAAGTTCTTGGAATGTATTGGAGACAATTTATTTCAGAAGGTGGAGAAAGCTACTAGGGGAGAGGCTGTTCTTGATTTGATTTTGACAAATAGAGAGGAACTGGCTGAGAATTTGAAAGTGGAAGGCAGCTTGGGTGAAAGTGACCATGAAATGATAGAACTCATTATTCTAAACAATGGTAGGAGGGAAAACAGTAGAATAAAGATAATGGATTTCAAGAAGGCAGATTTTAGCAAACTTAGGGATTTGGTAGGTAAGTTTCTATGGAAAGCAAGTCTAAGGGGAAAAACATTTCAAAAGAGTTGGCAGTTTTTCAGAGAGACATTATTAAGGGCACAAGAGCAAACAATCCTGCTGCATAGGAAAGATAGGAAGTCTGGCAAGAGACTACCCTGGCTTAACCAGGAGATCTTCATTGATCTGCATCTCAAAAAAAAAAGTCCTACAAAAAGTGGAAACTAGGTCCAATTGCAAAGGATGAATATAAACAACACAAATATGTAGGGACAAAATTAGAAAGGCCAAGGATTAAACTAGCTAGAGACATAAAGGGTAACAAGAAAACAGTCTACAAATACATTAGAAGCAAGAGGAAGACCAAGGACAGGTTGACCCGTTACTCAGTGAGGGGGGAAAACAATAACTGAAAATGTGGAAATGGCAGAAGTGCTAAATGACGTTTGTGTTTGTTTTTACCAAAAGTTTTAGTAACGATTGGATGTCTCACATAATGAATGTCAGTGAAAATGAGGTAGGATCAGAGGCTAAAATAGGGAAAGACCAAGTTAAAAATTACTCAGAGAAGATACATATCTTCAGGCCACCAGGGTCAGATGAAATACATCCTAAAATACTCAAGGAGATGACTGAGGAGATATGAGACATTAATGATTATCTTAGAAAAGTTATGGAAGATGGGAGAGATTCCAGAGGACTGGAAAAGAGCAAATATTGTGCCAATCTATAAAAAGGCAAATAAAGACAATTCAGGGAATTACAGACCAGCCAGCTTAATTTCAGTATCCAGAAAGATAATGGAGCAAATAACTAAGCAATGAATTTGCAAATACCTCAAAGACAATAAGGTGATAAGTAACAGTCTGCATGGCTTTGTCAAGGACATATCATTTCAAACCAAGCTAATAGCTGTCTTTGACAGGGTAACAAGCCTTGTGGATGGGTGGAAGTGGTAGACGTGGTATATCTTGACTTTAGTAAGGCTTTTGAAATTGTTTCAAATGACCACCTCATAAACAAACTAGGGAAATACAACCTAGATGGAGCTACTATAAGGTGGGTCATAACTGGTTGGAAAACCATTCCCAGAGAATAGTTATCAGTGGTTCACAGTCAAGCTTTAAGGGCATATCAAGTGGGGTCCCACAGGGATCAGTTCTGGGTCCAGTTCTGTTCAACGTCTTCATCAGTGATTTAGATAATGGCATAAAGAGTAAATTTATAAAGTTTGTGGATGATACAAGATGGGAAAGGTTGCAAGTACTTTGGAAGATAGGATTAAAATTCTAAATGATCTGAACAAACTGGAGGAATGGTCTGAAGTAAATAGGATGAAATTTAATAAGGACAACTGCAAAGTACCTTAGGAAGGTACAATCAGTTGCACACACACACACAATAGGAAATGACTGCCTAGGAAGTAGTACTGCAGAAAGGGATCTGGGGGGTCATAGTGAATCACAAGCTACGAGCCAACAGTGTGTAACCCTGTTGCAAAAAAGCAAACATCATTCTGGGATATATTAGCAGCAGTGTTGTAAGCAAGACACAAGAAGTAATTCTTCCACTTCATGCTGATTAGGCCTCAACTGAAATATTGTGTCTAGTTCTGGGTGCCGCATTTCAGGAAAGATGTGGACAAATTGGAGGAAGTCCAGAGAAGAACAATAAAAATGATTAAAAGGTCTAGAAAATGTGACCTATGAGGGAAGATTGAAAAAATTGCATTGTTTAGTCTGGAGAAGAGAACACTGAGGGAGAGCATGATAACCGTTTTCAAGTACATAAAAGGTTATTACAAGGAGGAGGGAGAAAAATTGTTGTCATTAACCCGTGAGGATAGAACAAGAAGCAATGGGCTTAAATTGCAGCAAGGGAGGTTTATGTTGGACATTAGGAAAAAATTCCTAACTGTCAGGGCGGTTAAGCACTGGAATAAATTACCTAGGGAGGTTTTGGAATCTCCATCAGTGGAGATTTTTAAGAGCAGGTTAGACAGATACCTGTCAGGGATGGCCTAGGTAATGCTTAGTCCTGCCTTGAGTGCCAGAAACTGGATTAGAAGACCTTGAGGTCCCTTCGAGTCCTATGATTCTATGATTTACCCCTTCACATAACACAAGAATCAGGGGTCACCCAATGAAAATCATAGAATATTAGGGTTGGAAGAGACCTCAGGAGGTCATCTAGTCCAATCCCCTGCTTAAAGCAGGACCAACACCAAAATAATAGACAACACCTGTTAGTGATGGCGATAATACTTAGTTCTGCCTTGAGTGCAGGGGCCTGGACTAGATGACTTCTCAGGGTCCCTTCTAGTCCTATGATTCTATTCTAGAAGCATCCCAGTAAAACACTGCCCTGAAGAATTTACAATCTAAATGATGGACTTGAGAGTCTAGTGAAGATATAACATATACCAGGAACCAGAGGAAAGGAGAGAGGTGGGTTACAGAAATATAATTGAATAGTGACTGATTTTAGGCATACAAGAGTCTTCACAGTGTCAATGTTCTGTTCTCGAGTTTTTTGATGGAGGGTAAATGTGGCAAACATGCTTAATTTTTTTAGTTGGTGCTACAGCTGCGGGATTTTAGGAAAGTAACTTGAAGGAAGGGAGGATGAAGGCCTGGGAGTAGATTTTGGAAGGGAATTCCAGGCGTAGGGAGAACATGGAAGAAGTTGCACAGATGTCTGTGAAAGGAGATGAAAGGTCCACCTGGCTGGGCATGTCTGGTGCAGGGGAGGATAGCAAAAGGAGAGAGGCTATGTGGAAAGAGCACTAGATTAGGACTCCACCCCGGCTTTGCCACTGACCTGCTGTGACACTTTGGCCAAGTCACTTCACCTCACCCTGCTTTTGTTTTCCCTCCCACCTCTCTCTGTCTTGTCTATTTGGAGTGCAAGCTCTTTGGGGCAGGCGCTGTCTCTTGCTCTGTTTGTACAGCCCCTAGCACAATGGGGCCTCCATCTTGGCTGGAACTGCTAGGTGCTATGGTAAGCAGATAAATAATTATATTAACACATAATGAAAAGTTTGCCAGGTCAGAGATGTAGGCAGTGGTTGCATGATGTAAGAACTTGAAAGTAAGGATAAGAAGTCTGAAAGGTATTAATAGACAAGTGAGGAATGCCTATAGATTTTAATAGGAAGGATGAACACTCACTGCTTTGAAGTCCATGAGCATTTCCTCTCTCTCACACTGCATTCCCTTTATCATTCCTTTTAAATTTTGACTTGATTTTTGTGGCAAGCAGCTGATATCCAGCAGCTAAGATTTATACATGTAATTCTCAACTATAGGTAACACACAGCTCCTAACGGCCTTTCCAGTCCTGTTTCCATGGAAATGGAAACTTGTAGAGTGACTATAAGTCTTTTTAAAAGATAGTAGAATACTATCTTTATCTTATTTTTGCTGAGCAATAAGACAAATACTTTGCATTTCTATAGCTCCGTAGTGGAGTGGCTACCCTGCTCCTAAAATAGAAGGGGTTAAAAGCAGCCCTGGAGAGGGCTGTGGCTGGGGATGGCTGATTGGGGAAGCAGCCGCAGCTGGCCTGTATAAAAAGGCTGTGAGCCAGCGGCCCAAGGAGTCTCTCTCCAGGCTGGGAGAGAGCAGGGCCAGCCAGGATACTGAGAGTGGTGCAGTGCTGGGGAAGGAGCAGGCTGAGTGGGGGTGCTCCAGGCTGTAGGGCCTGGTCCAAGGCCCAGAGAGGTACTGGGAGGCAGAGGAAAGCAACAGGTCTGAACCCCCTTGCCTATGATGAGTGGCCTTTACACTGCAGTCTGCGCCAGGGCGCAGGGGCTTGGTGATGGCTGGCAGTAGTCCAAACTGAGACAAGGTGGGGATAGTGGGTTGGGGATTCCCCAGGAAGGGGAGACCCAGAGGCAGAGTGTGGGGGTATGGCTGGGGGGCTGAACCCCAGAGAAAGGGGCACTGGGGTCTGTGAGGGACATGGGGGCCAGAGCTGTGCGGAAAAGAGCTAATTCCCATGGATGACCAGTAGGAAGCGCTGCAGGGGTGAGTCAGCTCCTTTACAAGCTCCTTCCACAGGCGGATCTCAAAGTGCTTTACTAACCTGAATTAATTTAGCTTCAGAACATCCTTCTGAAGTAGGGTAAATATTCCCATTTTACAGATGGGGAAACTAAGAGAAAAGTGACTGCCTTCATCCTACAACAAATCTATAGATCCCTTCAGGATGGGGATTGTCTCTGTTCTGTTGTTTTACAGACACCAGAACAGCTCAATTCTAACTGGGGCATTTGGGTGCTACCATAATATAAATCTCTAATAATAAGATTTACATTCTGATTCTAATACTAACTCCTAATTGCCTCTTATGACCACAAGACCATCCCTCTTTCTGGGTGCAATATCTGTTTCCAGCTTTCCATGGAACAGAAGCAGAATGACTATTACCATCTGAATTTAAAAAAAAATCAACTTCTGACTTCCTCATCTGATATGCATTCCAGGAAAGTGAGAAATGGAACAATAAATAAAGGCTTAACAATACCTTTAATTACCCTTGCTATATGTTTGCCCTTCTCACTACCAGTTTCATGGAAATAGAATAGGAGGGGGAAAAACTTACAGTAGGGCGAGAGAGTGGGCAGCTGCAAATATGAGGTGCAATTCTCACAAGTAGAGTTAGCTTCAGGTTGTGTGGATTTTCAGAACTTCTTATTCAGATCAGGAGCAAAACCAAAAAGCCTAGGGAAAACAGGATAACTATATTTTTCCCTACTATTTGTTCCTTTGGATGTGTACAGTGAATTTCTAGAGGGCAGGCAAACTAACTAGCTAGTACTGACCTATATGCTTATACCAGATAGCTACCCAATCAGAACCGTCACAGCCAATCAGATCCCTCATTTCATAATGTCCATATTATAATAAAACTTCATTGAACTGACAGGCTTGTACAAGTATGTCCTTGGTGAAACCAAAGTGGATCCAATTTTCTTGTCATCGTATATAACAAATACAGTGGAGCAGGTATACATGATCACCAAGGGCTTAGACAAATATCAAACCCAATGGCAAGATTGATATATATGATTGAGGGAAGGAGAGGCACTGATCAGCGGGGCCGCTGGCAGGTGACAAACACTGTGGGACAGGGGGAGCTAATGGGGGGCTGCCAGTGGATGTTCAGCACGCACTATTTTTTCTCCATGCCCCAGAAATTACCAGTCAGTGAATAATTGGCAATTTGAATATTTTTATATGGGATGGGATTGCCTTTAGCAAAAAGAAGGGAACAAGTTTCCAAAACTCTTTTCGAGAGTTCTGATACACAAACAATTAAGGCCCTGATCCTGCAAATTAATGTGTATGGGGGGAGCCTCACTGCAGCAAATGGAGATCTGCAGGGATAAATGTGCATTATTTTGCAGGACTGGAGCCTTCGTGAAACCATGAAGAATCTTCTCACTGGACCCTTTGCAGTTAAGACTGTAGTTCACAGGCAAGTTCTTTGGTGTACAGAAAATGAGAGAAAATTTCATTTAAACTCTTCATACAGCTAATAGATCTCACTACATCTTAACTGTTCTTGGAATGAATCCTTAGCTGACGGGACTTCGTGGCCCACAAGGGGAAAAAATGTCAAATTTCGTAATCCTTTTTATCTGCCACAGTCCCTCCTTCCTGAGAAAGTCAAAGCTTCTTCAAACTCCCCTCCTGGTGATGATGATTATGGATTATGCTCATCCAGTCAGGGAACAGAAATAATAGCACATGGCCAATTGCAACTAACCAGCATAGATCGCATTTTGCATATCCAATGACAGCACAGACAAGGAAGCTGAGGGGTAGCAATGAATAAGATTATGTTCCTGAGAATGGGGGTGGGGGACTGTTAGGAGGTACACGGAGGGTAAAAGGGGAACAGACAAAGGGAGTGCTGTTCAGTGGGGGAGTGAGTCATAGAGGAAAATCAGACTTGCAAAATACTTTTTCAGTAAATTCAAATAAAGAATAAATGAGAGGGAATCATGGTCCGTGTATGAGTATTCTGTAAGCAGATGAATAGGCTAAATGAATTGGGTCAATTATTAACTGTGCATTATGCACTTGGCCCCAGGATTTAGCAGCATGGTTTATTCTGTTAGTCTATTTTGTATTTCTTTACAGAGCTGTCAGGTAGATGCAGGATATTGTTAGTTAGGTAAGCCTTTTCCATAAAAGCACGAGGTGCACTAGTCAGTTTGCTTACAATGGCTCCCTGCCCAAGGGCACTTTGCAGAGATTACATTACACAAAGACACAATTCAGATATGGCTCTGCAACAACGGCATGGTTTAGAACTCAGCCTTTGCTAGTTAGTATCCTTGTTAATCGTTTACATGTAAATAAAAAGCATGCATTTCATTTTGGCATGAAGAAAGCTGATGTATTCTCCTTGACCTGTTTGCAGAAGGCAGTGTTTAAAACATGTACAAAAAAGTAACACCTGCAGAGACCAGGAGTTTTGCCATTGTCAATTTGAGTTGCAGTCACACACGCAGTGGCACTTTTACTGTACTGTCACGCTGGAGATGGACAGCACTAGGTGCCTCTCTCACTGGCTAAAAATATTTCATAAAGATATGGTGAGGAAGGAAAAGCGATGCATCTGGACATTACTACAAATTGTGCAGTGCCTCTTTGGTGCAGGCCCTTACCTGGAGTAAGGATAGGAATAAGCCAAACAAACTGGTTCAGAAAAAACAAGAACCAAAATTCAGTTTGAATCTCAAACTAAAATCCCAATTTGTTCTAGCTTTGAAAAGTTTAGAATTGTCACCTCTTTTCTTTCCGACCCTGTGTAGCCTCTTACCAACCTGACACTGAAAGCCAGTTTGGGGTCACAGTGAGGCTTCTCGTCTGGCTGTTCTCTTGTGTGGGAGCAATCATTCTAGGTCCTCAGACCCAGAAATCCCAGATCTCAGGGAATTCAAGTAAATTAGCCAGCCACAGCCAACAGAGAGTGCTAGATCTGACCTCTCACTCAACACAGACCAAGGCATATCCCCGAAGAGAGGGAGCCATTTGGGGCATGGAAAGAGAGTTCCGTGAAGTGGGAGAGCCCACTAGGGAAAAGGGAATCGTGATCAGGGAGAAGCTACAGGGTGGTGGTGATGGGGTGCCATGTCAGGCAGAGGTAGCTGAGTCTTAGGAGAATCATTGAAAACAGAAGTTGGGAGAGAAAGAAAGCTTGTTAAGAGTCAGGATGAAAGAGTTTAGGTGATTAGATAAAGAGAAAATGAAGAAGAAAGATAAATCTGGCTGGGATGAGAGAAACAGGAGGAAAGGCAAACAGACATCAGGAGGATCAGAGAAGCATCCCAATATTTTAAGTGTTTGCCTGAAGCAACCCTCTTACGTTTCATCAATATGTAGTTGATGAGCAACCTGAGTGCTCCCACCTCCTTCACTCAACCTCCTGAGTCCTTTCACTGGCACCTGACATGTGCTATATCAGATTCTAACTCCTCTTCCTTACAGTGAAGGCTCTGCACAGCTCCACGCCTTTACATTTCATCCCTCATCTTCTACCCTACAGCTGGCCAATTTCCTTCACGCTTCTTTTGTATCCTCCCACAAACACTTTTGTCTCTTTCTCCCATGCTGTCCTCTGCTCCTATGCATGGCAAGACCTCACTGATCCTGTATTCAATACAACATCCTTCTTCTCTTGCAAATCCCTCCTTAAAACTCACTTCTTCTGACCATGTTCTCAATATTGATCCAAACTCCTGTTCCCACTTGATGAAAGAAATGCACAAAACCAGGCCTACACTCAAGTAAGGGCACTGTACTCTTTTGCTTATAGAACAATTTCATAAGGTCTAATTCTTTCCCTAGAGAACCATCGATTCAGCTATTATTCCTTATTTCTAATTAACCTTTGAAGTCTTTGCAAGAAAGGATTTTTATGAAAATTGGCAAGGAATTTGCACTCCCCTTCCAAATTACTGTACAGCCTGATTCCTTCTGGAATTGTGTGTTTCTTCCTGTGCTGAAGGTACTTTTGGCGATACTTCACTCACAAACTGTTGTCCAGCAGTTCACTGCTCATTCCCATCCTGTGCATTTCTCATTTCTCCTCCCTCCACCATAACAACTACTGTTGGTTAGCATGCTAGTCTTATTTTCCTGGTCCCCAATCACATTTCTTCAGTTTCCCAGCTCTTTTGGCATATATCAGTCTCAGCCCCAGTAAGATTTGTTATCTGCTTATCAAATTATTTAGCATCATACCAAAGGTGCATGACATATGAAGGATGAAGATGACTGCCAATGACTTCTCTATTCTCTAAACTCCTGCCTCCTTCCTTCTCTATCTCTGTTTCCATTATGCTTCCATCTCTGGTTCTTATGATCGTTATTATTTATTACCATGGCACCCAGAGTACCCCCACCAGGAGCAGCGCCCTGTTGCGCTAGGTACTGTATTTAAAAAAAAGAGGTAGACATAGTCTTTTCCCTGAAGGCCTCTTGAATCCCTTTCTTACTCACAGGTGAAATATTTTCCTTCAGACTTGAACTCTGATGACTATTCTGATTTAGTATTACTGGATTGTGACGGGTTTGCTACATACTACTCAGAAGCGACAGAAAGGCCTAAACTCTGTAGGGGGTTTTCCAATGAGACTCCTGTACCTAAGAATAAGGCTGGTACTTTCCCATGAAGTCAGGCTGTAGTTATGTTTTACATACACTCTTGGAATCTAGAAAGAAGCAGAACCCTTTACTAGGGGAGTCTCTACTCTAAAGCTCCGGCTTTCTCTTATTGCCTATAACGAATATATTTAAGCTCATTCCTGGTAAAGAAGTGGCACTAAGCAATGATGTACTGCAGATCAGGAAGACCATTTTTTCCTCATGCATAGTTTGTTGGAATCTGTTTGATTCTGGGGACAACGTATTAGAGAGATTCTTTTCATGTGCCATACCAGGACACTGGATAAACCAAAGCTAAAAAATATCTGAGGCTCCAAGAAATTCTTCCCACATTTCACAGAAGATCTAATGTATGCTGGGACCAGACTTCAGGAACTGTAGTTACTGTTGTATATGTGAACCCAAATGGATTGTATTTAATAATATTATTTGTATTGCCATAGTACTTA
Organism: Caretta caretta; assembly: GCF_965140235.1. NCBI lineage: Eukaryota > Metazoa > Chordata > Testudines > Cheloniidae > Caretta > Caretta caretta. Next base: position 44,328,712 of record NC_134210.1, on the reverse strand, counting down.
GGATCTCTAGTCATGGAGCAGGACTCCATTGTGTTTGGTGCTGTACAAAAACAGAACAAAAAGACAGTCCAAATTTACTACCTCTCATTTACAGAATTAGTGACTTAATCCAAGGTTCCCAGAAATCTGAAACATACAATCTAACGCTCCGTGGCTTACAAGGAAGCAGGTGTATATTGTGCCATTAAATATTTGGGGCATTGCAGTACAGGCAATTTGAGGTGCTACAGGTGGCAGATACCAGTTGGCACAAAGGAGTTTCTAGACAAAAACTGGGTTTGGGGCATGCCATCAAGCTCTAAATCAAATTGTTGCTATTAGAGATTTGAGAGTTTATGGGTGTGGAGCTGTCTGTCATCTTAAAAAAATATTACTGCCAACTTATTGCACTGCCTTTCCTACTGTTGTTTGTTTGAGAACAAATTAATCTTGAAAACAAATTAACTTTAAATGTCACTTTTTGCTTCCAAACATTCTTTAACCATCTTCTCAGCAACACTGAATTATTTTTGCATTGAACTAAGACACAGAAGCGTATCTGAAAAGGGTGTTTAGATGGTTGTGGTGGGTAAGATGCCTGAGACTCGGAAGATCTGGGGTAAGTTTCCAGATCTGTTACAGACTTCTTGGATGACTGTGAGCAAGTCCCTTAGAAAAATCTGCAGCACCAAGTCTCGGAGCCTCTCCAAGTTTTGGAGCCTGGGCTCCAACTCAAGTAGGAACATCCACACTTCTATTTTTAGCCCTGCAAGTCCAAATTAATTGACTTGAGCTCTGAGACTTATCGCCAAGGGTTTTTCTTAGCAGTACAGACATACTCCAGTCTCTTTGTGTCCCATTTCCCCATCTGTAAAATATTAAACAAGATAGTTGTGAGCATAAATTAATTCATATTTAAGTTGGTCAGATACATATGACTCCCATCACCATTGTATCTGGAGTTGGATGGGAGCCTGTGGAAAATTCTGACCAGGTCCGCACAACTATAGACAAATTCATAGAATCATAGAATATCAGGGTTGGAAGGGACTCAGGAGGTCATCTAGTCCAACCCCCTGCTCAAAGCAGGACCAATCCCCAATTAAATCATCCCAGCCAGGGCTTTGTCAAGCCTGACCTTAAAAACTTCTAAGGAAGGAGATTCTACCACCTCCCTAGGTAACGCATTCCAGTGTTTCACCACCCTCCTAGTGAAAAAGTTTTTCCTAATATCCAACCTAAACCTCCCCCACTGCAACTTGAGACCATTACTCCTTGTCCTGTCCTCTTCCACCACTGAGAATAGTCTAGAACCATCCTCTCTGGAACCCCCTTTCAGGTAGTTGAAAGCAGCTATCAAATCCCCCCTCATTCTTCTCTTCTGCAGACTAAACAATCCCAGGTCTCTCAGCCTCTCCTCATAAGTCATGTGTTCCAGACCCCTAATCATTTTTGTTGCCCTTTGCTGGACTCTCTCCAATTTATCCACATCCTTCTTGTAGTGTGGGGCCCAAAACTGGATACAGTACTACAGATGAGGCCTCACCAATGCCGAATAGAGGGGGACGATCACGTCCCTCGATCTGCTCGCTATGCCCCTACTTATACATCCCAAAATGCCATTGGCCTTCTTGGCAACAAGGGCACACTGCTGACTCATATCCAGCTTTTCGTCCACTGTCACCCCTAGGTCCTTTTCCACAGAACTGCTGCCTAGCCATTCGGTCCCTAGTCTGTAGCGGTGCATTGGGTTCTTCTGTCCTAAGTGCAGGATCCTGCACTTATCCTTATTGAACCTCATCAGATTTCTTTTGGCCCAATCCTCCAATTTGTCTAGGTCCCGCTGTATCCTATCCCTGCCCTCCAGTGTATCTACCACTCCTCCTAGTTTAGTATCATCCGCAAATTTGCTGAGAGTGCAATCCACACCATCCTCCAGATCATTTATGAAGATATTGAACAAAACCAGCCCCAGGACCGACCCCTGGGGCACTCCACTTGACACCGGCTGCCAACTAGACATGGAGCCATTGATCACTACCCGTTGAGCCCGACAATCTAGCCAACTTTCTACCCACCTTATAGCGCATTCATCCAGCCCATACTTCTTTAACTTGCTGACAAGAATACTGTGGGAGACCGTGTCAAAAGCTTTGCTAAAGTCAAGAAACAATACATCCACTGCTTTCCCTTCATCCACAAAACCAGTAATCTCATCATAAAAGGCGATTAGATTAGTCAGGCATGACCTTCCCTTGGTGAATCCATGCTGACTGTTCCTGATCACTTTCCTCTCATGTAAGTGCTTCAGGATTGATTCTTTGAGGACCTGCTCCATGATTTTTCCGGGGACTGAGGTGAGGCTGGCTGGCCTGTAGTTCCCAGGATCCTCCTCCTTCCCTTTTTTAAAGATTGGCACTACATTAGCCTTTTTCCAGTCATCCGGGACTTCCCCCGTTTGCCACGAGTTTTCAAAGATAATGGCCAATGGCTCTGCAATCACAACCGCCAATTCCTTTAGCACTCTCGGATGCAACTCGTCCGGCCCCATGGACTTGTGCACGTCCAGCTTTTCTAAATAGTCCCTAATCACCTCTTTCTCCACAGAGGGCTGGCCATCTAATCCCCATGCTGTGATGCCCAGCACAGCAGTCTGGGAGCTGACCTTGTTAGTGAAGACAGAGGCAAAAAAAGCATTGAGTACATTAGCTTTTTCCACATCCTCTGTCACTAGGTTGCCTCCCTCATTCAGTAAGGGGCCCACACTTTCCTTGGCTTTCTTCTTGTTGCCAATATACCTGAAGAAACCCTTCTTGTTACTCTTGACATCTCTTGCTAGCTGCAGCTCCAGGTGCGATTTGGCCCTCCTGATTTCATTCCTACATGCCCGAGCAATATTTTTATACTCTTCCCTGGTCATATGTCCAACCTTCCACTTCTTGTAAGCTTCTTTTTTATGTTTAAGATCCACTAGGATTTCACCATTAAGCCAAGCTGGTCGCCTGCCATATTTACTATTCTTTCGACACATCGGGATGGTTTGTCCCTGTAACCTCAACAGGGATTCCTTGAAATACAGCCAGCTCTCCTGGACTCCTTTCCCCTTCATGTTAGTCCCCCAGGGGATCCTACCCATCCGTTCCCTGAGGGAGTCGAACATATGACCAGGGAAGAGTATAAAAATATTGCTCAGGCAAATTAGTAGGGTTGTCAATTAATCGCAGTTAACACACACGATTAACTCAAAAAATTAATCTCAATTTAAAAAAGTAATCTCGATTACTCGCACTGTTAAACAGTAGAATACCAATTGAAATTTGTTAAATATTTTTGATGTTTTTCTATATTTTCAAATATATTGATTTCAATTACAATGGAATACAAAGTGTACTGTGCTCACTTTATATTATTTATTACAAATATTGCACTGTCAAAATGATAAACAAAAGAAATAGTATTTTTCAGTTCACTTCATATAAGTATTGTAGTGCAATCTCTTTATCATGAAAGTGCAACTTACAAATGTAGATTTTTTTTGTTACATAACTGCACTCAAAAACAAAACACTGTAAAACTGTAGAGCCTACATGTCCATTCAGTCCTACTTCTTGTTCAGCCAAGCACTCAGACAAACAAGTTTGTTTACATTTATGGGAGGTAATGCTTCATATTTATTATTTACAGTGTTACCTGAAAGTGAGAACAGTCGTTCGCATGGCACTTTTGTAATTGGCATTGCAAGGTATTAACATGCAAAGTATGCTAAACATTTGTATGCCCCTACAGCCACAATTCCAGAGGCTATGTTTCCGTGCTGATGATGCTTGTTTAAAAAAAACCAAACAAACCATGTGTTAATTAAATTTGTGACTGAACTCCTTGGGGGAGAATTGCATGTCTCCTGCTCTGTTTTACCTGCATTCTGCCATATATTTCATGTTACTGCAATCTCGGATGATAATCCAGCACACGTTGTTGTTTTAAGAACACTTCCACTGCAGATTTGACAAAACACGAAGGAGGTACCAATGTGAGATTTCTAAAGATAGCTACAGCACTCAACCCAAGGTTTAAGAATCTGAAGTGCCTTCTAAAATCTGAGGGGGACAAGGTGTGGAGAATGCTTTCAGAAGAGTTAAAAGAGCAACACTCCAATGTGGAAACTACAGAACCTGAACCACCAAAAAAGACAATAAACCTTCTGCTGGTGGCATCTGATTCAGATGATGAAAATGAATTTACTTCAGTCTGCACTGCTTTGGATAGTTACCAAGCAGAACCCATCATCAGCATGGATACATGTCCTCTGGAATGATGGTTGAAGCCTGAAGGGACATAGGAATCTTTAGTGCATCTGGCACGTAAATATCTTGTGACACCAGCTACAGCAGTGCCATGTGAACGCCTGTTCTTACTTTCAGGTGATATTTTAAACAAGAAGTGGGCAGCATTAGCTCCTGCAAATGTAAACAAACTTGTTTGTCTGAGTAATTGGCTGACCAAGAAGTAGGACTGAGTGGACTTGTAGGCTCTACAGTTTTAGGTTTTGTTTTTGAGTGCAGGTTTTTTTGGTACATAATTCTACATTTGTAAGTTCAACTTTCATGATAAAGAGATTGCACTACAGTACTTGTATTAGGTGAATTGAAAAATACTATTTTTTATAGTGCAAATATTTGTAATAAAAAATAATAATAAAAAGTGAGCACTAAATGTATTCTGTGTTGTAATTGGAATTAATATATTTGAAAATGTAGGAAATATCCACAAAATATTTAAATTGTATTCTATTATTGTTTAACAGTGCGATTAATTGCAATTAATATTTTTAATCGCTTGACAGCCCTACTAATTAGAAACATGTTGATATTTCCTCAACAAATGGGTGGGAGAGGACAGGGTTAGTGTCTCTGGAAACATTTTGGCATTTATCAGTCCAGAGCCCTTTTAACACTCATTTTGTTATTAATTTATGCAATATCTATATCTATCTACCTACCTACCACATATATGTAAACTTTTGTCAAGTGGTTAAAAAGCAGCAATAAGAACTAATAAGGGCTCAATATGTCTAAAGTCCTTCCTGAAAACTAACAAAACTGGCTCAAAGCCCACCCAGAATTCTGGGAAGCATAAATCAATCCTTCTCTGTTTGCCCTTAGGCAGGCAGGCTGCCCATTGTCACACACCCATCTCATTCTAAGTATGAGTCAGTTACGGGGATTCCAAGTGCAACTGGAATTGTGGGTATGCAACATATGTAAATGAAGCTCACGACAGCTGTTCTTTTACATTTCCACCAACAGCGTGAGCAGAGAGCTCCTCCTACTCTGGACCTTCTGACTGTAGGCCTAATTCCAAAATATAACAAGCTCAGTCAATTGTGTTAATGTATCCTTTTAGACAAGCAATGACAAGTGGGAAAATTATAAAAGGCTCCCCCGCCCTCAAGCTCTGCACTCATATAGTTATTTCATTCTCTAGGAATGTTTGTTGGACCCATCACCTTGGTATCTAATGACATTTAAATGAAATTTATAGTCCTAATGCCTGCTGTCCTTCAGGCAACAGCCAATTCCATAATAATACAAAAATAAACATAAAAACGTCCATACTGGGTCAGACAAAAGGTCCATCTCGTCCAGTATCCTGTCTTCTAAGAGTGGCCAGTGCCAGGTGCTTCAGAGGGAATGAACAGAAAAGGTAATCACCATGTGATCCATCCCCTGTTGCCCGTTCCCAGCTTCTGGCAAACAGAAGCTAGAGACACTTCAGAGCATGGTTTTGCATCCCTGCCCATCCTGGTTAATAGCCATTGATGGACCTATCCTCCATAAACTTATCTAGTTCTTTTTTGAACCCTGTTATAGTCTTGGCCTTCACTACATCCTCTGGCAAAGAGTTCCACAGGTTGACTGTGCATTGTGTGAGGAAATACTTCCTTTTGTTTGTTTTTAAACCTGCTGCCTATTCATTTCATTTGGTGGCCCCTATTTCTTGTGTTATGAGAAGGAGTAAATAACACTTTCTTATTTACTTTCTCCACACCAGTCATGATTTTATAGACCTCTATCATGTCCCCCCTTAGTTTTCTCTTTTCCAAGCTGAAAAGTCTAGTCTTATTAATTTCTCCTCATATAGAAGTTGTTCCATACCCCTAATCATTTTTTAATGCCCTTTTCTGTACCTTTTCCACTTCCAGTATCTTTCTTGAGATGGGGAGACCAAATCTGCATGCAGTATTCAAATGTGGGCATACCATGGATTTATATAGAGATAAATATTTTCGGTCTTATTATCTATCCCTTTCTTAATGATTCCCAACAGTCTGTTCACTTTTTTGACTGCTGCTGCACAACCACAATGACTCCAAGCTCTCTTTCTTGAGTGCTGACAGCTAATTTAGACCCCATCATTTTATATGTATAGTTCAGATTGTTTTCCAATGTACATTACTTTGCACTAATCAACATTAAATTTCATCTGCCATTTTGTTGCCCAGTCACTCAGTTTTGTGAGATCCCTTTAACTCTTTGCAGTCTGCCTGGGACTTAACTATCTTGAGTAGTTTTGTATCATCTGCAAATTTTGCCACCTCACTGTTTATCCCTTTTTCCAGATCATTTATGAACATGTTGAACAGTAGTGGTCTCAGTACAGATCCCTGGAGGACCCTCCCATTTACTTCTTTTAATTCTGAAAACTGACCACTTATTCCTACCCTTTGTTTCCGATCTTTTAACCAGTTACTGATCCATGAGAGGATCTTCCCTCTTCTCCCATGAAAGCCTTTGGTGAGGGACTTTGTCAAAGGCTTTCTAAAAATCTCGGTATACTATCTCCACTGGATTACCCTGGTCCATATGTTTGCTGACCTCCTCAAATAATTCTAGTAGATTGGTGAGGCATGATTTCCTTTTACAAAAACCACGTTGACGCTTCCCCAACAAATTGTGTTCGTTGCTGTGTCTGATAATTTTGTTCTTTACTATAGTTTCAACCAATTTGCCTGATACTGAAGTTAGGCTTACTGGCCTGTAATTGACAGGATTGCCTCTGGCACATTTTTTAAAAATTGGCAGCACGTTATCCTCACAGCATCTGGTACAGAAGCTGATTTAAATGATAGGTTATATACCACAATTAGTAGTTTTGCAATTTCACATTTGAGTTCCTTCAGAACTCTTGGGTGAATACCATCTGGTTCTGGTGACGTATTGCTGTTTAATTTATCAATTTGTTCCAAAACCTTTTCTTTTGACACCTCAATCTGGTACAACTCTTCAGATTTGTCACCTAAAAAGAATGGCTCAGCTTTGGGAATCTCCTTCACATCCTCAGATGTGAAGCCCGACGCAAAGTATTCGTTTTGTTTCCCCTCAATGGCCTTATCTTCCCTGAGTGCTCCTTTAGCATCTCCATTGTCTAGTGGCCCTACTGGTTGCTTAGCAGGCTTTCTACTTCTGATGTACTTAATTGTTTTGCTGTTACTTGTTGTCTTTGGTTAGTTGTTCTTCAAATTCTTTTTTGGCCTTCCTAATTATATTTTTACACTTCACTTGCCAGTAGGGTGACCAGACTGTTACAATTTTTAATTCTTTGTCCCGCGTCCCGACCGATGCACGGTCGGGACGCCATTTGTCCTGATATTGCGGCTTTGGCCGCTCCGGTGGTTGTTTTTTGTTGTTGTTGTTTTTTTTTCTTCCCCCATGTTTCCCGATATTTTGTCCATTTCATCTGGTCACCCTACTTGCCAGAGTTTGTTCCTTTCTATTCTCCTCACTAGGATTTAACTTCCGCTTTTTAAAGGATGCCTTTTTGCAACAAACTGCTTCTTTTACTTTGTTTATCCAGAGTGACACTTTTTTTGGTCCTCTTACTATGTTTTTTAATTTGGGGTATAAATTTAAATTGAGCCTCTATTATGGTGTCTTTAAAAAGTTTCCATGCAGTGTGCAGGGATTTCACTTTTGGCCCTGTACCTTTTAATTTCTGTTTAACTTCCTCATTTTTGTATAGTTCCCTTTTCTGAAATTAAATGCTACCCTAGTGGCCTGTTTTGATGTTTTCCCCCCCCACAGGGATGTTAAATTTTTTTATGTTATGGTCAGTATAACCAAGCGGTCAGCTATATTCACCTCTTGGACCAGATCCTGTGCTCCGCTTAGGACTAAATCAAGAATTGTCTCTCCTCTTGTGAGTTCCAGGACTAACTGCTCCAAGAAGCAGTCATTTAAGGTGTCAAGAAAACTTTATCTCTGCACCCCGTCCTGAGGTGACATGCACTCAGTCAATATGGGGATAGTTGAAATCCCCCATTATTACTTAGTTTTCTATTTTTATAACCTCCCTAATATCCCTTCGCAGTCACTATCACCATCCTGGTCAGGTGGTCAGTAGTATATCCCTACTGCTATATTCTTATTATTCAAGCATGAATATCCATTGAGAGTCTATTGTACAGTTCGGTTCATTTAAGATTTTTACTTCATTTGCCTCTACACTTTCTTTCAGAAATGTTATAAGGACATTCCCAAATACCCACTGGTACATTGCACTATTTATTGCAATGGATTGTTAAATGAGTCTTTTCTTGCAGGCAACACCATTCAAGGTAATAGTAAAATAAAAGTCAAACCTGGAGTTCTGTAAGAAATTGCCTCTGCTCACCTTTCATTTATGCCATTTCAATAAATATTCATTTTTTTTCAGCCACCCTCACCAGGCCATTACTGATCAGTTTATTTGCTGTTCTACCAGCTAATATGTACTAATTTCCCCAGATTATTTACTGAGTTTTTAAGACTCGCATCCCATTTGCTGCACCATTTGTTTCAATACCTGTTGGCAACATTTTGTACAAGAGCTGTGCAGGAGATCACCCAGTCCCAAAGCCAGGGTACTGATGGCTTTGGTCAATTTTTCCTTACTTTCATCTTGGCGCTCAGCGAATGCTTTAAGTGTTGCTGAACTTGCTGCATAGGGCTAAGATCAGGTGACCTGGAATGGGGAGAGCAAACTGATAGTTGAGTAACGAGTGGGGGGAGGGGGAGGGGGAGGGGGAGGGGGAGAGGTTGTTTGCTACTAACTCCAAATAAACATTTTCTCAGCCTGTACGCAGAGACAGCCCTGTACTTGAACTTTTCCTTAACAAACCTTCCCTACCATCCATCTTCCCAGACCCACAGGTGTTGTGGGGAAAGTTTATTATGCTGCAAACTTCAATAAATACTGCCTTAGCTTTCCCCAGATGCTCGCTATTGAACTGAGAGTTCACAGATTGATCAAGGTAACGTAAAGAGGTTAGAAACATTAAGGGTAATGTAGAGAGACTAGAAACACAGAGAGAGAGAGAGAGAAACCCATCAAGCTGCTTTTACTTCTACTAATGCTGCAGAGGCTTTGTCACATTATGTACCTCTCTTCTCAATAAATGCAGTGGCTTTGAATTATCATCTACATGTAAATGGAGGGAGTAGGGGCTAAGGGTGCCCATTCCTAAAAAAGAATTATGGAGCATATTGCTAGGCATCACAGAATATAAAGTGTTAAAATATATTGAAGGTAGAGGTAGAGGTTATTGGCCTACAAGGGATGATTTTAATGTATATTATAGTGTCTTTGAAAATAGGTTTGAATAGGTGCACAAAAAGTACAGCAGTTGCCTTAATTATTTCCCTCTCAGAAGTCCTGCTTCACAATCCCTGGAAAATAAGTGAAAAAAGTTTTCCCAAATGCTTCCAATCACACACCAGAAGAAACTCTTGTCCAGGCGTCCTCAGCAGTGGCAATTGAGTTGAAAGGACATCCAAGCAGCACTGTTACTAGCAATAATTCCAGCAGCACTGATTCTCCATCCACAGGTAAAGCAGATCATATGGTCAGGGCTTTGAAATGTGGTCAGTAACCCAGTGTCACACTCCTAGAATCCTAAACTATTTCAGGTGTCAAGATAACTCTGAGCACAATCCTTCGATGGACTGTTCACATCCTGTATGTTTCTCGGTGCCCTGGCTTCGAGTGAAATGGCTGAGCCAAAGGCAATTTTCATATAATAGGAAATGGCCTTAAGAAAGCCCTCATTACTAATGATATCTACAACCTATTGGCAAAACAAGTTCATTTGGATTGTATCTGTGAGATTAAAGGCTGTCTTCTAAATGTCATGCTAAAGATAATGCATTGAGTGGAGCAAAGAGTGATAAACCTAGCCAACATAGCTTGTCAAAATGTTGTGAAGTAAAGATATTTCATTGAAAAAATGGCCTACTCTAAAGATGAAAATGGTCATGAAAACATTGTAATTTTCTCAAAATTCACCAGTTTTGGACAACGTTAGTTGTTGATTGGGATTTGGTGGTATTCATTGCCATTTTCAATAGATTATCTTAGTCACATGGTGGGAATTCCCTGACCCTGAGGGCTCCCCACAAAAGTACTATGGATGCAAGGATAAGGTACTTCCAGCCTCCCCCACCATACGCAGTGGAATTTGTCCAGGGCACCTGCCCAGCAACATCTGATCTCAGGAGCAGGAGCAGCTGGCAGGAGTCTTCACAGCCTTCTGACATCATGATTCACTAAACTCTGCACCTTGGACCCTGGATGTTCTTTTTTCAGTTGCTCTGCAGCCATTAGCTGTTGGTTCTGCCCATCTTTTACTTCAGCTGCCCACCTTAGTATCCCTGCCAAAATGTGCTCCATGCCCTACTTATTTTCTTCCTGACTGCTCTCCTTTCTACCTTCCTCTCCCTTCCGCTATCCCATTTCTATTCCAATGAATGCTCCTTGAAACATTATTAGAATATAAATATGCCCAGTGTATAGATACACAAAGAGCACAACCTATCATAGAGCTAACATGATGTGGCCACTTGAAACCCTAACCGCTTTATATATATATATATGAATGACTGACACACACACCTTTCCTCTGCCCTCTCCCACCCCCCAACTCTTGTCTTTTTAGCCAGAACTGTATGTCCTTTTAGGTTTGCACAGTATCTAATAGACTGTTGGCACGACCATAAGAATAGTAGTAATGAACAGTAATGATGATGACAGTGGTTTTGGATCTAACATGTCACAAGAAAATCAGATCAGGCTGCCATGAACAAAACAAACTGTCATGATTTTGGAACTCTCTGTTAGTTTTGTATCCAAATCGTTAGTTGATTACAACAACTACAATGACTGAATTATCACAGTCTGTATGCTTTTCAGTGCCTCAGCAGTGGTCCTTTCAAATGGACCAAATTAATTTTTGCCAGAAGTAGTATAATTACATAAATGACCTGGCAGGCTTGGTTGGCACACAAATGTCCACTGACTGTTTGAGAACATGCATATCGCCCACTGCCACTAATACAAGCCCTGACAACACATGTTCATAAGAGAACAAGGATATTTTTGTATCCCCTTTACGAAATACTGTGATGTGCTTTCTTTAAAATCCAATGTCCCCTGTACAGCATTAAGGATGCCAGCTATTCAGTTTGTGCTTATGATCAGTAATAAAAATAAAAATTAGAAAAAAAAGCTCTTGAGATTTGGTTCTGGCCTACCTAACCTCTCTGTTCTTGTAGGAATCATTAGCTTTTACACTGTAACAATGAGGTAGGAAATATGGCCTTCCTGCCAATAAATAGGAAGACTAAGAGGTGAAGGTGCAGGGGACCAACAGGAAAATTATCTTTGAAAGTCAAGTTGCTATCAAGTAGATTTAGGTCCAAAATGTAGGTTTTTATAAAATCAAGAGATTAGATTAGACTGCTAGATATAGTACGAAGAAGGGCTGGTAACCATGTTAACAGAGGGAGGCACCTTGAAAGATTTCAATCACTGGGGGGAATATCATCAGTGTACTCAGTGTGGTTTTGAAGGTTATTTTTTCAGTGCAATCTTAACCTAAATACACTCTCCCTGCTGTTGTAATCTGTATTTGTTGGCCACAGATCCTTCAGTGAAAGAAGATGGAACACTGTTCTCGCCTGCATTTCACATTTATTAAAAGATTTCATCTTCTCCTGTGTAATGTTTGCATCACAACACAAATCATCAGCTTGCTTTGACCCTGACACCATTTTATAGGCTTAATAATAATAAATCTATGTCCTGAAATAGTTTCTGCAGATTACAGCAATCAATCAAAATTCAGGGAGCCTTAAACTATTAATGTCATCGGCAATGATCCAGCACCCTGGGAATCCATCTAAATCAGCCATTATTACTGAAAACGCTGCTTAAGATAAAGATAGTATTTGGGAGCATAAATTGCAGTTCTGTATTTATCAGCCATTAAGGGATGATTTTCACAGTTACTTTTTGTATCTGTTTAGAACAAGATGTTGCTGAAACAATACCTTGTCTTGCTACATGCTGCTATTAATATTGTAATAGAAAAATACTTTGACTATATGTCGATGCTTGGAATACTTGTACTAAAATGAGATTAAGTATTTTGTATCTAGAATAGTCTGTAAATCTGTTGAAGGAAAGGGGTAAGGGCCATGAATCCAAGACCCCAAACTCCAGCTCTGGTATACAAGAACATTTTGAGTTCAAGGCCATGCTCCAAGGAGATGCTGTGCTACTGATGTTTACAGTTTAGAACAGGTTAGGAGTTGGGGATTTGGATAATCATCATACAGGGCCCAGTGCAAATAAAACTTTCACAACTTTTTGCTGAGTGACAAGTTTATAGGGGACCTTATCCAACATTTCTCTAATCCATATAGGTCTCTATCTATTTTAGAGGTTTATACTGCCACCCATCACCAGTGTATCTGAGTGCCCTCCACGTTAAAAAAAAAAAAAGGTCAATAAAAATAGCACAGAACCCCATAGATTTAAAGTCTCTGGTCCTTCTCCCCCAAGCAAAGCTTAACCCTGAAAAGGGAGAATTTGTTGATTTGACCTTTTTAGGTTTTATTAATTTACTTTGGTTTTCGGTTGATTTGTTTCAGGGGTTTCTGGTCAATTGGGTCTTTTTGCACAGAAGAGGTATAAGTGTTGTAAGCGTCATTTGTATGGTGGAAAGTCCTTTTTCAAAGAGAGAGGTTTTGGAGTGTTTCCTAAAGATGGTCAGACTGCATTCACCTTATCTCCTTTGGAAGATTGTTGCATGGCTCCTTGACAGAGAATGCTTTGAACCTAGCTCTCACATGCATTGTCTCAGAGGAGCACATCTGTCATGGTGGTTCATAGTTCAAAGTTCTATCTTTAATGTAACAAGGGCTTGATCCAGTAATTGCTTTGAAGATTAGAACCAAAGACTTAAATGGCTTTGGAAGCTGACTGGGAGCTGGTGGAAGTACTTGAGCAAGGGCCTGAGGTGCTGGAGACAGCCTAAACCATGGAGAAGATAGGCAGCTGCGTTCTATACTAGCTGGAGTCTCTACATCACTGTCAGGTACAGTGAATTACAGTAATCCAGCCTGGAGGTGACCAGTGCATGCTAGCAAGCTGGAGGTGACATAAGGCCATTTTAGATACTGATGCCACCATGATCCTGATGTCCAGCAGGAAATGTAAACCATTTAATTGATCTATGCACTTCTAATGCATTCACCATTGCATGGAAGTTAGCAATGAAGTTCAACATGAAAAATTGCATCGCTTATCCACAGATGCAATTACAGTCTGCTATTTCTGGTCATGTGTTTTCATAGACAGAGCAAACATGTACTTACTGTTTGGATAAGGTGTCAGATGAAAGGAATCAAAGAAAAGAATACATGCAAAGCTTGCATGAGAGAGTACCGTGTGTGACACTCCCCGCATAGCAGCAGCTGTCTTGAACTAACTCATTGGCAGACAGGCTCTTTTACAAATGAGCGTGGACTACATAGGAAAAGAACCGTATGATTCCATAGTAACATTCTTGTCTTACCTGGTGTTACTATATTTCTGAAGTTACTACCATTCCATGAAGAGTTTGGCTGGTGTTCTGTGAGCATTTTTTCAGTAAGGCTTGTATACAAATTGTCTCTTGCATTGTGCTGTGAAGATGACTAGGTTCAGGGTAGGTCTACACTGCAAAAAGGTGCTTTATTACTTGGGTTAATTAAAATAGCAGTGAAGAGACAGCAACTTGGCCTTTACCAAAGGTATGCTGCTCAAGTTCAAACCCAGGCTCCCATATAGGTTTTAACTAGAGCTGCTAATGTGAAGAATTTCCACAGCTGAGAACCCCCACAGGGTTTAGGGCTTTCTCACTGATTCCAGAAGTTTCTTCCTGGGTTCTGTCCACATTGATCCATATGTTCACCACCTGAAGATCAGTTTATTGAAACTCACTTATCATGCGGCTGACTGTCGAGACCATACAGAAACTGCAGCCGATACAGCATGCAGTAGCTCACCTCTTGGACAAGGAAGACCCAAGACAACTCACCATTCTTTGATTAAAGGAAAAAGCAATACCATTTACAGGCGAGAAATGAGCCGGTGCCCCTTTTCTCATTAGTAATGTGAATTAATACCAGGATAACATATGTAAAATCATAATAAAAAAACATGCATCTAAATTATTATGTCTTCTCCTCCCCCTCCTGTCTGGCCATTTTCTAAACTGGCACACCTGACCCTTCTTGCCTTTTATATTTGACAGCTAGACTGATATCTTTCAAAAAGAGACACAGAGTTGTGACCTTGGCAATGTCAAATCCTTTTATATACCATGAGATGCACTGTCCTACTACTGCTCTAGCTGAACAATGTGACTGTTAATGGGGTCTACAGCTGTGATCGGTAGTGCAATAAGCTGTAAATGTACTCTTTTATTTTAGTTTTTACTATGTAAGTAAAACCAGTTACTGTAAAAGCTTAGAGCTGTTTGAGAAAATGGGTGACAAAACCATCTGTGAATGATGTGGGCCTTATTGTGGCCGCAAACTTGCTGTCAAAATGACACTTAAAGAATTGCTCGGTTAACTGGGGGGGCAGGGGAGCAGACCCAGGCCTTAGGAGTTTGGAATGGATAACTAGCTCATGTACCGTATGGAGCGGAATGGCAAGGACTAGCAGCAACGTTTCTATTAAGCTGTCTTTGTGGAAAGTCTTCCAGACTTGCTGAAGCTGAATTGAATTGAAGAGAGAGTGCACACACAAGCAAAGGACTCTCTTCCCATCCACATCTGGCCTGGTTTCATTCTCAAATAATAATTATGATAATAGTATTTTCATTTGGGGAGGTAACATGGTCCAGTGGGTAGGGCCCTGGACCAGGAGACCTGGATTCTGTTCCGGCCTCTGCTGCTGATGTGCTATATGACCTTGAGCAAGTCACCCAGCCTCTCTGCTTTTTTATCCCCCTCCCATCGGTAGTCTGTCTTGTCTATTTAGACTGTAAGCGCTTCAGGGGAAAGACTATCTCACACAGTGCACTTGTGTGGTGTCTAGTGTAAGGAGACTCTGATCTCAGTTGGGGGCTTTTGGCATTATTGAAATACAAAGAATAATAATATTAAAAGCACTCTAGTGCCTATGAAGGTGCTTGAGATGTTACAGATAGTTAACCTGCAACATAAAACAGAACACCTCCCACTATCATAGGAAAATGGGCCAGGAGGGAAGTTTGATTCTACACAGGCACCAAAAAAATCAACTGAAATAGAAAATACCTTTGAAAAAAATCAGTGTTCAATCCTCTCTTACAAGATGGGCTGAGGTAGAATTCTAGTGGGAGCGAGATCCTTACCTGCAGGTCACCACCGCATAGTTTTGGTGCCCTGCTGATCTATGTGCAATCACGAAACCCCTAAAATATGGGCAGTGTCAGAGATCTGCCAGATAAAAACCTAATCCCCAAATATGGGTAAAACCAACTTCTTTCCAGGTTCCTTTTTACAGAACAAGCAAAGGTCAATGAATCCCTGAGTTCTCCCGACAAGGTTAGGGGAAATTAAATCCCCGAGAGTTTCTGGGAAGAGGAATACCTGTACTTGGAATAGCTGTGTGTGCCCAGAATCCCTGCTCTGACAGTAGGTCCCACAGGAGCATTATCTTATCTGCCCGAAGAGATAAGTGGTCATTTGCTTTGAGTGGTATTGCTATACAGTCTAAACAGGCAGAGTATATTTCAGTGTTGGGACATATTGATGTGTGGCCTGTGTGGTGTGTGGACAATTTGTAGTTCTGTACATTTAAGTCTTTCCCTTGACTTCTGAGTGCCCTGTTGGTACCTTGAGGGTTTTTTCCATTTGATCTGTGAACTCTCATCTTTCACATAAGCTGTAGTCTGATACACAGACATGGACACAGTAGATGAAAGAGGCTCTTCCTGAGTGAAGCCCAAAAGAAGCAGCTGCATACAGGGTGTCTACGTAGGAAGGGCACCACAACTGGATGGTGTGGTGCTGGCACATAACTTCAGACATGATGGAAATCTCTTGTGGTTCCTGTGAGATTGTACCACTTTGAATAGACTGAGGCTGCATTCAACTGAAATGATCAGTAGTGTTTTTGTTATATGAATGACAAATGTATCACAGTACATATGTTAGGCCCCAATCCTGCAAACACTTAAACATGGTCCATAAGGAGTTCCATGGGACTCCTCAGAGGTAGTTAGGCATGTGCACAAATGGCTGCACGATTGGGGACAACTTTATAAAATATGGGTCATCAGTGTCGGGATCAAACCTGGAACCTCTGGAGCTTAATGCATGAGCAAGTGTAGTCATTGCCACTGGGACCTTATGGGATCATGTATCGAAGTGGAGGTGGCCCTTGAAGTTGAGCACAAAAGGAGCTGTTGCCTCCATCGTTGTGTGTGGGAGAGGAGGTATCTTACGAGGCATTAAGATGTTTGAGAACCATTGGATTTGGTGCTGTGAAGATATATAGGTGAATATGGTCCCTGGTCCCAGTAATTTAATATCTAAGAAGGCAAAAAGAGGAATAGGTGAGGTGAAATGGGTACTGCACAGAAGCAAGTTTCATTTTCTTGTTTTTTTTTTCAAGTTAAATTTATTGCAGATGTAACAGGGAGCAACCTCAAGTTACTGTACTGAAGTGTCTCAAAATTTTTGAGTCAGATAATTTAGAATGTGAAGTTTTTCCTTCTTCTAGATGAAATGTGAAGTGGAAGTGCCATCTTTTCTGCAGATGATGCATTCTGAGCTCAGTGAAGATGCAGAGTACTGTGAATTGCATACTGAAGGCTTACTGAAAACTACCCGCAGTTGTGAGACACTAACTGTATGGCATGCCTGTGCTTGGACTGACACTTGAGTTAGCTACTAGCAGAGATATAACTGAAGAAATATACCACATTCAGAATTTCCTCTCATAGGGACTGATCCTGCCAGATGCTGAGCACCTCCTGAAAGGTGATGAGCGCTCGATTCCCACTGAAGCCAATGGGGTCTGAAAGCTGCTCCGCATTCCTCAGAAGTTGTTTGGCACCTTGTAAGACCAAGTCCTCAAGCTGTTTGGCATAACTTACCAAAGAACTGCACTGGGAACCATCCATATGACTCCCACTGACTGCAGTGGAAACCTTGAAACTGAAGTCTACAATACCACTTGCAAAATAGAGTGGCTTTTCATTTTTTTTATCTACCTGAATGGTTATAAAGCTATAGTTTTTTAAAAAGTGTTTCACTTTGTTATTTTTGTGAGTATGAGGCAGAGGGTTAGGATAGACACCCCCAGAACTAGAGAGGAGAGTGTAAGTGGGTAGCATTCATAGCTGGCTCCTAATACAGTAAATACAGCCTTTGTATGATTAAATCCAGAGATTTGCCAGTATGGTTTTCTTAAACAACACAAAACAATCCCCTGCTTGCTCCTGGCTGTGTGTAGAGTTTTTGCCTGCAGCACCCTTCTGTCCCTGACCCTCGTTCCCTGTGCCTCAGAGGCCCTCTCTTAACGGATAAAGGGTGTGTGTTTCAGTCATGTTAGCTCAAGTGAATTAGCTTAGAGTGACTGAAAAGCCCCCAATCAAGATGCAGGCAGGCTAACATGTTCAAAGGAGTGTTAGCTGGCTGGCTGTGTTTTCACCTAGTGGGGAGTCTAGGCTTTAACACCACCAGCTAAAACCCCTTGAAATGTGTCTTTTGCTCGCTACACATTAATATATGAGGAAACCACTCAGACATAGTTGGGGTCCAAATAACCATGTTCACAAGTTTCAGAGTAACAGCCGTGTTAGTCTGTATTCACAAAAAGAAAAGGAGTACTTGTGGCACCTTAGAGACTAACCAATTTATTTGAGCATAAGCTTTCATGAGCTACAGCTCACTTCATCGGATGCATATTGTGGAAAATACAGAAGATGTTTTTATACACACAGACCATGAAAAAATGGGTGTTTATCACTACAAAAGGTTTTCTTTCCCCCCACCCCCATCACTCTCCTTACAATGTGTATGATAATCAAGGTGGGCCATTTCCAGCACAAATCCAGGTTTTCTCCCCCCCCCCCAAAATCCATTGATTCATTATAAAAAGTAACCTATTTCCCCTTGTTTATTCCCCCCCCCCCCCCCCACTGTTCCTTAGATGTTCTTGTTAAACCCTGGATTTGTGCTGGAAATGGCCCACCTTGATTATCATACACATTGTAAGGAGAGTGATCACTTTAGGTAAGCTATTACCAGCAGGAGAGTGGGGTGCGGGGAGAAAAAACCTTTTGTAGTGATAAACACCCATTTTTTCATGGTCTGTGTGTATAAAAACATCTTCTGTATTTTCCACAGTTATGCATCCGATGAAGTGAGCTGTAGCTCACGAAAGCTTATGCTCAAATAAATTGGTTAGTCTCTGAGGTGCCACAAGTCCTCCTGTTCTTCATGTTCACAAGCTATATATAAATATAGAAGGCCCAGCTCCATACAGACATGGCTGCTCTAGCAGAGTTCTGATGCCTTCTGCAGTAGAAGACTAGGAAGCCCACTAGCGGTCTCAGCTCCCAGGTATTCTATCACAAGATGCAAGGTGCTAAGTACTGGTCCAGATCTACTTCAGATTTTCAGAGGACAGATTTCACATATAGCAACTTTCTAATTCAGATCCAGGCTTCCCTGAAGTACAAGTGTACTGTATTTAGATATTGATTGTGATGCCGGTCCATCTCTATTCCCAAGGCCAAAGCAGGATGAGGTTTTTTGCTTCCTCAGTCTCTCAGGTAGGGGAGAGGGTTCTGTGTTCTTTCCCCCCCTCCACTTCCCCATCTTGTGGTTCAGTTTCCATCTGCAGCAAACTGCAGTGCACATCAGTGACAATGGGGCTTTTACATTCATTCAAATAATGTCTTATGGAAACAGGAGAGCTCCCAGTTCCACCCAGTGATGTCCCCTTTCCAGCTAGAGATGTTACCATTTGTTGACACTCACTGCTTCCTACTTTTGAGCCTGTCTGTCCCTATCTATTATACCCCTGTACCATGCGTTGCTACCCCTGGCAATGAGGAATCTTATCAAATGCTGTATGAAAATCTAACTACTGAACATTCTCTACATTCCACATTTCTCCCATAGCACTCATTTTTAAAAAAAGCCAATTTATTTCAAGCCAGTCCATCTCATAATTCCATGTTTCTAATCAAATTATGCTTCTGCTGGCTTTCTTTCAGTAATCCTTACAAAATTGTTTCTTAGCTAAGCTGATTTGTAACAAATTCTCCTCCATGGGATCAGTTCTGGGGCCAGAGCTCTTAGTCCCTCCCTTCCAATTCTGAACTTTTGAGGGTCTCAATCGTTCCTCTTAATGGGGCAGGGGATTGCTTTGACTCATATTAGACAGGCATAAGTTGTGCCATATTGCTAAGTGATTCCATATGTGAAACCTGCTTCACATGGTTTTGTTGTCAGCTTTACAACAGTACTTGGTTTTCATTTGATTCCAGAGCCCACCAGTAAGGTAACTACCGAGGGAAAGACAGGCATCCCCTGTCTGGGACTGAATGTGTTGCTGCCACATATTCTCAATTCACATTAGCCCAGGGAATGAGAGACCGGGACTAGGATTCAAACCCAGGTCTCCACATGGTACTACAGTACACTATCATTAGGCCATGGGGATTGCCTTTACTCTGTCTTTTAATGGTTCCTTCAGCAAGGCAAAGGAAGGGATCATCATCCCTGGTTGCTGTGGGGTTTGGTAGTATCATGGGTTTGCTGAGCTTTGCAGTGAGGGCTGATGCTACGCTGTTCTTCTACAAGTGCTGTAGTGCTTGGCATGTCCCTCCTGACACTGGGGACCCCTCTAGCTGTAGCTGATATTTTAGAAGCACCAGAGCGTGTGGGAGCTTCTCCCATTAACTTTCTCATTTGTAACTTCCCATTACATATGGACTGAGCATTTCCCTCCTCAAATAGCCGGTGGCAGTGAGCTGAGGAGATAAGACTTTGCTGAGACAGCAAAAAAGAAGGCATGTGACTAATTGCAACGACAAGTTTGCATTGGGTAACTTATCAAGTAGTCAGACGAATTCCCTGCCAACAGCACTAGTTAGCTGTTGCAGCAAGACGCTGTACTTGAACCCACAGAAAAATTCCGGGGACAGAAAAACCCTTTAATATCTCCAAGTTCTACACAACAAACAAAAATAGGCCAAACCCACCACTCCTGTAAGCAGAGATAACTGTATTCGTCAACTGAATTGCGTCCACTTATGCCAGTAGTGAATTTGTTCCAAGATTTGTGCCGATGTTAGTTGTAGGTATAAGGTCCCTTTTTACCAATCTGGGAGTGACTATTCTAATGATTATGTTAAGCACCTGAGCATGCCCAGTAAATGGTATTTTCTAGAAATACATGAAGAGGGTTCTGATCTCAGTTCTCACATGGTTAACAAAATGGCTGCACCTTCTGATTAACCATCGCCCTTGAGTCATTACCCACCACTACATCTGCTATTCTCTCTCTCTCTCTCTCTCTCACACACCCCCACCCCCACACCCCCCCCAAATGGTTGGAGGCTGTCAAATGAAATTCAGAGTGGAACCTGGAGTTTATCAAATGAAATTAAGTTGAAACACTCCCTTTTGTGATAGATCCTCAATGAATAGCCTGAATTAGTTGCCACAGCTCTCCCCATTCAGGCCTTGGCCACGCAAACATTTAATTGGCAGCCACCCTACTTTGAAATGGGACTAGATCAAAGCAAACTAATAAACTGTTAACGCATGGCAACAGGGTGCACATGGCCAGTTGGCTCCATAGCAGGCTAGTGCAGGGTAGCATCACACCTCAGCTTGCAGACAAGCCCTTAGAAACGACCCAGAACAGTTTTGCTTGGGTCCAGATCCGATCTCTCTCTCAAAGGCTGGAGGATATTCAGTTCATGCCCAACTCGAGTCTGAAATAAATGATTAGGCAATGCCTAGGGGCTCCAGCACAGCTTGGACCCCACTATGCTAGGTGCTATATGCCTAGTAAGACACAGGCCATGCCCCAAAGAGCTTAAAATCTAAACAGACAAGATAGAAGAAGGATAGGAGAAAATAAGCACCTATAGTTTGCAGATGAGGAAATGAGGTACAGGGAGATTAAGTGATTTGTCCCCTAAACTCAGACAGGAAATTTGTGACAGAACTGAGCTCTGTCTGCATCGAGTGTTCTAGCCACAAGATTAAACTTCTTTCATTGCCAGTCATTGTGCAAGAGGAACACCACCTTCTTTTCTGTCCCCTCCAGATAGTAATTTGGGCTCTCTTGCTGAAATGAATGGGAAAATCCTCCTGGAGTTTTAAGGACTGCAGGTTCAGGACCATAATAATTTTAATAGAGAATGTTATTTCCTTTCAGTTTGAGCCTTGCATACATGGGTAGGCAATTATTCATCTATTACAGGCTTCCACAGACTGGATGACAGCTACTGAACTCTTGGCTTCAGATTGTTTAGATAAAGCAATACCTTAATTCTTCTCCCCCATTCTGTTAATGGGAAGAACAGCAGCTGGGAGGAACATTTGCTGTGGGTAGTGTGTAGGCTGCATTAGGGATCAGGCATTTAAGCACACCATTTCAACATTTATGCAGAACCCATTTAGATTTCAGCTGTGAACATGTTTAATCTTGTTTAAAACCGAGCCTCTTAGAATGTAGCTGCAAAAGCTGAGAAATACTAGAAATTAAACTTGCATTTACCTTTGAAGCAAAAGGTCACTGCAACTCAGTAAAAACACACCCTTATCTGTTTGTGCTGACAAATAGTGCATTCCTAGCACTTGTAGCTATGGTTGAGCTGGTACTTTTATTGTCTGCCCTTGCAGTCAAAAACTTGTATCTTTCTGAAAAAATGATGTATGAGATTGAAATTCCTCTTGAGCCAGAGATGGAATTTTGCCAAATAAAAAAAAGTGTGTAATTTTATTTATTTACTTATTTGTTTAACGATGGGTTTGAACCAAAATCCTAAAGAAAACAGAACCCCAAACTTTAGAGGATTCAAAGTCTAAACAAGGACATGGATCTGAATTTTGCAGCTGACCCTAGACACACAATGGACTGAACCAAAATACCCTGGACTCAGGAGGAGTTCAGAATCCAGGTGTGAATTTAGCAGCTTAGACCCCTCTCTAGTTTGCCAGAAGCTGGAAGTAGACAGCAGGGGATGGATCACTTGATGATTGCCTGTTCTGTTCATTCCCTCTGAAGCACCTGGCATTGGCCACTGATGGAAGACAGGATATTGGAGTTGATGGACCAATGGTCCGACCCAGTATGGCCATTCTTATGCTCTTAGTTGTCACCAGTTTTATTTAAAATTTTTAAATTAGTTCTCAACGAGCACAAGTGCCTTAGCTATATTTGAAGATGTTTGAAACACCTGAAAAATCTTAGGAATTTCTGAACCAATGTGGGTAGTACCTATATGTACACAATCCAGGGCTTCCCACAGGTTTTATGTTTGATAAGACAACACAGTCGTGTGAAGCTCCAGAACCAGTGGGCCTGCTGTTCAGATCCTTGGAGGCTGTGAAGCAGTGAGTGAGCAATTTTTAGATATTTCCATGTACAAAATAGGTGTGCAGCTGCATGAATTTCAATTATGTATTGAATTATAAAATACACGCTATCAACATGTAAGAATCTACAATTTGTTCCTTTTTGCTAGAGGAAATGGAGACCTCCCTCTGCCCCGCCCATCAACAAACCACTTCCTCCACCCACCTAGCCCCGCAAGCAGACTCTTGAAAAAGAGATAACCGTCAGCTGTAAGAAATGTTAGCCAACCTTGACTTGGTTGGGGAAAATGTAATTTGATCACATGGTATTATAAAAACATACATTACACTAATACAGAATTGTGCATGTGAGCAAGAAGCACAAGTAACATTTGAATGAGACCAATAACTTAGGTTTCCTTACTTTCATTCATATAAAACTTCAAATATATAATATCAATACATTAACCAGAGCTAGCTGAAATATAGAAACACTTGAAAGCTTGTGTCTCTCACCAACAGAAGTTGGTCCAATAAAAAATATTACCTCACCCACCTTGGATCTATAATACTAATAAATGTCAGTAGAATTAATATTATTGTTACTTGGCAAATACTCTGTTGGTTGAATAGTGTTTGAACAGCTGTTGTTCAAATACACCAAAAAGAGTATTAATTGAATAAAGTATTAATCTAAAAATTCATCCATCAAGCACTTTATCCAACGAATACTCTTCAAAACAATTCTACCGTCGAAGTAGGTTTCTCCATTTAGAACTCCCATTCAAATAAATGGCCTTTAACATATTGAGCCTTTAACATATTGCATATTTCTTTAAGCCTAGAAGGAAAATCGGTGGTTTCTATTACTTACGAATTTAAAATTACAAATGCCAAGCAAAAAACCAGAAACCAACTGTAAATATATTTACCCAGCAAGTAGACAGGTAGATAAATCACTTTAATTTAACAATAATAAAAACCTTTCAAAACCTGGCTGACATCCAGCCCTGACTATAGGGACTGAAAATTTTTATTAGATTGTAGTACAGGGATTTAGGTGGATGCAGTAATCCCAGAGAAATCCCTGTCTCTCTCTCAGCCCCCCACCCCACTTATAATGCATATTAATCCATTTCCAGAGCATGTGTTCATACCAAAGCATATATGATGGGACCACAGGAGTCTGGCATTTGGAGTACTGTTCTCCAGCGAACATCATTAAGGACCTTTGTTTTCAGATCCGGCATCTTTAAATCAGTTTACCACAATCAGTGTTCCACACCACAAAATCCACGATTCCTGGAGCCACTGAGAAAGGCAGAATGGTCCAGAGCCTGGGACTTGTGAAATCTAGTTTCAAATGCCTGCTCTCGTACAAACTTTCCATGTGACCTTGGGCAAGTCACTTAAGCTCTCTGTGCCTCAGTTCCCCATTTGTACAATGAGATAATAGCACTGCCCTATCTCACAGGGTTGTATGGAGGATAAATCATAGAATCCATAGAATATCAGGGTTGGAAGGGACCTCAGGAGGTCATCTAGTCCAACCCCCTGCTCAAAGCAGGACCAACCCCAACTAAATCATCCATTAAGGGTTGTGAGATGCTCAGGTAGTAGAGAGAAGGGCCATATAAGAGTACCATGCATTCAGTGGCCTGTTTGTTACCACTGAATACATCTGCTTTTTATTTCTGATCCAAGAGCTCTAGATATTCAGCTGCTACTTTTTGGTAAATATAAGCCAAAACCAGACCCTTGAATTTTGGTTCGGTCAAGATTCAAAGCTCCAAGTATGAGTAGTCCCTTCTAGTTTGGGTTCTGAGTTAGATTCCAGTCCGGAAGGGCTTATTTTCCTGTTCTGGGTTGGATGCAGCCATCTTATGTCAAAATCTCATGAGAGAAACTCACAAGGTTATGATACCTTAGACTTCAAACCTGAAGTCAAAACTGAGCCCTAATTAAATTAGATTAAATTCGGAGATGCCAGGGCCAGAAGAGACCATTGAAATAATCTAGTCTGATCTCCTGTATAGGACAGGCCACAGACGTTCCCCAAAATAATTCCTTTGAACCAGAGCAGATCTTTTAGAAAGACATCCAATTTTGATTTAAACATTTCCAATGACAGAGAATCCCACACAGCCCTTGAGAAATTGTTCCCGTGATTAATTACACTCACTGTTAAAAAAATTACACCTTATTTCCAGTCTGTTTGTCCAGCTTCAACTTCTAGCCATTGGATCATATTATATATCTTTGCCTACTAGACTGAAGCACCCCTTATCAAATATTTGTTCACCATGTAGGTGCTTATAGACTGAACAAGTCACCCCTTAACCTTCTTTGTGTTGAACTAGATAGACTCCAGGAGCTCAATCTATCACTATAAGGCATGTTTTCTAATCCTTTAATCATTCTTGTGGCTCTTCCCTGAGCCCTCTCTAATTTAACAAAAACATCCTTGTTGAATTGTGGACATCAGAACTGGATGCAGTATTCCTGCCGCAGTCACAGCAGTGCCAAATACATAGCTAAAATAACCTCACTATTCCTACTCAAGATTTCCAAGGATCACATTAGCCCTTTTGGCTACATTGTTGCATTGCAAACTCATATTCAGCTGATTATCCACCATGACACCCAAATCTTTTTGACAGTCAATGTTTCCAAAGGCCTTGAACCTCAACATTAACCTAAAACGAATCCCGATGCAGATACGACATCTTCAGCCATAACGTTATGTCAAAAGCCAAGGAGTCAAGTTGGTTGGAGAAGAGAATCACAGCACTTTTATTAACAGTGTAAGCATACATCTCAGACTGAGCCTGCTTAGGTTTTGCAATCACTAGGCCCACCCGAGGCACATTCAGTGGGTAACAGAGGTACTAACATTGTCACCCCCAGATTAGTAATAGGTAAGGCTAAAATTTTGTCACGGGTATTTTTAGTAAAAGTCACAGACAGGTCATGGGCAATAAACAATAAATCACGGGTGCCTGAACCGCGTGGCCTGAGGCTGACAGCCTGAACTCGGCTGCCTGGGGCTGATGTTGCATAGGTCACTTAAAATCATGGGATCCACGACCTCTGTCAAGGTTCCTTCCCCACTCTGAACTCTAGGGTACAGATGTGGGGACCTGCATGAAAAACCCCCTAAGCTTATTTTTACCAGCTCAGGTTAAAACTTCCCCAAGGTACAAACTATTTTACCTTTTGCCCCTGGACTTTATTGCTGACACCACCAAGCATCTAACAAATATATAACGGGGAAAGAGCCCGCTTGGAAACATCTTTCCCCCTCAAATCCTCCCAAACCCTACAGCCCCTTTCCTGGGGAAGGTTTGATAAAAATCCTCACCAGTTTGTATAGGTGAACACAGACCCAAACCCTTGGATCTTAAGAACAATGAAAAAAGTAATCAGGTTCTTAAAAGAAGAATTTTAATTGAAGAAAAAGTAAAAGAATCACCTCTGTAACATCAGGATGGTAAATATCTTACAGGGTAATCAGATTCAAAACATAGAAAATCCCTCTAGGCAAAACCTTAAGTTACAAAAAGACACAAAAACAGGAATATACATTCCATTCAGCACAACTTATTTATCAGCCATTTAAACAAAATAGAATCTAACGCATATCTAACTAGATTGCTGGTTAGCCCTTTACAGGAGTTCTAACCTGCATTCCTGCTCTGGTCCTGGCAAAGAAAAACACACAGACTGAGAGAACCCTTTGTTTTTCCCCCCTCCAGCTTTGAAAGTATCTTGTCTCCTCATCGGTCATTTTGGTCAGATGCCAGCGAGGTTATCTTTAGCTTCTTAACCCTTTACAGGTGAAAGGGTTTTTTCCTCTGTCCAGGAAGGATTTAAAGGTGGTTAGCCTTCCCTTTATATTTATGACAACCTCCGTGACCAACTCACAGCCTTAGTAA
This sequence comes from Caretta caretta, assembly GCF_965140235.1. Taxonomy (NCBI): domain Eukaryota; kingdom Metazoa; phylum Chordata; order Testudines; family Cheloniidae; genus Caretta; species Caretta caretta. The sequence continues at coordinate 44,301,900 of NC_134210.1, read as the reverse complement.
TAGGATATGTAACTTTACATCAGTTCTGTTTATCTCGTCTCTATTGTCCGGTGTCCTTGATCAGAGCTGAAGTGTATTACTACAAAAAGGTAGGAAGTCAGCAACCACAAGTCACTGATTATGCCAAATATTATGCCAAATATATGACTACAGAAATGTCTAATGTACAGAGTCACGTATAACTGTAAACTGATTAAAGATGGTAGTTTGTAAAAAGATCCTTAACAGAGTGTGTGTAATGACTGAGATAACTAAAAAAAAAATTCACTCAGTCTTTGTGAGGCGATGTGAGCAGAAAAGTAGCAGCCTCTCTTGTGGAGTGTCCATTCTTTGCACCCCATTCAAGCAGCTCTCACAGTACGTTGAGGTGTAGAAATGGGAGACTTGAACAAAAATGGAAAGTGGAATGGATTCCAACAACTCATATCGCCTTCAGTGGAGGAGAACCTTCTCAAGCCTCTAGAACCTAGAAAGATGGGAGCTGGTGGAGAGTTGGTAGGGTTGAAAAAATCTGTAAGGTACTTACAATCTTTCCTCTGCTGGAGAGCCCACAAATGGCCAGTTCAGTCCCAAAAGTAGATGGCCAAGGGATATGCTGATTCAGCAATTTCTAGTAACCAGAGATTAGGGCTGGAATTTTCAAAGGAGCCTGAGGAAGCTAGGTGCTCAACTCCCAATGAAATGCAATGGGAATTGGTGCCTAGCCCCCTTAGCATACTTTGAAAACCCAGCCTGAATCTGCCCATCACTAGTGGATAGGGGAAACAGAAGGCACAGTGTGGCCTGCAGAACGTTACTGATGATGAGGCATGAGTCAAAGAGAATAGTTTGACTTTTAGATCCCAGACTGAATTTGTGTGGCTGGCAATAAACTGAGAAGGATCTGAAGTGGAAGTCGTAGGCATACCATACACATAGAATCCAGACATGCTGTTTCAAACTTGAACTGTACTTTAAAGTCCCTCCAACTAAAATGGCCACGAGTGCATAGATTCACTGTGCTGCTGAACAGACCCGTGATTGCCTATTTTGCACATGTAGCTTAATCACTCCTTTGTTTAAGTGCCCTGCATTTCTTAGGATTAGAAGGCTCTGGGGTCATCAGTTTTCTTCATTAATGTTCAGCCACTTTAAGAGACAAAGTAATTTAAAAAGAAGTGGTGGAAGAAATTTAAAACTTTTTATGGGGCATATTCATCTGGGGAACTTAACGCCAGGTCTAACTTTGTGTGCCCAGACCCATGCTCCTGACTCAGGCAACACTCCCCCTTACTTCAAATGCAGTGTTTCCAGCTTAGAAAGTGCTGGATTATTCCTAAAGTTGCAATCCTGAAATGAGCTCAGCATGAGCATCAATGCCAATGTGGTTCTTCAGAATTACAGGAGGACATACATTTGTTCTTTACTCTGGGGTATACAGTGTGAATGTGATCATGCTGGAGAAGAGTAAACTCTCAAGGCAACCTGAAAAGGGCAAGGGGCATCTGAAATACACTTGTACTATCTCTTGACTCTATTAGTTTTGACAAGATGTGTCTTCTTTCTTCCTGTATATAACATCTGATATTGATGCCTGGCTTATAAAGGGAAATTATTTTTGAATTCATGAAGTTGTGGGAGGTCCGAAGGAGTGAAAAATAAATTATAGGAAAATTGGTTATTTGCAAACTTCACCTGGAAAATTGTCCTCTATAGATATAGATTTTAGATCATAAGTATTTTAATATTATTTGATTTTGTACAATGCTCTTATGGATTTTCCCCACAGGACAAGACAAGAAGTAATGATCTTAAATTGCAGAGAAGGTTAGTTAAGCACTGAACAAATTATCTAGGGAAGTTGTGGAAGCTCTGTCACTGGAAGTTTTAATAATAGGTTGGACAAAAAACTTGTCAGTGATGGTATGGATAATACTTAGTCCTGCCTCAGTTCAGTAGACTAGACTAGATGACCTACTGTGGTCCCTTCCAGTCCTACATTTCTATGAAAATAGAAAGTACCAGGCAAGCAGTGGAAAGTAAACTAGATTGTTAAAGTATTTTCAGTTTTAATAACTTAAGGTGTTATTAATAACATAGCTCTGGACATTTAAAACACCAACACAATATAGCATTCCACTTATTAAGCCAATCTGGATTCTTTTTCTGTTTACCCTGCCATCCTCTAACACTTCCCCCTCCATGACCTGCCCCCGCAAAGAGTTTTTTGCGTTTATCCACCTGTTGTTGTCTTATAATATATAAACTTCTAGCACAACAGACTGGTAGCTCTAGGCACTACTGTAATACAAATAATAAAACTTGACTTTTAACATCCATTTAAAAAAAAGCCATTCCTCTTAATTTTTTTTAAAAAACATCGTAAATTCTTTTATCAAAGTTCAAGTATGAGAAGCCCACTCGCTCTTTTAGGCTTTAGGGATTGTTTTTATTTCAAAATTTACATGTTGCCTAGCACAAAACAATGGCAAACAACACATTCCAAGGATCTGCCACCAATAATTAAAGGAATCCTGGGACTCAAAAGTTATTAGATTTCAAGGAGCTTCAGAAAGTTCAAATTTTTCCTGTGTACACTATCACTTATCAGTATAAGCAACAGCTGCTTGCAAAATAGCTTTGGCCTGTTTGTCTCAAGCCTTGCTAAGGAACTTCATATATTTTTTCAGTTACCACCCCAACCCCGCAATTCACTCTACCTGCACAGCACCCTGTTGAAGTCAATGGGGTTCTACATGGGCACAACAGTTAATTTCAGGACTGGGGACTTAGCTTTCATTTTACTAGTGGTTTCTTGCAAAGTGACACCCTTGCCTAATGCAATTTAAAGAGTTTTCTCTACTACAAAGTAAAGACCTGCAGCAGGATTGGGATCCCGGGGGTACTGCAGGGCCCACTGCCAGAATAGCAGGAGTGGGATTAAAAAAAACAGTTCCGCACAGGGCTCTACAAAGTGCAGTGTAATTGTAGGATGTGGGTAGTGCTCCAGGATCTGCTGTCTTCTTGCATTATCTGGGTAATGGGTGCATGGGACATGTCAGGATGCCTAAGGTAGAGAACAGTCAGGCTGATTGGGGGTTTGACTGCAGAGATTTTCAACATAGTTTTATCTTCATTATCCCCCCAACCCTGTATGCCTGGCAATGGACCCTCTTGACAACAAAGAAAAGCTGGAAAAGCAAGCAGCTTACGTTCCCTTTGGCTAAGGAGGGAAACATCGATGTGGTGAGTAGCAAACTGACGTCACTAGAGAAATTCGGCAGCCTGTCTTCTCATTCAGTCATCTTTCTTCAGCTAACCGGGATCACATGATTTAGCAAGAGGCTGTATTATTACTTACAGATAGGCTTGGAAGGGTTAGCTTTTTAATCAGTAAATGTTGGTAAAAGTTGATTTCATTGCGCACACATACACAAACAGACAAAAAATATTTCCATTGATGATAATTGAAATTTACAGATACGCAAAGCAAGAAAAATGTTGCTTGAGAACTTAGAGTTTGGTTTAAGGCTATTTCCTTTGGCTATTTTGACATGTGATGTTGACAATTTGTGTTTTAGCAGTTATAAAGCTGTGACTTTTTAAATCTCAGGGTCTACTGTTATAAATAATTGTTGAACTCCCCACATTATCTCCTCCCACCATCATATCCCACAACTATGAAAATGTATATAAAAATGCTTAAAAAGAAACAGATGTTATCTGTCAGTTATAAAAATACAATTGAATGCTGCCAAGCCTACTTACAGAGCACCACAGATGCGCATGTACATTACACAACAGGCAATGATAGAATCCCTGCCCCTAAAAATGTACAGTCCAAAGCCCTGATCAGACATGCCCACGATAATTCCATGGCTTGTTTTGGAATCAAGAATAGAAACAGAGCAGCAAATTCTCCCCTTACAATATTTATCTCCATTAACTTTAATGGAGTCACAGTGATATAACAATGAGGAAAATATGGTCCTGAAAGTTTCAAACATTACCTCCTTCAGCAGTGAAAAATGAACCACAAGAAACACTGATATGAAACGGGCTGACCTTCATGTCACAAACTAATCATGTCTTACGCTACATTCTTCATTATAATGATATCACACAACATTTGACAGGGTTAAAGAGAAGTTAGTTTCCTATCCATCGCCACATGTCCCTGAAGTTATCCAAATTTACTGTCTTATCGAAACAAGAGAGGGGGAGAAATCTGTAGAAGTCAAATGAACAGGATTGGATTAAATTCAGACCTTATGTAAGCAGGTGCAGCTCCATTTGGCATTAAGAAGAAACCATTACTAAACAGTATAATAACTATCTTTCTTTGCATTTCCAGAATATCTTTCCTCTGAGGATCTATAAGTTCTTTACAACCATTAAGCCTCACACCATGCTAGTGAAATATGTGAGTGTTCCTCTATGCATTCTCTAGCTGGGTAATAGGTAGGCCTTATCCATCTCTGATAAGTGATATGTCCAGGATCACACAGCAACTCAGTATTAGTCAGGCACAGACTCTTAGAAGGCCTGATTTCTCATCCCCTACTTTGAATGCTAAACAACACTCCCTTCAGGCATGTCACTGAAACATATGACACTTAGATGATTGAGCTGCACTATTTCCGTGTGCCCACATCTGCAAAAGATATTGGGGGACTTGTAATGCAAACCTATCTTGATAGATGTGATGAACACAAAGTTTACTGCTGTCAGGATCATGATAAGGGCTGTCAGGACTAAGGATCAGAGCAGGGTCAAACCTGAGGCTAAGAGTAGCAGAGGATTTCATAGTTAAGCTCCAGGCTAGGGTTGATACCAAGGATCCAAGTCTGAGTCAGGCTTCAGGGGTCAGAACAGGAGATGAGGTTCAAATTAAGGCAAGGTCAAAGCCAGGCATTCAAGAGCAGAAATGAATGTGGCAGCTACAGAAGATCCTTACTGCTGACTAGACACTTCCTGGATCACCCCTTGGATTTGTAAAGGGCAGGGAGCCAATCAAAAGCCATGAGGCTGCTGCCTGACAAACCTCTTGAGGAGGGACATTCTGTGATTTGTGTTTGCCATGGTCAAGACCATAGACTTGGAACACTGGCTCCCGGGACCACTCTCCTGGTCCACAGCCCTCCTCGCCTACAAGGTACCAGAGGGACCTGCATTTGATTTTTGAGTCCAGCATCTTGTGGTCTTCATAATTGTCATGCCCTTGGACCCACATTGGAGGGGGCAGTGAAGGGTTTCTCAATGTAGGATTTTAGCAATGATATGTGGAACAGTAGGTGGATTTTGAGGGATCTGGGTCATTGAAGTCTCAAGGTCAGTGTGTTGATTATCTGACAGATGGAATACGGCCCGAGGTATCCGTAATCCAGTTTACAACACAGCCAGTCGATGCAGAGGTGTTTGACTGAGAGCCCCACTTTGCCCAATGGTGGTGAATCCCAGGCTTTCCCAGTGCCGGCAGTCTGTAATCTTGTAATCTTCCTTGGCCGTGTCCAGGTGTGCCTTGAGTTCTTATTGGATCTCATGGATCTGGTGCACCCGGTCGGTGGCTGCAGGATTGGTGGAGTTCATAGGTACAGCCAGGTGGAGACAGAGGTGGAAGTCACAGTTTGCATAGAACAGACTCTGCCTGGTGGAGACATGATTGGCATTGTAATAAGCAAACTCTGCATGGGGTAGGAGGCTCGACCAGGTGTCCTGATGGAAATTCATGAAGCAATGTGAATATTTTCTATATTTTCTAACACTCAATTCACTCATTTGGATTGACAGTTTGTGGGTAAGTATGGACCCTGAACAATCATTGGGTTTCACACCAAGACTGCAACACAAACTGCAGACCCCAATCAGTTGTACTCGCTTCTGGAGTCCATGGAAACAAATTACATGAGTCACCAGGGGCTGAGCCATTTCTTTCGAGGAGGGTAGGTGCACACTGTGGACAAAGTGGACCATTTTTGTCAATTGATTGACCACAGTGAAGACTACAGTGTACCTGTTAGACACAAGGAGCTTGACTATGAAGTGCTGGGTAATGGCTGACCAGGGGTCCAAATGGGCTCTCAGAAGGCGTTAGGGTGCTAAGGGTTTTTTATTCCAGCATCTTGGTGCAGGCGCATGTCCCACAGGAATCAACATACAATTGGATTGTTGTGCTCATTCAGGGCCACCAGCAGGAGCGGATGGTCACACAGAGGGTCTTGAGGTGACCCAGATGTCCTACGAATGGTGAGTCACAACAGCACCATAGTACCTTTAATTGAAGGAGTGCTGGCAGAACATACAAGCAACCCTTGACATGAAGAAAGCCATCCTGAATCTGGTGTTGCCTCTGGCTTGCTGCCTCAAGTTCCTTGGGAAGCGGTTCCTTCCCTGCAGCTGAGCAGATCAGTGACACGGGGTCTTGGGTAATCGTAGCATCCAGGAAGTTCCAGGGCATAAGAATGCCTGGGGACTCAGCACGTATTGGCTGGTGAGGTATTCCCCTTTTCAGGACAAGGCACTGGTAGTCTTCTTCTGGGCCCCTGCGGGGTATGTGATGGTGAAATTGAAGCCTGTGAAGAACAGGGCTGAGCACAGTTGCCTCTGGTTCAGTGCCTTGGCTCAGTGGAGACATTATATTTTTAGGATCTATGTAAACCCGTATTGGGTATCAAGCACCCTGTAAATAGTGGTACCAGTGGTGCCACTCTTTGAAGGCTACTTTGATAGCTAGAAGGTGAGGAGTCGAAGGGGTGTTATCTTCAGGCCATCGGGTTGCCAATTTTGGTTGGACATATTCCTAGAAGTTTCATCACATGACATAATCTTTAATTAAAAATGAATCTTCAATTCATGGAGACTCCAGGACAATCCTGAAGGGTTGGCAACCCTCTCAGGCCAACCCACTCTACCAGGCCTGAGTTTCGTTTTTCCTGAACTGAGTCATGCTGGAGCTCATGATGGGCAGTTGGTGAGAGTGTGGCCAGATCCTCCACAATAGAAACACAGTCTGTGGCAACAACATTGCTCTTTTTCACCAGGCGGCTGGTAGTATTCAGATGCATTGGTTCAAGGTCCAGAGATGAGAACCAAAGGGCACCAATTGGGGGTGCCCTGGACCCACTCCTCTCCTCACATCACTCATGGAGCTTATTGTCAATGTATAGGACAAGGTCAACCAAGGCATCTAGGTTGGTTGGAGCCTCCACATGAGTTAGCTCATCCTTAATCTCCTTGTGTAGTACCCACCAGAACTTGTTGAGTAGGGCTGCTCCGTTCCAACCAGTGTCAGAGACTAGTTGCTGAAAGTGGGCAGCTTAGGAGGAGGATGGTTCCTGCCTGGCTAGAGTTTGCTCAGAGATGTCTCTGCTGAATGGGCATGGGGTGGTGGGGGGGAATCATCAAATATGGCTCAAAAATGCCTAGAGGAAGCCATCCCAGTCAGACAGAGCCAGGTGAGGCTAATACAGAGTACTACTTTTGCTTGGTCAGTGGGGTAGGACCAGGGGGTGAAGCAGAAACAGTAGGGGGCATTGGTTAATAACTACCCCTGAATTTTTGGCGGTACCTGTTAAAATCTTCTTGGAGGTGGTCTGGGGGCCTTGATCCAGATAGGCAGCTGCAGTGTGTGCCCATATGCAGTGTTCTCATCCTGCAGCTGGGCTACCTGCTCTCACAGCATCAGGTTATCTGCCACATGCTGTGCCAGTCAGGCCTGCAGTCCCATATTTTCATCACGGATTGCCAGTGAAGAGCCTAGTTCTTTGTTGTGAGTTGCAATAGTTGGGCTCGAAGAGTGGGAAACTCTTCCTGGGAGCAGGCAGTTCATTCACTTATCTCCAGTACCCTCTGGGGCATGCTGGGCAGGGAGTGGCCCACTGCCTGCCTGGTCCCCCAAGGTAGGCCTTCACCGTAGGCTAGGCAAACTGTCAGGATCCTGACAAGGGCTGTCAGAGTCAAAGAGCAGAGTCAAACAGAGGCTGAGAGGAGCAGAGTTCATGGTCAAGTTCCAGGGGGTCTAAAGATGTTCATTATTGTCACAATACACTGGGATATCTAATGTGAAAAGTTTCTGTGTCCAGCGAAAGATGCTGCAGAGTTCCCACGTCCACAGTTTAAGTGATAAGAGATGAAAATCACTGAAAATACAGCAGCTGTCTGCTCACCAACACCCAAGTGCACAGTATATGTGTGTGAGAGACGGTTTGAGTCATGTGAGAGTGAGGAGACCTTTGATGTTAGCAATCTTATCTGTATGCGTTATCTCTCTAGATATGATAAGTGGCTGTTGAAGTAGGGGAGTGGCAGAGTTGCCTTGTGGTTGGGGGTTGGGGTTTTGACGGGTTTGCCTTGGGGGGAGATGGGGATGCCAGATTTTTTACATTTCAAAGGATAAAACAATAAGCATTTTGCCAGTTCTAAACATATTACCTGTTTTTTTCCATGATCCTGCAGCTTCAGACTAAAATTAATGACTCGGAAAAGATACATATTCTAATTAAACCTATCATTTTAATTAGCTGAATTTATGTCCAGTGTTATTGTCACTAGCCAGTTACTATGTGTTCAAATGACTAAACGTGGGAGGTTTCAGTCTGCTGCTGTGCGTTAGCCATCAGGTCTTCCTTCTGTAACTATTTGCATGTGCTTAAATTAGTGGCCTAAATTTCATCTAATAATAGGACAAATGTCATCTTGCCAAAATATAAGGAATGAGTGGTAAGAAGTGGAAGGTTCTCATAATATTGTTCTGGCAATAGCCATGGCTGGGCACGTGCATGGTTAATATTCCTAATTTTTCGAGGAAACCTCAGTACCTTTCTGATCAGCGGGTTGATGACATCAGTACCCAGTCGGAGAGTAAAGTGCTAGTCTCCATAAAGATCATCCAAAGTTTGAATAGTGGCTGATCAATCAGTACAGCTGTTTACCTACGGTCAGAAGTGCCCCTGCACAGCTTCTATTTTTGGCACTCCACGTATCTGAGGGCATAGGTCCTTTGAAAGATCAAGACTCAGGACTGTTCTGTACAAGAATTTTATCCCCATCGGGCCTCAATTAATGAACTTTTTTTGTTGTGTCAATATCATTAATACAGGCCTTGTGTCTCTGGTGTGATTAAAGGCTGATTGGGGCCATGTTTAAGCCCACTCTCCTTGACCAGAGGGAATGGACGAACATTTATTGTCCTACTTTTAGCCAGAGAATCTGACAGCACCTTCCTGTATTTACTGATTTCCTTTTCCAGTAGCTTAGATTCTAAATAAGCCTCATATTTGGATGGGCTGGTGGCTACAGCAGAGTACTGAGAGTCAGGCCAGTGGGTTCTAGTCCTGGCTGTGGCACTGACATCCCCTCTGGCCTTCGGCAAGGCGTCCAGCCTCAGAGACTTTAATTCCCTCTGTTCGGTAAAGCACTTGGAGGGCTTTAAATGTACAGTTTTGGAGTAGTACATCATCCTGAGGATGTACTAGCATGCTGTTCTATACTATTATAATGGTTTCTTCTAGCCTGAACATCTATGAATCCTTTAAAGGGAACCCCTGAAATACCAAAAGCATTCCTCATCCTTACAAAGTAGAGGATCCAGGGCAGAAGAGCCAAAGTAAAGCCGTGTCTCCAGCTGAGGCACTTATCAGGCAGCTGCAGTTGTATGGCAGGGCCCATAAGTAGGGGCTGTCATAGAGTTTCCTCAGGGTTGGTCAGTTTAGAATCAGGCAGCTTGGGTTGTGGGCCCCAAAACAGGTTTAATTTACCCACTGTGATTCGAAGAACCAAACAATCAGGGAGCTAGAAGGAAGGGTGCAGACTAGCCACAAAGAGAATGAAGCTGCTGCTGGACTCGGAGGAGAGGACTCTTCTAATTGGCAAGGAGGATGCTGGGGCGGGGGGGCTCATTCCACCAAACTGGGTCTTGACAAGTGTTTAAAACCACTCAAAAAGTAGAGTAATAGCATAAAACACAAGCTGCCACTGCTGCTATCTTTTATTGCTTCCTAGCCATTGATTTCACAGCCCCAATTGGCAGCAGCATGACGATGAGTCATACTTACCTTCAGTCCAGTGGCTGGCTGGCTGACTGCAAGTCACAGGTCAGACTGACTAGTGATTACTGTACTTTAAATGTGTTTCAGGAAAAGGAAGGGTGGTTGAGGTCTAACTTTGCTGTTGTGCACATGCAGTAACCCCTCCCCCCATGCTTTCTCATGTAGTCTCTACCTGTTCTTTGGTCCTTTGGCTCCAATTGTTTTGTGTGGAGTGTTGCCGTTTATCTGCACCTTGCTCAGTTGGCATAAATTGCACTATGCCTACCAGTGGCATTGCTGCTTAATGCCCAGTTGATTAATGTTGGCACTTGAGTTACTGGGTCTCTGATTTATGGACTTAGAGCAACGTACTGTAGTCCCCTGGTTTTATGAACATCTATCTTATGAAGACTAGTTATATGAGCCATTTTCCTGCCACCAAAGTCATCTTTCTTCCACTGCACGTGACTTCAATCCTTCAACCACTGTTCAGGCAGTTGTACAGGTTTGAAAAGAGAGATGTGATAGCAAAGAAAAGATGCAGTTCTCGCAAAGAAAAATCAGGCAGATTGTAGACCTTTGTTACCATTCATTTTGTACATCTCCACTGAACAATTAATTAATGGATGCATCTATCTACTATAATTCTGAGCTGTTCAATTTTATGAACTTTTTGATTTTATGAAGTCCTCAATTCCCAATTAGTTCCTATATAGGGGTTCTACTGTATAGGAAAGAAAATTCACTTTATTGCATCAGTGTTTGACCCATGGGCATATGCAGGTTAGCTTTAGGGAAGGAAAAATGGACAGGAAGAAGCATTAAGGAGGAGGGACTAGTCCCACAGTATCATCCTTCAGGATGCTTTATTAAGCACGTGCAACTTCCCGAAATCACACTGTGTGTATCTTTTAATCTGAAGGCGGCAACAAATGAAGGGTTTACCATTTCTCTCTTTTCTGGGTTCATAAACTCAGGCAAAGGGACTAGCATGGAGGACTTGTTCAAGAACTTATTTTGCACACATTAGACGTATTTTGTGGGGGAGGTACGGTTGGCATTCCATTCAAAATGGAACAGCAACATTTTTGCAAATTTCCATTGTCCGCCAAGGACCGCATCTACACAGTCCAGAAATACGCTTAACCAAAATCATTCCAATAGCGGACAATAAAATATTCCGTGGCTCAACGTAACACCATATAAGTTTACATCTTGAAGTTGGATCTTGTGGAAATTCATTGTTTAGAAGAGACGGTTGTGTTAACGTGTTCTAGAAGAAGAGACAAGTGTGCTATGTTTTCAGGTTTAGCAGAAGGGAACTGCAGTGTGTGTAATCCAGTTTAAAAACCCAACCAGACTTGATATTGAGAGGAATAAAAATTTAATAGTAGCCCATAGTAAATATTTTAAATAAGATGTTTGCGATGATTTGGGGAATCTATCTAGATACAGCTTCTGAATTCTGATTGATTTGATGATATTGCTGCATCACTGACTACTTCAAAGAACCCCCCCCCCCCCCCCCCCAGCAGGAGAATAAAGGGAAAGAGATGACAAAGCAGACGTTTAAAAAGAATAAGGAGGCTTGGGGCAAGGGAGAAGAATAGAGGAGAACCCTTTTCTCCTTTTTGATGGTAAGATCAGCTGAGGAAGTAGGACAGTGAGACAGAAACTCCCGGATTCAGTGGAGAAACAATGTGCAGGATGTGGGATCCTGAATACTCTATAGGACTCTGACCAAATCCCAAACAACCTTCAAAAGTGGAGAGGGAATTGGGGCAGGGAATGACATACAGGTGTTTTATTGTTTTGTCTAGATCTGTATATCGCTTGTGCTAACGTAGAGTGTGTTAGAAACCCTTTACATAGCCTGTGTGTTATGTGTTTCAACTATCCCGTGTCTCTGGTGAGAGAAACTGTAAACCAGAGTGCCCACAAGGTTGGAGCTCTGCTTAAGCTATTGGAGTGTTTTGGGGGATCACCACAGGTCACCCAGATGCCATGGGTAATTGGATTGCGAGGTATGACTTCTGCAGAGGAATAACAGTCAGTGTCTATGCCCAGGCAGTATTCCAGAGAGGCCACAGAGATGGTTTGGGTAGGCTCCAGGACTCAGGGAAGGTTATGAGATCATGGGACCCAAACCATGGGACCCTGGTGAGTGTCCAGCAATGGGAGCTCTACTAGGGCTGTGAAAACATTAAGAACTATTATTATTTGCATGCTGTGATTTCTGGAGGCCCCAGTATGCACTTATAATTTGCACTATTTGTGCAAATTCTAAAATGGAACATTTGCTATGTACAGAACTGGTGCCTGCCCTGCCCAGATAAGGTTATAAACCTTCAGACGTCTGGATTTGTTCTTTTATTAGGGGATATGGAAAGGGAAATCTTGATTGTTTTTCCCAAGTCCACCCTCTTTAAAAAGTGGGGACAATTAGACATTTCCCACTAGCAAAGTCTGGAAGAAAATAACATTGAGAATGACTTTTTTTTTCTTTTTTTCTCATTGTTTTTTGTAGATGATTGTGTTCATGCTGCTAGGTTAAATTTGGATACAGGGATGAAATACTGGCCCCACGGAAGTCAATGGAAAAACCCTCATTGACATCCGTGGAGCCAGGATTACACCTAGAGTCTGAAGTTATAGGGAACAGGCTTATAACATTACATTGATTTTGCAGTGTCACCGATCTAAGAAAACTACCATTCTTGGTGTCATTATATGCACGAGACTACTTCAGAGCTCTTCAGTGGCTACTGTCACTTCACTAAGTTAAACGAATAATTAAGAATGAGTATAAATCATAAGCTAACTAGCTCCCTTCACCAATATGCACCTTCAATTCTCCTCTACAAAGTGGGGAACAAGCACACTGTAGGAGTCAGTGATGTAACCTGTTGAAGTAACTTCTCAAAAAGTCCTTAGTGAGGCCTCAACAAGTAAAATGCAGTTTCAAAACAATCTTTATTCTGTTTGAAGACCTAGTACAATTTTTAAAGCAACTTAAAAACAAGACACAGCTCCATCAAATCTATAGCTTGAACAAAATTTCAAGGAGGCACATTTTTATTATTGCCTTGTAAAGGCAATTTACAACCCATCCTACCTTCCATCTCCTCCAAGACCATTTTTTTAAACAAAGTAATTTTAATGTTTTAAAGACATTTAACAGAACAGAGTTTTATATTTTTAAAACAAGAATACAAAAAATAGCAGCATCTTGGGCAGCTAATGCAGTCTCATAGGGACAAGTGCAATGTAACTATCAGCTCACAGACCAGTCCAGTTTAGCCTTCTATGATAGTAATATTTCATTTTCTTTTTTGTACAGAATGTTGCATTTTGGAACCTTGTCCCATGGGAGGCATTGTGCGTTGAGCTGCCCATTTCTAAAGTGACCCTGAAGAAAAAATAATATCAGGACTCACTTTCCCAACTGAATACCATGCATAGCAAAAGCACTGTGTTATAACCGGCAGAAGTTTTCCCAATTAGAAGCATCAGAAGGATTTCCCAAGCATTATAGTTCATTGCCAATTACAAGACAAAGCCACTCCTTTTCTACAGAACAGCTGGCATTAAACAGAAGATTTGGCTTTACAGATTTTTTGATAGATAAGTGAACCATCCAGATGAGTTGTTTTTAAAAACAGAACTACACAATCTTCTCACTTGATTTGGAAACAACTTTCACCAAAAAAGGGGTGTGTGTTTGTTTTTAAACAAAGAAATGAGTGACAGCATGTGTTTTGATTGAGCAAAAGGACTGTGTTTGGTGTAAGATGCACCTAGATTATGATCCATTCACACACACACACCCCCTCCGGCCCCCAAATCCAAGCTTCAGTTTAAAGAAACAATAATTTGCTTTCTCTCACTTTTCTTGTGGTCACATGTACATCTACCTTTCAGCAGCCTTGTAGAAAGTACTGCGGCAGCTCAGAGACTTAAGTATTCAAAAACTTTAATCATATTAGATGGAAAAATTACCGCTGAAATGACATTAGAAGGACCATGTTTCTTCAGTTATATCAACATACCTTTGTTTCATATGAAGTTTGAGTTTCCAGGTATAGTAAAGCTGGTTTAGTTCAACCAAAGTGAGTGGATCATACAATATATAAAGGGCATAAAACTCAGCAATCAAAAAAGGTGTTTGGCAAAGCTGCAGGACTGTACAACTCACTTTGCAGAGAGCCCACACATGGCCTAGGCACCACATCAAACCAACTAAAGCCCTATTTTGAGGGTTTAAATGACCCTTAAGTAGTGCCTGGACCTTGTCCAGGCTAAATTTCAACTTAAGATGCCTTAATGAAAAAAATCTTCTCAGCTTTGTGCTTGTTTGTCCTTGTTTGTGCAAGAGAAGTCAGGGGCCTGATTCTCACATATACTAGTTTTTCTCCACTGTAAGCACAGATCCTCAGGTGGTGTAAATCGGCCTAGCACCACTTAAAACAATGGAGCAACCCAATGTATCCCAGCTGAGAACTGGGCCCACTGACTTCTGTGGACGTGAGAGGAAAGTCAGGTCCCAAATGTCTGTCTACTACATCCTTTGCTGAAAAGTTTTAAGTGACACATCAATCCAGGCTATATAACCAAGGGTTGTGAGTTCAATCCTTGAGGGGGCCATTTAGGGAGCTGGGGCAAACATTGGGGACTGGTCCTGCTTTGAGCAGGGGGTTGGACTAGATGACCTCCTGAGGTCCCTTCCAACTTTGATATTCTATGATGCATATACATTTTGCCTAAAGAAAATAAATGTAATACTTTTCCTCCAACATCTTTAATATTTTTAATTTTTGTTTTATCCTTAGAAGGATATGTTGACATACCACGAAGGTTGCTTAATTGCTGAAAACTGGATGGATTTGAATTTCGAGCTCTGTTGAATGACATTAAAAGCAGAATAAATGGTAAAGTCAAGGAAAGGCATTAGAAAAAACAAATTCAGATGGTCTCTGAGAAGTCTGCCTGGGAAGGAGAGATGAACTGTAGGCTTGTATAACTGGAAAAAAGTTCAGTTTGATTTTGAAATTGTAATTGTCCTGAGACATTAATGATGGTTGAGCTTTGCTCCCTGATATGTGAAAGATTAGGTTCTGGTAAGATAAAATACATTCCACAGAAAAGCAAAGTCAACAGGCTAAAAAACCAAAACCAAAATAAAAACAAAAATCTCACAGCATCAGAAATGAAGAGGTAATGTAGAAATAAACCACAGGTGACAAACTAATTGCCTAACAGTATTTCTAAAAGGTACAGATTTCTAAATAAGTACTTAATACTTCCTTTTAAGAGATGTACATTTTTGAAAGGTGGCAATAATCAGAGAACTCAATGGGATTTATTCCTTCCATTGTGCATGCAACTAACTCCCTTTAACAATAAAAGGTATTCCACTTGTAGTTCAAAGGAAAAACAAATTCATATCTTCACCTGGACTAAAAATCTTCAAGAGTCCTCTCAGACATCACTGCCCTATTAATCTGTAAAACGTGAAGCAGCAGCATGAATTTTTCCAATGTTGTGAGTGGATAACCATGTCAGAAACCCACAGTGAATAACCCTTTACAATTTTGGTAAGTGGGACACTGACATCCTTTGTTTCTTTAACTAACAGAAATCCTGTAACTCTCTGGTACCTAAAATTTATTCTTTTAGATGACATTACCTTTCAGCAAATAAGTTTGTGAAAAACATCAAAAGTTTGTTATGGAAATCCTAATGTTAAAAAACCAAGGGTTTCTCATCTGAATTAACCCTGTCTTGTACCCTATTGTTCAGAACAAACTTGGGAGTCTTTTTCTAGTAATACAAAAAACAAACACATTTTAGAGAAACTTCTTCCTTCATATGAAATGAAAGGTAGCTTGGCATGCTGACAAAAAGTCTACTATGGTAGGTCAAGATGCTGGATTTGCTTTTTATGATGGATTTACTATGTGGATGGAGCTTGAAATCCAAACGGACTGCTCTAGTATCCAGGGTTTCATTTGTTCTTCCGCAGTAATGCTCAGGAGGGGGTGTACATTTTTTCCCCTTCCAAATACAAAGACAATCGGGACAGACGTTCAAAATGCACCAAGAAGCAAATACAGCATGGTACCGTATTCTAAAGATATCCTTGAAACAATATTTTTAGACTCAGTGATACTTTGTAATGCTCATATATTTTTATTGAATAAAGCAGCTTTGAAGCTTATCAGGCACGGCCCAACAAAATATTTAGTCCAGAGGGGGGGAGGGGGGGGAAAAGGAACTTTTTAACCTTCTATACAAGGAAACCTGTAAACTATTCATAGTTTTAATTCTGAAGCCAATTTTTACTGGCATCCTGTACATTTCTTAAAAACAAAACAAAACAAAACAAAACCCGAACAACAAAATGAATATTAACAAAAAATAATACTCAGGAAAAACATTTTTCAGGCAACAAAAAAACAGGAAAAAAAGCTTATCCTGTAGGTATACTTGAAAAAGAAATACAACCAAAAGAAAATTCAGTATTGCATAGCACTGTCTAAGGATTCAGCTTTCAGCAAACAGAAAAGAGAAACTAGAAGCAGTTTGGTATTGATAGTTTCCATTGATGATAGTTAGTCATCCACTATGTACATTTTTATATACCATATGCCATTGAAAGTCCCATTCTCTTCAGTCTTAAATATGTTCTTAACACGAGATTTTAAACGTCTAAACAAAACACTTCCTGGCACTTTGCTATTACATCATTTCCTCTGAACAACATACTGTAACCGAAGTCTTTTTAAAGTGTCCCTTATAAGTGAAAGTGCCATTCTGCTACATATCATTCATCAGGAAACGAAAATCCACAATGCTCTGTGCCTGGATCCACTGAGTACAGCAACACCAAATCTGAACCTCGCCATGACCGAGAAATTCCATAAACAGAATTACACAGACCTGTTGCCCCTGGGGTCTGCAGAATCCCACATTCTAGCTGGTAAAGCTTCAAAGAGATCGTAAACAAGCACCATGGTTAAAGGCCTCTATGTTCCTGCAGGGAGATAGGTATAGCATTTCCCTCTCTTGTGTTTTTCTTTTCTCAATAAAAAAGCACTTTAGATTAGAAACATACATTCACAGCTTAATACTGTGATCTCTCCCACTGCAGTTGTCAAGAAAGCTCTAGTCCCATCTGAAGACAGACAACTTTGATACTGCAGCTGAAATTCACAAATCAGGCTGAAAGGAACCATCTCTCTCCAGAGGCCTCAGTGTTGTTGATTTTTTTGTTTTAAAACTGAGTATTAAGGTCTTCATCGCCTCTGCTGTGTATATACTGGATAGGCTAGTGTGACATTGAGAGAGTCATTGTGCTGCACGAGTGATGTGTGTTGGTAATGTAGCACCAGTTCTTTAAGAGAGCTGTACAAGTTATATGGCTCTGCAAATCCATACCCAGTAGGGGTTTTGTTTATGACACAGTGCTTTACTTCTCCATCCACCCTAAAGGGAAAAAAATAGAAAGGTTTTTAATTTGTCAAGAAAGCAAAGTTTACGTGTTAAAGAACAGGCTAGGGAATAGCGAATTGACAGTAAATATATAAATGTTGGTAAATATACAAAATGACAGTATTCTACATTGGAATAATTCCATACATCTTACATCTAACTAGAATTCTCAGGGTGTCATGCTTTACACACTGTTTGGGTAGGCAGAAGGTACAAAGAACTTAGTGGATCGGCAGCCAGTAGTTCTATGCTGTCATTCTCCCCCTTCACTCTAAGGTCCGTCTGTGGGAACTTCCCAGGGTTGAACTTTGCAGGACGCAGAGGAGCAGTAATGAGGGTAGATGATCCTGACAGCCCAGTCCCAAGCCTGCTGAAGTCACTGAGATCAGGCCCTAACAGGATTTCTTGCTCATCACCCAGATAAACTTACTAGCAACAATTTTTTTTAACCTCATTGTCACCTCTATGCTTTTACAACCAAAGCAAAAAATCAGGATACATACACAACAGAGCAGGCATAGCAACCCTGTTTGCTGCTCTCCCGAACAAGGAATGTTCCATCCCGTTTTCCCCGTAGCAGATTTTCAGCTTGGCTTCTGTTGATATTTCCCACATTCCACGTTCGCTCATCATGATGGGGCAAATCCTCATCATCTTCAACCATAGAGTATTGGCTGTACAAATATGAAAAGGATAATCACAGAAATGTAGAGCTTGTCAGGACCTCGAGAAGTCATCAAGTCCAGCCCTCAAACATAGCCTTTGCAAGGGCTTGTCCAAGGTTTTTTGAACCTGGGATCTCTCTCTCACCCCAAGCAAGAATCATATGCCTACACCAGCAAGCCACATTCAGTAATGTCACAGAGAAGAAACTAGGTACAGGCAGCAAGACTTGAAAAAACCCACTAGTAGGAAGGTGAGTACAGGGGCCCAAGCCATATAATTCTTCTGACTTTAAGTTTTCATGTAAAAATAAAAATGTTATTTCTAGCATTACTGTGCAGATACCCTTATAAGTATGAAAGAAATATAAATGGAGGCAGTGTTATCTTCCTGAGTCTTCAGAGAGTGCTTCTGCTGCTGCTCCTAATTTTGGCAAGCAACAGGCCCAGCAAACTGAACAGCACCCTAGGTCAGTTTCATTGCTGATGGTCAGAACTCTGTGGTCAGCAGTGAAATTGTCAGGAATCAGTTCAATTTCATGCTGCGGTTTGGGAAAGTTATGTGCAACAGCAGAGAGGGGCAAGTGAATTATTCATTTTGGGAAAGAGACCCAAAAAAATAAAAGGTCTGGAAAGGGCAGCATAATAGACTTCTCTCTCCTCTCTGCTGCAAACGGGGGGTTCTAAGAAAGGTACAGAATAGAGGCTCTTCCCTCCCCATGCCTTTCTGCAATTAGGATACAGAAAGCTTTTCTCTCTTCCATCAGCCACATAGGATGGAATTTCATAGTTATTCAGACTACTGTAGCTAGATAAAGCCTCCAACCAGGGTTAAAGGACAGCACCTCGACAGTAAACAAGCAGCTGGAGACTGTGAAGAAGTGGAATAACGCTCCCTCCGCACACCAAGGTATGGCTGCTAGCCTGCACTGATGGGACCCTCCAAATTTGTCCATCGGTATACTTTTGGCTAGTAGATTTAGACCTCTGGCTAGTAGGTGTCTGGTCAGTTTTTCAAGCACTGAGTAAATACGGCTTCTCATTCATCCCCAATTCCTTGATTCTAGTTAGCCTCAATCTCTGCTACAAACATCAGTGTCCACTGTTGGAATTCAGTTTCTTTGGAAGATTCTGGTTTCTCTCACTAATGAACACCATCTACCTTCCTTATCCTGTCACACCCCATTGCCCTTATTTGTATTTCTACCACTTTAACTCCAGCTATCTCCTAGACAAGGATCCCAGTTGTCTGTTTATTCTCATTTTCAGTGTTTATTTTGGCTATATTATTACTTCAGAAAACAATCTGAATGGTGTCAGCATAAATTTGAGCAGAAATCAGATGGCTCATTAGCAAGGAAAGACAAAATAAATAAAAGCTATTTTTTCAATGTTTCATTTCATATTTGGATCCTATGTTCCCAAACTGTGGCCTTGTCTGCACTAGCCTTATTTTGGAGCAATCTCCAATTGGCTCTAGCGTTAAGAAGAAAATCACAGAGCCATAGGATTAGAAGGAACTGCACAGGTCATCTAGTCTAATCCCCCTGCCAAGATGCAGGACTAGTTGTGTCTAAATCATCTAAGACAGGTGGCTATCCAGCCTCTTCTTGAAAACCTCCAGTGACGTAGCTTCCACGACTTCCCTAGGCAGCTTGTACTATTGTACTACTGTTCTTACAGTTAGGAAGTATTTCCTGAGATTTAATCTAAATCTGCTATGCTGTAGTTTGAGCCCATTGCCTCTTGTCCTGCCCCCTGTGACAAGAGGGCAAATTTTTTCTCCATCCTTTTTTATGGTAGCCTTTCAAGTTTTTGAAGACCTCTATCATATCCCCCCCTTAATCTTTTCCAAACTAAACATACCCAGTTCCTTCAGCCTTTGCCCATATGGCTTGCATTCCATCCCTTTGATCATCTTTGTCGCTTGCCTCTTGATCCTTTCCAGTTTCTCTACATCCCTTCTTTATAGCAGTGACCAAAATTGAACACAGTACTCCAACTGAGGCCTAACCAGCGCTAAGTAGAGTGGCACTATCACCTCTAGTGATTTGTAGCACCTTATTGTCTTTGTTGAATTTCATTTTGTTGTCTATAGTCCAGTTCTCCAATTTATCAAGATCCCTCTGAATTTTAGTTCTGTTCTCTAAAGTGTTTGCGGGCCCCGCTCCCTCACCTTAGTGTCATCTGCGAATCTGATCAGTATGCTCTCTAGTCCTACATCCAGGTCATTAATAAAGATGTTAAATAACACCCAGAACAGATTCCTGTGGAAACCCACTTGAGATCTCCTTTCAATCTGACATCACTCCATTCATAGTTACTTTTTGTGGTTGTTTAACTAATTATGTATCTGCACTTTGGTGCAGAATTCTTGTCATAACAATGATGGGAGGGCTAATGGAGACTGGCTGCCTACATTTTTACCACCTTATCTTCTACCTGTGCTCTGAAAGGTTAAACAACATGGTTGTAAAAATGCCTGTGCCCTGTCTATCCAATACTTCCACGACTGCCAATCCCAGTGGAGCTGCACCAGTTCTATAGCAATAGAAGACAACTAAGAAAAGCCAAACCACTATTTTAGACAAAGCTAGAGTGGAACCATAGAAAAACACATCACTGACCATGCTGCAGCTACCTCTGACCAAGAAAGGAAGTGTAGAAGGCAAGGACAGGAAGCAACACAGGGTGATAATGTTAAACAGGATATGAATTCCACTGACACCTCTTCTGAAATTCAGGTTTTACTTTTTTTACACTATTGATTCATGAAGTTACTCTTTGATTCATGAAAAGAAAAGGAGTACTTGTGGCACCTTAGAGACTAACCAATTTATTTGAGCATGAGCTTTCGTGAGCTACAGCTCACTTCAACAGATGTTTACCGTGGAAACTGCAGCAGACTTTATATACACACTTGTGTGGGGGGGTGGAGGGTGAGAAAACCTGGATTTGTGCTGGAAATGGCCCACCTGTTGATCACTTTAGATAAGCTATTACCAGCAGGACAGTGGGGTGGGAGGAGGTATTGTTTCATATTCTCTGTGTGTATATAAAGTCTGCTGCAGTTTCCACGGTAAACATCTGATGAAGTGAGCTGTAGCTCACGAAAGCTCATGCTCAAATAAATTGGTTAGTCTCTAAGGTGCCACAAGTACTCCTTTTCTTTTTGCGAATACAGACTAACACGGCTGTTCCTCTGAAACCTTTGATTCATGAAGTTTCTGTTGGTTAGATTTGGTTTTAAAGGGAAACTAGAATCCATCACTATAGTCACCTCACCTAGCCTGGAATAGTTGACAGTTACATGATCAACACTTTTCACCCATGATCTGTGTGTGGTGATGGTCCAGTGGCCAAAGCAAGTTAAAAACCTGTATCCAACTCATTTGCTTTAATGACAGAACAATATCTGCCTCTACTCAGACAAGTCATAAACTGGAATATAAAGGCAGAGCAGATCCACGCTCTGGATCATGTCCATCTCTGGTGATGGTTGATACTAACCACCACCAATACTTTGCGCTTGTAGAGAGCCTGTCATCAGAATTTCTCAGAGTGTTTTATAAATATTAATTCAGCTACATAATACCCCTCTGAGGAATGTATATCCTACGATCCCCATTTTACAGACAGGAGCAGCAAGGTTAGAGTTTTAAGTTCAAGTCTTTCAAGAGGTCAGTGATGGAGTCAAGAGCTGAACCCAGAATCCTAGATTCCAATTCCTCATTATAGTCACCTGACCATATACCTCTCTTAGGTATTCATAGAAGAGCAAAGGATAAGACTGGTGCCCTTGCTAATATTCTCAGTAAAACAGGTTGTCAGGTCCAAACCAGTATCAGCTATGCTCAGATGTGCTGTGCCTGAGAGTCTTCCTACAGTCACTGAACTAAACATGCTTAAACTCATTAGTGTGTAGCATTATTTGATTTCAGGAGTATTCAATTCCTTAAATACTTACTCTTCTGTATTTTCATTGCCCAGCCATTCATTCAACTTCTTTTGCCGAACACCTTTTTGAGTCAACCACCTGGAAAATAATTAAAAACAGGTTTATATATATTTTTAATCGGCAAAAGTTGGACATTATGGGAAAACTAAATTCTTTGTAATTCATATATGTACTTACATCAAGTACTGGTCTCTTGTCTTTCTCAATTGTATAAGGTCTGGTTTAATGCTGTTCATACGTTTGTCAATCTCTCTATATTCAGCCGCTTGCTTCTTTAAATCCTCTTCTAGTCTACGTCTGCTGTCCACAATTTCACTTATTCGAGACTTCAACTTCTCATAGTTGTGCATTATTCTGAAAAGAAGAATTAGGTTTGTTATACTTTGTTAGATCCTGGTACATAATCCAGGTTTCCTATTTTCACTTGTAAACATCTAAGAGAAGATTTATTTTTCAAGATTCAGTTGCAAAATTTGTAAGCTGTCACCCACTGCATTTCAGATTTATTTCGTTGACGTACCTTCTCATGTATGGACTTTGTATTTTTTTACTTTGTCTAAATCACACACATTTTAAACAGATAAGCACTGGTACAAACCTCTGTATTTCTTTTTCATTTCCTTCCCGTTTAAACTTTTCAATATACTCTTTGCTGTATCTTTCTTGTGTCTGGCACTGCTCTTCAAATATTTTTATTGTTTCATTAAATGCTTCAATAGCCGTTCTTTTCATTTGAATTTCCTGTAAATAAAGTAATCATCATTATAGACCCTATAAAACTGAAGGGATGATTTACTGGCCTATATCTCTGGAAAGGTTTAAGTTATTTTGTAGCAAAATGATTGTACTTTAATATCCCTGAAGCAACATGTGAGTCATCTGTAGACCTTTACAATATATGAAAAGCGAGCCTTGTACAACTTGCTACAATGATGCTGCTTTCCAAGAAAGGCAATGACCATAGGTAGAATTATCTACTACATTTGTTTTATATATTAGTTTTATTTTTACAATTGGAGCCTTTCGAAACTGCCCTCACTTTACCCTTTGTACCCCTACAGGTATAGTTGGGACTCTTGAAATACTAAGCTGATCTGAGTGATCACTTGGCGTTTCACCCACATCTCCAGTATCTTTCAAAATTCCTATCTTTTAGGTATGTTTTTTGCAGGTTCCAGAAGGCACAGTATTCATTCTGCAACTATAAAACAGTGCCACTTCCCTGGCATTCCCAGGCTCTGCTAATTACTGGTAAATATGAGAGAGGTGGGTTGCTATTCATTCCTGCACTGTGTCTAGTTGTCACACCCACGTGCCATACATTTTGTACATGATACCTTTCTCTCGAGAGAAATTCTAAGGCATTGTAGTTTGAATTTGTGCCTTCAAGGCATGGGGATCCAGACCCTACAAATGGTCAATATGCAGAGCTGCTGCCAAGCCAAGAGGAGGGTACCAACCTATGGTTATAGTGCGCAGTGGGTAACAGTGCGCAGACATGAGTAAATGATTCCAACTTACTGAACTATCACATCAAGCAACTTTTGTCTTTTAAAAGAAGAAAAGAAAAAAGTACCTCAAAGTTAACATTAGCAATTTATGTCAATGTCCTTCTAAAACCAAATAAGAAGTCCTGCACTCTACAAGTCCTGCTTCAAAGATAACTCACCTGAGATGTTCTGGTGTAATCTTCATAGAGTCTGTCATATTCTCGACTCTTTTCTTGGAACTGAGTGTTATATTCATGTAATTTCTTTCCCACTGCTTCAATACTGTCCTCTTTCACAACTTGATCCTGGGAGGATAAGCAGAAGGAAATATATCCAGTAAAGGAGCAGTTACACAGTACAAATTTCATAATAAAATTGGTTAAGAAAAAAGTGACCATTAGAAAGAAATACACTATAACTTGACATTTCTCTCACAATATGGAGAAGAGATGTACTGAATGCATATAATATGCACATTTGAAATGAAATTAAGCACAAAAGACAATTTTGCACTGCCAGCACATAGCATTATGCTGAAAATTATATATTTCATCATTAAAATTGTCATATTTAACCTGGTAAGTTTATTTCTTAATAAACTATGTAGAGTATTTAAAGTTTGTATTGTTTGATGTACAATTTGTAGAGTTGCTTTTTTTTTTTTTTTTTAAGTCTTAGATCCAGTTTATTCGTATCTCAAATATTAACTGAAGAGAGTTTCTCCATATTGAATGGCTCTACACGCTAATAACTTTTCTGTACATAAACAGAATAAAAAATATTACCTGCTGGTACTTGGATACTGGATAAAGTAATTTTACATCCAGTTTCGGATTATACTGGGCTAGAGATTCATTCCGGTAGTGGTTTATTAGCTCAACCACAGAGTTGAAAGTTAATGGGTCTGAAAAGCCGTACTTCCCATCTCGGTGAAATATTTTGATTAATTTGTTATTTCCTCCTTTCCTGTAAATATAGTTTGGAAAACAGTCAGCCATACTTCGGATGCTCTTGCCAAAAGAAAGTAGCATTTTTAAATGCAGCTCTGTAAGAATATATTCCAATATCAGAATCTAGCTGAGTATTTTACCTTAGTGTAAGCGTGTAGTCTCCATGCATTTTGGTAGAAGCATCTCGTACCAAAAAGGTACCATCAGCAGTGTCACGAAGCTTCTCATTTACTTCTTCCCTAAAATGAAAGCAAAAGTAAACAATGACTACCTCTTACTAATTTCCTCACTGTAATCTATCATTTCTCCCTCTATCTTTCTTAAAACAGAAATACATCTTTGCTTTTTTCATCAGCCTTCTCTATCTCCTTAAGAACATTACATTTATTTCATAGTTCTACTGGTGAACAAATGGAATATAAAAATGCTGTATCCAATACCCTCCCACTGCTGGAACAGATTTATATTTCTGCAAAGTTCTTCCTACTTGTTCATACAAGCCTGCACAATTGGAGCATCCAGTGACACTCTACTACTGTATCTATATATAGTAAGGTCAAAAATGTTGCTTATACACAGCATTTTTTAGTCTGGTTTATTAACACAACAGTATTGTGCCTCAGAGTTATGGTTTTGGATGCTAGGAGGAGGAAAAATGATGGTTATTAGTGTTGTCCTTTCATGCTAGTGTTTCATATAGAGGTCTTAAAATAATAGAACAACTTACAAAGAATTATATTTTTGGACATACTGCATTCTAACTGACTGTCAGTCACTTTTTAGTCATCTTTGCAACAAAACCATCTATGGTATGTTTGTGTTGGAAAATGTTCTGAAAATGGTTCTTAATACAACAATCATTCTTCTGTAGTTAAGTAGAAAACAAAAGAGAATATAGCAAATACATACATGCCTTTTGCTGACTTACCTTGAGATATCTCCCCAATACCATTCAGCATCTTGTAAAGACATGTTGTTATTCATACCGTTGTTAATTACAGTATTAGGTTTCGGTGGCTTAGGAGGCAGTGCTGCAGAGGAGGGGGAAAAAAGTTATTTGTAGCCCGGCTGCAAATTAAATAGTACATACCTCAAAATTCTAATTTGTGCTATGATTTACAACAATCATTATGTCAAAAGAAAGCTAAAATGATTGTAAAACACAGGTTTCTGTTATTGGCAATCTTTGAAAGATACCAAGTAAATCAAGATATTTTACTGGCAACAAACTTAATTACTCCATAAGGATGTACTACACCAAAAGATGTATGTTAGTTACTGAAGAATACATTTCACGCAAAACACAACCAAAAAAGGCATTTTGTGGCAAAAATGTTTAAACTAAAGTTTTTCACCTTTGTCCGCCTCCTACAACAAATATCCATCCTGCGATCATTACGAACAACAAAACATGTCAAGTTTCATTTTTATTTTTCCTCCCATTTAATTATCCAAGAGGAATTTTGCAACTTTCTATTACAAGCGCCGCTGTGGGTAATAAAAGCAGCAAAACCACAGCAATACTGTATGTTTTAGGAAGAGGAATTGAGTTTCTCTGATCCTCAGCATTTTGTACAATGATCTGCTAAAAACCCCTTTAAGGAACCCACCTGTCACCCAAATATCCGTAGTGTTAATCTTAGTATTTGACAGGATAAACTGTGTTCCAAATGGCAAGTCTGATTAAAAACCACATCCCCTTTTCTCAATGTCAAAGCTGCATACGTACACCACTGGGTGCCAAAAAAGATACTGCAGCATTTCTGTCTTACTAGCTAGGAGGACAACGTTGGAATCAGGGTTAAAAAGGAAACAAGGTTTTAAGTTCTATAGTAAATTTTACATAGTTTATGTATATGATTGTATAATATGCTTGACTGCAAAAGACAATGTTTTTATAATAATAAAGAGAGTGTCAGGATAGTATAACAATTCCACTATCAAATGACTAACAGATACAAAGTGAGGAATTAATTTGTTAGATTTTAAAATGTTTTCCCCGAGACAATCCTGCATACTGATGTGTAATCACTGTACCAGGAAATACAAGTGTTTTTATAGGATCTCGTCAGTCATAATGTAGAGCAGAAATAGCAAAAATAAAAATAAAAATGATGCAACATTTTTAGTATACACTAAAACAGAACTAAGACTACATATGGGAGAATAAAATCAAAATTGAAACACCTGAATTCAATTCAATTCCAATTAAAGAAGAAAAAAGGTATTTACTACAGGCTATGATTCTAATTGCTACTTCTATGCATTAAAACCACAATTTAATTCCAAGTTATGAAAAAAATCATTTGCATCAATGACAAAGGAAGTAAATCCTAAACATCTAATGAGATTTTGCAGCAGCTATCATAAAGATCAAAATGAACTAGTCTTTTACAATAAGACTGCAGTATTATTACCTGGTGGATCCATTTCTATGTAAAACATCAAGTCTGTGCCACAATTTATATCTGTCCTGGGATATTCTATATCCAGTTCTTCCATATTCCAAACAGTGTTGTACATTTGTATGAGTTTCACTGAGTAAAGCTCAGTTATAAGAAAAAAGAATCAGGCTCTCTTTGTCATGGTGTCTTGGAATTCATTTTAAAACCTATAAGGGGCTGCACTGTAACCTATTACATCATCATCCTCAGCCAATCGTGTCAAAATAATGTCACCAGACCACTCCTGTTTCATCATTTTGTTCTACACTAATCTTAAAACAATTTCAGTTTCAGAAAGACTCTACATTTAAACAGAATTGCAATATATGAATGATGTTATACACAAACAGACTGACTATGTTCTCCTTATGCTGACTTCTCCATTTTATTTTTCTGACTCTTTGCAGCATGGTACATTCCACTGCTGGCAGGTTGACAAAGGCTGATATGCTGCAGCACGTAGCTTTTTTTTTTTTTTAAAATACATATAGTGGATCTGTGTTTACAGATAGGTAGGTAACTTCTCAGTTTCAGTAGCCCATTCAGTTACCTAAAGATGACCATTCAAGATCCTTTTAGGCCTTTTGTACCTACTTTACATATTTAAAAAAAAAAAAAAAGGGCGGGGGGGGGAATATGCACTCCAAATATGTAATGAACAGAAATTGTATTTCTATACAGTGCCGAGTTTTAAACTTTTAAATGGTCACAATGCCCTGATACGTTTTGTATCATACCAAGTGCCTTATTTCCTTATCATTTTGTAGTGCAATACAACTGTTAAACATTTTCACTTTAATTTTGAAAGCTAGAAATAAAATATTGCAATCTTATGCTAAAGATGTTAATGAGGTTTTTTTTTAAAACCAGGGCAGTGAACCAAAATAAGCAAAATCTCAAAAAATGACTCTTCTGAACATACAGAGCCTGTCTGTCAGAATAATGATATAGTTTGCCTTTTCCCATTGTTTCTCTGCCCTGCTCCTATCATTTACCATGCTAGTTATTTTCTGAAAGCAGGAGCCATTGTCATTTTCTTCTTTATATATCTGACTTTATATCAACAAAAGCCTCCTGCTATTGAAAAATATTTCTTCTCAACCATACTGAATATGAAAAAAGATTTTTTGAATATTACTCTTTGAGCCTCCTCTAAAGAATACCATTAACGCAGCAGTAGGCTACTATGCATAGCACTTATGAATACTTTAATAGTCACTATCCTCTATCTAGGCAGAAAACTAGATACCAAAAATATAAGTAACTGAAGCAATTAGCAATACAGTCATCTTAAGAAATCTTTTTGACCACTGGATAGATAAAATCTGTACATACTACGCGAATACTTGTTACATACTTAAAAACGAACAAAATTATTTGCATCTCCTCAATATTGCATCCACATCCTGACCCAACTATCTCGTTGTAGTTTTATCCTTTTAGACAAGTACTAGCATGCAAGAAGATGGCTATAGTACCAACATCATCAATACTTGTACATGCTGGTTTGCCTGCACATGATCATGCTTAAGCTCCTTTTGAAGTAGCCTCCCTCTCTTCCCCATTTAGGTAGACAAGCACCAAAGATTTGTTCCATTTGCAGAGTGTAACAGGATACATAAGACAAGTCCAAACATTGAACTTGAGGGGTTAGCCCACCTACTCCTCAAACAGTTGAGTTGCAACAGTACATTACTTAAAGTAGGTTATGAGAGATTTCCTGCAAATAATATATTGCTACCTTTAGTCTAACAGGAGGTTAGTATGATTTTTATTTAAACTTCCATCAAAAACTGCTACCAGGAAAAAAAATGCTTCCCACCTTTTCTTACCATTGACCAAATTCTAGACAGCCACACTTGTAAAATCAGGTTACTGCTCAGCCCAAACTAGTCTAGCTTGCTGTGACACCATACGGCAAACCAGAACAGACAGGACACAGGTGATTTTCCACTGCCCCAGCTTAACCTGGATAGGTATTGACTTTCACTCAGGCACGTTATGACTGGTGATCAATTATAATAAAGTACTGAAAATATATACACCCTATTTCTGTAAGGACTTGGGGGGGAAACTGCATACACATTCAAAACCACTTACTTTGTAAATTATGCATCGCAAATGCTCACCCCAGTAATACTTGTATCCAACAACCTGAAAAGTTCAGATAGCAATCCTTTCACATAGAAAAGTCTTTTAAAAAAATTCCTTTGTTAGGACACTTCTCTGAATGAATTAGGTGAACAGTTCTGAAAAGACTCTGTGCTTTCCAATTAACACTCCATAAAATCCACTTGTAAGACCTGTAACATGAAGTCAGAAAATCCAAGTCCCCTCTTCTATTCTAAACAAATTAAACTTCTGTACTGTGCATTGGGTATCCACACATTTCTGGTTCATAATTAAAAAGTGAACAGGATTGTAGTACTCTAAAAAAAAAAACCTCAGTAGCTTGCACAGCTCTCTCAGATAAAGATCTCAGTTTCATGATTAACTTGGGCAGGTTCAAATATTTGCTGAGCCAGGGATTTCAGATGGGGGAGGGGGGAGAGCCAGAGTCAAAGTAAAAGTTGTCATCAGCTAACAAATGGCCAATGCAGGAGTAACTTTCTCATTTCGCCAAGTAAATGAGAAGACCATTGTAAGTGGATTTAAAATAGTCTCCATAACAGGCTGCTCAATGCAGTATTAAAGTAACTGAGTGTCAAGAAAAGCACTATGAGCAGCCAAATACAGGAAGTGGCTGAGTTAGTTCAGAAAAAAATAGAATCAAAGGCTTCCTTGTAAAGTTCTGTACCTCTCAGAACAGCCCAGTGCAAAAGTAGCTTGTTTGCATGCCCCGCACCACCTCCCACATACTTACAGGACCACAACTACAGGTGTTGATTGAAGACCCTTAGAATGAAGTTCTAAACTGTTAGTCAGAATAACAGAGAGACAAGGTGGATGAGGTAATATCTTTTATTGGACCAAATTCTGTTGGTGAGAGAGAGAAGCTTTCGAGCTTACACAGACCCGAAGAAGATGCCTAAAAGCTGTGTAAGCTTGAAAGCTTGTCTCTCTCACCAACAGAAGTTGATCCAATAAAAGACATTACCTCAGCCACCTTGCCTCTCTAATATCCTGGGACCAAGAGGACTACAACAACACTGCATAGTCAGATTAATATCAATTTAACCACTAGACAGACACATGTCTATGTCCATGGTGGTTTCCAATACTGGATACATGTTCTCTTCATTACTTGGTGAGCCAAAGGTAGCTTCATGGGCATGTGGTACAGGAAGGTCACTGGGACAAATCAATCTTCCTCGTTTTAGTGTCAGAGTATGCATGCTTGATGAGGGAAGGAAGAGGGAATTAAAGGGTCAGTTTCCCCCTTCACTTACATGGCTTCATTCCTTTACCTTCAAGAGTGAAGACAGTTAAGTAACCACTTCAATTGTTACATGGAAGGAAATCAGGAGTAAGTGAAAGGAGAAACAGGCCTCCTAAAGGGATGGGGCTTAAGACTTCCTGTTTCCTTTACCAAGCCATAACTAGTATTTCTCCTAATTAGCTGTATTCCTTGGGATCCTCTGTGTTTGTCAAAAATGCTACTGCAAGGCCAACTCCTGTCCCCCAAAATAAAACTACACACATACGCACAAACTACACAGAAAAAAACCCCTATACATGACTTTTAGTTAATTTTCCAAATAAGTGGTTTCACCTACAACAATTTCTTGCTGTTGTTGTTTTTTTCCCTTTGTCTACTAAAGGATTGCCATTTTTACTTGCCCTTTGAAGCAGTCTTGTCTGGAAAAGAACATGGCATATTTCACACTTGGATGGTAATCTGTCTTTCCGTACTAAATTATCAAACCGTGAGAGAACAGAAAAACCTAGCTTTTGGTAGTAACTGATATGCACTCTACTACAGGATTTAAAAAAAAATATCTAGCCAGTATGATTTACTAAACAGTGCTGTAGAAGGCTCATAGTTTTGGAGTCATCAGAGAAGTCCTGATCTTAGAGCTGGCACAGACTGTTCACCTGCTGGAGATGCCACTTTCCCTTTTCAAGGGGAGTGGGGGTAGGGGGGGAGTACAGCATGCATCACACAACCTCCATCAACCATCCACAGTACACTATGGTATTGCCACAGGAGATCTGAGGAGGAGGAACAACAGCCAAACCAGCACGGTAATTAGCACACAAACAAGACACAACTGTTGAAATTTCACTGTGGAAAAGCAGTACCAAGTCCAATGTTTGTTTAGTCCAATGTTTGTCTAATGACCCATGCAAAAATGAATTCCCACTCATCCCCACACATGCGATTCAGGTGTGTGTGTCCACATGAATATATGAACACACATGCATTTGCGCACTATAGCTGCATCTGAGACTTTACTTATCTTTACAAGTTACATCACCTCAACTGGTATGCACTTTTCGTCATCAAACCGATAGCTTTTACAACTGCTGAAAGATCAGATTTCATACTAATTCTTATTACATGATTGCTGCTACTTAAAGTGCTTTACATGCAAGACATACAATGTAAGAAGCAGGACTGAGAGCTGGGCATGGGGCTGAGTGGTGTACAGTTAATTGGTACATACTTGTTATAATACAATACATGTGGTTTTACCAATAATTACAAGGCGCTGAGAAACCTAAGCGCTACATAGTGTCAAAATTTAAACAGGACAACCTCGTGTTGCCCAGGCTGGAGATTAGTTAACAATGTATTTTGATTTCGTTAGATTAGGTGTAAACCGCATGATTTTTATTAGCTTAGAAGGGGAGCCCTCTGCTGGATGAAAAAGAGAATGTACAACAGCTATAATTGTGAAAAGTCAAAACAGTCTTAGCATAGGCCACAATATTCACAGGACTATTAACATTTAAAAAATAATGTTGAATTATGATAAAAATTTAGACTAAATCTCTGACATTGCATGTAAAGTACTGACAACTGATAATAGTCTTACTTTTGTAGTGTGTTGTGATACAAAACAAAAATACAGTTATGAACTAGAGGGCAGATTCTGCACCAGTGAAATCAGTGGGAGCTTTGGTACTGATTTCAATGGGAACAGGAGTGAGCCATTATTTTCCTGCTCTGTTTATTACTCCACTAAACTCACCCGAAACAACTAGCATCAGTTACAGCTTCTGTATATGTCATAACATTTACGCTGGAAATCTCTCTAATGCATTTACAGCTATAAAAACAGAGAATTTGTCTTTCAGCTTTGCCATTGACATTTATGACCACCCCACCAACCAACATTTCAGCAAGTGACAGTTTGTGTATAAACCAGAAGTGTAAGATAGTCCCATTACCTCATATGTTCTTTTACCTTTGACCCTATAAAAACAGTAAAATCTGACATCTCACACCAAAGTTTGTAACATTTGTCACAGGAGACGTCTTTCACAAATGTTATTTGCAAACCTGGAATAAATTAGGATAATAGCCTAGATAGAAAAGCCAAGGTCACTGATGGGGGACAGGGTGGGTGAGGTAATATTTTTTATTGGACCAACTTCTGAGGCAAAATTTCCAGCTTACCCAGAGCTCTTCTGCTATGTAGCTTGAAAGCTTGTCTCTCTCTCCAACAGAAGTTGGTCCATAATAGATATTACCTCACCCACCCTGTCTTTCTAATATCCTGGGACCAACACAGCCACAACTACACTGCTAACATCATTCATGACCTGAAAAATCAGCTGGCTTCTTAGACCTGTGGGAACTTATAGCCCCAACTCCCAAATACTCTTCTTAAAACATGTAAAAGGACATGGTTCCTTGATATTTTTTAAACTGCACTATAGTTAAGATACTTTTGTTTCATATGGCACATATAAGGAACACACACCTTTTTCCGGATGCTATACCCGTCAGTTCAATGTCAAAATTCCCAGTGACTTAAACAGTAGACGCAGTCTCTCCCCTCTCTCTCCACCAGCTTGATATTTTGGTTTAGCTGATCAAGTTTGGATGTTAAAAAAAAAAAATTGAAAAAATCTGGTAATTCTAGTCAAAAGACTGAACAGCTACACAGAACGAGAGAGGGACAAGGTAATACAGAAAATGCAACTGGTTAATAATAATTTCTGCGACTAGACTTTTTTTTCTAATCTCTTTGCTCCTGTAACCTTACTTTTTCTCCATAGGATTACACAGATATTGACAAAATGTATTTCACTGTGGCATATTTTTGTATCATATTAAACTGTGTCCTCAGTTCATGAACAAAACGTTGTAGGTGTTGGGTTGGACATATTGGCAGGGTAAGGTCAATACATGCTTGTGTTAAAAACATTTCAAAAATGGGCTTAGGATGCTCATCATAATAACTACAGATGCAAAGCTGCACATGGCTCAATTTAACATAAAGTCCTACTTTTCTCACTTTCCATGGCTGCATGGAGAGAAAGAAAGTTTGCATTTAAAAGAAAACAAGCAATTAACACATCTGCCTCCTGTATATGACACCACGAAAATTCACACAACTCATTTTAGACAGACTTATTTCTTTCCAGGTTAAAGGGTAACAGGAAAGAAAGACAAACAGGCAAAACCAAATCACTTTATGAAGAAGTCAATCTTTTTTTAAAAAGTAAGATCTTTTAAAAAAAGTCCTTCCATTTCTCATCTTTGAAATTCTTTTCACTAGGGCGTTGTCACAAACTGCTCAACACCAGGAAAAAGATCGCTGAAAGTTGCCTTTCACTTTTTTAGGAATCTTCCTTTATTTTAACATCTTGCAATATCCCTGGTTGAAGCTCAAGCCAGAGATGTTAAAAGGCCTGATTCATAACTGTACTGCACATGAATATTCTGCAACATACCAGATATCAGAAATGAACTTTGACAGTGGGTTTTGCATCTTTTACATACGCTTAAGGTGTTCAATTTTTAGACTTCAGTTATGATGCAATGCACCATAACTATCTAGAAATGACAGCTTTTCCATCCAGAAAGAAAAATGTCCAGCAAATTAAAGATATACAAGAGAAGGAGATACTTTCTTAGAGACAGTCAGAAGCACATGGATGCATTTTTGAAAGTGTCATCTCAAAATATAACACATATAAACCCCAGTTTATTGTACTTTTGTCTGGTAGAACATTTACATTGTTTAGGGTTGATTGGGCATTTGGAGCCAGCCTTGTCAAAATAAAGATGTCAAAAGTAAACCCCTGCCTCGGTAAATTGCAAATTCCCCTTCCCCACTTATAACCATTATAATTCAGTTAGTGTCAAGATGTTTGTAAAACAATTCAAGTCAGAATTCTCTAGTTTAGCTGCCTAAATGATATGAAGGGCCAAATTTTCATAAGAGCTCAGCTCTAATGTAGGAACCTAAATGCTGTTTCCCCTGAGAACAATACGGAGCTGCTGGGGGCTGAGCACTTTTGAAAATCCGTCCCTAAATCTTCGACGTGAGCTGTGGGGACTCTGCACTTCTAAACAGATGTCTCAATTTTTCAGGAGCTCAAGCAGAGATCTGGATCCTAAACCTGCAAAGATTTACTCATATGCTTCTGAAAAATATTCAGGCATGCAAAAGTTAAGCACAAGCAAAAGTCTTTTCAGGAGGCTGCCAAGTTTGAAAATTTTGGCCTAAACCTTTTGGCTACATATTAATGGATGGGCAGATATTATATTTAACTGAAGAATAATGTACAGTATGGCAATTACTACACAGATTGTCCTTTTGCCAAGTATGGACTTTGAAATATACAGATAAGAATGGAAGTTGTTATAACACATCCTATCAAAATGCAGAGTTAAAACCTAGTAGGCAAGGCAGGATTAATGAAGAGGCCACTTCGGCATGTTCCTAGGGCCCATATTCATGGAGAGACCAAAAATCATAGGCCACAATCCTTCACCGGCTTCTCTTTGCCTTAACGAGGGGACATAGACCACCTTCAGAGCACCCTTTGCCCTGGCACTGGAACCCTCCTAATCCTGGCCCAGTGTTGCGGGGAGGCACAGAGAGGAAGTTGGAAAGCAAGCCCACTGCGCATTCACTCTGCAGCTTGGGGCTAGGCCTGGCTCCCCGCACCTGTCTGGTTTGGCCTAGCTGCCCCTCCAGCATAAAGGTACTGCAACTCTGCATATCAGGTTGCAAGATTACTCACTCAAATCAATGTACGGTGGGTTTGGAAGATACCTTGTTCCAACACTCTGAGAAGTCCGTACCAGCTCTTCCAGTTCTTACCCAATCCTGCAAAACCTTACTGCTGTGGTCTCTTACTGTACTTTAGAAGCAGAGAGGGAGGAACACTAAAACAACGTTCTGTTTCTTTGTTAAAGTACCCTTTGCTAATATTACTGTAAGTCAAGGCTTTCAGCTTCTCTATATCGACATGCGCTTGCTTTGCTGAACTGAGAAATCACGTTGCACAGCAGCACAAGTTCTTTTGCACAAGTCTGGCAACACTGCCTCACCCATACTAAGAAAAGGAGGAACGCTTGATTTCAAATACAATCTGTTGCATTAAAGTAGTGCTAACCTTTGCTCTTGGTTGTATGAACTAAATGCTAACACAGACAGTGAAAACGTGTCAACTAGCTATCCTGAAGCAGTTTTGATTCTGCCTACACTAATAAGAATGTAGATTTTGGCTGAAAAATGCACAAAGCTAAACAGAGGACTAAATTTGAGGTTTTTAATCAGTCCCCACTGGGCACAGTTCTTTTGAGGAAATATGCTTAGAAAGGCTTGAGTGAGAGCTAAGAAAGGACTTCATAATTTGTCCGCTTTTAATAGTAAGGAATGCAAAAGTACATATATACTGCTTCACAAGTATCTCACATTCTTGATTTTTCATACAGTGTTCAATAAGAAGCAATACAAATTCTAAGGCTATGGAAAAATCTGCACACATTATTCAATGCAAAATTATTTCAGAGTAAAGAACAGTTCCTTGAAAACAAAATTAACTTCTGCTGCATATCTACTTACTTCCATAATTTTATTACTTTAATACATTTGTTCAATGAGCTTACTTAATCTGAAGAAAAAAATAATGGACCTTTAATGGCCACCAAACTGATTTTTGAACTATATAAAAATCATCCATAACCAATTACTTTTTAAAATCCAAACTTTTTTTTACCTGGTACAGGCTGTCTCTCATTCCATTCACTTGTGATTAAAACTTCTAGGATTTTTATGAGGTGTTCAGCATTATCAGAGCTGTAAAATAGAATGGAAAAAATTTAAAGGTTTACATTAATGCCTTTAGAAAAGTAATGCAAAGATAACAGCATGAGCACAAGTCCTCTACATTAACTTATTAACTATTTTGAATAACAGAGCCACATATCATGGTTACAATACACTAGATAATTAAGATGTCTCACATACCTTCCTAACTGGAATTTGAAAAGCAGAGGGCTGAAAATTTCAGCTAAGGATCTTGCATTCAAGAGATTTTTGCTGGAGGTTTGACAAAGTCTGAAGAAATGTTTGAGCAAATATTGGAGAGTGAGCCAATACTGGTGAGGTATATTTGGAGACCTGATGAGTTTCTTCAGCAACTGAGCATATTCGTCTGAGCTCTGCACTTCTGCAAGCAAATAGAAAGTCTCTTGATATCAGAGCAGAAACATTCAACAAATAAAATGAAACCATTACATGGTTCCCTGGTAAGTATCAATTTTACAGAAAAAATATTCTGTCCTTCAATAGAACCCAGCCTCTTCTTTCTTCTTTTGCAAAAGTGAAAAACTCAAGTGACAGAAGAAAACAACTGTATAAAAGTAAAATGGAAACAGAACATTCGTTTGGTAAAAACCACAATATGTGCAGTGCGTACTGGTAGAAGTCTGTCTTGTGTTTAGCGTCACACATGATTGGGTAATTCTGAGATGCAGTAGATAAGAATCACAGGTGCTTTTCTAACTTTGAAGGTTACCAGCCACAATGTCCTGCCCATGGAACATGCGACAGTACGAGGCCCACATACCGAAAGTTGTCAACTGTACTGTCTGAAATGACCACTGCCAAAGATGAACCTTATATTAACATATTTATTGCTTTGTATTCCATAACTGCCAATGGACCTCAGAACACTGTGTTCTCGAATACATTTACTTTGTCAGCACTGATAAAAGGTTAACAATTAGCTCTTTCTGCACACAGATAAGTCCTTGATTTTTTTTAACCGGTACATGCACAGTTATTCTTACTTACTAAATGCACCAAGCTGTGTAATATCTTACAATTTTCATTATATTTATATTGTTAGGTAATTTCAGCAGCTTTTATCAAAACCAGCTAATATCTAATAAGTGAGGAAAAGACTTATTTTTGTTTTATGAGCACCACCTGTGGCGGTGTACAAAAACCTTCCACATTTTATGTAGGCTGAGACAGTATCACAGCCCCTTCATGCTGGGTAGTGCCGATCCTAATCAACCTTTTTTTTCCCTCCTGTGAGTGGAAATACTTTCACATTCATACCTTGAGCTCCTGAAATCATTTCACTGTAAACAGATGCTGGAATGACAGAATTTGGCAGGTCCAGGAGATACCTCTTGAGAGCATCTGCTAAGAGCTGCACATCAGTTGGCTCAAAATCCATTGAAGAGGCATCTGAAGAAAAAACCCAGACATATGCAATCTAAAAATTTCTGAGGACCTTAAAATTGTCATTTCATACCACACCAGAACAGACAACCTAAATCTGATTTATGAAGAACAATTTGTAAGAAATCTCTGAAGACATCTAAATGAGTCTTTGCTGAAATGTGTTATTTACAAGGTGCAGTGAATTCCCACAGTAGATACCAAAATTGTTCAGCAATACACTGTAAAGTTAAGGGGTCAGAAACTTCAATCATGAAGAGATTCTGACTAATAAATGATCAGATGTAAATTATGCACGGGAGTCAATATGCAGTGCAGGAAAATATTTATGTGGAAATGTTATAAGTAACACAAATTCTATTACTCAAGAAATGGCTTTATAGCATGCTTGAAAATTGTCTCATGTCCCCTCTAGTGGCTAATCTACATAGAGACTAACAGCATACTATAGCTGTCACGTGATAGAATTACTACTATAGCTAAAGTGGTGGTGGTTTGTATATTGGTGATGAAGGTCCTGGGTTCAAACGCTGTAGACAGCCCCTAGTGAAGGTTATTATACTTTCGCTGGGATTATTTCTGAAGTGACCAGAGTGTTTAAAAACACCTTGCTTTTTTTATATCCCAACCTTGTAAATTATATAAGGAAGACCCTGGATTCTGCATACTTTTCAAATGTTACTATACAGTTACAAATGATGCTTGTGGTAATATTGTTATAGGGCTGCACCTGGATATTTTTAACAGGTTTATGTTTTACATGTAAATATTTTGTGTAACCACTACTATAGTAAGGAGCAATCCATAGTTAGGGCTGGGTGCAAATGCAGTATTTCTATTGGTAGCTGATTAGCAACTCAGGCCTTGAACCTGGAAACATTTATGTGAATAAACTGAAGCATGTGTAGATATATTTGCAGAATCGGATCCTTGGTTTCTTAAATAGCAGTTAGAATTTGCACATTTGTAATGGCCCATGGCCTGCTAGTGTAATTACAACTTGGGATAAAGTTCAATAGAATATTCTATCACTTATAGGACTGTCTGTTAACATTGGTGTAGTGAATAAAAGAAGTCAAAATAAAAAATATAAAATTTTAGAAGTGTGTATTACAAGCCAGACAGGTTTCCTGTCAGACATGAAGCTCTCACAAAAGTTCCAGAATGCTCCCAAATCCAGAAAGTTTCAAAGGGCCCAATAATTTGGGGTGGGAAATAGGGGAAGGAAGGGAAATAATTCTTTAAAAACCCAGTCTATCAGTGCAAGAACTCAAACTCCATTAGTCACTGTGGCTTTTATTCTCTATGCTGGATCAAGTCCGGGTTCCGTTGGTTCAGTGTCTGTAAGAAACATCCCAAATGACTGGAACGAGAACTATAGTGAGAGCTGGACCTATTTGATATATAGCAAGCTATTTGTTGCTGCTGTTATTGTGACCTTTCTATTTTTGATCACCTTTACTGGCTTGCTCAATA
This sequence comes from Caretta caretta, assembly GCF_965140235.1. Classification (NCBI taxonomy): domain Eukaryota; kingdom Metazoa; phylum Chordata; order Testudines; family Cheloniidae; genus Caretta; species Caretta caretta. The sequence goes on along the minus strand of NC_134210.1, from coordinate 44,262,824 downwards.
GGATTGTGAGCGCTGCTCAATAGGAACGAAGGACAGTCAGTTCCTCAAAGGCTAAAGCCTTATTTTCCTGTTTTCCAACCTAATTAAATTTTGAACAAGAATACAGGTAAACCCCAGTTTTACAATGGTCTCAGGATACAGGTGGATTGTGCATAAAACTACATTTCAGATGTGAGATTCTATATTGATTTTGAATAAATTAAGAGATTCAGGTATTTGTGGTTTGGAAAGTCAGTGCTGAAAACAAAAATATTTAGAATAAAGCTTCCGTTGCTAACCCACAATTCCATACCTTTCTCTACCATCATTCAAGATCATGATGCCGGCTAGATTTAAAACATAGTGAACTCAAAAATAATTTCCTCCTCAATGTTAATCTTTAATTACTTTTAATTACTAAAATTGAAAGAATAGAGAAATTACTTCTCTTTTTAGAGTTTCCATATTTTGTGCCTTTGACAACACGGTGTGTAATCAGTTTCAATTCCTAGCCTCATGCAGTGGTATGATGCCCTGGTACCCTCACGCAATTCTCTGAAAGGGGAAGTCCATACACATACTCTCCTTCACAGCTTGCAGAAGCTTGGGTAATGCTACCACCACAACAGAAGAGCTCTGCTTTTCCACAGTTTGACTGACTGTTGCTCTGGAACTATTTCTCATTTAGATGGTTAGGTTTTATTAAATTTTTAAGAATCTGCTAAAGGAGACTGGAGGCAGGGGTGCTGGGACAATTAATATAGTGGGGTGCTGAGAGCCATTGAACCAAACTGTAAACCATGTATATAATGGAAACCACTTCAAGCCAGGGGGTGCTGCTAGACCCCTAGTTCCAGCACCTATGACTTGAGGCAAGAGGACAAGTAGCCGGGGGGTATCTCCCCACCCCACTAGGCCTACTGCAGGGGCCAGAGAAGGGAGAAGCCAGATGAGTGTCCGAAACCCTAGGACTCTGGCACAGGGGAGGAAAAGAGAGAGATAGGAATTGGGGAAGCATGTTGTACACGGGGGGGGGGGGGGGGGGGGAGGAATTCTACTGCCCTGATACCTAGATCCCTGCACAAAGTAGCATCATCAGCTAGGTTCTCTTCCTTCACTCTCAGAACCAAAAGAACCAGAACCAGATGGAATATGCAGCAGAGCCAGGAGTCTCCCCTCCAACCCCCTACACTGGGCCAAAGGAAGCAGAGGGCTGAATGTATTAATGTATGCACAAAATTATGTGCAGCTGTACATGCATAAATAAAATGTATCCCACAGCATTATTGGGACAGCGCATCTTTATCTTGCTTCTGAATGAGACTCCTTTCCGCTTCCAGAGCCCTCCTCAAACAATTAAGTTACTAATAAACATTAAACTAATTATTCTTGAACAAAATACCAGTATAATGGGGACTTGGAGAAAAATATTTATTCCATGAAAGTGGAAAGGTTAATATTATGGCAAATGCAATGGAATAAAACTATATCAACTAAACATCAAATTATATAGTTTGAATAGGGGGCATAGAAAAAAAATGTTAAAATCTTAATACAAAACCTATTTGGTACTTTAAGAAGAACAGTTGTACCTACCACACTCAAGAATTTGTCTTAATTCTGCAATACTGCTTGACCCTTGTGTTCTGTACAAAGTTGAACATTCCAGACCTTAAAAACACAATAGATTGAATACAGGAACTTAATATCCTTTGTGGCTTTATATAGGAAACAACATATTTCTATTGTCCTCAAATAACCATTTACAGTATAAGTTAGTATAATTCTTACACACCATGACAAAATACTGTATGCTGTTGCTTTTATAGGGCAACAACATACCCCACAGGAAAATATACCATGCCTTACATGCATGCCTGCAAACTGCTGGGCCAGCAGAAGCTGCCAGCCAAGAAACAGCAGAAATCCAGTCAACCCTCATTCCCCGCTCCCACACTCAACCAAATTGCCAAGCTTTAGGAGGCCAACACCAGTAGAAGGAGAAGTGTGTACTTGCCAAGGTAAAGATTTGCCTGCAGTGGAGCAAAGTGAAGTTCAGTAGGAAACACCACAGCCCTTCCCTGCCACTCTATGCACCTTTCCAGCTAAGGAACAGCTGGCCTTAGACCCTCTAGGAACTACTGCTCCCTTGTCCATGTCCTATTGCCCCATCTCTCCAAAGTGCCTTCATAAGGCAAGAAGAGATGGGATACAGGGAGGAGACAGAGAAAATGAAGTGGAGGTGTCCCACCAAAAGAGAGAAGAAGCTCAGGGCCTGCCACCCCAGAAATACAACTTGAGCAGAGACAGCAAACATGGTCTGCCTCAAGAGGAAACAAACAGTTGAAAAGCTGCTTGAGAATAAATAATTCCTTAGATTGTGATAGTGTATGGTACCCAAAGCCGAAGGAGCTATTTTTCCTTTTGGGGGGATACTTTACTGTTCATATCCTAAAGCCAATCACTATCTGGTTTTCTGCATATTTATTTTATTGACTTCAGACATAGAGAGCACACACAGTACGTAAGCTGTCAGTGCTGGCGGTGTTGCTGCAGACATGTTAAACAGTTGCCCTGTATTAGCCCCATTTCAGTGGTGGAGTTAGTGATCCCTGTGTATACTCTGTAAAGTGCAGACATCCTTCCAAATAAAAGGCACCATAATAAATGTAAGATTTTTTGCTCCATATTTTACATTAAAGAGCATGCCCAGGGATACAGGCCACATATGATTTAATAACATCCAGTGTGGTCTCCTAGAAACAGTAGCTGACTATGCTGGTTGCCATTAAACTCTGGCTCTCAGTACTGGCATCAGCAGCCCCTGATCCACCCATTAAACTTGTGTATCTTCCCAGCCCTCCAAGTGTTGACACTGATAGTAACCAGGCCACAAATCCTGTCTTGCCCTCCAACTCCCAACTACATGACCATTAGGAGAGCAGGGAACAGTGGGCATCTCCTGGCCACATAAGGTTGATGAAGGTGACATCAGCAGAGAAGCTGGGGAAAGAGACAAGGGGGTCAGGAGGCAAGAGATGGACAGAGAATGGGTTATTTAAACAGGAGAGGGAAGAGAAACAAAAGACTGAGAAGGCCAGTAGGGGTAAGGGGGAATGGTATGGGGAGGAGGGGACCAGGACAGAGGGGTACAGCTAGGAGTGTGGGAAGGGAGAAAAGTCAAAGGGCATACAACAAATATGGGCTGATTGAACAAACAGTAGCAATAAAGGACAGCCTCTTTGGAGGGCAAAAAATACCTCCCAAAACTTAGCATTCTGAGATATTTTCCCCTGCTATCTCATGGCAATGCGTTTCTGTGATTACAAATATCAACTGGGTGCAAGAGTATTACATTATTCAAAACCTCAAATTAAAATCTCTCTTTTTGCTCTGTAGCAGGTTACCAGGTGTCAGGTGGTATAAGCTATGTTATTACCTCTATAACCCAAATAACCTCTGTTGAGCACATACCAACAAGATAAGGCTCTGACTAAATTTGCTTGAATACCAATTGAGCAATGGGATACATTACAAACCCTCGGTAGGGGAAATGTACAAACTCTGGGCCTGATCCTGCAGTCCCCATTCACAAACATAACTAAAACACTGGCAGACTGTTCATCATCCTACCTTTCTTTTCAATAGCCTCCACTATCTTGACAAGAATTGGTGGAGCGACGTCAGGAGGCAAAAATTGCTCTGTAAGATCTGGAAGTGTAAAAGCTGTTAAAAAAACAGTTAAGCTACAGTTAGATGCAATTTCAGTTTATGAATGTCATGAGATATAATGCAACTGGTTAATTTTTAAACACTGAACAAATTCATTTTATCAGCTGTGAAAGTCCATGTAGACATTTTGCTCGTCTGTTCTGCATGCAAAGTAGAATACTACGCAATTACTTATTGGTTATTTTAGAAAAAACAACTCTCACATGCTAAATATCACTACTATATTTAAACTAAAGACAAACATCCAGTACATAATTAGCAAAATCCTAGTAACTATTCCCCTCATTTGTTTATCTTATTTTTTTTTTCTTTTTTAATCAAGCAAAGCTGTCCACTTCATGACATTTTGTTCCTCCAAGTATTCTATCCCTTCACCTTTTGTATTTACACAAATCCATTCTCCAGGACTGAATAGTGATGATAAACAATAACAATAACGAAAATGCATTTTTATGGCACCTTCATTCAGAGAATACCCAAAATGCTTTATAAATCATTAATACATTTTCACTACTCCTGTGAGGAAGGTAAGTAAGATAAAGTAAAAAGTGTAGAATCCACACAGAAGCCATATAAAATTCTTAGGGGTGGATAAAAAAAGAACAGTTTTTTGGACCTGAAATATTTTCCCCTATGGCGAACCAGATGAGGGAGCTATATACATATCTCCTTGGAACTGCTAATCTACTGAATGAAACACACTTCTATTGGTATGAACTCTCTGCAGGAACAACCAACATGTCATATTAATGAGAAAGCTTAACAACAGTTGCAGTTTGTTTTAATTTTTATAGGGTCACAATATTGACAATATATGCCCAATGGTGCAAAGAGAGCCTCCCGTTTTGTACAATGATCAATAAATAAAGAATAAAAATAAGATATTCTAAAATGAATCTTTTGCAAACTGAAACAAAGCTGCATACTGATTTTATCCAAAGTCAGTTCTTTACTGAAAGAACAAACTAATACAAGAACGTTCTCGCTCTGATAAATGCATTATTTTTGCCAAAAAGAGTAATTTCAAAATTTAAAAGCAGTCGTGTTTGATTTTTGGAAAGCTAGGATGTTTACAGAAAGATATTCTTACTAAACAGCCACCAGCAACATCTGGCATGATTGACAGAGTATGATGGATAAAGATGAATTAATCACTGGATTGGAAATTGATGGTTGCCTAGGGACCTGTGATCATGACCTGATTACATTCAGTATGGGCAAACAGAGGACAGTGCCAAGCAGTAATATACATACCCTATGCTTTAAAAGGGCTAATTTCACAATGCTGAAAAATATTATGAACAAAATTTAATGGGAAGAAAAATTTAGAAGGAAAAATACGAATGAAAATTGAGAATTCTTTCAGAAGAGTTTATTAGATGGCTAAAAAGCCATGATTCCACAATCTACAAAAAGAAAAGGAGTACTTGTGGCACCTTAGAGACTAACCAATTTATTTGAGCATGAGCTTTCGTGAGCTACAGCTCACGAAAGCTCATGCTCAAATAAATTGGTTAGTCTCTAAGGTGCCACAAGTACTCCTTTTCTTTTTGCGAATACAGACTAACACGGCTGTTCCTCTGAAACAATCTACAAAAAGGACTATTTGGAATAAAAGCCCATCCTGGTTCAGTGGTGAAGTGAAGACAGAAATTAGAAATAAATGAGTAATATATAACAAATGGAAAAAAGGGAAAACAGATACCAATTGATAGAATTTAGATGTTATGAAGTGTAGAAAACTGATAAGAGAAGCACACATTAAATGGATTAAGAACTGGCTGACAGAGCTCAAAAAATAGAAGGGGTGGTGGACCAATTTGTATAGTGGGGGTGCTGAGAGTCACTGAACCAAACTAAACCCTGTATACAATGGAAGCCACTTTAAGCCACGGGGTGCTGCAGCACCTCCCGCACCCCTAGTTCTAGCACCTATGAAAAGTCGTTGTCAATGGGAAATCATTATCAAACGGGGGTGTTTCTAGTGGAGTTCCACAGGGAACAGCACCAGGCCTGATACTATTCAACACTTTCATCAGTGAGCTCGAAGTAAATATAAAATCACTGTTGATAAAAATTTGCACCTGAGACAATAGACTGGCAGAGGGGTAAATAATAACAAGGGTAAAGTAGCCAAACAAAGTGATCTGGTTCACTTGATAAGCTGGGCCCATTCAAGCAAAATGCATTTTAATGTAGCCAAATGCAAAGTTTTATACCTAGCAACAAAGAATGCAGATCATATTTACAGAATGGGAGACTGGATCCTTGAAAGCAGTGACTCAGAAAAATATTTAGGGCTCATAGTGGACAAGCAACTGAACATGAGCTCCCCTCGTGATGCTGTGGCATAAAGGGTCAACACATTCTTTGGTTATATAAACAGGGGAGTACTGAGTAGAAGGGAGGTGTATACAGCATTGGTTAGACCAATACTGGAATACTGCATACAGTTCTAGTTTCCACCGTTTAAAAAGGATGTTGAAAAATTGGAAAGAGTGAAAAAAAGAGCCCCCAAAATTATTTGAAGGCTGGGGAAAATGACTTACAGTGAGACTTGAAGAGCTTCCTCTGTTTAGTTTATCAAAAAAGAAGTCTCAGAGGTGGCTTGACTGCAGTGTGTAAATACCTCCACGGGGAGAAAATACCACGTACTAAAAAGGCATATGAAGAACCAAATTAGAAACTAGACACAACTTTTATCAGTGAGGGTAGTTAATCACTGGAACAAACTACCAAAGGAAGTGGTGGATTCTCCATTTCTTGACATCTTCAAATCAAGGCTGTACGTCTTTTGAGAAGATATGATTTAGCCAGACAACTAACTGGGCTCAGTGCAGGGGTAAGTGGATGAAATATCATGGTCTGTATATAGCAGAGATCAGAGTATATGATCTAATGGTCACTTCTGGCCTTAGAATGTATGTATCTGCTATAATAAATGTACATTTATTCAAAGAATATGACAGTGTCAAATCAAAGACTCTGCCAAGAAAATCCTCAAATTACAAGATACCAATTGCAAGATATAATCTAACACTACTACTACTACTATTAATAAGTCTCATTCTGATGTTTGGAAAGTCAAAGGCATAAAATCCCTCCCAATATCAAGGTGAGAATATGTTTTAAAAATAGAGAGATTAAATTTTTTCCATGATGAAAATAACTTTTTGCTCCATTAGGCAGTTATTGCATTAATTTCTACTCTCCCACCTCCCTTCTGCCAAGTCATGAAATGCCATGAGCTCTGAGCAGAGATGCTCACCTCATTCTTCTAACTGAAGACAAGATGCAGAGCTATGACACAAAATTGAAAGGAAGGGGAGAGGACAAAGAGGATGGTAAGGTTAAATGACATCCAGGATGAAAGGCTTGGGGAGAGAGCAGGACAGGGAGGGCCCAGTTACAGATCTTAATCCACTATATACTCTTTGGTTCATACAACAGAAGGAACTAGAGAGCTACACACTGTGTCAAATTAAGCGAGCGGTGCCTAGGGACTATGATAATAGGCACATTACAAATGCCTACTTAGAAAAATTAAGTTGTCTTTAGGAAAAGGAATACCTTTCAACTAATTTCTAACTTGATATTTATTTCTGAAAGTTAAAGGTGTAGTCCAGGCAGACCAAAAATGAAAACCTGTGCATCTGGGGTCCCCTGAAGGCTTTATGTCATGGGAGGAAGCCACTGGGAAGGATACAGAAGATTCTCAGAAAACATGTTTTCTTTTCAAAAGGGCAAAGATGGAGGGACACTAACAGCCTTCAACTTACTCCAAAATGGAAAGCTTCTCCATACCCTATCTCACTTCCTTTGCTTTTGATTTACATTGTAAGCAGGTGACTTATGGCAACATATGTAAGCATCCATGAAGTGAGAGCAAAATGCAAACAGAGTCCTCGGTCATGTCATTCTTCTGGAAACAGAAGCAGACGTTAGGTCTAGTACTCATTTTCAGAAATACCCTGAAATACTAAAGACTCTCTATAATGATATAAAACCCTGTCTAAGACATAAAACCATTCTCTTCCAAAACAAAACAATCACCCCTCTCCCCAGTCTTTTGACCTTGAAATCTGTAAAGTTGGTCACCTAAATCCATCTTTGGGCACTTAAAGTAGCCTCATTTTTCCCCACAGATCCTAGCTATCGGTGGTGTTCTCAATCAATGGGAGGTGCTGGTGCTTAGCACCTCTGAAAATCAGGCCATGGATTTTCCAGTGCACATGTAAAAGTGCTGATGACGGCCTTTCAACACACATGCAGTATCTGAAGCACATGCCTAATTTACAAGCTATTTAACCTTTGCACAAATCCTCTTTTGGTATATTAGTATTGGATTATAAAGATTTCAATGAAAAGGAAACACTCTCTGGAGTATATATTTACATATATAATATATACATTTAGAGCAAACTTTAATCTTTTTTAAAATTAACGCCCCTCTCCCCGTACTTTTTCCTCAAAAGAAAATGTGTGTTTTAAAGGGGAAATACCATAATATAATAAAATAGAGAGAGCTTGGAGGATTTTGGTTTTATTTTTTCCCACTGCTACAGATAACTATTACATCACGGAAATTGATAATTTTGCAAGTACTTAGAATACTTTTGAAACCACTAATACTGTTTCATACTGTGTAAGTGATAAAATATTTTTGAATTCATGACTATTTGGGCTACAAATCCCCATTTCAGTAATGATACACAACAGAAATAAGGAGTTTATAACAAAAGGCTATAAATATAAAGGAAGTTTTTTAAAACGTAAAGTTGTCTTTTAATATACTGATAAAAGGACAATGCAACTGAACAACAGATACACAAGTCATCAAAATTGACAAAATGTCAAAATATAAAAGTTTAAGAGATACCATTTAAAAAAAATACAATTTATTTTTTAAACAATTCTACAGTTTTCTATTCTTTGCTCCTACTTATGCTATTCAATGTATTTCCTTCATAAAATTCCCATAGCATTATATTGTCACTGGTAATTTAGTCTTTTCACTTTGGCATAAGACAGAAAATTATAGTCATTTCAAGATGAAAGACCTTAGAAAACATATGTCTGCCAGAATAGAGACTTTACACCACTCTCAGAACTAAATGCCAGTTCATAACATTTACACAGAAGAAAGCCAGATTTATGCACAGTGCCCTTCACATTTAAAATACTGAAAGGAAATGGCAGCATTTGAATTGGAAAAAATATGACCAACTCTGGAAAAAGTCTCTGTTTCAACTTCTGAAGCCGTAAAACAAAGTTATCATTAAAGAATGTCCTGAACACGGATTAGATGTTCTAGAGCAAAACACAGCACACATAAGGAGATTTACTGTGGCAGGGAAAAACCCTTTTAAGCATGCCATTTTCAGTGAAAGCATAAAGAATCATGCAACCTTCATTTAGTACCTGATTTTAAAATTATATTTTGTTTTGAAGCATGCTGTAGCACAGCACAGAGGTTTGGAGAACCAAATCCACTCTTAAGAATCTGAGCAACTTTGTAGATTCCTTTGCTACAATCCAATATCAGTTTTTCACTTAAAGTAATCATTTTGCTTTTCACAAAACAAATTCCGTAACTTGTTTTAAAAATCCCACTGTATCCAAAATATCAAGACTCTCACAAGTTGTTACTACTACTACTGCCTTCTTTGCCAGCCATTAAGTCTCAGGAGTAGTATGTATCTCAGATAGTAGTAAGCCTTCTGATGACGCATCATAAATGCTGAATTTTCCACTAGATCTATTTTTACCTTGCCACAGTGATAACCAATCAGATGAAACAGAAGTCAGGATTCCCTCCAATCTGAGAGCTCCTCTCTCTCTCACTAATACAGGCAGGCCTGAACAGCTCTAAGGCAACAGCAATGGGTGGGAGACGATAGCATACCTTACGTTTAAGCGCTGCCAACATAGCTACAAAGTGCAAGATGAAACCAGCACACAGCTGCACCTTTTGGAGGAGTTCTCAGTAAAAAGAGATATTTTAGAGTTAGTACCTGGCAAAGCCAAATGGAAATTTAAAGGTGGAATATTGGATCCACAAGTCTCTGAGCCAAATCTTTCATTATTGCTGGAAGAAGCATGAAAGTGGATAGAAAAAAATAAAGCCTGCCCTTTAATATGTAGTAAGATACACTATGGAAAAAAGGTTCATTTAGAAGTCTTTTACAGAGGAGACCATAAATAAACAACTGAATTTGGGTCTGAACCAAAATGATTCCATGCAATTTTTGAGATTTTTAGACATGGATATGTGCAATTGTGAACACTTAAACTGCACATGTAAATATCAGAGCGGTGCATGCAAGTCTGGTATATGAAAATGTATAGGTCCTATTATCTGCATAGCAGGTTATGTGTGCAAAGATACAGTTGAGTGGACAAAATGGGTATCATTCTCCTTATGTCCATCACACACACAAGCTTTGAAAATCTCACACTTCACGTTTGAGTAAGAAAAAGTTTGCCTCATTAGCAGGAGATCCTGATGAACATTAAACTTAAATATATAACAGTAAACAGAGTTATCAAGCAAATTGAATAATGCTTTCAACATGAGTAGCTAGGAAAATGATTGGGAAACAGTGGATATCATCAGGAGCCACTCAATGCATTATTTTCAAACAATATCCTCAAATTAAATTGATGCCCTCAGAATAATTTATGACATTAGAAGAACCTCCAGATAATTTAGCACCCATACTAAGTATTGAAAATTGATGGGAAATAAATTCTCTTTCTTAGCTGCTTCACATGTATTTAAATCCAGAAAATAAGCAGATATGTACAATACCTGGTAGGGGGGAAAAATGAAAAAAAAAAAGTTTCGTTTTACCATCCATATTCCCAAAGGAGCCTCTAAATTTAAATTTAGAATTCGTAATGACTAAGTGCAAATGCTTGTGCAGTAAAAGTTAAATGAAGGTACAAATTAGAGATGAGGCACACCTGACTGTCAAAGGCAGCAAAATAGACTACTTGACAGTTTACAAAACAAACACCACCACCCAACCACAGACAAACAAAACAAATAAACTAACCCACCACCACATTACTTTGATTGCGTGGACTTGTTTATCTCCATATGTGTACACAAATCCGGACTCCAAAATACAGAGAAGGTGGGATTCAAAAAGGCAGAAGCACTATACTCCCTCTACTGATACAAAGATCTATTGACACATCTTCAAGATATGTCATCCCTATCTGTAGTCCATATGTTGGTATATATGCACACCGTGTGCCGGAGTCTATAAATTTTTACTAAGCAGTGCCCAGTGGTGTGCACATGCAGAACAGATCTCATTGTGCTCTGAATCAACCTTATAAAGCGTAGTGCGGACAGACACCTCTCCAGTTCCTAATCTTACCGTGAATATGGTCATGCTCCACAGTAGAGGGGACAGAAGTTGGGTAGTGCAATACATATAGGGACCATACATTTAGAAGACCCTCCAGTTACAGATAAGTACATTCAAAGAAAAAAATGAAGCATGGTCCCTTATGTGCATTCAACATGTGGGAGCTGAGTAAGCAGTAGTCAAACACGAGGCAGGTGCAAGAAGGCAGATAGTACAGCTATCCATATTACTGCTGTGTCCATAGCTGTACCTGTGGTAGAAGTCTGGACCAACGACTAATGTCTCGTAAACGTGTGTGTGGAGTTCCAGGTCACCGCCCTATATATATAATCTAGTGAAGGCATGCCTCAGAGGCTGCTTGAGCTCTGGTGGAATGGGCTCTCTTGGTAACAAAAAATGAGGCAGCTTGAAATCCACTTTGAGAGTCTTTGCACAGATAGAGCTTGACCATTTGATTGCTACATTATGATAACAAGTTTGGGTGTTTTTCTAATTGCTTTTGTTCTCTGTTGATAAAAGGCCAGTGCCCAACAGATGTCTAGAAAATGAAGCCTTCTCTCCTCATCAGAGGCAAGCAATTTTGGAAAAAACACCAGTGAGTGAACGGTTTAATTCGTGTGAAATTCCAAAATTACTTTAGAGATGAATTTCAGGTGGGGGCAAAGAGAGACTTTCTTTTTATAAAAGATGGTATATGATGGATCTGCCATGAGTGCTCCCAACTTGCTCACGATCCTAGCTGATGTGATGGCAACTAGCAAGGCAACTTTTATGGAGAGATGGGCTAATGGTTCAAAAGGAGGTTTGGTGAGAACTGAAAGTACCAGGCTGATGTCCCACTGAGGTGCTGGCTTCGCCATTGGTGGAAAACTTCTAAGAAGTCCCATCAGGAATCTAGTCACTGTGGGGTTAGTAAGGATCGTATGGTCACCAATTGGGGGAAACTGTTGCAAGATGGACCTGCAGGGAACTGACGAGAGGCCCGATGTCTTGGGGGTAAGTAAGTATTCTAGAACAATAGGGATCCTAGTGGATTCTGGAGATAGCTGGCATTCTTGTGACCAAGAGGAGAAGCACTTCCATGGGCCCAAACAGCATCTCCTGGTTGAATTCCTCCTGCTTTGGTTGAGAATGGATTGAACAGCCACTGAACATGAGGGCTCTACATCTGATTCTTATCCAGTCCTTGAGCTGTAGCTGTCTTTGGTTGGCATGCCTCATTGTACCATTGTGTTGTGCCAGAAGATCCAGAAATAGTCAGATTTTGATGGTCAGATGGGTTCATATCCTCAGGAGTTCTGAGATTCAGAACTATGTCAGTCCGTTGGGCATGAGGATGACCCAAGCCCTGTCATGGCAGATTTTCTGCAAGACTTGTAGCATTAGTGAGATTGGAGGGAAGGCATACCTGAGATGGTCCGTCCAGGGTAGAAGCAAGGTATTGTCCTTTGAGCCATGGCCCAGAGCTTCCCTGGAGCAGTATTGGGATAGTTTCTTGTTTCCTTTTGAGGCAAAGAGATCCCAAGATGGTGTTTCCCACTGGTTGAAGATTTGGTTCAGAACAGAATCATAAATCTCCCATTCGTGCTTGGTGGACAAATATCTGCTGAGACTGTCTGCTAGGGAATTCTGCACTCCTGGTGATTAAAATGCTAAGAGGGTTATGTGGTTTCTGATCCACCAATTCCAGAAGTTGACTACTTCTACTCACAGGGGAAGGGTTCTCCTCATATGATGATGATAACAGTATTTCCATACCACTACTAAAAAGTTAGATTTTTTAGATCAGTAGGTCTAGATAACTTTCATCCAAGTGTTTTAAAAGAACTGGCTAAGGAGCTTCCCGGACCACTCATGTTGATTTTCAATAAGCCTTGGAGCACTGGGGAATTTTGAGAAGACATGAAGAAAGCTAATGTGGCAATTTTAAAAATGTTTAAATGGGATGACCTACGTAACTAGAGTCCTTTCAGCCTGACATTGATCCCAGGGAAGATAATGGAGCAGCCGATACAGGATTTGATTAATAAAGAACTAAAAGGAGGGTAATCAACATGGGTTTATGGAAACTAGATTCTGTCTAGATTCTGTCAAATGAACTTTCTTTTTTTGCAAAAAGAAAAGGAGTACTTGTGGCACCTTAGAGACTAACCAATTTATTTGAGCATGAGCTTTCGTGAGCTGTAGCTCACGAAAGCTCATGCTCAAATAAATTGGTTAGTCTCTAAGGTGCCACAAGTACTCCTTTTCTTTTTGCGAATACAGACTAACACGGCTGTTACTCTGAAACCTTTCTTTTTTTGATGAGATTACATGTTTGGTTGATACAGGTAATAGTGTTGATGTATTATAGACTTCTCTATGGCATTTGACTTAGTTATCACATCACATTTTGATTAAAACTAGAATGATATAAAATTAACATGGCACACATTACATGGATTAAAAACTGTCTAACTGATACATCTCAAAATGCATCTGTAAATGGGGAATCATCAACGAGTGGGTCTGTTTCCAGTGGGGTCCTACAGGGATCGGTTCTTGGCCGTATACTATTTAACATTTTTATCAATGACATGAAAGAAAACATAAAATCATCAGTGATAACGTTTGTAGATGTTACAAAAATTGGGAGAATGGTAAATAATGAAAAAAGGTCATTGATTCAGAGTGATCTGGATCGCTTGGTAAACTGGGTGCAAGAAAACAAGATGCATTTTAATATGGATAAATGAAAATGTATACGACTAGGATCAAGGACTGTAGGCCATACTCACAGGTTGGGGGACTCTCTCCTGGGAAGCAGTGACTCTCAGAGATTCGGGGGTTGTGGTGGATAATCAGCTGAACACAAGTTCCTACTGTGACGCTATGGCCAAAACAGCTAATGCAATCCTAGGATTGTGTATAAGTAGGAAGGTTATTTTACCTCTGTATTTTGCACTGGTGAGACTACTGCTGGAACACTGTATCCAGTTCTGGTGCCCACAATTCAAGGATGCTGATAAACTGGAGATGGTTCAGAGAAGAGCAATGAGAATGACTAAAGGATTAGAAAACATGCCTTATAGTGATAGACTCAGGAGCTCGATCTATTTAGCTTAACAAAGAGAAGGTTAAGGGGTGACTTATTAACTGACTGTAAGTATCTATGTGGGGAACAAATATTTAATAATGGGCTCTTCAATCTAGCAGAGAAAGGTATAATATGATCCAATAGCTGGAAGTTGAAGCTAGACTAATACAGACTGGAAATAAGGAGTAAATGTTTAACTGAGAGAATAATTAATCATTGGAACAATTTACCAAGGGTTGTGGTAGATTCTCCATCACTGACAATTTTTAAATCAAGAATGGTTTTCTAAAAGTTATGTTCTAGTAATTATTTTAGGGAAGTTCTATGCCCTTTGTTATATGTGAGGTCAGACTACATGATCATAAGGGTCCCTTCTGGCCTTGGAACCTATGACCACAACTTCGTTTTGGGATTAGTAATGATAAAGAGTTTAATGGTATTAGCCAAAGGGGCAAGCAAGCCAGGTTCTGTTAACCAAGGCTTTAACTGGATTATGTATATAAAGAAGGAAGTTGTGCGTAGAGAAAGAGAGAGATGTTAAGTAACAATGCACAGTCTGTCATTAATTAGTCAAGTACTGTAACAGAGTAGAAAGTCAAGCTGCTGGGAGGGAAGAAGCAGGCCCTTTCTTAAGGCCCTCATTATCCAAGGAGGCTGGGTTGGCTATATGAAGAATGAAAGTGCCACTCAGCATGGGAGAGAGATCTGTTCCGGGCTCTGGAGACTATTAGGACAGAGCTATCCAACACCTCATTAAGAAGATATTTTAAAAGCCAACATGGTTCCTGGAAAAAAGAGGGGGCTCAAACATCTCTAATCTTGACATGTGTGATTACAGGTGGCTTAATAGGCCTGTTTACTAAATTTGGCTTTTTATTTTTATCTGATGTTGTCAACCTGGCAGACGGTGCAGATTCAGGTCACCAGGAAAGCCTTGGCAGTAAGGGAGAAATGCAGAATGTCGCTGAGCTAGATACAGAAGCAATTTGGCCTACCTGGGCTAAAAGCCTTTTAGACGAATGACCCCTTTTTGTCTGAATAGAGAGAGATTTGCAAGTCAAGATTTATTGAGCTGTGAACGATTCCAAAGTCCCGAACAATTCTGACAGGAAAAGGAGTAGAAGAAAGAACCACTGCCATTCACCTGGTGTGAAGCAAAGTCCAACTGGGAAACTTGGGAGCACTGGATTTGTGCCTAGAGACCCTTCAGAAATTTCTTCACAATATGCTGCATATCAAAGATTTTCTTCCAAGTTGTCCCGCTACTGCAACCATAACAGTAGGCTGTGATTATGATATGGAGGATGGGAATGACAACTCCATTTATATGTTCCTTTTGGAGAGAGCTGAATGGCCCAGCAGTACCTTTCCTACAACATCTCTCTCAATGATGCCAATGACCTCTCATGGATACAGAGCACTCTGTTAAGTGCCCTTTTGTTTTTCAAGAAAAAAGTAAAACAAAGAACCTCTTTTGGTCCTACACCAATGCATAGAATAATGGTAAGAATGCTTTCAAGGAAAAAATAATGCTCTTTCCTAAGAGGGACTGTGAAGTCAAGGGGAGGCGCACCCTTAATAACTTGAACTTCAACCTACCCATAATATTGCTCAGAATGCTTACTGAACATCTGTAGAATCCCGTAAATGAGGTAGGTACTTATGACAAAAATGTTCAAGGGAAGCTGCAAAAATATTTTTGTATAGTTGTTGAGAGAAAACACACATACCTTTAAAATGCACACAATATTTCTTAGAATAAACCAGGGGGGTTGACTAGATGACCTCCTGAGGTCCCTTCCAACCCTGAGATTCTATGAATAGGAATACAGCTGATTTTCAAGTGGGCAAATAAAAATACAATCCAGTTGGACCATCCATCTGATCAACAAATATATAAAGGACATAGTGAAAGCTGAATGTACCCTCTTTTTTACCCTGCCTACTCATTATAAAGTGAAATAAGTGTACTACAAGTCTAACAGTCGCTTCTAGAAATTAATGCTAAAAGTGAGCTGAGTCAAATACTTTGCCTGGATATTTTCAGGACATACCAGTATAGCTATACAAGCAAATGTCAAGCTTTGTGTGATGGGGTGGAGGGAATGGGGTGAGACGAGGAGAAAAAAGCAGAAAACAATTCCTGCCCCAGTCAGCATGTACAACACTGAACAAGACTTGGGGCAATTTTTTTTGGGGGGGGGGGAAGGAGGGAGCAGGAGGTGATTGCAGAAGTCAGGGGAGCATGCATGTGGGAAAATTAGCTTGCTATAAAAACTAATGTAGTAGTCACTCCTAGATGATAGACAGGCTTCAGAACGAGACAGAACAATGCTCTGATCTGATATGGCAAGTCATACGTTACTATATATTGACCTTCTGTCCCCCTCCCCCACAAAAGAACATGCTAGAGCTCCAGCATTAATAATGGAAAAATCCCTCCACAACAAACTTTAGAAAAAAAGCATCTGACTGGAAAAGCTTGGTGTGAATGTCCAAACAAAATAAATCTTAGTGACACCGTGCCATTGGCTTAAAGCCAACAGGTGATATTCTGGGATACTATTTTTCTTCATTAAGAAGTAATACTTAACTGCTGCAAGTTAGGTCCTGCCCCTATTAATTTAATGTTTCATAAAGCCTTGTTTCTATCTTCTGTTGAAAAGGAAGTGATATTGTCTATTGTGGGGAGGAATCGTGTACATAATGTTCTATCAGATTAGGCCTCAGTAACTTTATGAATTATGAGCCGTCATCCACTTTTTTCATCTGCTATAGAATATACTTCTTAGAAATAGGAGCTATAAATAATCCAACAGATGTTTTTTGTTGGCTTCTATTGGAGCACAGATAATTTTAAAAAAGCAGCAGCCTGAAGTTAAGAGCCTGTTGTAAAGATTGTATTCTGCTTCCCCCTATGAGTCAGTTTTTGCAGTACCCCTTAAAGGTCTAAGTGCATTTACGTAAACAGTGTTGTAGCCATGTAGATCTCTTTCGCCAACAGAAGTCGGTCAAGTAAAAAGTACTAACTCATCCACCTTGTTTCTCTAATTGCATTTAGTTATTGAAATCATTGCATTAGATTACTAATCAGCACTTTCTACAGAAATATATGCACATGAAAAGAAACAAGAAGTCGCACTCTGGGGAAAAAAAAAACACCTGGAAGGCGAACAACCAGATCTATACAAAATATATTCCATCACAAAGCTACATGCCTTGTTTGTATGAATTTTATTCTATGTTGTAAAAAGCATAAATATGAGTGGAGGAGGTAGAAAGAAAAGAAGCAGTTGTCAAGTATGAGCCAACACATATTTCTATCTAGATTTGTATACCATGCCCCTCACCCTACCTGAGTGACTCTACAGGAGCACAGTATATACCAAGGCTTCCCCAAGTCAATCATTTATTTAAATGACTCATCGGGAAAACTGCTCTCTAAGCTGAAGCAGCCTACATGATCACCAGGGTGAAAATTTAGGACATATTTAGTGGAGGAATATTTGCTGACCACCCCGCGCCTTTGGTTTTGTTGTTTTATTTTTTACACAGAAGCTGCACTCTTCATTTCCTGTTGTCATGTGCATGTTCTGAGGCACACTCTCCCCTTCTCTTTCTTGTTCAGGATGGCAGCTCCAGAATTACAGCAGAGCTGTGCTCCTAAGTATGAATCCTATCCAACTTCCTTCCCAGCATGCACTGTGGTTAAGAACTTTGCTGCAGCAGAGTGGCTATGACTTAATGTTCCAGCTTGTGGCAATAGTTTTATAGCTAAAAGCGGGGGTGGGAGAGAAGGTGCTCCACTGAATATTAGAGTGTACCCCGGATAGGCTGTGACTACTACCAGTGTGTTGTACAGAGGGCAACGTCTTGTAACCTACTTACCAGATCCTTGTATAACTTTATAATGCAGCAATCCCTAGTCAAAGCACCATTGTGGAAGGCAAAGCCCTGGCTGGGATGATTTAGTTGGTGTTGGTCCCGCTTTGAGCAGGGGGGCTGGACTAGATGACCTCCTGAGGTCTCTTCCAACCCTAATCTTCTCCGAGTGTATGATTCTAAGGCACAGTCCAAACACAGTCCCTGTCCCAATGACCTTACAGTTAAACATGTGACTTGTCAGAATGTTAATCCTTCCATTTAAAACCATGCAATTATTTCTAACACTACTTCTGCATTCCATAGTCCCATTTAAAAACTACACTGTCCAACTTCAATAAGAACACTTTATTTTCAACATACCAGGTGCAGGGAGATAATACTGTTTTAGCCATTTACATAGGATTTCACTTATTGTGAACATATTGAAGGGAGTATTAGGAGCAGCAGGGCTCCCTCTGGCGGACATGTGGTACACTACAAGGGATATAATAAATACAAATTACTCTCACACACAAAAATACCCTACCATAAAAGAACATTAAGGTTGCCAAGCCAAGCACTCAGAAGTGAGGAAATGCCAGAATTAAGGTTGCCTATGAAATCTTAATTTGCACCCCCCCCCTTGTGCATATGTATTATGGTAAGTCTTTAATTACATGGACTATTTTTTCCCCCACAGGATCCCTGCCTCCTTCTGTGTACAGAAAGGACAGTGCTCTTGGGATTAATTGGGGATAAGAAGCAGAAGAGGCTGTTTTCTTGAGTTCCATTCAGGTTCTGGAAGGGGAGTATCCTCTAGTGGGCACAGACCCTTCTGCCCCTGTTCCCCTTCAAGCCTGACTTTCCTCCACCCAGTAATTCACCCTAGAGGTGCTGGGAAACTTTGTATTACAACTTGTGTTCTGGATCCATATTCTTAGCCTTATGATGGCAAGTGGGGAAGCACTGGATCACTTGTTTGCAGAGACTGCAAATGCCTTTCTAAGAGACGGCAGGCTGCCTACTGTTCAGAAGGAAGCAATAGTAGAGCCTTTGTTCAAGAAGTCATTTCTAGGAGTTGACAAACTTGGTAATTACTGACCAGCATCACATCTTCCCTGTTTGGGTAAGATTGTGGAGAAGGTGATGGGTCAACTTTCACATAACTAGAGGCCTTCAGTCTCCTTGACCCTTCCCAGTCTGGGCATAGACCTGGCTATGGCATAGAAACCACATTGGTTGACAATCTCCTCCTGGCAATGGATGAAGACCAGGTGTCCAGGCTGGTAGTATAAGATCTATCAGCAACCTTCAATACCACTGATCACAAGACATTGCTGACTCATTGCCGGACCCTCACAGGAGTGAATGGGGCTGGTCTGCAGGCTGTTCTCAGCAAGATAACCACCTTATCTTTACCCTCTGAAAATGACAATGCCCCAGCAAGGAGGACAACCACCATCTCCTAGTGTTTCCAGCGGGGCTGAAGTCAGGCTGCCCTTAGGGACAATGGTGGTCCCTAAGTCACCACGTGAGAGCCCAGCAGGGGACAAGAGAATAGAGAGTACGAGTCTGTGCAAGTAGCAGGAAAGGGAACACGTTAGGAAACTGAACAAGAAACTGTGAGAAAGGTGGGAAAAAAAGGAGGCAGATGGGGAGGGGGTGACAGGGAAATGTAGCATGGTATAAAGGGAGAATGTGACAGGTAGGAAAGTGTGAGGGGAAAAGGAGGGTGGGAAGGCATCACGTAGGGAAGTAAATGTAAAGGCAGGTGACTGTGGAGAAGAAAGAAGGGACAATGTGAGTTGGGTAGCTGCCTGTCCTATCTTACTAGGGAGACCAACAGAATGGTAAGTCCCCATAACATGGGATAGGAGAAGCTAAGCCAAGTTCCCTGTAATCAGTGAACAAGGGGTTTTAAATTCATGTGTGTGTGCATTTTGTCCCTGAGATAGTCACACAGACAAGTTTGAGGTACCATCATTCTCAAAATGTGAAGAAAAACCCAAAAGCAGACAAAAACCAACTGATTTTTAAGCTATTTTGGGGGGGGGGGGGGCGGGAGGGTCTGACTCATGATTTTTCAATGTTTGGAGTTGGTATTGCTGATCATCTAAGCCTATTTAACTTCTTAGGCTAGGCTAACCCTACAATTTAGGGGTGTGAGTCCCAGCTCACGTAGACATGCTTGCGCTAGCTCTCATTTGAGTCTGCGCACTAAAAACAGTACTGCAGCCACAGTAGTACAGGCAGCGGCATGAGGGGCTAGCAGACCACAGTACAAACCCCACCCCCCCCGGACACTTTAGGATACATATTTGGGCAGCTGGCCTGGGCCATCCCTTGCTACTGCCTGTAGCTAGACTACCTATTTTTAGCATGCTAGCTCAGAGGAGAGCTACCATGAGTGTGTTTACACAAGCTGGGAATCACAGGCCTAGTTCATAGCGTAGCCATAGTTTTTGATTAACAATTTAATGCTCCAGTTCAGCAAAGCACCTATCATATGCAAAGTGTTTAATCACATGCTTAACTTAAACACATCCAAATTCCTAGTCACTAAAGTGGGACTTCAGCATGAACTTAAGTGCTTTGATGAATCAGAGTGTCTCTTAGGCCATGATGTGCTGCTGAAGGGCAAACAGGCTCACAAGGGCTGGAGAGAGAGGGTCCAAATCTCAGAGAACCTTAACAAAATGAAACTAGAGAAAACAAATAATTTTATATAGTAGAGAAAAAGCATCCACAGCTTCTTTCCTACAGTTTCCTTGATTATCATACACATTGTAAGGAGAGTGGTCACTTTAGATAAGCTATTACCAGCAGGAGAGTGGGTTTGTGTGTGTGTGTTAGGGGGGCGGGGGATGAGAAAACCTGGATTTGGGCAGGAAATGGCCCAACTTGAGTAACATTCACATTGTAAGGAGAGTGATCACTTTAGATAAACTATTGCCAGCAGGAGAGTGGGGTGGGGGGAGGTATTTTTTCATGCTTTGTGTGTATAAAAGATCTTCTACACTTTCCACAGTATGCATCCGATGAAGTGAGCTGTAGCTCACAAAAGCTTATGCTCAAATAAATTGGTTAGTCTCTAAGGTGCCACAAGTACTCCTTTTCTTTTTGCGAATACAGACTAACACGGCTGTTACTCTGAAACCTGTCATTTGCTACTATGTACTATTTTTCATAGTAGAAATACTGATCACATAAAAATTCCTCCACAATTATTTTTGCTGGGGAAATTTTTTTAAAATGGAATACTACTTTAACAACACAAACCCCAATTTGTATCACACTCACCCCAGGATTTGCACAACAGTTGTACTAAGGCATATGCTATTTTGGCTTGTTTCTGTATTGTATCAAATTGAATATGTACTAACTAATATTGCTGGTGAGCTAATCATTAGTCACGAGTAGGGAAAAAACCTTCAACTACTTTAGAAACTACAGCAAAGTAGAAATCCAGTAGACTTTCAAAAACCATACTTGTCTTAAGGTAAGCTTGTCACTGAGCAGGTTTCAGAACAGATGTTACCGAGCAGGTTTCAGAAGAGATGTACTGTGTAACATTGCTATCTGGACAAAGTAGCATGCAGTGATTTGATATAAAAATAAAACAACTGCAACAGAACCTTGATCCTGTGACAATATCTTCAACTTTAAAGATTAAACACTCCTGCACTGCTTCAATATTTTGTCACAAATTACTTTGCTTTGTCTTTTATACAGCAGTAGGTCCTCATCAGAATCACTGAGTTTAAGGCCAGGAAGGACCACCAGCTTGTGCTAGTGCTCGGCTCTAGAGACATCTTTTAAATGATTCTGTTTATTCAATAATTTGAGTGAAAATATGCAACTTTGAGGTAATAAGATGTTTTGTTCAGAAAGAATGAAATTCTGTTTTATCAAGTGACTGCACGAATGTGGAAGTGAAGGAAAAAATCAAGTCATTCTCACAGTATCCAGCCAGGCGATTTAGAGAAGTAAAACAATATATTTGCTTTTTCAATAGAAAAATACTGTGTGCGATTGTGTTTGAGAAGTTAAACTGTTTAGATTTGGAAGATTTACATAAAAACCCTGGCAGAAGCTGATGACAGACAAAAGCCAAAACAACGACTTCATCTTGGGAATTATGGAAAGCATTTATACGTAGCCTTCCAGAGAAATGAGAAAGTTAAAAATAATGAATGCACAGCAGCAGTCACCCATCAACAAAATCCCAGCATTAGGATGGGTTTTTTATTCTGCAAGTCAACATGTTTCAACTTAGGTCTCTTTCTTTTCCCTACCCTGGAAGAAAAGGGGAATTGCAGCTCTTATGCTAGGAATTTGAAAGAACAGAGCAATGCTAGAAGTATGATGGCAAATCAGTTAAATGTGAAAAAAAAAATTTATTAATTCATGCTGTGGTGAATTCACCATGAACTAAATAGGGGCTAATTATACTTTAGAGCCATTAAACTACAGCCTGACCTCACATGAATATATTACTGGTAAGGAACAATAAAGGTCAGTATCAGGAGATTTCCAAAAATCAGATTGCCTCTTAAATTCACAAACTGGTCCCTGTAGACCAGCAATGGCAAATCTAATGATGATCATCACAATATTTTATTTAAGATACTGAAGATGATGATTCTTACTCAGAATATAAGAAGATCCTTGAACCCTGCCACCCAGATTTCCTTTATGCACCAGTATCAGGGTATGTCTACACTGCAATTAAGAACCTGTGGCTGACGTGTACCAGCTGACTCAGGCTTACGGGCTTGGGCTAAGGGGCTGTTTCATTGACATTCAGGCTCAGGCTCTAAGACCCTGCAAGTTGTTAGGGCCTCAGAGTTCAGAGCTAGAATGTCTACACTATAATTAAACAGCCCCTTATCCTGAACCAGAGTCAGCTGGCACAGGCCAGCTGTGGGTTTTTAACTGCAGTGTAGACATGTGTGTGTTTTCTCATTTTAATGTGCTTCACGTTCCCCACATATCATACAGGGTGCTGTCCAAATGTCATTCTGAAGAATATGAAGAACTGGCACATATTGCACAAGCGTTCAAAGTAATCTACTCTAGCACCTACATAATCCATTGTAAATTTGTTCAAATTTTACTGTCTGAATGACTGCTAGGAGCTCGACTTATTTTATTCAGGCTTATTTGCTAAGTTAGCAATTGAACTCAAAGCAGTAAGTCTCTGAATTGTACTGTCCATTTAATCTAAACAGGACAACAACTTGTCTTTCTCTATATGTTGCAGAGCAGTGCTCAGTTTAGACACAAACAACACAAAGTATATTTTTGGTAAGAGGGAAAAGATGGAGAACTGGAAAGAACAGCTAGGTTGGAGCTACTGAAAAGCTGGAAGTTACACTAGTATCTGCTATAGTATGAATGTTTGTGCCCATGGGTGAAATCCTGACCCTAATGAATTTTCCCATTGATTTTAATGGGACCAGGATTTCACCCTGAATGTTTTGGTGTTGTTAAATTGAAGAGACAATGGGAACAACATGAAGATGCTTTCTCTTTAAGGAAATCCAAATTTTAAACAATTGAGCTTCTGGGACAAGGCTTGACTTCCACTCCATGCAACCCTGGTGGTCTCAATGAGCTTGCCTGGGATGTAAATTAAGATAGAATTTAGCCCTTGATAAGTAATGTAATATTTTAAAGGTCAGATTACAGCTCAAACATAACATGTTAAACAAAAGCAGCATGTTCAATTGGGGGGACAGACTATTTAATTCTCCTTTCAACCACTTATGAATGTGAAGGACCCTGGCGGTGCTGAACTGGAGTGCTTGAGGATGGCTGTGCTTAAAACAAAAACAAACAAACAGCCACCACATGTATTTGATTAGGAACTGAAGAGGTGTTCCCTGCTAAGCTGATTTCAAGTGTCTGAATCAGCCTCGTTGCTACAGAGAGGAGGTAGGGGGCACTGCTTCTTACTGCTACTCCTGCATTGCCAGGATAGGTGTTACTGAGATAGGGGAGCACTCTGAGCATCTGCTGTCCTTTCCCTGCTGCAGCTGATCAGCAGCTCCCCTGCAAGCCAACTGCCATATTGCAGGGGAGGGCAGAGGGAGCAGCTGTGGTGGCTCTGGTGCTTCCCTATCAGACTGTGAGAACCTTAGAGGACCAGGATAGGAGCTTGAGTCAACTGGCTCCATCTGAGCCTACGGGAGCACTAAATGTACCACTCAGTATGCCAAAAAATACACATCTGCCATATATTTGTTTGAAGTGTTGCAAGCATAAGGCAGATTCCTTCCCCATCTCCACAGATCTGGAAAATCTGACAGCTGCCTCCACCCGTATGTTATCCACTATCTTGACCAGCCCACCGGCCTCTTCAAACATAATTAACAAAATCTCTATAACTAATAAATAGAGGAAGGGCAAAATATTCTAGCCGCTTCTTCGAATATATGATTAATGACTAGTAAAATAACCACAGTTGCACAAGCTATGATAAAAATGTACATGAAAAGGTCTTCCAGCTATGACTCATCAAGACACAGCCATAAAACGGGTGGAGGTTTGCTGAGTTGAGAGGCTTCTGGCTGGAGAGAGCTTGCCTTCTTCCATGCTGGCTAGTGAGGACTTGGCTCTGGCTGCCCTTATGTTAAGAGGCCAGACACTTTCTACTTGTTTTTTGCTACCCTGTGAAAAACGGATCTTTGTTTTTGCTATTGTGCCCAAGAGGAAATCCCTTGGCTTTCTTCTTGCCAAAGGACAGAACCAAAGTTGACTTTCTTTGACCCTACTAAAAGGAGATCTCCCCCGTTTTATTTTCCCTACATACAAGGAGGAATAAAGGGAGTTGCTTATTTGGACCCTGTTGAGGAAGGAACAGAACTTCCTTCCTGCTTACCAAAATTAATTCATTGCAAAACTGTTCCCTGCCCAAAGAAGAGGAAGAACCAGTCTTTTAAGTAGACTTCGTTTCTCTTTAATGGGCTAATGATCCCTTATTCCTGAGTATATTGCAGATGTCCCCATGCAGCTCCAGAACATTCTGTAATCTTTCTATCCATATCCATTTAGTTTTACCTTATTGAACTTGAATGTGAAGCTGGAACTAACTTGTACCCTTTTATTTTTAGAAGTTTCTATAAAGTTGTATGAAGTTGAGCTACTTTAAAAACTGTTGATACTGCAGATGCTTATATAAACTACCTTATCCACATATTACCACCACCAGAATTGTGGTTCTTTCAGGATTCAGTCACTTTTTAGAATATATTACAAAAATGGGTTTTTTTTGTTGTAGTATTTCATACTAAACTCTCGACTGTCTCAATGAGGCCACTAAAAGGAACTCACTTAAGACTACAGCCTTGTTTTAAACAGAAACACTGGATTTATTACACCAAGAATTTAGATTTTCTCAGAGGAGTCATTCAGTTCTGTTGCTTCTTTTCCTTGCACTTTAGTCAGCTGTGCACTTTCATCTACACCAATGCTTAAATCAGAGGACACTTGGGAGACAAGGCCTAAGGCAGGTATGCAGGACTGTTCGTTAAGGTTGCAGGTTTATACTACATCACACCCTAGGGTTTGTACTTGGTCTAATGCACAGAAGTGGGTAAACGATGGCTGTATCGATGACATCCAGTTAAGAGAAAATAGTGAAAGGGAATATAATGCTTCTTATCTATGCTGCCTGAAGTTGCTGTGCAAAGTTTTCCAGGAATAGACCAGAATGAGAAAATGTTGGTAAAAGGTGGAGACGTAAAAATTCAACCTGTTTGGCTTCTGTCTCCATGTCAGCTTTAAAGGGGACCAATCCGGTTCTAAACTGGTGTGACTGAATAGGGTATCAATTTACCTGTATAAATTTAAGACATATTGGGAGCTGTCATCACCTCTTACAACCAGTAAAACAGAATCAGAACAAAAACTTAAGGGCCCCTTCCAAAGTCAAATTTAAGGCAATGACAGCCTTTCCACTGACTGCAGTGAATCTGGATCAGGCCCAAAGTGAGTTTCCTACTCTTATTTGAGGGGGGGAAACGCAGGCTTCTTTGCAGCCTCAAATGAGAAGTCAAATCACACTAACAGTTAGTAGAATAGAGAGTTCTAGGTTTTCCAGTATATTAACTTGATCTTGAAATAAGAAAGTTTCATCATTTACTGCTGAACTGCTATCATCTTGAACACAGTAAAACAGACTGGAACCACATTTAATTATACTTTTTCTTGTTCACTTTATAGCTTCCCCACGCTTTAAACACACTACATACACTCCCTCCTTCCTTGGCATTTGGTCCATTTATTTTTCTTTTGGCATTCTGTAATCTTGCCAGCAGACAAGCTTTGCTTTTAATAAGTAGATCTGCCAATTTAAACAGCAGTCTCCTACGGCAATCAAATAATGAAACACACATGTATGTACTTGCACGTAATCTGTCAGATGCCTTTACAGCCTAACACAACAATTCCTGTAATTTGGGTTTTTCATAAGAACGTATATTCATACACCCTTGGTTTTCAAAAGTGGAAATATTGTGGTTCTTCGTGAGTCCTATGCCCGTGCCGCACCTCCCCACAGACATTTTCATTTGCACGCACTCTTTCTTTACATGCCAAAGGTCCAGCAAGACATGAGACGTCAAAGGAATGACAACTAGGAGGATTGTGCAAACAATCTCAGAAAGAGAACACGCAGACAGTACTTCCCTGCACCTTGTGCCTGCAGGGATCAGGTGTCACCAGCCCCACTCACTCAACAGCAGGAGTGTGGGAGCCATCCCCAGGCAGGAACTGTTCAGCAGCAGGGTGACCTCCCCCACAAGCCAGAGACTTGTCCTCCCCCTTTGCAATCCTGGCAGGGAGCTGGGGGAGGGGAGCGTCTCTGCCCCAGGCCGACTGAAGCCTCCCCACACCTGAGTGGGTATCACTAGTCCTGTGGCTCTGAGGGAGCCCTCTGCAGCTCCGCTGTCACAGTCCTGCTCCCACACTCCAGCTACACTGGGGCTGCAGAACAGGGCTTGGTGCACAGCCACATTGCTGGCACAACGTGCAGGGACAGTTGTACTCCTAGCAGGGCAGAGCAGAGACCCATAGCACTCCCGTGTGGCGAGTGAGAGAGGGTCTGTGACAGCTGGGCTGCAAAGAGCTCACTTCACTGACACCACAGCCACTGGGCAGTGGGGTGGCCTCCCCCATGGCCAGGGGTCTTCGCTCTGCCCTGCGAGAGCCACAGCTTCTCCCCCGCCACCCCGCACCTTGTGTCCACAGGGATCGCCCTCAAGCAGTGCAGGGAGCCCTCTGCAGCTCCACCGTGAGGGACCTGCTCCTGTGACAGCAGGGCTGCTGTGGGGACACCCAGTCTCTGCAGGCACGTCAGCTGTTACTAACTAATATTTTTTCCCCACTGATTTCATTGTCAGCTGAAATCGAGGTTTACCAACAGCTGTCGACTAATATCGAATCCTGCCGAGCCCAATCGCAATGTATACACACAGCAGGGCTAAATTACGATTGCACCGGCAGCCTAAGTTCTGGCATTTCTTAACTTCTGAGCGCTTGACTTTGCAACCTTAATGTTCTTTTAAACATAGTCATCTGTGTGGAAACATTCTATGTACAGTACGCACCTACACTAAAATTGTAAAACTGCATGTTTACTCCTGTACAGTAATATTGCTACAGAGTACTAAATTTAAACCGTGGCCATTTCATTTTCTCACTTATAAGAAACCATAGTTACTGCCATACTAGTTACTCAATTGTCACCTAAGAAACAAAGTGTGCTTGCCAGATTATCTAGTTTTATGGATCTCTCTTATTTACATTAGTTAGTGAAGATATCAGAATACAAAGACAGCAAGATGGCTAAACAGAATCTACTTATAAAGTGCTATGTTTTAAGCACCAGCTGTAATTAAGTTAAGTTTGTGGACCATAATTGGTGGCAATTGTACCATGACTCCAGCAAATCTTTATTTGTACAGGAGATACGCATGGTGAAAAAGCTAAACCAACTTAATTAAATGTGTACCACCAAGAGGAGACAGAGGTGACTAAGGGTATGTGTACACTGCAAATAAAAAATCTATGCCAGCTGACTTGGGCTCACAGGGCGTGGGCTCAGGGCTGTTTCATTGCAGTGTAGACATACAGGCTCAGCCTGGAGTCCAGGCTCCAGGACCCTGCAAGGTGGGAGGGACCAGACCTCAGGCTGAGGTCCGAGTCCAAACATCTACACCACAATTAAACAGCCTCTTAGCCCGAGCCCAAATCAGCTGGCACAGGCCAGGCATGGGTGCCTAATTGCAGTGTACACATACCCTGAGAGACAGAGAGAGAGAGAGAGAGACTACCCTCAACCAGAAGTTATGGGCTTGATACAGGAATTATTGGGTGAAATTCTGTGCCCTCCGCTATGCAGTCCAGACTAGATGATCATAACGGTCCCTTTTGGTTTTAAAGTCTCAGAAAGGACTAAGAATAATTGTTTTCCTTTAAATTATTGTATATAGTGTATTATACACTAATTTGGTATACTGTAAATATGGTGGCTCTACACCACAGAGCTGGCATAATTATGTCTCTGGTGGTCCAAATCCCATAGTACTTCTAAGGCAAAATGTCCATTGATCAAATTAAGGGACTGCAGGATGTGTCCCATTGCTGCTAATTCTTAACTATAAATCAGGTCCTAGTCCCAGTGAAATATTGGGGTTTTGCCGCTGACCTAGGTGGGAGTAGGATCAGGGCCTGCTCTATTTTATATTACTATTCCTTTAAACAAGCAAAGAACCCAGACCCTGGTTCTCATGGGAGACTTCAACCACCCTGATATCTGCTGGGAGAGCAATACAGCGGTGCACAGACAATCCAGGAAGTTTTTGGAAAGTGCAGGGGACAATTTCCTGGTGCAAGTGCTGGAGGAATCAACTAGGGGCAGAGCTCTTCTTGACCTGCTGCTCACAAACAGGGAAGAATTAGTAGGGGAAGCAGAAGTGGATGGGAACCTGGGAGGCAGTGACCATGAGATGGTCGAGTTCAGGATCCTGACAAAGGGAAGAAAGGAGAGCAACAGAATATAGACCCTGGACTTCAGAAAAGCAGACTTTGACTCCCTCAGGGAACTGATGGGCAGGATCCCCTGGGAGAATAACATGAGGGGGAAAGGAGTCCAGGAGAGTTGGCTGTATTTTAAAGAATCCTTATTGAAGTTACAGGGACAAACCATCCTGATCTGTAGAAAGAATAGTAAATATGGCAGGCGACCAGCTTGGCTTAACAGTGAAATTCTTGCTGATCTTAAACACAAAAAAGAAGCTTACAAGAAGTAGATGATTGGACAAATGACCAGGGAAGAGTATAAAAATATTGCTCGGGGATGCAGGAGTGAAATCAGGAAGGCCAAACCACACCTGGAGTTGCAGCTAGCAAGAGATGTTAAGAGTAACAAGAAGGGTTTCTTCAGGTATGTTAGCAACAAGAAGAAAAAGTCAAGGAAAGCGTGGGCCCCTTACTGAATGAGGGAGGCAACCTAGTGACCTAGAGGATGTGCAAAAAGCTAATGTACTCAATGCTTTTTTTGCCTCTGTCTTCACGAACAAGGTTAGCTCCCAGACTACCGCACTGGGCAGCACAGCATGGGGAGGAAGTGACCAGCCCTCTGTGGAGAAAAAAGTGGTTCGGGACTATTTAGAAAAGCTGGATGAGCACAAGTCCATGGGGCTGGATGCGCTGCATCCGAGAGTGCTAAAGGAGTTGGCGGATGTGATTGCGGAGCCATTGGCCTTTATCTTTGAAAACTCATGGCGATCGGGGGAAGTCCCGGACGAATGGAAAAATGCTAATGTAGTACCCATCTTTAAAAAAGGGAAGAAGGAGGATCCATGGAACTACAGGCCAGTCAGCCTCACCTTAGTCCCTGGAAAAATCATGGAGCAGGTCCTCAAGGAATCAATTCTGAAGCACTTCGAGGAAAGTGATCAGGAACTGTCAGCATGGATTCACCAAGGGCAAGTCATGCCTGACTAATCTAATTGCCTTCTATGAGGAGATAACTGGCTCTGTGGATGAGGGGAAAGCAGTGGACGTCTTATTCCTTGACT
Source organism: Caretta caretta (assembly GCF_965140235.1). NCBI lineage: Eukaryota > Metazoa > Chordata > Testudines > Cheloniidae > Caretta > Caretta caretta. The sequence continues at coordinate 44,232,708 of NC_134210.1, read as the reverse complement.
TTAGCAAAGCTTTTGACACGGTCTCCCACAGTATTCTTGCCAGCAAGTTAAAGAAGTATGGGGTGGATGAATGGACTATAAGGTGGATAGAAAGTTGGCTAGATTGTCGGGCTCAACGGGTAGTGATCAATGCCTCCATGTCTAGCTGGCAGCCGGTATCAAGTGGAGTGCCCCAAAGGTCAGTCCTCGAGCCGGTTTTGTTCAATATTTTCATAAATTATCTGGAGGATGGTGTGGATTGCACCCTCAGCAAGTTTGCAGATGACACTAAACTGGGAGGAGAGGTAGATAGGATACAGAGGGACCTAGACAAATTAGAGGACTGGGCCATAAGAAATCTAATGAGGTTCAACAAGGACAAGTGCAGAGTCCTGCACTTAGGACAGAAGAATCTCATGCACTGCTACAGACTAGGGACCGAATGGCTCGGCAGCAGTTTTGCAGAAAAGGACCTAGGGGTGCCAGTGGACGATAAGCTGGATATGAGTCAACAGTGTGCCCTTGTTGCCAAGAAGGCCAATGGCATTGTGGGATGTATAAGTAGGGGCATTGCCAGCAGATCGAGGGACGTGATCGTTCCCCTCTATTCGACATTGGTGAGGATTCATCTGGAGTACTGTGTCCAGTTTTGGGCCCCACACTACAAGAAGGATGTGGAAAAATTGGAAAGAGTCCAGCGGAGGGCAACAAAAATGATTAGGGGACTGGAACACATGACTTATGAGGAGAGGCTGAGGGAACTGGGATTGTTTAGTCTGCGGAAGAGAAGAATGAGGGGGGATTTGATAGCTGCTTTCAACTACCTGAAAGGGGGTTCCAAAGAGGATGGATCTAGACTGTTCTCAGTGGTAGCAGATGACAGAACAAGGAGTAATGGTCTCAAGTTGCAGTGGGGGAGGTTTAGGTTGGATATTACGACAAACTTTTTCACTAGGAGGGTGGTGAAACACTGGAATGTGTTACCTAGGAAGGTGGTGGAATCTCCTTCCTTAGATATTTTTAAGGTCAGGCTTGATAAAGCCCTGGCTGGGATGATTTAGTTAGGGATTGGTCCCGATTTGAGCAGGGGGTTGGACTAGATGACCTCCTGAGGTCCCTTCCAACCCGGATATTCTATGATTCTAACCTCACCCACCCCCAACTCATGTGCAACATTTACAAGCACTCTAGTACTAAAAAACTTTTCATTGCATCTGATAGGATTTTGAATAAAATATTTTATGTCTTAATTTAGAAGAGAACTGCTCACATCTTTTTAACAAGCACATGCATGTTCCAGCTGAACGTTTTGACATACATTGTTTACCACTGTGTTTGACTGACTGGATATTTAGAACAGTAAGATAAGAATCTTTTTTGCTTTCCATTATTTGGTTGGTGTGCCCTTACCGCGTCATAATAAAACCCTAGATATTTGCCTTGGAGGAAACATCTGGAGAAAAACCATACCAGCCTATAACTGTCTTCCCTTTTTCACTAAGCTATAAAAGCTAGTCAAAAAGTTTCTTATCTTTAATCATCATCGAGATACCAATTTGTTTTTCGCTGTGAGATTTAACATAAGTTTGAAAAACATCTGGTATCTGCAGATCTGATTGTTAAACTAGCATAGTCCAGGACAATAATTAATATTCTATACAACAGATGGGTGCAAAATGTTCCTTTAGCTCTGCAGAGCAACAGAATTTTATAGTCAGCCAATAACCAGCTCAAAAGAAGCCGAGCATCTTAAAATGTTCTGTGGTAAATGCTATTAACCCAGTGATTTACTATACCAAAAAGAAAGTATCCTGCTAAGAATAAGATTAGGAATATTTAGCAGTTTAAATTTCAGACTGCAAATTACACAGATTAAACAAGGACGGGGTTAGTAGATGTCAGCCCTAAATTTGAACCCAAGAGGAAGTTAGAAACACATAAAAGCAGTAGGGAACGCAGGCTAATCCTTCAACTAATGGTAATAAATTACAAATACAGCAGAGCAAAAAGAATTCAACAAAACTCCCAGTGCCCTCAAGGACCCCTTACTAAATGAACAGAGGTCCTTTATTTCCAGATATTTGATACAAAGCAAGCTTTTGCTACTTACCATTGTGTAACTAAATATGTATTCCTAAACGCTTTCTCTTGCTAACAGGCCAAAAAGTGAAGACCACAAAGAGAATTTAAGTTTCAGAACAGGCTTATACTGGAAAAAACCCTCGCTAAGCCTTGCTTTTCATAAGAAAATTGCTTATGTAGGCTAATGAGTAACTATGTTGTTCTGGCTTTAGAACAATTGACTAGATTTGGATTGGCAGGAACATAGTTTAAATTGAATTCAAACCATTGTACAGAATCCACTCCAAACTACTCAAAATAACTTGCCTCAAAAATGTCAAGAGATGACATTTTCTGAAGTTTCTCTCCAGGGAAAAAGTACATTGCAAACAAGTAAAATAAACATGAAATGAAAAAGGAATGGCCAGATCTTGCCTATACTGCTGTGAGAGGCACAACGGGGCTGGAAAGTAACCACATCTGGCTAGCTAAGAATTCCCCCAGTGCGGTGGAGCTCTCAAATGCTACAAAGTCAACATAGCTGACCCTTGCATCACCCCCTATATCTGGCTCACATATGGGGCTGGTTGGGGTAGGGAGAGGACATGGCTGCAGCACAGTAGACTCTGCCCCTCCCCAGCCAGTTTACAGTCCCTGGGAGACCTCCAACCCACATCAGCTGGCACTGAAGCCTGTAGGGCCAGCACCAACCAGCTCAGAGAATCAGGAAGCCATAATGCTCTCCCCAATAGCCCTTCCCAAGCTGGAGGCAATCTGGGCCTAACTCTTTAAATAATGTAGACATTTTTACTCCTCCATCTAACACCATCAGGTAGCAACAGAAACCAAAACCTAGCAATGGAGCATTGGGATGCCCTATTGCTAGTGCTGTAGGCAATATGAAGGTGGAAAAGTCTGCAAGAATCTTTCACCTTAGCTTCTTATTTCAGAGTTTTTAAGGTTTTGGGGGTATTGTCATGTGATTCAACCTTAATTGTCACTATATGTAGTTTCTCTTTGTTAATTTACTAGTATTTTTATACAGGTTTGGTGGACCTCCAGGGGACAGTTTCCTGGTGTGAGGGAGAGAGCTCTGTGTTCACTGGCCTAACCAAAAACCCAGTGACAGAAGATATCAGAAAGGCTGTGACATGCTGCAGTAAAGTCTGGGTGTCTATAACATTTTATCCCTGTTTAAAAGTTACTGGACGTAAGTGCACCAAGAGCATCCCTCCCTATTTACCAATGATATAACCTGTTAGCTGAGGGGAACCTCTGAAGGAGTTCATATCACTAGAACTAGTAAAAAAAAAAAAAAAAAAAAATCCATTTCCCCCTGAAAATCGAGTTTTTACCAAAAATAAAAAAACCTAAGTATTTCCGTGCAAGGGTGGTATAGTTTGGGGGCATTTTGCTTCCATTCTCCTCTATGGGCCATGCTCTTCAGCTGAACTATAAATCCTGTGATTTACTACTACCTTCTCCCTTCGTGGTGAGGTGTATCCTCATAGGAGTAGCTGGTTGTGCTGCATCATGGCAGATGTAGTCTGGCCAGAAAAGCTGGCCAATAGAGGAGAAAGGGCACATAAGGCATCAAAATTACCAGTCCTATAAGGCACTGCATGCCGTTTAAAACTAAAATGTTTTGGTTGTCAGCCACAGAGTTTTATGACAAAGTATCAGAATTTTCCTCAGACAGCAAAAACTTTCCATGCCTTTTTTTTTTTTTTTAGGTCAAAAGCCCAATTTGATGTCAAAACACATTTTTGACAGAAATTTTTCAATCATCCCAAGTCATCCATCAGCGACTGAACTAGGGAGCCCCAGAGCTAAAAGAATATGTTTTTACCACTTCTGTTGAAGAGCTCTGCTCTCACATTAAGGAGCTGCCACAAACTCAAATTCTCTGTGGATTGAATGGGCACAAAAAAAGGAGGCATAACACACAATGACATCAATTACACAAGTAGAATGCTTGACAAATTACTGAAATGTGAAACACATTCACACCATAGTTTACAGATTAGTTTTTAATGTACCAAATATGTTTCAGAGAGGTTCTCCCACTGTGTGAATCACATGCAGTCATATCATCCCCCACCATAGGTCAGCAATAGGTTTTGAACACCCTCACCCTCTAGTTCTCTAGTTTAGACCCTTGCTACTTGAGCTACAGTATTCATTACCAGCCCCTGGAACTAGACTTCACACACACTTTCCAGGGGGTTACACAACTGTTTACTAGTCAGCAGTAGAATACCGGTGATCAAGAATCCTGGATTCCACCGTTGTTTCTGGGAGAGGACTGTGCTCAGAGACAGGATGCCCAAAATTAGTATAATGACAGCTAATATGGTGCAGGGAATAAGATTGAGGTTTGTCACATTAGACACCTGTCTGGGTTCTATTCCTGACTGCAGGAAGGGAGTTAGCATACGCGTTTTGCTAACATTTAAAAAACGGAGGTTGAGATTCAGCAGCTCTTGGCCAGCACTTTCCAGGGTTGGAATTCATGGCCTTAGTCAATAGTAAGGAAAGTAAAGTGCATGGAAATATAGCCAGTAGCCAGAAGAGATGAGATTTGAACTCTAAGACTCACCATTCCTAGCGCAGGAACTTTCTCCTAGGCTACAGAGGTAGAAGTTTGGTCTTTTCCCCTCCAGCTAAAGTGAGTCAGTGATGGTACCCACATCAGATACATTGGGTTTGGCTTAATGCTCCCATTTGTCATTATTAACCCTCCCCCCCCACCAAAAAAAAAAAGAGATAATAAATATAGCGCTTGTCCATATGGTGTAACTGATATTGGCATAATTGAAAACAGAAGGAGCAAAAATGGAGACAAATGACAGACCCCAGAGTATTTTAGATTTCTTGTAAAAGAGAAAGAACAATCTAATAAAAGGCTGCCAAAGGGAGTGATTTTTAAACTCATTCTCCCTCAATCAGTTCATTTTTCAATCAAGCTTCTGTTTATTCAAATTTCACTCAAAGTTTACATTTCTATGTCTTGGTTTTTGCCATTTCAGATGTTTAAAAAAAACAAAATAAAGGTTTAAATCTCCAGTGAAGATTGCATTTCAGTTTAACTATTCAAGGGTTTAACTACTTGTATCAAGCCTGTGCTCCTACTTATAAACACTTATTACCATCATAATTAATAACTTCTGATACCATCCCCTTGTAAATGATTTTGTAATAACGGTCAAACTATGAAACTGCAGACTAAGATATAGGTGCTATTACTCCAGACTGCACTATGGAATCCAAACATCAGTTGTGACAAAGGGAAGTTGAGTTGGTACAAGCATTTGTATCTCCCTGTAATTCATCACAAGACTTCAGGTGACAAGTTATAGCCATATCAACCTTTCCTTGACTGTGCTAATTAAAGGTGAAAAAAGTATTTTAACTTTGAAAACAAACAGCAATGATACAGGAAGGCAAATTTAATACATCCATACAAAGTTACAGTTAAAAGGGCATTTTGTAAGTTATGACAAAGTTTTAATAGTTCTTTTTAAAGTAAAATGTGCAAACAGAAATCAGTCTTAATAACCAAACAGTGGGATATTAATTTCAATTTACATTACTAAATAAAACCTAAGATTACATTTTTTCTTCCCTTCGGTGTCAAAATAACGTAACTAAGTTCTCAAGTTTAGGGTGATTTCAATATAATGACCAAAATATTGTAAGTGCTCTGAATATATAAGGCCCCTCACTATTCTTAAGTATTTATCATGCAATTGTCCTTCTCATTCCTTGCTATTAAAATAATGTAATTTGTCAGATTTCAGCCTTCAGGCTGATTTCATGGTAGTTTATCATGGAAACCAGCTTGGGAGCAAGATATACATGTGAAAGATTTGATGGCCAGCTGTATTGCTAACATCTGTGTTCTTTCACACAAGAAAATGTGGATGTGTAATTGGCACCATATAACTATTTAAGAGGGTATGGTCATTTGCTGGTGGTACAGAATTATTTTTTCTTGGCAAGTACTCAACAGCTGTAAGACAACATGTGTTGCTGAATCTCAAAGTTTTAATTTTCTCATGTACAGCCTAAATGAAAAGCATTTACTAGTCTAGCGTCTGTTTCAGACAGCCATGAGTTATAGATGGTAGAACAGATTACGATGATCCTGATTAAGATGAGGAGGCCACTTGATATTTGCCAAAGTTTAAATCTGCTGTGTGTGTGCAACATATGGAGCTATTAAAAGTGGCGAGTGGGTAGTACAAAAGGCTGAAGGTCACTTAAAGATTAGTCAAAATGGTTGTTTTGTACTTTTAAAACACAACTATAATGAGCTAAATAATGGTACAGATTTGACTAAAATAGCATCATTAAAATAACTGCAGAGCCAAACTAACAGGTGAGTATTCCTTACAGCAAAAAACAGGTAGTTTCTTTGTCAGTCTGGGTTTTTGCAGTACTAGCATGTTTACTTCCCTCTACCAGTCAGTGGGGTCAGGCAACAATCATGCACCTCCCCATGTCTTAGTGTTTAACATACAATTTAAGCTAAATTTTACAAATATACCACTATATTTTGTGCAATGCAAATACAACTCAAAAACTAAACAGTTCAGATAAAATCTCTGATCATTAACAATTACCAGCTGCATTAGCACGCACAAACATAAAAATTTATAGATTTCTGGATTTAAGGAAAGGAGTACTTGTGGCACCTTAGAGACGAACAAATTTATTTGAGCATAAGCTTTCGTTAGCTACAGCATCCGATGAAGTGAGCTGTAGCTCAAGAAAGCTTATGCTCAAATAAATTTGTTCGTCTCTAAGGTGCCACAAGTACTCCTTTTCTTTTTGCGGATACAGACTAACACTGCTGCTACTCTGAAACCTGGATTTAAGGAATCATTTTTCTTGTTTTGAATAAAACAAGAACATTGTTAGGATTTTGTGTGCTATGTTGCAAGGACCTGACAACTACACTAGCCTTTCTAATTTGCAGATGATCATGACCAAAAAAAAAAAATAAATAAAAATATAAATAAATAAAAGCACTTAAGAGAAGCCTCCCACAATTTTCAGAGTAGAACTGTACTGCAAAATATATAGCTATTTTGTATACTCAGTTTGCATATTTTGTACATTTTGTTTTTAGCAACTCCATCTAAAATCAACAGCCCAGCAAGTGTATCTCACAACAGGTACCATCTGCAGATGGAGTTCTCCTCAATCATTTTATAAGATAATGGAGGGGATATTTTCACACTTGCTTCTTCCTCCAACAAAAAAAAAAGCAAGAAGATATAAAAGATTCATTGCTATGAAGTTTCAAGGGTCCACATAATTTAATAGTTCAGAAACTAGGCACTTGGCAAGGCAACTTTCTTCTACTATTAAATGCAGCTTTAGAAAACATTAAACTACAACTAACCAAATCTAAATGTGGGTTAATAGTCAAAAGCCGTGGTCAATAAAGTGACACCTTTGTACTCAGGGCAAACCATTTCCCATTGTTAGTACTGTAGAGTCACTATAGCTGGGAAAGTAAGCTGTGTTCCGTTCTACCTCAGCTAGGTGTAGACTCCAGAATCTTCATTCCCGTTCATGATGTAACAGGTAGTAAACTTGATTTTCAGATACACTGGCTGATCGGGCAGTTAGAAAATGTTGAGATTTGTAAACTAATGAAGTCACCGATGCACTACCACACTGTTTTACTGTCATGTTTCTGGTTACAGCAACACTGTTAAGTCAAACATTTACTCCTGGGGGAATTCTGCACCAAAAAATTAAAAATTCTAGACACAATATTTTAAAGTTCTGCAAACTTTGTCAAAACAACACTATATAATCATGCCAGTTTCAATTATTTTGTAATTTATTTCAAAATACTTATCAGCAACTGTGTCTAACAATACAGACGAAAAAATTCCCTCAGCAGTAGAGTGTTAAGTAAACTGCTATGACAACCCAGTGTCTGCTTCTCTGCTCCCCCTCCCCCTCGTCCAGCAGATAAGCCAGACACCCAGAACCTAGCTGTGGGCCACACCCCCAGCCCAGACACTCACACCCCTGCTCCCCACCAGAGCCCAGGATCCAGGAGCCCATCAAAAGGTTTGATGATTTAACTGGGAATTGGTCCTGCTTCGAGCAGGGGGTTGGACTAGATGACCTTCTGGGGTCCCTTCCAACCCTTATATTCTATGATTCTATGATCCAGAAGGAGAAACAGCCTGATGCTGGGCCCTAGTCTTGTACGGTGTTTCCAGCACGTCGCCTCCTTCCCTCAGGGCGGGCTGGGTACTGCAGCTGCTGGGAACCCTCCAGCTCCTTCCCCATCCCCCAGGCAGCATCTTCTATTTGTGAGCTGGGCTCTGCCAGGTCCAGAGCCCCGTAGTGGTGGCCAACAGCTCTGCAGCCCATTTTTATGGGAGGAAAAGGAAATTCTGTACATAACATTGATTTCTGCACAAATTCTGCACTGTAATGCAGTGAACATTTCAGAAATGAAGTTCACAACTCTAAGGTTGTTAATATTAAGGCACCAGCAGCAATCCTGAGAACTTCCTAGAAGCCTTCATCTAACTGGCAAATACATTTACTGAATAAGATAAAGACTCTTCCCTTCTCCTGGCAATTTCCTTCTTTTTCCACCCGCATGGTAGGGTTGCTAGGTGTCCAGTTTTCAACCAAACACCCAGTCAAAAAGGGTCCCTCCCCAGCCCGGTGAAAATGAGCAAGTGAGCGAGGGTGGGGGAGAGCAAGCGACAGAGGGAGTGGGGATGGAGGGAGTGGGGCAGGGCCTCAGAGAAGGGGCGGAGCAAGGGTGTTCAGTTTTGTTCGGTCAGAAAGCTGGCAACCCATAATAGGTTGGGAGGGAACATGATCTATTTCCTCCATACCTTGGAGAGAAGGATGGACTCTCCTCCTCAGAGTGTGTTTGTGTAGGGAAAAAGGAAGGAAAGAAATAATGAGCCCTTGGCATCTCTTCTCCCCACACCACTAGGGTTCATCTGCTCACTCTTCCCTCCGCTGCCAGCGGAAAGTGCTGATGTAGTGTTCCCATCAGCTTTGCAGTGCAGCAAAGCAAGTGAAGCACCAAATCAACATTATTTCTGAGTAGAGGAATCTTAGAACTATCCAGTCTCACAGCTCATACAGCATCAAGTATAGCTGAACTTGCATGTCACCAAATAGCCATCACTTCCTAGAGAAGTGATGCTCCAAGCATACTTCTCAAATGCCCCTTATTTTGAAGGACATCACTCATTTCCCAAGTTACCTATATTTCACACAAAGCATCTCCCTTATTGCTACTGTTGAACATTATTTATATTGGAAAGAAATAATTGCATTGAGGTTAATTACAATAAAGGAATGAATCCTATAGCATTTTAATTTTCAGGCATAAATAAAGTTTTTAGTCCCCCTCCGTTTCGGCCTTTGCCACACACTGCATCCCATAATTGGTCATCGACGGGTTGAGCAGTATGGGGAAAGGGAGTCCCAACACTTTGGCGCATGCGCCATTGTGGCAGGGTATGCACCCCAGACAGGCCCTGAAGGGGTTAATGTGGGCCTTAGAGGCCAATTATAGTATCTGGCTGCACCTGGAAGGAATACCAAGCTTAACTGAACATGAAGCCCAGGTAGACAAGAGCAGGCTGGTTAGCATAAAGCCAGGAAGTCAAGAGCCAAAGAAGGCTATAAAGCGGGAGTGTGCCATCACTCTCTGGGACCAGAGATGAGGGAGGAGAAAACCTAAAGGGAGAATAAACCCTGGGATCCTAGCCCTGGAAGAAGGAATTGTGGGGAAAGAATGCCTGAGAGGGCTGAGTAGGAGGAGCCCAGGTAAACAGCAGCAAGGAGCACAACTGAGCAGATCTTGGCTGCTCATTATTGGGTTCCAGCCCAGGGACTCTGTGTAGAGAACAGGCCTGGGTTCCCCTACAGCTAGTCTGGAGGCACTTTGTTACCCTGGGAGGACTATATAATGGCCTGGCCGGATGACTGAGTCACAAAGAGGGAGCACCCCGAGTCGAGGAGAGAGCGAGAGAAGGGTCACAGCGTGAGTAACCAATGGAAGAGGGCACCACACCACACAGGAGCTGGTCCCCAGAGGAAGGCACAAGGAGGTGCCTCCTATAATGAGTGTACCCCATCACAGCCATCATGTTTGACTTGCTGATTTGTATCTATACAGCAGAATAGAGAAAGGAGGGTTTAAAAATCTAGGCTGAATTTCTGTGATGATGCTGAATAGCCTCTACTCGTGATTATTAAATGCTTTGCATACCCTTTGAGCGAGTTCATTGTTAACAGATGTGACAGTTTTAAATTGTACAGGAAGTAACCAAGCTCTTTAGAACAGTAAAAGTGAAACAAATGGCTAACGTGAAATTCTGGTCTGACTGCCCACCTCATTCTGCAAACTCAGTTTTAAAAACTGAGGACAACTTAGCATATAAAATTCAATCTGAAAACATTTCTGTAAATTAATGAAACTTCAGACCCCAGAGTCTAAAATCCACTTTCAGCAAACTGATTCAGATATGCATAAATTATATTCTATGAAGACATTTGGTCAGATGAGCACTGAGTCAAAAACCAGGGAACCTAACAGGGCTACAAGTAACCTGTTAATTTTGGATTAAGACAAGGATTTGTAGGGCAGAGGAAGGGAATTGCTCACCTAAGCTGTAAAACATGAACTTATTATGTCCATTAAAGTCACACAGATGGATTCTCCAGCCTGCTAAGGCTATTTTGCATTGCGTAAACTTCAAGAGGCTACAGAAAGCTAAGACAAAATCCCTGCTGTGCTGGGGAACGCTCCCCTGGTGGAAGTGGCTCTGCTATCTATAATGCCAGCATCCCCATGCCTCCCTTTTTCCTCCATACACCAGGTGCATGTCAGGACAGGAACTCTGTACCAGTGGCACAAGGTAAGGCTGGCTATTTGCAGCATAGCCCTGACCAGCACTGAATCAGTGCCCTGTAGCTCCTCCTCCCACCCTTCCCACAATCATGATCCCACCCAGATGCAGTAGAAAAATCAACCCCATGCAAACCAGACTTGTTCTGAATTCAGAGAAATTAGAAGGAGGAGGGAAGATACTCGGAATGAAAAGTCCTAAAATTTCATGTAACTAACCAGAATTCTGGCCCTCTGCAGTCTCCTATAAATAACTTAAATGGGACAGTCAGTTCAAATGGTGCCCTAAAATTATAGTTTACAGTTAGTAAAAACTGCTTTTATATAATTTAAGATTGACAAATATTCTAATAGCTTATAAATTTTGAATAATAATAAAGAGTTTATGCAGTTTATAAACAAAGGCTTTGATACTGCAAATGTTAGGAGTAATTTTAATTTTACTCGTGCCATTAAATTTAATAGGACTACTAACATGTGCAGTTATTCATCTGGGCCAAAAACTGTAGCTATGATCTAGTGCATGGAAACCTGAAAGTGAAGTTAACTAGAGACTGACTAGCATGAGAAAAATACGAAAACAACAAAAACGTAAAACAAATAGTCAAACATTAGATTATTAAAAATTCTCTCAACTTTAGACAATGACAGACTAAAATTCATTTTAAGGACCTGGTATGGTATATATGGTATAAAGAACTGTCTTTCTGATAAGCTCACTAAAACTATTATCATTGTGTCTATATTACACACACACACACACACACAGAGTTGGCTCAAATTACAGAACAAATAAAAAGCACACAAACTACAGACAGACAGTTACAGTAAAGAAAGATGTCATTATTTCCAATTCCTCCATCAGTCTGTCACTTTGATTTACAGCAGTTTCAAATTGTTAAGCAATGAAAATATAAACTTGACCAAATACAGTCAAGCAAGTTTCTCAGCAAGCATTAATGTACTCAAAATGCGTTCTAGGGGTGTGCAGAGCAATACGTTATTATCCTGGGAAGAATCTTGTTGGCTTGCTGCCATGTTAGTTTGGCTTGTAGACAATACTAACTATTCCATTCCCTGCAGCAATTTTTAAACCAGAACCAGCCATCTGAAAATCAAATGCACTTTTAACTACTCTTATTTTCGTCTGGTACTGTATCTCCCATTTCACCTACAGGTCTCATCCCAGTGACACTTTGCACTTTTTTTTTTTTTTGGTCCAAATTACTTTTTTCTTGTGTTTATATTTAACATTAGTTTCTATCCCCTCCTTTCAGTTTGATTTCCCCCTTCCCCTCAACCCATCCTCTTTTGTCTCCAGTATTTGGTGCACATACTCTGTACCTTAATTTAAGAAGTTTGTATGGTGTGTTATTTAACAACAACAAACAGATCCCTTTTCAATCTTTACTTTTTTCTAATTTGTCTCAAGTAAACATACAAGCTTTTAACTCTTTACAATGCCACTTGGACTTCAAAGTTTTGTGTTTCCCTCACAACTGTGCAGAGAACGCCATTCAATGATCTTTACGTGCTAACTGTATAGTCAACTGTTACAAGATACACAGAAACCCCTGAATTCAAACAAGTCTTGGGGAAGTAAAGGATTTTTACCAGGAAGTTACAGGTCTAGGACTGCAAAAATGATTTTTAAAAGTTTCTGCAAAAACTCACTCTGGCTGTTGGCCAATCTCCTTTCAAATTATTAAATTCTCTGTTAAATTTGGCACGTTTTGCAGTTTAGGTCACTAGACCTCCAAGGTAATCAAAGAATGTTAATCTCACATTTAATTAATACTCTGTATTAAACCAAGAGCTAGGGGAGATTCTGCCACTGGAGCTCTGGGCACTGTCCCACTCAAAAAGGGAGATACCTATTTTCGTCTGGGATTTTTACCAGCACATTGCACTCATTCATACACAAGCCAACAATGGGCTCTAAGGCAATATCAGAATTTCACTCAACAGCCGGAGCCAGAGCTTGCAGAGGTGTCCATAATGAGCACATTCCATAAGGGGCTCAAAAGCATCAACATTAGCCGTGTGACTTCTCTGAAAAGTTTGACAGTCACTATACAGCTCTGAGGGTAACTTTCTAAATTGCCCTCAGGTAAACATGGAGAGACATGTGGAGCTCAGGCAAGTTACTATGCATCACCTAAATTTCTGACTCAGCAATCACTACCTGTTAATGGTGACTGCCTCAGCACATAAGGCAATAAATATATTCCACTCCTAGCCTGCTGTATTTTCAAACGAGCACTGCCTAGTAGAGTTGCTTGCTCACTTCCAAGTAAGTTATTCTGCAGGTAACAAGTTTAGAGCAGAAATAACCAATCTTTACCAGACTTGTAGTCGCATCAAAATCAGTGTGTTCCAGTTGCCAAAGAGACAATGAAAGGTTGGGACTTTGAAAAGTACCTAGTTGAGTCAGGAATGTAAAGCCCATTTGCAAAAGTTAGGCAGGCTCTTCCATGCTTAAATCCCATTGAAAGCCAATGGGATTTAGGAGGCTGGGGCAGATTAAATATTTAGATGCCTAAAGATACAGATAGGGTGCCTAATGGGATTTCCAAAAGTGTTTAGACACCCAACTCCCATCCGATGAAGTGAGAAGCTTATGCTCAAATAAATTGGTTAGTGTCTCAGGTGCCACAAGTATTCCTTCTCTTTTTGTGAATACAGACTAAAACGGCTGTTACTCTGAAACCAACTCCCATAGAAATCAATGGGAGTTAGGGCCCAAATCCTTAAAGATACATTGGCATTTATTTGCCTCTTTAGGTGCCCACATTCATCATTTAGGCACCACTGACATTTTCATAGGCACCAGCATCTAAGTACCCATGGCACCTAAGTCAACCTCTGTAAAGCCACCTGAGCGCTGATGCTGTTCCACAGCTAAGCTAGGGCTCCAAGCACCTCTTCAAGTCTAAGTTCCGGAGACACCAAAATAGGATTCTTAAAGTACAGTAGGCAGCGGAACACTTATCTCACCAGTGGGGCCCAATCCTGTAGGCATCCTCAGAGCCTAATACCTGTTACCTGCCAACCTCTGCATCAGGAGGGTCGGGGGTAGGCTACCAATAGGCGCAGGAGCAGCAAAGCACATGCAGAAAAGGCAACGAGGGCACACGGCAAGTATAAGACAGGTTTCAAGCACAAGCAGGAGATACAGTTCTGGATGCTAGGGCATGGGCTACCTAAGAGGCTGACCCAGCTTAGGTGCCTAACTCCAGGAGAAGATTCACAGCTGATGATCTCGAGTGGAGAGGTGGCTATCTCTGGCCCATCAGCCACATGCCCCAGGTCAGCCAATTAGATGCCTAAGCCCTTCTTCCCACCACTTCACTTCTGAATAGCTTAGCAAAGTTCCTGCCCAGTTGATCAGCTTCTGAAAATCCCTTTCTAAGTGCCTAAGCTCTCTTCATGTATTGTATGGGAAGCTGGGAGCCTAGTCTGGGGCAGACCACCTAAGGATTAGGCATTACAACAACAAGCAGAGCAAAACATAAGTACTTTTAAAGACTTGGGCCTGGGTGATTTGAAAATCCCACTAGCTGACTAAATACTTTGAGTAATTTAGGCACTTAGGGCCAGAGTTTAAAAATGGGATATAGATGCTTTTAAAAATGTTACCCAGGGTCTAAGTCCCTATGATCAAAACACTAAGAGTTATAAGTAATTCATAAATATTCAAGGTTGGGTCACTGTGAAGAATAAGTCATGCGAGTTCTTTATTAAGCCTCCACCACATTTTAAAGGTGTGTTTTAGAAATTTCCATTTAGTTATGTATGATTTTCTGTATTCCCTTTCCAGTCACTGTAGATTATCAAAGCAGCTATGTTTAAACAGAATCTCCCATAACCAGCTGCCATCCCACTCCATCTGATTAACTAATATCATGATTTTGAGTAACACAACCACCTCCACATCCTTGGTAGCACGATGTGATGTCACTGTATATGATGATTGTGCCACCATAGAAATCAGGGTGATTTAGACAAAAATGCTACTATACGTAGTTAATTATTGGTAAAAACAAACAAAACAGAAAAAAAGGAAACTGTTACAGAACAATTACTTAAGTGATTTTTTTTTTAAGCATTTCTGCACTTGAAATAAGGACTAATGCAAAAAGTGTCCTTTAATTTAAATACCAAAATACTGTCTGCTGGGCTTGCGTGGTTTCTTTTGGTAGACTATGTCTACATTGACCTTACAGTGGCACAGCTGTACCGCTGCAGCTGCACCACTGTAAGGTCTCCCATATAGCCGCTTGATGCCAGCAAGAGAGAGCTCTCCCGCTTGCATAATTAAGCCACCCCCAATGAGTGGTGGTTGCTATGTAGGCTGGAGACACTCTCCCGCCAACACAGTATTGTCGACACTGGCACTTTTGTGGATGAAACTTTTGTCGGTCAGGTGTGTGGGTTTTTTTCCCCCACACCCCGGACCAACAAAAAGGTTTTGCCGACAAAAGTGTTAGTGTAAACATTGCCTAAAAGTTTGAATTTTAGTAGGTAGATTACACAAATCATCTTAAGACAGATATTTACTTACAATTTTCAATTAAACTCCCTCCAATGTCAGCTACGGACCATAGACCAAATCCTACCTTCATTCTGACCACCATGTTGCAGAAGTTAGGCAAGAATGTGCTTAAAATGTAGGAAGTTCTTTCTCCTTTATACAGAAAAAAAACTAGACACTTTCTGGACAGGGAACATGGTAAAAGAACTAGAGTTTCTTCTATGATAATTCTATTACTTATTTTATAAATACTTGATCTTACTGTAAGAGAAAATGTTTAACGTTAGAAATATTTTCACCTGGGGTTATATCTATCTTTTTAAGCCATTAAACAAAAGAATTTTACAGTGGGAATGCAATATTTGCAGAGAACTCCTGCTAGTGAATTTGATGCACCAAAAATGGAAAAACTGCCATCAGCTTTTTCTGCTCATTCTCCATATGAAATCTTTATAGGATTTCTATAAATTGCTGACTACAGTTTTGCCAGTTTTGTCCTATACACAAACATATTTAAATGAAAAACTGTGGAACAGAGAGAAATCTAGTAAGAGAAAAAATGTTACAAGAAAAACAATTATTGAACTAACAGCACTAACCTTGCTGCTCACTGTCTGCTTCAACTTTTGCAGAACTTGGTGCTACAGGAAGGGGTCGAGGAGGACGAGGCTTCGGAGTCGGGGGAGATATTTTTTTTCTTCCAATATATTCTACGTAAGTTCCTGGAAAATCCCCCCTCTCCCCTGTGGTTTCATTACAGCCGTTCAACCAACCAATTTCCTCAGGCTTCGCTTCTTCCCCTTCACTAAATCCAAGTGCTACTAAGGTACCTTTATTCACAGTTAATATATCTCCTAAGTGCAAGTCAATGTCTTCTTCTCGCTCTTTTTTGTAGTCATATAAAGCTCTGTACTGGTATCCTTCTGCACTCATCTTGGCAAATATTTTAACATTCAATAATGTAATTAAACAATAACAAAACTCAAGTTGTCCAGATTAATCTTTATGTACAAACAGATTAAAAATGTACTAAATGGGATAGTTAAAATGTCAATAGCAATTCCTAAAGAATACAATCCTCCAAAGATTCAAAAAGCACCAGGATCTGGTATTATGTTGCTGATGTGTTCCACTTCTTCAAGTCTAGATCAATATTCTTCCAATTAATTCCTTTTCTGAGTTTCCTGGCACTCCTGGGACCAAGAATTCAAGTTTAGCTGAATTTTACAGCCTGTTACACCTTCTTCTGATGTACTTGCCATAGAACTTTCATTATTGAGCTCCGTGCACATGCTGTACCTAGAAAAAGAAAAAAAAGATTCATGACATTGTTTCAGACTTCATTAAGTTTGCAAGACTTCAACTATGTTACATTTAAGTTATATGCAAGACATACTCCTGAAAGCATGGGAGAGGTCATACATTCCCATGGAAAGGCTGAAAAGAGGGTCAAAGCCACACCAAAACTATGGCCCTTTACACATGCTAATTTTCCAAAGTCTTATCTGGTCAGAAAAGACCAATTTAAATCCTTCAGTCAAATAGGAGGTATGTCCCTCTGAACCACCACGTCTCAAGACACATGGCATACACTGTGGATACCGGGGCACCTGCAGAGGGCTAGCTGCTCCATACTTCTTCCCTCAGCACACTCAGCTGTCTAACCTCGCAGCAGGACTCCATCTAATGCCTTTCTGCGAGCACATGGCCCCAACCTTTCTTCACAGGAGATATGTCAGAACAGAATGGGAACCCACTAGAATTAGTGATGACATGGCCAGAATTCACATCAAGGGTATTCCCCTGAAGTTTTACCGGAGAATGAGGATGTGCACAATTGTTTTCCTGTAAGCCCAGGGACCTCCATACATGCTTGCATAGAGGAGCTTACTTGCTGTTTGGGGGGGGGGGGGAGAAGGGGAGTGACGAATGATGCTACTTTTACTAAGCCTCCCTCCCCCTCCAACAGATTGTTTGGGCCCTTTTAGCACGGTTTCCTTTAATTTTCATGCTCTGTGCAACAGAAGTCAGAAGTCATCCTGCCCTCTCTCAATTTTTCTTTAATTATGCTACGTTATGTTTTTGGTTAGGTGAGGGTCTTCCCCCTCAATTTTTAATTTGTTTTTCTAATGGTAAAGTATGTTACTCAGCACCTGAAAATGACACACCCAGACCACCTAAGAAGGAGCAGTTGAGCAGGGTTGAGAGAGTGGGTGCTTAAATTACTTAACACAAGAAACTATAGGTCTGAAAGTTCAATCAAGTCTAACTAGAAAGCAATGAGTAAAAACACTGTTGAAAATAACCTTTTAATATATAGTAACAAAGATATACAGAACAACAGAATCCTTTTAAACTGTATTATTTCAACTGTTTTTCCTTTGCATCTATTTACGTCCAATCATAAGGATACCTGTGTTGGGATACCAAACTGCTGTGTTGGGATACCAAAGAGTGCGAACTATTCAGTGTCACACTGAAAAACTTTTAAAATGCATCAGAATAAAAGTCTTAAGAGTTATGTAATATGAGTAGGCAATAATTTTACTGTATATTGAAGTGCTGTGCAAGTGTAAGAAATGTTCATAAACTAGTTTAATGTAGTAGAAAAAATCCAGACTGAATAGTCCCATATCAAAAAGAACAATGTGAGAACAAAGGGCCCGATTCACTGGTATGTTTGAAAAATTTTGCACTGCTCAGGTAGCATGAAGCTGCCCTAAGCCCAGTTTAACTGGGCACTGCTGGATTCATCCTGAATCGTAGAATCCTCAAGAGACACAGCACTGCCATAGGGGCTGCTGCATCACTCTCCATCACAGCTACCAAGGGAGGGGGGGCATAAAATCCTTGCTCCTGGCTAATTTCTGGCTGCTATAATGGCACCTGGCACACCATTGCAGTTGGACCAGGAAGGAATTATTGAAGCCACGCTTGCACACAACTAGTGGCCCAAACAATGACATAGAAGTTGCAGATAGTATGCTGGAGTAGAGGTGGTGTCTACCAGGAATAACGGTTTCCGCAAGGTTAGACCACAACATCAGGCCTGCCTGTCAATTTTGGGTGAGGGGACAGCAGGCATTTTGTCCTGCTACCAAAGTTCCTCACATAAAGCCCAGTCAGTCTTTATACACTGATGGGCAAATGTGGTTAAAGACTTTAAAAAACAGCAATAAATGACAGTCTTAGATATTAGTTTAGCTGTATGGCAACGCTCTCTTTAGAAAAATCAACCGTGTCACCAGTTCTTTATTTTGTCCTGTTAAGATGTTATTCCAAATGGAGTTATATTGTCTCTATCTTCAGACATTTGAGTTAAAAATAAATAGCTAAGAGACTGCCTTAATTATTATTCAGCTAGGGGAGTTTAAAGGGGGGGGGGGAGAGGGAAGACATACCATTGGCAAGAAACATTGCTATATTTAGGGAGGAAATATGAATGAATAGCCAGGTGGCAGACGGAGTGGAGTAGTGCACAATGGGGTAGAAGGAGGATTGTAAACATACCAAATGCTAATTTGTTCTATTTGCAGCCTAAGGGCTTGATCCTGAGGAGATAGGAGTACTTGTAACCTTATCAATCCTTAATTCTGGGCAGAATTCCACTACGAAATGCCTTGTGCTAACACCACTTACTTAAAATTAAACACTAGATTGCTAGAGGTTCCTACACATCATCCCCCACTCAGATTTTTAAGTATTTTCCTCCATATCCAAAAAATAATGTTCTGGCACCCACACCTGTGGTACCAAAGCATTTCCTCCCACAGCAGCATTCCTCTGTTGACTAACTAAAAAGGAAAATGTATCTGCCTTCCACCCCCATGAATAAATACTGCTTTCAGTCTTTGCCAGGCTGGAGGGAGACTTGCTTCAATTTGCTCACGTTCACATGTATCCACAAAATACTTCTATATCATCAGAGTAACAAAAATCCACCCCCTCTCCGCCCCCAATAGACTACACACAAGATACAATTGTTCCTATCATACATGCATTCATCTGACCTTTCTTTCCAAAGATTCCCTAATCCACTGTGGGGGAAAAGAAAATTCCTAGAAAAATCTGCCTAGCATAGAAACTTTCCTTCTCTAATTATCACATGAGCTTTGTCAGCAGACCGGATCAACAAATTTAGAGATGCAGTGCAATGCACTGAAAGAACTGAAATAGAAGTTCAACAATGGATATTTGCTTGACTAACTTCTCCCCACTAGGTGTCTACAAGGTGCAATTCAAATTTCAGTTATCGCTACAATGAAAGTGTGATGCTACCATTCTCTAAATAAAAATAAGAAAGATAAGTAGCTTGTTTGGATGTTATTTTGCTAAAGAAAAGAAAATTAATATAATAAACCAATGAAATACCATAAAATATATTGTATATGATTTATCACACCGTTTATAATGCCTTATCCTTAGATGAAGCACTTTAAGCATCTGTGGTTTCCTGCACTGAATTAATTCAAATACTTTTACATAGACAAACTACACTGATCAATTGCAGATTCCTGCAAGAAATGCCATTCTGAAAATTAAGCAGACATTCCATAAAATATTATATATACACTGACTGCAAGGCCATGCTGGAGATAAATGACAGCATTTGATTTTTTTTTGATTTTTTTTTTTTGTATTTTTACCAATTTATATTGCAGCCAGACCTAAGTGTCTTTCCATCCTGTTAAGAGGAAGGATAAGTAATCCCCTCTGGAATCCTCTCTGACAGGCAGTTAAGAGGTCACCCATAGACTGAAATCACTTCTGCAAGGAAATCAGATTTCCATCAGTCAGAGGGACAGAATTCTGTCCCCACAGGTGTAGGATTGGGGGACAAACTAACAATTGTCAACACAACATACTGCAAGTACGGCCAATCCATCGCTTGGAGGCAGGGATTTGGCAACCAAGTGTACTTTTTCCTCTCACTTATGGACCAGAATCCTTGAACCATTAGATTGTTTCTACAAACCCAGACAGGAAAGTTGCAATACACTTAACAAAAGCTATTCTTCCTTCAAATACCACCATTAAGATTCAGAAAGCAATGCAGTTTCTCAAAAGTAGTATAAAATATTCCCATACCAAGCTTCTAAACATTTCCAATGAAAAAAAGTTTGTTGTAGAAATCTGTACATAAACTTGCCAAATTGGAAGACATTAGTTATATTACTAAGTAACTCTGAAAGGGTTTTTTTGTTTTGTTTTTTTAAATATATGGGGAAAGTTTTCAGAGATCACAAATCTCCCAACATAAATGCAAGTAAATATTAATTTATTTTTAAAAAGTTTCTAAACACAGTCCATTAAAAAAAAAAGCAGGAATAAATGCATTATGTACATATACCTCGAAGCTCTAATGAGAATAAACCAACGGGGCAGTTTTTCATGTGAAGTTGTACGGATTGCTCATAGTGGCTATGAACAAGAGATTGAATGCTGACATTTAAATCTAAAGCTGCAATGCTATGAAAGCTCTTCAACAATATAAAGATTTAACATCTTGCTACGCTCATACACCACACATATCATTGAAGTAGGAAGTGCCGTCCACTCTTTAGTTTGCTAAGTCAGCCAATTCCTTTATTAAAAAAGAATCGCTACTACAGTTTGGGGACACCATGCCTGCTTTGGTTCCTGACGAGAAGTTAATAAACGCTGAAGTTTAAAAGTTGGGAGCGTCCTGCGACCCTCTCTCCCTTCCCCAAGCCCCGGTGCGGGTCGCGGCGCGGTCTAACAAGGGAGCTGGCTCCCGCAGCAACTGCACAAGACGCTGCACACAAAGGGGAAAGTGGCTCCTGCAAAGAGCCTGGCTGGCTGCACAGGGCAAACCCGGAGCGCTGTCTCTCGCCCTCTCGGCCACGGGCAGGACCAACTACGGGCTTTAAGTTAGGTTTTTAACAGCCCAACGCCCCCCACCGCGGGGACGCAGGCTGCCTGCAGCACGGGGCAGCGCTTCCTGCCCTGCCTGCCGCCACCACCCCCGGCGCGCGGGGCTCAGATCCTGCCCCCGCTCCGAGAGGCCCCGGCCGTGCAGGAAGGAGCCCAGCGCCGAAGCCCCCGGCTCGCTCGGGCAGCTCTTCCCCGGGGCCGGGCGCGTACAGCCCTTACCGTCCGCAGCGGCTCCGCGCCGTCCCTCGCTCCCTGCGGCCGGGAGCCCGCTCCAGCCCCTGCACCCGGCACCGCCGTCGCGTCCCGCTCGCCTCCCGCAGCTCCGCTCGCCGCCCCAGCGCCCCTCCGCTCGGTGCCCCCTCCCGGCCCGGCGTGCGCCCCGCCTCCCCACGCCCGACCAACCCGCTCCGGCTGCGAGCGCCGGGCGCCGCCCACCCGGCCGCGCTGTCATGCAGCGGGCAGCCTCAGCGCTGGCCGCGGCCCCGGGCGCCTGCTGGGTCCGGCCCGGGTCCTGCGGCCGCCGCGCTTCCCCCCGGGGGCTTCTCCCGGCCGGGCGGGCGCCGCCTTCAGCGGGAGGCCGCCCCCTGGAGCCGCTCTCCCGGCCTGCCCGGAGACCCCCAGCAGCCCCGAGAGGGCGGAAATTGGGGCCCTCCGTTGCCCCACCGCCCCGCGGGTGAGCAGAAGGAAATCAAGGCCCGCAGCTGCCCCTCGGTTACCCCGCAGGGACCCCGGGGCCCGCTGGCTTTTCCTGGCCGTGGCAGGTGAGGGGGCTGGGGGAGGCAGCCGAGTTGTGACTGTTGTACCTGCCGCCCCGCAGTGTGCGTGGCGCTGTACGCACAGCCCCGGCCCCCAAGGCAGGCCACTGGCCTTGTGAATCCAACTCAGCGCAGCAAAGGACATCAAGGCACAAAGGGGAAGGAAGGGAAACGGGGGAGGAGAGTTGGGCCAGTGAGAGATCACCCTCCTCTTGGCATCCTGATCCTCTTTGGGTGTTTTGTTTTGTTTTTTAATAATAACGTAATACATGAGGGTCCGGTTGAGAGTGTCCAGAAGACAGGCCTGGCTGTACCCGTGTGGGTGTATTATAGGTACCCACTGCAACGCAGTGTCCTCTTCATTGGTGGCTGACCCAACGGCATGATGCAACAGGATGGTGTTGTGTCAAAACATCATCCTGTCACAATGTGATGATATTTCCCAAGTCCTCAAACTTGACCATGGGACAGTCCTATTTAAAAAACGAGGCTAGCCTGCAAAATCTGGTACAGATGGTAACGAACCCTTGTGCACTGCTCACCGCCATCCAGTGGTACATGCTCTAAGCTGTCGCGAACCCAGAGCTGCGAAGGACCTAAGTGTCACTACTGTGAACAGCCCTGGTTTGGCGGGGGGGGAAGGGGAGGATAAAGCAAGAAGCACAGTGAAATGGGAGGCAGTGGGAGCCAAGATATTAGGCAGGTATAATTAATTATCATTTTACAGTGCCAAAGTATGCTAGGCTCCACACAGTACAGATTAAAAAGGTATAGTCCCTGCTCCAAAAGAATTTACACTCTAAATTGTATATGTGACAACAGTGGGTGTAACAAAAGCACATGGGTTGCAGCAACAGGATCGTGCAGTTAAGGCATATACACATCATGCTAGAACAGGTATTTGATTGTCTGTAAATTAAATAATAAATATGTATACAAATGTTATGATTTACTTGTGGGTGTCAGTGTGCAAGTGGGTCTTGAGGGATTTCAGTGAGAGAGTGGCTTGGCAGGTCAGTTCTGGAAGGACATGTAATGCATAGAGGCCAGCAGCATGGAAAATCATGCAGAGACAGCCATGCAAGAAGCAAACAGGAAATCCAGGCTGTGTCATTGGGGGTTGGGTATGAGTGGACAGAGTCACAAGATAAGGGACTAGGCTGGATGTGTAGGCACAGGTGAAATCTTGAAAGCAAGGACAAGAAATGTAATATTGATGTGGTGGAACAGGGAGAGCCAGTGGAGGGATTCAGAAGGGCGGGATATTGTAAGATTGACGAGCCAAGAAGATGATTTTAGCAGCTGTGCTTTGTATGGATTGGAGAAAGGTGATGTGAGTGTCAAGGAGGTCAGACAAAAAGCAGTTGCAGTAATCAAGACAGGACATAAGGGCATTGACAAGAGTTTTGCCTATCTGGAAAGCGGGAAAAGGTCAGATCTTTGAAATGTGGTAGAAGAAACAGCAAGACTTAGACTGATAAGGTGATGCAGATGCTCAAAAACGTATATGGTGTGAAGCCTGATGATTAAGACAAAAGTACATTTTTTTGTGTGGAACTGCCCTGTTTTCAGTGGTTCATTCGTGGAAAAAAAAAATCTGTTCATCGACTGATTGTAGCTACTTTTGGTAGGGAGCAAAACAGATTCACTTCAGTACAGTCTAATTAGTTTTCACTCTCTCTAAAAGGTTAGTGGATAGTGGGCATGGAGGAAACTAAATATTTTTTGAGTTCTGGCTTACTTTTGACCCTATATTTTTCTTTTTAATCAAGGGATTTTTAATCACAAAACTCTGGAAAATCCTGAACTCTATTATTAAACTTTACATTTCTCTTTGGTATGTTAAATTAGTTACTACTATTATATAGGCCCAATATTAAACAAATGAGTTTTAGGGTAGGGTGTACTTTGCAGCAGGAACATTTTTTCACTGATCTGACTCCACAAGTTTTTAATTAGAACATAAAATCAAACTTATTTTTTTTCAAAGATGTTCTCCTGAGGCAAGTTTTCCCATGATTTCCTTCTAGGGTTCTGTGGACTATTTAATATTTTTTCCTCCTCTCTGAATCCCCAGTCTCATTGCAACCTCTGCCTTTGCATCCAAGGAGAACTGAATGGACTCCCTTTGAACCATTAGCACCACTCCTTCATCAGTTCTTTAGGTTGACTTATCTCAGCACAGGTGTTTTCTGCTCCTGTGTCCATCAACAAGCACAACAGGGCTCCAATCGTGATAGGGACCTGCCTAAACATTACTGTAATTTATATATTAAATACAATAAATTGAGGGATGTTGAGGGAACTGCCAGGCCTATCCATCACACATCTGTTAAGGGTTAAAAAATGCAGGACTAAAGGCAAAGGTAGAGGAAAGAAAAAAAAGAAAGGTACCCCTCTTCTTTCCAGACTGCTACTTCTGGGATTTTCTGTAGCTGAGGGCAGAAACCACATGAATTTTGAAGGGGGTTAGAAGGCTGGCCTGGTTGGAAAGCCAGTTCCAGGCATTGGTCAGTCAGTTAAGGATTTAAAGACACGTCAAGAACCTCTGCAGTTTGGGGCCTTGAACTGTGAATGTACGGGTGGGGAAAATTCTATTTGTGGGTGCTTCTCCTCTGAACAGCTGCTTGGAAAGAAATACATGACCAGTCCTGCAAGCCCTCTGCATGTAAAGAGGGCATGTATTTCAATGGGAGTTACATTTGTGGAGGACTTGCTTGATCAGGCCCAAAGTTTCTTCTGAAAAATTTCATTAACCAACTGAAAGGCAAAGCCACAATGTAACATAACAAGCAGGGAAAATTGTCAAACCAAGCAATTGGGGAAAAGAATTAAAGACAGAAGTGGGGGAAGGGTGAAATAAAAGAGGACTCAATTCACAAAAACTGGATTAGCAAGGTGCAAGCCACATTCACAGGAGGTGTGTGCTGTAAAGGACATCTTTAATCTTGCATTCATCGGGGCTCCACAGAAGGCCAGCTGGCAAAGGCTGCCTAAGGGAGTGCAATAAATCAGCGGAACTTCCATCTACCCTAAGCATATCATTCTCTGGAGCTGGTGCTGATCACTTTGAGGTTTGTGATTGCTGTCTGTTAGCAACTAGGTGAGTTGAGCCAGAATACCAGCATCTTTAAAAATAAAAAATAAATAAGTAAAAAAGCTGTGCCATCCCCCCTGCCCTCAAGGAAGCCCCAATTGATCAAATCAGCAAGTAGTGTGGAACTATACAAAGTGTCACAGCAAAGTAGAGTTGGAGTTTAAAGAGGCTCCCTGGAGTTTTGTCCTTTGACTCTAAGACATCCTCAGTCCCTGATGCATGTAAGAGCCCTATCTAGGGCAATGCAGCAGTGTAACTGGATCAGCACATTTCTCTCCCCTATATTCAGAGGCAGTTACTGTGCTGTACTTGAGTGAAATTAGCCCAAGGAGCATATTTCCTTGTAGGAAAGAGGTTCAGCCTGATCTCAAGTTGGAAATTCAAAAAAACAAAAACTGAGGTGAGAGAAAGGAAACCAGGGTTGTATTTGTTTAAAAGATCTGAGATGAGGGCAGTAGCATCCACCAAACAGAATCCATGGGGAAGCCAGATCTCCCACAGCATCAGGTCCCTCACTTCAATTTCACCTGACAAGCCCCTTTTGTGCATTCACTGTCAGATTACTTTTTGGAGGCAGGGAAGTTTCAAAATTCTTCTGCTGCTTTTAAAATCTTTTATATTTTAAGTCCAATTCATGTCCGGGTAATTCCATTGACTTCAGTGGATTTGCAGTGGGAATGAATTTGACCCATTGAGGCAGATTGTAAGGGGTGTCTGTGTGTAGGGAAGTTCTGTTGGAAAGTGCTTTGGGAGGAGTGAAGTGTCTGCATCACTTGTCATCAACTGAATGAGTCCTGTGGACACTTGAGATGATATCATACTATTCTGGAATAGACAGATTTTAACCAGCAGATTTAAATGCAGTTGAGAAGTGCTAGTTGAAGATGAGTCCGTGTATGAACTGTAAGATAGACTGTTTATTCCAGTGTGTGTGTGTGTGTGTGTGTGTGTGTGTGTGTGTGTGTGTGTGTGTGTGTGTGTGTGTGTGTGGCTACACCAGCACAGTTCACATTGTCTCTGTGTATAAATAAAGTCTGCTGCAGTTTCCACGGCATGCATCCGATGAAGTGAACTGTAGCTCACGAAAGCTCATGCTCAAATAAATTGGTTAGTCTCTAAGGTGCCACAAGTACTCCTTTTCTTTTTGTCTCTGCTAAGTTACTTATGTAAAACCCCAAGGGATTAAGCAGAAGTATGTGGAGTCAGGATAAACACAGAAAACCAAGCCAAGTTCATTGCAAACATGAAAGAAGGGAGAAAAAAATCTCAATGAAGAGAAAGAATTAAAGGCTGTGAACTGTGATGTATTCCTGTCATAGCTAGGACAAAGGGCATATAGTATTCCAAAGAATCAAACTTAATGGATAGCCTTTGGAAGGCAAAACAGTAACATGAAAAGCAAGCTGCTTCTTTGCTTAAAAGTGTTTTTAACATCAATACATTGCCACCCATGACCTACAGAGATGGAGGGGATGCTAAAAATCACACAGGAATGCATAAAAGAAAAAGCCCAAGCTTGCTATCATATTGAGATGCATGGAAGCAAACCCAGCCAAATATATACTAAATAGACTGTAAAGAAGCTGAATGGGCACATGAGTAACAGCCATGCTGCAAGTAAAAGAGGTGAAGAATGGACTAGTTTTATGACTCATACTGATATTAAAGAGAGCAAAGGCTAGCTGCTAGTTGTATATCTTTACAATTCCATGTAAGGTAACAGTCATATGTACTTATAGTCCCTACATATCGCAAATGGAGAGCTTTTGCAGAACCTACTTGCTTTGTTTGATTCAAAGCAAGAATGTTTACAGAGGTAAGAATGAGATTTTTGTTCTGCAGTTGACAGAATATGGCTGTGATGACGATATCTCCGAAGCTCCCAAGATTTTTCCTCAATCCACCAAGATCACCCTGGCCTGACCAGGCACATAGAAAAAGCACATGAATATCACTCATCTGACGGAGCCAAAAATCCTGACCAGTCATACTGCTCCACCTTCCTCTTTGGTTAAACTTTTCCACAATACTTAGAATCATTCAGAATGACTCTTAGAGCAATTACCCAACCTCAATACACCCAAAAAAAACCTTACCCCATGAGCAGTTTTTTACAATCAGTAAAAGGAGAAAAGCCAAAGAATTTTTTACATTCACCAGGGACCTTGATGTGCTAATCTATTAACTAGAAGGTGCTCCAATATTATGGTGATGAGCAAACTTACAAAACACTAGAGTGGGTTGGGAAACTATTTTGTTCCTGCAAAAAATGTCAATTGAAATGAATTCTTTTGTTTTTGTCAACAAAATTCTTTAACGTTTTTTAGGTTTAATGTCAAAACCCAAACGTTGTGGGGTGGGGGTTCATTTCTCAGCCACCGAACACTGAATTTTTTATTTTTTTCCAGAGACCCCAGAAATTTTCAACAAAAACATTTTTCGCAAAAATTTCATTTTGTCAAAAATCTATTTTCTGTTCAAAACAAAATGCCAGTGGAATGTTTTTGATCAGCACTACAACACACAGAGAGAAATATTTAATGGTTTTCTTAGCTGCAACATTGCAGAAAGTGGTAAAATAATGTATTACAAACAACATATCTGCAAACGTGACATCTGTGTTTATTTTTCAGCCAAGTAAAATGATATAAACATAGATTCTGCCTCTTATTAAATATGAGTAATTCTTCTTCTGTTGGTGAAGTTCCATTACAACACTTCCCACCATCCTGTACAGATTATTTCATGTTCACGAAAGGTATAGGTCAGATAGCTCTGCAGACTAAAGTGTTCTGTGTAGACAACAAATACATCATGAGTAATAGTCTTACAAGCTTTTACAACTACTGTATCACTGATGCACCCAGTGTAAGTTAAAACTGTCTTACAGGGACCCCCTAGAAATTAGAGAATGTAATTAAATGTCTATAGCCATCAAATTTATGTCTTTTCTTTTGAGACTATTAATAAAGGTGTGAGATGGGTTTTAATATGGACATCTGAGCTTGGGGGGATTCTGATTCTATGATGATGGGCACTATGCAAGAAACAGATAGATTTACATAACAGGGTGGTGTGTCCTCTTTTAAGGAGTAGTGGGGGGGAAAGGCCAGCCAACCCTGGTTCCATGACATGGGCTTAAGGAAATAGGTGTTCAAGGGAGCAGCAGACAAGATGGGGGATGGGGACCAAGTCTTAATCAGGTAGATAATCATGATAAACACAGCTGCCAAGTGACTCTCAGAAGGGGAGAGAGGGCAGACAGCCTGGAGAAGAGAATTGCAGGGGCATATCGAGTGAGGAGAGAAAGTCCCTGGGATGGGAACCAGAAGAGACTGGTAACCTGGGGAAGTCATCTTGAATCACAGTACAGCCCGAAGAAGAAGAGCTGTGGGGTCCCTGAACCAATGGGAAGAACCAACAGGGACCAAGGCAGGAGGAGATCTGTGGAAAAGACTCTCTAGAGAGGCCAGGGGCTGCAGTGAGACTGGCAGAGCTCCCTGACGCAGGAGGAACTGCATCAAATTGGGGAACTTGAAGCCCTGGAATAAGGGTTATATGGAAGCACCAAGAGGGAAAGGTGGGCCTGAAAGGGCCAAAGGAGACTGACTTTTGTAAAGACATAAAAAATTAGATCCCCCCAAAAGGGGTTACTTGAAGTACTCAGGGCTATGAGTAAGTTACCCGGAGAACCAAGAGGGAAAAGAGGACAGGTGCGGAAAAGGACCTAGGGGTGACAGTGGACGAGAAGCTGGATATGAGTCAGCAGTGTGCCCTTGTTGCCAAGAAGGCCAATGGCATTTTGGGATGTAT
This sequence comes from Caretta caretta, assembly GCF_965140235.1. Classification (NCBI taxonomy): domain Eukaryota; kingdom Metazoa; phylum Chordata; order Testudines; family Cheloniidae; genus Caretta; species Caretta caretta. The sequence continues at coordinate 44,203,660 of NC_134210.1, read as the reverse complement.
AATTGGGGCATAAATGTATAAGTAGGGGCATAGCGAGCAGATCGAGGGACGTGATCGTTCCCCTCTATTCGACATTGGTGAGGCCTCATCTGGAGTACTGTGTCCAGTTTTGGGCCCCACACTACAAGAAGGATGTGGATAAATTGGAGAGAGTCCAGCGAAGGGCAACAAAAATGATTAGGGGTCTAGAACACATGACTTATGAGGAGAGGCTGAGGGAGCTGGGATTGTTTAGCCTGCAGAAGAGAAGAATGAGGGGGGATTTGATAGCTGCTTTCAACTACCTGAAAGGGGGTTCCAAAGAGCATGGCTCTAGACTGTTCTCAATGGTAGCAGATGACAGAACGAGGAGTAATGGTCTCAAGTTGCAGTGGGGGAGGTTTAGATTGGATATTAGGAAAAACTTTTTCACTAAGAGGGTGGTGAAACACTGGAATGCGTTACCTAGGGAGGTGGTAGAATCTCCGTCCTTAGAGGTTTTTAAGTCAGGCTTGACAAAGCCCTGGCTGGGATGATTTAACTGGGAATTGGTCCTGCTTCGAGCAGGGGGTTGGACTAGATGACCTTCAGGGGTCCCTTCCAACCCTGATATTCTATGATTCTATGCCTGCAGGACCACATTGGTCCATGAGAGGTTGTGCTCTGGGATGCCACCCTGCCAGTTAGATTTAAATGAACTGCAACTCATTTTGTGTAAACTCTCATATGGTAAAGGCTCTCCGGTTTAGTCCAAGGACTCCAGCCATCTGAGGCATCCAGTTCCCCGTAAAACAATTATTCGTAGCAGTCAGTGATCACTTTAAATAGTAATATACCTCGTAGATAGGCAGCACCTTCATGTCTTCAAAGCATGCAAAGCACAAGGCCCTGCCATGCAATATTTTCATGTTGATGGTGAAAGTTTAGGAGCAGGTTGATCTTCCAACTTAAACAGAATTATTTTTGGATGGGGGGGAAAATATTTCAATATAAATATGAATGATCCAAATTCTGCATGGCAGTAGTATGTACATAAAATGTTCATGCATAAAATTCCTCGAGAGATAGCAGTAGCTTGAAACTAACATGAAATTAGGGCCCTATCCTGTGAAATCAGTGGGAGTTTAAGGTTCATGAGATATGCAGGATCTGATCACTTTCATTCGCTGCTTGGGCTGGGGAAATACCCTGTGCTGAAGCACCAGACAAGAATGATTCTTTGCTGCTACCCTGGACTAGAGTTGTTAGTTTTAAATCTTAGTCCTTTGGGATAAAGTTGTCAAATGATGAATTTGTGCCAACTTGACACCATGTTGAAATCAAGCTACATAGTGACAAAACTTCATAATGTCATGCTGGAATATAATCTCAACACAACGTAGCAGATATTGTTCCATCAGGCCCCAAATGGTAGCACTGACAAAATCAAGGTTGTTTCATAAATCTGAGATAGTAATGGACGCAAGGGAGTGGAAGAGTGTCTCTCACCTTCGCATATGATACTAAACTACAAAAGCAGTGCCTCTATTGTTCCTTCACATAACATTTTTCTGACAGGAATAGCAGAGTGAAACTTACAATGGTTGTATTAGTTCCACCCCACTGTTGCAGCCAGAGCCATTGGACAAGTACCCTCATCAGGAGAATCCTCACGGGTAGGTTTTTTTTTTTTGGCACAAATGAAAGTAGCCAAGCATGTCCTCTGACATAAGCATTTTCATGTCTAAAGTTACTCACCTACTTTTGAGACACCAATAGAGGATACTTTTGAAAATTGGGGCCATAATATAAATGTATATACCACTGTTCTCACTGCAGTTGTCCTTTTTTGTAGTGTGTTTCTGCTGTTTGTAGCTGCTATAAAAATTCTATATTATGAAATAATATGCATTACAATAAAATGTTTTTAAGAAAAAAATTAATATCAGTGTAAAACAAACATAATAAAATGATATACAACCTTTTGGGGGGGAAAATTCATTTCAGTTGGCATTGGCAACTTTAAAAGAAATGTTTGTCAGATATAATAAATTGTTACAGAAAGATTTTTTGTACTACTAATGTTTTAATCACCAAAAAAGTGATCAAATATATTTTAGTTAGTATTTTTAAATATAAACAGAATTGTTGTTTACAAGTTATTTTCTTACAAAAGCAGAAAAAGACAAGGTGTCAGCTGTCCAATCTAAAGGAATACTGCAGAAAAGTGTTGTTTTGAAAAAACAGTTATGGGTAGTCGTTTAAGAACAATATATCAAAACAAGTATGCCCAGGACTTTGCTAAATTGGAAATAAAATCCATCACTTACTAATAGAATGAGAGCAATGCTATCCACATGCTTCAGTTGTCATCTCCCTATTATCAGTGAGCCTCAGAATAACAGAATAATTTAATGTTTTTACGTTCAACTGAAGTGGTGCAACTCCCTCCCAATTCTCTTTTTAACTGTTAAACCACAAAAAAAAAAAAAAAAACCCAACCCTAAAAAAAAAAAAAAAACAGCTATACTAAAATGAAGTTGAGAGTTCTGAGGAAAGCATGTAAATTCAAAGATAAGGCTGCTGATATGCAGCCCATTACTGTTGGAATTGTTCCTTGTTATTGCACATTTCATGTGAGATGATGGTCCTGGGCTTTTGTACAACTCCGGCAATTCTAGCGCTTTATTTTAAATGTTGTTTGGAATATAGGCTATCTCCCTGTAATGTTTCAGGTAGGGAAAGAATGCCTGGAATAGAGTTAGTTAATCTATTAAATTCAAGTAATGTTTGTTACAAATTTAGTTATTTTTTGGATAGCAAAGGAGGGAGGAGGGTTGGCTAATAGATACCTACAGCATCAGCCCCTCAAAGCCATGTGGAAAATACAAAAGCTGCATTAGCTTTTCAACAGCCCCCTACATCAGTGTGCAGAGAGCCTGAAACAAAAGCGCCAAAAGTTGTGAATTGTCCCTTCCAATTTCATTCCGCAATCTATGGCTCGGGGAAAGCCTTCACCATGATCATCCCAGCAAAGAACTCTATGGGAGTGGGGGTACTATTGTGGCTTAGTTCCATCTCATCATAGTTCTTCTAGGGAAGCAACCCCTTTAAGAGAAGATGTCCCAAGAAGGCCTGATACTGAGGCGTCACTCACTAAGGAAAAGGAATTCTGGGAATTGTAGTTTCTCAGCAAGAGTCGTGTGTCTCCGGGATCACCTGACTGCCTGTGAGGGAGCCATATAAGAAGTAGCCTGTGTCCAATACAGAGAGATAAGGGTTGGGAAGGGACCGTATTGGGGCTGTTCCACACTGGCACTGTGGAAAGCCTGGGATGAGAGACCTGGATGGCAGGGGAGGGGGTTGTGATTCTTTAGAAAGAGCAGCAGCTGATGGAGCCTGGTCTTCTTCTTTTGCATAGCAAAAAAACATCAATGTTAGATGTTCAGGTCTAGACTGGTGGGGATGCAATTGATTGCCTCAGGTGATGTACATTGGATGGAAGAGATACCACCAGGATATGATTGTGTGAGACATTGGTTGATGAGGTGTTCCAAGGTTTGAAGTCACAAATAAGATTTGCAAAAAGAAAAGGAGTATTTGTGGCATGTTAGAAACTAACAAATTTATTTGAGCATAAGCTTTCGTGAGCTACAGCTCACTTCGTTGGATGCATCCGACGAAGTGAGCTGTAGCTCACGAAAGCTTATGCTCAAATAAATTTGTTAGTCTCTAAGGTGCCACAAGTCCTCCTTTTCTTTTTGCAAATACAGACTAATACGGCTGCTACTTTGAAACAAATAGGATTGTGTCACAGTCCCTATTTATGAGGGAGGTAGCTGCATCTGCCTTGTGATGTGGACCATATTTTCTACGGGAGTGAAAAGCCAATGGGTTCTTTGGTTGGGTCTTTGATCAGGTATTTTTTTAGGATGGTGCCATCCTTCCATCTTGCTCACCATTAATCTTCAGGGGAAAACCCTGAGTGTTCAAGCTCTTGAACTCCAAGCTAAAGGTTTTCTGGATTTGTTTCAGAATCTCGATGTTATTTAGGTCTTCACATATTGGAAGACCCTTGTTCTCTCTAATATGATGGGATTCACAAAGGATTTTCACATTGTAATGAATGTGAGATGGGTGGATTTGTGCTAATACAAGAGCCACGGTTGTACATTAATTTTACTGTGAGTTGTGCCGAGGGCTCTAGACTCCTTAATCCAGCTGTGTTTATAACTAGTTCTCTGGCTGCCATTGGTTCCCCAAACGAGAGAACACTTAGGAATGGCATTTCAGACATGGACTGTTGAGCTCTGGCTTGAAAAACATGCTTTTTAGGGAACAGACTATTTTAAAAAAGGGCCTATACTTTGTGAAGATTCTGCACTATAGACTAAAATTCCTACACAATTGTCATCTGGAGAGGACCATCTATGTGGCACCTTTTAATAAAGGATGATGTCTCACCTTAACCCTTAAAAGAAGTAGACTTGTACTGCAGTTCATTGAAAAGTGACTGTTTTCAACAATTTATTGTGGGAACAGGATCAGAAGGGCACCATTTATTCTCAGGTTGGATGGATGCCCACTCCATATAGCTAGGCAGGGCTCAGGTGAGATTTTAGTGAAGCACTGGCTTGCTGCTGGTTGCACGGGGGTAAATTTTACCTTGTATCTTTAGGGTGTCATGTAAGCTTTGAAAACAAACAGCTGGTTTTTATTTTGGGATGTAGAAATAAATACTTTATTTTGCACCCAAATCTCCTTCATGAGACTTTAATATGTACTGAAGATCTCTTCCCCTCCCAACGAAGACATCAGAATTACAAGGCTTAGGCAAAGCCTAGTGTGTAGATCACGGGAGTAGAACTCAGGAGACCTTGGTTCTAGTCCTGGGACTGCTACTGGTGGGCCTTGGGCAAATCATATCCTCTCACTGTGCCTGTTTTCCCAGCTGTAAAATAGGGATAATATTTACCTCCCTTCATAAAGCCCTTTGAGATCTACTGATAGAAAGTGCTATATAACAGCTAAATGCTAGGTGGATTTCTCTCTTCCTCACCACCCCAATCATGAGCACCTGTTTTGAAGGGGAAAGGAGGGGGCAGGGTAGAATTCTTAGCCAGATAGGGCCTTCATTTCCCCAGATGGAAACCTTTTTAAGTTACATCACTTTTTTCATATTGCCCTTTTAAAATCTATTTCCTGTCTGATTCTTTCAGCCACCCAAAGAAGAAGCCACCCCCATGTTAAGACCTTATGAGGGATGCATGTGTATGGCATTTGGCAGGCCAGGGTAATTTCAAGGAAGGGGCAGGCTCACTTCTGTTATCTAGTTGCTTCTGAGAGAGAAGCATCCCCTCAGGTGCTGTGCAGAATGGGTTGCCTTCAAAAATGTAGTTGCAGATGTGGCCCACTGCTCTGACCCTTCACAGGCTTATGCCCAGAGGATCTGTGTTGTGCATGGCCCCATATGCCACAGTCTTGTTTCCTCTCAACATAGGCGTGGTAGCACAGGGCCTCTATGGAGATCTGTTTGCTGCGAAGTATAGACATTATGTGGGCCTGATACTTCTCTTGTGTATGCTTATGTGTAACTCCATTGATTTCCACAGATGCTCTTGGTTACCCTGTCTTAAATAAGAGAAAAATCAGGTTCCTTTTGTGTGCCTTCACACTGCTCACTCTCTGGCCTACTGGAAATATGGCTTTGCTGTTGTATCTGGGACCTTATGCTCCCATGTAAGTGTCAATGGGATTTGCAACAATGAACTTGATGTATCCTCACTGATGCAGACAGTTGCAGTTTGTGACTGTAGAGGGGCGCAGGAGCCCTCGGAGGGCTGGACTGCTGCCAGAGGTGCAGATAGCAGCGTGTGTAGTCTAGCTAGCTCACTAAAAATAGCTTTGGTTTGGGCCAGCGGTTTTCAACCTTTTTTTCATTTGCGGACCGCTAAACATCTGTCGAAAGGAGGTGCAGAGCCCTTTGGAAATCTCAGACATAGTTTGCAGACCCCCAGGGGTCAGTGGACCACAGGTTGAAAACCCCTGGGTTTGGGCTTTACAAGCGAGTATGTACCCAGGGGGCTAGATGGGCTCGTACAGCCACTGTGTCCTCACTTCTATTTTTAATGAGCTAGCTAGAGTACCTCTACCAGATCTGCTATTCTCATGCCCAGCTGCACTGTAGAGGTACTCGAAGAGAGGGTAACAAGATCGTGGTCCTACTGAGTGGGGACCTCCAAAGCTAAAAGTGAGTCTCAACAGCTTGAGTTAAAGAGTCAGGCTTTAGGAAGGGACTGTAACAGATGCAACCTCTGCATGTGACACAGAGGGAGACAAGTAACCCATTAGTCAGTGTGGGTTACATGTGCACCCTGGCTGTCTTTCAGAAGTTTTACTGTGAAAAAGCAGCTTCAAGGTTACTGGACTCACTGAACCTACTCCAGTGGAGGCTGCAGGCCACCAAGTAGACCGAAATATTACACAAACATGGTTGTACATATGTTCACTCTTTGCATGCTGTCCCCATCTTCCACCTGCTGACAATCAGACCTATGATAACATCAGTGCAGGGTTACTTTGTTGAAGTTCTGCCCCCTACCATACATGCCCATGGGGGATGGACCTTGGCTGTTGAATTCACAATAGTTGCAACTCCAACAGCCCTGCCTTCACCCCAGACTCTGTTTCACCCATTGTTCTGTGTGCTTGGAACCATTGTAGAGCAGATTCCATGCATATGCTCCCTGCATTCTTGCCCATCTCACCTCCCCACGACTGGAAGTCCACAGGTTCTGCTGCCCATCAGGGTTTTATACCTACAAAGAGTCTTATGCAATGTTGTGATGGCGCTATTACTCCATCAGTTGATGTTATTTTCATGTAGAAGGAAAAAATATGGGGGTGGGGAGGGAGGAGGCTGTACAGTTTGTTTCTTTTTAAGGTCTTGCTGCAGAGTTGCCTAGTAATATTTCACTGAAATCCTTAGACTAGTTTTGTTCATAACATTAGATATGATATTCTGCTAAACTTTCCGTATGGCATCAGGACCCACACCATCTGAGTCCTTAGCGGATGTAAATTGACATATGTCTATTTATACCAGCTGAAGATCTGGGTTCAGTGCAGGTACAAAGGACTGCCCTGGCCAATCTCTTTTGTAGAACTGGGCCTTAACTTTGTCCTGTCCTGTATAAGTATTAATCATTCATGTAATAGATAAGATTTCATTGAATTCTGCCATCAGGGTACCGAGCAGGATTGTTAAACACTTGCAAAATTATATAATTATACTCCCTCATGTCAGCTGTCAAGCCTCCAAATATAGGAAAAATGACAATATACTTTTAACTGATGAGCCACGTACAATGCAGAAACATTATTAAATATCTCTATCGCTCTCTTTATCACAATATTTGGTGAAATTCCTTATTTGACCACTCTTTGTATTAAGAATTGCACACTCTAAATCTCCATACTAAGTGCTAATATTATGCTTGCTGGAATCCACTTTTTGTTTCAATGCGTAATTTGTTGGTATGGAATGGAATTTTAATCTTTTATGAGAACATCTTGGCTGTGTGTATGTTTATCTCTGAAGAAAGGAGCTGTAATTCTGCACTGGGCAATGGATGAATGTTATCTAATGCAATGTGAGAAGGTGAAAATAATTAAGCAAGGAGCCAGTTACAAACTTCTCTCCTGGATCAAGGATTTTGACCATTAGCTTTCAGAGAAAATAGTTTCCCCGTAAGGGACAGAGGTATCACGTCAGATGCTTGGCTGTTCATTTCATAATCTGTCACTATTATAAGATTCAAAATGGCATTGATATGAAGAAAGGAAAAATGGGAATTTGGCTCTTCCCTTTTTAACTACTTAGTGAATTTAGTTTCTAAAAGGACTAGGGAAAAGCTTTCCTAATCAACAAACAGTCCGACTGTCTCACCAGTATTAAGACCTTGTATAAGAATTTTAAAGGACACAGCTTCCAAGGTAGGGTTTAAAATGGGAAAAACATGCTTTCCCATTCTAGGGGACAAACTTTCTAAACAGAAACCTCAATTTGCACCTGCTTTTGACTTTATCCTCCCATTTAAGGGTCAGCAGGATGATTAAAGGTGCAAATGTGGTAGGTGATGGTATGGGTACTCTAATTCACACTTATAGTTCCTTTTGCAAGAGCTAATATGCCAGTTCCAAGGAGATAGATTTATTTATTTATCCATCTTCCCTTTTTGGCATGTGCCATTCGTACATGTAACACTGAAAGTGTAATGTTTCAGATGACTTGGGTCTTCATTAGTCAGCAGTGCATCCCAGAGCACATCCTATCACATGCCTTGATCAGTTTTACAAACAAACAAGAACAAGCCATCTTGATATGGGATCTACAGACAAACTTGTCAGCAAAATCTCGTCCTGAGGCTGTAAACTAAGACTCTGTGTTGAACCTGCTGAGTCTGCACTTACATGTTATCCACAAAGCCTTGAGATAGTATCACCGATAAACTGCTGATCATCACAGATGTTTAATGGTTAGCGAGGGCCCTCTCCCAACTCCCCAGTTCTTTTTTCTTGGCAGGTGGATGGGCCCTTTGGCTGTGCCCATGCAGATTGTTTTAATGTCTGAGTTACGTATTCATTAATGCATTACATCTTAATTTGTCAGGTGCAGCACTGACATAAGACTTTAATTCTTCATCATAAAAACAAGATCAACACTACCATAAAAATATAAAACAAACTTCCCACAAAGTGTGAAATGTAGCTTCTTAGTCAGACATCCCAAGCCTCTGTTCCGATGTTAGCTCTTCTGATATGTGAGAGGTTTAGTCAGCTTCCCCTTTGATTCTGGAGTTTCGCAATCCAGATGATCTCCTACTCATATGTCACTTTTTTGGCCAAGCAAGGGGGTGAGGTGACTAAAGCTATTATCTAACTAAGCAGGTAGCCAATATCAGTAACTGTTATGAAATATTCCATATTCATTTAAATCTTAAATAAAAAAGGACTTGAAACCTGCAATTCTGTAGTTGTTATTAGTCTATGTAACATGTATTTCGATTGCTCATCCTCCTTCCCTGAGCCCTCCCAGTTGTCCGTTACTAGACCCTCAGCACCCTCCTCTCGTCTTAGGGTTATGTCTCTGTAACCCACACACCTCCTGGGTGTGGTGTTCTGTCCCATCTAGTGGCACCGAGACCACTTAGAGAGAGAAAATGAGTCTGTTCTACAGCCTTAGCTAAGAGCCAGTTGGCTTTTAGCTCATGTGGTAGAGGCTCATGCACTAAGCTCCAGAGGTCCCCAGTTCGATCCTGCCTGCTGGCACCCGGGTTACATCTGTCGGTGTTACATCTCCACTGCAATCAGAGATGTGACAGCAGCATGGGTAGTCATACCTGCGCTAGCTTTGATCTAGCTAGCTCGAATAAAAGCAGTGAAGCCTTGGCAGCACACGGTAGGCGCTGAAGTACATACACATGGTTCCAAGCGAACTTGTACAGCCCGTGCTGCTGGTATTGTTATTTGAGTTAGATACATCAAAGCTAGTTTGGGTATGTCTAGACATGCTGCAGTCACACCTCTGATTGCAGTGGAGACATACCCTTGGACTGTAAACTCTTTAGAACAGGGATCGGCAACCTTTGGCACATGGCCCATCAGGTTAATCCTCTGGCAGGCGGTGAGATATTTTGTTTACATTGACTGTCTGCAGCCACGCAGTCCAGATCGGGGCCTCTCAGTGCTATTGTGATACAAATAATCAATTACTGCTATCTTGTTTAATTGTTGGACTTACTCCAATAGTTGAGACAGGCTTCTTCTTTGTCTGCAGTTCTGCATTTCTGCTACAGTGACAAAACCAAGCCTAGGTTATTAATCCCCGGCTTTCTTTTGTGATCCTAACATTGGATCTCTCTGCCTATAGTAACTATGAAAAGTCATTTCTTGGCTCTGGTCTTCATAGTCTTATCCTTTCTCTCGGAAGGTGAGAGGTGTCTGAGAGTCTTCCTGGATTGCTTGGCCCTCTCATAGAAGGCTTCTTCTCAGATCCAGGTGTGGTCCTCTTCCTATTTGTAGCTAGCCCCCTTTCATCTTAGTCCATGAGCTCTTGTCATTCTTACATGACTGCTATGAAACAACCCTGATACCTGGAGATAAGAACCATTATAGAGACAGAAAATTGGGGGCTTAAGGATCAGCAAGGGAAAGGGTGGTTTCCGTGCCCTTGTAACCCTTCAAAGGTGGCCCATGTTTCCCCTCTTCCAGTAACGTAACATCCTTCTTTCTATATTTGCTAGCATTGCCATAACTGTTCACAGCCAGGAGATCCAAGTGTGACGGTGTGATAGGTTGGATCACAGAACCCCCCTAGGAGCTGCCACCTGATGTGCCCAAACTACTTCTGCCCCTGCTTTCCTGCCCTGTCAGCTTAGGACTTCAGTGTCCTGCCTGGTTTGAGCCAGACCCGCTATCCTGCTGCAAACCCAGACCCAGGTCTGAAACACGTCCCCTGACAGCTGTAGGCTTAACTGAAAGCAGCTTACAGAAGTGTTCCTGTCCTTGACACTCAGATGCCCAACTCCCAGTGGGGTCCAAACCCTAAATAAATCTGTTTTACCTTGTATAAAGCTTATACAGGGTAAACTCATAGGTTTTCACCCTCTGTAACACTGATAGAGAGATATGCACAGCTGTTTCCCCCCCCCCCCCCAGGTATTAATACATATTCTGGGTTAATTAATAAGTTAAAAGTGATTTTATTAAATACGGAAAGTAGGATTTAAGTGGTTCTAAGTAGTACCAGACAGAACAAAGTGAATTACCAAGCAAAACAAAATAAAACACGCAAGTCTAAGTCTAGTACAGTAATAAAAACTGAATACAGGTAAAATCTCGCCCTTAGAGATGTTTCAATAAGTTTCTTTCAGAGACCGGACACCTTTCTAGTCTGGGCAAAATCCTTTCCCTTGGTACAGCCCTTGTTCCAGCTCAGGTGGTAGCTAGGGGATTTCTCATGATGGCTCTCCCTTTGTTCACCCACTTATATATCTTTTGCATAAGGCGGGAATCCTTTGTCCCTCTGGGTTCCCACCCCTCCTTCTCAGTGGAAAAGCACCAGGTTAAAGATGGATTTCAGTTCAGGTGACATAATCACATGCCACTGTAAGACTTCATTACCCACTTGCCAGCAGACGTATACAGGAAGACCTTACAAGTGAAACAGAGCCATCTACAGACAATTGTCCTGGTTAATGGGAGCCATCAAGATTCCAAACCACCGTTAATGGCCCACACTTTGCATAATTACAGTAGGCCCTCAGAGTTATATTTTATATGTCTAGTTTCAGATACAAGAGTGATACATTTATACAAATAGGATGACCACACTCAGTAGATTATAAGCTTTGTAATGATACCTTACAAGGACCTTTTTCATGAAGCATATTCCAGTTACATTATATTCACACTCATTAGCATATTTTTATAAAATCATATAGAATGCGTCACAGATGGGTTGGACCCCCCTTTCTGGGATGCCACCTGATGTGCTGGGGTTTAACTAAGCCTCCCCTGCTCAGTCAGCCTGGGTTCCCTCTTACTGCTTTGCTGGATTAGGCTCTCCGGCCTCTTGCAGCACACACACACAGGTAGGGCCACACCCCGCTGCAGACACAGACTGAAGTCAGCTCTGTGCGAGAGGGCTCCCCCAGCACTCACGTGCCCACTCCCTTTAAGGGGTACAAACCCAAAGGTTTTATGAAGTTCGCCCCCTCCCTCAATGTGGAGGGAGATATGCACAACTTCTTGCCCCCCAGTTAGAAATTACATAAACTGGGTTCGCAAAAAGAAAAGGAGTACTTGTGGCACCTTAGAGACTAACCAATTTATTTGAGCATGAGCTTTCGTGAGCTACAGCTCACTTCATCGGATGCATACTGTGGAAACTGCAGAAGACATTAAATAAACAAGCAATAAGTTTATTAACTACAAAAGGTGAATTTTAAGTGAATATAAGAGATAACAGACAGAACAAAGCAGATTACTGACCAAATAAAGCAAAATATGCAAGCTAAGTTCAATATACTTGAGAAACAGGTTACAAAATATAAATTCTCACCCTAAATGTTATTTTAGGCAGGTTGCAAAGTTTCTGTGGTTCAGAGTTCCACTTATATTCCTTTTCAGACTGAACCCCCGTCTCAGTCTGGACACCCCCCACCCTCTTGCCTTCCCTTCAGGTGACTTTAGCAGTCTTTCTTCTTGGGCAGACAGGCCATGGAAAGGAGGAACCATGTTTGCCTTCCTCCCCACCCTTAAATAGGATTTAGATAAGGTGGGAATCTTTCGTTTCCAAAATTTGAGCTTCCTTCCCTTCCAGTGGAAAGTTATAAGAAGTCCCAGGTAATGTTTAGTATCAGGTGACAAGACCACATGACCTAGCAGTGTCACAGTTATGTCCCGGGGTGTCTCCGAGGAGGGAGAGAGATTAGTATCTTCATGGTTTTGTTGTTCCTTCCTGATGGCTCATCAAATCCGATGGCCTTTCGTCTGGTGGGTATCTTCCCAATACACACCCAGTTGTAATTGTTACATAGTCCATATCTTTAGATACAGAAATGGTATGTGCATACAAATTGGAAAATCACATTCAGTAAATTATAACCTTTCCAAGGATACCTTACAAAACCCATCTTGCATAAAGTACATCTCAGTTATGTCATATCCATATTAGAAGCATATTTCCATAAAGAGTATGGAGTGCAATGTCACACCAAGAACCTGGTTTCTTTTGGTGCTTAGTTAGTGCTGCTCCTTAACTGGCCGGCAAGGATTTTACAGCGCTTCCCTTCCCTTCTGAAAGCTGAGAGCACCACCCCTGTAGCCTTCTCAGCCATTACCAAAGGCTTCAATCTTGGTTTCCCGCTTGGTAACAAGAAACATTACCAGCACCTCTAGGCCGCCAGGCTGGCTAATCATAAAGGTCTCATTGTACTTAACTTCTGGTTTTTTCCCTCTCTTCTCCTGTGGGAAGGTTTATGGCCTTTACTAGAACATCCTTCTTTGGCTTTGACAAATGCAATCTTGCCCAATGCATATTCATTCTCAATGCTGCTGCAAAGATCATTTTCCTCGCCTGTCATTTTGTCCACATTGCCCCTCTCTTTGCATCCCTCTTCTGGCGCCCCCTTCTCTTTAACTTCAAACACAAGCTTCTTGTCTTCATTTTCAGCCCCCTGCCTCCCCTTAATGGTCAAGCCTCACTCTACCTATCAGCTTTCATTCGCTATCAAAATGTGGACTGTTGCCTTCAAGAAACCATGATGCCGGTCTCTATTGCTCACTTGTTAAATTTGCAAACAGGCACCTTCACGCTTTCTTCCTTGCTGCCCACACACTTGGGAGGCGCTCTGTAAACATCCACAAAGCTGCCTCATTATCCTCCTTCAGATCCCTCCTTAAAACTGTCCTTTTCCTACAATAAGACAAATAATAACTGATTACAGAGTTAGATGCTCTATTGGTATTGAAATTCAATGGGGTTTGGGTGTCTAACTCCCATAGAATCCTTTGAAAATTCCAGCATACATGTATTTGCTGTAAAACCAGGAAACTGTTGGATAATTGACTGGTTGTTTAACTTCTTTTTGCAGTTTTCATAATAATTCTGCTTCAATGAGTTTAAAATAATAAAAATCCGAGATGAAAAGGGTTTATTAAGTTTTCTTGTTCATGCATACACATCTCCAATGCAGATTTGTTCCACACAAGCTATTCTCAAATGCTTTGACCAATTTCTATATAAGTGACTGACATTTTTGATCTTTCACCATTTCTCTTGGGATATTATTTCACATTCTGATAGTCTTTGCTATTAGAAAACTTTTCCTGATATTCAGCTTTAATTTTCCCTTGTCCGGCTTTAGTCAGAACTAGTCACATCCCTTTTTGATCATAGTAAAAATTTTCTCTCCTTCCTTGGGGTTAAAAGAAAATATTCCTGTGATTAGCTTAGCTGGTGCATAATATTGTGCCAAACGAATGCGTAAGGTAGCTGTCAATTCGGCATCTGTGATCTGAAGCAAACCTGAATTCAGACATTAAAAAATTGCTAGAAAACCAGAAGAAGTGGTTATATCAGCTGTGGCAGAATAACCAGCTATTTCTGAATATTCATTCAGCAACATGAAGTCTGCCTTCTGACTTCAGAGGTCACTGAAGAGGTTTTGTAAGACCTGATCTTTGTAATTTCTTTCACCTCATCATCTCTTCCAGAACAAGAAAGAAAAAATAAATTAGGGGGACGATCAGACACAAGTGGAAGGGAGAAAAGATCAAAGGGAAGAGAAGGCCTGTTAAGAAAAATATAATGGCGGGGAAACTTTTTCATGTGGTGAATTATAATTGTTTCCTCCTCTTCTCTCCCTTCCTCCCCCGCTCCTTAATTCCATCCTCATATGAGGATGTTTCAGGGTATTGAAGGGCTCTTCCCTGAGGCATGGAGAAGGGCCTTACACTTTATTTTTTTCTTATTGTACTGTGGTGGCCATTCCATTGGAAATCTCCCAAGTGTTCAATTTCCCTTGTCACCTTGTTTCTCTTGGTACCTGAGAAGCAGCTGTGCACATGTACTGTATTCAATTTTCTTGGGCTTGAAGCGTCTATGTTAATATTGTCACTTACCTTGCTCGTTTTGCATTTCTTGAGCGTGTGCTATTGTTGGCTACGTATTCAAATGCCATCTGGGTTTGGAGTCTTCCAGTTTATGATGTCATCTCTGCAAACACTGGATTTCAGAAGTCTGTTTATACTCTCTGTAAACTGAAATGCTCAATCTAAAATATTTTCAGATGCTAAATTATAATCAAAACATCGTATGGTTGAATTATGCAGGATTTCTACAGTTATGAACAATTCCTATTTAGGCCAGGAATATTAACATTTGATTTAATATACACCTGAAGTTTATTTTCTTCCTGGACCCAGAGTAGCCAACCACATTCAGGGACCAAAGAATAAGAATAGTGAAGATACACACGCTATTTTTTTCTGGAAAAAGAGAAACAAAATTACACTATTGGCCACTGCCATTTCCCTGATAGGCTTGAATTGGGGGAATTGTTAGTTACTTGTTAATTCAATTGCCATCTAAATTTTTGTAAATCCCTTGAGATGTCATGTGATGGAGGACTTTATAAATCCCAAAATAAGTAAGTGCCACTGTTCACAATTACACTATAGTGGGGATCAGCCACCTATCGATGTGTGTCAATGGAAGCAACAGGTGACATGGTGAAACGGTTCTGCCCTGTTAGGGACCGATCCAACTCCTACTAAAGTGAATGGAAAGACCTCCGTTGACTTAACTGGGAACTGGATTGGGCTCTAGCTTTCAATAAAATCAAAGGCATCTCTCAGTGCATCCGCCCATTTGGCACACTTTGAAAAAAACTATTGTAAATTTTGAAAATGAGTCCTCTCGCAAAGTAGGCCAATTGGTCAGCTGCAAACTTGGCACAGCTGTGAAGAATGTGTCCTGGGCAGTCCTCAAGAACACGATGTTCTTTTTCACTTTTGAGAGCTGTGATGACTGAACTAAGGGCTTAACCCAAGACAGAGACGGCTCAGCGCTGAAATAAAGGAGCTAAATAAAAAACAAAGAAATAAACAAATACTATTCAAAAGTGAAGCTCAGCTTGGAAGAAAAAAAAGTAAGAAAAACACCACAATCTAAAAAGTGAAACATTTTTAGAACCAATGTTCTGGTTTATTGTGTGTCTTGGAACAAAACCCAGCAAAATTCAGAGAATTCTCTGGCAGAAGCTTATGGAACTTGACCTTTATATCAATGCAGTGCAGAATTGATGCAAAATTCCTGAAAAAAATACTGTGAAGTATTTAATTTTTATGCTGTAATCATGTCAAGGGTGTAAAACAGGGGTTCTCAAACTGGGGGTCAGGACCCCTCAGGGGGTTGCAAGGTTATTACATGGGGGGGTCGCGAGCTCTCAACCTCCACCCCAACCCCGCTTTGCCTCCAGCATTTATAATGGTGTTAAATATATTAAAAAGTGTTTTTAATTTATAAGGGGGGGGGGGGTGTCACACTCAGAGGCTTGCTATGTGAAAGGGGTCACCAGTAAAAAAGTTTGAGAACCACTGGGTAAAACTCATCTGAAAAAGGGAGAACCTACTAACCCCTGCCTATTCAAAGTGCTACACGGAATTTTTGTTACATGACTCCCAGTGGGGCAACTCAGCTAGAAGTCTGTGCTGTGAATTTACCTCTACCCAAATGTATAAAGCCTGCTGTAATGGATGCGTCAACAAACCTGTAGGTCCAGTCTTAGCATCTGCATCAATAACTCACATTTGCAAAAACGAGAATAACCTATTCAGATGGGTGTTGCGTGCAAACATAGAAAACAACACACGCACACAATGGGGCAGGTCCACAGCTGGGGTCAATTGTCATGGCTCCATTTATTTCAATAGCGCTATGCTCTTTAGCTGAGGACACCAACTGAGGATCTGACCCACTGTCTTTTTAGTGGCTCACAAGTTTCACTGAGTTTTGAAAACTTGGTACTTTTGATTTTGCACAGTAACTTATCTAGACAAGTCTAGGGGTATGTCTACACTAGAGCTGAAAGGTGTAAATTCCAGTTCCAGAAAACATAATGCATTAGCTCTGATCACATTAGCATACTAAAACTGGAAGTGCAGCCACTGTGACAAGAGTGGCAGGACAGGATAGCTGCCCCGCGTGCATACCTAGAGTCTCGAATGGGATCACGCTTAGGGTGGCTCGCCCCTTCTGCTGTTTCCACCACTGCGGCTGCTCTTTTATTTTTAGTGCAGTAGCTCAGTCAGAACTAGCGCGTGAATGTCTCCTCGAGATGGTAATTACAACTTCCAGCTCTAATGTAGACATACCCTAGCTCTGCTCCCCCATTATTGCAAGTTTGTTGAGAAGAATATTGCCTGTGCTTTTTTCTTCTCTTCAGGATGTGTGTTTCAAACAGCCATAAAGGAAGAGAAACTGCATGATCAGTAGAGTAGTGTTAAAGGGATTCACTGCCCATTTACAGTATTTTGAAAAATATCTCAAAACTGAGCTTTCATTTCGATGGTTTCTTACAAAGGAAATTCCTCTCAGTTATAAAAATCAGGAGTAACACCATTAAAATCAATGGCACTACACCAATGTACAAGTAACGGGAGTGGAGAAGGAGGCTCTGTCTGTGCAACATATCTTAGCCAAAAATTCAGAGCCAATGCCCTTGAGTTCTCTTAACTCAATACTCTAGAACAGGGGTGGGCAAACTATGGCCTGCGGGCCAGATCCAGCCTGCCAGCTGTTTTAATCCGGCCCTCGAGCTCCTGCTGGGGAGTGCGGTCTGGGGCTTGGCCCGCTCTGGCACTCCAGCTGCTCCACACGTCTCCCAGAAGCAGCGGCATGGCCCCCCTCTAGTTCCTATGTGTAGGGACAGCCAGGGGGCTCCGCTCTGCACTCTGCCCCCACCCCAAGTGCCACCCCTGCAGCTCCCACTGGCCAGGAACCCTAGCCAATGGGAGCTGCAGGGGCAATGCCTGCGGACAGGGCAGAGTGCAGAACCACCTGGCTGCGCCTCCACGTAGGAGCTGGAGAAGGGACATGCCGCTGCTTCTGGAAGCCACTTGAGGTAAGCGCTGCCTGGAGCCTGTACCCCTGAGCCTCTCCCCGTGCCCCAACCCTCTGCCCCAAACCTGATCCTCTTCCTGCCCTCCAAACCCCTCAATCCCAGCCTGGAGCACCCTCCTGCACCCCAAACTTCTCATTCCCAGCCCCACCCCAGAGCCTGCACCCCCAGCTAGAGCATCACCCCGCACACCCCCAACCCCCTGCCCCAGCCCTGATTCCCCCTCCCACCCTCCGAACCCCTCGGTCCCAGCCCGGAGCACCTTCCTACACCCCAAACTCCTCATTTCCAGCCCCACCCCAAAGCCTGCACCCCCAGCTGGAGCCCTCACCCCAGCACCCCACCCTCCTGCCCCAGCCTGGAGCCCCCTCCCGCATCCTGAACTCCTCATTTCTGGCCCCACCCCGCAGCCCACACCCCCAGCCAGTGCCCTCACCCCCTCCTGCACACCAACCCCAGTTTTGTGAGCATTCATGGCCTGCCATACAATTTCTATTCCCAGATGCAGCCCTCGGGCCAAAAAGTTTGCTCACCTCTGCTTTAGAATGATATGGCAAGAGCCACTTTAGACTTGCATCTATTGGACATAATGGATGGACTGCAGTGAGAAAATAATGTATCACAAAATGTATGGTTATACACCAAATGCCTTGGGTTCTTTCCATCACCCACGAAGTGCAGCAATCTAAAGTAAATGCATTTCTTGAAGCACATTCTTACCTTTATAAAATGGCTTCCAGAACATGTTTTTAAAACAGATATAAAAAGGTCATTGTCTTAAAGAATTTTTAAAACATTTTAATTAACATTTTTATTAATGCTTAAAAATATTACAGACTTCAGGAGCCCAAAGCTTTAGCTGCTTTTCATAAACCAGCACTTACATCTTTCCATTGAAATCTATAAGCGAAAGTTCTCATTCTCAGCTGCTGGCTCCCTGCTGGCCTCCCTGACTCTGGTTCCAGGAGCTTGGGTCAGTAAAAATACTTGGAAAGATATTTCTATTTTCACTGATCCAAGGTCCTTTTTCAGTTGTGGAAAACAACCTATAGTAGCTGAAATTGATTCACAGAGGCTAGTGGCAGACTTCCACTTCTATTTCTGTGGAAATGGAGTGTAGATTGGGGGAGGGGCAGCTGATTTTAAATACCTACTTTATAAAAACTGTCACCTACCTGATCTTTCTTTCTCCTCAAACCTGATTGAAGAGGCTGCTGGTAGCTGCCGCCAGCCACATCGCTTGTAGACTTCAGCTGTTAGTAGAGGCCTGGGAACTACAAGTTCAGTTTGCAAACTAACAAGAAAATACACTCCTACAGCATGATTTGCCATTGTCCTGCCCCTTGTGTAGTTATTTACAATAGTACAAAGGGGTGTAAAATGCTACCAAAGTGTAATGGAAGTGTTCTACTCCTGCCACTTTTTGTACTATTGTAAATAACTGTGCAAAGAGTGGAACAATGGTGAAGTGGACCGTTAGTGGCTCATAAAGAGTCATGGACTTTATCAGTCAGGGCTGTCTACACTGGAAACTTACACCAGT
This sequence comes from Caretta caretta, assembly GCF_965140235.1. NCBI lineage: Eukaryota > Metazoa > Chordata > Testudines > Cheloniidae > Caretta > Caretta caretta. Next base: position 44,184,472 of record NC_134210.1, on the reverse strand, counting down.
ATGGCTATGTCTCTCCGGGTGCAAAAAATCCAAACTCCTGGGAGACATAGCTATGTCGATCTAACCCCCAGTGTAGACCGTGCTAGGTCTTCGAAAGAATTCATCCATCGACTTAGCTACTGCCTCTCGGGGAGGTGGATTAACTACAGCAGCTGGAGAACCCCTCCTGTCGCTATAGTGATTACCTACACTGAAGTTCTGCAGCACTGTAGCTGTCCCACTGTAGCATTTGAAGTGTAGACATAGCCTCAGTCTAGCCCTCAAAATACATCTGAAAAGAAAGTACAATCCAGTGCAGCATTCCCAGCAAATGGATGTGCATGTGGGGGTTTGCAGCAGGAGTTAGTGGGACTAATTCTGTGGTAGGTTACATGGTTACAACTACCTTTGACTTAAAGGGCAGTTGTACCCATAACCGAGAACAGAATTTGGCCCAATGTATGCAGCTAAAGTTCAGAAGGCATTCTAAATTCTCACTCGAAATTCCTCTTTTCAGTTAATCGAACTTCCCTTCTGTGATAAAAGTTAATCCTTGTGTTCAGCCACACTGTGCTCAGCGTAGAGTCTGAGGCGAAAGGGCAAAGGTGACATTATGCCCTCTGCCCCTCAGAAACGCACTTGAGAGACCACAGAGGTTTGGTCAACTTCATTGCTTCAGTTGCCCACGGAATACACTTCTTCAGCTGTCACTTTATGAATGATTATGTAAAAATAAACATGTTGGGGTTTCCCATACAGTCTATGGAAATGCTAGCAATTCTGCAACTGTAAGGAAAAATGGACCATTGGATGAAGATTCCTCTGTAACATGATGGGCTGCAGAAGTTTTGAGAAGTCTGTTTGTCATAGCTGCAACACCCTTAGGTGAGCCACACAATGTAAAAGCCAAGCCTATTTGTTTTTATTGAAGTGAGCTGTCACTATTCAATCACTTGCCTCTGAAAAAGGGTTTGCAGACATAAAGTATGTTTAATTCATGTTGTGATGGTGGCTTATTTAAAAACATGCTATGGCAAATTTAATGTTGTACTTTTTATTTAAGATAACTTCTCATCCAAACAGATGGGGAATCTTGTTTGATTTTCTGATTCAACATAGGTTTCAGAGTAGCAGCCGTGTTAGTCTGTATTCGCAAAAAGAACAGGAGGACTTGTGGCACCTTAGAGACTAACCAATTTATTTGAGCATAAGCTTTCGTGAGCTACAGCTCACTTACATAGTGACTACTTAATATCAACTCTTTCAGTCCATTTATGACTGGGCATAGATTTCTCAACAGGAAAAGCCAAGCTTGATGTAAAATATGTGAGATTCAATATATGTCATACTCATCCTGAAAATAGTTTAATTGGGACTCCACACAATAACTTGGTTATACACTAGATACTGCACATCTTTATCAAATAGGCTACAAATTTGCTAATGGAACATGCTTCAAATGTCATTGTTAAAAGTCTTATATTAATACTACCTCAACTTCAGTGAGGGTGGAGATGGAGTAAAGTTACAATCTGATTTAATACAACGAGCATCAGTTCCTGGAATAGTACAACTGGGATGAATAACATATGATGAAAAAATTCCCTTTTGTCTGACTAATTTTATTTAGTGTTTCTATTTCAATGTAAAATGCTGTTTTAATAAATAGCCTTTTATCTGTCCAAGAGTATCACATTTAATGCCTTCTAAATGCCTTCTGAATCTAATGTGAAATTGTATGCACAAAACATATCACTTTCAGTTTTAACTAAATGAATTATTTACATTCAGACTTGCTTCAAAGTTCTTGGCCCTTTGTAACTACTCAGTTCGCTGTGAATTATCTCTTCAGTTGCCAGCTGTATGACACTGTTTGTGTTAACAAAGGTGAAATAAAGTTCATGGAAAGTATTAATTTTCAAATAAACAGCATAATAGGTCTTCGCCAGTCAATTCATGTTACACATAGGGAGTTGTCATGACACACTATTATTTTCCTATGTAGAAGTAGACTTTACCATAAGAACTATCCAACTATTATAGCAAGGCCTATAGCAACATTGTAATTAGAGCACATATATTAATATAATTATAATAAATAGAGATTTTCAGATGTTTCATAGATCATCTATTTAAAACTGCTTTGGGTTGTAACATGGTGTAGCAGATAAGTTGTCAGATGAGATCGTTTAAAAATATAAATAATTAAAAACAATTGTAAATCAAAAGATGCAAATGGCCTAAAGCAACTTTACTTTGGTTTCTGTAGGAGCAGGACTAGGTCTCTTAGGCTCTTTATAATTTATACTGTAACCCAGTGGTTTTCAAACTTTTTAGGCTGTGAACCCCTTTCCAAGTAATGTAGTCCACCACTTACCCTCATCTGAGACAGGGTCATAATATATCCATGAAAAGAGGCGGGGGCAGGGGGGGGGAAGGTTTGTAAGGGATATTGTCCACCATTACAAGATTTTTCTCAAGTACCCTCTGACGAGAGCTTGCGTAACATTTTTACCAGTTTTAGATGTATTTATTTTTTGCTAACTTCAGATAGTAACATCAGAGAATTAAGTTTGAGGTCTTTTTTACACATGTGGCTTGATACATTTTTTGTTTTTCTGAAGAACGTAGGGCTGAACTGTACTACAGTGGGACGAAGAAAACAATACAAGGAATTTCTCTCATTTATCCCCCTGGATAGGGACCAGGCCTAGTTGCAGTAAACTGTGGGCACATTTTGTCTAGCTGTTATACACCAGCCATACCAATGTACCATTTGGTAAGAATGGATGTGTAATGACTAGAAACAGCTGCTTGTCTTTTCTATAGGGCTAGCAAATGTTCTTCTCATCTCTTTTGTCTAAGATATTTTCAAGAACAAATAGATTCCATCTAGTGGTAGCTCAGTGGTTTGAGCATTGGTCTGCTAAACTGAGGGTTGTAAGTTCAATCCTTAAGGGGGCTGTTTAGGGATCTGGGGCAAAAATTGGGGCTTGGTCCTGCTTTGAGCAGAGGGCTGGACTAGATGACCTCCTGAGGTCCCTTCCAACCCTGATATTCTATGATTTAGTAGTAATGACTTCTTCCCCTTTGAACTTTTAAGTACTCTGACCCTGATTCTCCTCTGTCTTGCATCTTGTGTAGTCATTTATATCTTTATGAAGTGGGTGTACAGAAAAGTGCAAGACAGTAGAGAATTAGGCCAGCTACAAAGATTTTTGAGGGGAAAAAACCCTACAGGATCCAATGCTCGCCTGCCATGAAAAAATTACTGAACATCACAAGGTGAACCTCATGGAACAGAAGCCACATATTCACTTCCAAGGAGCAGATTTGCAGCCTTGGGTAGTGGAGAGGGGGGCGGGTGCAGCCTGGGAATAGCCTTCCTTTGGCCCTTTTCTCTGGACTCCCACTCTCCCATCCCTTAGGATGCTTGTATTGTTGGCTACTCCCCAATGGCTGTTCACTACTACTCTTTGGAGTGGTGTAGAAGCAATGGAGGTGTGGTTCATTAAGTAGTGGAGTTTAGTTATAACTCCCACCTAGATTTCCATTCAGAAATGTACTGGGTCATATGGAGAATCTGACATGGAAAGTTATTGCTCCCAAGACTCTGTTCCTGCACGCTTCAAATCCATCCTGTGCCTAGGAAAGTTCCCAGGGAACGAGAAACATGCTGTGGACCTTTTGCTCCTCCTTTCTGCACTTCCCACCTTAGTTCTGTCAACTGCTTCTCTTCTCTGCCAGTGTCACAGAGAGGGAGAATCAGGCCAATAATTGCTTATATCTCCTCACTGAGTGAATTCAAGGCTTGTTGCTTGTCCTGTAATCGTGCACTATGAGGTAAGTCAGAGTCCCAGTGTGAACCCAGCATTTCCAAGATAAGACTTTCAAGTTTGTGTTGATTCCACATATGTTCATTCTTTTTTGCAAAGCATCTACACAAAGCTGATGTGTTTGTGCTTCCCAGCCTTGGTCATCCAAGAGTGGACAGCTATTCAGAAAGGAGTAGGAGATCAATACATATCATTGTTAGGCTGCTGAAGTCACCGGGTGCCAGGATGAATTATCCCAACTCATGTCTAATTCCTATTTACCAGATTTCTTAACAGGTTTGCTGTATGGAAATCAGGTTAAAAATGTTCATGGAAGTGCATAAGCAGCTTTGTTCTTAGAAGGCAAAGACAGTATGTATTGGCATGTCTCCAGTAAAGCAGTTTCTAAGAACCTTGAGGTCTCAGTGATCTTTGAACATGCATAGTCTTTCTACATACAACTGAGCGTGAGATGATTTATGGAACATTTCTGAAATAGTAAGTAGGAGTCCTGGCCAAAAGGTTGCCCACCAAGATTTCTCAAACTTTTGAATTACAGATGCATCCAAATGGACTTGAGGTGACAAGATTTCACATTAGAGATCTTCCTGTGAGATATGGAGGAATGACATTAAGCTCAGAAAAATTTGGCATATCAGCTGTATATATGGATCAATAGCCTTTTCTTTCCAGACGGCAATTACAAAGCACTCCAGTCAGTGCCTCTTTAATGTGAAGAAAATAACGTTGGAGACTGAAAGTTCAATGAACCTTGGGCAGAAAGAGGAGCCTGAAGAATGTCTGGTGGCAACAGAAAGTTCCTTTTGAGGAGCAGGGTGAAGAATATGGAAAAAATAATTATATGGAGAGTAAAGAGAGTTAAGGAAATCAGTAAAATCAGGAAGAAAGTGGCAGACAGGAAATTGGACTGAAGCCTACCTGAAAAGATATTGTATTTATATCTTTTTTTCTATGTCATTTTCTCTGTGCATTCAGGGTGTCTGAACATTGTTGCAGCCTGAATGGTTTGTTGGTTAAATATAAAAAACCCCTTTATTTACTTTCCTTACTGATTACAATTCTGTTCTTAAAACTATTGTTTTGCTGATGGTGTGTCAATGGGAATGAGGAATTAACACTACAGGTAATAAGGTATTTATGTAATGTGGGGTGAAAACTCAGGATTTAAGATATAACTAACAGAAGAGAAGAACCATGTCTTCCTTTTGTTATATTTCCAGTGTTTCTACCATGCTTCATAGATTATAACTCCAGAAGGAATCACTGTGATCATCTAATGTGATCTCCTATATAGTAGAGGCCATAGGGCTCCCCTTAATTTATTCCTGTTTGAACTAGAACATGTATTTTAGAAAAATATCCAATTCTGATTTAAAAATTTCCAGTGATGGAGAATTTACCATAACCCTTGGTAAATTGTTCCAGTAGTGAATTACCCTCACTGTTTAATATTTGCCCCTTATTTCTACTCTGAATTTGTCTAGCTTCAACTTCCAGCCATTGGATCTTGTTATATCTTTGTCTGCTCGACTGAAGAGCCTATTATCAAAATTTGTTCCCCCTTGTAGGTACTTATAGACTGTGATCAAGTCACCCTTTAACCTTCTCATTGTTAAACACAACAGATTGAGCTCCTTAAGTCTTTCACTATAAGGCATGTTTTCTTATCCTTGAATCATTCTTGTCTCTTCTCTGAATCCTCTCAATTTATCAACATATTGCTTGAATTGTGGACACCACAACCGGACACAGTATTCTAGCAGTGGTCACACCGGTGCTAAATACAGAGGTAATATAATCTTTCTACTTCAACTTCAGATTCACCTATTTATACATCCAAGGATCATATTAACCCTTTTAGCTACAGCATCACATTGGGAATTCAGCTGATTATCTGCCACCACAAAGAACCTCCTTTTCAAAGTCACTGCTTCCCAGAATAAGAGTCTCCCGCCATCCTGTAAGTATGGCCTGAATTCTTTGTTCCTACATGTATGGTTTTACATTTGGTCATATTAATATGCGTACTGTTTACAATTACATTTTGAAATCTCAGTTAGCCATTTTAAAATCCATTTAATGTGTGCCATGCAGATTTTGTATCGTTTTAGTTTTGTAGTCAAAATGCCATGTGGTCCTAAGATAAGTGTCAAATGCCTTAGTGAAGTCTAAGTATATTACATCAACACTAGTATCTGTATCAACCAAACTTGAAATTTCATCTTAAAAAGATATCAAGTTAGTTTGACGGTGGGACCCAGGCTGGTCCTCACTGAAAATACCAACGTCAAGGCAGGCTGCAAAAAGGAGAGCAGATTCTCTCCAAACTGGTGGTTAACACTGAAGTTAGACTCACCAACCAGTCACAAACTGTGCTTCTGATCCCCCACACTGGTTATCTAAAAACCTAAAAAAGAAATGACACAGCCTCCTTATTGCATTCCAGTTCTCTGGCTCCTAATTAGCACATAAGCCCAGTAAAGTGAGAAGCTGCTTAAAAACTCTGCTCATCTATACAAAATGTTCTTCTGGCCCCAAAGGGCCAGCCACATTACCAGGTCAATATTAGTTGGGATCTTACCCAAAATACCATGCTGCCAGCCAATCCTTTAGCATCTAAAACTACAGGTTTAATATAAAGAACAAGAAGAGAGTTGTTAAATGGTAAAACAATCAGATATATACAGAGACTTCAAAGTCTATATATCAGGTTTTAGTAGTTTTGGTGAGTTTGTGGGCTTGAAAGTCCTTCTGGAACACATCCAGAGCTTGGATTTGTCATTCGCTCCTTTGTTTAGAGCTTCAGTTTGTAGAAAAATTACTCCAGAGGTCAGAAGCAGGAATGAAGACAAAATGGAGAATGTGCAGCTGCTTTTTGCCATGTGACTTGTACTTCCTTTGTCCCAAACTCAAGCTTCACAGCACATGGCATGGAAAAACCTTAGAGTTTTCTGTCCACAGGCATGCCCCTACATGTCTTGCTGACTCATAAGGTGTAGCCTTCTCTCAAAGGGTTAATTGTAGAGCTGATTGCTTGATGGCCTATCAAAGGCAGGCTTAGTCCTGGTGCCATTCTGTCTGGGGGTGTCACCCAGAAACACAGCACAAGTTTTGAAATACAGATATACCATTCACATCTATAGCTCACAATACAAAGGTGATACAAACATATAAATAAAATGATCATACTTGGCAAATCATAACATTTTTACTGACACCTTACACGGCATATCTGGCATGATTCATTGCAATTTTATAATATTGGTATTAATAATAATATAAAGTTTCAGAGTAGCAACCGTGTTAGTCTGGATCCGCAGAGAGAAAAGGAGTAGTTGTGGCACCTTAGAGACTAACAATTTTATTTGAGCATAAGCCTTCATGAGCTACAGCTCACTTCATCGGATGCATGCAGTGGAAAATACAGTGGGGAGATTTTATATACATAGAGAACATGAAACAATGGGTGTTATCATACAGACTGTAACAAGAGTGATCAGGTAAGGTGAGCTATTACCAGCAGGAGAGGAAAAAAAAAAACCTTTTGTAGTGATAATCAGGGTGGGCCATTTCCAGCAGTTGACAAGAACGTGTGAGGAACAGTCGGGGGGGAAATAAACATGGGGAAATAGTTTTACTTTTTGTAATGACACATCCACTCCCAGTCTTTATTCAAGCCTAATTTAATGGTGTCCAGTTTGCAAATTAATTCCAATTCAGCAGTCTCTTGTTGGAGTCTGTTTTTGAAGTTCTTTTGTTGAAGAATTGTGACTTTTAGGTCTGTAATCGAGTGACCAGAGAGATTGAAGTGTTCTCCAACTGGTTTTTGAATGTTATAATTCTTGACGTCCATCTTGGTGTCCATTTATTCTTTTGCGTAGAGACTGTCCGGTTTGGCCAAAGAACATGGCAGAGAGGAATTTCTGGCACAGGTCAGCTCCCAGACTACTGCACTGGGCAGCACAGCATGGGGAGGAAGTGACCAGCCCTCTGTGGAGAAAGAAGTGGTTCGGGACTATTTAGAAAAGCTGGATGAGCACAAGTCCATGGGGCCGGATGTGCTGCATCCGAGAGTGCTAAAGGAGTTGGCGGATGTGATTGCAGAGCCATTGGCCATTATCTTTGAAAACTCATGGCAATCGGGGGAAGTCCCGGACGACTGGAAAAAGGCTAATGTAGTGCCCATCTTTAAAAAAGGGAAGAAGGAGGATCCTGGGAACTACAGGCCAGTCAGCCTCACCTCAGTCCCTGGAAAAATCATGGAGCACGTCCTCAAGGAATCAATTCTGAAGCACTTGGAGGAGAGGAAAGTGATCAGGAACAGTCAGCATGGATTCACCAAGGGCAAGTCATGCCTTACTAATCTAATTGCCTTCTATGACGAGATAACTGTCTCTGTGGATGAGGGGAAAGCAGTGGACGCGTTGTTCCTTGACTTTAGCAAAGCTTTTGACACGGTCTTCCACAGTATTCTTGCCAGCAAGTTAAAGAAGTATGGGCTGGATGAATGGACTGTAAGGTGGATAGAAAGTTGGCTAGATTGTCGGGCTCAACGGGTAGCGATCAATGGCTCCATGTCTAGTTGGCAGCCAGTATCAAGTGGAGTGCCCCAAGGGTCAGTCCTTGGGCTGGTTTTGTTCAATATCTTCATAAATGATCTGGAGTATGGTGTGGACTGCACTCTCAGCAAGTTTGCAGGTGACACTAAACTGGGAGGAGAGGTAGATACACTGGAGGGTAGGGATAGGATACAGAGAGACCTAGCCAAATTAGAGGATTGGGCCAAAAGAAATCTGATGAAGTTCAACAAGGACAAGTGCAGAGTCCTGCACTTAGGATGGAAGAATCCCATGCACCGCGACAGACTAGGGGCCAAATGGCTAGGCAGCAGTTCTGCAGAAAAGGTTTTAGGGGTTACAGTGGACAAGAAGCTGGATATGAGTCAACAGTGTGCTCTTGTTGCCAAGAAGGCCAATGGCATTTTGAGACGTATAAGGAGGGACATTGCCAGCAGATCGAGGGATGTGATCATTCCCCTCTATTCGACATTGGTGAGGCCTCATCTGGAGTACTGTGTCCAGTTTTGGGCCCCACACTACAAGAAGGATGTGGAAAAATGGGGAAACGTCCAGTGGAGGGCAACAAAAGTGATTAGGGGAACTGGAACACATGACTTATGAGGAGAGGCTGAGGGAACTGGGCTTATTTAGTCTGCGGAAGAGAATATTGAGGGGGGATTTGATAGCTGCTTTCAACTACCTGAAAGGGGGTTCCAAAGAGGATGGATCTAGACTGTTCTCAGTGGTAGCAGATGACAGAACAAGGAGTAATGGTCTCAAGTTGCAGTGAGGGAGGTTTAGGTTGGATATTAGGAAAAACTTTTTCACTAGGAGAGTGGTGAAACACTGGACTGTGTTACCTAGGGAGGTGGTGGAGGAATCTCCTTCCTTAGAAGTTTTTAAGGTCAGGCTTGACAAAGCCCTGGCTGGGATGATTTAGTTGGGGACTGGTCCTGCTTTGAGCAGGGGGTTGGACTAGATGACCTCCTGAGGTCCCTTCCAACCCTGATATTCTATGATTCTACGATGGCATATATCACATTGGTAGATGTGCAGGTGAACGAGCCTCTGATCATGTGGCTGATATGATTAGCCCCTATGATGGTGTCCCCTTAATAGATATGTGGACAGAGTTGGCAATGGGCTTTGTTGCAAGGATAGGTTCCTGGGTCTGTGTTTTTTGTTGTATGGTGTGTGGTTGCTGGTGAGTATTTGCTTCAGGTTGGGGCGCTGTCTGTAAGCAAGGACTGGCCTGTCTCCAAGCTTTGTGAGAGTGATGGGTTGTCCTTCAGGATAGGTTGTAGCTCCTTAATGATGTACTGGAGAGGTTTTAGTTGGGGGCTGAAGGCGATGGCTAGTGGCATTCTGTTATTTTCTTTGTATGTCTCACAATTCCATACAGAGTCACAGATGGGTTTATGGAAATAGAGTGTATGTGACTGCTATTAATTATATTATCCTCCTTTAATTCTTTATTAATCAAGTCGCACGTCAGGTTTTTTATCATCTTGCCTAGGATCAATCTCAGGTTGAAAGGCCTATAATTACCTGGGTCATCCCATCTACGCATTTTAGATATTACAACATTAGCTTTCTTCTGGCCTTCTGGAACTTCCTCAGTGTTTCAAAATTTGTTGAAAATCATCATTAATGGTCTAGGGAGATTCCTCACAGAAAACAGCAGGCCGCAAGGATCTAGATTTGAATCTTAACTGGAGGCTGCAAAGGAAGCTACTATAATGAAAGGATGGGGGAACTCTATGAATGATTATGTCTGCCTTAGTGTATGGGCACCAACTGACACAGAATGCCTGATCCACCCAGGTTTGAGATCTATACCATAGAGATGAAAACAGCATGGAAGTACTCTAAACACTTTTTCACAAATCTGGATATGTTTCATTTACCGTATCCAACTGATCAGCATTACTGGTGATATTCCACTGGAATTAACTATCCTTGAACAATGTCTCCACTGTATTAAATAAAACATAGCTATTAAAAATATCAGGTATTCTTACTGTAGAAATTCATTCATGGTATTTAATGCAAACAAAATATTATATTCTATGATGCATCAATGCAATGATTACGTGCTTTTACTTGAAAAGTCATATCTGGTTGCTTTATTCCTTCTGAAGAGTCCAGGTAATTGACAAAAGAAATGCCTGTCTATATTGACATTATTATGCACAACTGTAACCTAGGGATGTGAAGACCCAAGGAAACACTTTGCAACAGCTGACAATGTGAAGGCACAGCCTCTAGGCCATCAGATGAAGTAGATTCAGTATAATTAATATGAGCAGACTGTGTGCTTCTGTGCTATGAAACCACCTTTCCAATACCTGCTGCAGGAGATTATGTACTTCCTTGCTAATAAGGTATAAAGTGAAAGTGTCCATATTAAGATTGCCCTGTTGTATAAAATGATAAAAGGAAAGGATTCCCCATCCCCTTCTTTGACATCTTTACTCAAGTATTTTATCAGTTAAATCCAGGGCTAAGGCTGCTGCTACTCTGCCATGTGTTTGTAAAAGCTGTGTCAATGAACTCCATTCCTTGAAAGCAGAGAAACTGCACAGATAATATGAAGTTAAGGCATATGAAAGTATTGCTGTTTAAGGCCTATTATTGGCAAAATATTTTGTTTAGAGAATCATAAGTTCTTGTAAATTGTTTCATTTTTAGGATATTTATAGTATTGGAAGTGTAATTAACTGACTTCAGGTTTAAAGGAAACATCAATATTCATCTTTAAAATGTTGCGGGCGGGGGGTAAAGGGGGAGTTCAGAAAAAAGAGATAAGCCTGAACCACCACATTGGGGTCCACGTCTCGAATATCTTCACCCCTCCCCTTCTTGCCCTGCTAAAAAGCTTAAAGTCTAAGGCATTAGAACCCAGGTCTGCAGGATAGCTGATGTTCCCACATCACCATCAGGAGACTATGCGGGAGCTACTACAGTGCTCCAAGGAGCACTGTAGAGATTAGGCACCTGAGGAAGTGCCATATAAAGAGTCCACAGAGACAGCACCCTGCAGTCTTCTGATTGGCCCATGCTCACTGTTTCTTTCTGGAGGGAGGCCCATGAAGTTGTTTGGGTAATCATATAGACTTTTGGTTAGTTGTGTTTCTAGATCTCACCTTTCTGTCTGATCTCCAGTCTCTGATGCCAGCCTGACTCTTGTCTCCTGATTCCAGCCTGGTAATTACCTCTGATCTCTGACTCTGGCCTGATTCTGACTCCGATTCTTGCCTGTTGAGCCCACTTGTAGTGATTACTCTGATCCCTACTTTCTGATTATTGCTGTGTGGCTGTCCTTGACTTGTTGACACCAGCCCACTTGTGACGGCTAAGCCAGACCTTACACCCCAATCCCTCACATAAAGTTGCACGGATAACCTTAAATTTGACATTTCCTAACTCTTGAGTGTTTGAAATTTTTAGCTTAAATAATTTTCTTTTAACATAATTTAGGGCATGATTATAGACATATCACTATATAGTAAATCAGTCTGGGACATTTTTTTTGCCTAGATCCTGAACCAAATGCTATTTTTCAGGATTCGGACATTCTCCATCTCCTCTTCCTGCCTTATGCATTAAATTTAATTAGGTTTTGGCTTCACTGGGGAGCCAAAAGACCCTCTTCTATGCCCTGACATTATTTTTCTTTAAAGAATGCAGCCTCCCTCATTCAGTGGCGTGATGCAGTAGTCCCTTCACTGGGTCCCAAAGCAGTGCTCCCCTTCATGTTGTTCTGTGTCCCTGGGGTTTCTTGGAACTTATTCCTAGAGGTGGAATGCAGACAAATGAAATCCCAGAGCATGCATAAATTAATCCAAAGTATTTACAAAGCTGAATACCAACCTCTTGTAACATAAACAAACCATAGACAAGTGCATATTCACTCTATGTACCACTGCTCTATGACATTGTGGCTTCTTTAAATAGTCTGTCCCTTCCTAGACAACTTGTACAAGCCACAAGTATAAAATCTCTCCTAGTCATCGCAATGATTGCTGTATATTTCAGTAAAGAGCAGATGGAGTCATATTTTCAATGCAAGAGTGGGATGAAGAGGGAGAGAAAATACTAATGGTTGTCTTCATCCCCTTGTTCTATAAGCCTTTCTCGTGGCAGAGGAGGCATTTGTTATCCCTTCACTGGCCGCTAGTCAATTTAAAAAGTATTCCAATGGGAGGGGATTATGGGAGTTTAGACTCAACTCCCATTGCAAATCCCATCCTGAGTCTCTGCAGGTCTCACCAATATAGAACAGGCCCACTAATCCTAATTTTTCAGATGTGGTACTTCAAGCACTTCATCGTTATCTTCTGCATTAGAAAGATGGGGAACAGAAACAACAAAAGAGACCCCGCTGAGGGGGGTGAGTCTTAGACCCTGGGCTCCAGCCTGAGTAGAAATGTCTACACTGCCATTTTTAGTCATTAGTGTGAGTCCGACTCAGTTGACCTAGGCTCCAAGACTCACTGCTGTGATTTTTTGGGGGGTTTTTTTGTTTTGTTTTTTCAGTGTCGATGTACCCAGATCACACGGCAGAATATATAACAGTCATAGAATCAGTAGTTGATTTTTATTTTAATGCAATGTATGTGGCATAAGGAAAAAAAGGCTCTTTCCTTCTGACTCAGAGCATGTTTATGAATCCAACATTTTAAATTTGTGCCAACCTTTGAATATGGGATTCCCCCAAAACTATTTTTTCCATTTATTTTCTAATGGTCAGTCTACTCAATCACTACTGCTTTTACTGAACACTGTTATTGGTCTTCTGTAAACTCTCTAGTCTACGGCAAGCCACCTTATTTTATAGGTGGCCAATGTATTAATTAGCATATTAATAATAACAGGAACGGGAGGGAAAGTAAATATTTTCACTCTCTTTTTCTGCACAGATTGAGATGGCAAAGAGGATAGTTCTGACTCACATGGTCAGGACTATGTAAAGTGAAAACCTTTTATAATAGTAGGGCTGGTTGAAAAATATTGTTTCGAAATGAATTGAGAAATTCCCCTTTGCCCCTATTCTCTTGCTACCCTTCCCTGTCTTATCCCACTGTAAAAGAGGAGAAGGGAGAAAAATGGGAGAAACATACCTCTCCTGCCCAAGTTTTCAAGTAATTTCAAATTAAAATGTTTTGGTTTGATGAAAAACATCTGTGACAATTTCTGCATAGTTCAAAAAGCCATTTTTCATCAAAAAATTTGATGAAAAATATCAACTAGTTCTAATTAGATCATTTCCCCCTCTATATGGCAGCTGAGGAGAGGCTGGGATATTTATTCCAGTCCACAGGTTGTATCAGCCTTTACGTTACGTAGTAGCATATGAATTCCATCCCTGTTTACTCAGGCTTTGTGAGGCAAGGAATGAATTTCACCTTAGAAGTGAACATTCACTGTAACCAGAACCTTACAATGCATATTGTAATGCTTTTGAAACAATGGAGGACTTTCCTTCTCCATCTGTATAAATGGAGGTTCACTATATCTCAAATTCACCATAGACAGGTTCTCCTATTGTTCAACACAGCATACTGGCCACTTAGATTTTTCCCTTAGACCAGCTATGCTTTATAAAGTACACACCTTTATGTTTAGCCTTTTCCTTTGGCTTTGATCCCATCACCAGTAGTTTCCACTTCAGTCTTTAACAGAAATCTTCCATCAAATATGTTCAGCCTACAGAGCACCCAGCATGAGTGAACAGATCAGATGCCGTCAGGTGTTGGAATTGGGCCCTCCTAGGTCTGAATTGTTGTTAAAGTGTCAACAGCCCACTTTTTAACATGAAAAAAATGGCTACTATTTACTGGACTCGTGCAGTGATGAGTATAATTAATCCAGAATTCAGATTCCAAAATAAAGTGAACAAACGCTTACCATTTTCTGGAGCAAAGCTTATTTTGTGGCCTCTTCACTTTGGAAATTCACCAACCAGCCAGAAGCTGTGTTTTGTGAACCACTGACTATCCAGCTGAGCTTGGATATTTTCACAGTAAAAGTATAATGGCCAGATGCTTGGGTCGTCGATTTTTGGTATTATATATCACTTGCACCTTTAAAGGGCTTCCTCCTGATTCTGGGAATGGCCTAGAGGTAAATGATAGTATCAGTCAAATGTAAGTAATCGCTAAGGAGAACGTCTCTGTTTTATAGTTTGATGTCTCACTTAGCTTGAGTCACTATTGTGACTCTCAATCTATCTAGGCCAGTGGTTCTCAAACTGTGGGTCAGGACTTCACCGTGGGTTGCGACCCCCAGGGCTGTCATTAGACTTGGTAAGGTCCTGGGCCGAAGCCCGAGCCCCACTGGCTGGGGCTGAAGCTGAAGCCCAAGGGTGGTGGGGCTCAAGTTACAGGCCCCTCGCCTGGGGCTAAAGCCCTTTGATTTTGGCCTCCTCGCCTGGGGTGGCAGGGCGTGGGCAGGCTCAGCCTCCCCCCCACATCGAGGTCATGTAGTAATTCTTGTTGTCAGAAGGAGGTCGCAGTTCAATTAAGCTCCTGATCTAGGCTTTTATTTGCTGACTCATCATTGTGGTGTTACAGGTGCTACCAATACAATAGCCAAACTGATGCCAAATCTGTGGAAAAATTGCCTTGACCATGCCAAGTGATGGGACGCTGGGCCAAATTCCTCCCAGGAACAATAGCTTTGACTTCTTAATATCAGTGGAATTACTCTGTGCAGCATCGCTGTGCCAACTAGCAGGCCATGGTAGAGCAGCTTCACTCCCATTGCACCTCACACCTAAGCTATACGGTCAATTTCACACTGCCTCTCTGGTCCAGTGACTATTCCCAATGTCTTCAGTGAGAGCAGGGCCCAGGTTTCCAAATTCTAAAACCATTGTCCTAAAGTTGATACCTGGAAAGATACAGGAACAGATTATTAAGCAATCAGTTTGTAAGAACTTAGAGGATAACAAGGTTATAAGTAATAGATTTGTCAAGAACAAATCAGGCCAAACCAAACTATTTTCTTCTTTGACAGAGTTACTGGCTTGGGGAATGGAGGGAAGCAGTAGATGTGATATCTTGATTTTAGTAAGGCTTTTTAACATAGTCCCACATGACATGCTCATTAGCAAAGTAGGAAAATGTGGTCTGGAAGAAATTTGCACTGGTTGACAGACTATACTCAAAAGAGTAGCTATTGACGGTTTGCTGTCAAACTGGGAGGTGGGTATCTAGTGGGGTACCCAGGGCTCAGTCCTGGGTCTGATACTATTCAAAATTTTCATTAATGACTTGGATAATGGAATGAAGAGTATGCTTATGCAATTTGTAGATGATACCAAGCTGGAAGGGGTTCCATCACTTTGAAGGACAGGATTCAAATTCAAAATGACCTTGACAAATTAGAGATTTGGTCTGAAATCAGCAAGATGAAAATCAATAAGGACAAGTGCAAATCACTTCATGTCGGCAGGGGAAATCAAGTGCACAAATACAAAATGGGGACTATCTGGCTAGGCAGTAGTACTGCTGAAAAGGAGCTGGGAGTTATAGTGAGTCACAGATTGAATATTAATCAAGAATGTGATGCAGTTGCAAAAAATGGCTAATACTTTGTGGTGTACTAATAGGAGTGTTGTATATAAAACACAGGAGGTAATTGTTCCATTCTACTCAGCACTGGTGAGGCCTGAGTGGGAGTACTGTGTTCAGTTCTGGGCACCAGACTTTAAGAAAGATGTGCACAAATTGGAGTGTGTCCAGAGGAGAGCAACAAAAATGATAAAAGGTTTAGAAAACCTGCCCTATGAGGAAAGGTTAAAAATACTGGGTGTGATTAGTCTTGAGAAAGAAGAATGAGAGGGGACCTGATACCAGGCTTTGAATATGTTAATGGCTATTATAAAAAGGACTGCGATCAATTGTTTTCTATGTCCACTGACAGTAGGACAAGAAATAATGAAATTAATCTGCAGCAAGGGAGTTTTAAGTTAGATATTAGGAAAAACATTCCAACTATAAGGGTAGTTAAGACTGGAATTGAGTTCCAAGGGAGATTGTAGAATCCCCGCCGTTGGAGGTTTATAAGAACAGGTTGGAGAAACACTTGTCATGGATGGTCTAGGACTTGGTCCTGCCTTAGCACAGGAAGACGGGATGAACTAGGTGATCTCTCAAGGTCCCTTCCAGGCTTTCTGTCTGTATTACACAGCAGTACATATCTATGTTTCTATGACCTTGCATGTGTCCACTTGGGCAGAATTCACAATGAAATCACTGGGAATTTTGATGGAGGAAGGAGTACACCATCAGGCCTCTTTGTAAGTAAAGGATGGATTTTGGAGATGGTGTGGAAATGCGGTAGGGAAGTTTAGTGGCCCATCAGAAACATTTACAAATTATACTTTAGTGGGGAATAGGATGATTTAGAGTGAGGATTATTCAGGCATACACAGAGGAGGACCACAAAAGGTTCTTCTCTCCTCATCTATGTCATACATAAATATTTTAAAAATATTCTGTTTTTATCCAGGTCATTTTATGTTAATATAAGGAGCCTGATTTTTTTTTAAAGATGCCAGAATCTGTCCTCTGTTTTTACACCCACTTTTAGGGATTTAGGTGTCAAAATGGTAGGTTTTGCTCCTGCAACTAATTGTGGGTTCAAGAAAATGTCTAGCACTGAAAGTTAACCCAGGAGCTATAATCTATTCTATATTGTGTGATGAGCTATTATCCTGTACATAAAGTATTTTCTGAATGTAAAGCTTCATTTATGACAAGAGAAAGTTTTACATGTTCAGGGCTCTATTTGGCTTTCCTCAGGCAACACAATATGTAACAAATTCTGTCTGAAATGTTCTTTCCATTTGTGTGGCTCCAGTTGCCATTGGCCATAAACATCTCATCACTGTTTAACTCCTAGGTAGCCCATTATTGGGACTACACATAAATTTGTTTTGTTCATCAAAACATGTAATTTTCAACAACAAAAAAATCAATGGGAAGATTTCTCAGTTCCAGGATGGAATTTCTGGTCAAAACCAGGGAAAGTGAGACCACAGAATAACTCCCAAGCTCCATAATTGTGTGTTAAGTGTCTTAAGTTTCCACAGGTTTCAGATAGGTATGCATAGAATCTGGAAAGACAGTTGGCCATTCCTATAAATCACTGGACTCTCATCACATCCTTTGATCTGTGTATTTCCTTAAAGGCTCTGTTTCTCAGGATCTGACAAGAGTCCCTCAGAAGTCAACAGACGTCTGATGTAGGAGACCTATGACTGGGTGTATTAGGCCCGGAGGCCCTCTGCTTGAGGCCTCCAAGTTCTACAACACCCCACCCCAGAAAAGAGCAGTAGAGGTTAGTCCCCCAGGCTGCCTAGAGTGGGATGCAGCCCATGAGAGAGGCTAGAGGGAAACAGCCAATCAGAGAGGCTACAGGGAAGTAGTCAATCAGGGTCCAGCAGGCTCTTATAAAAGGAGTTGCAGGGACAGAGTGAGTTCAGTCTGCTGACAGGGACCAGGGGAGCAAAG
This sequence comes from Caretta caretta, assembly GCF_965140235.1. NCBI lineage: Eukaryota > Metazoa > Chordata > Testudines > Cheloniidae > Caretta > Caretta caretta. The sequence goes on along the minus strand of NC_134210.1, from coordinate 44,166,577 downwards.
AAGGTTCTCCTGGCTGGCTGGCTGGCTGCTGGGACTCAAGGTGAAGGGACCATGGGGAAGGGACTCAGGGAAACAGTAGCAATTAGGGAAAGGGACGTGGCACATGACTGCTATGTAGAGGGTCCTTGAGTCAAGACCTGGAGTAGTGGGTGGGCCCAGGTCCCCCTGCAGCAGCCACTGGGGAAGTGGCTGAGCCCTGAGCAGGGGAAGGGCTGTATCTGGAACTGTTACCTCTGGAAGGGGGCCAACTGAGACTGTCTCAGCTGGAGAGTTGGGGGTCAGTGAACTGAGTTCAAGAGGAGAGGCTCAGCAAGAGAGCTGGGGTCACTGAGGAGTCAAATGAGGGCAAAGAGTCTCCAGGAAGCCCAGGAGGCACCACTCCATCTCAGAGCAGGAGCCTTTTCCAGGCAGCCAGGCCCCAACTCAGGGTACCATGGTGACCCCTATTGGATGGACTGACTAAAAACATTGCCAGTGGAAGGGTACTGTGATGGACCCTCTTGGACTGTTAAAAGACTGAACCCAAATTATACTTTAGTGGGGAATAGGATGATTTAGAGTGAGGATTATTCAGGCATACAGAGAAGGACCACAAAAGGTTCTTCTCTCCTCATCTATGTCATACATAAATATTTTAAAAATATTCTGTTTTTATCCAGGTCATTTTATGTTAATATAAGGAGCCTGATTTTTTTTTAAAGATGCCAGAATCTGTCCTCTGTTTTTACACCCACTTTTAGGGATTTAGGTGTCAAAATGGTAGGTTTTGCTCCCGCAACTAATTGTGGGTTCAAGGAGGTCTGCAGGACATTACTGAGGGCATTGGGATAGTCCTGGTTGGACCTTATACCCCGGAAGGGGTTTGTTTTGTTTTCATACATGGACTATATGTGACTCGGCTGGAGGGCTGAGCCCCTGAAGACCTGCCTGATGAGTGCAGTGGCTGACAGGGGACACCATGAGGAGAGAAACTGAGAAGAAACTGCAGGCATGCACAAACTTGGCTAAGGGGGTACTCGCGTGAGGTGAGTGTGCTCTGTTACAGAACCTCAGTCTCCTCATCTTCTGCATGTCTGCCTCAGCCTAATATTCCACTCCCATCATCTGTTTAGGAGTTGCCACAGCTTGGTATCATGGTCCTGGATTGCCTCTTCATTGATATTTCCTTCTTCCACCACAAGAATGACATCAGCTACAATCTTGGTGCCCAGGAATCTATTTTGTACCTGGTTCAACTGCCACTGAAACATTTCTGGGGGCCCGCTGATGCCTGCCAAAAGATGCAGCAAAGGTTGTCAGGTGGCTGGATGGCTCATCTAGTTCAGTGTCAGAATCTATTCAACATCAAACAGTGAACATTTTTGCCCTGGATAAATAAGATGTTAATGAGTAGTGATGTCTTTTCCATGCTCCATTCCATGGTTTTTGGTCTGTTCAGATCTCCAGTTTACCTGGAGGTTTTCTCAGTGCTGCTAGGCTGCTGATCAACTCTGTGCTCATTTCAGTGGGTGTAGTGATGCCTCTTCTTTGCACGATTCCCAGTTCCTTCTTTAGTGGTTCCACCAGGGCTAATGGAACTCTGCATTTCTGTAGTCTTGGTGGGTCCATTTCTAACCTCAGCTTGCCCTCTAGGTTTCCATCCTTGAAATATGTCCTTTAATAATAAATATTCTGGTAGCATGATGGAGAGGACCCACAGTGACAGTTTTTCCTCCTCTCCTCTGACATCAAGGATATCCTTGTGTTGTGCTGCAGTCAACTCCATGGCTTGCACTGCCCTGCTGCCCAGTAGCAGGTGGTACACCTGTGTGTCAACTGCTATAAAGTCTGTTGTGTTGAGGGTTTCTTATCAATAGCCTGTTTTTGCCTACTGACCTCAGAATGGTGTTACTGTACATCTCCAGCACTTGGTTACATTTCTCCTGTCTCATTTTGCTGCCTACCAAAGCAGCTGGCATCCAATTGGTCATTTATCAAAATCATAGTTGCAAATATGGCATTTAAATGGCTGGCAACCTTCTTCTACTAGGTGTGTACGTTAAATTCTTTGGTTCTGCTAAAGTCACACTGCAGATACGCTCCTCTTCATTGGAAGTCTGTCTTCAATCGCTGTATGTACTGCTGCTTTTTTCTTCCTGGGGTAGTTGTGGCATTTGAGACATAACATAGTTCTGTTTTCCACACACTTTGCACTGTGGCCTATAGGACTGGATGGGAAGTCTGGGACTGGGTAAGGCAAGACTGGACTGGCTTGGTTTTTAGGAGGCTAATGATCCCCAGCTGATTCTATGCTCTGCCAATCAACCTTTGCCTCCCCAGCCTGCAGCCCTGAGACTTTCTACCTCAGCCATGCTTTGGACGGTCCTGGATCTCAGAGGTATTAGATCTTGTCATGCTTATTTAACTCATCAACACAACACAAATTTTGAATTTCTAATATTAGTCAAATGCAGAATTAAAAACAAACACTTTCAGCACTTTAACCTTTTAAGAGTAAAAATATTCATTGAAAGTTAATTTAAAGTTCAAGATCACAAATGATCATGGATATGAACATGAAAGGGTCACAGCTATGGCTAAAATGAAATTGTAGTTATGAAGAGTAATGAATATTTGTGGAAAACATTGCCACAGTTCGCTCAATGCTAGACATTACTATAAAATACTAGAGAACATTTTCTATTATGTCTTGTATCTGGTAATCATAATCTTTTGGAAGAGAACTGTTATCTATTTTGGGCCTCCTTTGTCGACAGTCCCCAATGTGACACCGAATTACTCTTCTGATATGAAATGATTTGTTTCATATGGAGTTAATTATTAAAAGCTGATCTGAGACATATGGGGAGAGTTTCCCTTTAAATAATATGGTCACATAGCGTCTGGAAACTAGAATATATGTATCACAGATTTCCAATATGGAATCAAATGTGTTAAGGAGTTGTCCAAAAACCATGAGTTTCTGAGTTGCAGGTGTCCTGTGACACATGCTTGTCATGAATACATGTAGCCAGCCAACTTCCTTCACAAGAGTGTGGAGAGTTACTGAGGTGTTCTATTTAAGGCGCTAGCTGTAGAATAACATGCAGTCCTAAAACAGGCTTCAGTTAAATGTTTTTAGAAAGCAGAAATTGTACAAGTGGAGCACTGTACTAAGGGAACCTTTATTTGACCAAACCATATCCCCTTTCAGAGTTGAAACTTCTGAAATGTAGGAGGCATGCAAATCGTGAATTAAGCATATTTAGGAGTATGAAGAAGTCCCAAAGAGCATCAGTCAGTTAAGTATTTCAGTTCACAGCAGACTTAAGAGCTGCAGATCTCAAAGGAATATGCCCTTGATATTTTGGATGCTTTCAAAATATGGTCCATTTGTAAACAGCATTAATGAATTTGACTCAAATGAGGTGAGATGGTTGTAGAATGGTGAAAAGTTAATGGAAAAGGTACTTTGGCTTGGAATGCATAATACACAATTATTGCGCAATTATTGAACTGATAAGCTAAAGCTATTACTACATGGAAAACATATTCTAAATTTTGATAATTCTAATAAATAGATCTACTACTTATTCTTTTTACGATGGGATGAATGAAATGTTTACAAAGATGCCTCCATAAGTGCTCTAACATACTTACTGTGGGGTCAATTTTCCCTTTCTATGGGCAAAAAAACTCATACAAGGAGGAAAGTACTTTAAAATAATTATGGCATGAGTAGAGAAGATTAAAGCATGAAAGGGCATTGTTTGGAAAAGACCAAATCAAGAGAATGAACCCTGGTGGTGAGTCTGGTCCAGAGATGCAGGTTACCATGAGAAGTTAGCAAAAAGAAGTGGGAGATAATAGGATCAAACATCTTGTTGCCAGGAAGATTAAGTAACCTGGGACAAGTACAAAGGTTGAGATGAGATGACAATGGAAGCTTTGCCTTCATGGCTTTTTACTAGATCTGGGTGGAAGTTTTCCAATGGAACATTTTTCTGTCAAAAAATGCCAATTTGTCTAAATCAGTGCTTCTCAATCTATTTGTCACTGCAGCTCTCTATGTGTTATGTGGGCCGTCCACACAATATAGATACTACCTCTATGGCCCTGAGGATGTCACATGGGCTGCAGCTGTGTGCCACAAGATTGGGCCACAAGCAGGTCATGGGTTGAGAATCACTTGTCTAAAACGTAACATTTTGTGGGAATGTGCCAATATCCATGAATTTTTTCAATTGGCCTTCCAGGCTTCCCTGCCTGGCTCCTGAGCACCCACATGATGGACTGTCTCAGAGTTGGGATCTCAAGGCTTCCAGGGGCTATAGCTCTGGGGCAGCCCCCTATACACTGCCTGGTGGGTGGGGGTTGGATGGGACCTAGGGTTTCCAGTCCCTCTGCTTCAGAGCCAGAAGCCTTGGGAATCATGGCCAAAGTGGGAACCTTGGCACTTGGGCTCCCAGCTGCAATTTTATTTTGAAATTTTCAAAGCAAAACACTTTGGTTATTTTTAAATGAAATTTTTGTTGAAATTTTCATGAGAGAATCTGAAACTTACTTTTTCATTACAAAACGGAACAAAATATTTTCCAACATGTCAGAATTTGCAACAGAATACAAATTCCAATGTTCGCCCAGCTCTGGATACTACTTTGGGGCAACTAATGTGCAACTAATCTAAAACACTATGGAAACAAAGCATTTTAGATGTACCCCAAAGTAAACTAGGGCAGCCCATGACTGACCTTGCCTAGGTTACTTTACAGTAAAATGTAATTACCTTTTCTCCACTGTGTTTTAACTTCAGGATAGTTCCTTAGTTACCGTAAGATTAAAGTGTGCCTTTTCTTAGCACTGAGGACAAGGCCATAGAAGCAAGCATCAGGTTAACACAGGAGGAGGAGTTGGAGTGGGGAATATGACTGCCTTTCGGAATACATCTAGACTGGGAAAATAATCTGTATTTGAAAGTATGGCAAAATGTGTTTTATCTAACACAACTTTGCATCCTCGGGTTGACCATGACAACCTAATACTTTTTAAAATTTGTAAACACCCAGTTTATACCATTTTTGAAGGGAGAGAGGAAAGAAGAGGCTCTTGGAAACGTGAGGAAAGGTATGAGAGTAGGGAGGGACCAAGCACTGCCCCCAAACAGAAGTCTTTTACAAAGCTAAATGCTACAATTGTCAATAGGAAAACAAAAGAATTAAAACACTATCATTAGATCTAGAAGCCTACTAAATAGTTTAAATAAGTCAATAAAAATTAGTCTATTTTCGCCAGAGTGGAAGAAACCTTGGAAAGACATTGCTACTTCTGTTCTGCACTAGAGTAATACAACATTTAATAATGAGACTGAACACAGAAAATTTATTACTATTGAATTATTGAAGGCTTATGCAATTTTAACACAAGGGAACCTGTGTATGACAAACTAGACTTCTGACTTGGCACATTTGATACAAACTTTGTAGTATGATATTCTAAGGGATATGCTTTCAATCAGACCTAAAAGGAAACCAACAGTGAAGAATTAAGCTCAAGAGGCCAAGAATTAACCTTTAACTTCAGCCAGCCTCCTAACACCCCTGTTTGTGTATGTGGTACATAGTGCCTCATTGCACTCATTAAATGAAAAAGGAATCTCTTCCACTCTACTCAGCAGATTCAGAAGATCCCATCTCAGCAAGTTGATGATTTCGAGGAATATGTACAAGCTTCCTAAGAGCTTTCACTGTGACCTATAGAACCAGTTAATTACGGCGTGGTACATACAAGATCTGATTAGGCTCAAAGTTTGGAAAGAATGCTGTAGACTAATTAAACTGATTTCCATTTGTTCAGATGTATATAGAAACATCCGATGAAGTGAGCTGTAGCTCACGAAAGCTCATGCTCAAATAAATTGGTTAGTCTCTAAGGTGCCACAAGTACTCCTTTTCTTTTTGCAAATACAGACTAACACGGCTGTTACTCTGAAACCAATTAAAACTATGTAAAGGACATATAGCACGGTAGCCATATACTTTTTGTTTATCAAAGGGATGTACAATGGAATCAGACTAATGAAGCAACAGAAAAAATCCTCATTCATTTTTCTATTTAGAGCTCGTCCCACAGTGGGATTCAGATATGCATCTTTCTCTCAAAGGCTGCAGTCATGAGATATGGGCCAAACCAAGGGTGATTTTTCATTTTGGAAGAAGGAGGTAATTTGGATCCAGGTCCTTTTTTATCAACACCTCTAAAGTTGGGAGTGAAAGGAGAAAGGTACAGGCCAGATAAAGGTTTACAGTTTGGGTCTATATATACAGGCTGGTAGTTAAGAACATAAGAAGGCATCTGTCATTGCCCATTTTTGTACCCCAAGAAAATGGACTGGGATTGATTCAATGCCCTCTGCATGAGAACTTTGGACTTATACATCTCTCACATGAGCCATGGGCAGCATAGTACTCTATTGGCCAGTCTTTTGATTGAGAGTTGCCTCAGTCTCCTGGGATTCTGGACTCTGGGTAGGAAGAGGAGGAAAAAAGAAAGTTGCAGCTGTAAAGCAATCATTTCTAATCTCCTGAAGCTTTCAGCTTCAAAGAAAGAAAATCCAGTGTCATTGTATTGAGATTAAATGAGGTCGGCAGACTAATAAACATTTCAGTTCTCTTTTGTTGCTTTCAGCCACTGAACACTCCTATAGAATGGTGCAAATATAGGATCTGCCTCTTCTTAATGGCTTCCATGGCATGAATACAGGATTCCTCAAGTGTTAAAGCTCCACACAATAAATGTCTAAGCTATAAATTTTGATGTGCTGCCCAGCTGAATGGATGCTTTGAGTGGAGACAGACTGGCGGGAGCTAAAGTAGTTAGCTTTGATTTACCTCTCTTCTATTATTCAATCCTATAGAGAATTTCGAATAGTCCTATCAAGGCATGTTGACTGGCTGCCGTTTATAGATTGAGACAGAATGAGTGATATTTGACCTCGGTTAATACCATGGAACCTTATAGTGATATTAGCAGGGATGAAGTAATGTGTAGATTTGTAAGGGTCAGACAATGAAGCAAGATGTTTGCAAATAAATCTGTTGAAAGATGAGTTTTCTTCATTAATCATTCACTGAGTGAGTTTCTCTGAAGTCCTGGAGGTATTTCCACTGATAAGGAAGTACCTGTGAAAAGTCTGTCCATGTTACTTCTTATGCAGTATTTATGTTTAGTCTGATTTGTAATCTCGGCTTGAATATCCTAGGCATATCCATACAGTGTATCCCAGCTGGTGGCTTTCCTGGTGCTAAAACAGGTCACTCTTCATGACTCTCAGAAACATTGCTCCTTGATACACTTTATCAACTGCAGATGCAGTCTGAGTTCAGTTAGCTATGATCAGCCTTAAAAAGGCAACAGCAAAAGAGTATTATTTATATTCTAAACCCATGCCCACTAATATATGATATAAAATATCATTCTGAGAATTCAGGTTCTATTAGTTTTTGTTGTGGGTTTTTTTTGTCATTTGGTCCTTCAGATTTTATTAAGCATCTTTACTGATTTGAGTAGTTTCTTAATTATTAAAGAAGCAAAATAATATTTCTGATTTTCTTGACATCTGGAAACAATGTGTGGCACTTGAGTTCTTCCCTGGATATCTGCTAAAGAGGTTGATTAATGCTCTGTTAAACTAGTCTGTTGTGATTTAAGTTGCAAGTGATTTTTAAGGGTTGTTACTATAGACACCTCTAAATAGCCAGCAACAGCAACAGACATTTTACCGTTTGGAGAGGAATCAGTCATCCTTAATGACTAATTTTCCACTAGCCAGATTGTAAGGGTTCACACTATGTGCAAACCATGAAGGAGCATCTCTGGACAGGAATGCCAGCCAACTGTCATAGCCTGAAGTTATAGTCACCCAGTCACACATTTGGTCCTCTGTATGTTTGTTATGCTATCTGGTGGCACAAGGTTAAGCCAGAATTAAGATATTTATAAATCTAATATCACTGTCACCAACCAACACCAGTTAAATTAAATTAAACTAAGCTATATTTGGCAATTGCATTGTACACCGGTCTCTTAAAGGAACTTGCTAAAGAGAAAAGGAGAGGGAGAGGGACCGAGAGGGAGAGAGCTCAGCTGTTACTATGCAGCAACGGAACAGCTATACACTTCATATTTGTCCTCCTCTTTAGCCAATAGATGACCAGAAGAGTGTGAAAAGTCCTCACAGAATTACCCCATGCAGAATTCTCTCATCCAAATTTAGGACCCAATCACACAGTCTTTGCTCAGGCTAAAATTGAGGGTGAATTGGGACTCACATTCTTGGACCTGTGTGCTTTAACTTGTCACTTTTGATGCCCTTCTGGTGATCTAATGTAAACAAGGTGAAAAATGGAATTTTTAAAGAGTTCTAGACATGAACCTGGTTTTATTCTTTCTTATTTCTGTCCACAATCTTAGCCCCATCCTTGCCATAAACTGAAAATGTTTAGAGTTTAAATAGATAGCTGTATCTGAGACAAGGGGAATTTTAAGGGGTTGAACTTTCTTCAAGTCTCTGGATAGCTTTAGTTTTTTGTTATAAAAACTGAAAGTTTGTGCGGAGTAAGGCAAACTGAATGAATATGCAGCAGATGACTTAGCCCATGCCATACATACCATTGGTGGTCTATCTGGTTTAACATCTTAGATTTCAAAAGTAGAAAATAGACTGAAATATTTAAAAACATAAAAACAAGTGGAAACTTATCAAACACAGAGGTTTTACCAGCCTAGTTATGTTAGGTGGGAACTCCTTTTTGAAAGGCTAATGGAAAAGATTTGAGATGATTTACCATGATCAGTTTGACTTATTTATCTAGATGCAGTACATTAGTTCATGCCAGAATATTGTTAAGTCAGTATTGCTGGGGAGTCTACAGGATGTCTGGAGAATAGCTAATGTGAGGACAATTTTTTTAAAAGGTTCCAGAGGCAATCCTGGCAGTTACAGGCTAGTAAATCTTACTCCTGGGGGAAGTTTTGTGCTAAAAAAATTCAGAATTCTGCTCCAAAACATTTAAAAATTCTGCATATTTTATTTGTCAAAATAATCCAGTATAATCAGACCAGTTTCAATTGTTTTGGTAATTTTTTCAAACTACAATACAGAAAAAAGTCACAATAACTATTCAGCATTTCCTAAAAACACAAAAGTGAAGTTACAAACACTTGGTAACTAATACCCTGCATTCCAGTTATAATACTGGATTTTAATTTAAATTATATTACAGAACACCAAACAGAAAAAAAAAGTAGAATGTCATTTTAAATTGCTCAGACTTTCACACATGAAGGTCATACGTTTTTGCTAAACATTGTCCTGGTCCTGGCTGGGCACTTTGGGAAGTGCTTGGTTCTGATTGTCCTGACATTTTATTGACTGTTTGGTAAATGTTTTACTACCCATTTAAAAAAATACTTTGATGGCAAGTAAAATAAATCCTGAGCTGTAATCTAACCCCATTGTGCCACTTTGGCACAGGAAAAAAGTGAGACAGGCACATACATCTTCCTAGCTAAGGATTCCCTTACTTTCATTTATAACAAGGCTCCTATACATCATTCTGGCAATGTAGGGTCCTTAAAACTTTCACAGTTTTTAGCACCTGGGGGAATTGACTGAGAATGAGAAAAGTTAACTAACAATAGGAACATTAACAATGTTACTACATAGGCAGGCTGCTACATTTCTGCCTCAGAGAATGAGATCAATTAACCATCAACAGCAACTTTAACGATACTACACAGGCAGGCTGCTACATTTCTGCCTCTAGCCTGCCTCATGCATCATAAAAAGCCTTACCCTTCCATGCCAGTGACCTGCAGTAGCAAGCGAGAGGGACAGAGTCTCCCTCTCTCTTTCGCTTGTTGGGACACACGCATGTTCGCCCAGCCCCACCCTCCCCATGATGATCAACCATGCAGGCACACATGCCTAGCCCCCTTCACCCATCTCTGAGGCTGCTCCAGGCACCCTGGAACAGACATGCTGCCTGGCCTGTTGGGGAAGAGGCACATGTCCCCCAGCAGATTTTTTTTTGGTGTTTTCCTGCATGTGGGGCATAGAAAAATGTGGGCCATGTGAATTCTGCGCCCCTATGTCAGGAGTAAAATCTAACTTCAATACCAGTTAAATTGCTTGAAACTATAGTAAAGAACAGAATTATCAGACACATAGATGGACATGTTATGTTGAGGAAGAGTCAACATGGCTTTTGTAAAGGGAAATCGTGCAGTCTCTTAGAATTCTTTGGGGGGGTCCAACAAACATGTGGACAAGGGTAATCCAGTGGGTATTGGGTACTTGAACTTTCAGAAAGCCTTTGACAAGCTCCCTCACCAAAGGCTCTTAAGCAAAGTAAACTGTCATGGGATAAGAGGGAAAGGCCTCTCATGGATAAGTAACTGGTTAAAAGATAGGAAACAAAAGGTAGGTATAAATTATCAGTTTTCACAAGGGAGAGAGGTAAATAGTGGGATTCCCCCAGGAGGCTGTACTGGGACCAGTGCTGGTCAACATAATTATAAATGGTCTGGAAAAAAGAGTAAAACAGTGAGATGGGAAAGTTTGCAGACAATATAAAATTACTCAAGATAGTTAAGTCCAAAGCTGACTGTGAAGAGTTACAAAGGTATTTCACAAAACTGGGTGTCTGGGCAACAAAATGGCAGAGTAAATTCAATGTTGATAAATGCAAAGTAATGCATATTGGAAAATATAATCCCAACTATACATACAAAATGATGGGGTTTAAATTAGCTGTTACCACTCTTGCAGTCATTCTGGATAGTTCTCTGAAAACATCTGGTCAATGTACAGTGGCAGTCAGAAAAGCTAACAGAATGGTAGGAATCATTAGGAAAGGGATAGATAGTAAGACAGAAAATATCATATTGCCTCTATATAAATTCATGGTATGCGCACACCTTGAATACTGCATGCAATTCTGGAGAAGCGCAACAAATATCATAATGCCACTATATAAATCCATGGTACGCCCACACCTTGAATCATAGAATCATAGAATATCAGGGTTGGAAGGGACCCCTGAAGGTCATCTAGTCCAACCCCCTGCTCGAAGCAGGACCAATTCCCAGTTAAATCATCCCAGCCAGGGCTTTGTCAAGCCTGACCTTAAAAACCTCTAAGGAAGGAGATTCTACCACCTCCCTAGGTAACGCATTCCAGTGTTTCACCACCCTCTTAGTGAAAAAGTTTTTCCTAATATCCAATCTAAACCTCCCCCACTGCAACTTGAGACCATTACTCCTCGTTCTGTCATCTGCTACCATTGAGAACAGTCTAGAGCCATCCTCTTTGGAACCCCCTGTCAGGTAGTTGAAAGCAGCTATCAAATCCCCCCTCATTCTTCTCTTCTGCAGGCTAAACAATCCCAGCTCCCTCAGCCTCTCCTCATAAGTCATGTGTTCTAGACCCCTAATCATTTTTGTTGCCATTCGCTGGACCCTCTCCAATTTATCCACATCCTTCTTGTAGTGTGGGGCCCAAAACTGGACACAGTACTCCAGATGAGGCCTCACCAATGTCGAATAGAGGGGAACGATCACGTCCCTCGATCTGCTCGCTATGCCCCTACTTATACATCCCAAAATGCCATTGGCCTTCTTGGCAACAAGGGCACACTGCTGACTCATATCCAGCTTCTCGTCCACTGTCACCCCTAGGTCCTTTTCCGCAGAACTGCTGCCTAGCCATTCGGTCCCTAGTCTGTAGCGGTGCATTGGATTCTTCCATCCTAAGTGCAGGACCCTGCACTTATCCTTATTGAACCTCATCAGATTTCTTTTGGCCCAATCCTCCAATTTGTCTAGGTCCTTCTGTATCCTATCCCTCCCCTCCAGCGTATCTACCATTCCTCCCGGTTTAGTATCATCCACAAATTTGCTGAGAGTGCAATCCACACCATCCTCCAGATCATTTATGAAGATATTGAACAAAACCGGCCCCAGGACCGACCCTTGGGGCACTCCACTTGATACCGGCTGCCAACTAGACATGGAGCCATTGATCACTACCCGTTGAGCCCGACAATCTAGCCAGCTTTCTACCCACCTTATAGTGCATTCATCCAGCCCATACTTCCTTAACTTGCTGACAAGAATACTGTGGGAGACCGTGTCAAAAGCTTTGCTAAAGTCAAGAAACAATACATCCACTGCTTTCCCTTCATCCACAGAACCAGTAATCTCATCATAGAAGGCGATTAGATTAGTCAGGCATGACCTTCCCTTGGTGAATCCATGCTGGCTGTTCCTGATCACTTTCCTCTCATGCAAGTGCTTCAGGATTGATTCTTTGAGGACCTGCTCCATGATTTTTCCAGGGACTGAGGTGAGGCTGACTGGCCTGTAGTTCCCAGGATCCTCCTTCTTCCCTTTTTTAAAGATTGGCACTACATTAGCCTTTTTCCAGTCATCCGGGACTTCCCCGGTTCGCCACGAGTTTTCAAAGATAATGGCCAATGGCTCTGCAATCACAGCCGCCAATTCCTTCAGCACTCTCGGATGCAACTCATCCGGCCCCATGGACTTGTGCACGTCCAGCTTTTCTAAATAGTCCCTAATCACCTCTATCTCCACAGAGGGCTGGCCATCTCTTCCCCATTTTGTGATGCCCAGCACAGCAGTCTGGGAGCTGACCTTGTTAGTGAAAACAGAGGCAAAAAAAGCATTTTTTTTTCAAAAGAATACTGCATGCAGTTCTGGAGAAGGGCAACAAAAAGGATTAGGGGTATGGAGGATCTTCCATATGAGGAGAAATTAAAAATACTGGGACAGTTCAGTCTGGAAAAGAGATTCTTGAGGGGGGATATGATAGAGGTCTATAAAATCATGACTGGTGTAGAGAAAGTGAAATAGGAAATATGCAGTGTTGTTAGTTTCCCAGACCTGAAGATGAGCTCTGTGTAAGCTCAAAAGTTTGCCTCTCTCACCAAGAGAAAGTGGTCCAATAAAAGATATTACCTCAGTCAACTTGTCTTTTTGAAATAGGAGGGGTTATTTACCCCTTCACAAACGACAAGAATCAGAAGTTACCCAATGAAATTAATCAACAACAGGTTTAAAACAAACATAAGGAAGTATTTCTTCACACAGCTCACGGTCAACCTGTGGAACTCATTGCCAGGGGATGTTATGAAGGCCAAAATCATAACTTGGTTCAAAAAAAGAATTAGATAAGTTCATGGAGATTGGTTCATCAGTGGCTATAAGCCAAGATGGTCAGGAACAGAACCCCATTCTCTGGGTGTCCTTTGAACCTCTGACTGCCAGAAGCTGAGACTATATGACAGGGGATGGATCACTTAATAATTGCCTTGTTCTGTTCAGTTCCTATGAAGTGCCTGGCCATGGCCACTGTCTGAAGACAGGATGCTGGGCTAGATACACCATTGGTCTGATGCAGGGTAGCCATTTTTATGTTCTTAACACAGCCAGTGAATGAAGCCCCCTATCTCTTCCTGGTGTGGAGTAGTATACCTCAGCTGTCTGGATGGCTATACATGTAACCTACAGAAATACTGTGCTGTCATTATGCCAGTATGTGGTCTGATTTGATTATCCTGGCCTATCACTAATATGCAGTGCATTGTCAGCCTCGGGTCAGGCTGACCGTGCTAGATGTTCTTTGTCATTCTTATCACAAGACTGAAGTTAAAAGAAAGAGGGTAATGCTCTAAAGAATTTATTTTAGTTCTATTTGTAGGGAGTTTACCACAAACACATTTTCAGAATAAAAAAAAACTGCTCTAGGGGGCAGTTGTTTTCATTTCTTCGTGCACATCCAATATCACTTGAATCACTTCTTGAAATTACCAGAGTTTATTGTTGTGGAGAAACAAACTAAACTAGAGGTTCCTCTTTATGGCCTTGGTTAGATAAAACCCGCTCAGAGATTTACATGCATTTTATAGACTCACTGTCAAATTTAGCAAAATGCAATGCATGATATCATTCTATTAAGGCTTGCATGTCAAGGAGCCCAGTTGCTGGATTTCTGATTAGCTACTTAAATCTATTCATATGGATTTATTTTCATTTGCACCTGCTATCCTTCCGGTGCAATTCAGCGATTAAAGACACAAACGTTAATCAAGAGCATCTAAAAAATCATTAAAAAGGAAATCTTCTAAAAAGTCTTCCCAGCCTCAAATGAGCTCTAGTTCCCAAAAGCAGCCCTGCTTCATTGTCTCCCCAGGATGGGATATGTGTTCCCTCTCCCCAGTAAGGGGAAAAAAGAGCTATGTTTCTGTGGAAGGGAGGAAAAGTAGCTGTCACACCCTGTAGGAACTGGTACAGACTCAGGTCCTGGTGTGAGTTGCTGACAGCTGGGCCTTGTTAAGAAGTAGGCCTTCAGAGGAAGGGTTTGGGTGAAGAGATGGGCTTGTACTCCCTGGAAGGAACACACATTACCTGGACCAAAGGGGAGAAGACCCTGCCTCTGAGGTCAGTGCTTAATAGTGGGTAGAGTCAGAGTTTTGGTGCTTAAATTCATTTGGATTCTGGCTGTATTTGTATCATTTCCTGGAGAAAGAGGAGCATTTTGTGGTAAAATAACACTTTTCTGGGAGTTTTGTTTAAACTCTGCTTAGGCCTGCAATGATAGTGTGCCTTGTTGTTTGAAACCTGAAGTCAGCTCAACATTTCTGACCCCACAATTGGCCACAATCCCCAGCCACCCCTCTCAAAAAAGGCCTAAGAAAATATTGGATCCCCAAACCTGGGCCTTTGCCAACCAAATGGGGAATTGAATTCCAAACCAAGAGCCTCTTCTTGAGAATGTCCTCTAGCCCATTCCCCCAGAGCTGGGGTATAGTTCAATGTCCCTCCAAAAGCCACTCTTGCTCCTTGCTGCTCCCTGGCCCTTCTTCATGCCAGCTATAGCTTCTCAGTCTTCTGTTTCCTTACCACCTACGACACACCACATCAAATCTTTCACTGTAGCCACCTCCTTGTCCTTTGTAGGGAATTACCTGATTCCACTCAGGTGGGGTTCATCCTGTACTCAGGCAAGCAATCCTGTTACACTGACATACCCTTGCAAAAGGAGTTGGCAAATAGTATTCCAGAAATAAGTCCTGAACGTATTTCCAAGGTAAGTGGGAATTGTTAAAATGTAAGTGTAAGCAGGGTCTGAATGAATTCTTCCCTGACAGCTAGCTGAGAGGGGGAGAGGTTTGGGAGTCAGGAAGTTTGCTCCTGCTCTGCTTAGAGATCCAGCAGATAGAGCGGTCTGTTGCTCAAAGTTATCAACTTTGGCTGGTGTTGGGTTATAAATCACTTTGGTACTGAATGCAGGGGTGAAATGCTCTTACCAATGTTGTTGGCATTACTATATGAATACAGGGAGGCAGGATTGTGCTTAACCTGTCCCAAATGAGGGGGTCACCCTCAGCTGAAAGAACCCCGTTAAGCCAGGGGCTCGAATGCCAGAGGCCTGTGAAGGTGAGAGTGGTGGGACAGGTGTCCCATCAGGAGGTGTGGACCCTCCCCCAAGCATCCTCCCTGGACTGGTTTAACCTGTCTCCAGTTCAAAGAAAGAGCTAAACAGGCTTCATTAGGAGCCTCTTTGTTATTTTAAATGCTCAGTCAGAACTGAAATCAGTTGTGGTAGGACTGTGTTTCTGCCCAGCCTGTTAAGAGCTAAAAATTACTAAGAGACTGATGTGCAGAGGTCACAGTAGAGAGGCAGGTGGCAGTAGAAGGTGACTGACAGTTGGCTGGCAAGTGAGTGGCCAGCAGGGCAGCCCGTGGAGAGGCACTGCTAGTGGCCAGCAGGATGACTGTTGGAGAGGAGCAATCAGTGAGTGCCCAAGCAGCAGAGTGAGTAAGGTGCCTCATTACCCACCACCACCACCTCCACCCAGGTTGGGAGGTGAACTCTGCAGATGCACCTCTGAACTCTGGGTCTGCACTGACCAAGGACAGCAACTGTGAGTGGGGTGCAGAGAAGGGTTGGGCATGTTAAAGGGACTTTTGGGTTGCTGGACATAAGAACCTGAGGGGAAAAGGACACTGCCCAACTTACTTGGGGAGGGTCTTTTGCTCAGGGTTTGTTTCTCAACCCTGTTTGTGGTGGTTTCTCAAATTAATGTCGAGTTACTTCCCTCCTTTTATTAAAAGTTTCTTTTCTACAGACTCTGTGCTTGCGAGTGGGGAAGTATTGCCTCTCAGAGGTGTCCGGGGTGCTGTGTAATTTTCCCACGTTACTGGGTGGGGGCTTGAGCCAGTTTTGTGTTGTATTAATGGAAAGGAACCCCTAGATATTGAACCCAGCCCTGGTTGCTGCTGGCTCCACCTGGCAGAAGGGTTACATAAGTATTTCCTACCTTTGAAATATTTTGTATATTTACTGTAAATACATATATGATAGAAACCCATTTACCCAGATGATATGGGCAACAATATGACATGGGTCGTTTTCTTAGACAAATGAGGGTTTGGTTAGAAGGAAAACTTTTCACTGTCAGTGCTGTTAAGGCAATGCTGGAAACTAACTCTATGCTACTCACCTCGCTTACTGTGCAAAGTAACCTCATGCTACTGTATGAAAAGGACAAAGGTAGGTTTTTTTTCTATTAGGGTCTGCTTATAATCCTCACCTGTGAACAAAGTCATACATAGGATTTTCTGTGCATTTGTGGTAGTACTGATTATGCCGAAAGCAATTCTGTGTAATTTTCTGCCTGTGCATCGTGTCAAATGTCAAAATGGATGTGATTCATACAACTCAGAAAATTGGCAATAGCACATATTTGCAGGGGTTACTTATGAGATTTTTTTATGCTTCTTTCTGAAGCCTATACAGTTCCTCTGGAAATCCTTAAATGTGTTGATTGGCATTACACTGGATTTTTTCATTACATCATTCTTATTGCTGGTGCTGACTCAGAACTGGAAAGAAACTGCAAAGGTGATGTTGAGTATGGGACACAGAATATGTGGTGGGCTATTAAGTTTTCACTGGCATGAGTTTGGGATGTTGCTTGTGAGTGACTAAGCCACAGTAAGTTTACTGGGTCATTCCAAGTGAGTCCAGGTTAAAAGTTTGTATTGCATCATACCACACTGGCGATGGTCAACATTTTTTGAATAAAAAAGATTTTTTTCCCCCCAGTGAAAAGCCCTCCTACTCTGGCTGTGTGCAGCTTCCAGCAACAAGGCTGCAAACCAAGAAGCTTAGCAACCTCCCACTCATATAGCGCCAAATGTACCCATGGAACACTCTATTGAACTCAGCTGGTTTGCGTCATGGTTTCATTTGCTTCATAATATCTGCATCCTCCTTCCCCCCTAAATAAAACTATATTTTTCATATGCTCCCTAATACTAACTGCCTCCATTCTAGTCACTCAGACTCTAAACCAAAACATGTGGAAGAATCAAATTTTTATTTTATTGCTGTTTGATCAATAGTGACAGGATGTGCAGTGCTGTTATCTAAATGGCCTTGAGAAAAGAACTATGCTCAGAAACACAGGAAAATTAAGAGGTTTAGGACCCAGTGTAAGCAATGTCATGTGTAGGAAGGGCAGGGCACAGAACGTAACCTTTCCTGCTACAACAGAGGTTGCCCTACAATCAACAGGGTGGTAATGATGAAACTATTTCCCCTTCACCGTAAAGGCTGTTCCTCAGAGGACAGCCTTGGAGATAATAAACATTTTAAGTAAAGTGAGCTGATTCTTTCTCTTTAGTGGTTTCCATAATCTGTTCTGAATGTTAATCTGGAAGACGAAACATAGTGCTGGTGAGGGCAAATGTGACAATTATGCTCATACTGGAAGGGAAAAATAGAACTGAACTGCACCAGTGAGAAGGCCTCTATCTTCCTGGCAGCACCTTTTATGAAGCCTGCCCTATTACCCACAGGCCAATCCCAGTGCCTCTTAGAGGTGTTCGGATTGACCAATAGCAGCCATCCTAAAAAGTAAGGGCTATCATTGACAGCAGGCGGTACCATGCAACCTCTGGAATGTGGCCTGCCTTCCCAGTCCAGCTCAGCCCTCTGGCATCAGCTGAGGTGACTGGTACTCTATACTTGGCCACGCTTGCCAGGCCTTACACTCAGCTTGATGGCATTTCTCTGTCTGTGTGTATGTATGTAACGTGATAGCTTTTTAACACCACCTGAGATCCATTCCAAAATGTGAGGGTATGCTCTAGGCATCAATGGATAGAACCCTATTGATCTGGGGGGATATCAGAAAACCCCAGGGGGGAAAATGGGGAATACACTGAGCCCCTGTCATCTGTCTAGCAAAGCCACAGCTCAAGCACCTCTGTGATTGCAGCTGATAGCACCCATTAATGCCACCCAGCATAACAGTACCTCTATCTTCTCTCTGCCTATCCTCCCAGTAGCGTTTAACACACTGACATCTTTTTATGACTTCTCTCCCCGGGCAGAAAGAAGAGAAATAATAATGGTGGTGGAGGAGAGCAATGGTGGGAAGGAGGGAAACACGAAGTCTGAGGGAGAAGGGTGGAATGGGGACCACAGAGAAAACAGGGGGTGCACATGCAGAGCCCCTGGCATGGGGGGATGCTGGTATGGGGTAAGGGATGCACACGGAACCCCTCATAGGGGAGATTGGGGGACCCTGATATGGGGAGAAGGGATAAATGGGAGTGCATACAGAGCTGGGGATGTGGGACACACAGAGTACCTGGTAGGAGGAAAGGTAGGAATGGGCAGCCCACAGAGGGAGGGGATGGGAGGGTGACACACACAAACTTGTGAGGGACCATGGAGGATTGCAAGGAGCCCCTGGTGTGTGCAATCAGTGCAGCCTAAAGAGCAACAATGTTCTTTACTTTGGCTTCTCCTATGTTTTTCAATGTCCTTTTCTTTCTATTCTTAATCAGGGGCAGGGGTCACATGCATTCACAGAATTAAGGCCTTCACACACATTTTGCAGCATTCTCCAGAATTTAAGCTCTTATTAAATACAAGGAAGTGAAATCTTTGCTTGTGTAACTACGGTGTAGTCCATGGAGTTTTGGGGAAAAGGTTTGCAGCCTTTCTGGTTTTTCAGATAACCTTAACAAGATGAAAACATGCATGGTTATCTGCTTGAGTCTGTAGCCAGAAATACTGAAACAAAACCACCAATAGAGGTGTGATCCCTCTTTCATCTTAAAGGACCTTAAATTTTGAAACTGCATCAGCAGAGACAGTGACTGTCTGGATCCAGGAAAATGCAGATGGAGCAACAATTAGCTGAGCAGAATTACAATTTATCACCAGCACAAACATGCAGTAAAACTAGATTGAGGGACCTGATACAATGATAATTCCAGGCAACTGTCTTCTTTGGCCCCTAGACCCAGACTTGTTCTGGGCCCTCAGCTGCAGCAATCTCAAATCTCTAATCCAGTTCACACTCCTTTTGCTACACCATCCCCATCAATTTGTTCTCTTTCCCTGCCCCTTCTGGTAGCATCCCTCCTGAGTTTCAAGAGACTCATTTCCACTCCACCAGCTGTTGTGACCTGTATGAGGCGTAGGTATAACCCTAATTTAAAAAGAATAAATGTTTTTTTATTTCTACCGCATTGCTGTCCTTGTCAATATTACTCTGGGAGCCCAGTGGGGTGTCGTGCTTAGTCAGCTCTCTGCTACACAGTAGTGCTTCCTCTCTTTGATTGACAGGAAGTGTTGCATGTGGCACCAAACACATGCATTGCTGTGCAGTAGTAGGGCAGACAGAGAAGGAGCTGTAGGCTTACAATGTTGTTTTAAGTGATCACCTTTTCTCCATACAGGAATGAGCAGGAGGGCCAAATGGCTGGGACTAAGAGAGAAAAGCAGGGGGTAAGGGTAGAGCTGGTCAGGAATTTTCCAACAAAACATTTTTCTTGGGAAAATGGTGAATCTTGGAAACCAAAACTGTTCATGGGAATGGGTCGGTTTTGGTGAATCTTTCCATTTTAAAACAAAGTTGGGGAAAAAATGTTCTACAATTGTTGAATGTTTTCCTTTTCTGGTTCAAAACAACTCTTTGTTTCAAAATGTTAGTTCATTTATAGATAAGAAAAGGTTACTAATGTCATTTTTAAATGACTCAATGTTTCGACTGACCCAATCCAAACCATTTTCAGATTATCAATTAGCAAAAATTTTCAAGATTTTTGACTTTTTTGGCCTGATTCGGGATGGAGAAAAAATTAAAATATCAAAAACTCTTTCCCACTCAGTCTATAGCTGGGGCGGCTGAAAGAATAGGAAGTAGGTTTTATTACAGGCGATCACACCTGTTGGCTAGAGCCACAGTTTATATAAATTGGCATAGCTTCCTTGACCTACACAAGTTAAAGGTATAGCTCACAGGTTTTTCTCGTACATTAGTAACAACCACCTCTGTATGTGTCTATCTTCTCAAACATACACATACGTAGAGCAACGGAGAAACGAAGAATGGTCAAATGGTAAAATAAAATAAATCTCTGGAGATATTCCTGGAACTAGACCACAGAATAACCAGTTCAATCCCAGAATGTCAAATCTTGAAAAGGAATCTGGGCAGTGCATTCACTGTAAATTAGTAGTGGCCCAGATCTTCAGCTGGTGTATACGAATGTAGTGGTATTGAAATTAATGTTCCTGTAACAGGAAATTAATTCACAGTCTGAAAAAAAAGAAAGCCATTACATTTTTCTCCTATGACTAAATTAAAAGAGATTGTATTTCCAGTGTGCAATATTCTGGAAAGAGAAGGGATATTATTTGTGTGGGATTGGCCTCCAGATCAAGCAGCAGCAGCAACATCTTTATTGTTTGGCGATTTTCAGAAGCACATTCAAAGCACTACAATAACAGTACACATGCCAAAAAAACCTTAAAGCTACATGGTCAACTATGAAATTAAAACAAAACTGAAAATGTTCTTTACAATAGAGTAGGAAACAGATTTCAAACTAGATTACAGCCTCTTTGAGGGGGAGAGAACGCTTTTTCTATGAGATGCAGGGAGAGCAGCTGTCAGTCATGCAAGACTGGCAATGGGAGAGAATCTGAGAAAACCAGATTTCTAAAAGTAAAAATATGTAGCGCTTATGCAGTGTGTACTGCTCCCTGTTTTACATAGGTGGGAAACTGAAGTTGAGATGTGATTTGTCTAAGACACTATTGCCAACCCCAAGCATTCACGAATGAGGAACTAGGCACCCCAAAATTATCAGATTTTAAAGAATAATAAATTTGTGTTCCTTTTAGTTGTCTTGCGGGTTTTTGAGCCTTTAGAGTTTGTGTTTTCAAGCTTTTCTGAATAGCTATAAGGGCTAGAAACTTTTGGATTTTGTACCTGAAAGCTGAGATGCTCAGGTAATCACCTGACTCCAGAAGCTGATGCTTTAAAAAAATTAGACAATAACACAAGACTTGGCAACACTACCAAGGCCACACAACAAGTCAGTGGCAGAGCCAAGATTAGAGTTACTCATGCCCAGCACTGTACTTATTCTGATAGGTGATGCTACTTTCTTAGCAAATAGACTTTGGGGCTTGATGGCAAAAAGTTGTATTCTGCTCTTAAAACAACAAGATTTTAAAATAAAATGTCTATGACAAGTAGCAAAAATGCAAAAATATCAGAAGAGTAACATTTGTCAGTACTTTCTTGAGTGAAATGCTAACCCTGCCAACAGATTTCAAACACGTTTAAACTTGTTTATCACCTGGCTTGGCAATCCTGAAATCAGGGCAGGGCAGTAATCTACTCTGGAGAATTAGTGCTCTTAGTATTAGCCTTGGACCTATAGATATGAAGAAAATGAACACATTTATTCATTAAAGCATTTCATGCTAATAAACATGTAATTTATGCCCAATCTAGCAATCTTTATGATTGGATAACTACTACTGTAATCAGTGGGAGTTACGTATTCGTAAGGGCAGCAAGAACATGCAAATGCAACCGACCAAAAAAATCATTTTAATTCTTCTCTTTTTCTTTTCACTATCATTTTTCAATTTTAATCTTTTTAATTCTCACATGTACACACACACCCTCAAACAGAAGTTGTGGGGGCTGATGCAGAAATTTCAGGGTAAGGTTCTATGGCCCGTGTCAAAGGAGGTGAGATTAGATCACCATAATGGTCCCTTCTGACTTTAAAATGTATTTATCTTTTGAAGGATATTAAGGGTACATGAAAAATGTTAATAAATGTAATGAAAAAAGAGAGCTTTTATTTATATTTTTTCTAAATGAAAAATAACTATTCTCAACAAGAGGCAAATAAAATGAAGATGAAGCCAATCTGTAAGCCCCTCGGAAGGTAGAAACTGCCTCCCCCACTAGTCTGCTGATTACAAAATCAGACTGGTGCCTTTTTGAAGAGTAATAAAAAAACAAAAAATTGCTCTCCAAACTCTTTTGAACCATAAAAAGGTTTAGTTTGCATTCTTTGTCAGTTTTGCACACAGGTTTGGACTGATTCTTGTTTTATCTGCATCCCTGTCACCCATCTTCACATTAGTATACATCAAGTGGGGTTTTCAAAAGCACATGCCTTACCCTGCTTCTATTAAAGTTGTTGGCAAAACTCCCAGTGACTGCAATGGCAGCAGAGTTAGGCCAATACTGAGCACTTTGAAAATCCCACCCAAAACAATAAAATCTAGTGTGAGTTCACAGAAAAAACAGCAGGAAATGGAGAAGCAGCTCTCAGTTGCTCAAGTTCCTTTAAGAGCAAAGTGCTGTAATGGTACCATTGTAAGAACTTGTTGTAGGTATTATGTAAAGGTTTGCATTCCTTAAGGAGCTGAGGGTGAGGGAGAGCAGTGTCATGGATTCAACATATTGGTGAGCAGAGCTGGGCTGGGTTTGGGTTTTGCCCTTTCACCTGGTAAAGCAAGGGCTGCTCTGGCTTACATACCCTCTCAATGGCACTGCAGCTTAGTTAGTATGTCCAAACTGTGCATGTTTAGTTATTTTCATCTCTCTTCAAGCATCAGCCCTTTAATAACTATTGTAAGTGCTCTTCTTCAAATTCCTTCCCTTAAGCTGATGCCTTTTTGGGACAGAGATACATTACCTACATTACTCTCACAGCCCCAGAGAATGTTGCAGACATGCATGCCACTCAAGTGTCTGTCATTTTAGTCCCCAGACTACTTACATTCCATGCAGATTTGGTGTCCCCCTCACTTTTTCATTGTTGAAAACCATTTACCTCAGAAACATGTTATGGAGAGTTATTTACACTAAAGAAATGGATCCCAAGTAGTCTAAAGTTCCCTGCATGGATAATTTGTCCCTAATTGTGGGGCTTCATCACACCTAGTGGCTGTCATTTGTGTCTCAGCACGTTGAAAGATAAGCAGACATGTTCCCCTTGGGTGATCCCTGTGAGATGTAGATCCCTGTGAGAACTATACACCACTTAAGTAGTATTTAAGTGGTGCATTGGACTCATGCTGGTCCTTTGCACTGGGTTACCTACTGTGAAGATGACAGTAATACTTCACTAGAGACAATAATATACAGCACCTAAGAACCTTGCCCTATCTTTTTCAGGTCCTATAGCCAAAGCAGTATGTAAAAAGTAGAATTTCATCTTGTTTGCACATCCTGTTCCAGTTGCTTTCATGGCAGTCTTTTTTTAAGCAGAAATTAGCTTGAATACATCTACCTCTGAAGAAGAGAATGCAATGGGGAACTATTCTCGTGGCAGAGTTTAGCAGGTGTTGCACTTGCCAATAAGAAACAAAGATGGTTTGTACCAGGAGGTTCAGACAATGGGCAGAAGATGATACATACGTAAAGACTGTTTATTTTATAGCCTTGGCAAAGCCAGTCCCATCATCAGAAACAGTACATCCCCGTGAGTTCCTGTGAGATTGATAAGGAAGACAGCTGTTCTTTTAGTTCCTTTAGCACTGTGTTATTCCTTAAAAAGGGTTTCAGGAGCCAGGACAGAGAGATCCTGGAGTGACAGGATACTTGGTTTTGTGGGGTAACTCTTTTTGGCCACACATGACTTACTCAGGATGGGTGCACAACACCAGTTGTACAGCGAGAGTAATTTTTATAGCACTCATTATAAAGGATTATGTGATTATTCTCTGTGTGGCTGTACTTGGTGTGTTTTTTTGGGATACTGAAGGAAGTTGTGTCCAGTAGGCTGCGTTGCAGCCTGGCACTGTGTGCAATGCTTCATTTTCTATCACACTCAGAAAAAGTTTGTCTTTGAAGTCTACAGGCTTGGATTTTTGCCAGGCTTTGCACTGAAGAACAGAACCTGAGTCTGAACATCTCTCTTTTCTCAGCCCCCTAATGCCTTCCCATTGTTTGAAACGTTTTCTAGCTAGAGAGAAGACTGGAATATGCAAGATAGCACTGCCATACTCAGGATTGACTCTCAGACTTCTGAGGGTGAGAGACTTGGGAACTTGTCTCCGAGCCCTTCTCTCCTCTCCCTGTCCCCATCCCGGCAATTGCCCCATCTCCTTCCTTCCTTCTGGTCTTGTCCCCTTCATCCCTTCACACACAAAATATGCTTCCAATCTCCTTAGCTCTCAACAAACCCATTCACTCACCACTGGAGTACAACTGTGGGCTGGACTAGCTGTGACATTCTACTCTCCGTGTCACTGGAGCAGAGAGCAGGTCTCTTGGCTTGACATGCCCCATTTGCAGCCTTCTGTGATGTGCTTCATAAGACTGTTGTGGAGACCTTCTGCATAGGGTGGTGTGCAAACGCAACTCATGAGCTCCCTGCACTGCCCCTTTAGTGGTGTGAACGTGTGATAATCCTCAGCATCACAAGTAAATTCCACTATATAAATACATGGTCTGATTTTCAGAAGATCTGAGCACCCATATCTCCCATTGACGTCTGATAAGAAGACTAATCTTTTACATGAGTGAAAAGCTAAACACAGGTTTTGCTTTAGATACTGAAATGTGTATGATTTTATATTTACCCTAGTATCAGAGGGGTAGCTATGTTAGTCTGTATCCACAAAAACAACGAGGAGTCCGGTGGCACCTTAAAGACTAACAGATTTATTTGGGCATACATTTTCGTGGGTAAAAAACCCCACTTCTTCAGATGCATCTAGAAGTGGGGGTTTTTACCCATGAAAGCTTATGCCCAAATAAATCTGTTAGTCTTTAAGGTGCCACCAGACTCCTCATTATTTACACTAGTAATAACTCTGGGATTATATTTAAACTGGTATTGTATTATAATAGTGGATTTGCCCTGCAGTTTCATTTTCCCACAGATTTTATTTTCAAAGTCTTACATTAGCCTTTTACATAGTTTAGAACTATGCCCTGGATTCATACCAGTGACAGAGAGGTTAAAGACTCCATCATTCACTACTAATTCCCTGACCCATCCACTCCTCCAGTTTTGCAGAACTGGAAATTAAAAAAAATACATTGTCCAAGTTCTTTTTCATCTTGGTGCTAGCCGCTTTTTTGAACAATTTAATGGCTTATGTTTTGCATCTCTGTACATTTCCAACAGTAAAATTACTGGAGCATCATAAGGAAAAGCAATAGAGAGACTTTTGGAGGGACAGGCTTTGAAAGTATAGCATTCACCTTTCTGAAAATAATACAGGTGCTTGAGACTGACTCAGAAATTAAAGCAGGCTCCAAGCCCAAAGAAACTTCCCATCCTGATCTTTGTCTATCCGATATCTTCACATGGCATGTCTCCATTTTTTTTTTCATACTGACTGCAAAATGTGCTGAAATACAAAACTTAGTGCAACTTCAGTGAAACTATGCAAAAGGACAAGTCAGCACAGAGGACAAAAGGAAGTACAGTGCTCAGCTTTTAGTTAAAGCTATTAAGCCTGTGGATATTTGTGCTCCCATCAAGCTCATTAAATCACGCAGAAATGCATCATTTCCCACCCCCCACCCTCTTTCTTTTAGGACTCCCTCAAATGTTTCTGATGTACTCTCACCTCTTAAAAACATGCCTCTCCATATGATAAAATGCTGGACAATGGCCTCTAATACCACACATGGGAATGAGGAATACAGCAAATGTTGTTAGAGCAGGAAGTCACACAGGATGCAAAATAAAATATTTACACAATATTTGATTTATATTAGTAACTAATATTAAAAAAATAGGGGACCCTATTATGTTGCAACTAGGTTCGAGGGCAGTTTGGATCCACAATCTGGGATACCCCATGCTGGGAAGAAATAAGCGCAAACAACAACAAAAATTCATAAGAACACTTTCA
Source organism: Caretta caretta (assembly GCF_965140235.1). Lineage (NCBI taxonomy): Eukaryota > Metazoa > Chordata > Testudines > Cheloniidae > Caretta > Caretta caretta. The sequence goes on along the minus strand of NC_134210.1, from coordinate 44,140,308 downwards.
AATGTTTACATGTATTTGCTTCAGGTGTGTTCATGCCCTGTTTGTAGTCATTTCCCATGAATGTTCTAGAAAACAAACATATTTGCAGGAATATTCACAGAAACCCTGAATTTTAAGTCACTATTGCAGGATTGTCAGGGAGAGTGAATTCCAGATTCATGATCATGAGTACTTGCCCTGGAAACTGGACAAAAGATTATTATCATTCCATCAAAGAACAAAACAAAAGAGCCAGGCAATGATGAGATTACTGGTTCTGTGGATGAAGGGAAAGCAATGGATGTATTGTTTCTTGACTTTAGCAAAGCTTTTGACACGGTCTCCCACAGTATTCTTGTCAGCAAGTTAAGGAAGTATGGGCTGGATGAATGCACTACAAGGTGGGTAGAAAGCTGGCTAGATTGTCGGGCTCAACGGGTAGTGATCAATGGCTCCATGTCTGGTTGGCAGCCGGTATCAAGTGGAGTGCCCCAAGGGTCGGTCCTGGGGCCGGTTTTGTTCAATATCTTCATAAATGATCTGGAGGATGGTGTGGATTGCACTCTCAGCAAATTTGCGGATGATACTAAACTGGGAGGAGTGGTAGATACGCTGGAGGGGAGGGATAGGATACAGAAGGACCTAGACAAATTGGAGGATTGGGCCAAAAGAAATCTGATGAGGTTCAATAAGGATAAGTGCAGGGTCCTGCACTTAGGACGGAAGAACCCAATGCACAGCTACAGACTAGGGACCGAATGGCTAGGCAGCAGTTCTGCGGAAAAGGACCTAGGGGTGACAGTGGACGAGAAGCTGGATATGAGTCAGCAGTGTGCCCTTGTTGCCAAGAAGGCCAATGGCATTTTGGGATGTATAAGTAGGGGCATAGCGAGCAGATCGAGGGACGTGATCGTTCCCCTCTATTCGACATTGGTGAGGCCTCATCTGGAGTACTGTGTCCAGTTTTGGGCCCCACACTTCAAGAAGGATGTGGATAAATTGGAGAGAGTCCAGCGAAGGGCAACAAAAATGATTAGGGGTCTGGAACATATGAGTTATGAGGAGAGGCTGAGGGAGCTGGGATTGTTTAGCCTGCAGAAGAGAAGAATGAGGGGGGATTTGATAGCTGTTTTCAACTACCTGAAAGGGGGTTCCAAAGAGGATGGCTCTAGACTGTTCTCAATGGTATCAGAAGACAGAACGAGGAGTAATGGTCTCAAGTTACAGTGGGGGAGGTTTAGATTGGATATTAGGAAAAACTTTTTCACTATGAGGGTGGTGAAACACTGGAATGCGTTACCTAGGGAGGTGGTAGAATCTCCTTCCTTAGAGGTTTTTAAGGTCAGGCTTGACAAAGCCCTGGCTGGGATGATTTAACTGGGAATTGGTCCTGCTTTGAGCAGGGGGTTGGACTAGATGACCTTCTGGGGTCCCTTCCAACCCTTATATTCTATGATTCTATGATTCTATGAAAACCTACCATGTGACCTTCATGTTCAATCAAAACAGCTTGAATGTTTAATTGCAAGTATCAAATACTTACAGTCATAAAGTCTAAGGCCTGAAAGGACCACTAGATAATTTAGTCTAACCTCCTGTATATCACAGGCTACCAACATCACCAGCATCCGCACTCCAAACCCAATAACTGAAATGAGATCAAAGTATTATAGCCCACAGGAGATTAGACTGTCATGTGCCATAGGCAGAAAATTGGGAGGACCAAGGTGCACCAATTCTCAAGGCCCACACAATGGCAGGGAGATGATTGTGTGAGATACACCTTGATAATCCTGGCAGGTGATCCATGCCCCCACACCGCAGAGGAAAGCATCACCTCCCTCCCGCAGTCACTGCCAATATGACCAGGGAGAAAATTCCTTCCCAACCCCACATATGGTGTTCAGTGAAAACCTGAGCATGTGAACAAGACCAGAGAGCCAAGTACCTGACAAAGAGAATGCTCAGTGCCACCTCAGAATCCTGATCCACCCTGCCCAAGGTGCCATCTCCAGCAAGGGCCACCCCTAATGTTTCAGAGGAAGGAGATAAAAAATAAACCAAAATATACAAATCCCTTCCTTAGTCCTGCCGGTGACCTGTTGAAACCCTGAAGCATAAGCTTCAGGAACATAAGATATAAATCAAAAGTGAGCCCCAGGACTGTGGGGCCCTGCCTCTTACTATCACAAACAACCCCATCATACAATTTGCACTCATAAATTTGTCCATCTCTCTCAAAACTAATTAAGTTGTTTGCCCCCACAACTCATATTAGGAGGCTGTTCTAAAACTTCATCCCTTTGATGGTTAGAAACCTTCTAATTTCCAACTTGAATTTATTCATGGCCAGTTAATATCCATTTGTTCTTGTGCCAACACTGTCCTTTAGCTTAAATAGCTCTTCATCCTCCCTGGTATTTACCTCCCTATTGCATTTATAGAGAGCAATCATATTCCCTCTCAGCCTTCTTTTTGCTAGACTAAACAAGCCAAGCTCTTCCACTCTCCTCTTATAAGACACATGAAGCAATCCACACAGAAAATAGTTCAGGAACAGGCCATAGGCTGAAATAACACTAATTTCACATAAAACATTCATTAACATTTTTTGAACAATGAACACACGTGTGGGAATTGTGATCTATCCACAGACAACACACAACTGGGAAAGTGCTACATTCAGCAAATAAATTGATTGTTGAGAATAGTTCACTGATCACTTTTACCACCTTCTTAAGTGGGTTGCAGGCACAGCAGTGTGGTGAATGGAATACTATGAGCAGGTGGTAACTATGGAAAGTGGTTCCTCAGCCTTTTGAGACAACTGTAGCAGTTCACCAAACAAAGGGATTGATGCAAAGCCTGTTGAAATTAATGTGAAGCTTTCCATTAGTTTCAATAAGTTTGGGTCAGGCATCAGCTATAGTAGCTATTCAATTTCTTGCCCCCTTCCTTTTGCAGCCAGAACCAGCTGGCAGCCCTACCTTCAAGGTGAACTCCACATCTAGTCTCTGCATTGGGCCATGATGTGTTACCAGGAAGGCATTGACTGACTTCATACACATGTGTTTGCTATAACCCACAGTGGAGATCTAAACGCTCTAAATCCTGGAGCATATTAGACTCTGCATGGGTGAGGTTGGGAGAAGTCTTGAGTTCCATTCTGGATTGGCATGAACACATTTCAATGAGAGCTTGGCAGCTTCAGTTTGGAGATACTTAGCACAGAGATGTTATGTTGATTTTATCACGGTGGTGGTGGTGGTGGTGGGAATGGGGTTTGTAGTGGCAACCCCAACCAGAGGAGAAGAAAGGTAGACACCAGTGACAACAGCTTGAAATACCGATACTAATATAGGTACAAGTGGCCAGTAGTCACTGATCTATGGGGGAAATGGAGATAAAACTACTGCACAGCTATAAATTCTTGAATCTCCAGAGCACTGTAATTTTTTTATTGCAGAGGACAGATGAAAATTCTTGTGAGAAATTGCTTCTCTTCCATAAAGCAAAGTGAATTATATCAGGTTTCATTTTCTGTATTCATATTCAGACCTTGGAGAGAGAAGGTCTAAGAGCCAGGCAAGGCCTGAAACTGCACAGGCCCAAATCCTTGCCAGCTCGCACGAGATCCTAAATTGGCTTTCTGTTCTCTAGACTTGCTAAAGTGTGCCAGTTCCAGTAGGAAAATGCTTGAAAACAATTCTACAGTCCTTTTCTACCGTCCTTTTAAATTGCTTTTCAGCTGATGTCTTTTGAAGTGGAATCTCACCCTGATAATTATTCTTTACCTGGTTTATGTTCAAAAGTGAAGAGCTGGAATATTGAAGAGCCCAGAACTGAACTCAGCTAACATTCCATGCAAGGGCGAAGAGGATGGAAATGAGTTATTTTTAAGATGCCTAACTTTGAATAAGTAGAAATGTGTGAAGTGTTGAACTTTTAACCATCTCTGAGACTGAAGAATGTGGACCTCCTTCAATGACTGCACCTCACAAAACACAAAAAGCTGTCACATGGTCTAATGCTACCTTAAAAACTGAACAGATGCTCCCAAAACTCCCATTAGGTCTTTGTTATATTTATATGGCCTTGCTTTATATTTGCTAATCTTAGGTAAGATTCTGCCCTCAGTTACACACATGAAGTCAGTGGGAGTTTTTGCACATATGCCAGGACAGAATTTGATCCTTGTCCTTAATACAAAGTGTTCATTTAAAAAAACAGTTGAACGACTGCCCAGTGCATACTTGAACTCTGCCTGATAATTGTAGCTTTTCTTTTGATATGTTCCTGTTTCATAACATCTGCATACTGATAAAGTCACTACCACTTAATGGAAAGGAGAGAGTGACATTAACATTACCAATTAAAAGATGTCAACAGCATCCATTACTCAAAATTATGTTACTCTTAACCACCATTTCTTTCTGAGAGTTGACTGCTAGCCCAGTAACAGGAAGGGATTGGCCTTTTCTGGTGCCAATGTCAAGGTTATTGCATGGATCAACTAACAAGAGGTAATTGCTACTTCTGCAACATTCTTGACACTCTCTAATCCACTGTCTGGGAATTTGAGACCTAAACTCAGGTCTATCACATGGCAGTGCACTGTGCAGCTGTCACAAAATCAGCCTAAACTACAAATGGTAAAATTCTATTTTTAAACTAAAAATCCAAACACCCTCCTTTCTTAGCATGGACATTTTTAGAACCAAATTGAGTCTAGTACTGACCATCATTTCAAACTGCATAGGCCACATTTTTCACCTCAGACATGCGGGAATGCATTGCTGCATGTCTTGACAAAGTCAGTTACTCTGCCTCTGTTGTCTGCATCTAATCATCAGAGTTGGATTTGACCCACTATTCCATTCAACTTCTTTTTCTTAGCAGCAATTGAATTTTATTTGTGTTGGCTTAATTAACACGCAACACGGTACCTTAAATGTTATCAAAGCAATGAACATTTCAATAGAGCAACCAAGATTTTCAATAATGGATGCCTAAAGTTGGGCTCCTAAGTCCATATTTTGGTGCTAAATAACTTCTGAGCTCCCAGTAGTTCCATTGACTTCACTCAGCAGCTGTCAGCATAGACTTAGCAGAGGCCCAAGAAACCATTTCCTCTTCTTCTCTAGCAACCTCAGACCAACAGGTAAGCAGCACTGTTTGCAACAGGGTCACGACCATGGCAATGAAAATGAACTTCTTCAGTGCATTCCCCAAGATGCCTTAGCTTGTGGAACTCTGTGATGCTTTAATTGCAATGCACAGTTACTCTCCCTCATCAGAAAGATCAACTAAGGCAGAAAGAGCTGGCTACATCAACACAGCAGTAGCTCGATGGAGCACAGTGTTTGAGCTATGCATAATGCTTCTGAGACCACAAGAGTAACATGGTGGAAGAATTTGCTACAACCTTCTACCAGTGGTGTATGTGCATTTCCTCAGCATTAGTCCTCTTCCTTCTCCATATGCCTGTCTACACTTGCATGCATACTCTGGTGGCTGACCATATACATGCTCACACATGTTCCCCATATCCATGCCAAGTGTCCACATCTGCTGTGGTAGAGTTGGGTATAACACTTTGTACACACATATACCCATATCCACACTGCCTCTTTTCTTTCATGACATTAGCACTACCATTTCAGGGGCAGTATCCCAGGGTTCTGTGCAGCAGAGGAGACAGGAATAACCTTGATGTTCGATGCTGGTACTGTCCCCTGCCTTCACACATTTGCTGATTGCAGGTCCTCCTCGCCTTTCCCTCTGGCCAAACTGAGTGGAAGACATGGAGCAACCGGATGATTATCTGCAGGACAATTGCTTATGTTGTGGAAGAGATGATTGACAAGGTGCAGGATGGAATCTTGACAGAACTTTCTGACACACCAAAGATGGCTGACCTTGAGGGTGAATGACAATCCATTAGGGTCCCCTGGAACAGATATGGTGACTGCTGGTATTGCTGCTGTATACGCGGGGTGGACCGTTGTTTCAGGTCCAGGAGAAACGGCATGATGGGTGGGACCACATTGTTTTGGAAACCTGGGATGACCCAAAGTGGCTTCATAACTTCCAAATGAGGAAACAGACCTTCCTGGAGCTGTGTCAGGAGCCTGCACCACACCTCCAGCTCAGACCACTCGATTTGAGAAAGCCATGCCGGTACAGAAGCAGGTGGTTATTGCCTTGTGGAAGCTAGCAACACAAGACAGCTATTGGTCAGAATAAAATCATTTTGGGATTGGAAAGTCCACTGCTGGGATTGGGGTTGTTTAGGTTTGCGAGGCAGTTAACAATGTTATCTATCAATAGGTGGTTGCCATAAGCAAAGTTCCAGTACTAAACACCGGATCTGAGAAGATTGGATTTCTGAACTGAACAGTTCCCATCAATGGCACCCCATCCCAATACTCTGCCCACCCAAAAGAGGCAAGTGAGCATGTGACCTGGAAAGGTTACTATTCACTTGTTCTGCAAGGCTTGGTGGACCACAGAGGCAGATTCATGAATACTAACATGGGAAACAGTGGAAAGGTTCATGACACCATGACGCTGAGAAGGTTGGGATTGTCCTTGACAATACCCCAAAATATACATTCCAGTAGAAAAATAATGAAGCTAAAGTGTTGTGAGATGATGTAGTGAATCGCTGACCTTTTTCTGTACTCTTGCTGTACCAGCCTGCCCAAACACTCTTCATTGTTTCCCTACTTATCTTGCTGTCAAAACTGAAGATTACAAGCAAATATATTAATATGTACACACACACCCCTGCATAATAAGACCCAAATCCGGGACCCAACATACATCTTGGATAGTGGGCTGAGTCCTGTGTATAACAAAGGTATAACAAGATCCAATGGCTGGAAGTTGAAGGTAGACAAAATCAGACTGAAGATAAGGTGCAAACCTTAGAACAGCTTACCAGGGTTCTGGTGGATTCTCCATCTCTGGCAATTTTTTAAAATCAAGATTGAATGTTTTTCCTAAATAGACCTAGTTCAAAAAAGAATTAATTCAGGGAAGTTCTCTGGCGTCTGTTATGCAGATTAGATTATCACAATGGTCCCTTCTGGTTTTACAGTCTATGAATCTATACCCTCAGTGGGAGTTTTAGGCAGAGGAATTCTCTCCCTCAGGCTATGGAGTGCCAGGGAGTCACTCTGGGAGGCTACCTCATGCCCATGACCTTTACCTACTCTAGCCAGGGGAGGAAGACTGGGAAATCTGCATCAGTTAGATCAGTGGTTTTCAACCTTTTTTTCATTTGTGGACCCATAACCAAATTTCGAATGGAGATGCAGACCCTTTTGGTAATCTTAGACATAGTCTGCAGATCCCCACGGACCACAGGTTGAAAACTACTGAGCTAGATCCTTTGCCTTCACCCCTGCCCTTGCCTGCTGTTGAAAGAGTCTTTGCAGAGCAAAGCTCTATGACAACAGGGGGTGCACTCCCCCAGTTCAGCCCCTCCTCTCAGTTGTGCCCCCTCCCAACCATTGCACAGTCAGAACCTCACCTATGAGCTGCTAGAAAACACTCTGTGGCTGCAGAAATGGGCCCAGATTTTATGCATATAGTACAGGAAAAATGAAAGGCAGAGAGGAGTGCTCTGCTTGCTCCCTCTCATTTAGCAGAGTGCTTTTTGAATGGGTGGGATAATGATCCAGGAGAGTGACATAATTCTGCACAGATGTAGCCATATTGATCTGTATGCATCCAACATCCGTTCAACATTCATTAATACAACTGGGTACAGAAAGTTTTCAGGGAAAATAGACGTAGAAAGAACAATGTGCGCTACCGACTTAGAGTAGGAGGGAAATTCATTAAACTATTTTTGTGCAGCTCAGTTAAAACCTACTCAGTGACATATTAAAAAGGCTGCTTTCAAAGGCCCTGCCTCTCTCCCTACTTCATCTGTCAGCAGCACAATTGCTGCCGTGACAGAGCGGTTTTGCCCCCCTCTGCTGCAGAGTATCAGCACACGATCTCTATTATTGGAGGGTAAACAATAAAACCTATTTCTGTTGCTGGCTGGGTCTGCATTTCTTTGCTGTAACTCAAGCAGATTCATATTTCCCACTGTAAAGGGGAAGTAGCTACATTCCTGTTAATGTGCAAACATAAATAGCAGCTTGAACTAAAAGACACATGCTAGTATGTGAGAGCTTACATTTGGCCAGCTCTGCCTTTTTCAGTGGTATGATGTGGAAGAGTAGGGGATAAACGAGGCATAAGAAGATGGATCTCCAGGTGAATCCACTAGTTTTTCCTTTTGGAGATATGGATGAATATGGAGACTGAACACACAATTCTTCTCTCACGCCAGTGTAACGCAATTGACTCCAATGGAATTACTCCCAAATTATACCAATGTAAGTGGGAAGAGAATCAGAGCCTGAATTAGCTCGGAATTCCATCTGTGTTGACTCTATGATGTAAGACATGAAGGAGATTTGTGTCACAGTGGTCACCTCTTCTGCATCCCCATAAACTTTTAAGAGGTTGTGCTTGTTTGTCTCTTGCTTCAGGATGAAAAGAACTTGTCTTCTCTTGTTATGGAAATGGTTAGAATCTGAAATGCTGGATTTGCACATGTTAATGAAAATATGCAGGTGGAGAGCTGATCTCTGTTTGGATGAACTATTCTCAATAATATATATGTCATGTAAAGAATGCATGATGATATGATATTAAGACTTATAGGCATTCATGTAGGAACACATTCATGAGCATAAAATCTTTATTCCAATGTACACCATCATGCATTCTCTAAACAGCTAATAGGAAATACACAAGCAAATCTGGGGGCCTCATGGTATTGATATATCCAGTTCCTATTTAGTTTTAATCCAACCGTTGAGTTCCATCTCTACACAGATTTTGGTGTCTGTCTCCTCTGCTACTGCCATTCACTTGGACTGTAGCTGGGGAAACTGGAGCCTATGGCAAGGATCCTAGTGAGCCAATGGTACCAATATGCTTTACAAACTGGTAAGTACAGATAGTATTTGGGGGCAATCATCACTGATGAAGGATCCAAAGCAGAAAGTCAGACAAGAACTGCGCAAACAACAGCAGCAGTGGCAAAGCTAAAGCGAATTTGGAGGAATAAGAACATCTTCCTGGAATCCAAACTGAAACTGCTGCATGCATTGGTCATCTCCATTTTTCTGTATGCGTGCGAGACATGGACCCTTACAGCAGAACATGAAAGGAAAATACAGGTAGTAGAGATGAGATGCTTCTGTAAAATCCTGGGCATCTTCTACTTCAACCATGTCACTAATGAAGAGGTCCGCAGCATCATCACCCAATGCGCTGGGTCATATGAAGACCTCCGGATGACCGTGAAGAAGCGCAAGCTGAAATGGTACAGCCACATAACAAGATCATCTGGCCTATCCAAGATCATCCTCCAAGGGACAGTACAGGGGAAGAGAAGAAGAGATAGATGGATTGACAACATAAAACAGTGGACAGGAATGGACTTTGCGGAGACTCAAGCACTGATATACAATCGTCAGGGGTGGAGACAATTGGTTGATTGCTCATCAATGATGTCAAGTATCAGAGGGGTAGCCGGGTTAGTCTGGATCTGTAAAAGTGGCAAAGAGTCCTGTGACACCTTATAGACTAACAGATGTATTGGAGCATAAGCTTTCGTGGGTGAATGATGGTTCTCCAGTGACCAATGCGGTTATGGGAGAGATGATGATGATGATGATGAAGTACAGACAGATAAGGGACCTGGAGAGTTTGCCTCTTGACTCCACCATTCTCTCTCACATGATGAGAGCATAAATAAGCTGCCACAACAACATGATTTATCAAAAAGGATACAGCATGACTAAATAAATCAGAGCTGGATTAAAACCAGGGGGAACCAACATTTGACTGCAACATACAATCCAAGCAACCCACAATCACATACAATGGAAGAAACTAGACTAGGAACAGGAAAACTCTTTGCTGAGAGTATGTCATTTGCTATATATGTGAAGAAGGTGAAAATTCTGGTGCTATAGACCATGATGTACATTCCTTTCCACCCTCCCAAGAATTTACTTTGGATAGTTAGCAATTCCAATTCCCAGATGTCATGAGAGACTGGTAATCCCTCAAGTAGATTGGACAGATACTATTTTAAATTTAAAATGCAAAGAGGAAATCTTGTTCTAGAAAGAAAGGAAGGAAGGAAGGAAGGCAGGCTTTTTAGGGAAGTAGATGTGGGAAGTGTGTAGCATCATACATCTATGGTGCTGTATTAATAAATTATAATAATCCTGCATTACTTATCTAATATTTATAATTATACTGAAATAAGTAATTTTTAATCTGCTACTGTTATTGAGTATAGATGTTTTTCAGAGGTACTGAACAACAGGGAAAAGCCTGTGGGAGAAGGGAGAGGAAAGTAGTTAGTAGATTTGGTGACCAATATAACAATGCATCTGGTATGTGAATGTGCTCTGAGTTCTGCTTGATCTTCTTAATGCAATGTAATCCTTAATTATCTGTCTTGACACCTATCAGAACACACACATATACCCGCTCCCTGGGCATGTCTCTGTCTTGCCCTCTTAATCCTTTTATCCAGAGTGTGACTCTGTTAGCTCTGCCACTGGGAATGATTCACAGATGTAGCGTCTCTCAGTGCTGCCACATCTCTGACATGTAATCATCATAATCTCTCTCCCATTGTGATTAAGGTCTGGAACTGGTATAATCCCTTCCTGTTGACATCCAGCAAAGTCCACGCATGTTTTTAATCTATGGCATAATTTGTCAGCCTCAGGGAATTACATTTTATGTTAATTTCTACCCTGCCACTTAATTTAACAGGTCATTGATGCTCTTACTGTAAATGGGTATCTGAATAACTGGTACTGTATTTAGTGAGGGCCAAATTGTAGTATTTAGATGCTATCCAGAGTAAGAGGAAGGGGAGATGGTACCGCCGGATGGGGAACTCAGGCAGGAATTGTGCTTCAGGGAGAAGCATTCATTTCCTGAGCACTCCAATGTGGCCAGACAGCACCATAGGGCAGTGCAACGAGGGCCAGGGCCAGGACCCTGCTTCCTTCACTCTCACCACCTTTAGAGTAATGTGTCCCTTAAGGGAATACTGATGGAGCAGTCCCTATACTCCCCCAAACACAGAGACCACAACCGTGTCAGAACCTGATGTGAGCCGTGCATGGGAGGGAGCTGCTTGTGTGCTCCCTGCCCACCCTTGGAAGAATCTATCAGAACCAGGCCCTGATTCTTTCCCACCTCTGGGATTCCTGACATCATTAGTAAAAATGAACATGGTTACAGGGAAGGGAAAAGAAACCAAGAAGTCGTCTTCTTTATATGACCTGACTCAGGAAGTGTAAGAAACGGGTGAGGGGAAGATAGGGAGGTTGACACTAAAATCTCTACAGCATCTCTGCAGCATTTCCTTTAGAGGGAAAACCTAGGACAGGTATTCCCAAAATATCCTCTTTTTGAGCCTTTAAATACTAATTACCCTCCTTATGCAGGCCTTACAGCTATTTACTGAAATATTTAAAACATTGGGCCATATTTAGCAAAACTGGTACAGGGAGGAGTAAAGTACTCTTGGGATCCAGCTATATCCATTATGCCAGAGGGAAAAATAATCCCTCTTTAGAGCAGCCCAAATTAATGTAATCCTTGTTTCTCCTTTCCCCCTACCATGAATGATTATTTATCACCATGTTGTGTCTCTCCCTGATTATTACATGAGTGGCACTTTCTTCTGATACCAAAACAAACACAACAGAAAGAAAAGGTAGAAAAGGAGGTCAGAGAAGTGGGAGTCCTGGTTATGAATCTAGTAGAGTCCTCTCTTTATTACCAGCATTGGCTTAACTCCATTGAAGTCACTGGGAGTTTTAATGTGAGCAGAGTTAGACCAATGCTGAGTCATTGCTTTCAATGCGACCAGCTATGTCAATAATGACCATGTTTGAAAATCCCTCCCTTTATGTCAGCTTTATCACACATTGAACCTACTATTAGCTACAGCCCCTTCTAGCTCATACACTCAGTATGTGGCTAACAGCGCATTCTCATTTTCCAGACTATAAGAGAGACACTGGTGGCCGTTAAAAAGTCAACATTTGCCAAGAGTTATTTCAAAGAGGTATATGAGATATCAGTGTTCCCTCTATGGTTAAAACATTACTCTGTGTGTGTATATATAGTGATGTTTTCATGGCACACATGCTAAAGCTGTATTTTAAGAGGTAGGCTTCTGTTTATTGTGGAAAATTGAAAAATTCCCATTATTTTAACTATTTACGTTCTACAACACTTTGGAGACCCACCAAGCCCCCTTCCCCTCCAGAGCTCCTAACCCACAGTTTGGAAAATGATGACCTCAGGAATACCATGAAAACTATGATGAAGTTTTTTACAAGGAAAGATGAAAAAGAGCTAAATATGTCTATGAATGTTTGAAAGGTGTAAACACTAAGGAGGGAGAGGAATTATTTAGCATAATTATTCAGCAATCTGTAACTAATGTGATGAAATCAGAAAGGGAACATTTAGACTGAATGTCAGGAAAAATGTTCTGACAGCGAGATCTACTGTACTGTCAAATAATCTCCCAACAGATGTAGTAGAAGCCTCTGTTGCAGTGACATTTATTATTGCTATTTTTAAGTGTCACAATGTGGGCTAGAATGGACAAAACACAAATAATTGTAAAAGAGGGAACTGTATTTCATTTGCAGGGGGATGGACTAGATGACCATTTTTTGTTATTAATCCCAGGACCCAAAAGTTTTCTAGGGGTATGTAGGGAGTGAGGGTGACTTCCCTCCGAACCAGAGGGTAAAGAGCCACCCTCTCATCCTGAGTGGGCAGGGCCAAGACCAAGTTTACTCCAATCCCCGGAAGGGGAGGGGTGGAACAGGAAGTACAAAGGGTGGGGCCCCTTGCCAAGTGAGAGCAGCACCAGGGTGGGAGACAGAAACAGGCTGCTGGCTGTTCCCTCCAGACCCTGCTGCCGACCCAGGGGAGGCCCTGGGCCAGGAGAAACCTGACCTGGAGGAAGGACTGGGGCTACCAGGACTGCCAGCCGCTGAGTACCCGGAAGACCTGGAGGGGCCAGGCTGTAACCCAGGCCAGCGTGAGCCTGACACAGAGGGGGAGCTGGAACTGCCAGCAGCTGAATACCCGGATGAGCTGGAGGGACCAGAGAGGCCCGCTTGAGAAACCGGGTAGAAAGTAGCCCAGGGGCGAAACTGCACAGTGTGGTGGGTGTATTTGGTCAGTGGGGCGCGGATGGTTCCCCGCTGACCCAGCGGCGGGACCCTCTCCTCCCGCCACTGTCAGGGCCCTGGGCTGGAATGCAGTGGAGTTGGGTGGGCCTGCGTTCCTCTACCCCGGCCAACCCGCCTTGGGTAGCAGAATCCCGAATGCCACTGACTCGGGCCGGCGCTTGTCCTGCCCGAGGGGCGCGCCGCAGACTCGGGCCGGCGCACCTTCTTCACTAATTCCACAGTGACCGAAATGTGTGACTATGGCCTGCCAGTGGGACAGTAGCTCTCCATCGCCCCCTAGAGGCTCAGTGGATGGATCGAAACCTGTCGAAGGGTATCTCAAAAAAAGATAAAAATGCAAGATCTGGGCCCTGCAGTAGCAAGGGGATAACAAGACAGTAGTCAGGGGATGAAAAAGGACAAGATAATGATGATAAAATAATCATCTAGCACCTTAAGGCAAAACCTGGGACACGGTAACTCATTGAGAGTCAGTGCACAGCATGGTGGGGTAAAGAATTGGTTTGTTTTGTTCATGTCTTAGTTGACTAATTTCTTGTAGGCTTTGAATAAGAAGAGGGTGTGACAGTTCCCAGGGAGCCCAAGACTATGAGCCACGTTGTTACCCTTCTGCCTCCAGTGAGAGAGATACTTGCTGGATGCGAGCTCCCTGACACCGCCAGCCTGTTAGCCACCCAAACAATCACCACCGAGCAATACTAGTCCTCACTTTGCTTTGCTTTGCTTTATTCCTGCACCCCAGTCTGCAAGCCTCTTTGAAGCGTTCCTCTGTTATATCCAGCCCCTGACACTGGCTACTCACAGCAATTTTAGGTTTGCTATCCCCAGCAGGACAGAGAACACACCAATTTGTTTGATTCAGCTGAGGATCAATTCCTATAAAACATCACACACCGTATATTTAGAGTGAAAACAATCATAAGTTTATTACCAAAGGTTAAGATTTAAGAGATCATGAGTAAGGCTAATGGAAACAGAAAAGTTGCACATAAAACAAAATCAGTACATGCTTTCTAGAGCCTAAATTAACATTAACAGGCTAAACATCTATCTAAAAGCAGTCTGATCGCACCCAAAGCTTTCTTGCAGTTTTGCCAACAAAGATTGGTTGGGACACCATTTTCATGTATGAAATCACACTGCCTAATTAACTCCTGAAGTGCAGGATGAAAAGGTGTCCTTTTACCTTCTCCTAATATACTCCAAAATTCATTGGTTTGTCTCTAGAGTCAGAATGATCTCCTCACACTCCTTTCCCCTCCCCCTCCCCATAGTTTACCTTCTGGTGTCCTGACTCTGTGTTGACTTCACACCCTCCTGTTGACTTCTTATGCAAATGAGGCTTCCATTGTGTTGGCTTACAATGTTTAATTTACATGTGAACCGATGCAGACAGGTGAGGTGAATATACATCCTTTGACATATTTTCAGTGTATGCACAAACACACACACAAAACTTCTTACATGGTATTTGTAGATACATTTCACAATGATATGAATGACCAGCGTGAGCATGGTTTTTCTTGAAGACCTTGCATGACATTCTTTATGGATAAATACTATTACAGCAGTGTGGTGAGTTTGTCAAGCCGATTAGGAGTTGCTATTAGACCGGTGAACCCTTGGCCTGTTGGCAGTGAGGAGTTCTTAGGGTCATACCTCCCCTCTTACAATGATGCAGTATGGCCAGCCCCTGGCTGATCCATAGGCATAAGTTCATAACCTTCTTGCCTGGACAGGGCTCTATATTTTCTTGTCTGTTAATATGCACAATTTCTATGTCATATTCTTGGATAGCGATGGTCCAAAGTAGCAGTTTGGAATTTGTTCCTTTGGTTCAATGTAACCACATCAGCACAGAATGGTCTGTCAGCATCTTACAGTTTCTGTTAAACAGATAAGGTCTTAACTGCTTGACAGCCCATACAATTGCATAACAGTCTTTTTCTATGACAGAATAATTCTGTTCAATGGATGTCAGTTTTTGTTTAAGAAGTAATGGGATGTTTTTTGTTACCTTCCCATGTTTTACTTAATGGACTTGTATTAAGGATGGTTTTCCTGATGCTCTCTAGGGAGATGTCTGCACTTTGCTGCAAACTCATGGCTTCTGTCAGCAGTAAGAGCTATCTTAAATATGGGGGTGGGTGAGTCCTCTTAGAGACACATTGTTATTCTCTGCTGAATATGAGCTAGAGGCTTTCACTCCCCCGTTAGCTGCCTTTCCTGCTTCACAGTTCACTTCTGGGAATTCAGCTACATATACCTTGTTGCTAAGGGTGACAATATTACCATATTTGGGCATTGATATTAGAGCATTCCACATCAACACATCAGCTGGTAAATCTTCAAGCACATTCAAAGTATATCTTAAAACTTCCCTCTCCAATTCAATGGAGGCTAAAGATACCATGACTTTTAAATGTCTGACACCCAGCAGGCTCACTTCTTCCACAGGGAGCAAGCTGCTTTCCTGAATCACATTTCTCCTGACTAGGGAGATCTGAGCATCAGTGTCTCACCAGCCTTGGCAGACTTTGCCATTCACCGTGGCACCTTTGATAAACTCTTTGTCAACCTCCAATAAGTCAATCCTTAAAAAATTCACTAGGGTCCCTGCAGGCACCTACGGGAGTCCTGAATCTAAGGTGGCACCATTAACCTGGGCTGAACAGGGTTTATATTTGGATTCCCCCTGCTTACAGCATAGAATCATAGAATCATAGAATATAAGGGTTGGAAGGGACCCCAGAAGGTCATCTAGTCCAACCCCCTGCTCGAAGCAGGACCAATTCCCAGTTAAATCATCCCAGCCAGGGCTTTGTCAAGCCTGACCTTAAAAACCTCTAAGGAAGGAGATTCTACCACCTCCCTAGGTAACGCATTCCAGTGTTTCACCACCTTCTTAGTGAAAAAGTTTTTCCTAATATCCAATCTAAACCTCCCCCACTGCAGCTTGAGACCATTACTCCTCGTTCTGTCATCTGCTACCATTGAGAACAGTCTAGAGCCATCCTCTTTGGAACCCCCTTTCAGGTAGTTGAAAGCAGCTATCAAATCCCCCCTCATTCTTCTCTTCTGCAGGCTAAACAATCCCAGCTCCCTCAGCCTCTCCTCATAACTCATGTGTTCCAGTCCCCTAATCATTTTTGTTGCCCTTCGCTGGACTCTCTCCAATTTATCCACATCCTTCTTGAAGTGTGGGGCCCAAAACTGGACACAGTACTCCAGATGAGGCCTCACCAATGTCGAATAGAGGGGAACGATCACGTCCCTCGATCTGCTCGCTATGCCCCTACTTATACATCCCAAAATGCCATTGGCCTTCTTGGCAACAGGTTCATATCCAGCTGGCTCATATCCAGCTTCTCGTCCACTGTCACCCCTAGGTCCTTTTCCGCAGAACTGCTGCCTAGCCATTCGGTCCCTAGTCTGTAGCTGTGCATTGGGTTCTTCCGTCCTAAGTGCAGGACCCTGCACTTATCCTTATTGAACCTCATCAGATTTCTTTTGGCCCAATCCTCCAATTTGTCTAGGTCCTTCTGTATCCTATCCCTCCCCTCCAGCGTATCTACCACTCCTCCCAGTTTAGTATCATCCGCAAATTTGCTGAGAGTGCAATCCACACCATCCTCCAGATCATTTATGAAGATATTGAACAAAACCGGCCCCAGGACCGACCCTTGGGGCACTCCACTTGATACCGGCTGCCAACTAGACATGGAGCCATTGATAACTACCCGTTGAGCCCGACAATCTAGCCAGCTTTCTACCCACCTTGTAGTGCATTCATCCAGCCCAGCAATCTCTTCTCATGTGCTTAGTGGAGCCACATGAATATCACTGTCTTAGACCATTCTCCTGTGATAGAGGCCTGTAATTGTCATTACCAGAAAAGGATTAGTTCTTGAGTGGTGGGTCCCTGGACTCACTGTAGTCCTCCTTTTTTTCCCTAGGATAAGAAGGAATCCCCAATTTAACATGGGCTTCTGTCCTTCCTTCTAGGGTTTGTGCTCAAAGGATGGTCTGGCTTGCAGTAGGAATCAGTAATATCAGTTGCCTCTTGTACAGTGGCAGGGGTTTTAGCCCAAATAGCCACTCTGATTTCTTCAGTACATGTTGTCATAAATATAAAGGGAAGGGTAAACCCCTTTGAAATCCTTCCTGGCCAGGGGAAAGCTCCTCTCACCTGTAAAGGGTTAAGAAGCTAAAGGTAACCTCGCTGGCACCTGACCAAAATGACCAATGAGGAGACAAGATACTTTCAAAAGCTGGGAGGAGGGAGAGAAACAAAGGGGTCTGTGTGTCTGTCTATATGCTGGTCTTTACCGGGGATAGACCAGGAATGGAGTCTTAGAACTTTTAGTAAGTAATCTAGCTAGGTATGTGTTAGATTATGATTTCTTTAAATGGCTGAGAAAAGAATTGTGCTGAATAGAATAACTATTTCTGTCTGTGTATCTTTTTTGTAACTTAAAGTTTTGCCTAGAGGGGTTTTCTATGTTTTTGAATCTAATTACGCTGTAAGATATCTACCATCCTGATTTTACAGAGGGGATTTCTTTATTTCTATTTACTTCTATTTTTATTAAAAGTCTTCTTGTAAGAAAACTGAATGCTTTTTCATTGTTCTCAGATCCAAGGGTTTGGGTCGGTGGTCACCTATGCAAATTGGTGAGGCTTTTTATCCAACATTTCCCAGGAAAGGGGGGGTGCAAGTGTTGGGAGTATTGTTCATTGTTCTTAAGATCCAAGGGTCTGGGTCTGTAGTCACCTAGGCAAATTGGTGAGGCTTTTTACCAAACCTTGTCCAGGAAGTGGGGTGCAAGGTTTTGGGAAGTATTTTGGGGGGAAGGACGCGTCCAAACAGCTCTTCCCCAGTAACCAGTATTAGTTTGGTGGTGGTAGCGGCCAGTCCAAGGACAACGGGTGGAATATTTTGTACCTTGGGGAAGTTTTGACCTAAGCTGGTAAAGATAAGCTTAGGAGGTTTTTCATGCAGGTCCCCACATCTGTACCCTAGAGTTCAGAGTGGGGGAGGAACCTTGACACATGTACTCAGGAATTGTTCCTGTGCAAAGAAGTCAAATAATGGCATTAATTCCTTTCCTCTTTGCCCACTTTTTTATTAAATCACACATTCTATACACATATACTCTGAGTCATCTTATCATGCTTGCTGAGACTCCTAAATCTTCACCGATTTCACCCTCGAGGGTGGTTTGAAACCTTTTCAACACAGCTTTTTTTACACTCATCGCATTTCAATGCTTCCCCCATATCTATCTCATCAAACACTTGCAGTACTTTACCCAAGAGTTTGGAGATAAGCGTGGGTACTCTCTTTTCTTCTGGAATCTTATGCAGTTCCCATATTCTTTCAAAAGTGGTGAGAAACTTCTCAATACAATCTGTTTCTCTGTATGCAAGACAGATTGGTCCCAGCTGGATGATCCTTGGGGCGTATTATCCATAGTCTGAGGGTTCTGTCCTTGTTTGTCCATTAGGCTCAGGCTAAACAGATGATCCTTCTCTTTTCCTTGGGCTTCTTTCTCTTTTAGTTCAATGGTTCGCTGATATGCAGCTTCTTGTTCTTTGGCTCTCTGTTCAGCTTCCCACCTCTGGTGCTCTTATTCCTTGTCCACTTTCTCTGTCTCCAATCCGGTCACTGCCAGCTTCATGGCTGTTTTGCTGAGGGTTGTATCAGGCTGGATTTCTGTGCCTGCACTCCCATTGTCCTTGCTCATTTTGGGGGTTTCTTTAGTTCTATTTCCCTTACCTGAAATAAACAAAAAAATAAAAACTGTAACCTTTTCTTTGTCTGGTCCCAATCTTCTCATGTGTGAATCTCATAGGATCCAATTTACCAGTCCTTGGAGTGTGATCCTTAGCTAACCAGCGAACTAGGTGTGTGATCCTGCCACAACTATATTACTGTGATGATTCTCGGGCTGTCCAGGATTGTGAGTCACCTTGTTATCTGACTTCCTCCAGCGAAAGAGAGACTTGCTGATGCTTATCTGGGTGTCAGCTCCAGCCTGTTAGCCACCCAAGCAATCTCTTCAGGGCAATGCTAGCCCTCACTTTGATTTTCAGGTGAACAATGGGGCACCCTAGTCCCCAAGCCCCTTTGAAGTGTTCCTTTGTGATATCCAGCCCCTGACATGGCTACTCATAGCAATTCCAGGTTTGCTATCCCCAGCTGGATGGTGAACACAGCAGCTTGTGTGATACAGCTGTGGCTCAGCTCCTATATAGTATCACAACACTGAGATATATGTATGGTGAAAACAAAGATAGATTTATTACCAAAGGTTAAGATTGAAGAGATAGTGAGGATAATGGAAACGGAAAAGTTACATATAAAGCAAATTTAATACACACTTTCTAGAGACAAAAATTAACTTTATCTGTCTAAGTCTTATTTCATCCAAAGCTTTCTTGCAGGGTTTCCAACCAAGGGTGGCTGGCCGGCATCCTGTTGTCATGAATGTAATCACACTGCCTGATTACTTCCTCAAGTGTAGGATAAAAGGGTGTCCTATTGCCTTCTCCTAATATACCCCAAAGTTCATTGGTTTTGGGTCCTGACTCTGTGTTAACTTCACATCTTCATATTGATTTTATATGCAAAAAGTGCTCCCACTGTGTTGGTGTGCAATGCTTAATTTATATGTGAACTGAGGCAGACAGGTGAACGTAGATCCTTTGTTTGGCAGAAATCTGTTTGTCAGGCTGGCCTGCATTCTCTCTCTCTCTCTCTCTCTCTTCACACACACACACACACACACACACACACACACACACACATACACACACACACCCTTCTTACGTGGTATTTATACATACGTTTCACAAAGATATGAATGACCAGTGTGACCCTGGCTTTTCTTTAAGACCTAGTATGCCACTCTTTATGGATAAACACTGTGAAAAGGAAAGTGTGTTAGGAAAAGTGCGTTTGTCAGGCCTGTTAGTGGATGCTGTTACAGAATAGTGAACCCTTTGCTAGTTGACAATGACAGGTTCTTAGGGTGATGGTGGTTCTAGAGGAAGGACTTGAAAGAGAGAGGGTAATGGTCTTGCACATCAGTGGAGAAAGGGCATTCTAAGCATAAAGAGCAGTGTGAAAGAAAACCACTCATTTCTGGATTGTATATCATCATTTTAGTCCCTAGAAGCCCAGGTGGTGGCACTGACCTGATAAAGGCGTATACTATCAGAGGGACATAAGAATTGCCATACCAGACAGACAGAGGTTCCATCACATATAGTATGTTGCCTCCATCTGTGCCAGATGTTTCAGAAGGAGACACAAGAAGCCATAGGCAGTTATGAAATAACTTGACCCTACAGAAAGTTTCTTCCTAATCCTCATCAGCTAGAAGTTGATTATGCCCTGAATCATGAGGGTTTCTATCCCTTCCAAAACTCTAGGTGGTTATTATTTTAAACTCCTTGCTATATTATCTCTGGATGTCCTCATTATTCAGCAAAATGTCCAATCCTTTCTTGAATCCTACTAAATTCTTGACCTCAGTGACATCTTGTGGCACTTATTTCCTCAGGTGACTTGTGCTTTGTGCAAAATAAGTATTTTGCTTTTGTTTGCTGAAATTTGCTGCCTTTCAGTCAGTACGACCCGGGAAGTGCAGTTTACTGTTTGTGCAGATTATGTTTGTTTTTGAGTTTGTTTCTGGGTACATTTGAATTTAAATTACAAGCCCATTTTTATTGATCAGAATTACGTGCCGTATTTACTCATGACCTTGTTTGTCAGGTGGTGGGGTCTTTTTTTAGAGCTTTCTGCCTGACAGCTTTATTTTGTTGCTTAGGCGCCCCTGGGTTGCTATGGGAATGGAGTGAGCTGCTGCTGCTGCTGCATGCTAGGAAGATAGAAGCGTGACGACTTTCGTCTGAGGAAACTTAAAGTGCTGAGATATTGATGTAGGTGGTGAGGAAGAATGCCTGTGACAGAAAATTAGACAGTAAAGATAGGAAACAAAAGTATAACAGTGTGTGAAGATGCTGCTTATTACCACAATGTATTGCTCCCAGGTACCTGAAGTGCTATTCTACCAAAAGGTGGAGAGGAGCTCATAATTGCCTTGTATGTGGAGGAAATGATGTTGGCTCAGTTGTATCTACTATATGACCAGTGTGATCGCTGCTGTGATGACCAAGGCCTACAAGACAGTCTATGTGAATGTGCAGGCAAAAGGATTCAATGTCCCCTAATGTCAGTAGGACTCTGTTTAGGTGTAGGGGTCTGCCCAATGGCATCCCATTACAGAATCATGGTTTGAGGGTCTGATTTTCATGTGCACTGAGGCCACTTTACACCACTCAGGCAGTGCAAAGGGGCTGTATAATGAGTGCAAATGTAATTTATTCCCACTTTACACTGCCAGAGCACCGATGTATCTCAGGGATATCATTGGTTTCATGCTAGTCTCTAAGGTGCCACAAGTACTCCTTTTCTTTTTGTGGATACAGACTAACATGGCTGTTACTCTGAAACCATTGGTTTCATGGTCCATTTGTCTAAAAATTCTCCCTTGAGGTGGCCCATGAAGAGGTTGGCATATTGGGGAGCCATCCTGGTAACCATGGCTGTCCCCATGGTTTGGACAAAAGGTTTGTTTTGTTTTGGAATGTAAAATTACCATTGATGGTGATTAAATGAATGAGTTTGGTGATGTGTTTGGGGTGGATATCCGAGTGCTGTCCATTGTCTTTGATCCAGAGACCTATGTTGTCATGGTGAGAGATGCTGGTGTATAGGGTGGGGACATTCATGGTGTCAAGGATGGTATTCTGATGGAGTTTGTTAATGTTGTGGAGTTTCTGGAGGAAGTTGGTTGTGTCTGTGTTCCCTGCAAGCTGTGCGGTTGGGCGGCCGCCCAGGAGAGAGTCAAGTGCCGCGCAGCTGATCCGCGCACATCCAGCAGCATGTGTTCAGGTGCCCCTCCCCATGCTGCTTTGCAGCCATGTTAGCTACTTCAGCTACTCCTGGGACCCTACTGCTGGCTGTGCAGGGTTGGAGGGGAGGGAGTGCTGATGTCAGGATGTCCCTCTCTCCCCATCCCTGTACCCCATCTCTGCAGAGCAGGGCAGAGGGGACAGCCTGGCTCAGGACTCAGAGCTGCTGAAGTCTGAAGACTCCAGCCTCCGGGCAGTTAGTGAGTGCCTTTTTTAAAGGGACAGCGCACGGTCTCTGAGACTTCCCCAGCAGCCAGCTCACACTGTCTCTGTCTCCCCTTCCCCCCTACCCATGTACCCCATCTCTGCAGAGCAGGGGTAGGGGAGACAGGGCTCAGGACACAGCAGGAGAGCTTTCAGTGAGTGCCCTAAAGAGACAGTGCACGGAGTCTCTCAGAAACTTCCCCAGCAGCCAGCACACACACTGTCTCTGTGTCACGCACACACACTGTCTCTGTGTCACGCACACACACACATATCTCCGTGTGTGTGTCTCTCTCTCTCACACACACACACACACACACCACACACTCTCTCTGTCTCTTTCACACTCTCTCTTTCACGCTCACCTCCCAATACATACTTGTATTATTATTGTTGTTACTTCTTGGTACTTCCTACAATGCACATATATTCTCTGTAATTTTATTCTTTCAAAGTGTGTTATTTTAGTGTTTTGACTGGTCTATGCATTTCATATTTTTTATTTCTCTTACACTTAAATTTAATTATTTGAGTAGTGAGTTCTAAAATGCCTAACCTGTCCTGGCTGGAGTAATTATCCCTATGGTAAGTTTTTAAAAATATATATTATATCTAGGTTTTTTTGTTTCTACTGGTGACGCAAATCCGCACATACCTCGATGCACATAACAAAATTTATTCTGCACATGGATGGAAAAATTAGAGGGAACATTGGTTGTGTCCTGAAGGAAACTATCCCTTTGGGGGGTGAGTGATTTGAGGATGGTTTCTATGAGTCCAAATATTCCACAACAGCCCTCAGCACTAAGATGGCTCCTCAGTATGCCAGCCTCTTCCTGGGCCACTTTGAGGAAGAATTTGTTGGCAAATGCATCATGAAACCGAGGACTATAAATGTGTTAACCACCCAAGTCACCCTGAATGATCTCTTGCATCAAGTGTTAACCCTTATCTGTTCCGTCTTGTATTTAGCTATGATACTGTATGTATAGCTCAAAATCTTGTCTCTCTCACCAACAGAAATTGGGCCAATAAAATATATTACCTTACCCACCTTGACTTTCCAATATTATTTATACGGCAGTTTGATAGTTTGGGATGTTTTATAACAGATCCAATGTGCTACTAAGCAGAGGAGGAAATATAGGTGGGGACAGACTTAAAGAGAACTTAGAAGGTGAGGAGGAGATGCTCAAAATGTATGGAAAAGAAAAAAAAGGGGAAGCCGCTGCAGAAATTAAAGAAAGGGAAGAAATATTCAGGGTGGTGGGAAATGGAAAATGATTGGAGCAGCAGCATTTTAGATGGACGGGGTGCTAGAGAAATGAGAGTGGGGGAGATTTGGAAAAGGAATGTTGTAGGTTGGAAGGAGGCATAGAAAAGGAGAGGAAAATGGAGTTTAGCAAACCATTTGAGAAGGAATTAGCAGAGGTGGTTCTGAATATTAAGGAGACGCTGTCAATAATGGGTGAATGTGTACTGTCAGGACTGGACTAAAATCCAAAGTTTCCAACAGAAATTGTTCCACTGACTTACAATCAGGTCCTAATTGTGGCACTGATAGATCCTTGAGTTCACTGCAGGCAATGATAGATCTGACACTGGGTTAGATTTTTCCTGGGTAAAATGAATAAAAGCTAAGGACTTGAAATGTATTTTTGAAACTGGGTGAAACTGGGGAGAGTTTTAATGAGGAAGCATCTGGGGAATAGTAGAAAGAACAGGTTCTTGGTTGCTGGGGTTTTGTTTTTTTTTGGTTTGGTTTGGGTTTTGGGTTATTTTTTTCTTTTGTTTGAACTGTCTCTGGTGTTTTCTTGTGTTTGCCTGTTCAGGAACTTTAGGTTATGGAAGGTTTTCTACTAGACAGAGTCCAAGTGCCCTAAGGGCCATGCCAAGTGCTATTGCCAGAAAATAGGTAGGAGGCTGACTTATGAAAGGAAAATGGAAACCGGGAGCGATTTGTATGTTTCTGACCTAGTCGCAATGAAGCCAAAGTTTTGGTGTCATCGAGTTAGGTGCGAATATGCAATGCTGCAGGATAGTGATTTAGGATTTCCTAGGTTCGGGTGGATTTTTATAACCTTTGGGGTACCTGGCCTTCAGCCACTGTGCTGAGGATATTACTATGAATATTTTCATGAGATTTACTATGGAAAATGATGTTGCCTAATTGTAGAAAGATGTTTACATAACTTGCCTCTGATCAGCTCTACCTCCATTAAGTGACATGTTAACATAATCTAGATTTTACATAGCACCAAGTATTGTGTCTTTGGAACGTAATTTGAATATTTGTGTTATGCCTCATCTTTTGAGCCTTTGTGAGGGGTGTTACTATTGTTCCTTGCCTGGTTTCAAGGGAAATAAATAAATCTGTTTCTGATTGGCATGCTTCCTGTTCTGCAGTGGATTTTTGATTGATTTACATTCTCTTAACTGGTGATGATGAACGAATGATGCAGCCTAGTGTGTTTAAAATTACATACTGTGTGATAGAGCCCCACAAACATGAAACAATGAGACATCCAACAAAGTAAAATTCAACAAACAATGCTGAAAATATTGCATTTGTACCATCTTGCCATGAGGCACAAATACGTTTTTTTTTTCAGGGGGCCAAAAGAGATCAATATAGTTCATTTAACATGTCTTAATTTGTTAGGATTACGTTGACCAAAATTAATTAGTTTTGGCTTCTGTAACTAGGTCCATTTAATATTTACTGTCCTTGAAAACTGCTGTGAAGAAACCATATTGAATCAATTCAAAGCAGATAAAAAGTGCACAATCTCTGAAAATGAGAGATTCATCTCATAGAATAGTTGTTCCAGTGACTCTGCCATTGGCGTGTCTGGGGGAAATCAAAGCTATTTGTTATCTGAGTGCAACTATGGAAATATAGTCAGTTTTATAGACAACAGAAACTACATGTTTGTGATCCATTTCACCTTTTTTAAAGCTGCATGATTATACTTTCTATTAATTCCAATAAAGCAAATAAAACAAGACTAGAACTTTCATGACGCAGGCCATATTTGTATTTTTACTCAGCTTTGCATTTCTGGGGTCTGTTGACACTGGAATCTTGGGGAGTGTTCAGATTCAGCTAGACACATATGCCAGTTTTGAATTTCAGATGTTGCTAAACCCTCAGACTAGTAAATGTGTCCAATAGTTTTGAAAAAAATCCACCAAACATAAACATACCTTTTTAAAATATTGATATCAGAAACAGAAACAAGTATGAAAAGCTTCATGCAGAATACCATATCATAAGGAATAATAATGGTGGTGGTAGTTATTTCTATATGTAGCAGCCATTCAACAACTTGTGTATTTATCAAAATGTCGTAAAAACATTATTTATCTTGTTCCTTTCTTTTGCACCCATCATTGTGATATTTGAGCACTTTCAAGATTAAAATAAACAGCTGTTGCCAAAATGGTCACTGATCAAGCTCACTCTTGCCTGCATCCAGCTCCCTCACCCACTGATGAGATCAATGCCATCAGGCTTGAGGCCCGAACTGAGGGAAATGAAACTTGCTCTCCAGCCTAAAAAAAATTAATATGCACTATAGTGACCCAGAGAAGGGAATGAGCTTGAGAGCTGAGGGGCCTGCACCTAGACACTACTCTGCTATTCTCCTTTTTAATTTCATCCCTGGGGGAAGACAGCAAGAACATTCTTCTGGAGTGCTTGTGTTGCAAGTGGGCAAAGGCAGACCCTCAGAGCCTAAGATATTCAGGTCTGCTACCTTTCAGGGGTTTTTGGATAACTAACATCCTGAATTGCATCCAGAAGAGGATTTTGGTAACCAGCTCAGAGCACAGAGTTACAGGCGTTGCATGCACACCAGCTTGCTCAGCTTTAGACACAGGTGACAATATTTTGCTCTAGCTGAAGCTTCACAGTGACCATCAAGGGCAGCCCTGAATGAAGCACATTACAATAGCCCAGCCTGGAGATGACAAAGCTATGATAACTGTGGTGCGGGAAGGTCAGAGATGAAAGCCTACAAGTCGGTGGATTAAGTGAAGATGATAAAAGGCACATGGCTGAGATCTAGCAGTCCAGGAGCACTGATGTGTCTAACAAAAGCTTTACATTTTGATTGCAACATACCCTTCTGGGCTTGCCCCCCTCCCTCACTCCCCTGAGTGGCAGATTATACTATGCGACTGCAACAGAGCATACAGTATCAGACATAATACCATAGTGAAACTTTAAAACCTGGTTTAGGAGCGGACACAGGGAATCCTATTACCTCCCAGCTGACTAAGTGAACGCGTCTTTCATTTTAGGTTTCAGAGTAACAGCCGTGTTAGTCTGTATTCGCAAAAAGAAAAGGAGTACTTGTGGCACCTTAGAGACTAAATAAATTGGTTAGTCTCTAAGGTGCCACAAGTACTCTCTTTCATTTTAGTATTTGTTAGGAATTTATATGTGTTTCTCTCTGACTTTTCTTCTATTTCTTCTGAACAACACAATCTGATACAGCTGCTTCAGTCTTCCTTTTCATTTCAGCAGTTTCACAGTACTTGCAGTGTAGTATAATTGCTTTGTGCCAGCCATTTCACAACTCCTTGTAGAATTGCTTGGGAGTTTTGAACATACAAGAATTGCATCGCTGATGACGCATTTTATATACCTGTACATGGTATCTTAGGGTTACTCCAAACTTCTCAGAAATAGTTCTCTATTATGAAAAGAAATATAAAATTGCCTGTCAATATTTCAAGATTCTTGGCCTTTACATTTTCTTATGAGTTACCAATGTTATACAAAAATGTACAGGGAATACTCATTACACACAGTGACAATGTACAATGTACAATATCTGTTACTCTGGACCATTTTGCCATTGGGCACTGAATGGATTAACAGTTTTCCTATATTTGCTCTCTTTGTCTCTTTGTTCTTGCATTTGTTCTCAACCAACAATTATTAGTTATGTTTGTGGTCATTAAAGCTATATGAAGCTTTGCAGCAAAATTGGAAACACTCCCTAAACATACCCCCTTTTGAGTTCTGTGAAAAACATGTTGTTTCCAACCACATTCTTTTCGTTTGCAGAACTGTCACTGAAAATTGACCATGAAATTGTCTGCATTGTTCAGATGTGGATGCAAATTTCAGGGCAGATTTTCACAGTGCATTTTTGAGTTGGCTTCACTGGGACTAGACATAGGGCTGAAGTCACATGATGTTGTTTCTGGTTCCCCAATTGGTTGACACTACCCCTATAAGCTCTGGAGCATCATCTGGACTCATGTTCTTCTTCCTTTCAGAGACGGCATGACTCGTATATTTGCCTAGTGAAAGGAAAACATTGATTAGAAAATAACATCTGAGCAGCGCTGAAATGTTCCCTTGACCAATAGGCATGCATTTTCAAGTGATGGTCGAGTCTCAGAATGTGCACAGTTCCATTTGCTTGCAAACGTGCACAGTTACGGAGATTTGCCTGCAAACTGTACAGAGTGCCTCTTGTGGGCAACAGATTCCATCTAGCAGTGGTTAAAAGTCTGCTGTGCCTAAAATCATTCACAACATTTAGCGCATTAAAAAAAGTGGGCAAAATTTTCAAAAATGCGTGCCACATTTATTCAGCCTCAGAAAGAGCCTGATTTTCAAAAAGAAAAGGAGTACTTGTGGCACCTTAGAGACTAACCAATTTATTTGAGCATAAGCTTTCGTGAGCTACAGCTCACTTCATCGGATGCATACTGTAGAAAGTACAGAAGATCTTTTTATACACACAAACCATGAAAAAAAGATCTTCTGTACTTTCCACAGTATGCATCCGATGAAGTGAGCTGTAGCTCACGAAAGCTTATGATCAAATAAATCGGTTAGTCTCTAAGGTGCCACAAGTCCTCCTTTTCTTTTTGCGAATACAGACTAACACAGCTGTTACTCTGAAAGCTGATTTTCAAAAGTGTACAACAAGCCCAGCAGGTACCATTGACTTCACTGGGAGCTGCTCAGCACTTTTGAAAGTCGCCCTTTTGGCTTTAGAATGATGCACTTCATTACAGTTTTATGTGATGTTTGGTTGGGTCATTTGTGCTACTTCACCATGTGTTCCCTAGGTGCACAAGCAGAGCTGGCTTGTGCTGCTGTTCTCACTGAACATCCATAGAGCATCAGGGTGCAATCTGTCCCTTCCCATCAGGCAATGTAGGATTTATTTAGCAAGACTGATGTTTTTTTATATCCCTAGTTTATTTTTTTAACCAGGTCCTCCTCTTTTTGACCAGCATTACTATGAGTCTGATTCCCCTCTCACTTACACCACTGTAAATCTGGAATAACTCTGATAGAGCCAATGATGTTTCACTGGTTCAAAACTGGGATGAGTGAGAGGAGAAACTTTTAACCATTTAAGACGCACAGTTTTTATTTCAATTTAATTCTAATGTGCAAAATGTAATAAAAATATCAAATTATACAAATGCACAAACACCCTCTAGCAGAAATAGGAACCAGCTGTTGACTACGTCAAATATAGTGAACTGCCGCCCACAGTAGTCAATTTTAGTGGTACAGCAGGCAACTCTCCAGTTGATTCGGTTTCACGAGAGAGGACTATCGCTCTTAAACTAAAGTTTCACTTCACCTATTGTGAAATTTCACAGCACCACAATGGGCTCCTAGAATGCAGCATTTTACACCCCTTGACACTGAACTGGTGATGCATAGTAGCACTGTCCCCTCCTCTGCTATTCTGTTTGAGTGGGAAGAAGAAAGAGTTGCCATGCTATCCCAGTCTTGCTATAACTGGTTTTCTCTTGGAGTGAGCATATCAATAGGGATACACTGGTTGGCATCAGATGAGGATCTGGCTCCCAGTCTTCCAGAAGCCCCTAGGCAGCTATGCCAGATCCCCCTAAACAACTGGAAATGAGTGCATTTGCCAGGTGTGCCCTCTTGTTTTAGTGAAATGTCACGTGTAGTAAATATTTTTCTGAATATTTTTCACTGTGAAGATTTTACTTAATATATGAGACTGGTTGACAGAGAGAGAGATTGAAGTCACACATACCCTCCCCTTTTGTTGATACAGCATTTGCTTTTTCTTCCTTTAAGGAAAATATCATTTTGAAATGAAATCATGTCTCTGTTCCCTTTCATTTATTTTAAAGCCAGCAACTGACAAGTCCCTTTTTGTCTTCAAAGGGAATCGAGACCACTTTGCATCATACTCATCAGCAGTAATGATTTCCATTTATTTTTAATGTTCAGGTAAAGGTTTTTTGTTATTGCAAGATGAAAATGCATTTGAAGAGGCAGTTGTCCCTCCCTAGTGTGTACTTTCCATCCTCACACAATCAGTGGAAAACAGAAACAATGAAATACCGGTGACTTTTTCCTGTACAAAGATCTCTTTTCATTGGAGTTTCTTTTGCTAAACATAAACTCTGTCTCACTCACTCTTTGCCAGGGTAGTGAATATTCTGCCATTGTCATTGACTGAAATGACACAAGCCTCAGGAACGTTTGGAGGGGTTCTTTTTAAATGGGGATCTACAGTCTTTCTTTCAAGTTATTTTGGAACATAATGAACACAGAGAGCAAATGGTTCAAAGACAAATGAACAAATTTGGCCCCTCTCTACCATCACCACAGCAAAGGGAAGTACAGGTAATTGATGGGAAAGGAGGGTAACAGTACCACCTACGGAGGGCCTGAACCCTTTTGTTCATCATGGAGCTGGGAGCTATGGTCCCTGGCTGTTCCTTTTACCTACTACACAGAGGGTTGTACAGGCAGGCTGGGGTTGGGACCAGTACATCCATGTCTGTTTGGTTATCTCATCCCCACTGCTGTAATAGTTGAATTCTTCCCAAGTCCCCCTCTCCCTCCTTCTTCTTTCCCAGGAGAAATGACTTGGTTTATAGGGGATTTGTTTGTTGATAGGCTTTTGTTTACTTGCTTGTTTATCTCAGCTTGTGCGAATGAGTGGGTGTGCTGTGTGTCTATGTGCCAGTGTGAAGGAATTAATGGGGAAAAGCCAAGTTGGACAAATGAGTTGTGCATTTCGCTCTGGACGTGGTTAGTTACACATTCAGTTGTACCGCTTGTAAGTGTCAGTGCCATAAGGTGCAGCTTTAGTGGCTGCTCTGTCTCCTGCACTCATAAGCCTGCTCCTGTATGGTTAAGCAGATAGGCTGCTCTGGTTTGGATCAGCAAGAATTTTTTCAGGGCGCTGGCTTCGTTCCAAGAGATAATGAGTTTTAGTAAGAGACTCTGCATGTTACAAATGTGCGGTATGGAAGTGCCCAGTACATAAGCTGGTTACTTGGATTGTGTGATGGAATTATTATTTAGCCACATTGAACATGGCAGGCAAGATCCTCAGCTGGTTGAAGTCAATGGAGCTACCATGAGGAGCCGGTCCAGCACCTAATCTAACCAAGCATGAAGCAGCTTTCTGGACATGGTGAGGAGTGAGACCTTCAATTAAGAGCCTTTCTACAGTAAGAAGGATGCTATAGCTCTCCTGCCTTAGCACCAATTTGTCTTTTGACTAAAGAATGCAGCTAGATCTAAATCTATATGGTGTTAGAGCTACTGATACACATCTCACCCCCATGTCACAGCTCAAGAATTGTTAATATAATTCTATTTATTGTAGGAAGACTAGTTAGGGGGATCTCTCTATTTTGTCCTTACAGTGAGGAAGACCACAATTCAATGAGGAACACTGCTTGGGCAGCTCACTGCAATGTTTACTTCAGCACCATTAATATTCACACAAGATTGTTTTTCACTTCTGGAAGGGTCCTAGACTGGATGAATCAATTCAAATGAAAGAGTCTCCTCAAACCTTCACACAAAACGTGAAAGAAGCCTCATCTGAGTTGAGAGGAGCCTGAGTAGTGTAGTTCAAATCCAGGTTCAGAGCCAAATATCCCTATAGTTAGTGGGTCTCAGATGCCGGTTTTTGACAGGAGCCCAGATTTAGTTATGAGTTTTTAAAATGTTCAGTTCAGTTTCTTGTCTCATTCAAACTCATGTTCTCACTTTTGACACTTTCCATTCCCTGCTTGAAGCAGAAATGTTAAAAATAAGGCAGACCATTTTCACAAGGTTTCCTTCCCCAACCGGCAGACCCAAGAGGTTTAAAAAATATTGGAGACCTGAGGATCTTGTCAGTTGTGAGTGCACAGCTCCCATTAGGCTGGCGGAGGGTTGCAGGAGCATAATTGATAGATGATCAACCCCCACTGATCTTTACGAGTGTTTATCCATTGATGTTACAAACCTTTTTAGATTCACCATTCACCAGATGTGACACAAACCCTTAAAGACTAAGATTAATATCTATCTAGGCGACAGTCTGCATCATTACATAAATGAATGAATTTAGCCACATGATAGCCTTCTGAGGCAGGGAAGGCAGGATCAGGGTATAGAGAGATAAAAGCCCTGATCCTGCAAACACATATGTACTTAACTTTAAGCATGTGAATAGTCCCACATGCATGGCTGTCCATGTGACTTGCTCAGGGTCACACAGCAAGTCTGTGGGAGGGTCTGAAATTGAACCCAGATGTCCCGAGTCTGAAACCATTGGTTTAACCACATGACTTCTTCTCCAATCACTGATTCCCCTTTATTGCTGTACATTTCAGGAGTGTCACAAAAGTGACCTATAACACCAGAATATTAAAGTAAATGGCAACATTGTCTCTCACACACATATATTTGGCAAAGTGATTCATAAAGAGAAATGCAGGGAGGCTATATTTTTCACTTTCATTTTATTTTTCTCAATTTTATAGCATCAATCTTCATCTGAAAAGATTTAGACCTATTTCTGTACATGTTTCAAATTAGATCCACAACTATAAAATGCCCTGTGCAGTAGGGAACCCTTACAAACTTGACAGTTAGCCATTTAAATGTCATTTGTAATATTTGCAATAATTCCACTTTCAAAGTATTGGGAATACCACACGTACTGTAAGTTCTGTAAAAAGAAAAGGAGTACTTGTGGCACCTTAGAGACTTAGTCTCTAAGACCTTAGTCTCTAAGGTGCCACAAGTACTCCTTTTCTTTTTGCGAATACAGACTAACACGGCTGTTCCTCTGAAACCTGTAAGTTCTGTGTGCATCTGTGCCCTAGCTCCAGGAGGAAGAAATGTAAAGCTAAGGAACAACATAGCAGGAGTAAAAGAATAATCCCCAGCTGGAAGAGATGGAGATGAAGCCAGGTACAAAATTGCCACTTTACAGCTGCAGCTACCTTGCTTTGCCAAATTTCAAGGACCAGTCCCCAGAAAGGCATGCTAGGAGAAAGTTCCTGCTAATGGGCAATCTTGCCCTAGGGGGGATTAGCAGGGGCCAGACAGTCAGCAAGGTGCTCCTGGCTGAAGAGGCTGCTTCTGTTCACCACCACCAAAGGTAAATATAAACTGTCAAGGTTCCTTCCCCACTCTGAATTCTAGGGTACAGATGTGGCGACCTGCATGAAAGACCCTCTAAGCTGATTCTTACCAGCTTAGGTTAAAACGTTCCTCAAGGTACAAACTTTGCCTTGTCCTTGAACCCTATGCTGCCACCTCCAAGTGTGTTAAACAAAGAACAGGGAAAGAGCCCACTTGGAGACGTCTTCCCCCAAAATATCCCCCCAAGTCCTACACCCCCTTTCCTGGAGAAGGCTTGATAAAAATCCTCACCAATTTACATAGGTGAACACAGATCCCCAAACCCTTGGATCTTAAGAACAATGAAAAAGCAATCAGGATCTTAAAAGAAGAATTTTAATTAAAGAAAAAGTAAAAGAATCATCTCTGTAAAATCAGGATGGTAAATACCTTACATGGTAATCAGATTCAAAACATAGAGAATCCGTCTAGGCAAACCTTAAGTTACAAAAAGACACAAAAAGAGGAATATACATTCCATTCAGCACAACCTATTTTACCAGCCATTTAACAAAAGGAAATCTAATGCATTTTTAGCTAGATTACTTACTAATTTAACAGAAGTTCTGAAGAGCATTCCTGATCTGTTCCCGGCAAAAGCGTAACACACACAGACAGACCCTTTGTTTCCTCCCCTCCCTGGCTTTGAAAGTAACTTGTTTCCCCATTGGTCATTTTGCTCAGGTGCCAGTGAGGTTATCTTAACTTCTTAACCCTTTACAGGTGAAAGGGTTTTACCTCTGGCCAGGAGGGATTTTATAGTTCTGTATACAGAAAGGTGGTTACTCTTCCCTTTATTTTTATGACATAAACAGTAAACGGCAAGGGCCCTATTCTCATTTACTGATTGTAGCCCCTTTACTCTGCCAGAGGGGCGTAAAAGGGCCTTTGAGTATATGACAATAAGGCCACCGGTTTTTAAGCCACACCCCTGCTGTATGTCATCGTTCTATAACCTAACCGATCCACCACAAAATCAGGAGTAATAATAATAGAAGGGAACCAAAATCAAATGCACCACTACCCCACCTCTCATCTTCTTGAGATGTCTGGGAAAAGGTTCTGTTGTGATGTCCTGGTTAGTGATACAGAATCTAAACTGCATATACTAGAGTAGCATAGAGTAGCGTAAATCTCTGAACCTAGGACATCAGTCTGGAAGGGGACTCCTGGTTCATCAAGTTCAGTCCTCTGCTATGGTAGACAACCACATCATATAATCCCATTCACAAATTTTTCAAGCTTCATCTTAAAACTAGTTAGGTTGTTTGCCCCTGTAACTCCCATTGGGAGGCTGTTCCAGAACTTCACTCCTCTGATAGTTAGATACCTTCTTCTCATTTCCAGCCTGAATGTATTAATGATCAGTTTATACCCACCTGATCTTGTGCCAACATTGTCCTTTAGCTTAAATAGCTCTTCACCCTCCCTGGTGTTTAACTCTCTTTTATATATTTATACAGAGCAATCATATCCCCTTTCAGCCAAGCACTTTCACTCTCCTCTCAGAGGCTAAACAAACTAAGCTCTGTCAGTCTCCTGACTGATTGACTGATGATTACAAAATAATTCGATTTGATATTTAAAACAAAAACGTTATATTGGCCCCTCCTTCCTGGGGTTATGTGTATGAACATGCAGTGCTTGTGGGTCGATGGCTAGGTGATATTCAGGGGATTCGGCATGCAAATGGGTCATAAATTTAGCAGAGTTTAATCTGACCGCTGATTTAAGTTAAACACCCATACTTCTTTTTTTTTTTTTAGAGAAGAATTTGTTTGACTTTCTCCCTTGTGGTGGATTCACCTCCTTTAGGGCTTAGTTCTGACCTCAGATCTTCATGTTCAAAGTACCAACAAGGGGAAACAGTGTGTGAGAGATTAGCAGCAGCCTCTTCTCAAAGGACGAGAAGCTTTGATTTTTAACTCCCCAAGGCTCCTTTCTTTTTCCCATGAGCTTATCCAGTCACATCTGGGCCCCTTTGATAATTCCTCTCCATGGCAGTAACATGTCTACCAGGTTTTGAAAATCTAGATCAAAGTGCATGAGGGAACTTTTAGTATGCAGCAGCATACAGCCTACAGCAGTGTCCACTTGGACACTGAAGTTATGTCAGCACTACGAGCTAGGGGTGTGATTCCCTGCTTGCATACACATAGCTCTCATTGTGGTATGTGAGTATATATAGTAGTGTAGTGGCAGCAGCGTGACCAATGGTGGTGGCAGCCAGGCCAAATGCAAAACCACCTGAAACTTTCGGGTACATACTTGGCAGAGCCAAGTCGTGCTGTCACTGCAAGTGCTACTACAGCTACATCATGATTTCTACTCGCAGTACCTCACCTAGACCCTGTGTGTGAGTATGTGTACATGAGCTGGAAATCAGACCCCTCATTTGTAGTGTAGCCATAGAGCATGGCTGGCTGGAGCAGGGTAGGTTTACACCTCGGCTTGCTGCGTACTAAGTGTTCATGAAGAAAAGCCCTGAGATGTGCAAAGATACTTGAGTCTTCCTAAAGAGGCAGTAGGACAGGTATGTCTGTCATATGTACCTGTGAGAACCAGGAAGAAGGGCTAAAACTGGGAGGTTTTTCTTAGCTGTACCCTCCAGTTATTGCATGCTCCTATTTGCATCATGGGAACACTTCACAAGCACAGCATTATGTACAGACATTTGCTGCAACAAGCAATCATAGAATCATAGATGATTAGGGTTGGAAGAGACCTCAGGAGGTCATCTAGTCCAACCGCCTGCTCAAAGCAGGACCAACATCAACTAAATCATCCCAGCCAGGGCTTTGTCAAACCAGGCCTTAAAAACCTCCAAGGATGGAGATTCCACCACAGCCTAGGTAACCCATTCCAGTGCTTCACCACCCTCCTAGTGAAAGTGTTTCCTAATATCTAATCTAGACCTCCCCCATTGCTCCTTGTTCTGTCATCTGCCACCACTGAAAACAGCTGAGCTCCATCCTCTTTGGAACCCTGCTTCAGGTAGTTGAAGGCTGCTATCAAATCCCTCCTCACTCTTCTCTTCTGCAGACTAAATAAGCCTAGTTCCCTCAGCCTCGCCTCATAAGTCATGTGCCCAGACCCCTGATCATTTTCGTTGCCCTCCACTAGACTCTCTCCAATTTGTCCACATCCTTTCTGTAGTGGGGGGCCCAAACCTGGACACAATACTCCAGATGTGGCCTCACCAATGTAAATGAGCCTCCTCTATATGAATAGAGAATTGCCCAGCTTGCTTGTGATTTTTACCTCTCTTTCAACTGAAACTGGTCCAGTTGCGAACGACAGCATGTGGGGACATCATATACATTGATGATACGCTTTGGAACTCTGGGTCCATCAAACACAAATACTTACATTCATCATCCATTCACTTTCTATGCTGTGAGTGAGATGTGAGTGATGCTTATCACTTAACCCACACAACTCCGTATAAATGACTGATACAGCATACTGCAAATAGTCTTAGTTTTATCTATCCGTCAAGACCTCCATGGATGAAAACACAACTGAATGGAAGCTGCTTCTATAAAATGTCAGAGGAGACTGCAGCATTTGTAACATGTTATATTTCTCAGTAAAGTGAAAGGCATGTCACACTTTGCTTTTTTCAGGAGGCATGGAGGCATGTCAACTAGTCTGTGGCATGCAGCAGCCAGACAAGCAGCTTGTTATATCACTTCCCTGCGAGGGATGCTTCAAAATGCTGCCACCCAGACTACAAAATGTTGCAAGATCTAATTGTCAGGACAGTAATATCTCATCCATTTATAACTGGTGACTGCAACAGTTGAAAGTGGGACAAATATATATATTCCCAAACACAAATGTTTTGTTAAGATAATAAAGGGTTTAATTTAAAATCTGTTTTAAATAGAATGTAGCAGCTATTAAAATATAAATATAGTCTCTCTCTCATAACCTTCTGTGAACCAAGGGATTAGACAAACAGTTCTAAAAAGAGCTAAATGCCAGCCAGGAGAGCCTCAGTTAAGGTTCCAGCAGCTTCCTCTGGTTCCTGGTCCAAGCAAGTCTTTTACTTAGGGGACAGATTTTCACAGTTGTTTCACAGATTTTCACAGGTGCAAGAAGGAGGACCAAGAAGCCTGGGAAGCAGCAAGGCACAAGTGCAGTTCCAGTACACCACTAGGGATCAAGACACCCCAAGAAGCAGGTGAGGACATCCCCCCATTCCGCTCCCTCTACACTAGCCTGCAGAGCAGGAGGAAGCATATTGCATGCCTGAAGGACTGTAGCAGTCGACATGCTCCCTCTGAGTTCCAGGGAGCTCCCCAAGGGATTCTGCCTCCCAGAAGCAGAATGCTTCCTGGAGCCCTCCTTGTGGCTCTTGACCATCCCGAGGGCCTGTTCCGTTCACTCAGCTGTCAGACCTTCCTTTTCCTCCCTAACAAGCACCCCAGAATGAAATCTGACCAGCCATCAAGCCCTCTTCTAGTAACAGCCCCCACCAATTCTCAGAGCTCAATCCACTTTGCCTGAAGGCCACCTTCCTCGTTGTCATCCAACTCAATGACAAACTATCGAAACCTCCTCTCTATAAAGCCAAGCTTCCTGATCCACTTCCTAGCTGCAAAACTATGCCTGTCTGGTCAGAGTCAATACAAGTCTCATCCCAATAAGTCAACCTTTCTCTACATGTGACAATCATCCTGCCCAGCCATTTTGTTCCCAGAGTTAACTAATGCAGCATGTTACAGAGGAGTGCACCCATTATGTTACCTATCTATGGAGACTTTACTTTTGTTCTTATTTTCCATAATTTAAAAACAAAACATTTTAGACAATGTGTATGATTTCTGTTTTAACCCTTCTCCTATTTGCTCACAATATCAGCTGACACACTGACAATCTTCTGGGTATGCTTCGAATCTCTGCTTGATTCCAGAAAGAACAAGATACCTGCACTTAAAATATACACTGTGTAGGGCTACATTTTTGAAAATGCACCTGCACTGCATGTGCACAGCAGACAGCCACATGCAAACTGGGTAATTTCTCATTCAATTTGCAGTTTCCCAGGGTTTCATTTGCAGCTGCACATTTAGCTAGTTAGTTTGTTTGCACAATCATGTTTTTCATGTTCAGCAGACTGTGGAACACACAACTGATTGTAGTCTAAAATCATTGATAAAAGGCAATGCACACTAATTTGGTAGGTAGTGGCATATGTTAGAGGGCTTTCCCTTCACCCTCTCCCCTGGTTCGTCTCATGTAGACAGAAAGCAGAAGACCAGAAGTCCGAAGTGCAGACAATGCAATGTTTATTGGGGTTCATTAAGAAGCAAGCATATTCCAAAGCCCTTCACACCAGTCGGGCTTATCACTATACACCAACAGAGTCTGTTCCCCAGTGTTCTGTTGCCAGCTCTGATGCCACGGAGCATTTACCCCATGTCCCTCTTCCCAGTTCTGACGCTTGCCTGTGTCCCTGTTCCCCGTTCCCTATTTCCTGTTCCCATTCCCCCCCCACTTAGCAAACATAATTCCAATTTCCCTTCCCCCCACTTCCTGTTTGACCCCACTTTATATAGTAATATTCTCAGCTATACCTTAACCAATAATTTTACTGAAACTTAACTAACCAATCCTAACATATTGTAACATAATTCTCTAATCAATTATATCCCACTACCCTAATTAATTTACACCTAGCAAAATTAATTATACAGCGGACAGAAACAATTAGAGAACCAGAAAGATAAACAATGGAAAAGTGGGGGCCATAAAGATAAAACAATACAGAAATGAGGGTTTCACAAACACAACCATTGATAAGTGATTTCTTGCCAAACGGGATGTTATCAAACTAAGTTTTCTTTAACCATCTTAAGATCTGTTTTTTATCTGGTGGTGATGGGTATTATCAGAACAGGATCGTCTTCCTAAATACCACCTTATTTCACCTTAGACTGGTTTGGGATGTGACCGTACGCTTCCCAGCTTATGGCTGCCCCTGCTGCTAGCCAAAGTCCTTAGTCTAAGAACAAGGCCTCAGACTATCCTAGTGAGAGAAGGCCCATACACAGGCAGACTTGTGATTTTGATGCTTTGTTTTATACCTCTATCACTAGCTAGGTGATAAAAATACACCAACGTTCTTAAAGTATAGGCCTTTACAGGCAGGCCTGAATATTTATATTCTAACAGGATATAGCATGAGCTTTCTCCCAAGTAAAGTTAAATCACATTCGTGACTTCCTACCCAGTTACAGCCGTTGTGTGTGACACAAAATTCTGGCCATGTTAATCATGGGATTTGATACGCACATGAGCTGCAACTGGCCACCAGTCTTCCAAAACATCGGCTGGTGTGGTGGCAGTGGTTCTAACTCTCCAGAATTCTAATTCTGTTATTTTAGAGGTTTCTGGAAGAGAACAAAACACACACAATTTGGGCCTACTACATGGGCTCAAGGTGCAACTAAAAGGCAGACGTACTGAACACAGATTGTGCTGACTCCCGTTGAGCAGAAGAAATTATTATAAGCTTCATGGTCCTTTGTCACACGTTTGAGATGGCTACTAAGGAAGAACAAATAATGTTTAGTTGGGTTTTAAGGATACAGTGCACCAGAATTTTCTGGACTATAACTGAAAGAGGTCAGTAGGGGAGCATGCCTGGCTTTTCAGAAACGTTATTGAGAATTTATCCTGATTTTGACACCTGACTTTAACAAATGGCACCCAGGCCTTGCTGAAAGTCTTCTGTCATATAAGCGTTGTACATTTGAAAAAAGAAGAAACTGTATATGGCACAACTACACCAATTACTCTGAGTAATCAAAGCACTGCACATCATACAGAGATTTTTCTCTCACTAGCTATGATTAAGATATCTGCTTTCTGCACTGCAGCCTCGGTTTTATTTGTATTCTGGTAGCACCGACAAGCCTCAAAGAAAACCAGGGCCCCATTATGTTAGGTGCTGTACAGCTACTAAGAGACAGCCTCTGCCCTGAGGAGCCTGCAAACTACATAGATAAGACAAGCGGTGAAAGAGATAAAATATTATCTCTATTTTGAAAATGGGGATCAGAGGCATTACGAGATAAAGTGATTTGCTCGAAGTCAAAGAGGAAAATAAATGAAGCTAGGAATTGGACCCTGGTGTTCACTGCCTTAAGCACTAAGCTATCCTGTCCCTCAGTCTTCACTCTTATACCACACCTTCATGATATTTGTACTGGGGGCCCTTCCGGCATGAGCTGAGCCCTCAGCATTCTCCAGAAATGAACCCTAAAATAAATGTTAAATGTGAGTGCCACTTTTTGCTGATGTCTTCTATGACCTGCTGTGGGATTTTGTTGCTTTGTTAGTGACTGCAGACCTGCTTCACTGGGTCAGCCTGCTGCTCACTTTCATCTTCTGCATTCATTTCTATTCCTTCAACAGTATACTGGGAGATTTGCTTTACATTTTCAGTTTGAAGAAAAGAAAGTATCCCGAGAGCTCTCATATGGGAAAACACCTGTGTACAGTAATCACCATTCCAAGGCTGACTTTTGCCAAGACAATTTGAGATGCTGCCACTTTTTCTTCCTCTTTGGAAATGGGAGGGAGGAAATAATAATAGGAAATAAACAGCAGTGTCTCCTATACCACTAGGTAGTAATTCTTGGCTAACGCTGACTTTTTAACAGTAACCTCTTTGTTCTGTATGTCTTCCTCACATCTTCCTTTAAATCAACCAGTTTTTCCAGTATATAGTGTAGTGCCTGCATGGCAAATATTTCTTAAATCAAGATAATAAAATGCAACATCATCACATTTTATTATGGGGAGTGTCTCACACAAGCTGCATGCTGAAATGCTTTACAGAGAGAAACAATAATGGCTGAGTTACAGAATGAAAAACAGTTGACACAGAAAAGGAATAAGTTTTATAGGAAAGAGCATACAGAGATACAATGCAAGCAAATGGAGAGCCAGGGAAACGGAGTGATGCAGGGAGGTTGTTCCAGATGGCAGGAGCAGCAGAAGAGAAGGCTGTCACTCCAACAGTGGTTAGCTTGTGCTATGGGACATAGATGATGGTACTAGATGAGCAGAGGAAACGTGTGGGGGTGAGTAGAGTATGATATAATCCATGAGGAAAGCAAGTCCATGGAGGCTTTAACAAGGATGGAAATTTTGACTTTTCTCTGGAAATTAATGGGGAGTCATGGAGTTGTTTGACAATGCGGGTAAATTGTAAAATCTAGAATAACACTACTGTTGTCAGGAGATGTAAATGGGACAGAGATGTACAAACCTGCAAAAAAACCTACTCCCGAATGAAATCAAAACTCAGCAGCCAGACAACTTGCACAGAGACATTAGCTTCCAGAAATGACACAGAGCTGTTGTAGGAAATTAAGTCAACATGGAAGTTGTTTTTATAACTTGCAGAGGAAATTGGTGTCAAATTATATGTGGCATAGTCTAACGTGCTTTAGAGTAACAAGGAAGTATTTTCTTACTCACACATGGAATGGACACAGTGTAAGACTTGGGTATTGACATCAGCTGAGGAAGGGGGCTGTGATGCAGAACTTTCAGACTTTCTTATAAGCCTGACACCTGCTTCCTTGACCAGCTGCCTGGAAAAACACACTTCAGTGTTTTTTTTCTAAGTTGAGGAAGGAAGTCTCTACTACTTCACTTTCCCTGGGGAAATCACTAACTGGCAGAGTATCTGTCAACACTGTACTTTAGCACTGTATTATACAAGAAAATGTCATAATGTCAGAAATCTTCTTGAGTCAAAAGAAAGGTCTAACTGTAGGCTTTTTGAAAGGGTACAGAGATTATCTTCTCTCCCAAAAGGGACTAGTAATGGAGACTTTGGAAGGGAACAAAATGCAGCTAAAGCAAAAATTTGGTAATACTGAGTTTAACATTTTTTTTGTGGAAAAAAAAAAATTCTGTAGCAACAGCTGCTAGTGCCACTCAGTTAAAGAGCCTGCCAGTGTTTCTATTATCAATGGCTGGCTTCAGATACATAGCACCTCACTGTAAAAATTCAATCTGGTGCGAAAGGGAGCAACTTCATTTTTCTTTAAACAAACATTATTTTCTTGTTTTAAAGTTGTCCTGTACTGGCCTTAATAAAGAGCACTACAAAGTTCTTATGAACAGCAGAGTCAGCGAATATAATTAGCAGGCATTACAGGGCTGTAGGAAATGGGTTTGCTTTTCTCTTGTTTGCTGCAGCTTCATGATCATCAACTTCCCAGCGTCACCAGGTTGCTGTGCTGGAGTGTCACAGAATGCAGGAGTCTTTCTGCAGAAATTAGGTCCAACTCGCTGTGGGCTATACAAAATCTTGGGTATAACACAAGGGCTGAGTGAATAGCTGTGACCAAAATCTGTACTAGATTCATATATTTTTAAAGCCAGAAAGGACCACTGTGATCATCTAGTCTGACCTCCTGCATAACACAGGCCTTAGGACAAAATTAATTCCTGTTTGCACTAAAGCATGTCTGTTTGAAAAATACCCAGTCTTGATTTTAAAATTTCCTGTCATGAGGAACCTACCACGACCCTTGGTAAATTGTTCCAATCGTTAATTACCCTCCCTGTGACGTTCCCCTCTGGTGTTATCTGGACCGGTGATCTGCTAGGCTACTTCAATCCTTCACTCTGAAAGCCAGCCTTACCCTGCTCTGCTGTTAGAACCCCTACTCCTGGGCTGTTCATGCACAGCCTCGGCATGTAAACTGCGAGCAAATGACACTAGCCAATATCTACGGTCCCAGACATAACCCTAGGAACCTCCATCTTGCAGTGTCCAGTTAAGCCCGCTGGACACTGCAAGTTTATATGAGTTCATCAATTTAACAAAGAAATTGATATGTACCAGGCTTGTTATCCCACGGGGAGCCTCTGACATGCTTCAAACCAAACACACTGCTTCAGGTAGAAAAATATATTAAACTATGAAAGATAGATTTTAAGTGATTATAAGTCAAAGCATAACAAGTCAGATTTGGTCCAATGAAATAAAAACAAAACACATTCTAAACTGATCTTAACATTTTCAATGCCCTTACAAACTTAGATGCTTCTCACCACAGGCTGGCTGGTTGCTTTTCAGCCAGGCTCCCCCCTTTGATCAGTCTTCAGTCGCTTGGTGTGGTATCTGTAGATGTACATGGAAGATGGAGAGAGCATGGCAAATGTCTCTCTCTTTTATCATGTCCTTTCTTCCCTCTTGGCTTTGTCCCCCTCCCCTTCAGAGTCAGGTGAGCATTACCTCATTGCAGTTCCAAACTGACCAAAAGAAGGGGGATGACTTACTCGAGAGTCTAACAGATTCTTTTGTTGCTGCCTAGGCCAGCATCTTTTGTTCCTGTGAGGCTGGGCTGGGTTTGTCCCATACCTGCCCTGATGAGGTGTGAACTGCCTCTCTGCTCTTGGAGAGTTTTTGTCTGGGCTTGCTTTAAGCCATGAGGATACATTTTCAGCCTCATAACTGTATACATGAAATTATAACCTATAATATTACTATAACATTACTGTAACAATTACCATAACATCACTATAACAACCATGCTCAGTGCATCGTGAGCCTTCCGAAGACACCCAACATGACAAACT
Source organism: Caretta caretta (assembly GCF_965140235.1). Lineage (NCBI taxonomy): Eukaryota > Metazoa > Chordata > Testudines > Cheloniidae > Caretta > Caretta caretta. The sequence goes on along the minus strand of NC_134210.1, from coordinate 44,096,769 downwards.
TTGCATTGGATAGCACATGATAATTTTATAAAGACAAACATGGTGGTGTAGGGTGTTCCCCCGAGGTACAGAGCGTCACACTCCCTTTAAAAATGTGCCTTATTTTGAGTCTGAATTTGTAAAAGGGTTTATTGCCATTCAGACAATCTGAATGAGTTTATATAGATCATGTTGGCATCAAACCTAGACACTTTACTGTCTCCATATAGTGTAGCACTATTTATATCTCTACAGTTCCAACAGGTATTTATTTAATGTTGCTGGTTTTTGCACACAGTGTTAAGCTGATGTTGTAGAGAATTTTCTATATATATCTATAGTCCCCATTATTATAATATCTGAGAGCCTCATAATCATTAATATATTTATCCTAAAAACACCCCTGAGAGAAAGGGAAGTGTAATGATTTCTGTTTTACAGATGGGGAACTGAGGTAAAAAAGAGTAAATGACCTACCCAGGGTTATACAGGATGTCTGTAGCAGAAGGGGAACTGAACTATGGCATCATGGGTCTTAAGTCAGTGTTTTTAACCACAGGACCCTCCTTCCTCCTTCTTTTTGCCTGTAAAAAAGCCAGAACTGGTATATTAATATGATGGAGTGGGCTGTCGCCGAAGGTGATTGTTGATTAGCTGAAGTTTAGAGGGCGTGGGGTGAAAAACCTATAAAGCTTGTCCTAGGTTTGAAAGAATTATTTTAGCCTGGGAGATTGGCTCAGATAGAGATCATTGAAAGAGGCTTATGAAAAGTCTTACTCTAGCCAAAAAAAATTTAGCTGGGGAAGCTTAGTTTAGACAGAAGTCTGTACTAGCCTGGAATGATTCTGATTAGACTGGAGGCTCAGCCCAGGCAAATGTTTGCTCTAATTGTGGCAGTTTTCTCTTCAGCTGGGAGCTATGCTATTATGAAGATATTATACAAATCTCTGTAGCTTAAGCTCTTTCAGTTCCTGTCGGATCTTAAAAAATCTGGGAGAAAACATACTTAAATTCTCCTGACTTCTGCCTTTTCCCTCTTCCTGGAAGCTGAGTCTATGATCCCCAATTTAAATGTGCCTGACCACTGTGTTAGACTCCCTGGATGGTTTTTCTATTTTTTTAACCTCCTAGTACTCCTAGAATATTGTTTTCAAATGTAGTTAAAATAAACATCTGCTAGAAGCATGTCAGGCTCTGCTGTAGCTTCAGATCATTTCACTGGACATTTTTCTGTGTTTCTCAAGATTGGCCAGAACCACCAAATTTTGTGCCAGAACCATACTTCCCAACATTCAGGGTAGTCAGATCTCCTATTTATTAATCCAAATCCTAATTACAGTTTGTTTGAGGACACAACCTTATTTCTCAGCTCACTTAGAGTAGCTTAGAAAAATTTGGGGAAGGGGCAAAAAAAGAGAAACGGAGCTATTGTACATGCAAAACAAAATCAGTTTTAACCTTCATTTTTCTCTATTATAAATTAAAAAAAAATTCCGCTAAATTGATTTTTAAATATTATTGTTCCATACATACATCCATCGTACACATCACCAGTGATCGCATCTAACTGCTTTTACAGGCACTGTGTCCTCGCTATTGCAAGTTCAGAAGTGTGCAGTTACCATAATATAACTTCCCACCTCTACTGATCATCCAGCCCTGCTACTAATCAACAGTTCAGTAGTGTTGATAACCCAAACTAAATACCTTGTCTTCCTATCCTTACCTTCCTTATCTTGTAACTAAATCCTGCCCAATGCCAGAGGAAACAGCTGTAGCTAGATTTTTTAAAAGGGCCAGATAATTTTAGGATCCATAATTAATTCAGTAGTTTTGCTCACTAATAATAAGAAAGGTCAGATCTCATGCTTCAGGGTATAAGAAGATTAGTAATGCAGTCAGGAAAGAGAAAAAAAATCCACTTTTAGAGTCCTTACCCTGCAAGCCCACAAGGTCATATACGGTAGTCATACGTACTATATGTGATTGTCTCGGAAAATTGTTCACTTTGCTTCTTATGAACACACATTTACAAAATATATCATATTAGGGCATTGCAACTTTGTAGCCTACAGTATGTAAATTTAAAAGTGTAAGGGAATTGATTCGTGGGTCCAGCTATATTTCGCATTATGGAATTGTTAAAGTCTTCTACTTCTCCTCATCGTTGCTTTGTTATTCATTAGTCTCAAATCCTTTATGAAATACTACAGTATCTACATTAAGAGCACGCAAATCTATTGCTTGCACTAGAGAAATTATGGTGTTTTGTTAATGGAATTATGGTATTCTGTGTTCTTACAACAGAATACCATGGTATTTTTTTTGTGTGTTGGAAAGCCTGAGGTCACTTTTGAAGCTTTAGAAGATTTCGTTTACGTTTAAAATGTCTCTTTAAGCACAGGCTTCAGAGTAGCAGCGTGTTAGTCTGTATTCGCAAAAAGAAAAGGAGTACTTGTGGCACCTTAGGAGACTAACAAATTTATTTGAGCATAAGCTTTCGTGAGCTGTAGCCAAGCTCATGAAAGCTTGTGCTCAAATAAATTTGTTAGTCTCTAAGGTGCCACAAGTACTCCTTTTCTTTAAGCACAGGCACTTGAAAATTAAAGAGATCTTTGAAGTTTCAAAATGTGAGACTCACTCAGAACTACACATGAAGTCCTTTGGAAAGGTGTAGTTTAGACATCAGAGGAATGTATAACAAGCACCTTAATGGTAAATTTTCTTTTACACATGCATGGATAGGCTGGGAACTCAATATTTTAAAGCAGAGCTTTCAAATCAATCCTCCAATTTATTTTTCTCGGTCTCTTCACTTTTTGGCCTGTTCTTCATATTGTAACTCTTGTTCAGACTTGAACAGTAATGGATTTCCAGCTTTGGAAAGAAGAGTCAATTTCCATCAGTGCACAGATGAGGCTTATGTATCTCTAATATTGATGTGAAAAGACTGCCAAGAATATTATGCCAGGCAGCAAAATAAATCACATTTTTGGCAGATAAATAGCAAAATAAACATCCATAAGCTGTGGATAATACCACGCAATTGGCTTTGTGCATGTTTTACTGCCTATGCCCCTCTAATTAGGAAATGAAGACCAATAAGTACTTGAGAGCAGAGACTTTGCTGGAAAACAGGGGAAACAATGTGACTGTGGGTGCAGAATAGTACAAAGCACTAGAGAATGTGAATAAAAATACTAGAGGATGGCAAATGGAACACCCTGGACAAGGATTCTTAAGGGTAGTCTGGAGAAGACAGATACATCTACAAAGGCGAGTATCTGAATGAGATCTGAAAAAAGGCATCTCTATAGCCTACTCTGTAACAGACGGACAGATTGACTCAGCATAAATTAATCTATGCTTGTTTCCTAGTCATACCATATATAATTCCTGGGTCATATCATGTTGCAATAACAGGAGAGATCCATTGTTCTGTGTGGTTCACTAATGTTTCTTCTTTGCCCTGCCGCATTAGTTAATCCCTCTATGAATAAACAAAGGCAGCCTCTTTTAATTGCAGCTGTAAGAAACAAGTGCAAGCACTATACTTGAAGAAGCTATAGAAATCACTGAGCAGCCTGGGGCTTACTACTTACAGTACAATGCTCCAAGGCACCAGTCTTTCACAAAATCCCACAGTGATATTAAAATGTATTGTGACTGGGTTTTTTAAATCAGATAATAAACTGATAGCAGGTGAGTCAGAGTCTGCAGTTTGTTACTACTTAATGCCTCTGAGTTTATCAGTCTTAGCCAGTCTGGAAATTGCTAAATGATCAATAATAACTAGCTCTTATACAGTGCTTTTTACCTCAAAGTGCTTTACAAAGGAGGTCAGTATCATTTCCCCCATTTTACAGAAGGGAAACTGAGGCACAAGGCAGGAAGTGACTTGCCCAAGTTCAAAGCAAAGCAGTGGCAAAGCCAGAAATAAAACCCAGATTTAGTGAGTCCCAATCCAGTGTTCTATCCACTAGGAAACACAGCCTGTCTGGATACCTTGGAACAGGGTGTGTTTCTCAACTTGTCCTAGGATAATTATTAGCTAATTCTCAAACTGATCTAGATATTTTTTTATGAACATCTGTCTTATTTTTAACACAATCTGCATTTTTTTTAATTGCAACATTAAGGTGCAGAAGTCTATTGCACAGCCCAGTTGTAGGTCAGTCCAGACACACTAGCAGAGCTGCAACAATGAACAGCTTTTGCAGCCTCCCAGCTCTTTCAATAAGCTCCACTACCAGAAAACTAAGCCAGCCTTTGCAGTGTCTCAAAGCTACCCCCCTCTTCTTACTTTGGAGGAGCAAGAGACGTAAAAGAGAATCTCAGCTTTTATTTCTATAAAAGTTTCTAGCCTTGTCTTTGGAAAGATAGCCTGGAGAATGTGAACCATTGCAAATCAACATGAGCTGATCATAAGAGTTGAAAGCTTGTCGCTGATTGTTCCTATGGACCACAGGCTATTCAAACTCCCCCCTACAGGCCGCCCAGAGCTAGACTTGGAGATCTGACCAAAAAAAACCCCATAGCTATATGTCTCTAGATGTTTGAGAAGACCCCAGATTAAGTTCAGTTGTAGGGGAGTGCTATTCTCCCCATATGAGGAGTTGAGGCACAGAACAACTAAGTGACATACCCAAGGTCACACAGGGAATAGGGAACGTAAGTCTCCTGAGTTGCGTCCTACCCCCTGAGCCATCCTTCCTCTCTATTCCATTTAACCACTTCCAATAGCTTGGAAAGCTAATAGCTGCACATTGTTGCCCACAACCAAGATTGTTTTGCCCCACATTTCCTTTTAACTTCCATTTCCCTCAGCAATGAGGATCCTAGCATTTCTATTACTGGAATTGTAGGCACTATTAGTAGGAAGCACATTTACTTTAGCTGTACATGGAGAGTTAGCAGCTTGTCCTCTCAGTCGTGGTGTTACAGATTTGTAGCACCCCTTGGTATGGGATTTCTTCTGGTTTGCGTGTGTTCTGTTTTCGGCCATGTGAAGGTATGAGGTACTGATCTGTGATAAAGGTTTTATTTCATTCAAGGAACTTTAAGTAAAAAAGAGTCCTGGGCAAATAGCATATAGATGTATAAACGTCCCTTGAATATTCATTTGAATTTTTTGAATGAATTCATATTACCTATATTCTGACTCCTAGGTGTTCACCTTTCATGACTGTGTGAGTTTTACTAGGTCAAATGCTTGTGGAAAATTCATTTTAACTTTGAAAATTAGGCACCTCTGGGCTTCCTGCATCAGTTATGAAAGTAAAAAGTTTGCTTGAGTCCCAGCACCTAATTGCTTGACCCCCGGCACCTCTTCCATTACAAATTAAGTACAGCATCGATATAGCATATAAGCATGTACTTACTTTAAGCATGTTCTTGAGTCCCATTGACTTTACTGTAATTTAAACATGTGCTTTGTTGAATCAGGGTCTCAATCAGGAAACAAATAACCTACAGCGTAACTCATTTGACTAGTCACAGCTGAACAACACAGAGCAACATTTGAACTGCTGTTATACAATTTTTTTAAGTTGAATTATTTCAAATAAAGATTATTCAAGAAAATCACAATCTGTCTGGATAGTTCACAAAAAGAAAAAGTGATAATATTTGCGAAGTATTTATTCTTGCAAAAACTATATACAAGTCCATCAATAGATGAGTTCTTGTTTACATATCCCATTTTTCAGTGCCTTAAAGCTCTATTAAAACAATGTAGATTGTTTTTAATATTACAGAAAATTATCACTCAATGGAAAATTAAAATGACCTAAAGAATTTGTGGCAGAGTTCAAAATTATACCCTAATGAGTGGGCAGGATGTCACACATGACATGGATACATAATTAGTATAAAGAATCCAGAAAATAATTGAGTGATTTGTCATAAATTAAATAGAATTAAAGCAACAATGGGTTTATGATGATTATAATGTAGCACAACATATATATTTTCCTTTGTTCAGCATCACATTTCTATCACCAAAGCAGCATCAGAACAAAGATCATCAAATTGTGAGACTCTGTCCTCCTGGAAAGAAAACATCCTTGGAAAAAACAGTCATTTCAAACAATAAGAAGCATCTAAACATTGTTTAAGTGAGTTGGTGAAAATGTCACCAACAAGTAGTATGACTAAGGCAATGATATGTATCTTGTGGCATAAGATGCCAACTGAAATGTGTGAAAACTGTCCTCTTTCCTCTCTTCTCTCTTGTTTATTTAATGAAATGTATTAAATATTGTTTTCAGAAAAGAACAGATTTACATAGCACATTGACTGCAGTATCATTAGCTGGGTAAAATGATACGGGCAATCCGTCTTTGTGTTTCACAGCAAAAATAATCAGCTTCTTGAGGTCAGGAGGAAATTTCCCCCATTGTATAACACTAAACAAGTAGGTCCAATGTGCAGGTTTTAAATTTCCCCTTGTAGCATCTGAGGCTCATTTAAAAGTTTACAATTATGACTGTCAGTCATCTATAAAGTACACCTATCGCTATGGTGACTAAGTACTAAAGCCAGAATGTTCAGAAGTGCTCAGCACCCAAAATCATGGCTGGATTTCTCAAATAGTTCAGGACATTGACAATACATTTTCCATAGGTTCAAAGATTCCAAGACCAGTAGGGATCTCTGTGATCATCTAGTCCAGTGGTCACCAACCAGTCGATCCTAGACGATCTCCCAGTCGATTGCAATCGGGGCAGTTGCTAAGGCAGGCTCCCTGCCTGCCCTGGCCCCACAACACTCCCAGAAGCGGCCAGGGTGACCCCAGGGGTAGGGGTCTCCCTCCACACCCTGCTCCTCCCTGCAAACACTTCTCCCACAGATCCCATTGGCCAGGAATGGGGAGCTGTGGCCAACGGGAGCTGCGGGGGTGGTGCTTGCAGACAGGGGCAGTGCGTAGAGCTACGTGCCCCTCTCCCCCCTCTCTGGGGGCCACAGGGGTGCGCTGGTCCCTTCTGGGAGCAGCATGGGGCCAGGGTAAGCCGGGAGCCTGCCTTAGCAGCAGCCATGCGGCTCTGCCAACCAGGAGCTGCCAGAGGTAAGTGCTGCCTGGCAGTAGGCTGCACCCCAACCCCCAGCCCTGAGCCTCCTCCCATAGCCAGCACCCTATATCCTCTCCTGTACCGAAACCCTCTTCTGCACCTCAAGCCCCATCCCTGAACCCGCTCCCAGAGCCAGCACCTCCACCCCCTCCTGCAACCCAATACTCTGCCCTCAGCCTGGATCCCTATCCTGCACTCAAACTCCCTCCGAGAGCTTGCACCCCTCACCCCCGCCTGCATACCAACCCCCTACCCCAGGCTCAGCCCAAAGCCCCCTCTCACACTGCAAACCCCTCTGCCCCTGCCCAGAGCCCGAACCCCTACCACAGCCCGGTGAAAGTGAGTGAAGGTGGGAGAGAGTGAACGATGGGGGCGAGGGAATGGTATGAGCAGGGCGGGGCTTTGGGGAAGGGGCACGGTAGATCCTGGGGTGCCCTTAAATTCAAAAAGTGATCTTGGGGGGTAAAAAGGTGGGAGACCACTGACCCAGTCTGACCTCCTGTACAGCACAGGCCATAGAACTTCCCCAAAATAATCCCTAGAGCAGGTCTTTTAGAAAAAGTTGGGTGCTGAGCGCTTTTGAAAATCTGTGTCACAAGGAGAGCTGCTGGATGCTGAATGCTTATTTATGGGCCTGAATGGAAGCCGAGGTCTTTCAAAAATTCTGCCCCATGTGTCCTCACTATTTATTTGAAACACTGGAGGTGACTGGGGAGTGAGGGCTACTTCGGATATGCGTTGTCGCACTACCTGAGCTGCGTGACCTAAGTATTCTTATTTATTGTTTTAAAGCATCCACAGTGTGCTTAGTTCTAGGAAAGAAACAGAAGAACAAAGTCCCTGACCTGGAAAAAATGGCAGATGGCAAGTAGTGCACCATTAGTATTATTTGTATTACTGTAGCACCTGGGAGCCTGAGACACTGGATCGGGACTCCATTGTTCTACGTGCTGTACTAACACTGAACGATGGGCAACTGCCCCAGCCAGGCAGACAAGCAACTGCAGAGTGGCAGATCCGCCTCATTTCTACAGATCTAGACGTGCAGAAGGAAAAGGGGACAAAGTGTGTGCATTCCACCTGCAGTCACACTCCCATACAGGCTGACCCCGGAGCCACATACCTGGCATGTGAAAAACCTGCAGGATTTCCTCCGGCTTTTAAAAGTTAATTAAAATATGAATTAGGGCTGCGAATTAATCGGAGTTAACTCACACGATTAACTCAATAAAATTAGCAAAAAGAACGAGGAGGACTTGTGGCACCTTTGGAGACTAACAAATTTATTTGGGCATAAGCTTTCATGGGCTAGAACCCACTTCATCAGATGAATGGAGTGAAAAATACAGTAGGAAGATGTGTGTATATATATATATATATATACACACAGAGCAGTGGCTTAGCTAGGTGGAGCGAACAGGGGCAGCGGACATAAAAGAAAGGTGCCACCCATTTGTACTCACCGGGCGGTGCTCCAGGTCCTCAACGGCACTGAAGGCCCCTGCCGTCGAAATGCTGCCGAGGACCTGGAGTGAGCGAAGGCCCCTGCTGAGCCAGAACGCGTGAAGGCCTGTGCCGCCGAGGAGCCAGAGCGCGTGAAGGCCTGCACCGTCGAAGACCTGGAGTGCCGCCGGGTGAGTAAAAATTTAAAAAGGCACCTATACATTTAAAAGGCACCACTTGTGCTCAGAGGGGGAGCGCCTGCTCCCCCCCACTCCCTCCCCAGCTACGCTACTGCTACAGAGAACATGAAAAGATGGGCATTGCCTTACCAACTCTAACAAGACAAATTAATTACAGTGGGCTATTATCAGCAGGAGGAAAAATCACTTTTATAGTGGTAATCAGGATGGCCCATTTCAAACAGTTGACAAGAAGATGTGAGTAATAGTAGGGGAAAAAATTAGCATGGGGAAATAGTTTTTAGTTTGTGTAATGACCCATTCACTCCCAGTCTTTATTCAGGCCTAATTTGATGGTGTCCAGTTTGCAAATTAATTCCAGTTCTGCAGTTTCTCATTGGAGTCTGGTTTTGAAGTTTTTTTGTTGAAGAATTGCCACTTTTAGGTCTGTAATTGAGGGTCCAGGGAGGTTGAAGTGTTCTCCAACTGGTTTTTGAATGTTACAATTCTTGACGTCTGATTTGTGTCCATTTATTCTTTTGTGTAGAGACTGTCCGGTTTGGCCAATGTACATGGCAGGAGGGGCATTGCTGGCACATGATGGCGTATATCACATTGGTAGATGTGCAGGTGAATGAGCCCCTGATGGTGTGGCTGATGTGGTTAGGTCCTATGATGGTGTCCCGTGAATAGATATGTGGACAGAGTTGGCAATTAATTAAATTAATTGTGATTTAAAAAATAACCATGAGTAATCACACTTTTAATTACACTGTTAAACAATAGAATACCAATTGAAATTTATTAAATATTTTGGATGTTTTTCTACATTTTCAAATATATTGATTTCAATTACAGCACAGAATACAAAGTGTACAGTGCTTACTTTATATTATTTTTATTACAAATATTTGCACTGTAAAAGTGATAAAAGCAATAGTATTTTTCAGTGCAGCTCATACAAGTACTGTAGTTTAAGCTCTTTATTATGAAAGTGCAACTCACTAATGTCGATATTTTTGTTACATAACTACACTCAAAAACAAAACAATGTAATACTTTAGAGCCTACAAGTCCACTCAGCCAATCACTCAGACAAATAAGTTTGTTTACATTTATGGGACATAATGCTGCCCGCTTATTATTTAACTGAAAGTGAGAACTGGTGTTTGCATGGCAGTTTTGTAGCCGGATTGCAAGGTATTTACGTGCCAGATATGCTAAACATTCGTATGCCCCTTCATACTTCGGCCACCATTCCAGAGGACATGATTCCATGCTGATGAGGCTCGTTAAAAAAAACAAAGTGTTAATTAAATTTGTGACTGAACTCCTTGGGGAACAATTGCATGTCTCCTGCTCTGCTTGCATTCTGCCATATATTTCATGTTACAGCAGTCTCGAATGATGACCCAGCACATGTTGTTCATTTTAAGAACACTTTGACTGCAGAGTTGACAAAACACAAAGAAGGTACCAATGTGAGATTTCTAAAGATTCTACAGCACTCAACCCAAGGTTTAAGAATCTGAAGTGCCTTCCAAAATCTGAGAGGGATGAGGTGTGGAGAATGCTTTCAGAAGAATTATAAAAGCAACACTCTGATGCGAAAACTACAGAACCCGAACCACCAAAAAAGAAAATCAACCTTCTGTTGGTGGCATCTGACTCAGATAATGAAAATGAATGTGCATCGGTCCGCTCCACTTTGGATCGCTATCGAGCGGAACCCGTCATCGGCATGGACGCGTGTCCTCTGGAATGGTGGCTGAAGCATGAAGGGACATATGAATCTTTAGTGCATCTGGCACATAAATATCCTATGACGCCAGCTACAACAGTGCCATGCGAACACCTGTTCTTACTTTCAGGTGACACTGTAAACAAGAAGTGGACAGCATTGTCTCCTGCAAATGAAAACAAACTTGTCTGAGTGATTGGCTGAACCAGAAGTAGGACTGCGTGGACTTATAGGCTCTAAAGTTTTACATTATTTCATTTTTGAATGCAGTTATTTTTGGTACATAATTCTACATTTGTAAGTTCAACTTTCATGATAAAGATATTGCACTATAGTACTTGTATTAGGTATATTGAAAAATACTATCTTTTGTTTTTTACACTGCAAATATTTGTAATAAAAATATAAAGTGAGCACTTTACACTTTGTATTCTGTGTTGTAATTGAGATCAATATATTTGAAAATGTAAAAAATATCAAAATATATAAATAAATTGTATTGTATTATTGTTTGGCGGTGTGATTGATCATGTAATTAATCACAATTAATTTTTTTAATTGCATGACAGCCCCAATATGAATATGAAGAGAAACTGGCAAGTTTTGCCCAGCTGGAATAGTGACTCAATCACAACTTGACAGTGTGACTTGAGCAGCTGGGTTACTCTTACTTTGGTCATCTGTGTTCTTGCCGTGAAGTTACCACAACCCTGTCCCATTGTATCCTGTTCTTCCAGGAGGCTGCAAATGAGACAGCATATCATGTGTGAGGATGTCCTCATGGCCAGAGTGACTGACACCTGACACTGTTAGTAAATGTTTATTCCACTCTTGGTTCCAAGTTTATTACAGAAGCAACTTCAAAGGTTACACTGATGTTTTGGCTCATTCTTCTATTTAAAGCCCTTGTTCTCGAAATAAGGTCTTCCCTCACATCCTGATTGCATGTGTGATTTATTTAAAGATACTCTATTGTTTTTATTATTTTAATGGTTGATCCTTTGAAGATATTATTGTTCAGGGTAAATTTTCTCTTGTTGATTATCTTTCAGTTGAGCCATTTGGCAGGTTTAGGCAGCTATCCAATAGAAGTATAGTGTGCAATATATTTGCATGGGTCTCATTAATCACTCAGCAGTCAGGGCTAAAACTGAGTTAGAAAAGCAAGACTTGCGCTAAAAATGCAATATCTGCCAGATTAACAGATCACTTGTCGACCAAAATGAGCTAAAGGAATCCAGGGTTAATGTTGCATTTGAAATAAAGTTAAGGAACGGGGATGAGGGTATGTGTGTGTGTGTTGTAGTTGAGCAATACTGTTATGGTGAAAGGTGCTGGTGGCTTGAACAGTAGGGATCACCGATGTATAAGCACTCAAGATGTACCTCCCCAGAGAAAGAATTAAAGTTGCCAGGGAGTCCAATGTTCCCTCTAATTTTTCCCATACATGTGCGGAATGAATTTTGCTATGTTCACCAATATGGAGGTGATGTGTGGCAGGTGTGGGGTCGGAGTGTGGGAGGGGCCTCAGGGTTGGGGCAGAGAGTTGGGATGTGGGAGGTGAGGGCTCCAGCTGGGGGTGCGGGCTCTGGGGTGGGGCCGGGGATGAGGGGTTTGAGTCCCTACAGCCCTCTCTCCCTGCAGCAGCACCTGGGCTGGGGGAGAGTATCTCTCTCTACTGGAAGGGAGGGAGGCATGTCTCCTCCCTGTGCCGCAGCCCCGGGGCTGAGGGAGTTAAGTGCGTGGACCTTGGTGGCTTCCTGTGTGGCCACGCAGGCGCACACCTTGGAGGGAACTTAGGCAGTGACCACACGCATTACAGGTACAGTGTGAGTTAAAGCATTCTCCTTGCATGGCCTGCACTCTCAAACTTTTCTGAGGTTCCTCTACCGCAGAGCAGATGCACAGAAAGGAAGGTGGGTTGCCAGGCCCCATTTGGATTGCATGTCATCCAAAGTGAGGAGCTTTGAGCAAAGGGGTTACCCTGGTGTAAAATTCAGGAGCTGGGGAAGGAAGGGGAAGCTGAGTGTTAACCAGTGAGATCTGAGTGGGAGTTCAAGAGATGGAGAGACTTGGCAGACTTGCTCCGTGGTGAAAGGGCAGTGGGGCCTTGGCTGAGGTTCCTGAAGAACACTATTGCCTGTGCTCACTTTCCAAGAATCAGGACTTATGTACATTTAGTAAATAAAGAAATGACACTAATACAATACACTGACTCTGCCTCACTGACTTCTGCTCCAGTCAGGAAACTGACTTGTAAGCCCCTAATCTGCTAGTGCCAGACAAAGTGGCAACAATACAAATCAGGATCCCCCTACATCCTTTGTGTAGCACCATAAACAATTCATCCAACTTCAAAAATCCTGATCCCCGCCCAAACCTCCCCCTTCAAAATGGCTAACTACTGTCCCTTGTTAGCATTTTTGGCACACCAGAGTACCCCATCACAGGTATGCCTAAACAGTCTGGCACAGGCACTGATGGGAGGAAGTACCAAACCCCTGCTAACAATTAGGGAACAGCTGTTGCAGCCAGAACAATTGGGATACCACCATCAAGAGATGGCTGCCAATCAGAGAAAACAGGCAATAGGGTATGACAGGTCAGCCAAGAACCTACTGGCCCTGGAAACAGGGCATTTCTGTGAGGATCCAGCTATTAGAGAGACACCAGAAGGAGTTGACTAAAGGAGTCATCAGGGATGCAATGGCACCCCAGTCAGAAGAGGAGACTATGCAAGGGGGACAAGTGATCCAAAGGAACAGGAGATATTTATGAGCCTGCAGACACAACACCTAGAGAGAGCCTACAGAGATCCTCACAGAATGCAGAGACAAACATCTGGAGACCAATCCCACAGGGATGAAGGAGACTCCACAGACAGAGCGTCTCAGAGACAGGTGACAGGGAGACAGAGATGGGTCACTCCTGGTGTGGTCATTTGTTGAGGAGATCAAACTATCTTAAAGACGGTGTAACCAGCTAAGTCTGTGGTAAAGATGAGACTCAAACTTGGCAATGTGCGAGCAACCTGTGAGCAAAGGGACTTAGAGTGAAACCTAGACATCAATTATTTGTTTTTAATCTTTATATTAATTTTTTTAAATAGGGAAGATGTTTCATGGAACTGAAGTCAGAGGGCCCATGTCCTTGGAGAGACTGTTATTGATGGGATACCAAGAAAACAGAATGCAGAGCAGTGCACTGTAGTGTTGCTGTCTCTGTGATACAAAAAAGTAGGACATCCGGGATGTTCCTGAGCCCATAAAACTGGACAGCTGGAATTGTGTACTGACCACCCTTACAGATTTCCTGGAATAGATACCTAAGCCCTGGTGTGCGGGGGGTCGATTTAAGGTACGCAACTTCAGCTATGAGACTAGTGTAGCTGAAGCTGACGTGCCCCCTAGATTGACTTACCATGATGTCTTCACGGCAGTGAGTCGACTGCCGCTGCTCCCCCATTGACTCCGCTTGCACCTCTCATGGCACTGGAGTTCCAGAGTGGACAGGAGAGCGCTTGGGGATCGATTTATCGCGTCTAGACTAGACGCGATAAATCGACCCCGATATATCGATTGCTACCCACCGATCCGGCGGGTAGTGTAGACCTACCTTAAGAAAAGGGACAGCTGGCAGTGTGTACTGAGCATGCTTGTAGATTACCCAGGACAGCTACCTCAAAACAAGGTTGATTTTGGACAGGTGTCAACCCTGGTGCACAGGGTTTAATAAAGTTCCACATGTAGAACTTGACCTGCATTCAGTTTCACTCGTTGCTAATGAAATAACCCTCACATGTGATCAGCTTATACTCTGAAGCATAAGGTTTGGTTGCTCTCAACTAGCTGGCGTAACAATAAATATTACTGATTGTGAAATTATCCAGACAAAGCATTAAATGTGACCTCTCTCAGCAAATTCCTCTGGTTGACAATGTGCATGGGAATGACTAATTCCTTTAAGCTGTCCTGAATTTATGGCCATTAACTTAGTCATGTGATCTCTTAGTAATTTCTGTTATGGGAACGCATAAAAAGGAAAAAAGGGAAGGGACTTTTCTGCAGTTATTATAGTTTTAAGTATGCTGACTACCCCAACCAAGGCCCCTCTAACTCTTTTCAAAGCTTTTCTTTCCCCTTGGTTCTCCCACCCCTTGATCATGCTTCTGCACTACTGGAAGCCTCTTTTCTTCTTTTGTTTCCGCTCTGGGGAGACAGGGAGAGTGGTTTTATGGCTAAGGCCAAATAGAAATGACAGTGCAATTTCCATGCACAGCCACTGGCGCTATATGGCTGCCCTCCTTTTAACACTGATCACAGCGCTCTACTGAGTTCTCAAGAGGTTTCACCACCACACTGCATATTTCACTCACTTCCTCCTTTTGCAGTGGGAGGAGTAGAAGTCCCCTCTGTGTCCTACTAGTACCCAAGTATGTCCCTCCTTGTTTGCTCCTTTAAATCTAGAAAAGTAACAAAAAATATCATGGCAGATGTCTGGAAATTAGTGAGTGGAATTTAGGAGTTATTTGAGTAGAGGAGATCAGAGCAGTAGTATACTGATGACATGGCTTTCCCTTTTATCCACCCAGGAGCTCCTCTCCTCCAATGAGATTACCTCTCCTTTCTTCTATAGGTACTTAAGTAAAATCTTTTTTAGAGGTGCTCTGAGTACCAGCTTGTTTCCAGAAATCCAGTAGGCTGGAAACACCCTCGCAGTGTTAGGAAACTGTTCCGAAATAACATTTCTTGGCAGTGAGTGGAAGGTCCATAAAATTAGTCAACGTAATAAAACAAAGTAATTAAAGTGCCACACTGAGTTGGCTCTTTTTGATGTTGAGCAATTGCATAATAAACAGTGTCATAAACAGGCACTCAAATCTGGGCTTTTGTGCCTTTTCATGGCTTAATTCTCATTAATTATCAACCTGACTTCTTTAGTTAGAGAAGTCACTACCTGATGCTTCATAATTTGCTGAGATAAAAGGCAGTAAAGGATAAGCTCACCATTGTGAACAGGAGTCAGACACGTGGAATATCATGCTCCTCCTATGGCACATTCAAGATTTTGTTTCCAATTCATTTTTTCATTTTTTCAACCCCCTCCCTCAGTAACAATATGCTCTGGGCTCTATTGTGTCTTGCAGGCACAGTATCCTCTTGGGTGCGGTGATAAGTCCTGCAGCCTCAGGAGAGCTCCCTGCCCCAGGCAGGGAGATCTGAGATGGGTGTGGCAGCTTCAAACTCCCTTTGTGAAGAAGCAGTTTGTGCTCCCCATTGTGCCAACACCCTGCCTCCTCCATCCCTCCCACTTCGGAAAGTCTAGCCTTGACAATTGCACGAACCATACAATTTTCTGCAATCAAGGAAGTGCAAAGGTTTCCACTGCTGCTGTGCCCATCCCCTGTGCAAAGGGTAAGGTTCTTTGTACATTCATGCTAGGCTTTCCCTATGTATTTTAAATGTGTCATTGTCGTTAGTTATGCCATAGGTGTACATGGTACTTTGCAAACAATTAAAGGACATGGTTCCTGCCCTGAAGAACTCACCTGTGTCTACAAAGGGACTAAGGGTGCGATTCCCAGCACACACAGATGAACTCTCTCTAGCTCTCATTGAGCTAGTACGCTAGAAATATTAAAGTAGCTGAGATAGCACAGGGAGTGGAAGCAGTGGCAAGAGCTAGCCACCCCAAGTACCTATCCACAGGGTGCCAGGCAGGTTTGTACTTGGCACAGCTAGTCCGCGCTGTGGCTCCAGCTACCCGTGCTACCCTGGCTATACTACTAGTTTTAGCATGCTAGCTCCATAAGAACGAGTGCAAGTATGTTGATTGGAGCTGGGAATCACACCCCTAGCTCGTAACGTAGTCACGGCCAAGGTATAGACATAACACGACAGGTGAAAATAACAGAAGTGAGGCCGGGTAAATTAAAGGAGAAACAAGGGTCCAAACAAAGGACTGTGTTGTTGCCTTTGGTTAGTTAAGCACACATCTTCAAGTAAGTATTATGTGCCCCATTTTGTTATGCTCCATAGTGGTGTCATGCTTTTCAATTAACTGACAGTCAGTTACATCAACCAGCTTTTGAATATGCAAACTGGAATGAATCAAAAGGAAATAAGTGTGTAGGCTAATTTGCTTATCAGAGAAATCTGCTTGCTCTACCTTCAAACATATGTGATTTATTGTGTTTCCTTATTAGATAGATAGTAAGAACAAGCTATTTAAAATATTCAGCCAAGGAAATCCTCAGCGTATTATACACCTCTACAAGCCTAGAAAGCATGTAGAAACATGAATGAACACAACTTAAAGCCTAATTCTGATCCTGTGTATTCCTACATAAAGTCCCTCTGCTTCAAATGGGACTGAACTGAATGAATGTCCTTGTTTAAATTACATTTTGGCTACATTGGGTGTGTAAGTTAATTCACTAGTTCCCAGGCAACTTTTGATTTGTATGACCATCACTTGTACAACAATCACACTATAGCTCATAGACATTGGCAGTGTTACAGGGATCATATTATCACAAGGATAAACTGTTCTTAAACAATTTCTCCAAGAAATGGACAGAAAAAATGTTTTCTCTTCTCCACCTGGCATATAGATCTTTGCTTTCTAGCTTTTGCTTCTTTAGCAAATATGCTTACTGGGGCAAAATGATGAAAATCTATTCTGCTTTTGATTGTCCTATGCTTTTCTCTACAATATTTTGTTGGTAGTAATGACGTCCAGGAATTATTCTACTTTTCTGTCTTTTGGAACATTCTCCTTTGAGACTCAGGGGAAAAAGAGCAGCTCATGGTGTCTACCTATCTTTTCCCAACAATAAATGCTTGTAGCAAGAATGCGTAATATCCTCTTTTCCTCATGTGACACTCCAGAGTATGTCCTCCTCTCATCTCCCCAAGAACATTATTTGGCTCTAGCAGCGAAGGATACGGAGGTAATGACTTGTCAGGTATTAGAGATGATAGCATGAGTGTACTGCATTCTTTAGAGTGGTTTGACTGTCTGATTGTTTTGAGTCCACGCCACCCCTTCCATTAATGCACATTGATTGCTTGATGGCAGAGTGCTGTAAACAGTACATGTTTTAAGCAAAATCAAAGATTTGTGGGGAGAGTGTCAAGGCTGGTAATTGTGCAATCATGTGAACAGAGACACTTTTACTACTTGCTGGTTGGCCCTGACACCTCTCTCCCTCCCACTATGGCCAGTTCTTTTGCCTCTTCTACCCTCCGACCCCAACAGCTTTCCATCTATTTTGAAAGGGTTTCTTCTTATCCTGCTTCCAAGCTACCAAAAATCTTAGAGGGTAGTCACAAGTGTTTCTCTTTCCCCTCTTCCCTCCGCCCAGTTCTCTTAAGGCTGCTACTGGAGGCGACCATCTTATCTTCAGGAATCCCATATTATCCCTAATGATGCTGCCAGCCCTGCCTTCTGCTGGTGATATAAGAAATTACAGTACAAAAGCAGAGGCTGGGCTTCTTCCTGCTAGAAGGAAGAGAAAAACTGTTCGGGCCCCCAAATGAACTAATATTTTAAAACTTAACAGGCTTGGTCATTCACTTGTCATTTCCTTAATTTTCCAGAGTGAGATCAATGGGTCATATTCAGGTCTGACATGAGAGGACTTCTGCTGACATCGGTGAAATTGAGCTTCCTTGTGCCAGTGGGTGACTCTAGTCCTCCTTGGCCCAGTGCGTTTAGTCTTCCTGGAAAGGTGTGGGAAGAGAAAAAGACAGGCAGACAGATTATGACAATATTGGTGTTCTAACAGTTCTAATTGTGCATACCTCCCCATAAATGCTCCCTGCTTTACCATCGTGCGATCAAACAGTAATATCATTATGAAGCCATCTTACAGTCACTCATTAGATTTTATTCTTTAATATACTTCAAGGGGTGTCTGCTCATTTGTTTAGGGATTTTTAAAATTACTGGTAAAACAATACCTAAATATATAGCAGTTGCACATGCATATCTTGGGATGAAAGGTTTAAGAATACAAAGCTGTCATCTCTAACCATTCCAATCTTCACCTGCTTATGTGGTGCCCACCTGTTTCTTTGTTCCCAAATCTGAGATTTTTGGCAGTTTTGGCCTAGGCTGTACATGGCTTTCAGTGCTGTTATATTACTTGCTACTTAATGTCTTCAGCTATTTAGCTAATTCTTAAAAATGAGCTCAATGCAAGTACCACAGGAAATGTGCATGACATTTTCTTGAAGCATTTGCAATGCCATAACGAAGAAGGTCTAACACAAACTGTGAGAAGTCTCATTATGTCAACCAGTAAAGCACACTGTGTGGGTGCCAACTGCATAATAGTAAAGTAGGTACCGGTCATACTGCAATTGGTTTTGCACTGGAATTTCACAGTTGTTTAGCCAACAGAGCCCCTTCTCCATGTTGGCACTCATGACAAAGAACAATTAACAAGGGATCTAGAGACAGTTGACTTGCACGACAAGGGTGACAAGATTTACTTTCCATGTTTACTGTGGTGAGGTTAGAAGAAAAATTTTTAATGGGGTAGAGACTGGTTCCATTTTTGTGTCTATTTTGGTTGGTTTTGTACTAATATATTTTCACGCTAAGTTGTTTTCACTGCAAAAAACATTCTACAACTTCATAGACTTAAGTAGCTACATTGCATCTTTTAAAAAATAATAAAAGTGGGTAATTTTGAAATTATGTAAAACTATGTGAAATATTTCATGAAAATGTTATTTTTGATTACGGCTTCTCTCTGGCATTGAGCTTCTGCTACACAAGACTAATTGCTTCATTAAAGCACTGCACATGCTTCAAAGATATGTCATTACAATTCAAGCATGAGAGATGTAAAGCAAGTAAAAAAAAAATGGAAGGAATTTCAAAATATTTTTAGAATTCATCCTTACTGTAATCCATTGAAAAACAAAACATTGAAACAAAATTTGATGAAACTTCAAAGTATTCTGATATAATTGCCAGAATAAATGAACACAAGTTTTTTCAGAATATTATGACTCAAATTTAGAGGTTAGTCTAAAGTAGTCTAAGCCAGTGCAAGTTAGAGTAGCTTCTTCTGTCTCCCTTGCCATATAAGTATATCAGCTTAGACTCCAATAGATTCAGACTCTATTAGACCCACATCTTGCTAACAGCATGTAACTGGCATCCCTTATGCATCACCTGAACTTGGCCAATCAAGTCTAACTGAATATAAGGGACTCCTTCATAATGCTTCTACTAGCAATAACACATTAAGGAATACTTTCTAAATAGCAGGCACTTGAAGGAGAAAACTTTTGCTGAAGCTACCTTTAATATGATAAAATGTTCCTCTTCATATCCATGCTCATAATAATATGCTTTCACTGACAGGGAGTCAAACTGAGTCAGTGTGCATAGTAATTCTTCCTTCTTGGGTGTGATGCCAGACTATCAATATGCTGCAATACATTCAGAAATGCCATGAAAATGCTTACAATTTTATTTTGCTCTTATTACTGCTAATGGGAATGTGACTATGGGAGTTATTTCTTTACTTTCTTAGGTACTCCCTGATGTTCTAGGAAGATGTTCTCTTTAATTAGCTGTACCTGGCCTGCACATTTAAGCTGCAGGGAAAGAAGTGGAAGAGGAAGCTGCCATGGCCTTCAGCATTCTGTTATGAGAACATCTTTTCAGAGATCACTGATGGCATGAGGTTACTTGGCAACGCGTCCAGTTTCAGCTGTGCCCTTGAGGCACGGATACGTTTCAGACAATGTTGCCAGTACATATTCTTCTCTTTTTAAATACTCAGCTCACTGCTGAGTCTGAGGACAACTTAGAAATAAGTTCTTTTGCTAGGGATGTGTCTGCAGCAGCGTCTACTTTATTGTCAAATTCTCTTCCCATTTTTTTCTGAAGGAGATACAGGTACTAGCGAAGCCCAGCCTTCAGTTTCTGTTTAAAGACTTGCTGCTTTCTTCCTGTGTTGTCATTTCAGATGGATGGGGATGAGTGTAGCTAAACTGACAAAAAAGATTTAAATGCAGTTGGAGAACATGTTTGCTATTGCTATCTGCAGCTTGCCAGAATAGGCATATTCAGTCACCTTTAGCTTTTCCAGCAACTTCTGAAGGGAATGATACTGAGAGTTGTTCCACTGAGCCCAACCCTCCTACTGGGGGTGCTTTCTGAATAAATCCCTTATTTCTTTCACTTGTTGAGATTCTTCTGGCTTTGCCAAAATGCATCACTTCTCTAGAGATATTGCATGTTGGTCTCTGCAGGGTTTCACTACAATGCTTCCCCCTTGTGAGGTGATTCTCTGTCAGAGGGAGACCAAGGGATTGAGATGAACATTTCTGTTCCCCCCAGGTACAGCCGAACAATTTGTGGCCTAGCAGGTGTGCAAGTGCTACCTGGGTGCAACAGCTAGACATTGATTGTACTTGTCTATGTAGTGCTATAGCCAGGATGAAAAGGAACATTAAAAACAGCAACAAAAAACATCAAAATCACATTAGAGTGATGGCATGGAAGTTACCACCAGCAAGTACCTTGGATAAGCCACTACCCTTGCTGTGCCTCTGTTTCGCAATCTTTAAAATGAGGATAATCTTTGAGATCTACATATGAGAAGTCCTATGTAAGGGCTAAATATTGTTTTTTATTTTGATCAACAGCAGCCAGAACAGAACAATCAGCCAAGCGGTAAAAGTAATAAACAGCTAGTGCATCATACCCTGAAGCAGAAGAATTTTAGCTTCTGGGAACCACCAAAGAGGGCACATTCCATAGTGTAGGTCATCTTCTGACAGATAGATAAGACATTGATGGTTGTAGCAGCATTCCCCATTAGGAATATAGAAAATGCCTGCTCAAACTGGTAATATCTTACCTACTGGTCAAAAGGTAAAGGATTACTTTTAAACTTTATTATAGTATGCAAGGTCCTGTAGCATGCACAGAGAACACACTGTCAGTGCTCAACAATTAATACTGGACTGTGAAAGCTCTACCATGGGCCCTGAGTTTACCCTAGGAACCAGCCAGAGTTTCCAGCCAATCCTAATTGCTGTGATGGGATATAAAGTGAGAAATGGGTTCTCAGATAACTAAGTTCTAGACCATTCTGGAGTTTAAATATAATTAACAATACATTGAATGACATCTAGAAGTAAATATGGAGCCAATGCAGAGATGTGAGCACCATTGTTGTGCTCTTGGACAAACACAGAGTAAAAGACATTATGTGCACCAAAAACCTCATTTAAGTTAAGACAAGACCCGATAAGTGAATGTAATAAAAAATCTGAGAGAATGTAGGAGATATTAAAATAACAGTGAAAGGAACCCACTGTTGCAAAGACTTCCATAAGCAAGACTAGATGGTATTGAATCGCTGATTTGCTTGGTAATAAGTTATTAGACAAAAAATATACATAATAAATTAATAAAATAGATATCAGTAACATCTAGTGGCCATCTCAATAAATATCATCAGTTGACAATTTCCTGTAGGCATCACAGTAAACATGGGTCTTGATTTGACATTTGAAAAATACAGGGTAATGGTTTAATGGACCAGCTCAAGCAGCATGTTCTGTTCACAAGGGGCGGTATGAAAGAAAGCTTGAAGGCATTTGAGAGAGAAGACAAATGGTCTATTGGGGGAGCAGAGGAATGTGATAGGAATGGATACAGGAATGAATAAACAGGAAAAAGCTAAGTTATGAATGGCCTTAAAGCTAAGGACACGATGCTCAACTTTAATGTGGTGGACAAGGAGGAGTCAGAGGAGGGTCTCAAAGAGGGGGTTGGCATGGTCAGAATGCCAGTTCAGGAAGGTGAGGACAGTAGTATTGTTTTAATTGGCATGAGTGGATATTGTGGTATCTGGAGTTCCAAAGAGGAGGAGGATGCAAGATATGTGGCAAAGACATGGATGAGAATTTTAGAAGTGACGACAGAGAGAGGGCCAGCTCTTGGTGGTGATATGGAGAAAGATGTGGTGAGACTTTCACATGGCTTGGATATCTGAATGACTGGAAGGAAGGTGGTGATAACAGTGACAGAAAAAAAGGAAGAGTGGGGAAGATTGAAGAGGGAAGACAAGATTGAAGAGTTCAGTTTTGACCGTACTGTGTCAGATCTTCAACAGATGTATTTGGCATAGCTCCATTGAAGTCAAATATGCCTAAATCCCTTGAAAGATTACATCCTAAAGTCTTTTTGCACTGAGATAGCCCAGATAAATTCTACTGACCTCAACTCATAATAGCTCTTATGGTTGGGCTGTGGCAGCTGACAACACCCATAAAAAGCCTGGGGGTGTTCCCCAAGGTTTTCTGAATCCAAAGCAGTGGTAACTTAACTGTTTCTTTGCAGGCAGTATCAGGAATAAATCATTGGGGACACAGCTCCTCCATCTGATAAATGATTGGTACAAATAAGAGTGCTTTTACCTAAAACTACTTTTTTTATTAGGTCTCAAGCACGCATGCGTGCGCGCACACACACACTGAAGCAGTAGGTTCAGAGCATCCCAAACATTTATATTTACCCAAGTCCGAGATGGTTTTGAGGAATCAGCAACCAGGCTTCTGGGGGCCCTCTTTCTGTCCAGCTGCTGGGGAGTTTAGGTACCAGCAAGCACCTTGCCCAAACAAAAAGCTTCCTCATACTGCTCCAAAGTATACCCTTTTGTTTAATCTTTTATAGCTAACTTAAACAAAGCACATAACTCCTACTGACTCCTAGTGGGTCATCATAGTAACACCTGGTGGGCCACTAATTCTCCTAATACCAGCAAATTGCTTATTATCTCTTATCATCAAAGCATTTCTAGTTATAACAATAAAACTTATATGTCGGGGCACTGAACCAAGATCGACTGTCCAAACATTCCTTCAATTCTCATGGTACATTAACTCTCTGTCCCAGCCTCCCAATCTGATCAGCAGAACTGCAAACATGCAGCTGTTTGGCCTTGTCTCTCAAAACCCTAAGATTATTTCTAGTTATGTAGTATTTGATTTTCAGCTAGCAGTGGCTGGGCCCCCAAAATGGCTTTCTGCAGTGCTGACAAGTTCTGGGGTTACATGCAGTAATGTCAAATTCTGGGGCTATAGGGGATGGATGAAAACAGAATATCTTTGAATAATACTGACATTCAGTTTGAAGTCCCACTGGCAGTATGCTATACTGCAAACACGATATTATAAATAACTTGTTTTAAAATGACACGGCACGCATTTTGAGGTAGCTTTACCATTTAGACAGAAAAGAATTTGTTTTTAATCAAAAGCTGGGATTTGTATAGTTTTACAGAAAGAACCCTCAGTACCAATGTGAGAACTCAGTTCCTTTCTATAAAACAGTACAAATATAAGCTGCTTTGCTTGCAGAAATTTGGCCCTGATGAAATGGTACAGCTGGCTCCAAATGTGTGGATCAAAGGAAGACTAGAAGAGCTGTATTAAAGACATCTATACATTCATACACATCGAAGTTAAACAATTGTAGTTGGGCTTCAAGTGTAATTGTGTCCCAGTTCTAACAATGAAATATTTGTACCAAACTCTGTGAAACCATGAAATTCACACCTTACAGATAATTTCTGTAAGTATTCAGGACAGATAAGATAGATCTTGATGAAGTAACAAAGTAAGCAAGCCAGCATTTAAGGTGGTTGATTTAATCCTATTTTTTTTAACACAATGGCTGCGAGGGTTCCTGAGTTTACAGATCCTGTTTTTCTCCATATTTCACTAGTCATAAAAAAAAAAAGGTAATGACAGGACTGAGACATAAAAGGTCAGATCAGGAACTGACCTTCCACAATGATCAGGGTTGTTCTGATCCAGGGTTTTGGTCCAGTCCATTTTATAGGGAATGGCAAACCTAGAATCCAAATCCAAACATTTTCACACTTGGTGGGTGTTTGGATGAGAGGTTTTGGTGTGGGGCCATCTCCTAATACAAAATAAAAAGGAGCTTTTGTATGTCGGCAGGTAGGGAAGATGAGGGAAGGGAGAGAAACATGGAAAATACCTCATGCATACAGATTTATCTCCAAATATAATGTTCTTCAGGGTTTTCCATGAGATGCCAATTTCAGTATCAACATTGGTTGCAGTCTCGAAGTTTCTCTATTTTCAAAGCTAGGCACTTAAATTGGGCCTGTGTAAAAGACAAATGCAAGTGTAAAAAAAGGTAAATATGTATGCTTAATCTGGACCTGCACAAGCAATCCAGTGGAACAAACCAGTTTTTATGGGCGGTTACCCATTTTTCATATGCTACTGCATATTTTGTGTAAGATAAGTACCTATTTTTAAATAATGGTCCAAATGTCACAACTGGAAAAGGGCAACTGTAGAGAGAGTATGTTACAGACTGAACAGCATAGGGAGAAACAGTAGGACAGTGTTCAATTTCACATTGCTTTCAGTTACACTGAATTTACCCTGAGAGTTTGAGTTGGGTGTATAGTACCTGAAATAACATTCCCAGAAATCACGTTCTGGAGATGGACTAAATGCCTCAGCAATGGTGATGAGCCAACAGGGCCAGCATTTTCTGTGAATATTCACCTGACTTAAAAATGAACTCACGTTAGCCACTTTCGTGGCTGTGTGTGTTCACAATCTGCAAACATTCAACCAATCAAGTTTTACTCACACAGACACTCATGAAGATTACCCATGAATTGCAAAAATGTCTGGCTGGGAATACAAAGCTGTGCTGGTTAGTTCTGACGCTCTGAATGTTCCTGAGGTCTAACTGTGCCCGCTGAGCAGACAGGTATTTTTCTCTGCACTGTTTCTGTCACTATTTCTCTTGTGTGCTGATGACCAATAAAAAGGCAGTTAATATCTTACACTGGACACTTTCTTAATCCAGCAGGAGTACAGTGTTCTCCAAACTCCTCACTTGAGCCCTGAGGCAAGAACAAGCTCGACAAGTATCTGACTACAGCTTGGACTATGCACTCAGTTTGTGTTAGTAAGATGAGAGAAAAACTTAAAAAGACACCCTGTGGCATGAGAGCAGGGAAAGGTTGCTGGGGACCAAGGGAACTGCTCATGGCTAATGGCACTAATCTCTCCAGAATGGCAGGTAGTGGGGGGGTGAGGGCGGTGGGGAAGGCAGAGTCATGGCAGTATAACCCCTCCATCCTGTTTTCCGGCAGGGGCTGTGGCCTGAAGTGACAATCTAGCTCAAACACAGTACCCTGGTTGTGTACTAACCATCATGACTCAGGCTATGTCTATGAGGACTAGCAAGGAGAAGTTTTGATTTGGTTTGTTCTGCTATCTTTCCCTGGGAGATGCAAAGCCCTTCTTCAAGCCCTATTCCTGATTGAGTGACTCTATCCCCCATCCCGGGTCAGAAACCATATCATGTGATTGTTGTGATCACTTGTAGATGGAACTACAAATATCAAGCAGTGAAGACTCAAAAGCTTCATGGGTTCATGTTCTTAGAGTAATAAAAACCATGCATGATGAAAAAGTGTTCAGCAAATATGAACACTGAATGAATCTCTGAAAGCCCATTCTGCTCACAGACACTCCACAGACAGAAAACAAAGTTAAATTTATTGAATAAAATAAAACGAGTGAATTATTAGCTCAGCGCTTCTCAGCCTCTTTCAGCACCTCTCCCAGAGCAATAAATGATGAAGAAATAAGAACAGACACCTGAGAGGGACAGCAAAGACGAGCCTCTAGAAAAAAAGTGTTGTTTCTCAATGAGATTGAATTCAGACGCGGCTTTTGCCCCTATGAAGTTTTGCCATTGACTACAACAAGAGGAAGCTCAGGCACTTACCATGCAAATAAAGAAAAACAGACTGTTCCATAGTGTTTCTGTTCTCTCATGTCATCTCTTGTTATGTTGTGTAGCTTTACATTGTGCCTGGTTCCAGTTGCGACGTCACATCACAGATGACTACATTGTGTCTTGAAGAACCCTAACAGGATTGCCCCTTGAAAAATGTTTTCTTTAGCATATTGGCCAGAAAAAACAGCCACATATTGTTTTAGGAGAGCACAAGAAATACAAATAACATTGAGATATTTCGTGATGGATATAAACTTAGTTCATATCTGAGGGAAATGATCTTGAAAGACTGTTTCCATCAGGAATAAATGTCCTCACCACTGTAAATTGCTGCCATTGACCACAGTGGGGGTAGGGTTTTGCCTCAAGAGCATTATCCTACCTTGGAATGGCTTGTTATTATTTAATATGTACAATGTCAAGAGTGAGCTAGATGTACAGGTACAAAGTCTTTGCCCAGAAGAGCTTATGCTGTAAGTTTCACAATAGCAGTATTAATGCTCCCAAGAATATAACTTCCTTGTGAATGTCTATTGACTGGGTCATGCATGCTTATGGACATACCAGTGCAAGGGAGCCTGGGGGGAGGAAAACTCCACACAAAAGATCTTGAGGAATGTGCCCTTCTTCCTGCCTCCCACCTTCACATCATGAACCATCGGTCCACTTCCCTATCCCAAGGATCCCAGAGCTGCAGATCTGAGGCCCTTTGATGGCTCTGATGCTCCTACAGTTCTCATCTCCCGGCTAGTGTAATTCTATTGAAGCCATGTTGCAGGGCCTTTTGCCTGTGGTTGCCCAGGGCATTGCCCCTCCCTTTTAAAGGTGGGATTCTTGATGAGGAGGTGGAAATGGAAACACAACCAAAGACTGCATTACTTTTTCCAGATAATCTACATGAGGCCAGCAGTGTGGATGATGCAAACCTATTCCAGCTCCGCCTTCAGGCTGCCTCTCCCAACCCTGCCTTGGGCAACCTCCACCCCGTTCCATCCCCTGCCCTTGTCTCCTACTCAGAGACCACAGGCTGCTACTTATAAGCAAACTACTACTAAATCTGATGAGACACCACTCTCAGCGGAGAGAGCGTCCTGCCAGTTGACTAGTTAACACCAGATCAAGATTCAGAGACAAGGATGTATGTGATGCAGTGCAGCTTAATCACTAACTGCTGTGTAGATGAACTCACTCTGTCACCAAGAAGAACACCAGTGTCTATCTTTTTAAAAGAAAAAAAGCATTGCATCATTTGCCTTCTGACTTAACAGGGTGCTGTTATTTTAAGCATATTAAATCTTACAGAATACTTGTCTCATTCTCTCTGTACATTCTATGTAAACAATTTCAAACACAATAGCCATTAATATTCACTAAATGTAAAGAGTACTAATTATGCTCATGTGGCCTCCAAAGTGAGCCCACATAAAAGTAGTTCCTGGGAAGCCTTGCAAGTCATGAATCTAATTTTGCGTGAGTGCTCTGCACATGCATTAGGGTGATTGGGAGGGATTCTGTGTTTGTGCATCCCAAAGCTTTTGATTCATGTGTATTTAGCTTAGAGCATCCAGCTCTACAGCAGGGATGAAAGAAGACAAAAAGATGCTGCAAAGTATTGCCTTTCAGTTTCTGTATGTTCTCAATAAATCTCTCCATTAACGCATCAAGCTGAAAAAAAACAAACCCCAAGCCAATATATGGACAATGGTGCATTCCAGAAAACCCTTTTGATGGCAAAGCTTTCCTTCTCAGCAGCAGAAGCCCAAATGATGATGAAAAGACCTTAAAATGAATGAGTTACAACACTTACAAGAAATTAGTTCACAAGAGAACATTTTGCCTGGCTGATACTGATAGTTTTATAACAATCAAGGTCATAATAAATGGTCAATCTATCAAAAGAAAGCAAACAAATTCAGAATGGCCAAGCTGTAAGGAGCTCCAACCTTCAGCTGGTTACCCACAGTGGCAGAAAGGATTTATGAGGGCATTAAGCATCTAAACAAAGCTCTCCAGGATCTGTAATTTTAAATCACAGCTGATTTTAATTTTCTCTTTGGCACTTGTGCACACATCCTATTGCATGATTGATTCATTTCTTTTAGCACTGGAAAAAATGTTAAAGCTGGAATGGGAAGTCAAGAATGTGGGAATTCATACATTGCGTGCATATGTGGTTTAGTGGTGTGTGCCATTTGTACACATCACTTACTGGGGAAGTTAAATCAGTTTTGGATACAAATTGCAGCAGTTGCTTCCAAAACTCCATTGACTTCCGGACTTTGAAGTAACATTCTCCATAACCTGTTATTGAAATAACTTTTGCCAGCTCAAAGCGGAGCAAGCACCATTTTGGGGGTGGATATTTTTCTTCTTTTGCTATTAAGGCTGCAAAACTACATTCTTTAGTTGCACTTACAGATGGAGTTTCTAAACTTTTTTTTCCTCCTCCTTTCCTCTGTTAAGATTACAGTGGCTCTTGTATATTACAGTTTAAGTTCTCAGCCTCCCACAGTAATCACTGTTGAGAAGGGATGCAGTACTCTTAGGTGGACAAAGAGGACTTCATTCGTTATTCGTTTTAACAGTTATTAAGGAAGCCTAAGAATTTGCAGACATAAGCACATGAGGCAGTTTTGTTCTCAGCATTTTCCTGTTCCTTTGTGGTGAGTGTATTACACAGTTGTAACTTAGAATTTATATGACAGGAGAATTAAAAAAATCTTTAACCACTGGCTTCCAGATAACTGAAGAGTAGCAGGTTTTAACTAATGATAAGTAATTATGACACATGTACCAGCTTGAGAAACTGCCTTACACAGTTATGCTGAATAAGGGTCTATTTGTTCCCCTTCAGCCTTTGCCTACACAAGAAAATAGAATTGTTGTTAGTGGAACAAGTGGGTTAGCACAGATGTATGCACTAATGGTGCAGTGTTTCCATGCTAGCCCAGCAGATTTTGATGCTGGTCTATTGCAGGTTTCCCTGGTATGTACCCTAGTGCTTTACTACACAATTGCAGTTGCAGAAAAAGTTCTGGGGGACTTCAAAAGACCTTCTGGAAGCCTAGGGGAAGTGTTGGAGAACAGACCAAATTCTCAGAATACCCTGGGTCTAACTCTTGTTATTCTGAGGGCGAACTTCCCTAGCTCCCCTGTTTATTGATGCTATTTATTTTCAAGTCCTTTTCTCAAAATGCAAGCCAGAGTAAATGCTCAGCTCCCACTACTTGCTCATCAAGAAAGGTTTCAGTTAGAGCTTTTGAAATACAGTTACAAAGTAGATGAGGCAGCTGCAGCAGGGCGACACGGTGTTCAAGCAAAACCTGCATAGATCCAGAGAGTGAGTCCAGCAGTTTAGAGAGTCCATAGTGCAATGGTCATCAGCCTACCACCACTTGAGCAAATGGCTAAATGCTCTACATGCACACAATCTTATGCAAGCCAAGCATAGCTTTTGGGTTTAGACCATGATGACTGACTGATGGGACCAAGTTGTTCTCCAGTCCTGTGTTGAACAGCATTGGGTGCATAACTTCAGAAACAAGGGGCAGACTTTTCTGATATAGTGATCCCATATCACTAGACCATGAGTATGAGGTCACCCTCCACTATGGAAAAGGGACTGGTTGTGGACCCAATCTACATAGGTTACTTCAGCCAATGGATCAGTTTAGAGAAAAAAACTGTTTAAAAATCTTATATTCTATCCACTATGCATGTGCCACCATGTTATTCTGGCTTTGTCTAGGGCTAGCCCTCTCTGCTGAGTGACTTTACATCATTTGACAAATATTCAGCTTTTGAGTGTGATTCTCTTCGTTCTGGTTACAAAAACAGATGAACAAAAATTGCCTCTTGGGAATGCTTCTTTGCTCAGCAACAGTGCTTGCTGCTACCTTCCCAATGGAGCTGAAATATGTGCTTGAAATTAAACAAGTATGCATTATCAGGCGCAGAATAAAACAAGCCTTTTATCTGCAACAACAGAAAATTTCCTCTGAGCTTTTCTGCCAAAAGAACCTAGGGGAAAGATTGGGTGATTTTACATGTTATGTAAGCAAGTTTATTTTGGGAGCTTGTGATACTGTGCTGTGCTTAATCTGTTCTAGTTCCATAATGACCACTTGATTCCTGAATGGGGAGGGGGCAGTAAAGGGGCAGGCAATGCCTATATTATGCTGTCAGAAGTGAGTAGTTATGCAGTAGAGAACTGGAACAAATCTATGCTTTTAGCAGCACATTGCCGAGTTCTGCCTAGAAGTGAACAAATTGATTACAAAAATGTGGCTCACACTCAGTTGAAACTCTTAAAAATCAGTTGTGGGGTGGTGGTTAAAGGCACTTCATTTGGCATTAGGAGAATCTATAGTCA
This sequence comes from Caretta caretta, assembly GCF_965140235.1. Lineage (NCBI taxonomy): Eukaryota > Metazoa > Chordata > Testudines > Cheloniidae > Caretta > Caretta caretta. The sequence goes on along the minus strand of NC_134210.1, from coordinate 44,066,148 downwards.
CTGTGAAGCTCCTGCTTCAGACAAAAAAGCAAAAGGGCCACCCATGCTCTTTTACTCTGCATTCAATTAACGTGCTTACTGTCCGGATAGTATTGAAAAATGGACTTTCCTACTGACTGACTTCTTAATGTAAATCTGCTCTGGTTGTAAACTTAAACCACACACACATTGTTCTTGGAGCATTTGTTATACAGAATTATTTTCAGAGTGTACCTTCTCTTGTTGGAGTCCTCCGCTTGGAGTCATGCTCAGATCCTGACTTCCAGGTCTGCATCATCATCATCATCATGATGAAACAATGCTTGCCTTGAGGTGGCTGGTTGCTTTAAAATGGCTGCAGTGAAATATTCCTTTTAAAGAAAATCCAAGAACTATGTGCTGGCCAACTGTTCATTCTTTATCCCCAAGATTGCTCACAGAAGGTTTAGTAATGTCATCTCCCTGGCTCTTCACAAATGTGGAGATTTCCATATCTGCCACAAGAAACTGGCCAGCAAATGACTGATTTTGGTGACAGTCAGAAAACCAGAACACTGGAAAGCCTGCTTTCTGCTCAGTGCCCATTATGGTGCTGCAGACAGAGGAGCATTGTGACATCAGAGGCAACTCATTCACTTCACCTCTGGGTGCTACAATAATAATAATAATAATAATTAGTAATAATAAAAGCTGTTACTGTGAAGCTTGCATAGTTAAAATCTATAGGCAGCAACTATACCTAAGAAAATGATTCCTAGAGAGGTTCAGGCAGAACAGACTTTACTGGTGTTTTATTCAGCTTCTAAAAAGAACTGCATCACAACTAACAATAAGCATTTCCCTGTACACTCAGATAAACCGAACTAGCAGGACAATCTGCAATAGTGCCAGCTATTCTAAGTAATATTTCTGCCCCTTCTTACCGAAGTAAAAGAAAAATGATCAAACATGGAATTCATAGAATCATAGAATATCAGGGTTGGAAGGGACCTCAAGAGATCATCTAGTCCAACCACCTGCTCAAAGCAGGACCAACCCCAATTAAATCATCCCAGCAAGGGCTTTGTCAAATCTGGCCTTAAAAATCTAAGGATGGAGATTCCATTACCACCCTAGGTAACCCATTCCAGTGCTTCACCACCCTCCTAGTGAAAAAGTTTTTCCTAATATCCAACCTAAACCTCCCCCACTGCAACTTGAGACCATTACTCCTTGTTCTGTCATCTGCTACCACTGAGAACAGTCAAGATCTATCCTCTTTGGAACCCCCTTACGGGTAGTTGAAAGCAGCTATCAAATCCCCCCTCATTCTTCTCTTCTGCAGACTCAATCCCAGTTCCCTCAGCCTCTCCTCATAACTCATGTGTTCCAGTCCCCTAATAATTTTTGTTGCCCTCCACTGGACGCTTTTCAGTTTTTCCCACATCCTTCTTGTAGTGTGGGGCCCAAAACTGGACACAGTACTCCAGATGAGGCCTCACCAATGTCAAATAGAGGGGAATGATCATGTCCCTCGATCTGCTGGCAATGCCCCTCCTTATACATCCCAAAATGCCATTGGCCTTCTTGGCAACAAGGGCACACTGTTGACTCATATCCAGCTTCTCGCCCACTGTAATCCCTAGGTCCTTTCCTGCAGAACTGCTGCCTAGCCACTCCATCCCTAATCTGTAGAAGTGCATGGGATTCTTCCGTCCTAAGTGCAGGACTCTGCACTTGTCTTTGTCGAACCTCATCAGATTTCTTTTGGCCCAATCCTCTAATTTGTATAGGTCCCTCTGTATCCTATCCCTACCCAGCGTATCTACCACTCCTCCCAGTTTAGTGTCATCTGCAAACTTGCTGAGAGTGCAGTCCACGCCACCCTCCAGATCATTAATGAAGATATTGAACAAAACCGGCCCCAGGACTGACCTTTGGGGCACTCTGCTTGATACTGACTGCCAACTAGACATGGAGCCATTGATGCTACCCGTTGAGCCTGACGATCTAGCCAGCTTTCTATCCACCTTATAGAGGATAGAAATTACCATAGTGGATAGAATTACCATAGACTTAAAATTTGCTCTAACCAAATATGATATTTCAGAACATTGCTATTTAATTTCTGATCACATTTCCAATATTAACTTCATAATCATAACAAATATTTATAAATGCAGTCTCTAATGTGACTTTAGATCATGTCCAGAAAAAGTAACATCATAATTGTTAGTCATTTTGTTTCTGTGTGGACTCTAGCAACAAAACTGCCAGGTGTGGTCAAAGGTATTGTAAATTCCTGGTAAGAACAACCATAATCGAGTGTGGATATATGATTGCTTACATCATATTCACAATCAACTGGATTAAAATTAACTTTCTGTAAGCAAATAAAAGTATAGCTCCAGTATAGCTAAGGATGACTCTCTTGTATTCTGGTTGGTTTTCATCAGCAGGCATTGCACAGCCTGTAGTGTCTTATCTATTTGCCAATTACATTATAGTTAGATATAAATATAAATACCAGTACCGGCCAGGAATTTTTCAGCAAAATGTCATTTTGATGGAAAATGCAGTTTCCACAAAATTGAAATTTTCTGCAAGAAAATTCTGATTTTGCTGACATTTTTCAATTTTCCATTCTAAATTAATTCAGTCAACTTGAACTGGAACATTTCAATTTGTCAAGCCAAATCAAAACGTTTAATTTTGGATCAGTTCAACATTAATCAATGTCTGCTTGAGCTGCTGTGTTGCATCATGGAGCCATAGCTCAGGTGCCCATTCTTCTTAATGGGCGAAGCTCCTCCCTCCTTCTCTGATGAACTGCTGTCTCATTTCTGGATGAACCTCCACAGTGCATCAAGTGAGTTTCAAGACCATGGTGCATCATGGGAGATATAGTCTGGCCAGGGAGACCAGCTGACAAAAGACAATGAGGCATGAGGTATCCAAACGACAACTCCCATGAGGCATGGAGGCAGCTTAGCGGAACACAGTTAAATGTCAAAACAAGGCAAACTGAAATATTTTAATTCAGGAATCTCAAAAACGTTGAAAGGAAATATTTTGATATTTCTGAATCAATTTTTTTCTGACCTATGTGTTCTATGAAAAAATTTGCTATTTTGACTTTTCAATCCAATTTGGAGTGAAAATAATTTTCTAAATATCAGAATTTTCACTCGTGCGGAATTCTGATTTTTGACCAGCTCTAATAAATAGTGCGTTTAGCAGTGGAGCAAAGGTAATGTGCCACTTCAATGTGACCCCAACAATTTGCTGTTAAAAACATTAGAACGGCCACACTGGGTCAGACCAAAAGTCCATCTAGCCCAGTATCCTGTCTTCCAACAGTGGCCATGCCAGGTGCCCCAGACAGAATGAACAGAACAGGTAATCAAGTGATCCATCATTACAATAATGGATCTCCATAGAAAAAAAGCATAATACAAGCACTTTGGCATTATTCCTCCTGCAGTCCACATTTCTCATACTTGTAAGGTACCATTTGCCATCCTCATCATGGCAAGAACTCCTACTAGCACTTTTTTGGAGGGGGGAAGGGGGTCATAGTTCTGTCTGTAAGAGATCATCCTGGTTGGGTCCCACCCGCATCTGTACATGATGGAGGATCAGAGTGTACCATCTCCCTGCTCAGAGCTTTTTGTCCAAGCTGCAATAGGCAACACTGCCAAAATCTCAGTTTTCACTCGTGAAAATTCACAGCAAAGAAAATTCAAAAGCAAAGTTGTGCACTGAGCTGGATTTAAACCAGTGACCCAGAAGTGAAAGGCTCCATAATTCATTATGAATTTCCTGAATCATCTAGTCCTCTCATCATGAATATTCCCATATGGCTGTAACAGTTTCTTGGCTCTGAAATATATTCCAGTTTAATTTTTTTTCTTGCAGCTTTCTGGCAGAACTTTCAATACCTAACAGCTGAAGAGCAAACAACCTGGAGAAAGCATGAAGGGCTTGACTTCCAGAGTTTAGATCTCCAGCTAAAAGCTTCTTTCAAGTCTAGTTTAAATGCTGTAGTTTAGTTATCCAACCTTTTTTGGTTCCAGACACTACTTCATTCTGTTTCGGTTTTGATGCCATTTTTGCCATCTCTTCCCCCTTTATAAGTCATTGCATACTGTACCAGTCTGTAGTCTCTAAAAGCTTAAAAGCACCAATCACACCAAAACCTCATTCTTCAAAGGAATAACTATTAAAATAGGATAAAGAAAATAATACTGCATCTCATATTTGTAATTTACAATGATTATTATGGTGGAAGAGCTGTGTGGAAAAGCAACCTCATGCCCTACAGCTAAAATCTGCAATCACCCATACAGTACCAAATACAGGATGTCTGAGCTCTTGAGAGCATTTGCTGGTATACTGAATTTAATTTAGAGCTGTGTAAATCCGGCTTTGGATTTAGATTTGTAAAATTCACCTCTGACCTGGATTTAGATGGAGATTTGGATTCCTGTCTTGGGTCAACACCTGTGCATTTCACGCTAATTTAAGTACTATAAAAAGGGACAAAAGGTGCAATTGCCAAAATAAAAGATTTTGAAAATATTTAGCTCAGATACAGTTTCAATTATGCAATCTGCTAACTTACATTGTCCCCTGTCACTTTAATATCTAACTCTAGGGTATCTAAGGAAGGAATAATATAGCTGGATGGCCATGGTACAGACAGCAAAGTAGTATACTAGCATCATATACTGATGGGTTGTACATAAAGATTTTATTAAGTAGAATTAATACAGAATACCAAAACCATAATAGACTGTGTGCTTGAGCTATGATTTGAGTTGTCAGAGCAACCTTCTCTCAGTTATTCAGATAGCAGGAAAGACACAATAGACATGAGAATAAAGGGGATATTAAGCTTGGACTAGGATGTCTTTTTTTTTTTTAAGTTTGTTTCCTTCAAGCGATGAGGGTAGGTTTGGGGAAAAAAAATTCCCCGGAAAGAACTGTATTAGGAAAGACCCTCACATTCCATTTTAAGCAATTAAGAGCTAAAACCCTGTAGAAGAAGATGTGTGGTTATAGAAAATGAACCATGTTCAACAGCAGCAGCTATGGCTCATAAAATAACAGCATCCAAAAGCCAGTCATGCTTTTCAATAGTATCCTTTCTTTTTTCATCCGACCACAGGCATAGAATCTCTACAGTAACCACATCTTTCTCTAGAAGTGGTACCATAATGGAAAAAATCTGGTGCATGTAAAAGTGGCTTCTTACCAGAAAGAACAGGCGCAAAATAGAAATCCAGCCAGGGCCCCTTCTGTACAAATGGAAGCTGGGCTGCACTATGCACAGTCATAATTAAAAATCAAATTAACCAGAGAAACAACCCCCAGTGGAAAGGAAAGAATGATTGAATCCAGTATCACTCCTAAAATTACACCTGCAGCATAGATCATGAGTGACAGCTTTCGGTTAATGAATTTGATCATTAGTTATGAGTGAGCTCCTCTCTGCTGAGATGGATAAAGGTGAAGTGATGGAGTAACTACAGCTGGTCATGATTTTATGGAAAAGGCCTTCAGGTGAAATTTTAAAAAGGGACCTTAGTGACTGCAAGATTAAAAGATCAGGCCATAAAGCAGTGCCAAGGGCATGATGACTGTCCTCTGCTTCTTTTTGGAAAGTGAAAGTGGGATGTAATTTTTAAAGAGTATTGGGTATGTATGGATTGGATGAATGGACTATAAGGTGGACAGAAAGCTGGCTAGATCATTGGGCTCAACGAGTAGTGATCAACAGCTCAATGTCTAGTTGGCAGCTGGTATCGAGCGGAGTGCCCCAGGGGTTAGTCCTAGGACCGGTTTTGTTCAACATCTTCATTAATTATCTGGATGACGGGATGGATTGCACCCCCAGCAAGTTCGTGGATGACACTAAGCTGGGGAGAGAGGTGGTTACGCTGGAGGGTAGGGATAGAGTCCAGAGTGACCTAGCCAAATTGGAGGATTGGGCCAAAAGAAATCTGATGAGGTTCAACAGGGATAAGTGCAGAGTCCTGCACTTAGGAAGGAAAAATCCCATGCACTGCTACAGGTTGGGGACCGACTGGCTAAGTGGCAGTTCTGCAGAAAAGGACCTGGGGAGTACAGTGAACGAGAAGCTGGATATGAGTCAACAGTGTGCCTTGTTATCAAGAAGGCTAACAGCATATTGGGCTGCATTAGTAGGAGCATTGCCAGCAGATCGAGGGAAGTGATTATTCCCCTCTATTTGGCACTGGTGAGGCAACATCTGGAGTACTGTATCAAGTTCTGGGCCCCCCACTACAGAAAGGATTTGGACAAATTGGAGAGAGTCCATCTGGGGACAATGAAAATGATTAGAGGGCTGGGGCACCTAACTTATGAGAAGAGGCTAAGGGAACTGGGCTTATTTAGTCTGCAGAAGAGAAGGGTGAGGGGGGATTTGATAGCAGCCTACTACTACCTGTAAGGGGGTTCCAAAGATGGAGCTAGGCTGTTCTCAATGGTGGCAGATGACAGAACAAGGAGTAATGGTCTCAAGTTGCAGTGGGGGAGGTCTGGGTTTGATATTAGGAAAAACTATTTCACTAGGAGGGTGGTGAAGCACTGGAATGGGTTACCTAGGGAGGTAGTGGAATCTCCATCCTTAGAGATTTTTAAGGCCAGATTTGACAAAGCCCTGGCTGGGATGATTTAGTTGGGGTTGGTCCTGCTTTGAGCAGGTGGTTGGACTAGATGATCTCTTGAGGTCTCTTCCAACCCTGATCTTCTATGATTCTATGTATCAGATGTGAAATGATCTCCCTCAGCCACCAAGAGGCCTGGCCTCTTGGCTCCTCTGTGCAACCTGCTCTATATCTGTAGAGCTTTGTGCCCCAAGAGGCCTGCCTGTGCTTCCTCCCGGTATCCCGCTTTCCCACTTACCTCAGGGCTTTGGTCTCCTTCCCCCGGTGAACCTAGTTTAAAGCCCTCCTCACTAGGTTAGCCAGCCTGCTGGCAAAGATGCTCTTCCCTCTCTTCGTAAGATGGAGCCCGTCTCTGCCCAGCACTCCTCCTTCATGGAACACCATCCCATGGTCAAAGAATCCAAAGCCTTCTCTCTGACACCACCTGCGTAGCCATTCGTTGACTTCCACGATTCGATGGTCCCTACCTAGGCCTTTTCCTTCCACGGGGAGGATGGACGAGAACACCACTTGCGCCTCCAGCTCCTTTATCCTTCTTCCTAGAGCCACATAGTCCGCAGTGATCCGCTCAAGGTCATTCTTGGCAGTATCATTGGTGCCCACTTGGAGAAGCAGGAAGGGGTAGCGATCCGAGGGCTTGATGAGTCTCGGCAGTCTCTCCGTCACATCGCGAATCTTAGCCCCTGGCAAGCAGCAGACTTCTCGGTTTTCCCGGTCAGGGTGGCAGATAGATGACTCAGTCCCCCGGAGGAGAGAGTCCCCGGCCACCACCACCCGCCTTCTCCTCTTGGGAGTGGTGGTCGTGGAACTCCCAACCTCAGGACATAGCATCTCATGCCTTCCAACCATCGGAGTCTCCTTCTGCTTTCTCGCCCCAGACATATCATCTGGTCCACTCTCCGCAACGATACCTGTGGAGAGAACATGAAAGCGGTTAGTTACCTGTGTCTGTGTTACTGGAACCCGGACATTCCGCTTACCTCTTCTGGAGGTCACATGTTGCCAAGCTTCTTCACTGGCCTCTTGGCTCCTCTGTGCAACCTGCTCTATATCTGTAGAGCTTTGTGCCCCTAGAAGCCTATCCTGAGTTTTGTCCAGAAAATCCTCAGTTTCTCGTATGCAACGCAGGGTCATTATCTGTTGCTCCAGACCTTCAATCTTCTCTTCCAATATGGAGACCAGCTTGCACTTTGTACAGACAAAGTCGCTTCTGTCCTGTGGAAGAAAGACAAACATGGCACATCCAGTGCAGGTCACAACAGCTGAACCTCCCCCTTCCATAGAATCATAGAATCATAGAATATCAGGGTTGGAAGGGACCCCAGAAGGTCATCTAGTCCAACCCCCTGCTCAAAGCAGGACCAATTCCCAGTTAAATCATCCCAGCCAGGGCTTTGTCAAGCCTGACCTTAAAAACCTCTAAGGAAGGAGATTCTACCACCTCCCTAGGTAACGCATTCCAGTGTTTCACCACCCTCTTAGTGAAAAAGTTTTTCCTAATATCCAATCTAAACCTCCCCCACTGCAACTTGAGACCATTACTCCTCGTTCTGTCATCTGCTACCATTGAGAACAGTCTAGAGCCATCCTCTTTGGAACCCCCTTTCAGGTAGCTGAAAGCAGCGATCAAATCCCCCCTCATTCTTCTCTTCTGCAGGCTAAACAATCCCAGCTCCCTCAGCCTCTCCTCATAACTCATGTGTTCCAGTCCCCTAATCATTTTTGTTGCCCTTCGCTGGACTCTCTCCAATTTATCCACATCCTTCTTGAAGTGTGGGGCCCAAAACTGGACACAGTACTCCAGATGAGGCCTCACCAATGTCGAATAGAGGGGAACGATCACATCCCTCGATCTGCTCGCTATGCCCCTACTTATACATCCCAAAATGCCATTGGCCTTCTTGGCAACAAGGGCACACTGCTGACTCATATCCAGCTTCTCGTCCACTGTCACCCCTAGGTCCTTTTCCGCAGAACTGCTGCCTAGCCATTCGGTCCCTAGTCTGTAGCTGTGCATTGGGTTCTTCCGTCCTAAGTGCAGGACCCTGCACTTATCCTTATTGAACCTCATCAGATTTCTTTTGGCCCAATCCTCCAATTTGTCTAGGTCCTTCTGTATTCTATCCCTCCCCTCCAGCATATCTACCACTCCTCCCAGTTTAGTATCATCCGCAAATTTGCTGAGAGTGCAATCCACACCATCCTCCAGATCATTTATGAAGATATTGAACAAAACCGGCCCCAGGACCGACCCTTGGGGTCCTCCACTTGATACCGGCTGCCAACTAGATATGGAGCCATTGATCACTACCCGTTGAGCCCAACAATCTAGCCAGCTTTCTACCCACCTTTCCATATCACCTTCCTACTATGAGCTTCCTCAGAGCAGTTTGCAAGACGTAAGCCTCACTGGGCTCACTCCAGGCGAACTCCCAGGCAAACTCCTGCTGCGAGCTGCTCTGCTGTCCCCCGCTGCTCAGCTGGTTTGCCGCCGCTCAGCTGGTTCGCGAAGCTCTGGCTATTTTTAAACAGCCAGGCTTCCCTGACGCAAACAAACAGACACCCTACTGCCCGCCCCCTGCAGGCTAGCAGCCAATCAGACACCAAGGGAAGGTCATGCCTGACTAATCTAATCGCCTTTTATGATGAGATTACTGGTTCTGTGGATGAAGGGAAAGCAGTGGATGTATTGTTTCTTGACTTTAGCAAAGCTTTTGACACGGTCTCCCACAGTATTCTTGTCAGCAAGTTAAGGAAGTATGGGCTGGAAGAATGCACTATAAGGTGGGTAGAAAGCTGGCTAGATTGTCGGGCTCAACGGGTAGTTATCAATGGCTCCATGTCTAGTTGGCAGCCGGTATCAAGTGGAGTGCCCCAAGGGTCGGTCCTGGGGCCGGTTTTGTTCAATATCTTCATAAATGATCTGGAGGATGGTGTGGATTGCACTCTCAGCAAATTTGCGGATGATACTAAACTGGGAGGAGTGGTAGATATGCTGGAGGGGAGGGATAGAATACAGAAGGACCTAGACAAATTGGAGGATTGGGCCAAAAGAAATCTGATGAGGTTCAATAAGGATAAGTGCAGGGTCCTGCACTTAGGACGGAAGAACCCAATGCACAGCTACAGACTAGGGACCGAATGGCTAGGCAGCAGTTCTGCGGAAAAGGACCTAGGGGTGACAGTGGACGAGAAGCTGGATATTAGTCAGCAGTGTGCCCTTGTTGCCAAGAAGGCCAATGGCATTTTGGGATGTATAAGTAGGGGCATAGCGAGCAGATCGAGGGATGTGATCGTTCCCCTCTATTCGACATTGGTGAGGCCTCATCTGGAGTACTGTGTCCAGTTTTGGGCCCCACACTTCAAGAAGGATGTGGATAAATTGGAGAGAGTCCAGCGAAGGGCAACAAAAATGATTAGGGGTCTGGAACACATGAGTTATGAGGAGAGGCTGAGGGAGCTGGGATTGTTTAGCCTGCAGAAGAGAAGAATGAGGGGGGATTTGATCGCTGCTTTCAGCTACCTGAAAGGGGGTTCCAAAGAGGATGGCTCTAGACTGTTCTCAATGGTAGCAGATGACAGAACGAGGAGTAATGGTCTCAAGTTGCAGTGGGGGAGGTTTAGATTGGATATTAGGAAAAACTTTTTCACTAAGAGGGTGGTGAAACACTGGAATGCGTTACCTAGGGAGGTGGTAGAATCTCCTTCCTTAGAGGTTTTTAAGGTCAGGCTTGACAAAGCCCTGGCTGGGATGATTTAACTGGGAATTGGTCCTGCTTCGAGCAGGGGGTTGGACTAGATGACCTTCTGGGGTCCCTTCCAACCCTTATATTCTATGATTCTATGATTCATTACATTCAGTCCATATAGGGGGTTTCAGTTTTATTCAGAGGATTTGATGTGTAGATGAAGGCTGACCTTAGGTGTTCCATTCTTAAACTCAAACAGAGCTTTGTGAGCAGTATGCATTCTTTGGAATTATGTGCTGAGAAGAGGCAGGCACCCACAGCCTTATCCTCATATCTTCAGGGGAGAAAGCGTGGAATTTTAGAAAGATATATGGGAAAAAATCTACCAGTGATTCCAGCAGTTTTGTACCAACATAGCCAAGAGCAGAATTTGATCTATATCTTTGGTCATCCAGAGACCCATAAAGAATCTGTATTTTTTAGCTCTCCAGGGATAGTACTAACATACCAGGGTTCAATTTCTACTGCTAGCATAGCTATATTCCTTGTAGAATAAGGAATTCAGTTACCTTCCAATGACTGCTGTTCTATTTATCTTCCAGAAGTAGGTGATCAGACAGCTAGCAGTTTAAATGTGAGGCAAATGTTATGCAAGCCTTAGAGTTTCACCACAGATAAGTAAGACAAATAGCATTACATCTGCATTCCTTCCCTTCTAGAGTCATTTGTTATCAGAAAATCATTATAGAATACCTTGACTACAAGTGACATCAGCAGCTCAATACTTCAGCAACGGAATACCAGCTATATACAAAGCCACAGCAGTTGGCCATTCGTGTCAGACTGAGACTATGTGTGGCTATAAAAGCTACATACAGTGCCCTCAAATTCATATTCAGCAGGTGCAGTAGTAATAAGACAGTATGACAGAAACTGGCTATAGGATGCCCCTTTATTCATCCAAACCCCCAAAGCCGCAGATTTTTGGTGTATAGGCTGCTTGTGTGTTTGTTTTGGCAAAGCTCGCAACGCTATTAGTGCACTGGAGGAGCTAAGAAGAATGACTGCTGTGTTGTCGACCCATATCAGCCTTCCGCTTGGTTTAGTCATGTCTGGCAGTGGTGCCAAAAGTGTATGCACTGAAGCGGGCTGTCAGCCCAAGAGGGTTTTGGCATTTACACCACTATCGAAACACCTGGAATGCTTTTGTGTCCACACACACAAGTGCTCCTAACGTTTTGTAAGTGTTCCTAACACTGTAGGATTGAACGAGCTCTGAGCCAGCTTGTAAATACTTCCATCCTCAATAGCTTCAATTCAAACTGTTTGAGAGGGTGGCAATGGTTGGGCTGCATGGAGGATGCCCCAGGGTTGTCTTCCCATGGACCTGGGCTTGGGATATTGCTATCGGTGTATCCTAGATGCGCGCACACAAACAAGATGTAAATAATTAGAAGCCTGATCCTCAGCTCCTGTAAATAGGTATACTGGTAGCTCCATTGCAGTCCATGGAACTATGCCAATTCACACCAGCTGAGGAGCTGCCCTAGTCCAGAAAGAAAACAAAGCAAGAAAACTATGCATCAAAACAGAACATCATATTCTATATTTTGTAATATAGTCTAACAGAAGTAAAAACTAGTCCCTTATCCTCTTAACTCCTGACACCCAAAGGTGCCAGCACTCAGCAGAACAGATGTGAGGCCTCCAGCTCAGGCAGCAGCTAAAGGAGAAACTGGTAGCTTCCTATATGGGAATTCTCATGGGCTGTACGAGGGCACATATCCAGAGCCAGAAACAAGAGGAAAACCAACTGAAGCAGTGATTGGATCAAACCAAAAATGTGAAGGTGAAATATTACATGCCCAGATGTAATGCATACACACACACAGCTGTCTAATTTACCTTTTTTCCAAGATGTCACAAATCTGGTTGAGCCTCAAAAATCTGCAAAACTGGCTAACTTCTTGCCAGCTTCTAGTCCCCATCTTGTCCAGCCACTTCCCTCTCCATGTCTGTGTGTTTTCTGACCCTAAAAGGGAACACTGGGAGCAGAGAGATGGAGATCGTGCCCTCCTGGACTAACTCAGCAAGGATGCAGGTGGAGGTTTGCAGAACCTGGCACCTGGGGCTGTATGCCTATTCCTTAGCCCCACAGAAGCTGCTTAAGGAATTCTGCATGCCAAGCACCTTCCTCTGCTTCTAATCTGTGCAGCAGAAAAGCTGCTTGACATGGAGATCTCCTAACTGAAGCACAGTAGGACTGGGGTTCTCTGTGCAGTCTAGGAGCACAGGATGGCAGTTCCACAAGAAATTCTAGAATTGCACAAAATGTAGGAAATAGTTTTTGGGGGCTATTTTGATTTCCAGTAAAAATTCCCGGAGAGCTATAAAGTGATAGCAACCACTGTGAAAGTAAATAGGAAACAAAATACATTTTCCTTGCCCCAGGAAAGGCTCAGTTTCTGTATTCTTAAATGTCAGTCTATAAGCCTTATGTATGTTTTGGCATCAGAAATCTTATGACCATTATATATGTATGTGTTTGCATACACTAGGAATTTATCTGAGCCCTGAGACTTAGACTTCATATTAAAGAGTTAGGGGCTTTAGCATCTATCCTTTGCACACACTCTAAAATACATTTTAAAAAAATATTAGAAGTTCAACATCAACAATAAAGCAGTGTGTGACTCCAGAACACCCTTGCAAGATCACGAGTTCTTCATCACACAGCCTTCCTTGTCAGCTCCTCCACCTGGGGAATGCTAAGGGTTAAATCAAGCAGTGTCATAAGCAGCGGTGGCAGATTATATACATAGTAAATTGGTGCAGACGGGTGTACCTAATGCTTCCTTACACCAACCTGCAGCTGTGTAAATTATACCACAATTTGAGTCACTTCTGAATCTGGCTCAGTGGGGTTTCATATCACCATGCATGACCACTGTTTTTTACTTTAAAGAGCCTTGCACTTTATTTCCCCCACTCACCTAAAGTTTACGCAGCCCCCTCAAATAATTCTCTCTTAAGTGTGAAGGTTTGAGGCAATAGGCTGCTTCAACCAGCTTAAGCATGGCTGGTGGCACCCTCAGCACTCCTTTTCCTGTGGGTTGAGTCTGCTCGTTCATCATCCCTTGTCTTTCACACTAAACATATTAGTGAACTTCCCCTCTTTCCCTCCGCTACTTCCGCCAATCTCTTTTCACTTCTCCCTTAGCTCCTGGGAGGGTCGGTATTTCTGCGTGGTGTTCTCTGTAGGTTCCTTGTTTTTTCATTTGCTCTGTTGGTGTGTTCACAATTTCTATCTGTTTGTGTGTACTGTAAATGCTCTCTGTTGCTTCCTGAAAGACTGCCTGCCAGGCTGATCCCACTTCCAGTGGAGCACAGCTGCCTCTCCCCCTCACTGTTCCCACTATGGTGTCAAGAGCAGCATGCCTAGGGATGTATGTGGGCTGTAAAGAGAACCAGAATGGGCACTTTTCTGTTCTTTTTTTACGCTTTTCCTGTTACATGAGCTGCTCTTCCCATTTCTGATCCTGAGCTACGGCAGCTTGGGGTGGCATTAATTACTTTGCATGCCTCTATGCACAACCCACAATGAATTAATTAACTTCTTACATAAGCTCTCCATCGAACATCAGGGTCAGATTGTTCCTGGGTCAAGCAGAAAGGAAAGCAAGTGTGACTCAGCCATGACAGAATGCATCTGAGCTCTGACATGAAAATGTTCACATTGTCTGTTACCCGGCAGTAATAAGTCAGTGATTGCAGAGACGGGAAGAGGAAATAGACCTCTCACTCTTGTCCAAAGTTATCTTAAATCTCTTCGGCCTAGAAATTGGACTGGAAACCTCACTCTAGTAGGGTATTAATATTTATATAGCAGAAATGTCAAGAGGCCCTATTGTGCACAAACAAAGAGCATGGTCCCTGCCCTGGGTTGTTCAAAGAAAAGCAGCAGGGTAGGGGGAAAGGGTTCAAATAGACACTTATTTTATAAACATACATAAGTTTGGATTAGTGTTGGGTAAAGTGTCATCGATCCCCATCTGCCCTTTCATGTCAGTCATTAAATGGCTGATTTTTTATAGACAGCATGGCAGTGTTCAGGAGGGATATGATGGAAGGTTGGAGTAGAGAATTCCATGCATAAGGGACAGTGTGGAAGGAGACAAGGAGATGTCTGAGAGGGAAATTGGCAAAGAGATTAATGAGGTTGATGTCACTGGCCATTGCAGAAGGCAAGGCAATAAGTGACAAGATGCACAGAGCTGTGAAAGGCCTCAAAGGTGAAGACAAAAGGCTTGGATTTAACGCAGTAGAATGAGTGGAGCTATTGGAGGGATTCCAAAAGAGGGGTCAGGCAGTCAGAATCATGGTCAAAAAAAGATTTTAAATGGCTGGTTTTGAACAGAGGAGGGTGGGGCTGATGTAGGTGTCAGGAAGAAGGAGTGGAGAGAGTTTCAGAGAAAAGTCTAGGAATTCAATTTTGGACCAGATAAGCATATGCTGAGAGTAAGATCTCTGGGGGGAGATGTTAGAGAGACAGGTGGGATTGGATGGAGGGAGATTGCTCAGCAGTGGAACGGTAGATCTGTGAGTCATTGGCAAAAAGGTGGAAGCTGAAGGCAGGTTGGCAGATGAGAGCATCCAGAGAGAGTATGTGAAGGGAGAAAGTGGGGGTGGGCAAGGATGGAGTACTGTGGGATCCAGACAGAAATTTCTAATACTTCCCAGCAGGGAGTAGCTGCTGCAGTTGCATTTCAAACAGTAATTTTATTTCATGGCTGTGTCACAACCAGAGAGTTCTGAGTTACATGAAGTGAATCCATGGCCACTACCAGTGCCATTTGCACAAATACCTCCAGAGCACCCGGGCTGGAATCTGTTCATGCCCCTACACAATATACCATAGTGCACTGCTAAGTATGTTATAAGGAGTGTGCTGTATACTAACTATCAACATAAATGTGATATGTTATCCCTGCTTCTTCAGTTGGTTGTTTGTTTATTTGCTAATCGTCCCAAAATCAGGGGGGTTGCAATGGGTCTCCCTGGCATTAGTGTTTATTAGAAGGTTCTGCCATGTGTATTCTCCATGACAGAGCCCCTGACTTTGGAGAAAGTTCTTCCCTTCCCTGGATCTGCCAGAGCCCTGATTTGTTAGCCTCCCAGACACACTGCAAAGCTCATCTTTTATCTCTGGCATCTGAAGGCAGGTGGATGAGTGCTGGATGCCATGGGATAACTACATTTTGGGGCTGGATCTGATTGATTGTGGCAGTTAATTTAAGTGGCTTCATGTGATTTTTTTAAATTATTTGTTTGTTTGTTTTAAAAAAAAGACAGAACCTTTATGCTTCAGCAGGGTATAAACCAGCTGATGAGGTGTAAGAAAAAACTTCCCCCATAGGCAGGTTATTCCCTAATTGTCCACTCCTAGGTTTCTTGCCCTTTTGTCTGAAGTATCTGGTACTGGCCCATGTCAGAGAGAGGCTATTGGACAAGCTGGGCTGGAGTGTGATATGATACATCAATTCTTATGTTTGTGTCTTGCAAATTTCAAGTTTGGGAAGGACAACTGAGAGCTTGGGATTGGTGCTTCTATCATCTGTGTTTATTATATCTGAATAAATAAATATACATGGTCCAGAGCCTCCGCTGGAATGAATGCAACAGATCAATGTTGATTTACACCAGATGAAGAGCTGTCCCAAACAGTATGTGTCTGTGTGTGCTGTGCATCTCCACTGGAGAACCATGAGTGCCTTACAAATCACTACATTTTTGTTTTTGTTTTTAAGGTTTCCATGGAATTTAGCTTTTGCATTTAGGGAGACTACAGAGATACCCTGAATGGCTGCAAAACTCAATGTGAATACAGGTCCTTCCAAGCTTCTAACTCTCACAAGAATATTTGTTTTGTGCCTGTTCTCCAACCTTTTTGATTGCCTGCTTTATACAAAAAATGTTATGGCTGTAATATGACCGCACTCAGATTTGCCGTTACCTATTTACGGATATAAAACCCTACATACCAGAAAATGTAACACTAGCTGGATTGTAAAATATTTTTATTTACTAGAAAATCACATTTTTTAAAAATGTGCTCCTTGATTCTAGCTACTGCACGGTCTGTCTCCAGCTACTCTTTGAGCCTCCTTTCCAATCCATAGAGCTGGGGAGCCTTTATGAACTGTCGGACCTGTTCAATAAACTGTGATGATCTTATTTCATCCTTTTGATTTCCCGAGTCATCTTCATTCTGGATCTCAGCTACCACATGGGCTCCCTGTTTGTAAATCAATCTCAAATACACCCTCAGCTCATAAATGTTTTTGTGTTTATTACGACAAAGGATATTTCAAGACTATTTAAATGGAGGAGTTTTTATTTATTAAAATGTCAGGCCACTCAGCATGTTGTCTGATCATGCCAGCTTGATTCTCATGCAACTTCTTGTGCATAGTAATGACACTGCTGCTTTAAATAGAATGCAGATCCTGATCCTCAAAGCCAGATTGCTTTTAACCTCCTTATTTTCTAGATAGAGCTTTGCTGAGAGTACTTTGCCTGCTGTTTTTGAGAGAAGTTTTATAGGTTGTCTTTTTTTTTAAATGTGCTACTGCATCATACTGTGAGTAAGAAGAAAAAAAGCAGATGGAAAATAATGTGCCTCATTCTGAACATTGTTCTGGCACAAGAAATGTTTTTTCTAGACTCCACCTTTTCTACATCTTCCAGAAATCCTGAAATGCTGTTTCTCATTAGCTTAACTATAGCTGCTTGCATATCATTCCCCTTAGAGTAGGGTGGGAGACCACAGATGGGACGCTTGCATATCTCAGTGACATTATAGTTTGGATATTCTCGAGTTTGGACATCAGTAGATAATTTGAAAATTATACACACAACCCTCACTTATATTGTTCCCTTCTGAAAACATTTCCAGGCCTTTTTCATTTTTCAGTTCTTCATGGCCAAATTTATTTCCCCCCTTCTGATGTACATAAGAGAGGTTATGAAAAACAGTCTGAAAAGGGAACTTAAAACATTCAAAGCTACAAACACTTTGTGATGAAGCAAATAAGCTTCTGAAAAGTTTACCTCCAATGATTCAAATAAAATGTAGACCACAAGGACCTTCATGCTCCCTCCCCTCTCCCCCTCCCCCAGTCCCATGGTTTGAGAATACCATGGTGTGGTTGAGAAAATGTCACTGCACTAATAAAATCCCAAATCCTGAAGCCACTTTACACCGCCATATGGCGATTGCTAAGTCTCAGCAAGCCATGTAAACTGGCTGGGCACTGCACAAATCAGTCCTGGAGACAATCCGTCCCAGTGCACAAGGAATGAATCAACAGCCATTCTTCAGTCAGGAAGAGTGTAACTGTTCAAGGGACTCATAAATGAGCTTTCTGAACCCGCCTGTGACGGGTCTGGCACCACAGTGCCCCTTTGTGGCAGGGGTGGATGGAGTGTTGGGGCCTTGCCACTCTTATGTTCCCACGCCTGTCCTTTAAGGGCATTCCGATGTGGCCCAATGGCTGGTTTCCCTGTGCTCGCCCCTTGGTTGGGGTAGTGGGACCTAGCTGCCAGAGTCCATGCGTCACGCCCCACATATCAGGGCAGCGTGGCCCAGCGGCCAGAGTCCATAGCTCCCCGTCTCCGGCAGGGAAGTGTATTCCAATGGTCAGAGTGGTTGGGGGACCTGGGCCCACCCTCTCCACCAGGTCCCGACCCAGGGCTCTCCTATTGGTGGGGTTTCCCCTCTCGCTTAGCTCGGCAGGGATCCACCCGCAACATGCCAAGCGTCAGTGCGGCTTTAATGCTGCTTGTCTCTAAAGTTCCCCTGGGTCACTTCCTACCTTCACTGTTGTGTTCTCCACTCCAGTGCGGGAGGGGTCCTCCAGTCCATCCCCTCCTGTTGGGACCTCCATCTGGGATGCCAGGTGCATCCCGGCTTGGCTGGTCCCTGGATCTTTGGCTGTCCCTCCTCAGGAGCTGGGCAGTGTGCCTCCTTTTCTTCGGGTGGTCAGCCCAAACTGGGCACCTTTGCAGGCTTTTATACCTATTCTCCAGTTGGAGCATGCCCAGCAGGGCTTCCGGGGCAGGGCTTCCTCTTCCCGGAAGGAAGGGTTAACCCCTGCGGTACCAGTGCGGGGCCACTCTGGCCAGTCACACCGCCCCAAAGCAATATACATATCCCAACTCTCCCCCCTCGCTGCTTGTGTACTGGGGTAATTCCAGTCCTAGAGCTAAGAGGGAGAAAGAGAGAGAGGTATCAGGTTACCCCAGTAGCTCCTATGCAGACAAGACATCTTCCCTAGCCATTTGCTTTTACAGCAGTTCTTTAATGACCTGAAAATCAAAAAGAAATCCTACAAAAAGTAGAAATATGGACAAATTGCTAAGGATGAGTATAAATGAATAGCGCAAGCACGTAGGGACAAAATCAGAAAGGCTAAGGCACAAAATGAGTTACACCTAGCAAAGGACATAAAAGGCAATAAGAAGAAGTTTTATAAATAAATTAGGAGCAAGAGAAAGATGAAGGAAAATGTAGGTGCTCTACTTAGCAGGGAAGGAGAGCTTATAATGGATGGCATCAAGAAGGTTGAGGTTTTAATGCCTAAGTTTCTTCAGTAAAAGAGTTAACCGTGACCAAATACTTAAAATAGTTAATATTAACAACAAGGAGGAAGGAATAAAAGCCAGAATAGGGAAAGAACAGATTAAAGAATATTTAGATAAATTAGATGTGTTCAGGCTGGAAGGGCCTGATGAAATTCACCACAGGGTGCTTAAGGAACTAACTGAAACAATCTTGGAATCATTAGCAATTATCTATAAGAACTCTTACCGGGGGGAGGGGGAGGTCCTAGAGGACTGGAGAAGGGCTACCATAGTAACTATCATTTAAAAAGGGAACAAAGAGG
Source organism: Caretta caretta (assembly GCF_965140235.1). NCBI lineage: Eukaryota > Metazoa > Chordata > Testudines > Cheloniidae > Caretta > Caretta caretta. Next base: position 44,046,864 of record NC_134210.1, on the reverse strand, counting down.
ACCTGGAGAATTATAGACCAGTCGATACCTAGAAAGATACAGGAACAAATTATTAAACAATCAATTTGTAAGCACCTAGAGGATAATAGGGTAATAAGTAACAGACAACATGGAATGTCAAGAATAAACCATACCAAACCAGCCTAAGCAGCTGATGTGATTTATCTTGATTATAGTAAAGCTTTTGACACAGTTCGATATGACAATCTTATAAGCAAACTAGGGAAATGTGGTCGAGATGAAATTACCATAAGGTGGGTGCAAAAATGGTTGAAAAAATGTACTCAGAGTAATTATCAATGGTTTGCGGTCAAACTGCTTCTCTTCTTCTGAGAGCTCTTCCCAACTGGCCAGGAGAAAGGGGAGTCCTGCCCCAACCTGCAGTACTGGGCTCCTGCTCCTGGGCCCTTAAAGTAATAATGTCCTGGGATCCCACTGCTAACTCCTGAGACCTCATCTCTTCCCATTTTGGCCTTTTCCTGAGGCTGTGCTCACCAACATCCCTGGGTTGGGGTCTGTTCTCTCTGCCCCACCCCTTAGCCTTAAAAGGCCAGGTTACTTTACTACAAGGAGTCTGTCCTGGGTCCAGTACTATTCAGTATTTGTATTAATAACTTGTCTAACAGAGTAGAGTGTGTGCTTTATCGAAGGTGTGGATGACACCAAGCTGGGAGTGGTTGCACATATTTTGGCAGACAGGATAAGAATTCAAAAGCACCCTGATAAATCAAAGAACTGGTCTGAAAGCAACAAGATGAAATTCAGTGAGGACAAGTACCAAGTTCTGCACTTAGGAAGGAAAAATCAAATACATAAATACAAAGTGGGAAATAACTGTCTAGGCAGTAGTACTGAAGAAAAGGATCTGGGGGTTATAATGGATCACAAGTTAAATGTGGGCTATCAACGTGATGCAGTTCTGAAAAAGGCAAATATCATCCTGGGGTGTATTAATAGGAGTGTCGTATGAAGACATGGGAGGTAATTGTCCCTCTCTGCTTGGCACTGATGAAACTTCAGCTGGAATATTGTATCCAATTTGGGGTGAAGTTTAAGAAAGAAGTGGACAAATTGGTGACAGTCCAGAGGAGAGCAAGAAACATGGGAAAAGATTTAAAAAACATGAACTGTGATGAAAGGTTAAAAAATGAGCGTTTAGTCATGAGAAAAGAAGACTGAGGTGGGGGGCAGGGATCTGATAAGTCTTTAAATATGTTAAGGGCTGTTATAAAGAGAACAGTGATCAACTGTTCTCCATGTCCATTGAAAGTAGAACAAGAAATAAGGGGATTAATCTACAGCAAGGGAGATTTAGGTTAAATATTAGGAAAATTTTCTAACTATCTGAATAGTTAAGTACTGAAATATGCTTCCAATGGAGGTTGTGGAATCTCCATCACTGGAGGTTTTTAAGAACAGGCTGGACAATCACCTGTCAGGGATGGTCTAGGTTTACTTGGTCCTGCCTCAACGTCAGGGATGGACTCAAGGATGGGCCTGAGATCTCTTCTAGATCCACATTTCTATGATTCTGTAAGTGGCTGTAGCAGTTTCTTAGGCTGGGACTGCCTTCCTTAGATAACACCAAGACTTTTCTCCTTGTCTGACATCTCAGAGCTATCAAAAAGGAGAGTTTTTGAGCCCATTTGTCCCATTTAGTCTCCCATTTCTGACAGTCAGTATAGAATGAACACACCTCTTCCAAAATACCAAGGAGGCTAAACATGTGCTCAGTAACATTCCTGCTGTCTAACTGCATCAAGCAACAATTAGAAGGGGGTGGAATCTCCCTTTGCCAGGGAAGGGGAGGGGTTGGATAGCTCAATAAGAATTAACCAACCACCTCCATAGGGATCTTCCAAATTCTCCCCTCCCCCATGGTTTTCTTGGATATTCCACTGCAGCTGTGAAACACAGCAACACATCACAGAATTGCTGTGGGCTCTGCAGTGCAGATGTGGTAAAGCACCACATTGGACCCACAAAGGATGGAGAGACCTCAAAAGACCATATGCTTCATCCCTAACCCCTCCGTAGCAAACATCTGTTACACTGATTCAGATGCACACTTGGCAACCCTAAGGCCTTTTTTGACAGAGACATGCAGTACAGAGCTCTGAACTTTGGATTGGGAGCCAGGAACTCCCTGAGTTCTATCCTAATCTTTGACGCTTTCTCTTTTGTATCCTTAGGCAAGTCACTTAAGCTTTCAGTTCCAGTTTCCCATCTGTAAAGTGAGGTTTCTTATGTGTCCTTTATTAAAATCATGCACGAGAGTGGATTATTTGTTAATGGCAAGCAGGTCTGAACACAGATTAGATATGAGAGCAAATAGCTCAACTTGGTGACACATTAAATAACTCCATCTGCTATGAAAGAGGTACACTATACGGAGGGGCTGTTTAAACCGCAAAAATAATGTTTTAATGGTCCTTTGGTATTTACTTAATACAAAACAAATCTTATCTTCTGAGATTCTATTCTGAGAAACGTAGGGAGCAGAAAAGCTTATTGTAAAAAATCCACTAGAAGAAGTGGAAGCAATTTATGATATGCAGCAATGTATAATACATTGTGATTTTGAGATGAGAATCTAGGCTCAACTCAGTGTGAGGCACTGAAAACAGACTGATCCAAGATGACCCGTGCAGAGCTGTGGGCAAGGGAGACACGAAGGAAAGCAACAGAAGTTAGAGAGAAGGGGATTTATATTGTTTCTCTCTGGTTCAGCCTGCAGCACAACCTGACAGTGCCCCCAGACAGGCAAGACAGATCTGAACAGCAAACTGATTGCTCGTGAATCCCAATCCTCCTCCTTTTCCCATTTCCTCTGGAACAGCAATGAGAACTCTGTGTAGCTGCAAGGAGCTTCTTTTGGCACCACGGCTTCATAAAGATGAGATCTCCCTGAGGCTCTTGTCAGCAGCAGCTTCATTCAAACTAGAGAATATATTGCGGGTTGTCTAGCCTATTCCATCTGTCTCTTTACAAAAGTGCTAAGTATTATTATAATTGTTGGGTCTGGGTTTTGGTTTTTGGTTTTTGGTTTTTTGCTAATCAGCTGCTCATTTCCAACCAAAGATTTGTGCAATTCTTCTAGCTGGCAGGATAAAGCATATGGCTAATTTTGCTAACAAGAAAAAGCAACATCACAGTCAATCCTTGTAAATTACGGTGTATCCTGCGAAGAACTTTCAGGCAGACTCTGAAAGACAGATTTTCCTAACTGCATGCCTGATTTGTGCTTGGAATTACTGTGACTGTGCATGTAAATGGCTATACATTTCACTGCCCATTTTCTTGCACAAATACCCACATGAACCCTCTGTGTACAATTATGGTTAATGCAGATTCTGAGGATCAAGCCATAAATTGTTATTTGTGGCAGCCCTTGATCTAAGTCTTGCCAGCAAGTTTTGAAACACTTGCTTTTCCATCCCTACCTCATCGATAGATACTAGTTATATTAAAGGTGGGCCTAAACCAAAGCACTGGGTCTGAGCTAGAACTGGTTGGAAAATAGGTAATTTTTCCATGAAAAATTTCAACAGGAACATTTGTTTTTTCATTTTATTAAAATCTTCCATGGAAAATGTCAACTTTTCAGTTACTATTGAAAAATGATTTTTGTCCAAAAAAACACAATTTTTTTGTGTTTTCAGGTGTTCTTTTTTTCAACAAAACATTGAAATGTTCCACAGAAAGCAAAAACTCTTCACAAACACTCTTCATAAGCAAACACTGATTCTACTGAAAACACAATTTTCCATTAAAAACAGTTTGAACACCCTTTACTGAATATCCCATGGTTTGCATCCTGAACCTGGATCCAGATCCAAGTTTCATGGCTGGCACATAACTATAATGAGTTGAAACAAATCCTGTGGATGTGAACCTCTCTATACTGTGGGGGTTCAAAAGCAAAACTCATGTGAACTAATCTAGATGCCATTGAAATAAAGCAAAGGAAAGGCAGACACTGACTGTGCCAGGAGAGGTGAAAACCCATTAATAGTTGGGAAATGATAGGAAAAACCATTAAACTTCTGTTCAGTGGCAAAATCTTCAGCCCCACCTCCACTTCTGTCCTATCAAACAAGGTAAGGCCTTTATTGGAAATAAACCATCCCAATAACATAACTAACAATTGTGAGAAATACCACTTATGAGGATATAAAATAACTTGACTAAGGGTTAAACTGGGGGGGGGGGAAGGTACCAAGCTCGGCCCACAAAATAATCCCCACCCACACAGGTCACCAAAATGAATCACCGCACACAGTATTGTGCAGAGAATCAAAATATATCTGTGCATGCTCAGTGGGCTCTAATGGGTTCCATGAGCTTGGCTTTCCCTCAGTGGGGTCTGAATATCCCTATGGGCTCTGCTGTGCTTCTTTGTCTTCCCTCTTGATATGCCTCAGATGCCCTAGCGGGTAGATCTAGGTGCCTTGGCTTCTTTCTGTTTGGAAGGAAAAAAATGTGGTGGTAGGTCTCTCAAACAGCATCTTAGTGTTACTAAAGTGTGACCTCACTCACTGTTGAGTGGGAAGATGTGGGATTTCCCCCCTCTACTTTCTTTTTTGTTGTCATGATAAATGAAATAGCTAACAGTGCTGACACTGACCTTTAAATTAGCATTGCTGGGCATCTGAATTAACACCTCACACAGACAAAGGGCAGAGCTTTTGTTCCAGACTCAGGCAGACAAAGCTGCATCAATTACACCCCTTGCACATTTTCAAGATAACAGCCATAACAGCTAGAGACTTGCCTTTTTTTATTTATTCTGGAACACAAGCTGGCGTTGTAGGAGAGGTTCTAGCATCTTGTACCCCCAGGTATTGCCTAATCAGAGTCCTGAACTTTACCATGCCTATGTTCTAGGCACTTGTGGCGAATAATGGAAATTATTTGCAGAATTATGCATGCTGGTTCTTTGGTGCCTGCCCCTTATTGATGGCTACAAATGTTAAAGAGCCACAGGGAAGAACTGGGATTCAGAAAAAGTGAGCCCAGAATGACAGAGAGGGCCTGAAAATTGTGTAAACTGTCCAACATCCAGCCCCACTTTATGAAGTGGAAAAAAGGGATGCAATATTAAGGAATCCCTGTCATCTGAAAAGGTTGTATAGAAATAAACTGAACTCCTTTCTCACCTCAAAGACCTTCCTTCAGTGCGACTACAAATTATATTAAGTATAAAAAACCCTGAGAACAATACTGAGCAAATAAATTACAGTCTCTTTTTAATAACTCCCAATGAATTCAGCATGACAACATCAAAGAAACATAGGCTTTTCCCACAATGGATCTGTGTACTGGTCAATCAAGTCCTGCCTGCAGCAGGTCTGGGATTCCTGCTAGTTTATTAGTCTTAATGAGTTTTCCTGCCTTCACACCCTTCCTCATGAAAGTATAGTTAGTCTTCAGATAATAGAGAGGTTTACCTTTCATTCACTGCCTCAGCCATGACTATAATAAATGACTAGAGAGAAAGAAACTAGCACCCACTGCAGCTGAATGGACTTGCTGATTATGATTGGCAAAGAACTACAATGCATGTGTGCAAAAACAAAGAGGCATTTGTGTCATTGAGTAACATATGACCAGATGCTCCAGTTTGACCATGTCAGGCCCATTTTTTAATCTACTTTTTCTGGGTTTTCATCAGGAAATCTGGTCTCTTTTATGCCATAATGCCAGAATGTCTTTATGCCAAGGAAAAAAGGAAGAACCCCTTAACCCTGCCTGTTACATCATTTGTCTCTACCAGTCAGCTGCCAATGTACACAGGCACAGTTGCCAAAAGGAGCTAAATGTAGAGTTTTCCACACTGAAAACTAACTTCCTGGCTTTGATTTTTTCTGTGGTGCTCTAAAGGCACCATCCTGAGAGGAGCAGAGTACCTGCAACTCCTATTTTATTCAGTGGGAACTGCAGGCACTCTGCTCCTCTCAGGATTCAGTTAAAAAAAACCAACAGCCTCTCCCCACATCCCCTGAGCTGTTTCTTCCCTTTCCTGTATAAAAAATGGTATGCAGAAAAGATCTGGTTATTTTAAGGGGGAATTCTGATTCGGAATCCTTGCACCCTGCTGTGTACATTTAATACAACGATATGTTTCTTTTCAGCAGCTCTCAAGTCCTATGTTACCAGTTGTTAGAGGCCAAACTTTGGATTCTTATTAATAAGGCCCTGTTATCATATTATTGCTTCTCATTTTGACTGTTTACTTAAGATTCATATTTATGTCATGAAATTTAAATTTATGTTAGGTGGGGGAAACAAAATAATTTTTTTTTAAATCTGAAGATACCATCATGGAATACATTTTCACTTGTTGTCCAAAGAAAATGAAGTACTAGAGACATGAGTGACTTCAGTCATTGGGAAATAAAACCAGTTTATTTCTCACAGACAAGTAATCACTGTGTATGTTAAGGCCCCAAACCTTAACTGGCTTACTAACTGGCAGTGGTTGTATGTCACTCTGAGCTTATGTTCCATGGAAATAAATCAGGAATTCAACTCTTAAAATCCCTGGGACTAAAAACATTGATCTATCTAGACAAGACCTTAATAACAGCAATTTCATAACCAAGGCTATAGCTATGTGAGTATTTACTGACAACTCCGGGTTTCCTGGTAAATAAAAGAAACAGGTTTTCACTTCTCAAAGCTTAGAGTTTGAGGGTTCTTGGTAAGCTCCACTGCATTTACACTAGCTATTCCCTGACCTAATGGGATTCCATTGCTAAAGTGCCCTACTACCACTGCTGAAAATAGCAGAGGTCCTGGAGCTGAAGTCCTGCTGCTAGAAACAATAAAAGGCAGCTGGCAGGGCTGTCTCTTCACCATGTTAGTCCAAAATAGCCTGAATCAGATCAGTTTCAGGGAACACAGCAAAGTTTATCTTTTTCCCCAGGTATCTGAAAATGGGCCAGTAGGGAAGGAGGAATTATAATGGTGAGGAGTAGAGTGGGCCAAGGTGATCTGAGCATTGAAGTTGTCTGATGTTTTGGTGGTGTGTTGTTCTTCTGTACTTAACTTCTGTTGGGGTATTATTTGTGATTAGTCTTGCTTGTATACATTCAAAGAATAAAACAAGTGTCAGAAGTTTAATGTTACCACTTTTTCACCCTCTGCCCCCCAAACTACCTTTCTTCACCTCACATGATGCCTTAATATCTTTGTCCTCCCTCCCACCAAAGTTGTTCCTCTACCCTAATTAGCATAATTAGGAGATGGATTTTGTGTGTGTTTCAGTGATAGGCTCCAGCTAGGCATCATTTCGAGCTGGTGAACAGCTCTGCCATATCAAAAAGGCCCAAGCAGCCAATCAGATTGTGGCATTGGATAACCAGGATCTATAGCCATACTTGTGAGGAACATGTATTACATTTTCTCTGTTCTATCTCCCTAGTCAGAAGAGACTTTGGCACTGTAACGGGGTGCTCACAGCAACCTGCTCAGTTCAGCCTCCTGGTCCCGCGCCCCAGTGAGTCAGGACCACTTCATGCTGGTGCAACATCCGTGCTCTTTATTCCTGTGTCTGGTCCCCACCACCAAGCTCCAATTATTTACACATTATTTACAGGTTTGGCCTAACACAGGCCTCAGTAGCAACAGGGTAGCAGGCTCCTGGCTCCTCCGGAGCCTACTCTCCCCATCTGGTTTGATCTCATCTCCACCCTGCCCCCTTCAGCTCACTTGCTCCCCAGCTTTTAGCCCCTGTTAATGAGGCTGGCAGGTGCGGCCAGGTTCCAGGCCAGTCCTAGCAAGTTGCCCAGTCCCAACCCTTTCCCCCTGATTGGGGCTGGAGTGTCAGGAGCTGACCAGGGCTTCCCCTGTAGCACCCTCCTACAGGTACCTGGTATGATTCTACCCATTTTAAAAAATGTTTTACACTAGGTCAGGAGAGAAGTACCTTCTGTTTTATGAGCATGTTTGTTCCCCAGATATGGCTTATGTTTACATACTGGTTTTGCTTTCCTATTTTAAATAGTAGGAGAAGGTTATTTTCTAGGGATTCTTGTCGTCTGTGGAGTTCAGCTCTGAAGTGGAGGTGGGAAACAAAGTAAACCTTACATATATAGGGTTCTTCAAACCATTTCTTAGGACGTAAAGAACCTATTTGGATTTAAAGGGCAGACGTACCTATTTTGAAAAATGAAAGGTAACCTGTTTGTACTGCACAGTTCCTACTGTTCCCCCGAAGGTCTCGTGTTCATCTCTGAGTTCCCACAAAATACCTGATGGTATATTTGACAATAACTATGTAAATAACTGGTGTCACTACTGTAACTTCTGAGAACAAACAGAATTCCTCACATACACCCTACTATCTTGAACAGCAATATAATTATCTCCTGTGTTGCTGCAGGCAAAGAACTGGTCTTTCAGGAACCCTCAACTATTGAAAGGGCAATAATGCCTCACCCCTTTCATGATAAAACTAATGGTTTCTGGGGTAATTTTCCATGACTGCACTACACTTGTGGATAACAGGATGCCGGTCCAATTCCAGGATGTCTGATTAAATTAATTTTCCATCATTTTTAATGAACTATTGTCTATTTGGTTTGTGAAATTTAATTTTGAACACCTTATAGAACATTGGTTAAAAGTAGTAGAAAAGAGATTGTAATTAAGGAAGGTGTAATCAGAACACATTTAAGCCGGGCAAGAAACTTTACTCCACTTGGCATTTACTTATCACTGGGAGATGGGAGAGAAGGAAAAGTGATAAAATGTGAACTGTTGTAACAAAGTTTTCTCAGAAGATTGAAAAAGTGACTTTTTTTAAAATTAATCATAGCTTATAAGGTCAGAAGGGATCACTGCGATCATCTAATCTGATCTCCTGTATAACACAGGCCATAGGACTTCCATGAATTAATTTCTGTTTGAACAAGAGTATATATCTTAGTAAAACATCTAATCTTGATTTACAAATTGCCAGTAATGGAAAAGCCACACACACCTTGGTAAGTTTTTCCAAAGATTAGTTACCCTCATTGTTAAAAATTTGCACCTTATTTCTAGTCTGAATTTGTCTAGCTTTGGCTTCTAGCCACTGTGATCTTGTTATACCTTTGTCTGCTCAACTGAAGAGCCTTTTATTATCAAATTTCTGATTTGATCATTTATTTATGTTTTTGTGTTTTGGGTGCCTTTTAATGCTGTTTGAAGTGTGACATGCATTGCAAAAATATTCCAAATCAGCCCTAATTTGACATTAAACTCAGAATCCTGAATTAGTATATCAGAACTTTATTTGTTCCTGCAAATTTCTCCACAAATGGAAATTTAACAAATATTTGCTGCCTCCTCTGGCTACTCACAAAGTATTTCAAGTTTGAGTCTGATTCATTGAGGAGGTATGTGACATAGGACAAGTCACATGCTGAAAGTCACAAGGCATTTGTCCTGTGACCCTAACTGGCTGAGCCAACCCTAACAATGAAAAGCATCAACCTACCTCAGCAAAAACCATTATCAGCTGATTCCTCTGAGAGAGAAGCTGTATTTTAGTTAAGTAACCTGATCCAGTTGGAAAACTCCAGACAAAACCATGTTCTCCTCCTTCCAGTCACTGTGGCTCTCTGACTCCGGTAGGCAGTGACCTAGTACATTTATTGCTTTCTGTAATTCCTTTCATTTTCTATTTTGCTGGTACAAGTATCTCCCAGTTTTACAAAAGGAAATGGATTTGTTTCACAAATACAAAGAATTTGTATCTAAATTCTGGTGTGCCGTCACACTGAGGCCTACAATATATTACTTTGAACAGGGCACTACACACAATACCGAATTCCTTCAGCAACCCACTCATTTAGTTGGAAGTAGTTTAATATTATTATCAATTATATTTTTACTTGACATAATTCTTTCCAGATTTACAAGGGAAAATTAATTTTTTGGTACCATAATACTGCAGACAACCAAATATATTCCTATAATTCCCTCAGTTAGTGGAACTGTCAATATTTGAGACATGGAATATGTCTCCTATATAATATGAATCTTAGTCAAAGTATTTGTTTTGATTTTCACTTTGTTGGTATTTTTCTATCCATCTCTTATCCAAAACCTGTAGCCCTAGAGCAGTAGCTCTCAACCTTTCCAGACCACTGTGCCCCTTTCTGGAGTCTGATTTGTCTTGAGTACCCCTAGTTTCACCTCACTTAAAGGTACTCACTTACAAATCAGAGATAAAAATACAGAAGTGTCAGCACACACTACTACTGAAATATTATTTATTTTCTCATTCTTACCATATAATTATAAAATAAATTGATTGGAATATAAATATTGTACTTACATTTTAGTGTGATACTTGAGCCTGTTTTTCACTTGTGAGCCTTCTCTGAAGGCCAAGCCCTGCCACAACTTAACTTTGCGGGGGGGACCCTATGGCATGGGAACCTGGGCATTGCCCTGCTTGCCACCTCCTAATGCCAGCCCTGCACTTGTGACCCCCCCCTAAACTCATCCCATGACCACCCTGGTGCTGCAACCCCAGGTCAAAAACCACTGATTTAGATGAGTGAGTATCTCCTGGAAGATCTCTGGGTACCCCCAGGGGTACACATACTCCTGGTTGAGAGCCACTGCCCGAGAGCATGCCTCCAGAAAGGAAAGATAATTAGTGTAGAATGAGAAGTGAAGAGGAAGAAAAGTAACAAGATGGGTCTATGTCAAACATCCTGAGTAATCCCATGTTCTCACTTTGTCACTTTTGTCTTTTTTCTTCCCTGCCTAATCATGCTGAATTTTGATTGAACACTCTTTAGGGCATGGTATTTGTCTTAATTTGTTTATGTAAAGCGCTTACCACATGTCTGAGTGCCTGGGCTATAAATAAAAATATTAATATGTGAATATCCACAAACATCTTGAGGCTCCTGTTCACCCCTGAATTGTGAGTTCTGACTATGTTCTCTCAGAAGAGCAACATGGGGCAGACCACATGGTATTTTTTCCAACATGGCTACAAGTCTAGCATCTGATTCTGTCAAATCTATGCAAAAGTGAGTGTACATATCAAACCTCAAGCCTCCACGTTTGCAGTGAGATGCTGCCATAGGAAAATGAGGATCAGGCAAACCTGGAACTTTTTGAATTTCACAGACTGCTGACAAGTTTTGACACACAGAAAGTGTATTACTCTGTTTTGAACAGAACTTTGGAAGGGTTTACATACAGCTGTATGGAGAATGTGTCTGTTATTTTTCAAACCTATTTGGACTGTGTATGCATTTGAAATGCATTAATTGATTTAAAACTTTTGTAAAATTGTGTTTTGAGATGTATTTTTTTAAATGTAGCTCCTTCAAGCCTTCACTGATGCTAGTATTCCAGGATCATGCATTCAGCACACCTGTTGGTGGCACAGAAAATCATAGTAGTGAGACAAATGTAGGAGCAATGTTGACACTGGAAAACATCATATGTTGGCACTGGCATCTGTAAGATGGAAATAACAATGAAACGAGGAAGAACAGTGAGGTAAAAACTTAAGTGGAGAAGGAAGAAAGATGCAGTGGGGAAGGAGGAGAGCAAGAAAGAGGAACTGACATCCCTGTATTACGTCGTTGGATATCAGACAATAAGCTTTCTATAACTAACTGGCATTATAGACTTTCTAGTTTATCGTAAGTATAGCACCCCAAAGTGTTAAGGAAGTAATAGTTTATTTATGCACCATACAGCATAGCCATGAATCCATCAAATAAAGATAGATACAAAACACTTCCTCTCCATAAATTTGCTTCATATGGCAGCTGCATGTAGGAACAAGTTCTGTTCTATAGAAATCCTGAGAAGAATGGCTTTTCTATTGCAATATTGATTACAAATTATTTAACTGAATGCAAATGCAGCTTACCAAACTGCATCAGCATTCACAACCAGTAATGAAAAAATAAATGATAGCAGAGTACACTCAGTATGCCAGCTGGTGAATACAGAAAAACAGCTGCTGGTGGCCGCCAACTGTGAAGCTCATGTGGACAATGTTATGTTCAAAACATAAAATGAACAAGTTGCATGCTGGCATTAAATCTGTTGCAACAAAAGTACTTTCATGAAGTCTGTTGCAACAAAAGTACTGTTGCCCTGGAAAACTTGGCAAATGGAGTCCAACTGTACAGATTCACTGACTTTTTGGAAGTTGTGTGGAGAGAATTATTTCAGCATAACTATACAATTGTTACATCTACAGACTAGGTCATGAACCATGTTTGAAAACTCAGTTTGAACTATATGGTTCCACTGTATATTTTTCCTGCTAAGCCAGTTTTAAATATAGTTCAGCTGATCAGCATGAGCAGGGCTAAAGAGTTTTAAAACCATCTTCAAAATCCTCATTTCAGCCTCTACAAGGAGAATGCTGAATGCTTGGCCCTTCTAAAAATCCTACTTATCTATAGCGCTTGGCAGAGCCGTCCCTTGAGTACAGCGAATCGGGGCAACCGCCCTGGGCCCCGTGCTTTGTGGGAGTCCGGGGGTGGGGAGGTGAGGCAGGAGGCAGGCGGGCGGACAAGCAGGGTGAGGAGGCAAACAGGGAGTCGAAGGGGGCAGGGTGAGGAGGACCCCCTCTACCAGAACTTCCCCCTCCATCCATCACCTCCAGCCCCACCAATCAGTGCCTCCCCCTCCCTCCCGGTGCCTACCACCTGCCACAGATTAGATGTTTCACGGAGTCAGGAGGCGCAGTGGGGGAGGAGCGAGGGCACAGTGCGCTTGGGGGAGGGGGTGGAACTGACGGGAAGAGGGAGGGCTGGGGTGGGAAGAGGTGGGGAAGAGGCAGGGTGGGGGTGGAGCCTGGGCGGAGCCAGGGGAGCACCCCCTGGCAGATAGGTGCTGAGATTCTAATGGCTTGGGCCCCGCAACTCGCTAGGGAGGGCCCTGGTGCTCGGAGCACTTTACAGAGATTAGGTTAATCTCCAGTTAGGGGGGTGGCACGCTCTGGTGGGTAGAGTACTGGACCTGGAATCAGGAGACTTGGATTCTATTTCTAGCTCAGCCACTGACCTGCTGTGTGACCTGGGGCAAGTTAGTAAGCCTCTCTGTGTCTCCGTTTCCCTTCCACTCGTTGTCTGTCTTGTCCGCTTACGGAGTAAGCTCCTACGAGCAGGAACAGTCTCTTACTTTGTGTTGGCATGGAACCTAGCACAATGGAGCCCAGATCTCTCTTGGAGCTGCTAAGCATTACCATAACACAAAAAGTTTGCAGGTGAGGAAAATGAGTCAGTGAGAAATTAATGACTTGTCTAAGGCCACTCTCCTCCTCACTTATTAATGGGACTAATTTCTCCCCAGTACTTCTTTTCCCCCTTGCTATGCTTGTAAAAACCCTTGTTAGTCCACTTGAACTGTCATTAATTCTTCTCTTCCTGATGGAACCTTTTCTCTGCAAGCCTTTACTGACTGAATATTCTCGTTAGGTGAGTTGCCTGTCCCCTGTGCCATTTCCAGTTCAGGTTTTCTTTTATCCCCAGGACCCTGAGCAGCCCTTCCTGAAGCTACATTGGGTGTTTTTAATTTCTAATTGACCCTTCACTTGCAGGTTATGAATAGAAAGCTTTGCAAAATAGCACATTTTCTAGATGACCGATAACTGCAGTTCCAATGTACTGTACTGCCTTTGCTGAGTGACAAAGGCTGCTCTTAAAATGTTCCTTGCATTTTGAGAGTTATTGCCTGCTACATAGTCATAGAGTTTAAGGCCAGAAGGGACCACAACACCTCTGTGAGGTACAGGACTACCATTATCCCATTTTACAGATGGGAAACTGAGGCACAGAGAGGCTAAGGTCATGTAGGAAATTTGTGGTAGAGATAGGATTGAAGACTGGTACACTAAACACAGGCGAATTAGCCACTGGGCCAATGGAGCCCATGCCCAGGGGCCCCAGCCAATTGGAGGACCCCGGAAAAATGGGTGTCCCTGGGTCCCCACCCATTCCGCCAGCTGGGAGCTCCTGCCGGGGAGCAGGGGTTTGTCCCGCTCTGCCCACCTGGTGCTCTGGCGCTGGGGGTGGGCGGAGCGGGACAAGCTCCCCATGCCCTAAAACCGCTCCCTGGCTGGAATGTGGGCAGGCGGCGCTGGGCAAGCCCCCACACCCCGACCCCATTTCCACAGCAGGAGCACCGGGAGGGAGGTGCGGGGGAAAAGGGGCTGCAGGTGGAAGAGGTGGGAAGGGGTTCCTAGTTGCTCTGGCCCAGGGGCTCCATAAAACCCTAATCTGCCCCTGACTGATCACTAGGCAATCCATCCTTTTTAGCAAAGAAACCGAATCCTACAAAACGGAAGAACTTTTAACGTTGCCTTTGATGCTGTAATCCCAATTCTATCACCAGTCCACCAATGATAATTCTTTTGAAATCAATGTTAACTTTAAAAAAAAGATGCAAAGTTTTCCCACTGTTTTTGCTTTGCTTCTCTAAGACAAAAAATAAACAAGCAGGAAAATGCAGTAAGAGAAAACTCAAGGCAAAGGAACAATTTATATCTAGTTTTAATTCAAACATTTTTTATTTTTATTTTTAAAGTCTAATTATAGCCTTCAAATATATAAAATGTAAAGAAAATTGGAAGCAGGGCTATGCACACACCCAAGAACATCACAGATCCTGGATGAACTGTAAACCACTCACACATAGGGAATAAGACATTCAGGGGAGGGAGTCACAAGCTCTTTCAAACTCCAGATCTCCCCAGTCTAATTAATTATGTTCTTTTTTATTGCCTCAGCTAGCTCAGTTATTTCTCACACACAAACATATACCTCATGAGAATATCAGCATATTGGCAGGTCTAAGAAAGTACAAGCACATTTTTGCCTTGGTGGAAAGTTACCTTCCTGTCTCTAAATAAATCTTGAAAGTTTGCCGTTTATCTCATACTATCAAGGTAACATTGCACTGACCAGCTGTTCAACCAAGGAAGACTGATCAAGACTCCCTTTGGAGTTTGTCAGTGCATGCTTCATAATTGGCTAGAGGGGTTGTGCAACTAATCAGGATAGATTGCCATTGATTTCAATGGGCTTTGGATTGGTCCTGTACTCTGCAGAGGCTGAGCATGTCCTCTCCCTAAGGCTACCAGTCCTTGTCAGCTTGGGATGTGAGAATCTAGAAAGAGAACGAAGGTCTCCCCCATGACAGTGCAAAGTGCCACAAATAGGTCAGTGGTCTTATTCAGAATTTACTTCTAGAACTTATATTTAGAGCTCTACCGAATTCATGGCCATGAAAAACATATTACGGACCATGAAATCTGGCTATTGTAGGGGGCTTGTGGTATTGCTGTCCTTACTTCTTCGCTACGTGCAGAGCTGGGCAGCCAGAGAGTGGAGAGCGGCTGCTGGCCGGGCACCCAGCTCTGAAGGCAGCGCCACTGCCAGCAGCAGCACAGAAGCATGGTATGCGGGGGGGGGGTCATCACTTTTTATGGAGGGGAGGCAGGGCTGGCCTTACGGGTGGGCGATGTGGGCAACCGCCCAGTGCACTGTGGTTGGGAGGCTGCATGGTCACCCCTCCCACACACGCACACACACACAGATAGCCAGCCTAAGGCCCCTTTATCCAACAAGTGCTGGGCCCGGAGCCTGGGAGAGGCAGGGCTGGGGGCTGACCTTTGTGCTGGTCTCCAGCTGCTAGTCCCAGCTGGGCTGGGGCTGGATGAGACTTCCTCTTCCCCTGCATGGGCTGCTCCCGGGGCCAGGTCAGACCCACCTCCAGGAACCTTCCCCCCTGCAGGAAGTTCCGGGGCTGTTGGCTGGGAGTCTAGTTCAGAAGGCAGGGCCACTGCCAGCAGCAGTGCAGAAGTCAGGGTGGCAACACCACATCCCTCCTACAGTCGCCTTGTGACCACCCCCCACAACGTCCTTTTGGTTTGGGGCCCCCATGGTTACAACACTGTGAAATTTCAGATTTAAATATCTGAAACTGTGAAATTTCAGATTTTAAAAATCCTATCATCGTGAAATTTACCAAAATGGACTGTGAATTTGGTAGGGCCCTACTTATATTATTTGCAATGGTTAGAGCTTCACAAATGTTGGATTTTTCAAAAGATGGATTTTTTTGTTGTTCTCTGGTCATTCCAAAAAGCCCCTCCTCTCCTCTCCCCCCTCAAAAAAACCTGAAATTTTTTTTTAAAACTTCCAGCTCATTGAAAAGTAAAAAAAAAATGTTTTGGGTCAAATAAAACATGATCTGACATACAATGGTTTGGTTTTTATTTCTAGCATTTTTAAATGTTTTTACATTTTTTAAAATAAAGGAAAATTTTGAAATGCAATGTTGGTTTGAGTCAGAAAACGGAAACATTTTATTTAGAAAATGTTGAAATGTTTTTGGGTTTTGATTTTTTTTCCCAAACAAAAATGTGGCAGACTCACCAACACAGATTTGCTAAAGTTACAGAGTTGCCAAGTCTTTATTTTTCATTGAAAAAAGGGTTGATCAGAAAATTTCACCCACTCGCTGTAACTTACTCCTCCTTGATTACCCAGGTTTTTGGCTCAGCTCTTGGAAACAACTCCAACCTACAACACCATCAGCACATTTTCTCCATCTGAAATGTAATTGGACCTGGCTCCATTGCTACTTATAAAGTAGCACCAACTAGACACTAACTAGAAGCAGGCCAAATGACTTCATGGACAGCATAAAGACTGCCACATCTAAATGAGACATGTACAACTGAGCTGAAAGCACAAGGCCTAGATGCACTTTTTCAGGCCCTTTGCAAGGTGGTCTAGTTTTAAGATGACAAAGTGAAACGGTAACTAGCTAGACAGGCCCTCCTCACTCAGGTTTAGAGAGACAAAGGTCAGTCCCTGCCAGACCAAGCCTCTGGTAATGAAGGCAGCTATCATGACCAAAAAACCAGAGCAACATATACCATGACATATATGAAGACTTTTAATCAAGAGACCCTACAAGACCCTTAAGTGTTGGTTGTTCGTTTGTAAGGGTTGTGCCTTGGTTTCCATTGAGAAAAGAGTCCAAAATGAAAAAGAAGATAACTGAACAGTGGTTAAAGGGAACTAGGAGGCTAACATGACCTTGCAAGACTATTGAGAATGCTGTCACTAGCAGAGCTGGGTGACGTTTTTTGGACAAATCGTTTATTCACCGAAAAAATGGAGTTTCAGCTTGGCCAAAACTATTTTCAAAATTGACATGAAAAATAAAATGGGCTAGAGTCACGAGGGGATTTAGGAACCATTCACAAAGCTACCAGAGGAGAAAGAGGAGGAGGAAGTGACAGTAGCAGCAGCAGCAATGATGGCTTCTCCCTCCCAGCAGCCCCTCTGGCCTTATACTCTATAGGTTAGTGGTTGGGGCACCCACCAGCAATGTGAGCAATGTGGGTTCAAGTGTCTGTTCCAAAGACTAGTTAAGCACTTTATGCCAAGTGGAGGTTATACGAAAACAAAACAAAATTCACTGAGAAAACCAAATTTTTGTTTGTTTCACATCAATCCGAAATGATTTTTTCCCCAATTTTTTGGTTCAGCCAGTGAATTGAAAAACTGATTATTAACATAGCTCTAGTCATTACCTGGATTGGATCAACAGTATTTTTTTCTAAATCAGTGTATGTATAGTACTTGCTGGGACCAGAAATGCTTTTTTGTAGGGTTAGTGGTACTTAAATTGCAGCTTGCTATATGTCTCTTAAATGTATCATTGAGGATAAGGGAGGAACAGTCCTTTGTGGGTTTGAACTTTGGTCAGTACCAAAAGGAAATGTGCATGTGATCTGCCATTTGCAAGCTTAGACTATGCTTACAGGCATACAAACAATTAATGAATCCAACCCTCTGATGATTCCATAATACATTCATTTATATTTGACTAACTAAGGACTAACATTTTGGAATGCATTCACATATTCTTCTTTTGCCTGCCTCAACTTTTGCATTTTTTTGCCAGTAACCAAAGGAAAGGGAATATTTTTAACCATGGTACTTGTCTATATTCCAACAAAGAAAAAAAAAGAAACATTCACTAAGCACTGCCTGTACAATCCTCAAACCCAGCAGATGATTTTTTTTTACCTAGCAATCTTTCATCTTGTAAAATAATATAATAATATTGGCAGTATTTTATACAAAATTCCGGTGAACTATTGAATTTGTTCCCCAAAAGAGGGAATGTGGTGGGGGGAGAGAGCGGGGAGGCAGAGGCAGCATTAAAAGAAACATTAAAGTTGCCTTAAGGAAGAGAACAAGACTTTGATTCTTCAGTACTTGGTTAGCAGAACATCTTGGAACTAAAGTGACAGGGGCATAGAAGGATCTTATAATACATAATCCCTGGAAGGCTTCCTTACCTTAACCACAATTCCTCCAATTCATAGTTTTATATTCTTGAACTCTGGCCTCCTTCACTGCTGGAGAAAACACATGTAGGCTGTTAGTGGTTTCTTTGCCATTATAAAGCAGTTACAGTTGTTGGTCTTGATTCTAATCTGTGACATTTAGGCATTCAGTGCTGCGTATCTTGAAAAATCCATGGCAGTGATGAATTTCAAACCTGCTGTTTTCTACATTTTTTTAACCTAGATTGGTAGAGGATTGTAGATTTTAGCCTGGGAATAGGGTGGAGAATAGAGACCATTTTCTCTGTATCTTCCACCAGAAGAACTATGTGCATTTGGTGAACAGGCCCTAGAAATACATTTTGCCTTTTCCTAACATTTTGATTCTCATGGAGCTTTTGCACATATCTGAGGACGAAGCCTTTTAAGAGGAACACACTCTGTGCTTTGTATAAAACAACATTAGTGACAGTGTTTGCTTTTTCAATTGGAACTGACCTTTGATACTTTAGCCAGATGGGGACCTCAGCCAGATTCTAATTAGATATGTATTTTCCACATCCTCAGACCATCAGCCAACTGGCAGGGACTCCATGAGACTTATTAGTAGAAATGCAGCATTATCTTTTTTGCTAATCTGGCTAAAGTGAAACAGTCAAAAGAGAAGCCAAAATGAAGGAAAGACAAAAATGACAGACATTGGGCAGCAAGCTCTAGTTCAAGAAAACTGTCTCTCATTAGGCCTGAAAGTTAATGGAAATGTACAGAAGAGGTAACACAGAAAGGAGTTATGGTGCTAACGTAAAGAATATTTTCATGAAATGCATGTTTCTGTGTTGACATCAAACATTTTTCTATTCTAAAAAAAGTTCTTCTTTTTTTAATATTGGCCCAAATCCAGAGGACTTTACTCAGTTTTACAGCAGGTTGAATAATAGATGCCAACTAATCCATTTGACAAATTCCACATCAAATTATTTGAATATTTTTTTCATTTCAAAATCGGAAAAATAATTCACATACATGATGTCAGATAATGAAGTCATGACTCTACCGCTTATCTGACAAATTCTGTGAGCTATTTTGTAGAGAATTTGCCTGAATGAGGACAGAAGTTCTGAACCATTGCTCCTTGAAGTCAATGGGAATCTTTTCATTGACTTCAATGGACTTTGGATCAGGCCCAGAGGAACACCGCTTAAGGACCTCTGGATTTGGACGAGTACTGATTGTAGAACAGATAAGATAAGAAGGTTTAGGAGGAAGATTTTGAGTGCAGACAACTTTGGTCCCAATACGGCAACAAGTTCTATGCAAGCAGAGTCATGCACTAGCATGCCATTGATGTCAATGGGGCTTTGTGTGAGCCCACAGATTCACTTACACAGAGCTCAATGGAAGATGGGAACCTAAACATTTACTTTACCTGTTTACTAAGGTGCCACAAGTAATGTTTCTATCTTTACACTTTATCCACACTTCTATCATACTTACTGAGTATGGGAACTACGTTTACCAAATATCAACTGTATTGGAGCCTGATACATGTGAAATGATGTAATGAACAAGTAATAGGGAATAGTTAAAGTGACAGTTGGCAAAGAACTCTTTAGCTGAAATCTGTTCATACAAACTATTCCACAATATTATTACAAATAATAAATATAGTGGTAACAATCGGTATGGGTTTGTGAACAGAAAAAAGGACAAAGTTCACAAAAAATAGTACTTGCAAGAATAATTCAACCAGCTCTAATATGGAAACAGTTAAAATGTACATTTATCGAAATTATAATCTTATTTTTTAGGAACATATGAACTGCATGTTAGATCAGACTGACAATGGTCTATCTAGATTAGTCTGTGTCTCTGACAGTGGTCAGCACCAGATGCTAAACAGGAGCATTCTATTTTCACTGAGATGTCTATACTGACCTCCAGAACTACTTCTTGAGTGGTCACAGTTAATTTTAAACCCAGCAATGTGTCTGATCAAATTATTCTTTCCAATGTCCATTACCCAGCATTTGTCAACATTATATTTCATCTGCTAGTTTGCTGACTATTCACCTACTTTTGGGTGGATGGAACCCTCTGGAGTTCCTCATAGTCCTACTCAAGTCATGACAACCCTAAATAATTTGTGTTACCTGCAAATGTTGCCACCCCTTTTACCGTTGGAGACCATATCAAAAGCTTTCCTAAAGTCAAGGTATATCATATGACTTTCCTTATCTCTTTTCATATGCTTCATTTTAGGGCAGATTCAGATCTCACTTAAACAGGAATAATAGAATCTACTTTGTTTCAGGATACAGGTGGCTAGGAACTCTTTGTCTTTGGTAAAATATATAATTATTTTAAAAGTAATATTTTGTAGCCTACAAAGTCTGGAGGCCAGCAGTGACCGACAGGTGTCAAAAATGCGTCTACCCACTGTCCCATTATCCAGGCTAAAGTTAATCAAATTAGTCATTGTGAAATCTCTTCCTTCATAAATACAGCTTTTGCCAGTAGATTATGAGGAAAAATTTCAGCCTAGGGAGTTTTCATGACTGTTTACTGTAACTATCCCATATATGTTATTCGTGTCGTATCACTAGTTATCTATATCATATTATATTGTTATTACTCCCTGTCTGGATGACCTGAAGATTAAAAGAAGATGGATGCATGAAAATAACAAAAGCCAAACAACACAAAAAAGAAGCTTACAAGAAGTGGAAGATTGGACAAATGACCAGGGAAGAGTATAAAAATATTGCTCGGGGATGCAGGAGTGAAATCAGGAAGGCCAAATCACACCTGGAGTTGCAGCTAGCAAGAGATGTTAAGAGTAACAAGAAGGGTTTCTTCAGGTATGTTAGCAACAAGAAGAAAGTCAAGGAAAGTGTGGGCCCCTTACTTAATGAGGGAGGCAACCTAGTGACAGAGGATGTGGAAAAAGCTAATGTTCTCAATGCTTTTTTTGCCTCTGTCTTCAGGAACAAGGTCAGCTCCCAGACTACTGCACTGGGCAGCACAGCATGGGGAGGAGGTGACCAGCCCTCTGTGGAGAAAAAAGGTGGTTCGGGACTATTTAGAAAAGCTGGATGAGCACAAGTCCATGGGGCTGGATGCGCTGCATCCGAGAGTGCTAAAGGAGTTGGCGGATGTGATTGCAGAGCCATTCGCCATTATCTTTGAAAACTGATGGCGATCGGGGGAAGTCCCGGACGACTGGAAAAAGGCTAATGTAGTGCCCATCTTTAAAAAAGGGAAGAAGGAGGATCCGGGGAACTACAGGCCAGTCAGCCTCACCTCAGTCCCTGGAAAAATCATGGAGCAGGTCCTCAAGGAATCAATTCTGAAGCACTTCGAGAAGAGGAAAGTGATCTCGAACAGTCAGCATGGATTCACCAAGGGCAAGTCATGCCTGACTAATCTAATTGCCTTCTATGACAGGATAACTGGCTCTGTGGATGAGGGGAAAGTGGTGGATGTGTCGTTCCTTGACTTTAGCAAAGCTTTTGACACGGTCTTCCACAGTATTCTTGCCAGCAAGTTAAAGGAGTATGGGGTGGATGAATGGACTATAAGGTGGATAGAAAGTTGGCTAGATTGTTGGGCTCAACGGGTAGCGATCAATGGCTCCATGTCTAGTTGGCAGCCGGTACCAAGTGGAGTGCCCCAAGGGTCGGTCCTCGGGCCGGTTTTGTTCAATATCTTCATAAATGATCTGGAGGATGGTGTGGATTGCACCCTCAGCAAGTTTGCAGGTAACACTAAACTGGGAGGAGAGGTAGATATGCTGGAGGATAGGGATAGGATACAGAGGGACCTAGACAAATTAGAGGATTGGGGCAAAAGAAATCTGATGAGGTTCAGCAAGGACAAGTGCAGAGTCCTGCACTTAGGACGGAAGAATCCCATGCACTTCTACAGATTAGGGATGGAGTGGCTAGGCAGCAGTTCTGCAGGAAAGGACCTAGGAGTTATAGTGGATGAGAAGCTGGATATGAGTCAACAGTATGCCCTTGTTGCCAAGAAGGCCAATGGCATTTTGGGATGTATATGTAGGGGCATTGCCAGCAGATTGAGGGACGTGATCGTTCCCCTCTATTTGACATTGGTGAGGCCTCATCTGGAGTACTGTGTCCAGTTTTGGGCCCCACACAACAAGAAGGATGTGGAAAAATTGGAAAGAGTCCAGCGGAGGGCAACAAAAATGATTAGGGGACTGGAACACATGACTTATGAGGAGAAGCTGAAGGAACTGGGATTGTTTAGTCTGCAGAAGAGAAGAATGAGGGGGGATTTGATAGCTGCTTTCAACTACCTGAAAGGGGGTTCCAAAGAGGATGGAGCTAGACTGTTCTCAGTGGTAGCTGATGACAGAACAAGGAGTAATGATCTCAAGTTGCAGTGGGGGAGGTTTAGGTTGGATATTAGGAAAAACGTTTTCACTAGGAGGGTGGTGAAACACTGGAATGCGTTACTTGGGGAGGTGGTGGAATCTCCTTCCTTAGATATTTTTAGGGTCAGGCTTGACCAAGCCCTGGCTGGGATGATTTAGCTGGGGATTGGTCCTGCTTTGAGCAGGGGATTGGACTGGATGACCTCCTGAGGTGCCTTCCAACCCTGATATTCTATGATTCTGTGAACACACTTCTGATAAAAAGAAAAGGAGTACTTGTGGCACCTTAGAGACTAACCAATTTATTTGAGCATGAGCTTTCGTGAGCTACAGCTCACTTCATCAGATGTTTACCGTGGAAACTGCAGCAGACTTTATATACACACAGAGAATATTCTCTGTGTGTATATAAAGTCTGCTGCAGTTTCCACGGTAAACATCTGATGAAGTGAGCTGTAGCTCACGAAAGCTCATGCTCAAATAAATTGGTTAGTCTCTAAGGTGCCACAAGTACTCCTTTTCTTTTTGCGAATACAGACTAACACGGCTGTTCCTCTGAAACACTTCTGATAGGAATTTTCACATGAATAATAATTTGTACTAAAATCTGTGAAACTTTCAAAGAAAAGGAAACATTTTCATAAATAGTTGGTGGCTGTCCTAATACAAAGAATGAATAACATGATCAAACAAATAACTGCATCAAACTTACTGCTTTTATTAGCAAAAGTATTAGCAAATCCCTTTTTATATTAATCCGCCAGCTCTATTCTATATTATGCTAAAGTCATAAGTTATTCTAGCAATAATGGCAAAGTGGTAAAAGTAGCAAAATTTGAACTCAAAGAAGCATATATTTTAATGATGAATTAATTTACTCTAAGTTCCCGATCCAAGTACAGTAATGGTCATATGGAAATAAAATCCTCATGTGGATGTTTCATCTGAAATAAAAGCTGAAATTCAGTTCCAAGACAACTAAATCATTTTTGAAATGAGCTTTTTGAATATCCATAACATATGAAGGCATATCAATGCCAGTTCAGCAACTCCTGACAAACTGGCTTTTCGTTATCTACCACCATAACACAATGATAAATACATGGTGATACTTGAAAGCACATGAAAGATGTACTTAGTTTTGATAACAGTAACTTGAAACTGAATGACGATGTATAGCACCACTGGGTTAAACCCAAATCAAACAAGTAAGTAAAAGTGTATTTATTTGCTTATTTGATCTTTCAACCAAGCGAAAGATGGTATCATCAAAGAATTTATTTTTCAGTAAAATAACACTGTCTGTCTGTCTGTCTATCTGTTCTTTTATGGCAGCAATGACAAGGACATCTGAACATTTCCCAAAATTACAAAGGATTTGTGCATAATACCAAAAAAAAAAGAAAAAAACATTTAATTTGCCTTGGCTTGTCTTAAAAGCAAAAGTCATTATCCTGCATTTCTTATTCAGGTGAATGCCCATTGACAGTAGATGAAGCTTGCAAAATCCCAATGAATATAATGGGAATTTGTCCAAGTAAGGAATGAGGGGAAGAAAATTAAAAACTGAAAAGGGGCCTCAGGATTTGACCCTTCGACATCAGTGCAAGTTTTGCCTGAGAAAGGACTGTGGAATCTATCCTTTAACTGTATACATGTGGGAAGCACAAAGGAGCTGCTTCCCCTCTCACATACCACCAATGTAACTCCACTGAAGAAAGCGGAGTTACACTGATGTAAAACTCGTGTCAGAATCAGACAGGATCACATGTTGGTTCCTTTGCTTTGAAGTTATTTGGAATGTCAAACTCAAAGAAGCCATTTTTGGCAATTAAAATTACTGGGTGACAGGTGTGCAAAGCAAAATAAACCAACCAGCACACAAACAACTCTGTAAAAAGTCTGAATGATTGTTATTTAATTATTCACTTATTTACCACCAACAGAGCACTGAAGGACAACTGTGCTACTAGGAACCAGACCTGCATTGGGGAGGAGGGCAGAGCTGCATCCAAGGTTTACTCCAGGAGACACTGTGCATCAGTTCAGTGCAGAGGGTGCAGGGACTGCAATTATAGCCAAGCCCTGTGTAGAGGGAAGCAGGAGACAAATGGGAGAGAAGGCTTCTTGTGCCATCTCTCCCCATTGTGCACCCATGCTGGGGTAACTACAATCTAGCCCTAAGTGCTCGGCAGGCAGGTTGGGGAACTGAGGACTTGATTCTCTTCTCATTTACACTGGTGTAAATCTGGAATAACTCCACTGACTTCAATGCTGTTACTCCAGATTTACACTGGTGAAACTGAAAAGAGAATCTGCTCCAAGGTCTCTGCCCCAAAGAGTTTACAATCGAAAAAGACCATCTATAAAGCAAGAAGATGATAGTGGGGTGGAAAGGACAACACTCTGAATGTTTTGCAGGTGTAATTTGCTCTACCATTTGGTTGTGTGTGTGTGTGTGTATTTTGTCAACATTTCTGAATGGATTGGTTTTACAAGGCCTATTAGAAAACATATGTGGAAAGGCTTGATCCTGCAAGTTGCTGAGCACTCTGGTCCAGATCTAGCAAGATACTTAAGCCTGTGACTAACTTTAAACAAGTAAGTAATCCCCTCAGCTCCACTGGGACTACTCACGTGCTTAAAGATAGGCACAGCTTGTTTTGCTAGATTGTGGCCGGATAACTCAGCACCTTGCAGGACTGAGCCCATAAAGAGGAATGTAAGGAGGAAAGGCTAGACTTTTGGCAGATTGCACTGGATTAGAGTAGTATGCCGGAGGAGGCTTTGTGGAAAAATACAGTACAGTTTATCAAAACATATTCATTATTATTAATAATAATTGATGTATTATTTGTATTATAGGAGCCCCAAAAGAACCTATTCAGAACCAGGGCCCTACTATGCCATGCTCTACTGTGAAAAACAGAATAAAGGACAGAATCTGACCAAGTTTATAGTCTAATTAAGAAAAGAATCAATACGTGGGTGGAACAAGATTATTTCTCTTTTACAGAGTAGCTGGCATGGCAAGCTATTTAATGCACTGTGATATGCCAGCTTAGTGCCCCACCTTTTTCATAAAACAGCTTATAATTCAAATAGAGATACCTTGGGGGCAGCTGACATGTTAGGGTTCAGAATGTAATGCCAAGTGCATAATGAGAATGGGTCATCACAGGTAAGTGCTTTGTAATAATTCTTAGACTTGTTTATAGTCCTGTGCTCAACACTTTGTTCCCTCAGAGGAGGAGCACTGGGTACAATCTCGTTCCACCCTATTTTCCTCTGTTCTCACTACTTGTTGCTCCAGCCCTTATATCTGGTTCAGCTGCTGAATGACTCAATTCCCAGCATCTACCACTCTCCACTGGTGGTGACAGAGCCCTCTGCCACTTTGCTCTCTCACTGTGAAAATGTCTCATCCCTAAACCCCACGCTCACTTATCTTCAGCCTTCACACAATGAAAAGGCATCTCTTGTCTTGCTTTTCCTGCCCACTCTGAGCTTTCACTCTGCACCTGGCCCTCTTCTAGCCTGGAGGATTTAACTGCCCTTTAGTGTTTCTACATGTTGTGACACATGATAGCTCATGTACAGCAGCCAAGCCTGTGCTATAGCAAAATAAACAATTGTCTTCAATGCTAATATAACATTAACTGCCTTCAGGAACAACCCTTATGTACATGAAGCTTTTGCCAAAGATTCAGAAAATCACACACGTGGTTACTTCATCTCAGTTCTCTAAGTTCACTAAGGACTAGAGTGTGTATTTACCCCTAGCTCTGAGTAACAGGTAGCACATAGTTGCATTGCCCCCAGAGGAAGAGGAGGGACTGAATTATAATTCAAAGTCACACTCTGGTCCATGGTTCTTCCCAGGCTCTGTGAGGAAAAATAATCTACCCTGGCCCTTTGCCAGCATGGATTTCTTCCCCCTCCTTGCTGGCTCACTGTGCTACTTGAAGCATTGGCAACCAAAGAGTCAAGACTCTGCCCACTCCCAACCCAACCTGCCCATCTACATGAGAGGTGGAGTAGTGACTTCAAGATCCTTCTCTCTCCTCCACACTGTGACTCATGATGCAGGTCGTCTGTACTGGGGAGTAAGGCAGTGCATTGCCCTCTCCTGTGCAAGGAGTAGAATGAGTCACAGTCACTACAGATTTCAGAGTAGCAGCCGTGTTAGTCTGTATTCGCAAAAAGAAAAAGAGTACTAGTGGCACCTTAAAGACTAACAAATTTATTTGAGCATAAGCTTTCGTGAGCTGCAGCTCACTTCATCGGATGCATTCAGTGGAAAACACAGTGGGGAGATTTATATACACAGAGAACATGAAACAATGGGTGTTTATCATACACACTGTAAGGAGAGTGATCACTTAAGATGAGCTAATACCAGCAGGAGAGCCAGGGGAGAGGGGGGAAGAAAACCTTTTGTAGTGTTAATCAAGGTGGGCCATTTCCAGCAGTTGACAAGAACGTCTGAGGAACAGTGGGGGCGGGGGGGGGCCTAAATGCAGTACCTTGCATAATGACAGGTTTCAGAGTCGCAGCCATGTTAGTCTGTATTCGCAAAAAGAAAAGGAGTACTTGTGGCACCTTAGTGACTAACAAATTTATTTGAGCATAAGCTTAAAACCATCATAGGGCCTAATCACATCAGCCACACTATCAGAGGCTCGTTCACCTGCACATCTACCAATGTGATATATGCCATCATGTGCCAGCAATGCCCCTCTGCCATGTACATTGGTCAAACTGGACAGTCTCTACGTAAAAGAATAAATGGACACAAATCAGATGTCAAGAATTATAACATTCAAAAACCAGTCGGAGAACACTTCAGTCTCTCTGGTCAGTCGATTACAGACCTAAAAATTGCAATATTACAACAAAAAGACTTCAAAAACAGATTCCAACGAGAGACTGCTGAATTGGAATTAATTTGCAAACTGGATACAATTAACTTCGGCTTGAATAGAGACTGGGAGTGGATGGGTCATTACACAAACTAAAATTATTTCCCCATGTTTATCCCCCCCCCCTCCCCGCCCCACTGTTCCTCAGATGTTCTTGTCAACTGCTGGAAATGGCCCACCTTGATTATTACTACAAAAGGTTTTCTTCCCCCCCCCCCCGGCTCTCCTGCTGGTATTAGCTCATCTTAAGTGATCACTCTCCTTACAGTGTGTATGGTAACACCCATTGCTTCATGTTCTCTGTGTATATAAATCTCCCCACTGTATTTTCCACTGAAGGCATTCGATGAAGTGAGCTGTAGCTCACGAAAGCTTATGCTCAAATAAATTTGTTAGTCTCTAAGGTGCCACAAGTACTCCTTTTCTAGACACTACAGAAAGAGGCAGACATTTTAGATTTGAGAAATAAATGCCATAGAATGGGGTTGAAAACAAACTCCCCAGAATTAATTTATAGTTAATACTTCTTGCAGGGAGCAGTGCCACTTTCTATTGGTAGGCAGCATGCCCTGAGTGCTTGTGTGACACTAGATAGTCCTGCCTGGGAGAGATGAGTGTGACCTGCCAACAAGCACTCCCAAGCAGGGCCAGCAAAGCCGCACATGTGGGCTTGCCAGAGCTCTGTCTGTCAAAGGCAGACATTCCCTCTCCCTGCAGGGCAGCCAGCATGAAATGAATTAAGGCCCTAATTCCGCATGGCAGACCCCTGTACCCATTGCAGAATCTGACTGAAGTCAATGGGATGCAGCAGTCTGTATTAGCAGCTCATGTTGCAACATCAAAACCTAACTTTTAAATATGTGGCCAGTACAGCTGGTCCAAAATTTTCCACTGAAACATTTTTCAACAGAAAATGTTTTTTTGGGTTAAAGAGAAATATCCATGAAAAAAAAATTGTTTTCATTAAAAATGTTCAGGGTTTCATCAAGAAATCAACCCCCCCAAATTTTTCTGTTTAAAACAGATTTTGCTGGAGACCTGCTACATTTCAAAGAAAATTTGTAATTAGAACTATTTTTGTCAATATTTTTGCATGAAAAAAAATCTTTCCCCATCCAGCTATAGAGACCAGCCTGGAGAGTGCAGAATAAAACAGAAAACACCCTGTGTTGTCTGGGGATGAGCCAAAAAGCTCAGAAACCACAAGAACCTTCCATTGCCCTGGGACCTTTATTCAAAGATTTACCCAAACCTGAACTGAGTATTTTTGGAAGGTTTAACTTTTTTTAATTGATTTGTTTTAATTTTCACCAGCCTCCTAGATTTCCAAGTTCCAGCCAGAAGTGGGCATGTCAGATGTCAGAGAGAGGCTCTTGCCACAGTGACTCCAGACCTGCCAGAAGAAGTGCAATAGATCTTTTCTTGTGAGATTTCCAGCCCACTTCCCAGGCATTTGGATCATTCTGGTACAATTTTGATAAGCTTCCAAACCAATGGCAGGATTCTGACCTTCCCATACTGCACTGTGCAATGGAGTTGGGAAACACCAGGCACAAGCTACTCACATCACCTGGGCATAGCAGTGCCCCTAGAGCTGCTACTCAACCTCCCATGAAAATAGGCTAAGCAGGATAGGGAATGGGCAGAGGCCTTGCCACGCCTCCAAAGCATGGGCCACTAGGACTGAGCCAACACAGAACGGGAAGTAATCATCTACTAGTATAGGAATAGATCAATAACAGATTATCCTCCCCTGGAGCAAGAGTGGGTCAAGGAGGGAATTGTGACTAAGAATTCCCTCCAGGGTCTGCTCCTGGAGTGGGGCAGCTCCGTGCCATCCCTTAACTAGGGCAAACAACAAATTTGCAAGCTAGCCCCAATTAATCTGCAGAAGAGAAGAATGCGGGGGGGGGGGGGGGGGGATTTGATAGCTGCTTTCAACTACCTGAGAGGTGATTCCAGAGAGGATGGTTCTAGACTATTCTCAGTGGTAGAAGAGGCCAGGACAAGGAGTAATGGTCTCAAGTTGCAGTGGGGGAGGTTTAGGTTGGATATTAGGAAAAACTTTTTCACTAGGAGGGTGGTGAAACACTGGAATGCGTTACCTAGGGAGGTGGTAGAATCTCCTTCCTTAGAAGTTTTTAAGGTCAGGCTTGTCTAAGCCCTGGCTAGGATGATTTAATTGGAGATTGGTCCTGCTTTGAGCAGGGGGTTGGACTAGATGACCTCCTGAGGTCCCTTCCAACCCTGATATTCTATGATTCTATGAATCCTCTATGCCTTTTAAGGTTCATCCCTGTGGACACTCTTCAGGGGAAGGGTTTTGACTTTCTCTGTGTTTACAAAGCATGTAGCATATTTTGGGCACTAGTGCAACCTAAGAACTAGATTGATTCTGCCAGCCTTCCTTACCATGAGTAGTACCTTACTCTGCAACAGTCCCAGCAGAGTCACTTCTACACAGGAAACTTAATAGCATTATGTACTGTATTCCCTTTGTGGAGTCAGTGTTGTCAGAACTGCAGACTTTAACCAGATGTCTTGGTTACAGCCGTTGTGCTCAATTGAAGAATGCTGCTAGAAAAGCAGAGCATCATTCATTCTTGAAAAAATTAGTCTTATCTTGGACATCTTTTATTCCTTTAAGTGTTTTAAATGATGGCTTCCTTCCTTCATTGTTCTTTGATTCTGCAGATGTTGTCCCATCATGACAAGCTGGATAGTATTGCTAGAGAGGCAGCCTATTCTGGATGGTTTGGTTTTATTTCCATGGGGGTCCTCCAACCACCAGGGTACTGTGTATTGTAAACTGCTCAGCACCTCAAAGACTACTTGCAGGATGTGACCTTAGTGTGTGTGTTTGTGTTTGTTTGTAAAATGAGAAATACAAATCAGAAGAAGCGACACAGCGCAAGCTGGTTAGTCATGGGGAACCAGAGTCTTACATTTCAAAGAAAATTAGTAATCAGCCTGGTCATTTCAAAGGGGCTGCGGTTGGGGACCACAATGGGGTAACAGACTGAAAAACCGTGTATGAGAGAATGCAGAGCTCATGTGTTGAGTCAACCTAAATTCTGGTGCTAAACATCTGTATTAGGATTCAAGGGATTCACTGCTGAGAGGTGGGTAATTAGTTCTAACCAGGATATAAAGGGGGCTGCTGCAGCTGTTTGGACTAAGGCAGATAGAAGATACTAAGTTAGAGGAGGTCTTGCAACAGCCAAACCCAGGAAGCAAGCTTACACTGAGGTCGGTGTTATGTTTTTACATTAACAAACAATCCAGACTCCAGGAAGGGGTTAGTTTGGATACCCACTCAGATTCTGTGTGTTCTGTGGATGACAAGGTCCAAGCCTTAGCCCATTCAGAAGTCCAAGCCTCTAAAACTGATTACCAAGCTCAAAACTGTATGCATACATTATCCAAACCTGAAAGCCATTTTTGCCTCCCAACCCGGTCTTGGGATGTACCTCTTAGCATATGCGCAATGCACCTCGGGTGGCATGTGACCAGGATTCATCACTGAATTTGGTTCTCTGGTTGGATCGTTAGCTTCCCTGGCATGGGCCGGGTACTGATGGGGAGTGTAATGTGAATGCTGATCCATGCCCCCTGGGATGTACATAGCTGAGCCAGACCACTGAATCCAGCCCAAAGTTAGAAGTGACGTACATTGGGCCTGGTTCTCCATTGCCCTCCACCTTGTGTAGTCTGTACATCAGTGCAAAATGGATGCAACACACTTCCAAATCATGGTGGAAGCTTTCTACACCTACTTTGCACAGCTGTAAATGGCTGTACAAGGTGAAGGGCAATGATGAATCGGGTTCACTATTGTCCATATTCACAAGGATAAATATGCTCACATTTTGGGTCATCACCATGAATCATTGTACTAGGTGCGTGAAGAGCAATAGCTAATGTCAGGTATAATATTTCTTTCCCCTTTGTGTGCCTCAGCTTGTCATAACTCCACTGACTTTTACAGATTTGCCTCAGGAATAAATTTGGCCAGTGGCTTCTGGTGACAAGGAATTTTGCATGCTATGACATGCCAGGCTATTTGAAATTGTCTTGTGCTGCATTCCCTTCACACCTTGTGAACTAATCTCTGGGAAGATCAGTTATTCTGCAATCCCTCTTTACTTTGAAGCATAATGGAGGGCATCCTCTTATAGTCTTTTCTTCCCTGCTTGATAGATTGTCAGAATAAAAATACAAACATGATCATAAATCAATGAAAATATGTTTTTAAAAGATGCATCAAGAACAGATTATCATCTCAAAGCAGGTCATCATAAAATGAATAAGTTATTAATAAGTTCATAGTGCACTTGCATACCAATTATCCAGCCATCCACTTTGAAAGCATCATCTCTTTTTAAAGTATGTGGGGAAGACTTACATTACTTTGATGCAAACCGAGCTTCTGTCCACTTTTATAATTAAAAGGGATGCTAACTCTTTAAATTGAAAAAATTATTTGAGTAGAACAAAAAATATACGTAGAAAGAAAAAGCAATGAAACATAAACTCCTTTTTAATTTCAATCATAGCCCGAATTTTTCCCTTGAAGTGCAATAAAATGAATACATAAGTCAATACACAGATTCCATTCTCAGAAGTTGCATGGCTTTTTTGTTGTATCAGGTGCTATATGGACTGCTGTGGAAAATGTGGTTTCTTGGTTTATTTTCTAAGCTGATTCAAGGAGTAAGTAAAACCTGGATAACTTCACAGGATATACTTGCAGTTTTTAATATTTGGGGGAAGGGTTCTCTAGAACTGGGTGTGAGGGAGGTGTTTTTTGTGTTGCAAAACCAAATCCCAAACCAGCTCAGACTCAACTGTATTAAATCAGAACCCTCAAAGTTTGAAGTAAGAGAGCCAGGGTTCAGATGAATGCTTCTGATTTTAGCCCATCTCGATTTCAGCTAGAAATAGGCAAAGTCAGGAATTATTTGATTTTGCAATACCTCATTGGTAAGTTTTTATTTTGCAGACCCACAACCGGGGTGGTTTGGATGTGGGTCATGTTTTACTCAAACCAGCCATGTTGGCTGGAGGAGGCTTCAGATAACTGCCTCCAGTTTGGGCTTTTTTTCACACGCGCACGTACACGCACACACACTGATTCCCCTTTGCAGGTCCTTCTCCTCTAGAATCTACAGCTCTTAAAAGAAACTGCTGTATTGTTGGAAAACCAGGGAATCAGGTTTGCTTACTGGAAGTGGTCTAGTTAAAGCAGAAGGGGGAAAATATGTCTGATATAGTTTATCTTTTTGAACCAGTAGTGAAACAACTGCTAGGCATATACAGCATACTTGACTCCTTGGATCAACAAGGGAACCCTGCCAAATGTCAGATTATATATTCCACAGCTGAAGTGTTTGCATAACTTTTCAGTGGCTACCATTTAAAGAAAGAAAACCACTGATTGACCTTTTTTAATACACTCCCTTAACTTGACATGTTCATAGTGTACTGCCAGCAATCATTTTGTACTTGGAAGGCAAATCTAAAGACTAATATCTCTGTGGTCCTTGTGCCAGTTAGCAAGTAGGATCTAGCATGTTCATATTTTGCACAATCTTGGCATTTCATCACATGAACTTCACCTAGTTTGCAGTCACTCACAACTCTGTCTCATTTAACCCTGCTAATGTAAAGTCTGTCTCCAGGATTTGCAGTCTAAGGTAGGCTGTACTTGTTGAAGTGTTAACCGTGTGTTATCAATGATGACATCTGTTCATATATACTGTTCATTAGGCGCTTTTGGTTGTCTGTCTAATGATTCCAAAGTAATTGCCTGGCATTTCTTTTTGAAGAAATAAAAAGAAGAATGTAATAATCCAACCTTGTCATTAGCTTTTCTATCATTCATATCACTGCCTGGTTTTAATTATTGAAGTAGATTTCCTCTTCCAAGTGATGGTCATTCAACAGATGGAGCTCTTACCATTCAGTCATTATTGAACCAATGCCCCAATATGTGGACACTGCTATTGGAGTTTTTGTCTTCAGGAAGAAATATAAAACTGACCACTTGTGGCTATTAGAGGTCAGATGATGCTTTTCACAAAGGGCTCACCCTCATTATCTTAGTCAAATTAGAATTTGGCCAGTTACATTGCAGTGGATTATTACTACGAAAGCACTAATTGCATGGTTCCATAGTCAAGGTTGAGCTGAGTTTCGCACTTAAAAGCAGGGATTCCAACTTCCGTTATGAACCAAAACTACAGTATATCTGCCCTAAAATACAGAATTTATTTGTTTAGTGAAGAACAAATTTGCTGAAAATTTACAAGTAAAATCATTAATGAAATTATGAATTAAAATTAATTTTAAAGTGGAGCCATTAAGAAATTTAGCACCATGTGTTAGACTGGTTTTTTTTGGTTTGTTTTTTTTTTGTCCTCGATGATTTTAACAATAGGATAATGCAGGCCCTTCAGACTTGTTGTATATTTAAAACTGTGCTGAAATCTTGTGCACTGGCTCCATCTAAAGAATTTTTTAAGATGGGGGGGCATTATTTTCCATAACTAGAACTTTACTCTTGAACCAAGGCCTGAAAAATTGCCCTTTTTCAAAATGGCAACCACTTCCCATTGTTCTCAATGGGAATGCAGCTAAGCTGAAGCTCAGAAAAGAAGATGGTCACTTATGCAAAAGGTGGATATAACAAACAGTAAAAGGCAGCGTGGAAGGAGAAGGAGTGGAACACAAATAGTGGATATGCTATGCTTCATATTGTGTAGTTTTGTGTGGTTAAAGTGTTGCCACATTCTAGGCCAGAGTTATCTGCATTTCAGCTCACTCCTGTATATGGATTATATAAAACTTTTTGGGGTTCTTCAGAATGGAATATCAGATACTACCTAACTATCTCCATCCTCAGTAACCCACAGTTCATTCTGTATGGCCAATTATCATCTTAAAGTTAAGTCAAGGTACAGTATATTGCTACATTTTCTTTGTCCTGCCTGTTCAAGGCTGTGAATTGAAAACCATTTTCTCCTCTCACATGCAAGACTACAGGTTTCTTAATACAAACACAACAAGTATGAGGTATTTCCTCTACAGAAGTAATGATTAAATAATGATTTAGGCTCAAAACACTCAGATAATTTGGATAAGCATCCAAAATGTGGGATCCTTTTCTGAGCCAAGCTTGGACCATTCTGGAGTTCACCCATTACTAACCCCTATAAGATCAATTCTCAGCTATGCCCAAGAAGCACTGGGAAGGAGGAGTGCTGCAAAAGAGCTAGCTGTAGCTCCCCAATCCTGTGGCTGGTTCTGTACTAATTGGCTGTGGCCCCAAAGGCATGGTACACCAGGTTAATCGGAGTACAGCCACACTCCAGCCACGTCTCTGGTCAAGTTACCAACACACACACCCTATGCCAGTGGTCCAGGGCCATCTATGCTGACTCTGTACTACCCATGGAGTCCCCCAGCTGGTCAGTTATGCTGGGTTTCCAGCTGCTTTCCATCACCTGATAATAGCCCAGGAGTCCTATATCTATATATTTTTTATAGGTTTAAATCTTGAAGGGGCAGCTGTACCCACTTGAAGCACAAACACCGCATTTTCATTCGTAGTGGGGCAGATAGCAGAGAGCCCATGTACTTGTCACCACCCTTTGCATAGTGGAGGAAATCTCTAAGCCATGAGTTAGATTCCTTATCCCTTGCAGTGCGGTACTAGTGGCAGGCTGCATCTAAGGGTTCAGAAACTCCACTGCACATGTTGGATTAGAATTGAGAAGCCACGTTGTGCTTCAAAGCAATTTCCTCCAACCAAAGCCATTTTTTTTCCTTTGCTCTTTTTATCAGGATATGTGGTATTACAATGGAAATGGTTCAATGATTTAACCGCCCTTTGAATGTGTCTAACAGCCCACCACCAGCTAAGAAATGTAGCAGAAATCAAGGGACTGGATCAGAGTCTATAACGATGGGAACTTCAGGGAGAGAGCTCGGAGAAAGACCTACGTGGCTCCAGATGCCAGTTAAATATAATGTTAAAAAGAAAAAAAAAGTATTCTAAATATAGGGGATTACATAGCCTAGCTGAAAATACCATCTCCATCTTTACCCATTAGTTATGGTCTCCATCACATGCATAGCAGAGCTAGTAGTAATGAGGATATAAAAAGCTGTGGTTAATGTGCAAAAATATATCCGATGTTTTCAGTCAGGTCATGTGACATCCTCTGTCCCTAAATATATACCTTTTAC
Organism: Caretta caretta; assembly: GCF_965140235.1. NCBI lineage: Eukaryota > Metazoa > Chordata > Testudines > Cheloniidae > Caretta > Caretta caretta. Next base: position 44,010,950 of record NC_134210.1, on the reverse strand, counting down.
ACAGACACACATACATAACAGTTAGATGGAGATATTTCTTAAGATGCTCCCTTTTCACATTGAACACACAGCTCTGAGAGTATTACTAAAATATTTGGTTAGCTCTCATAAAGCGAGAGTTGCTACTGGCATGGCGTTCATTGGCAAAATTTGGTTTCTGTTGTTAAAAAATCTTTCACTTGCTGCATAGAATTAAATAATCTCTCTCTTCCTTTTGAAAAGAAGGGCGATAAAGAGAAGGACACATGGGGACTAATAAAGACCGTGGCCAATTTCAGGCTTTGAAACATACATGAGAAAACCCACTGGCAAGACCAGAACTGTGAGTACAACTGTTTCATCCAGGTTCTGGACTCTGCAGGCCCCAGGCAGATTCTCCACAGCTCCTAGGGTCCATTGGAGATGCTTTGGGCCAGGCAATTTGGTAACATTTTCAAAAGCACCTAAGTGACTTAGAAGCACAAGCCCTACTTTCAAAAATGACCTGGGTTCCTAGGGGGCAGATTTTCAAAGGTATTTAGGTGCATAAAGCTGCAGATAGATTCCTACTGAGATTTACAAAAGCCTAGGCAGATTAGGCACCAACTCCCCTTGATTTTAGTATTTATTCAGCTGTATACAGACTATAATAAAAGAACTCACATCCAAAGCTCTGGGTGCCCTTGACAATTTTTTTTTAATTCACTATAATAAACAGACTCATCAGTTCCCTCAGATCAGCTCAAATACACAGCAACAACATAATACAATTGAAATTAACTGACCCTGCCTGCACCCCAACACCCAACACCCATCTCCTTGCAGGCCAGGGATAAAAGGTGTGCTTTGCAGCTCACTATGAAGGCTGACAGACTCAGCCTGTTATGGGCACATCTGCAGGCAGTCATAACACAGTGCAAAATTATGCTCATTTGAAAGGCAAAAGCAAAAGCAAAGAGGTCTAGATTTGTGCCCCAAGTCCAAAGAGGTATTGAATAAAAAAGCAGGTAAGGAAATATTTGGAATAATTAAATATATACACCTCAACAAATCTGGATGATACGCACAGAGTCTTGAGGGAATTAGCTGATGAACTACCTGACCCACTGGCAGCCATTTGGAAAAAAATAAGGTTTGCATCCATTCTTGATTTCCCCACATTCTGAAACTTCCGGGCAGATTCTGCCATCCTCACTCAGATTGAGTCGTATATCATGCTAAATATAGTCCCACTGAAAAACAAGTGTGTCATAAAATCAGGCCTTTATTTCTCTAAGTTCAGCTTGGTGGGGAATTTACAGCATGGATTGGCTGGGGAAGACTACATTGTTTTCCTACCTCATGATGGTTTTAGATGTTTGCATTGCGTTAGTGCTTCAGTTTTGTTTTTCTGGATACTGTGGTTACATGAGTAAATGAGCTGATTGGGAGATGATGCTTTATACTCTATGGGTCCAGTTTTGGCCACTAGTGCGGTGCTCTGCCAATCCTTGGTGTTCAATGTCTTTCGGCTACTGCTTTATTGTGCCTCTTCTCTTTGTAATATATGAAAGTGAACAAATTGTTTGTTCTTTCTCCACCTCTTCTTGTGCGGCCCTACTGCTCCTGCCCATCATAGCTCCAAATTTATCACTATTCATTCCATATTAAATGCATCCAATGGTTCCCAAACTCTGAATAATAGCCCTCTGGAATCTGAACATCGTTTAACTCTGACTTCCGAGGTATTGGCACAACCCTAGTTTTACTGCTACCACCCACTAACCAGGGCAATGACTGCCATTTGTTAACATTCCCACTCACATTGAGAAACCCATGCCAGCTTCCCTGGCAAAAAGGAGCAGGAACAGCTGTTGCTGGAAGAAAGGGAGCTCCAGAGTAGCAGGTCCCTGCACCAGCCTCCCTAGCAAATGGGAAAAGAGCAGCTGGCACTGGGGAAAGAGTAGGACGACTGTGGCATCTGTACCACTCTGCCCAGACCCTTCGCGGGCACTGGAAGAGAGGAGCAGTTGATGCCAGAAGAAGAGGAGCCAGCAGCATCTCAAACCAGTCTCCCCAGTCCTTCGATGGGGACAAAGGGAGAGGGCAAGCCAGCCCAAACGTCAAAGCATTTGATGTATGTTTGAGGGAGGACACAGGCGACATGTACTCTGTAGCAAAATAAATGTACTTTTTTCTCCTCCCCTCAATGTGCAGGCCATCTGTGCATGTGCTGGAACACCCTTTAGCATGAATGAGAGCCGCATGCCAAAATCACATGCCTCCTCTTCCAGATGAGAATGCACAGTGCCACAGACGGGAGCATGCTTGCGAGATGCTGCTTTTCCAGCACTGCCAAGAAGGGAAAGGACAGCGGAAAGTGTTGTTTTTTAAAAATATAACTGCTGTAACTCATAGTCAGGACAGACAAAAAAGGCCACTCAAGCCATCCAACCTGACCCCCATCACTTTGCAAGTCCACTTGCTGCCTTGTTCACACTAGTATCTAGTTTAATGTACATTTGAACACGTCTCGTGAGAGTCCCTCGACCCTCTTCTTTGACAGCCTGTTCTAATGCTATATTGTTCTGTTAAGATATTTTCTTGATGGCTAAAGCCTAACTGTCTTCTTCCTTGCTCTCTGCTCCTCCATCTTGTGTTAATGTGAAAGTTCCCCTTTTCCTAAGTTCTCCGTTTCACTGAGTGTATTTATAAGTGGTGATTATGTTCCCACTGAATATTCTCTATTACAGACTCTGTAAACTGAGCACTCCCAGTCCTTCTTTGTTATGTCATATCTGTTTATATCATTTGTGTTGCTGTTTCAACTATATTTTTCCCTGTCATTCTTAAATTGTAGCATGTCACACTCTATTCCACATACTGTATAATAGAGCAGGCCAACACAGCATGGTATTTTCGGCACAACATCACACACAGAGAGTAGCACCGAGCATACTGAAGGATCCCAAGACACTTCCCATGTAAGGGTCCTTTTACTCACCTCTGAAATACAGCCAATTCTGTGATGGAAGGCAGAAGTCAGGTGCACGTCCAGTGCACAGCACGGTGCATCAGAATGGGGAGAATCATAGAATCATAGAATATTAGGGTTGGAAGAGACCTCAGGAGGTCATCTAGTCCAACCCCCTGCTCAAAGCAGGACCAACCCCAACTAAATCATCCCAGCCAGGGCTTTGTCAAGCCGGGCCTTAAAATCCACTAAGAATAGAGATTCCACCACCTCCCTAGGTAACCCATTCCAGTGCTTCACCATCCTCCTAGTGAAATAGTGTTTCCTAATATCCAACCTAGACCTCCCCCACTGCAACTTAAGACCATTGCTTCTTGTTCTGTCATCTGCCACCACTGAGAACAGCCTAGCTCCATCCTCTTTGGAACCCCCGTTCAGGTAGTTGAAGGCTGCTATCAAATCCCCCCTCACTCTTCTCTTCTGCAGACTAAATAACCTCAGTTCCCTCAGCCTGTCCTCGTAAGTCATGTACCATAGTCGCCTAATCATTTTCATTGCTCTCCACTGGACACACTCCAATTTTTCCACATCCCTTCTCTAGTGGGGGGACCAAAACTGGACGCAATAATCCAGGTGTGGCCTCCCCAGTGCCAAATAGAGGGGAATAATCACTTCCTTCAATCTGCTGCCAATGCTCCTACTAATACAGCCCAATATGCCGTTGGCCTTCTTGGCAACAAGGACACACTGCTGACTCATATCCAGCTTCTTGTCCACTGTAATTCCCAGGTCCTTTTCTGCAGAACTGCTGCTTAGCCAGTTGGTCCCCAGCCTGTAGCGGTGCATGGGAATCTTCCGCCCTAGGTGCAGGTCTCTGCACTTGTCCTTGTTGAACTTCATCAGATTTTTTTTGGCCCAATCCTCCAATTTGTCTAGGTCACTCTGGACCCTATCCCTACCCTCCAACTTATCTACCTCTCCCCCCAGTTTAGTGTCATCTGAGAACTTGCTGAGGGTGCAATTAATCCTATCATCCAGATCATTGATAAAGATGTTGGACAAAACCAGCCCCAGGATCGACCCCTGAGGCACTCTTCTTGATACCAGCTGCCAACTAGTCATCAAGCCATTGATCACAAGGACAACTGTTCTCAAGGAAAATGCCATGGGTACTGTAATGGCCATGAAAAGTGGACAGGGCGTCAGTTTTGAGGTCTCAGTGGAAGACCCACAGGCAGCAGACTGTGGAATCATTTGTTGTTATCATCATTCATAGCTTACATGGCAAGCATCACAAAATGAGGCTCTGTTTTAGTAGCAAAGCCATGATTGCTCTGCTCTGCTTCGCCGGGCCCTGAATGAAAGAGCTTTGTCATTGCTAATCTCAGGGAGCATGGCATGGAATGTGAAGAACTCTGTCCTGTGGTGACACAAGCGTTTTTCTTTTGACCAGCCAGCAGGGACAGTTTTCAGCAATGTGGATAACTGGGAATCTTATTTAGTTCTAGCTACTTTTAGTTCTGTCTTTTTTCTTGTGTGACGCAGGCCCACTGGCATGTCTTAACTGGTCTTGTGTCTCAGATGACTTCTCCATATTGTCAAGCCCTGCAGAAACAATCTGCTTCAGCTGTCACTGACTGGTATATCCTTTCCTGTTCTGTGGTTCTCCACAATATAATACTTTTGCAGGAACACTGAGTGAGCACTCACAGGGAGAGAGGGAGGGGTTAAGGAGGCTCAGTTGTTCTGCAACACCTGGCATCATTTAGACAGCCCTAGGCGGCCTGTCTAAGTTAAAGCTACCTGTCCCTGGCTGCCTGTGGGCTGCAGCCTAGCCAAGAATCTCCCTGACACATTCCTCCTGGCTTCACCCCGCCCCCATAACAGCACTTACTGGATCCTCAGAAGACAGGTTTAGGGTTATCTTTCTCAATTTCTGCACTGGGGAATTGTCCAGTAGCTTGATCCAGGCGTTTTAGAGCCCTCTATACTTCTCTATCCTTCTACTGGGTGTAAAGGGACCAGAGGGAGGATCACACATCATTTTTTAGAGTGGTAGCCGTGTTAGACTGTATCAGCAAAAAGAATGAGGAGGAAAGTTTCAGAGGTGAGTGACCACAAATAAGAAGATATATATACACAGAGAACATGAAAAAATGGGTGTTGCCATACCCACTCTAGCGAGACTAATCAATTAAGGGGGCTATTATCAGCAGGAGAAAAAAAACTTTTGTAGTGATAATCAGGATGGCCCATTTCAAACAGTTGACAAGAAGGTGTGAGGAACAGTAGGGGGAAAAATTAGCATGGGGAAATAGTTTTTACTTTGTGTAATGACCCATCCACTCCCAGTCTTTATTCAAGCTTAATTTAATGGTGTCCAGTTTGCAAATTAATTCCAGTTTTGAAGTTTTTTTCTTGAAGAATTTCCACTTTTAGGTTTGTAATCGAGTGACCAGAGAGATTGAAGTGTTGTCCAACTGGTTTTTGAATGTTATAATTCTTGACATCTGATTTGTGTCCATTTATTCTTTTGTGTAGAGACTGTCCCGTTTGGCCAATGTACATAGCAGAGGGGCCCTAAAAGTGGCAATTCTTCAACAAAAAAACTTCAGAAACAGACTCCAACAAGAAACTGCAGAATTGGGATTAATTTGCAAACTGGACACCATTAAATTAGGCTTGAATAAAGACTGGGAGTGGATGGTCATTACACAAAGTAAAAACTATTTCCCCATGCTAATTTTCCCCACTGTTACTCACACCTTCTTGTCACCTGTTTGAAATGGGCCATCCTGATTATCACTACAAAAGTTTTTTTTCCTGCTGATAATAGCCCTCCTTAATTGATTAGTCTCATTACAGTTGGTATGTCAACACCCATTTTTTCATGTTCTCTGTGTATATCTATCTTCCAACTGTATTTTCCACTGCATGCATCCGATGAAGTGGGTTTTAGCCCACGAAAGCTTATGCCCAAATAAATTTGTTAGTCTCTAAAGTTCCACAAGTACTCCTCGTTCTTTTTACATCATTTTTTGTAGTCTCAGTGGTGCTGATGCAAGGGTTTTTTCATGATTGCCTCCATAGCCTTATTTGTGGTCACTCACCTCTGAAACTTTCCTCCTCTACACATGTTGATTTAGTTGGGGATTGGTCCTGCTTTGAGCAGGGGGTTGGATTAGATGACCTCCTGAGGTCCCTTCCAACTCTGATATTCTATGATTCTATGTTGATGGAGGGAACTGCTCACAACAGAACACAAGTGACTGCATCTCTTTTCTGATCTGTGCATAGCTTACCAAGTTTCTAAGGATGTGAGACCCTTGGATGCATAAATCTCTGGCTCCTTTTCTTGTAGTGACACAGCTCCACATCTTTACTTGGATATATTGGCCTGAAATGTTACCTCTTTACATATATCATGCTTGGCAAATGTTCTTGCACAGGCAATTAGCTAGTGCACACTGGTGAACGCTGAGCCTCACTGGGCATCCCATTGAACTTCTTTGTGTTCCTTTAGGAGATCTCTTAGTGATGCCACCATTTCTGCAAGGTGTGGTATAAATGTAGGAAGGTAAATCATCATCCCAAGTATCTTTTGAAGCTCAGCACAATTCCCCAGTTTTATAAATCATTGATACTTTTGAAGGAATGAATTTGATATCCCAGATCTGTCAGCTTTTCCTGCACTTTCGGTGAATTAATCCCAAATGCTACCTTGTTTCAAATCATTTCATCCATCTCAGAAAAATGCAGTCATTTAAAATCTGCTATGAACCATAACAGAGTTAATATTCTGTATGCCATGTTCTTTGGCTATTTGGTGTCTTTTGCCCATATCTACTCAGTATGGCTGTTATGTGCACTAATTTTTTGCTCAGAAAAGATGTCAAGCTAATTGGCCAGTAATTAACTGGGTTTTCTTTAATCTCTTTCTCAAAGCTAAACATCATCACAGAACTAGAAGAATACTTGAAAAAAAGTTCTGAGAATCTTTGCTCAAATAAAATTGAATTTGTTTCAGCTGCGTTCATGCCTCTTCTGAGTCTGCTTCCCAAGAATATTCTAGCAAATACTGGTAGCACATCACTGCAAAGAAGTGAATTTTAAGTAACTATTACAGAATATTCATTAAAAATGAATTTTGACCTCATAAATGTGTCTGTTCGCACCAGAAAGCTAGTTCCAGGACTAATGCAGATCCAGTCAGAGAATAGAAACTCTAGTCTGTATAACCAATGGGTCCAGTTAACAAATAGTAATACACGTCAAATTTCAAATGTTTGCAACAAACTGTTCGCAGTCTTCAGGCCAAGAATTATTTGGAGGATTTATTCTTTTGAATTTTGAATAACAAATAAATTCAAGAAAATCAGAAGCTCTTCCTAGGCAATTAGTACCCAGGAAACACAGCTAAATTTATTGAATAAATTATTGGCAGCACTTTATTTGTTAAGATCGACATAATTGTGTCCTCTGAGAAGCATGTAGAAAGCATAAATATCTCCTGCTGACCATAACCACCTTGGCTTAGTGTCTCTGCTAATCAGCACCAGGGGAGATGTCTGTTGCCTCATAAATATTCTCCTGCAGTGAATTTATCATTTAAATAAACCAGAAATTCTCCATATGCTGAGAAAGGATTATTGCTGCCCTCCACCTGCTTCCTTATCTCTTTTCTCAGAAGGACAATAAATTTATTTACCCTTAAAAAGCCCAGAAGACAAGGGCATGTTGAGTTTTTCATGTGACTACAGAGTGGATTGGAGTATTGGTATGTAATTTCATAGAGAATAAAATAAGCATTCATAACAAAATGTGGGGATAATGGGTAGATAGTCCCAGCACTCTCTCATATAATCACATTGGTGAATCAGCATTTAAGTGATTGAGGGCCCTAGCATTTATGTCATACTTTTCATTTTGAAAGTGCTTGCACTGGGCCAGATTCACTGCAGAGTCTGTGCTACTGGGAGCCAGGTCAGATCCTGGCACAGGGCCCATAGCAGTGATAAGTCTACAGATGCAATGGCATGAAGTTCACACAGATTTCCTGCCACTACAGGTTCCACCAGGCTCAGCACAGGCCCCCAAAAGTAGTGTTGCCAGGTGTTCACTTTTCAACCAGAATGTCTGGCTGAAAAGGGACCCTGGCAGCTCTGGTCAGCTACTAAAAGTCTGGTTGACCGTATTAGCCTGGGGCTGGGCTGCACGAAGTGGACAGCACATGTTGGGGAGGGGGCATTGTTAGGGCAACTGGGGAGTGTGATGATTCATTGTATTCCTCCTGCAGCCTCCATTGACTTGATTTCTTGGTAGCCCCTGGTGGCAATTAAAGTTCCCACTGCTGATGAAACCCCAAAGTGAATCTTGGTGAGCAAGGTTGGTGCAGTGGTGCGCTGAAGAGGGATCTAGGGGGCTCCTTGAAAACTCTTATTAAAATTCCATCAGAAGACTGAAGGGAGGTTGAGGGGGATTTTTCTGCTCTCAAAGGGTACGTCTACACTACGAAATTAGGTCGATTTTATAGAAGTTGATTTTTAGAAACCGATTTTATACAGTCGATTGCGTATGTCCACACTAAGCGCATTAAGTTGGCAGAGTGAGTCCTCACTACCGTGGCTAGCGTCGATTTACAGAGCGGTGCACTGTGGGTAGCTATCCCACAGTTCCTGCAGTATCCACTGCCCATTGGAATTTTGGGTTAAGCTCCCAATGCCTGATGGGGCAAAAACATTGTCGCAGGTGGTTTTGGGTACATGTCGTCAGGCCCCACTCCCTCCCTCCCTCTGTGAAAGCAACGGCAGACAATCGTTTTGCACCTTTTTTCTTGGGTTACCCGTGCAGACTCCATACCACAGCAAGAATGGAGTCCGCTCAGCTCACCATCACCGTACATCTCCTGGGTGCTGCTGGCAGATGCGGTACTGCATTGCTACACAGCAGCAGCTCCTTGCCTTTGCGGCAGATAGTGCAGTAGGACTGATAGCCATCATACATCTCCTGGATGCTCCTGGCAGACCTCGGTTTCTGCCTCAGGCTGCTCTCCCAGCCGGCAGCACCACACAGTCGCACCTACCCCTTGCTCCCATGGCTCATGAAGCCTGGACAGTAGTAAGGAGCAGTTCAACTATAGGCTGAGCAAGTGCAGAATGGTGGTAGAATGTGCCTTTGGACGTTTAAAAGCTCGCTGGTGCTGTTTGCTGACTAGGTCAGACCTCAGCGCAACCAACATTCCCATTGTTATTGCTGCTTGCTGTGTGCCCCATAATATCTGTGAGAGTAAGGGGGAGATGTTTATGGCAGGGTGGGAGGTTGAGGCAAATCGCCTGGCATCCGATTTTGATCAGCCAGACACCAGGAAGATTGGAAGAGCACAGCAAGGTGCGCTGCGCATCAGAGAGGCTTTGAAAACCAGTTTCATGACTGGCCAGGCTTCGGTGTGACAGCTGTGTGTTTTTCTGCTTTATGCAAACCTGCCCCCTTTGTTGATTTTAGTTCCCTGTAAGCCAACCACCCTCCCCACTTCGAAATAAAGTAACTATTGTTTTGAAACCATGCATTCTTTCTTTATTAATGAAAAAAATGAGATAACGGACAAGGTAGCCCAGGTTGGGTGGGGGAGGAGGGAAGGACAAGGCCACATTGCTTATTGTAGCCACACTAAAAATCAAACTGTTTGAATGACAGCCTTCTGTTGCTTGGGCCATCCTCTGGAGTGGAGTGGCTGGGTGCCTGGAGCCTCCCTGCCGTGTTCTTAGGATTCTGGGTGAGGAGGCTATGGAAAATGGGGAGGAGGGTAGGCGGTTATACAGTGGATGCAGCGGGGGTTTGTGCTTTTGTTGGCTTTCCTGCAGCTCCAACAGATGCTTCATCGTGTCCATTTGCTCCCCCAACAGATGCTTCATCATGTCTGTTTGCTCCCCGATTAGCCTCAGCATTGCGTCCTGCCTCCACTCTTCATGCTCACTTAATTCTTTCCTGGCCTCTGCCACTGAATGCCTACATGCATTAAGCTGTGCCCTATCAATGCGGGAGAACTGCATGAGCTCGGAAAACATGTCATCGCGAGTGTGTTTTTTTCGCCTTCTAATCTGCGGTAATCTTAAAGACGGAGATGACAGGAGGAGCGTAGAAACATTCTACGCTCTATGATTCTGGGCGGACTGCACGGTCACCTGTGTTGCTGAGTGCTGCTGAGTTCATCATGCTGACCAAACAGGAAATTAAATTCAAAAGTTCCCGGGGCTTTTCCTGTGTACCTGGCTAGTGCATCAGAGTTCAAAGTGCTGTCCAGAGCAGTCATAATGGAGCACTCTGGGATAGCTCCTGGAGGCCAATACCATCGATTTGCATCCGCACTACCCCAAATTCAACCCAGAAAGGTCGATTTTAGCACTACTCCCCTCGTCAGGGAGGAGTACAGAAATCGATTTTAAGAGCCCTTTAGGTCGACGGAACAGGGTTGGTTGTGTGTACACAGTCATTTTTAAATCCACCTAAAGCAGCTAAATTCGACCTAACCCCATAGTGTGGACCAGGCCAAAGAGTTCACCCGCTACTCTTTGTGTGTGGGTAACTCTTCCCTGATAGTGAGGATTTGGCCACAGCACTGACAAATCCTACACACACGCACACACACACTCAGAGGCAGCCCTGGTTATATATGGTTTATCACAGAATAAAGAGGAAATCAAATTTGAGGAGCACCCCTTTGTGAAAGCACTGGCAGCACTTTATTGTACAGGAAAGTTTGCATCTTCTTGTGCCAGCCAGAAAGAATCTGTCCCATTGTGGTCTTGATCCCAAGGTCAGTAGGATTATGCACATGCTTAAAGTTAAGCATGTACTGAAATGCTCAGCACCATGCAGGAGTCCTAACTAATTGATCCTGTCAGTATTAAAGATAAGGTGATAGTAGCAAGAACAGGGTCATTTTCATTTTCAAACCTCAAATGTAAACTTCTCAATCATCCTATATATAAAGATAGTTACAGGTTATTAAAGAAAGAAAAGATACACAGAGAGACAACATTCTGGCTCCCCATCCATAGGGGCACAAGGGAAGGGAAAGGCTGAGTTATCCTCGGGCTTGTACTTTCTGATGAGCGCAATGACCCTATTCTCTTCATAGCCTTTGCCTTGTGCTTTGCCAGCTTGTGAAGTTAGCCCTGAAAACATTTGTGTGGGAGCAGATTAAAAAAAAAGTCAAATAACAGGCTTCCCACTCTGACAGCCCCTTTGCAGAACTCTTCCTTCTGAATGCAATGAGAAGGACACACATGGAGTTGTCATGTGGTGTAATTTCCACCCACTTCATGGCTGATTAATGGGAGTCACCATGTCTCTGTGCTCTCTGATACCAGGGTATCTGGGCAACAGGTGGCTTGTATTACATTCTTTTGAATTTTTAACATCATGTGTCCCAATTGCAGCTTAAACATCACAAAGTAATCTTTATGCTAGATACTAGAAGTGCATTTTATTTGCATAGCTCTGCTAGGATTAGAGAAGGCATTAGAATAATTAAGGTCAGAGGGGTCTGCCATTTACTAAATCCCTAAATTCATCTCTAGCTCCAATATTATGCAGTAATATTATGGGTGAAAGGGGTAACTGCTATCCAATATGGGTTTCTATCTATTCATAACACATAGATACACTGTATGCAGTGTAGTTGTAACCATGTCAGTCCCAGGATATTATAGAGACAAGGTGCGGGAAGTAATATCTAGAAAGGTCCCATAAATGATCCCTTACAATATGTGCGAACCACTTGTGCTAAACAATCTGTTCCACCTTGAAATTTGCTGTGATGCTGGGAGTAACTTTCCCAGACCTGAAGAAGAGCACTGTGTGGCTCGAAAGCTTGTCTCTCTCACGAGTAGAGACCAGTCCAATTAAAGATATTACCTCCCCACATGGAAACACCGTTATTTGGACAATTCAAAATTGAATAGGGAGGATGCTTTGTATGCACAGTCATGCCAAATCAGCAACAGTGTGATGGGGGTATCCCCATGGATAAGTCTGTAGAAACAGCACATTGTGTGCCACAGAATTTAGTCATGCATAACTGTTCACTCGAATATGCTCACATTTTCAAATAATAAAAACACTGATGTTTTAAAAATTTGAGAGTTGGACAAAATGCAGTCCTTTTTGAGGGGGGGTGGGGAAGCATACATCAGTTAGAATTGAAACCAAATAAATTTTTAATTCCACAGCTTTTAATGTAAAAATGGCCATTTCACTGATTTTTTTAAAATAGAAAATGATTTCTTTTGGTCATAAGTGGCCCTATATGTGTGTTTTATATATGACATATACATTCTTTTGAGTGTGCCAGTACATCTATATCCCAAAACCTTTGCCTAAAACACAATCTGAATTCAAAACAAACCATGCATTATATCATATTTTCACATCTCTGTGTTTTCTGGCTCAAAATGGAAAGGAAAGTTATGATATTTTGCATACGCAAGAGTTTCTACTTCTTCAAATAAGCAGCCAAATCTTAAATATGCATTCCAATAAAATAACTTTATTTTGGTTTATAAGATAAAATATTGAATGGCTATGCTGTTTAAATGGTAATAAATGTACAAGCAACATGTTGGAAAGGATTCCATTTTCCAATATTATATGTCCCTCTGGACTACAGTTTTAATGCAGCTATTATTTGTAATTAAATTTACATGCATTTAAGACCAGTGAAGGTCTTAAGCCTATATAGGTGTGATGGGCATTCCTGAGGTGCAGTCTGGAACTGCAGTACAGCTGAGCCCTCTGTCTCACAAGCCTCGGCTCCCTCTCTCATTGTGATGCTGTGACAAGCTGCAGACCTCTCCCAGTCCTGCACTCACACAAACATTCACAGGCAAGGGACACACCCAGCTGAGTTACATGAATGCTTTTGCCAGCCACTCATGAATCAACAATAGAGAGGCTCCAGCCATAGCTCCCCAGCCTAGGACTCCAGAACTGTACTATCTTGCCCTGGTTGAAAGCCTGACCAGTGTAAGTTTATTATCCAGTCCACCTCTCCCTCAATGAGGAAAGGACATACGCAGGTTTTTGTTAACTGTGCTAAGATTTTTTCATGCACTTCACTCAAACTACACTGTTTTTAGGAAAAATATAAAACAGATTTATTATTTGCAGCAAGATAGATTTGACGTGATTATAAGTAATAAGTGTACAGATCAAAGTAGATTACCTAAGAAATAAAGCAAAATCACAAACCAAGATCTATAAACTAGACAGGATTTGAATCAAGCAGTATCTCACCAATCTTCCCTACACAGGCTGGGATTCCTCCTTTCTCGCCTGGGACCACCTCCCCACTTGAAGTCTTTGTCCTCTAGACATGTTTTCAGGTGTGGGGGGAATGAGGCCAAGTGATGATGTCACTTCCCCCTTTTATGGTTTCTTCTAGCTTTCTGGAAAGATCCTTTGCTGTGAGGTGAGTCAAACAGCCTCCATTGTGTACGTGCTGTCTCTGAGAGGTTTCCATTGTATAGTTCCTGGGGTAATCCTTGTGAGTGTGTGTATTCCCCTTAATGAGCCATCATCATTGTCTGGCTTCTTCACTGTTGTACCTGAAAGGCTGCTTGTGGGTGTTCCCAACCTCACAACATGTTTTAGTAACATATACATAGCAAACTTCATAAGTTCACATACAACGATAGCACATAAACATTAATATCCCATTGATTGTAACAGAGTAAGAGTTTTAAGATGATACCTCACAAGGCATACTTTGTACAAAACACATCATAATTATATCACCAGGGTAAATATGGGGGTGGTAGGCTGTTGCCCCGGCCCAGCCCCTATTCACCAGCCCATGAAGCAGGGCCAGCGCAACCAGGGGAGCAATCTGCTCCAATCCACTGTCTAATGTAATGAGTAGTGAGCAGGCCTGAGAGTCATTGCACTTCCTGATACCCAGTCTGTGCTGATGCTCCAATTCTCTGGCTTCTACACAATCTGAGACCAGGGAAACAGTACAATCTAAACAAGGAAACCATTGCATTGACATTTCCAGTTGGACATAGTGGATGGTTATCTAACTTGTTCTTACAACGGTTTCTTTCATGTTCACAAAAACTGTCAGAAATTGTTTCTGACGGACCCATTTTGGCATGCCCACACACAATAGGAATTATTCTGGGGAAGTTCTATGGCCTGTGTTATACAGGAAGTCAGACTAGATGATCACAATGGTCCCTTCTGGCCTTGGAATCTATGAATCTCTGAAACGGTGCACCTTATAACCAGAGTTGTACCAGTGCATTCTGGGATTCCTAATACAACTATGCCAAGGTGCCCAACACAGTTGTTGGGATCAGGGGTTTTGGAGTAATTTTCAAACACAATGCATTGCATCATGGGATGGGTTTAAGAGAAATGACTCAACAGTTGCAGCCACATGTCTGTGGTTCCCTGTCCACACTGAAGCATAACTATGCTTCATAGTCAGTTCAGCCCCTGTTCCAAACATTGCCATCTTGTAGCATCACGAACTGTAAAAGGCTCAGCTGTTTTGTGTTGGCACAAAGTGATGTACAGGCATTGAAAGATCACAGTATTCCAAATGATAGTTTGTAGCAACACTTTCTCCATCTAGTGTAGACAAAGCCAAAAAGAGGTCTTTGTGGAAAAGTTTGTTTAAGAAAAAAAAAAGAACTGAAGTATAAAGATATAGAAGAAAGGGAAAATGTCAGAAATGAAATCTGTTCACAAATACAAGTGGAAAGTAAAGAGACATAAGTTGCAAAGCTGAGAATTTCTAGATTCTTTTCTTAATTAAAGAGAGATCCATGTGACTTTTGGATTCCCAGCTTCACTAAAGATTAGCTTGAAAATCTGTTTTAGGTAAACAGCATCTGCTCCTACCATGGCCTAACGAAGTGCTGACTAGTTGGTAAATAGATTATCACTCTCTGATTTCTACACTAATAACTGATTCATTACTCAGGCTTCCTGGTGCATTGTAATTGTCAGTAATAACTGCTGATGTTCTTGCATGTCATTCTTTAGGTGTAAGTAATATTTATTTGTGGGCTGGGCTGGAAACACTGGATAACTATTTTGAATGCCCTATGGTCACTTTCCACCAATCTCAGTTTGTAAAGGCACTTCGTTTCAATGACTAAAACCATATTTTACAGAATGGTGTTTCTCTTTCTTCAAAATTAATATTAAATCCTGGTGTAAAACTTTAGAGAACTCCACCTCAGGGGGAGGGATAGCCCAGTGGTTTGAGCATTGGTCTGCTAAACCCAGGGTTGTGAGTTCAATCCTTGAGGGGGCCATTTAGGGATCAGGGCAAAAAAAATTGGGGATTGCTCCTGCTTTAAGCAGGGGGTTGGACTAGATGACCTCCTGAGGGCCCTTCCAACCCTGATATTCTATGAACTCCTTACCAGTGGCAGATTAATGATTTTGCCGCCCTTAGGTCCTGAAATAATTGCTGCCCCCCCCCATATGAACTTGTTTTCATTTTTTTACAAATTCATTTGAACTAAAATGAATCTAAATATCATTAAAATAATTGAACATTTACAAGTTTTATTATAAATAAAATTACAAGTACAGCGGACCCTCGCTTGAACGTGCGTCTGTATAGAGCGATTTCGCTTATAGCGCGGCACTGCACATGGATCCAAAACCCCGCGTTCAAGCGGAGGTCCCATGTATATCAAATACTTTTATTTCTTTTATTGTATCGCCATAATATAAAAAATAAATATGTGAGTAGTAAGTAATTACATTTGTTTACGGGTACACCTTTGAGCGGCAAATTTATTAATTAATTCTGTATAATCCAGAGAAGTTGTTAGATCCTTTTCAATTGTCAGGAGAGAAAGGGAGTTTACTTTTTCTTCACTGAGATTAGCCCTCAAATAGTCTTTCACCCTTTTAAATGCTGAAAATGATCGTTCCACTGAACTGTTTGTAGCAGGTGTGCAAACGAACATTCGGAAGGCAATATCAATATTTGGATATACTGAATGAATGTTTAGATTTTGAAGAAGGCTGCAATATCTTAAAATTGACTTCTTTTCATTTTCAGGAATTTTGACACCTTCCAAATACGATTGAAAATGTAGACACCCATTAACGAATGATTCCTTTAAATCTCCTTGGTAGCATAGCTGTAATTTTTTAGCGTGAACTGTTATTTCAGTGTGTCAATGTGGACACAAGAACAAATGGATATAAACTGGCCACCAGGAAGTTTAGACTTGAAATTAGATGAAGGTTTCTAACCATCAGAGGAGTGAAGTTTTGGAATAGCCTTCCAAGGGAAGCAGTGGGGGCAAAAGATCTATCTGGCTTTAAGATTAAACTCGATAAGTTTATGGCGGAGATGGTATGATGGGATAACATGGTTTTGGTAATTAAATATTCATGGTAAATAGGCCCAATGGCCTGTGATGGGATATTAGATGGGGTGGGATCTGAGTTACCCAGGAAAGAATTTTCTGTAGTATCTGGCTGGTGAATCTTGCCCATATGCTCAGGGTTTAGTTGATCACCATATTTGGGGTCAGGAAGGAATTTTCCTCCAGGGCAGATTGGAAGAGGCCCTGGAGGTTTTTTGCCTTCCTCTGTAGCACGGGGCACGGGTCACTTGCTGGAGGATTCTCTGCTCCTTAAAGTCTTTAAAGCACAATTTGAGGACTTCAATAGCTCAGACATAGGTGAGAGGTTTTTCGCAGGAGTGGATGGGTGAAATTCTGTGGCCTGCATTGTGCAGGAGGTCAGACTAGATGATCATAATGGTCCCTTCTGACCTTAGTATCTATGAATCTATATCTGTTGTTGAAGTATTGGTAATGTTAGAGAGAAACTGAAATCTGCCATAAATTTCTCGATACGCATTACTTCTGCGTTTTAATTCGGAGCACACAAGGTCTAGTATTGTTAAAAAGGTATCTACTTTAAATTTATCTCTACCACACATTTCCACTTCAACTTCGCGTATCTCATCAGATTGAAGTTTACGCTTTCTTTTTCGCCTTGTGTCAAATTCGTAGTCTTCAATTTCAGATTTTTCTTTGGCTGTCTCTTCGTACATATCAAACAAGTCCCGTATAGAGTTAATGTATCCTATTAGTGAGTTGTAGAGTTCTACAACTGCCTGTATATCAATATAAACATTTTGCAGTTTTTGGCTAGTTATATTAAATCTTTCCAAGAGTGAGCTCTGTCAGGGTTTCTTCCCCACGCTGAACTCTAGGGTACAGATGTGGGGACCTGCATGAAAGACCCCCTAAGCTTATTTCTACCAGTTTAGGTTAAAACTTCCTCAAGGCACAAAGTCTTTGCCCTTGGATTAGGCAAATGCTGCCACCACCAAGTGATTTAACAAACAATCAAGGAAAGGACCACTTGGAGTTCCTATTTCCTCAAAATATTTCCCCAAGACCTTACACCCCCTTTCCTGGAGACTCTTGAGAATAAACAAGATGAGCACAAACCAGCCTTGGATTTTTAAGACCCAAAAAACCCAATCAGATTCTTAAAAAACAGAACTTCATTAAAAGAACAAAAAAAGATAAGAGAACAACTCTGTAAGATCAGAATGGAAGATAATCTTATAGGCAGTCAGATTCAAAACAGAGAGAATCCCTCTAGGCAAAACCTTAAGTTACAAAAAGACACAAAAACAGGAATACACTTCCTCCAGCACAGCGAATTTCACAAGCCAAAACAAAGAAAACCTAACGCATTTTCTAGATAGATTACTTACTAACTTTACAGAGTTGGAGGGCTTGCACCCTTGATCTGTTCCCAGCAAAGGTATCACACAGAGAGACAAAAGTCTTTTCCCCACCTCCAGATTTGAAAATATCTTGTCCCCTCATTGGTCATTTTGGGTCAGGTGCCAGCCAGGTTACCTGAGCGTCTTAACCCTTTACAGGTAAAAGGACTTTGCCTCTGGCTAGGAGGGATTTTATAGCACTGATTACAGAAAGGTGGTTACCCTTCCCTTTATATTTATGACAAGCTCCAAAATACAGCCATAAAAGCTGCCTCAAGTCGATGGAGTTTTCGCTGCAGGCCTGCAGCTTCATTTCATGTAACAGGTTTCTCAGTAGCATCTTCTTTTATTGTATGTAAGGGTTTAATTATAGCATTCCAGTTTTCACTCAAATTATGACAAGCTTCCACTTGAGATGACCATTGAGTCTTAGAAAGTCTTTTTATTACTTTACTGCCTGGCTTCAAATTAGATAGTAAAATCTCCCACTCGTGAGTAGAGGCAGAAAAAAATAAATAAAGATATTGGGCAGTTGAGAAAAATGAATGTGCTTCTTAACAACTTTCTGCTGCACATACTCCAACCAGATTTAAAGAATGGGCAGAGCAAGGCACATACAAAGCATAAGGATTTATATTCGTTATTCTTGCTTGCAATCCGCTATATACACCAGACATGTTAGTGGCATTGTAGTACGACTGGCCACGGCAGTTTGTGATATCTAATCCATAACAATTCAAAGTTGAAAGTACAGCATCAGCTAACTGTTCTGATTTATGGCCAGTATTTGGTAAAAAACAAAGAAACCTCTCTACTGATATGCCATCATCGTTTACATATCTCAGTATAAAAGCCAATTGATCAACATGAGATATATCGGGAGTTGAGTCAACGCTTATTAAGAAATATTTGGCTTCTTTTACTTCTTTAATAATATTTTAGATCACATTTGAAGCCATCAATTTTATAAATTCATTACATATTATAGGATGAAAGATAAAATATGTTACCTCGACCTTCATTTCCGTAACGTACAATGTGATTTGCTAGAAATGGATCGAATTCTGTGACAAGCTCAAGGGCCATCATGTAATTGCCATTATAAGGTGATCCAAATTTTTCCACCTTACCTCTAAATGCAAGTCCTCTGCTTGAAAGTTTCTTTACCAACGCTACAATCTTCTTCAACATATTTCTCCAATAAATAATGTCTTCTTCCATTTGAAATATTAAATTCGTATCAATTCTTCTGGATATCTCGCCTCTCTTCACCATTGTCAGTATGTTTTATGTTCAGTTGAATTTTCATGTTCACGTTGTCGAGCTGATATGTTTTTCCAGTCATGGTATCCATGCCAGACTAGAGATCCCTCCGAATAATTGACATGGGGCACAAAACACGGCTCCTTTGCTCTCCGAATATACAAGATATTGCCGTGGCTTTACTTCACCATTTAAAAGATGTCATTCAAACATATTTTTTTTTAGAACACGCATTTTATCAGTATATTGTCTTTTTGAGTTAGTAAAATCACTATCAATATTTTCTTTAAAAAGAAAAGGAGTACTTGTGGCACCTTAGAGACTAACCAATTTATTTGAGCATGAGCTTTCGTGAGCTACAGCTCACTTCATCAGATGTATACCGTGGAAACTGCAGCAGACTTTATATACACACAGAGAATATGAAACAATACCTCCTCCCACCCCACTGTCCTGCTGGTAATAGCTTATCTAAAGTGATCAACAGGTGGGCCATTTCCAGCACAAATCCAGGTTTTCTCACCCTCCACCCCCCCCCCCCACAAATTCACTCTCCTGCTGGTGCTAGCCCATCCAAAGTGACAACTCTTTACATAATCAAGTCGGGCTATTTCCTACATAGATCCAGGTTTTCTCACATCCCCCCCACCCCCATACACACACAAACTCACTCTCCTGCTGGTAATAGCTCATCTAAACTGACCACTCTCCAAGTTTAAATCCAAGTTAAACCAGAACATCTGGGGTGGGGGGGTAGGAAAAAACAAGAGGAAACAGGCTACCTTGCATAATGACTTAGCCACTCCCAGTCTCTATTTAAGCCTAAATTAATAGTATCCAATTTGCAAATGAATTCCAATTCAGCAGTTTCTCGCTGGAGTCTGGATTTGAAGTTTTTTTGTTTTAAGATAGCGACCTTCATGTCTGTGATTGCGTGACCAGAGAGATTGAAGTGTTCTCCGACTGGTTTATGAATGTTATAATTCTTGACATCTGATTTGTGTCCATTTATTCTTTTACGTAGAGACTGTCCAGTTTGACCAATGTACATGGCAGAGGGGCATTGCTGGCACATGATGGCATATATCACATTGGTGGATGTGCAGGTGAACGAGCCTCTGATAGTGTGGCTGATGTTATTAGGCCCTGTGATGGTGTCCCCTGAATAGATATGTGGGCACAATTGGCAACGGGCTTTGTTGCAAGGATAAGTTCCTGGGTTAGTGGTTCTGTTGTGTGGTATGTGGTTGTTGGTGAGTATTTGCTTCAGGTTGCGGGGCTGTCTGTAGGCAAGGACTGGCCTGTCTTCCAAGACTTGTGAGAGTGTTGGGTCATCCTTTAGGATAGGTTGTAGATCCTTAATAATGCGTTGGAGGGGTTTTAGTTGGGGGCTGAAGGTGACCGCTAGTGGCGTTCTGTTATTTTCTTTGTTAGGCCTGTCCTGTAGTAGGTAACTTCTGGGAACTCTTCTGGCTCTATCAATCTGTTTCTTTACTTCTGCAGGTGGGTATTGTAGTTGTAAGAAAGCTTGACAGAGATCTTGTAGGTGTTTGTCTCTGTCTGAGGGGTTGGAGCAAATGCGGTTGTATCGCAGAGCTTGGCTGTAGACGATGGATCGTGTGGTGTGGTCAGGGTGAAAGCTGGAGGCATGCAGGTAGGAATAGCGGTCAGTAGGTTTCCGGTATAGGGTGGTGTTTATGTGGCCATTGTTTATTAGCACTGTAGTGTCCAGGAAGTGGATCTCTTGTGTGGACTGGACCAGGCTGAGGTTGGTGGTGGGATGGAAATTGTTGAAATCATGGTGGAATTCCTCAAGGGCTTCTTTTCCATGGGTCCAGATGATGAAGATGTCATCAATATAGCGCAAGTAGAGTAGGGGCTTTAGGGGACGAGAGCTGAGGAAGCGTTGTTCTAAATCAGCCATAAAAATGTTGGCATACTGTGGGGCCATGCGGGTACCCATAGCAGTGCCGCTGATCTGAAGGTATACATTGTCCCCAAATGTGAAATAGTTATGGGTAAGGACAAAGTCACAAAGTTCAGCCACCAGGTTAGCCGTGACATTATCGGGGATAGTGTTCTTGACGGCTTGTAGTCCATCTTTGTGTGGAATGTTGGTGTAGAGGGCTTCTACATCCATAGTAGCCAGGATGGTGTTATCAGGAAGATCACCGATGGATTGAAGTTTCCTCAGGAAGTCAGTGGTGTCTCGAAGGTAGCTGGGAGTGCTGGTAGCATAGGGCCTGAGGAGGGAGTCTACATAGCCAGACAATCCTGCTGTCAGGGTGCCAATGCCTGAGATGATGGGGCGCCCAGGATTTCCAGGTTTATGGATCTTGGGTAGTAGATAGAATATCCCAGGTCGGGGTTCCAGGGGTGTGTCTGTGCGGATTTGATCTTGTGCTTTTTCAGGAAGTTTCTTGAGCAAATGCTGTAGTTGCTTTTGGTAACTCTCAGTGGGATCATAGGGTAATGGCTTGTAGAAACTCGTGTTGGAGAGCTGCCGAGCAGCCTCTTGTTCATATTCCGACCTATTCATGATGACAACAGCACCTCCTTTGTCAGCCTTTTTGATTATGATGTCAGAGTTGTTTCTGAGGCTGTGGATGGCATTGCGTTCCGCATGGCTGAGGTTATGGGGCAAGTGATGCTGAAATTGTGGAAAAGCAGCATCACTTGCCCCATAACCTCAGCCATGCGGAACGCAATGCCATCCACAGCCTCAGAAACAACTCTGACATCATAATCAAAAAGGCTGACAAAGGAGGTGCTGTTGTCATCATGAATAGGTCGGAATATGAACAAGAGGCTGCTCGGCAGCTCTCCAACACGAGTTTCTACAAGCCATTACCCTATGATCCCACTGAGAGTTACCAAAAGCAACTACAGCATTTGCTCAAGAAACTTCCTGAAAAAGCACAAGATCAAATCCGCACAGACACACCCCTGGAACCCCGACCTGGGATATTCTATCTACTACCCAAGATCCATAAACCTGGAAATCCTGGGCGCCCCATCATCTCAGGCATTGGCACCCTGACAGCAGGATTGTCTGGCTATGTAGACTCCCTCCTCAGGCCCTATGCTACCAGCACTCCCAGCTACCTTCGAGACACCACTGACTTCCTGAGGAAACTTCAATCCATCGGTGATCTTCCTGATAACACCATCCTGGCTACTATGGATGTAGAAGCCCTCTACACCAACATTCCACACAAAGATGGACTACAAGCCATCAAGAACACTATCCCCGATAATGTCACGGCTAACCTGGTGGCTGAACTTTGTGACTTTGTCCTTACCCATAACTATTTCACATTTGGGGACAATGTATACCTTCAGATCAGCGGCACTGCTATGGGTACCCGCATGGCCCCACAGTATGCCAACATTTTTATGGCTGATTTAGAACAACGCTTCCTCAGCTCTCGTCCCCTAAAGCCCCTACTCTACTTGCGCTATATTGATGACATCTTCATCATCTGGACCCATGGAAAAGAAGCCCTTGAGGAATTCCACCATGATTTCAACAATTTCCATCCCACCACCAACCTCAGCCTGGTCCAGTCCACACAAGAGATCCACTCCCTGGACACTACAGTGCTAATAAACAATGGCCACATAAACACCACCCTATACCGGAAACCTACTGACCGCTATTCCTACCTGCATGCCTCCAGCTTTCACCCTGACCACACCACACGATCCATCGTCTACAGCCAAGCTCTGCGATACAACCGCATTTGCTCCAACCCCTCAGACAGAGACAAACACCTACAAGATCTCTGTCAAGCTTTCTTACAACTACAATACCCACCTGCAGAAGTAAAGAAACAGATTGATAGAGCCAGAAGAGTTCCCAGAAGTTACCTACTACAGGACAGGCCTAACAAAGAAAATAACAGAACGCCACTAGCGGTCACCTTCAGCCCCCAACTAAAACCCCTCCAACGCATTATTAAGGATCTACAACCTATCCTAAAGGATGACCCAACACTCTCACAAGTCTTGGAAGACAGGCCAGTCCTTGCCTACAGACAGCCCCGCAACCTGAAGCAAATACTCACCAACAACCACATACCACACAACAGAACCACTAACCCAGGAACTTATCCTTGCAACAAAGCCCGTTGCCAATTGTGCCCACATATCTATTCAGGGGACACCATCACAGGGCCTAATAACATCAGCCACACTATCAGAGGCTCGTTCACCTGCACATCCACCAATGTGATATATGCCATCATGTGCCAGCAATGCCCCTCTGCCATGTACATTGGTCAAACTGGACAGTCTCTACGTAAAAGAATAAATGGACACAAATCAGATGTCAAGAATTATAACATTCATAAACCAGTCGGAGAACACTTCAATCTCTCTGGTCACGCAATCACAGACATGAAGGTCGCTATCTTAAAACAAAAAAACTTCAAATCCAGACTCCAGCGAGAAACTGCTGAATTGGAATTCATTTGCAAATTGGATACTATTAATTTAGGCTTAAATAGAGACTGGGAGTGGCTAAGTCATTATGCAAGGTAGCCTGTTTCCTCTTGTTTTTTCCTACCCCCCCACCCCAGATGTTCTGGTTTAACTTGGATTTAAACTTGGAGAGTGGTCAGTTTAGATGAGCTATTACCAGCAGGAGAGTGAGTTTGTGTGTGTATGGGGGTGGGGGGGGATGTGAGAAAACCTGGATCTATGCAGGAAATAGCCCGACTTGATTATGTAAAGAGTTGTCACTTTGGATGGGCTAGCACCAGCAGGAGAGTGAATTTGTGGGGGGGGGGGGTGGAGGGTGAGAAAACCTGGATTTGTGCTGGAAATGGCCCACCTGTTGATCACTTTAGATAGGCTATTACCAGCAGGACAGTGGGGTGGGAGGAGGTATTGTTTCATATTCTCTGTGTGTATATAAAGTCTGCTGCAGTTTCCACGGTATACATCTGATGAAGTGAGCTGTAGCTCACGAAAGCTCATGCTCAAATAAATTGGTTAGTCTCTAAGGTGCCACAAGTACTCCTTTTCTTTTTGCGAATACAGACTAACACGGCTGTTCCTCTGAAACCTGTCAATATTTTCTTTAATACCATACATTGATAAATACTCAATTGTAGCATCATTCAATATCCATTGGGCTGGGTCGTCACTTATGGTAGATATTTCAGTGTCAGATTGAATTTCTGATTGCCATGATTCGCAAATCTCTGCAGTATTGTCAAAGAAATCCAGATCAACATGATTCCCAGTAGTCTCTGATATGCTAGTAATTGGAGCATTTTCTTCAACACTAACCGCAGCTGGAATTTCTTCATTAATTTCAATATGTACTTTAATCACATCAATATTTTCAACATCAACACCAATATTTTCACTTTTTACTTCACTACTACTTTCAAGTATTTTTCTGTCTCATTGTTGGCACTAACTGATACAACAAAGGGATCAATTTTGCGCTTTTTTGCTATCATTTCATTTTCCCTTTCTTTCTTTTGTATAGCATTTTTTTTAACTGAGAATGGCTTAATTTCTTCCTTCCAGTCATATCGTTAATGCTTAGGATTGTCACAAGCATGTTCTTTACTAAATGGCGTCGCGCCGTCGTGGGTGATTTCAATACGTGCTATGATTGGTGGAATCGCAGCGCGCGTCACTGATGCTGCGATTACAAAAATGCTGCTATTACAAATTTGCCGCCCCTGAAAATTTGCTGCCCTAGGCCTAGGCCTTGTTGGCCTAGGCGATCATACGCCGCTGCTCCTTACCAGTGATATTCAGGGAGGAGAAGATTGTTCTTTGTCTGTGATATACTTATGCTTGGAAGGATTTGATTTTCCTCCATAAATGTCAGTAAACACAGATTTCACCATACTCACACAAACGGATGAAAAAAATCTGAACATTTAAATAAATACAAATAGAAAAAAATGCTAAAACCACAATTTTGCATAACTGAAAATGTAAACTGATCAAACAAAAGCTTAAAAATAATCAATATTATGTGTTGAAATTATTTAAAAAAATCAAATTTTTGTGCTTCTTTGGTTTGTGCACTTGGTCTGGGAAGGGTCTTTACGGAAATATTATTAATTCCAGTGCCTGTTCTGATACTCTGAGGAGACGTTCTCGGGGAAATTGCAGATATGGGATCCTTTGAATAAAAAGCAACCACAAGCTGGAGATGCATTTTTTATTCTGCTTTCCCCTCTTTTAATTTCTTTATGCATTTATGTCAAGGTTCCTCCCCCACTCTGAACTCTAGGGTACAGATGTGGGGACCTGCATGAAAAACCTCCTAAGCTTATCTTTACCAGCTTAGGTCAAAACTTCCCCAACGTACAAAATATTACACCCGTTATCCTTGGAATGGCCGCTACCACCACCAAACTAATACTGGTTACTGGGGAAGAGCTGTTTGGACGCGTCTTTCCCCCCAAAATACTTCCCAAAACCTTGCACCCCACTTCCTGGACAAGGTTTGGTAAAAGCCTCACCAATTTGCCTAGGTGACTACAGACCCAGACCCTTGGATCTGAAGAACAATGAACAATCCTCCCAACACTTGCACCCCCCCTTTCCTGGGAAATGTTGGATAAAAAGCCTCACCAATTTGCATAGGTGACCACAGACCCAAACCCTTGGATCTGAGAACAATGAAAAAGCATTCAGTGTTTTACAAGAAGACTTTTAATAAAAATAGCAGTAAATAGAAATAAAGAAATCCCCCCTGTAAAATCAGGATGGTAGATATCTTACAGGGTAATTAGATTCAAAAACATAGAGAACCCCTCTAGGCAAAACCTTAAGTTACAAAAAAGATACACAGACAGAAATAGTTATTCTATTCAGCACAATTCTTTTCTCAGCCATTTAAAGAAATCATAATCTAACATATACCTAGCTAGATTACTTACTAAAAGTTCTAAGACTCCATTCCTGTTCTGTCTCTGGCAAGAGCAGCACACAGACAGACCCAAACCCTTTGTTTGTCTCCCTCCTCCCAGCTTTTGAAAGTATCTTGTCTCCTCATTGGTCATTTTGGTCAGGTGCCAGCGAGGTTACCTTTAGCTTCTTAACCCTTTACAGGTGAGAGGAGCTTTCCCCTGGCCAGGAGGGATTTCAAAGGGGTTTACCCTTCCCTTTATATTTATGACAATTTATAATGAATCTCTGGTGAACAGATGGCAGCTAGTTCCTCACAATGATACTTTACTAGTTGTGGCAAGATGATGATGATGATGATGATGATAAAGAAGCAGTTATCCATTAATCCTGTGGCAGCTGATGGTTACAAGCACCAGGGCAGGTCACCCCTGTTCATAAGGTTATTCAAAACTGGAGATTTTTTTTCTTTTCCACTAATTCTTTGGGGAAATTTTCTGAAATGTTGATTTCCTACTCTCATGCCTTGGAAATGTTATCAAGATGCTAATACCTTGGGGAAAACATGCATGTAGAATCATATTTTTTTGCATGTTCTTGCAGTGAAGACACTTTTGGACAAGAAGGGACCCATTTTAACTCCTTTAAAAAAAAAAGGGACCAGTTTTGAATTGGCAATGATCAAATTTCCATCACTTAGAATTGCATTGCAAATAATCACCAAACTCCATGTTTACTCTTTTCAAACCTCTACATTTTTCATCCGTAAAGTAAAAAATTTCTCTAATGAATAAAAAGCTTTTCAGTGTAAAACAGACATGAAAAAGTATTACTGACGTAACAAATTGGACATTCACACTCTTCTGGATGCCCAAATTATAGGCCTGCATTTTAGGACAACTCCTGCAAACACTGTATATTAGCCCAACTGTGTTATGTTCAAAAGATACACACCGAGAAGTTGGTTAAAAAACATAAATCCTCTTGCTGGAAGTTTGCAATGTGACTCTACTTTATTTCTTAGAAGTCAGAATGAATACACACAAAAAACCCCAGACAGAAAGAGGAAACAGGCTGCTTCCTAAAATGGAGCGGCACAGTTCACCCTACCTTGCGTTAAGCTGGCTGTGTCCAGATTGACTGCTGAATGCTCTTCTCCTTCCCCCCGCAAAACACACACACATGCACGGACCACCTCTAGCACAGTCCTCAATCCACCACAAAGTGCCGTAGGGATTCCCATAGGGACTGAGCTGGAAGAAATCCCAGCGCCCAATCCACAGTGCTAGCAGTAAGGATGCCATGGTGAGGCTACATTACTGACCCTTCAGGATTACAGTAGCTCCTGCAGCTGCTGTGCCAACTACTCTGCTAAAGAGAATGTCCAGCGGAGCTGCAAAATTGAGAGTCCCTCCACCCTGGCACTCACCTCTGTGCACTCTGGACTGCAGGGCACTGTGGCAGCAAAGCTGCCCAGGACACAGTCCCATGGGGTTCCATATTTGTGCTCTCTTTTTTTCCCCAGATAAAACGTGCTCCAATTCTGACTAAAACTGCATTTTGTATAACTGCCAAAACTGAAAACCAAACCTCAGGACTCAGTGAAAAAGGCTTCTTTCCTTCTCAGATAAGGTTCTGCAAGTCGAATTAGACTCCCAGTGACTCCTGTACAATCCCACAGCCTTCAGTGGATGTATACTGGTGTGACTCTCTTAGACTTCATTAACACGTCTGTTGACAACGCACGTGTGGAAATGGAACCCAGCTCACTCTGCATTGATCATAAATACAATTTTAAAATGTCCTGGTTTTCCTAAGATCTCCACTTAAAGCAATTCATTTGGAAAGCTAATAAGAGAAAAATGAAAATAGAGGAATCAATCACTGATCGTTGTTACTATTTTGTCTCCTTTTTAAATCAGAAACACACTAAGCAATTGTAAGTACTTTGTTCCAACTACTCTCATGTTATCCCTTTCCCTCCGATCAGTGAACAACCTGTCTCACTAATGAATATAGACAGCAGTTGTAGATTAGAAGCTGTTTATTTACATATTTTGTGCTTGCATTTTGAAACACATTACCAGATTATGTTACTCTGAAAGCCTCTTGGAAGATGTTCAGAACAATTGTAAACCAGAGCAGTCACATCCTGAGCTTCCTTATGAAAACTGCAATCCTGAAGTCGTTATTCAGTCCTTACTCTGGCAAAACTCCCATCACAGTCAATTTAGAGGAAAAAATATAAGGTTCATAGTTTGAGGCATTCAGCACTGCTAACCGTTCAACACACAATCATCTCTTCTCACAGAAGCAACCATTGTATGAACAACGGAATGTGAAATATCACATTTAAACAATGCCTGGCAGAATCAAGTCAGCAGAAATTCACACAAATGCAGGAACATTTCGGGTGGGGTTCTCAAAATGGCCTAACTCTGTTCCCATTCAGGTCAAAGTTCAAATTTCCCCATTAGTCAAGGCTAAGCACTTTTGAACATCTCACTCTCAGAATGGAACTAAGAATGGTTCAAACAGAAGCTTACCAGTTCTCCAAGGCCTGTTCAGACACACTCATAGCAATTCTTTCAGTCAGGACCAATACCAAACATCTGCTAAAAAGTGGCCTGAGCTAAGAAACATTTGTCCATGGACAGACAGAAAATATTAACATCCCTGGATCCAAGCCACAATGTACAGCAGTGAAGAAAGGAAGGAACCAAAATCCAACAAGATGTTATGGATGAAAGTGTGTCTGCTGTAGTATTATGTTCCTTAGTTACCTTTTCATTAAAAGACTTATTTAGTGGAAAAACTGTTTCAAAAAAGCGTTTTCTGGAATAGATCCAAAAATGCACATTCACAGCAGACTCTAGCAGCTCCGGCCACTGAAGACAAATGTAGAGAATTTTTCAGTTGTGATTTTCTATTAACTGTTTGTCAATCAATTTTAGTCTGGCTCCGGATAATTCATGTAATTATTTTCCAAAAGCTATAATCTGACAAGTTGTCAAACCTGTTTTTAAATAAAAGACTTGTCTGTATATTTCTGCTCCCTGCAGGGTCACCACTGATGGGAGTTATGGTTTCCCATCTCATATAACAACAGAGATGTGCCGGAGCTGCAACTCAGCCATACAAAGATTGAAGAGAAAAACAGTCAGAAAGTGATTGAAATGTGTATGCTTATGGAAACAAGATTCAACCATCCCAACCTCAGCTGGAAGGTCCATCTTATTTGATCTGTTTATTAATAAACTTCTAGCTCCAATGAAGCCATTTCCTGTTAGTTTGTATCAAAGAGATGTATTGATCCACTGTCTTCCTGTGTTTGGAAGATGTGAATTCCGGTTGTCATTCATCAGTATCTAAAACTCTAACGTCAGTAATGTTCAATTTATGGCTACATGAAATAAATGTAAACAGGGGAAAATATGTTCACAGTAATAACCACAAGGAACTGTGTCCAGTGACTTTGTGATGCAGGAACAAGTCAAAACTGTAAAAACAATGATAAAACCTCTACAAAACCTAAATTTTAATGTCTGGAAGAAGAGGGGAGAAATATTGAGAATATTTTCCTTTCCTTCACTTCAAAACGTCCGAACAGCTCGTCTCCCATGTCCTAATGCTGGACAATGAACTTAGTAAAATTTAATCCATTTGTTCTTCTAAACAGAACTATTTTTAACAAAATAGTTTTCATGGGTCTTTAATTGTAATGGGTTAACCATTCCATTGCTATTATCTTGTTCTTCTTGATAATTAAATATCCTGGATTCCCTTCATACTAATTGATCCTACAAAAATGTATGTATTTTGTAAACATTAAATGTGTGTGTATACATATTTCTTCCCAGATATGTGTTGGTTTTCCCAGCTATGGAAAAATAGTACAAAGACTTGACTACACTGTGAAAATGTGTGGCTTTGCAAACTTACCCAGAAAAATTAACACTTTTGAGATTTCACTCCCAAAAAAAATAATCAAAATTGAAGTATTATGAAATAGGTGAAATGGCATTGCAGAAAGTTGTTCAAAACGTTTTCTGCTATTCTAGCAAAGTAAAATATCCATGAAGATTATGCAGACTTTGTATGAATACAGTTTATTGAATTGTAGCTTTAACTGCAGAATTTGAAATTCTTCATTTGCAGTTCATGCTGTGTTTCTTAGTTTAGTTAGTTCTAACTAGATCCTTGTATCTGCAACCATGACTCATCGGGGACTGCTTCAATGCCCATTGAAGTCTATGGGACACTTTGTCAGACAGGGCCAGGAAGTTCAGCATCTTGCAGGAATGGATCAATTAAATATATAATTCACAGTTCACTCCTTGTTGATTAATTAGGAACATAGGAATGAAATGCTATACTGGATCAGATCCAAGGTGCAGCTAACATAGTATTCTGTCTCCAAAAGTGGTCAGTATTACATGGTTCAGAGGAAGGTGTAAGAAACCCATAATATATTACATATTTTAAGTTGGTACCAAGTTACTTGAATCATCCATTGAGATAAGAGAAAGAATACCATGTGACATATCTGACAAACAGGTTTTGTGAGTATACATAAATTATCTGCAGGCCAAGAATAATTCACCTAAGGAATTCATGACAAATTTGGAATAACTAGTAAATTCAAGGCTTTTGCAACATGTTCACAAGGCAATCCACAAACAGGGGGGAAAAGGCAAAAGTAGCCAGTATGTTTGATTCATTGCGAATCATTCATTCACTGTTAATGTTTATGCGCTTAACAAACCTTTCAACTTTATTTCTTTAAACAAGTCACAGGCTCAAAGACTCGAATTTTCCTTCACTCAGCTTTCTAGGCAGTTAATTATGTTCTTCCTGACTGACTGTGACCAAATAAGTTTTAAAAAAAAGTACTTAGATGTGCTTCCAACAATTGCACAAAATATGCTTAAGTGGAAAAATAGGTCAAATTTGCCCTTCAGTTCAGTTATGTTTGTCAAACATATAAAGGGTGAAATCATGGCCTCGTTCAAGTCAATGGGAGCTTTGCCATTGACTTCAGTGGGGCCAGAATTTCACCCAAGATACTTATTGCTGAGAAGCTCAGACTACATACAGAAGACTGAATGCAGCCGTTAAATATTTGCACTACCAACTGCCATAATGAGCTCTGTCTTCTTTGTTTTGTTGAATGATATATTATGTACCCTGTGTCGTTTTGAATGCATTTGGTGTGTACTTATTTTGTTTAGACATTTAAAACAGATCAATAAAAAAATCTTGTAAGCAGAAGCAATATTAAAACTGTCCTTTACAAACCTAGGGATATCCAGACAATTTATTATTAAAGCGCAGGAAGGAGTTCGTGTGGGTGTGTGTTTGG
This sequence comes from Caretta caretta, assembly GCF_965140235.1. Taxonomy (NCBI): domain Eukaryota; kingdom Metazoa; phylum Chordata; order Testudines; family Cheloniidae; genus Caretta; species Caretta caretta. The sequence goes on along the minus strand of NC_134210.1, from coordinate 43,979,732 downwards.
AATATCATCCTGGGGGTTCACATAACATGCAGTGTACGTGTTTTTAAAAAGTGGAATGAAATGGAATTTGAATCTGCACAAGACCTGAAGGCATTTTCCACACTGGTTCAGCATGATCATTTCACCACTCCTCATACGAGTGCAGCCTTTTCTCAGAAGTGATAAAGTTCCATGCTGTGCAAACAAAACCAAGTAAGTTTGTCTCATGTCGCAGTTTGAAATTATCCAGCGTGCTCTGTGTTGGAAATACTTGGCTTGTTTAGCCTAACAAAAGGAAGGCTGAGGGGAGATATGATTACACTCTATAAATACATGAAACACCAGGGAGGGAGTGGAGTTATTTAAGTTAAAAGCCAATGTTGGCACAAGAACAAATATATATAAACTGGTCATGAACATGTTTAGGCTTGAATTTAGACAAAGGTTTCTAACTATCAGAGGACTGAAGTTCTGGAACAGCCTTCCAAGAACGACAGAGGTGGCAAAAAACCTAACTTGTTTCAAGATGGAGCTTGATAAATGTATGGAGAAGATGGTAGGATGAGGTGGCCTAGAATGGCACATCCTCATCTGTTATCAGCAAATATCTCCAATGGCTGGAGATGGGATACTACAAGGGGAGGTTTCTGAGTTACTGCAGAGAATTGTTTCCCAGGTGCCTGGCTGGTGAATCTTGCCCAGATGCTCAAGGTCAAACTGATTGCCATATTTGGGGTCAGGAAGGAATCTTTCCCAGGTCATATTGGCAGAGACCCTGGGATTGTTTTGCTTCCTTATTTGGGGCACGAGTCACTAGCTGATCTTAACTAGAATAAATGGTGGATTATCTGTAACTTGAAGTTACAAGATCAAGATTTAAATCAAGATTTGAGAATTTCTGTAACCTAGCCAGAGATTGTGGGCCTATTGCAGGAGCGAGTGGGTAAAGTTTTATGGCCTGTGATGGGCAAAAGATCAAACTAGATGATCATGATGATCCCTTCTGGCCTTAAAATCTGAGTCTGTACTTTAGTTTAATATTTCAATCCTTTTATTGCTGGGAATCCTCAGTAATGTTCCCGTTTTTCCTTGGTTCACATACTTTAAACATAGAATCCACTGCGTCCATGCACCAATACCATGCAAGAGGTGGAAAAAGAAGGTTGCCAGGCTCACACAGACCTGAGGGGCAACGTTCTAGCTCACTTATATTTTGCAACCCATATCACCTAATGTCAGGACAAGTCACATAGCACAATTTCCTATGTATACAGAAAATATAATCCACATTTCTGAATCTATAAGTAAACATTAACCTCTGACTTTCAATGAAAAACTATTTCCAAGATGAGCACATAAATAAATCTGATTTATCTAATTCTCTTATTTATACAATAAGTTTACATCCTATTCTGCAATCAAGAATAAAACTACATCTGCACTTATGAACAACCATTACAAACAATAAAGAAGTTTCAGGTAAAAGATAAGTCTGATACTCAGTAGAACTTTCTCAGCACAATAACGTGGGTACATTTTAAATTCCTAGATATTCTAACTACCACTGGAATTCATCCTTCACATTTATAATATAATGACCAGATTACAAAATTTCTCTCTTGTAGAAAACTATGGTTCTAGTTTTAAAACTACATCTTCCAATATAGACATTTCTAGCAGCTAATTAACTAGCAATTCCTTGACAGCTTGTGTAGCGAAGCGAGACTCACCGGTGCAGCGCCTCCTGCTGGTTGCCCTGGGAATTAGCTCGCTTCCAGCTCAGAGCACCCTCTGCTGGCCGGCAGCCACCTGCTAAATAATGTTGTTATGATTAGTTTGCCAGGTTTTGCAACTGAAATGTATGAAGTTCAATTTGGAGACAGTTTCTTTCCATTGCTGTTGCCTGATTTGATCTAGAAGGTGAAAAAAGGTCTTTACCTATGTCAAAACCATCCTATTTATTCTTGGCAGATTTAAATTCCTGATATAGTTTTGTTGCATCAGATGACCATAGATCAACACTGAGAGCCAACCCCTATAGGGTTGTAACACTAGCCCTAATAAGGCGCCACTGGATAATGACTCCTTTAGGCTGTATTTGTCTCTTGCTTTTTATGACAAGAACTTGAGCTCTGATTTTGAATTTTGTCTACTTTAGTTTTGCTTTGACTACTGATACAAGGGAGGAGGGGTGCAATGTGAAGGCAATAGACTTGTTCCCAGGACTGTAGCATCCCTGGGAGCTGAGCAGGTTGTAGCAGGAGCAGAGCAAAGGTTGTAGCTGTTCCAAGCCAGGAAAACCACTGATAACTCCAGAAAGCTACTGACCAGTTTCTCTGCTGTGTTTTACCTATAAGATCATGAAGAGATTAACTCTGATGCAGATCAATGAGGTAGTCTAGCCTCAGCTATGTCATGTTCAGGCTGGATTCAGGAGAGGACAATGCACCCAAGATCAGGTACTTTGTCTGACTCAATACACAGATAACACATTTGAGTCAGGAAAGAAAGTTGGTGCAGTCCTGATTGACCTGATGGCTTCCTGGGACACTGTGTGGCATGTCAGACTGACTGCCAAGCTGCTGCAAGTTATTTCTTGTAGGCTGTTGGTGCAGTTTGTCCAAAAAATGATTACTAATCAAAGCTTAATCCTGCAAGTTGGGGAGAAAATCATTTGCCTTAAATGTCTCAATGGGCTTCCACAAGGGTCAATTTTGTCTCCTTTGTTGGTCAATACACACACCTCTGAGCTTCCTGAAATGCAGGCCAAGAAGCATGTGCGCACTCATGACATCTGTATTGCTGACACTGAAAAGGCTCTCTATAGGACTGAAGGGAATCTCAGCCAAGACGTGGATATTCTGACTCCTGACTTCCAGCAATAGAAACTAATTCTTACCAAAACCAAGATGGTGGCATGTACTTACCATCTAAATAATCATCTTACCAATCAATTCATCTCAGTCTTTGTACCAGGATGGTTACTGCCTTTCCAACCAGTTGTTACATACTTGGAAGTGAAATCTACCATAGCCTGAGATACTGGCCTCTCCTGCAACATCTGAAAACAAAGATCTCATCCTGTACCATTTTGATAAGAAAACAAATGGGAACATCAGGGAGAGTAGACCCTTTGGTCCTTTGTACGTCCATGTTGGGCCTGGTGTTTGGTCCAGCTGACTACTGCTCTGCAGTCTGGGGGCACACCCACCACATTCCATTTGTTGACACCAAGCTGAATTTGACCACTGGTATTATTTGAATAATGCACCGAATTCTAGTTTGCATGTGCGAGCCTGGAGTCTGCCTGGACAGCTGTGACACTGAAACCAACCTATTACAACTCCAGTTGACTGACGCCCCTATCAAGGTTACTTCCCCACTCTGAACTCTAGGGTACAGATGTGGGGACCTGCATGAAAACCTCCTAAGCTTACTTTTACCAGCTTAGGTTAAAACTTCCCCAAGGTACAAACTATTTTAGCCTTTGACCTTGGACTTTCGCCGCCACCACCAAACATCTAACTGGTTACTGGGAAAGAGTTGTTTGGAAATGCCTTTTCCTCAAAAATCCTCCCAACCCTTGCATCCCACTTCCTGGGGAAGGTTTGGTAAAAATCCTCACCAATTTGCATAGGTGACCACAGACCCAAACCCTTGGATCTTAAGAACAATGAAAAAGCATTCAGTTTCTGAAAAGAAGAATTTTAATAGAAGTAAAAAGAATCACCTCTGTAAAATCAGGATGGTAAATACCTTACAGGGTAATTAGATTCAAAACATAGAGAATCCCTCTAGGCAAAACCTTAAGTTACAAAAAGACACAAAGACAGGAATATCCATTCCTTTCAGCACAGCTTATTTCCTCAGCCATTTAAAGAAATCATAATCTAACGCATATCTAGCTAGATTACTTACTAAGTTCTAAGACTCCATTCCTGTTCTGTCCCCGGCAAAAGCAACACACAGACAGACACAGACCCTTTGTTTCCCCCACCCCCGAGCTTTGAAAGTATCTTGTCTCCTCATTGATCATTGTAGTCAGGTGCCAGCGAGGTTATCCTAGCTTCTTAACCCTTTACAGGTGAAAGAGTTTTTCCTCTGGCCAGGAGGGATTTTAAAGGTGTTTACCCTTCCCTTTATATTTATGACAGCCCCATTTTGAGACAGGAAACAACATGCAGTACCAACTCGAAGGTCTGCTCATATTTAGGGGGAGGAATCCCATTCCTGAGGTCCAAGGCGTAACACCAGAGCAGATCTCTCAACATCCCTTTCTGAAGGCAGCTCTCACAAACCTGGAAAAGAGTACAACTGGCCCTTTACCATGCACAAATAATCAGCACTGCCAGGGAGCTGAAAACTACATTCTTATAGAGTGATAGCATCGGTAGGAAAGAGAATCTATATAAATTCAGGAGTCCATTGCTGTACCTGCCTCCCTGTCCACTTGATCGTAGATCCTGGACCAGGCCTAATGGGCTACTCTCTAGCTCACCCAGAGTTGCCAGAGCAATGCACTGGATTGGGCTGGTTTCCTCTTGATGCTATGACTGGAGGCAGTGTTGCAGACAATAACTCATGTGGTGGAACAGTGCCCAACTCAGTATCTGGCAGGCAATCTACAACACCTGGTCTCCCTTGATGCAGAAGCTGTCCTCTGGTTATGGAACCTGGATCAAGCTCTCATATCTGCCTCTACGAAGTAGTTACAGGTAAATGTCTGAGTGTTATAAAATGTGTCTACAATTATTTGTGCCCACAAAATTGTACATAATTATATCTAGGCACATAATATGAGTTTAAGCTCAGAGGCTGAGTTGAAGCCCTTTTAAATATGAATGAAAGTATCTAGGCCACAAACCTGGCTTCTGTGTTAATGGAAAAAAATAGAAAAATAGTTACAGAGAATGGAAAGAACACAAGAGAAGGAAAAGATGGAGACACTTCTATGAAGCTGTAGGAAGATCTTCAAAAACATTCACTTGTTCACAAATTTATGTCATGTCACACATTTTGTGTATTACATTGAGATGATAAACAATGCCATTCACAGTCCCACAAAAACAGCTTCAGCAATTACATGGCTATTAAAATATTAGTCATGTACCTTTATGACAATTAGGGAATCAATCCTTTCCAAGAAATGTTTCTTTCTGGCTTAACATAAGTTTTTAAAAGGAGACATATAAGCTATATCTAACTACAAGTATAAGATATTAGGGACCTCCCATTTTCCAGCTCTGACTTCTCAGTCTTGGGTTCTGTCAGGGTTCCTTCCCCACTCTGAACTCTAGGGTACAGATGTGGGGACCTGCATGAAAGACCCCCTAAGCTGATTCTTACCAGTTTAGGTTAAAAACTTCCCCAAGGTACAAACTTTGCCTTGTCCTTGAACAGTATGCTGCCACCACCAAGCATTTTAAACAAAGAACAGGGAAAGAGACCACTTGGAGACGTCTTCCCCCCAAAATATCCCCCCAAGCCTTACACACCCCCTTTCCTAGGGAGGCTTGAGAAGAAAATCCTAACCAATTGGTTACAAAATCATCAAAGACCCAAACCCCTGGATCTTGGAACAATGGAAAAATCAGTCAGGTTCTTAAAAGAAGGATTTTATTTAAAAAAAAGAAAGGTAAAAATCATCTGTGTAAAATCAGGATGGAAAATACTTTACAGGATATTCAGATTCAAAACACAGAGGATCCCCCTCTGGGGAAAACCTTAAAGTTACAGAAAACAGGAATAAACCTTCCTCTTAACACAGGAAAAATTCACATAAAACAAAAGATAAACTAATCCGCCTTGCTTGGCTTACCTATACTGGTTGCAATATTGGAGACTTGCATTAGGATGGGTTGGAGAAGATGGATTTCTGTCTGACCTCTCTCAGTCCCAAGAGAGAACAACCACATAAATAAAGAGCACGAAAAAAAGCCTTCCTTCCCCCCAAGATTTGAAAGTATCTTGTCCCCTTATTGGTCCTTTGGGTCAGGTGCCAGCCAGGTTAGCTGAGCTTCTTATCCCTTTACAGGTAACAGGATGTTGCCTCTGGCAAGGAGGGATTTTATAGCACTGTATACAGAAAGGTGGTTACCCTTCCCTTTATATTTATGACAGGTTCCCATATCAGAGCCACTAGCCTTTTTGTTTAAGCCTAAACAGGATTCCCTTGCAGAAATGTTCTTGTGTCCAGCAACAGTCTAGATGAAAGTGTTTCTCCACTTCCAAGGTAGCCCCCAAGGCTACCTTTTTTCTCTGTCCTCTCTCTTTACTTGTGTTTGTTAAATAGAGGAAATGGATTTGATTTAAAAAAAAACCCACAGTCTTCCTTCACATTTGTAACATTTTAGAGAAGGTTTCTATGCTTCTGTGGTATTAAACTATGGCAAACAATATTGCTAACACATAAATGCTCAATGTGAGCAGTAGCTTGTCTGAAGTACCTTTAAACAGAGGAACACATCAGATCTTTGTGTCATGATGTAATAAAACAGAGAGAGTTTTTTCTTGAAGCAACGTTTTAAAGGGGTATTTTCCTAGGGACCATATAATCATTTGGACTCATTACTAGTTCTGCCATTTTAAGAGGGGAGAAGTTCTCATCGCCAGCAGCGGAGAAGTTCTCATCGCCAGCAGCAGAGAAGTAGAATTGTATTAAACGTAGCTAGTCATGTGGAAGTTCTGACATGTATGTAGGAAAACAGGCATCATGGGGAGGACCCTCTATCAGTATGTTGCATCTCAGGCAGGATATAATGCCAGCAACTCCTCTCTGGGAGCACTCAGTACCTGCTTAGGCAGTTGCAAGCAGAGGTATCAGCTTTCTCAAACTTGCTCTCACATGCCAACTGTTGCAGGCAGATAATAAGGACAACTTTCTGTTTCCTTTTCTGTAGATACTTTTCTAGTTCCACTGCCGTGTTGGATACTCTTTGTAAACCCTGCACAGAGAAATCCCAAACCATGCAATTCTTTTAGCAGCCTACTATAGTCCAAGATCCAACACAAGCTTTCAACAAACAGCTCTGATAGACAGCAAATTGAAAGGAGGATTGAGACAACATACAGAGGAAGAAGTAAACCAGCTGAAAAAATGATAAATGAAGATACCCACTGTTGTTCCATTTGATATGTGAATGAAATAGCGCTCCACGTACAACATATAAAAGTGCATATGGACAACATGAAGATAGTAGAAGGTGACTATAGAATAACAACTTGATCACAGTGTTGTATTTTTATATGCACAACATCATTCTTTGAAGCACTAGTGGTGTCACTATAAGGTTTTTTCCATAATTGTCTCCAAAAGTTCTTGGTCAGATTCCACTGTACTTTTCCTTGCATAATGAAGACACAGAGAAACACAATTGCATACATCATTTTTTCAGTCTGTGCACAGTTTATTTCCATAGGAGGGAGAGCTTTGAATGCATAAACCACTGGCTTACATTCTTGCAGTAATAGCCCCACAGTCTTGCTTAACCTGAAGCATTGCCTCTTTATTTATATTGCAATATTCCTATGTGCCTAAACTAGCAATTTGTTAATTAGTTCTGAAGGTATACTCTTACTCTGAATTTCTTAGGAGATTCCTTAGTGGTGCGAAAACATCTGCAATGTGTGATGTCAACTTAGCAAGATAACATCACCATTAGAAGATATTGTTTCTAGCTCAGTGCTTGTTGCTTCTTCTGTAGAATTGGGCTTAAGAACCTCAGCTGAGAAAACGTAAAGAAAATACTTTATTCTGGTAGCTCAGACGGTGTATTTGTTTCAATGTAATTTGACCCAAACATTATGCTGAATCATTCACGTCAGTCAATGTCAGTCAATACCATGTCAGTCAGTACCAACCACTTGTTCTACGGCTTCACTTGTTCCTTATATGCTGTTTTAAAGTGTATATCCTGCAAACACTCAGGTTCGCTCTGGGGAATGACATATTCCTTACACAGCCTATGCTTTTCCTTTCAGCTGATATATAAACCCAAACATCATATATTTCATTTCTTTTCTTGAAAACCCAGATTTTTCAGACAAAATTTTTCATCCTTATTCTTGGATTTCAGGGGATCCTTGAAAGTTAATTCTGGACACTGCTTGAATATCTTCCACTCCCCAGGAAGATTCCTGCTTTTCCAAATCATTTTGGGTAGCTTAACTCCAGCAAATCCTATAATGTTGACCTGTTGTCCTTCCCTTTTGGTTGTTTCTTCCGGAAGCAGGACATTGCAACCCTCCTGTAGGTTAGCGTACAATGGAAAAGGCTGAAACTGTTGAACCAGAGTAAAGTTTTTATTCACGTCAAACTACGGAGTGATATGATCTCCAAAGAATCTGTGTCTTTGATGCCACCATATCTTGGTTCCTTATTTATCACAATAAAACAATAGACAGACAATACCACCATTGATGGTGTCTCGATTATTTTACTGCTGAAATCACAAACCTTACCCAAATTAGGCCCCAAAAATTGGTTTGCAATTTATATTGTTGTTAGATTTACAAAACCAAGATGACATGCTCTGAGTTTAGTCTTTAATGTTGCAAAGGACAGTCCTGTGTTCTTAGACTATATGTTTGTAGATATGTGGTCTTCTGGTACTGCATGCTGGTTCGATCAGCGGATCCTGACTCCATCTCCGACAAACAACTGGAACCAGGACAGCTCCTAATATGGTCATAAAATAGAGTAAAGACAGTTTTGACTAAAATTGAACCCTGCAGACTTCTAGAGCGGTCTGTACATGCAGCTTCTCACTCTGTGTGCCATCTGTACGAGATTGATCACTCACTAATTGCTGTAATCAAGTTAGCAGTGGTGTGGGAGTAACTTCCAGGCACAGGACCATATGGAGATCGCCTGTAGGCACCTAAGAACGATTCTCATAGAAGTCCAGACAGCACAGTCTTTCTCAGCAATATGCACTATATCTAACTTTGCTTCATTTCTCTGAGCTCCAACCCCGGGACCATTGAACAAGCAGAACTAGCAAGAGCATCTGCAATGTGATCCGTTGACTCTCAGTAATCAACCAGCATACCATAGGAATGCCTTACTCATAATAAGCAAAATGAAATACCCAATATCTCGCTCCTCTTTCTCTCACCCCACTGGAAGGAATTTTTGGTAGATTTGTCTGTAGTATGTTTGGTGTTTTCAAAATATAATTGCAAATAAAACAAATTTTGCATATCATCCTGCACGTGCAGTGTTAGCGGAATATTCATTCCTATCCCTTGTGGCAATGAGCTCTCCAGTGCTTGCTCAGCTGTTGAAAAAGTCCTGTCTCCCACACTCATAAATCTTAGTTTTTGTGATTTGGAACTCCATTGTTGCTGAGAAAGGCAACTGTCCTGGGAGCTGCTGATCAAAAAGGGAGAAGTGGTCTCCCATGTAATTTGGGCCACTATCTAAAAAAAGATTTCAATATGAAAACAGAATCCTTGAATTTGAATGTGTATCAAGTGAGGAGCCTCTACAGAGAGCAAAGCACTCAGGAGATGTGCTCATAGCAACATGCATTTGCACATTAGGTGAAGTGCTGTGTTCTCTGCCAATAGGGACTCTCTCAAAATGGGTGGCATCATTACTAATTAAAATGAATTGCAATAATCAAGCATGAATCACTGTGGCCGATAGTATTGAGTGCAGTCTTCTGGCTAGCTGCAGATGAAAGAGGTCAGAACCACTGTAATTTGAGTAACAGTAAGAAATCTAGCTATGGACCAAGGCTGTGGACAAAATGAACAATGTGAGAGCAGAGGGCCTTGATAGAAAAGGAAGTTATGGAAAAGTTACATTTTTTAAACATTTCCCTCTTCCCACCAGCATCACCCCCATCTTCCCTATATTCATTTTTACCCACCTGCTTTTCATCCAGATGCTAATTGTAGCCAGGCATTGAAAAATCTCAGACCTGGTTTACACTACAGAATAAGGTCAATGTAAGGCAGCTTACATTGACCTAACTCTGTAAGTGTTTACACTAGAATGGTGCTCCCACAGATGTAAGTCGCCCACTACATAACTCAATAACTCAATAACTCCACTTCTGCTAGAAGTGTAGTGCTTAAGTTGATGTAGTTAGGACAATGCAGTGTCTCTGCAGACACTGCGTTACTTTGATTGCCTGATGGCTGTCAGCTCTGCACAGGCTCATAGATGGAGCCCCACCATCAGAACTGGCAGTCTGGAGCCCCGCCACTGGGACTGACAGCCTGGAGTACTGCCAGGCTGACAGCTGGAGCTCCATTGCCACCTTCTGGTGAGGGATTTGGGGGGAAGGAGAGCCTGAGCTTGGGCTCTCCTTTCCCCCCACCCCAGGCAAGGGAAGTAGGGGTGTGGCGGGGTGCTGCAGCCAGGTTTTATGCAGGGCCGCTGGCCCCGTGCCCGAGGCGCTACTCCCCAGCTCGGGTCCTGGGGGCCAGCCCCAAGTCCCGCTCCCCAGCCTCTGGCTCCATGCCCGGGGCTCAGGTCCTGGCTACCAGCCCCACTCCCCGGCCGCTGGCCCCATGCCTGGGGCCCCATGCCCGGCCCCACGCCCCACTCTCAGGCCTCCAATCCCGGGGCCCTGTGCCTGGCCCCCTGCTCCCAGGGCTACACTCACAGGGCCCATGCCTGGCCCCATGGCCGGGACTCTGCTCCTGGCCCCACAAGTGGGGTCCCAGCTGCCAGCCCCTGCCCAGGGTTCCACTCCTGGCCCCACACCCACCCCCAGCTGTGGCCACAGCCTCCCTCCTCCTGGAGACATAGTCCCTGTGAACTGACAATGGGGCATGGAATCAAAAAATTCACCCCAATGCTAGTAAACATTTTCATGAAATTGGATCAGTATAATGGTATTGATTTGAACAACTGGCAATAAAACAGGTACCCAGCTGCACCTGTATTCAAATAGATTGCAGCAAGGAGTAACAGATCAGAAGTGTTCACAAGCAGCAGGTGCCCCTATTCAGTTTGATCACCTAGTACAACTCTGTTCTTTGGATCACATTAGTGCTCATGTTTACGAGCTAATCAATACACTCAGAAATGATTGCCATTGTAAATTTGTTAGTGGACGTTTCCAACTTTTTCCCAGCTCGTAATATTATTTGCGTGAGGAGATGTTTCTATCTGTTTGACAACTAGCAACAAAAAGAGAACATGCTTGGCACAGAAAAAGCCATCCAGCCCAACTTCATGGTTTTTTATTCTGGGCATATCTTAATCCCACCTTCCTGCTTTTTCACTGTATTGCTTTGAAACCATTGTGTGAATATATAACAGCTACTGCTGACATGTTTCTAATTATCTCCAGTACTTTGATCAAAGAGCCTTTTCTGCTCATTTCCTCTCTGAAATCATGGCAGGGGACAAGGACATCAAATCCATAGTAAGAATATCCTTCCTTACACTGCGGTTGTTAGTGACACAGTATTGCATTAGAATAATAAAGACTAGAAGGAGTCAGATGGCACTTTATGGAAGGACCCCTACAAATCCCAGCAAGACATATCAACTACTTCACCACTCTTACAGCAAATACCAAAATATTTACCTTTTTTACAATGAGGCCAAAAGAGGCCCCTCTGCCCTCAGCATTGAGTACTAAGACATGAGTTGCTATGCATGGAGCAGTATGACCTACTGCCGGCGTGCTGCAGAAATGTAAATCCCTGTAGACTTTGCAGGTGTTATTTGTGGAAGAAAGGAGAAGTTTGGTCCCTGTGTTCCCCCTCAGACCATTCCAGAATGTGAAATGCACCAATACTTAACTCTTTATTTCCTATTTTCCAGAGATTTAAGGTGCAACAAAGTTATACCTCTGAGAACATGGACACGGAGGCTATGGTAAGGTCTCCCAGCCCACACGCTCTTAATGCTGCTCCCCTGGTGTTGGCAATACATCAGGCACAGTGACCAAACCAAGCTTATCCTAATAAAATCTGCCATTTTCTGTGTTGTGCTGTTTATGTCCTACACGTGCTCTATGAACTTGCCTCTTCACCCACTCCTCCTGACCCTCCTGGAGTCAGCCGTAGGTGTACTGCTCCCGGCACAAGTTGCAGCAAATGGCCAGAGCTCACCCTGCCAGCTGAGGGGTCACTTTTTTCTAGGCTGTGCATGGGGTAAATGAGCACAATGCCCCCTCTTGGGTCTAAGACACAGGTCCCCAAAGTGTGGCATGTACCCCCTTAGGGGAGCATGGAGGAATGTCCAGGGTGGGGGGGGGTGTCCCGGGCCAGTCCTCATGGGGTTGAGGTGGGAATGCCACTCAGCCCCTCCCCAGCCCCAGGTCTGCTCTGGTCCCACCTCCAGCCTGGCCCCGTCCCCAGCCTCTGCGCAACTCCGCTCCTGGCCTCATGCCAGCCCCCAGCCTCAGTCGCTGGCTGCAGCTCCATTCCCAGCCTGGGGCCAAGGCTGAGGGCAAGGCCGGGAGCAGAGCCATACCTGGCCGCAGCACCACTCCCGGCCCCAGACCCACCCCCAGCTGTGGCCCCAGCCTTATCCCCCCTTATCCCTGGCTGCACCACCCCCACCCCCCAAGCCACGGTCTCACTCCTAGCTTTGGCTCCTCAGGGTGAGGGAGTGCAGACCAGGGTAAGTGGGGGAGGTATGGCCCTCAAATGTTTGGGGACCACTGGTCTAAGATCTAAGAATGTATGAACAATGTTTTTTTAAATGTCTAAAGAGTTTTAGGGCTGTTTGAATGGCTGCTGCTGACTCCTCCAGGAGCTGCTGCTGTAATACTATGCCAAGAAGGTAGAGGAATATCAGAGTTCTTCAGCCCTTTCTAATACTCCACCGCATAGTCTGAACCACTGCCAGAACCCCACATCTGTATAGCCATTCACACAGTGCCCTGCACCCTCTCTGTTCTCAGTAGCCAAGGAGTTCTAGCACTCTGGTGGCACACATCACACTGCCCAAAAATCTCAGTAAGGACTCACATAGGGAATCCCTAAGACAAGAATGAACAGATATTAACATCTGGCAGGTCTTTGGTGGTTTTTTTCTGGAGCAAAAGAGGAGGCTGTGTGTATGTGGTGCCTGGTTCATTCATGTTTGCTATGCCTGACTTAACTTCAATCTTCATCCCAGTGAAAACAAGGCCTAATAGTTTTCCCCACACTATTCTTGGGCACTTCTCTTACTGTCCTCCACATACTTGGGAAGGGTACAGTCCTTGAGGTCTCTCTGAGGGACTTGTTGGAGCATTGCTCAAAGGGGACAGAGTTAAGATTGGAGCATGGGGAGGGTGTTGTAGAAGACATTACCGTAACTCAGTATTTCCCAGTTTTTGGAGATTTAAGTGCTTGTTTTTACCTTAACTGTTTAAGTACTGGTGCATTTCAAATTCTGGAAGGTACGAGGCACTGCTAGTCAACCTTAAGTTGGATGGAAAGCTTGCTAGATCGTCAGGCTCAAGGGGTAGTGATCAATGGCTCCATGTCTACTTGGCAACCAGTATCAAGCAGAGTTGGTCCTGGGGGCTGGTTTCAAGGGTTGGTCCTGAGGCTGGTTTTGTTCAATATCTTCATTAATGATCTGGAAATTGGCGTGGATTGCACCCTCAGCAAGTTTGCAGATGACACTAAACAGGGAGGAGTGGTAGATACACTGGAAGGTAGGGATAGGATACAGAGGGACCTAGACAAATTAGAGGATTGGGCAAAAAGAAATCTAATGAAGTTCAACAAGGACAAGTGCAGAGTCCTGCACTTAGGACGGAAGAATCTCATGCACTGTTACAGACTAGGGACCAAGTGGCTAGGCAGCAGTTCTGCAGAAAAGGACCTAGGGGTTACAGTGGACAAGAAGCTGGATATGAGTCAACAATGCGTCCTTGTTGCCAAGAAGGCTAACAGCATTTTGGGCTGTATAAGTAGGAGCATTGCCAGCAGATCGAGGGACGTGATCGTTCCCCTCTATTCGGCATTGGTGAGGCCTCATCTGGAGTACTGTGTCCAGTTTTGGGCCCCACACTACAAGAAGGATGTGAAAAAATTGGAAAACGTCTAGCGGAGGACAACAAAAATGATTAGGGAGCTGGAGCACATGATTTATAAGGAGAGGCTGAGGGAACTGGGATTATTTAGTCTGCAGAAGAGAAGAATGAGGGGGGATTTGATAGCTGCTTTCAGCTACCTGAAAGGGGGTTCCAAAGAGGATGGATCTAGACTGTTCTCAGTGGTACCAGATGATAGAACGAGGAGTAATGGTCTCAAGTTGCAGTGGGGGAGGTTTAGGTTGGATATTAGGAAAAACTTTTTCACTAGGAGGGTGGTGAAGCACTGGAATGGGTTACCTAGGGAGGTGGTGGAATCTCCTTCCATAGAGGTTTTTAAGGTCAGGCTTGACAAAGCCCTGGCTGGGATGATTTAATTGGGGTTTAGGTCCTGCTTTGAGCAGGGGATTGGACTAGATGACCTTCTGAGGTCCCTTCCAACCCTGATATTCTAAGATTCTATTATTCTAACACTGTGCTAATGAAATTTCTGGCAGTGAGTTCCCCTTGTTTCCTTGAGGACATTATGGTAGTGCCATTTCCAATGTGGCAGCTAGTCCCTCCCATATCATCCTGGGCCTACCCCAACATACCAGGTTTCTATCCCAGACACAGTACTGCCTGCCAAACTGTCCCAGGGAGGGACTTAGGCAGATGGATACAGGGCATTGGTGGGTGCATTCATGGGTTCTGAACTTCCTCAAAACTGCATGCATGAGTCACACTTCCAAAAAAAAGCCCTATTGTGTCCTCCAATAGCTAGCAAACGGCAGGTTGACAGCATGAATGTGCACAGAACCAAAAACACAAGTGTGGAGGATTGAAATTCATCACTCTTGTGTGCTAGGAGCAGTACTTGTTCCTTTAAGATCCCAGGGGAGTACATTACTCCCTCAATATCACCTGCCAGGGAGTTTCTGAGGAAACAATACCTCACACAGGTGCAAACTGTCTGCAAGCAAAGGTGCTAAAGTTTTTAGAATGCAATAACTTTTGAAATATGTTTATACTGGAGCTTGGTACCATTCAGTGGCTGATCTCAGGGGCATTCGGTTCCCTATATTTAATGAAGATGACAAATGAGATTTTTCCCAGCCTCTGCACCAAAAGAGTTAAGAGTCTGAAAAATATTATAAGTAGCTCATTTTGAAGGGGCTGTACCTCACCAACCCCGTGACAAAAATGCCCCCTTTCAACACAAACTCTACCCCAGCCCCTGCTGTACTATACCAACTTTCAAAATAATAGCCCTGTGCACATGGGTTTTAGAGCAATTTGAATATTAATAAGCAGCTCCCTATCAGGGGTTGGGATCTAAGGAATCCATGTAGCACGTGACCCCGAACTTGTACCACTAATTTTACCTGTGGCCCTGACATGGCATAGCAATTTTCAGAACATCTGAGTATGTAGGTGGCTTTCAGAACACTTTGAAATATTAGCTCTTAAACCAGAAGCTTTGCTCATGGGGCACAATTTCCAAAAGCAGCCCTTGCAGAATGCATGTGGAGTGGAACTAAAACATGAAGCGTGCATTTCTCAGAAAGCAGCTGGGGGCTCGGGTTCAATAGCCATAGCATGCCACCTCGAGTTACCTGTTGTCAGGCTGCCTGCAAACTTTCTCAGTTGTAACAGACCCCCCTCCGGCTCCCCAGTCCTACTGCACGTACACAAATAATGTTTTCTGGTTCGTCACCATGGCTCAAGTCACAGTGGAGATCCAACTTACACCCTGAGTAACCTTTAAAGCATCGCTGCCCCAAAGGGGCAGTGGGTGCCAGACACTAGCTGAGCACAAACAAGAGCAGGTGATATCTGTTTGGGGAGGATCAGAGTCATAGGTTGAGCCCCAGATGGGCATAAAAGATGTCGTAAGAATCATTACATTAGGATGTCACATGATTTTGGGGTGGGGGAAGAAATGGCTGAATTTTCAGAATCCCTGGTTCAAATGACCCAGAATTTGGACACAAATCCTACCCCAGACCCACCTGAGACACAGCAATTCTTAAGACAGTGCCAGTAAGCATGCGGATGTTCGAATGCATAGAAACATGGGCTGTTTAACAATGAGCTAGTCACATCATTAACAATCGTACTTCTTCTACCAGCCCAGGATAATGGAAGATGTCTGAAAAAATCCCCTGTGCTGCTTTGAAAAATTTCACCCTACATATTTTTAAACGTTGCTGTCTTGCTAATGCTAAGTGCTTAAGATTATTAAAAGTGAAAGCCAACCTCTGATTTCGCTTTTCACCATTTGAGTCAGGATATGTTTTGCTTTTTTGCAAAAGATTGGATAGAGAAGTTAGGCTAGTAATAATGACTTTCTCATCATTAGAGTCAGTTTTATTTTCTGGTTCTCATGTAGAGAGTGTGAGGTAGTGTCTTGGGGCAGGTCCTTCAGGGGACATTAGAACTTATCTGGATTCTTCCTGTAAAATTAAGTATGGTCAGGAGCTCTGACTTTCCAACATCATGACTTTCACTACCTCCTACATAACAAACTTTCTCCTTTCCATGAAAGTACATGATCCTGGAATGTTCACAACAGATCTCTTCAGTCTCTTCACTTCCTCTGCAGACAACTCTTCTCCTCCAATGTACATGTAAACACTAAAGTGAGGGCCCTCAGAGCCATGAACTGGTGCTATCTGGTTTTCTGCTTTCATCTGCCCTGAGGCTGCAAGATCTGTGCCTGAAGACATTCTACTTCCCCTTCCAGCTCACTGACTCTCCAGAGGAGACGATCCTTCCCTTGCAAAGTCTCTTGGTATTCTTCTTCCACTTGCTCCCATTCATACTGACAAGGAGCTGCAGTAACTAGTGTGTTCCCTGTCTCCACACGGGACACTGTTCGAGTTTCTACTGAGCACCACTCATTTCCCTATTTGAGCTCCTTCCCCCTAACACCCATTTTGACACAGAGCACAGCCAGCTCCTGGTCACACAGTGCACACTATTGTTTCCAGTGCTCCATTTCCAGCCATGCCCAGGCCAATTCCTGTTCCTGTTTAGTCACCTGAGCTATGATTTTCTGTGAGGAGGTCTTGAGTGTCTCCATTTCTTGTCCAGCCACCAGCAGCTGCTCTTGTAAGACCTCAGCTTGGCCTTTTGGTTCCTGATAACTCCTGTGAGCTGCTTTGCTATGGGCTTCTGAACCTTTCCAATCTTCCTCAGACCAATCACAAGTTTCTGGCTCTGGTTCTAGCCCCTCAGCTTCTTTCCTCAGTGTTGGGCCCTGCACAACATTCCTCTTTAGTAGGGCCACAAATCCCTGACAGTCTCTTCCCAAAATTATGGGCTCTGGGAGGTTCTCTACTACTCCAACCCATAATCTTCCCAATTGTCCTTGTACTTGAATTTCTACATTGGTCACAGGATAGACCTACATCTCCCCATGCATGCAGCAGATGTGAACAGATAGGTTTGTGTCCATTCTCTTGGGGAGAAATTTACTCCCCCAAATAAGTCTGTCCACATCCTGAGTCAACTAGGGCCTCTACGTTTACCTCCCCCATACTCAGTGGTACAAGATATGGATTTTTCTGTCTTTGTTCAGGAAGCATCCCAGGCCACTGACCTTGTTTTAGTAACAACCCAGGTAATTGCATACCATAAGCATACAATCCCTCTGGAAGTGTCCGGATTGTCCACATGGGAAGCACACTAACTGGCCTCCTTGCCCATCCTCACGAGAATGGCCACCAGGCTGCAATATTGACCAAGGCACCAATGACCCTTCATGGATTCTAGATTTGGGGCAATCCAAGATCTTTCTGTTATATCTCTGAATCCAACAGAGAAGGAGATAGGGACCTGATAGAAACACAGCTGACTGCTGTGCTCCCTTTATTGTTCAGGCAACAAAACTGAAAGCAACATGAAAGTGAGGCTTTGCACTGGGGAACGGGAGTGCTCAAACATTTAAAGAGATAGGACATCACACTTTCCTTTTTGGGTGTCCTCCCCACATTCCCCCAATTGGGTCTCATCCTTCTTTTCCCTTCCTTGAGGGAACATCCATGGTCAGCTTTCCTGAATCATCCATCATTTTCTCTACTGAGCTTGTCTCCAGTGATAATCATCAAGTGGCATGACCCTGGGCCACAACTTGCCAGCAGGATCCCTAGGGAAATGGCTCTGTCTGGAACCTATGTGTATATCATTCAGGGGTCAAACCCAGTTTGTCCAGGATAGCTGCTTTGACCTCCACATACAAGCCAGCCTATTCATTGCTCAGGGGTCTGCTTGGACCTCCCTGGTCAAATATGGGACCACTTGGCCACCCAGGATGATTAAATCCACTAGCCACCCATTCAGCTGTGTGGAGGAAGGGTTTCTGGGTCATCCTCCAGACCCTGCTTTGACAAGCCAGGAACAGGTCTGCCAGAGTACCCTCTCCTGTGCGAGATGACTTCCAGAAGCCCATCGCTCCAGCTGTTGTAAGAACTGTTCATGCTGTTGGTGTTGGGCCTCCTGCCAGCACTGCTGCACGGCAAAGTGCACATCCTGCTGGCTTTGATGGGTTTCCAGGACCTGTAATAGAAGGTTATGAATTTGCTTCTGTTGCTCCTGCTGTTGTTGTAGGCCTGCAGCCATCTGGATCTTCCATTCAGACTGTAAAACTAGATCTCCCTTGCAACAAACCATGGCAATACAGCAGCTCTGCCTTGCCACTCAGTCAACATTTGTTGTTCTTAGTATATGTGCAACATGCCTCAGGTGGCATGTGACCAAGATTCATCACTGAATTTGGTCCACTGGTTAGCTTCCCCGGCCCAGGCTGGGTACTGATGGGCAGTGCAATGTGAATGCTGATCCATACCACGCAACCCTCATTAATGCGGGGGGGGAGGTGTCTCAAGGTCCCATTGCTTGAACTGAGTTGTAAGTGGATCCACACACCGCTGTTGTGTCCTCTTGTGTTGGGGCATGGCATTTCAGGCACTCCTGCCTCCATTTAGAAGGTGTGGCCACTGGTCTGGAGCACAACAGCCTGAGCAATAAGCTCAGTATACAGCCTTTGCATGATTAAATAATAACCAACTTGTAATCTGGCCATCCGTGCTTTTAAATAAACAAACATAAAAGGCAAGTGCTTGGTTGCAGTACTTTAAACCCAGAATCTAACCTAGCCCTGGGGTTCTGGGTTAGCCCTGAGGAGCTTCTCCTCTATACTCAGTCTCACCCAGCACTATTCTCAGAGGAAGCAGGCAAGCTTTCTTAACTGGCCTATTGTCTCCCTATTGGTTCTTGTCAACTCCTGGCCTTTCTAGGCCTCTGGAGGACTAAATCTTACTGGTAACCTAGCCCAAATGGGGTTTCCTTAAACAAGGGGCCTCAGGGCACTGGTGTTTCCAGCAGGGAGCCAAGATGGCCTAATAGACCCTGTCACAGTTGGGTTTAAAGTACTTGGCATCATCTCTACATTTTTTTAAAGCATTAAAGATATTTTTACCTTATTTTTTTCTTATAGAAAAGATTTTCTGTACCAGAAAAGGAAATAAAGGAACATCACTGGCCTCAGCTTTGGAAAAGGTCACGGACACATTCTTACCAGCTGCTTTTGACCGTAGCCAGCAAAGGTAAGGACCAGAGACATCAGGAAAAGGCAATCACTAGGCCATGTGCCACACTGACATTAAGCGAGAGGTCCAAGGACAGACATCTTCTCGATGAAGAATGCCTGTCCTTGATTAACTAAAGTACCAGAACAAAGATAGGGTGAGTGAAAATTTGATTCACTCCACATCATCTGATCTCCCCAAATCACCACAAGAGTTCAAATTTGCCACAGCTTTACTAAGTGATTAATAAGTATTATATTCATTTTGGTCTAATGGATGTAGTTTCCAGTGGTTGTGAATCCTTGGTGAGATAGGCACTGACTTTTGTTTTTGCTGTTGGGTGCTTTTGAAGATGTGTGTGTGTTTAGGGGGGAGGGCTCTACCAGTTTTGGGGGGAGGCTATTTTCAGCATATTTATACACTTCCTTCTAGGGCTGTTGATTAATCGCAGTTAACTCACGCAATTAACTCAAAAAAATTAATTGCAATTAAAAAAATTAATCGCGATTAATCGCAGTTTTAATTGCACTGTTAAACAATAGAATACCAATTGAAATTTATTAAATATTTTGGATGTTTTTCTACATTTTCAAATATATTGATTTCAATTACAACACAGAATACAAAGTGTATAGTGCTCACTTTATATTATTATTTTTATTACAAATATTCGCACTGTAAAAATAATAAAAGAAATAGTATTTTTCAATTCACCTCATACAAGTACTGTAGTGCAAGCTCTTTATCATGAAAGTGCAACTTACAAGTATAGATTTTTTTTCATAACATAACTGCACTCAAAAACAAAACATTTTAAAACTAGACCCTACCAGTCCACTCAGTATTACTTCTTGTTCAGCCAATCACTAAGACAAACAAGTTTGTTTACATTTACAGGAGATAATGCTGCCTGCTTCTTATTTACGTCACCATAAAGTGAGACCAGGCGTTCGAATGGGAGTTTTGTAGCCATTTTGCTAGGTATTTACGCTCCAGATATGCTAAACGTCCGTATGTCCCTTCGTGCTCTGGCCACCATTCTAGAGGACATGCTTCCATGCTGATGACACTTGTTCAAAAAATAATGCATTAATTAAATTTGTGATTGAACTTCTATTGTTTAACAGTATGATTAATCACATGATTAATAGCCATTAATTTTTTAAATTGCGATTAATTTTTTTGATCACTTAACAGCCCTGCTTCTTTCATATTCTTGTTATTGAATATGTGTCTATTATTGGTATCTTTTCTATTTTAATAATGATTAAATTTTTATGAACTACACAATTACATTATCATGAATTACAGTATACTAAAACCATTACAATCACCTACAAGCTGTCTTCACTAACGTCCCAGTTTAAAGACATTACCTCTCACTGTAGCCTTCTGGATAATTGTCAGTAATCTTATTTACATCTAGTTCCCTGGTATGCTCTTGATGCTCGTTAAGAACATCTACATTATTCAATTGTGTCTGTCCCTTTGATGACTGGAGATAATTTTTAAGTCTTCTGAAGATGGAGAATGAGTGTTTTGCATTGCAGGATGATATAGGCACAGTGAAAAGGATTCTTATAAATGTGCAGTAGTCTGGAAGCATAGTTACTCCAAGCTCTTTCCTGATGGGTAACAGCAAACGAAGACACCATCATTTTGTATGTGTAATTGGGATTATATTTTGCCATGTGCACTACTTTGCATATAACATTGAATTTCATCTGCCATTTTGTTGCCAAATCACACAGTTTTGTGAGATCCCTTTGTAATATTTTGCAGTCAGCTTTGGACTTAACTGTCTTGAGTAATTTTGTATCATCTGCAAATTTTGCCCCCTCACTGTTTACCCCCTTATGCAGATCATTTATGAATATGTTGAACAGCACTGGTCCCAATACAGGCCACTGGGGGACAACACTGTTTACTTCTCTCCATTCTGAAAATGGACCATTTATTCCTACACTTTGTTTCCTATCTTTTAACTGGAGTGCCTGGCAATGGTTTCAGGATCATCTAATTTAATTTCATGACAAGCCTTTTGTTATCTTAATCATCCTGCCTCCGTTTATAAACAAACTCCCTGCCTCAAGGGCAGAAGCTGTTAGCAGCACAGAACTCATCACATGCCACACTCAAGCTTTGTCTGGGGCTAGGGTGTGTGCCGTGAGCAAACCTCAGGTGCGAAACTATGGCTTGTGGGTGCTGAGCGCCCCCTATTCTTTTCCTGTGGGTGCTTGAGCCTCGGCACACCTAAGGAGTCAGCAGTTATGCTTGGTGACAATAATACAGTTGTTCATCATTTCAAAGTGAAACTAATCAAGTTAATAAGCTGATAAGGAAAAAGCAACAATAAATGAATTGGCAATAACAAATGAAAACCACTAAAGGATTGGTGTCAGCCCCTAGTTTTTTCCATGTCAAAACTGCCTTAAGCATCAAATGTTCCCATCTAGAATAGCTAATTATGTAAATAGTGTTCTCATCAGAGAACATAGATGATCTGGTGCAAGATGCACATACGCACAACTCCCATTGACTCGCAGGCTCCTTGGATGATATGGATACAACAGCTTTCACTAAAAGGAAAAGCAGGTTCAAAGACAAGGCCAGATTCTCTGCTGCACCCAATTTCCACCAGCTTCAGGAGAAAGAGATTCTGTTGGAAGCCGGTTAAAGTTCCCTGATGCTCTGCCTCTCCTCAGGTACAGTTTAGAGTAGACTCAGGGCCACTTTAAAAAATGCCAGCTGCAGTGGATCCATAAGACTACCACACTGACTGGACATCTGCTCCCATGTACTGCTGGTAAGTCCCTTCTCTGCCCCAAGATACCCCCAGGATTCTCAGTATGAAGCAATCAGAGCCAGGGCTGAAAATCTGGTCCATTAATTTTAACATTTTACTGCTGGAAAGAATTTAAGAGGCTAATTTAAGAAGTAGTAATGGTAAAATAACTAAATAGAAAACAATATACCTGCTGGAGCAATAAGCATCAGTAGAGAAACAAAGTGAACACTGGTTTTAAGTTATTTTTGGAGAGTAATCTTTTTCAGGTTTCAGAGGAACAGCCGTGTTAGTCTGTATTCGCAAAAAGAAAAGGAGTACTTGTGGCACCTTAGAGACTAACCAATTTATTTGAGCATGAGCTTTCGTGAGCTACAGCTCACTTCATCAGATGTTTACCGTGGAAACTGCAGCAGACTTTATATACATACAGAGAATATGAAACAATACCTCCTCCCACCCCACTGTCCTGCTGGTAATAGCTTATCTAAAGTGATCAACAGGTGGGCCATTTCCAGCACAAATCCAGGTTTTCTCACCCTCCACCCCCCACACAAATTCACTCTCCTGCTGGTGCTAGCCCATCCAAAGTGACAACTCTTTGCATAATCAAGTCGGGCTATTTCCTGCATAGATCAAGGTTTTCTCACATCCCCCCACCCCCATACACACACAAACTCACTCTCCTGCTGGTAATAGCTCATCTAAACTGACCACTCTCCAAGTTTAAATCCAAGTTAAACCAGAACATCTGGGGGGGGGGGGGTAGGAAAAAACAAGAAGAAACAGGCTACCTTGCATAATGACTTAGCCACTCCCAGTCTCTATTTAAGCCTAAATTAATAGTATCCAATTTGCAAATGAATTCCAATTCAGCAGTTTCTCGCTGGAGTCTGGATTTGAAGTTTTTTTGTTTTAAGATAGCGACCTTCATGTCTGTGATTGCGTGACCAGAGAGATTGAAGTGTTCTCCAACTGGTTTATGAATGTTATAATTCTTGACATCTGATTTGTGTCCATTTATTCTTTTACGTAGAGACTGTCCAGTTTGACCAATGTACATGGCAGAGGGGCATTGCTGGCACATGATGGCATATATCACATTGGTGGATGTGCAGGTGAACGAGCCTCTGATAGTGTGGCTGATGTTATTAGGCCCTGTGATGGTGTCCCCTGAATAGATATGTGGGCACAATTGGCAACGGGCTTTGTTGCAAGGATAAGTTCCTGGGTTAGTGGTTCTGTTGTGTGGTATGTGGTTGTTGGTGAGTATTTGCTTCAGGTTGCGGGGCTGTCTGTAGGCAAGGACTGGCCTGTCTCCCAAGACTTGTGAGAGTGTTGGGTCATCCTTTAGGATAGGTTGTAGATCCTTAATAATGCGTTGGAGGGGTTTTAGTTGGGGGCTGAAGGTGACCGCTAGTGGCGTTCTGTTATTTTCTTTGTTAGGCCTGTCCTGTAGTAGGTAACTTCTGGGAACTCTTCTGGCTCTATCAATCTGTTTCTTTACTTCTGCAGGTGGGTATTGTAGTTGTAAGAAAGCTTGACAGAGATCTTGTAGGTGTTTGTCTCTGTCTGAGGGGTTGGAGCAAATGCGGTTGTATCGCAGAGCTTGGCTGTAGACGATGGATCGTGTGGTGTGGTCAGGGTGAAAGCTGGAGGCATGCAGGTAGGAATAGCGGTCAGTAGGTTTCCGGTATAGGGTGGTGTTTATGTGGCCATTGTTTATTAGCACTGTAGTGTCCAGGAAGTGGATCTCTTGTGTGGACTGGACCAGGCTGAGGTTGGTGGTGGGATGGAAATTGTTGAAATCGTGGTGGAATTCCTCAAGAGCTTCTTTTCCATGGGTCCAGATGATGAAGATGTCATCAATATAGCGCAAGTAGAGTAGGGGCTTTAGGGGACGAGAGCTGAGGAAGCGTTGTTCTAAATCAGCCATAAAAATGTTGGCATACTGTGGGGTCATGCGGGTACCCATAGCAGTGCCGCTGATCTGAAGGTATACATTGTCCCCAAATGTGAAATAGTTATGGGTAAGGACAAAGTCACAAAGTTCAGCCACCAGGTTAGCCGTGACATTATCGGGGATAGTGTTCTTGACGGCTTGTAGTCCATCTTTGTGTGGAATGTTGGTGTAGAGGGCTTCTACATCCATAGTAGCCAGGATGGTGTTATCAGGAAGATCACCGATGGATTGAAGTTTCCTCAGGAAGTCAGTGGTGTCTCGAAGGTAGCTGGGAGTGCTGGTAGCGTAGGGCCTGAGGAGGGAGTCTACATAGCCAGACAATCCTGCTGTCAGGGTGCCAATGCCTGAGATGATGGGGCGCCCAGGATTTCCAGGTTTATGGGTCTTGGGTAGTAGATAGAATATCCCAGGTCGGGGTTCCAGGGGTGTGTCTGTGCGGATTTGATCTTGTGCTTTTTCAGGAAGTTTCTTGAGCAAATGCTGTAGTTGCTTTTGGTAACTCTCAGTGGGATCATAGGGTAATGGCTTGTAGAAACTCGTGTTGGAGAGCTGCCGAGCAGCCTCTTGTTCATATTCTGACCTATTCATGATGACAACAGCACCTCCTTTGTCAGCCTTTTTGATTATGATGTCAGAGTTGTTTCTGAGGCTGTGGATGGCATTGCGTTCCGCATGGCTGAGGTTATGGGGCAAGTGATGCTGCTTTTCCACAATTTCAGCCCGTGCACGTCGGCGGAAGCACTCTATGTAGAAGTCCAGTCTGCTGTTTCGACCTTCAGGAGGAGTCCATCTAGAATCCCTCTTTCTGTAGTGTTGGCAGGGAGACCTCTGTGGATTAGTATGTTGTTCAGAGGTATTTTGGAAATATTCCTTGAGACGGAGACGTCGAAAATAGGATTCTAGGTCACCACAGAACTGTATCATGTTCGTGGGGGTGGAGGGGCAGAAGGAGAGGCCCCGAGATAGAACAGCTGCTTCTGCTGGGCTGAGAGTATAGTTGGATAGGTTAACAATATTGCTAGGTGGGGTGAGGGAACCATTGCTGTGGCCCCTTGTAGCATGTAGTAGTTTAGAAAGTTTAGTGTCTTTTTTCTTTTGTAGAGAAGCAAAGTGTGCGTTGTAAATGGCTTGTCTAGTTTTAGTAAAATCCAGCCACGAGGAAGTTTGTGTGGAAGGTTGGTTCTTTCTAAACTACTACATGCTACAAGGGGCCACAGCAATGGTTCCCTCACCCCACCTAGCAATATTGTTAACCTATCCAACTATACTCTCAGCCCAGCAGAAGCAGCTGTTCTATCTCGGGGCCTCTCCTTCTGCCCCTCCACCCCCACGAACATGATACAGTTCTGTGGTGACCTAGAATCCTATTTTCGACGTCTCCGTCTCAAGGAATATTTCCAAAATACCTCTGAACAACATACTAATCCACAGAGGTCTCCCTGCCAACACTACAGAAAGAGGGATTCTAGATGGACTCCTCCTGAAGGTCGAAACAGCAGACTGGACTTCTACATAGAGTGCTTCCGCCGACGTGCACGGGCTGAAATTGTGGAAAAGCAGCATCACTTGCCCCATAACCTCAGCCATGCGGAACGCAATGCCATCCACAGCCTCAGAAACAACTCTGACATCATAATCAAAAAGGCTGACAAAGGAGGTGCTGTTGTCATCATGAATAGGTCAGAATATGAACAAGAGGCTGCTCGGCAGCTCTCCAACACGAGTTTCTACAAGCCATTACCCTATGATCCCACTGAGAGTTACCAAAAGCAACTACAGCATTTGCTCAAGAAACTTCCTGAAAAAGCACAAGATCAAATCCGCACAGACACACCCCTGGAACCCCGACCTGGGATATTCTATCTACTACCCAAGATCCATAAACCTGGAAATCCTGGGCGCCCCATCATCTCAGGCATTGGCACCCTGACAGCAGGATTGTCTGGCTATGTAGACTCCCTCCTCAGGCCCTACGCTACCAGCACTCCCAGCTACCTTCGAGACACCACTGACTTCCTGAGGAAACTTCAATCCATCGGTGATCTTCCTGATAACACCATCCTGGCTACTATGGATGTAGAAGCCCTCTACACCAACATTCCACACAAAGATGGACTACAAGCCGTCAAGAACACTATCCCCGATAATGTCACGGCTAACCTGGTGGCTGAACTTTGTGACTTTGTCCTTACCCATAACTATTTCACATTTGGGGACAATGTATACCTTCAGATCAGCGGCACTGCTATGGGTACCCGCATGGCCCCACAGTATGCCAACATTTTTATGGCTGATTTAGAACAACGCTTCCTCAGCTCTCGTCCCCTAAAGCCCCTACTCTACTTGCGCTATATTGATGACATCTTCATCATCTGGACCCATGGAAAAGAAGCTCTTGAGGAATTCCACCACGATTTCAACAATTTCCATCCCACCACCAACCTCAGCCTGGTCCAGTCCACACAAGAGATCCACTTCCTGGACACTACAGTGCTAATAAACAATGGCCACATAAACACCACCCTATACCGGAAACCTACTGACCGCTATTCCTACCTGCATGCCTCCAGCTTTCACCCTGACCACACCACACGATCCATCGTCTACAGCCAAGCTCTGCGATACAACCGCATTTGCTCCAACCCCTCAGACAGAGACAAACACCTACAAGATCTCTGTCAAGCTTTCTTACAACTACAATACCCACCTGCAGAAGTAAAGAAACAGATTGATAGAGCCAGAAGAGTTCCCAGAAGTTACCTACTACAGGACAGGCCTAACAAAGAAAATAACAGAACGCCACTAGCGGTCACCTTCAGCCCCCAACTAAAACCCCTCCAACGCATTATTAAGGATCTACAACCTATCCTAAAGGATGACCCAACACTCTCACAAGTCTTGGGAGACAGGCCAGTCCTTGCCTACAGACAGCCCCGCAACCTGAAGCAAATACTCACCAACAACCACATACCACACAACAGAACCACTAACCCAGGAACTTATCCTTGCAACAAAGCCCGTTGCCAATTGTGCCCACATATCTATTCAGGGGACACCATCACAGGGCCTAATAACATCAGCCACACTATCAGAGGCTCGTTCACCTGCACATCCACCAATGTGATATATGCCATCATGTGCCAGCAATGCCCCTCTGCCATGTACATTGGTCAAACTGGACAGTCTCTACGTAAAAGAATAAATGGACACAAATCAGATGTCAAGAATTATAACATTCATAAACCAGTTGGAGAACACTTCAATCTCTCTGGTCACGCAATCACAGACATGAAGGTCGCTATCTTAAAACAAAAAAACTTCAAATCCAGACTCCAGCGAGAAACTGCTGAATTGGAATTCATTTGCAAATTGGATACTATTAATTTAGGCTTAAATAGAGACTGGGAGTGGCTAAGTCATTATGCAAGGTAGCCTGTTTCTTCTTGTTTTTTCCTACCCCCCCCCCCAGATGTTCTGGTTTAACTTGGATTTAAACTTGGAGAGTGGTCAGTTTAGATGAGCTATTACCAGCAGGAGAGTGAGTTTGTGTGTGTATGGGGGTGGGGGGATGTGAGAAAACCTTGATCTATGCAGGAAATAGCCCGACTTGATTATGCAAAGAGTTGTCACTTTGGATGGGCTAGCACCAGCAGGAGAGTGAATTTGTGTGGGGGGTGGAGGGTGAGAAAACCTGGATTTGTGCTGGAAATAGCCCACCTGTTGATCACTTTAGATAAGCTATTACCAGCAGGACAGTGGGGTGGGAGGAGGTATTGTTTCATATTCTCTGTATGTATATAAAGTCTGCTGCAGTTTCCACGGTAAACATCTGATGAAGTGAGCTGTAGCTCACGAAAGCTCATGCTCAAATAAATTGGTTAGTCTCTAAGGTGCCACAAGTACTCCTAATCTTTTTCAGGGATTGATTTTGTCTCATTTTGCTCTCATTTAGCGTGGTGTAAAACAGGACTGACTTGACTTAATTCAGTAGAATTACACAGGTTTAAAAATGAGGTGAGAACATGGTCTGTAGAATGTCTAGTTCTGTGGTGTCTGTTATAAACCTGGGAATACAAACAGAGCTCTTCTTGTATATAAAATGAAATTCTTTTACCTTCTTAAGGAATATTCTCAGCCATAAAGAGTGATAGGCTGATAAATACACGGAATGCCAAACAGGCAGTTTCATTATTGATTTTTTGTAGTAAAAAGCCTAACATTAGAAGAGCATGAAAGATGCCGTAGTGTGAATATAGTGCTTGGGAAAGGTTCCGGAGAACGCTGGAGATGACACTTATCTATTTGTTCAATAAACAGGTACTGCACAAGGACATATCACCCCACCAATGTGACTTGTAGTCATTAAGTGTCCTGTGACCACTCAGTCCTTGGTCTGTCTCTTGTGACAGGCTGCTGACCAAGGCACTTTGTGAATAAGAAGGGCATTCACTGTGAACTCAGCTGAGACTACTTCATTTCACATAATCCACCCAACAGCCATCAAATGCAAATAACTCAGTCACAAGTGACCTGGGCTGGATTCAAGCAAGTGATCCCTGAACATACGGTTCCTTCTCTTGTAGATTCCACATACTAAATGTGAACATGTACGTAATATAGGGGACATTCCTCCATTGGTAGGATGATGGACATAATGACCTAATTAGGTCTTCTTGTCTTTCATTCTCTGACACCCAGAAGGTTACTTTAAAAACTCCCATTCTTATTGACAAAATAGAGTTCTGTAGAGATAAATCAATGGCTATATAACTTTAAGTGACAAAATAGATAACCTAGGACTTCCTTGGCTTGTGCATGGTCTCTCTATGTTGCATGTTTATAACCCTTCCCCTTCTCTCTCTGAAAAGTTTACATCCTATAACATTTAGACCTCAATCCAGCAAAACACTAATCATGTGAGTAGTTCCATGGAACAAAGTCAAACAAGGGAAACAAAATCAAATAATATTTTACGTGGTTTGTTTCCCATCAGGGTAAGGTTGTCAGTGGGTAAGGTGAGTTGGAGTGAGAGCAACAATGAAAAGCGCTATAACATGACATTGTGTATATCTTTTTTCTTTTATAGTAGCAATATTCATAGCCCTACAGTTAGATTGTGTCATCATTTCTGTCAAAAAACCCTACTCCACTCCTGGGCTTGTATCTGCAGCACATTTCTTTAAAAAACAAAAACAAAACAAAACAACAGCAAAGCAATTTCCATAAGGTATTATTTTTCACTTCCTGTCATAACCTATTGCGCAGTATTGCTGTGCACAGTTAGGCAGCCCAGAAGTGACCGCTTTTCCCTGGTGGGTGAATTAAGTGTTTTGAGATGAAAGGCTTTATATAACTGTACCTTATATTACTATTTTAAAATCGCACAAGCACAACATATTCTTAAATAACCACAAACCTGTAGCCAGGAGGATTTCTTTGCAATTTTGTATAAATAATTATGTGCTTCCAAGATGAGCCCTTGTATGCCAATTTCCAGCCTGGAGCAAAATTCTGAAGCCAAGTTATAACTTCCTGAACATGAAGACTCATTATGAAACACCAATGAACCTTTCACCATGGCATTGGGAATGGTACCAATAGGTGAAATGGTTTGGAACAAAATCTGAATCATTGATCTAAATTGAACCCTTAATCCCACGTCTCCTGTCTTAGATATTCAGGCCTTATTCTTATTTACACTAAGATAATTTTATATTGCCATGAGTTTAAAGGAAATGTATGGCTACTTTAAGGCCCCTTTACACACGTCTTAGTGTAAATGAGAAACTGCCCCCCGACCCCAGTGTTGGATCCAGCAGCTCTGGCAAACACTCAGCTGTCTCCATACATAACTATGGTGTGCAGTGCAATCTGGGACATCCCAGACAGAGGAACCCCACCCAGAGGGCGGAGGGTGGCTGTCAAAGTAAATAGATTCCAACTTTGGATTTCATCCTGCAAGGTTCTAAACAACTCGCATAACGTGCTTGCAAGGCCATGCCCTTATTAAACCCTAGTAAGGAGTCTCGGACTGCAGGATCCGGAAAACTGGAATGTAGGTGGGACAGCCATAGATGATTGTGCCTAGGAATTGGGAGGCTTGTGGTATATTGAAGTGTGTAAGGCACATTGCTGGGAACCAGAAGCCAGGCAGGCAGGCAGAGTCACAGACGAGGAAGTACACAGAAGCCAGTTCATATCCAGGGGAATGATATAATGGGTTGTGTCTTGTTTAAAAGCACACAATAGAAGTACAAAATTTGTAAATGTCACCATTTCATTCTAACTGTTTTCTTCTAACTACTTTGTAGCACTGCTCATAATTCACAGCATGTTTCACTAGTGGAGAGTACTGTGAACAAGTCAACAGGATTAATACACTATAGAACTGGTTCACAAGAAATATCAACAGCATCATAGTAGCTGAAAGGAGACTTCGCAGAAGATGAGGGTGGGCTATGAAATGCTGGAAGTCTGTCTGGATGGCTGAGGGAAGAAGGAGGAGCCAAAGTACTCTAAATGAGGTCATGGGGAGTGAAGAATTCTTGCAGTCCTGGGTTTGCATGAGTGGCTAAATTATTCCCCTCCTATCTGAAGTGAGTCTACTGATCATTTCAACATCACTCTTACTACTAAATAGGGTAAAGCACAAATCGGGCTCCCAAGTCATTAATGCAATGGATTCTCTATTTTTAACTTTCATAATGTGTGTACATTTCTGAAATGCAAATCTGATGAGCCTTTACATCTTATTCTTTGATATTCAGCACATTTAGGGCATGACTTAAATCACAGCCTCCCTTCCTGCATCTGCCGGTAACTATAGACACAATTACTTGTAGGTTCAAATGAGGATGTGTCTTGCAGATGACTAAGTACTTGATTGCTCCCCCAAATCAGACAGTTAGAACTCTGTAAAGCCTAACTCGCATTCGCAAAGAGTTGCAGGTACAGATATTTGCACGCATAACATTTGAAGTGAAAACATGAAGACAAGGATGCTTTAATAATTAGGCCAGTCTTCTGTAGTCAGTGAAATTATATAGAGATATTTTCCCTTTATGTATAGGAAATTATTTTAACTAGGTCATTGAGATACTGGATGTTATCCACATTATGTTCCCTTTGCCACTTTTCTCAGCTCTAAATTTACAAACCGAAGATGTTACTTTTTATAAAAATGAGTGACTCTGTATTTTCATTCTGTTTAATGTGCTATGGCTATTATCTTTACAGAAACTTATTAATGATTTTTAAAGCATAGGGATTCTCTTTCAACCTTTGTCATGCCTCATGTTACACACTCAAGTGACATAACTCCTTATACAAGTCAACTGTTAAGGGCAAAAAAGTTCATATTACAACCTATTTGTACCCACATAGTATACCAGAGCTGAGCCAATAATTAAAAAAAAATACATTCAACCAATTTCACATTTTTCTGTTCACAGCTCCATCAGCACTTTCAAATGTATTCATTATTACAATCATTCATGTATTCCTTCAGCAAATAATTTTTGGTCTGCAGGTGATTTAAATTATGAATATGGCAACGTGCAAGTTTTAAAATAGGATCTACAATTCACAATTTGCCCTTTGTTTGTTATATAAGTCATGGGGTCTTGTATCTGTTTCTTGACAGGATGACTTAGGTAAATAGCAAACACTTAGCAAATTTTAAACTGTATACTGGCTTGTATAGATGCAATTCACATTTGTGCTGTATGGATTACTGCTAATTATGGATTGCAAATTTTACTATTAAATTTACCACAGAAATTTGCTTTAGGTGAGCATTCAAGCATTTGAGGTTAAAAAAAAAGTTTTTGCAAGGATTTGTGGTAGTGAAGCTTTCGAATTCTTGTCGAAAGCAAACAACGTTCACACTGAAATTCACTTTGGAGTTTAAAAGAATGTTTGCAGCTAATTTTTTTTTTGCACTATTTGCTCCACTGACCTGTATAATGACTATACATCTCTTTGTTCTCTATTTGTGTTTAGTCCTGACCCATGATGGGGGTTCCTAGATGCTACGGTAAAATGAAATGAAAAATGGAAGGGAGAACCCAAACTTCAAAATAATGGGCCAATACAAAGCTTCAGGCTGATTTTTCTAATAGATTTCCAGTTCCCATTCATTTTCATTCTCATTGGAATGGAAACTGAGCATCCTACTCCTGAAGATGGAATTGAACTTCTCAACCTTAAATTACATGTGAATGAGACTTCCTAGCTGTGGTTATTGTAGAAGAGCCTTTCCTAAAAACATTCCCCTGTCTTAATGTTACTCCTCCTGGTTTGTTTTCGTTCTAGTTTGTTGGCTGAATTATGACTTTCCAATTTCTCTTTAAAACCACAGTAGCTCGCAAGAGAACCAGATCCTTGGAGTGAAGAGTGACCAGTGAAAGGGTAGTAATTATTTCTTTTCCAGAACATTTTTTAGGGAGAAAAATCCCACAGGGTCAGAAGTTTACCCCTGGGTACGGTATTTTGGCCAAACAGTGTCTGATCCAACCCATAGTGATTATCACATTATGTAGAGTCTGTATGCCAAACCCCAGAACAATGCCACAGCAATTCTATTCATACCCTCAATGAAGCAGGCAGATCTGAGTCTTAGCAGTACATTGGCATTCCAAAAGACCATATTCTTCCAATGACCTTAGAATAACATGAAGTGCATTGAGACATTAGCGGTTCTTTGACATAATCTTTGAGGAGATATTTACACAAGTGTGGCTCGAGTGTATCACTGAGGCTTATGCTCAGGTAGCAGTTCTTAGTTGATTACAAGAGCCACTTGTGATGTTCTGGCCATAGAGTGCAATACAAAAGCCCAAAGCTTGAATACAGAAATGTTTATTGTTTACTGATTAAAACAACATGATCAAGCAGTCATTTTGAATTTCCCTTCTTGAGTACACCACCATTTTCATGACTCAGGCTGCCTATAGTTTAAAGCTGAAGTGCGCATCCAGTTACATGTGCATTCCTTTTCAGTTATTCAGTATCAAATTAGGAATGGACTTGAGCAATATAACAGTAAACGTATTGCTTCCATTCCAGCAAACTGTCTTCATAAAACCCACTTAATTTATTGTCCCAGGTTAACATGCACCAATGCCCTCTAGAATTTCCTACAACGATTCCTGCTTCAAAGAATCTTATAATCTAAAGAAAAAGACAAGATACAACAAGCGGGTGTAACATAATTTGAAGGATATTTTTTTCCTCTCCAAGACCTTGCATCCAACTGCACAGGCAACAAAGGATCCTGGTCCTCTCTACAACTTTTTCTAAAATATCATTCCAAATTCATGTAACTAGCTATACAGAGTATACAAAGGAGTGGTTTGGTGCACTGGGTTTATTGGCACTAGTTTGGAATGTCCGGAATAAACCCCATGGTTTTGCCACTCCTGAGTAATGCAGCCATCCCAGTTCACACAGCTAGAACCTTTATTCCACACCACATCATCACATTCTCTCTCTCTCTCTCCCCTCCCCCCATATGTATACTATATGTACACTTATTTGTTTGGTTCATACCTACATTCTAGTACAGCCCCCTTTTTTGGCCCCCAAAGTAACATTCCAGATGACTCTGTGATCAGAGAACAGAAGGAAGTTCCTGAAGACAATTTTATCTACTCTTAACCCTGCGCTTCCCAACCTGCATGCTCACATGTTAGCTAAACAGAAAAATAATCATCAGGTTAGCTGGACAGGAGCGATTTCTGTCAAGTGAAATGCCCTCTTCTGAGCTATGTGTTCTTGACACAACATACTCTGTAAGACTATGGCTTCACTGCAAAAAAATACGGTTTTACAGCAATATAGCTTTCTTCTCATAAAATCCTAGTGGAGAGAAGGCACTGTATTCTTTACTTCAATGTAACTAATTGAGGTAAGCCCCAGGTGGGGACAGAGGGTTGACCACGACTAGCTACATCAAGGTAAAAACTACCTATGCCTTCTCCCCACTAGGATTTTATGTGAAGAATGCTATATTGCTGTAAAAACATATATTTTTACAGTGAAGACAAAGCTTAAGCTAAAATGATCAGAGCTGGATTAGAAGAGAGTGGTGGAAGCAGCTGCTCTTTTAACATAGTAAGATGGCGAATGACGAATGGGACTGTCTTTATAATCGGATTCCAGCCATGGAGATATTTTATTACTTTTTTAATGACTTTTTAATCAGCTTACCTGAAATAAATTGTAAGGAGGAACCCTTGATAGGAACTGCAGCAATAAAGCAGGAAGGAACGCCTGGCCGCATTTTAGATTTGCAAAGGAATTTAACTTGATTTATTGGGCCTGATTTTCCATTGCCTTTCACCTTGTGTAGTCATCTACAATGTGCAACGTAAATGCAAAAGGCTACTGTGCTGATTTGGCAGCATTTCACAACCATTTAGGAAGTGACAACACAAGGCTGTGGAGAAAAGGCCCTCAGAACAGAAAAAATGGTCGGGAACCACCCAATTCAAAAGTGGTAACCATCTCAGGCTAGTGAGGCACTGAAGGTCTGGGTTCTGGTAAATAATAATGGGCAGTCCTCTATACTATACTGTGTGTTTTCATTTGAAGACTAGGTGCCCAGAACATAGAATGTATGCTTATGCATGTATGTATGCATTTGAATACATAAATCAACTATTAAGCAGCTATTGGTGTGGCAGATTCCCACATTTGGGAGGTGGCCTGTTTGGAGAAGAGAGTTGCACATTCATCTCTACAGAAAGATTCTTCAAAAGCAGAATTTGTCAACCCAGAGTGAGTTACAGAAATGTCAATACTTGTTCCACTAATACACAGCCCAAAGGGTAAGCCTGACTTTCTGTCTGCCTGAAGGGAATGGTATAACTGAAAAAAGCTTTCTGCTGCTCAGAAAAAGTAATAGGTCTGCAGTGAATTTGTTTTTCCTAACTCCACCTTTAAGAACAGCATTTATAATAAAATATGTACAAAGAAATGACCTATACATATAATTAGAAGCTAATGACAATAGTCAGTTATTAAGAAATGAGCAAATAATTTTCCACACATTTGACTGTAGTTGACAATGCTTTACACTATAATTCTCGCAAAAGATTTATATGGTGCTGTAAATTTGTACAGCACTTTACAAACATAGATAAGCTGTGTTCCCTGTCAAATATGACAAGGCAGACAAAGGCTAGACAAAACACAGGACAACAGCGTGAGAAAGGGGGATTCTTGGCAAGCATAAGGGAGCAGAGTTCCTTGAAGTGTACATTCATTTTTATAACACTTCAGCAAATATAGAGGCTGATTCTCCAGTCACTTGCACTACTTGTACATCAGAGTCACTCCATTTCTTCAATGGAATGAGTTCTGATGTACACCAGAGTGAGAGGAGAATGAGGTCCAACATGTTCTTTAGAAATTACTGATGGTCGGAAATCAGAACACTGGACATTGAACTTTGGGGACACTCAGATCCAAACTTCATGACAATGACCAATCTCTATAATGGGCTCAACTAGAACTACAAATCCAAATACCCATAAACAAAGGAGAAGTTCAGATTCAGATCCAGTTGTGGACCCAGCTTCTTAACCTGGACACGTCTCCACTGGACATAAGGATCTCCTAGGCAGAGGGAATCCTGTGGTGGATCAGTCTGCTGGTTTCAGGACTACTCTACGTTGCTGCAGTGGCACAAAGAAGCTGGAGTATTCTGGAGAATAGGGACCATGATATTGCTATTGGACAATTCTGTTCCAAGCATGCATTTTATCACTTCCAATTACTGTAGCAGCTTCCCTTTGATGCATTCTCCTTTATCTCAGTCAAGTGATCAATGTAACAAACTTGTAAAACTCCATCCCAGGAGTTTGTTAACTGGCTCAACTTTTAAACCTCTCAAATGCTTTCTTGCTCCTGCAAAGCACTCAGAGTTGTTAGTCACACAGCCTGTACTTTTTGCCTGGGAAACTTTCTCTGTGTTACTTTAAACACAAAACTCCACTTGTGCAATAACAGTATCATGTAACGACAGGAAAGGAAGTGAAAACTGCTTCAAACCAAGCAAAAAAGGATAAAAGAAACATTAATGCAGGGGTTCCCCTTAACTTGTCGTTCTGTGTCCACATCATGACTTGCAAACCACACTTCAGTTTTAAAGACACCTTTGCATAACTCCCATTTGCTTCCAAATTAGCACCAGCAGTTTGTGGCGAGGCTCACCTCCCTTTTTCAGCACATTAATAATTCCTGAAAGCAGAAAGTTTAAAAAACAGACTTGCTCAGTGGGCACTCTGTTAAAAAAATGTTCCCCCAGTTTGACAGACTCCTCCCCTGCTTACTTCCTTTATCAACCTTTGTGTCAGCAGGATCCCTGGTGACCAGATTTCACAGGAGGAAAATATTTGAAATTTCTCCTGGAAATTTTTTTTTAGTTTTCTGGCCAGCTTTAATAAATATTAAATACAATGTAATAATGTGGATCTCTTGGCCTTAATGTTTTACAGATACCACCGTTCTGCTTGTAAGATGTAAACACCTGTGGCTTTTTTAGGGTGCAAAGTTGAAAGCTTTCCAAGTTTCAGGGGCACAGTCTCACATCTCACCTTTGTTCTCATTTCACATGTTTCTCTCA
The DNA here is from genome assembly GCF_965140235.1 of Caretta caretta. Lineage (NCBI taxonomy): Eukaryota > Metazoa > Chordata > Testudines > Cheloniidae > Caretta > Caretta caretta. Next base: position 43,942,807 of record NC_134210.1, on the reverse strand, counting down.
TGTGTGTTTGGCTTTTAGTTTGTCGAGTATGATGACTTATTTTGTCCTCCTTTGGGTTTTTCCATTGAAGTGAGCAGCAATGCCTCACACTTAGCCAAGGAGACAATTTGACAATAATAATCTATTTGATCTTTCATCTGTGCACCACATTGAACTTCTCTTTTAAAAACCTTGGCTGAGGAGCCCATTCCCCAACCCTTTTCACTCCCCCAACAAAATTGGTTCTGTACTTACTTGACCCACAAAATCTTTATTTGATATTTTATTTGCAAGTTGTAGTCCAGAAGGACAATGTATTATGATGTGGCTTTGCTTGAGAAAAGTAAGCATGATATAGCAATACAGATTTTTGCTGCCCCCTTCCTTCTAATCCTCCAGATGGTCTTCATTATCGAATCCAAAAGGATTTAATGTCATTGGTAAATAAGAAAAATAACCAGAGGATGGTGGGGAATGGAATTCTTGGGAGATTTCCTTCCACAATGATTCCTGAGGGTAGGTCTACACTGCAATTAAAAACCTGTGGCTAGCCCATGCCAGCTGTCTCAGGCTTGCGGCGCTCAGACTAAGGGGCTGTTTCATGGCAGTGTAGACATTTGGGCTTGGGCTGGCGACTGGGCTCTAGGACCTGCAAGATGGGAGCGTCCCAGAGCTCAGGCTCCAGCCCGAGCCCAGACAACTGCCCCGCAATTAAACAGCCCCTTAACCCAAGTCCCAGTCAGCTGGCATGAGCCAGCCCCAGGTGTCTAATTTCATTGTAGACATACCCTTAGAGTACCACGTAATTATTTTCCAGAAATTGCTACTGATTCATTTTTTTGTTTGATCATTCCATATGTCTGAAAGCGATGACGCTTGAACAAAATAGGCTAAATTTTGCCCACTGGCCATAAATGGATGCAACTTCAGTGAAATTATACCCTCGTCCAGCAGGGCTCACTTAGGTTTGGTGAGTTGGGATTCTAGCTCTTTATGAATGGGTGAAATCTAAAACCACTTTCAACACCTTTTGCCGTGTCACATTTAATAAATAATAATTGAGTGCAATGCAAATATTTATTGGGCACCTGTACCCATGTAGTTGCTCTTTAATCATAGTGCATAGACAATGTATACATACTAACATATTATGATAGGGAAAGGGATTGGGTCAAGTCTGGATTTGCTGAGTGATTTGGCATTTGCTCTGGGAGCAGGGGGATTGGGAAGTGCCAAGTGGTACTTAGATGCACTGAGGGAGTGGTATATTAGTTGTGAGGTGGCACTCAGGGCAGGCGGATGATAGGAATGGGGCTGAAACTGGATTGGGCACAGGAGGTGTGGGGGCTCATGACTTGCAGACAAGGGGGGGGAAGTCTTGGGGTAGAGCATAAGGATAGAGATCAGGCAAGTGTGCAAGGCATTTGGGAATTTCTAAACTGTGATTGCTTAGCAGAGTGTTGGTCCCTGTCTGTGTGTATCTCTACAATTAATGCATGGCAACAAGACAGTATCTGGGTTTCTAGTAATAAGTGAAGTTATTGCCATTTACAGAGGGATGGGCTGAACAACCCCTTTGAAGTTGCGCTGCTGTACCTGCTTTATTATTTCATAATAACAGTTCGTAACAGTCACATTTCTGAAGACAAACATCTGCTATCCTCAAATAAGGCAATTATATAGCATTTTGGGAAGCACATCCTGGTTGCATTTACGCCAGCATAAATGCAGGTACTGGACTGGGTTTCACTGGTGTTATTCACCATACACACTAGTGTAACTGTCAGCAGAATTTAGCTCTTGATGTTAAAAGCACTTGAGATTGAGCAGGTCTTGGGATCTGAAGAACATACTCAGCTTTTGGGCCAGGTCCCAGACTGCACTAGGGCAGCTTAGTGCCACTCGACTGACACAAAACTTCCCTCAATCTGCTTAATTGGCTACAGGAGGATCCCTGCCCCTGTGCAGGAATAGAATCATAGAATATCAGGGTTGGAAGGGACCTCAGGAGGTCATCTAGTCCAACCCCCTGCTCAAAAGCAGGACCAATCCCCAATTAAATCATCCCAGCCAGGGCTTTGTCAAGCCTGACCTTAAAAACTTCTAAGGAAGGAGATTCCACCACCTCCCTAGGCAACGCATTCCAGTGTCTCACCACCCTCCTAGTGAAAAAGTTTTTCCTAATATCCAACCTAAACCTCCCCCACTGCAACTTGAGACCATTACTCCTTGTCCTGTCCTCTTCTACCACTGAGAATAGTCTAGAACCATCCTCTCTGGAACCACCTCTCAGGTAGTTGAAAGCAGCTATCAAATCCCCCCTCATTCCTCTCTTCTGCAAACTAAACAATCCCAGTTCCCTCAGCCTCTCCTCATAAGTCATGTGTTCCAGACCCCTAATCATTTTTGTTGCCCTTCGCTGGACTCTTTCCAATTTATCCACATCCTTCTTGTAGTGTGGGGCCCAAAACTGGACACAGTACTCCAGATGAGGCCTCACCAATGTCGAATAGAGGGGGACGATCACGTCCCTCAATCTGCTCGCTATGCCCCGACTTATACATCCCAATATGCCATTGGCCTTCTTGGCAACAAGGGCACACTGCTGACTCATATCCAGCTTCTCGTCCACTGTCACCCCTAGGTCCTTTTCCGCAGAACTGCTGCCTAGCCATTCGGTCCCTAGTCTGTAGCTGTGCATTGGGTTCTTCCGTCCTAAGTGCAGGACCCTGCACTTATCCTTATTGAACCTCATCAGATTTCTTTTGGCCCAATCCTCCAATTTGTCTAGGTCCCTCTGTATCCTATCCCTGCCCTCCAGCGTATCTACCACTCCTCCCAGTTTAGTATCATCCGCAAATTTGCTGAGAGTGCAATCCACACCACCTCCAGATCATTTATGAAGATATTGAACAAAACCGGCCCCAGGACTGACCCCTGGGGCACTCCACTTGACACCGGCTGCCAACTAGACATGGAGCCATTGATCACTACCCGTTGAGCCCGACAATCTAGCCAACTTTCTACCCCCCTTATAGTGCATTCATCCAGCCTGTACTTCTTTAACTTGCTGACAAGAATACTGTGGGAGACAGTGTCAAAAGCTTTGCTAAAGTCAAGAAACAATACATCCACTGCTTTCCCTTCATCCACAGAACCAGTAATCTCATCATAGAAGGCGATTAGATTAGTCAGGCATGACCTTCCCTTGGTGAATCCATGCTGACTGTTCCTGATCACTTTCCTCTCATGTAAGTGCTTCAGGATTGATTCTTTGAGGACCTGCTCCATAATTTTTCCAGGGACTGAAGTGAGGCTGACTGGCCTGTAGTTCCCAGGATCCTCCTTCTTCCCTTTTTTAAAGATGGGCACTACATTAGCCTTTTTCCAGTCATCCGGGACTTCCCCCGTTCGCCACGAGTTTTCAAAGATAATGGCCAATGGCTCTGCAATCACAGCCGCCAGTTCCTTTAGCACTCTCGGATGCAACTCGTCCGGCCGCATGGACTTGTGCACGTCCAGCTTTTCTAAATAGTCCCTAACCACCTCTTTCTCCACAGAGGGCAGGCCATCTATTCCCCATGTTGTGATGCCCAGCGCAGCAGTCTGGGAGCTGACCTTATTCGTGAAGACAGAGGCAAAAAAAGCATTGAGTACATTAGCTTTTTCCACATCCTCTGTCACTAGGTTGCCTCCCTCATTCATTAAGGGGCCCACACTTTCCTTGGCTTTCTTCTTGTTGCCAACATACCTGAAGAAACCTTTCTTGTTACTCTTAACATCTCTCGCTAGCTGCAGCTCCAGGTGCAATTTGGCCCTCCTGATTTCATTCCTACATGCCCGAGCAATATTTTTATACTCTTCCCTGGTCATATGTCCAACCTTCCACTTCTTGTAAGCTTCTTTTTTATGTTTAAGATCCGCTAGGATTTCACCGTTAAGCCAAGCTGGTCGCCTGCCATATTTACTATTCTTTCGACACATCGGGATGGTTTGTCCCTGTAACCTCAACAGGGATTCCTTGAAATACAGCCAGCTCTCCTGGACTCCTTTCCCTTCATGTTAGTCCCCCAGGGGATCCTACCCATCCGTTCCCTGAGGGAGTCGAAGTCTGCTTTTCTGAAGTCCAGGGCCCGTATCCTGCTGCTTACCTTTCTTCCCTGGAGGAAAGGAGGATCGATAAGTGGTACAGAGTAGCTGTAGTGGCTCCTTTGCCATCTCCCCATCTTGCCTGTGGCCCATGCAGGGAGTGTGACCAAAGAAACAGGGGAATGGCCAGGGCATCCCTGTGCTTCTGCAATTTCTGTCTACTGTAATGAGAGGCCATAGGGCAACCACCTATAATAATTTGCATCAGGGAAGCAGCCCAGTGGAGAATGACCCCAGAAACTAGGGAGCAAAGGAGGCTTAAAGTTACCTTTACTTCTGCTTCCCAGCTGCCGCTGAGGTACTAGCCCGTTCTATGGACCGTATTTGTACATGGATTTAATTATTGTGTAGGAGTCACATGCTTAGCATCAAATGTATATGGAAACATGTTACTACTTCTAACTGCTCCCCCTGTGCACTACGAAGCAGAGAACAGTAGTGCTCCTCCTCAAGCCCAAATGAATAAAGTGAAGTTTGTGTTTCTCAGAAAAGCTGGTTTGGAGATACTAGGAACCAAAAGCATGTAGGTAAAATCTTCAAAAATGACACCCATCTCAGCTTTTCCATGACAGATTTCGCCTAAGCCTCTGCTCAGATTCTCTCCGGGCTTTTATGAAAAATAAACTAACTTTAAGGAAGAACTTGGAATGTCAAGCAGATTGGTTCTATTTAGTTCTATTTAGAGGCAATTAGTTAGGATATCAATAGGCATTTAATGGGAAGCTTAAACCTTAACATCAGAGAGACGAGAGTTTCTCCATGACAATATTAAAGCTGACAGAGTTCCTTTCAGGATTCCCAAAATTGGTCTGTGCTCAAAAACTGTCTTGAAGTCTGATGAAAGGGGACTGATGTGCCCTTCAGGAAATATGTCTTATAAAACACCAGAGAACCTTCAAAGGGAAAACGTTCAGCATTAATCATCTAGGATAGTGTATGCGACTGATCTTGTTATGACTTCAAACTGTTAACGGTAATAAACTTTATTTCTACATAGGGCTACACGACAGATGTACTTATTACTCATTTCCGATATGCCAGGCTGTGCTAAGCACTGTGGCAACAGTGTCATTAAACGGTCATCATTGTTCAAGCCAAAAGCCAAGAAGCTGTAAATTCAAAAGCAAGTGCCATTTTATTGAAAAATATGGAAAAATTTTGCTTCCTTTCTGTCAGTTATTGCTTGTTCATGAGTTCATTTACAATTATTTATGCCTTCTCTTTTAAAACTACCCATATCCATCATAATGCCATGAGAGATGTTATGTTTAAATAACCCTAAATCACCAGCAATCCTCTTTGCACACTGTCAGACCTCTAATTACTCTACTGGGCATTGCTGAGTTAGTGATTTCTATCAAGCCATAGCTGTGTCATATCATTCACTCTGGAGGCACCCTTTTGATAGGAATCATTGCCTTGTACAGCGGTTCTCAAACTGTGGTCCATGAACCACCATTACCCCATGGAGTGCTGGCTGGTCACATCTTACTGGCTCAGCTCCTGGTGTCCAGCTGCCAGATCACATTACAAGGTAGCTCCAGTACATGAAATGCTTTCCTTACATTATTTCACCACATCAGCAACTGATGTAGCTGCCAGAGAGCTGTTAGCAGAGCTCAGAGGAGAGACAAGGAGACTCATGGCACAATCCCTCTGCGAGCATGAAAAAGTTTGGGACCCTTCAAACTAGTGATTAAAGAGAGTCATGAGATTTGAGGTGAGATCCTGGCCACAGTGAAATCAATGGGAGTTTCACTACTGCCTTCAGTGGAGCCAGATGTTCATCCCTAGGTTCTATTTCTGAAATGTGCTGTAGATCTACTGTATAACTTTGGTCAAGTCACTCACCCTCTCTGTGTCTCAATTTCTTTACCAATCTCACTATAAAAATGTGTTACAGTAAGGGCGCAAAGCAATCTATCTTACAATGGATTACTATTGCTGTATCTGCTGTATTTTGGCTGATTAATTTCGAATGCTTCATTAAATATACAGAGGATATACTCACATACATTTAAAGGCAGGGAGGTTGTGAGGCTTGACTTTATAAAGCACTTTGAGACCCCCCCAACGAGTGCAAAATATTTCCCAGTCACATGATGCAATGACTCTTACCAATAGTTAGGAAAAAAAATCAAACTGTGAATTTATGAAACAGCTCGTACAGATAGAAGTGCCCGGTGTTCAGCTGCTGTAAACTGGCATCACCACTAGCTGCGTGTCTGGTCAAAATAGTTAAAGTAGTTGGTATATCTTTTTGAGAGTAAGTTTTAATGATCAATGGATAATTATTTTCTATATTTACCACTTCAAATATCTTCCTGATAATAAATGACCATGGATCATTAGAAGACATACAGCAGCTTCCTCACCCCCACCACATCTGCTTTCATTATCTTCTTATTTTTTTATTTCCATTCTTCTGCACTCTGTGACCTGTTGTCTTGGCGATTCATCTTCCAAAGTCCAATTGCTATAGCATATCTGATAGTCACAGCTGGGCAGTTTTTTTTATTATTATTTGTATTGATTTTTAATGTAAATACTAAGCATCTGAATATTCTACAAGAGTAGGTTTTCAGCAAATGAAGAGGAGATGGTAAAAATGAATCAACAGACATTCAAGCAACACAGAAGGTAAAATAATGTTACTATTATTTCTGAGACTTGTACTGTAAATTATACTGCTATCATTGAAAACTGTGGAAGTTTAGCCACTGACTTCAAATATATTCAGAATTGGGCCTTAGTTTTCATAGAGTTATCTTTATGTTATAGGCCCAATCATCAGCTGGTGCAAATCAACATAGCTCCATTTGATCTGGCCCTGTATTTCTACTTTGCAAAGGTTTCAGAGTAACAGCCGTGTTAGTCTGTATTCGCAAAAAGAAAAGGAGTACTTGTGGCACCTTAGAGACTAACCAATTTATTTGAGCATGAGCTTTCGTGAGCTACAGCTCACTTCATCGGATGCATGCCGTGGAAACTGCAGCAGACTTTATTTATACACAGAGAATATGAAAAAATACCTTTGCAAAGGGTTTTCTTTCCTGTTCTGTTGGATGATCTGTAACTTTAGCTACAATTTCCACAGAGTTGCATGCTAATTCCCTTCCTTTTCTTACCATGTACAAAATCCACAAGGATAAAAGCCTTCACCTTGTCTTGCTATATTTATTTTTTGGTTTGATTGCCACTTCAGTCTAAAACACTTTGCTTCAACCTTAGATATGTGCAGAAGCCACCTTGATCCACCTTACTAATGGTTACCAATTAAGTGAGCTGCATTTTCAAAACACTTGTTATGCTGTGAATCTTTATGAGAGTAACATGGCTTTGGTTGGATAATTAAATCATCAAAGACCTGAAGCTTTTCATACAATCTTTATTTTTCTTGGGCTGTAAAAAAAGCCCTAAACAAGTTATGATCACTATAAATTGGAAAAATTGGAACACTGTGTACTCTGCAACTTGTTTTTATGTCTCAAAGATGAAGCCAAGGCCCCAATTATAACCTGAAAGGAACACATAATTTGCACATATGGGAAGGAACTCCTGCCCCAAGACTTTGCACACTACCATAAATAAATGTAGCATCACTTGACATAAAAAATGAAGCCTTTACTTCTGAGGCTACCACTAAAAAACCAAAATGGCAAAAAGTCAGTTAATGCCCCTGAAGACAGGGTCTGTCAATTGCTCTAACTCCCTCTTTTCAAGCTAAGTCTAAATTTTCTTAGACAGCAACACATTTATATGTAGATAGATAATATTAGCCATCCTGGTTGGTTTTTATATCCTGTTTCATTACTGGGAAATGTGATGAACAGTGAATAAAAAATATTTTCTTTGTTACTAGCTGATGCTGAGGATTTCACTGGCATCAGAGTAATTAGAAATGGAAATGAATTACTGGCCATTGAGTTCATCTTCTGCCTGTGAAGGATTATAGCCTCTGTGTGACGTAGTTCTTTACCATTAGAAAATTGGAACAGTCTATAATTCTGCACAGATGGTGGGTGACGAATCCCATAAAAAATGTTATATGTGGAAACTTTACATAGGTTGTCCTTGTGTCAGCTTGTAAACAAGGTAATAACAGTAAGGAAGGGGACTCAAACCCACAGCCTTCTTTTTATAATAATTAAGAAAGTATTTCTGCTTAATGAACAAACATCCTGCCTCATTAACTGTTGTCTAGTATGGCATCTGAGACACATCTCCTACCACCAGAAACAGGACATTGCAACCGTCATAGTGCTGGAAATCAGGCACTAGCAGCAACAGAAGTCAGAATCTTGGTAGTAAACCAGTTTAATCCTGCAGGAGTATAATTACAAGGGAAGAAGCTCTTAACTTTTTTTTATAGCGATCAGGGTTTACTCAGTCAAAAGAAACCGTGACCTATTTTTTCTCTTCCTGTTCTTCCAGCCACTCAGCTGCTTAGCACCCTTATTCTGTTTCTACTGTTTAATTTCAGAAAATTGTCCTGCATGTTTCTGATTAATTAAAAATAAAATAGGAATGAATATGTATGTGACCTGCCTGTATAACTGGATGGTATCAGCTAGGATAATACCTAGATTCCAGTGGAACTCGTTAGGTTTTTGCTCCCTGATTTTCCTTTCAAGTGCAGTGGTATAAATCAGAATTCCATCAAAACCAATGGCCTTACACCAGAGTAAGAGAGATGAGAGTCAGGCTGTATAACCACAGAAGTCAGAGGTGAAAAAAACTTCGGGTGAAGTTCTGGCCCCACTAACTTACAGAGGGCCACAAGTTCTCCCATTAGATAACGTAGTAAATGCAGCATTATTCCTTATGGCAGTGGTTCCCAAACTTGTTCCACCACTTGTGCAGAGAAAGCCCCTGGCGGGCGGGCCGGTTTGTTTACCTGCCGCATCCGCAGGTCCAGCCGGCTCCCCGTGGCTGCGGTTCCCTGCTCCAGGCCTGCGCCATCCCTCGGCCCGTGTCGCTTCCAGCAGCTCCTATTGGCCTGGAGCAGCAAACCGCGGCCACTGGGAGCCACGATCGGCCGAACCTGAGGACGCGGCAGGTAAACAAACCGGCCCGGCCCGCCAGGGGCTTTCCCTGCACAAGCAGCGGAACAAGTTTGGGAACCACTGCCTTATGGCATTAGTTTATAGAGCTTTATCCAGTCTAATTTTAAATATCGCAAGCAATAGACTTCCTTATTCCGTAGCCAAGGAATCAAATTATGCCCTCACTTGCAGCTCATGTAACTCTATTACCGACAATGGAGTTGCACAGGGTTTAAGCTCTAAATGAAGTCAATAGCCAAACTCCCATTGCCTTCAACAAGTGCAATATTACATCTTAACAGACTTCACTGTTACTGTTTCCTCAGAATTCCACAGAACGCAAGGGTTCTGAAGTGGTCCATGAAGGGCAGGTTGGGATTCAAGGTCTTAATATTACTTCACTGCTCTCAGTTGTACACATTTTTGTAAGGCAAATGCTTCCTCTCTCTCTTGAGTATACAGCTTTAAGGTACAATATTGGAGACAGCTATCACACACCCCTCTTTAGTCATCTTTTAGCATTCCTTTCAAGTTTCCTCAGAAATCAGCCCTACCAGCATTTTAATAGTTTTGTGACTCTTCTAATAGTGTGACAGAGATAAATAAACAAAATAGACATTTAGACTAAGGATGAGCTAACTTCAAAAAGTCCACAAGTTTGGAAAGACATCCAAAAGTCTAGATCCAAATCACTCTTTCGTCGAAAATTCAGCCTGGAAATATCATGACGCTAAATATTTAAAATATTTTTTGGTAGTTTCTGGTTGATCACTATTGGAAATATGCCAAAAACAGCCCTTGACATTTCCATTTATAGTCCCACATAAACCGGGGAAGTGGAAAGGCACACAAAACAGGGAAAGACAAATGTTACCATTTGGTGTGGGTTTTTATGGAGGTTTGGACATAGAGTCAGGTCAATTTATACCCAAACTCATTTGCCTTTCCCTAATTTAGAAAGAGGACTCTTGCCTAACCAAAATCTCAGCCTTTCTCTCTTACATCCCCTCATGGATGGCTAGCCATAACTATAAACTTAAGCTCAAGATTACTAAAACAGGGCTCTTAATCTTTCATGCCAAACTCTTCCCTCAACCTCCTTTCTTGATCATCGTGGATAAAACCATCATCCCGCCTGTCACAAGGGCATCAGACCAATCTCTAGGGCCTTGACTCCAAGTTATGTCTAAAGCTTGCAAATCCCTTTGTCATAATATCTCTAAGCCACTGCCTTTCTTGTCTATTCACAAAGCCAAAACTCTTGGCTGATGTGCTGACACCACTGCCGATCATACTGACCAATATTATCTTCTTGTTTCCTTGTACTACTCCACCTGTCTGTCCATATCCATCTATTGTCGCTTGACTTATATTTAGTTTGTAAATTCTCTGGGGTACGAGCCATACTTCCGTACTGTGTTTGTACAGTGTCTAGCACAATGGAGTCCTGGTACATGAGTGGGGCTCGTAGGTGCTTTGGTAAAGGAAATGATAATAATAAGAAGAGGAGGGGAGAATAGGATAAAAAGAATGTAGGACATTCCCGATACATCTTTGGACTGAAATGACACATGAGAAACTTCAACCTGGCAGGAAATTTTTTGAAGAAGTGAAAAGCAGGGTTTAGAGTGGAATGACACTTTCAGCCTCTGTCTAAGGTCATCATGTCAGAGATATGCTTTGCAAAATTAAAAACTATTCAGAATTAATTTTGCACTTTATTACAAGCTTAGCAACAAGTCCATTTTCATGGAAAGTTTCGCTGAGATACCTGATAATTTAAGCAAAAATTACCCATGTAGAGCTCCCTTCTTTTCATCTAGAGTAAAGGGAGGCTTATAGTAAAATGCTAAAGACCAGGTGAGGCTATTTCTACACTACAAGCACTACTGTAGCCACACTGCTGTACTGCAGTAGTGTAGACATTTACTACAGTGACAGGAGGATTTCTTCCATGGCTGTAGGAAATCCACCTCCTCAAAAGGTGGTAGCTAGAGTGATGAAAGAATCTACGGTGGGGATTAGGTCAACCTAACTACACTGCACGGGGTATGACATTTTACACAGCCCTGAGCAACGTAGCTAGTTTTACCTAAGTTTTAAGTGTAGACCAGGCATTAGGATGAACCTGGTCCTCGGGCTGTTTCTGGATGGACAGTCATACTGCGAGACTGACAAAGCGGGTGAGGTAATATCTTTTATTGACCCAACTTCTGTTGGTGAGAGAGACAAGCTTTCACGCTACACAGAGCTCTTCTTCAGGTCTGGGAAAGGTACTGAGTGTCACAGCTGCTAAATACAAGGGGAAACAGATTGTTTAGCATAAGTAGTTAATACATATCCTAAGGAACCATTCAAGGTGAAGTGGCCAGTCAACACACAAACAAAAGAACAAAAAAGGGGGGGCCTAGTGAGTTAGAGATTGTTGTATTAAACCATAAATCCAGTTTCTTTATTAAGACCATGATTTTTAGTGTCTACCATAGTTATGAATCTAAGCTCCCAGGCTCATCTTTTGAAGGTGCTGTGCAGGTTTCCTATGAGGCCAAGGACTGAGAGGTTTGATTGAGTGATTGTTTTGTGGAAAGTGTTTGCTCATGGGTGATATGGTGTTCTTGTCTTTTATCATTTTCCTCTGTGCGAGAGCATAGTGATTGTCTGGTTTCACCCACATAATCATTATTAGGGCATTTAGTGCACTAGATGAAGCATGCCACATGTCGTGATATCCATGTGTCGGATCTGTGGATGCTGAATGGTGTGTTGTAGGGGGTATTGATCATTGTAGCAGTGGAGATACAGCTGCAGGATTTGCATCTGTTGTTCTGGCAGGGTTTATGCCGCTTTGAGTTGGTGGGTCCTGGTCAGTGGGGAGCTTGCTTCTGACGATGGGCTGGGAGAAGGTGGAAGGTGATTTGAAGGCCAGAAGAGGGGGTTCAGGAATGATTTCTTTCAGGATGTGTTGCCCATCAAGTATGGGTGTAATTGTTTGATGATATCCCAAATGGTTTGCAGTGTGAGTGGTAACTGACAAGTGGCGGGGTGGGGGTGCGATCGGGGAAGGGGGGTTATTTCTGTATTTAAGCTGGTGGACTGAAATCTTTAAATTGAGTCTGGCTGTCTTTCTAAAAGACCTTCTACAGCTCAAACAGAAGTTAGGGGCTTGTCTGAGATTGCACACAAACTGTGTATTGCAAGTATACAGTATTAACCTTTTGAAATTTGAGCTTTTTTGATTGGACACATAGGTCACGTTATGATTCTACTCTTTGTTTGGATGCGCATAACTCTTATAATCAAGTTTCTGGTGCCAAAATGAATTCTTATAGATTCAGATACTACTGTTGTACAGTTTTCCCTAAATGACCTCAGAATTTGCCCCTAAATTCCTTCTTCAGACTGCTACCTGGGATTTATTTTCTTTATTCTTGAGGCAGACGTTTGCTCTCAGATTCTTGAACCCCATACTCAGGCAAACATCCTACCAGGAGATCTTACTGAGTAAAGAATGCAGACTTTGATCCTCTGAGACCAACATGGGAGTGTAGAAACAATTATACATTTCTCCCCTCTGCATTAATAAATTCTAAACTGCAGGCTTAAAAAAAAAACACAAGCATCTGCTAAAGCTATTTATTTGTGTGTGTGAGCGTGTGTAATTTTTCATGTGGCTCCAATGCAGACAGCAATAATCCATCCTGAATCATTAGCATCTAACTGAAGAATAGATGATACTTGGGACACTCTTGGCTGAGGCTATTTCCCTCAACAGCCACAACTGATGCTCATATAGTTGAATATCCCTAGGCTGCCTTCACTCATGCAGAGACAAGGTGGGTGTAGTAATATTTTTTTATTAGGCCTAGGGGTCCCGGAAGAGCGGGACCTGGGGGCCATGGCCCCATCAAATTTTTGTCAGCCATCAGGACAAGCAATGGGGGACAGGGTTAAGAGGAGCGAGCTGAGGGATGGAGTCTTTGGGGAAAGAGGCAGTGTGAGGGTGGGGCCTCGGAGGGAAGGGGCAGCATGAGGCAGGGGGTGCAGGGATGGGGCGTCTGAGAAAGGGGCAGCTTGGGGGCAGGACTACAAGGGAAGGAGTGGTGTAGGGGGCAGGCCCACGATTCAGGTACCAGTCCCCGCCCCCCCTTTTAGGGAGCTTCCATCGCTCCTGATTGGGCCAACATCTGTTAGTGGGAGAGACCAGCTTTTGAGCTTATACAGAGTTCTTCCTCAGCTCTGTGTAAGCTCAAAAGCTTCCCTCTTTCACCAACAGAAGTTGATCCAATAAAAGATATTATCTCACCCATCATGTCTCTCTAATATCATGGGACCAACAAGGCTACAACAACATGGCATTCACTCATGCAGCTCATCTGTTATGACCTCCTGCTTAAAAGCTATTTGGCCTGCTTAGTGGGACAGCCTACAAATTCCACCCTTCTTACAGAAATGCCTTTCTCCTTTAGTACACTTCTTTACATTTGCAGACACATGAGCAATTCAAGAACACTTAGACAAGACAGTGTTTTGTATTGACCAATGGGTAGCTTCCGGCTGCATGAGGGGATGGTGTCTGGGAAATCCATGAAACACTTGAATTTAATGTATTTACCATGAGGGTAGAGGCTACAGGTGCCCTGTAATTACAATAGTGCTGTTAATGGTATCTCATCACTCACACAAACTGCATCCCAATATACTTTACAGAGGCCAAAAATATAGCTACAGACTAGATAAAGAATCAACATTAACAAATAAGAGGAAGAGAAAAAGGAGATATACAGGTGAGGAATAAGAGAACCCCTTTGAGAGAGAGGAAGGATGGCCTTGTGGTTCAGACACTGAACTGACATCTGGATTCAATTCATCCCTCTGTCACATCCTGTGCAACCTTGGGTTAGTCACATATTTTCTCTGGGCCCTAGTTCTCCAGCTGTAAAATTAGGATAACATTTCAATTCTCCCACTCTTTGTCTGTCTCATCCATTTAGAGTGTAAACTCTTCAGAGGAGGGACAGTCTCTTACTATATGCTTGTACTGTGCCTAGCACAGTGGGGCCCTGATTATAGTCAAGGCCTCCAGGCACTACTGTAATAAAAATAAAATTAACAACAACAACTCCGATTTGAAATGAGATGAAAAGGCAATGATGCGGAGAGACACACAGGAAGGCAGTTACAGATGGCAGGAGCTACAGAGAATACAGTTCTCACACTAACAGTGGCCAGAAGAGACAAAGAGGAAGTCAATGCTAGTGGGAGGCAGTAAAGAAAGATAGAAAATCAAATATCAAATTATATTACAGTGGTATTATATATATTTCTAGAGAGAGATTGGTGTCAGTGTTTAGAGCTGGTCAATGTTTTCTGAATTTTAATTTTTGGCTAATTTTTTAAAAATTGTGACACAAACACACAAAAATTGAAAGAATGGTCACAATATTGTTTTCAGTTCTTTAATGAGCTCCAGCTGGATTTACAGGAGTACTTGTGGCACCTTAGAGACTAACAAATTTATTTGAGCATAAGCTTTCGTGAGCTTCAGCTCACTTCATTGGATGCATTGTAGCTCATGAAAGCTTATGCTCAAATAAATTTGTTAGTCTCTAAGGTGCCACAAGTACTCCTTTTCTTTTTGCGAATACAGACTAACATGGCTGCTACTCTGAAAACTGGATTTAACTTACACATCAGGGATTCCTGAGGGTGGGTGATAGCAAGAAAAGCAAGGAACAGGAGAGTTAAGAAGGTGTCAGATAGAAGGTGTGGAGGGCTGTTTTACCCTACCCGTTTGTACCTCCTGCTGTCAGTTGTTTCTCCAGATGCAATCTAGACACCATAATAATCTCTCCTGTGCTCATGTGTTTGGAAAATTGAAGTTTCTATTTATGATGTAAACAATAAGCTAATATTTATATATTCCATGCCATTTAAAGGTGAAATGCCTGTCTGTAGTTCTAAGGGGGTTGCATATTGGACAGATGTTTTCAGCTTTGGTCTCTATTTTTTTATAGATATAGGGGAGATATGAAAACTAATGAACCACTTCCACTGGAATTCTCTAAATTCTCAGCACTGTGATGAGGTTGTGCCATTGCTCTGATACCCCCATTTTTTTCCTACCGGTCTTTGAGTTGAGGAGGAGATATTTTTGGTGTTTATTTTGGTTTAGGGCTAGACAGAGAGGAAATTATGTTTCATTGAAAATCCCTTTTGTAATAGTGCTATTTCAGGACTGATTTCCTTTTTGGTAGGGAGATGATCTATTTAGTAGGGAAACTTTTATGTTGAGGGTAACTGAAAAGGTGTGTGGAATGGAGTTTGCATTCATTAACTAGGGCTATTAGTGAACAAAATGGAGTTTCGCAATAAGACAAACAGGATTACTAGACTGTCCTGGGGAAATTTCCTTTGCTGTGACCTCTGTAATAATTTTATATCAATATAATCCTGCAGAAAGTGATAAATCCTTTCAGAGTCCCAAAATACTGAATAAATAGTGAATAAAATTATTCATTTTCCTCCCAGCTCCAATTAACACAAACTATCACATCCAACTGGCTACTCTCTAGGACTTGAGTTTGTCATTGAATTCACATCAATGGATGCTTGCATGCACAAAAAGCCCTTCACATGCATGTGAGGCCTGCCTGTATGAATCAGACTGCAGGCAGAAGGTAAGCACAAGCTAAGCATTTATTCCAGTAGGGTAGCAATCATCCAAGCACACATGAAATTTGATGAATCAGTTACAGTTCCTAAGCAAAAAAGTGGCATCCAATGCATCCCCTTTGTATATTTAGTTCTGTGTTCTACATACACTGAAACATTATAAAAAGGATTTAACAGATGTAGCACTGAAGAAATGAATAAGTTCCAGAGGTTCAGGTAATATAAATCCATAATGTGATAATCAAGATGGCATTCAAAAACATACTCAGTTCATGCCAGTAGATTCATGAGTCTCACTTACATGCTAAATAACTATTTTTAATCTTAGTTACAGATTAATCAATCACTGGTGAGTCGATATTTTGGCCAGCTAAAACATGTACAATTGTGACAGCATACATGATCTCTTGGCCCTGGAAAAAGGGGACTTTGCAACCCTTCCTTCTTCATGAGACAAACCTATGACTGTGGCAGACATAGGCAAAAGGTGAGCACAGAAAAAGGATCAGGAGGCTGTTAACCGTAAGTGACACGTTCACAGAAGTCTAGCAACATATTTTAGTTGTGCGCATCCATCAGGATCTAGACCATAGAAATAAAAGTTAGCAGAATCCAGGCAGCCTTCATGCTGATCAATATTGTTTCATTTCTTCCTTGTGCTCCCGTCTGTCTGTCTGTCTACATCCGCCTGTTGTCTCATGTTATATTCAAATGGTAAGTTCTTTGGGGCATTGTAATAGAGGTCCCTGCAGGGCCCTCCTGGCTTCTGCCCCCGCTGGGTTGAGAAAGTCACACAGAGACCTTGGTGCAGTGCTCACCTGATGCTTTTATTTACAGGTTGTGTTCCCACCACCTTTCCACCATACACATAGTCCCTTTCTTACAGTCCACCAGCAGGAGAGAGGAGGCAAGTGCATGCTCCCCACACTGCCTTTCCTCTACTGTAGCTTACAGCTTGTCCAGCTCCTCCCCTGGCTTCCTTCCCCTGGGGCTTTTATCCAGCCCCAGCCTGATAAGGCAGCAGCTGTTCCAGCTTTCCCAATGAGGGCCAGGTGATCTACCCAGCTCCAATTCACCTCCCTTAATTGGAGCTGGAGTGACAGAGGGTTGGCTAAGCAGTTTTCTGCTTAGCACCCTGTCACAGGCACACACCCTCTTTTTGTTCTGTGTATGTACAGCACCTAGCACAATGAGGTCCTGGTCCATGCCCGGTGCTTCTCGGCACTATTGCAATACAAAAGGATAATAATATTAACCAGGGAAACAGTTGTACCAGCAACAGCATTCCATAACTCTCCTTTGTATCAATGTGTGCAGGCAAAGCTTCTGAGTGCAGATCTTATCTATTGTTGAACTAAGCCTCACAATAGCAAGACCTGCATGGTACAGTAAAAGCTGTGTTATCTGGCCCTGTACCAACCGGAAAGCTCTATAAACTGGCATTGCTAATCTTTATTGGAAGTCTGGTTTATAGTCTTGTCGGAGTGGGGCCAGCAGGCTCCCTGCGTGGCTCTGCGTGGTTCCCCTGAAGCGGCGACATGAGGTGGAGGAACGGACATGAGGAGTTTGGAATGTGGGAGGGACTGTGGGGTTGGGGCATGGGAGGGGTGCGGGCTCTGAGAGGGAGTTTGGGTGCAGGAGGGGGCTCGGGGCGGGAGCATGGGAGGGGTTTTGAGGTGCCTGATCCAGGGGGCACTTGCCTCAATGTCTCCCCATAAGCGGCAACCTGTCCCTGTCACTCCTAGGTGGCGGTGTGGCTAGGCGGCTCTGCATGCTGACTCTGTCCACAGGCGCCGTCCCCCAGAGCTCCCATTGGGTGCGGTTCCCGGCCAATTGTAGCTGTGGAGCCAGCGCTCAGGGCGGGGTGGGGGCAGCGTGCAGATCCGCTACCGCACCTCTGCCTAGGAGTGGCAGGGACAGGTCACCGCTTATGGGGAGCCGCCCAAGGTGAGTGCCCCCCAGATCCAAGCACCCCGAAACCCCTCCCATGCCCCAATCCCCATCTCTGATCCCCCTCCCACACTCAAACTTCCTCCCTCTTAGTTAACCAGAATTTTTCACTTACCAGCACCCTCCATTCTCCGAACATGCCGGATAAAGCAGCTTTTACTGTAAATGGTTGTGAGGGAAGGCACTGCTGAAAATTTTACTATTTTTTCTAGTTCAGACAAATTGACATTGTGAATACGCATTTGATTCCCTCACAGCCATTATGAATTGTCATGTTAATCCACAGTATGGAAATGTATCAAATGGATCCTTGACAAGATGGCTCACAACTGCTCAGTAGTGTCTCCGTCCAAAGTGTTGCACTGCTAAAATGTTAATATTAAATACGTATTAATTAAAGCTAGTAGAGGTAGGACGTGTGGGCTAGTCGCAGTGGTTCTCAACCTTTTTTTTCATTTGCGAACACTTAACAAATTTCAAATGGAGGTGCAGACCCCTTTGGAAATCTTAAACATTGTTGACAGCAGGGGTCGGCAACCTTTGAGAAGTGGTGTGCCAAGTCTTCATTTATTTACTGTAATTTAAGGTTTCGCATGCCAGAGGCTGGCGGCCGGAACCCCAGACTGGAGGCTGGCTGAGTGGGGCCGGCGGACGGGACCCTGGCTGGCAGGGGCCGGCAGATGGGACCCCAGACCGGCAGAGGACTGAGCCGCTCAGCCCGCTGCAGGTCTGGGCTTCCGTCCGCCAGCCCCTGCCAGCTGAGGTCCCGGCCGCTGGCCCCACTCAGCCCGCTGCCAGCCGTGGGTTCCGTTCATCCAGGCCGACAGCGGGCTGAGCGGGGCCGGCAGCCAGGACCCCAGGCCGGCAGCAGGCTGAGCCATTCAGCCCGCTGCCGGTGTGGGGTTCCATCTGCCAGCCCCTGCCAGCCGGAGTCCCGGCCGCCGGCCCCGCTCAGCCCGGGGTCCCATCCATCCAGGCAGGCAGTGGGGTCAGCAGCCAGGACCCCAGCTGGCAGCAGAGTGACACTGAAAATCAGCTCATGTGCCGCCTTTGGCATGCATGCCGCAGGTTGCCGACCCCTGGTCTACAGACTATGCAACCAGGGGTCCATGGACCTCAGGTTGAGAATCTGTGAACTGGACGAGAGACTCACGAGATCTCCTCAATTAATCCACCCTTGTGCCACAGTTCACTATTTGTAAAATGGGGATAATCCTTCCTTACCTCACAGAGGTGTTGTGAGAATAATATTCCCTCAGTAACTGTGAGGCAAATGCCTCACAATTCAGACAGAATAGTAGGAAAAATGTATTGCACATGAGAAATGTTACTGAGATTTAATACTAAGATTGGAAACAAAATACGAGAAGTCCAGTTACGAGCAGGCAATAGAAATCTGAGAAATCCAATAACACACCAAATAAATTATGTTGAGGGTGGGAGACCTATATTTTCTTTATTGAGAAAGAAATTTGGTATATACTAGGCAGAGAACAGAGGACTAATATAATCCTCTATTCTATAAACTGTAATTATATTATGTACAGAAAATGTAAATATTAATACCGCAGAATCCTCTTTAATGTCATGTTTGCAGGTTGAAGGAATGCAGGAAATGTTTAAAAAACAGTGGCCTGTTTGGGATGAATGTGTAATCTGAGGCAATATAGTGATGAGAGTGGAATAAAACCCAGATTCATACATAAGATTAAATGTATTAAATAGATTTTCTAGCACTGCAACATTTTCCTATGCTGTCTATAGCCTCAATATGCTTTATTTAAACAAACAAAAATACTTACCACTGTTTATAGGGTTCACAACACCAGGCTGAAATTCACACCACCCACATAACACCAGATTGATTGGGCCTCATGTGAGTGAGGTGCAGGGGAGCAAGAGGGTGTAACATGAGAAGAGTGCAAGACTGCAGTATACTGCCCTTGTGCAATGTTGAGAGGGCACTGGATCATCAGTGACTCCATGGCTCCTACTCTGGCTCAGCCATACCCATCCTAGCCAATGTAGGGCCAGCACAGAGAGGCACCTCAGTGCAACCACTCCAACAGGCAACCAGTAGTGCAGAGGGACTTCCTCTTGCCTCCTTCACCAGAACACATTTCACCCTATGAGAACAATATGCTTTCACTTGGATAGGTCTTCACCAAATGGTGGTTTTTTCATGTGCTAACTACTGTATTTCCCAGCAAATGACTGATCATGCTTACCTTGCAGGAAAAACTGCAGAGCTCTGACTTTGGGTTTAATAGATATCAAATGCCATTTAAACATGTTTAGAAATGGACACCAAGATGCTATGCTTGTCATGGAAGGGATGGCTTGAGAATCTAGGAGATGGCTCAGAAAATGGGGAAGGAATTTGAGAGCTAAATAATCAGAGTAAACAAAAAGGGGTGAAATCCTGTCTCTGTGAAAGTCATGGGAACTCTGCTATTGATTACAGTGGAGTCAGGATTTCACCTAAGGAATGGAGATGTTGCGGTGAGGGGGCAGAAACAGATCTCATTTTCCAAATAATCGGTTTTGACTGACCCAGTTACTGCAACTTGCTTTAAACTGGAGGCTAATGCTCAAATAATTAAAAGGATATTATGCATCGGCCATCACAAGCCGTGACTCATTCATTGCACAGTTCAATCAATCTGCTTCTAAATCAATCAGAAAACTTCTTACCAGCTGCAATAATTGCAGCCTTGGACTTCAAATGCCTTCTGTCCATCTCCAAAAGAGCTTTATAGAGACAGCAGCTAGATCCTGTCTCTCTCCAGCCCACAAAGTTTCTTGACGCATGTTTCTTTATGACTCTAACCTGATTCTAGTAAGTTACTAACTCCTAAGAGAAAAAAAGAGAACAAGATTTTCATACAATTCCATTAAACAAGGAACTAAAAATACAGAAATCATTGTACCCTCAGGTTTCATTGACAGTAAATAGCCATAGTACACCAGTTAAGACGTTGATTAACTCCAAGATATACAACCTCCTGGCCCACGGCAAAAAGGGGGATTGTTCATTCTGTATGTGACCCATGACTTTCAACAACAGGTGCTTAAAGGATGTTCAGGCACCTAAATAAGTGGTCTAATTTTGAAAGTGGTGACCACTGCTATTGACTTTAATGGACTTTGGATCAGACCACAAACGCTGTTTTTCAGAGCCACAGTAAATCTAGGGTTGCCATGCGTCCAGTTATCTACCAGAACACCCGGTCGACAAGGGACCCTGGCAGCTCCAGTCGGCACTACCAACTGGACCATTAAAAGTCTGGTCGGTGGTGCAGCAGGGGCCCGGGGCTACAGCAAGTTCCCTGCCTACCCTGGCTGAGAACTGCCACCAATGGGAGCTGTGGGGGTTGCGCCTGTGGGCATGGGGACAGCGTGCAGAGCCTCCCTGGCCTAGGAGCTGGACATGCTGGTCACTTCCTAGAAGCTGCAGTAAGCACTGCCAGGACCCCAACCCCCTGCCCCAGCCCAGTGAAAATGAGTGAGGGTGGAGCAGAGCGAGCAAGAGAGGGACGGGGGATGGAGCAAGTGTGGGGAGCCTCGGAGAAGGGCCGGGCAGGGTCGAGGTATTGGGTAGGGGCGGGGTGTTCAGTTTTGTGCTAGTAGAAAGTTGGCAACCCTAAGTAAATCATTGTATTGCATTTAGCATTTTATGGACTTATCCGTAGTGACCAAGAGATAATATCTGATAGCTGTTTATCAGCTATTAATGGTAAAGCAGATAGTAACCCTAGTGCTCAGATTTCTGCATTAGAAATCCCACCACAATTGGGAAAATAAGCTTGTTTGGTAGCCTGCTCTCTCCCACTAGAGCTGGCCTTTTCAGGGCAATGTTGCAGCAAGTTGGATGGTGGCAGTTTGGGAAGCTTTAGCTGCCACTGTTTGTCACTGTTCTCAGGTTAAATAGATGACTTCACTTACCAAGAACCATCACAGTTAGCGCCTTTCAGGGGTAGAGCTGGTCAAAAACTGGAAGTATGCTCATGAAGAAAAACAACTTTTGAAAATGTTCGTGACACATTTTGAAAATTTCCAAATATTTCAGTAAAAATGGAAATTGAAAAGTGGACTCTTGTTGGTTTTTTCCCCCATTTTTAGATTTTTCCTCAGACTCACTTTTTTTTCTTTTAAAACCCTTTTCGGGCAAAACAGAAAAAGAGAAGGTGTGGGGAGGAAAAGAGAGGGAGAAAATGAAAACCAAAAAATGATTGTTGTATTGTGTTTTTTACAAAATGATAATTCTAAGTGAAAAAAATTCATTTTCCAAAAAGAAAATGTGACTGAGTGGTTTTATTTCTGAGCAATAAAATTTACCACCACCAAAGACAACCCAAAAAAAGAATCTAACCACTGAATAGGCTATTGGATTGTCTAATGCTACATTAAATTGCTACCTAATGAACTTGGGTTTAACACTACAGAGGCAGTAAGCGTTATACATCAGCTTGAGAAACTGTTTAGCTGCAATTGATGCAGTTTTCTTCAGTACAAGGAGAGAACGTATAGGTCAGGTATCTTTATTGTACTATATTGTTTGTGTATCTGGGTGCATTCCATGCCCTAAAAACATAGGGCTTGAGTTTTAGAGATGCTGAAAGCTCCCCTCATTTCAGAAGGGGCTTGGGGCCTAGATCCTCTAAGGCAATGGTTTTCAAACTGCAGGAATGTAAGGCACTGGGTGGCGGTGGCTCTGATTAGCACCCCCGACCGGGCTGTTACAAGTCCCGTCGGCGGTGCTGCCCGGGTAGGGCAGGCTAGTTCCTACCTGTTCTGACACTGTGCTGCGCCCTGGAACCGGCCAGCAGCAGGTCTGGCACCTAAGCAGGGGGTGCGGAGGAGCACGGGGCTCCACACTCCTACTGGCCGGGAACCAGCCAATGGGGTCGGGGGGGGGCACGGTGCCTGCGGGCGAGAGCCACGCAGAGCCGCTTTTGCACCTTCACCTAGGAGCCAGACCTGCTGCTGGTCGCTTCTGGGGTGCAGCTCAGTCCGTGATACCAGGACAGGCAGGAAGCCTGCCTTATCATCCCCCACCGTGCCGCTGACCGGGAGCCATCCGAGGTATGCCTGCGGCCCAACCCCCAGACCTGAGCCCCCCCCATCTGGAGCCCCTTCCTGTACCCCAAACCCCTCATTCCCAGCCCCACCCTGCAGCCCTCACCCCCACAGCCCAACCCTCTGCCCCAGTTCTGAGCCCCTCCCAAACCCAAAACCTCTCATCCCAATCTCTGCTGGGTTGCGGGCATCAACAATTTTCTTCAACTGGGTCTCCAGAAAAAAAAATTGAAAACCACTGCTCTAAATATTTATGTGCCTAACTCCTACTGAAATCAGTAGGATCTGGGCCTGGGTGCTCAGTATCTCTGAAAATCAGGCCCAAAAGGTACAGCCTTGTTCCCATTGAAGTGAATAGGGGCTTTGAAATGAGCAGAATCAGGCCCACAGCTTTCTCTCTCTCACCATTTCATGTCAGCCACTGTGGTCAGCAATGAAAATATTATAGAAGCAAGCTCTTTGTATGATATTTCTTCCAAATTATAATGAGAACTGCTGTTTCAATAACATTCCCAGGCCAGGATTGTGTATGTGTATGTGTGAGCACTGAGGTCACAAAGATTATGGATTTTGTGGTCTGTTGATTTTTTTTTTTAAATGAAGTACAGATCCTCCTTATTTGCCCAAAAAGAAAAGGAGTACTTGTGGCACCTTAGAGACTAACCAATTTATTTCAGCATGAGCTTTCGTGAGCCACAGCTCACTTCATCTGATGAAGTGAGCTGTGGCTCACGAAAGCTCATGCTCAAATAAATTGGTTAGTCTCTAAGGTGCCACAAGTACTCCTTTTCTTTTTGCGAATACAGACTAACACGGCTGTTCCTCTGAAACCTTATTTGCCCAGTTTCTGGTGCTGTGCTCCTGTGCTAGTCAGCTATGTTCACCCTTGCATTGCAGTGAGCGTAACTTGAATTGTGATTGGTGCACAGGTGCAGACTCCGTGGGTGCTCTGAGCCCCCACAGGGAAAAAATGGTGGGTGCTGAGCACCCGCCGGCTGCCCCACTATCAGCTCTCCTCCACCCTACCCCACCCCAGTGCCTCCTTCCTGCCAGGAGGCCCCTGAGATCAGTGCCTCCTCCTCCCTCCCTGGGTCTCTCACCCGCCACAATCAGCTTTTTCATGGCGTGAGGAGGCTGGGAGGGAGGGGGCAGGAATGAGGAAGCAGCATGCTCGGGGGAGGGGGTGGAACTGTGTGGGAAGAGGCAGGGCAGGGGTGGAGCGGGGGCAGGCAGAGGCGGGGCAAGGGTGGAGCGGAGGTGGGAAGAGGTGTGGTGGGTGTGAGGCCTTAGGGGAAGGGATGGAGTGGGGGCGGAGCTTTGGGCAGAGCTGGGGGTGGAGCACCTCCCGGCATTTGGAAAGTCAGCACTTGTGGACTGTTGAAGGTGTATGTGGAGGTTCTTCAGAATTTGAGATTCAAATCATATTCATTGTTCTGCAGTCACACTCATAGCAGAAAGGAGGATAATACAAGCACAAGGGGGGCGAGAGAGAGAACGAACAGCATAAGGGGAATGAAAAAACGTTGAAAAAAAAACATCAAGGGGTTTGTCTACACACAAATTTGCACTGGTTTAGTTAAACGAGTATGAGTAAACTGGTGCCAATTCCTGTGTGGGTACACTTGTTTTAGGCTATGTCTACAGGACAGCTTATGCTGGCATAGCCCCCTAGTGTAAGCACAGCATACACCAATAGAAGGAATTTTTCTGCCAGTGTAGGGACACCTCTTCTCTGAACAACTCTTCTGTTGGCAATGGTGGTTTTGTTGACGTAGCTTTGTCGTTGGGGGAGGGTGGAGGAATTTTCACTGCCCCGACTGACACTGACACTGTTATGCCAGTATACGTCTTAAATTTAAGAGTGGCTTATTTCAATACACTTAAACCTGTTCCTAATTGACTAAAGCTAAACTGAAATAAACCTGGGTTAAATCAAGCAGCATGTGTCGACACAGCCTTTCACATTGGTTTAACTGAATCAGTTTAAAATCACACATTCACTTACTGGTGCAATGAAACAATCCCAGAGTCCACAAAAGGGGGAGGACTATTTGGGAAATGTATTCTAAGGCTTTCACTTACTTCATCCAGCCACGATGCTCTGAACTGTGTGTAGGCATGTCAGTATACATGCTGCATATTAATGGGAGAGGCAAATCAAATAATTCATGTGATATCTGAATGTTTCCGTGGTTTTTTTTTTTTTCTTTTTTAGCTCATTTGTTTGCACAGTTTCCCATACAATGCGGTTCTGATCCTGATGGGGCCTTTGAGAGCTACTACAGTACAAATGATGAATCATATTAAAACAATGGCAATAATTAGTTAATTCATATGAGCTAAAAAAAAGTCCCATATTACACCTGGGTGAAAATTTTTTGGCCAAAACTTGTGAAAAATGAAGATTCAGCCACACCAACATGTTTTATGGATTTGTGTTACTTTGCCAAATTGTTTCAGCAAAATAAATAAATAAATAAATAAACCAACCTCAGAAATATTCTGAAAAAAATCAAACTGTTTCTTTTTGACATTTTTTCTAACTGAAACATTTCGATTTTTTTTTTTGGCTGAAAATGACGTTTCATTTTGGAATTTCCTTTAATTACATTTTTTTTAAATCTAGTAACATTAAAAAATGATCAAAATCAAAAAGAAACATTTCATTTTGGGTCAAACAGAAGCTTCCATTCAACCCAACTATTTTTTTTTTCAATTTTTTGCAATTCGCAGTGAACCACAAACTCCATTATTTTCACAACTTTGTCCCATATACATGAAAGACATGCCGTACGTGAGAAGGATTAGAACTGGACTGAGGTTTTTAAATTTTTCACAAACTAACAGACCCTTTTTACATTTAAAAAGACCTTTCGGAACTGAAAAGCCATTGCCAAGGAAAAGAGAAGGTCTCCAAAGTGTTATGGGTATTTTCATGAGATTTGAAAGCCTGGATTATTTATCACATACAAGGTTGGGAAGCTCAGTTCTTTGATGGAAGATGGAATTATCACAAGCAGTAATAGTCATCACTAAAGCTTGGAGGGAAAAGACAGCTCAAGATCTTGGTGAATGAAACATTTGGGGGGAGGGATAGCTCAGTGGTTTGAGCATTGGCCTGCTAAACCCAGCATTGTGAGTTCAATCCTTGAGGGGGCCATTTAGGGATCTGGGGCAAAAATTGGGGATTGGGCCCTGCTTTGAGCAGGGGGTTGGACTAGATGACCTCCTGAGGTCCCTTCCAACCCTGATATTCTATGATTCTATGACACCTCTCACTTCTAGGTCATTGCTTTGAATCCAGCCCTGATTTATAGTAACTGAATGTATTTACTATTTGTGACTGAAGAATGGCCTATGAAAAATGAGTTTGGTGGCCTCACTTCAGTTCCTGCTGGAGATGTCTTGTGCAGCTCACAAAAAAACATTTCCAGAATTGGTACTTTTGTTGGACATAGCAGCAGAGAGGTTGGCTGAATAGGCATAGACTAAATTATCCTCCCTTCCCTAGAGAGCATTTTCCAGATTAGGGCTGAATCACATTGACAGGACAATAGGAGGAACTTTGCACTTCAGCTTCCAATGCTGTAAATCCAGCTACTCTCATTACACTGACTTCAAGAAAATAAAAAAAAAAAAAAAAACCTGACCTGTTTCAGATGAGGAGAGAGAGAGAAGGTCAATTGTATATTGAGATTTCATTTCAGACTGAAAGACGTGCTGCTCATATCATTAAATACTGTATTGGTATTTCTATAGTTGCCCGTGCAACCTGCTTTGCATATATTTACACTCATTTATTCACTCAGATTCTCTGTCTGCACATGTACCTCTATGCTTACTTAAAATTCTTTGTTCCCATGAACATTCTTACTGCTAAATTCATTTGCTACTCAACATTTGCATAAAAATTTCAAGAAGGAGCAAACACACTCCAAACCCACTCGGTCCCAGTTAGCAACAATCTCATTGCAGTACATTGATATTTACTGCAGAGCGCACTGGGCTAGAGGACCCCGTAAAGCTTTCAGTATGATTTAAACTCACATGGTCTTTATATAGGTCAGCAAAGAGAAGTGTAATTTCCCCTGGTTTCATTTGGTTGAAGTTGCCTGTTCTAGCACTTAATTAATGACTCTGGTGACATGTTTGGAAAGCAGTAATGTTTCTAACCCCAAGTGCACTGCCAAATTGAGTACTTCCTCCTCGTTGTCTATTTTGGAGAGAGGAGTGAACTTAAATCTATGTTCTGCTCATAAAAAGAAAGGAAACTATTTTTATGGCTTCTGAAAAATGTATTTCTGCCCCAGTGCCCATCTATTTCAATTATGGTTGCATGAAAGAAAAGATGATATAAGGATTTTGGAAGCTAGGGAAAGGAAGAGAGGGGAAGACAAAGAGAAATATGCAATATGGTACCAGTCACAATAATCTGCATCATTGCTTGACTTCAACAGTAAACCTTACCACCCTCTTTATAACACCAGCCTTGAAACCCAAGCAGTTAGTGTCTGTTATACCAGGAAAAAGGCCTCTGAGCTTCACATGCTGCATTCAAACTGAGCTGTAGTGAGGGTGAAAATTATGGAGAAAAATGAAGACATAGAGACAAATCAACAGCAATGGGTATATGTCCTGCAGTTATTACTCAGTACTTACTGAGACACAGCTTCCATTGGCTGAAGCAAAAGTTTTGCCTGAGTCAAATACTGAGTAAGGATTGCCGGAGTTAGCCTGGAATAATAACAGGTTTCAGAGTAGCAGCCGTGTTAGTCTGTATTCTCAAAAAGAAAAGGAGTACTTGTGGCACCTTAGAGACTAACAAATTTATTAGAGCATAAGCTTTCGTGAGCTACAGCTCACTTCATCGGATGTATGCAGTAGAAAATACAGTGGGGAGATTTTATATACACAGAGAACATGAAACAATGGGTGTTACCATACACACTGTAACGAGAGTGATCAGGTAAGGTGAGCTATTACCAGCAGGAGGAGGGAGGATAGGTTCCTGGGTTAGTGTTTTTGTTGTGTGGTGTGTGGTTGCTGGTGAGTATTTGCTTCAGGTTGGGGGGCTGTCTGTAAGAGAGGACTGGTCTGTCTCCCAAGATCTGTGAGAGTGAGGGATCATTTTTCAGGATAGGTTGTAAATCTTTGATGATGCGCTGGAGAGGTTTTAGTTGGGGGCTAAGGTGACGCTAGTGGCGTTCTGTTATTTTCTTTGTTGGGCCTGTCCTGTAGTAGGTGACTTCTGGGTACTCTTCTGTCAAACTGTTTTTTCACTTCAGCAGGTGGGTACTGTAGTTGTAAGAATGCTTGATAGAGATCTTGTAGGTGTTTGTCTCTGTCTGAGGGGTTGGAGCAAATGCGGTTCTATCGTAGAGCTTCGCTGTAGACGATGGATCATGTGGTGTGGTCTGGATGAAAGCTGGAGGCATGTAGGTAGGAATAGCGGTCAGTAGGTTTCCAGTATAGGGTGGTGTTTATGTGACCATTGCTTATTAGCACCGTAGTGTCCAGGAAGTGGATCTCTTGTGTTGACTGGTCCAGGCTGAGGTTGATGGTGGGATGGAAATTGTTGAAATCATAGTGGAATTCCTCAAGGGCTTCTTTTCCATGGGTCCAGAGGATGAAGATGTCATCAATGTAGCGAAAGTAGACTAGGGGCATTAGGGGACAAGAGCTGAGGAAGCGTTACATTGATGCGCTACATCCTTGCTTACAGACAGAAAAAGAATAAATGGACACAAATCAGATGTCAAGAATTATAACATTCAAAAACCAGTCGGAGAACACTTCAATCTCTTTGGTCACTCAATTACAGACCTAAAAGTGGCAATTCTTCAACAAAAAAACTTCAGAAACAGACTCCAACGAGAGACTGCTGAATTGGAATTAATTTGCCAACTGGACACAATTAATTTAGGCTTGAATAAAGACTTGGAGTGGATGTGTCATTACACAAAGTAAAACTCTTTCCCCATGTTTATTTTCCCCCCCACACCCCCACCCACTGTTCCTCACAGGTTCTTGTCAACTGCTGGAAATGGCCCACCTTGATTATCACTACAAAAGGTTCCCCCCCCCCGCCGTCCTCCCCCCTCCTGCTGGTAATATCTCACCTTACCTGATCACTCTCGTTACAGTGTGGATGGTAACACCCATTGTTTCATGTTCTCTGTGTATATAAAATCTCCCCACTGTATTGTCTACTGCATGCATCCAATGAAGTGAGCTGTAGGTCACGAAAGCTTGTGCTCAAATAAATTTGTTAGTCTCTAAGGTGCCACAAGTACTCCTGGAATAATAGTGACCATGCATGTAGTTGACAGCCAATCAACGTAAATCAGAAAATGTATCAGATGTCAGAGTTTTATACTGAGAATGCTTAGGAGAAGAGAGGCTACTGCAGTCCCTTTTTCCCATCACCCTGACCATTTACATTCAATTTCCACAGCTTTGGTCTCTATTACTCAGTGGAAGGAAACACAGGGTACTATTTATTACAGATGTACTGATTGATTGAAAAAGACACAAAAGGACAGAATAAATTCATCTGTTTGCTTTCTACTTTTGCCTACCCCCTCGCCTTCCGTGTTTTTGTTGTCCTTTGAAATTTGGCGCAACATTGTGCACTTTCACTGAAGTCAATGGAAAAACTCCCATGGCCCCCAGTGATGCAGGGACCACCCCACAATATTTGCTATGGATAACTCACAGGGGTGTTTTAAGGATAAATACATTAAGGATTGTGAGGTCGACAGATACTACAGTAATGGCAGCCATATAAGTACATAAGAAAATAGCTATATTCCCAATTGCCACTCTGACTTCCCAGAACAATCTATATCAAATACTTCAGCCTTCCTTACAAGAGCAGAATAAAGTTAACATGCATTGAACAGGAACATGGACAAAACTTTTGCAAAAATAAAATATCACCCTGCGATGGTAATTATGATATGACCATTCACCATAATATTTTTAGAAAGAAGAATTTTAAAATATATCCTTTGAGGTCTGTAGACTGCTAGTTAATTTTTACTTAACGGCCGGACTGCTGCATATAAACCTGAGCTGGTACAGGTAAATACACCTGTTTTCTTTAAATAGATGCTGATGATGCTGAGGTGTTCTCTGTAGTGAAACAGATACTGGAAAGATGGTCTTGCTGTGGAGAAACCAAAGCAATTTTTCAGTTTTTCAAAACACAAGCATGGAAGAAGGGACTACTGTGATCAGTTAAGACTGAGAAAAAAATAATGTCTGATAAGGGAAAAAATTATTATAAACTGCTTAGCTGGACCTCGATGGTACAGCCAGCTGAAAGAATAATGGCATGAGCTTTTATCTGGCTAATATTGACCGGGGTAGCAAAACATGTGAAATAGCACTGTACTTCTGTAAACTACGCTGATTCTTTGCAAATAATTCTTGCAAACTTGGGGTTTCCTCCAGTTGCCAAAGCAGTCAGTAGGAGCTCTGCCATTGACTTCAGTGGGAGTAGGAGCAGACCAGTAGATAAACAAGAAAAACAGTACCAACGCAAAGTTGTTGTTTTTTTCTTCACCTCGGCCAAGATTTTAAAAAATGACAGGTGATTTAGGGTGCTCCAGTTTGGGGGGACCGAAACAGAGATCCCTTAAAGGAGCCTGGTTTTCCAAGACCAAGTATACAGCACTTCTTGAAAATCAGGCCCTTTTAGAATGTCTCAGCCTAGGCACCCAAAAATTGAGACACCTACAATCACCTAGTTGCTTTTGAAATTCTTGTGGAAAAAAATTTAAAAGTTCAGTAGCTTTAAATGCCCGCAGCTCTCCTCCAGAAGATTGCATTATAAAGGTAAATATTTATACTTCTTACCTGTTTCTTTACAGAGCTGCTTTAAAACTGAACAGTGCTTGCAACCACCTTACCCTCCACTGGATTTTTGGGAATGCCCATTTACAGATGCAGATCTGAACTTTCCAGCTTTGGGCTGTCACTGTAATGGGCTCAAAGCACAAATCTGACAACCTTCTCCCCCATACTCTGGGGAAGTTCAGATTCTGATCCAAATCTGCAGCCAAACTCCCTGGCTCTGGCCTATCTCTAGTTCTGTTGTCATGGTTTGAATAGTAAAGTAGTTTGGTATATTGCTTAATAGTGTTTTATTTTATTTTATTTTATTCTGGAGGAAGAATATGGAGAGAAGATTCTGGAAGAAATATAATTTTGTAATAAAACCAAAGAAATGCAAAAAGGTAATAGTTATGCAATTTGTAATTCTGTCAACTTTATGGTGATGCTTCACCATGTCACTAATACTAATTAAGGAATTCTCCAGCTGATGCTTAGTTGTGTCTCACTGTCTAAAGGCAGACACTCTGTGTACCACACTAGCCTTTTTCCAGTGGGCTGGGACTGAGAGTCGATTAAGATATGGGACTTGGTATTCCATAACATCCATTAGATGAAGGGAATCCTGTTATTTAGCTGTATTTATCACTAGATCCAAATAAAACCATGCAAGCCTTGAAACACCGTACTGCACCTGCACTGCTTTGGAGAACTGTTTCAGTGAAATCAGATGTAACCTCCAAATTTAATCCTGAGAGAAGTGTTAATGGACTTCAGAACTCAATTTTAAACTGAGCATGTATTAGAATTTGGTTTGTTGATGTTATGCAGGCTGTTACAGTGAGTACCAATCTGACAGGGTCTTTTTTTTTTTAAAATGGTGTGATGCATGCTTTTATCTCCATGAGATGGTGATTAGGATATGACCCATTGTCATAAATATAAAGGGAAGGGTAAACCCCTTTGAAATCCCTCCTGGCCAGGGGAAAGCTCCTCTCACCTGTAAAGGGTTAAGAAGCTAAAGGTAACCTCGCTGGCACCTGACCAAAATGACCAATGAGGAGACAAGATACTTTCAAAAGCTGGGAGGAGGGTGAGAAACAAAGGGTCTGTGTCTGTCTGTATGCTGCTTCTTGCCAGGGACAGAACAGGAATGGAGTCTTAGAACTTTTAGTAAGTAATCTAGCTAGGTATGTGTTAGATTATGATTTCTTTAAATGGCTGAGAAAAGCATTGTGCTGAATAGAATAACTATTTCTGTCTGTGCATCTTTTTTGTAACTTAAGGTTTTGCCTAGAGGGGTTCTCTATGTTTTGAATCTAATTACCCTGTAAGATATCTACCATCCTGATTTTACAGGGGGGATTTCTTTATTTCTATTTACTTCTATTTTTTATTAAAAGTCTTCTTGTAAAAACTGAATGCTTTTTCATTGTTCTCAGATCCAAGGGTTTGGGTCTGTGGTCACCTATGCAAATTGGTGAGGCTTTTTATCCAACATTTCCCAGGAAAGGGGGGGTGCAAGTGTTGGGAGGATTGTTCATTGCCCTTAAGATCCAAGGGTCTGGGTCTGTAGTCACCTAGGCAAATTGGTGAGGCTTTTTACCAAACCTTGTCCAGGAAGTGGGGTGCAAGGTTTTGGGAAGTATTTTGGGGGGGAGGACGCGTCCAAACAGCTCTTCCCCAGTAACCAGTATTAGTTTGGTGGTGGTAGCGGCCATTCCAAGGATAACGGGTGTAATATTTTGTACCGTGGGGAAGTTTTGACCTAAGCTGGTAAAGATAAGCTTAGGAGGTTTTTCATGCAGGTCCCCACATCTGTACCCTAGAGTTCAGAGTGGGGGAGGAACCTTGACATGGTGGCACAGTGGTGGGATTAACCTGAAATCATTTTGAGATCCAGTTGAGATTTTTTGAACTAGAAATACAGTTTTTAAAAAGGAATTTTTAGGAAGTCCAGAAAGCAGCTTTGAAACTGAAAGCAGCTTGGTTTCTCTCTGCTCTGTGGCCAAGCAGAGACAAAAGGGGATTATCTTGTGAATTGCAGGTTTTCTTTGCCTGGAGGCAGGGTACTTAACTCCTGCAGGGAAATTCACAGTCTTCCAACCCAGAGGTTTTTTTTCTTTTCTTCCTAAAAGTAAATAAGGGGTGTGTGTTCTACCCATTTGCTTTTTCTTTGGGCTGGGTAAGCAGGTTTCCAAGTAGTTGGAGGTTTTTTGCTTTAATTTGGGCCCAGAGCAGAGACAAGGGAATTGTCTTTTTCTGTAGGCTGACAATCACTATCAGAGAATAGGTATTCTATTCCAGCACAGCAAAATTTTACAGCCACGTTTTGTTTGTTTATTTCTAAACCTCGGGTGTAAAGTTAGTTAAAAACAGAGAGGTTAGAATGACCAAATCCTCAGCTCGACTACAGCTGGAATTAGCCAAATTTCAGGCTGAGGAAAAACAAAGGGAACATGAAAGACAGATAGAACTCATGCGGCTGAAAATGGAAGCAAGGGACAAAGAAATGGAAGCAAGGGCCAAAGAACTGGAGGAGAAGGAAAAAGAGAGGAAGCATGTGGAGGAGGTGGAGAAGATAAAGGCCCAGCAGAATATACCAACAAACCCTAGCAATCCTTCTCCAGGTACCACTTCCCATCCCAGAAAGTTCCCCACCTACAAGGCAGGCGATGATACTGAGGCCTTCCTAGAAAACTTCGAGAGGGCCTGCCTTGGGTACAACATCTCTACTGACCAATACATGGTAGAGCTGAGGCCGCAGCTCAGAGGACCCTTAGCTGAGGTGGCAGCTGAAATGCCTAAAGAACACATGAACAAGTATGAACTGTTTAAATCCAAGGCGAGAGTCAGAATGGGGATAACACCCGAGCAGTCTCATCGGAGGTTCAGAGCCCTAAGGTGGAAACCAGACATGTCATTTACCCGACATGCCTACCACATTGTGAAACATTGGGATGCCTGGATATCAGGAGCAAGTGTTGAATCTCCAGTAAATTTGCCCTTCCTAATGCAAATGGAACAATTCTTAGAGGTTGTTCCTGAGGAAATAGAAAGATACATCCTAGATGGGAAACCCAAAACTGTAATCGAGGCAGGAGAGATTGGAGCCAGATGGGTGGAGGTGGCAGAGAAGAAGAAAACTGGTCGCAGTTGGAGCGGAGACCAGAAGGGACCACCCCAGACCACACCCTATTACCGGGGGCCGCCCAAAGCCCCACCTACCTCCCAAAGAGCCCTCCAGACCCCTTATCGTCCCACCACCCCGTTCTCCAGCAGCCCTCCTCGCCCCAGTGACCCGTTAGCTGGACGATGTTTTAAATGTAACGAGCTGGGGCATGTAAAGGCCAACTGCCCCAAGAACCCCAACAGATTACAGTTCATTGCACCGGAATCACACCAGAGGTCCACAGGCCCAGATACCTCCCAGATACCCTTGGAGTGGAGGGAAACTGTGAGTGTGGACGGGAAGAAGGTCACCGCGTGGAGGGACACCGGAGCACAAGTGTCAGCTATCCATGCTTCCTTAGTGGACCCCAATTTAATCAACCCAGAGATCCAAGTGACGATTCAACCCTTCAAGTCCAACTCTTTCAATTTGCCTACAGCCAAGTTGCCTGTCCAGTACAAGGGCTGGTCAGGAATGTGGACTTTTGCAGTCTATGATGATTATCCCATCCCCATGCTGTTGGGGGAAGACTTGGCCAATCATGTGAAGCAGGCCAAGAGGGTGGGAATGGTCACCCGCAGCCAGACTAAACAAGCCGTGAGGCCTAGCTCTGTTCTGGAAACTTCTATCAGGACCCAGTCAGAGGTGATGGACCCGGACCCCAGGCCAATGTCTGCAACAGCAGTAGTGGATCCAGTCCCAGAGACCCAGACGGAACCAGTCCTAGAACCGGAACCAGCCGAACAACCAACACCAGACCCCGTGTCAGCACTGAATCCAGTACTTGCAACCTCAACACCAGAGGGCCCCACTGAACCTGAACTGGCAGCAGCCGATAACCCTACACAAGAGGCTCAGCCGGAGCCTGAATCCCAACATAGTGCACCAGCGGAGAGCGGTTCACAGTCAACAGAAACAGCTCCATCCCCTATATCGCTTCCAGAGGGACCAAGCCTAGGTCCACAATCCAATGAGGGACTGATGTCTCCAGCATCAAGGGAACAGTTCCAGACCGAACAGGAAGCAGATGAAAGCCTCCAGAGAGCTTGGACGGCGACACGGAGCAACCCACCGCCTCTCAGCTCTTCTAATCGATCCAGGTTTGTTGTAGAAAGAGGACTTTTATACAAGGAAACTCTTTCTGGTGGACACCAGGAAGACTGGCATCCTCAGAGACAGTTGGTAGTTCCAACTAAATACCGGGCCAAGCTCTTGAGCTTAGCCCATGATCACCCTAGTGGCCATGCTGGGGTGAACAGGACCAAAGACCGTTTGGGGGGGTCATTCCACTGGGAGGGAATGGGCAAGGATGTTTCTACCTATGTCCAGTCTTGTGAGGTGTGCCAAAGAGTGGGAAAACCCCAAGACCAGGTCAAAGCCCCTCTCCAGCCACTCCCCATCATTGAAGTTCCATTTCAGCGAGTAGCTGTGGATATTCTGGGTCCTTTTCCGAAAAAGACACCCAGAGGAAAGCAGTACATACTGACTTTCATGGATTTTGCCACCCGATGGCCGGAAGCAGTAGCTCTAAGCAACACCAGGGCTAAAAGTGTGTGCCAGGCACTAGCAGACATTTTTGCCAGGGTAGGTTGGCCCTCCGACATCCTCACCGATGCAGGGACTAATTTCCTGGCAGGAACTATGAAAAACCTTTGGGAAGCTCATGGGGTAAATCACTTGGTTGCCACTCCTTACCATCATCAAACAAATGGCATGGTGGAGAAGTTTAATGGAACTTTGGGGGCCATGATACGTAAATTTGTAAATGAGCACTCCAATGATTGGGACCTAGTGTTGCAGCAGTTGCTCTTTGCCTACAGAGCTGTACCACATCCCAGTTTAGGGTTTTCCCCATTTGAACTTGTATATGGCCGTGAGGTTAAGGGGCCATTGCAGTTGGTGAAGCAGCAATGGGAGGGATTTACACCTTCTCCAGGAACTAACATTCTGGACTTTGTAACCAACCTACAAAACACCCTCCGAACCTCTTTAGCCCTTGCTAGAGAAAACTTACAGGATGCTCAAAAAGAGCAAAAAGCCTGGTATGATAAACATGCCAGAGAGCGTTCCTTCAAAGTAGGAGACCAGGTCATGGTCTTAAAGGCGCTCCAGGCCCATAAAATGGAAGCATCGTGGGAAGGGCCATTCATGGTCCAGGAGCGCCTGGGAGCTGTTAATTATCTCATAGCATTCCCCACCTCCAACCGAAAGCCTAAGGTGTACCATATTAATTCTCTAAAGCCCTTTTATTCTAGAGAATTAAAGATTTGTCAGTTTACAGCCCAGGGAGGAGACGACGCTGAGTGGCCTGAAGGTGTCTACTACGAAGGGAAATGTGCTGGTGGGGTGGAAGAGGTAAACCTCTCCATGACCCTTGGGCGTATGCAGCGACAGCAGATCCAGGAGCTGTGCACTAGCTACGCGCCAATGTTCTCAGCCACCCCAGGACTGACTGAACGGGCATACCACTCCATTGACATAGGTAATGCTCACCCAATTAGGGTCCAACCTTACCGGGTGTCTCCTCAAGCTAAAACTGCTATAGAACGGGAGATCCAGGATATGTTACAGATGGGTGTAATCCGCCCCTCTGAAAGTGCATGGGCATCTCCAGTGGTTCTAGTTCCCAAACCAGATGGGGAAATACGTTTTTGCGTGGACTACCGTAAGCTAAATGCTGTAACTCGCCCAGACAACTATCCAATGCCACGCACAGATGAACTATTAGAGAAACTGGGACGGGCCCAGTTCATCTCTACCTTGGACTTAACCAAGGGGTACTGGCAGGTACCGCTAGATGAATCTGCCAAGGAAAGGTCAGCCTTCATCACACCTCTCGGGCTGTATGAATTTAATGTACCCCCTTTCGGGCTGTGAAATGCACCCGCCACTTTCCAAAGACTTGTAGATGGTCTCCTAGCGGGATTAGGAGAATATGCAGTCGCCTACCTTGACGACGTGGCCATATTTTTGGATTCCTGGACAGACCACCTGGAACATCTACAAAAAGTCCTTGAGCGCATAAGGGAGGCAGGACTAACTGTTAAGGCTAAGAAGTGTCAAATAGGCCTAAACAGAGTGACTTACCTTGGACACCAGGTGGGTCAAGGAACTATCAGCCCCCTACAGGCCAAAGTGGATGCTATCCAAAAGTGGCCTGTCCCAAAGTCAAAGAAACAGGTTCAATCCTTCTTAGGCTTGGCTGGTTATTACAGACGATTTGTACCGCACTACAGCCAAATCGCTGCCCCACTGACAGACCTAACCAAAAAGAAACAGCCAAATGCTGTTCAGTGGACCGGAAAGTGTCAGAAGGCCTTTAACAAGCTTAAAGCGACACTCATGTCTGACCCTGTACTAAGGGCCCCAGACTTTGACAAACCGTTCCTAGTAACCACAGATGCATCTGAGCGTGGTGTGGGAGCAGTTTTAATGCAGAAAGGCCCTGATCAAGAATTCCACCCTGTAGTGTTTCTCAGCAAAAAACTGTCTGAGAGGGAAAGCAACTGGTCAGTCACTGAAAAAGAATGTTACGCCATTGTCTACGCTCTGGAAAAGCTACGCCCATATGTTTGGGGACGGCGTTTCCACCTGCAAACCGACCATGTTGCACTGAAGTGGCTTCACACCGTCAAAGAAACTAACAAAAAACTTCTTCGGTGGAGTTTAGCTCTCCAAGATTTTGATTTCGACATCCAACACATCTCAGGAGCTTCTAACAAAGTGGCTGATGCACTCTCCCGTGAAAGTTTCCCAAAATCACCTGGTTAAAATCGTCCTTGAGATGTGGAAAATATTGTTAGTCTTTATGTACTTGGTAGTATATTTAGAGATGCATGTGTCTTATTAACTCTGTTTTTCCTAGAGCTCCAGGAAGAAATCCCAGCCAGTGTTTCACCCTAGCTGAGATTTGGGGGGCGTGTCATAAATATAAAGGGAAGGGTAAACCCCTTTGAAATCCCTCCTGGCCAGGGGAAAGCTCCTCTCACCTGTAAAGGGTTAAGAAGCTAAAGGTAACCTCGCTGGCACCTGACCAAAATGACCAATGAGGAGACAAGATACTTTCAAAAGCTGGGAGGAGGGTGAGAAACAAAGGGTCTGTGTCTGTCTGTATGCTGCTTCTTGCCAGGGACAGAACAGGAATGGAGTCTTAGAACTTTTAGTAAGTAATCTAGCTAGGTATGTGTTAGATTATGATTTCTTTAAATGGCTGAGAAAAGCATTGTGCTGAATAGAATAACTATTTCTGTCTGTGCATCTTTTTTGTAACTTAAGGTTTTGCCTAGAGGGGTTCTCTATGTTTTGAATCTAATTACCCTGTAAGATATCTACCATCCTGATTTTACAGGGGGGATTTCTTTATTTCTATTTACTTCTATTTTTTATTAAAAGTCTTCTTGTAAAAACTGAATGCTTTTTCATTGTTCTCAGATCCAAGGGTTTGGGTCTGTGGTCACCTATGCAAATTGGTGAGGCTTTTTATCCAACATTTCCCAGGAAAGGGGGGGTGCAAGTGTTGGGAGGATTGTTCATTGCCCTTAAGATCCAAGGGTCTGGGTCTGTAGTCACCTAGGCAAATTGGTGAGGCTTTTTACCAAACCTTGTCCAGGAAGTGGGGTGCAAGGTTTTGGGAAGTATTTTGGGGGGGAGGACGCGTCCAAACAGCTCTTCCCCAGTAACCAGTATTAGTTTGGTGGTGGTAGCGGCCATTCCAAGGATAACGGGTGTAATATTTTGTACCGTGGGGAAGTTTTGACCTAAGCTGGTAAAGATAAGCTTAGGAGGTTTTTCATGCAGGTCCCCACATCTGTACCCTAGAGTTCAGAGTGGGGGAGGAACCTTGACACCCATCAACACATGTATTTGTGTATTGATTGTGGTGGTGGTTATGGCATTATGCAAGCAGTTACTGTAAGTTGCAATGTGATGCGATGGTGCTGTTGTGTTATGCAGGCTTCTACTGTACGTAGTGGAGTAACGTAATGGAGTTGTGCAGGCTGCTATTGTCTGTAAGATAGTAATGGGGGGCATTGTGTTAGGGGGTTTATACAGGCTGCTACTGTATGCAATGATGTGAGAGTGTTGTTATGTAATGCTGTTATGCAGGCAGTCACGGTATGTAGTGATGTGATAGCTCTGGGGCGTTGTGGTGTAACGCAGGTGATTACTGTGTGTAGCATTATGATAGTGTTGTGTTGTGTAGGCTGTTACTGTATAAGTTCCTAAAACCTGGGCTTGGATAAGGCAATCATTGTACATACTTTAAAAGGGACCCCCCCAGACAGCATTGAACCTGACCTGTTCTACTGCTACTGACACCTGGCAGAAGAATTACACGGGTACTCATTTTCATTTGCTCATTTATGGCCAAATTTTAAATAGCCTTAGTTTCGTCTGTGCACAAAAGTCTCTCTGCATTGATGAACATGCAACTGTGCACACAAATCAGGTGGTAGGCTTGTGATTACATAACCCCAGGGCCCAAATCAGAATATTTGCACACACACAAAATGAAGGCCTTTTGGAGTCTGACATTCATCAAATTCAGACTTAAGATTTACCCATATTTGCATGTCTAATTTGCATTTGCAACTACCAAAACTGTGCTGGCAAATTGGGCATTTGGATCTATTTGGGTGCATAAATACACAAGTGGACAGTAACTGGATGCAAACAACATAGGCCTCGTGCCTCAACTTTCTGAAAAACAGGCATTCAGTGTCAAAATGAAAGAAAAAAAAGGGGGGAAACAGTGTAACATAATATCCCTGTGCATCACATGAGAATGATTCTTCCTGGCAGTAAGGTATTCTTTGCATTGCCTATAGTGACAAGAGCTGCTTTGGAGTCAGAATTATGATAACAGAACCCCTCTTGAAAATTTCTTACATGGGCAGGAGAGATTTTGAGAGATTGTGTCTAGCCAGTGTACAGATGCACAAGGGAGTAGATGAGTAAAAGTGCAAATGGACTGTCAGACCTTTCACGCCCCATTAGCAGCACTAGTCACACCAAAAGGGGAAGGAAGTAAAGAGAGTAGATGGAGCTATAATCTTGCCCCCCACCCTACCACCCTGCAGAGCTTATTGACTAAAGAAGGGAGTGCCCACTGCCCCTTCTTAAGGGGAGCAGCCGCAGATGTGATCCCCATGTGCCTTGGAGAGCCCTGCACCACTAGCAGCATGGACCTGTGCCTGTAAGGCACAATGAGCCCATAAAACTCAATCTCCTAGTCCTTCGTATCTCATACAGTGTGCAAGGACTTGTTAGAGTGCAATGCATTTGTTAGAATGCTACTACAGCTTTTAACCAAGTAGCTATTCTTTGTATGTAATCCCCTCCTCCATGTGACAGTGTCAGATTTAATAGCTGAAAACATCTAGAATCACAAACCGCCTACACACAAAGACTTGGCACACAAGTTCTCACTGAAAATAGAGTACCCCTTAAAAACTCCTGGGAATACCCTTAGACTCTAATGCCAAATACTTTCTGGGGTTAAAGCAGGGCAAACCACCCTAGAGATTCAGTCAGAAATTACCACAGTGTACACAGAGAGAGAGAGAGAAATCAGAAACTGTCTGAAACAGACCAGAAATAATCACCCATTTACAGTGGTGAAGAGAGAGGTGGAAGGGAACAGATCTAGTTAGCAAAGCTGCCAAGATACTGAACAAAAGGCTTAACATACTTGTCTATTCAGTGGGAAAATTCTCTCCATGCATTGCATGAATGGCACATAGTGTACAATGCAGCTCATTGCACAGTGGCACACACTCTTTGCAAAGCCTACTAAATAGTTACACATTTAAAGTTTTAACAGGATGATGAACTTGATGATAAAGCAGTAACTACTTCATTTATAAAGTCACATCTTAAACCAATTTTTAGACCATATGTTATTCATGTGGGGTGTGCCTTTCTTTAAAATATTTCTGTTTCCGATAAAAGCCTCACAGTGTAAAACTACTCTTTTAGAGTATTTCTATTATCTTGTATATGAAGTTGATCTTTAAAAAAGAATAGCCCTAACCTTATTAAAAGATTAAAATACAATTATTTTATTCCTTAGAAGTGTCAGGTTTGAGCACTCATCAGCTGTAAGGCTGGGAAGCAGTACAAAGCAATCCCAAGCATACTGCAGAATCAGGGCCATTTTATATAAGTATAAATAATGGCATCAGGTGCAAGACAATGGAGAATCAGGCCCGCAGACTTGGTGTGGACTCTGAGCCAGATGTTTTGAACCTTAAACCTGTTCAGATCAAATTAAATCACTGATAATTGGTGCCTTTGGACTGTAGGAAAGTCTGCTGCTGCATCGCTGTACTATAGCCAGCTGCTCTCTTCCTGGTCCAGCAAGGGCTGGATTGTTGCAGTATTGCAAAGTAAAGGGGAATTCACAGCCCTGTTGAGCAGCATCCTTTTAAAAGGGATGTATCTTGCTCTAGTCTAGAGCAAGCATTCCAGACAGCCTCATTGGGATCCAAGTCACCTCAGTGAAGGACAATGCAAATTTCCTCTGGTCTTGACTGAACAAATAGAGCAGTGGTGCTGGAACAGTTTTTATAGTGGGGGTGCTGAAAGCCAGCAAAACTGTAAAGCAGTGGTCCCCAAAATTTTTACCTCGCCCCCCGCTCCTTACCCCTGCCTGTGCCCCCCACCCACACCCCCTAGAGCTGAGGCCAGGAGCAGGGCCGTGGCTCCGGGAGGGGGGGACGCAGACTGGTGTAAGGGGGCCGAGGCTGGGGCCTCAGCTGGGGCCCAGTGCGCAGCGTTGGGTGTGGGGCCAGGAACAGAACCCCGAGTGCAGGGCTGGCAGCTGGGACCCTGCATGCAGGGCCTGGAGCAGAGTCCCACGTAAAACCTGGGGGTGCTGCAGCAGTTCCCGTGCTTATGCAACAGAGGTGTCAGGGGACAGAATAACTCTAACCTCATGTTGCAGCAGCTCTTTATGG
Organism: Caretta caretta; assembly: GCF_965140235.1. Classification (NCBI taxonomy): domain Eukaryota; kingdom Metazoa; phylum Chordata; order Testudines; family Cheloniidae; genus Caretta; species Caretta caretta. The sequence goes on along the minus strand of NC_134210.1, from coordinate 43,900,967 downwards.
GAGATATAAAGGATTTAAAGTAGTAAAGGTCAAAACATACCCTAATAAGAGCCTTAGGGATCTGCTAAAAGAGAGTCATCTTGTCTCCTGAACAGTGGTGCTGGAACATTTTTTATAATGGGGGTGCCGAAAACTAGTGAAATTATAAAGCAGTGGTCCTCACAGTTTTTACCCCCTTTTGCCCCCCCTTACCTCTGTCTCTGCCCTCCCCCCAACCCCTTGAGCTGGGGCTGGGAGCAGGGCCATGGCTTTGAGTGGGGGGCAACGTGGACAGGTATAAGGGGGCCATGGCTGGGGCCACAGCTAGGGGTGGATGCGGATCCCTGGGCGCGGAGCCAAGAGCGGAGCATGGGGCCGGTAGCTGGGACCCCGGGTCCAGGGCCAGGAGCAGAGCCCCATGTAAAAGCTGGGGGTGCTGCAGCACCACCCATACCCATAGTCCCTGCGGCTATGCTCCTGAATTCAGTACATGTCTTAATTTTTAAAATCTTTACATTAACCACATAATGCTGCTATTTTGGGGACTAAAGACACCCTTTCATAGCTTTAAATAATGCAGTGAGATGAGCTTATCAGAGAAAGCAAGTGTACATTTAGTTGATTTAGACGGGGATTGGTCCTGCTTTGAGCAGGGTGTTGGACTAGATGACCTCCTGAGGTCCCTTCCAACCCTGATATTCTATGATTCTAGGATACATAATGAAGAGTAAATGGGTGTAAAGGCAACTATCCTACCCCTGAAATTCTCTTCATGGAACAGAATAAGATATTTGCATTTGAAACCCCATTTCAGGGCCCAGATGTTGCCCTCAGACACAGTACATGCACAGAACTCCCACTGATGTCTGTGGGAGTTGTGTACATGGATATCTGATGTCAGCATTAGTCTAAGGCAGGGTTTCTCATATTCCATTACACCACGACCCCCTTCTGACAACAAAAATTACTACATGACCCCAGGAAGGGGCACTGAGCTCTCCCAAGTCCTGCTGCTGTGGGGTGGGGAGATCAAAGCCAAAGCCCGAGCCCCACTGCCCCAGACAGGGGGAGGGGCAGAGCCGAAGCCCAAGGGCTTCAGTCCCAGGCAGGGGGCCTGTAACCTGAGCCCGCCGCTCAGGGCTAAAGCCGTTGGGCTTCAGATTCGGCACCGGGCAGTGGGGCTCTGGCCCCAGGCCCCAGCAAGTCTAAGCTAGCCCTGGCGATCCCATTAAAACAGGGTCACGACCCACTTTGGCGTCCTGACCCACAGTTTGAGAACTGCTGGTCTAAGGCATTTACTACAGGCTTTCTAAGTATAGCAGTGTTCAGGCAACATGCCAAGAGCTTGTTTCCCAAATATGAATATGGGATTAAGAGATGACAGGGAATGCTTTTTCAGGATGATTCATAGCACTTTTGCACTGAAGATGGTCTTGTGCAAGAGACTTCAGAAAAATGAGGGGGTGGTGGAAAATCAAAGATGATGTTAAGGGGGGTGAAATTAAACATATCCAAACATTGTCTCAAGAAGAGAAAACACAAACTCCCTGTAGAGAGGTCTTTTTAACATGCAACAAACTTTATTACAACTAAGCTGTACGCAAAGAAAAAGACATTGTAGTTGCAACAGGATCAAAGCTTTTGAAATGTTAGAGGATTTGAGAGAAAATTGGAAAAATAACTACAGTTCAGAGCAAAATGTATTCTCAACATACAATTGGCTATTGTACTAGGAACAGGGACAAACAATAGTTCAATCCCCAAGGTGGCACATCTGTGCAAACATCACCATTAAAGTCAAGATGCATTGCTAGTAATATGGTAATAAAGGTTCACATCACAGTAGCTGGGGGGTGTAATTGACCTGTCTACAGAGCAAGGGAGTACAGAAGTGTTTGCTAACACCAAGGGAAATGGAGTTCTGAGACACATGTCAGGGAAAAAAGGATAAGACTTCAACAGCCTGGAGAAACTGGTAGACTCTGAATGACTAGGTGAGCCACATATTTTCTGATTTCTCTTTTGTAAGATCAGTGGCTGGTCCTCCCTAGGCAAAGCTAGGGAGCCTTAGACTTGGGTATGTTTTTCTACTGTTTGACCTTGAGTTAATTTGATCGAAACTTCTGACCTTTGGTGAGAGGTGGTAGGAGGCAAAAAGGTAGCTGACCTGGAGTGTCTGGTCAAAGGCATGGAGGAAAAGACTGTCTCTCCTCAAGAGGTCCTCCTAACACACTGGGTATGTCTACCCTTTGAGCTGGGGGGTTGTTTCCCAGCTTGAGGCGACATACCTGTGCGAGCTCTGATCAAGCTAACATGCTAAAAATAGAGTGTAGCCAGCATAGTGCAAATGGCAGGTGGATCTAGCTGCCCTGAGTACAATCCCATTTGAAATCCTAGGAACTTACTTGGGGTGGCTAGCCCCTGCCTCACACTGTCGTACTCTATTCTTAACAAACTAGCTTGATCAGGGTGCGCATGGGTTCAAGCTGGGAATTACACCCCCTGTTCCAAGTATAGACATACCCACTGTCTGAAGTTGGTAAGGCACACAGGAAAATGTGATAACTGCGAATAATGAAATCGATAGGGTAAGGGACCCAAGGTTACAGCTCATTAAGAGCTGTTCACAAATGAGCTACAGACCAAAGCTCATCTACTATGCAAACATTTCTTTATTCCAGTTCCTTCCTTCTTAACCTCACCTCTAACCAATTTTGACTGTCATTAACATCACTTCCCCTACTGAGACATCACAAACAATATTTAAAAAAAATGAACTCAACCAAAGTGTAACATTTGAAACAAAGTTCATATAAGTTCATGACCTTATATTGTATAACTCTCCTTTCCATTGCCTTTGCTCACTCACCATCTTTCCCTGTCTCAGGTTCTGTCTCACCTAGCCTATACTGTAAGTGCCTAAGAACAGGGATGTAATTTTTTTTATTTGTAAAGTACCATGAACACTTTTGCAGCTGTATGAATTAACATTAATAATAAAACAAGCACTATAATGATTAACACAGCAAATATTGTGCTTGCAAATAGTTCAAATTATCACAAAATGTTTGCAAAATATACAACACAGTGACAAATTTGATAGCGTTTTACCACTATAATTGCTGAGGTTATTCTAATGGAAAATTTACAGGGTAAGATTCTCTGCTTGTGTAATGTGGTGCAGCTAGTGGATCTGCACCAGTTAATGTGAGAAAAATCATGAACAGAAACAAAATTGGTGCAGAACAGCACCAAGCGAAGTTGAGTCAAGTCAGCATCTAGCTTAAGTCTGGGATACATTTTTTAAAATCCCTTTATGAAAATCCCTCACTTCTGCACACAGGAAACTCACTTGCAGTTGTATATTCACAAATATTCTATGTTAGGCACTTCTCTCTAGATGAGAATATTGGAGGGGAGTCCAACATATGTTGGAATTACTTGGTGACTGCAGCCCAAGACTAAATAACAGGTAATGTTTCTCAATTAGACATGCTAATCCTCCTTACAAAAACCAGACAAGTATGCTGTACATTCATACCAAGCCCTTCAGCTTAGTCTTCTATGGCAATCTTCTTATGTTGCATAGCTGAGACAACCCAGCTGTTACATGGCCTATAATGATTCCAGATAATAAATGAAAAGTAATCCTTTTAAAATCATATAGTGAGATTATATGTATGCATCCCCACAAACCAGTTCATTTCCAGTAGAAAAAAGTGTCATAAAGTATCAAACAAATTGACATTGTTTTCTTTTACCAAGAACCAAATGAAATCTGCAGTTTGAGCAAGCTTAACCTTAGGTGAGAAGTAAAAACCACTATGTAAAATCCATGTGGAGAATGTCTTTTTAGCTGTCTTCAAGAATGATCATATATCTAATAACCCAATAGGCCAAATCCTAATCGGAACTGCCCCCTATGCAAGTTCACAGAAATCAGTGGGGCTGGGTGGAGTGCAATGCACTCTGGAACTGACCCAGGTCATACAAACCAAAAGACCATGACAGGACAGTGAGCTACAGAGCATATCTCTGCCTGTCACAGAAATGTTCTAGTTTACAATACTCCTTCAAGACTGGATTGTAAATAGTTAACTCTACTACCCCATCTTCTGACACAAAGGACAAGAGCGCCCCTCCCCACCCTCGGGTGCCTAAACTCTGCCCAGTGCAGGTGGGGAGTAAGAGGGCCATACATGCCTTGCTTGTGACTTACTGTCCCTTCAACTGAAATCCAGGGCAGCCCCTAACAAAAGTAACTTGTGCTGCTGGAAGGAGCAATTACACCAGCCCAGGGTCACCTGAGCATAGTACATTCTGGCCACACTGCCTCCGACTCTTGGTGTATTCCCAGAGTGCTCACTATATGCAAAGGTGAGAACAGTGAATCTTCTTTCAAGAGGCAGTAACCAGACTGCCTTCTCCTCTGGCCTGGTGGGTCACCTATTCATAGAGAGGCTGGGAGCTTCCTAATTCCATTCTTCTTCAGGGATAGCCCACAACTAATCTAGACTGGAATTTCACTCAACCCTTTGGTGCAGTGGGACTCAGTAAACCGTCCACCTCCTCCTTATACTCAAATTTAGTATCACCGTGAGCTTATGCCGAAGAGCTCACCTTGGAATTTGGCAATGTCTCTCCTTTGGATGAGAGTACACCCGGAACACCAAATGTTCTCCACTTCTCTCATTTGCTCCCTCCTCTGCCTCACCCTTCAAATATGCTCCTCTCATGCTTTTAAAGGCCATCTCATTCTAAAAAGATCACTTGTCTGCATATCTTGTTGACATTTTGCTTCACTACACAATCAAGCTTTTCCTCCATTTCCTCAAGAGTCTGTGAAGCAGTTTTTAGGTCTTATTCAGATTAATTGCACTATTTTGTATCTGCTTTCATTAAGAGCCCTTATACCAGTGAATAGCGCACCAAAGTAAAATTCTCCCTTTTAAAGATGTTTTGCCTGCTTGAGGTTCACAGAAACAGTAATCAGTATTAAAAAAAGTAGTCTCTCTCTTAAAAGACAAACTGCATGAAAGGATTTAAATTAAAGGAATACATTTGAAAACAGGATTTGAAAAATTCAAATACAGCAAAATGAAGTATTGAAAAAAATAACTGAAACATAAATAAATCCATGGTCTGGTAAAAAAAAAAAAAAAAAAAAAGATTTTAAAGAATAAAGCTTTCCCCAAACCATTCTATTAGGACACTTGGAACCATTCAGAAATCTTTCAATAACATTTTACAGTCGTCCAGATTGGTTTTTACTGACTTCCTACAACATTGTTATATTACATTACAGGAAAATATCCTAGTACCATTGTGTTATCATGGAAAGAAATGTAAAATTACAAACAAAGCAATTAGCCTTTTGCAATTAGCAATTGTTTCCTTCTTTACGAGATAAATATTTATTAAAATGCTGTAATCAACAAAAGACTGCACAGTTAGAGAGACAAATAAAATAATGAAATATATGTTATTGTAAACACTCCACAGGCCACACAAGTAAACATCAGTTGAGCTATAACTATTTACACTAGCTAAGGATCTGCTCCCACATGTTTACTATCACTGTTAAAATGGTGGCAGGAACTAATTAAAAACAGTATTTTAAAAGGGGGCCTTTAAAGGTTATCCCGCACTCTTTGGAAGTGAACTGTTTGCACGCATAGTTGAAAGAAATGGAAAATACCTGCAGTAATGAAGCAAGAAATACAGAGCACACAGAATCTTGAATGAGAGAACCTTTAGTGGGTCACGGAATGCAAAATTCTTGAGATCTACGTCTGCATATACAGAGCAACTACCAGTGCCAACACCAAAGCACCAGTTCATCTGGAATATAAACAAACTTGCTTTAACATTTCAGGTTTCAGAGTGGTAGCCGTGTTAGTCTGTATCAGCAAAAAGAACGAGGAGTACTTGTGACCAACAAATTTATTTGAGCATAAGCTTTCGTGGGCTAAAACCCATTTCATCGGATGCATGCAGTGGAAAATACAGTAGGAAGATAGATATATAGATATAGATATATACATACACAGAGAGCATGAAAAAATGGGTGTTGCAATACTCACTATAATGAGAGTGATCAGTTAAGGTGACCTCTCCAGCTCATCATCAAGGATCTACAACCTATCCTGAAGGATGATCCCTCACTCTCACAGATCTTGGGAGACAGGCCAGTCCTTCCTTACAGACAGCCCCCCAACCTGAAGCAAATACTCACCAGCAACCACACAACAAAAACTCTAACCCAGGAACCTATCCTTGCAACAAAGCCTGTTGCCAACTCTGTCCACATATCTATTCAGGGGACACCATCATAGGGCCTAATCACATCAGCCACACTATCAGAGGCTCGTTCACCTGCACATCTACCAATGTGATATATGCCATCATGTGCCAGCAATGCCCCTCTGCCAAGTACATTGGCCAAACCGGACAGTCTCTACGTAAACGAATAAAGGGACACAAATCAGACATCAAGAATTATAACATTCAAAAACCAGTCGGAGAACACTTCAATCTCTCTGGTCACTCGATTACAGACCTAAAAGTGGCAATGCTACAACAAAAAAACTTCAAAAACAGACTCCAATGAGAAAGAGCAGAACTGGAATTAATCTGCAAACTGGACACCATTAAATTAGGCTTGAATAAAGACTGGGAGTGGATAGGTCATTACACTAAGTAAAACTATTTCCCCATGCTTATTTTTCCCCCTACTGTTACTCACACTTTCTTGTCAGCTGTTGGAAATGGGCCATCCTGATTGTCACTACAAAAGAGGTTTCTTTTGTTTTTTGTTTTTCCTCCTGCTGGTAATAGCTCACCTTAACTGATCACTCTCGTTATAGTGGGTATGGCAACACTCATTTTTTCATATTCTCTGTGTGTATATATATGTATATTCCTACTGTGTTTTCCACTGCATTTATCCGATGAAGGGGGTTTTAGCTCACGAAAGCTTATGCTCAAATAAATTTGTTAGTCTCTAAGGTGCCACAAGTCCTCCTCGTTCTTTTTCTAAAAAATTTCAGTGCATCATTGTTTGCCTTTGTTTTTTTTAATGTGGCTATTTTTGAAAATAAAAAGATTGCTGCAGTTTACATCTTGTTAATTTTGCCAAGTCTTTTAAGCTTGTGGCAAACAAATAGTTAAGATACACTGCTTAGCAAGAACAATGACTGAGCACTTTTGGAGTCAGCCCACAGGGAAGAAATTCGGTTCTCACAAATAAGAGAAAATGAGACCTGTACTCATAAGAATCCTATAATAATATTTACATTTCATTAGTGCCTTGCATCCAAGGAGGCCTTATAATACCCTTATGAGCTCAGTAGGATTATCCTTATTTTACTAGTGGGAAAACTGAGACAGAGAGATTAATTGGTTTCCCTAAGGTCATGCAACCATGTGTCCCAGACAACAGGTCTGACCTCCCAGTCTTGAGCTTTAACCACAAGACCAAACTTCCTTGTTAAATATTTAATTATAGTAGCTGTAACCACAGTACCACCAAGAGAGAAATCCAGGACTGCTGTGATAAGAGTATAAAGCAATTCACGGTTACTGCCATATTTATTATCCTCTCACAGAAAAACAAACTGCTGAGGAGCAAAGGTGTTGGATGATGGCACTCCTGTTACTGTGGTAACAAAAGGTAGTTGTATTGTGTTACCTTATTATATGGTACTTCTTTTCAAATAATATAAGTTGTAGATAATACTGCCTTACTATATCCCATTCTGCTGCAGTACCCAAAGTAGCCTGAGTGGGGTGAGGCATAAGTGAACTAGTCTCCTGGGACGCCAGTAACATCTTAAATGACTGTCTTTGAAAGTAATAAAATAAATATTTAAATTAATGTATTTGAGGTCTGTTCAAATTGGGGAGGGAAATTGTGGTACTCTTCCGAGCTCTGCCCACAAGCCAAGCTCTACCAACTTCAGATGCCCAAATGAGATACTATTCACAGCAGATTAAGCAAACATTTAAAATCGGATCACATGTGCTCTGCTCAGACTTGGCTCGCCTTCAGTGAGACTTGTGTGCCCACTTGGACAGGTCCAGATAAAGACATAAGCATATCCTTAGGGCTACAGCTACCTGAGTCATGTGATGATGTCAAAATCTAAGCTTTCATTTGAAAGAGTCCCTCCTTGCCTGATTGAAAGAGGTGAAGGCAGGAACAGCAGTATTAGCACCCACAACTGCACAGGAGAAACTATAGCAGAGGCAGTAATCCAGAATCCCATCAAGGACAGCCAAGAAGCCTGCTGAGCTGGGGTTGGAGGCAGGCTGCAAACCTCACCAGGTATAAGCAGAGCCTCAGGAGCACAGCATGTCTTTATCAGTTAGAGCTTGAAAAATATTGTGAAAGGTGATAGAGGGAAATGGGGAGGGATAGACAGGGTAATGCCAGAGAGAAGCAAAAACAGGCAGCAGCTTAGTCTTGAATTTCCAGCCAGAAACTTCACAGCTCAGTTTGGGTTTGTGTTGTTTTCTTCTTTCTCTCATTTAAAAGGCAACTAGCCAAATTAAAATATAATGTAGATTATTCTTAACAACATGAGTGTGCTTCCTGTTAATTCTATAACTGCAACCAAAACTCCTTGGCCTTTGGCCTCAGAATTTATTGCCAGTGGCTAGGGTGACCATTTTTCCCAGAGTAAAAACAGGACACTGTGTAAGCTGCCGGGCATTGCCACTCACCTGAGCCCCCCTCCCCGCGTGAGGCTGGCCTGAGCCACCTGGCATCACCGCTTGCCTGAGCCCTGTGCCGCCCAGGACCTGGGCTGACCACCTGAGCTCTGTGCCGCCTGGTACTGACTACCCAGGACTGGAGCTGGGGCTGACCACGTGACTCCCAAGCCTCCCAGGGTCAACAGCCCAAGCGCTGGCACCCAGCACCTCACGTCACCACTCGCCCCCACCACAAAAATTCCTCCGGTTCCCACTAGGAGGACACACACTACTTTTGGGGGAATACTGGGCATTTGTTCCATTTGCTCTTGCCAGCTGATGTTCAGTTGGCAAAAGCAAATAGGACGAATGCCCATTTTTGACAGACGAGTTGGGACAGGGCCTGAAAAGGACTCTACCAATGGACTCATCAGCATCTGAGTGAATTCAGCCCAGGATATTGCTATTACCTTAAACACTTGAAAAACCTGCAAGTTATGATTACGGAATAATAACTGCAACTAATTAGGATAACCATGGTGTGACACTGCACCCCATATTCTTCTCAGTGATAATATTATGATATGATTAAGACGCAGTTATGATTTATTTCATGCAAGATAAGTCATGTGAGATGTCATTGGAACGGTTACAATTTGCTGAATATGATTATCCTATTTGTATGCATGAATCATTTTTGTATCTGAAGTTATTAATATTGACTATGTCTGTGCGTTTCAAATGTAGTTACACCTGGGGAATGCCACTAGACAACATGCTTTAATTCTAGATAGCTGGGTGGGGAAGGGCCTATTCAGGGAAATGAGCCATTCGGGAAAACCAGTAGGCCTTAGGAGAAACTTATCTCCCACCTGGGGAGCCTTCCTGAGAACGCTACAGACAGCCTCCAAGTAATGTCTGCTATGACTCTAAAAAGGCATGTGATGTGACCACATGTCTCTAGACTCCATCTTGGGATGTCAGTGTTTTTCCACAGACTGGCCTGGGGAACCAAGCTTGGAAACAAAGGGTTCCCGCCATATACAAAAGCTATATAAGACGGGAGTGACATCATCTGTGGTTCTTCACTCCCCACACAAGAAGACTCCTGGAAACACCTGAGGAACAAAGACTGAACTGGGGGAAGTGCTGGACCCAGGCTAAACGGATTTTTAGCCTGTGAATGGAACACCTGGGGATTCCAATGGGTAAGCAAGTGCAGCTTGAGCCTAAGAATCTGCAGCCTGCTTGTATCATCTCTTAGGGTGAGAATCTGCTATTTATAACCAATCTATTTAGTATATTAAGTTTAGTTTGTGTTTTTTGTTTATTTGGTAGGCAATCTGCTTTGATCTGTTTGCTATCACTTAAAATCTATCTTTTGGAGTTGTTAAAATTATTTTTACTTTATCTAAACCAGTGTGTGGGAATCATAATTCTGGGGCAGAAGGCCGTTGCATATTTTTCTCAACGTTGAGGGAGGGGGTGAATTTTATGAGTTTACACTGTACAGTTCCCTGTGCAGCGCAAGATGGTGTAATTTTGGGTTTATACTCCAGAGGGGGTGCATGCCTGAGAATCTGATTGTTACCCTAGCTGTCACCTTCTTATGCAAGGCTGGTCAAAACTCCAGAATGTAACTGCAGCTGGGTGTGTCCCTACCTGTTGTATGCTGGTGAAAGTGCAGGTTGAAGCCTGGAGGGCTTTGCTGCTTGTCACAGCAGTACAGTGTAAGAGGGAGCCCAGGCTAGTGGGTCGGGGGGCTCAATAGTACCCCAGTTCCAGGTGGCACCCCAGGGGGAACCCGTCACATATGGTACAGTATATCCTTATATATATGGTGGAAGGGCATTTAGGTAGGGTTGCCAACTTTCTAATCATGCAAAACTGAACACCCTTGCCCCACCTCTGCCCTGAGTCCCCGCCCCCTTCCTCCATCGCTCACTCTCCCCCATCCTAACTCACTTTCACTGGGCTGGGGACGGGGGTTGGGGTGTGGGAGGCAGTGCAGGGTGCAGGCTCTGGGCGGGAGTTAAGGTACCAGAGGGGATTACAACCTGGGGCAGGCGGTTGGGGTATGGGAGGGGTGCAGACTCTGGCCAGGAGGTGCTTACCTGAGACAGCTCCCGGTTGGTTGCACATTGGGGCTAAGGTAGGCTCACTGCCTGCCCTGGCTCCACGCTGCTCCCAGAAGTGTCTGGCATGTCCGGCTCCTAGGTGCAGGCGCAGCCAGGTGGCTCTGCACAATTTGCACGGCCCACACCCATAGGCGCCACCCCCACAGTGCCCATTGGCCACAGATTCCGGCCAATGGGAGCTGTGGAACCAGCGCTCAGGGCAGGGGCAGTGCATGGAGCATCCCTGATTGCACCTGTGCCTAGGGGCCACAAGGACATGCTGGCTGCTTCCGGGAGCTGCACAGAGCCAGGGCAGGCAGGGAGCCTTCCTTAGCCCCATTGCACTGCCAACCAGACTTTTAACAGCCTGGTCAGCAGTGCTGACTGGAGCCGCCAGAGTCCCTTTTTGACCAGGCATTCTGGTTGAAAACCGGATGCCTAGCAACCCTACATTTAGGACCTGATCCAATGTCCATTGAAATCAATGGCAAGCTTCTCTTTATTTTTTGGGCCTTGGATCAATCTCTTAGGATGGGATCCACCAAGGGGCTTAGGTGCTGCAATGCTGAGCACCATGGCACCTAGAAAATCACAGGAACAACAATGCAATCCACAAAGCCTAGTTAGGCTACTAGGTTTCCCATTCAATGAATTACTAAATGATACTAAACTGGGAGGAGTGGTAGAGGGATAGGATACAGAAGGACCTAGACAAATTGGAGGATTGGGCCAAAAGAAATCTGATGAGGTTCAATAAGGATAAGTGCAGGGTCCTGCACTTAGGACGGAAGAATCCAATGCACCGCTACAGACTAGGGGCCGAATGGCTAGGCAGCAGTTCTGCAGGAAAGGACCTAGGGGTGACAGTGGATGAGAAGCTAGATATGAGTCAGCAGTGTGCCCTTGTTGCCAAGAAGGCCAATGGCATTTTGGGATGTATAAGTAGGGGCATAGCGAGCAGATCGAGGGACGTGATCGTTCCCCTCTATTCGACATTGGTGAGGCCTCATCTGGAGTACTGTGTCCAGTTTTGGGCCCCACACTATAAGGAGGATGTGGATAAATTGGAGAGAGTCCAGCGAAGGGCAACAAAAATGATTAGGGGTCTAGAACACATGACTTATGAGGAGAGGCTGAGGGAGCTGGGATTGTTTAGCCTGCAGAAGAGAAGAATGAGGGGGGATTTGATAGCTGCTTTCAACTACCTGAAAGGGGGTTCCAAAGAGGATGGCTCTAGACTGTTCTCAATGGTAGCAGATGACAGAACGAGGAGTAATGGTCTCAAGTTGCAGTGGGGGAGGTTTAGATTGGATATTAGGAAAAACTTTTTCACTAAGAGGGTGGTGAAACACTGGAATGCGTTACCTAGGGAGGTGGTAGAATCTCCTTCCTTAGAGGTTTTTAAGGTCAGGCTTGACAAAGCCCTGGCTGGGATGATTTAACTGGGAATTGGTCCTGCTTCAAGCAGGGGGTTGGACTAGATGACCTTCTGGGGTCCCTTCCAACCCTGATATTCTATGATTCTATGATTCTATGAATTGGGAAAGTCAGGGGTCTAAGAATGTGATCCACAAAAGCCAGCACGGTAGGCAGGGAGCCACCGAAGCAAGCCAATGGGAATTGCTAATTGGAGTGGGGTTGTTCTATGCCCTGCCTCTCTCTTGGAGATGGGTGCCTAGATCCAGACTGCAGGAAGGTGCCTAGCCCTGATTAGCAATCCACAAATGGCTACCCACTGCCTGCAGTTAGATGTCTTAGGCCTCTAAAGCATTTCTTGCAGGAATGAATTAAATGCCTGCCTCACTCCACACAAAATGGCCAGAGGAGGTGGTTGTGCCCACATTATAACTTTTAGCTTATTGTTTAGAGTACTTGTTTCAAGTGGGGAAGACCCTGGTTCAAATCCCCTCTCTCTCCCAAAGGGGGAGAAAGGATTTGAACAGAGTCTCACACCTCTCAGGAGAGTGCTCTGACCACTGAACAAGAGGGTATTCTTGTGAGGTGGAAGGGAAAGGGCTCCCTCAATCTCTCCCGTTGAAATTGTTCCACTGTGGAAAAATAATGAAAGAGTGGTTGGAGCTGGGGGTCTGGACTCAGGGTTTCCCGTGTCCGAGGTGGGTGCCCTGACCACTGAGCTACAAATAAGTCACTTCCATGTGCTCTGGCTTTGTCTCTAGCCCAATGACTGTTCCATTGTGGATAAATACTTAAATATTCATTGGGCCAGAGCAGGCTCTTTCTCCCCCGCTAACAGAGTTGGGGGTATTGAGTCTGGGTCTCCCCCATCCCAGGTGAATGCTCTAGTCACTGGCTAACAGTTATAAGGTGGACACCTGCTGTTGCTAATGGATTTTGAGTGAGTCCCAATCCGGTAGGCACATGGTGAGCACGCTTCCTGGATCAGGCCCTGCATATGAGTTAGGTGGCTGAATGCTTATGGATCGTTCTGGCCTTTGGCAGGAGACAGGCATCCTGACACTGAGAGTGAGGTAGCAGCTTGAATGCCCAGAAGCAGAAACATAGGTGGCTTAGGAGCTTTTACTCTGAAAATGTAGAGTACGTCCACACTACAAAAATAACCCTACTCTATAAACAGCTAAGGCTCATGCTACAAGGCTAAAAATAGTCATGTAGAGGTTTCCACTCAGGATGAAGCTCAGTCTCTGAAATTTGCAAGGGAGAAGGGTCTATGAGCCCAGGCTCCAGCCCAAGAGAGAACATTTCCACTACTATGTGTAGCCCTGTAGCACAAGCTCCACAAGCCCAAGTCATTTGACCTGGGCTCTGAGACTCATTCGCTGCCACATGCTTTTTTTCCTCCCAGTGTAGATGCATCCTTAGGTGCCTACAGGGTTAGGCAGGAGTTTTGTGGATCACAGTGGAGCCAAACCTGGGATTTAGGTGCCTAAAACAGGAACTTAGATACCTAAGTACTTGCATGGATCCCACCCTTAGTATCTCCATGAAAGAATGCATTTAGTTTTTTGGTAGAATCTTTGAAGTTTTTTCAGCTGGGAAAAAATAGAAAGAAAAACATTTAGCACAGTGACTTCTGAGAGCCACATTACTGTTAAAAGCTATGTCTACTACACCCGATCCTTTTGCTTCATCAAAGGTCATGGGTTTCCCCTGAAAAAGGAAATTAATTGCTATTGCTCAGTGTAACTCTCCTAGAAATTCCTTTTCCTTTGGAGTTCTTTGATGAAATGTTTTGCTAATGTTGTATTTTAAGTCTAGCCTATCAGTGAATTATAAGGTCTGATCTAAAGCCAACTAAAGTAATCAGAAAGACTACCATCATTACTTCAATAGCCTTTGGATCTACTCTATAAACAGCTAAGTGCCATCCTGTGTAATAACTTACAAATAATTTCTTTCCTCTTTACATCACAAAATGGTTATATCATAGCAAAAACCAATGTAAAGACATTCACTAGTTTTGATTGCACATTTTATTGTGGGTAGATTAATATTTTCAGTGGTTTATGATGTGGCCTTTTCTTGTTCTTGGCTCAAAACTTGAAGAATGTTTTTGGTTTTCTTTTGAGTTCTCTAACCATAAAAGTTTTTTTCATCCATTTCAGCAATTTAATTAAATTTAGATAGTTTAAAAAGTAGGATATGCAACCTGAAACTTGGAAAATAAAAACCTTTTAGGGACTGACTAGTTAGGGCCAGACTCTCAGCTGGTATAACCTGGCACAGCTCCACTGTGCTATCCCGATTTACACTAGATGAGAATCTGACCCTTAATAGTTGCACCGTTTTTTGAACTTGGTAAAGCAAAAATATACACAGCTCAGTTACTACTCAGTTGAAATGTGTGATATTCCAGAAAAGGTCAAACTTATCCAAATGCTTGGGGTAAATTAGACTGTAAAGCAGTTTTATGTTGGACTGGTTCATCCTTCCAAAATATATTTATATTTCTGTTTTAAGGATGCTGATCCTTCACTCCTTCCTCAGCAAAACTGCCAAAAGAAGTTAGCACTTACAAATATCTTTGCATCTTTTTTCTGCACCTCAAAGAGACTCGTTGACATCAGAGACATAAATTGCTGTCAAAAGTGTGCTTGTGATTCAGGAAAGTATCCTTCTTCAGGAAGTCACTTAAGCTTGTGCTTAATTTTAAGTCAGCTAGAAGTTTACTTTCCTGAATAGGGATAGATTTAAGACATTCAGGTTTTTAGAAGAGAAAATAAAGTTTTCAATTAATTAACTATCCATAATTGCCTAAGAAAAGCCTCTTCATCTGATCACAACCCTGTTCTCTCAGAAAACTAGTGTTCTCTATGGCTACTGAACAGCTGTGTTCCAGCTGACAAAATTCAGTTAAAGTAAGTGAATAGCTACCACCTGATAAAATACACTCATTTCCCAGCATGGAAAATTATCTAGCTTGCACAATACTGTGCTTGATGTAAATATAAAGTATACTTCATTCGAGAAACATCTACTGATTTGCTTTAAATTGGTCTAATAACTGTTATGGCAATGAAATAGCTCCTGGTTTTTTCAAAGTTCATTTTTACTGCAGGTGATATGTATGTAGGCTTGGCAGAATTTTATTTTTTTAATTTCAATGAATAATACTGATGTTTATTTTAAGCATTTTTTCCAATTTTTATCTATTTAAATTGTCACTGTTGTGGAAATTATGGGGATGTCAGATAATTGCCGATCCTCATACCAGTTATTTAATGAGACCAGACATTAAGATTCAAAAAGTTAAACTGTCAACATCACATGTCAAAATATACAAAGTAAAGATCCTTAAATCATACTCTAATACATTTTCAAGCACCATTTTTCTTACTTTGCCTATCTATACATTTCTGATGTATTATCAATGGAAATACTTTTTCATTGGTTTGTGTGTGTGTATGGTGAAATTGACATTTACTAATAAAAACTTAATCCTTCAAAGTCTATATTTATGCCACTGTATTTTTTTCCTATAAGATCATTACCGCTTAATTATGACGAGCAGCTGCTTTAAAAATATTTTACCCACATAGTCATGTTTTGATTGATGATAATAATTTTTGGTCACATTGCTCTACTTAAGGCTCTACCGGAGTTACCCATTATATAACCTGATTTACAGAGCGACTATCTTGACTTTCTCAAACCACATAAAACTGAAGCTTGGTTATCAAACTAGAAACAATTTATTTTAGTGTTCTTGTGATATAAAATTACTGTAAATCATGGGACTATTTTTGAATTCTATGGTTAGGCCTGGTCTCCAATCTCACCAGTTTTAAACCTTTATCATTCAAGAATTATTCCAGAGTTACAACAGCATTAATGAGATCAGAAGCAGATTGCCCCTAGTTTTACAAATATTTGAGATTTTTTTCCAGCGCTAGATCCAAAAAATGAGTAAATTTAAAAAGAAAGTGACATTTTCCAGGCAGATAATCTTTATAAAACTGACAAACCCTTTTGAAAACTTGAAGGAGAAAAGACTTTTTATCTACATTCATTATTTTTAAATGTGAAAAGTACCAACCAATATAAACATTTAATTAATTTCATAATTTTAATTCTCTAGCAAGTAAGAGTTTAAAACATCATTGCTTAATAAAGTTTATCACTTCCTATTCAGATCAATAAAATGTTTCCCCTATATTTGCCTATATGTAGGAAAGCGGAGACCAAAACACAAGCAAATGGTTTGCATAAATTATATAATTTGAAAACCTCGTTCTGAAATACTGTGCATTTTGAGGGATATGCACTCTTACACAGGTTAAGGCCCCCTCAAATACTAACCTTGTACATAGAAACCAGTGCTACCTCTCTGACTATTTGCATGCATTATACAATTTGTATTCTCATATCCAATTGCAAGAGGTTCCAAAACTGTGGTTTGTGAATTAGTGCTAGGTCAGAAATTACTTGTTCTTGGTCTACATAGAGCTGGCTGGTCACATTGTTCTGAGAGGACGAGATGAAATGAAATGCAAAATAAGGGTGATGAAGTTCTTCCATCAAGTAAAAAACATTTATTGCAAGGAGGACAGTTAACAATACATAAATACTTGCCTAATACTAGTTTTCTATGTAAGCAATTGCTAGAGTTGTAATTTATGGGAGGTCAAGGTGATCTGTCCAATTGTGACTGTGAGAAGAGATGATTCCTAAAACAAACTGTCTGTTAAAATATGGGTCAGACTATGATAAAAATGTAAGAACCCCAGCTAGATGACTTAATAACAGTGGGGTTGTTTTTTTCTCCAGTGGGGACATACGTTATTGTTCTTTATTTGTTTGGTTCTCCCCCAATTATTTGAGCAGCATTGTTAAGAGTTTTGATGTACTTTGGGCAATGTGGGCTGAGATATTCTGTTTTATGCAAAAATAATTAATAAAAAATACATTGTAATAAGAATCAAAGCAAAACCTTCTTAAGAATAAGGACAATGATTTTAACTCCCATCTGTGGTAGCTATTTGTTGCACCACACACTATTTTGAGGAGAAAGTGCACACTAAACACCATAAAGTGAGTAAGGAATTTTTGAATGATAGCTCATCCCAGATGCAGCATCTGGTTTTCAACTTTTAAACAAGATTACAGCTTGGTTTATTGCAGCACAAGGAGGTCAAGTGACTTGCCATAGGTCTCACAGTGAGTGGTTGATAGTACTCAATTTGAACCCACATTCCACCTGGCTCCCAAACTTTCATTGTATTTTCTATAGTAAAATCTGTTCATGCCAAAACAACAAAGACAGTCAGATTAGATTTTATGGTTTTAAAACTCATTCCCCCAAAGGAAAATGCATGAGGTACAAAAGGATGTCCTGAATCCTTAGAGCAATCCAACAACATCGTGAAGGCCAAACTGTGCTACCCTGAGTGAGTGCACTGGAGTGGAGAGAGACCCATTTTCACTCCCTCCCCACCACTGTCACATGGGGGCAGCCATAAAGTGCCCTGATGCATTTGGCAATCTTTAGGGACTGCCTGTGGTTCCGAAGCACAAGGCGCTCAGGAAGTAGTGCCACCAAGAGCACCCAACACTCCTTAAAAACATGTCTGGCTGGGGGGTAGCCATGGCCTACGCCTTCTGCCTACAAGAAAGAAGGTGCAGGCTGTGCTGGGTGGGAGCTCATTTGAATTACTGCTGCTGGCCCAGCAGGCGGAGGAAGGTTGCTGTGTTCCAACACTGCTGTGAGCCTGGGCTACTCGTGGGCACAGGAAAGGTACAGTCCTCTGCACGGAAGAGAAAGAAGTCTCAATGGCCTGCTATATCCATAAGTTTCTGTGCAAGAGAATTAGGTAAGGTGGCCAGAGGATGGACATGTTTCCCCACCAGGGCAGACAGTCTGGTTTGCATCAGTGGAGTGAATG
This sequence comes from Caretta caretta, assembly GCF_965140235.1. Taxonomy (NCBI): domain Eukaryota; kingdom Metazoa; phylum Chordata; order Testudines; family Cheloniidae; genus Caretta; species Caretta caretta. Next base: position 43,882,816 of record NC_134210.1, on the reverse strand, counting down.
GGGCCAAACACAGATAGCCTGTGAAAGAGACATGGGTGAAATGAGCAGGCACTTCAGGTTGGGCAGAAATTCCCAGAGCAGAGTTGCATGACACTTAATAGGCTAGGTTAGCCAGAAATGTTCTGTTTCTTTTCGTTTCGCAAAAAAAGAAAAAGTTTCAATTTGAGTTTCTGGGTTCATTCTGGTTTCAAATGAACTTAAAAACAAATCCAGTGGAAACTGCAGTATTTCACCTGGTTTCTCATCAAAACCATAAATGGACCTAGGTTCACAAATCTCAGCTGAGTTGGAGTTTGTAGTGAAAACAGATGGGTTTGGGGGTTCCTACTGAAAAGTCAGAAGAACTCTGATTAAGAGCCCACTCGTATAAGAACAACATCTTGCCAAGAATGCTAAGCTGCAAAAGCTGAAAAGCAGCTATTTTGCTGTTTCCACACCCTTGCCTAGTATTGGGCCTAAACTGATAGACATGGAACAGACTGTTCATGATATGCGCCTGCCTGAACCAAACTGTCCCAGAAGTAAATAAACTTACGCGCAGGTTAACCTGTCCCTCCCTGGAGCATATCTGTCGGTGTCAGAGAAACCCCCTCTTAGACAACTTCATTTCAGAAAAAACCTTCTATGGGACAATTAATGTGAAGTGTTATGTCTCTAGGTGCAAACAAATGAGACAACCTTTTTTATTGACTACAATTATTTTAATTGGAAGAAAACAAAATGATAAAAGGAATCAAGCTAGCCCACCAAACGGGTTCTCATTTACCAGCTATCTCCAGCTTCAACTGCTACCAAACGACAGGTTTTATCAACTTAGTCATGAGGAACGTTCCAGGACTTAAAGGAAAGTAAATTCACCCACAGGATGTCTACATTACAAGTACTACCAAGGCACAGCTGCACTGTTGCAGCTACGTCGCTGTAGTGCTGCAATGTAGACACCACAGTGAAAGAAGGGGTTTTTTGCCTCAAGAGGCAATGGAAGAATTCTTCTGTTGGTCCAGCTGTGTCTACAGTGGGGGGTCTGCTTGCCATAACTACGTCACACAGGATGTGATAAATTTTTCCATGTATCTAGGTCAATCGAATTTCTAGGTGTAGACCATTATTGGTACATTATGAGGGGTGTGGGCCATGGCTCTGAGGTGGCACTGAGCTCTCAAACTCTCTCTCAGGTACTTGACTGGCTGGCTGGAGCTTGCTCACATACTCTGGGTCTAACTGCTTGCCATATGTGGTGTCAGGAAGGAAATTCCCCCCAGGAGGCAATAACCCTGGGGTTGTTTTGCCTTCCTCTGCAGTGTGCGGGTGCCAGGATTATCTGGGTATATCTCTTTTATTCATTTCCCTGCCATTGCAGGGGACTCAAGCAGTGGTGCACCTCATTTCCCCTCCTCCCCCCCCCCCCCCCCGCTCAATTCTCCTGTGGACTGTAATACTTTGGTCTCATTTTGGTGGGTGAGTTTAATGTGCAGTGGTGCAGATTGTCAGACTAAAGGATCTAGTGGTCCCTTCTGGCCTTAAACTCAATGATTCTATGAACACAACACAATCCCCACATTTCTTAGGGCAGGTCTACACTATAAATTAACATCAGCGCAGCTGCACCATAGTAGCGCGTCTGGTGAAGGTGCTCTAAGCCAACAGAAGAGAGGTCTCCCATTGGCTTACTAACTTCACCACCGCCTGAGGCAGTCGCTCTGTCAGCAAGAGACGCTCTCCCACTGACACAGCACTGTCGAAACGGGGTTAAGGTCGGTGTAACTGTGTCGCTCAGGGGGGTGGATTTTTCACACCCCTGAGCGACACAGTTATACCAAAGTACGTATACAGCGTAGACCAAGCCTCAGCCTTCATCTAGTACATCCCATAAGATCTGATTAGTGTCTGGTTGTCACATGGGGACCAGCCCGAGCCTCCTTCAGGTCATGCTCCTTGCAGATCTATCAGCGTTATGGTGCAAAAGAATCAATATCAGGGAATTTCCTGCCCATAGCAGTGAGTTCCACCCAATTGAATCAGTATAAAGGGATGTGTGATCTGGGCTAGTGTCAGAGAAACTTGAGGGCTTTATGGCAATTGTAAGAGAATATAAGGTGCTAGGACCCTGAAGAGTGAGGCAGCAATAGTCTGCTGATTCATGCTCCCTCAGGCTGATAGCTTAGGCCAGATGGGTCTCATTAGCTTCAATGCAGAGTAAAAAATGTTTTTTTGTTCCCCCCGACCCTTCTGGCAAAGGTGGGACTAATGGGTGAAATGAGATGTTTTGTAGGGCAAGTATTAGACACAGAGAGTTTGTAAGGAAGCTCTGACTATTGTTTGTGTTTGGTTAGTCTTAAATAATGAACAAAGAAAACCTCAGAAAGGGAGACAGTTTGAATGTTTAACTGTGTGTGTGTGTGTGTGTGTGTGTGTGTGTGTGTGTGTGTGTTATGTTAAGCATGGACTCTGCTAATTCATAGCAACCTTAAATAGGCTTCTACGGTGCAGAAAGAACAGATATGTTTCTACTGAATCAAGTCCTTGACTTACGCAGATGGTTATGAGATAAGAAAGAGATTCCTTCTTTTTCAAGATAAACTATATTTTTTGTGGAGGAAGTGAACACTAGCCAAAAAGCAAAAAATATAATCCATGAATTCCTGTATTTTCTCTGTCTCTCATCCTGAATTAATAAATAAAAGTTAATCAAATACTTACTAGCTGAGTAAATATTTTTCCTTCTATATATAAACCAACCTAGGTCAGATTCTAACGTTTTGGCTCTGTATTAAGAACTGTGTCTTTGAAAAGCTACTCAAGGTTGACAGATTCAAAATTAATTTAACTTTTTTTCTTAACTCTGTATGCTTCACCGATGAGATATAGGTAGCTATACACACACTATCAAAAGACTTTTCTTTTCCTGTAAAAGTAAAATCAATCTATCAATTCATGCCAGTGCCCATACACAATCTTATAATAACAAGTCAAAGTTCACATGGCAGTAGTCAACAAATTTAAGCAAGGTAATATATTCCCGCTTGCTACAAGCTGTAATAAATACCATAAGGAGAAGGTGGAGGAGATCTCTTGTACACATTAAAAATGTGAGAAAAACACAATATTGTTGGGACTAGAAGGGGCTTAAAATTGTTAAAGGAGGGAGTTTTACTTTGGTGTGTCTCTTGGGTAAAGAGGTAATTAATGATAATAATAGTAATAATAGTAACAGAGTAGTTTCCTTAATAAATTTCTAAGTGCTTTAAAGTGATGGGTATCATTAATCCCATTTTACAGTTGGGGAACCTGAGGTGCAGAGATGCTGAGTGAGTTGTCCCAGGTCAGCAAATCTAGGAACAGGACTCTGGTCTTCTAATCCAGCCCCGTGCCCAAAGCCCAAACACTCCCCTCACCATTTGCAAACTGGACACCATTAAATTAGGCTTGAATAAAGACTGGGAGTGGATGTGTCATTACACAACGTAAAACTATTTCCCATGTTTATTTTTCCGCCCTACTGTTCCTCGCATGTTCTTGTCAACTGCTGGAAATGGCCTACCCTGATTATCACTACAAAAGGCTTTTTTCTCTTCTGCTGGTAATAGCTCACCTTTCCTGATCACTCTCGTTACAGGGTGTATGGTAACACCCATTGTTTCATGTTCTCTGTGTATATAAAATCTCCCCACTGTATTTTCCACTGCATGCATCCGATGAAGTGAGCTGTAGCTCACGAAAGCTTATGCTCAAATAAATTTGTTAGTCTCTATGGTGCCACAAGTACTCCTCTTCTTTTTGCGGATACAGACTAACACAGCTAGTACTCTGAAACCTGTAGTTTATAAATGAATTCTTGAATATACTTTGGAGCACTCATAACCATTTAGCCACCAGCCCTGTCTAAGGAGTAGTGCAGACTGTGCTGTTCCAAGGAGAGCTGGGGGAGGCAAAATCTCTCCCCATATTTACTGGTGTGCAGAAGGAATATGCAAGTTGCCCCATCCCCGAGCCATAGCTGGCAAGACCACCTTCCGATTCCCAACTTTGGTGGTATTTGTTTCTCCATAGGCACATGGATGGAGCAGTTCTGTGATCCTTTAAGCAACAAGACATCTAATGGGCCTGGCCCTTGCACGGGGAGTGTGATGTGGCTACTTTGTGCCCACCCCCTTGTACTCCTGTGTTAGAGTTAGGACCTAACAATCTGGCCCCTAGTGCCTAAATTGGAGAAGACAAAACCGTTTTTGGCCTATAGGTTGAGAAGGATTTTTCCCCACATTTACATGGCTAGGGGCATTGTGGCGATGAAAGGTGTAAGGTCATTTTCTGAATCATCCAATACCAGCCATTGCCACAGGCAGAATAATGTATTTGATGGATTGAGTATGGCAGCTCCTATGTTCCATTACAAAGTGGGAGGGGCGGGAGGGTACAACCACTGTCTCAGGGCTGCTGCCTTCTGTTGCCAACACTGTACTATTTATAGTAGCTGTACTGACTTTTTCGGTTTGTTTATTTTTTAACAGTCAACAACAAGCAAAGCGCATGGAGGAGCAAGGACAGCCAGTGACAATGAGTAGAGCACATCTGTGACATGAGATGGAAAATGAAGGCCCTGCCTACTTCTTGTCATTGAATACCCCTTGTCATTTTTCTTAAGAACAGGAGTTATAACCTCAGGCACTTCTCCAAATTCCTCATATTCCACTTATTTAAAAATTCATCGGTTGTTTCACAGTGAGGAGATATTCTCTACTCCTCTTTTAAAAAAATAATTGTGTCACTGGGATAAAATAGCTGACATGTTTCTTTCCAGAGGTGGCTGCCTTTCAAAGGAGGCGTGGTGCAACTTGAGAAGTGGTGAGAACCTGTTTGCTTTGAAAACAATTACCCCGTGCAGCAAGTGCTGGGTGAGTGGAACTCCCACATATCGGAGTTATAGCCCTGGTCTACACTACAAGTTTAGGTCAGATTTAGCAGCGTTAGATCGGTTTAACCCTGCACCCATCCACACTACGAAGCCATTTTTTCCGACTTTAAGGGCTCTTAAAACCGGTTTCTGTACTCCTCCCCAACGAGTGGATTAGCGCTGAAATCGACCTCGCTGGGTCGAATTTGGGGTAGTGTGGACACAAATAGACGGTATTGGCCTCCGGGAGCTATCCCAGAGTGCTCCATTGTGACCACTCTGTACAGCACTCTCAACTCAGAGGCACTGGCCAGGTAGACAGGAAAAGCCCCGCGAACTTTTCAATTTCATTTCCCTGTTTGGCCAGTGTGGTGAGCACATCAGCAGAGGTGACCATGCAGAGCTCTTCAGCACAGGTGACCACAGAGTCCCAGAATCGCAAAAGAGCTCCAGCATGGACCAAATGGGAGGTACTGGATCTGACAGCTGTGTGGGGAGACGAATCCGTGCTATCAGAACTCCGTTCCAAAAGATGAAATGCCAAAATATTTTAAAAAATCTCCAAGGGCATGAAGGACAAAGGCTATCACAGGGACCCGCAGCAGTGCCAAGTGAAACTTAAGGAGCTTAGGTAAGCCTACCAAAAAACCCAAGAGGCAAATGCCCACTCGGGGTCAGAGCCACAGACATGCCACTTCTATGATGACCTGCATGCAATTCTAGGGGGTGCCCCTACCACTGCCCCACCCCTGTATGTGGACTCCTACAAGGGGGGAGTCTCACACAACAGGGATGAGGCTTTTGGGGACGAGGAAGATGAGGAGGAGGGGGAGGTTGATGATAGTGCATACAAGGCAAGCGGAGAAACCATTCTCCCCAACAGCCAGGAACTATTTATCACCTTGGAGCCAATACCCTCCCAACCTGGGCTCCCGGACCTTGAAGGCGGAGAAGGCAGCTCTGGTGAGTGTACCTTTGTAAATATAATACACAGTTTAAAAGCAAGCATGTTTAATGATTAATTTGCCCTGAAGACTTGGGATGCATTCGCGGCCAGTACAGCTACTGGGAAAGTCTGTTAACGTGTCTGGGGATGGAGCGGAAATTCTCCAGGGACTTCTCAATGAAGCTCTCCTGGATGTACTCCCAAAGCCTTTGCAAAAGGTTTCTGGGGAGGGCAGCCTTATTCCATCCTCCATGGTAGGACACTTTACCACGGCAGACCAGCAACACGTAGTCTGGAATTATTGCATAACAAAGCATGGCAGTATATGGTCCTGGTGTTTGCTGGTGTTCAAGCAACATCCATTCTTTATCTCTCTGTGTTATCCTCAGGAGAGTGATACCATTCATGGTCACTTGGTTGAAATAGTGGAATTTTATTAAGGGGACATTCAGAGGTGGCCATTCCTGCTGGGCTGTTTGCCGGTGGCTGAACAGAAATCATCTCTGCTGTTACCCACGCAATGTGGGGAGGGGTGAAGTGATCATCCCAGAGAATTGGGTGTGTGTGTGGGGGGGGGGGGTGTTAGTTGGGTTTGTGCTGCACGTTAACCTGCAAACTGCAGCCCCTCCTTTTAAATGGCCAACCCATTTTAAAGGGCCAATCCAACAGGTGCTTGGTATGTGAAATGAGGGTGCTGCTATTTGAAACCATTCCCACATGTTAGGAAGGTTAAAGAAGCCAAAAGACTGTGGCTTACCATGGATGCCTGCAAGCCGAATTCTGTTGCCCACCAGCCCTGTGTGTGTGATCTCTCACACCATACCGGCAGGTCCTCGATATAAGAGGCACAATGCGACCTTGTAAAGAAACCACATGTGCTATGTAATGTTAACTGCTTGGTTCACCACCATGAAAGAATCTACCCATTGTTCTCTAAAATGTCTCTTTTTAAAGACTAATCTCCCCTTTTTCCCTCCCGGAGCTGCAAATGTGTCAACGCTCCCCCTGTCATCTCTGTCCCAGAGGCTATCAAAGATTAGAAGCTGAAAAAAATGCACTCGTGATGAAATGTTCTCTGAGCTCATGCAGGCCTCCCACGCTGAAAGAGCCCAGCACAATGCATTGAGGGAGACAATGTCAGAGACCAGGAAAGTACAAAATGAACGCGAGGACAGGAGGGATGAGCAAGAGGAGAGGTGGCGGCAGCGTGATGAGAGGAGGCAGGATGCAATGCTGAGGCTACTGGGGAATCAAACGGATATGCTCTGGCATATGGTTGAGGTGCAGAAAAGGCAGCAGGAGCACAAACCGCCGCTGCAGCCCCTGTGTAACCAATCGCCGTCCTCCCCAAGTTCCATAGCCTCCTCACCGAGACACCCAAGAACGCAGTGGGGGGGCCTCCGGGCACCCAACCCCTCCACCCCAGAGGACTGCCCAAACAACAGAAAGCTGGCATTCAAGAAGTTTTGAAGTGCTGTGTGGCCTTGTCCTTCCATCCTCCCCTCCTCCCCCACGCCTCCCAGGCTACCTTGGCAGTTATCCCCCCATTTGTGTGACAGATTAATAAAGAATGCATGAATTTGAAACAACAATGACTTTATTGCCTCTGCAAGCAGTGATCATAGGGGAGAGGGGAGGGCAGGTGGCTTACGGGGAAGTAGAGTGAACCAAGGGGGCAGGTTTTCATCAAGGAGAAACAAACAGAACTATCACACCGTAGCCTGGCCAGTCACGAAACTGGTTTTCAAAGCTTCTCTGATGCGCAGCGCACCTTACTGTGCTCTTCTAACAGCCCTGGCTGCGTGTAATCAGTGGCCAGGTGATTTGCCTCAACCACCATAAATGTCTCCCCCCTTACTCTCACAGAGATTGTGGAGCACACAGCAAGCAGTAATAACAGTGGGAATATTGGTTTTGCTGAGGTCTAACTAAGTCAGTAAACTGCGCCAGCACGTTTTTAAACGTCCATCTACACATTCTACCACCATTCTGCACTTGCTCAGACTACAGTTGAACAGCTCCTGACTTCTGTCCAGGGTGCCTGTGTGTGGCTTCATGAGCCATGGCATTAAGGGGTAGGCTGGATCCTCAAGGATAACTATAGGCATTTCAACATCCCCAATGGTTATTTTCTGGTCTGGAAAGTAAGTCCCTTGCTGCAGCCGTTCCCACAGACCAGAGTTCCTAAAGATGCGAGTCCACGTTGATGTTGGTGAAACGTCCCTTGTGATCCACCAGTGCTTGCAGCACCATTGAAAAGTACCCCTTTCGGTTTATGTACTGGCTGCCTTGGTGGTCCATCCAAGATAGGGATATGCGTTCTGTCTATCGCCCCACCACAGTTAGGGAATCACATTGCAGCAAAGCCATCCACTATTTCCCAGAGTCACTACCCTTGATAACAGCTGCTCAGTGATCGTGTTGGCTACTTGCATCACAGCAGCCTCCACAGTAGATTTGCCCACTCCAAATTGATTCCCGACTGACTGGTAGCTGTCTGGCATTGCAAGCTTCCAGATGGCTATCACCACTCGCTTGTGAACTGTGAGGGCTGCTTTCATCTTGGTATTCTGGAGCTTCGGGGCAGGGGAAAGCAAGTCACAAAGTTCCATGAAAGTGCCCTTACACATACGAAAGTTTTGCAGCCATTGGGAATCATCCCAGACCTGCAACATTATGCGGTCCCACTAGTCTGTGCTTATTTCCCGGGCCCAGAATCGGCATTCCACGGCGTGAGCCTGCCCCATTGCCACCAGGATGGCCAAATTGCCGGGGCCCGTACTCTGAGAGAAGTCTCTGTCCATGTCCTCAACACTCTCCTCACCACGCTGCCATCGCCTCCTCGCCTGCTTTTGCAGGTTCTGGTTCTGCATATACTGTAAGATAATGTGCGTGGTGTTTAGAGCGGTCACAACTGCTGCAGTGATCTGAGCGGGCTCCATGCTTGCCGTGGTATGGCATGAGCAGGAGAGCACAGTGGCAGCGGAAGCGGCGGGTGGATGACGATGCTGATAGCAATATGGCACCCGCACGAAAAAAGGTGCAAAACGATTGTCAGTCATTGATTTCACGGAGGAAGGGAGGGGTAAGCTGGCAGCAGACGGTGCTGCTGGCTGGGAGAGCTATCCCTCTGCCAATATTCCAGGCAGGCCTGAATCGCCATTAGACAAAACTTAAAGAAGAGAATGACCTGAGTCACTCCCATTTATGTGCAGGCGCCCCTGACAGACTTTACCGAGGTTTGTCAGGAGCACCCATGTCCCGCCAGAGCACCCAGGAGACAACGAGGATGACTACCAGTTGTACTGTACTATCTGCTGCCACAAGGCAATGAGCTGCTGCTGTGTAGCAATGCAGTCCCACGTCTGCCAGCACCCAGGAGATGTAAGGTGACTGTGAGCTGAGCAGGCTCCATGCTTGCCGTGGTATGGCGTCTGCACAGGTAATCCATGAAAAAAGGCACGAAACGATTGTCTGCTGTTGCTTTCACGGAGGGAAGGAGGGAATGGGGGCCTGACGATATATACCCAGAACCACCTGCGACAATGTTTTTTGCCCCATCAGAGATTGGGATCTCAACCCAGAATTCCAATGGGTGGCAGAGACTGCGGGAACTGTGGGATAGCTACCCACAGTGCAATGCTCCAGAAGTCGACGCTAGCCTCGGTACTCTGGACGCACTCCACCGACTTAATGGTCTTAATGTTTTTAAGTGGGGACACAATCAACTGTATAAAATCGCTTTCTAAAAATTCGACTTTTATAAATTCGACCTAATTTCGTAGTGTAGACATACTAGAAGCAGAGGGCTAGGATTAGGCCTAACAACTGTAGAGACAGAATTAATGTATGGCACTATGAAGATAGAAATAGAGACAGAAGTAAGCAAGAGAAATCAAAGAACACAAGATACCTTTGAAGTGACATCCGAGTGACTGAGATCTGGGTGGATGAGCAAGAGTTTAATGAGCTTTCCTTTGTGGTGAATACTAGTGTGAATCTTATAGTACCCGAATGGAGCTGGAAGTGTCGGTGTTAGACAAAACGAAGAGACCTTCAGAAGGTGCACCCAAAGGGAAAGAATCGTCACACTGTAAAAATGTCAGCTACATGAGTTGTAATTGCAGAGATGCAAGTAAGTCCGATGGGACAAAAGCTCAAAAGATGAAAACTGCCTCTAAATTCTCAGAGCTTAATTAATACTGTAATATTACTCAGCTGTTTTTAGCACCTTACATTTTTCAAAGTCCTGTACAAAAGTAACTAGTCATTTCTCAAAACAGGCTTGTGAATCATTGGGTTAGAAGATTCATCTAGTCAAGATGCAGGATTTGTTGTGTCTAAACCATCTAAGACAGATGAAAACCTCCAGTGAAGAACCTTCCACAACCTCCCTATGCAGTCTGTTCTCCAAAGTATTGGTAACCACTGCCTAGCTTTGTGTCATCTGCAAACTTGATCAGTATGCTCTTTATACCTACATCCAGATCATTAATAAAGATGTGAAACACCAGACCCAGAACATACTCCTGTGGAACCACACTTCAGATGTGTCTTCAATATGACATTATTCCATTAATAGTTATTCTTTGTTTGTAGCTGTTTAACCAATTATGTATCCATTTAATGGTAGTTCTGTTGAGCCCACATTTCTCCAGCTTACTTATCAGAATGTCATGTGGGACTATATCAAAAGCCTTGCTGAAGTCCAGATATATTATGTCCGCAGGTATATTATGTCTGCCGCATTCCCTCTATCTACCAAATCAGTGACTCGGTCATTAAGGAAATCAAGCTTGATTTAGTCTTGGGAAATCCATGCTGGCTGCTAGTCATTACCCTTCATCCTCCAGGTATTCGCAAATTGAATGTTTTCTACATCGCTCTAGTAGCTTCCCGAGTATCGAAGTCAGGCTGACTGGTCTATAGCTTACCCGACTCCTTCTTTTTTCCCTTTTTAAAGATGGGCACTATGCTAGCCCTTCTTTGGTCTTCCAGGACCTCTCCTGTCATCCAAGAGTTTGTAAATATTATTGCCAGTGGCGCCGATATTTCTTCAGCTGATTTGAATTCATACAAATTGGTCAGAAGATCTCTGACTTATTCTTTACTTATCCCGATCTGTATCCCTTTCCCCTTTGTCATCTATGGTAACTTCACTAGTCATCTGGTCACATGTTATTTTTATGAGAAGATTGAACCAAAGTAGGCATTGAGCAGCTCTGCCTTCCTAACATCTTCCATTACCAGCTCAACTTCTGCATTGAGCAGTGGGACCCACACCATCCTTGATCTTTCTTTTTTGTCTGACATATTTGAAGAACCCCTTCTTGTTGGCTCCAACATTTCTTGCCAGCTGTAACTCATTCTTTGCCTTGGCTTTCCTAATTTTGTGCCTACACGCTCATGTTATTCCCATATATACTTCCTTGGTGACATGCCCCTCCTTCCATTTCCTGTATGTATCCCTTCTGGTTTTTAGATAGCTAAAAAGCTCCTTGTGCTGCCACATTGGCCTCCTGTGGCTTGTCTTGTCTTTCCTCTGTGTTGGAATATCTTGATGTTAAGCCTCTAGTGTTACATCTTTTAAGAACTGCCAGTCCCTTCAATTTGTTTTCTTCCTAATTGGTCTTTCCATAGGACCTTGCCGACTATTTCTCTGAGTCAGCTGAAATCCGCCTTTCTGAAGTCCAGTGTCCTTGTTTTGCTGTTCTCGTGTCCTCCTTCCCATAGCATCTCAATGCTGGTACTCCAATCATGAAGTCTCTGTGATGTCAACTAAATCATCATTTTCTTCATATATCATGACTCCCAATTCATCCAGTTTGTTCTCCATAGTCCTTCAATTTGTATACAGGCATCAAAGATATTTTGTAGACTGCCCTATTGCTTTTCTTTTTGCCTTTTTAATACAGTTGTGATTTCTAGGCACTTCTCCAGAAATTAGCTCCTTCCCCTTGTCTTCGTTACTTGAGCCTAGATGCATATTGGCCAAACTTTTTTGTCATCATCTCCCATAGGACACAGAATCATAGAATATAAGGGTTGTAAGAGACCTCAGGAGGTCATCAGTCCAATCCACTGCTCAAAGCAGGACCAACAGCAACTAAACCATCCCAGCCAAGGCTTTGTCAAGCCGGGCCTTAAAAACCTCAAAGGATGGAGATTCCACCACCTCCCTAGGTAACCCATTCCAGTGCTTCACCACCCTCCTAGTGAAATAGTGTTTACTAATATCCAACCTAGACCTCCCCTACTGCAACTTGAGACCATTACTCAAGTTTAAAGACATAGTTTGAAGCTTTCCTTATCAGATTGGCCAGACAATGTTTAAAGATGTTCTTCCCAGTATTTCATAGATAGAGGATTACTGGGCAGGACTGGGCTCCATCTTGGAACATCATCTCATTGTCAAAGAAGCCAAAGCCCTCTCACAGACAGCATCTGTGTGGCCATGCATTTACTTCTGCAGTTTGACGGTCCTTGCCTGGGCCTTAGGTAAATAGGTAACAGGGAGTAGGTAAATATCCTCATTTTATGGTTGAGGAACATGAGATGCAGAATGGTTTAATGTTACCTTGTCTGTGATTTGACATTCCTCGGTCCACTAATCAATGCTACCTTTCTTATTGTAGTGTTAACATGGAGAACACAAAAGGAAAGTAATGAGTGCGGATGAGAAAAAATATCAAGGGACACAAAAATTTAGACTGGTAAAGTGCCTCCAAATGAAAAAGGAAAAATGAGAGAGCAAAATCAGTATACAGCATTACCACTAATTATACTTTACCAAACAGCTGAACACAACAGGTCATTTCTGCCTTTCAGACAGAATTACAAACATTGAATAGGTGTGAGGTAGTATGTTCACTAGAAGTGGATAGGCTATTTTGGGTAAAATAATAACAGGATATAAACCAAACCTTTTTGGACGAATCAGACTAATTCTGTTATCTTTATTTCTTTGCATGCACCTCTATCTCTTGGTTTCAGATCTGACCAGATAGTATAAGCAATGCTTTTCCAGTAGTATTTCCAACCTGGTTAAACCAAGAATTTCACGTGCAAGCTTAGGCTTCTGAGATATCCAATTTAATTTTTAATGTATATTCAAATCAAACTTAGAAACTTTTTGAGATTCTCCCATTCCCTGTGCTCATAAAACTGAGGTCACTTAAGAGTTGTTTCCCATAGTAATGGTATCACTGTGGCTTGAAATCTCTATTGCAGTGCAGTGGTTCTGCCACATATACCTCAGAAGCCCATACACTGAATTCTGGGAGAGTTGTACAAGTTCATGTGATGGCTTAATTTGGCCCAAGATCTTGTGGTAAGAAGGATCTAACTATAGGCAGATTTAGATAGGGAAGTGATGAGCATTATAAGTATGTCTGTAAATAAATTCAAGTGTCCTGATGTGACTTGGCTCTCATTGACTTGGTTTCAGAAACTGTACAGAACAGAGAATTTTGAAAATAAGCTCTGCTGAAGATCCTGCTCTGATAAAATAAATATATTGGAGAGAAAGATGAGAAAAAATTATGTGACCATTTTGAATTTGATCATGATGTTCCATTCTCACAAGAGTACAAAGAAATTGCATGTTATATTATCCCTGAAGGATAAACCCTTGCAGTGGTAAACTATAAATAGTGTGCCAGTTTCAAACCCTGAATGAGAAAGGAAAACCATATTGCGTGACTCAGACATACACAATTTCCTATGAAGAATACATCAGCACTGGTATTTTTAAAACAAGTCCATACTGCTGAAGAAAAATATAACTGAGAGCCGTAACTTGCCCACTTTTCTGAAGTTCATGTCAGAGGTGGCCTGAACTAAAACCCTGGGTCAGAATTCTGCCACACTTGTGGAAAGCTCCACTCCAGATCCAAACTTGGCAGCATGCTTCTCTCTCTGTAGGGCTGAACCAAAACGCCATATCCCAAAAACCTTTGCTCGGGATTGAGTTTGGGGTTCATACTTTGTAACTTGGGCCACTCTCCAGTTACAGGCAAAATCTGGTGACATGAAGTATAATTAAAAATGCAATCAAAATTGATGATATGATCCACAGTAGAAAGGATGTGGTAACTTGTGGAAGATTATGGTACAACAGCAGCAGAAATTGCATGTTTGATAAGTCCCCTGCAGACCTTACCCAGGCTTGGAACCCAATCTACTAAGGGGCCCTTCTGCTCCTCAGTTAAGCAGCAGGATCAACTGCGAGAAGAAATGTGGTTTTGCACTGCCATGTGTGTGCTCTCAGCTCAGGGATCTGATCAGTGCTGAAGGCAGCACAGACTAAAGCAGTAAATTGAGCATCAATCTTTCATATTACCAGAAGCGTTTACCTCTCCAAAGGAGCGGAGGAACAACAGGTGTGTCACTGAACTGACTGCTGCTACACAAAACTATATTCTTGAACCTTCCCATAGCATAACCTTGGAATCCATGAATCAATGTGCAATGTCAAAGCATCTTCCCCTGTGTGTCTGGGAGCACATATTTGGCACTGTTGCTCAGGGGTACCATCACACACATGTAACATCACTAATGTACCATGGCAAGTAATGTTACATCACTAATGTTACAAAGAAATAAAAGGTAAAATGCAAACTTATACCTAACTTAACAAGCTAACAGGTTTCAGAGTGGGAGCCATGTTAGTCTGTATCAGCAGAAAGAATGAGGAGTACTTGTGGCACCTTAGAGACTAACAAATTTAGCTAACGCCCACTTCATCAGATGCATGCAGTGGAAAATACAGTAGGAAGATAGATATATACAGAGAACATGAAAAAATGGGGGTTGCCATACCAACTCTTAACTAGACCAATCAATTAAGGTGGGCTATTATCAGCAGGAGAAAAAAAACTTTTGTAGTGGTAATCAGGATGGCCCATTTCAAACAGTTGACAAGAAGGTGAGAGTAACAGTAGAGGGAAAATTAGCATGGGGAAATAGTTTTTAGTTAGTGTAATTACTCATCCACTCCCAGTCTTTATTCAAGCCTAATTTAATGGTGTCCAGTTTGCAGATTAATTCCAGTTCTGCTCTTTCTCATTGGAGTCTGTTTTTGAAGTTTTTTTGTTGTAGCATTGCCACTTTTAGGTCTGTAATCGAGAGACCAAAGAGATTGAAGTGTTCTCCGACTGGTTTTTGAATGTTATAATTCTTGACATCTGATCTGTGTCCATTTATTCTTTTGCGTAGAGACTGTCCGGTTTGGCCAATGCCCCTCTGCCATGTACATTGGCCAAACCAGACAGTTTTGCATCCTAGTTAGCCCTACTCTCCCAGACCCCCAGTGCAGTTAGTGTTGGTAACAACAGACATCAGCTAACAGACAGTATTTAACATGTTTGCCATATATGAGTTGCAGCCTGAAAGAAAGTGTATACTTTGAAGGATTCTTTCACAGCTAAAGAAACATTTCATTGATTTCTAAATAGAAATCTCTATATTACCTTTGGAATAAATTACAGCAGCTAAATCTGCTTAGACCAAAAAATGGTTTTACTAAGATTTTTTATTCAGTTACTTTTTAAACCCTTGGAAATAGTGAATTATCAGAAGAAGTCAAAGAAAGGAGACAACATCTCAGTATAAGTGAAAAATTGTGCTTACTATTCACAGACGAATATATGCTGCACTGGCAATAATGCGTTATGGGTGCATTAAATTAGCGAATGGTTGTTTAAATTAAAAAAACATTTTATCAACTGTACTTGATAAACCTCATGTACTTTGTGGGCCACCCAGTATTAAAGAACAAGCAGTTTTATTGGATTCATTTGGCATTGCCAGTCAGCCATCTGAAACTAACTAAACTCCCAGTGAACTTTCCCACTAGGTATTGGTTCTCAAGAATCGCTCTGGATGGACTCTTTAAGTGACTGGTCTGGAAAATGGAGAGGTTAATTCCAGGATTGTGTAAGCATGCCAACTTTTACAAACATTAGTTTCTGATAGATTGGGGAACACTGCTCAATAATTGTCAATACTGAAGGATGGTCTCCTCCTTCATCTCATAAAACTATGCCTGGATATTAGTGTAATCTACAAATGATGAAAATAACGTAAAGGGCAATGGCTGTAATTCCAAGTTCATTTTCATATTCATCATAAGTATTTTCTTCTGCCTGATAGAGGTCTCCTTCTCCTGCCACTTCATAGGCTGTCTCTGGGTCATATTCTGACTCCCGCTGACTGACTGCTTCTTGGTCGTCTGACTCTTCAGCTTTGTAGCTGGATTCCAGTTCATGTACAGTTGAATATATTGTATTGGAATTCTTGTAGGTTGCCTCTGACTCATATGAAACTGTATCCTCATAAACTGGGCTTGAAGGCAGCTTCTCATCAGCTGGCTGTGGGTTGGGAGATGGAGGTGGAGTTTGCTTTTTGTCTTTAGCTTGTTCTTCTAGTTTCCTTCTCGCCTCCTCCTGTTCTCATTTCTCCTGAGCCATTCTTTGCACTCTCTCGGCTTCTGCTTTCCTGCCGTCTTCCTATTCCTTTTCTTTAGGTAGGGTTTAAAAGTTAGCTCAGATGTTGCTTGTTTTATTATTCACAGTTGCTACTAAATTAGTCTTCTGATAAGTTGATGACAGTTTCTCAATCTACTAGAATTCTTTGAGGGGATCAACAAACAGGTGGACAAGGGGGAATCCAGTGAATATAGCATATTTAGATTTTCAGAAAGCCTTTGACAAGGTCCCTCACCAAAGGCTCTTATGCAAAGTAAGCTGCCACAG
The DNA here is from genome assembly GCF_965140235.1 of Caretta caretta. Classification (NCBI taxonomy): domain Eukaryota; kingdom Metazoa; phylum Chordata; order Testudines; family Cheloniidae; genus Caretta; species Caretta caretta. Next base: position 43,866,225 of record NC_134210.1, on the reverse strand, counting down.
GATAAGAGGGAAGGTTCTCTCATGGATTTGTAACTGGTTAAAAGATAGGAAACAAAAGGTAGGAATAAATGGTCAGTTTTCAGAATGGAGAGAGGTAAATAGTGGTGTCCTCCAGGGATCTGTACTGGGACCAGTCCTATTCAACATATTCATAAATGATCTGGAAAAAGGGGAAAACAGTGAGGTGGCAAAATTTGCAGATGATACAAAACTACTCAAGATAGTTAAGTCCCAGGCAGACTGTGAAGAGCTATAAAAGGATCTCTCAGTACTGGGTGACTGGGCAACAAAATGGCAGATGAAATTCAATGTTGATAAATGCAAAGTAATGCACTTTGGAAAACATAATCCAAACCTATACATATAAAATGATAGGGTCTAAATTAGCTGTTACCACTCAAGAAGAGATCTTGGAGTCATTGTGGATAGTTCTCTGAAAATTATCAATGTGCAGCGGCAGTCAAAAAAGCGAACAGAATGTTGGGCATCATTAAGAAAGGGATAGATAATAAGACAGAAAATATCATATTGCCTCTATATAAATCCATGGTTCACCTACATCTGGAATACTGCGTGCAGATGTGGTTGCCCCATCTCAAAAAAGATATCTTGGACTTGGAAAAGGTTCAGAAAAGGGCAACAAAAATGATTAGGGGTACAGAATTGCTGCCATATGAGGAGAGAATAACAACACTGGGACTTTTCAGCTTGAAAAAGAGATGATTAAGCAGTGATATGTTAGAGGTCTATAAAATCATGACTGTGTGGAGTATGTAAATTAGGAAGTGTTATTTACTCCTTCTCATAACACAAGAACTAGGGGCCACCAAATGAAATTAATAGGGAGCAGGTTTTAAACAAACGAAAGGACTTTTTTTTCTACACAACACACAGTCAACCTGTGGAACTCCTTGGCCTTCACAATATCCTCTGGCAAGACTATAACAGGGTTCAAAAAAGAACTAGATACATTCACAGAGGATAGGTCCATTAATGGCTATTAGCTAGGATGGGCAGAGATGGTGTCCCTATCCTCTGTTTGCCAGAAGCTGGGAATGGATCACTTGATGATTGCCTGTTCTGTTCATTCCCTCTGGGGCACCTGGCATTGGCCACTGTCGGAAGACAGGATACTGGACTAGATGGACCTTTGGTCTGACCCAGTATTGCAATTCTTATATTCTTATGCATGTAACTCAGTGGAATGATAGAGTGTTCAGTTGGTTCCTGACATAGAATCAGAAGTAGGACTGGCTGGAAAACAACAATTAGTTTTTCAGGTTTTCAAATTCTCCACACAAAAAACAAGAGAATGAGACCCACTCTGAAATACTCAATAGCCCAGTTATTGTCATTCATCTAATAGACCCACTCTCTACTCTGAACCTGGGTGTGTGCTCTAAGGCATCCTGCACCTGAGAAACCTTCCAGATGAAATTTTCATTAAAGCCAGTATGTTTTTGTGAAATATTTCTGTTCAGATGAGACTGCATTTTTTGATGGAAAGGAGTTTCACTGAAATTTTTTTTCAGCCAGCGCTAATCAGAAAGCTGTAATATAGGCCAAAAATAAAACTCACTGGGTTCCATCTAGAAGAAAACCTGCTGCCTTACTCAGTTTTTATTTTATTTTTTGTGGTAGCAGATGGAGTGAAGTTCTTCTTTGCCCCAGTGGACCTTCGTATCTGTGGTCCTCCACTAGAAATTTTTCAACACTACTTAATTGGCCAGAATGCTTACTTACTATTATGTGATGCAGGGCATCCTCCCAGAAAACAAAGGACTGATACAAAGCCCATACTGAAGTCCAAAAAGCTTCCCTCCCCCACTCTGCCCACCCATTTCACTTTTACAGGCTTTGGATCAGGCCCTAAGAGCTTAATATGGTTTACCACCTTTTTAAAAAGAACAGTCCCCTTTTACAATGGGTTAGCAGATCAGAGGCCTTGAAGCTCCCATGGCCAAGCACAATGGATCTTCTTTCTATTTTCTCTGTCTTCCTCCTGTCTCTTTTCTGCTCCCATTCTCCCTTTATTACATGTTCCTGGCCCTTCCTGGTTTTTGCTCCCTCCTTTCCTGATGGCACCACCTCCATGCATTGGATATCTAGGTGGAGTTAGGGTACAGGCATCCACTAGTGGCTCTCAGAGGCCAAACCACTTGTGCTAATGTGGCTATGCTGAGTTCTGAGGGAGCAGAGAACATTGTAGAAAGACTTGGGCAGGAGGTTGCTGACTGAGTCTGTATCTTTTAATAAGAGACCAGGAAAAGACAGTGAGTACCTCTGAAGGAGCTGCACCACTACTGTGTATGCATGGGAGGGACATAACTAGGCTCATACAGCTTTTCTATCCCCACTGTCCTTTTCTTTTGTCCTTTGCCATTCACCCCCTTTCTGTAAACTAATTTGATACCCATTATCAATACCTGTGGGGGAGGGGGCCGACCTCTCCCTCAAAACTCAAGCACCAGATTGAGAAATACTGGATTACAGTTTGTGGCATCTTTAAACCCCTGTTCTTTATGTCCCACTGCTATTTAAAATATTTGGAATTTATGTTATGTATGTCACTATTCTTCATCACTTGTTACCAGAATAGAGAAGAGATCATAATTTACTCATTTTTCTGACACGCACAGACATTAGCAATGCTCTTTTAGCAAGAGCGTATAATCCTGTACTAGAATGGCCATCCTTATACCCTCCCTTCCCCTTTGCTGTCTCCATTGTAGGGGCATGGCTGAGGGAAAAAGATGTTGCCAGAGAGCCCCTACACTCCAGCTATCCATTGGCTTCAAGAATGACTTCTTTGGCCATGGCCAGATGAGTTTAATTTAGAATAGCCCTGAAGCTGTATTAAATTTAACTGGAGAGCTGGCCTGGCCTATGGTCAGCCCGAGGAGCCACCCCACTCTTCTGCTGCTCATAGTGTACCTCTGCCACAGCAAAGGACATAGCCCATAACCTCGTTCTCCTCTGTCTGTGAGGCTTTTTCCTTCTTCGTTACATGCATACTTATTTTTCCACCCAAAATGTTCTCATTCTCATGTTTGTTACACAGCACAAGCATTTCAAAAGGAATAATTGTTACTATTCCTGACCTCCAAGAATCTTCTGTCTCCAAGAATCATGATCTTTTGTAGCCATAAATTAATATCAATTAATTCTTGGTGCAAGTGCTAGATCAGAGAGGTTAGTCACAGATCTAAGTTTGCTTCATTATAGCTCTGTATAAACACGTACTACCTAGTATAGGGGCTTGTGGTTTGCAGAAAGTACACCACAAATGACAGGAAGCCTCAGATAAATAATCTGGGCTAAGAGAATAAACAGTGGTTCTTCTCAGTTTGCTAATCTTCTGAATATTTCCATTTTTAGAGTGCTTCTGACATGTTTTTTAAAATGTAATCTGAAAATCTTCACATAAATTGTGGCACTCAGTAGCACCATTCCACTATATTTAAGATTGGGTCAGTGTTTCCATAATATATCCAGTTTCTCAAGGAATTGTTATGATTAAAATCATAACATTTTCCTCTGTGCTAAAAGCTAGCAAGACTTCCGAGGAGAGGCTGAGGGAACTGGGGTTATTTAGTCTGTAGAAGAGAAAAGTGAGGGGGGATTTGATAGCAGTCTTCAATTACCTGAAGGGGGTTCCAAAAAGGATGGAGCTCAGCTGTTCTCAGTGGTGGCAGATGACAGAACAAGAAGCAATGGTCTCAAGTTGCAGTGCGGGAGGTCTAGGTTGGATATTAGGAAAAACTGTTTCACTAGGAGGATGGTGAAGCACTGGAATGGGTTACCTAGGGAGGTGGTGGAATCTCCATCCTTAGAGGTTTCTAAGGCCCAGCTTGACAAAGCCCTGGCTGGGATGATTTAGTTGGTGTTGGTCCTGCTTTGCGCAGAGGATTGGAGTAGATGACCTCCTGAGGTCTTTTCCAACCCTAGCATTCTATGATTCTAAGACTTCAGCCTGATGTAAATATATATTTTTACCTTGATATCTTTAAAAATTAGTTTGTTCTTTTTAGGTTATATGGATGTGACCAAGTGATGGTTTCTTGTGTATAGGACATTGTAAGGTTCCTTGGATCTCAAGGCCAGGGCATCCCCTTCAGCGGCAGCAGGGAATCAGTGCTTGCACCAGTTTGGTTGATCAGGCTTCCTGGTTCAAAGTCAAGCCACTGGGCAAGTGGTAGCTCAGGCCTCCTGGATGGGGGCAAAGCAAGTAAGCAGTCAAGGGCTCAGACCTTTGGTGTAATGGCTAAGCAACCAAATAGTCTGTGGCTCAGGCCTTGTCATAAATATAAAGGGAAGGGTAAACCCCTTTGAAATCCCTCCTGGCCAGGGGAAAGCTCCTCTCACCTGTAAAGGGTTAAGAAGCTAAAGGTAACCTCGCTGGCACCTGACCAAAATGACCAATGAGGAGACAAGATACTTTCAAAAGCTGGGAGGAGGGAGAGAAACAAAGGGTCTGTGTCTGTCTGTGTGCTGCTCTTGCCAGGGACAGAACAGGAATGGAGTCTTAGAACTTTTAGTAAGTAATCTAGCTAGGTATGTGTTAGATTATGATTTCTTTAAATGGCTGAGAAAAGAATTGTGCTGAATAGCATAACTATTTCTGTCTGTGCATCTTTTTTGTAACTTAAGGTTTTGCCTAGAGGGGTTCTCTATGTTTTTGAATCTAATTACCCTGTAAGATATCTACCATCCTGATTTTACAGGGGGGATTTCTTTATTTCTATTTACTTCTATTTTTTATTAAAAGTCTTCTTGTAAAAACTGAATGCTTTTTCATTGTTCTCAGATCCAAGGGTTTGGGTCTGTGGTCACCTATGCAAATTGGTGAGGCTTTTTATCCAACATTTCCCAGGAAAGGGGGGGGTGCAAGTGTTGGGAGGATTGTTCATTGTTCTTAAGATCCAAGGGTCTGGGTCCGTAGTCACCTAGGCAAATTGGTGAGGCTTTTTACCAAACCTTGTCCAGGAAGTGGGGTGCAAGGTTTTGGGAAGTATTTTGGGGGGAAGGACGCGTCCAAACAGCTCTTCCCCAGTAACCAGTATTAGTTTGGTGGTGGTAGCGGCCATTCCAAGGATAACGGGTGTAATATTTTGTACCTTGGGGAAGTTTTGACCTAAGCTGGTAAAGATAAGCTTAGGAGGTTTTTCATGCAGGTCCCCACATCTGTACCCTAGAGTTCAGGGTGGGGGAGGAACCTTGACAGGCCTCCTGACCAAAGGGTTGGTGCTTATCCAGCACCGAGTGCACAGCCAAAGGTAGGGGGACCTGGGTCCACCCTGCTCCACCAAGTCCCAGCCCAAAGCCCTAGAAGTGATGGGTGATCCCACCACAAGGTTGGCAGGGAAGTGTGGGGTCACTGCCTTGTCTCCCAGCAGCACAGCAGAATCAATGTCTCGCTTTTCTGGGCTACTTCCTACTGGCATCCACTGGGGCCTGGATCCTCATCTCTGTGCCAAGCAGCTCACTCTCCGCTTCCTCTTGGGATGTCTCAGTCTCCCAGAACAGCAGCTGGGCTTCTCTCCAGGACGGCTCAGGGAAATTGTCGCCCGCCACAGCTGGTCATGGGCTCCACTGGGGGTTCGGTTCCTTGGAAAAACTTCTGGCTCCTTCCCTGGTTTGCCTCCAACTGAGCTGAAGGACCCTGCTCTGGAAAAGGGGGCAGGGTTAAGTTAATCCTTGTGTCCTGGAATGAGGCCAATGCCTCATTATGGACATAGATTTGCTTCTTTAAGTGCCCTTTCTCAATGTGACATTGAAAATCTCTATCAACAATACACTCGGTTTTTCTCTGTAGACCTTCACCAGCCTGCAATGACCTGGATCTTGAGTACAAAGTGATGGCCAAAGTGCTCCTAATATATCCAGTGTCCCAGAGAGAGCAACTCTAGCCAAACTCAAACTCAAGCATAGAAGACTTATTGTTTGTCCCTCCACCACATTCTTTATTCCCTTGGAAGCAAACAGTTCTGACAGAATCCTAGCAATTTTATCTGAAAAGTAGGAAGGAACTTCCTCACAACAGGGGGTTCTTGATTCAGCCCTAGAGCAGAGACAGCTTGGCTTTCCCAAGCTTCCCACAACCCAGAACAAATCCACTGATCAAGATTTTGCAGATTCTAAGGCAAGGAACCATTTCCTTGCCTCCCTCACAGCCACAGCATACATTTAAAAAAAAAACTATATCCCAGTCCAAAAATCAAATTTTCACACCAGCACCGTGGCAATGCGCCCTTATGCTTTTATTGCTGTGGGTCATCTATAAACCATTGTGACCCATAAGGCCAAAGTTAGTGAAGAGGGCACTTAGCTGTGACTTTATGCTTGGTGGAGGAGAAAAGATTGTTATAATATTCCAACAAACTACCAGCCAGAAAAACAAATTGAATAAAATTTGCAATTTCCATTTTATCTGTGTGATGCAACACTGTACTTTTTGCAGTCATGTAACTGAAATGAGTGCTCCAGGAAGAGCAATACAGTAAGAGTGTCCTTGACCTAACTTTTAGAGTATATTGTGCTCTTTAGCAGCACTAATAACAATTGATCTTCTAAATTCCCTTCATCAGGTTAAAAGCTTTCTCAAGGCTGCCATGAAACCACTTCTTCTTTCGGTAAGAATATGCTGTACAACCTTAAACCTTCTTGTAATTCAAATCTTTGAAAGCTAATGTCATTGTAGTTGCTCTGTAGTCCATCCACTAGAAGTTTGTTTTACTTTTTCTGATTGCGGTTATTATGAGCAAATGCACAAATGGTACAATAAATCTGAATGTGGTGGCCAGCATATTAAATATTAGCACACTATTATTGTGGAAATTCTATGCTTTACACTTAGGGCCCTATGTTGTCCTTAGTAAGAGAATTTTCACTTGGGGGCGTGCTATCCTGTCCCTTCAATGGGAATTTTGTCCAAATGAAGATTGAAGGATTGAGACCTTTAGACTTACATATATACTTAACTTTATGGAAATGAGTGGTTTACTGGAACTACTCACAAGTGTAAAGTTAAGCATGTGTGTCAATCTCTGTGGGGTCAGGGCCTCATGTAGTAATTACACTACAGGGGTTTCCCACGTGCAATGTACCTGTAAACTGCCTCAGAAGGTATGTCTACACAGCAATTAAACACCTCAGGCTGGCCCGTGTCAGCTGACTTGGGCTCACGAGGCTCAGGCCAAGGGGCTGTTTAATTGTAGTTCAGACATTCTGGTTCGGGCTGGAGCCGTGGCTCTGGGACCTTGTGACGGGGGAGGATCCCAGAGCTTGGACTCCAGGCCAAGCCCAAACGGGGGGAGGAATAGCTCAGTGGTTTAAGCATTGGCCCGCTAAACCCAGGGTTGTGAGTTCAGTCCTTGAGGGGACCAGTTAGGGATCTGGGACAAAAATGGGAGATTGGTCCTGCTTTGAGCAGCGGGTTGGACTAGATGACCTCCTGAGGTCCCTTCCAAACATGATATTCTATGATTCTATGAAATACTCTAATTAAACAGCCCCTTGGCCCAAACCCCATGAGCCCAAATCAGCTGACACAGGCCAGCTGCAGGTTTTTAACTGCAGTGTGGGCATACCCTGAGTCACAATTCAGTCCCTGCTTCTCTACTGGGAAAATAAGTTACTCTAGCCATTATCCTGGTGGTGGTTACTTCCACCTCCTGGCCAGTACAACTGTGTTGCTGAGGCACTGGAGATGGGAACAGAGCCATAACTTGACCACCTGGACAGAAAGGGAAGTAGTGGCCCAACAGCTGCTTTCCCCTTCCAATTGTGACTTGTGATGCATATAGCTTAGGCAGAGGAGTAAAGGAATGCTTGATGCACTCTTACTCCCCTGCATGGGCATGTGGGCCAGTTCACAATCAAGACCCAAATAAATACTATGCAATTGTCATAGAGATAGTATGTTACTGCTGAGTCTTTGGCAATTATATAGCTACAGGTAATCAATTGCCTTTTTTCCTAACCTTCAACTATTTATTTATTTTATGATTACATCCAAAATGATTTGATGTAATTTATTACAGTGAATCATTGGCAAAATAATGCAACATGGGATTATGGCATTACCAAGTGTGTTGTAATGCATGTACAACACAATCAACGTGATTTTGACAGAGTTTCACCTACACATAAAAGTTGCATGTGAAAATTTAATTGTAGCATTGCCTGATTTCTGAGTACTCAGCCATGTAACCTTAATGTTCTCGCAACAGTTATTTTCCGTGAAATTATGGTATAAATAGGATCAAAGACTATTAAATCACAAAAATAACAAGGAAGTGGGTTTGATATACTAACCCCTATGCTGTTTCTCATTATTGCTGGAATCTCTTAAATTACCACAGGCATAGCGTTTGTTTGTTTTTTTTAATGATGGTCATGCCGGCCCTTGGGAAAAGAACTAATTAACCTCATGTCAAGAAATCTAGTATTTTAGATTGTGTCTGACGTTAATAGCTGTGTGGATGCCAGAGGAACTTAGTTTTCAAGTTAATATGTGGTTTTATTGTTGTTGCTCAAGCCATGTCGAGATATATTTGGCCTACCTACACAGCACAATAAAATTTATATTTATATTTATATAAAATTTATTTATAGCCTCTTCCATACATAGTATCATCACATGCTGTATCAAAGAAAGAACACCTTATAGGATACAGAAACCTTTACATATACACAGAAGGAAAACAACATACAGAGACAAACAAGGGAAAAGTAAAACAAAAGCTGAAACTTATTAGTAATACAATATGTCCCAGTTCAGGGCAACTACACCTGTATTCCCCCCTTAGTGGGCCAGCCTGGGCATGTGCTCTAGGCTCCCAGCTCCCCAGCTGTTGCCGTTCTTGGGACAAAATGCATATGTCTGTCTCTCTACCTTCTGACCGGGGTAGTTCCAGGCTGCATAGTCCCCTGACTACATTGTGTTATCCCAGAAATATACTGTCTGTCTAAGCAGACCTGCTTCACTTCTCTCCTTAGAGATGGTACACAGTGTAATTGCCACAGTTATAAGTTACCACACAGCGTTTTCTTTTTTTAATTATTTATAATTTTTCCAAACACAACAAAATACCAGATTCATCATAATACCCAAAGTAAATAAAGAGGCTTAGGATAAAGGGAGGGGAAGCAACACATCTATCTTCAGGGTCTACATTAATCATAAATCTAAAAAGTCAGCCCAAATTGCTTTGAATTCCCTTTCTGTGGAATGCTAGTCATTCCGTAGCTGTGAGGTTGGCCATATTACTCAGCCAGGCATCAACATCTGGTGGGGATCAACTTTTCCATTTTTGCAGGATTAAATTTTTAGCGACCAAAGCTGAACATTGGAACCATGCCACCTTGTTACCAGACAATCTTCATCAGAGGGAAGACTCCAATTTAGCAACCAATATCAAATTGGTCCTTTCACCCACCTCGTATCAGAAATTCTTGATACAGGGGCACTCCCAAAACATATGAGCTAATGTAGCACCAAGGAAGTTACATTTCCAACAGCAGTCAGCATTTATGAGGCCCATTAACATTAGCCTATGTGGGACCAGTGTCTTCTGGTGAATGTGATATGGTGTTCACCCTCACAAGGTAGAGCAGGTTAAATTAGATTAATTAACCTGACAGGCTGCATCTGGGGAGGTCCAGGGCTTGAAAGCCTGAAGGAACAGAGGGGCTGATAAAAAGCCAGGAAGTTGGCAGCAGAAAGGGGCTTCAAGCGTAGTAGTCTGCAGTCACTTCCTGGAAGAAGCAAGACACGCTTGAGGCTGTAGATTTAGGTATTCTACAGTTACTCCCTGGGAGGAGGAAGTTTGGGCTAGTAAATCCAGAGAGGGAGAAGCCAGAAAATGTATGAAGGAGTCTAGGGAAAGAACAACAGGATCTGAGGGAAAGCAAACCACAGGTGGTTGACATAGGTTCCCTGGACTGGGGCCCCGGAGTAGAGGGCAGGCCAGGGTTCCCCTACCAGACACTGGGGGAAGTGGCACAGACTGGGAAATGGAACAGAAGACTGCCTGGAGCAGTTGTCCAATAGAACTTTGATACCCCGGAAGGAAAGCGTTGTTAATGCTTTGGAGAATTGCTGTTACTGCTGCTAGTGCTACTGTTCTTGGAGCTTCGGTGTTATCTGCAATAGCAGAGAATTCAGCATGCTGATTCATCGGACCACAAAGTTATTCCTAAAGAAAGGCCACAGGCTCGGTTCAAGTGTCGAAGGCACTCAGCCAGGTTTATTGTTGACAAAGCAGGATACTAGCATCCCATAGGAACTACAGGTACACTAATACAATTATGCCCACAACAATGGTACAAGTTAAATCAGGACTCCAGGCTCCTGTCCCCTAGGCTAACACAAAGTTGCCCCTCCTATGACTTCTCCTTTTATACATTGATACAAACAACTTACGTAGTACACTCCAAATGTTGTTAGTTACCATCCTTATCCTTGTATCTGCTAGTTCAAACAAAACATCCTTATTCATTATCTATCGTCCCCTCCTTATCTAATGAGGGGTAGTGTCTGATCTCAAGGTGGAGTGTGCATGGCCATATCTAACATCCACAAAGATGACTGGCTTAACAAAAGGAGATATGACCATTTTCCAAGTTGGGAAAACTAAATCCTCCGAGAGATAAGGGGAGCTGTAATTTGTTCAGAGCCAGTTTAAGTATCTTATCTGCTCCCCAAGGGAACATTCTGAAAATATTATTGAATTAATCGAAATAAATTTTAGGAATAGAAAAGGGACATACAAAATTCTGGGAAGGATATTCATTTTCAGTATATTAATTTTACCTCAAAAACTGAAGGTTAATGAACTCCATCTCCCCAAATAGTTAGCCACTTGGGCAATTTTTTAAAAAACACCATAATAGAGGCTCAAATTAACTGTATACCCCATATAAAAATAGTAACAGGATCAAAACAAATGCCACCGTGGCTAAACAAGAGTAAAACAGGCAGTTAGAGGCAAAAAGGCATCCTTTAAGAATTAAAAATCAAATCCTACGGAGGAAAATAGAAAGGAGCGTAAACTCTGGCAAGTTAAGTGTAAAAGTATAATTAGGCTAAAAAAGAATTTGAAGACTAACTAGCAAAAAACACAAAATTGAACAACAATTTTTTTTAAATACATCAGAAGCAGGAAGCCTGCCAAACAATCAGTGGGGTCACTGGACTATCAAGATGCTAATGGAGCAGTCAGAGAAGACAAGGTCATTGCAGAGAAGCTAAATGAATTATTTGCATTGGTCTTCACTACAGAGGAATGAGGGAGATACCCACACCTGAGCCATTCTTTTTAGGTGACAAATGTGAGGAACTGTCCCAGATTTAGGTGTTGGTGGAGGAGGTTTTTGAACAAATCAATAAATTAAACAGTAATAAGTCACCAGGACCAGATGGTATACACCCAAGAGTTCTGAAGGAACTCAAATATGCAATTACAGAACTACTAACTGTGGTATGTAACCTATCACTTAAATCATTCTCTGTACCAGATGACTGGAGGATAACTAATATAATACTATTTTTTTTAAATGCTCCAGAGGGGATCCTAGCAATTACAGGCTGGTAAGCCTAACTTCAGTACCAGGAAAATTGGTTGAAACTATAGTAAAAAAAACAATTATCAGACATATAGATGAACACAGTTTGCTGGGGAAGAGTCAATGTGGCTTTTGTAAAGGGAAATCATGCCTCACCAATCTTTTAGAATTCGTTGAGCGAGCCAACAAACATGTGGACAAGGGTGATCCAGTGGATATAGTGTACTTGGACTTTTGACAGCATCCTTCACCAAAGGCTCTTAAGCAAAGTAGGGAGTTATGGGATAAGAAGGAAGGTCCACTCACAAATCAGTAGCTAGTTAAAAGATAGAGAACAAAGGGCAGGAATAAATGTTCAATTTTTAGAATGGAGAGGGATAAATAGTAGGTCCCCCAAGCATCTGTACTGGGACCAGTGCTGTTCAACATATTCATAAATAGTATCATAGCCCATGTCATTTATATTCAAAAATTTATGAAAACATTTGAGATCATCCTGGTTTGGCCAGTAGAGATTGGCAAACATGATTATAGAATTGCCAATTTCAGCCTTGAGGACACTAAATATGCCGCACTGTGAGACCTTGTGCTCAGAATATTAACATTCAACTTTTTATGTATTAGTATAGCAACACCCCCTTGCCTTAGAATTAGGGCTGTCAAGCGATTAAAAAAATTTATCGTGATTAATTGCACAATTAAAAAGTTAATTGTGATTAATTGCACTGTTAAACAATAATAGAATACCATTTATTTAAATATTTTGGATGTTTTCTACATTTTCAATATAGTGGTTTCAATTACAACACAGGTTTCAGAGTAACAGCCGTGTTAGTCTGTATTCGCAAAAAGAAAAGGAGTACTTGTGGCACCTTAGAGACTAACCAATTTATTTGAGCATGAGCTTTCGTGAGCTACAGCTCACTTCATCGGATGCATACCATGGAAACTGCAGCAGACTTTATATATACACAGAGAATATGAAACAATACCTCCTCCCACCCCACTGTCCTGCTGGTAATAGCTTATCTAAAGTGATCATCAGGTGGGCCATTTCCAGCACAAATCCAGGTTTTCTCACCCTCCACCCCCCCACACAAATTCACTCTCCTGCTGGTGCTAGCCCATCCAAAGTGACAACTCTTTACATAATCAAGTCGGGCTATTTCCTGCATAAATCCATGCAGGACAGTGGGGTGGGAGGAGGTATTGTTTCATATTCTCTGTGTATATATAAAGTCTGCTGCAGTTTCCACGGTATGCATCTGATGAAGTGAGCTGTAGCTCACGAAAGCTCATGCTCAAATAAATTGGTTAGTCTCTAAGGTGCCACAAGTACTCCTTTTCTAATTACAACACAGAATACAAAGTGTACAGTGTTCACTTTATATTTATTTTTATGAGAAGTATTTGCATTGTAAAAAAACAAAAAAAATAGTATTTTTCAATTCACCTAACACAAGCACCGTCATGCAATCTCTTTATCGTGAAAGTTGAATTTACAAATGTAGAATTATGTACAAAAAACCCTGCATTCAAAAATAAAACCATGTAAAATTTTAGAGCCTGCAAGCCCACTCAGTCCTACTTCTTGTTCAGCCAATCACTCAGACAAACAAGTTTATTTACATTTGCAGGAGATAATACTGCCCACTTTTTGTTTACTATGTCACCTGAAAGTGACAACAGGTGTTTGCATGGCACTGTTGTAGCCAGCATCACAAGGTATTTATGTGCCAGATACGCTAAAGATTTATATGTCTCTTCATGCTTCAACCACCATTCCAGAGGACATACATCCATGCTGATGATGGGTTCTGCTCAATAACCATCTAAAACAGTGTGGACTGACACATATTCATTTTTATCATCTGAGTCAGCTGCCACCAGCAGAAGGTTGATTTTCTTTTTTGGTGGTTCGGTTCTGTAGTTTCCACATCGGAGTGTTGCTCTGTTGAGACTTCTGAAAGCACGCTCCACATCTCATCCTACTCAGCTTTTGGAAGGCACTTCAGATTCTTAAACCTTGGGTCAGTGCTATAGCTATCTTTAGAAATCTCACATTGGTACCTTCTTTGTGTTTTGTGAAATCTGCAGTGAACGTATTCTTAAAATGAACAACATGTGCTGGAAGAAGAAAAGGAGTACTTGTGGCACCTTAGATGCAATGCACACGAAAGCTTATGCTCAAATAAATTGGTTAGTCTCTAAGGTGCCACAAGTACTCCTTTTCTTTTTGTGAATACAGACTAACATGGCTGCTACTCTGAAACATGTGGTGGGTAATCATCCGACACTGCTATAACATGAAATATATGACAGAATGCTGGTAAAACAGAGCAGGGGACATACAATTCTCCCCCAAGGAGTTCAGTCACACCTTTAATTAACACATTTTTTTTAACGAGTGTCATCAGCATGGAAGCATGTCCTCTGGAATGGTGGCCAAAGCATGAAGAGGCATACGAATATTTAGCATATCTGGCACATGAGTACCTTGCAATGCTGACTACAAAAGTGCCATGCAAATGCCTGTTCTCACTTTCTTGTGACATTGTAAATAAGAAGAGGGCAGCATTATTGCCTGTAAATGTAAACAAATGTGTTTGTCTTAGCGATTGACTGAACAAGAAGTAGGACTGAGTGGACTTGTAGGCTCTGAAGTTTTATATTGTTTTGGCTCAGAGTGCAGTTACGTAACAAAAAAATCTACATTTGTAAGTTTCACTTTCACGACAGAGATTTCACTACAGTACTTGTATGAGGAATTGAAAAATACTATTTCTTTTGTTTATTATTTTTACAGTGCAAATATTTGTAATAAAAATAATATACACTTTGATTTCAATTATAACACAGAATGCAATATATATGAAAATGTAGAAAAACATCCAAAATATTTAATAAATTTCAATTGGTATTCTATATTTTAATAGTGCAATTAAAACTGTGATTAATCACGATTAATTTTTTGAGTTAATCACATGAGTTAACTGCGATTAATAGATAGCCCTACTTACAATTAAAGCAACTAGAAACTGAGAGGCTGACACAATCTCTATTCCGTTTACAAGCACCAGGTTCTGTCAGATGTGTCTCATGTCCTGGAGCATGGCAATGTTAACATTCTCTATCTGAAGCATTTTGTCACCATACAGAACGCATACATTACTGCCAATGGGAGTTACATGGGCATAGGGAAAGTGGAACAAACTCTTTTAGAACAACTGTTATTAACTTATTGTAAAATAGGCAACTGCCTGCACAACGGTATCAAATTATTAACATTCAATAACTAATCAAATGCATACGGAAATGTATGTCATGGATATAGGCAGGAGGCCACAATGTCTTAGACAAATTATTGATTGCTTAGCAGAAAAAATCACTAAAGACCCCTGATGGTCCATAATCAAATCAGAATCTTTAGTTCTTGTATCATAATTTCCAACATAGTGATGGACACAAGAGACTGAGTACCCTTGAAAACCAATACGGTACACAGTGTCACAATTCTGACTAAGGAAGTCCTTTTCAACCTCAGTATATTTTCTTATAATCCAGCATATTAATCAGGTGTTAAACTATCACTACCAACTATCATTACATTGCCTAATGTACTTAACTGCTAAACTAGCTACAGCAGTCTCCTTATCCTTATAGCTCTAAAATTAAAAAAGAGTGGGAACTGCTGGATGCTGGTTGCGTCAGAAACCCAGAAGGCTATGAGTTCCTTCCTGATTAAAAGTGTATAACACTATTAGAGGCCAATCCTATTATTTTATATTTAATAAAGGAACCTTGCAAGCAAGGTACCCATCTAATTGAGATGTACATTGGCTGAACTTAGTTGTTGAAAAACAGCTTTCAAAAGGTGGTAAAAAACCCCAGAAAAAACAGTTGAAGGCCCGTTCCTACACAGCCTTACTCACATGAGCAGCTGAGTTTTTAAGGACTATCATCATGAATCAACGTTTGCAAACTTGAGCTCTTAGCTGGAACTAAGGAAACACCACCTATCATTAAATCAGTGTAACATCTAGTTGCTCTAATGCTGGCTGCTTAGTACACTGAAAACTATGTGAAAGAAACATACTTTTCTGCAGAAAACTTAGGGGGATGAAATTGATCTGAACCTTCACCTGAAATATAAAGCAAATGTGAGTCTTTTTTTTTTTTTTTGAAGTTTAGAAAAAGTTCCAGTTAACTTTATTTATCAACAGGTTACTGAGGCAAAACCAATTTGTCTGCAGCTGTTTTTACTGCACAAAGCGGCCTGATAGCTCTTCTTTTGAGCCTAAGGGACAGTGCTTGGAACACCACTTATTTTTATCCAGTTCTGTGATTGTCTTGCATCCAGGACCCCTGATGGCAGTGATTTAACACTGTCACAGGCTGGCTGACCCTTTCTGGCAAGCTGGGCTCAGCCTTGGCCATGACTTAGGCCAGATCTACACTCAAAAGTGAGGTTGGCCCAACTATCTGGCTCAGTGTGGGGTGTGAAAAATCCATTCCCTGAGCAACATAGTTAAGCCAACCTAACCCCTGAGATAGACCGCGCTAGGTTAATGGAAGAATTCCTCCATTGCCCTAGCTACTGCCTCTCTCAGTGGAGGATTAACTACAGCAATGGGAAAATCCCTGCCATTGATGTAGTGAGTGTCTAAGCTGCAGTGCATTTCAAGTATAGACAAGCCCTTACCGGCTATCCCTCAGCCTGACTGATGGGCTGGCAACCTAAGGCCTAATTAGTGACCCCAGCTGGGGGTAATGGGGCTTAATGAGAAAGACTGACACAACTATGGTGGTGAAGCAGAGAGAGCTCTACTTAAGCAGAGTTGGGAACTCAGTGCAGGAGGAAGAAAGAATGTGGAGAGAGGAACTAGGGGATTTCCCCTCTGGGAAGAGCCTGAGGATGTCAGACTGTCATCCACAGGAAGCAGGGTAGGCTCCTGTGAGGGGAGACCTAGAGTTAGAGCCTGAAACAGGAAAAAGAGACCCAGAGGGAGCAGAGTAGGCTCCTGTGCGGGAGTCGTGAGATAGGGCCTACAAGGAGCAAGGAGAGCCTTAGAGGAGGGAGTCCCTGGTGAAGGGAAGCAGTGGGAGGAACCCTGCTGGGGAAGAAGTGGGTCAAGAGAATCTCTGCTGGGACCAAGAGAAAGGGCCAGGAAGAAGAGGATTCAGTTAAGCCTATGAGGGGCAGAAGAACTATAAGTATGGACAAAGTTTGCGAACTTTAAGTTGGACCTTCACTTCCCCAGAACGGGCATAAACTGTTATGTGATTTTGTTGGAGGGCTGAGCCACAGAAGACCCAGAGAGGGAGCTGGGAGAAGATGTTGGGTAGACCTGGCCATTGCAGGGCCAAGGAAGTGGCCACCAGGGATGCAAGAGACAAAGTCCCCTGCAATACTGTGTCCAAGCATGAGGGGGTGCCCTGGAGCTGAGGTGGTGTACTGAAAAGGATCTTTCAGCACACCAACATTATTATAGCTGAGTAGCAGAGGTTGCTTCCTGTTTGAAAGATGACTCTTCTAAGCACATGACTATTCTTAAAATCCACATACTGACTCCAATTATCTTTAAATTTGCTTTACCCCATGGGAGCATGGGGTAGGATTAACAGACCACATTTGGGGTCATTTGAGCAAGGGGTACCTGAGCAAGTACCATTCTGTCTGCAGCAAGTGGTACCATTTGAGCAAGCCCCCCCCATAAAACATACGTTTTCAAAATTACTTGGGATTTGTTTTTTTTTCTTATCCCCACTCCTGGGGCAACTCTCATTGAATCTTCCCCAAACTGATATCAGTCCTCAGGATTTATATCAGCGAATGCATGGCTCTCACTGCCCTTTTGGGTAGGCAATACTGAAAAACCTACTGAGAGTAAAGCTTGCTGCTCAAACATGGGCTGGTCCACACTGACAAAGCAAAGAGAGTGAAATGTGCATATGTAGCAAGACAAGAATTCTGTTGCACGCCAGAGGGTTGGCAGGCAGTCTGTTGTCACAGTAACCAGGACATTGAACCTGAGCAGCATTCAAGCACTATGAGTTCATGCCCTACCCTTGGCAGCTTTCAGCAAATGTGAGTTTGTGCACATTCCTTGATCTGTGTGCGTTCTGCAGTAGGATCCTTTTGGAAGCTTTGCCTTGAGACCAGAATTTCTGGGTTTAGAGTGAAATTTTGAAGTGCTCTAAAATCCACACCGAGACTTTTACTTTAGAAGTATTGTCAAGAACATTAGCATTCACTAAATAAAGAGACGATGAAAGATTCTAGTAAGCAGCAACGGTAATGTAATCACGACTCATGCTCTTCACACATTCCCTCAAGAATGGAACTTAATGTGTTCACAAGAAAGCAAATCACTGAGTCATTTGGTCATGGGGTTCCTGTAGGCCATACGTACAGGTCTCTATCCTGGGAAGCAGTGACTCTAAAAAAGATTTGGGGATCATGGTGGCTAATCAGCTGAACATGAGCTCCCAGTGCAATGCTATAGACAAAAGGGTTAATGCGATCCTGGGGTGCCTAACAAGGATATCTCAACTAGAAGTAGAAGTTATTTTACCTCTGTATTTGCCACAGGTGTGACTGCTGCTGGAATACCTGGAGTAGCCAGTCCTGGTGTTCACAATTCAAGAAGGATGTTGATTCATTGGAGAGGGTTCAGAGAAGAGCCATAAGAATGATTAAAGGATTAGAAAACTTCCCTTATAGTGATAGATTCCAGAAGCTCAATCTATTTAGCTGAAAAAAGTGAAGTTTAAGGGGCAACTTGGTTAAAGTCTAGAAGTACCTACATGGGGAACTAATACTTGACAATGGGCTCTTCAGTCTACCAGAGAAAGGAAAAACATGGTTCAGTGGCTGGAAGTTGCAACTAGACAAATGCAGACTGGAAATAAGGTGAAAATTTTTAACAGTCAGGATAATTAACCATTGGAACAATTTACCAAGGGTCAGGCTGGATTCTCCATCACTGGCAACTTTTAAATCAAGATTGGATTTTTTTCAAAAATATATGCTCTAGGAATTCTTTTGGGGAAGTTCTACGGCCTGTGTTACACAGGATGATCACAATGGCCTTGGAATCTATGAATACACAGCCCCTCTAACATCCGCAGCTCATAATATTTTCAGATTTTCATCATTCTTTTGGTACAGAGCTAGGGAAAATGGGGGATGAGAGCAGTGAGGGGCATTGTCAAGAGAAGGGATGGAGTTCTGAAAGTGTGAGAGGATTGGGACGGTACAGGGGGGCTGCCCCTTTGCCAACTTTCTCCTCTTAGGGCTGTGCTCAGGCACAGCTCCTGGGGGGCCAACACCCCCTCTGCACTCCAACCCTTACAAGTGCAAAGGATTGGCCAGACACTGTTTTTTTGAAAACCCAGTTTGAGAGAGAGAGCTTTGACCATGAACTGCATTTCCAAAAATGTACTTTTTCCACTACTCCTTGATTAATAAGGGATCATCCTCAAAGATACCTTTGATCCTTGGGAGCTTGGAAGCACTAAAAGGTGCTGTTTCACCAGGTCACTCTTTCCCTGCACTGCTCCTTGAATGAGGGAAGGAACCCAGAGCTTTCCACCTTCCCCTTGCTGCCTCCAATGGGGAAGGGACATCAGGATTAGCTCTTCCCACCCCCACCCCTGGTGCTGCTGCTGCTGCTGATAAAAGGGGCAGTCAGAGCAGTGCAGGAGACTGTGGGGAAGAAAAGAGGGGGTCAGAGCTGTGCAATGAGAATATAGGGAGGGGCTTCAGCTCCGCCAATACTCCCCCACATCCATACCCCTGCATTTCTGCCCCCTTCAGAACATGCCTCCACTGACTCCATGTTAGTTCTTGCACTGTTCCTGCAGCCTCAGCTCAATTCCTCAACTGTAGGCAGTGTTGGACAGGCCTTCTGTGGCTGGTTTAATCGTTGCCAAGGAGCTGGAGCAGCAGAGGGGGAGAGCTGGGCTGCAGTACATGGAGGTGCTGAGAAATTATTTTAAAAAACCAAGGAAATTAACTGCCCTAAGTCTTTATTAATGCAGAATTAAGATTACCTGGTGCTACCTCATGCCCTTTTGGAACATCTAGTTCAGCTACACTCAATCCTGTGAATGAAGAGGTTAGCTGCGCACCCTAACTCTGCCCTCTTTGGGTGATGCCCCAACACACCCATAACACACATCCTAGCACTCTGTTCTTACAGAGGCTACAGAACACTTTGGGAACAGAGCACCTGAGTGCTGCAGGACACAGTCTCACACCTTCTCCTGGCTAAAGCCAAATTTGGAATTAGGTCAGGTGTAGCAAACGGGAGTTGCCTTCTCTCAAACACTGAGCCTACTCCATATGAACCACCCTAGACTTATAAAATGTTACCACCCCTTCACCTTTGTTCTGAAGATTTCTTCTGAATCACTTCCTTCTCTTTCCCCTCACTAAGCCTCAGAGATGACGGTCATATATTCCGCCATACTGTTGACAATCCCCAGGGCAGGACCTGGGCAGCTCTCCTCATTTCACAATGGAAGTTCTCCAATCTGCTCCAACTAATCCTTCCACAATTCAATATAGTTACACCTCACATAGCAAATGTAGCAGCAGTGCATGTAGATAAATGCTGGAATTCAAATCCACGGAACACAACACAGTCAATGGCACATTCTGAGTCATCCCTCATGTCTGCTTATTATGGCACCCCTTTCCCTGAACCATTCCCAGCAGCTATTGCCAGCTCCAGGGGGCAAAGTTAAGGTCACATGTTAAGACATAGAAATGTAGAGATGGAAGGGATCTTAAGCGAGCATCTTGTCCTTCCCCCTGTGCTGAGGTAAGACCACATACACCAAGACCATCCCTGACAGGTGTTTGCTTACCTGCTCTTTAAAAACCTCCAATGACAGGGATTCCATAACCTCCCTTGGTAACCTACCCAGTACTTATCTATCCTTATAGATAGTTAGAAAGTTTTTTCCTGCTATCTAACCTACACCACCCTTGCTGCAGATTAAGCCCTTTGTTCTTGTCCTACCTTCAGTGGACAGGAGAACAATGAATCACTGTCCTTTTTCAACTGCCCTTAACATATCTGGAGACAGTTACCAGGTCTCCCCTCAGTCATCATTTATCCAGCGTAAACATGCCAGTTTTAGTCTTTTCTCATAGGTCTGGGGAATAAATGACATGTTTTGATAAAGTCAACATGAAATAGTTTGTAAGATTTCATTTAGTGAAAAATTACAAGATCTCTCTATATTTGGTCCCACTTCAGGCCAGGATGAAATTTCAGAAACTCAGAATTTTAAATGGGATGGAAATTCTACTTTTTGACCAGCTCTACTTTTAAGGCAGCACTGGGTACTTAATAGCCCCTCTAGTGGGTGGGGAGGTTGTGGCTACTTTCCATTGCTGCAAACTCCCCACCTGGAGAACTTTCCAATGCTTAGGGGCTCTGCCTGCTATATACCAGGAATAAATCTGGCCCATCTACTCAAAATATATAATCAGTTATAGGGAGAGATGCACAGAGCCTTAATATTGAAAGAGTCCTAAGATAATTCAGTGGCAAATGAGACATGAGTTTGCTCTATGATGGAGGAGCAAAAAAGTCAATATGGCTTCAGTCTGCATATGCATAGATGTAGCTAGATGCTCCTGGAAAACAACCCATGCCTCTGAGGAAGGTGAAAACCGCTCCAGGTCACTGCTAATCTGATTCGGGGGGGGAATTCCTTTCCAACCCCACATATGGCCATCAGTTAGACCCTGAGTATGTGAGCAAGAATCAGTCAGCTAAGCATATGAGAGAGAAAATTCTCAGTACCACTTCAGAGGACTCGCCCAATTTGTCCAGGGTCCCATCTCTGGCCATCCATGATACTTCACACAAACACAGTACAATGCAGAAAAAAATTTCCTTTTAGACCCCTACAGGTGAATGGATGAAACCCTGCAGGGTCTCCCCACCCCTGCCACCAGGTTGCTGAGCCCTGTCCCCCACCCTCTCCATAAGCAACACCGGCATACAACTGCACTCATAAATTTGTCAAGATGTCTCTTAAAACTAATTAAGTTGTTTGCCCCACTCCTCCAACTGGGAGGCCGTTCCAGAGCCTCACTCCACTGATAGTTAGAAACCTCTTTCTAGTTACCAGATTGAATTTGTACATAGTCATTTTATATCCATTTGTTCTTGTGCCAACGTTGCCCTTCAACTTAAATAGCTCTTCACCCTCCCCGATGTTTATTCCCCTGATATATTTACAGAGACCAATCATAGCCTTCATTTTGCTAGGCTAAACAAGCCACGGTCTTCCAGTCTCCTAAGATAGGCTCTCCATTTCCCTATTCATCCTTGGAGCTCTCCTCTGCATTTGTTCCAGTTTGAATTCATATTTCATGAACACGGGTGACCAGAATTGTGCATAGCATTCCAAATAACTTACCAGTGCCTGTAGAGTGGCATCAACACTTCTCTAACTCTACTGGAAATACCTCGCCTGATACATCCTAGGATCACAATTTCCTTTTTGCAGCCACATCTCATTGGTGGCTCATCATCATCAACCTCTGATTGACCCACACACCCAGGTCTCTCTTTCTTCCTCTGTCACTTTCAATTAATGAGCCCCCAGTTTATAGGAGAAATTCTTATTTTCAGACCTTACATGCATAATCTTGTACTCTTAAATTTCATCCCATTTCTGTTACTCCAGATTTCTAGGTCATCAGATGTTCCTGTGAAATATTCCGATCCTCCTCTGTGTTGACAATGCTTCCCACCTTTGCAGCATCAGCAAATTTAATTAGCACCCTCCTACTTCTCGTGCCAATATAACTAATAAAAATATTAAATAAAATCTGTATAGTAGGGAACAGTCCTGCAATTGTAAAAAGCTGGACTAGTTGGCTTGATAGGTCTTTTCCATTTGTAACATTTTTAATTAATGCAACACCTAACATTTACAGCATTCTTTAAAGAAGGAGGAACATTGGACTGACTTGACTTCGCACCACTGATATTAAAAATGGGAAGTGAGTTCACATCTTCTCAGTGCAGCCTCTAATAAAGTAAACCTCATGGATAAATGAGAGCAAAACCAGAACATAGCCCTTTGAATTAGAGATACTGGACAAATTCAAAAAGGGAGAGCAGTTCAAAAAAAATAGGGATGCTAACTCAGTGAAAGGAAAGAGAAAAGCTGAGTATATGAGCCTACCAAAGAATAACAAATCAGTGTATTCGGGCAGCAGGCAGAACATTTCATTCCACTTTTTAATATTCTGATCAGTCAGGCAGGCATAAAAATGACCTTTCTTGCATGCATATTTTCATCAACCTGTTTCAAACTAATGCTTATTTTATTTGACTGGAACTCTATTGCCCTTTGGTGTAGCTGATAGCAGATGTTTTCTATTTAAGGATTGTGCTCTTGAGAGTTAAGGTCAGGGCATCACACAGCAGATGTTTAGGTGTACATGTGTAATCTTGTGTGTCCATAGTATTGTTATATGTTTCATGGCTTTAAGTAAAGGATACAGGAGAGTAGAATGGTGGGTTTCAGTTGTGTTCTGTTTTAATTATGTGAGTGGCTGTTATGAAGGATATGATAAAATATTTTATCTCATCTAGGATGACCTCGTGGTCCTGAAAACTGGAATTGGGCCAGTTTTCAAGGTTGGTTTGTCCAGGTGCCTCTGTTGGCTTTCCAAAAAGTAGTGTTTTGTCTCACTTTTGGTAAATGTTGTAGACTAGCAAAGTGAAAGAGCCATCTGCCATCACAGTTGTAAGCAGACAGCAGCCTGACTGACAGCACGTGCACTACAAGAACACAGATTTGATAATAGAGGGCTCTTCAGGCCAACAGACAAACGTATAATAAGAGCCAATGGCTGGAAGTTGAAGCTAAACAAATTCAGAGTAAAAATAAGAAGCAATTTTTAACAGTGAGGGTAATTAACCAGTGGGACAACTTACCAAAGGTGGTGGTGGATTTGCCATCTCTGGAAGTTTTAAAATCAAGATAGGATGCCTTTTTAAAAAATATGCTGTAGTTCAAACAGGTATTAATTCGGGAAGCCCTGTGGCCTGTGTTATGCAGGAGGACAGACTAAATGATCACAGTGGTCCCTTCTGGCCTTGGAGTCTGTGAATGTATCTGCAGAAAGGTTGCTTGATAAAGAGCAGGGAGGAGTATGAATCCTTTCCTCCACACCCATTGAAACCATCCCCTAGGCACCTTCCCCACCATCCCATCACTGGTGCCTATAATATAAACTGGTCTGCCAATATTGTGACAGGGAGAAAAATGTCACTATTCACCTGTTGCTCTTTATTCTGGCCAGCAGGTGAAGCTGGACTGGAGGCTTTTGTGTCATCAAGGGAAGGAAAGAAAAATCAAGGATCAGACTCAACCTGATCTGTCACTTGTTCTTGGTCCTAATCTTGCCCATGCAACTGAAAGGGAGAGAGAATTTTTTTTAATTACAAAATCTGCTCAATGTAAGTGAAAAAGCCAGGCTTTTGCTTCCTGTCTGCCTCCAAGCATAATTTTAACATAGTGAACTTCCTGTCTCCCCAGCCCACCCTTTTTGGCAGAAGATATGCACACTGCTTGGGAAATTGGAGTCCATTGCTGGAATTGCAGTGGAGGGAGAGAGAGAGAGAGAAATGCAAATAGCACAAAGGGGGAGCAGTTTTAAAAAACAGTGAGAATGAATCTGTCAAAGAAGGAAGAGAAAATAAACCTCCTAAAATTTGTCTGTAATCCAGCCCAAGAAAGAAGCCTCATGATAAATGGGTGTAGTTAAACCACTACTTCAATTTTTCTTGTAACGACCACGACCATTACTTACCCTAACGGCCTGCAAAACCCAGGTGACAGCGATAACAAAAGGCCTGGACCTGCTAAAGGCTGAAGTGAAAGAGGAGCTGCTGTGACCTTCTGAGGAGGGAGTGAAACATGACCACTGTGGGACAGCTGCTAATCCTAATCCATTTAACAGTCAGGATTTTGACTTTGAGATTTCCTCGTCTGCCCCAGACAGAGGAAAGTGAAAGAGAATTAAAGACGTTTTTTCAATCGCTTCAGTGTGCATTGTTTTGCTGGCACCGAGACATTTCAAAAGCAATGTTCTCAGGCCGCTCCTGGAATGGATGCAACGTTACAGGGTAACAGGAGAGTTGCTTTCAACTTCTCTTCCATTTATTGTACATAGGGTTGCATGGTAAGGTCATTGCAGTTGATTCATAATATTTAAGAATTTTCCCCTCATGGCCTGCAGCAACCTAAAATGAGTTATCGTAGCTTTCGTGCCTCTCAGCCTCTGCAGCCTATGCTACATTATGGCTAGCCTTGCACAGGTGCCCATAAGCCCTTTACTCCTGGATGCCTACATACGATTGCAACTGCCTCTTGGTTCTTGCATTCCTAGGCTGCAAGGACAGATCATGGCCAACACTGGGTACTCTAAAAAACCAGGTCTGCTCTTGGCAGGAAAAATGGGCCAACACAGATGGGAATGTGTGCTCCGGTGAATGCTCTTGGAGACATTCTGAGTCAATCCAGAAGACCTTGGACTGCCGCTGCTGACTCTTCCTCTTGCAAAAAGAGTTGCCATGGTGTATAGAAATATGCTATTTGGTAATCTACTGCCACCGTTTCCCATTTGTTAAAGGTTTTTTTTCCTCAAACATTTCTGAGTGAGCTTGGTGTATATAAAAGGTACCCGATTGCCAGTCCTGGATACAAAAATCCTTTCTCTACAGAGACAGCACAATATGGGCTAGTTTCTTCATACCATCTCTCAATTATGGGAAGATGCAGGAACCACTTGGTTAAATTTTATGGTCTGTGTTATATAGGAGGGCAGACTAAGATGACCATAGGAATTTTTGTAGGGCTGCAGGGTACTTCACTAAATTATCTAATCCATTCACCATGCGTAGGAAGGATTAAATACACCTATGGTCACTGTTGTCCTCTCTGGCTACTAAATCTATGATTCTGTAAGTGTGGGAGAGTAATTCAGCTTTCTTGACTTATCTAATCTTGATCTTTTTGCTGAGCGTACCAACTAAGGCCAGTTTGCTATGTGTACATTCAGCTGCTACAAACTAGGCTGAGAACACCCACGTGCTTCACACAGACTACAAAAGAGCATCCCATGTTCGTGATTTTTATCCACCACCAACATGGTCCAGATTTCAACCAATTATGAACTAAAGATGAAATGGCCTGTAACCTATTTTCAACTCCAGTTCCCCACAACTTTATATACTGATTTTTACCGAATGCTTGTTGAATGAAGCTGCTGCACTGGCTGCAGTGTGTGTGTGACTGTCTTGTCTTTTATGGATTGCATTTAGTGTCTCATGTAGTAAATAGTTTGCAGACTAAATTCCATTAAGATGTTTTACTCCAAAAGTGTGATCAGTTAATAGAATCATGAAATGATTTAAAACATGTTATGAACCATAACAAAAAAGACACCAATTTTTAACAGTTCTTTTTTAACAATGTTATAAATTATTTTGAAGGTCTTAAAAGAGAATTATTCTCAAAACTTTTATGCCATGGAATTGGTCAGTTTTAGTTTTAAAAAAACTAAATTACCAAATACGTCAATGTTTCTTTGAAATACCAGGGCACAGCATTATTTGTACGTCTAGCTGCTAGGTTCTGAAAGTGGGGCAGTAATCACTGGTAATCCCTAGGTATTTAAGATTATCATGGAATAATACTAGAAATAGCTTAGCAAATGATTTAAGAATACTTCAGACTGTAATTATGTGCAGATAAAGGTCCCTGGATAAAATTTTCCTAATATGGTTAGAAGTGTATAAAACAGTAACAGCCTTATTGTGGGGCACTCCTAATCCTATTTTGCATAATTTGGTTGGGAAAGTGGCAGCATGTTACCCTCCGATTTAATTTATATGTAATCAGTATCTTGCTAATAGGATTTTTCCACTGAACAATAGGATACACAGGCAGTATGTGAAAGAAGGGTCAAGGAAAAAGGGAGAGTCTGCACATATCAAAGAGGCAAAAACCATCCTGAATAATTTGCACCTGTTTGACAAATGAAGAAAGTAGACACACTCTATAAAAAGTCAACATGCATAAAATCTTGTACCTCTTCTTGATATCCAACCTCTTTAAATGTTTCCTTTGTGACAGGGTCCCCACTACTAATCCCTACCTCAATCCGTTGTCTTCTTAGTCATTTCACCATTAAGGCAACACCCACTGAGAGGAAGTTTGATACAGCCACTCTCTCCCTTTGTAAAAAGAAGGGTTCTCTTGTGTTTAGGAACTGAACTGGGACTCAGTCAGGAATCAATGCCCAGTTCTGCCAAAGGCTTATTGGGTGACCATGGGCAAATCCCTCTGTGCCTCAGTCCTCTATCTGTGAAATGGGAATAATAATATTCCCTTTGTCTCTCTCATTTAGTTAGATTGTAAACTGTTTGGGACCAGGGCTGTTTTTGACTATGTACTTGTGCAGTGCCAAGAACAAGGGGGTGCTGATCTAGGCTGATGCCTCTCAGTTCTACCATAATATCAGCACAAACAATCACTGCTGAATTAGTGTTTGCCATGAATCACCAACATATGCAAGGTCACTGATAACACTACAGAGAGTTTTCCTGTACACGGTAACCACTGTTACAGCCGAGTAAATACTGCCCCCCCACCCCTCCCCAAAAAAGTGCACACAAACTTTCAGCTTCACCATGTTCATGTCTCTTTTCATTTCCTATTTGCAGAATAGCTGTTCTTCACTGAGCATGTCATAGTTCAGGGCAACTGCTTCTGTATTTCCCCTCAGTGGCCCAGCAAGGGCACAAACACTCAGGCTTTCGCCTCCCCTGGCTATCACCTCTCATGAGTGGAACCACATTTCTCCTTCCCTTCTGACCAGGGATATTTCCAAGATGCAGAGTTCCCAAATCCCTGCCTTCACTGTGGTATTCCCAGCAGAGACACACTGCCCAGGCAGGCCTGCTTGCTTTCTCTGCAGAGATGGTAAACAGTGTGACTGCCTATAATTATAGGTACCACACAGCTCTTTTTATGCCAGGGGCGAGCAAACTTTTTGTCCCGAGGGCCACATCAGTGTTGCGCAACTGTATGGAGGGCTGGGTAGGGAAGGCTGTGCCTCCCCAAACAGCCTGGCCCCCACCCCCATCCACCCCCTCCCACTTCCCGCCCCCCTCAGAACCCCCAACCCATGCAACCGCCCCTGCTCCTTGATCCCTGACCGCCCCCTCCCAGGACCCCCCACCCCTAACCGCCCCCTGGAACCCCACCCCCATCCAACTCCCCCTGCTCCCCGTCCCGACTGCCCCCCCTCCCAGAACCTCTGCCCCATCCAACCGCCCCCTGCTCCCTGTCCCCTGACTGCCCCTCAGGACCCCCTGCCCCTTAGCCAACCGACTCTGCTCCCCGCCCCCTTACCATGCTGGAGCCAGCCACGCCGCCATGCTGCCCGACAGTTTGCGGGAGAGGGGTGACAGCAGGGGAGGGGCTGGGGACTAGCCTCCCCAGCCAGGAGCTCAGGGTCCGGGCAGGACAGGCCCGCGGGCCGTATGTGGCCCATGGACCGTAGCTTGCCCACCTCTGTTTTATGCAAACCTATTTTAATCTTAAGGTAAAAGCACTACAGAGAAAATATATTAAAATAATAAATGAACCTAGATGCAGACTAACATGCTTACCAGAGATCACCCCAACCCTAAGGGGCTCTGGTAGGAGCAGTCCTTCAACACCCACCCACAGGGTTTCCTTGTGGCTTCAAGTTCATTACAGCTTCAGCTCAGAACTAGTATCCAGTCTTACAGGGCCTCAGTATGCCAGGTCCTGCCAACCCTCCCCTAAGGACTGGGGACCTTTCTGGACTAGGGGTCCTGTCCATTTGCTGGATTAGAAAAAAGGCACTGAGCCTGTTTACAATCAGGCTACCTATCCAAAAATCCTTCCTCTATCTGTTGGTCCCTGGACAATCCTATCGGAACTAGCATATGCAAACCTCTCTGGGGTGGGACTCCAAAGGGCTGGTAACCCAAGGAATTACATAGCATCCTCCTTGTCCCAGAACAGTTACATACAATTCCGTAATAACACATACACAATTGCATTTTTAATACAGTGGACCCCAAAAGTACTAAAACTAACTGAACAGGGTTTAACTTTATTGAATTAAGTTTATCTCAATTCCATAAGGTTTGTGCAGGATGGTGCAGGATATTGTCAGATGGCCACAGGCCAAACTTGCGAAGGCCTTACACTCAACCCAATGGGGTTTCTCAGTTTAATCTGTATGTATGTACGTAATGCCATAATTTCTGAATGCCCCATCCAACCAATTCCAGAATTTCAGGGAATGCTCACGGCATCAGTGGCCAGAACCCTGTTGATTTGGAGAAAATTGAAAACCCAAAAGGGGGGGAATGGAAGACACATGAAGCCCCCTGAAAGTGCTTTAGTGTAGCCACAGCCTCAAGCACCTCTGCAATTGTCTATAGATCAAAGAAAACTGGTTAATGACACCCATCAATGCCTTCCAACATAACAGTACTCCTATCTCATCTCTGGCTTCAAGGTACTGAGCTTGGTAAGTTTATGGAGAGGATGGTATGATGAGCCTGCCTACAATGGCACATGGGCCCCATGTGACTTCTAGTAGGAAATATCCCCAGTGGCCGGATATGGGACACTAGACGGGGAGTTGTGATTGCAGAGCCATTGGCCATTATCTTTGAAAACTCTTGGCGATCCAGGGAGGTCCTGGATGACTGGGAGAAGGCTAATGTAGTGCCCATCTTTAAAAAAGGGAAGGAGGAGGATTCAGGGAACTACAGGCCAATCAGCCTCACCTCAGTCCCTGGAAAAATCATGGAACAGGTCCTCAAGAAATCAATTTTGAAGCACTTTGAGGAGAGGAAAGTGATCAGGAACAGTCAGTATGAATTCACCAAGGACAACTCATGCCTGACTAACCTAAGTGCCTTCTATGATGAGATAACTGGCTCTGTAGATGAGGGGAAAGCAGTGGACATGTTATTACTTGACTTTAGCAAAACTTTTGATACGGTCTCCCACAGTATTCTTGCCAGCAAGTTAAAGAAGTATGGGCTGGATGAATGGATTGTAAGGTGAATAGAAATCTGGCTAGATCATCGGGCTCAACGGCTAGTGATCAATGGCTCCATGTCTAGTTGGCAGCTGGTATCAAGCGGAGTGCCACAAGGTTCAGTCCTGGGGCTGGTTTTGTTCAATATCTTCATTAATGATCTGGAGGATAGCATGGATTGCACCCTCAACAAGTTTGCAGATGACACTAAACTGGGAGGAGTGGTAGATACGCTGGAGGGTAGGGATAGGATACAGAGGGACCTAGACAAATTAAAGGACTGGCCTAAAATAAATCTGATGAGGTTCAACAAGGACAAGTGCAGAGTCCTGCACTTAGGACGGAAGAATCCCATGCACTGCTACAGACTAGGAACCGAGTGGCTAGGCAGCAATTCTGCAGAAAAGGATCGAGGGGTTACAGTGGACAAGAAGTTGGATATGAGTCAACAGTGTGTCCTTGTTGCCAAGAAGGCTAACAGCATTTTGGGCTGTATAAGTAAGAGCATTGCCAGCAGATCGAGGGACATGATCATTCCCCTCTATTCGGCATTGGTGAGGCCTCATCTGGAGTACTGTGTCCAGTTTTGGGCCCCACACTACAAGAAGGATGTGGAAAAATTGGAAGGAGTCCAGCGGAGGGCAACAAAAATTATTAGGGGCTGGAGTACATGACTTATGAGGAGAGGCTGAGAGAACTGGAATTATTTAGTCTGCAGAAGAGAAGAATGAGGGGGGATTTGATAGCTGCTTTCAACTACCTGAAAGGGGGTTCCAAAGAGGATGGATCTAGACTGTTCTCAGTGGTAGCAAATGACAGAACAAGGAGTAATGGTCTCAGGTTGCAGTGGGGGAGGTTTAGGTTGGATATTAGGAAAAACCTTTCCACAAGGAAGTTGGTGAAGCACTGGAATGGGTTACCTAGGGAGGTGGTGAAATCTCCTTCCTTAGAGGTTTTTAAGGTCAGATTTGAGAAAGCCCTGGCTGGGATGATTTAGTTGGGGATTGGTTCTGCTTTGAGCAGGGGGTTGGACTAGGTGACCTCCGGAAGTCCCTTCCAACCCTGATATTCTATGATTCTATGAGTTACTACAGTGAATTCTTTCCCAGGTGTCTGGCTGGTGGGTCTTGCTGACATACTCAAGGTCTAACCGCTTGCCATATTTGGAGTCAGAAAGGAATTTCCCCCCAGGTCAGATTGGCAGAGAGCTGGGGGCGGGGGATGGGGGGGGGGTTGCCTTCCTCTACAGCATGGGGCACAAGTCACTTTCAGACTTAAACTAGAGTGAATGGTGGGTTCTCTGTAACTTGAAGTCTTTATGATTTATGGACTTCAGTAACTCAGAAGTTTATTACAGAAGTGGATGGGTGAAGTTCTGTGGCCTGTAATATGCAGGAGGTCAAACTAGATGATCACAAAGGCCCCTTCTTTAAAGTCCATGAGGCTATGCCCATCCTCCCAATAGAGTTTAACACCCTGGATTACTTCTCTCCTGGGCAGAAATCAGCACAATGGGAAGGGGAAACAGGAGGAGAGCATGGGGGCTTGTACAGTGCCCTTAGAATATGGGGGACCTGATGTGGGGACACAGGAGCAGACAGCATCTAGCATCAGGGGAAGGAAGGAAGGGGGGGAATGAGGGACGCTGGAATGTAGGACAGGGTGCCACAGAGCCCCTGACATTGTGGTAAATGGAAGACAAGCCTCTGTCATGGAGTAACAAGGGTTCACACAGACCCACTGCCATGGAGGAAGAATGTGGGAGGGGCGGTCACGAAGAATCCTTGCCACCAAAGAAACAATGGGGGACCTGGTAGAGGAGGAGGGGGATTGGGGTAAAACAGAACACAGGGTGGGGAGAGATTGGGGGTGGGGGAGTTGCAGTGAGTCCATGAAATAGAGTGGGATGGGAGAGTTGCACACAGGGAGGTTGTGAGGCAGGGAATGGAGGAATGCAAGGAGTCCCTGGAGCATGCAATAAGCTTGGCCTAAAGACGTTTTGAAGTATGCACCCCCTAGTGTAAATACCTGTGTTATCATGCAAACAAGGGAACTTCTGCGCTAACAGGGAGTATTCACTACTTGCTGTTATCAGCTATTTGCGAGTCATCGGTCATTTGTTCTGCTTTGAAGAAGTTTAATTATCCAATCAGGGACCAAAAACCATTGTTTGTGTTTTAGGTGGGCACTCATACACACCCTAAGAATAACGAATAGTCAAGCTGAACAGCTTGCAAACAACTCAGACTGACACTTATTTGCACACAAAAATAACAGGTAGTGCATGGATCAGAAAAACTATATGTGAACAGAAAGAAAGGCTACATAAAATTGGCTATTTTATTCACAGCAAATAATTTGGCTCGTTTTGGCCACTAAAACAAACCCATAGTCTATGTGATCAAGATTCAGAAAGTAATTACAGTTATATCATATGCAGGAAGTCTCTCTACAATTAGATCATCAGTTTCACTGCCTAATAGTTGAATTAGAGAACAGAGAGGTCAAGGAGAGGGGGCATGGCACTAGAGTCATGCAAAGACCTCAACGTGAAACTAACACTCAAAACCCGCCTATTTTCAAGTCAGAGGAGCTGCCATGAACATACTGGGGTCTTTAGAAAAATATAACAGAGTAATGTGGATTTATTATAAAGAAAAATAATTCATTATAATAAAAATAATATTTTGAGAAATTACATGTAAATTATATTTTGCCAGGAAGCAAAAACTGATGATCAAATAGAAATTTTTGAAGGGTCATTATGGCAGCACATATGTGCTTCTGTCACATTTCACTTCAACTCATCCTTCTCAAGTTGCCCTAAAATAGATAATCAAATCAGAACATTTAGCAGCAGGATATCGGCCTTTCCAAAGAGCCTGGTCTGCAAAACAATTGCTCCTAAAAAATAGTTCTTGGAAACTGAAAGAGCTGAACACAGTTTCAAAGAAATCTGTTTGCTCAAATTGAAGCTGAGTGCATTTTCTGGTGGGAGTTGATCAACTACCCTACTGCCAACAAATCAGGTTTTTTCTTTTTGGCAAGCCCTCTGTACTGCTTACCATGAGCATTTCATGGAATTAGACTGAAGTTCAAAGTCAGGGCAGAATGTGCAGTTCTCAGAATATCAAATAATTTGTCTGCTGGGAGAAATCAAGTGCTCCAAACTATCACTTTAAAAACTGTGTGGAAAGTGCTTCTGTAAAAGCAAACTTTGCATACAGGATACAATCTCTTTTGATTTATGTCAATGAATGTGTATAAAGTAATGACTTCTGTGCACATTAGACATGAAGGCTTTTATTTCCAAAGAATCTGAGGGAATAGGCACCCAACTCTTTTTGAAAGTCAATGTGAATTTGATGCCTCAACTTACTCAGGACCCTTTGAAAATACCAGCCTAAAATTCTGGATCTCTGGAGGCATTGCCATTATAACCTTCTGTTGGAGTAGTTTTATCATAATTCACTCATTAAAAATTGCTTCAGACTGAAATCAATAATAAACTACATTTATTTTAAGTTGAATTAGGAGTTTCAGAAGCTTTTTGTCAATTGAAAAATGGGCTTATTTTGGTCTTTGCCCTGCTACTGTGCAATATTTTGCAGGGTGTGTTAGGGTGTTGTGCTATAGTGAGTAGTACATGTTACCAGAGTAATAGCACTGATGCAGGCAAATGGCTGCTGCCTGTCCACAGCTCAGCTGGATGGATCCTAGCTGAACTGCAGACAGGTGTGATTGGGGTCTTGCAAGCATAACTTGTGGCAGCCCTGAATGAAATACCTAGCTATTCTAATACCTAGCTCATCTGAATATTCTTTAACCTGTTCTTTCCCTTTTTGGCTTGCAGTCCTTCCCCCCTTGTTGTACATATTTATTGTGTTAAGTATCTGGTCGCAATTAACATTTCTAGTGGAGACTGACTCAAGATAGGTATTAAATACCTGAGCCTTTTGGATGTCATCAGTTATTAACTCTCCTTCCCTGCTAAATTAGAGGACCTTTATTTTCCTTCGTCTTTCTTTTGTTCCTCCTCTTATTGCCTTTTCATGTCCCTTGCTAGGTGTAATTCATTTTGTGCCTTAGCCTTTCAGATTTTGTCCCTACATGCTTGTGCTATTCTTTTGTACTCCTGAGCAATTTGTCCATGTTTCCACTTTTTGTCAGATTCCTTTTTTATTTTCAGGTTATTAAAGAACTGCTGATGGAGCCATATCAGTGTCTTACCATCCTTTGGATCTTTCCTTTGGATCAGGATAGTTTGAAGTTGTAGAAAAGTCTCATCCACCTCCTCTTCCTGATTTGGTGGTGTATAATAGACGCTATCATGACATCACCCTTATTTTTTCCCATTTTATCTTTACCCAGAGACTTTCAACTGGTCTGACTCTCACCTCTTTCTAGACCTCAAAACAAGCAACACCACCTCCCTTTTTTCCCCTCTCTATCCTTCCTGAAAAAGTTGTACCTCTCTTAACCAGTATTCCAGTCATGAGATTTATTCCACCAGGTCTCTGATGTCATGTAGGCACTACTTCTGTTCTTTTTCCTTTGGTTGTTCTTTTAATTATAAAGGTCATTGTGACTGAAAGCATATAGTTGTGCTAGTTCTGTGGAAAATTTAGATGTCTCTGTTTATTGCTCCTGGCTGGAAAAAGGAAACAAAGCTGAATAAAAAAAGAAGTGGCTCGAGACAAAAAAAGCATCCTTTAAAAATTGCATGTTAAATCCTACCAAGGAAAATAGAAAGGAGCATAAACTCTGACAGGTCAAATGTAAAAGTATAGTTGGGCAGGCCAAAAAAGAATTTGAAGAGAAACAAGCCAAAGACACAAAAACTAACAGAAAAATAAATGTTAGGTACATCAGAAGCAGGAAGCCTGCCAAACAATCAATGGGACCAATGAATGATTGAGGTGCTGAAGGAGCACTCAAGGAAGATAAGGCCATTGCAGAGAAACTAAATGAATTCTTTGCATTAGTCTTCACTGCAGAGGATATGAGGGAGATTCCCACACTTGAGCCATTCTTTTTAGATGACAAATCTGAGGAACTGTCCCATACTGAGATGTAAATAGAGGTGGTTTGGGCATAAATTGATAAATTAAACAGTAATAAGTCACCAAAACCAGATGGTATTCCCCCAAGTATTCAGAAAGAACTCAAATATGAAATTGCACAACTACTAACTGTGATATATAACATATCAGCTGCTGTACTACCTGACTGGAGGATAGCTAATATGACATCAATTTTTAAAAAAAGACTCCAGAGGCAATCCTGGTAATTATGGGCTGGTAATCCCAATAAGCCTAACGTCACCACCAGGCAAATTGGCAGAAACTATATTATCAGAGACATAGATGAACACAATTTGTAGGGAAGAGTCAATACTGCTTTTGAAAAGGGAAATCATGCCTCACCAATCTATTAGAATTCTTTGACGGTGTCAACAAGCAGGTGGACAAGGATGATCTGGTCTATACAGTGCAGTTGGACTTTCAGAAAGCCTTTGAGGTCCGTCACCAAAAGCTTTTAAGCAAAGTAAGCAGTCATGGCATAAGAGGGAAGGTCCTCTCAAGGATCAGTAACTGGTTAAAAGACAGAAACCAAAGAGTAGGAATAAATGGTCAGTTTTCAGAATGGAGAGAGGTAAACAGTGGTGTCCCCCAAGGGTCTGTACTGGGACCAGTTCTATGTCAACATATTCAGAAAAAGGAGTGAGGTGGCAAAATTTGCAGACAAAACAAAATTACTCAAGATAGTTAAAAGTCCAAAGCAGACTGTGAAGAGTTACAAAGGGATCTCACAAAACCGGGCAATTGGGCAACAAAATGGCAAATGAAATTCAATGTTGATAAGTGCAAAGTAATGCACATTGGAAAACATAATCCCAGCTGCACATACAAAATGATGGGATCTAATTTAGCCACTATCACTCAAGAAAAAGGTGTTGGAGTCATTGTGCGTAGTTCTCTGAAAACATCCGCTCAACGTGAAGCAGCAGTCAAAATAGTTAACAGAATGTTAGGAACCATTAGGAAATGAATAGATAATAAGACAGAAAATATCATAATGCCACTATATCAGGGGTGGGCAAACTTTTTGGCCTGAGGGCCACATTGGGGTTCCGAAACTGTATGGAGGGCCGGGTATGGAAGGCTGTGCCTCCCCAAACAGCCTGGCCCCCGCCCCCTATCCGCCCCCTCCCACTTTCCGCCCCCTGACTGCCTCCCTCAGAACCCATCCAACCCTCCCTGCTCCTTGTCCCCTGACCACCCCCTCCTGGGACCCCTCACCACTAACTGCACCCCCGGGACCCCACCCCCTATCTACGCCCCTCTGCTCCCTGTCCCCTGACTGTCTCGACCCCTATCCAGATCTATCTATCCAACCCCTATCTATCTATCCCCACATCTATCCAACATCTATCCAACCCCTCCCCCCCGTTCCCTAGCCTCTGTTTGACAGAAGCTGGGAATGGGCAACAGGGGATGGATAATTTGATGATTACCTGTTTTGTTCATTCCCTCCGAAACACCTGTAATGGGCCACTGTCAGAAGACAGGATACCGGGCTAGATGGATCATTGGTCTGACCCAGTATGTCATTCTTACACTCTTGATGAAAAAAGGTGAACTACACCACCAACTGTTTTATGGGGAAAGAATTACATCCAATCACATTTTCCCTGCCCTACCTCCCCCCACCACAAAAAAAAACCAAAAACATTCTGTGAACATTTCTGCAACTTAGATCCACATCCATCTCAAAAAAGGAGTTTTCAGCACTGTCCCATTGTGCTTAGTAAGTAAAAGCTGTTTTATCAGGTGTGTTGCGAGAAGGGGGTATGCCAGTAAATGAAAAATGCCGGTTAACTAAGAGGGAGGGAGTTTGGGTGTGGGAGGGAGTGCGGGACTGCAGGGCAGGACGTGGGAGGCGGAGCAGGGTGCTGGACGCGGGGGGCACTCATCTCAGGCGGCTCCCTGCAAGCGGTAACTTATCCTGGCTGCTCCTAGGTGGAGGTGTGGCAGAGGGCTCCGTGCACTGCCCCCACCCCACCCAGGAATTTGGTCTGGGGAAAAGCTGTCCTAGGTTCTCTGAAGTTCTTTTGAACCTTCATTCCTGCAGAAGAGAGAAGCTGAGGAATTTTCACTCATTAAGAGCAAAGATGTCTTTTTTGTTCACAAACCACAATGCAAATTCCTTCATTTACATATATTCTGCACCTATTCTAGAGAACTAGGAGACATGTAATGTTTATGAAATTCATCTAAGATCTTTCCATGCCAGATTCTGATGGTATATATGCAGCCTGGTTTTTCCTCATCACTGAATATGTTAGTTTTCTGTTCAATATTCACAACATTTGACTTTCATTATAAAAGGATTCATGTACAGATTTGCAAAGTAGGAGGTTTATGTGATGAGAATCAATTGGATTCCTAGTCAAAAAGTGTCTCTAATTCTACTAACATAACTGAAGAAGTTTTTTTCTGACATATCATTTAATGGTACCTCTTATAAATGGATGGCTGAAGGAGGATGGTTTCTTTCATTCCTTTATGGGCTTTAATGCTTCTTAATTTACAATATTTTGCTTTATTATACAAATATGGTTAATCAACATTGCTTCCTTTTCTAACAGATATTTCTTGATAACCCTACGAGTCGTTGCAACACACAACCCCACAAGCATTCCTTCTTCCCAGATCAGCAACAATGAGTGCAAATGAGATTAGAGATTACTACATTCTTAAAAGTAGGGTGATGCCATCTACTGATGGAGGCATTATATGCATTTCTCATTACAACATGTATATTCAGTTTCTAAAAAGGCTCCCTTTGAAAGCAAACTTTCTTTCCAGTAGAAGTACTTAGTTAGATGAGACAAATATAAATTAAATGTCTTTGTAAGAAAAATATTCTTTACTGTTTGCTTGTTCACCTGCACATCTACCAATGTGATATATGCCATCATGTGCCAGCAATGCCCCTCTGCCATGTACATTGGCCAAACCAGACTGTCTGTACGCAAAAGAATAAATGGACACAAATCAGACGTCAAAACTTATAACATTCAAAAACCAGCCAGAGAACACTTCAATCTCTTTGGTCACTCGATTACAGACCTAAAAGTGGCAATTCTTCAACAAAAAAACTTCAAAAACAGACTCCAACAAGAAATTGCTGAATTGGAATTAATTTGCAAACTGGATACAATTCATTTAGGCTTGAATAAAGACTGGGAGTGGATGTGTCATTACACAAAGTAAAACTATTTTCCCATGTTTATTTCTCCCCGCCCACCCCACTGTTCCTCAGACATTCTTGTCAACTGCTGGAAATGGCCCACCTTGATTATCACTACAAAAAGTTCCCTTCCCCTACCCCCTTCCCCGCCCGCTCTCCTGCTGGTAATTGCTCACCTTACTGATCACTCTTGTTACAGTGTGTATGCTAACACCCATTGTTTCATGTTCTCTGTGTATATAAATCTCCCCACTGTATTTTCCACTGCATGCATCCAATGAAGTGAGCTGTAGCTCACAAAAGCTTATGCTCAAATAAATTTGTTAGTCTCTAAGGTACCACAAGTCCTCCTTTTCCTTTTGCGGATACATACTAACACAGCTGCTACTCTGAAACCTGTTCATAACCAAGTTGCCTTCACTGACATTATTCTGCTCATAAACAGATCTCTTCATAATTTCTTCTCAGAGTGAATTACTGAGCAGATTGACAAACTGAGCAAGGAGAAGCAAAGATGTAAATTACTATGATTCGTTATTATACTCGCACAAAAAAATATGCATCTTTAATAGCTGAGAGAAACCAGGAACCCTTCCACTTGATGCATTACACAAGTTACAATCATGGCCATGCCTAGGTAGTCACACATGCCCACACACTTCACCTCTAATCTGAATTTAAATCCTCCACCTCTTGCCCTCAAGCATCGTAATTTACATTGTGTGCATGTGTTTACTTGCACGTGCGTGGTAATGTCTGTAGGTAATTTTGCTAATCATCTGGCTCCTGAAATAAGAATACTATGCCCATATTGCACATTTTCCATATTTTATTGACCCATCAAAAAGAGATGCTGTACTTGGGACCAGAGCATATTCTTTTTCTTAAAATAAATAAAAATAAAATACCTCCCACACACTCTTCTTACAAACAAAAGATCTGAACTTCACCTCGCTTTGGTGTCACACCTAATAAGAAGAGAGAAACTCTGTTAAAGTCACACACAAAACGGCTGAAATTAACATCACTGATCGTGAGCTGATGGCTGTAATATACTACAGTATATACGTTTGTTTTAAGCTTTTGCCTGAGATTCTGGAACACAAACAGCATTTTTCAAACACACACACCTAACAACCCAAACTACAACAGGAATTAAACACTAACTCATATATGTAAGGAACACTCTCAGATTACCTTACAAACGGGGATGCTAGGCAGACTGAAAATTTTGAGGCCTATGATCGAAAAGCACTCTGAGTGTGAGAACTGCTGATCGCTAAAACTGATAAGTGACCACGGTAATATTTTCATGCATTTGGTTTCCAGCCTCTCTTGATACCACTGTTCTTTAGTATGGTTTCTGTTAGAGAGGCACACAAACAACTGCGGCCCTTACCAAGCTCTTCTTGAATAAATAGGCAATACACCTACCTGGTACGCAATTAAAGGGGACCAGAGCAGACCAAATTCATCTCTAGCATAAATCCAAGCAAGTTAGTGAAGTTACTAGCAATGAATTTGGCTCAGGATGTCCGGAACTCTGTTTTCTGCCTCCTTTTCTCCCTCCCATTGTGACTTGCCCTTGTCATCACAGTCACATACTGGTAAATTTGCATTCCTGTTGTGACTCTGAATTTAATTCCCCAACTGGGATTCAGTGGCAGAGAACAGCGAGATTGTGAGCCCCCAGCCTGTTTCATTCTGGCTGGACAGATCCGCCCCAGGATCCAGCAGCCACACTCAGGTTGCTTAAAGCCACCTTTGACCCTTCCTGTCCCAGTCTTGTTTTGAACACAGCTCATGTGGACCAGAGAAAGTAGCCCAATAACTTGCTCTAATTACTAGTTCTTACATTCTTTTAATTCTGGTCTGTTTACACAGAGCTGCTAATTATTAAATTATCACAGAGTTGAAAAATATGGGAACACCCCCTCCACTCTTACTGAGTTCATCTCAAACCAGTGGAACTGCTTGCAACATAAGGAGTATGCCTGAAGCTTTGCCTGTTGGGCCCTACAGAGTAAATGTCTAGGCCAGGGGTGGCCAACCTGTGGCTCGGGAGCCACATGTGGCTCCTTGTATAGGTACTGACTCCAGGAGTGGAGCTACACGCGCCAACTTTCCAATGTGCCTGGGGTGCTCACTGCTCAACCCCTGATTCTGCCACAGGTCCTGCCCCCACTCTACCCCTTCCCATCCTCTCCCCTGAGCCTGCCGTGCCCTCACTCCTCTCCCCCTCCCCCCACCACCCCGAGCCTCTTGCACGCCATGAAACAGCTGACCCGGAGGTGCGAGAAGGGAGTGGGAGGCACTGATCGACAGAGCTGCCAGTGGGTGGGAGGTTCTGGGAGCTGATGGAAGGCTGCTGACGTATTACTGTGCCTCTTTGGCAATGTACATTGGTAA
Organism: Caretta caretta; assembly: GCF_965140235.1. Lineage (NCBI taxonomy): Eukaryota > Metazoa > Chordata > Testudines > Cheloniidae > Caretta > Caretta caretta. The sequence goes on along the minus strand of NC_134210.1, from coordinate 43,825,856 downwards.
ATTCTGGCTCCTTCTCAGGCTCAGGTTGGCCACCCTGGACTATGCAGACAGATTTTCCAGAAAGAGCTGCATTCCTTTGTAGGCACCAAAATAAGAGGGCAGATCTTTCTAAAGATGTTGGTACACTGGGTATCATGTTCTTTTAAAATCTGGCTAGATGCATCCAATGGGAGCTTGTGAGTGATTAGCACTTTTGAAAAACTGGCCCCTATTTAACAGGGAGTGAAGGGCCTTGGAAAACCAGGTCCCCATTGTGGGTGCTGGGAATTTGGAAATCTGGCCCTGAGCTGTTTTGAAAAGCTGGCCTATAAGGAAACCAACACTAAGCTTGAAATATAGTAGCACCTCTGAGGCAGGATGTAGCAGCCATACAATGGCAACAGTAACATTACACCACAATGTAAGGACAGAAAGTGAAGAATACTGTACCCAGCTAAAATGAAAAGGAATTTAATTAGGTGGAGTGTAATTGGGAGGCACTCCTGCTCTTGTGAAAGTTGTCATGGGATCTTTATTTCAGGATTTGCATTTGGAGCCAAGCTTTGCACCTAACTATTCGGTTTCTTTTTCTGTTTGTTCTTGTAGTAAAGTCATAAATATTATTATTACCTCAATTTGTTGTCCTGGAAATGATTGACATCAGCAACTCACATTGTTTCACTTCAAGATCAAGTAAGAAGAGAAGATTGGGTTAAGTGGAGAAAAACTATTTAAGTTAGACACACATTGCTTATGAGTAGCAAACTGGTACAAGAAGGTGTTAAAAATGTGTGTTTGATGAATAGATTTAAGGTCTAGGTAAAATCCTGGAATATTTTCCAAAATGTGAGCGTACCTCTTTGGGTATTGTCTATACAACCTGCAGCAGTGAGCCTTCCAGCCCGGTTCAACAGATTCGCGCCTGAGGGGCTCGTGCTAGCTTTTGAAAAATAGCTGTGTAGACAGCCCTTTGAAGTTGTGGCTTGACCTGCAGCTCTGAAACCTAGGGAGGAAGTGGGCTTCAGAGCCTAAGCTTCAACTTCTAAGCACTGTCTACACAGCTATTTTAAGAGCAGCATGAATCCCTTAAGACTGAATCTGCCAACCCAGGCTGGGAGGTTTGCTGCCATGAGCTGTGTAGACATAATAGCCTTGCAGACTTGACAAATTGGCGTGAAAGCTAAAGTGTCAGTCACTAGACCCCCCCCCCCACTTTAACACCACTTCTATTGCTTTGTGTTTACTGTTAAATTTCAGATCATTCCACCATTGTAAGAGTTCCAGCCAGGAACTCTCTGCCCTCTTACTCCTTCCTCTTTTGCAGATAAACTAAATATTTGCTACATCCATTGTTCCACTCATCAAAACTATTTCAGATGGCACATCTAAAAATGAATAGCATCAATTCCTAAAACAGAGCTATTGATCTAGATGAATTAGAGCTATGCTGTTGGTAAGTTACCTTAAGACTATAACTTCAAGCAATAAGATAGGCATTTGTTTTGGATAAGATGTCTCTCACATATGACCTATGTTTCTTTATTAGGTCCCAGATAAAGTTATGACAGGATGCAAATTGTAAGGGAGAAAAAAAGAGATCAATTTTCAGGTCAGACACCCACCATTAACTCAGAGAATGATAATAAATAAAGTTATGTGCATTAATTGGAGATGGCCAACCTCCAGAATTTGTATTCATACTAGTCCAATCTTCCCCAAAGGTTTGGATGTGGAAGAGAACATTCACTCATGTTATCATGCTAGGAGCCCTAAAGCCCAGTCATGAAAGTTTGGATCCAGGCTTTTGATTTGGGCCCAAGCTAGTACCAATATTTCTTTGTTCAGATTCTTCCCTTTATCCACCCATAGAAGACCCTGCTACCACACCATTTAGAGAATTCCGAGTCCTGAAAAAGAGAGGTACCGGTACTTTCTATGCTTGTTTTACAATAAAAGTACACTGTAAACTCTTTAAATATTTCCATCACTTCAGCACACAGCAATACAGATTAATCTGCTAAAGATATGGCCTGTAAGAACCGAGCTGTCAGACTGAGGTAATGTGAATGCTTGGGTGTCCGGGAGGTGGAGAAGGTGAATAGCACAGTCTCTTGATTCATGACCATGCTAGATGACCATACTAAACTATTTAAAATTGCATGTTAGTTTAGGCTAATCTCAGCCTGTCTCTGGGACAAAATGTTTCTCACAGGAGGACAGGACTAAACAGGCAATATTTACTACAGTTTTGTTCTCAGTGACTCTTTCAGTGTAATTGTCATGTGCTGGCTAATAATGTGTTTGTCCAAAGCCATAACTTTCAGTGGATAGCAAAGAAATAAACTTAAAGTGCTCACAATTCTGTATCATCTTCTGGCCAGTGATCTCAAAACACTTTTTGAACTAATGAATTTAACTTCACACCTCCCTTGTGAGGTTGGTAAAAACTGCTGTCCGTGTTCACCATTCAAACATAACTACAATACCTTTGTAAAAATCAATATTTCTCACCCATACTCCAGCACGACAGGACCCATAGTTAATTTAAACTGATTCACAACAAGATCATTTTTAGCACTTGACAATCTTTAGCACTTGAGTCTCCTCCATTGCCTTTCATTTTTTTCATAGATATTACACCCCAGCACTAGGCTAGGGTTTCTATCACAAGAGAGGTTTCAGCTTACTCATGGCACAACCCTTGAAACAGTTGTGTGTGGCATAACCTGACTTGAATCAGTGCACACACCATAATCCTTTAGCAGTTACAATTAAAATGGCCTCTCTCTTCAAAGAGGAATTCCAGCTCTACAATCCATGGGTCAATCGAGATCCTGAACTTCTTGATACCTGAACTGTAAAAGCACTATTGTTCAGCAAAAAATCTCTGTTGGGAGCTGTTTTCCCTGCAGGAGATAGTTGAGGGAGATTTAAATCACTCCCACCAAAATGATCAGTATTCCATAAGAAATTTTGTGAAGGAACTAGAGAAAAGCAATTTCTCCATTTCTGTGCTTTTTTGAGTCAGTGACAGCAAGCGTCTGCATCGTTAAGGAGATCTTTCAGCACATAATACCTCAAACACCACACACAATTCTCTTGGGATGGAGAAAAACTTACTAGTTCTAACTCTCTGACTTCACAAAAAGAAGCTGAAGACGTCTGGAGAGGAGCAGGAAGCTCAATTGCATTAAACATAATACATACTTACAGTCTTTGTTTTAACTGGGTTCCAGTAATACCTCTTGGTAAGTCTTCAAGCCCAACTGTATTCAGATGAAATGCCTCTGCCTTTGTAGGAATCAAGAATAAAAGAGGAATGATCTTCTTCAGAAGTATGGGTTACAGAATCTGTCTCAAAAAAAAATTGGTGCTGAGTCCTCAGAAAGCTGTGTGAGACTTGCACGATGGTTTAGGGGGTGCTCTTGCTTCTCTAGTGGATAGTTGCAGGCCGCTGAGCAAACCCATTTCATCTGAAGACTGGCGGGTCTGGACTGAGAGGACTCATGCTTTCCCACAGTCCAGTTACAACAAGTCTGAATTTGGCTGTGAGTGTCGTTATGCAAATGAGCAATGTCATAGACTGAACCATTCATGCTTTTCAGAGGCACAAGACAAGGTCCTCAGCTGATATAAATCAGGGCAGCTCTGTTGAAGTCTTCCATTAAACAGAACTCATCACTGGTCTTTTGGGCCTGATTCACCATACCATTACACCAATTTTTCAGTAGTACAACTCCATTGAAATCACTCCGTATATACTTACACTGGTGTAACAGAGTGATGAATCAGGTCCCTTACATTCAAATTAAATGAAGCAGAGCTAAGGGCATGTGGCCTCCAATCAGTGCTTTGTGTTACTGATCGTGGGAATTGCTTCTCTTAAACCATGAAGAGAAAGAATATTTGTACTAATCCCTTCCTGCATTGAGGGAACTGCTGTTCACCAAGCCAAAGAGTCTCCCAGGAAGAATGGCACCTAGTATTCATTAATAGCTTTATGCTTTAGATAGTAGAAGAGGAATGTTTAAGAAAACGCCCTTGATTGCTGATACCTGAGCTAATCTGTTTTATTATAAGATTCTGACCACCCCGTGAATTGGTTAGAGGATGCAGTCATTAAAATAAATGATCTCTGCTTTTTCGGGCTTGCAATTCAGCAACTCAAGCTACCCTATTATCTTATAGTAAACAACAGACTGTAATCATACAGATATGTAATTAAGCCAACTAAACATTAAAAAGAAAAAAGTCGAAGGATTCCCTTGTTTGTTTCTCCCCTTCTCCCCCCAAGCTGAGTTATCTATTAGACATTCCATGTGCTCCCAGTCAGCCCTCCAGTCTAACTCGGCTGAAAAAAGGGTCTTTCGAACCTCGTAATTAGTTAGATTAAAGGTTTAAATGTCTTTTTTCATGAAACAACTAAATTAAATGCCGATCAGAGGGAAAGCAGCTATTTATGTACAGGAGTCCCCATAAAAGCTTTGCAGTGTGTTTATCATTTGAAGGCTGCTGTTTGTTGCAAAGGAAAGTGAGGTGGGATAGATACTTATGATATAATATATGTGAGTTTACGTGCCAAGACATAGAGAGCTTTTTTGAAAAGGCACCTCTTATCTAGGTTTATAATAAATCCTAACAAATAAATGTGCAAATTAAACTGGACCCAAATTCCAGTCTTGCATGGAAAATTGACCATGTTGTATTGTACACTGAGTTAGGGCTTGATTCTTGCCTTTTTCAAGAAAAAAATCAAATCAAATATGTGTTTCTCAGTTTGCTGAAGAGGCTATGTAACATACTTCTCTATTTGGTAAGGCTGCAGATTTCACACAAATCTGCATGTATATGTATATTGTGACAGGGTCGGGCCAGGTGGCTACAGGAGAATAATAGAAGGCAGATATATTAGCCCCAGGTTAAGTAGGTCCCTTTTCCCTGGGTAAGGAAACAGGGAAGGTTCCAGAACAACCAGGAATCTTCTGGAGACAATTAAGACAGGCTGATTGGCTGAAGGTGTTCTAATCAAGAAGCTGCTACAATCAATTAAGACAGGCGAATCAGGGCACCTGGGTTTAAAAAGGAGCTCACTTCAGTTTGTGGTGTGTGTGTGAGGAGCTGGGAGCAAGAGGCACTAGGAGCTGAGAGTGAGAACACAGACTGCTGGAGGACTGAGGAGTACAAGCATTATCAGACACCAGGAGGAAGGTCCTATGGTGAGAATAAAGAAGGTGTTGGGAGGAGGCCATGGGGAAGTAGCCCAGGGAGTTGTAGCTGTTGCACAGCTGTTCCAGGAGGCACTCTAGACAGCTGCATTCCACAGGGCCCTGGGCTGGAACCCAGAGTAGAGGGCGGGCCCGGGTCCCCCCCAAACCTCCCAACTCCTGGTCAGACACAGGAGGAGTCGACCTGGACTGTGGGTTCAGAAAAACGGCCATGCTGAGGGCTGCCTTGAAGCTCCAAGGTGAGCAAATCTGCCAATAAGCGCAAGACCCACCAAGGTAGAGGAGGAACTTTGTCAGAATATGAATTTCCGTATCTGTGCTTCTTGCATAAAGGTTCAGATCTTCATTTACAGGTTGATAACTAGCAAGGCTGTCAATATCAAGAGATGAGCCTGACCCTCTGTGATGGGATACACCCCATCCCACTGACTGTAAGACTAACTAGCATCCCTGCACTTGGGCAGTGCCAGGTAAGTGCAACTTTCTTGGGGAAAATTTGCCCAAGAAGAGAGGCTGCTAGAGACTTCTAGGGAGCCTAGTAGTCAGGGGAACCCAGCTCAAGGCAGTGATTAGTCTTCCCTTTTTCCCCCTCCTTGTTTAGGGCAGACAGACACTACAGCCCTGAAAGAGGCTATGGACATCCGCTCTCCATCAGTGTCCTGTAGCTGGACCTAAGAAGCAGTGCCAGGAACTGGAGATAATTAGAGTCAGAAAGGACCCTGGGAGTGAGCCAAACTCCTGCAGAGAACAGTGAGCTTGCCCTGGAGTGGGGTTCCAGAGTGGATCCAGGGCAAGAGACATAGAGAGACAACAGTTGAGCTTAGGCTGACAGCCAACTGACTAAGCCCCCACAATAGCATTCTTAATGACCAGCTGCACCCTGGCCTCCTAAAGGGTGTAACTGAAAATATCATGACCAGTAATTCTACACTGGCCTTCAGGAAGAACATGATCCCAACATGCGGGTTTCAGCCCAGTGCACCTCTACTAATTGTACAACCTCAGTGAAGGTCATCAGATGGAATTCAGTAAGAGACCAGTGAGCATATGTTCCTTTGAGCTGCTTTTCCACCGGAGAAGCTGACAGCTATGGCTGGATGACAGCAATTTTTTAGGCAAAGCAACATGAAAAGGCAACACAGTGAAAGAAAAACCTAACTAAGTGAAGGCAACCGTGTTTAAAGAAGCTGCTGTCCACCCGGAACAGTTCAGATTTTCAGAATTCTGATGCTACTGAGATGGAGGTGAAAACAAGATTAAGACCCTCCTGTGTAACCATGAGTTCTAAACATCTTTATGCTGCAGTTCACCAGACTCAGCAATACTTTAATCACACCACACACACACTTTTACTTTGTCCATCACAGACCAGCTGTAAAACCATGGTGCTCTTTGAGAATGAAGCCAGGGGACAGAGTATTTAGGGGTCACTGAAGATTATTATGAAGTCCTCGCAGGCAACTGATAAATTGGTCCATCTGCCAACCATTTTTTCCCCTTAAAGCCATTTGAAAATGTACAGGTTTCACTAGCCTCTGAGGAAACAGCATTTTAAAAGTTCCAATGGGAAAAGTTTCAGAGTAGCAGCCGTGTTAGTCTGTATTCGCAAAAAGAAAAGGAGTACTTGTGGCACCTTAGGGACTAACAAATTTATTTGAGCATAAGCTTTCGTGAGCTACAGCTCACTTCATCGGATGCATTCAGTGGGGAAAAAAATGGGAAAAGTGTGTCTTACCAAAGGAGATAATAGTTGGCCCATGACAAGGGTTTAACTTCCAGTTCCCAAATTCTAATCCCTATCCTAATACCAGATCTAGATTGCAGCCAACAGTTTCACTTGAGCCAAAACCCAACTGTGACAGTCATAGCAACCAATGAAATTTTGAGCTAACCCCAAGGAATCATTGTCACAGGGCAAGCATGCCCCATCCCCTTTTGAGGCGGGGTAAGGGTTATTATAGCCCCTGACTAGGTGTGCGTGATCACCCTTAGTCTCAGGGTATTGTGGCGTAGGAGCCAAAGCCAACATGGCTGCCCTTTCTTTCAGGGCTGTGTGGCCCAATGGTCAGAGTCAATATGGCTGCCCTCTTCCTGAAGGCTGTGTGGCCCAATGGCCAGAGTCAATATAGCAGCCCTCTCCCTCAGAGTTGTGTGGCCCAATGGGCAGAATCAACTAGGCTGCCCTCCTCAACAGGAATCCTGTCAGCCCGCGTAGGAACTCCACCATATTGCTGGATGATCATCCCTCTCATCATAACCCAAACCTGGTCTCACACACAAGATGCACATTCTCAATCAGATCTAATTTTAGGGAGATAACTTCCTGCATTTGAGGTCCTATGCACAGTTACATAACTTCCCCAGCTCACAATCAGCTCTGTCTCTCTCACCTCATGCAAGCTGGAGACAACTTCACCAACATGGATCCTGCAGAGTCATCCAATCAAATCTAGATTATACCTCAAAAAGCAGGGGATTCATCCTTAATCAAGTAATATGGATGATTATAACTTTATTAGCTGCTGAAATTGCATTAAACAGCCTGGATAGTGATCAATTTATTCTGTTATATCTGGGACTTACACATCTCAAAAGTCCCACCAATTTAATTGGGTGGTAGAGTCATAGACTCCAAGGTCAGAAGGGACCACTGTCATCATCTAGTCTGACCTGTATAACACAGGCCATAGAACATCCCCAAAATAATTCCTACAGTGTATCTTTTAGAAAAACATCCAATCTTGGTTTTCCATTGTCAGTGATAGAGACTCCACTGTCACACTTGGTAAATTGGGCCGATGGTTAATTATTTTCCCCATCAAGGCATGCATTTTTATTTCTAGTCTGAACTGATCTAGCTTCAGCTTTCAGCCATTGGGTCCTTATTCTGCACTGCCACTCCCACTGAATCCCAATTTAGATACAGACCACTAGAAAATGCCTCAGTTACATATATGTAGGGGTAAATTAAGGCCAGCTCCAAGTAGTTCCATGGTCCCCTTAAAATCTGAAATCAAGATCAGTGAGGAGACACTGATGAAAAAGGTAGCATTGGCAGGACAAGGACGCAAGAGTGTTCAAAGGCATTTTAGGAAGAGTCAGCCCTTTGATTTGCTGCAGAAACCGGCAGGTGGGGAGTTGATTTCATAGAATCATAGAATCATAGAATATAAGGGTTGGAAGGGACCCCAGAAGGTCATCTAGTCCAACCCCCTGCTCAAAGCAGGACCAATTCCCAGTTAAATCATCCCAGCCAGGGCTTTGTCAAGCCTGACCTTAAAAACCTCTAAGGAAGGAGATTCTACCACCTCCCTAGGTAACGCATTCCAGTGTTTCACCACCCTCATAGTGAAAAAGTTTTTCCTAATATCCAATCTAAACCTCCCCCACTGCAACTTGAGACCATTACTCCTTGTTCTGTCATCTGCTACCATTGAGAACAGTCTAGAGCCATCCTCTTTGGAACCCCCTTTCAGGTAGTTGAAAGCAGCTATCAAATCCCCCCTCATTCTTCTCTTCTGCAGGCTAAACAATCCCAGCTCCCTCAGCCTCTCCTCATAACTCATGTGTTCCAGATCCCTAATCATTTTTGTTGCCCTTCGCTGGACTCTCTCCAATTTATCCACATCCTTCTTGAAGTGTGGGGCCCAAAACTGGACACAGTACTCCAGATGAGGCCTCACCAATGTCGAATAGAGGGGAACGATCACGTCCCTCGATCTGCTCGCTATGCCCCTACTTATACATCCCAAAATGCCATTGGCCTTCTTGGCAACAAGGGCACACTGCTGACTCATATCCAGCTTCTCGTCCACTGTCACCCCTAGGTCCTTTTCCGCAGAACTGCTGCCTAGCCATTCGGTCCCTAGCCTGTAGCTGTGCATTGGGTTCTTCCGTACTAAGTGCAGGACCCTGCACTTATCCTTATTGAACCTCATCAGATTTCTTTTGGCCCAATCCTCCAATTTGTCTAGGTCCTTCTGTATCCTATCCCTCCCCTCCAGCGTATCTACCACTCCTCCTAGTTTAGTATCATCCGCAAATTTGCTGAGAGTGCAATCCACACCATCCTCCAGATCATTTATGAAGATATTGAACAAAACCGGCCCCAGGACCGACCCTTGGGGCACTCCACTTGATACCGGCTGCCAACTAGACATGGAGCCATTGATAACTACCCGTTGAGCCCGACAATCTAGCCAGCTTTCTACCCACCTTATAGTGCATTCTTCCAGCCCATACTTCCTTAACTTGCTGACAAGAATACTGTGGGAGACCGTGTCAAAAGCTTTGCTAAAGTCAAGAAACAATACATCCACTGCTTTCCCTTCATCCACAAAACCAGTAATCTCATCATAAAAGGCGATTAGATTAGTCAGGCATGACCTTCCCTTGGTGAATCCATGCTGGCTGTTCCTGATCACTTTCCTCTCATGCAAGTGCTTCAGGATTGATTCTTTGAGGACCTGCTCCATGATTTTTCCAGGGACTGAGGTGAGGCTGACTGGCCTGTAGTTCCCAGGATCCTCCTTCTTCCCTTTTTTAAAGATTGGCACTACATTAGCCTTTTTCCAGTCATCCGGGACTTCCCCCGTTCGCCACGAGTTTTCAAAGATAATGGCCAATGGCTCTGCAATCACAGCCGCCAATTCCTTCAGCACTCTCGGATGCAACTCGTCCGGCCCCATGGACTTGTGCACGTCCAGCTTTTCTAAATAGTCCCTAACCACCTCTATCTCCACAGAGGGCTGGCCATCTCTTCCCCATTTTGCGATGCCCAGCGCAGCAGTCTGGGAGCTGACCTTGTTCGTGAAAACAGAGGCAAAAAAAGCATTGAGTACATTAGCTTTTTCCACATCCTCTGTCACTAGGTTGCCTCCCTCATTCAGTAAGGGGCCCACACTTTCCTTGGCTTTCTTCTTGTTGCCAACATACCTGAAGAAACCCTTCTTGTTACTCTTGACATCTCTCGCTAGCTGCAGCTCTAGGTGCGATTTGGCCCTCCTGATATCATTCCTACATGCCCGAGCAATATTTTGTTGGGATTTGTTGGGAGCCCTTCAGCGGGATTGATCCTAGGCTCTATTTGATCTGTTACTGCATACGTGGGTTTAATGTACACCTTTTTGTACCACCACTCCTGAATCTGGTCATGGCCTCACAATCCAGAATGGTCTTCCTGTTTATTTTTTAATCAGGCATTACACAGCTCTGTGAGATTGATGTTAGCTGAAAAATAAAATCTTTGGATAAAACACTTTAGGCAACATATGTGTAACAAGGAAATTAAGCAAAAAGAAAAGGAGTACTTGTGGCACCTTAGAGACTAACCAATTTATTTGAGCATGAGCTTTCGTGAGCTACAGCTCACTTCGTCTGTAGCTCACGAAAGCTCATGCTCAAATAAATTGGTTAGTCTCTAAGGTGCCACAAGTACTCCTTTTCTTTTTGCGAATACAGACTAACACAGCTGTTCCTCTGAAAGGAAATTAAGCAGGCTTGTAAAATGCGTGTGTGTATGTATAGTAATTCATGCTTCATTCTCGCATCCTATTCCTGAATGTTACAAGAAAAACAGTCATATATCCTAGTGATACAATTCTCTCTTTCATTCTATATAAGCAACATCCATTCTGTGTTCTGGCACATATGATATTCCAAAGCAGTTAAATAGCAGGAAGTGTATTTTAAATTATATTAGTACTAACCTGTATTGAATTGTTCTTCAGTCTATTAATAAACGCAGATTACACATAGACTACCTACCACATATGAAATAGCCTATTTACAGTATAATGATGAGTGTTGTATGCTCATTGGTTTATGGATACAAAGACCTCTAGGGAGCATCACAAATAAACCATACCCTGCTTTAGCTGAAATTTTGTAAAAATACACGGCGACAGATAGCTTACAATATAAAAGACATTCAAAGAGGTCTGTGTAACTTGTTTGTTCCAGGAAAAGATCAAGACTCAATTACACCAAAAATGTTGTTTCTGATCGGCTCGGTTTATAGCATATGAATAGTTCGCGTGCAGAGCTAAAACCTTCCACTTTTGGTCAAAGCAACCCCATTTTCAGATTTTTAAGCAAAGGCAAATTAGACAAGCCTGTCCCTCCTAATATGCCTTCTGGAAAGGCAGCAATATCCTGGAGGCTGTCCAAGGTTTTATGCAGCGACTGATGATCAACTCCTCAAACACATAGATTATGCCAATTTTGAGAACGTCATGCTAAAAGGTGTTAATGGCTGCCAGCAGGGTAGTCTTGGAACAAAAGCCAACTACAGACCTCATTATGCCAAGCACTCTTTCAGGATTGACAGAAGGAGCAATCAAGTCCCTTTATGTAGCAAAACATCCGGAAGCTAGGAAGCTACTACCCACGGCCTAGGCTGCATGATAGGTCAGAACTAAGATATGTGGACTTAGGGGTTTCCCTCCCTGGTTGCAAACACAGAAGCTAGGAGATCAGTTTTGCAGTCCATGTGTGCTGCAGGCAGAATGCCAATGGGAGGAAATGTGAGTGTGACCCTGAGAGGAAGCAGAGGGACAGAGCTTCTTGTGCACAGAAATCATTGGAGTGGCAGAACTGGGGATTTTTTGGCCAAGAAACTGCTGGTTTGTTTCCACTGTATTCAGAGAAATAGGACTTTGTGGACATTTTTGTAAATAAACAAGATTACACCAAGAAAGTACATGACTCAAATCACTGACATCTCATCCTAATGGAAACAGCCCTGCGAGGACCTGAAATTTAGCTAACCACTCAGTCCAATGGAGCAATAATAAAATCTTTGTGCATAACAATTAAGTCCTTCAGCTGTAATTAAGACAGACTATCTGAAGGATAATTAACAGTGTCTGGTATTCTTTTTCTTGGTAAGTCACTTTGCTCACCATCTTCCAAGTTCTATCATATTTGATGTAAATTTTATTCAAGATTATATATGCTTTTTTCCCTCCATGATTATTTAGAACACGCCCATCTGGATATTTCTTCAATTGCAGACATCATATAGTGAAACAAAATTAATTCAAAATCTGTAACAGCACTAATAATAATTCTAGGGATTAGTTTTTGTAACAGTTGTAAATATTTGTTTAAACACTTGGGTTTGTCTCCATTGCCTATCACAGATGTATCTAACCCTGGATATTATTACTATGGACCCCACATATTTTTGTGTAACTTATGTATTCAGCTTTTCCCTCAAATACTCTAGCATACTTACCTTTTCCAAGCCTCCCGTATTATTAGAGGGTTATAGCTGATAAACAGCCTCATTTATTTTAAGTTAAGTTTTCTGTTTCTTTCAATTCCTCCATTAGGAGGCTAGGTCAATCTCTGAGCTAGTACTTCAGTGCTAAAGACACTCTTTTAGTCTAATACTTCTCTTGTAATTGGAGAATTTATAATGTTCCTATACCCTGCCCTGCATATTCCCAAAGATTCCAGCATGTTAACTGTAATGTATGAAAAGCCTTGGGTATATTCAAATTATGCCAGGGAATCCATGTTCTCACAAAAAAACAGTAAGAGAGAAGCAAAGGCACTGACAATTTGGCGAGTTTCATTCTGGCTACCCAGGAATATGATTTAAAGTTTAAAAGCGTTCACACTGTGCCTGAATTTACAATCAGTTTGTGGCTTCCTTCCTACAGCCTAGTTCCAATTCCAGATAAGACAGGAGCTCAATGTACTAGGAATTTAAGGGGGAAAAAACACAGACATATGCTGCAAACAGGGATGGCCTCTGCCTGCTGATAGTGTGGGAGCAGAGTGCAGGCAGCCGACTACAGCACTGTTACTGAACATGCTCAGTCCAAGCCAAACAGCAAATCTAGGGGGCATGTGACCCTGCATGCCCTCCCCATGAGTTGCCTCTGGCTGCAAAGATACTACAGTGTTGAGTACCTCTTAAACACAGATGATAAAAAATTAAGAGCCGAAATCTTGAGGTCCTCTCTCATTCTGTAGTCAATCCTTCCCCCAATAAACTCCTAGTGAAATTAATGAGAATTTACCTGTGTAAAGACCGAGTGAAAAATGGGAGGCTGTACCCAACAAATAATAAATACAACGATGATCAACCTGAGAGTTCACGGTAACATTTTTAAGGACACATGAGAAATTCAAAGGAAATACTGGACACTGTTTCCAGATAAATAAACAAATACCCGCGCTGGCTCTGCATCGTAATCCTATATCTGCTCTCTGCTTCTTTAGCAAAGATTTGCAGTTTGCAGCATATTGTCTTTCTGGGATTTTTTGGCTAATAGCTCTCCTAGTCGTGTGATTATATCTGAAAGCTTCCCACTGACTCCAGTGAGTATTGACTCAAGACTTTGCAGTATTCTGAAGCTCTTCTAAAAGGCATCTAACCTGGCAAGACCAGTCAAGGAATTTAACCAGTCAAGCTGGATAACCGTATCGGGTGGGGTCCCGCAAGGATCAGCTCTGGATCAGGCTCTGTTCAATATCTTCATCAATGATTCAAATAATGGCATAGAGAGGACACTTATAGAGTTTGCGGATGAAAGCAAGCTGAGAGGGGTTGCAAGTGCTTTGGAGGATAGGATTAAAATTCAAAATGATCTCAACAAACTGGAGAAATGGTCTGAAGTAAATAGGATGAAATTCAATAAGGACAAGTGCAAAGTACTCCATTTAGGAAGGAACAATCAATTGCACACATACAAAATGGGAAATGACTGCCTAGGAAGGAGCAGGAGCACTGGAACTGCGGGGATGGGGGAGCCAAGGGGCGATCACCCACATCACTTTTTACCAGCAATCAGAGCAAACCACAGGGGAGAGGAAGTGGAGAGGAGCGAGTGGGGGGCAGGGTCTTGGGGAGAAGAGGAGGCGGGGGAGTAGGGCATTGTGGGGAGGAGCAATGTGAGGGTGGGGGCTCAGGGGGAGGGGGTGGCACAGGAGCGGGGCCCTTGGGGGAGGCGGCATTGTGGGGGCAGGGGGTCATTGTTTGGGCACCAGTGGCTCTCCACACACTTTTAGGGAGCTTCCACCACTCCTGGGAAAAAGTACAGCAGGAACGGAGCTGGGGGTCATATTGGCTCATAAGCTAAATATAAGTCAACAGTGTAAAGCTGTTGCAAAAAAAACAAACATCATTCTGGGATGTATTAGCAGGAGTGCTGTAAGCAAGGCACAAGGAGTAACTCTTCCGCTTTACTCTGCACTGATTAGGCCTCAACTAGAGTATTGTGTCAAGTTCTGGGCGCCACATTTCAGGAAAGATGTAGACAAATTGGAGAAAGTCCAGAGAAGACCAACAAAAATTATTAAAGGTCTAGAAAATATGAACTATGAGGGAAGATTGAAAAAGTTGGGTTTGTTTAGTCTGCAGAAGAGAAGACTGAGGGGCACATGATAACTGTGTTCAAGTATATAAAGGGTGGTTACAAAGAGGAGGGAGAAAAAATGTTCTCCCTAACCTCTGAGGATAGGACAAGCAGCAAGGGGCTTAAATTGCAGCAAGGGAGATTTAGGTTGGACATTAAGAAAAACTTCCTGTCAGGGTAGTCAACACTGGAATAAATTGCCTAGGGAGGTTGCAGATCCCTGTCACTGGGAATTTTTAAAAGCAGATTAGACAAACGCCTGCCAGGGATGGTCTAGATAATATCATGCTGCCATGAGTGCAGGGGACTGGACTAGATGACCCCTCCCAAAGTCTTTTCCAGTCCTATGATCCTAAGACCTATTCGGATGCATTTAAGGTCTTACATTAACTGGTTGAATTTACTTGCTGTATTCAGCTGGCTTCTTTCAGTTATGTCAACATACCACCTGCATGGAAGGAATTATCATACACAGTGCCATGCTATGGCTGCTACTCAACTTGTTTTAGATACTTTTGCCAATGTGAGATCAAGGATTCCTTGTTTTGCTATTGCATTCCCCTTCCTCCCTTCCAAACAAAGAATCTTTCCAGTCTCCAAATGGCCAATCTCCTTCACCACTTCTCCATCCACTTATTCCATGTTCCCTGTTCCATCAGGCTTGAGAGATGCAATGTCATGTTGGCTTATTATTTTGGGATAGCCCGTTACCTTTCTCCCTTTCTCAAGTACACAGGTATTGAACGGACTTTTGTAAAAGATTTTTTGATGCAGGTGGCGTATGAAGTTAAGTCTCCACTTGGCGTTTTCATCTGCACTATAAATCTTCCATCTTTCCCTTTTTTATTTCCCAAACAAATCATTTGCTGTTCTTACTATTCCATTTCTAAATTGATGCCCTTCAGTTTTGTAATCACCAATTGGTGTTTTGTACACCTTGGAGGGTTTTTAAGCTTGCAATGCAGCTGGGTTTGTGTATGGGTTTGGGTTTGGGTTTCTGTTTGTATGTGTGCACGCGTGACACTCACCCCCTGTGGAATGCATCTATCTTTTTGATCTGAGTAATTATGTTGCCTGCCTGAGGGGCATTCTCTCTCATTTGTTGAAATGAAATGAGCAAGCCATCAGTGTTCCCCTCAGATAGCCTTAAGGGATTTCCAGCATATTGCAGGTGATGTAAAAGACAGTGGTACTAATTAATTTCTTTCAGTTCCAAACCATGGTTAAAGTAGTTGATTGTCAAAGGTCCAGAATCTTTCTGCTTTCCAGAATTGGTATTTCTGCTTTCAATACATCCTACTGATGGAAAAGTGAACTGAGCAGAGTGGGATAATGTTCTATTTTTGGTATTTGTCCATTGTACTTTTGGATACTATGAGCAAGAAAGCTACAGTGAGTGAATGTACTTTTATTAGCATCTAATTCACTCCAGATGCTTTACAGTAATTAATTAGACAATATTTTAAATAAAATTGGACACACTAATGGAATTATCTATGCAACTCTAATGTGACTGGCCACCAAATAATGACAACCCCAACATCAAACCTCATAGAGTAGATGTGATGGACTAGTGAAATCCTTGTGTGAATTCCTCCTTTCACATACCAATGAGATTCAGTTCTTTTAGATATTGTTTATTAAGTTTGCAGATGATGCAAATCTTGCAAGTGGGACTTAATTTTGCTAACCCATGATCTAAAAATACAGCACATCTTGGGCTCATGCAAGATGTGCAGTGTCTGGGTTGCCTCTGTTATGCTTGTCATCAATACATTACTTACATGCCACTCTGACAGAATATTGGATCTCTCTCTAGGTCAGTATTTCCCAAACTTGGGACGCCACTTGTTCAGGGAAAGCCCCTGGCGGGCCAGGCCGGTTTGTTTATCTGCTGCATCCGCAGGTTTGGCCGATCGCGGTTCCCACTGGCTGCGGTTCGCTGTGCCCGGCCAATGGGGGCTGCGGGAACCAGCGCAGGCCGAGGGATATACTGGCCACCGCTTCCCGCAGCCCCCATTGGCCTGGCACAGTGAACCGCGGCCAGTGGGAGCCGCGATTGGCCGAATCTATGGACGCGGCAGATAAACAAACCGGCCCAGCCCGCCAGGGGCTTTCCCTGAGCAAGCGGTGTCCCAAGTTTGGGAAACACTGACCTAGGTGATTCATGCACATCTCAGAAAATCTTTAAGACCAGCTCTGTCTGAAGAAAAAAAGCTAAATTACCCTCCCAGATCAGTTCCTGAAATTCTGCCTTTGCCAAGAAAATGCAGTGGTGAGATTAAATCACTCCACATGTTTGGGCTATACATATCTATGTTTGTGATTATTAGTTATATTGGGGTATATATGTAGGGTACCATTTTTAAAACATCAAAATTTGCTACTTTTTAGTCATTGCGGGAGTCTGGTATCTCCTATTTGAGGTCTAAGAAAGACCAATTATACTAGTTACTTGGGAAGAGAAGTTAATGTTGAGTTTTTAATAGTGCCCATTGTAATGGGGAGGGTCTGTGACCACAATTAAATGAATGCAGATCTTCTGCGTGATTCAGGGAACCCGTGCAGCGCTCTGCACTAGAGCTAGCTGAATGCTGGGGGAGAGGGAAGCAATACCATATAGTTTCACAAATCAGAGTGTCAAGTCTGATCTGCTGCGATTAAGGGGATAATATTCTTTGCTTGTGAGCATTTGAACCAACACAATGTATTTACAAACATCTTCCCAAGTCCTGAAAGTTGTGCACTTTT
Source organism: Caretta caretta (assembly GCF_965140235.1). Taxonomy (NCBI): domain Eukaryota; kingdom Metazoa; phylum Chordata; order Testudines; family Cheloniidae; genus Caretta; species Caretta caretta. Next base: position 43,808,533 of record NC_134210.1, on the reverse strand, counting down.
TAGCACAAGTAATTATTCATCTGCAAATCTGCACCAGCAGTGTGCTCCCTGGTAGTCCTTATTCTGTCTAAACTGGTTCATTTAGCAGCTGAGGCAATATCTCCTGCACCCTGGGTCTTAGGTGCCCAGTCACTCAACATGGACAGCTGAAGTGAAGCACTCACTGTCACGCCATGAGAGGCAAGTTACCCATCCCAACGAGTTGGCGGGTATTAATAAAGAAAACCAGGCTCCGCTCCTGGGTGACATGAACAGGGCAACAACAAGGCCGAAAAAGCCCAGCAGCTCAGAGGCAGCTCTGCTCCTCCTTCCCTTCCCCTCCTGTAAAAGTAATTTCCGCCAGGCCTGCTCCATCCTCACCCCTTTCCTATCCAAAATCCACTGTTGGCTCTTGGGTAGTAAAGGCCTCAGAGCTGCCCAAAGCTTCTATTTTTTTTTATCCCCACCACCTTCTCCCTCTCCTATGCTACCTGAGAATGCAGTGCAGTGGGACAGGGTAGCAGCATGAACTTCACTGCAGTACGTACTGTAACAGTGCAGTACGCCTGAGAGCTCTGCATTTAAAACAGGTTTCACTGTATATACAAATGTGCCATGTTATACTATTATCTCACTGGCCTCATGATTCAGACTTCTAGCATGTAACAAGCTGTGGAGTATGAGTGCCTCAGTAGAAATCAACTGGCAGGCTAATATAGTTATCAAATGTATGCCCCCCAGAATGACAAAGAGGGAGGACTATTGTAGCATCACTGGGAACATCAGAAAGGCTGGGAGCAGCTTAAAATGCAAGATCAGAGCCGCCAGGGAGCAATCACATAAATCTGAGAAACTGGGAGACAGAAGTAGCTTAGGCTGTGTGCCGGAGAAGAGATCAAAGGGAGGCTGTGAGAATGAAAAAGATCAGATCTAAAACTAATTTAGCAAAGAGCAAATGGGAGAGCTGACACAAATAGCTGTGCATGCTATTTACCAAGACACTGAGTTAGTGGCTCTCAACCTTTTCAGACTATTGTACTCCTTTCAGGAGTCTGATTTGTCTTGAGTACCTCTAAGTTTCACCTCACTTTAAAAATTACTTGCTTACAAAATTAGACATAAAACCACAAAAGTGTCACAGCACATTGCTACTGAAAAATAGCTGACTTTCTCATGTTTACCATATAATTATTAAATAAAACAACTGAAATATAAATATTGTACTTACATTTCAGTGTATAGTATATAGAGCAGTATAAACAAATCATTGGCTGTATGAAAGTTTAGTTCGTACAGACTTCACTAGTGCTTTTTGTGTAGCCTGTTGTAAAACTAGGCAAATATCTAAATGAGTTGATGTACCCCCTGGAAGACCTCTGCATAGCCCCAGGAGTTGAGAACCACTGCATTAAGCGAACCTTTTTGATGATACCCTATTTGTCCCCCAACATAGGCTCTTACACTAGTACCATGAATACCTCTCTCTGACTTTGCAAAGAGAATTATGGAGGGGACTGAGGAATTATAAATACAGAGCATTATAAACAAGATTGGGACAGTGGAGGTACAGTTAGACTGAACAGTCTATAATGCAATTAAAACTGTTGCGTTATAATCTATTGCTTCCATGTTTTAGCTTCTTCCATTGTCTAAGCAGGTCTCAAATAGGGATTCTAGGAGTCAGGAGGACATTTGAAGTTGAAATATTTGTGTTCTGTGGCTCTTGGGTTGAAAGGAGTCCTCTATGTGCATTCAAAGGAAGATGTCCCATGGAACAGTGAGCTGGAAAATGTCCAAGAAGAATTCCAGACACTTGAAAACAGAAAATGGTCTCTAAGATTGAAGCCACTGGGAAGTGGTCTGTGTGAAAGTGAAGTTCTTTCAGCCAGGTTTTTTCAATGTTGACACACTATCTGTAATTTAAATCATGTCTGGAGATGAAATGGTAGGCCAGATCCAGCCCCTGCATCCTCCATTTCATGCTCTAACCCTTTCACCAGGACAGCTGTCTTCAAGAAAAATTCCAGTGCCATTATTCTCGTTCCCCAAAGCATCTTCCTTAGAGAAAGACAATCCTGTTTAAAGGTACATGGCCTACCACTCTATTCCCCACCAACCTCCAAATGGGTTATAGACCCAGGCCTTTTAATTTAGAAAAAAAATTAATCTTAGAAAAAACATTTTAAACTTATGAAACACAGGTTTAGAAAACATAGTGATAAACTGGTGACATTAGACTGAAATAGCGATAAGGTCCCTACATTAGGGGATACTTTGGGGTTGGGCCAGGATAAATGAGCCCTAGGAGAATGATGACCATAATGCCTAGTCTGTGCACACAAGGAACACTGAGATGAGGCTCCCACCAGCAAGAACAGTTTTCAGAGGCAAAGTAGTACCACCAACTAGTCAGAACTCCTTACAGTGCTAGAAGCTGAGAAATGAGGATAGTTTATGAAGGAACAGCCCTCGAGCCCTGATGTACCAAGGTACTTCAGCGCTTGCCTAACTTACCTGGAATGGAGAGGGAAAATCAATGGCAGCTGACTGGAGACTGAGGTAACAATACCTTTTGCCAACTGTTTAGTAAATATGCATTTTCAATATTAAATGTCTTTTTGCTCCTTCAGGGACAGGTGGGGAGGATAGTTCTAGACAATACTTTCAAAAAAGAGGCATTTAGCAGCCTGGGTGCACTTTAATGTATCCTAACGCCCAGGCAGCTTTGTTGCCCAGTATTATTTAATGTATCCTAAAGGTCTAATTCCCCTCATACCAAGATGACCAGAGAAATACTGCAACACTAAGAAAAGCTGTTTTCTTCCGAAGACCCTTTATAGTGAATTGACACCATTTTGTGACCCGATCCTGCAGGCTGATCCCTGCACCTATGCAGAGTTCATTAAAGGATCTGAGCCTTAGTTAGCAGTCTAGGTAGCAAAGAAAGCTCGCTCTCTACCCCACTGCCAACATAAGGAGGTGTAAAACAGATTAAGAGTCAGTGAGTGACTGGAAAGACATATAACATTTTTTTGATTAATTAAAAAATAAGGGGACTATCAAATACAGCAAAAGGACCAGAAAGGCATGTAGGGAGACACTGGGAAAAGGCAGCAGATGTTGTAAAAGATCCACTTTCATGTTCCTCGTGCATCAGAAATGTGCAAATGTATGTTGGCAGAGCCACAATCACAGTCCACAGTGAGGCTATATCTTACACATCTGGAAGCTATTTGGCAAAGTGTAGAGTTCAAATGCTTTCTGTTTCAGTTGGTTTCAGACATACCTTTTCAGTGCCGGGGCTGAGCTCAGTGCGGTTCAATGCACAGACTCATTAACTGGGAGTTGCTATAGCTTTAGCATAGCTGGGTTCAGCTCTTTTCGCAGGCATGCATGGTGTTTTTTTTCCCTTCTATATTGTCAGCAACACCAAGAAATGGGAATGATGATAAAGAACAAGGAGGAGAGGAGGGAGGGAGAAGGAACGGCACCACAACTGAGTGGAGCCTGGCCCGGTATCAAGAAACAAAATGTTCTTGGACAAAATCCAGTGCATGAGTTAACTTAAGTGCAAAGCAAACCATCCAGGAAATAAACGACTGCGCTACACAGTAACATGGAGGGGTCACACGCCTAACCAGTTTACTCTCCACAGAAATCCACCACATTCTGCCTCTCTTTTAAAAATGATAATGCAAAAGCTTGCTCTGTCCTGGGAGAATTGGCCATTTTACATCAACTGTATGAACTAATTCTACAGCAGAGAAAGACAATCTGTATGGCTGGGTTCAGGCTGCAAACCGTTACGCTGCTCTGGTATGCGAACTATGGGCCTCCCCAGATGTGCAGCTCTTGTAGGAAGCAAACTCATCTTTGAAACTGAATGTCTCCCTGCAGAGTAGGGCTTCTGGGATTGCCCCACTTTCTAGACCGTTTTTGTTTTACAAGCCTGAAGACATAATTTGAGGTAAATAATGTCCTACAGAGACCGATGGGAATATGCCTGGGTAGCACGTACCACCCAAAATAAACAACAAGTACACAGGTTGCCCGACCTGTGTGTAGGATCTATGGGTGTCCTGATTATGGCTGAGCAGTAATTAACCTCTCGTTATTGTTCTGTGGTGCCTTGATATAAGCCAGCTCAACATTATCAGCTAGCCATCTCATGACTTCTCATCAACACCCACTAATATTCTTATGACAACTGTGGTAATACCTGGCACCTAAATTAATAAACTAAGGCAACATCACAGGGGCCAAGTTTTCCTGGCGCCAGTGGGTGCTCATGCCCCCCTGCCCTGTCCCCATTCCAACCCTTTCCCCGAAGTCCTCGCCCCAACTCCGCCCCCTCCATGCCCCTATTGGACCCCTCCCCAAATCCCCACCCCAGCCCCACCTCCTCCCCTGAGAGCTGCGTTCCCGCTCCTCCCCCCTCCCTCCCAGCACTTGGAGCCAGGGGGAGAAGCAGGATGTGGCAGCGCGCTCAGGGGAGGAGGCGGAGGCAGAGGCGAGCTGGCTCAGAGGGGCGGGGTGGGGAGTTGCCGGTAGGTGCAGAGCACCCACCAATTTTTCCCCGGAGTCAGCGCCTATGGGCAACATAAGCTTTTTTTTCCCCCACGTCTTAATCTCTCTCTCTCTCTCACATACACACACAGTGCTGACCGGTTGGACTTGCTGGTGGATGACTGATTATTAAGTACGTATGGCTATGGCTGTACAAGGGACAATCATTTATGGAGAAAAAAACTCCCACTCTGACTGATATATTAAATGGAACCTAATCATCTTGAGGTAACTGCAGCTGTCCCTTTGAGACAGTACAAAGATCACCAAACTGATGTTTTCCCCACAGATTTATTATATTTTCTCTGTTTTACCTTTGATGAGTCCCAGACATTCAAGTCTTTGAATGTCACATCAAACCTTTGCGTGGCATAATAAATTGCTACAGCTTTCTGAATTCAAGACTTAATGCCTATCTAACTGAGTTATGCTACTGTACTCCACCAGTTCCACCTTGCAGATCTCTATCTAGAAGAACACCTTGATTAAAATGGGGGGGATAAATGATCCAGTGGAATTCCTAGGACCTGATCTTGCGTTCCACGCTATACGGACTTCACCATATACGGACTCAGTGGCAGGCCAGGTTTTGCAACTGGGTAGGAAGAGTGCTGGGTCAGTGGTGGTGGGCTGGAGAGTAAGCCCACCCCACATTCACCTGGCAGTGACAGCTCCTGTCCCATGCTGCTGGGCGTGGCTCCACACTCTGGGCATAGCAACCTGGCACATGAGATCTCATTGCCACTCAGATTTGGCCTGGACACCCCTTTATCATGATCTGATTGGAGCCAATGGGATTGTGATATGGCACATGAAGTCACAGCATGTTGCCATGTTGCTGTAGTAGGGAGCCAGGTCCAGCCCTGCATGACAGGAGCTTCCATTGTCAGGTGAGTGTGGAGTGGACTCACTCTCCAGCCCCTTGTGAAAAATCTGTGTCATACATCTCCTTTTTGTCAATTACATAATGTGTTTGAAAAGGTGCCACACATACAGGCTGTCGGTGGGACTGGGCAGTTGCCCCCCTGCCCTCCTATTAACTCTGCCACTGTACGACCTGCTGTCCTTATTTGTACTCTGCACTCCCATTAAAGACCTTTTGTCCTAAGGATGTGTGATTGTATGTGCTGAGCTTCAGTTCTCACTTGCCAGCTTGTTTTATTATTTGTACAACCCAGTTTTATGGGTACACGTTTCACTGGCCAGTTTCTCAGCCAAACACCTGGGCATTCTTGGTAACGGTTCAGAATGAAAGGAAAGCTATGAAGGGGAAAGAGAGTCTTCTATTCCATCCACCTATCTACCTAGCTAGTGTTCATACCCTGCAATCTTGCCTTCCTAATATACGTGCCTGATCAAGGAACAGACTCCTTTCTGGAAAACATTTATGGTAGTTTCTGCTATTTCGGTACTTCTGGTGTGGGAGGAGATTTTAGAGGTGCCGCTGAACGGAGGTAGTACACTAGGATCATGAGGAAGCACCACAGGACCTTGTTGGGGGAGGTAAATCTCCTGTACTGAATGTTTTCCAAAACTTAAAAATGTTTGGAGTTCAGGCAGGTTCTAACCAGTCCATCCATCTCTACCCATTAGCCTCTAAACACTTCTTGTGGCAGCCACCTTCACTCCCATAAGCTCTCTCAATTTCAACAAATACAGGCCTAATTTTGCTAATCTAATCCTGTAACCTTTGATACCTATTGTTTTCTTCATAGCCCTTCTTATTTCTTCCAATAATCCTCTTGTAACATAGTGCCTACGAATCATGCACAATACTGTGGGTGTGGTCTCACCAGCAGCCCTTTGAACAGTCCCATAAACTATTTCCTTGGATTTTTTATCTATTCTACGAGTGACCCAGCCCAGTATTATGTTTACTTTTCTAATTGCTGCCAGACATTGGCTGATGGTTTTAAATTTACATCGCTATGATTGCCAGATCATTTTCCTTTGAGCATCATGCAGCCTGTTTCTATTTAAGTCATAATTCCTTTTGCCATTGTTTGACCCAGTTCTCTGTTCTCTACCTGTTTTCCACATTAAACTACATTATACCATCCCTGCCAGATAGAACGTTGATATTTTCCCCCAGTTTAAACCCACTTTTTCAGACCCAGAAGACTGAATGTGATTTGCTTTGGAGATGGTTAATACAGCTAGAGAGGCCAGAGATATTGTTGTCGAATCACCTGGGGAATTCCCTTTCTCATCATTCATTCACTGTGCTGCCTCCACAACAGTCAGACACACACCGGCCAGGGAGCCAGAAGAAGGGCAATGAACACAGATTCTGTCCTGCATGGCAGTGCTGATCAAAGCCAGCACTTAAGGCCCGAAGTGGGCTTAAAGAAAAATATGTACTATGCCCTGCCTTATGCTAGACCCTGTACAAACACATAAGAAGGCATGATCTCTGCCCCAAAGAGGTACACACTAATTTGCTGTGCCTTGTTTCAAATTAGATTAACAAACAGTATGAGGGGGAAGAAAGCTGAGAACACAACGGCAAAGTTAAGCTTGCCCGGTTACATAGGTGATCTATAACCCTGAGTCATTTGAAAGTGTTTTCTGTATATATTGTACGTATGGCTGACCATCTTATCCAACAATGATGTCACAGTATCATCTGTGTTCTTAAGTGGTAGCACAGTCTTATCCATGAGGTGCGTGATCATGAACAGATGTCACATAGGAACGCGAAGACTCCCACTGAAGACTTAGCATGATGGTTGGCCCTTTTTTCGATCCATTTTTTGCATTTTTCTTCCTCAGAGTGTTTAAAATCTTTATTGATAGCTGCTCTCCATTCAGGTCAGTGCTTGGCTGTGTCTTTGAAGTTATATCAATATAGCATGAGGTGAAATTCTGATTAAGCTTGTCCTTTAAAGCATTTCCCTTGGCCAGCCCTCCTGAACTTTCCAAGCTTCAGCTTGTTAGGATATAGATATTCAGGCCTGTCTGCAAAGGCCTATACGCTAAGAATTTAGGTGTATTCTTATCACTTAGCTAGTTATAGAGGTATAATAGAAAGAATCAAAATCACTGTCTGCTGGTGTAAGAGCCTTCTCTTACTGTGACAGCCTGAGGCCCTGTTCTTAGGCTAATATCTCTGGCTAAACAGCAGAGGCAGCCATAAGCTGGGAAGCATATGGTCACATCCTCACATTCCAAACTAGTCACATTGAAATAAGGCAATCTGGGGCTGTTGGAAAGGTGATCCGATCTATCACCTCCAGAGAAAGGAAAGAGCCTAGAGGATGTAAAAGGAAATTTAGTTTGATAGTTTTCTGTTCGGTAAGAACTCACTTATCAATAGACACAGCTGGGAAACCCTTATGTCTTTATAGGTGTAGCTGTGAAATCCTCACTTCTGTGTTGTTTTGTCATTATAGTTCCCACTTTGCTATTGTTTGTCTGTATAATCTGTGTCTGGTTCTGTGATGGTTTCTGTCTGCTGTATAATTAAGTTTGCTGGGTGTAAACTAATTAAGGTGGTGGGATATAATTGGTTAAATAATCATGTTACAATACATTAGGATTGGTTAGTTAAATTTCAGGAAAATGATTGGTTAAGGTATAGCTAAGCAGAACTCAAGTTTTACTATATAGTCTGTAGTCAATCAGGAAGTAAGGGGGTGGAATGGGAACAGGGACACAGGTAAGGCTCTGTGGTGTCAGAGCTAGGAAGGGGGGCACTACAGAAGGAAACTGGAATCATGCTTGCTGGAAGTTCACTCCAATAAACATTGAATTGTTTGCACCTTTGGACTTCGGGTATTGTTGCTCTCTGTTCATGCGAGAAGGACCAGGGAAGTAAGCGGGTGAAGGAATAAGCCCCTAACACAGCTCACCATAGAAAACTTTTTTTCAGAAGTCTATCATCACCCATTCTGATAACACGACTTGTCCATCTAAGCTGAGCTTTGATACTTGTTGCTTTGATGCTGGCTGGCTTTGCTCTTCCAAGGATGTTAATGTTTTAAGACTCTGTCTTGCTAGTGGACCTGCATAACAGAGCGGACACAGCACATGTGAAATTTTTTAAATTGCTTATGTGTCTGCAGTAAACTGTCCATGTTCCACAGTCATATAAAAGAGATGCCATCACTACTGCATTGTATATCATCAGTTTCGTTGATTAACGGTGTGCTAGTTGAGTAGCCTATGGCAAAGTCTTCCAAAGACCTAGCTCACCTTTTAGATTCTATTTGATATTTCTTGATCCAGGGATACCCTCATTTGATATGGTGTGGGCACTATGGCACTGCCAGGTTTGTCAAGTTGTTGATGCTCTTTAGTTCTGTACCATTGGTGGTGATGTTTGACCCAGTGGTGACTGGAACTGGCTGGAAGAGGACTTCAGTTTTATCCATGCTGATAGTAATTCCAAACTGCTCAGGCTCATCTGCCTAAGTAAATAACAGCCTTCCTTGTCTCTCAACTTGGCCTTAGCTGGCTGCAGTCTTGTAAGTGTCCCACAGAAGAAGGTCTCAAGGAGGGATTTGAAAGCTGAGACCCCATGGATTAGTTCAGGAAGGGTGTTCCAAGGTTGCCTATGTCTGCTGGGTTTACCTGTGCACAGCTAAGCTCCTTAGGAGCTGCTAAGGAGGGAGGGTATGGAACAGGGCAAGTTGCTGAGACAGGAGGGACAGGAAGTTGGAGTATAGGAAGTAGCAAGATATACAAAATTGCCTCTCCATAAGCCCAGCCCCCGCCGTTCCAGAGTGTGGTGTCCCTAGTGGTAGAGGAGAGAGAGAACAGACTATAATGAATACAAGGAGGATTTTTTTTATTGATGCTATGGTAGTCAGTCAGGATCCTGTTCCTCTCCCTCCCCACCAACCCTCCCCATCCCAGCTCTCTAGCTTGCAGGCAAATTAACCAAGCTTATGCTATAGGAGTGTCACCACACAGGGCCTCCCTAATTCTCAGCTTGGGCTAAGAAGTCAAGAAAGGGGCTGCTGACTACACTGCACTGAACATGGAGCTCCTCTCCTGCCAAGCTTGAAAGTTCAGTACCCAGGAAGGCTGGGCAGAAGGACAGCTGCTAATGGAGCCAATGGCTTAAACTTGTTCTGGGGGGATCTCTGTCTCCTCCACCTCCTATACAAGCCTTGCCTGCCTGTAACTCACTATCCCCCACAGCCTGCCCTGCATCAGGACTCTCACTTCTCCAGAGGAATCTGCCTTGGCCTGCATGCCGGGCTCTGCTTAGTGAAGTGTGGAAGCACCACAGGAGTTATGTTTTGGCCTGCAGAGCTACTAAGCTTCACGGGAGCGTGGCTATAGGTTATCTGAAGGCAGAGGTGACACTTGGGGGGGTGTCCCCCAGATTTATGCCACGGTTCATAAGTCCTGCCCTGAACTCTGCTTCATACCACCAGAACCTTTATATTGTGCCCCCCCACATCAATGGTTACATCTCTGAAGGTTTCTGCTATTCTTTTTGAGACCTTTGGAATATCAGGTCTTATCTGTAAAGGAACAAATATAAAGATATTGAAAATCACTAAACTTTCAGAGTAACATAGCCATGAACAGTGGGCAGCATGGGTTAATAAAGAATAAAACTTGCCAGACAAACATGATTCCTTTATTTATAGGATTAAAAAATTAGTGGGAAATGGGAACACAGCAGACGTAGTGTGAGCTGGGGTTAAGTACCTAGCAGCGTAACACAGGGATTGTTATTATACATCTCCATTAATGATCTGAGTTAAAGAATAAAGAACATTCTAATGAAATTTGCAGATGATACAAATTGTGTTAAAAAAAGAACTAGCTAAGTTCATAGAGGATAGGTCCATCAATGGCTATTAGTTAGGAATGCAAACCCATGCTCTAGGTGTCGCTAGACATCTGACTGCTAGAAGCTGGGACTGGGTGACAAGGGATGGATCACTCAATAATTGCCCTGCTCTGTTCATACCGGCTAGATGGACCGTTGGTCTGACCCAGTGTGGACATCTTTATGTTCTTATGGGAAGAGTTGCAAACAGCAGCAAGACAAGAAAACAATGCAAAGGGACCTTGAAAAATGAGGTTTTCTTCCTCTCTGATTTCTATGATTCAGAAACGCTTATTTCAAATGACTGAGCAAATCTTCTTCAGGAGATACGTGGGAAGGGGTGACTAGCGCAGGCGCATGAAAATTGCAGGCATCACAACCCAGAGGCCAAGAACAATTTTTCTAGAGCAGGGGTGGGCAAACTACAGACCACAGGCCGGATCCAGCCCCTCAGGGCTTTGGATCCGGCCCATGGGATTGCCCCCCGTGGTGCCACAGGCCCCGAGTCGCTCTCAGAAACGGCCAGCACCATATCCCTGGGGCCCTGGGAGGGAGGCGGCAGAGGGCTACATGCATTGCCCATGCCTCCAGGCACTGCCCCCCGCAGCTCCCATTGGCCGGGAATGGGGAACCACGGCCAATGGGAGCTTCAGGGGAGGTACCTGGAGGCATGGCAAGGGCAGCGCGAAGAACCCTGTGCTGCCCCCCCCCCCCCAACTCCCTGCCATGGCCGCACAGGGACGTGGTTCCGGTCACTTCCCGGAGCAGTGCGGCATGGGGCCAGGGCAGGCAGGCAGGGAGCCTGCCCCGGCCCCGGTGCGCGCCGCTGCCACCATGGAGCCACTTTAGGTAAGCGACGCCGGGCCAAAGCTCAAACCCCTCCTGCATTCCACCCCCCAACTCCAAGCCCTGAGTCCCCTGCCTGCACCTTGCACCCCAACCCCCTGCCCTGAGCCCCCTGCTGCACCCCAACCCCCTTCCCTGAGCCTCTTTATACACCCCGCACTCCTCCTTTGCCCCAATCCCTTGCCCTGAGCCTGTTCCTGCACAACTCACCCGCTCCCACATCCCACACTCCCTCCTGCACCCCAACCCTCTGCCCCGGCCGTGCATACAATTTCCCCACCCTGATGTGGCCCTCAGCCCAAAAAGTTTGCCCATCGCTGTTCTAGAGACTGAAACTGCACAACTGGCTGATCAAGAGAACTGTGTCTGCTGTTGCTACTTTTGCTATAAGTTCTTTATTTATTGTTAAGGAGCAGCTATTGGCTGTAAAGTTAACAGTTCACTCATTAAGTACAAGGAAGAACTGGAAATGGCATGCGGTAAATAAACTAATCCTGTTCAGTACAATGAATAGTTTTGTCAGGTTTCAGGAATTCTGTCCTGTCTTGGAGGAAGTGTTCTTTGGCTAGATGGCACCCCAGGAATGGACAGAGCAATCTCAGCAGCAGTGATGGTACAAAGCTCATCTACATCTATCAGCTTTTACGCATGGCAGAGAAAAAATAGCACATAGACTTTACCACACTTAAACGCTGAAGCACTAGTGTTTAGACACAAGTGGAGTCTCCCCATAAATCCTAACAAATGCCATGACTGCCTCTCCTCCTGGCCCTGCCCAAGACAGCAGTGTGGGGCAGCCCTAGGGCTGGGGGACATGTCACCCAGCACAGGAGATAATGGACTGGGGCACCAGCATTCCCGCCCAATGGGGAACCTCTGAAGAAGTCCCAGTTCTGTGGGCTGGGAGGGGAAGCCCTGGCAGTTCCCTGAAGCCCCTACCTCAGGCAGGGCAGCAGCAGGAAGCGGGGGACTGCAGTCCAGATGCAGGGGCTTTCCATGGGGAGCAAGAGTGCTGGATGCCCTCAAACCTGCACTGTACCTCCTTCCAGGCTATGTCCTGCCCTGACACTGGTGGCCTAGGCTCTCCATGCCCCAGGGCTTCCTTCCCCAGCTGCAGCCCTGGGAATCTGCTTGAACTGGCTCTACCTTTAGCAAGCCATGTGCCAAACCGTGGCATGCCCATGCAGCACCCTGCCGCCCACCATCTTCTCCACCCTGGGACTGGTGCCCTGTTGGAGAAGGGTCTTGTCCCTGGGCCCCCTCCTTAGGAAAACTGCGGTTGTGCCCCTATCCCAGGGTGAGCTGGAAGCACGCCTGGAGACAGGAACCCTGATGAGTGGCTGCCTGCCTAAACCCCTGAGTAAGGAGAGGAGAGTGCCAGCCCCGGTCAGTGGGGTTGCTGGATCACAGGTGGTTCGGGTGAGGCATGAGGACAGATTACAGCAGCAAAGGTGAGCCTGTGAGGAAAAGGTGGGGTTTGATTTTCTGGGTTTGGCAGGTTTTTTTTGGTTGGACTTTGATAAAAGACTCTGTGGCTCCAGAAGGGGTTGGACTGTGCAAAGTGCTCTGGCTGGAGGGCCAGGTCACTCCTAAAGCTGGAGTAGGCCAAAGGACAGATAGGGGAAACTGAGGTAGAGTTGCTGCAGCACTACATCTAATGGGAGGGCATGCTGGAGTGGCAATTTTGCTACACTTCCAAGCAGCGCTGGACAGAGGACGGAAGTTCCATTTCACTAAGGATTCGGAGATTTTTAAATCTGACTTTGGAGTGAAAACCAAAAATTTCAAAATTCTCTATGAAGGAAAATTCTAGGGGAAACAATTGTTTTGGGTCATTCAAAATGTTTTATTTTTATTTCTACATTTTTATTTTGCACTGTAATATATAATAAAATTAATATCTTCAGGGTTCTTTTTCTAAATGAAATCCTGGTGAAATCAAGCCGGTTTTGAAAAGTATTTGATTTTTGACAGACCCATGACAGAATATGGTTCCTTCAAAGTGTTTCTGACCAGCATTACCTCCAAGGCCCTCAAAACACTGAGGCTTCCAAGGTCCTGTAAAGAACCACCAGTGAAACGAAACTAAAGGTTGAGAGCCAGATATTTCAGACCAGTTTGCATATTTAGTACTTTGCTTCAGCCCCACCTAGAAGCCTATGTATGCACTGGAATGAAATCTTATGACAAACAGCTCTGGAAAATATTATTCCTGAAAGAAATACCTGCTTCAGTAAGAATATGAACAAAGACGTCTTTGGTAATTAAGCACCAGCAACTACTGTGTGCAGAGACACAGCAGATGGGGCACCAGACTGCTAGAGCCAAGCTGGACTTTGTAAAATTCATCATCTACTCCTTGTTCTTTACAGCCTGGATCTTGCTAATGTACCTCTTTACTGAGAAAAACCACCAAAGCCACATTCTTTCTAGTGTTGTTTTCTGCCTCCTCTCCCAGCAGCATCATGTCATTTCATATTTTACTATAAAACAGACTGACAGAGGACTAATTACCAAACCAAGCAGTAGCACACATCAGGTTACCAAGAAGTACTGTCTGATAGCTCCCTTTATTTGGCCATACTGCCTACCACACAACCTGATACCGCATGCTCCAACAGCCACACTAAATATAGCACATAGTTAAGCAATCAGCAACAGCCAAGTTCAGAGCTGCTGTTGAAAGCCTCCAAGGTTAAGATTCCAACTTGTACTCAGTAATCCCAGATCTGAATCTGGCTCTGTGTGTCTGGCTGCAGCAGCATTACCTTGACCCAGTACACAAGCTTCACTTTTCATTTCCCTTGTGTAGTCTGAGGCCCAGAGAAGGACCTGTGAGAACAGCTGCTGTGAGAGGGCTCTGAGTGCCATGAGCTGGCTAAGTGTTTTAGGCTGAGTAAACCCCAGGTCAGGGACTCTGGTAAATGATTTTGAGGAATCCTGTGAAAGATTTGCTCCTGCTGCAAAATCCTGCTGATTATGAGAGTTTATTTCTGCTGAGTCACCCCATCAGTGATTTATCTTTCATTTTCATTCCTCTGTGGAGTGGGAGAGTTAAAAAGAGAGGATAATATTGAGGCAGCAGTGGAGCAGAGATGTGCTCCAAACTCTCCAGGTTCACCTTGCACAATTGAACAGCTGCCGAGTATCATGCCCACAGAACCTAGCAGCTTGCAGCAAGTTAGAAGCCAAAACCTCACATTAAATATCAATTACCGTTTCAAAGGTTTTAGTTTGCTGAGCAGGGACATTTCAGTACAATTCATTGTCTGATGTTCTAAGGAAGTAAAGTGCTAAGGCACCAGCAAAGTTCTTTGCCAGAGCAAGTTTCAGATACAGAAATCAATTAGGGGGAAGGTAAAGTGGGCAATACAAGGTAGGGCTGAACTATGGTTATTCTCATGTCACTGTAACAAAAGCCCCAAAATTAGCATTTGTAGCCTTCACAACAAGAAAAGTTTCAGTCCACTACTGTAGAGACAAGGTGGGTGAGGTCATATCTGTCATTGGACCAACTTCTATTGGTGAGAGAGAGAAGCTTTCAAACTATGCAGAGCTCTTCTTCAGATCTTGGAAAGATACTCAGGGCATGTCTACACTACAAAAGTTAGTTCGACCTACAGCCACTGCAGTAATTAAATCAGCTCTTCGTGTCACACTAGGCTCCTTCTGTCAGTAGTGTGCGTCCTCACCAGAAGTGCTTGCAGTGAGTTAAGTGGGGCATCGTGGGGCACTGACAGCTAGAGCCCTATCAGATGGTGGGGCTCCAGCTGTTAACCCAGCAGGGCTCTGACTGTCAACCCTAGGGGGGTGGGGCTCCAGCTGTCAGCACTGGGGCAATGGGTCTTCAGCTATCAGCCCGGCGGGACTCTGGCTTTCAGACCTGGGCAGTAACAGGCAATGTAAAGACTGTGTTGACAGAACTACATTGACTCACACACTATGACTCTTGGAGATAGTTAAGTCGGTGTAGTGGGCAACTTGCATTGGCGGGAGGGACATTTTAATGTAGACGGTTACAGAGTTAGGTCAATGTAAGCTGCCTTATATCGATCTAACTGTGTAGTGTAGACCAGGTCGCAGAGTGTCACAGCTAAGAACAAGCTGGAACAGATTGTTTAGCATAAGTAGTTAACACATATTCTAAGGGACCATTCAAGATGAAGTTAACACCCCTGTAGTCATAGGACAAAAAGGGAGGTTAGTGGATTGCAGGTTGTTGTAATAAGCCATAAATCTGATGTTGATGGTGGATCACAAATTGAATATATGAGCCAACAATGTGATAGATTTGCAAAAAAAAAGGCTAATATCATTCTGGGATGTATTAACAGAAATGTCATATGTAAGACATGAAAGGTACTGTCCCCACTCTACACAGCACTGGTGAGACCTCAGCTGGAGTACTGTATCCGGTTCTAGGCATCACACTTTAAGACAGATGTGGACGAACTGGAGGGAGTCCAGAGGAGAGCAAGAAAAATGATAAAAAGTTTTGAAAACCTTACCTATGAGGGAAGGATTAAAAAACTGGGCATATTCAGTCTTGGAAAAAGAAGACAGGAGAATGGTGAGAGGGAGGGAAGACACCAGATAACAGTCTTCAAATATGTGAAGGCTTTAATAAAGAACGCAGTGAGCAACTGTTCTCCATGTCCTCTGAGGGTAGGACAAGCAATAATCTATTTAATCTTCTGCAAGGGAGGTTTAGACTTTTGTTAAATATTGGGAATAACTAAAGATAGTTATGCTCTGAATTGGGCTTCCAAGGGAGATTGTGGAAACCCTATTACTGGAGGTTTTTAAGAACAGATGAGACAAACATCTTTCAGGGATGGTCTAGCTCTACTTGGTCTACCAGTGCAGAAGGCTGGATTAGATGACCCTTTGTGGTCCCTTCCAGCTCTACGTTTAAATGATTCCATGATCTCAGCAAAACAAGGAGCTATTAGACTACAAAAGCCCTTTGGGGCCTGTTCTGATCTCACATGCAAACATTCATTAGCTCCAGCTAAATAGATAGTTGTGGTTAGCTAAAAATGTATTTAGACAATAAAAGGGAGATTTTTAAAGGCACTAAAGGCCCTGGTCTCACTTTCCATGGGAGCTAGGCACCTAGCTTCCATTTGGGCCTTTAAGAATCCTCCTCAAAAGGTGTGTTGTTGATTCAGCTAACACTGTATATCAATATATGCAGTATATGCATTCTGGTTGGTTCATACTACACCAATCAGTGTGTCCAGAGCTGAAGCTGAGCAGAGCCTTCTGTTTAAGAGCTGATTTTTCAGTTAACCTAAGATGCTATATTTAGACTGCAAGCTCTTTGGGGAAGACACGATGTCTTTGTATGGCATTTAATACAATATAATTATTAAATGGTAGTAATAATCTACAGACCCAAGAAAACAGATGATTTAATAAAAACACTAAATACAGCTTTTACCCAGTTATTATGAATGGACAAGCTATAATGAATCAAGTGTCTAGTTCTGAAACACAATCATTTGTTGAATTTGAAAAAAATATTTTAAAAGAGGGCAGCTCAGCCATTTAGTCAAGTAACCCTTGACATTCACTAGACAGAGGTTTTCAAACTGTGGGGCATGCTTCCCTCAAGGGGTGTGGAAGAATGTTCAGGGGGGCAAGGGGCAATGCCTGGCAGAGCTTGAGCCGGGAGCAGCGACACCCAGAGGGGCTCAGGCCAGCAGCACCACCTCCACCCCATGATTCACCTCAGCAGGCCACCCAGCCTATGGGTCAGTGTCAACTGCTACAGCCATGCTGATTTCCACTCCCAGCAGCCTTTGTGCCCACTGCTGACTCTTCCCCTAAGAGACCATCACACGCGCCTTCCCCAATCCTGAAAACCCGAGTTGGGAGGGGCAGGTATTGTGTCTATTTTTGTCTGGGTTGGGGGTGGGCCACGCAACCAAAAATTGTAACTCAAAAGTTTGAAAACTGCAGTTCTAGACACTGCAAACCAGGCAACGTTGCACAGATCTGTACACTAAACCCCATTAAAAACAGTGATGTGTGCCATGATATACATCCACCATGTCAATCTCAGACATTCCAACAATACACCAAGGACACAGCCAAGGACTGAGAAACCTATATGCCAACACTTCATATACTTATCGTTCAGAAATTTCTTCAACCACCTTCTTTTCCAGTCCTGGCATAGTCCGTTCCACCTTCATGATATGCGAATTGTGTACCTAATGATGAGAAGAAGGAATGTTTTATAAAGTCACTAGACTGGTTATTGTCAGAAAGAAAGAGAGGTCACATAGGCTTCAAATGATACCTTTGCCTCTCTTCATCAGAGAATCCCTGATTCAGGAAAGCTTCCCTATCAAAATCAATGGAGCCTAAGCATAGGATTAACATTATGTGCATATATAAGTGCTTTTTTGAATAGAGATGGATTTAAATATGCGCTTAAGTGCTTTTCTAAATCAGAGCCAGTCCCCATTTCCAATGGAATAAAATGTCAGATCTACAGTAGATTTTATTTAATCCCCACTTTAAGTGCAAAACTCAACTCATCCGTAACAATGGAGCTGTGGTTGGCATCTCCATACTATTTTCAATGGGAATACGAAGTTTTAATATACATAGGACCACACCTACCCCAGAAATTGATGCCATGGAGACCAAGGAGGGATCTTACATTTATTTTGCTGTACAATGTATAACACAAACTATTCCAAATTACAGCAGGCATCAGCATATTTTAAAAGTCTAATTTTCTCTAAAAACCACTGTGATGTTGCACCTCATAATGTTTTATGGAAATATGCTTATGAATGTATATATGACATAACTGGAATATGTTTTATGCTACATATGCCATGTAACATATCTCTGCAAAGGTTATGATCTACTGAATATATTATCCTATTTGTATACATGTATCATTTTTGTATTCAAAGTTATGAATATTGGCTGTATACTTGTTTGATTTTAAGTAGCCTTAGTAAGGCATTTGGTCAGCTTCTTAAGAAAGGAATTTGCAAGTTAAGTGTCCAAATCAAGTAACACTTAATCTGACAATGAACTTTGAGACGCCAATCCACATTTGAGCTTTCCTGGGAATGTGGCCTGGCTTGTAAGGACTGAGTTATGCATGGACATGTGACTCCAAAACTCCATCTTGGAGCTGGATTCTGCATAGGAGAGGGTCTCCACCCACAAGAGAAAGTCTATTTAAGCTCCTGGGAGACCCCTCTATTTGGTCTTCAGATGGCTCAAGAAATAGCCTCTCCATGCCCAAAGGATACCTGAAAGAAACTGGAACAAAGGACAGTAACCCCAGGGGTGTGAGTGATTACTGGATCCAGACTAGAAGGCGCCTAGTCTGTAAAAGAAGCTTACTGGAACATCTCTGAGGGTGAGATTTCATCTGTAATCACTTTCTTACTGTATTAGGCATAGGCTTGCGTGTTTTATTTTATTTTGCTTGGTAATTCACTTTGTTCTGTCTGTTATTACTTGGAACCATTTAAACCCTACTTTTTGTATTTAATAAAATCACTTTTACTTATTAATTAACCCCGAATATGTATTAATACCTGGGGGAGCAAACAGCCATGCATATCTCTCTATCAGTGTTATAGAAGACGAACAATTTATGAGTTTATCCTGTAAGCTTTATACAGGGTAAAATGGATTTATTTGGGTTTGGACCCCATTGGGAGCTGGGCGTCTGAGTGTTGGAGGCAGGAACACTTCTTCAGCTGTTTTCAGTTAAGCCTGCAGCTTTTGGGGGACATTATTCAGACCTGGGTCTGTGTTTGCACCAGGCAAGTGTGTCTGGCTCAAACCAGGCAGGGCATTGAAGTCCCAAGCTGCCAGGGAAAACGGGCTTAGAGGTAGTCCCAACACATCAGGTGGCAGTTCCCAAGGGGTTTTCTGTGATACAGCCTGTCACAACCACCATACCAGGAGCATTTGTTTGAAAGAATTCATGTAAATTCGCTTAAAAAAACAAAGCTATTTGTCTGCAATACTTACCTCATTCTACAAACTAAGTGGTGATTTTATACATTCTGAACAAGTGTGCACTTCATTATTCTATGAAATATGTGCAAGTGTCACATTCCATTGACTAAATTTAAATACTGCCATAATAGAAATGTTTTTTAAAGAAGATACATCTGCAAAACTATTTGAACATGTATGATTTTTTGATAAGTCCAGGTAAATATTTATTTATTGATCAGATGATACCAATATTTCCTCTCCATAGGCTCTTCCACCACCATTTTATGAACTAAAAATAAAAAAAATAACTATGATTACATCTTATGCAGTGTCAGTCAACCAGAATGAGCAGGCATCAGGCCTAGTGGTTGGAGCAGGCATCAGTAATCAGGAACCAAAGGCCTAGAGATAACAGTGGAGGGCAGGAATAGGATACCAGAGCCAATGGGTCAAGCTGGAATCTGTAGTCAGAAGCCAAAGCGAAGGTTCAAATGGGAGAGCAAGAACAGGAACAAAAAAGGTTATCAGGCAAGGAGGGGTTCAAGGCAGGGACAGGACAGAGGCAAGGCTAGGAGCAAGGCAAGACCAGGAGGAACAAGATCACGCAAGAGAGTCAGAGGGATGAGAATGAGCACTGAGAAGCCAGCAAGCTGCTTCTGCTGGTTTAAGAGCCAGTCTGCTGGCCCCTGCAGCCAAATAGGTGACATGGCTAATCAGGCAGCCTGCTGCAGGCCAGCTGAATTGATGAGGGGGCCTGGAGACTAGCTCTGCTGCAAACCCTGATTCCTGAGGGAGGGGGAAGGAAAAGGAAGGTAGAAAACCACAGATACTAACATTCGAATGACAAAGACTTCTGAATAAATTCCAGCCACCAACCATGTGATACATGTGTAACATTTCCACTCTGAGTCACACGTAGAAAAAAACTGTTATGAAACACAGGCATGATCACACGCGCACATACACTCAATGGGCTTACAACACAAAACAAAATTCTAGCCTTTTCATAGCATTAACCAAGCTTCAAGAAAGATTTTTCATGTTTCATCTGAGATTGGCTCAAGCTGGCAATGTACTTCCCTTGCACATTGGAACAGGGCACCATAGTTTGGATATTTTAAAGGTACAGCCAAGGAAGGTGTTGAGCCTATCACAGCACACGAAACACCCAGTTCACAAAAGAGGGTAATCCTCTTGGACCCTGAAAATTCAATCCCATTCCCTCTCCCTTAAATAATCATTAGCTTGAGCCACACACTCCAATGTGAGATCAATGGAAAGTCCAAGCAGTCTCCAGCACAGACCTTTCAAACCATTACATCATTTATATGGAGATTACCAGATTTTTTTTTTAATCTTCTGATAGAACATGAAAAAGCACCCACAGCACTGTTGTTTATTACCAGCTACCACATGGAATCTTCTCTTCGACAATGGCTTATGTGAAAGAGCTGCTTATTGTTCCTTATAGTCTGTGGCCATGAATAAGGCTGTGCGTCTTTCATGGAGATCACGGCAGTCACGGATTCTGCCACTTTCCGGGACCTCCAGGACTTCAGCGGTGCCTGGTGCGGCTGACCCCAGGGCTGCACGAGCAGCTGGGGCAACCCCAGGGCCAGTCACACCAGCTGCTGCTTGGGTGGCTCCAGGCAGCTGGCCCCGGGGGCCGCTGGAGCAGCAGCAGTCCCAGGCACTGTCCCACAGCAGCGGTCCCAAAGCAGTGGGGGGGCCTTGGGCCACACACACACCCCCGCCATAGCAGCAGCGGCGAGTCCCCAGGCCACACAGCCACCCGCCGCCGGAGCAGCAGCGGCGAGTCCCCGGAGGGCCCCCCGCCCCCCCGAGCAGCAGCAGAGGCGCACCAGAGAGCTTTCCCCCAGAGCACTTGCAGCGCCCTGGAGCCCCCTAGGCTCCCCAGGGGGAGGGGGCGCCTATCCTGCAACCCCAGGCCTCGAGCTCCCGCAGCAGGGAGAGGCAGCTCTCCCCCCCAGCCCAGGTGCTGCTGCGGGGAGAGAGAGAGTTGTGGGGAGTCCTCTCTCCCCACCGTAGCCCTGGAGCACCCTCCGGCACCCCAAACTTCTCATTCCCAGCCCCACCTCAGAGCTCTCACCCCCTGCACCCAACCCTCTGCCCCTCATCCCCGGCCCCACCCCGGAGTCCTCACACCACTGCACTGCAGCCCTCTGCCGCAGCCCCGAGCCTCCTCCCACATTCGGAATCCCTTAACCCCACCTTAACCTCCTCCCACATTCAGAATCCCTTAACCCCCACACATCACCTCCATATTGATGCACATAACAAAATTCATTCCGCACTTAGGTGGGAACAATTAGAGGGAATGCTGCCCATGACTAAATCATAGCCTTAGCCATGAACAATCTCCCCTTACCATTCTTTTTGTGGCTGGCTACCTCGGGAGCCTATATACAACTTGCTACCTCCCTTCCCTGTTTTGTTTTGGCCTCCTGCCTGAGGCAGGGACCTGAACGGAAAGAAAATTATCCAGTTTGGCTCATCAATTTTTCACCCATCCCTTCATACCAGAGCTAACATTCTCTGTATTTCACTCCCACACAAAGTAATCAGTTTGTTCCCTCCCATTGTCTGGGCAGCTCTCCCAGAGGCAGATTAAGGCAGGTGTCTTGGGATCTGGGCTAGGTGGTCTGAGGAAATTTATGCCATAGTAAATCAAGGTAAAGCTAAGTAAGGACTGGATGCATGCACTTGTATCTTCAAAAATGTACGTGCAATCCTGAATCTAAATTTCATGAACAGCTGCACATGCACATTTGTATGTGGACCTGCAGATTGCCATTATGCGTCTACACAGCCATTTGTATGTGTATACCTAATCCATATGTACAGTTGTGGTAATATTATATACAAATTGGTACAGAAATAATCATGCTCAACTGTGCACACATATTTCTAAAAATCAGGCCCTGCTTAGGGAAGCTAAATAGAGGAAATCTCAAGAGTCTGTTGGGAAGGGGGGTGGCACAGGTAGGAAGAGTTTGTCCAGGGAGAGGGGCTTGGAGAAAGTCCATTTGGGGGCTTGACAAAGGAAGATCAAGGAGTTCAGCTGAGTGAGAAAGCTGGGGGGAGGAGGTTGCAACATTGCAATAGTCAATCTGAGCCCCCATTTAGCCTTTAGGGACTCCCTGGAGCATTCCTCAGGCACTACAGGATGTTCTTAGGGTGGCATGCACGAAACCTCCAGCCAGCCTACCATTTTCCCACTGAGAAGCAGGAGCCCAAGGGGCATAAATCTATGTAGCTAGAATAGATTCACCCCTACCAACCCCACCCCCATGTTTCTTAGAAAATGATGGGATAAATGTTGACATTTATTGTGTCTGGGAGCCGTACCTCAGAGTATTACATTTCCACAATAGATTCTTCTATCATATGTCACTAGTTTTTTATTTTTTGGAAAAAACAATAATTATGGGCTGGGCTTTTTTAAGACGACTTGGAAAAAATGTTTATGGACAAATTAAAGCCCTTGCAAGCTAAGATTTAAAATGGAAACTCTGGCAGATGCTGCTATGATCACACACTGTCCTAAATACCAGCCCCGTTTATCCCCAGTGATATCTATCATACCATCTTCTGCAGCAGAATAACACGAGTAGCTGTGACCAACTTTACTGCTGCTGGCAGTGGAGGCAAGGGGGGGAAGCCAACAACTTTCCACCCTCCTGGCCTTTCCTCAAGCGGGAGACCTTCCGTCCCACCTCTCAATCCACTTACTGTAACTATCGCCACAGAAGCACAGCCACAGGCAGTTACACATTTGCAGTGTCAGCTTTTTACCCTGAGAGCGTTTATCTTCCGGCAAATGCGTTCGCTGGGTATGGTCGATATTAGCTCCTTGCGACAGTGTGAGCACCACACCAAACCGAGCACAATACAAACACTGAGTAACACATTTCTAGCAAAGCAAACTCCTTTTACAGCATTGTTGATATTAAATATTTCCATGCAGTAGTGCTCCAACAGCCTGTTAAGCTAGGTCTTGTGGAAACACCCAAGACACGGTTTCTACCCCAATGAACTTGCAGGGTAATTCAATATAAGAGACAGCCAGTGCAAAACAAACCACAGAGATGGAGGAGGAGAGGAACAGTTACAAGGATCTGTGGTGTGGTTACACACGTGACTTGATGGTGTCAGATCATTCAAAAGGGGATCTTAAAATATATATTAGGGAAATGTTATTTTAAATGTTTTGCTGGTGGTGTATCTATTTATAATGAGGCCGAGACTGGGTCTGGGAAGACAAGGAAGAGGCTGAGCGGTGGTAGTGGGTGGAAGAAAACAAGGGACAGGGAAAAGGATAAGACTTGTCAGATACATACATAAGGGAGGTGCTATTTGGGAAATGTGTCCATGACATCAGCAGAGCAGATTTAGGAAGGCAAGGATCCCGGAGAGGGTAGGGGGAGAGGTGTACTGCTAGGGCCTGCAACATCACCTGGAGGTGACTCTAAGCTGGGCAGGCAGGTTTTAGCTGTGTCAGGTTGAAAAGGGAGCAACCCACACTCACCCCTTTATTAATTAGTAGTAATGCTTCAGTGAAACCCAAAGCTCTCAGTCAGAATCAGGGCCCCATTGTGCTAGATTCTGTGGCTACAGCAACAGCTGGAGGCCAGCTTCCCCACAGTCACTGCCCACTCAGAACCACATTTCTTGGAGGGCCAAGATCCAAAAACCCGAGTCCCTGTCAACTTCAGTTTTCTCCCCTGCAGTGAAATAGGGCCACAACAATTTTCAAGCAAAACTAGACACTAGAAGTCAGTCTGAAAATTGATTGCATGTGACAAACTTTACCAATCATTCTGACATTAGGAATGGAGTACTGCTGAGCTGATCCCAAGAGATCTGGTTGGGATTCAGACTGCTAGTGGTTTCAGAAATGGATGGTTGATTTCATTCATTAGAAGCCTCTTTACAGTGCTACCTAAAAAAAAGCTTGCCTAATGTCACATTGTTTTTCTGGATAATTATTTTGTGTGGAAGCATATCCAGTTAAAAAGTATCTCCATAGAAACAGAATATACAATAGTGTCCAGTTTTCATCTCTCTGAGTCTTTTTTAGGGAAAGGTGAAAAGTATAGCTCTAATATGTTAGAATAGCGCCAGCTTGTGGAAATTAGTTGCAGAAGCCAGGGTAACAAACAGTAAACTAGAATTACAGCTGCACAAAAACTGGGCGATTTTGCTTCTCATGGGTTTGTGCTGATATCTGATCTGGTTTCCATCCACAGGAGTTTGAACAGCCCCTTCCTTCCTAGAGTTTTACTTTGAGTTGCAGGTTTGAATTAAGTAAAAAAAAATCTCAAAGCGAAGCCCCACTAAAACAGCAAATGTTGCCCAATTTCAACGTCACCCCGGAATTGAGTATGTTCACTCTGTGAACCTATCTGAAGTTTGGGACAAAGATTTAAGGATGGGCTTGGTTCAGGTTCCCGGCAGAATATTCTACGCAGCTCTCCCCAGCATTTTTCCAAAACTCAAACAGCACCAACCTCCTTTACACACTGCTTTCTCCGTTAATTTACAGCTGCACCCTGTATCCATATTCAGCAATATTTGGCTTTCTTCTCTTTGCTTTGCAGTTTGCTGAGCTTGAGGGATCAATGTTACAAAGGAGTTTTTAATCACAAGCATAAGCATCTGAGTCCCCCCCGACAGGCATCTCCAATTTGGATACTTTACATAATTTAAATGGCTGAAAGGAATTAATCATACAGCCTTAGGCCATGTATAACACTTTAAAACAATAAATAAGCCTCAAAATTGTATGAATAGCTTCAATACCTGCCAACAGAGACTTTATGCATCCATCTACCTCAAGCTTCTTCCTCCACTCCTGGGAGCAGCTGCTAACATGATTCACACCGCAAGGCCTATCTAATCCATGTTTTTTTGGACAGGGGAGAGAAGCAATTTTGAGAGAGAAGGACCTCTCCCTTCTTCTCTCTTTCAGCCAAGGGGTTATTAGCTCAAACACTTCCATCAGTCAGAGCTCTGCAAAATCCCCTAATAAAATAAGTGTTCTTGAGGGATTTATAGATCAAAAACCAATCCCATAAGCTGTTCTAGGAAATCAACTGGCAGCCAGTGTAGGTCACAGTGCACAGATGTAATGAGCATTGTGTGTGAAACTTCATTCAGTCCCTGAGTCAGCAAGATACTTAAGCACTTGCATAACTTTATGTACCTGAGTAGACCCCTGGACTTCAGTGGAACTACTCATGGGCTTGAAAGTACAAGTTACATGCTAGAAAAGTCATCCAGCCACTCTAGGTAATTCAGAATTTGGGCCACTGATCAGAGAACATGTTGCCGTTTGCACAACTCACACTGCTGGAAACAAAAGAACAGACTTAGTAAAAATAAACAACAGGCTGGAAGGG
The DNA here is from genome assembly GCF_965140235.1 of Caretta caretta. Classification (NCBI taxonomy): domain Eukaryota; kingdom Metazoa; phylum Chordata; order Testudines; family Cheloniidae; genus Caretta; species Caretta caretta. The sequence goes on along the minus strand of NC_134210.1, from coordinate 43,782,946 downwards.
TAATTTATGGGCAGTTTGTGGGAAGGCTCATCTGCAACACAGGCATTTCTTTTTGTCCTTTATTTTTCAAACTGCTATTAATCACTAACTTCCACCTATGTGAAAAGGCTTCTCCCTCTGGGGCTATTGTCCCTCCTTTCATTTAGTCATGGCAAGCCAACTCTGAGCAGGAAACGCTTACCACTCACAAACAACAGCATATTAAAAGGCATTGATATTCCGTTCACATCAGCACCAGACAGCACAAAGGTTCTCAAGAAATTGTTTGCTTGTTTATTAAATGAGATGTCCATCCCCCTAGCTCCTCTTGTATTTCCTTAAGAGCCACTTTTCATGCAATGTAGTTCTGGTGCCAAAATGTATTCAAATGGAGTTTTGTAGATTGACAGACACTTGTGTGTATTTGACTCAACTCCATGGTTCTGGCTTCTCTCCAGCTCTTCTGAGAATCAAGATAAGGCTTGTATTTGGTGAGAACTCATGCCTGACAATGTGTGTGCCAGCTAATCAGCGTGACAGTGTAGCAAAATACAATTAATGCACCTGCTGGGGGACACTGGTTTAAGCTTAGTTTTGTTTCTGTGAGTTGGAAACTTGGTAATATGAAGAACAGCTAAAAAAGCTGAACATATAAAAATCTTGAAAAATACAGCTGATGGGGAAAGGGGCATAGTAGTACAAATATCTTACAGGATGTAACTCAGAGGAAAGCGTCAATTATTCTCACTAGTTGCGGACAACAGAACAAGGAATAACAGAACTGAACTGGAGCAAGGAAAATTTAGTTTAACCAATAGGAAAAATTTTCTAGCTGACTGCAAGCATGATTAGATGATGGAACACACAGCCAAAGGAAATGCTGACAACAACAGACACCATCCAGGCTAGACTTCATAATCATTTTGTTATAGGATATTGGAGGCCTGCCACAGCACAGCAGAATGAACTACGTGACCCATTAGTAACCCCTTCCTTTTTGACTACAGAGATTATCCTCATAAGAAGGGTTCCCAGGCCTTCCCTGCAATTTGGTGTAATGTTCCAAATAGTACATCCATTGTATAACTACTATACACTCGGTAGGGAGAGATCTTGTGCATTTCTAGACATTTCTTGGGCATTCATGGGAGACAGCCTCAGTCATTCTGCCAGCTGCTTCAAAATCACTGCACAAAACCAAAAGGAAGAAAACAATATTGCTTGCCTGGTGCTGTAATTCAACATGAACATTAAATAAATGTCTCATCCCACCTTTGATAGCCCATTTGATTATCCTTGGTTAAGTATGTTCATAAATCAACATTTCTTATTTAAAATTGGAGGATATATATTTTTCAGGACACTTTAGGTGTCTTAGTAACAGAATTTCCTTTTACGATGCATCTCTCCAGGGATCTGTGCCAAAAATATTTTAAATAGCCGTAACTTTCGGTTTAGTTTCTTAAACTTAATCCTTTTCTTTATCTAAATTTGATTTCATGTAATCAATAGTTTAATCTCCACAATCTCCAGAGGCAACAGGAATAAGATAAAATACAACTTCAAGCCATGCTTCACTGTAAACCAGATCACAACAAAGGAAAACGGGATGCTCCTCTTTCACAAATGCACCTTTCTTCAAGCTGCACCTGCAGAGTGGGAGAGTTTGTTACTTTTTCTTTTTTTTCCCCTCCTGTGACAGCTGCTCAGATCTCAACAGACAGACAGATGTGACTAAAGCTTTCTTCCTGTCACTCCCAATTTCACTGTGCAAGCCTACAGCAATCCTGCTCTTAGATGCTGTGAAAACAGCTCCACTGGGCCTTATTAGTAATAATAAAAATCCCTATTTTATTACTGTTTTGCCATGTCAGAATGCTATGTACAATTCAGCCACTGCCAAGTTTTTACTTGGAACTAGGGAGAGTCCAGCATTACCTTACACAATAGCTAAAGGAATTCTATTCAAGGACTGTGGTATTCAAACATATTTTTAAATATGATTTTTGAAAGGCAACCGCATTCCCCCCATTGTCTCCCCTGAACAACCCAGCAGCTACCATGCATAATAATTAAGAAGAAATAATATTTGCAGGAAGAATTTTAAAAGGAACGTAGTTTCCAGGTGAAATTTGGATGTTTTTGGAAAGTATAGGGGACAATTTCCTGGTGCAAGTGCTGGAGGAACCAATTAGGGACAGAGCTCTTCTTGACCTGCTGATCACAAACTGGGAAGAATTAGTAGGGGAAGCAAAAGTGGATGGGAACCTGGGAGGGAGTGACCACGAGATGGTCGATTTCAGGATCCTGACACAGGGAAGAAAGGAGAGCAGCAGAATACAGACCCTGGACTTCAGAAAAGCAGACTTTGACAACCTCAGGGAACTGATGGGCAGGATCCCCTGGGAGAATAACATGAGGGGGAAACGAGTCCAGGAGAGCTGGCTGTATTTTAAAGAATTCTTATTGGGGTTACAGGGACAAACCAGCCCGATGTGTAGAAAGAATAGTAAATATGGCAGGTGACCAGCTTGGCTTAACAGTGAAATCCTTGCTGATCTTATACACAAAAAAGAAGCTTACAAGAAGTGGAAGATTGGACAAATGACCAGGGAAGAGTATAAAAATATTGCTTGGGCATGCAGGAGTGAAATCAGGAAGGCCAAATCACACCTGGAGGTGCAGCTAGCAAGAGATGTTAAGAGTAACAAGAAGGGTTTCTTCAGGTATGTTAGCAACAAGAAGAAAGTCAAGGAAAGTGTGGGCCCCTTACTGAATGAGGGAGGGAACCTAGTGACAGAGGATGTGGAAAAAGCTAATGTACTCAATGCTTTTATTGCCTCTGTCTTCAGGAACAAAGTCAGCTCCCAGACTGCTGCACTGGGCAGCACAGCATGGGGAGGAGGTGACCAGACCTCTGTGAAGAAAGAAGTGGTTTGGGACTATTTAGAAAAGCTGGACGAGCACAAGTCCATAGGGCCGGATGCGCTGCATCCAAGGAGAGTGCTAAAGAAGTTGGCGGATGTGATTGCAGAGCCATTGGCCATTATCTTTGAAAACTCATGGCAATCGGGGGAGGTCCCAGACGACTGGAAAAAGGCTAATGTAGTGCCCATCTTTAAAAAAGGGAAGGAGGAGGATCCGGGGAACTACAGGCCAGTCAGCCTCACCTCAGTCCCTGGAAAAATCATGGAGCAGGTCCTCAAGGAATCAATTCTGAAGCACTTAGAGGAGAGAAAAGTGATCAGGAACAGTCAACATGGATTCACCAAGGGCAAGTCATGCCTGACTAATCTGATTGCCTTCTATGACGAGATAACTGGCTCTGTGAATGAGGGGAAAGCAGTGGACGTGTTGTTCCTTGACTTTAGCAAAGCTTTTGACACAGTCTCCCACAGTATTCTTGCCAGCAAGTTAAAGAAGTATGGATTGGATGAATGGACAATAAGGTGCGTAGAAAGCTGGTTAGATTGTCGGGCTCAACGGGTAGTGATCAATGGCTCCATGTCTATTTGGCAGCCAGTATCAAGTAGAGTGCCCCAAGGGTCGGTCCTGGGGCCGGTTTTGTTCAATATCTTCATTAATGATCTGGAGGATGGTGTGGATTACACCCTCAGCAAGTTTGCAGATGACACTAAACTGGGAGGAGAGGTAGATACGCTGGAGGGTAGGGTTAGGATACAGAGGGACCTAGACAAATTAGAGGACAGAGCCAAAAGAAATCTGATGAGGTTCAACAAGGACAAGTGCAGAGTCCTGCACTTAGGACGCAAGAATCCCGTGCACCGCTACAGACTAGGGACCGAATGGCTAGGCAGCAATTCTGCAGAAAAGGACCTAGGGGTTACAGTGGACAAGAAGCTGGATATGAGTCAACAATGTGTCCTTGTTGCCAAGAAGGCTAACAGCATTTTGGGCTGTATAAGTAGGAGCATTGCCAGCAGATCGAGGGACGTGATCGTTCCCCTCTATTCGACATTGGTGAGGCCTCATCTGGAGTACTGTGTCCAGTTTTGGGCCCCACACTACAAGAAGGATGTGGAAAAATTGGAAAATGTCCAGCAGAGGGCAACAAAAATGATTAGGGGTCTGGAACACATGACTTATGAGGAGAGGCTGAGGGAACTGGGATTGTTTAGACTGTAGAAGAGAAGAATGAGGGGGGATTTGATAGCTGCTTTCAACTACCTGAAAGGGGATTCCAAAGAGGATGGATCTAGACTGTTCTCAGTGGTAGCAGATGACAGAACAAGGCGTAATGGTCTCAAGTTGCAGTGGGGGAGGTTTAGGTTGGATATTAGGAAAAACTTTTTCACCAGGAGGGTGGTGAAACACTGGAATGCATTACCTAGGGAGGTCGTAGAATCTCCTTCCTTAGAAGTTTTTAAGGTCAGGCTTGACAAAGCCCTGGCTGGGATGATTTAGTTGGGGATTGGTCTGGCTTTGAGCAGGGGGTTGGACTAGATGACCTCCTGAGGGCCCTTCCAACCCTGATATTCTATGATTCTATGTTTAAGATGCCAGTAATGGTGTGGCCACTAATCCCCATCAGCAGTTCCCACCCCACCCATCAATTTTGTTCTGGCTATTCTCAGTTCACTTTTTACAATTCACATTTCAATTCCTGTTGTTTGTTAGGTCTTTCACTTCCCCGATGATGGTGCGCTCTAACTTCCTGCTGACACACTACAGGATGTGTGCTTGATTGCCTTTGGATACAACTTCTCTGAAGCTTCTGGCAAACTGCAAGTGTTAGCTGTAAATTGTTATTGTCTTTTTGCTAGCTAACTGTATTGATTCCCCCACCTTCCCAGAGCCTGAAAATGAGGCTTCAATGACTAAATGTCCCTGCAGGGAGACAGTGCCACCCAACTATAAATCCACATCAAAGCTGCCACAAAGTGAAGTTGAGCAATCCTGCTGGGTCAGAGGAGTAAGAGCCCATTTTTATTTTGGGGGGATAATTATATGTAAAATGCTCGAGTCATATTACTCCCCATGGGTTAATCACACAGAGGGAACAAGAAGATCTTGTGGGTTTGGACCATTATTCCGGGACAGGTGAGAAGGCCCACTGAGCAGACAGGGATTGAGCCTGCAGAAACTGCAGATCCATACAGAAACCCTGTGAGTATGCCCTACGTCCTACATTAACCTTCCTTCCATGTCAGTATGGCTCCAAAGAAACCACACGTCCACCAGCTTCTGCCCCAGAACACCTATTCAGGGAAGGGGAGCAAAAAGAAGGAATCCTAGTTATAGGGAAGGATGATCCAAAGAGCCCTCCAGCCCTGCCCGTCCCCACCTGCAGATCCCAACCACTAGAGCATTTGTGGAGGGGCTTCCACAGGGTCAAACCAAAAAAGCAGGAAGGATTTAGGGGAAATAGCACTTCAACCTTTTTTCTGCGTCCCTCCCTAATACCAAGGCGGAAAGGGTGTTTGTCCCCATCTGCAGGTGGAGGGAGCATACTGCCTTTGGATTCTGATGAGTAAGTCTGACATTGTTTCAGGTGCCAGCACAGTGTGACACAGTGACAGCCCAACCAATTCAAAACACAGCCACTGTTTATGATTTTATTAAACTTAAAGGATTTTTGATTCTGACTAACCAGTAGTTTCTAGTCCTTACGACACATGATTTGCTGTTCTTCAGCCTGGACAGTGGCAGGCGCACTCATGTGATACCTGTAATTCGCAAACACTCTCCAAGAAATTCTGGACACCTTCAGTATCAGTGGCTATGTGTACATGTTGAGCTTCACTCAGCATTTTATTCCATACCTAATGTGACTGTTCACGGGAATTTATTTCTATTTTTCCTTTGGGAAAATCAAAAAAATTCTGCTAAATCAAAACTTTCCTGTGGAAAATTTTGATTATGCACAAACTGCCTTTTCCATGAAAAACCATTTCATTGGAAAACTTCCAACCAGCACTAATGGAAACTTTCAATACAGCTTCAGAAAAAGGTATTTAGCATGTCTAGTAACCAATAAACACAACTTTACTTCTGGATGGTTCCGGCTGAATTGCCCTGTCCTGCTTTGCTCTCTACATGGGTGCAGACACACACAGGCAGTGTTACCAACTCTCATGATTTTGTCATGAGTCTCATAGTAATTATTGTTTTCATTGAAGCCCCAGCTCCTGGAGTCAAGTGGATAGGTGATTTCAGCCTTCATGCTCAAAGAAAAATATTTCTAGCCCTCGTGGCTATGGAGAAAGCTTCAAAATGTGACCCCAGTGCACCCTAAACGGTCAAAAAGCAAAAGGCAAATAAAAAGAACACCAAATCTGCTATTTTTACATAATCTAATTATTTCAAAGCCAATCTCATGATTTTTGAACATTTGAAGTTGGCATCCATTGTTGGATTCAAACAAAAAAATGTCTCTCTCCTGCTATTAATATTCTCCCTTTCTTTGGGCTTAAAACAAATCAAAGGCTGCAGTTTAAAGCATGTGGGTTACACTGGCTTAAAGTTCAAGTAAGTACATCTGTCTTTCTTAAAAGGTGGAGGGCACAGTGGTACCTTTTGCCTTCCCCAGTCTGATTTACATCTGTAGTGCCTCAGATTATATTTTAAATGTTTGCATAGCAGTATCCATTATAATATGTGTCACTTTCTACAGCATAGCACACATGTTCTTTTTTCTTTTTCTTTTGTTTTGTTTTTTGTTTTTTGACCAGAAGATAGATGTTCCCAACACAGTACAGGAAAAGACTAATTGATCACATAATACAACATGAAGCTCTGTAATTTCCCTGCCTCCTGCTATTCTAACTAGACACTGGGTGGCAGTATTGTATGAACGTTAACAGCCATACAGTCCCGTCTGAGTTTAAAGAAATGTATTGATACATGAAATCAAAAGCAAGCTTTTCGTTTGATTACCCTGTGGTACTGGCTATTCACCAAAGAAAACAGTCACAAATTATTTCAATTTCTAGATGCTGTAGTTGTATGCAGCCTTGTTGTAGTCCTGTTGGTCCCACGATATTAGAGAGACAAGGTGGATAAGTTTCAGAGGAACAGCCGTGTTAGTCTGTATTCGCAAAAAGAAAAGGAGTACTTGTGGCACCTTAGAGACTAACCAATTTATTTGAGCATGAGCTTTCGTGAGCTACAGCTCACTTCATCAGATGTATACCGTGGAAACTGCAGCAGACTTTATATACACACAGAGAATATGAAACAATACCTCCTCCCACCCCACTGTCCTGCTGGTAATAGCTTATCTAAAGTGATCAACAGGTGGGCCATTTCCAGCACAAAGCCAGGTTTTCTCACCCTCCACCCCCCCACACAAATTCACTCTCCTGCTGGTGCTAGCCCATCCAAAGTGACAACTCTTTACATAATCAAGTCGGGCTATTTCCTGCATAGATCTAGGTTTTCTCACATCCCCCCCACCCCCATACACACACAAACTCACTCTCCTGCTGGTAATAGCTCATCTAAACTGACCACTCTCCAAGTTTAAATCCAAGTTAAACCAGAACATCTGGTGGGGGGGGGGGTAGGAAAAAACAAGAGGAAACAGGCTACCTTGCATAATGACTTAGCCACTCCCAGTCTCTATTTAAGCCTAAATTAATAGTATCCAATTTGCAAATGAATTCCAATTCAGCAGTTTCTCGCTGGAGTCTGGATTTGAAGTTTTTTTGTTTTAAGATAGTGACCTTCATGTCTGTGATTGCGTGACCAGAGAGATTGAAGTGTTCTCCGACTGGTTTATGAATGTTATAATTCTTGACATCTGATTTGTGTCCATTTATTCTTTTACGTAGAGACTGTCCAGTTTGACCAATGTACATGGCAGAGGGGCATTGCTGGCACATGATGGCATATATCACATTGGTGGATGTGCAGGTGAACGAGCCTCTGATAGTGTGGCTGATGTTATTAGGCCCTGTGATGGTGTCCCCTGAATAGATATGTGGGCACAATTGGCAACGGGCTTTGTTGCAAGGATAAGTCCCTGGGTTAGTGGTTCTGTTGTGTGGTATGTGGTTGTTGGTGAGTATTTGCTTCAGGTTGCGGGGCTGTCTGTAGGCAAGGACTGGCCTGTCTCCCAAGACTTGTGAGAGTGTTGGGTCATCCTTTAGGATAGGTTGTAGATCCTTAATAATGCGTTGGAGGGGTTTTAGTTGGGGGCTGAAGGTGACCGCTAGTGGCGTTCTGTTATTTTCTTTGTTAGGCCTGTCCTGTAGTAGGTAACTTCTGGGAACTCTTCTGGCTCTATCAATCTATTGCTAATCTATTACCAGCAGGACAGTGGGGTGGGAGGAGGTATTGTTTCATATTCTCTGTGTGTATATAAAGTCTGCTGCAGTTTCCACGGTATACATCTGATGAAGTGAGCTGTAGCTCACGAAAGCTCATGCTCAAATAAATTGGTTAGTCTCTAAGGTGCCACAAGTACTCCTTTTCTTTAAGGTGGATAAGGTTATATCTTTTATTGGACCAACTTCTGTGGGTGAGCGAGACAAGCTTTCACACTTACATAGAGCTCTTCTTCAGGTCTAGAAAATATCTTCAGAGTGTCACAGCTAAATACAAGGTGGAACAAACTGTTTAGTATAAGTAATTAACATATTTCAGAAGACAGATGAAGTGGCCCATTAACACATCTCCAGCCAGGGCAGGGGAGTGATGGCGGGTGGGGGGGCGCTAGTGTTGGTTTTAGATGGTTGCAATAAGCCATAAATCATGGGTGCTGTGTCCCATAGGCTGGTAAAGGCTGCGCCTCACCAAACAGCCCTAAGTGGCCCCACCCACACTCCTCCTCAAAACCCCCTCCCCTGCTTGCTTTTCCCCCTTGGCCCCAGCCCAGGCAGGCCAGTTCAGTTCTGCTGGGGCTAGGTCAGCTGGCACCTGGGGAGGCTGGGGCCGCCGGAGCTGTGCCTCCTAGCACCACCAGGGAGAGGGCTGGAGGCACTGGGGCTGCCCGCACTGTGTTTGGGGGAGAATGGGGGCACTGGGCCTGGGGGGGCGGCACCCACTGTCCCTGTGGTTGGAGGCCAGGGGGGCCACGCATTGCCGGCCCTGCACTCAGAGGCTGGGGGGGGGCGGGAGGAGTCATGCACTACCCACCCGCCCTGCGCTCGGGAGTCGGGGGGGGTGCTCGGGGGCAGGGCTGCACACCATCCGCCTGTGTGCCCAGTGCTTGGGGTTGGAGGGGGTGCACGCCACCCACCCTGCGCTCAGAGGCTGGGGAGGCAGTGCTCCACCCGCTTGTCTGGCACTCCGGGGCTGGGCCGGGGGCGTTGGCGACTGGGGGGAGGGGGTCTCCAGGCTCCACCGGGGGAAGGGGGCTGAGTCCACAGGGGGGCGGGGCCAGCCAGGGGCTAGCCTCCCCCTGCCAGCGGTTCACCTGCCGCCCATGCCATAAATCCAGTGTCTCTATTCAGGTTTCAGAGTAACAGCCGTGTTAGTCTGTATTCGCAAAAAGAAAAGGAGTACTTGTGGCACCTTAGAGACTAACCAATTTATTTGAGCATGAGCTTTCGTGAGCTACAGCTCACTTCATCGGATGCATTCAGATGAGGTGAGCTGTAGCTCACGAAAGCTTATGCTCAGATAAATTTGTTAGTCTCTAAGGTGCTACAAGTCCTCCTTTTCTTTTTGACTCTATTCAGTCCATGATTTTTAGTGTCTAGCAAAGTTATGAATTTAAGCTCCGAGTCTCATCTTTGGAAGGTGTTGTGCTGGTTTCCTTTGAGGATGAGTACTTATTAGAACAATCTATAACCCACTAACCCCCAGCTCCACACACACACGCGTCCGCACACACACAGAGCTTTTTTTTTTTTACTCTCTCTCTCTCTTTATGGCTGGAGAGCTGTTAACAGGCCACTCCACCTTGAATGATCCCTTGAAATAACTCCTTATGCTAAATAATCTGTTCCACCTTGTATTTCGCGGTGACACTCTGAGTACATTTACCAGACCTGAAGAAGAGCTGTGTATAAATTTGAAAGCTTGTCTCTTTCACCAACAGAAGTTGACTCAATAAAAGCTATTGCCTCACTCATTTTGTGTCTCTAATATCCTGGGGCCAACACAGCTACAACAACAAGACTGGAAGATACCAAATTTTGCTGACTGAAATGGAAACTCCACAACATAAAGAAAAAGGAAGCAGAACTTAACAGCAACATGTACTTCCTGAGCAAATGCAAGAAACAAAACATCATCCCCAGAGATCTCACCATCTATATCTTGCTGACCACTACATACAACTACAAATATGCCGAACAGCTCTGCAGAAGAACTTCAGAAAAGCTGAACAACTTATTGCACCTCACATACTCCAGAATGGACCACCTCAAATAAGAAATCATCACACACGCCAACACACTGGGAAAAAAGAATTAGGAAACTTACCTGGAAATCATGCAAGAAACCCAAAACAACTATTAAAAAAACCTGATGACAGCCATCCAACACAGAAACAAAAAGTGGAATCAGCTATAACAACTCCACAACCAATGAAACACCACCTCTGGGAGAAACCATGGCACCCGGACCCACCACATGGACTCCATCATCATCAACTTATCAAGTCTACCCCTAACCAGGGCTGAATTCTCTATGCTCTCCAAGGAACTGAACTTCTGCCCCACCACCGAACCAGAACCATTCTCACATAAGAAGAAATAAAAGAATTCTTGCGCCTGCTCTGCTTCAAAGAATTTTTTCACAGCAATGATGAAACCACCCACAATTACCACTTTCCCACCATCAGTCATAAGAAAAAAGAATCATCCAACTGGACACCACACGGCAGATAAAACTTCACTCTCGATCATTACATTGATTGCTTCAGGAAAAAAAAATTGACTGTGAAATCCTTAACAAACATCACATCCATCACAATCTCTCCACAGCCAAGAGGACAGATATACCACCCCTGAAATCCAGCCACCAGGTAGTGATCAAACCATCAGACAATGGGGGTGCCACTGTAGTCCTCAATTGTGATGACTATGTTAATGAGGGCAACCGACAACACTCCAACACCACATACTATAAAGAACGCAAAGACGACCCCATACCACAATTTACCCAGGCATTTAAGGATATGATTAAATCCTTTCCCAAACAACTCTAAGAGAAAGTCTACAACCTCATCCCCCATGAACCCACCTCAGGGACCTTCTACATGCTTCCCAAAATACACAAACAAGGGAACCCAGACAGGCCCATCATATCTGCCCACTGCACTCTTACTGAAGGAAAATTGGGATTCATAGAAACCATCCTCAAACCATTCACCAGACAAAGAGCCAACTTCCTCCAGGATATTGCCGACTTCATCCAGAAACTCTGCAACATTAACAGTCTCCCTCAGAATACCATCCTTGCCCTCATGGATGTTACTGCCCTGTACATTAACATCCCTCACAATGATGGTATCACTGCAAAATGTTTACAGGATAATGGACAACACTCAGATATCCACCCCAAACATAGCCACACCGATGACAATTTTACATTCAACAAGAAACACTTTTCCCAAATCATGGGAACCGTCATGGGTATTAGGATGTCTCCCCAATATGCCAACCTCTTCCTCAGCCACCTTGAAGAAGTCAATGATAAAGCTGAGATACACTGATGATATTTTCATCCTCTGCACAGCCAGCCTAAACACCTTCATAGATTTCCACCCCAACTTCCATGATCACCATCCATCAATTAAACTCTCTTTAGAACACTCCCACACTAGCACCAACTTCCTGGACACCACAATCAGCCTCAACAATGAAACCCTACAGATAACCATATACAAGAAACCCACCGTTCACCACACCTACCTTCACAGATTCAGTAATCACCCCAAACACACCAAAAATCACTTATCTACAGCCAAGCACTCAGTTATCACAGAATAGGCTCCTAGGAGAAAGTCTGGGATATACACTTTAATACACTTGAAAGTACCTTCACCGAACAAGGACATTCCATCAGAGAAGTAGATCACATCATGGAATGGGCTACCCAAATACTCCAAGAGAACGTGCTTCAATACAGAAATAAAATCCCCTCCAACAGCAGAACCCTAGTTGTCACCTATCATCCCACACTGGAACCCATAAGGGGCATCATCAAACAATTACAACCCATATTCAATGGAGACCACATCCTGAAATAAATCTTTCCTGAACCCCCTCTCTCTTCTGGCCTTCAATCAACCCATGCAACCTTGCCAAGCTCATCAGAAAAAAGACCAGGACACACCAACTCAAAGAGGCACCAGACCCTGCCAGAACAACAGATGCAAAACCTACAGAGGTATCTTCACTGGCACAATAATCAACACCCCCCACAATACACCTTTCAAGATCCATCTGTCCTACACATGCCCTTCACAATGTGTGGTTTGCCTCATCCAGTTCACTAAATGCCCCAACAACTATGTGGGTGAAACCAGACCTTCACTATGCTCTTAAATGACCAAACACAGAAAAATGATAAAGGACATAAACATCATTTCACCTGTGGGTGAATACTTTTCACTAAGTGACTATCCATATCTGGCTTCTCAGTTTCATCCTCAAAGGAAACCTGCACAATACCTTAAAAAGACGAGCCTGGAAGCTTAAATTCTTAACTTTGCTAGACACTAAAAATCATGGACTGAATAGAGACACTGGATTTTTGGCTTATTACAACAATGTATAACCCACTAACCCTTTTCCACCCCCCTGCCGCCATGAGCTGCCCCCCAGTGACTGAAGAGGCATTAAAAGACTACTTCACCTTGAATGGTCCCTTGAAATGTATATTAGCTATGAATGCTAAATCATTTGTTCCACCTTGTATATTAGCCGTCACACTCTGAGTATCTTTCCCAGAACTCAAAAAGAACTCTGTGTAATTCAAAAGCTGGTCTCTCTCACTACCAGAAGCTGGTCCAATAAAAGATATTACCTCATTCACTTTGTCTCTCTAGATGCTTCAGTGACAAAAATCCCACGAGATTAGATAAGCAGTACTCCCTAAACTCAGTTATAGCTGCAGGACCAAAATGAATGGCATGGTTTGGTTCTTGGTCAGTAGAAAAAGTTAGTGCATCGTTGTAGGCTATTTTAAAAAATAAATTTAAAAAAAATGTATGGCATCTTTCTGTCCCAACTAGGAAGGGCAAAGAGTCTAAACAGGCTTGTACTCCTTAAAAACCAGATCCTGCAGTCCTTTGAAGCCAATCAGAGAGTTATAGATCTTAATAGAGAATGAGGGCTGACATTTTCAAAAGTAACTGATCATTTTGGTCCTTTCTATTTTTGGGTGCACAATTTGAGATAAAGGGGCTGAATTACCAGAAAATCCACAGTGCTGCAACATCAGAGGCTCCTGGCAGGATTAGACCTCATGAGAGTTTGGCTTAAGCAAGAACCGCAAGATTTGGATCTCTAGATCTATCCAAACTTCATCCATCACTGGCTGTGATGTAGGGGGGGAGGAGGGGAAGAGAGATGAGGCAAAGGTGGCTGTTTATCATTTCCCAATTTTCAGGGCAACCAGGGACAAATTCAGCCTCCAGCATAGCCTTCAGGCTACTCCAAGCTGTACTGGATTATAATGGCTTTTACTGTGGCTGGGGATTGCAGAGCCATAACATGTGCTGGCCAGGCTCCTGTATGTCTCTTACATTGGTGAGCCAGGACTGATAGTGCAGTACCAGATATGCCGATTTTATAGTCGATAGGGATTTCACAGGGGGAATGCTGTTTAACTGGAGCAGAACAAAGAGATCATTAGCAGGGCCAGAACTTGGGACTGAAAATAGACCCTGTCATATTTTTTCACATGGGTACAGACCACAGATATACCAATACAATTTTACTATCTGATATCAATATGATATTTGGGACTACGTCATGCCAGCCCTGTTGGCTGCTAAGGAAAATGATTCTATTAATTATGGTTAGTAATAATAATTTACATAACTGTTTCCATCCAGAGAAAGAATCATTATCCCCATTTTACAGAGGACTGTGTCACAGAACTGTTTAATGATTTGCCTTTGTTGCTCATTTCTGTTAGCTTCCTGGATGGTTCTTCTATACAAACTCAAACTAAAAGTCAAAAAAGGAACTTCAAGAGAATTTATAGTTCTTTTTATGCCATTTTTGATTGCAAGGGAAATGTGAGTTGTCTGAAAGAGTTGTCTTCAGTGCAGTTATAGTTACAATACAGGACACTCTTCGGAATTCTTTAATCATGCAGCAAAGTTTAACTGCGGTGACATTCTTCCTGAGTAAGGTTGGAATAAGCAGTGTGGAATATACTCTAACAGTAATCTACTACTAGAAACATAGCATATTCTAGAGCAGTGGTTCTCAACCAGGGGTACACGTACCCCTGGGGGTAGGCAGAGGTCTTCCGGGGGTACATCCACTCATCTAATATTTGCCTAGTTTTACAACAGGTTACATAGAAAATTTCATACAGACAATGACTTGTTTATATTGCTCTATATACTGCACGCTGTAATGTAAGTACAATATTTATATTTCAATTGTTTTATTTTATAATTATACAGTAAAAATAAGAAAGTAAGTAATATTTCAGAAATAGTGTGCTGTGACACTTTTGTATTTTCATGTCTGATTTTGTAAGCAAGTAGTTTTTAAGTGAGGTGAAACTTGGGGATACGCAAGACAAATCAGACTCCTGAAAGGGGTACAGTAGTCTGGAAAAGTTGAGAACCACTATTCTAGAGAACTCAGCATGGGGCTGATAGCTTGTAACTCCTATGTGCTAATCTCAGATTTGGCTTTGACCTTGGACAAGTCACTTAACCTCTTTCTACCTCTGGGTCCCTCATCTTTGAAGAGGGGATAATATTTACCTCACTAGGCTGTTGAGAGACCTAATTACAATAATATTTGTACAGCACTCTGGACGTGTAAGTTCTTAGTAGTTACAAATATTCTTGATACTAAAGCTTTACCGCACTGGTATTCATGGGCATTTGGGGAGCAGGATTACAGTCACAGAATGTTCACAGAAAACAAAAGCATCTGCAAGTATTATTGGGAGCAAATAAATATTCCCAAGAAGATCCTCACTACAACTGCTCTTGCAGTTCTTATGGACATTTTTTTATATGTACAAGATTCATCCAACAATTACAAACAGCAAACCAATTCATACAAATCAAAACATTCCAAATGAGATTCCTCCAGGTTTAGAAAGCCTACATCAGTCACTTAGGGAAAAAAAATGCCATGTTAACCAATAGCATGCATAGGGGAGAGACCTCAATATTGATGCCAATATGATATTAATAAAATTCCTACAACTTAATATTTTTAAGTTGTTACAAAACTTGTTTACATCTTTACTGAATATTAAGATAAAGGCACAAGAATATTATAAACAGGATCCTTGGAAATAACAATAGATATGTTTAGCTAGTCGTCGTCTTTTTCCTTTATGCTGCTTTTCCTGGTGAGGTTCGTGGTGGCAGCATGGAGAATAGAGAGGACCAGACCCTCTTTTCCTCCTTAACAGTTTCCATCTCCTCCTGGGGGATTCCCCAGTGTTTCCAGGCCAGCTGGGAGATAGGATCCCTCCAGCATGTCCTGGGTGGGCCTCGGGGCCGCCGTCCAGTGGGACTTGCCCAGTACAGTTCCAATGGAAGCCTCCCAGGGGATTTCCTTATCCGGTGCCCGAACCACCTCAACTGGCTCCTCTCGATCTGGAGGAGTAGTGGCTGTACTCAAAAGCCCTCCCGAATAGCCAAACTCTGTTTAGCTAGTTATGTTACAAAATGTTAAAGCTAATCAAAGATATTCCAGAAGGTTTCTACTTCTATCTCCCAAGAACAAGCAAACCTCAAGAAGACAGACCCTGTAAAACATTCATGTTTTAAGTAGAGGCCTAATTGTAAAAAAGGAACATAGAGTGTGTTATCAGAGCCAAATATCTAGGCAAAGTGGACTCTACCAAGACCCACCTTCTTGCAAGAAACCTGATTGTGTTCTTAAAAAACTATGGAGAAAAACACGTGTAGTTGGAGATGTTTTAAACTTTTGTTTATTTCTTAAATATTGACATGACAAACACCTTTGTGAAATGCAGACTTGCAAATATATTAGCTAAATGAAAAGGTCCTAATATCATTGCTGGGTAAATGCTTTATATGCCAACATGAAATCTAATTACTTTGCCAAACTAGGGTAAGGAGCCAATTAAGTATATGATATTTATATTAATGGATAATTAATTAAGTACTAACAATGCACAAGCAAACTCTTACCACTGCAGAAGACAAGAATCATCTCTACAAAGCCAACAACTTTGAATTATTTAAGCTAGAGACTTTGTAAGAGTTATTTAATTTTAAAGGACTGTTTTGAGAACTAAATCCTTTTGTATAAAGAACGGGAATGGTTGTACTTTTTGAAAACAGAATTTCGTTTACCGTCAAACGTTAATAATATTGAAGAAACACTTAGAAACTGGACTCCATAAAAAGAAAATGTCACAACTAACTTTAAAGGTTATTTGGACCTTTTCTGACACAAGAAGAACAAAGGCAATTACAGAAATGTAGCATATTCATTAAACTGATTGCATGTTCAGGAGCTAAGTGTGTCACCTGAGCCAACATTGAAAGGGTGACAACAACCAACTCTGAGTCTAAACAAGCCTGAAAGATGTGTGTTTTCCTGTAATTTTATGACAGTTGGAAGAAGGGTATAAAAACTCTGAAATGAGGCCCCTCACACTCAGTTTCTGCTGTACTCCACAAGCAAGTTGCCACAGGCAGATGCGAGAAACAGCGAAGACTCAAGAAGAAACCAGCCCATGGAAAACTTTCCCAAGTTAAATGAAGTTAACTAAGACACTGCCAAGGGATATGATTTACAAAACTTGTAATGATTTTGTTGGAAGATTGAAATGCTGTTGTAATTTAACAGACTAAGAGTTTCTCCTGTTAATCAGCAAGTGGTTTGACCACGCATTCCTGGAAGGGAGACAGGGGCTAAACACTGGTAAACAAGGAAATAGTGGGATGTAACTGGATTTAAGACTCTTAATATTTTTAATTGGCCTCTCTTAAGACAGGCAAAGAGTCCTGTGGCACCTTATAGACTAACTACGTCTGTTAGTCTATAAGGTGCCTCAGGACTCTCTGCCACTTTTACAGTTCCAGACTAACACGGCTTCCCCTCTGATACTTGTCTCTTAAGACAGTTCCTTAAATGACTCTTTCAAGGTAACTAATTTAAATATCTTCCCCTATTTCACAGGACTTAGTTAAGATTGCTTTCTTTGTCCATCTATAAACTGTTTAAGTTATTATTAATACCTAGACAGGCTTCACTGCCACAAAACAAATTATTTTGCTGATCATAAACAGTTTAAAGTATCTAATAAGCTACGAAAACTGAATTTACAATAATTTTGGAAAATAATATATTTTGGTGTTAACTTCCCATGAGAAACGTACCCTCAGAGCTCACTCTCAAAGATGTCATCTCTGTTAAAAGCTCTCCACAGAGACATAGCGAAGAGATTGTAATGGAAGTAATCAATTTATCATTTGTGTTTGGTCATTTGTGTTGTTTTTTCTAATGTCTTCTCTTCCTTTCGTGAATAATAAAAAAGCCCTGGTTAATAATTGTGATTATTTTGCTTGACCATGGTGTTCCCCTAAGCTATGTAAATGAACGCCTCTGACTAAACAGTGGGAGCTACACCCTTATTTTGACAGTAAGCATAACACCAATTAATAAGAGCTGGTGCACCATTTCTCATTTCTCTCAACTAAATATTTTTAGTAATTTTTAAAATAAAAGTAGTTGGCGTCCAACAATTTGAAACGAATCCTTTCCACCCCACACATGGCATCAACACCAAATAGCAACCAGCCTTGAAATAAGCTATCAGCTAAAATTCATTCACTCAAGCTGTTCAAACAGTGAACCACTCATATAAATTATGACTTGCCCATGGATAATTTGTGAAAACAACATTTATCAGAGAAATATACGCAGTGAATAATTAAAACACCTCCAGTTATGACATATGGTTTTACTAAACTCAGCATTTACGCAGGCTTATGTACAGGTCAAACTTTTAAATGAAATAGATCTTCAATTATCCAATACCCTTTTATATTGAAATCTCCATTAGCCAAAACTGGGCAGTCCCTGGAATGCATAATTTGCACTGTAAAGTTCCCCTTTTCCTCAAAAATCCATTTGGCTAGATAAATTCCATTAGTTATCTCTTTGGATTAATGGGGTTCTGTCATATGGTCCGTAATAAATCCACTGGTGGAATGTAATAGCCTATTTGGGACATATAAAGGGGTCTCATATTCCTCATTCCTTTAAAAGTCACTCTCTACAAAAACAAACTTGTTTTCTGTTCAGAGATCCAAGTTTTCAAGTTGGCTGAATTCAGCTTGAGAAGAAAGTAACTCTACCTTTCTACTCCCATTCCCATTCCAAGGCTTGTGGGCATCTCAGCAGATTATAATTTATTTAGAAACACATAATTTGCAATATAAATCAGTGACTGTCTTCACAATGTTGTCTGGCTTTTGTTATGGGCAGATTAAGGAAGGATCCATGCATCAGGCTGCAAGAAACATTGTTGAACTTGCACAGAGCTTGGACCTAATGAGTTACAGGAAAAAAAACAAGGCCAGAATATGTTGGGGATGCCAGGAGAACTGCGGAGGAGGGGTTTACTAAAGCTGAGAGCCAGGAGTGACATGAACATTTGGGGGAGCTGCCTTTTGTTTAGATTGGAAACTGGGCCTCATCATCACACAATCCACCCTACACCAGCCCTTTTTAGGCTGGGTGAGGGAATGGGAGAGATAGAGGAGAAATTGCGTGCCTACACCTTTACGGGCCATTATCAGCATTTTGGATGGGGAAACAAGCACATAGCTCACATTAGTGATGAGAGTTGCATGTTGCCAGATTTAGAATTCATTTCTAAGTGGCTGCTCATGTCTGTCTTTATACCTTCAAAAACCACCTTTCTAGTTCTCTTACAGTAGCATAGCACAGACAGTCATCCTACACAGAGGCATACTGAAAGAGTTTTCCCACATAATGAGCAACAAACCCATGGATCAAGGTATTGGACAGAGACTCAGAATACCTAAGTTCTGTTCCCGACTCTGTCACTTAACTGCTACGTGATTATGAGCAAATCACTTTGCCTTTCTCTTTCCCTTTGCCTGTCTTGTCTCTTTAAACTGGGGGAGGATGTAAGTCAATCTGGAGAAGTGTGAATAACTAAATTCTTGTAATACTGTTAGTTCATAAGATGATGGAGACAGGTCAGTTATAGAGACTGGCCTGGAATGCTTGGTAAGGTGAACTTATTTGAACAACATGTGTTTTACTACAGCCAGATGCAAGGTCATATATCTAGAAACAAAGAATATAGGTCACATTTATATGATGGGAGACAGTATCCTGGAAGGCAGAAAAGGACTTGGAAGTAATGGTAGATAACCAGTTGAACAGGAGCTCCCAATGCAACACTGTAGCTAACAAAGTGAACACGATCCTTGGATGCATTAGTAGGGGGAACATCAAGGAGGAGTGAGGAGGTGGTATTACCTCTGTAAATGACATTAGTGAGCCCATTATTAGAATACTATGTCCAGATGTCCACACTTTTAAAAGGCTATTGAAAAAGAAAGGATTCAGAAAAGAGCTCCAAGAATAGAGATCTTCTAAAACATGCCTCATAGAAAAGATCCTAAGAAGCTTACTCTGTTTGGTTTATCCAAGATAAGATTAAGAGATGACATAATCAGAATTTAGAAGTACCTCCAAGGGGAAGAGATTTTTGATAGCAGACAGTGTCACAGTTCCTGTATCCCCCCTCCGTGGTCCCTCAAGGACTCCCACTTTAGGCTCCCAGAGCCTCAGCTGTCACCTCTCTTGGGTAGAGTCCTAAGTCTCTCTCCCTCCTGACTTGGGCTTTTCCAGGCTGCATGGTTCCTGCCTACCCTGTGATATCCCCAGCAAGCCAACCTGCCAAAGTAGGACTGGATCTGCACTTTTCTTTCTCTCTGAAGGCTATGAACAGCACCACACAACCTTTTCTGGTGAGCACATTTATTAAGGTGAAAGCATTACAGAGAAAACACATTAAAAACAGAAAAAGAACCTACACACATGCTAAAAAGCTTACAGAGGTCACCCTGACTCTAACCACAGGCTCTGGCAGATGTTAGTCTTTCCAAGCCCACAGCTAGGTTTTCCCCATGGTTACAAGCTCATAACTGTCTCAGATTCAGACCCCAAAGAGCTATGAGTAGTTCAGTCTTTCCTTTATACATCTTGGGCCTTTGATCTTGAGACTCTGGGAAGAGGTAATCAGCACATAATGATCCTTTCCCCAGGGAATATCTTCAAAAGGCTAGGTTGTTGCATAACCAGAGGTGGGAATTTGCATTCACTTCCCCCTAGAGATTTCCCCAGGCAAACCACTTGACACTGTTTGGCCCAAAAGTCTGTTCTTTTCTAGCGCATTGTTCAGTGGAGTCCTTGGAAGTTTGTAATACTTCCCAGGCTTCACATCACATTTCCCCCTACCCCCCTTCTCCCTTCATTCCCCCCAGAAAGATTACAGACAATCCCAGCCCACAATAATATGTAAACTTTGCATTTAATACAGCAGATTCCAGAGATACTTAAACTCAATTCAGTAAGGTCTCCCAATGTTATGGTAATTTCTTTCCATATATGTCACAGCTGGCTCTTCAATCTAACACACGAAGACACAACAAAAAGCCAATGGTTAGAAGCTGAAGCTATATAAATTTAGACAAAATGTTACAATTTTTAAACAGTGAAGGTAATTAACCACTGGAACAATTTACCAATGTATGTGGTGGATTCTTCATCACCTGAAGTTTTAAATCAAGACTGAGTAGCTTAAATGGAAGTTATGGACTTGTTGTAGAAATTGCTGGGTGAGGGTCCATGGCCTTTTTTGTGCATGAGGCCAGACTAGATGATCACAATGGACCCTCTTCTCGCTTAAAATTTATGAATAAGGCCCCAGTGGAGAACTGGCAAATGAGACAGGTGAGGAGATAATGGAGTGAAAGACAAAAATTAAGGCAGAAAGATAGAAGTTGAATAGTGGGGAAAAGATTATAGGGCAAAAACAGGGTGAAGGGGAAATGGAAAGAGGAAAATTCCCCTCAGGAGACGCAGCATCAGTTTTCAGGGAACATAACTTTTTGTGCTTTAGTTTACAGAATTATTGGGTGTAATTGTAAATAAGGACACCTTTTCAGTCCTTTCATAAGATGTAAATATAAAATAAATGTAGGAGTAAGACATACAGCTGAAAATATAAGGGTGCATATGACAATGGTATGCATCTTCCCATAAAACAGCTGAATGAGCCTTGTGAGTCCTACCTACCATTCCTGTCCAGATAAATTCTCTCCAGGAAGAGCTCTAGTTTCTTGAGATTTACGTGCATAAGAATAAAAAAAACAACCAGCCAAGTCAGGAAAGCACAAAACCAGCCCAATAACAACAATACAGAGCCACAAATCCAAGATTTCCTGATCCCAAGCTCCTTCACAATACATTTGGAACTCCCAAGATCCTGCAAGTGTTTTAGACTGTGTGGGATTTTTAACCTTAGCTCTGCACATTAACCACCCCTCCTTCCCCATTCATTTTATGTACTACTTTAGGCTTGTGCTGCAGGCAGCTGTCCAATTGACTTGTCCAGCTCCAGTTAATGGAGCAGTGATAGGATGTAATCCAGAGACGGAGGATACAAAAGGGACGAGCAGCAACACACTGTAGGGCCATTAATCAAGAAGAGATGTGTTCAATCCAGTAGCTGCTTTATCATTTGGGGTTCCCCTCCTTTATACTACATCTAAAACCTAATAAGCTGATTGTGATGCATGGCAACTATACTGAGGTTTTTTTCCCCCAGCATGTGAAATGTAAAGCCTCTAGCTTTCAGCAACAGAGGGTGCTTGAGTTCAGCACTGTATTTTCTGTGTAATTAAGAAAACTGTGTCAGTGTGCGGCTGGCTGCAGCCTGCAGGCCCAGGAATTAAGTATGCATGTCCTTGGCATTTAGAAAGTCCAGATGTCTTTATCTTCTCGGGCATCGCGTTAGAGTTTGTCCAGATGGCATCTTGATTGCTGGAAGCTCAAGTGATTGAATTACTGGGGCCGTTATCTGCGCGGCAGTTTAGGCACCTAATGCTTTCACCATCATGTTAAAATGTGTTTGCCAAGTGCCAGGTAGGAGGCCAGATCACTAACTAACAAGTCGGTAGCATTTCTAAGCATGTGTAGTTAATGCCCCAGGCCCGAGTAAAGCCGACAGCCCCCGGTCGTTGGCGGGCACGATTGAACCAGGGACCTTTGGAGCTTAATGCATGAACCTCTACCGCTTGAGCTAAAAGCCAACTGGCTCTTAACTAAGACTGTAGAGCAGATTCATTTTATCTCTCTGTGTCTCTAAGTGGTCTTGGTGCCATTAGATGGGACAGAACACCACACCCAGGAGGTGTGTGGGTTACACCTGCTCTAGATTTCAGCCTAATTTAGCTAAGCCCTCTGTGTGGAACACCTGGTGATACCTTTGGTTACCCCCATAGCCACCGAATAGGGAGGCTTCGGTGTTCTACCTGTTGGAATAGTTTCATTTTAAGAAAGAAACATCTGTGTCTGCTACCAGGCACAGCTAACAGAACAGACTGTGCTGCACAGAGGCATTTTCTAAAGCGCTCAGCACTGGCCTAACATTGCTCCCATTGAAATAATTTTTTAATTAAGCCAAACTGTCCATCTTGGACTTGTTTTTATAGTTCCCTGCTCCCAGTCCCCCTAGTATGTCTGAAATACCCTTCCCAGGCAGAGCATCCACCCTCTCTATATTCAAATCCCTCTTCCAAATTCACAAACACTGACTTCACGTCAGCAAAAATACCGAAAGAAAGGCCCTTCTCCTTTGGGTCTCCTAGCATGTTCTATGTTGTCCATTTATTTAAAAGCTGCAAACTCCTCAGGGCAGGGACTGTGTCATCTTCTGTGTCTTGTGAAGCACCAACTGCACAGTCAGCTTTAACACAGAAATAATAACGTAGTGAGAGCACGAGCATGTCAAAAAGAGGAAGGACTGCTTTGCAAGAGGATGTCCCACCCACAACTTGCTCACCTTTGTCACACAATTACCTCTCGTGCTGCAGCTTTCCGCAGTCACCTCTTCACCCTCTTCCCCTTTCCTAGCCTAACAGGTTTTGATCACATTGCTCCCGGTCTGACTGCTAATGAAACACTGTCTACAATTCTCTTGAATGCCGGCTTGGTTTCTTCTTCTTAAGGAACAATAGGAAACATATTCTAGTTCTAATTGAGCATAACCACAGTCAGGTGGAACAGTGAAGTGGTATTTCAAAGCATCTGAATTCCATTTGCTAAGCCAGGGAACTTGCGTCTCAAATGTACTGTACATGTTTCAACTGAGAGCAGGACAATGTGGGTGTAAAGATTAGATCCAACTTAGATATAAGGTGGGGTTTTTTCAGCTACAGTTATTAGACCAAATCCTGCCCTCACACCCCATGCAACCTCAGTGAAAGAAATGGGCCCATTTTAACTATGGAGTAAGCAGGAACAATTCCCCAGAAAGCAATGGAATTGTAATCCACTTGTGCGAACAAAGTCAGTTGGGGCCCATGGGGTTGCACAGGGTCTAAAGCCAGAAGATCAGGCGATGTTGCAGGGACTAATGCCAGGCAGTTTAGGTTTGTTTGTTTTCCTATTTGCATTCTTGCATTTTTTATATGTAATCACAAAATGTTATGAATCTCACGCCCTGCCCTTTTGTTTTCATCTGTGGCTGTGCAGTGAGAAACACGGTTAAAAAGGGAAATGCTTTAGCTTTTCAGCGAATTAGCAGGCAACAGCCAAGGACAACTGTGAGCCAACCTGCTGATTCAGCAGAAGTAAAATGTGCAAAATCTCAAATTCAAGACGTAGGCTCTGTCCTTCACTCCTTGGAAGGCGAGGGCTGGGGGCAATAGTAAATTTTCATTTTATTTTAAATGCAGCCACCCTTTCCCTTCTCTCTGTCAATGAATTTCACCCCAGCTTTCCCCCCTCACTAATCTTTATCCCTTCTTCCAAACTGTCCAGGACCCCTGTAGCCCTTTTTCTATTCCACTGAGCAAACCACTTGTAGTGTCCCTCATGGGAGAGAAGAGATTAGACCTGGTTGTACTAAATGCAAAGCAGATTGTTAACTGTAGTTCCTGCTCTGTTGCTCTCTCTGGCTTGCCAGCAGACAGGCAGGGACTGTCTAGTAGCAACACACAGGGTCTGCTTACTGTGAGTAGTCAAGGAAGAAATGGCTGATGACAGTACAGAAGTCACCCTTTTGTTTGGCAATGCCTCCTCAAATTCAGTTCTGCAATACCCAGAAACATTGCGCAATGAAAGTAGAGTACTGTCACACCACTCTTTATAAAACAGCCAAAATTGCTCTCAGATAAAACCTTCTTCTAGATCTCTCAGTGCATTCAGGTCTGATAGATGTTATCTGGCTGGTTAGACTGTAAACTCCTTGGCGGCAACCTGTCTCCTTCTGTACCTTGTACAGGGTGTCTTGTACAGGGCTGAGTATTGTTCTCTCCTAACAAACAAACAGCAGCAATCATTCAGATAATCTACCAACTCAATCCCATGCATTTTGGATTGGAGAGGATTCTTTCCATAGCCACAGTTTTTGAGTTTCTAAAGCCCAGAGGCTGAGATTTTAAATGCTGCGTAGGGGGATTTAGATGCTCAATTCCCATAAAAATGTACTATGAATTGTGTATCCAAATCCAAGAGGCAGCTTTCAAAAATGTCAGCCATAGTGTACAAAGAGGCTCAACATACTGTAAATATATCCTATACCTAATGCAACAGTTCTCCATAAACTCATGGTCTGTTGTCCCTGTTTGCAGATCATGGCTATTCGGTCTACATCAAGTGATGATGGGTAACTACAGTATCAGGTGTGAAGATGAATGTTCCGATAAAAGCCAGCAAGGAGGGAATCAGGAATTTGGAGAAGAATTAAAAGGTAATTCAATGTGTAAAGGTTCTCTTAATTGGCCAGAGTGCTGCTGAGTAAAAATGTATTGTTTTGGCTAGGGAATCCTGCCTGGCTAGATAGTCACATGGCTACAGTATCATAATTGTAAAAATATGTACATCATGGCTGATTTACCCTCATATGGCAGCATGACCTCCACAGCACCCCTTTCTGGCCCACAGCTCTGCCTTTATTGCCCCAGATTCATGACTGCCTCCCTCTGTCCTTATTTTGGGAGTCAATCGAGAAGCATACATTCTCCCCCATTTGTGATAGTCTTATCTCACAGCACCCTCCATGGCAAGACTCAGCCTTGCAACTACTCTGCCACACTCTCCTCCTTGGGACTTGCATGGTCTGCGATGGTGAGTTGGCCCTCTTGCCAGGTCACTCTAACTAAAGTCTCACCCCTTCTAAGGTACCCAAAGTCCAAATTAAGTGCATACAAATGTAAATTCTTCTGAGCTCAGTCCTTGAGAAACTCTTCACTGCCTCCTGGGCTCTGCAGAGCGCTTTCCCAGGGCTTTCTCCCTAGGTGGCTAGTTCCTGCCATGCCACTGACCTTCAGATCTTCTCCCTGGGAGTCCATTTCTTAGACTGAGTCTCTCCAAGCTGGGTCTGACCTTGTCCCTGGTTTACCCCCAGGCTGTCTGTCTGTAGTGTTGGTCTTCTCCCAAGCCTGCTTCAAGAGTGACCTTTGCCCCTGCTACACTCTCACCTCAGGGCCAGTCCCAGGATATAAGCCTCCTCTCCCAGCTCCTCCATGGTTCCTTTCCCAAAAAGAGAGAGCAGAAACTCCAAAACTACCTCTCTCCTGGGTTGGTTCCTCATCCGCCTTAGGATCTCTCTGGTAAGTTCCACTCCTCCCATCCCAAGCACGCCCTCTCCAGGTGTAAGCAATAGGCCTCCTCAAATGCTCCAGCTGTTCATGAAAACCTTTTCAGCCTCTAACTCCACAGTAAGGCATTTACATAACAATGATCTGAATTTCAAAGGTGCTGTGCACCTGCAGCTCCCCATTGCTTTCGGGGCTGAGTGTGTGGCAGCACTCAGCACGTCTGTAAATCAGGCCTCTTGTACTGAAGAGCTTAAATAGGGATTTAGAAGCCTAAATTTTAGGCATCCAGGTTTCAATATTTTAGTCCATACTAGAGCGGATTTGAAAATTTGGGGGAGGGGGTTCTTGCAGTAAGTGGGGGGTGGGGGGAGGTTGGCAGAAATTCAAATACCAAACAATTTCATCCTTTCATAGCCTTCTGTGACCCTCATAACTGATACAGTGCCATTTATCTGACATGGAAAAGACATGAGATCTCTGGGAAGTTAACATAAAAGAACCCCACTCACATTAAATTATTTATTGGTGAAAAACACAATCCTAAACCTCCTGATTCCTTTTTCTAGGAGACTATTTCTGCTCTGACTCCTACTTTACATTGGTGTAACCCCACTGACCTCAGTGTAGCTATTCCTGATTTACAGAATGGTCTTGTGCATAGCACACTGGATAGGGACACATAGAAGATCTGGGTTCTAACCCACACACTGCCTCTGGCCTGTTGGGCGACCACGGACAGTCACTCACCCTCTGTGACTCAGTTTCCCCCCTCTGTAAAATGGGAATAAAGATACTGACCTTTGTAAAATGTTTTGAGCTCTGCTGATGCAAAGTACTCTATAAGAGCTAATTGTTATTATTTATACCCATGTGAACCAGATCAGTGTCAGTCATAGGTTTGTCCTTCTATTTTCATTTTCTAGATAAGCTCTGGGCCCACAAAACATCATTTCTCTATCAGTCATTTGAATGACTATATTTAAAACAGGGAACTTCCCCTTTCAAGCTGTGACTATGATTTCACCATGCTAAGCCTGAGAGGTTTATCAAACTTTTTTTCTTTTTCTGCCTTTACCATTTAGTTAATTTCCAGCAGACTGTTTCAGTTTATGTTGGTTTTGCTTTCATTAAGAGAAGATACCACAAGATCATCTGAGTTTAGAAGCCATCTAATGCCTTAATGGCTTGCCATATATATTGGTTGATTTTGATGGGGCTTTTCTGTGTTAGCTGCGAAGTATCTGAGCCTATAGATACGATGTGCACTGAGGTGAGTGATAGTTATTTCTTTCTCTTGAGGCAAGGGTGTAGTATACATAGAGAATCAATAATGAATCTTTGGTGATTATTTGCATGCTAACATCTGATCGTTTTGAAGTGCAGGAGGATTTGTTGGGGGGTGGGGGGGGTATCTGTAAACCTTGGACTGGGAAAGTAAGGCAGGCCTTTTCAGATACACTCCATGATACTGCCCAGGCACTAATATGGCCCTTTTATATGGGATCCTTCTGTATCTGCCAGAAACTGACAGTGTTTTATACATTTCATAATGCTTTGGGCATATTGAAATCTCACATGCATGTCTACAGCAAGACATCAGAGCTGAAAAAAGAACAGGTTATAAGGGGTTTCTTTCCTGTCATTTTTGTCCAAGAATTTGTATACACCAGTACAAATGGGCAAGACAGTGATTCTCTTTCATGTAGTGGATAATTGTAGCTGAACAGATATAAGATTCCACACCAGAGCAATAATATAAGGAAATACCAGGCACTCCTTAGTTCTTTTTGTCTGGTCTGATTCGTTTTTAATTAAAAGGGCAGGGGAAGAAGGCGGGGAGGAAGAATGAAGGCAAGATGCTTCTCAGGGTTCTTTTGGTTGGGGAGGGAGGGGTGTTAGAGACTCATAGGAATTGCCTTCGTATTTTATGTGCCACAGAGGCCTATAATCGATTCTTTGCTTTAGTGAAGTTGTGCAACTCCCATAATCCTCCTAATTGTGCAAAACTGTACCATGAGGGAATTTCTTCCTCTGCTCCATCTGGAGACCAGTTTCTGCCCTGAAGCGGGAGGGCTGATGGCTCCTGTAATTTTATTTGAAAGGGCATAATGCAGGCAATCTTCTCAATTACATCAGCAGCTAAACCTTTCTTTTCTTTTCTTAAATCTTACTCAGCCATTTTCCCCAATAACAAACTATGGCTGCAACTTCTACAGGTTAATTATAAAGTGCGTAAAAGCAGTGTTTTTCTCTCATCAGTCTGGAATGTACTGGTTTTTCTTAGGTCTGTATTTGACATTTCCCTAAAGTGATCGTCTAGGAACTTCTAAATTAGAACTGTCTCTTGTTATTTAATTCGGGGATAGAGCACATGGGAGCTACTCATTTGCTGTCACTCTATGGTTATTTTATATACTTCTTTATATTTCCTGTTATTCATAACTCCTGTTTGTGGTTCTACTGTCTGTATTTGTATTACTTGCAAAATTCCTACTGAGTGAAGAAAATTTTGAGTGACCTAGGAATAATTGGAGCCTCTACTTGTAAAGAAATGGAATTATTTTGTTACAAGTCAGTTTGCATCAGTAGCTTTCTGTGAGCACGCCCTGTCGGCCACCCACTGGGACTGCTCTGGGGGGAATACAAGCCTTTCTGCACTGGATCTCCTGGGGTGTGTTAAGCTTTTAGTGCCCAGGCAATGTGGCAGAGAGGCCAAGGGAGGAACCAGTGCTGTAACCTACCAAGGCTCAGGCTATTACCCTTTCTCAGAAATGGGGCTCCTCAGCCCACCCGCCCTAGAGGCCCCCAGGACCAGCACTGACTCCCAAGATACCCCAGTTACTCAAACACACCCCTCTCCCGGAACTCCACCCTGATGGTGCATAGCTTCCGGTCTTCAGCTTACCGCTCTCAGGGGCATGCAGTAGTTGTGCAGTGGTTAACATACAGAGACACGCTTTGTTCAGAGTCTGTCACCTCTATGCCCTTTTACACTTACGTAAAGCACAGGAGAGTACAGATCATACAAAACAATAAGCACTCAATGCGTGTCCCTGTCCAGTGGTGCTGGACCTAGGAGTGATGGGGGTGCAGCCACACCCCCTGGCTTGAAGTAGTAAAAACTAACATCAAATATATGGTTTCCATTAGCAGCACCACTACCACTCTACAAATTGTTCCAGCACCCCTGGCCCTGCCTCGGTTTCCTCACCACTCTAGGACATTCTTTAGGCTGGGGTCCAAGTCTCTTCGGTCGTCCAGAGTCCCTGGGGCCATATGGGCTCAGGAAAGCAGGCAGGGTCCCCCAGCCCCATGAGGCTGCTATCTTGCTGGGTGACCTCTTCCTCCTGAAGGCCCTCACCCAACTTCTATGATTTTGTCTCTCCTGCCTCATGTTTCCTTTTCCTGTCTGCCCTCCTCATCTGTGGGTTTCTTCATCTAAACTGCTGCTGGTCACCTGGTCTTTTTTGTTCTACTCCTGGTAACTTTCTACTGCGCCTACCTTCTCTGGTCCCTTCAGACAAAACAGTGAAACTTTTCCCCCCCTAATGATTTCTTTATTAGCATAAGCTTGGTGCGGTCTAAGTATCATTGTTAACCATAAGTATTTCCCATTGTCCCAGCCTGGTGTGTATCTGCTATAGGTCTAGTTAGTAATGGTGGATGCATGTTCATATAGGCACAGAAGGATGCAGCAGTTTTTCATAATATAACTTCACATCATCAATCAGAATTCATAAATGGTCCAGACATAGCCCAAATTCATCACACCTTCCCATTATGTGCTGCAGGCATCTATTTGCGATAAGGACAGGTCTACACTAGGAACTTGTATTGGTATAGCTACATCTCTCGGGGCTATGAAAAATCCGCCCCCGAGAGACATAGTTATACCAACCTAACTCCCGGTATAGACAGCACTAGGTCGACAGAAGAATTCTTCCAGCAGCTTAGCTACTGCTTCTTAGGGAGGTGGATTGCCTGCACCAGTGATGGGTGAACCCCTCCTGTCGGCGTAGGTAGTATTTACACTGAAGTGCTGAGGTGGCACAGCTGTGCAGCTGTAGCATTTTAGGTGTAGACGTTCCCTGGAATAATCCAGTAATCATTTTGGTTGTACATTGAGGCACTGCTCTTTTCAACACAAAATGATTTAAATAACGCTTCTCCTAGTTAGTAAGCCAGGAACATTAAGAAATCTTGTGGTCTGACTGGCACATTTTGGAACCATTGCTAGTAGGGCGTATTGAGATGTGGTTAAGTAAACAAAAATAGCTCCACCTCAGAGCCTCCTGCCAGGATCTCGTAGTGGCTGCTAACCAGTCAAATCAAGATTTCCCAACATAGGGCAAGCTCCTCACCCCTTCTCAGTCTTCTTGGCAAAGTGGCATAAAGGAAATCTCAAATTCCAGGATCTGGCTGGGGCAGGATTCCCCCACTGCAGGAACAGGGAAAGAGTCCCTCGCAAACGCTGGTTTTGTGGGCAGAAAGCAGCATAGTTGGGGGCATGGAGGACATGTTTAAGTCAGGACTGCAGCAAGCAGTGCTGCATCCCATAAGGCAATGAACGGAGGCTGCTGTAACTTTGACACTCCCTCGGGACTGCATAATTTAAGCCAGGAGTCCCAGAGCAGCCCAGGATCAGGAGGGCACCATAGGCACCGACGCCATGGGTGCTCCAGGGCTGGAGCACCCACCAACAGTCCCCCTATCAGCTCCCCCCCATCCACTCCCAGGAGTTCCCGCCTGCCGGCAGGCCCAGCACATCAGCACCTCCCCCCTCCCTCCCAGAATCTCCCACCCGCCGCAAACAGCTGTTTCCTGGTGTGCAGGAGGCTGGGGGAGGGAAGGGGAAGGAGTGAGGATGCGGCGCTTGGGGGAGGGGTGGAGTGGGGGCGGGAAAAGAATCGGGAGTTGAGCACCATCCGGCACTTTGAAAAGTTGGTGCCTGTGGAGGGCACCTTAGGCTCTGTCTACACTACCGCGGTAAGTCGACCTATGCTATGCAACACTAGCTACTTGAATAACGTAGCTGGAGTCGATGTACCTGAGGTTGAGTTACTGCGGGGTCTACACTGTGGGGGGGTCAATGGGAGAAACTCTATCGTCAACTTCCCTTACTTTTCTCGTTGGGGGTAGAGCACAGGGGTTGACTGGAGAGTGATCTGCTGTTGATTTGACCAGTCTTTACTAGACCTGCTAAATCATCTGCCGATGGATTGATCTCAGAGTGTCGGTCCAGGCTGTAGTGTAAACATAGTCTTAGTTTTTCCTCAGTTAGGAGTTCTGTGCTGCACCTCTTAGAGACTTGTCCACTTGGGCTGGCCCAGATGTTTTGTCACCCTAGCAGAAAAATTTTTGGCACTCCCCATGCAGCTACATAAAAGGCACAAGCAAAACACACACACACACCCCAAAAAAACCCAACCACCCCAAAAATGAGGATTTTTGGAACACTGAACGTTGGTGCCCTAAGTGACCATCTGATCACCCAGCCACCCCTGTTGCCCCTAGTTTCATAATCAAATGCAATGAAAAAAAGTGTTAGTTTAGTTCTCCATTTGGCAAAGTTGTGAAATTCTCAGCAATGCTGCATAGCAATACAATAGTCCATAGTTTATTAGAGGACACCATTAAAATTATTCACATCCCGATAGCTAATGCAAGGTGAAGGCCACACGCTTCTTGCATCACCCATCTATGGGATGATCGAAAACCAGTAATGGTTTATAAATGGAAGTGTGTAGATTATCAGCTACTAATAGACCGATACCTGCTCTTAAATCTGGCTGGCTTCTCTTGGAATCTGGTTGTTGCATTAACAATAGTTTCCAATGAACACATTACTGTCCAATAATAGAAATTCTCTATTAAAGAACAGAATAGGGTTGGTCCAAATATTTTTATATCCAAAATTTCAATGAAAAACCAGGAAAAAATTAAAGCGTTCACAACTTTTTTTCTTTCTTTTTTGGACCAGCACTTGTACAGATCTGTTCTTTCAAAGCTTAGCTGTGTTTTCTGTAGCGAGTTGAGAGTTATTTTATTTAAGACTTTAGACAATGCCAGTTATATTTAATCTCAGCATTTGAGAATCTGTAGAGTAGGCTGGGAAATCTTCAAAGGATTTCTTCTCTCCTTGGAGCTAATTTCAGCAGTAATTAAGAGTCTTTGAGGAGACAACATAGTCTTTTTCTGAAGGTTCCTTTAAGAAAGAAGGCCTGGTCTTACTTAAAGGAAGGCTTGAAGTCCTCTGGTGAGTGGCTGCCTCTTCCCTGCACTCTCATTCCATTGGTTCTGATGGGCAGACATTCCTTAGGCATTGATTCCACTGCACTTGTGAATGTCAGCCTGTTTGCTTAGGCAGCGATCATGGGTTTGAAGCCTGAAATAAAGATGGACTTTTCATGCACCTGTTTTTCACACAGTGACGCCGATCAGCCTACTGAGGACTGTGCCTGAGCGTGCATAACGCCCTTGTGTTTTGATTGACAATATAGTCCCCTATGAAGTCAGAGGCAGGTCTGGTATATTAATGAATCCCTCTGTTTTAACTTTGGAGGGGTGAATATATTTGCATAAGAGACAGATTATTCCATTTCCAAGACTGAAAAGTCTTTAAAAGAATTTAAAAATCTCAGTTTCTCAGATACTAATTTTTGTCTAGTTTCAGCTAAATGTGCTTAGCAGTCCCTTGCTGAGAGTATAAACACAGCTCAGCTCCTTTTTTATTTGAGCAGACATTTTCTGTTATAAAACAGTATTTTAGCACTCTGAGCCAAGCTCTCTTTGCAAGATCTTCATAACTCCCTGGGACTTATTTTACAGTGAGCCTTGTTACAAAACCCACAGATTATTTATTGGGGATTAATAATTTATACTGTCCTACATATTTTAATTGGTTAATGAAATACAGAATGATGTGCACTTAATATTAGCATAAAAGATCCAAGCCTGTGGTTTAAAAACTGCATTCCACGAAGTCCCAGGATTGCATATTTCAGGTTGATATTAAGAGTTCAAAAAACACTCTCATATGTT
Source organism: Caretta caretta (assembly GCF_965140235.1). Classification (NCBI taxonomy): domain Eukaryota; kingdom Metazoa; phylum Chordata; order Testudines; family Cheloniidae; genus Caretta; species Caretta caretta. The sequence goes on along the minus strand of NC_134210.1, from coordinate 43,749,960 downwards.
GCCAATAGGCTCCTGTTAGGCTTTCCTGCTGCTGATCCGCAGCACTCCCACCTCCATCCTTGCAGAATCCAGTTTGGGTTTTTTTAATTGAACTCAGTTTCCTCACCATTAGGCATCTGGGTCATAATAGCTCTTTCTCCACTCACTTCACTGCTATCCAGACGTTTAATCTTTAAGGGGGGATTGTTTGTTTCTAAATACAATGCTACATTAGGTTTTTGAATTGTTCTAATTCAAGATTTTGGAATACAGTGGAATGTGATCAGGTATTGTAAGTGCTATAAGATATGTTTTGACTGTTATGTTTTTAAATGATTTATTTCTAAGGCAGCTACTTGGTAGAATGTGCAAGTCAGAGCTTCGTGTTTACATTCACAGTATGCCTATATTGGTGTATTTAATAATAAATATATAATTTCCACAGGTTATAGCCAACAAAAGCTATAGCTGTGAAGATTTAGGACTGAGAGAGATTCCTGAAAGACTCCCAGCCACAACAGAAATCCTTGACTTCAGCTTTAACTTGCTTTCTTCCCTTCACAATTCAACCTTCAGCAAACTAAAGAATCTGGTATATTTAGACTTAACAAGGTACTGGAAATCTTTGTCACTTCCACTGATCACACAACTCATAACTTATTTTGAATTTGCCATTGCTTATATGCCATTGTTTCAACCTTTTGCAATACCAATAAAGAACTGAAGGCTTCCATAGCATACCATGGCAACCATCTTCACAGCAGAACCTTCAGAGACTCTTGCAGATAACTGTTGCATTGTCTTGCCAATTAAGAATGCCTAGATATTTGGAAATAGCGTTTGTTTGGGCTCTCTCCTGTTAAGGCTTGGAGTCACTGGACCATTTGCAGGACAATGGGTGAAACCCTCACATCCTATTATTTATGTTAGCACCAACGAATTTGCTGTAGGAAACATCTCATCTGCTTTTCCATGAAAATATCATTCATGGAATGTGGGGAGAAGGAGATTCTAGCCTTGTAAGAAGTGCCCTTATTATAGGGATAAGATTTTGATTGTGTTGATTAGGGAAGGCAATGGGAAAACCCCCCCTTACTTATCATGTCTCTGTGTGACTTTCATGAACAACGTCACAGTCGGGACCTCCACACCCGATCAGCCCTAGACAGTTTTCACTTCCCATTATGTCATCTTCTTATCTGAGTTTAAAACATAGGGGCTTCTGAATATCAGCTATGTGCCACAAGCAAAGAAAATAATAGCTTTTAACTCAAAGAAGACCATAGTTCATTGGGTTTTCTTTGTACATGAGATTGCATTTCGATTGTTGTTTTTAAATGACCATGTAACAGTGGGAAAATTTCATCACATTGATTTATTACTAACGTCATTGGATTATTGTGTTCTTTTCAAGGTGTCAAATTAACTGGGTGTACGAAGGTGCCTTTCAAAGCAACACTCATCTGAACATTATTGTCTTGACTGGAAATCTACTCATGTTTCTGGCTGACACAGCATTTGTTGGCCCACAGTCTCTGAAGCATCTTGTCTTAACTGAGACAGGTCTAACCAGTTTAGCATTTATTCCAATGCAGAATCTGGATAATTTAGAGACTTTTGACTTGGGCAGCAATCACATCTCCTCACTGCAGCTCCCTCCAAGCTTTCCAACCAGAAACCTCAAATACCTTGATTTTCAAATGAACAACATACAAAGAATAGCAGCAAAAGACATAGATATTCTGCTGCAGACAAAGAATTTAACTCTTATCTTGAAGGGAAATGATATTATGCACATTGAAGCTGGGGCATTCCAGTCCAACTTATTTTACAGCTTGGACTTTGGAGGTTGCGTTGACATTTCTGTGGTTTTAGCAGGGATGCAGGATACCAAAACCCATACTCTTTGGTTGGGGTCATTTGAGGATGTAGAAAATGGGCTTCCCATAAACCCTACTATGCTACAGAACCTGTGCAATATCTCTGTGGTGGATATCAATCTGCAAAAGCGGCATTTCCTTCACCTGACTGCTGCCACATTTCAGTGTTTGAGCAAACTCCAAAGGCTGGATCTGACTCACACCTATATCAGCATGTTACCTCCTGACATCAGCGGCATGAACATGTTGGAAGAATTAATTCTCAATAGGAACGCCTTTAAGCACATTTGCAACATTAGCTCCACTGCTTTCTCCTCCCTCACCCACCTCCATATCAGAGAAAATGCTGAGAATCTGGACTTAGGCTCCGGCTGTTTAGAAACACTGTCAAAGCTTCAACACCTGGATTTAAGCCACAGTTACATAGAAAATGGAGACTGCTGCAGCAAGCAGCTAAAAGGCCTGATCGGATTACAACACCTGAATCTGAGCTACAACAAGCAGCTTCAGCTCCAAGATTTGGCCTTTAAGGAAGGTGCGAACCTGGAGCTCCTGGATTTAGCTTTTACACGTCTTCACATCAATGCTTCCCAGGGTCCTTTCCGCAATCTGCATCTCTTGCGTGTCCTGAACCTTTCTTACTCCTATATTGATACCAACATTCAGCACCTTTTACAGGGGCTGCAAAACCTTTTCCTGTTGAACCTTAGGGGGAATAAGTTTCCATCAGGGACCATTCTGAATGACAATCTCTTTCACCAGGTATCCAGTTTAGAGGTGTTAATTTTATCATTCTGTGATCTGACAGCTATACAAAACCAAGCATTTTACACCCTCAAGAAGCTAAAGCAGGTTGACCTGAGCCACAACAAGCTTATTGCATTCAGCACAAATGCATTTTCCAATCTCAAGAGCATCTATCTCAATTTTGCCAATAATAGGATCCATATTATACCACGTGACATGTTAACTAACTTATCTGACCAGAGTATAATCAATTTAAGTTACAATCCACTGGAATGCACCTGCTCTAATATTGGTTTAATAACTTGGTACAAGCAGAATATGGATAAAATTGAAGACTCTGAAGGGACAGTGTGTTGTGAGCCCAAATCTCTAGCAGGTACTAAGCTGTCCACTGTAACATTGTCCTGTGGGATCAGTGTTACAGGAATTGTTTGTGCTGTGCTGGTTTTAATATTGCTTGTTGCTGTTATCTTGGTTTGGATCACCCGCTTTTTAAAGAGACATTACCAACAACTCTAAGTGAAGGATGGCTCCACCAGTGTCATTTTAAAAGAAAGGACAGTGAGTAGACAAATTCTGAAGAAAAGGTCATTTTCCCTACTTGTTGCTTTGTTCCTGGGCAATATTCCTTTTAATATTAGTATTACACGCCCCATTCTCATTTGTAGCAACTGATTAAAGAAAAATTACTATGAAAAAACAAACCAGGGCCAGAACTTGTGAAGAGCTTTAGCCACACAAGTAACATATTAGGGTCCTGATCTATGACAAGGGCTCCTAGGCTCTCAGGTAATACAAATAATAATAGTTAGTCCCATTGAAGTCTGTCACTAGCCCTCAACTATAAGCTTGTCCTGGGGCCTCAGGCAGCTGAGTGGGCTAAGGGAATGTCACCGAGGAGGAAAGGGGTGAGAAATGAAGTGGGAATACCGGTTCCCCCAAATGAATAGGCTGCTCTGAAGTCAGAATTTAGACACCAGTGCTGTCTGAATGGCTTAGGCAATAGCACGGCTGGTCCTGCACACATGGTTGCTCTAAAAGAAAATTAGACTGGCCTCTTTCCTGATCATTGTTCACTGAATCACTGGGTGTAGGTGAAATGCAGGGCCTTATTTCTTGCCCTCAAAAGTGTGTGTGTTTGTGGGGGGGGGAGAGGGGCGCAAGGGTTTGTGAGGAACCAGAGGCAGCTTGTGGGGGAATCAGGGCAATCTGAGGAACTTTGCAGTCACTGGCCAGAAGGGAACCTCTTATCAGGGAATATCTAGACGCAGTAGTTCGTGTCTTCTCTACTAGCCTGTCACCCACATCTCTTCCATATTAACCCCTTCTCCTCCCTTAGCTCCTGTCCACTTCCTTTCCCACCAGTAGCCCCTCACCTTTTCCTCAATAACTCCTGTCACCCCTTTCTACCTCTTGCCCCACCATTTCTCCCCAGTAGTTCTTGGTATCCCCATCAGAGCTCAAACCCCCTGCTGGGGCACTGACCCTGCTGCAGGCAGCTCCTCCTCTCTGCTGGGCCTGGAAAAGCAGGAGGAATCGAGCAGGCAGAGAGGCTGCAGGAACATGAGAGGGGGGCCAGTGTGGGGGTGTATGTGTCACAGGAGCCGTATGCATTTTGCAGCATTGAACATGCTGTGATGATTTAATGAGAAAATATTGTTTATTTTCTCCATATACTAATTGTGGGGCATTTGTAACAGCGGTCGTGACAATGACAATACCCCTTCACAGCTGGGCTTGTACAGGGGAAATAACTGAGCCAACAATGCAGCTGTGATCTGTGAAATGCAGTAATGATGACAGCCAGGGCCAAGCATTTCCTGGAAGTTGATGGCCAGCTGTTTTCAATTCCTCCAATGCCAGGAAGTGCCCAAAGCTGGAGGTCCTCACTGTTCAAATGAGTTACTCTCCTCAGAGCAGAGAAGTCCTGTGGATCCTTGTCTGTAATGTCCTTTACTGAGGGGCTAGAGAGAACTCAGTCACTCACAGGTTAATTTTTCAGCCCAGCTTCCCACTTCTCAGCTCCTGCTTCCACTCCCCAGGCAAGCAGCACCTTTCCCTCTCCCTCTTAGGGCGGACCAGGGAGAGCTAAGCATGTTCTCTTGTGGCTCACAGCCCGCACAACTTCCCTGCTTCTGGCATGTTGCAGGTTCTCCCAATGCAACCTGCCTCCCATCTACTGGTTCATGGACTGAGGGAGGGGCCAGGAACATGCAGCAAAAAGAGATGGGTCATGTCAAAAGGTCAGGACAAGTGAAGAGGGAGGGAGATTCCTGTGTGGGGACCATCTCCACCAAAACCTCACCTTGCCATTCAAGCAGCCAGAAATTCTCCTTTCTCCCCAGGACCACTCCTCAGCTGAATGATCACAGATATCAGTCGCACTTACATAGCACCTTTTGTCAGAGGAACTCAGAGCACTTTGCGAAGTTGGGTTAGTCTCACTTCCCCTTGACAGATGCATGAACAGAGGCAGAGAGGTTAAGTAACTGGCCTCAGGTCACATAATGTGTCAGTGGCAGAGGTGAGGAAAGTATCCAGATACCATCAATCCCAGTTTTTCTTCTCAGTTTTGATTTCAATGCTCTGCAGTGCACTATTGTAGTGGCATGGGCAGTGGGATGGGATAGTTGCTCAAGTACCCAGGGTCCAGAGTAGGATTGTATTCAGAGCTGCTAGCCTCTCCTGCTTCCTGCACCATTGAGGCTACTCTGCTATTTTTAGTGCACTAGCTTGATCAAAGCTGATGCACATATGTCTACCGAGCTGGAATTTACACCTCCAACTCAAGTGTAGACATGGCCACAGAAAGAATGACAAACTAGCACACAAGAAAGGAAGACCTTAGGGAATAAAAGATGATATTCAGTCCAGGATCATGAATGTGTGTTTGCAACTCTTGATATATTAAAATACCCTCCAAATATTGCAGGCATTTTACCTATTTTTCCAATGTATTAGTAAATTTGCCATTTTTTTTTTTTATAAATTCTATTGGGTACCTAACTTCAAAATGTGTTTTCTACATTGCAAAAAGATGCATGCTAGGTTAATAAGTAAAAGGATTTTTTGGGGACAGGGGAGGGACATGCATGGATCCAATCTGTGGTATGTAACCTATCATTTAAATCAGCTTCTGTACAGATGACTGGAGGATAGCTAATGTGATGCCAATTTTTTAAAAAGGTTCCAGAAGTGATCCCAGCAAATACAGATGTGTAAGCCTAACTTCAGTACCAGGCAAATTGGCTGAAACTATAGTAAAGAACAGAATTATCGGACACATAGATTAACATGATTTGTTGGGGAAGAGTAAATATGGCTTTTGTAAAGAGAAATCATACCTCACCAATCTATTAGAATTTTTTAAGGGGTCAACAAACATATGGACAAGGGTGATACAGCGTACCTGGACTTTCAGAAAGCCTTTGACAAGGTCCCTCACCAAAGGCTCTTAAGTAAAGTAAGCAGTCATAGGATAAGAGGGAAGGTTCTCTCATGGATTTGTAACTGGTTAAAAGACAGGAAACAAAGGGTAGGAATACATGGCCAGTTTTCAGAATGGAGAGAGTTAAATAGTGGTGTAGCCTGAGGTCTGTACTGGACCCAGTCCTATTCAACATATTCATAAATGATCTGGAAAAAGGGGTAAAACAGTGAGACAGCAACATTTGCAGACAATACAAAATTACTCAAGATAGTTAAGCCCAAAACTGACTACGAAGAGTTATAAAGGGAGCTCACAAAACTAGGTGACTGGGCAACAAAATGGCAGATGAAATTCAATGTTGATAAATGCAAAGTAATGCACATTAGAAAACAGAATCCCAGCTATACATATAAAACGACGGGGTCTAAATTAGCTGTTACCACTCAAGAAAGATCTTGGAGTCATTGTGGATAGTTCTCTGAAAACATCCACTCAATGTGAAGCAGCAGTCAAAAAAGCTAATAGTATGTTAGGAATCATTAGAAAAGGGATAAAAAGACAGAAAATATCATAATGCCTCCATATAAATCCAGGGGATGGATCACTTGATGATTGCCTGTTCTGTTCATTCTCTCTGAAGCACCTGGTGTTGGCCACTGTCGGTAGACAGGAAACTGGGCTAGATGGACCATTGGTCTGACCCAGTATGGCCATTGTTATGTTCAAACACCCTCTGCTCCTGACAGACTTGGACATGAAAGTCTGCAAGGACTCTGGGTCTCCCCTATTTTCTGAACAAATCTTTGGTCCTTGGTTCTCATCTCTTTGATCCATTTTGCCATTTGGACTCCTCTGTTGTCTCAGGAATATGCCTTGCAATTGGTCTATATATTTGGCCTACCTGGTCAGCACCACCCCTTGTTAACAGGGAGTATGAACTACTCTGGCTTCAAAACAAGGCCTGAAAGCCCAATCACATGCTCCACAGAAACAGAACTAAACAGAACGTTAAAATGCCAGACCTGCCCCAGGGCCTGAAAGCAGAATCCTCACAGGGTTGCAGCTACAGATATCATTTAAGAAGGCAGAGAATATTTTATCACATCTAATTATATTTCTCTTGATTTAAAAGGGAAGATGGCTGTATTCTTATTCACACGATTATTGCCTTTTGGTGGGGTTGGCTTTTATGGAGCGTTGATCTCTGAAAAAATATAGAGAATTAATTAGTAAATGAATATATAAATACATCATAATATTGAGAAGTCAGACTAAGCCTTGGAAGGATTTATAATTAACTTAAATTGTAAATGGGGAGTGGCTGGACTAACGTTCCACTAAAGCCATATCACCACTTCAGTTTTCTCCAACCTTAGTATCTGAATGTTCATAGAATCATAGAATAACAGAGTTGGAAGGGATCTCTGGAGGCCATCTAGTCCAACCCCCTGCCCAGAGCAGGACCAATCCCAACTAAATCATCCCAGCCAGGGCTTTGTCAAACCTGACCTTAAAAACTTCTTAGTCCAGATGCTGGATGGGCGGAGATCAGTGTTGTTGGCAGCCTTTGTGTCAGCTGTGCTGGTAAATGCCAACAATTTCCCTTTGTGGAAGTGCAGAAAAGGAAACTAAAGGATGTAAGCAAAATGAGATGAGATGCCTAGTAGGTTCATGTGCATTCAGATACCCTGAATGCTCATGGAGCTGATGGCTATTTCATAGTGGGACTGGGGTCTGTACTTCTAGTGCATGGCCTTTTCTAGTGAGCTCTGCAAAGTTCAGAAAAGACTTAGCATTACTTAATAGTGTTGAATTAGGGAGTTTCTGCTTTACTTTATCACAGGTTACTAAATCCAAACAGCAATAGTTAGGAGTTAATATTTATACTTGGCCCAAAGCCTGACAAGTACTAGGTGTGTCTATTAGTGGCTAGAATGCAAGTTTTTGCACCAGTGCTTCCATAACAACTCAACCCTGTTGCAAAGAGCCAATCCCCTCTAAAGCTGTGCACTGTTCTCTTTCCACAGAAATGTATATACACTGTATGGAACAAAGGCTCTCAGTTGTGATGAATGGAATGTTGCATTTACTCTATTCATGGGAGCTGAGTTCTTCTTTGAACACTCTATACAGTTCAACTTCAGCTATTATCCCAGAGGCTTTTCCTTGAATGTTCTCCCTATAAAGTCTAAGACAGTTAATGTATTGAAGATCACCACTGAGTTGGAAAGTTTCCACTCCATTCGCGAGACTTACAAGATAGAAGAGAAAACATTGATAATATTTCTCTCCCTTTTGTAGCAGGTACCAAGTTTGGCTCGTGTAAGTCTACAAAATGGAGATTCTTGTAGCTCTTTAAAATGTCTGCACTTCACGTATACAGATTGACCTACAACTTCCCTCACATATTATACAGCCCCCAACCTATTTAACTTAGATAAACAATTATCTGACGGCATCCCTATTTTAAACAGGAAAGCCACGTTGAAAATTGCACAGTAGGCAATTTTTGATGTCTGCTGTCCATTTCACAGCTGTGTATATCACTGCCATATCTTGGTTATGATAACATAGCATGTCCACACACTAATGTCAATTGTTTTTATACATTACAAGTTGTTGCTGTCAGAGGCAAGCTATCCAATGTAAAAATGACCCAGTGAGCTGACCCTGTCATGCATATGGTATTTGTATAGACAGAAACAGCAGAACAGGCAGCCTCCATCAAAACGATGCTTGCACCCAGAGTGATCTAAGACAGGAAAAATGTCTTGGGGCAAACCATGTCTATGCAAAGCCCCCTTTAACACTGGATTGGGTATTTGCCTGGTCTGCAAATAATTCTTTGCAGTGTAGTTGGAGCCAGGACCTGAGGAAGAGCTCTGTGTAAGATCGAAAGCTTGTCTCTTTACCAACAGAAGTTGGTCCAATAAAAGATATTACCTCACCCCCGCCCCCATTTGAAAAATAATTGCTCAATTGACCGGACAAACATTGGTCAATAATGTCAAAAATGGTCAAATATTGTACAGCACTGGTTTATTAGAAGAGTAAGAGTAAGACTTTATGGTTGCCAGTAGGCTTAGCCTTAGATAGATACTTGTGGCTAATTACAACAAACATTTAACTGAGTAATTTAAACTCACAATAATGGAAACACAATGAAATGAAGTGCTAGAAAAATGAAAGAAGCATGATGCAACCAAAAAGGGAGGCCGCCAGCTACAGCAGGGCATTCTTGCTGGAATATTGAACAATATTTAACAGTGGCCAAATAATAGGTGGTCAATTTACATGATTTGACTGACTTGTCAAGCCTACATCAGCATATCTTTGAGAACAGTGCAAAGCGAGCTACATAAAACCCAGAAACTGCTGAACTTTCACTAGCTGATTCAAGGCACATCTTCCAAAACAGAATTGGTTCAATACAGTAAGCTCTGCAATTATTTATTTGTATTACCATAGTGCCTAGGAGCCCCAGTCATGGACCACTATGTTAGGGGCTGTATAAACACAGAACACAATGATGGTCCCTGCTCCAAAGACCTTACAATCCAAGTCTAAGACAAGAGTTAACAGTTACCAATAGGGGAGTGAAAGGAAGATGACGACAGTACTGGCCAGCACGACAGGCAGCGGTCTTAGCATATCAGCCGCCTAACCGTTGTCACATTTTTTGAAGTCATCACAGCAAAGAAGAATTTTAAGGAGGGATTTGAAGGAGGACAATGAGAAAACATTGTGCATGTTTATGGGGGCGCAGCAGGAGAAAACATGAAGGTGCCTGCTTGAAAATGTAAGTGGAAAGAAAGATGCATCTCGAATAATTTATTCTCTACAACAGTTTGCTACAAAAGTGATCTACAAACAGTGGAGTCAAAAGTGAACAGAGCAGCATTACAGCATGTGAAAGCATTGTGCCAAGGTTTCCGAAACATTTCTGCTGACATACCTCAGTTGTCAAACTGCAGCTCGGCAAGTATCAACTACTCACCCTGCCTGGGACCCAAAACTGTAGCATCAGCACTCTTATTCCAGCATGCATCACCGTGCCTTCTGCAACACCGCCTCACCTTGAAAGAGGAACTTTAGGCTCAAACCTTGCTCAGCTCCCAGAGACAAAATCTCCAATGTGATCCCCTTTGTAGCTGCAGAAACCCGACCCAGTCTCCTAGGGCCATGAGCAGAGCTAAATTTCAACCACTTACAAGTCAGCTAAGAAACAAAAAGTCAGCAAAGAAGGTAAAAAACTGAAAATGAGCAAAAATAATTTAACAAGAATTAAGTGTACCAGGATGCTTGGAGGGCCAGGTGACCTAGTGGATGGTGTGCCTGACTTCCAGTCCCTTGTTTCCCTGGGTCAAGGTGTCTCAGTCTTTCAGGCAGTGGGGGGGTAGAGAGACCTAGGATCTCCCACTCCACCGGGTCCCAGCCCAGGACCTTGTGAGAGTCAACAGAAGGGGGGCTGAACAGGGGGCACTGCAAGCAGGGGGAGAGAACGTGCTCCCTGGGGGCTGCCTTGGCTTCTTCCTTTCAGGCAGCTAGCTCCTGCCTCTTCACCAGTCAACCCTGAACTGGCCCAGGCTCTCTCCTTTTCTCCCCACTCCAGGCCTGTGGTTGGCTGCAGGTATAACGAGGTGGGGCTAGCTGGGCCCACAGGCGCTCCTTAACCCCTGCTGAGCTGGCAAGCAATTTCTCCACTTCATCAAATGAACATATTTGCTCTCTCTGGGAGATCTGTGCTTCTCCAAGTACAATACAATACACGTCTCCGCCATGTTACCATCTCACTTCTTTTTTATTTTTATCCCACCTTGGTCTGCTGTCATTTTTGTTTTCTCTTTTATTTAATTTAGAATGTGAACTCTCTGAGCAGGGCCTTTGCTTTTTTATTTGCCTGTCAAGCACCATTCACACCTAGAAGTTACACAAATAATAAAGGTGAACAGCATATGTTGCTCATTACTAGGTATGCAAATCCTAAATATACAGATTGGACTGCCCCTTCTGAAGGAATATTTTTATATGAACGCAATGCAGCACAAAGCACTGATTATATACAGGGAAATTCAAAGTCTAAAGGTTTAGTTTTTTGGGGATTACTTAGTGAGGATATAAATCAACAGAAAGTGACATTGGATTTATCTTTCTTTATAGGATTTATTTTACCCAGTAGAGCTCTGATCTGATGCAGCACTTGGTTTTCAGTCAGATTTTGCTTTTATCTCTTATTTTTTAAACACAGCTGGAGAGCTGACACACAAAGAGATGAAGTGAATTGCCTGAGGTGAATGATGTCTGATGGATTTGAACTCAGGACCATCCTGGCTCCCAGCTCACCGATGTAAACAACATTACAATACAAGTACAAACCTTACAGTGACTTGCAATGTAGTTTTTGAAGTCATTATTTAGATGGGAAATGAACCTAAACTGCTTGTAACTAACAAGTTGAGTTTCTGAGATTAGGGAGTAAATTGTTAGATTTAAAGTAGCAGTTCCCTTTACTCCACATTGAAAAACCAGCAATGCTCAGAGCAAAGTTCTTCCTTCCCCATCTTTGGCTAGGAAAAGGCTGATGCTCTAACCAAACTGCAGACCTCCATGGCAAGATGCAGGCCAATTTCTCGAGTGAATAACTTAAAAATAAAGTGTGTGTGTGTTCATCCCTTTCTTTCCATCACCAAGCTTGTCCATGCCTGGGACTGAACCCACCTTGACCAGTCACACTTCTGATTCTGGGCCGGCCACTCAGACCATGATACTCTCCCATCTGAATCCCTCCACTAGTTTCCTCTGGTCTTCTGATTCAAGTACAAGCTTCATGCCTACACCTTCAAGATGCTATATTACACACCATTGCTACCTGCACTTCTGCCCTTGTTTCTTCCTATTCTTCCCTAGCCCTGCCAGAGCCTCGCCTCCCACCTTGCTGTACCTGTAGCCTTCTCTAGTCATTGTTGTGCTGTCATCTAGGCTCCCTCCTTTAACCTGACCTCTATATTCTGGTGTTACCTATCAGCCTCCCATCATTCAAATCCCTCAAACACACTTCTGCTGAGCTTATCAATGCAAACGTACCCTCAGCCTGGAAGAAATGCTGTTACGCACCTGTTGAAACATGCAGCGTGCCCTCCTTCTGGTTATCTAGGGCAGATTAGCTGCTCATTTAATCACTGCCAAATTCTCTGCAGCTCCCAGTGTGACATCTGTACAAATTATTTTACTAATTTATTATCTATCATTTGTATATGGGGCTAAGTACCATAGGCGCTGACTCCATGGGTGCTCCAGGTCCGGAAAAAAATTAGTGGGTGCTTAGCACCCACCGGCAGCCAAATCCTCCCCCTTCCCCCAGTGGCTCCGATCCAGTGGTGGCCCCACCGATCAACTCCTACCCCTCCCTCCCAGTGCCTCCCACCCACCACTAAAGAATATAGTGTCCCGCGGTGTGCAGGAGGTGTTGGGGGGGAAGGAGAAGTGGGGGGGTGGTGCACTTGGGGGAGAGGGCAGAACTAGGTGGGAAGAGGCGGGGCAGAGTGGGGGCTTGAGAACCCCAGGGCCTTGAGGAAGCCAGCGCCTGTGCTAAGTACCTGTTTTGAAAACACTGTGTGCATTTGGTGCTGGTGAAAAGCATTGAATAGAGGCTAATTTCCCTTTCACACTTTTCCAGAGCTCCCCTGAGCAGCTGGGAGCAGGTGTGGGGAGTGTGGCACTGCACCCCAATATTCTTCACAGTGATATTATTATATGAGTATGATGTATTTTATGCAAGATAAGTCATGTGAGATGTCATTGGAAAGGTTATGGTTTGTGGAATAGAATTATCCTATTTGTATGCACGTATCATTTTTGTATCCAAAGTTTTCAGTATTTCAAAATGTTGTTACACCTGGGCAACTCCCACTAGGCAAAATGCTCTCAGTCTAGATGGCTGACTGGGAAGGGCCAATTCAGGTTAACGAGCCATTAAAAAGAAACAGGCCTTAGGAGAAGCTTATCTCCCACCTGGGGAGCCTTCCTGAGGCTACAGACAGCCTCTGAGTTATGGCTACTGTGACACTACAGGGACGAGTGACCAGTTCCCCTGGTGCTGAACTCCATCTTGGGATGTCAGTATTTTTCCACTGACTGGCGTGGGAACCAAGATTTGAAACAAAGGGCTCTCACCATGGCTAAAGGGATTTTTAGCCTCTGAATGGAACACCTGGGGATTTCGATGGGTAAGCAAGTGCAGCTTGCCCCTTAAGAATCTGCAGTCTGCTTATATCATCACTTTGGGTGAGAATCTGCTATTCATAATCAATCTATTTAGTATATTAAGATTAGTTTGTGTATTTTTGTTTATTTGCTAGGTAATCTGCTTTGATCTGTTTGCTGTCCCTTATAATAATTTAAAATCTATCTTTTGTAGTTAATAAACTTATTTTTGCTTTATCTAAAACCAGTGCGTGGAAATTATAACTCAGGGAGACAAACCTGTTGCATATTCCTCTCCACATTGAGGGAGGGGGTAAATTTTAAGAGCTTATGCCATACAGTTCCCTGTGCAGCACAGGATGGTATAATTTTGGGTTTACACTGCAGAGGGGGTGCGTGTCTTAGGAATTGGGAGGTGCCCTAGCTGAAGCCTTCCCATGCAGGGACTGGTTAAAGAGCCTGCCTATGTGTGTACTGCAGCTGGGTATGTCCCTACCTGCATGTATGCTGGTGAAAGTGCAGGCTGAAGCCTGCAGGTCTTGTAAGCTTGTCAGAGCAGTACAGTGTAGAAGGGAGCCCAGGCTGCTGGGTCGGGGGGCTCAGTGGTACCCCACTTCCAGGTGGCGCCCTGGGGGAGGAAGGAGAGCCTATAACTCAGGTCACTTCACTTGTGTTGCCAACTCTCATGATTTCTTTTGTGAGCAATAGCCTATGATTCCCACTCTCCTCCCTCCAGCTTCTCATCTGACATTCTACGGACCCCTCCTCCTCTCTGCTAGCTAGGAACGCTGGAGACAATACTGGGAGAGGCAGAGAGCAGCCTACTTGGCAGGTGCAATCACCACCCATGGTGGCGACAAGTCTGACCGGCAACTTCTACCCTTCTGCTTGCTCAGAGTCCAGCATGGCATTTAGTGTAGGTCATGGGTGACCATTCCAATATTAGGGGCTTTGTCTTATATAAGACTATTACACCACAACCCCGATTTTTCAGACTTGCTATCTGGTCATCCAAGGGGTGGCCTACACGTGTGTCAAGCAAGATGCTGGACACTTGGGAGATTTGTCAAAGAGGTGTAGATCAGCAACTGTCTTCCTATGTATTTTGTACAGTCCTCGTTTAACCAATAACTGTATCGCTGTAATGACACTGACACCTGGTTTTGTAGGGGGGAAATAACTGAGGGAACAATGCAGTTTTGACTTGTTAATAGCAGCAATAATGAGGGTCAGGCATTTCCTAACAACTGATGATCAGCTGTGTTCAAGTCATCCCACTGCTAGGTAGTGTCCAAATCTGGAGACTATCACTGTCTCAATGAACCACCCTCCTTGGAGCAATAAAGATCAGTGTACCCTTTTCCGTAATGCCCTTTATTGAGGGGCTGGACAGGACTCAATCACTCCCAGGCTAAGGACTCAGCCCAGCAGGAGCCCCACCCACTTTCCACTTCTCCTACAAACAGTACCCTTCTCTCTCTCTCTCGCCCTAAGGGGCCAGGAATGCTAAGGATGCTCCCGCATGGCTCACAGCCCCCTCAGTCCCTCTACTTCTGTTCTCACTCTCATAGTAAAAGAATCAGGGGACATTCAATGAAATTAAAAGATGGGAAGCTCAATAAACAACACAAGAGAATACTTCTGCACACAGCCTATGATTCAGCCGTGGCACACGCTGCCACAGGAAATTGTTGAGGCCAAGAACTTAAGATTCAAAGAGGGATTGCATATTTACACAGACATCAGGTATATCCAGAGTTACTGTAATTAAAGATAACATTTTGGAAGGGATATTGAAACTTGTGCTTCAGGGCTTTCTCCAGTCTCTATCAGATGAGAACAAATACCACATGTATGCAGTGGAGGGTTCTTACACCTTCAATTGAAGCATCTGTTCCTGGCCACTGTCAAGAGACAGGACACTGGACTATGTAGATCTTGGGTCCAGATACAGTACAGTAAATCAGTCATACGTCCCATGAGGAGGGACTCCCACTGTCAGACCCGGGGATGGCTGAGAGCGGGAGGGAAAGAAATCCTGACATTTGAGAAATTTATCGCGAGATCACGAGTCAGACTAATTTTACTTAGAAATCACATCTCTTGCAATTAATTCACGAGAGTTTCACACTTCACAGATGAGAAAACTGAGGCAGAGTGGTCACCTAACCAGCCCCAGCTCACATGGCATGTCAGCGGCAAAGTTAGGGAGATCACCCAGAGAAACTGAATCCTAATCCCCTTCTCTAACCACTATACCAGTGAGTCTCAAACTTTTGTACTGGTGACCCTTTTCACATAGCAAGTCTCTGAGTGTGACCACCCCTTATAAATTAAAAACACTTTTTTAATATATTTAACACTATTATAAACAAAGTGGTTTTGTGGTGGAGGCTGACAGTTCATGATCCCCCGCATAATAACCTCATGACCCCTTGAAGGGTCCTGACCCACAGTTTGAGAACCCCTGCGCTAGAGCATGCTGCCCCACGCAAAATATTTGGTTAGCCTGTTCCAAAACTGGCTTGGTGATAAGAAAAAACTAACAGAAACACGTTTAGATCATACCAGAACTTAATAAATTAGAGCATGTGCCATCGAATCACATGTAAATGCAGCGTAGTACAGAACTGCATTGAGTGATGGGCGAAAAAGGGATTAAAGAAATCTAATGACTATCTTTTCATGCTCAATTTTTATTTCAGTTTTATGCAACTGCATAAGTATAAATATTTTTGTTCAATATACAACAATTATGACATCCATAGGGAGTTTCTTAAAGAAAATAAGACTGCAAACACTTTATTGCACAGATCCTAACAAACTGGTTTTGTAAGCTGATAAATCTACAGCAGGAAGTCTACAAAGGAGCACGTCATAATCAACAATCACACAAAGATAGACCATCTAGTACACAGGTGAAAGGATCTCTAACAGTTCACTGGTAAGGTAAACTCCAACAACAGGTACTACATGAACACGAGCTTAAGCACTGTTACGCTTCCAAAATGCAACAAAAAAACCCAACAACAACAAACCCCCAAACAAACAAAACAAAAAACCAACAACCCTTATTTGGCAGAAGTGATAATGCACTATACAAAATATACATAAAAGATACATTTGTAAACAAATAGCTAGGTGTGTTTTAAAGGAAACAAGAGGACAGTTTAAAAATGCAAAAGACTGTAAACTAGGAAATACCTCCCAGCCAGAAATGTCATGATACCTAAGTGCATTAGTGTTTGGTTATAAACAACCACCAAAGCACAGATATATACTGTAAATGCTGAGACCACTTTCTCTTCAAAATTTTTCAAAACTATTTTCTCCAATTGTATTCTGTGAGAGCATAGAAAAAGAAATGAATGTAATAGCGCAGTGTGAAAAATTAGGAGGACTTGCTGGCAATTTTATCTTTAATTGGAATGAATCTAAACCCAACTAACCAATGGGGGTGGAAAATTAACACACTAGTAGGTGCCTTACAAATCTCCAAGCCTAAATTACACTGTGCTTTGAGGAAAAATTGTATAGCTCTAGAAAGAGAAAGAAATTCCAGAGGAAACTGATAGTAGATTGGCTCTTATATGGATATTTAACACAAATAAGCAAAAATACCATCTTATTGATACCAGTAATTTTAAAATACTCATCTGTGTGGATATTTCTGTAGTGCTCCTGTACATATTTCAAACTTTACCTTTTGTCCTTCAAAACAAACCAAATACCTCCGCACTAGAATGACCAGACAAATTCAACATGTTCCACAGTATACAAAATTTAAATAAGGCTTAGCAAAAGTAATAAGGACAGTCACATTCTAGCACCAAATAGCTCCAACACGTCCCTTCGTTACAAAAATGCTGCTTTTTTAAATTACAGTATTTACTTTTTTTTTTTTTGCATACAAATAAAGAGATCATGTTATGAAATGCCCGGAGCTACTCAATGCATTTAGAAATGAATGTGAAACCCAGGGATTACTTGCTAAAAACAGCAAGTTTACTCTACAACATAAGGCCGCAGCTATGTATTAAAATGCATCAGATGTCCTGATCTTTTGTGAAGATATGATACTGAAATCACTTTTTTCCTTTTTACCAGACTTGTCATATAAAAGAGAAAAAAGCTAAACTGCACGAAGCTAGTTACTCAAACCTACATACCATGATAATTGATATTCTTTAAATTCATTAAAAAACAGGGATGGGAATAGTACTGAAAGTCATTTGCTTCTACTTGTGCCTCACCTCTATAAAGGCCTGAATTTAAAAGAGCTAAAAGGGAGCCAAGACAGGATTGCAGCAGAAACTAAGCACACGTGCTTGCAGTTTCAGCCTTGTCTGAAGCAAAGGTCCCAGGTAGCCTCCCTAAAGACAAGATGAGAACATCTGTTTCACCAGATAATGCTACTCAACTGGGTGTAGTGTTAACGAAGGCTTTGCCCTTCACTGTAACTATGCCTATTCTAAATGAGGGGCGGACTGTGCACTGGGGAGATTCGGTTAGGTCTTACATTCGATCCGGTGAAGCAATTAGCCAGATACAGTACTATCAAAATCTGTGGTTATTTAAAATATACATAAAAACCTCACAATAAGCCACCATATTTTTTCTATTGTTTTTAACACTATATAGAATTTTTAACAAGTAAAAATGTGGCTTATTTTCTTTCCCTTTAAATCAGACCATATTTGTATGTGTTTATCCGAGGTCTGAGTTTCAGTAATTCTGCTTCATATTTGAGTATGGCATATAAGTGGCAAAGCAACTTTCTCTAAAGAAAAGGTAACAGT
Organism: Caretta caretta; assembly: GCF_965140235.1. Taxonomy (NCBI): domain Eukaryota; kingdom Metazoa; phylum Chordata; order Testudines; family Cheloniidae; genus Caretta; species Caretta caretta. Next base: position 43,731,922 of record NC_134210.1, on the reverse strand, counting down.
AAACAATGCAATCAGCAGCAACGTATATATGCTACATTCAAAACCAAACACGTCATGAGATATTTACAGAGAAAATCTTTTTCTCAATAACTCTCAACTGTAAAGGTACTTTTATACAAATACTCTATGGTAACAGTTTTACCGGTTACATTTGGGAAGGCATTTTGAAAAAGGTCCTCTCTTTGTACATGCTGCCCCCTCCTGGAGTGGCATGAAAGCTTTGCTGTGTAAAGATACCACACAGTGCTGGTTTCAGAAGGTAGTCAAGTCACAAACAATTTTCAGTTAAAGTCTAAGTCATATCCGCCAAGTTACTGCTATTGAGAGGACTTTTTGTGAGGACTGCTCCATGAAGCATCCTTTCCTCGCTTCTGCCGCACTGAGTCTTTATCAGATGAAAGTGCATTAGGACCATCAGGGGTGGTTACTGACCTGGGTAAATCTTTACCTACATTCTGTTTTTTTGCAGCAGGAGGCTGAGCTTGAATGGCATCTTTTCCCTTTACATCCACAGTGTTGATTGCAGAAAGAGGCTTTTCTTGATTTCCAGGTTTACTTCCAAGGTTTGAAGCAGGATGAAGGGCTTCTACTGGAACAGCAGAGCTATGCAAGGTCAACAGTGAAACGCTCTTTGTGATTTCTCTTTTACCATCCCCTGTAGAAGAGGTGGCTTGCTTTTCCAGTTCCTTGCAGCTGGTGACAGGAAGCTCTGGTGAGCCTGTTTTAACCTTGGTTGAAGACACATCATTGTTTGCTGAAGACAAACGACATGCTTCTTGCCTACATTCCGGGAAGTTGGGTGGACAAATCAGCTGCTTTGATGGAGTTACAGCTGAATGACATGAATTCTGCACAGTGGAAGCTGATAAAAGCTTTGCTGTAATCTGCTTGTTCGCATCTGTTAACTGTTTTTGATTAACTTGTCCCTTCCCTTTTGAATCTGGAGAGCCTTTGCTAACTATGGCTGCCTTTTCTGCTACTTTCCCCCTGTCACAGTTAAGGAAAAGTCTGGGCTCCAATTTCCCATTGTCACTCTGAACATAAAGTGCTTCAGTGCATTTTTGTCCTTCAGGTCTTTTGTCTTTTGTGATGGCCTGATTACTGGGGCCCTTGTCTGCCAGTTTGTTCAATAAGAGACAGTCTTTCACAGTGGAAAACTTTGGAGGCATATTTTGCTTTTCACTTATGTAGAGTTGCTTTTGATCAGCAGTCTCACTGAAGCTTGCTGTTTCCTGACTTAGAAAATGCTTGGAGTTTTCTGGGCCTGCTGGTGCATGGCCGTTACAAGAGGATTTAGGTTTGGTTTCAGGAGTGCTGCTATTGATTTGGATTGAAGGTGCTGACCCACGTTCCAGACCCAGAGGCTTTTCTACCTGAACATGCTCATTGCTTAGTTTTCTCTGAGAAAGTGGAACAAAAGCAAGAGAATCCTGCACATTTTTATTGACATGTTTCCCATCTTTCCGAGAGCCAGCAGAGGGCTGAATAACTGTTTCTTTTTCTTTTATGTTTGCAGTGTACTGTTTTTGTGCAAATGTGAATTTGTCACAGTGCTTAAATTTAGAGGAACAAGTTTCAGTTATTTGCCTGGATTTATTATTACTGCTTTCCATGCAGGCTGAACCAGCTTTGACTTGCTCTTGAACACCTAAATGCACATGAGCATCTATTACACAGTTTCTGTTTACAATTTCTCTTACAGAAGGGGAACCTGAAGAGCTAAATTGCTGCCTAGTAATCAGGTTGGGTAGCTCTCTCTCCGTAGTTTGAAGCTGTGTATTGCTGGACTGTTTCTGATCTTTCTTTCTCAAATCTTTGGAGTTGTCCTTCTGCACACAGGAACACACAAGTGATTTCTCACTTTTAGTATTAGACTCTACTGATTGTTGTACAGGCCTTTTGGGCAAAGACATTTCACTCTTTGAGTCCATCACTTTCTGCTTGTTCATGTCCCTCTCTACAGAAGTACCAGCAGGGGTAATGTCATCTTTGGCAAATTGTTTTGGTAGATCTTTGCCATCTTTAGACTCCACCTTAGAGCCAGCTGCCTGCACTCTCGTTGTTCCATGTGTTTGAAGGGGAATGGCAAAGTCAGCAGAGTTTCTCTGAATGGTTTTGGAGTTGCTTGTTTTAAAAGCATCTGGGGTAGATTTCTTCACAGATGAATCTCTGATCCCCTCGGCCTTCGCAGGGAAAGATTCGTAATTTCTTTGTGCCTCCGGGTACTTGACAGGCAACTCCTTTTGGGTTTGCCTCTCTTTTGCTGCAGTTTTTTCAGGTGTGCCTGGGGCTGTGGAAGGTGTGGCAGACGCCAGGGCAGTGTGGAGACACTGATTTTGGACGGTGTGTAATTTTGCCTCAGTCGCATGGTCCTTCTGTTTTGAATGGGAAGCCTCTCTCTTTTGATCAACTTCTCTGACAGAAATGTTGCATGTAGCAGCTGGGCTGGAAATCTTTTTTCCTGTTTCTAGTTCAGAGGTCACAGGGGTTGCTGGTGCATTTTGAAAACTGTTGCTTGACTGTGAAAATTGGGGCTCTAGTAGATTAGATTTATTAGACTTTGAACGGGGTGACACCACCTCTTTCTGACAGGATGTCTCCTCCTTTACACCATTGCATTGAGATGCCAGAGGCATGGAGGAACCCACAACATTGCTGGTGTTTTGACTTTCTGGTAGCAGGCATGAAGGCAGTTCTGTCTTTGAAGCCTGTGGCCCAGACAGTAAGGCAATGTCTAAAGTGCCTTCAATTGGTTTCAAACAAGAAACCGATCTCCCTTCTAGTTTATACTCGGATGGACTTTTTCTGGCAGGAGTCTCAGTAGAAATCAGGGCTGATTTTTCCACACCCGTTTCCACTCGGCCATTCAAGGCTTTGAGAGGAACAAAAGAAACTGAGCTAATCTGAGCAGCATGTGCACTACTAATAAATGCTCTGCTATCAGCAACTGTAGTGGAATCCTGCTGTATATTGATGGGTCTGACTGTGTTAAGTTGAAGGCATTCATGAACATTTGATGTCAGTTTGGGCTTTAACACTGGACAGAGACTGTCACCTTTTTCTTCAAAGGACATTTTCTTTCTGAGATAATCAATATTTGCAAGCTTACCATCTATTCTTTCAAATTTGACAAATTCTTTTGTTGGTGCATTTTTATCTGTGTTTTCTCCCTTTCCATTTAGCAGCCTGTCAGATGAGTGAGGTAGCACATCTTGCAATGTACATGGAGGGGAAATTCTTTTGAAGTCATAAGAGAGATGACTGAGTTCATGAAGAGGAGGCCCATGACATGGCATGTGTGTATCTAAAGGAACGGAGTCATTTGGTCTCATGTTTGCATTCTTGTGAAGGGTGTCTTTGAGTATGCCACCTACTGACGGAGTCTCCAGAGCAGTAATTTTAGTTTCAAAGTGATTTGATCTTTCCAAAGCCTTCTGAAATGTTTTTTTGTCTCTTTCTTCCAGTCTTAAGGTAGCAGGATTTTCTGATTCACCACAAGGCTCATGTATAGTGCTTGCTTTCTGCAGACAATCTTGTTTCTCAGCAAGATCTTGCTTTTTCATAACTATCTTGACCTTTAATTTCTCTCGATCCAGCTCATCAACGGACTCTTGCCTACCCAACTTTCTGCAGACAGGGCGTTTCAGGCAGCCTTGCTCTGCAGGCCTGACTCGGGTGAGTGATGGTACATCACACACGTTCTCCTCCAGGCTCTGAAGAGTTATTTCTCTTTGGGACAATTCCCTATTCACCTCTTCTTGAGTCACTTCCAGGCTGTGTTTGCGTGAACATAAGTGTTTCTTGTCACAACCATACGAAGGCGCAAGTTTCTCTTCAGACTGGACCCTCTTTAGCAGTGGAGACCTGGGTGGCTCGGCACTCTTTGGCCTCACTATATGTCTTACAATAGTTGGAGGGGAGTGCATCTTGCTAGGGAATGCCTGAACTATTTTTGAATTTCCAATTGAATGCCCCAGTAAAGGTGATGGAGATCGTTGAGGGGATGGTGGCTGGGGTGTTGGAGAAGGTGTTCGTGCCAAAGGGGAGAGAGGAATGCTGCCAGCTGACTTGCGTCTTCCTGACCGGTATCTTTGTCCACCAAGCTTTGGACCCAATCCGTGAAGAGTGCTGGGTCTTATGTGACCTGAGCCAGCTGGAGAATTGGGTGCACTTGAGCTAGGTGAGCTGCTCTGGGAGGAATTGGTACCTAAAAAAGAAAAATATAAAACTAGGAAAGTTCTTCAGCTCTTGTCTCTAACAACTAACACGGACGCAGCACACAAAAAATGTACTGATAAGCATTTGTTCTATTTGCCAAAGCATTCCATGGTTTGGTAGGCTGTAAGTTACTGGACTATAAAATAACATTACTCTTATAAACATGTTTTTTCCCTTATATTTAAATTAGCAATTATTTTCTGCCATTTCAAAGAAAAGTTCCAAGCTTTCAGATGATTTACACCTTCAGCAATGGATAGTAAGCAACACCACCACTCATTTTTACTGTTGCTAAAATCATGAGAGAACTAAAGTGGGGCTAGGGCAGGGGAAAATCTAGAAATCAGAATGATGTGACATTTAAAGTCTACTGTATCTCTATGCCCATCCATCTTTCCAATGGTAATCCACATTTATACCCCACACACTGGTCTCATGATCTAGCCATGTTTTTTCCAATGTAATTTTCATTCCTTTATTAGTAATATTCTCTCAACTAGTTTTAATTTTTCCAGAGGTAGTTTCTAGACATGATTTATGCATTCTTTACGTTTTATTTTCTATTAATTTTCGATTTTAAAAAAACGATCAATAATAAAATTTTGTACACAAACGTACCACACAGTTTCCTTTTAAGTGCTTCTGTGCCATACTAAAATCTTTGACTTAGTTTCATGGTTTTTCTTAATCCAAATGAAATCAAACTATTCAAAGTGTCTTGGATTTCACATAGCTGACTATTCTCATTTGGAATTCAGTACAGACTTAGCTTCATGAAGGTGGCACATATTTCCATTTCCCTTAATTTTCTCCCCAACAACTCACCGGATGGGAAATCAGGAGTGGAGCGGTAGCTTGGGGTAGGAGACCTGGGAGACAAGCTGTGAGTTGGGGAGCCAGGCAAGCTCTCTCCTGATGAAAGGGATCGGTTCAGGCAGGAGAAACTTCGGCTCGTGTGAAGAAGGGGAGAGGGCTGCTTGGCTAGCTTTTTGAAGAGAGACCTCCTCCTAGTGTGAGAATGGTACAGAATTCATCAGGAGAGACGCTGCACAAATCATCATCCCAGCAGGAGCTCTTAATGCTGGCTTTTAATAACATCCCCATTACCTCCCCAAAAGTGAATTGTACAAAACTGTAGAACTGCTAAGGCTTTAGAAAACAGGATGAATTGCAGACAGATGGGATAGAAAACGTGACCACAATCTACCATCTCTAAAAATTACTCACTACACTTCCAAAGAAAGTTTGAGTTACATATAAATGAGTGTAAAATCTGGTACATTATTCCTTTGTTTCCTTAGTTTAAGACCATACCAAAATTTATGGAATTGTTTAGTGCCAATAAGGGGGGCCGGGGTGGGAAGGGTGCCCTCCAACCCCTCACACTGTCTCCCCAACCCTGGCTGACGCCCAAGGGGGTTCTTGTAGCAAACAATCAAAAGTCCTCTCCCCTCTTTCCTCCCTTATGAGAGAGGGGAGTCTGTGGGAAAATACAGGGAGGTAAGAGTGACCTGGAACTCAGGCAGGACGAAGCCACTTTCAATAGTGTTCTCTTAACCATTGTGCCACTGTCTGGCACATTAACCATTGTGCCACTGTCTGGCTCTTAACCATTGTGCCACCCACCCACTCCTGCCCCAGGTAGAAGAGGCCTTGCAGGAGCATCTCATTGGTACTGAACAGGCCCAGAGGAGTTTGCTAGTCTCCTCTCTGCCAGTATGAGGGCATGTCCCTTCACAGCCAGCAATATGTTTGGAGCTGTAAAAGATACACAAGACAACTCTAGTCTCAGAGAGGTTATTTAAAACAAAGATGCACTGGAAGACCCAAAAGAGGGGGCAACCACAGTTATTCACTCTCTCATTTCTATTTCTGTGCCTTGCAGAAACAGTGCATCTTCAGGAGGGATTTAAATAAGGATAAAGTGGGAGGCATCCTGGCACAATAGGATGGGGAGGATGTTTCATGAGCATGGGATACCATGGATGAAGGTAAAAAGATGAGTGTGGGAGGTCAAAGAGAAAGCAATGGTGTAATAGGATGTTTTGTGGATGTGGTTATACATACATTATCACATGCCTACACACACATGAAAAAGCAATATATTTGTCATAAAACAAAACTACCACTCACCTTTCTAGGCTCTCTTTCTTTTTGGTTTTCTTACTGCGTCTAACCATTCGACTCCTGTAGCTATTCCTCCTGGCCGGGCCTGTTTTGATTGAAGTGTTCTCGAAGGGGGTTGTAGTAATTGACACTTTGTTTCCACTCTGCCAAAACGATTAGAATGTTTTGGAGTGAGTAATACAGAACCACTGTCCTGTAAATTGGAAGTTCCATTACACTGCAAATGCACCAAAACACAACTCCAACTTGGGAGTAGGAGCTGACAACGTATGCAAGCACTCTATATACTTATGAATCAATCATGTTGTAGGGACTAGTCACAAGGAACCAAAATACACACAAATTGGCAGGTTACTGTATTCACCACTTACACATTCAAATCAGGTGCCTGCTATTAAACATGAGCACAGACAATTCTCAGTCAAGCTTTTGTGAAGGTGGTCACATTGTAAGGGACTCAAAGTTTAAAAATTTCCTTCATGCCCAGACCCATAATTTTCAGGACTAGTGTAGATTTTCAATTATTTTAATTAGTTAAAAGGAGACCATGGGTTGGCCAAAATTGCAAATTGTGAAATAATTTAATAGACTCCCCTCCCACACCCATTTTCCCACTACAGGAATTATAGTCATTATATCTTGAGTGAACTACTTCAGTGAACACACACACTCTCTCTCAAGAAACCAGTTATTGCAACTGTGCAGCTGAGCTGGAGAGCCCACCTCAATGCCAGCCTCAAACAAGTAGCAGCAAAGACATTTATATATGTTTGTTGTTTACACAAGTGATGACTTAGTTATTTTAAGCTAAAAGCTTCTCGGAATTGTTTAACTGAACTGCCATGGGCTGTCCCAAAATTCCATTCGCATATAAGCCTGACTGAAAAATAAATAAATACCTATAGTTCTATGTTAATAACAAAACCACTCGACAAGAATAGTATAGCATCAGGATAAAGTTTTCCTTTGTAACAAGACTGATGATAAATCAAATCAATTAATTCCAGGTCTGGTTTTTGGATGAACTGCATCATCGTATGCTGAATTTACTCTTATGAATATTGTAAATACCATCAGCTAATCATTTTTTCTTTCCTTTCTGTAATTTCTTATGAGCTTTAAAAAATACTACTTTGGCTAATAAAAACTCAAATTTACATTAATTCTTTAGACAAGGAACACACATCCAAAGAACAGTGAAGAAACCTACAATAGGCAGCTGGCTGCCTAAAATTATTTAACCACTGAGTATTCTATAACATATCCTTCTCACACAATTTATTAATTTCAGAGTTCCTCTGGTTTCAGAGAGGAGAAAAATTTATTTCTGAGCAAAATATATATTTTTGACCTTTTTTATTATCTCTATATTTTGTTACACATGTGTGGCTTCCTAATCCACTTTTATGACTGACTATTCATTTCGACGCATGAAATTGTTAATAACGTACGAAGCAAATGTACTGCTGTCTAAAATAATGCTGACCTACTTTTAGTCTGTGCTGCAAATATTATAGAAGAGCTGCAATATAATGAGCTACAGTGAAGCAATGTGTAAGAGAATACTGAACTCTGAAAAACTCTGTAAAGCCTCTAAGGAAAAACAAATATAAAATGATCTAATAAGGCAAGTCCTGGTCTGCCCTTGCAGAACCCCAATGGAGCTGTGTAAATGTTCAAGTGTCTGTCCACATGGATCCATCTGCAGGATCAGGGCCTTAGAAGCTCAGTTGCCTTGCTACTTTTGAGACCTCTGGAATCTGAGACTTAATGGTCCCCACTTTTCTTTCTTTATCTTAAAGAACAAGAGATGTTTTTTATTTAATTCTTTTCTTTCGGAATTTTCTCTACCGATTCCATTTTAAAATGGGCATAAAGCGTGATTAATGACATTAAAGGAAATATGCTTTCCTATTTCTCCACTAAACGTTATCTTCACTTTTGGAAAGAGAATGGGTTGCTTAATGTGGACATGTCTGTATCCTGAACGTACTCCTAGCTACCTGCTACATCAATAGCAGTGTCAAGCACTAGCCCAGAAATGAAAGGCTTGGTTGTGCTTATGGATTCAGTGGCTTCTTTCCAGATCTGTCCAGCTATCAGTTTAGGATCTGTTCAAGTATAAAATAAATTTTCTGATAACTAAACTTTGAAGGAAAGGGATACGTACACCAGACAGGTAGGGTGTAAAATATGAACTAAGATACAATGCTGGTCTAAAAAAGTAATATTGTACCTTTAACAACAGCTCTATGACTTCAGTGTGAACAAGACCATGAACTGGCTCTCCATTGATATGTGTGATCAGATCCCCAGCCTTTAGGCCCGCTTGATAAGCTGGGCTTCCTTCTTCGACATTCTGGAGGTTAGGGAAAAAGAGAAGAGTTCTTTGAACAAAGCAGGCTCATGGTAATCCTCATTCTTCTGAACAGTGCTCTGTTTTAATGAACTAATTATCTGCAAACAAACTTTGACTTTCAAACAGTAAACTACATTGAAATGGCCTGATGGCTAAATGTGATATCAGAAAAAGGAATTCAGACAGTCCATTCCATCTTTAAGAATTCATTTGTGTCCAAGTTTTATAGCTCACGTTGGTGCAAAACGCACTGAAATCTTTCCACTCACTTCAATGGGCTTTGGATCAGGCCCATTATTCCTGGCATGAAATAAAAAAAGTGAGTGATATGCTCACTAAAGCAGAGAGTGCAGATGTGGAATCAGATTTTGAATACCCCAAAGTTTACAGATGTGCAAATCTAATATATCTAGTTGAAACCATAATAAAGATAGTGATTATTTGCATATTTAGATCCAGACTCTAGTTTCTGTACATGCCTCCTTCCTCCTCTCAAAAAAAATAAGAGCGTTTAGGAAGGTTCATATCTGGGATTTTGGTATGGACAGTGCAACATCAAAGCACTGAATACAAATGGTCAGATATAGAAACTCTGTGAAGAGGATGCTCCTGCATCAGCACTCTGGATATTTTCAAAGTTAAATATTGTAGTAATTTAAAATAAAGACATTTTAAATTTAATTGAAAAATAAATAAAATAAATAAAAAAAATCAGACTACAAGTGTCATCCAAATTAAAAACTGCCAGCAAAATTTCATTAAAAAAATCTTTTAGTTCATTTATTTTCTTACAGTAAAAAGAAATCAATTTCCAAGAAAATGAATGAATGGCAATGAATACAGAGCAACCAATATCCCATCCTTTGGCCTAGTTCAGTAGTGACCAGAAGAGAATATGTAACCCAAGAATAATTATTTATTAAATCAGTTTAATCTTTTTTTCCTCGTCATAAGATGTCCCATGAACAGGTAATAAAATCCACAGATTAATTCATTCTTCAAAATTATTTGCAGACTTCTACAGTAAATATTCTTCTTTAAATTATTCTAATTGTGACTATTATAATCAACTATACAATTTGTGCTTAGACACTGAATTCAACTAGTTATATAAATTAATTACACACATAATTAACTTAAATAACTAATACATCTTAAGCAACTAACATACACAAATAAATTGCCAACACAGCATGAATTTTGAATTGTATACTGAATTGTCATAAACGTAATTCATTTAGCAATTCACACTATGTTGATTCAGTATAGAACTCATCCAGCCAGAGAACAAAATCAATATCATGTGGCTTATGAAACTAACCAACACAGCACAAATTGCAAAATGTATAACTAAATATATAGTTTGAAAATCATTTGAATATTCAAACATTCTAATTAAATGGTGGCCCTTTGCACAAGGACAAATGTCACCCTAAAAAAATAATTTGCCAGATTGCTACCCTTTAAATAATGACTGCATACAAGTGGATACCCTGTCTGTGAGATATAATCTGATGCAGTTTGAAAAGGCTCTTAACTGCAAATATATCAGGTTCAAACTTCTGTTGTGAGAAATGCTGAGGAAAATTTTATTCTTACCCAAACAATATGGTGCACTGTGTAGATATCACTGTCACCCACATAGACCCTGATTGCTCGGATGGTGAAGCCATACTTTTTTCCTGAACTGTGAATTAATATAGGTTGATACGGGGTTGAAGAAGCAATTGAGGAATCGCGGCTAGGGGAGGAATCTCTGGAGGATGAAAGGTCTGAAGAAAGGGAATGTGGGGACATAGGACTTCCCAAAGGAGAAACACCAAACACATCTGGAACAGATGAACTTCCTGTTAGAGCACATTCCAATTCTACAGAAACATACACAGATCAAAACAGTGACAATTTTAACCTTAATAAACTGGATAAAGATTTATAGCATAAAAAGCAACTTATTTAATGATGCTTGAATTGTTAAGAACACAAAACTTCACTTTCATGATCAACATTAAAATGACACTGGAAAGATATTTTCAAAATATTTATAAACTCTATATTTTATTTAGTCTTTATAACTCCTCATCAGAAACTTGAAATGACAATCTACTCTTGGAATAGATTTTTTCTTCCACCACATGCACTGTTTTATTACTCACCAGCTCCTCTAATTCTCAAGCTGTAAACTGTTTGTTTTTTCTTTGAATGGAAAAAGGTGATCAAAGACTCTGTTTTGAAAAACAAGTCTCCAATCTATTTCCCAACAAACAGACACAGAAGGAATGTCGTAAACTTTTCTACTAAATATATCACACAGACTTGTAGGCCCCAAAATAATGGAACTGTCCACTAGCAAAAAAGACAGTTTTCATGTAGCTGGATTTCGGGTAACTTTTCTGATAATTCCAATTTAAAATGAATACTGTAATCGAAACCATTAATTTTAGTTCCAACTTAAAAGAATAACTTGACATTGTCCCAGCAAACCACTATTACTTTTGTCCTGCTAGTTTAATTAAGGCCACATGTTTATGTTTGCCAGTATAGCAATGATATTTAGGGGTGCAACTTTTTGATAACAGTTCTATGCTGACAAAAGCCCTAGCGTAGATGCAGTTATACCGGGATAAAAGGGCTGTTGCCCGGCCTAGATTATTTCGCTCGTGAATTTGTACAAGCATGAAAAACAACTTTTTTGCCAGTATAAGCTGCATCCACACTAGGAGGATTTTGTTTTATAGCTACATTACCAATTTTTAAAGTACATTATGCCTAAACTCTGATTACAATGTGATTTCATAGAGCCATATCCAATTTAAAATAAAATAAAAGCTTGATTTAATGCTTTTGATTAATAACAAATCAACCTGCACCATCTTTGAACTATTAAACCCCTTTCGTGACAGGGGTCACAGGATGCTCAACATACAACTACTGCACAGCTGGATTCACAGCACTGAGTGCTAACTGGATATGTAAATTACCCGGTCATCAGTCTCTCAGCCTGCTGTAACATCTAATCTAATGTGCCCCAAAAGTGAAGATTACAGCCACTCCTCAAAAAGAAAATCTGAAACACAGGACAAACTTTAGACTTACTGGTAAAGGATTGCTCAGGAACACATACGTAACATCATATAAAGATCCTGTTTGGGGGAGGCAGCATATACAAGGAATAAGCAAGGAATTATGTATTGGGCACTCCTGATTTTTAACCCCAGCCCTGACACAGACCTGGGTTTATCATACTCCCTCTTTCTCCATCTGTAAAATAAGGATACTTTCTCTTCCCTCACAGGTATGTTGTAAGGATTAATTATTGTTAATATTTGCACAGCACTACAAATGCTAAGTATTCTTTCTATTGCCAGTGGGTTGGCCTGCAGGCATTCAAGAACAGGCAAATGCTCTTCAGACTTTTCCTCTGATTTCCCTCATTTGACACTATTTGTGAGCAGCAAGTGCGTGGTGCAGAAGACAGAAAAGCTTACACTGTTCCTTTAGTTGTCTAGTAAGTAGGGAGAGAAGAAATTGAGTGATGCATGGGAACCCTTTGCAGTGGGAGTGGGTGGATTGGCTTTTGTCTCCCCTCAGCATTTGTATGCAAGCGCAGCGTTATCATATGTGCATTTTCCCACTGTGATTCTTGGAAGGGGTGGGAGTTTAATGTTTTATTCACACTCCTTGCCTGACTACGAGAGCATCTTTCCTCCCCCGCCTTAGAAGACCAAGCATAACATTTTAACAATGTATATAACTTCCACTAGCTTGATGACCAGGGTCCCTGCTGAAGCTATTGTCAAATCCATCTCTTCATTTGCACAACAAGTGCAGTGGGTTGGTTACCAGACTAACAAATATTCAAATATCATGCTTGATATATGGGTCTGAAATGGACAGGTGTCCAGGCTGAAAAGCTGAGATCCAGCCCTACTTATGAAAATCTCTCCCTCAAAGTACAGGGGTGCTTCGATCTTGAATTTGGCCTATAATACAGAGAGGGTCCAACAATGACATTTTTATCTGGATTCTGCACTCTCCACAAGTTTGGGGAGCTTCAGATCACGGTTTACTTTTACTCTAGTATAAAGACAAAATATATACGTTTATAAAATAGAAATTAGTTCTTCTTTCTTCCTGGAGCATGAAGGAAAGCAAACAAGATTGAAACATGGAGTGCTCCACACAGTGACCTGTGAGAATAACCATAGGCTTGTAGGTAAACAAGGGAAACAAAGACAAGTCCATTTTGGACTCAAGAAACCTTGTATTTAGATCATGTTCCACACTGATTATTCACAAGTCACACAATTTCATACTAATAGATTTATTTCTACCTCCTGGAATCATGAGGGACAGAGCACTGGCAGACAGGGACTTTGTGACTTTTCCAGATATTTTCTTTTTCTCTGTGCTTTCTAATCGCTGACGAGCCATATGAGAGGCAGGTTCACTGGATGGCTTTGAGGAATTATCTGTACTGTCCACACTCTCGTTTCTTCCGTTTATCTGATCTAAGTGCTCTGAAAAACTGCCAACTGTACAAAGAAGAAGGGATAAACACATTGAGGGAAACTGGGGGTCAGGGGGAGGAAAACAATACAATCGCAAGGTGGGAATATGTATTTTAGTTCACAAGTTCACACAATATTACAGGTAAAATAAAAACGACTAAAGAATTACAGGTTTTACAAAGGTTAACAGGGTAAGGTGAAGTAATAGTAGCTGACATGGTTTTACATCACTGACATAATTAAAATGTAAATAAAATCTTCAGCATGTTGGTAGCACAGACAGGCGAGACACAACTTCTAGGACTTAACCGTACACTTATTCTGTATGTAGAACTCCCACTAAGGTCAATGGGAGATTTGAGTGAGGGTTTACTGCAGCATCCAGCCCAATCAGCTCTTCTAACAATAAAAGAAAACACCCCTTGTGAAAGCATTAAAGTACCAAGGAGGATTCCCTTTCTAAGTTTTGGGTGTTTGGCGGGGGCAGGGGGTGAGTTCTGTGCCGCGTACCACGAACATAAGTATGGGGCGTATAAATAGTTGGTAATTTAAGACTCAGAAGCACAATGATGTATTTTGTTATTTATGATAAAATGATACCATTTCAGACACTACTGATCATGGAAGGAGGAGAACACCACTTAAAATAATAAAAACGGAGAAAAACCTTATACCAGCTGATCTACTGCAAAGGACCTGTTGAAATGTACAGTGATGGATGCAGGAGAGTTCTGTGACCTTACGGGATGGGCACATAGAAAAGCTCAGCCATTTTATTTAAGCGGCTATCAATAAGAGCCCAGCAATTTCACAGATCAAGGAACATCCCTGCTGCTAGCACTTTGTAGAGCAAATAAAAATATATTCTCTAATTTAACTGACATTTGCATATCTTAAAGTGACAAAAAAACCCAAGCAAACAGCTTGAATTATGCCTCGTATTGGTCTGTAAATTACCACCAACCACACACACACAAAACACCTTATTTTAATGTCTATGATCTAGAACTCTTGAACCTGCATTACAAGGAAAAGGAGCTGGTAAAGGAAAGTTCATACAAAGTAAGAAAACGTGAGTAGAACAGAGCTGAAGCAGCTAAAGAGAAATATATGGAGGAAAAACTGATTTTCAGCAGTTAAGTAGTAGCAGTAATTTGTGAATTTGTTGTGGATAGTTTAATTGCATGTAGCAGAAGAACACCAGATTGGAGAGACTCAAGCAGTGAGCTAAGGGAGAGGTGGAGAAGTCTTGGCAGCAGGAATGTACAGTACACTCATGGATTTTGGTGACAAATAGAAGGAGGGAGATAAGATAGTATTAAAGAGGTAGATGGGTGGGAGGGGGTCTACCGTCCTCCTCTGTCCCCTGCAGTATAAGAAGTTAAGCTCCTTACCTGATAGTGTTGAGCTGCTGATGGTACTGGCTGGAGTGGTGACCTCAGGCTCATCTTGAGCAGCCTCCTCACTTAAAGAAGCAGCCTTTTCTTGCTCCTCCCGGGATCCTCCTGAGCAGGTGGTTTCATCTTGATCCCCCTCAGACGATATGGCCAATTTTGGAAGCAAACCTGAACTGTGCCGCTGCCTGGTACTTTCAGTATCAGAGGAGTTGGATGTAGATAGCTGTTGCCTGAATTTAAAACAGCATTTACACAAATCGTGTTTAATGATATTTTTTAAGCGAAGGCCAATCATAGTGGAACTGACTGGCTACAAAGAAATCATTAATGGCTGTTAACTTGAATTTGAACTCTCTGACAGTTGTTTCTACTTACATTTCAGAATATTCTGAACTCCAGCTTAAAGATTCCACAGATGGCAATGTCACATTTTTTGTTTTGTCTCCTGTATCTTCCTTTTCTTCACTTTGATTTCGAGTTATTCGATCTATGCTACTAAAAACCTATTACAGAAGAAAAATTGCATCATTAACATGCATTTGATACAAAGAGATTTTCAGGAAAACACATCTAATGCAGGGCTCTGGATACACGCTTATGCAGTGTCCTGGAGTTTAAAAGGACTGAGGTGGTTTAGGTTTAAAGTCTAGGAGTTTGTGTTCTTGAAATGCTTTTCAATTTTATTTTCTTGGTTCCTCAGCTACAGGGTCATGAATAACATCTTTTAGTTATGAATCCATCACCTTTCTCTCACCACTTCACTGTGTGAGCTCCAAGTTTGCAAACAAAATCCATAAATGCTCTTGGGCTTTTAGATCACAGGATCAATGCACATTCTGAGATGGCTTCTTAACCATAAAGTCAATCAAAAAGAACCGCCACCCAAGCTAGTGATTCAATGGCCACCAATGTGGGGTGGGAAGCAGAAAAATGAATTGGAATGGACTGGGAAGAGGAGCATAAATTACTTGGCTAAAAGATTTAGAAAAAATAAATTCTGGTACTAAAACGTCAGTTGTTCAGCTGATGAACTGCACACAGAGACTGTCAGCTGTGTGTTCTACAGCCTCTACGCCACAGCTAGAGATACAAACAATGACATACTGGCAAGTTTTAAGGTATCAAGCTGCTCTTGCAGGTTCACTCCTTACAAAAGGATAAAAAACACCTCTAAAGAGGAGATTAAGAACTCTGAATCATTCATTCCTCCCTCTTTGAATCAGGTTCATGCTGCTAAGTCAGGACAGAGCTCACATACCAGGATAGCAAGACCTGCAATGAGACTACTGCCCCACACTCCTCCAGTCTAGCATGGTCTCTGTAGTATAGGGGAGTGGTATTATGGAGTGTACATTTATGAAAATATAAACCAGGATGAATGGATTAGAAATGTAAGCTTTCCTTTCCTTCATTGGCTTTAGATTTTAATTAAATATTTTTGAGAAAAAACACCAGTATCTGAAGAAGGTGCACAGTAAATGTCTATTAATGAAAGCTTTTGAAACTCAGTGCTGACTACCTTTTAGGATAAAAAGCCCATTATATAAGACATTCAATTCTCTAACCATTTATTGTCTGCTGTTTTTTCTTATAAAGCATCTCCAAAGTCTGTCTGCTTTCCAACTGCTAACTTTTCTCCAGGTCCTAATCATCTTTCATTTGACTACTGCAATCTCCTCTTTTTGAATTCCCAAGTTCGCCCCCTGTTTAGGGCATTCAAAATGTGCCACAAAAAAAAAAATCTATATACCGGTAACTCAGAAAACAAAAATTGTGGAACAAAATGTGCTAACCAGTCCCAATCAATCATTGGATACCACTTTCTATTACATTCTCTAGAGTTTTAGCGTTTTCACAGATGCCATATTAAATTTTGATTTGAACCCTACTAGTTTCATCCCTATTAAATTCCACAGGATTATTCAATAAGGGAATAACGTACCACATACACACACTGCTAGCCCTTTTCAAACCCCACAAAAGTCATTGAGTGTGTATGCAAACCAACATATACAAACACTTTACTTACTTTTGAAAATCTATGTGAACATGAGGAAAACTGCCTTATCTCCAGATTAAAGTCTTCATCATTTGTGTCATCCTCTTCTTCAGTTTCCATATGGTGGTATTTCTCAGAACGAGCTATAAACAAGGGGAAAAATGATTTAAACTTATCATGCAGCATCAGATTCCAAGGCTTAATGTTAATTAAAAGGGTAATTTTATTTTTAAAAATTAGTTTTCCTGAAATGTCAGACTGGCATTCCACTGGTTCTAACAAACAGGATTTTCAACCCACGCTGAGGAAAGGTAAAAATCAAAGACAATTATTACGTAAATTCCCCCAAAATGCAAACATATTTTTATACAATACATACTGTCAAAATAACTTGTGTCATCCTCAGATTCCAGCTGTGGAATGAATTCTGCTTTCTGTCTCAGCAAACTATTCCAGTCTAAGCTACGAAAGAACTGGTGTTGCTTTACTTCATATGCGCCACCTGGGGGAGCCAGAGAAAAACATGTGGGTGATTTCTAAACAAAAATACTTCAGTAAATTCAAAGCTAAATCCTTGGTAAAAGAAAATGTTAATTAGCATGAAGAGGTACAATCACCATTTCAGGCTGGCATGTCGAAGTCTAGCGAACTAGCTGCAAAATCATGGATAAATATATTTCTTCAGCATTTTTGTTCAGTGAGAAATGTGTGCTATTGTGTTGGCATTGCTACTGTTCTGTGAGCATTTCCATCAAAAACTGTTTTAGGAGTTTAATTACTATATATCAAATACATATTAGGCTGAAACCTGAGACTGAGTGTTGTTAGCAAAGATACAAATCTCTTCAATACAAAAAAGTGTATTTAGCAGCACTTTGTAACAAGTAGAGGATTGTTTGGATTTTAGTATACTGTATTTTAATAAGGTTCATCATTAAGAATCTGTTTCATATTTTTGGGATGGTAATATGGAATTTCAATGGAATATCTCTATAATTTAACTTTCTATGGATTAATGTGCACTTATTATAAAGTGCTTTAAATACTGAAATAAATTAATCTATTTCTGATCAAAAACATCCATAAAACCTCCATGGATTACTTGGAGTTTCTGCCTCTTCTCATGGTAACCTACTGACCACCATAACATAAAAATGATTTCGAAAACTAAATGGAAAAGTGACAGGAAGCTCTTACACAACCTACTTTACAAAAAAGAGTAACTATGAGAAGTGCTGCAACCAGTTAAAGCTTCAAAAGAATCAAATCACTTTAGCAATTTTGAAACAAACACATCAAATTAAAAAACCCAATCAAAAACAAACAGTTGAAAAATAACCTGCAGAAATTCATGAGCAACTTTTCTTTTTTCAGTTCATCATTTATTACAATTTGTTATAGTCTGTGAACATTTTTGGTTTATGATTTCGTTGAGAATTTGAGCAGTATGATGTGGAAATAGTGAAACCTTGGAGAATAATGAAAGTATCATTTTACAGGCTCACCAGCATTAATGCATGCAATGCTGTTAAAACCAAGTTAAATCCTGACACATTTGTTGGGTTCAACACACATCCTGATATTGCTGTACTGTAACATTATGGCAAAGTGTAATATTCTTGCAACCTAGAATACCTTCCTAAGAAAATAACAGACTATTCTTTTTAAAGGTTTCAGAGTAGCAGCCGTGTTAGTCTGTATTCGCAAAAGGAAAAGGAGTACTTGTGGCACCTTAGAGACTAACAAATTTATTTGAGCATAAGCTTTCGTGAGCTATAGCTCACCTCATCGGATGAGGGGTACTAATACTGGGAAATGTTATATCTGAAGAATTTGGACAACACAGATTATTTTACTGTGTTGGTCTCATCTAAAATCATCCATCATACCAAGAAAGTTTACAAAAGCTAACAAATCTAGCATACAGTATTTACCTATACACTCTTCTAGGCTCAAGAATGGCCTTCAACAGGCATTTTAACCAAATTATGACTTGTTCTTACTGGCAGGAAAAAAAATATTAGGAGAAACAGTTTTGAAAAACAGATTTTTAAATAGTTTATCTTGAACTTGTCTTTTTGCTAAGACAAAAGATTCCCCTCCTTCCAATGTTTTTGGCATGAGATGGGGCTCTCTAAACAGGATCTAGCAAGCTAACTGTGTGAAAAAAGGGGTCTGCAGGAAGTGTACACAGTTTATGCTTGTTTGAGTCTGGGATGGGGAAGAGAGACAGAAGAAAGAACAGAACTGCAGCTTGTTGTTATTTAAGTAAGGGTGTCTGTCTATTTTTTTAAAAAGTCGTGTTTTGGGTTCTCTATCTTGTTTCTAAAGAGGGAGGTTGGCCCAAAATACTGTTTCATGGAAAATTTAAAACAAATAAAATAATAAAAACAAAAGTGGTCTAATGGCAAGAAACTAGTCCAGATAGTTGAAAAAGGGAAATGCAACAGCAGAATCTGTTGTTGTTTTTTAATTGCAATGGCAAGAGTACAATGATTTAACCCCAACGCTGATCTTGAAGCTATGTGATTATTTTGTGCCACATTTTAGTGTAAATACAACGTTCCTCTTATATTTCTGTTATTTTTCCTTCTTTTATGGAAGTGTTTTAGAAAATCTGTTCATTTCCTTACAATCTGACCAAGCCACTCCAGTCTCCTGAGTAAATATGCAATTATATATTTTCATGGAGCATTATTCAGCCAGCTAAATATGTATTATATACACAAGGCTGTCATTTGAAATGTGTGGCAGAGCAGTATTTTCCAGTGCCCCTATGGGACCCATCACATTGCAGCCGCTGTTTTTGTGAGCTGCTTTTGACACTTCAAAAGCTTTGCTTTAGTTTTTTAATATCCCTCTGAGCTTCAAAGCGGCTGCAGGATTCCCCTTCTCAGATTGTCAACTCTTAAGAGACCAAGAACAGTTGAAGAAATAAACTAGTAAATAAATTGAGCAGATGTTACATTTGGAGGCACTGACCATTACCACACGAGAGAAAGAGACAGTGCGCGCACGTGTTGGGGGAGGGGACAGAGACTCTACTTGTGACTCAGTCTCTCACTCATAGAAGAACAGCTTTGGCATGAATACTACATGTATTATGAAGGATCAAGCGATAAAGTGAAGGGGTCTACAATGAATATATTAAAAAAACCTTCCATCAAGTGCTGAGCTAGTTTTGGCTCTTCAGACATTTGCTTACAGCAATGCCCTATGTATGTGGTGGTACAAAGCTGTACAGCCTCAGGAGAAGCCATGGGAAGGAACTGTGATTACCACCTTGCTCTGAGGGGCTGTGATATGGGGGAGAGAAGAGAGTAATCTGATATAGCTCTCTCCTGGATGTTGCATACTGTATGCTAACAAGTGCATTGGAGGTGGGGTGAGAGTTGGAACCAAAGCTCTGCCCACTCCCTGCCCACCTATTTTGGGACATTGGCATGTGGCCTCTCTTCCTGCTCCCATTTCACCTCTCACCACACCACCACCCAAGGTCTGGAGAACTGTAATGTGGTCATAAAGGCACTGCGGATGGGTCACCCCTGCCTGGGCTGTGTTAGGGCCAGTCAGAACGTAGTCCTTACTATTCAATTGAAAATGACAGTTCATATTTTAAAATTATCTCTGTAAAAATGCACATCACTGAACATTTTAAAACTCTGGACAATGGACCCAACCTCTGCAATAATTTTGTGACTCCTGCCCCTTCCCCAAACTTATAAATCCCCAAATAAGTCCATCTGTAGGTGAGCTAACACACACACACACACTTTAATATGGACTGCTGCATTATGGGCCTATGCAGGTCTATCTGCAGTTGACTTCAGATGTCAGCCTCTTTACCTAGCTTGGCTTGGGAGCGACACTGATGAGAGAGAGAATGCCCACAGCACAGTAGGCAGCAGCTTATCTTAACTGATTTGAAGACAAGACAGGATCATTGTGATCATCTAGTCTGACCTCCTGTAGAGCCATAAAACTTCCCCAAAATAATTCCTAGAAGAGATATTTTAGAAAAAATATCCCATCTTGATTTTAATATTGTCAGTGATGGAGAATTCACCACTGCTCTCCATTTATTCCCTTAACTTCTCATGCTTTTCATTTTATTCTTTTTCGTACTAAGGCAGTATCACAGAATAAGAGTAATAAGACAGTTCATGATCTAATCTCAGGCAGTCATTTTTGAGTAATTAGTTCAAGTAGCAATCATATGCCCTGAAGCCGGTGGGGGCTCATTGGCCAGGTCATGGTATTTGTGGCACACGAAGTGGCTCTTGTATGTTGGTTCACTGCTCTCTATTTTTGCAACGAAGTAACTTAACAGTCTGAATTTTCATCAGGTTAATAATTCCAAGCACTAAATAGATTGCCTTCATGAGAAGTTTATCTTTTATTTATTGAAACAAGATAAGAGGAAAGGAGAACAATTGTATAAGATAAGAACTGTATAAGATGACAACTTCACTAATATATGTCCCCCTACAGTATTACTGCTCTGAATCAGCAAAAGAGAAACCAAACCAGCAAAACACACTCGTGCTCTAATGAGTTGGCATCATGTTGTACGCATGCACAGATGTTTCCTGGGCAAAACAATAAAGCAAATAAAAGCCTCGACATGTTCAACATAGATGCTATTTCTAGCACATGCGCAAAATTTAAACCCTAACCTGTTCCCAGTCTCTCCAGGGGGTTTTGTCTGAGCAGTAGAGTAATCAGATCCTGGGTATCTGGAGGTGGGGCTTCATCCTTTTCAGGCCAGTTGATCTCATCTAGTATGAAAGAAAGATGTTCGTGAATTTATTTTAGTCCCATTCCAGTACCATAAAGGATGCTGGGTATCCGCTGGTCAGCTTAGTCAAAATGAAACAGACCTTTCCTACACAGCATATTAGTCAAATTGTTTTTTGTTATGTGTTCATTGCTTTCGAACATAACGCAATCTGCACCTATTCTTCAAAACTCAGTTATTTAATCATCATTCATATTATTTGCAACAAAATGTGATTTAAACAGATCTTAATAACAAGAGGCAGAAGTGATTATTGTGTTTACAAAATATTTGTGCTTAGCACTGCTATGCTGTTCTTCCCTTGAAAGATGGTTATGGTTTAAATTCTAGTTCTGTTCCTTGGTCACTGCTGCTAAAATAGACACATCTGGCCTGATCCTGTAATCATTGCTCACATCTGTAATCCTTACTCATGCTAGTCATTTCACTGAAGTCATCACTCACATGAGT
Source organism: Caretta caretta (assembly GCF_965140235.1). Lineage (NCBI taxonomy): Eukaryota > Metazoa > Chordata > Testudines > Cheloniidae > Caretta > Caretta caretta. Next base: position 43,710,066 of record NC_134210.1, on the reverse strand, counting down.
GAAGGCTGTATGATTGGCCCTTATGGTTTGGAGCACAGGTGCTGGCTTCTAATTTTCCCCAGGGGTGCTCAACCCCTGATCAGCCCCAGACCCCACCCCAAATCCACCCCTTTCCCCCAAATCCCACCCTGCCTCTTCCCACCCCAGCCCCACCCCTTTCTGCCCCTTTCCCTGAGCACTCCCCATTCCTGCTACTCTCCCTCCCTCCCAGCGCTTCCTGCATGCTGCGGAACAGCTGGGGGATGGGGTGGGGGGGTTGATCAGCAGGGACTGCTGGTGGGCAGGAGTGGCGGGGAGGAAGGGGAGCTTGGCTGTTGGTGGGTGCTAATTTTTTTTCATGGGTGCTCCAGCCATGGAGTCAGTGCCTAAGGTTTAGAGAGAGACAAGCCAATGTGGTAGTTTTTTTCCTACATCTCTTCTACTTAAGAGAAAAAAAAAAACATCAACATACTTCAGTTAACCCTGACTATTGCTAAGGTCTTCTGTACTTCATGACAAGATGGACTTAATTTCTGTGGCAAGGCTCCCGGATTCTGCAGCACCCCGGTCACAGCAGACTGGAAATTCTGCCCAACCTTCCTTTAAATTAAAACATGGGAATTGGCAATGACTTCACATAAAAATGAACACCAAAACCATAAGGAGGAAGGATGGTCCAGTAGTTAGCACATTAGCCTAGGATATGGGAAACCTGGGTTCAAGGGGCCTGCTCTGCCATAGGCTTCCTGTGTGACCTTAGGCAAGTCACTTAGCTTCTCTGTAAAGTGAGGAACCAGTATTTCCCTAACTCACAGGGGCACTCTGAGGATAAGCATATTTAAGACTCTGAGGTGCTCAGATACAATGGCAATAATTTTCGTATTAAATTCAATTTATTTTTTGTGCTGATTTTCCATAGGTTTTCCATGTCAGATTTATCTTAATCTACATATAGACTCATTGTACAAGCTGTCAGAGAGAGGCTAGAGATGTTGGCAGCTGGATGGGGATAACTGGGACTTTAGGTACCAGTGGGAGATATGGGTGGTAGTTTGGGATTTTGCATTAAGCACAATAGAAAAATGGATTTTTCTATTAAAATGACGAGCAATTAAATAATTAGCAAAGACGACATTTAAATTACCATGTTTAGATTGCAGAGGTATATAAGATATCGAGAGGATAGGGTACGGGGAGTTATTGCTATTGTTTCAGGCTTTCTGGAGACTCATGCAGAAAATACTACATAGGTTAACGTTTGGTTCATGTTCTTAAGGGATTTTCCCCACATCCATATGGACTAAAAGACTTTTTTTTTTTTTTAAATGAATGCTTAGCTAGAGATTTTGCTTCTACTGTAATTGGCATTAACTGACTGTCAATTTTCTGGAGCTAAGACTTTGGTAACCTGACATGCCAAAACATTTGTTTCAGGACACAGCCAAGGGTAAACCACAAATGACCCTGGAGTGTCTAGCTCACCAGTTACAAAGATCTTAACTAACTCAAATTAATTAGTTATCAATTTACACAAGTTACAACAGGAGCAAAAACTATTCAAAATATAATCAGAGAGAGGTTCAGAACTGTGGGGCACACCCTAAGGTCCCGAGGATCTGATGGGCCATGCTCAGGAGGGTGGTCTATCTGGCAGGAGTAGCGGACAGTGCCCTTTGTGGGAGGTCTCGGCTGCCAGGACCAGGCTTCCTGCCTGTCTCACTTCCTATTCCTGCAGTTATGCTCCTCTGATGGGGACGCTGGCGGGAATTCTGCAAGCGAGGAGCAGAAGGCTGCACCCCAGAACTACTGACCGCCCCCCTGCTGAACAGAGGCCCCACCGGACTCCACCCTCTCACTGCAGTCCCAGAGCCCCATTCACTTCCCCTGCCGGACAGGGCTGTGGCCGTGCTGAATGGCTGGGGTCAAGAGGGAGCTCTGCCTGGCAGGGAGCCAGTGAGGTGTAGCCTTCGACTCCCCTTCTGAGCTCGGCCCTTCAGAGCTACCCCATTCACTTGCTGCATGGGAGGCAGGCGAGACTGCCCAACTGTGCAGAGAGCAGGCGGCTTCCTCAGCTTCCACATGATGAGTACACTTTGCCTCTCCCGTGGGTACCAGCCATCCCTCCCCCAGGGGTACAGGTGGCATACACAGTGCATGAATCTCTGAAGTGGAGAGCTTGACAAAAAATGTTTGGGAAGCTCTGCTCTAGGGATAGGTCTATAGAGCAGCCAAGAGGTTTGATTCCCAGTGCAGGTAGACGTACACATGCTAGCTCTGAGTGTGCTAAAAACAGCAGTGTGGCTGGCGGCGGTGTAGGCAGTGACTCAGACTAGCTGAGCGAGAACTGTCCCGCCCAACCGCCCTGTATGTACTCAGGCGGCTAAGCCCAAGCCACCAGTGTCACACTGCTATTTTTAGCTGCTAGCCTGAAGAGAGTTAGTGTGAATGTCCGTCTGTGTGGGCATTACACCTCTCAGCTGGTGTGCAGACACACACCTACAGTGAGCCTGTGGCACCACTGACGGCAGTTTTCCCATTAACTCCAGTGGGGTCAGAACTTCATCCATGAAGCCCGGAGGACAAAACCGTGGCAAGGGTTAGATTCTACAGCCAGTTCCATGGCTGTGCAATACATGTGGACCTGGCTATTTTCACTGCATAAAGGAGTTATCTTGAATCACTTGGCAATAAGAATGACTTCAATAAAATAATTACAATTAAACAGAAAGGAAAAATCTGACAAAGGTAAAAAAAAGTCAAAATCTGAATCTAAAATAAAATAAAATGAAAAAAAAAGGGGCTGAGTTTACAAATACTTCCATGAATCACCCATATAAGGTCATTTGGAGTGGTTAGACACAAAGTTACTCACAAGCTTATGTATCGATTGGATCAGGGCCTCAGATTTAAAATGTGGCCATTTAATTTACAAAAAGAAAGAATATAACATGGACTATAAAATTCCAAAATACATTTTTTAAATTGTTATAAATAATAAAATATTTCTCCTTCCCCCCAAAATCTAAGAGAGCAGCCTAACGATCTATACTTTGGGTGTGTGTGTGTCCATGCGCAAATGCAATAAAAACCATGAGCTATTTCCATGTTTGTTTGCCTGCAGCTTCTACTGCAGTTTAAATCTGATTTGGATAAAATAAAACATGAATATGCATTTCAGCCGTAAGGCATCAAGAACAAAGCCAGCATTTGCTGCTTGTGTTAATTAAACAGTTGATTCCCCTTGCCACTCAGGCCTTGGTGTATCACATCAGAAAACAGCATGGTTATAAATCCATAAACAGCTAGGATATTGTATAAAGAGGTCATATACTGCAGGCAATTCACAAATCCACTTCATTAAAGATTACAAACATGCCCGGCTTGCAAAGTTAGAGATGGAGAACAGTGATATAACAGAACACCTCCTTACATACTAAATGGGATTTTTTTTCTCTTTTTTAGCTAGTGGACCTTTTATGTATACTGTAAAATGGACTGGGAGACATTCAGTAACAGAGATGTCATTCTGATAAACTTTTGGCATAAAACGGAGGCCATCTACATCTATGCATTTGGGAAATTTATGGAAACAGCAGGTAGGATAGTGAGAGATTCTGTTTAATTATCATTTAGTTTTGCCACAAGCTGCATGACAATACTTAGGGTCAGCTTGCAGGTTAAGATCTAAAAGGTTATTGAATTTTAAATGAAAGAAGAACAGCTGTTACAGAAATAACATTACACTATAACAACCACCAATGAAATCATTAACAATCTGTGAATTGAATTCGTTTCCCTCTCTTTTTCATTATTTATTATTTGGGAGACATTTGTTTTAGGGTTTTATTACATTTTTGTTAATTTCTTTATTGTGCCATTAGGCATTTTTCCATTTCTGCAAATGCAGTCCACATTAACCTTTCCTTCTCCAGCACAATTCCTGGAAAGACTGTGACAGTCAAATTATTTGACTGTCCAACTGTTAATAGTTATTTTCTTTTTAAACAGTGTACTTACAAATATGACCTATCATGTTATTGCATTTCTGAACTCATTACTCAAGTATAATACAAGTTCAGTTTTTAGTTCAAATTTCACCCGTCATTTTGATGGCTTGTACTATGGGAACATGAGTGATTTCATTTTTTAATTTTTTGGCACAACTAGTTGAAAAATGCTAGCTTTTTAGTAAATTCTTAAATATCTTTTTCATTAAGTGATTGGTTTCAGCAGGTTAAGAAATTCAGTTTTTCATGGTGATATTTACCACTGATAACTTGTCCAAATAGCTCTTCTGGTGTATCACCAAAGAATGGCACACACCCAACAAGAAATTCATAAAGGATAATTCCCATGGCCCACCAGTCCACTGGCTTGCCGTAACCCTGCCTCAATATCACTTCTGGTGCTATATATTCAGGTGTGCCACAGACCTAAAAATGAGAAAAAGAAAATGTTTAAACAAGCAAAGTTTAATAACCCTAGTTATTGTGCTTAAATTTTCCCAATAATTCTCATGATGTAGCAAAATCTTACAAAAAACATGGAGAATTTTAAACTTTCTTTTCAGCATGTTTTACACTGTTCAGCTTGCAACACAGTTAATATTTTTAGAAGAATGACCTACATTAAGTGGTTGTATTGTATGCGAAAAATGCATTTTGTGAAAAATACAGTTTTAAAAGAATGTTTTTTATACACAAGAGTCAATTAAAACAATGGTTTTATTTAATCTAAACATATCTTCATTTTTACTTGAAAGTTGTGATGGTTTTACCTTAAGTAACTTTTACAGTGAACAGATTGTGGGCAAATGGTAATGAGGCATGCTTAAAGGGAAATGGGCCATAGCTAGGATTTTAGCACCCTTGATTGTACAATGCATCATGAGTTCTGCAAATACTCTGCTGAGACTCCTGAATTCCCTATAAAAACAGTTTTCCATTTGTCTCTCTCATGATCTCACTTGCACACAATTAGATCGTTCATCTTACTAATAGACCATAATGCGTGGGTGGGGAGGAAGGGGAGCATGGAACAATCTGCAGTGCACCAGTAAAGGTAACTCTCACACATACATCTGAAATACCAATGCAGAAATAATAATGGCTTATATAATATCCCATTGGTAAATATGGCTTTATTTAATCTCTCAGTATAGAAATGAAAAAAAGCATCTCTTACCTGCTTGTCAAGGAACTCTCTAGCATCCTTCTCAATGTGACCCTCATAAAGATTTGTAGTCATGCTCATTAGCCCCACCTTAGAAAGCCCAAAATCTGTAAGCTTTATATGTCCCATGGATGTTACCAATAAACTGCAGATCAGAATGACACTCAATTACTATAACAAACTGAAATTGTACTAGTTTGTTTATTATAGTCACAGGATAATGCTTTAACAGCACTATACAACTGTTTAAAAAAACCATTTAGGAAGCTACTGGGCTAGACACAGAGGCATCCTGGAAGTTACCAAATGCATGATACATATGTTGTTGTTATTGAATTTAAACAAACCATAATCTATATCTGCTTGAACACCTAATAGTTAAAGGATCTTAAAAGGATCCACATAAAGGCTACAAAAAATATGGCACAGCGTAGTTAGCACAAGAAGAAATGGCAAGCATTCTGGAAGACGTACAAATAGATTGTAACTTTAAAAGGAGAAACAAAGAGTAGTCCAGTGGCACCTTAAAGACTAACAGATTTATTTAGTCTTTAATGTGCTGTCGGACTCCTCGTTGTTTTTGTGGATACAGACTAACAGGGCTACCCCTCCGATACTTTAAAAGGAAAAAGAGGCATTAGTTTTTTCTTCCTCTAATTAACTGTGCCATTCATTTAAATAGGGGAGAAGATGGGGAAAAAAAGGAAATTGATGGATATTAAGTTGGCAGACAACAGATATCCAGTACCAGGTGGGTATTTTGACTCAGACTCATTTGGGATTCAAATGTGTTTAGAAACAAGTGACAATGAAAACTAGTGGAAGATATGTCAGGTTCTGTCTTTATTTCAGCAACCTGCTGTAATGCAGTTTACATTTATAGAAGACATGAAATATTGTAACCCCAAATACTGCAGAAATGTGACAGAGGGGAAAGATTTCCCATTTAACACTGACCTTATAAGAATTTGTATGTACAATTTTTTTTTCATATTCAGCATTAAATAGGGTACAAAGTATATGTAGAGAGAGCTTGCTCTTATTGGCCAGACTTTATTATCCTTCATTTCAGCCTCAAGAAAAAAAAATGTATTTCTCTCATGCTAGTCTTACAGCCTCTCGTTGCCTAAAGGATTGTAAAAATCAACACATCATCTATAATTATGGCTAAACCACCCAACTCATATTATGAATCTATTATCTGAGAATTCTGAATGCATGGGATAATATTCATAACCAAACATCCATTTTCTGCAGAGCAAAATTACACCTTTCATATCTGACTAATTTTCAGACAAAGTTCTTTTGTGGTTATATTCTATACACTTACTTGTCTGGCTTCAAATCCCTGTGCACAATTCCATAATTATGCAGATATTCCAAGGCTAGCACAGTCTCAGCAAAATACATCTTTGCCATATCCACAGGTAAAGGACCCATATTCTTCATTAAAGTAGCACAATCTCCACCTGAAAATACAATAAAATGGTCTAGCTGGTATCATATTTTGAGGTGCACAGACATAACTAAAAGAAAAGGAGGACTTGTGGCACCTTAGAGACTAACAAATTTATTTGAGCATAAGCTTTCGTGAGCTACAGCTCACTTCATCGGATGCATCTAAGCCATGCTCCATATGCAGGCATACGTGGACCTCCATATATTTACCAATTGTACAACGGGGATTCTGAATGTTCACTATTTGAATACTGTCTTTTAGGTTTATTTTACAAAATATTTTCATACAAGCAATTTTTTTTTTGAGAGGGAGAGGAAGGAGAAACTTGTGCCGAAACAGCATAAGAACATAAGAATGGCCATACTGGGTCAGACCAAAGGTCCATCCAGCCCAGTATCCTGTCTACCGACAATGGCTAATGCCAGGTGCCCCAGCGGGAGTGAACCTAACAGGGAATGATCAAGTGATGTCTCTCCTGCCATCCATCTCCACCCTCTAACAAACAGAGGCTAGGGACATTCCTTACCCATCCTGGACTTAATCTCCATGAATTTATCTAGTTCTCTTTTAAACCCTGTTATAGTCCTCCTCAGGCAAGGAGTTCCACAGGTTGACTGTGCACTGAGTGAAGAAGAACTTCCTTTTATTTGTTTTAAACCTGCTACCCATTAATTTCATTTGGTGGCCCCTAGTTCTTATATTATGGGAACAAGTAAATAACTTTTCCTTATTCACTTTCTCCACACCACTCATGCTTTTATATACCTCTATCATATCCTCCCTTAGTCTCCTCTTTTCCAAGCTGAAAAGTCCTAGCCTCTTTAATCTCTCCTCATATGGGACCCGTTCCAAACCCCAATCATTTTAATTGCTCTTTTCTGAACCTTTCCTAATGCCAGTATATCTTTTTCGGGATGAGGGGACCACATCTGTACGCAGTATTCAAGATGTTGGGGTACCATGGATTTATATAAGGGCAATAATATATTCTCTGTCTTATTCTCTATCCCTTTTTTAATGATTCCTAACATCCTGTTTGCTTTTTTGACTGCTGCTGCACACTGCGTGGACGTCTTCAGAGAACTATCCACGATGTCTCCAAGATCTTTCTCCTGATTAGTTGTCTCTAAATTAGCCCCCATCATATTGTGTGTATAGTTGGGGTACTTTTTTCCAATGTGCATTACTTTACATTTATCCAAATTTAATTTCATTTGCCATTTTGTTGCCCAATCACTTAGTTTTGTGAGATCTTTTTGAAGTTCTTCACAGTCTGCTTTGGTCTTAACTATCTTGAGCAGTTTAGTTATCATCTGCAAACTTTGCCACCTCACTGTTTACCCCTTTCTCCAGATCATTTATGAATAAGTTGAAGACGATTGGTCCAAGGACTGACCCTTGGGGAACACCTTAGTTACCCTTCTCCGTTCTGAAAATTTACCATTTACTCCTACCCTTTGTTCCCTGTCTTTTAACCAGTTCTCAATCCATGAAAGGATCTTTCTTCTTATCCCATGACAACTTAATTTATGTAAGAGCCTAAGTACACTATGTCCACTGGGTCCCCCTTGTCCACATGTTTGTTGACCCCCCTCAAAGAACTCTAATAGATTAGTAAGACATGATCTTCCTTGACAGAAACCATGTTGACTTTTGCGCAACAATTTATGTTCTTCGATGTGGCTGACAATGTTATTCTTTACTATTGTTTCAACTAATTTGCCCGGTACTGACGTTAGACTTACCGGTCTGTAATTGCCAGGATCACCTCTAGAGCCCTTCTTAAATATTGGCGTTACATTAGCTATCTTCCAGTCATTGGGTACAGTAGCTGATTTATAGGACAGGTTACAAACCATAGTTAATAATTCCTCACTTTCACATCTGAGTTCTTTCAGAACTCTTGGAGTGAATGCCATCTGGTCCCGGTGACTTGTTACTATTAAGTTTCTCAATTAATTCCAAAACCTCCTCTAGTGACACTTCAATCTGTGACAATTCCTCAGATTTGTCACCAACAAAAGATGGCTCAGGTTTGGGAATCTCCCTAACATCCTCAGCCGTGAAGACTGAAGCAAAGATTCATTTAGTTTCTCTGTGATGACTTCATCGTCTTTAAGTGCTCTTTTTGTATCTTGATTGTCCAGGGGTCCCACTGGTTGTTTAGCAGGCTTCCTGCTTCTGATGTACTTAAAAAACATTTTGTTATTACCTTTTGAGTTTTTGGCTAGCTGTTCTTCAAACTCCTTTTTGGCTTTTCTTATTACATTTTTACATTTAATTTGGCAGTGTTTATGCTCCTTTCTATTTACCTCACTAGGATTTGACTTCCACTTTTTAAAAGATGCCTTTTACCTCTCACTGTTTCTTTTACATGGTGGTTAAGCACGGTGGCTCTTTTTTAGTTCTTTTACTGTGTTTTTTAATTTGGGGTATACATTTAAGTTGAGCCTCTATTATGGTGTCTTTGAAAAGTGTCCATGCAGCTTGCAGGGATTTCACTCTCGTCACTTTTAATTTCTGTTTAACTAACCTCATTTTTGCATAGTTCCCCTTTCTGAAATTAAATGCCACAGTGTTGGGCTGTTGAGATGTTCTTCCCACCACAGGAATGTTAATTATTTTTATATTATGGTCAGTATTTCCAAGCAGTCCTGTTATAGTTACCTCTTGGACCAGATCCTGTGCTCCACTCAGGACTAGATCGAGAGTTGCCTCTCCCCTTGTGGGTTCCTGTACCAGCTGCTCCAAGAAGCAGTCATTTAAAGTATCGAGAATTTTTGTCTTTGCATTTCGTCCTGAGGTGACAAGTACCCAGTCAATATGGGGATAATTGAAATCCCCCACTATTATTGAGTTTTTAATTTTGATAGGCTCTCTAATCTCCCTTAGCATTTAATCGTCACAATCATGTCCTAATCAGGTGGTCGATAATAGATCCCTACTGTTATATTCTTATTAGAGCACAGAATTACTATCCATAGAGATTCTACGGAACACGTGGATTCATTTAAAATTTTTATTTCATTTGCTTCTACATTTTATTTCACATATAGTGCCATTCCCCAAACCGCACAACCTGTTCTGTCCTTCCGATATATTTTGTACCCCGGAATGATTGTGTCCCATTGATTGTCCACACTTCACCAGGTTTCTGTGATGCCTATTATATCCATATCCTCCTTTAACATGAGGCATTCTAGTTTACCCATCTTATTATTTAGACTTCTAGCATTTGTGTACAAGCACTTTAAAAACTTGTCACTGTTTATTTGTCTGCCCTTTTCTGATGTGTCAGATTCTTTATGTGACTGTTTCTCGTCCGATCTAGCCCATACTTTATCCTCTTCCATCCTCTCCTCCTGACTAAAACCTAGAGAATCTCTATCAATAGTCTCTCCTCTATGAGAAGTCTCTCTCTGATCCACATGCGCCTCTGCAGCAATCGGCTTTCCCCCATCTCTTAGTTTAAAAACTCTGCATCCTTTTTAATGTTAAGTGCCAGCAGTCTGGATCCACTTTGCTTTAGATGGACCCCATCCTTCCTGTATAGGCTCCCCCTATCCCAAAAGTTTCCCCAGTTCCTAATAAATCTAACCCCCTCCTCTCTACACCATCGTCTCATCCATGCATTGAGACTCTGAAGCTATGCCTGCCTACCTGGCCCTGTGCGTGGAACTGGAAGCATTTCTGAGAATGCCACCATAGAGGTCCTGGATTTCAGTCTCTTTCCTAGCAGCCTAAATTTGGCCTCCAGGACGTCTCTCCTACCCTTCCCTATGTCATTGGTACCTACGTGTACCACGACCACCGGCTCCTCCCCAGCACTACACATAAGTCTATCTAGATGCCTCGAGAGATCCACAACCTTCGCACCAGGCAGGCAAGTCACCATGCAGTACTCCCGGTCATCACAAACCCGGCTATCTATGTTTCTAATGATCGAATCTCCCATTACTAACACCTGCCTTTTCTTAGTGACTGGAGTTCCCTCCCCCGGAGAGGTAATCTCAGTGCGAGAGGATACCCCATCATCATCTGGAAGGAGGATCCCAACTATGGGAAGGTTTCCCTCTGTTCCCGTTGACTGCTCTCCTTCTCTGGGCTTTTCATCCTCCTTAACAGTGCAGGGGCTGTCTGACCGGAGGTGGGAAAAATCTACAGTATCCCAGAAAGCCTCATCAACATACCTCTCTGCCTCCTTTAGCTCCTCCAGTTCCACCACCCTGGCCTCCAAAGCGCATACACGGTCTCTGAGGGCCAGGAGCTCCTTGCACCGAATGCACACAAACGAGCTTTGCAAACAGGGACCGCTAGCAGGGAGTTTCGAGAGGGGGTTTGGAAGGGGAGTGGAAAGGGGGCGAGGTACACTTGCCAGTCTTTAAAACCTTTAAACTAAACTATAAGCAAAACTTCTTGATTTAAACAAAAATCCTATCATTAACCTAGGTAGCTGTAGGAGAAAATACAGGCAAAAGCCTAGCAGCAGAGTGGGGGCTATCCTGTTTATTGCACTCAGTGTAGCATGTATGATTGCCTTCCCTGTGGCCGAGTGGCGTACGTGTGCATTTGGTGCAAGGATAAAGATATCCTAGACCCTGAATGAGATTCAGGTGTTTTCAAAAAGAATTTTTTATTTTTTTTTTACTATATTTTTATTCACTACCTTAAATATCATCATCAAGACTTGGCCTACACTACTATGTTCTCCTACACTACTATGTCACTCAAAGGTGTGGAAAATCCACGTAGTTATACTGACCTAACCCCCAGCATAGACCGCGCTGGGTCAACAGGAGGGCTTCTCCTGGGAACATAGCTTCTGCCTTTCAGGAAGGTGAAGTACCTACACCGACAGGAGAAACTCTCTACTATCTACCTACCTAAGATATTTATATGGACCCATCAACATAGAATCTGCATGCCTCTTACTCTTTAATGTATTTATTCACAATACCCCTGTAAGGTAGAGAAGTAGTGTTATACTCATTTTACAGATGGGGAATTGACACCCAGAATGACCAACCAAGATCACACAGGATCTTTCTCTCCTCCACGACCCAAGCTAACAATCTAACCACTGGACCTTCTTTCTCTCAATGTCAGGGTCCCCTTGAAGGTGTCTCTTTGGTGTTTCAAGCTTATTACTGTAAATTGTTTTCAGATACACTATCATTTTCACAGTGGTGAAAATTTCAAAAGCAGAAGATAACTTCTTAACTTTATTTTCACATGAATTTCCAGTGTTACAGGACACTTATGATTATAAATTATAACAAACTCATTCATTGAGCATTACTTCTCTTTAGAGCTGCAAGATAAGCAGTTTACAGGCAATCACCAAAAGATAATGATTGGGAATGAAGCCATCTCATTGGTGGATTTAGATCCTACGTGCACATAGCTACTGTACAGAGAACACACAGGCGAGCTTTTGTAATGTAAATACAGTGTGGGTTGATTTTCCTTTTTTGATGCTAAAATACACTGTTCTTCCCACTGTAAAGAGAACAAATACTTTACCTTCCACATACTCCATGACCATACATAAATGGCGTCTAGTTTCAAAGGAGCAGTACATGCTGACGACAAATGGATTTTCTGCAAATGTCAGGATATCACGCTCAACAAAGGCCTGCTGAATCTGGTTTCGGAGGATGAGATTCTGTTTGTTAATTTTCTTCATGGCAAATCTCTGTCTGGTTTCTTTATGTCGCACAAAATAAACGGCACTGAAACAGCCCAAACAACAGGAGAAAAAAGAGATTGGTGATGAGATTTATTTATATTTATATATAGTACAAAACAAAGATGTCAGTGACTAGTCTTTCAAATCTGAGCTCCCGAATACTGGTTTGTTTCGTGACCAAGATGCAGCCTCAATTGACACATCAACCTCACACAATTAAAAAACCTAAATAAAGCCTGCAAATGGTCTCAGCTCAAATGGATTCTGGGCATTAACACCTGCAAAGGATTTATAGAGAAAAAACAGCTATGGCCAACATTATAAATCATTCTGACAAGTGCCTATTCTGCAAGTGTGTGTCATAATTATGATTCAGCCTCCATTTCAGGGAATTTTCAAATAAGTCATGGACTTCTCATGAGGTTTCATATGTGAAATGCCTGGAAGGGCAAAAGCTGCTCAGTGGGGTGGCTCTTGCTTTGCTAGTTGCCAAGTGCCTCATCTGTTACCATCACCCTGTCCCTGACATCAGCATTTACCACTACCAAGGGCAGATCAGCAGTGGCTGATTCCATCAAAATGGATCACTGTGTTAGCTTCCCTATTAATGTGGGATTAAGTCTTGCCCTAGATATGTAGAAATTCCATTGGGGCCACACTGACTGGGCTTCCTGTCATCTGGGATTTGGGGGTGAAAGCAAAGCAGAGTGAAAGCAAAGCAGCATCTGAGCAGCCCTGGTTGCTTCCAGGATTTGGTGAAAGAGATCACTCATTCCATGATCCCTGCACTGGAGCATGGACACAGGATGTAAATTACTACATTTCCTAAAAATCCCTGAAGGCAAATCCTGAAAAATCTTTATATTGCATTACCTCTATTTTGTCATATTTATTGCTTAGGGCATTTTTAGTATGTAATTATCATAGCAGTTTGGGTGTGTGGAAAGGAAAGGATGAGACAGAGAAAGCAGAGAAAAAGGGAGAAGTCGATTATGTCATTTCTAATTCAATTTGTGCCCCCCAGAGGCCCACTTATATCTCCATATAATTATTTAAATAAAAAAGGCAGCTCAGAATTTACTTTTTGTCTCACTATTTTTGATAAAGAGTACTCTAACCCCACACTAGAGAAATTTATAAACCCTTCTGAACAGCCAAAGTTGTTTTTCATTTCTTTTGTGGCGTGATATTCCTGGTGAGTGTTTTCTCTGATTGAAAAGGTTGTCATTAATCTTTTCCATTGTCTCTGAAAGTACAGTTCCCAACCAAGGGTAGGGCAGCTGAAAGACATTACATCATAATGTTTAGGTAGAAAACACCTTGGGCAGGGAGTGAAGTGAGTCAAGCCCCACCCTTTGTGCCTTTTACAAAGATCTGCTCCTGTTTCATGCCCCTCCCAAGGTGGACTAAAAAACTGAGTTAGTTACGCAACTTCACAGATCAGTTCTCCTCCCTGTTGGCTTCTTACTTTTCTTCCTCCATCTCTTCCCACCCCTCCCTGAAATGGATTTTCCTCTCTGCCCCCACCCTCCCTTTCACTTAGTTTCTAACACCCTTCTTTTCTCATTGGCTCTCTTTCTGTCCTCCCTCTCCCTTCTCTTTGTCCCCATTTCCTGTCAAGCTCAGCCTCTGTCTACCGATTTTGTCCCTTTGTCCTCCTCTCTTTTTCCTATTTCAACCCTCTTATTCTGGTTACCTTCCTAACATCTTACGTGCGGGGAAAGTGACCCCTTCACCTGCCTGAAACCTTGATCTTCCAAGGAATTCTTATGTCAATACACAGTCTCATTGAACTCTGCAGGACTCTGTGCAGGAACTCCCTTTTCAGGATTGGGGCCAATGAAGCACTGCTGATGGACTCCAAAAGCTGCCCTTCAGCCAGGCCTGGCAAGTTGAGCTCTTAAGGATGCAGTAATAGGTATTAATTGGAGGCTATTAAAATTGAGCCTTAATACAAATGCTTCCTTCTGCACAATCTATGGAGCTGTGCAGCTAGTAATTTAAATTTAAAGACAACATCGCAGGAACTAGTAAGATAAAATGTATCTGACCTGCCAAACAAATTATCATCATGATTAATATCAGAACCTTTATCTAATTAATGTTACACTTCCTTATGCCACCACCTCAGCCTTTAACGTCACAGGTAGGCACCCATATATGCTTCCATGTAAACAGGGCTCAGCAGTCCACATTTCTTCAGAAAATATTTCTCAACTTCAAACAGTATCAGACTCAACAGGGAGCGGGAGCAGAAGACAGCACAATTATATAAACACATGCATGCATTGTTTATATTGTGCAGCGTTTTACATTCCCATGTGTCTGACAAAGAATACACACTCATGGCACCATTCACTATTCAATTCCGGGGGATCTCACACTGCCATATTCACTCAAGCAACCAGAAACTGAGTATTCTGAGTTTCATGCAGGTGCCACAGGAGGACAACTCAACTTGCAGAATTTTTTGACTCCTTGTCCTTTTGTTTGTATTTGCATGTGAAGCAATGCCCTGTGTCAATATGAATGGAGACATGGGTAAACACAGGTTTTTGAAAGTGTCTAGTGGAATCCTTCTCCATATTTGTGCTTGCTGAAATGAAGAAATGGCTCAAGATACACTCATATTGTAGATTTCCTTTCTTCCTCTGAATTCATGGTAGTTATGCTACTTTTCTCTCCCCACAACCTGTCAATATCCTGAGCATACCTGAAACAACTCTATACCACAGTTATTGAAATCAAAGCGCCGAATCCTGAAGTGCCCTCAACTCCCACTGAGTTAAAAGTTGGTAGTTAAATGTGCTGAATGGTCACTGAAATGGTTGTTGAATAGCAAGACTCTCCAAAGTAGAAGAGTTAAATGAAAAGGTACAAAAATTGTTGCCATTTCAAAAAATGGGGGAAAATTTAGTAATGTGAATTGCCATCTATATACATCACCAGGAACACAGGTGCTTGTCTTTTAGGCCAGCTGCTTTCCAAGTCTTTGTATATGTTGCACTCCGAATGGAAGGGAAGGCTAGGAGGAATATACAGTCACAGAGACACTTGACTGAGAAGCTGAACTTATCACAACTTCATTGAAATAAGACTGAAAAAAATTACAGAAACTTCTCCTGCTGCATCTTAACATTCCTAGGCAGGCCTCTTTTCTGTACCATGCTCTTTTGTACTCTGATCTGCCCCGAACCCACGGAACTGGGCTTCTATGACTGTACCATAGCTTACCAAATAAAGGGTGAAGTCCCACATTATACTGAAGGGCCCAGTTATCTTCCCACATCCTCTACACCCCCGCATCTCACTCCCTCTATTTTCTTCCCAGGTCTGATTTTCCTGCCTTTCTCCCTTTCCTTACTTTTAATAATGACACAGCGGTGCTGCTTGATAGGAGCCACAATGAACAGCTCACCCTACTGGTCCAGTTTACAACTATACCTTGATTTTAGAGATTTCTTCTAGGATTGGAGGGTAACGATAAGCCATATAAATTAATTAATAGTAGCAAAAATATGGTCTCATTATTTCATGACATCAGCGGAGATGTTATTGCTATAGATGGGAAAACCTGGAGCATACTACAGATTATTCCTCAACTGTTCAGTGAGACACATTTCAAAGTCACGATTTCTACCTTCCTTGAATGCAAGTGGTAGCTTATTTCTGTCTTGGATAGATGCTTCTGATCAACAGGCTATTACTTGAAATGTACAGCACTGCAGCTGAAACAATATTGTCCCCCCATGTATTGGCTGAAGCATCAAAGTGCAAAATGAACAGCTGATCAAACTTGGGATACGTCATCACACAGGAGGGGACTGATGAAGAGGAAGCAGATAACAAAACAGGCCCTCAGCCTCTTAGTGGATATCTGTCCAGCTGACTTTGATAAGACAATTGGCTTTCTCTTCCAGCTCTTTCCTTGTTTTTTATTATTTTTAGCAGGTCCCAAGAGTTTAGTAACATGAGAACAGCCCCTAATTAACCCACGATAGCATCCCAGAAAATCCCTTCGCTTTTGTAATTCATGGACTATTTTTGTCTTCTTTTGCTTCCAATTTTGCATGCTGACCATATTTAAAGGGTCAGCCCAATGCACTTCACTTGATATTAATCTTCCCAGCTATCAGATTTCTTTTAGAGAGACTATATTTACAGGTTTTAATTTTACTTCACAGCTAAACAATTGCTTTAGCACTTTTCCATATGTTGGTCAAACCCTTGCTATAGACCATGATAACATGTAAAATGGGATGCATATTTAATCCCAAAGGCCCATCAAACACTCCTCTGTATAACATTGGAAAGCTGCCAGCGCAATAGTCAACGCTGAAGGGAATACAAGCTCACTCAGAGTCCACATGGTGTTACAAGAGATTCTGGGCATCCTCACTCATAAATCCCTGGTGATAAGCTTTATTTGCAACAAGTCAGCAAGTGATTCATTTCTACCACAAGTAGAAACTAGTAAACTATTATTTCTAGCACTCTGGAAGCTCTAGCCCATTACTTACCAGGACTTTTACCTGGCCGCATTCACTGCTTGCAAACCAAAATTTTCCTTGGTGCCCAGACACTCAGTAAGTGGGCACAATCGCACAGAGTAAATACTTTTTCATCCAGACTACATTTAGGAGACTCATTGGGGCACCTGTTTCTTACATTGCACTTGTTTTTACATCATTTAAGCAGCATTCAACTAGAATTTCGTCTCAAACAGATGGACAATCCAGAGTTCCTGGTTCTGAATGGCATTATTCTAATCCTCTAGTTTCTGGAACTGTGGATTTGGGTTTTTTACCTTCCTTTCTTGGCATGGCTGCTGGAGTTTGCTTCCATGGTCTGTCTCACTGTGATGATTAGCATTTATATTTAGTGACAAAGTTTTGCACTGGTATCCTATATTTTATTGATCTTACATTTAATTACAATAAACAAAGTTTACTCCTCCAAAAAAGTCTCATCACTGACATACGGATCTTTCAAATATTGCCTCCTTTCAGCTCTAATATTAATTACTTTAATAATCCTGTCATTATTGCCTGAAAACATTGGCTCTGATTTGGCTGGGCTAGATGCAGAGGATAATACACTCCTACAGACAAAGGAGGTTTAAAAATAAAATTTCAAAAGGTTTACCTAATCAAATGCAGATGTTAATTGTGGAAGACTTTTCCTGCACAAGGTAGCCTCAAAATCTGCCACAGGAGAAAGAGCATTTGGGTTTCTCTTAAATAACTACAGTGCTTCAGTCCTGGTTTAAAGCCCTTATTACAACTTCCACAATTGCATTAGAGCCATTTTGTAACCTGGGGTAGATTTGGTGCTTGAGGCTAAAGAAGCTGCATTAGTCTCTTTGACCCGGTTCCCTAATTTATCAAAGAACCCTGGACTCCTTAGGGAATAATCAGATACCTTGCTGTATTTGCAGTTTAAAAGAGACAGTGTCTATCTTTCAAGTGCTAGCGGCTTTATTTTCAAGTAGTTTCCTGAGAAGAGATTTGTGAATTCTGCATCACCCTAGAATTGAGGCTTTGTTGTCTATGATGTAGGGAAAACATCCAGGCAACTGTGATTTATGGTTTGTCAATGTAATATGCATATAGGTGATAGTGAAATATCCCTACTTCTGATCTTAAATTATCTTCCAGCTAGCTGATGCCCAAACACTAAGTGATCAACTACCCATCTCATAAAACCCAATAATTTTGCTTTCCTCCTGCTACTAGTTGCAGTTGTTTGACTACTTCATGTAGATTTTCATTCTGAAGCTGAAAAAAGCATCTCTCAATATCTAAGGGCAGGTCTACACTACTGCTTAAGTTGATCTAACTTACATCACTCAGGGGTGTGAAAAAGACACCCCATCAAGCAACGCAAGTTACAGCAACCTAAGCACTGTCCACACTGACGCTATATCGGCAGGAGACGCTCTCTTGCTGACATAGCTTCTGCCTCTCTCAGAGGTGGAGTAATTATGCCGATGGGATAAAGCTCTCCCTTCGGCATAGAGCATCTTCACCAGATGCACTACAGCAGCACAGCTGAGCCAGTGCAGCACTTCTAGTGTATACCTGCCCTAAGAGTATCTCCTCCCACTTCTAATACTGTTCGTAAAAGTCCATGTAAAACAATGATACTACTGCCCAGCTTGTTTATAAAATGAACAATCTCAGTGAAAGTTCCACTTTGTTGCATTCCGAATAAAAAAAGAGGGCTGGGAGTAATTGAAACACTCACTTGAGAAATTATTTTCCAGCCCTTTGAACACACCCTACAGTCAGCAGTGATTGAAAATGGGACTTTCAGCATCAAAAGCATCTGCCTCTACTACTTGAGCTAACTCCGTAGCTGGTAGCTTTAGAAGGATCTTATTCTCCTCTATGTACCATCCACTGGAGAGAAGCAAGACACTTATCCAGGGTGTTACTCCCCTTATTATGGGACATGCATCTGAAGGGCACAAGAGTTCAAATTCCCAGATAGGCCACCATGCACAGGCCCTCAATGGGGACTGAACCTAGGGCCTTCAACATCAAAAATACGAGCATCTACCATTTGATTGACAGAAATTACTGGATTTGCTAGTAGCAGTATTAGGCCTTTTTACTCTAAATGGATCAGATGCTAATGGGGAACGAGACACACTAGGCCAGTATGTCGTATGTACCTAACCCAAATATTCAATTCATCACCCCTTTTTCAACTGATGTAATTGGCACCAGATCATTGAGTAAAGCAGGCACTATTATGCAAAACTAAAGCAACTGCCTAACAAATCCAAATGGGGAGTTCACATGCCCAATAAAACTAACTGTAAGATGTAATTGATTGAGCTTGTTTATGCAGCCATGCTGACAGCAGCTGCAGCACGATGACCAAAGAGTTCCTATATGTTACCATTTGAAATTTTAAAATTTGGAGAAAATCTGCTTGAACAGTAATGAAAATTAAAAATATGGGGAGCATTAAAGGAATACCTTTTGGCTGGTGAGAGAGTCTAAGACAGACAGCTTGTGAAACCATTAATGATTTGGCCTGCATCCTACATGTTTACTGATTCACAGCTTGTTTAACTTCTTGTATATTCCCAACCATTCCCAAAAGCCCAATGTACCTCATTACTATACAGTCATTTAATTACACTACAAATGAGTTTATTCAACCAATTACAAAGCGGAATACTGCTAAGATATTTACTCAAACTTTCAAAAAAACCCAATGGTTCAAATTTAAACTCATGAAGTTTAACATATCTGACAAATCTCTGCTACAACGTGCCAAGACCAACAATTACACTGTCAAATTGTCAAAGCCTTTCACTTCTCTGTGAAGGCAGGAACATCCATAGCAAAACCAATCAAACAAAGACACTGCACTCAGTAACATTTTCTTCTCATTTGGTTCAGGAAGAATCCTTTCACTACATCCTTGAAAGAAATGAAATATTACAACAACATAATCAAGTATTAGCAAGCCACATCACAAAATACACCTAGTGACATATTCCTGAGAATAAATCAGTGAAGCACAGGCAGAATTCACACACATTTAGATTACTTCAGAGAGTTAATGAAGTGGAAAAACACTGGAAGAGAAAAAAAAAACCCGTGTAGCATAACAATAACTTTAATTTCAGCTGTTTATACTTGTAAATAAACTGTAATAAATTCCTATGAAGAAGTTTACTGCTTTGTATCAACAGATGCAGACATTATTGCTTAATTATATTCCATTTCTTAGACAGGATAAGAGGAATTCAGGGTACTAATGATACGTTACCCTTTAAACATACTGATAATAAATGTACAGTAAATCAACCAATCACATGCTGCCAAGTCAATTAAACACACTAAATGCCTGAAAAATGTCAATGCAAATTAATCTACCTCCTACCTTGTAAAGCGGAGTGGAAATCTAACCAGAAAGGTGCTTATGAGTTCCTCTTCCAAGACATGAATGCTTTACAGGTATGGCAGAGTGAGTACACCTGGGCCCAGAGTTGCTGCTTGAACCCTTCCTTACAGTGCGGGGTTTGTATATCCCACTACCAATACTCCATTCTATATTGGTTCTCACAACACCACATACAACAGAACAGAACACAATACTCATTTCTCCTCACTTGCTATGAAAGTTTGTGATGTGTGGGGTCCCATTATATGCAGCTTGAGAACATATCGACAGCCACTGTTTATTCATGAAAACATCTGTGAATCCCAAAGGTTTCACACATTTTAGCCTGAATTCATTTGAAACCACAAGTTATTGGGCTTGCTTCAAATTACTGGGTGAAATTCAGCCTGTGTTATGCAGGAGGCCAGACTAGATGATCATAAATGTCCATTTTGGCTTTACAGTTCTATGAAACTTGGTCTGCTCTGGGCTAGAGGTGACTCTCTGCACTATGTTGCTCTATGACTGGCTGAGGCTCTTAGAGTGTAAGGAGGACGAAGCACAGACAGATCTGCCTAGCCTTTGCCCTTTGGGTGGGGGCTCAGGGTTCCTGGCCCCATCTCTCTTTTCCTCTCCCCACCAGGAATCCCTCCAAGGTTGGGTGGGTACAATGGCTAAGATTCTCTTTTGTTCTTCACCGGCTGGCCAAGTCAGTGCCTTCCCTATCCCTTTCTGAGCAGCTGTCAGGGAAAGGAGAGAGAGACGCATGCACTGGTGAAGCAGCGGTGGCAGCAGCTGCTACCTACCTAGAAGAGGACCTTTTCCTTTTCGAAGTACTGAGGCAATTGCAAGAATTGAATATGTGGTGATGAGGTGCCTAGGGGAAAATCATTGAGGGGATGATTTGTGTGAGGTTGAGAAATGAGAGCTGTGTTTGGATTTTTATGTAATTTTAATGAAAATTATGCTACATTTTCTTCAAGCTTTTTGCTGAGCCACATAAGCAAGTCTGGGCACAGACAATAGCCCTTGCATGCACTGTAGTGACTGACCATCACTGGCATGAAGGGTGAATTAGCTGCAGCCCGAAATACTCCTACTCCCTGGGTCAACGGGTCACAACAAAAATAACTAACTGTGACCAGAGAGGTGCATTAGCTATGACCTTAAGCCTCTGGCCATTAAAAGTGAGCATGAGATAGGAAGGTGGACTGTAGCTGCTTTCTCTTTTACATTCAGGAATTCTACAGCGAGTGCTCAGTCGTATAATGCAGCTGCCCCATTTGGGCTGAGAGCAGGAAGGGCTAGAATCAGCATGAGGAGCTCAGGACCAGGAAACAGCTCCTCATCCCACAGCAGAGCCAACTTTTTTTGGTAGTGGACTCCTCAACCACCCTGGGGTTGACCCAAATTGTTTTTTCAGCCTCTCTTAGCACAGCAGTTTGGATCTATGGACTTGCCTTAATCCTTTCGTGAACAGAGGGGGAGCCCAAAAAAGACCACAGGGCACAGCATGCAATGTCTGATCTTAATCAGAGCAGCATGGCATTGCCAAGATAGAGCACTGCATGCTGGGACATCCAATCTCTATGTGATGCATTTCCAAATGAAAGATGAGTGGTCTCCATTTTTATCCAGGCAAGAGAGGCCCTTGAACTGACAAACTGCCACTGGAGCTCTCGGTAGGACATCATTCAGGCATCTTTGGTTTAAAGAGACTGGTATAAACGTATTTTCAATTGGGAAAAAATATGTTATGTATTCACTTAAAACAGTGACTATGTTTTCTTCAACTTATGTTTTTAGGGCAAGAACACTATTTTACAGTGTACTCCTCACGAATCAATTACACTCCTTTCCAAAATTTGAAAAAAATTCTGCTTTCAATATTAAGTTTAGACTTTTAAAATTTTCTTCAAAACTCCATTTTAACATTTCATCTTTAGCTTCATGTGGCATTTAGTTCTACAGGTTCACAAGCATCTTTTTTGGTGAGAATATATGTTATCTTAATTCACAACACTGAAGTATGCTGGCTATACTGGATTTTGTTACTGACTAGCACCAGTTTGCAGAAGGCTCAGTTGTTTCTTGTATATCACAACTGTCAGTAATAACATGGGAAATGCATTTGGAATAGAAACCAGAATTAGAAAAGCACCCAGGCACACATGGGTACATGCACACACATACATTCACACGCCCCTCCCTGCTGTTTACAGTAAGAAATAATGGGAAATTATGCAAAAACAAAATGCAGAAGAGCTGTTACACTCATGCATTACTCACCCATAAGCTCCATTACTAATCAGTTTAATTGTTTCAAAATCGCTTTCACGAGGTTTCCTCTGGAGCTTCACTGATGTATTAGAGCTCTTTTAAGTAAAAAAGGGAAAGAGAACAAAGTTAACACTCTACAGACATATAGAGAACAGAAAAAATTATTTATTGCTTTCAGGCTGCAACATGCTCATCAAAACCACGATGGAATGTTCTTACGGCTCTGGCCAATCAGCCACAGCTCAACTGGTCAGGGGCCAGAGAAGGCTCTGAAACAAGCTGAAATTCCATCAGAAAGTTATATGCTATTCTGCATCTACTGATCTACTCACCTGTGGTGGGGTGCTGGCAGATATACGTAAGGCCAGATTTACAAAAATATTTAGCAAGCTAAGGATGCAGCTAGACATTGGACCTGCTGAGGCACTTAGGTGCCTGAATACTTTTGTAAATCTGGTCCTTGATGTATAGATAAGTACTAAGAAAGGATGGATGAACTCGTTGCTTAATATGGGAGGTCAGAGCAGTGAGGGGGAAATGCGGAGAGGTGTTGGAGAGGCACAGGAAAGAGTGGGGTGGAAAGGAGGAGGTCAGAGCTGTGCAGTGGGGCATACTAGGGGGCTTCAGTTCTGTCCCCCAAAACTCCCCACATCCATGCTGCCCCCTCATGTTTTCCCCCCACTCCAAAAACATTCCCACTGCCTCCATGGCAGTCCCTGAATCCTCTCCCCAGGTCCTCAGCCCGTGGGGCCCCCGCCAACACCCGCCTCTCCCTAGGGAGGAGAGCTAAGATAGGAAAACTGGGCTGGACTGGACTGGCAGAGAGATTGGAGATGAGGAGATTATATAAAGGCAGCAGAGAGACTAAACAGTACATTTTGTGACTGGGGTAATCATTGCCAAAGAACCAGAAGAAATGGAGGCAGAAACCTGGGCTGTGGTACATGGGGAAGCTGAGAATTAAGTGTCCAAAACCTTAATGCAGAGTTAAGGTTAAGATTGCCCAATGGTGCATCATGTCCTTCCAGAATGTCAAATCTCTGAAAACCAGGAAATTCAAAGTTTGGCCACTCCCACAACACAACCTTAACCCTGTCCCCTGGAACTGGCAACAGCCACTAAGAATGGTTCAGTACCTGGGGGTGGGAATAATTTACCATAATAAACAGACATGAGGAAGGACTAAGAGAATGTGTTGTTTATGTTGTGCTCCACATATTTGAATTCTAGCATTTATTGACATGCACTCCAATAGTGTCAGTGTAGTTGTATCGAATGGTGGAGGGATTTGTTGGAGCATACTGGCACAGCTATTACGAGACTGCACGAGGACTTCAAAGGGATCAAATGTGCCTCATTTCAGCACAAAGTTCTGTAGGTTGCGTTAGCAGTGGTGCACAGCGGTGTACTCGTCCTGGGAATTATCAATAATGTGGTGGCATACTTGAGAGTGATTTCTGGGGCTAAGTAGAGGATAAGTGAAGACACTATCTTGAAAGAAATCATCGGGGAAGAGTGACAGGGGGCAGGGAGGTTGCATTTTGCAAGTCTGGGGGTGGTTTGTGTGGAGAAGGCCCAGTGCTTGAGTGTAGGACAGATAGTTCCTTTTCACTATGCTTGAACCTAAATCCCAGTTTTGCCTTAGCAAAGAGACATGTCAAGACAATGTTCTAGAGTGCTCATGTGTTCGGTCCTCAGAGTGTTCTGTATAAAATGAAAAGACTAGTATGCGCAGAGGACAGATTTAAGGTTACACTGTAGGGGTGGCATGTATCTCAACTCTTCATATCCTGGTTGCGAGAGTTTGAAGTGTAGCTGACCTTGACATTCTGGAAAGGTGTGAAGCACCACTGGGAAACCTTAACTCTTAATTAAGTTTGGGGATACTTAATAATATAAAGCTTTCCTATATGTATGGCAAAGAAATCCTTCCTCCTACTTGATTTGTTGTTTATGTGCTCAGCAACTTTTTCATTTCCTGCAGGACCAGTTTAAATAAATGTTGAACCCCGGTGAAGCCACTCAATTGGGCCCCAAGATTTAGTAAAGAACTTTCTCTCCCATATCCTTCCTCAAAATAGGTCTGATATGCCAGATGGGAGGGAGGTTTTAGTTCCAGAGAGTATGTCTGAATTGGTATGTATATTTCTTCACAGAGGGTTCAGGATATTTCCACAGAGCTCTCTAGCAGCAGGTACCCTCCCACACCAGGTGGCACTGAGGTATGAGTGGTAAACACCTAATTATTTTAACTTATCCCTGGTGGGTATGGCCCAGTGTGGCAGCACTAAATGAATTAGCCTTGCTTTCCTGTATTGCCAAGTTGCAACTTGCAGGTCTTCAGAACCTCTGAAACTATCCCCCATTGAAAGGGGAGGGACCAACACTGATGTCGGTCTGGGCATTTTGAAAAGGACAGGAGGCAGTGGGGAAAAAGCACTCATATATATATTGTTATATATACCTTATTTTGCACAAATAGGGTATATATAACAATATATAACAATACAGTACATGAAAGCAACTAGGCATATTAATAGAATGATATAATCTGAAGCTGGAAGTGAAGACCTATTAAATCATTTAATTCATCTGCTTGCCACAACAAGACTGTTCCTAATTACACATTTATGAGTGTTTTGGACAGTCTAGTTTTACATTTGCTAAGCAACGTGGTTTCCAACACGTCCCCTGGGTGATTATTTCAGAGACTAACACAATACATTATCATGAAGCGTTTCCGGATATGTAGCCTGATATCTAGACTTATGATCCCCTAGTCATTGCTTATCCAAAGCCATACGTATTTAATTGTTGGTCACTCTGCATAATTCAGTAACTCCAGCCCCCTAATCATTTTTGTTATTCCTCTTTCATAGAATCATAGAATATCAGGGTTGGAAAGGACCTCAGGAGGTCATCTAGTCCAACCCCTGCTCAAAGCAGGACCAGTCCCCAATTTTTGCCCCAGATCCCAAATGGCACCCCCAAGGATTGAACTCACAACCCTGTATTTAGCAGACCAATGCTCAAACCACTGAACTATCCCTCCCCCCCAGTTTAACCTCTGTCCAGTTTATCAGTATATTTCTGATAATTAAGTGCCCAGATCTATGCAATATTTCAGATGCAGAGGGACCAAAGGTGTATATAAAGGTACAGTTACCTCCATGTCACAGCATCCGAACCCTTTGTAGATGGCATCCTGCCACCAAATCAGGAATGATCATAAGATGAAAAAACCCCAGACACACTCCCAGGCCTTTTCCTGGAAATACTGGAAGTATTTTCATCAGATACCTGAGGATTCTATTTTACACGCTAGCAATACTTGTATAGCTTGTCATGCCAATTAACTATTACTGAACTGAATTATGTATGCAGCCCAAAGGCATTTGCTTTTTTTGCTGCAAAGGTGCACTGCAATCCTACCTCTGTGTTTTCTATGTTTGTTTGGTTTTTTTATTATAATGGGCCAGATTCTGCCCTTAAGCACACCAGTAATTCCAGTCATCTCCACTGACTTTTATTCTACCGTGGGGCAATTTAAACAAGTCACCACAAAGGATTATTTTATATTACTTATTACTACCCACAGCCCTAGTAGAATATCTTCACAATATGTATCTTCAAGGTGCAACAAAACATCTTTTAAACTTAATGCACAATCCTCCTACTCACAGATCTTAATTTCCAAATCTAGAGCTACCACTTTAACCTGTTGACATTTATCTGTCCAGTGCATTGCACCTTTTAAAATTTTGGACCACTGTGTAAATGGAGCACTTAAAATATGTGCAAAAATTTCTAGTTTTATTTCTGGAGGGATTTTTAAATCCTTTTCAAAAAGAGAAAAAAAATAGTGATTAAGCAGAAATGTAAAAAGTACCAAGAAAACAAGTGAGTCTCTAGCAATAGCTAACTCCATACACAGAAGTAAATATTAGTAACTTTATGAAAATAGTGAAAATTACAACTTCCTGAAAACAGAAGGCATAATGGGCTATTGCTTGTTGCTATCTTTAGTCCATTATGCACCTTGGTATTAGTTTGAAATTTAACCTATATTCTGTTTAGCCAGCCATGTACAAAATCTGCTAGAGAATGTAATGAAACAATGCAATTAACACATCACTGTATTTTTAAAACTGATATGCTAAAAACATCAGCCACCACCACTGTAACAGGAAGACTTACACTTAGTGATTCATCTGTTTCTGGAGTTTCTGATGTGCCACTGTCATAGTTAGCTAGCTGAGCTATTTCTGAAAACAACAAAGGACAGAAACTTCATTTTAGAATACATATAGCAAACAGAAGCAAGTGCCAAACAAAAACATGAAAAAGTCTCTTCTCTGGAACAGAGAATTAACACGTGTTCTATTATCTATATTAGTGATTGAATGACCTTTAAAATTCAGTTAAGTCCTCCAGTTTAGGAGGATAATTCCCTTTTGGAAATTCTGACCAGTTGTCCAATGCCTTTATGAATCCTTCTGTGCCAGAAATGGAGCTGCTATGTAATCATATTATGAATACTGAGATGTAACAACTTTATGAATTCTGTATGTGCCTGGGGCAGCGAGAAGAAGTTACTGTATACTGGGGTTACAAAACTTCCCTGTTGGAATGTATTGATATAGCAGGAGAGGGCTGTGGGAACACCATACAAGGAAGCAACACAAAGGCTTCCTAAATACGATCATTTCAGTAGACACTTGAAAGTCAATGGGGCAAACTGTTGGCTTAAAAGATCCTGTATCCTGTTTCAGGTATGTTGTAAACCTTGTTTTGCCAGAGCTGGGAGTTACCAGATCTAAGGAATAAAATAATTAAAAAGTGATTCCTGTGAAGGGAGGTGAGTTACCAGGGGCTGTCCAGAGTCAGTTAGTGAGCTCCAACAAAGACAAGCTGACACAGATGCACTGGGAAAAGCACAAGAAGCTAGTCCTACTAGGGGCCCTATGTGGAAAATGTTAACCACCTAGTAAACTAGACACTCACATGGTGTGTTTGATTGTTTTTAAGATATGTTTGCTCTGTAATACTTGTGCTCTAAATAAATGATACTTTGCTTTAATGATGCTGGTTGGTCATTGATCACCACTGTCATTGCCCCTGAAGGAACAGATCTGCAGGGTCTAAGCCTAAGTTGGACCTGCTGAGGCAATCACAGTTAATCCAAACCTGAAGAAAAGTTCTGTGTAAGCTTGAAAACTTGTCTCACCAACAGAAGTTGGTCCAATAAAAGACATTACCTCACACACCTTGTCTCTCTAATATCCATCTTAACGGTTTCTACCATGAAAGATGATGGAGAAAAATATACTGAATAATCAAATAGCTCATCTTAGCTTTCACTATCCTGCAGAAATAGAGGTTACTTATCTGTAACTGGCGGTTCTTCAAGATATGTGTCCCCCTCCCGCCTCGTCCGTATTCCACATGCTGGTATGTATGCACACCATGCGCCTGAGACTGGAGATTTCTAGCAAGCAGCGTCCATTGGTCTGTGCTGTTGCCCTCCTTGTGCTCTGAAACGAGGGGCAGTGCAGACCACTGCCAACCCACTTCCTCCTCTTACCGCAAATCAGTTAAGATCAAAATAGAGGGGAAGGAGCACTAGTAGTGGAATACAGATAGGGAACAAACACCTCAAAAAACTTCCAGTTATAGATAAGTAACCTCCATTTCTTTTGAGTGTTGGCTTCTATGTATATTCCACATGTGACTGACTGGTTGGCAGAAGTCAAACGGGGGTTGCAGGGATGCAGTTGATATAGATGTCTGTAAAACTGCTGTTCCAACTGTTGCCTCTGCAGAAGAGGCCTACACTGAGGCGTAATGTTTCATGAAGGTATGGATGGCGCTCCAGTAGAGCCTATGCCCTACAAACATCCAGCATAGGCGCTTCTCAAAAAGATACTGTTGAGGTTGCTTGTGCTCTAGTAGAATGGGCCCTCACCCTGTCAGGAGGAATACACACCAACTGATAACAAAGAATGATGCAGCCAGAGATCCACTTAGAGAGTCTCTGAGCAGATAACGCTGGTCCTTGTGATAGCTCTGCTTCATAACCTTGGTGGTTTCCCAATTGGTTTTGTTCTTTGCAGATAGAAAATCAAAGCCCATCTGATGTCGAGAGAGTGAAATCTCTCCCCATTGGAAATCTGAGCTTCCAGAAAGTGAATAGGTTGACTCATGTGAAACTCAAATTACCTTGGGGATGAATTTCAGGTGGAGTTGAAGGGTAACCTTCTCCTTATGAAGTATGGTGTATGGCGAGTCACTCATGCTTCTGGCTGATGTGACTGTGACTAGGAAGGTGACCTTCATGGACAGGTGGAGCAAGGAAAACGTTGCTAATGGTTCAAAGGGTGGTCTGGCAAATATTGAGTGTGCAAGGTTGAGTTCCCATTGCAGTGTTGATTTCGCCATTGGTGGGAAGCTCCTAATGAGACCTTTCAGAAATCTAACTGCTGTTGGGTGAGTAAAAATAGAGTGGCCTTTTACTGGAGGCTGCTAGATGGACCTGCAGTGAACAAATGGGAAGCCCTCAAGTCTTCAGGGACAGGAGATAGTCCAAAATAGTAGGATTATCTGCTGACTCTGGGGATAACTGGTTTTGTTGCATCCAGATAGAGAAATGCCTCTATTTAGTTAGATAGCATTTTCTAGAGCCTTTTCTGCTTTGACTGGGGATAGACTGAATGGCCTCTGAACATGAATGCTCTAGGTCTGATGCTTATGCAAATACCAGGCCATATGGTGAAGAGAGTACAGTTTGGGATGTTTGATCTTGACATTCTCCTGAGTTAAAACAGATCTGGGAAGGGACAGATGCTTATGATAAAACAGGTTGACATTTGTAAGACAACCGGAAACCAGAACTATTTGAGCCAGTTGGTTGCAGCGAGAATGACTCAAGCTTTGTCGTGATGAATCTTTCACAGTGGTAGCAGTGGGACAGGAGGAAAGGTGTACCTCAGGTGGTCTGTTCAGGAAAACAGGAGGACATTGCCCTGGATTCCCGGCCTAGTGCTCCTCTACAGCAGTTATAGATGGAATTTCTCGTTCATCTGGGAGGTGAGCGGATCCGAGGATGGCATTCACCATCAAGTGGGGCCATCATTCAGGACAGAAATGCATATCTCCCATTCGTGGTCTGTACATAAATGCCTGCTGAGATTGTCCACCACAGAGTTCTGTGCACCTGGAAGGTATGTGGTTCCTGATGCACCAATACCATAAACTGACTACCTCTATACAGAGAGGAAGAGATTTTGCTCTGCCTTGTTTATGTAGAAGACTGTCGTCATGTTGTGTGATGTTATCTGGATATGAGGAAACCATATAAGTGGAAAGACTGTATTGCAAGCTGAATGGATTGCGCTCAGCTCCAATAGACTGATATATACACTGCCTCCCCCCACCCACTCCCAGGAAACTATGTGCCTTGCACAATGTGGGCTCCCTAGCCTATGAAGGATGTGTCTGTGATTATGGTCATGTTGGGTGTGGCTGGAAGGAAAGGAACTCCCAGGTCCCAGTTGTTCCAGGTTTGTCTAACATACGAGAGCAGCTGTGACCTTAGGATAGATTGTTATCTTGGTATTCATATTGTTTCTGTCTGGTGAGTAAACTGACCAGAGCCAGGCCTTTGGGCAACGGAAGTCTGGTGAATGAGGTTATGTAGGCACATGAGGTCATGTGGCCTAGACAGACCTTGACTGCAGGAGGTCTATGGGAAATTGGTCATATCAGCTGTTCATGGCCTAGAATCTGTCCATAGGAAGCTAGGCCTTCGCTGAGATCGAGTCTAGGGTTGCTCCTGAAAAGATTCCTAAAAAGTGGACTTTTCTTTCTTTACTCAGAGTCACAAGGAAGCGAGAAGAGAGTAAGAATATGGTCACTGACTGGACTCTGGATTGGATTTTCCCGTTAGTAGCTTATCATCCTGGTACCGGAAGACGATGTAGCTCTTTACTCTCATCTGGGCCACCACCACTTAGAAGAAGTTCGCAAAGATAATGCGAGGTCCTGTCGCTATCCCAAACAGGAGTACTCTGACCTGAAAGTGCTCCTCAGGAATCTGAAGAACCTTCTGTGGGATGGATGAATGTCCACATGAAAATAAGCATTTTTCACATTAAGAGCCACGAACCACATGCCCTCCTCCAGAGAAGGCATTATTGATGTCAGTGTGACCAGGCAAAATTTTGATTTTCATAAAAAAACATTTAGCTGGCATAGAACGAGAATTGATCTCCATCCCGTTTTTCTTGGGAACTATGAAATATGTAGGTAGAATCCTTCCCTTGATTTTGGGTGCCACTTGCACTATAGCCCCTCACTGCAGGAGAGGAGTTCACTTCCTTATGGAAGATTTCATGACAACGGTATCTGAAGAGGGACCCAGAAGAGGGCTTGTGTGGGGAGGGGGAGGGAGAGGAGAGAAATTTGATTATGTAGTCGGAGTTGATGATCTGTAGTACCCACTAGTCCTTTTGTTATGTCCCTCTATGGCAAAAAGGGCGAGGAGGCCACAAAGGTTTCGGGGGCATTAGGGAATGGCATCAGTAAGGGGATGCATTTCTCAAGCTTCCTGTCAAAAGAAATCCCTGGTTGGTGGGTTGGGTTGAGCAGCGGTGGTTGAAGAGAAAGCTGTATACCTAATCTTTGTACCCTCTAGTATTTGCACAGTGGTTTGTAAGGGTGCTGGTGGTAAAACAGCTGGGGGGGCAGTCTGCCTGTGGTGTTTTCTCTTTGTGGGCAGGGTATGAATGCCCAGGGAGCGGAGGGCTGTCCTGGAGTGCTTTACCAAGTGTAATGTCTCATCAGGTCTTTCACTGAAGAGAACAGACTCATCAAAGGGCAAGTCCTTGATAGTATTATCAAAAGAGTATCTTGACCACCAAAGAATGAAGCCATGATTCATACATCATGACTATGGCTGTAGCTATAGCTCTAGATATGGTACTGGATATGTTTACTGCTGTTTGGAATCAGGTTTTAGCCACCAGCTTACATTCATCTAGGAGGGCTTAGAATTGAGCCCTAACCTCTTCGGGAAATTTGTCATTTAACTCCACAACTTTAGAGTAATTAGTAAAATGGTATTTTGCTAACAGGGCATGGTAGTTAGCAATTTTAAATCTGAGGGTGGTTGATGAAAATACCTTCCCTCCCAAGAAGGTCGAGGCATTTGGCGTCTGTGGGTCTTGCTTGGGGTGTTGCAGTCGGATCTCTCCATGGCTGCCTATGCCACTAAAGATTTGGGTGCTGGGTGAGTAAACAGAAACTCTGCCCCTTTAGCTGCTACAAAATATCATCTCTCAACCCTTTTTGGGGGCTCAGGATGCAGGGGGTATGCTATACTGTCCTGGCTGGTTCCATAAATGGCCTTGTTGACTGGGAGGGCCAATCACCAAGGACCAGAGTGTTGTAAGATGTCTGGTAGCCTATGCTGCATGTCATGAATGTCCTCTAATGGAAGCCGGAGCCTGGGCACCACCCTCTGCTATGCTGCTGGTATGTTCTGTGATCATTAGTAAGGCTAAGATTTTGGCATGCGTATTTTATTAAAAGTCACAGACAGTACATGGGCAATAAACAATAAAATCATGGAAATGTACACAGGGCCGGGGTTAAAGGGTGAGCAAGTCTAAGCCCCGGAAGTTGCGGAGGTCTCATAAAATCACAGAATCTGTGACTTACTTGTAGCCTTAATTATCAGATGGGGATGGCGATGATGGAGAAATTGCCTCATTGAATGAGGAGGAAGTCATGCCTGTTGGAACCATCGGTACTGCCGGATCCAGTTTGATTTTTTCCTCTGCATACTCAAACGAAGTTTGGTTTTGGCTAGGAAGAGAAGGCCAGTGTGAATCATGCACAAATCCAGAGTGACTAGCATAAGGATCCCATGCCATGGACCCTAATGTGACCAGTATGAAAGTTTGACCAGTTGAGGAGAGCCCCATGGCACTGAGTAAAAACAGTCCCTTGGGAAGTCATATCTGGGAGGAGGAGGGCTGGAAGATCTTCTGGAGTCTCTATCTAAGCTTGCCTCCCTGTGAGGCAAGGGTTTGTCTAGAACACTGGACTCAGTTGACAAGAAGGTGGATTCAGGTTCTATCAGCAGTGCTGATGATATCAGTGAATACCAACTCTGACTTGTAGAAAGGATATGGGACAATCCATTTCTCCATGAGATGGTTTCTTTGTCTAATGTTGACAAGTCCCTGAGGAGGACTGGAACTGAATACAGAGGAGACTGAAGGTAGGGAAAGGTAAAAATATGCCCTGGAGAGGTAAAGGTTCCAGTACATTCTGATCTAGAGTGCGAGAGGTCCCAGCGGTGGTAAACGATGGACCCAGTGCATCCAAGGGCTTGGGGGTTAGTGGATCCTTCTTGAAGTGTGGCAGTACCATTGAAGGGAGTCCAAAGTGCAGCTCCAAGTTGGTGCTGGCAGATGCCAATCCTTCGGCTTCTGAGTTGGAGTAGGTGCTGGTACCAATGGACAGGACCCTTTCTCCTTCACACCTTACCCGCTTGGTCAGGTTTATGCGGACCTAAGTATTTAGGAGCCATGCGTGGGGACTCACCTGACCGAGACGAAGTCAGGGAGTGATCTTTTCTCTTAGAGGCAAACCTAGAAGGGGATCAGTCCTTATGCCTATGTCTCTTACTCTCGTGAGAGGTCTGAGGGAGTGATTTCTTATGCTTAATAACTCTGGCCTCTGCTCTGGTTTTCATCCTTGGAGGCACGCTGCTCGCAGCCTGCAGCCATTGTATCAGGGGTCTCTCCATCCTGGGTCCAACTAGGGTCTCATGGTTCTCTCCATGATATGTTTCCTCAGACAGAGCTCTCCTCCTTCACATGTTCAGAGAGGGAAGGAGCAGCAGATGCTGCACTTGGTGGTGATGTGAGCCTCCCCAAGGCAGCAAAGGCAGTGCTGGTGTTTGTCACTGACACAGAAGGAAAAGGGACAGGGGAGACAGTTCTTAAACCCTAGAACTTTAGGCACAGTCTTTCTCCTGAGGGGAGGGGCGTGGGGTAGGGTCCCTGGGGTGAGGAAGAAACTAGAAAAACACTAAAAACAGTAAAATACTAAAAGCTATTTACAATATGTATTTACAGACAGGAAAGCTATGCAGCAGCTTCAGACACAGAGGAATCCCACTCAGGCCATGTGGGGGTAACAAGGAACTGGAGAGGTGTGTCCACACCTGCTCCTCAGTAGGGAGACGAAGAGAGCAACTTTGCAGACACAGACCAATGGACGCTACTTGCTAGAAATCTGATCTCAGGTGCACTGTGGGCATGTGTATCCATAGAATATACAGAGACCAGCACTCGAAGAACTCCTAATTCTGCAGATCCCCTGCCTTGTTAGACTGAGGAACTCTCCAATGTAGTGAAAATTAAGGGAGGCAATAAAGTTGCTCAGAATCCTGTGGAGTTTGGACCTTCCTCAGGGCATCACTGGTATTTAGGAGCAGCTACTGTCCTAGTCGGGCTTCTTAAAGTCTCATAGTACTAGAAGCTAACTGGCTAACAGGTGTCTAGTTTATCCAGATAAGGGCTTCAATGCTTTAAATTTTATGAAGACAAAAGGTAAAGTGCCTAACAAGATCAGCTAAGAGCCATTTTCTTGTCTAGAACTTTAAGAAATGTAATAGGGTTTTTGGCTACCCCATATCTACTACCCTGGGGAAGTGCTAAGATTCCCAAGGTCTCCAATTACCTGGTTATCCCTCTCAGCTTCAAACTGGAACCCCAGAGTGTGCTCTGTGGATCCAGACACAGGAACTCCTCAGGGTAATAAGAGCTAAATGGGACAAGTGGTAGCTGAAAGACCTTGGGAAGCTTAGTCTTACTCTAATCCTATACATAGTTAATTACATACTTTACACAACTGAAGATACACCTTTTAGTTCATAAGTATATGTTGAAAGAGTTTGAGAGTACGTGCTATGATAAGAGATAAGGTTGCCAGAAATTTGTAAAGTTATTTTTTACGTGTCAATATTGTCAGCTGAAAGTGTAAACTCTATGGATAATGGAATATTTATATAAATTAACTTAACTGGACATTTCCATAATTTTAATACTTAGGGGACTTATTTTATGCATCAGAACAAATTTAAAGTACACAGTTCTTGTTAGGGAATTACTATACAGGTTTTTAGAAGTTACTCCCATGTGTGGATGATGTGTTTTAAATGTAGATAAGCCTGTTGCTTAAAATAAAAAGCAAGACACAAAAGGAACAACTTAGTAAAATATGTGAACCAGAAGTCTGTAAAAAGTCATGTTGAAAAAACAAAGATTTCTTTAGCAATACAGGTTTCAGAGTAACAGCCGTGTTAGTCTGTATTCGCAAAAAGAAAAGGAGTACTTGTGGCACCTTAGAGACTAACCAATTTATTTGAGCATGAGCTTTCGTGAGCTACAGCTCACTTCATCAGATGTATACCGTGGAAACTGCAGCAGACTTGGGAGGAGGTATTGTTTCATATTCTCTGTGTATATATAAAGTCTGCTGCAGTTTCCGCGGTATACATCTGATGAAGTGAGCTGTAGCTCACGAAAGCTCATGCTCAAATAAATTGGTTAGTCTCTAAGGTGCCACAAGTACTCCTTTTCTTTTAGCAATACAGAAGTACAAGAAAATCGTTCAAGGGAACAAAGTCAACAACAATACATTTTTCATTAATGTTCCAATTATTTTTTTTAAATTTAAACCGAAATAAATTCTCCTGGGTTAAGACTACTTATACCAGAAAGATTCAAGCTGGAGTGAATTCTACTGCCAAGTTATAAAGCTGTGTATCGGGTGGAGAGGCAGGGGGTTATAATGGAAGTGTTGATGTAGCCTTTATTGGATGGGTGAGAACCAAGCCAGTATAATGTACTTTGACAGCCTTCTCAGCCCAAATTGCTTTCATAAATAGCAAATTAAAAAAGGTTCTGTTTTAAACAGAACTTTTGCAAAATACCATTATCTGAGAAATACATATTATTTGCAAACAGTAGGTAGTAATGGAATGGAACCAAGAGTCAGCTTCTGAAGCAGGGAACTAAGGAACCATTTTGCAATGCCTGAAGAGATTTTTAAAATTCATCTAAATACCATTAAACATCTGCCCTTTTTATTTCATTGATTTAAACCATTTCTGAAGACTCATGATTCAAAAAGGTAAAGATGGTAATTTAAAAGCCACAGGGAAAAATCTCTCCCCAGGGAACTTTTCAGAAATGCAGCCACCAGTTTTCTGATAAGTGATGAATCTGTTGTGGTACTGCTTTCAGTACAGTATACATTTATCTGGCATTATCTCCAAGTAACGCATGCACCATTTCACTTGAAGAAAAGATACTATGGCCATGGCAGCAAACAAAGGTGGAAAAAGTATAGAAGGGTTTACATTGGCAGCTTCCCTTGCAAGGGGAAGGAAATCCTTTCTGTGACCATTTGCCAACATTGTATACACATTTTAATGAACTGTCTGGAAATCCAACAGTAATTCAGGGTGACATTTCTGATTGATAACAGCTATTATTGTGTTTTAGATCTTTTCTCCATGCAAAATTTAAAGAGTTTTCAACAGGATGATCTCAGTATAATGCTCTGAGAGAGAGAGAGATGTTTCCAAACATTTCTTTGTGAAATCACTATATTGAAATGTATAATACCACTAATACATATTTTTTAACCTCTGCTTCTGAACTAAAATGGAGGATGGGGATGTCACTTTTTAAGAGACATTTAAACAAATTATTTATACAGATACAAAAAAAATGGATTTTTTTGGCCACAATAATAAGCAATTCATGGTATTTATATTTGTTACTTTTCTGTGGGGAGCAGAAAGAGAATTAATATGAATTAGCTGACCTAGTTTATTTGATGATAAATTTACAGAGAGAATTAACCTTTAAAAGATACACAGAATAACCCATTTCTCTGAATCTCCCATTTAACCAAAGATCAGTAATCTCCCTTCCCCAGCAACAAACATTATATATTACAGCCCCACTTTAGCCCATTTTTCTGACAGGTGTGGATAACTCTGAAACCCTCTAAAAACTGAAGTTATATTTTACACTATTTAGTTTAATGTATATAAAAACATGTATATAAGTGATCTATTCAAAGTACAAAGACAAAGTAAACATTCTGTTTGACAAAAAAAATCCTTTTCATTTCTTTCGTTTTTTATTTATCTATGGTGTTCTTCTCTCTACTTCTCTCACAATTACCAGAAGTTTACATGAGGCCAAATCCATATTGAGTACCATACATGTGGCCTCATTGATTTCCAGGGGGCTATTTGTGGAGTGACAATTAGCGAGGGTGGCAGAATCGGGCTCATAATATTCAAAAGAGACAGACTCTCAGCCTCCCACAGAAAATCAAACCCTCCTAATTCAACCCACATAGTGTACAGCAGAAACACAGGCATTGTCATACTAGATCAGACCAAAGGTCCACCTGTCCCACGGTTCTTTGAGCTACAGTAAGCTGAGCCACTCTATGATTCTTTTCCATTGAATTGTGGGAGAAATAGTCTGTCCTTCTGGGCACGGGGAGAATTGTGGGAAGGCAGCAGAGGACTGTCAACACTTGAATTATTTAGCCTCTGTTCTCACTACAAAGTGGGCAGGTTACCAGCCCAAGTGAAAGCAGCACCCAAGCTGTAACCCATACCATCAGCTGGGCCAGCTAGCCCAGCTTTAAAGCAGCACTAAACTCAGGTGAGAGGCTTTTGTGTATAGACAGGAAGGAAGTTACGGGAAACATCTGAGTAAGAGGCTCAGTTAATGTTGCAGAACACCCTGCAGAAGACAACTGTGGAATGACCTGCCCCATAGGCAGCTTCTTCCTAACTTCCATTAGTTAGAAATTGGTTTATGGCCTTCCAAAACTCTTGAAGTTTTTTTTAAATCCTGACTATCAACAGTCATCTATAAAGTGTTATCCCTATATATGTCCAACCCTTTTTTGAATCCTGCTAAGCTTTTGGTCCCAGTAATATCTTGTGGCAATGAGTTCTACAAGCTATGTATGTCTGGGTGAAAAAAATATTTCCTTGTGTTAGTTTTAAATTCACTCCCATTTAATGTTCTCTTGTTCTTTTATTATGATATTGTATATGATATTATAATTTTATCTATATTCTCTATTATACATGTTTATATAACCTCTCTTATGGGTCTCCTCTCTGTGGTATTCTCCACATGAGTTTTGCTATGTCTCTAACCAGTCTCATCACCCGTCTCTGAACCCCCTCTGTCCTGGAGCATTACTGAAAAAGGCAGGCAGGCAGGCGAACTTCACATATTATTCTCTGCCTTTCTTATCAATGTTTTCTTCCTGACTCCCAGCCTGCAGTACTTATACACGGACCCTCAGCCAAATTCTTCATTAAGAAACAGGTGTAATTCTAATTCGCCCTGGCATTGTCCGTAAAACAAGATCCCAAGTGATGAGATTTCTGTATTGAACCAGCAACTAATGGGATCTTGAGTCAACCTAGTAAAGTCATCTTCATGCACACAGAAATCACCCAGGACAATAAGGCTTTGTAATTTGAATGCCTGTGCAAGAAAATCAATTAGCACCTTTGGAAAATCTGAGATGTAGCAGGGCTGCTCATACAACACAGAACGTTAGCCCTATCGTGGGACTCTCAAACAAGCCAGGCCCACACAAATCCAGTTTGGGAACAGAAAACCTCCTACATGTAAGGTCAAATGCAACCTGCAAGGCACACCACTTCCCCAACCTTCTTTTCACTCATACTGAACGGAGCACCTCTCAGGACACAAGAGGACTAAAAGAAATCTCTGCTTTGTCCAGCCATGTCTCAGTTACGCATCCAGAACCTGGAGCTTCATCTATGTTCAAATCGTGGACAGTAACCATCTTAATAGCCACAGTCAGCACATGCAGATTTGTATTGCTTAGAGTGATGGAGAGTTACATCATCAGATTGTTTGGCTGCATTTCTACTAAAAACTCAAGGCAGTCTTCAAAAATAAAGTCAGAAATCTGTGATGGAAGCTCACCCCAGAAATCTAAAGAGGCTAATAATGTTCAGAGCTTGTCTCTAAGCAGGTGCAAACTAGTTAATATTTGTATTTTTGCCCTTCACCCCCACTCCCGCCTTAGATTTATTATTGGACAGTCACACTGCATCACAGAGACCAACCAGCACAGCAGAAATAATTCCATTTCTTACCGTCTTGATTTGGTAATTGCTAGTTAGACCATGACATACATTTACCTTCCAGAGGATCCTTATTCAGGCCCAGCTGGCTTATAATATATCTAGGGATGTCCGTTTTAATCACATGCCCCTCTTTGGCATGTCCTTCTGCAGCTTCCAAGAGATAGTAAAATTCTTCAGGATCAAATTCCTGGAAGAGAAGAAAAAATACTCACCATAATTTTCCTTGTTAGAAACTGTACTCCTAAACTCTCACATCAAAGCTTCCTTTACAACTCCAAGCCTTTTGTTACTTACCTAATTAAAAGCAATACTACATCATTCCATTACTAGTGGTACAAAACACTATAGTAACATGCTGTAAACTGCAATGTTTTAGACTATTACTACCATAGGCCACGGAGCCCCAGGGGCCACCCAGGACATAGCCTGACCACTTTTAAGTAGCTAGGGTTGCCACCTGGCTGGTTTTGGACCAGCCTGGCAGGTTTTTCTACAGCCTTGCCCATTAGCAGTTGTGATGTGCTGGGCAGTTTTTAAATTTTACAAGTGGGAAAAAAACAACCTGGCACATTGCAACCAGCTACCGTAAGCCGTCCACATGCATGGACGTAGCAGGTGCTGCGCAGATATCTTCTAACTGTGGCATGCAGGCACGTGGTTGGGAATGCTGCTAGCACAAGCACTCAGGTCCCGCTCTGTGTGCCAGGCTCTCGAGGTGCCAAAACCTTGGCAACTGAAACTTCTGCTCCTCTTTGTGCCAGGACTGGAAATTGAGACGGTTGGACCAGAGGCTTGCCAGCAGGAAGGGCTGAGGTGGGGAAGCCAGGAGCTCCTGGTAGGGGGGCTCCCTTGAGATTCCTGGGAGGGAGTGGGTCAGGGGTTTAGTGATTCATGGGGGGAAGGCACCTTCTGTATCTAGGTGACCTTGGGGGACTCCCCCTTCCATGAGGGCTAAGGGAGGCTCCTGGGAGGGGATGGGTATAAGGTCTCATGGGAAGGTAGTAGGCAAAGAAGACCTGCACTGCCGCCTGCGTTCAGGAGGAAGGGATGGAAACACCTGAGAGAGGAAGAGGAATGTCCAACTGGTGGGTGGCATACTGTTTAGAGCAAATCTATGGCCTCCCCACCCTTTCAATGGCACTGCACAGCTCAATTAATACAGAACACTTTAATAAGTCCTATAAAAGGCAGGTAGTAATTTTTTCAGCATTTTTCACAGTGTTACTGGTTGAATAGACTACGATCATCAATATGTTATTCAGTGATTACACCTCACATGTGGAAGATGTCCTATCCTCTCACGCCTATATGTGCATGCTGTAAAATAAGCCACTGTTCATATAAACACATATCAGATGTACATACATCCCAGAGCCCTCCTTTTTCCCCTAACTGCAATTTTAAGGTAATTCTAATTAATTAATGTGTACTGTATTTTAAGAAAATTAAATTAAAAACTTTCAACAGCTCTAGATCTAAACCACAAAGGCCAGAATATTACTGAAAATGTGGTACCTTGCAAGGGACTTCATATCTGAAAATGAAAACGCTCTTACAAAATCTATTATCTTATTACTATTTATCCCATGACTAAAGGGGTGTTAGATGCCTCAGAAAATCAAAAGAACACCTAAGCCTCTTTTCCTAGCTCCTTAGATTTAAGTTATTTATCTTACAATCTAAATAGACCATACACAAGAGGAAGTGTAGGAAAGAATAAGGGAAGTTATCAGATACAGCTTTCTTATTTGCTTTTTTGTTAAACTATAAAGCTGTCCTAAACTCATGTTCTCCCAAACTGCATTTTTCTTATGTTAATTCATGCCAGAGGTCACCTATTTCACAGATCCCTTACATTCTCATCTGTCTCCATGTCCACCTTTAACTGAGGCAAGAGCAACTTTGTTAGAACTAGGACTGGTTGAAAAAATTCTGACAATACAGTTTCCACCTCCAAACACGCCATTCATAATATGCTGACTCAGCAGAATTGAAACATCAAAGCTTTTGGTGGAAACCTGGCAGGCA
Organism: Caretta caretta; assembly: GCF_965140235.1. NCBI lineage: Eukaryota > Metazoa > Chordata > Testudines > Cheloniidae > Caretta > Caretta caretta. The sequence goes on along the minus strand of NC_134210.1, from coordinate 43,669,314 downwards.
AGATACCTGGTTGCCCAGCTTCCTGGTTCTCCTGCAGCCCACTTGGTGCAGTGCCAGCGAGCAAGCTGGCTGGCTCCCGAGCTGCCTGGGGAGCAGTACAACCTGAGACTGCAGGGAGCATACTTCATTCCAGAAACACCAAAACATTGGGCAGTAGGAGCATTTGAGTGTTTCCAAAATGAAATATCTTCGAATTTTCATTCCTGTGAAAAATTCTGAGTTTTTTACTTTCCATCCCCATTCAGGATGATTTTTTTTTTTTGAGGGGGATAGGAGATATATATATATATATATATTTAAAATATTAAGTGTGCAGAAAAAATAAGTTAACTTATTGATCAATGTCAACTTTGAAGTGATGTCATTCATCACTGAATTATACACCTAGGTAAGCTAGAGAAAAGAGATGGCCCCTTATACTACATTCTGATGGTAAAAAGACTGGTTCTGACAAATCAGCTGGGAAACAGGCCACAAAGGTGAAGGCCTTCCAAATGAGAATATGCTGCATTGAGCCCATGACACTTAATTCTGAGGACTATTGGCCTGGGTACTCCAGCTGATTTCACAGGAGTAGAAAGGAGGCAAACCAGGTAGGGTTTATAAACGGGCACCGACTCTTTGAATAACACTTAAGTTCCTGGAGGATAGGTCCATCAGTGGCTATTAGACAAGATGGTCAGGGATGGAACCCCATGATCTGGGTGTCCCAAAACCTCCGACTGCTAGAAGCCAGGACCAGATGACAGGGGACAGATCACTCCATAACTGCCCTGTTCTGTTCACTCCCTCTGAAGCATCTGGCACGAGCCACCGTCAGAAGACAGGATACTGGGCTAAACAGCCTATTGGTCTGACGCATTATGCCAACTGTTATGTTCTTACTTGGAATAGGAAAGACCGTGAAGTCTTCCAAGAACTGGTTTAAAATATTCTCTAAAATTCACACTGCCAACCAAGCAGGTATTTAAAAAAACAGATTTGTTAGTTGTAGCTTCTAAGAATCTTCAAGGTTGGCCCAGTGTAAACACAATAAAAATCACAAAAGCATGCTAACTATGGCAAGGACCTCATAATGGACGAACAGACCACTAGTTCCACCCGAGATTCCAGAAGCAATCAGGGTTTCCAGAAGCCCCCCACTTCCTCTACACCCCCAACTAGGAACATAGTTATAGAGCATACATTTGTTGTTTTATCTCAGTTCACTGTGATTTGGTGTTGACACCGGCCATCTGACATTTCTTCCTGATGTGCCAGTGCTCATCACTCCCTACCTCAGCAGCACCTCTTCAGTCCGAATTGAACAACAAACACTAAATGCCATTTTAGCTTCTCTTCTGCAATGCTGCTCATCTTACATGTTAATATGCTCCCCTTAGATATCAGGACATTTTCTTCTCCCCACTTGCATTAACAGTGGAAATACTCTACAGCGGCACCTCCGTTTGTTAACACATAGAGTAGTTTTAAGATAGATAACTTTCATCAAATTCATATATACACAATTACAAGTGAGTTATTTTCTGATCTCTAGTTTTATCCTCACATTACCTTTTTCAGATACAGAAACCCAGTAGAAATGAATAAACCTTTAAATATTTGTCAGTAGCTCACAGCACTTCCACAAGCAGAGAAAGCCCTACTCATCTGACTAACAAATGAATACAAATAGGTGCTCAGATACCATGAGCCTGGTATACATACCTAGCTAGAAACATAGTGGGGCTGGCAGCATCATCTATTAAGGCTGCCCAAAACTTCCCATTATAAGACCCTGTTTTCAGTTACTTATAACTTTGCCAAATTCTAGCTGATTGGGTTGAAATTTTTCAAGCTCAGTGTCTGTAACAGGCTGAATTTTTCTGGAAAAATGCCAGCCAAAATGGTTCAGCATTTCCAATAATGTGTTATCTTGACCAGGTTAAAAAAGTATGGAGAACTTTTCTTTGAGACATTTTAGAACTCTCATGCCCCTCCTTCTCCCCCATACTTTGGGGAAGAGACTGAAATTTGGCAAAGGGTGTTGCATGTGTGTCCGGGATATACCTTTTTCTGTCTCTGTCAAAATCTGCCCAAATTTGGCCAAGTTACAAACCTTCAAAAAATCACTATTCACAAATGAGATGTGCCAGACTAAAAATCTTCTAAGGTTCCAACTACACTGGGCATGCTCCAACCCTAGTGCAGGTCCACATACTATTGCCATCAGTTCTCCGTTAGCTCAAGTGACACAGCTCTGTGCAGCGGATCTAAAGGTTCCGACCCGGCTGATGAACCATGTGGGTGTCAATAGGCATTTTGAAATTTTTTTTTCCAGTTTGCTTTTTTAAAAAGCTAAGACATCACACACAAAGAACTATGCTGAAAGAACATTATTAAGGTTGCTAAGTCAAGCAATCAAAAGTTAGGATATGCCAGAATTAAGGTTGCCTGTGCCCTCCTCCTTCTGCATATGTATTATGATACAGCCTTTTATTACAGCTCATATAGTATTTTGTTGAGGATCCCTGCCTCATTCAGTAAGGGACCTGCTCTGGAGATGACTCGGGGTGTCTGTACAGTCCCAGCTTCATTTGTTGCAGAAGTTAGAAGATGTGTCGGGAAAGAGGCAGGAGACTGCAGAAAGAGAAAGAAGGGGCTTATGATTAAAGACAGCTGTGTGCTGCCTTGGAGAATTGGATTATTTCCCTGTCTCTGCCACAGAGTTCCCATGTGATGCTGGGCAAGTCACTGAAACCAAATATTTCACAAGTGATCACTAATTGGGTGTTCCTCATTTTCTCGGTGTCTGACTTGAGACCCTAAAAATCTGATTTGAAAAAGTGTTGCGTGCTCATAGCTAGAGCAGAAGCCAATGGGAGCTGCTCTACTTTGAGCATATGAAGTGCTTTATAATGCCAAGTATTCTGAAAAAGCAGGTCCTAACGGTCTCAAACCCAGCATCTAAAATTAATGAATAATTTTACCTTAATCTCTGTGCCTTGGTTCTTCAGCTGTATCATAATGCATACACACAAGGGGACCGAATTAATGTTGCCTGGTATTTCCTATCTTTCGAGTGTTTGACTTCATCTTTGATAAAATTCTTCTAATGCAGTTTGTGTGTGCAATATGAGATATAGTGCATTCAAATAAAAAGGAATTCAGAATGATAGGCACTAATGAAAGTTATCAGCATTCGAATGGATAGGAGTTCTCACACTAAAAACAACTTTGGAAAGTTCCAAAGAATACATAAAATACTTTTACATACTAAATAATATACTTTTATTTCTGGTCTTTAATACCAGCCCAAATAGTCAAGCTTTCCACCAGTAACAAATCAGAATCCTGCTTACAATAAGCATCAGCTTACCAGGCATTCTAATAAGCGAGCAGGACGAGCAACGACTATGAGGATCTTTCGGACTAGTTGCTTAATAAATGCCAGTTCTCCACTTTCTGATCTCTCTTGACCCTAAGAGAGTCAAAGGAAAAGGATTATTAAAAACTCCTACATTAAATATACCAGTCAAGAAAGCACGTTAATATGATGACCATAAATACAATCAGTAGTATTACATATAGTTTCTAACTACAGTGTTTAAGCTCCATTTGAAATCCTTGCAGTATAGCTCAGAGAGTCAAAATTTCTACAACATGGAACAGGGTACCTTCAATTCATATGGCAGATATATTACTATCCCATTTTCATTCATATGGCTTTGAGGTGAATCAGTATTTGTTGTCAAAAATTATTAGAATGAGTTGTGAATGAGCAACTAAAAAGCATGTATTACAGCTGTGTCATTGAGTATACTGTAGTAAAAACAGAGTCAACATTTCGATATGAAATCAGGATTTTTAAGAGTGAAATCTCTTGCTTCTCTGAAATCAAATCAGACTAATGCTTTGTGACATGACTGGCCAACCCAAATGATTCAAACGAGTTAAGACATTTTTTAGTTACATAGTTGCTAAAGCCTAACCTGAGTATATTTCACAGTGATCTAATCAACTCCAGCCCCTCCCCTAATACCATTGTTATTAAAAATGATATTGTGTATGAGACACTAATGAGCATGCACAATAATTCATTTTCAGAAAGCCTGCTGTAATAGCAAAGATTCTCTTTTCATTTGAATAAGACTTACCATTTTTACACTAACCTCAAGGCAAAATTAGTGCAAATCTATGGTTCTAACATGATAGTATCAAAATAAAGGTTATTGCATTTTCAGATGGATGGGGTATTCTTTGTTTTCACCAACATATTCCTGTGCACTGTTATAGCTACTGTTTTACTGTGAATAAAAGATATTACAACACATATAATAAACATTAGCAGCATCCATGTGGTATCGAAACTGATTTTCTATGATTAAATGATGGCCATGAAATTCTAAAATGACCACTCTGAGATGTACAAATATAATGAAACGATACTAATCCATCCATATAGGAACCGAGTACAAGTATGTGCAGTAAAGGAAGCAAATAGGAAATTGAGTTCTGCAAAGAATAAGATGATGAAAGGAGAATAATGATGTTAAAGAATCTGTACAAAAGAAAATATGTTTCTGGAGAACTTAAAAGAGAATTTTCACAAGGGTCTGAATTGCATTTCAAATTTCATTCAAACTTTCTTGTCAAGCAACAAAGAATAGACTTTATGATACCTAATGAATGCAAAAGAAGCCATATGTTCTTTCTTCTGGCTGAAAGATATTGATGGTCTTTTGCTCATATATCAAAAAGGCATTTCTTTGCTTCGAATAATAGAAGTTGTAGGATAAATTCCAAATCTCATCTACTGCGTATTCTGTGCTATGTGCCATATATTTAAGCATACAAAGAAAATTCAAACAAACTAAAACCTTACAATTTTAATTATAAAAGTAGTTTATGTATTTGCGATTACAAAATCCATCTAAATACTAAGCTAAAGAGCAATCTCATGCTTAATACCATAATTAAAAACACAACGGAAGAAAATGTAATCTAATTGTGAAGTTTCAAAGAAAACTGAACAAACTTCACTGCAATGCTTCTACCATCAGCTTTGAGAAAATGCTAATGAGAGGCAAAGATTCATATTCTATACGCTGCCAGCTACATTCACGAGGAAAATGTTAATGGGCTGAACACACTTCTGTTTTACTCACTGGCCAAAATAAAAGTAATATTACACACTTCTGGATCTAGGTAGGCAGGGATATTCACAGAAGATTCCATATGAGTGAAAGAAGGGTGAGTGAGATAGGAAAGCATTCAAAATCAACTTGACCTTGACCTTAGCACTACAAAAATGTCAGTTAAAATCAAGCTGCTCAAACCTCAGGGGACTCTTTTCCTGGTTATGCAAAGCAACCACAAGGTGCCAAGTAGCAGTAGGAGCTACAGCTTTCCACTGAATGTCACAGTTGGGAACGGACAACAAATGCATCCTAAGAAACCCAAAGTATGTTCCCACAGATCAGTTCTGTATCAGGCAAATTTCCCCACAATTATTTTATGTTTTTAGCTTTTCATGAATATTGTAAAATTCACCCAGATAATAATATAATACTTTGAAAAGAAATAAGTTTACAAAAGAAGTAACACACTTGTACACACTATTTAGGAAATTATACACAAGCTTATGGTTTTTGAACAATTGATATTATACTGTAAAGCACATGGCTTAGAAAAGAGCAGACAGCTATGAACAGGGCCAATTTATATCAGCCAATGTAGGTAATATCAGTGCTGTCAATACATGCAATCAAGTGAACCTTAGCTCTTAAGGCATATTTCTTCATACTGTACCGATATCATCACGCTGTAGTGCAAAGTCAAGTAGATATCTGTAACCAATTATTTAGCAATTTACCTGCACTTTGGCATCATAAAACCATACAATAAGATTTAAATTTGTTTCTAAATAATTAAGTCTTCATGAATCTTCCCTATTTACCTTAACTGATAACGACAAGATAACAATAATATAGAAATGGTGCATTGTTGTCCAGTTTTTGCAGTATTTTTCCTTTTTTTGTGTGTGCGGGGGTGGGAGGAGCATAAGGGGAAGTACAAAAGGAAATTTGGTACCAGCAGAAAGTAGTGTAAGAGAAGTGTTCTCTGATATAACCTAACCAGGTTTTACCCCCAAACCAGCATAGTCTGGAAACAGGCAAACTATTAAAATACAGGCTGACATTTCTGTGTATTTAAAATCAAAGCAAAACAAAACAATAACATCTTAACAAAATCTTGCTTGGTATATTTCACTGTATTGAACCCACTTGCCTACCAGATTGACTCTGGGGCACACTGTACCATCAGTCCACATGCACAACTGCCAGACAATGAATCAAGGACACAACATGGTCCTTTGTTTTAAAAAAGGTATATTTATATATTTGATGAGCTTCATGTCACAGCACAAGTCCTATTTGCTAACTGAGGATTCAGATTTCTCTTATCAACTGATTATTTTAAGAAGATTCTTATGAATGTTTTTATGCTGAAGTCAATTTTTTTTTTAATTACTAAGGTTGGTTTCTGAGATGTAAGGAGACATTACAAACTTCTAAATAAATAAATAACCTGCTGCTAATGAAAGGCTAAGGGTTGCTGTCTGCTGCCTCAACTGGTGTTAGAAATTAGGAGGTTATGTAATCTGAAAGGAGAATTTATGGAAGTAGGGGGTCGCCTCATTGTGGGGTGCATATACACAAAAACATAAGCAATTTATAACTTGCAATGTATTACAAAATGTTACTGAGTCTAAAAACCTTTATAATCCATTTATCCCTGAGTCACACACCATAAGACCCTATGGTTCCTGTACAGGTCATTTCATTGAATAAGCCCACTATGAATTTACACTACGTTGGCATCTATTTGAGTAGAGCAGCCATAATTATTTCATAGCAACTTACGTTAAATAAACATATTTGAACAATTTTTAAACAAAAGATAATTATCTTTGCACAGTGCACGGTTCATACCTCCTGTAGTAATTTGTCTAATTTGTGCTGTAATTCAAAGAAGTATCGTGACGTGATGAGGCCCTGATGGGATTTATCCAAGCAATCTCGAGCCAGCTCAATGATCTGATGGTGGGTAAAGCTGAGCACTCCATCTGCCAGGGGAAGAACGTTATCAGGAGAATGGTTGGTGATAATATCCTGAAGCCGTTCTTCCATCTGAGCTGTGGCCTATTTAAAAAAAATGTATTGATAGATTTAATCAGTATTTTCTGAAACTCTATTACCACTCCAGAACAATATTTTTCCTGATTAAACAAATTTCTGAATAGCTTAAAAATTTCTTCTAACACTATATATGAAAATGGGTGATCAGGGGACACCATCATAGGGCCTAATCACATCAGCCACACTATCAGAGGCTCGTTCAACTGCACATCTACCAATGTGATATATGCCATCATGTGCCAGCAATGCCCCTCTGCCATGTACATTGGTCAAACTGGACAGTCTCTACGTAAAAGAATAAATGGACACAAATCAGACATCAAGAATTATAGCATTCAAAAACCAGTTGGAGAACACTTCAATCTCTTTGGTCACTCGATTACAGACCTAAAAGTTGTAATTCTTCAATAAAAAAACTTCAAAAACAGACTGCTGAATTGGAATTAATTTGCAAACTGGATACAATTAACTTAGGCTTGAATAGAGACTGGGAGTGGATGGGTCATTACACAAAGTAAAACTATTTCCCCTTGTTTATTCCCCACCCCCACCGTTCCTCAGACGTTCTTGTCAACTGCTGGAAATAGCCCACCTTGATTATCACTAGAAAAGGTCCCGTCCCCCGTCCCCACCCCGGCTCTCCTGCTGGAAATAGCTCACCTTAAGTGATCACTCTCCTTACATTCGATGAAGTGAGCTGTAGCTCACGAAAGCTTATGCTCAAATGAATTGGTTAGTCTCTAAGGTGCCACAAGTATTCCTTTTCTTTTTGCGAATACAGACTAACACAGCTGCTACTCTGAAACCAACCAACAAACAGTGGTTTGTCCAGCTAGAGAATGAGCAAACATGCTCCATTTCCCCACATTATTCTACTAATGCTGACCAGCAGCTCCCCTCCTGTTATTCTACTCTGTGCCTCTTTAATGGGGACTGCCAGTCATGCTAAGTTGTGTGGCAGTTGCTTGATATGCACAACACAGAAGAACACTACAAAGTTAGCTTTTACTACAGAGCCAAAACAAAACATGACCTCCGGGGAAGGGGAGGGCAACTTTTTAAAATTAATCTTCATATACTGCAAGACAAAATAGTTTTCTATCCTTGATATTTGTTGTATAAAGAAAACATTATACAGAATAATAGTGAGTATTTCCAGGGGAATATTGTCTTTTAGAGAGTTAGTGCCAGATTTTTAAAGATATTTAGGCACCTAACTCTCACTGAAATCCATGGTACTTAGGCACCTAAATACCTTTAAAAATCTGGACCTTGCTGACTAAACCTTATGCATGCTAACAGCATTAAAGTACGCATCTGATGAAGTGAGCTGTAGCTCACGAAAGCTCATGCTCAAATAAATTGGTTAGTCTCTAAGGTGCCACAAGTACTCCTTTTCTTTTTATAAATTCAGCTGGTATTTCTGTTACCATGTATAACTATATCTTTTTTCCTGCTGAAGTGTAATATGTAAGAGAAATCTGAAGCAATCTTTTTTAACAATACCATGTACAGTAGAACTTCAGAGTTATGAACACCTCGGGAATGGAAGTTGCTCGTAACTGAAATGTTTGTAACTCTGAACAAAACGTTATGGTTGTTCTTTCAAAAATTTACAAGTGAACATTGACTTAATATAGCTTTGAAACTTTACTATGCAGAAGAAAAATGCTGCTGTCCCTTTATTTTTGAATAGTTTATGTTTAAATCAGTAGCATACTGTGTTTGCATTTTCTTTTTTGTCTCTGCTGCTGCCTGATTGTGTACTTCTGGTTCCAAATGAGGTGTGTGGTTGATTGGTCAGTTCGTAACTCTGGTGTTCATAACTCTGAGGTTCTATCTCACTCTTATCTCACCATCGAGTTGAATGGTGCAGTTCATACCTCAGTTACAGTTTAATCTCTTTGCAAACTCAGGCAGAAGTCTCTGAAGGAGTTACACTCACTTCATGTTTTGAAGGTTCTCTTTGCAATGGTAACAGCTTTCCAGCTCTCATTTTTTTGTTATGTGACATCAGACTCTGCAGAACCACACAGGGGTCTGCCAGTGACCCCAGCGATTCACCTGTACCTTGGGTCACAGTTTTGTTTCCCATATTTGAGATGAGGCAACAGCCTTCCATTGCTTAGCATCCAATAGACAAGCACTTCCAGCAGTTCACTGATTTTTCACAATTTAAAAAAATAAATCAATATATAATGAACCTTTGGGAAACATGAGAAATATCAGAAAGGGACTTGAAACATGCGTTTCTGGATGCTACACAGGATTATGAGTGAAGGACAAATTTTCTTTTTTGTTTGCAAAGTTCAAACTATCGAATACCTATTTACAGCAACTGTAAAACTACAAATTATTGTATAATACCTTTCTAGACACGCATCAACATATATTACCAGCATGCTTTATTTCAAAATCAGTTCAGCAGCTTCGCTAAATGAATGTCCAGTTCTCAGCAGGGATTTTTTTTTAATTGTGATTTTATCTTTCTAATAAGAGTTTGGTGATGCTTTATGAAAGCCATTACTGGCTTAGATCATTCGTTCCCATAACAAAAACAACACTTATTTAAAACCTATGCTGCCTATTAGTTTAGATACTGGGTATCTTAAATATAATTCATTACCTTTGGGAACCTCTCTTTGTAGACATGGTTCATCATAATTATTTCATGGTCACAGCAGGCGGGAGAACGTCCGGGGCTGCAAGTAAAGCAAATCATCCCTTTAAACTTGTCTCAGCATGAATTGAAAGAAGTTTTTATATTTCTATACAATCTGCTTGCATCAAAAGATGCTGTAGCCTTCATTAGACAGGTATATTTGCTAACTAACTACAAAATCAGTCCCTTTCTACTACATACTGGCAGGGCCTAAAGCTGCCTTGAAGAAGTGTTGGGCCTGTTACTGCCAACAATGCAACTTCTTTAGTTTATAACTATATGTTAGAGTGCAGACAGTTTACTATGTTCATGATGTTACTTATTCCTCAGACAGGGCAAGGAAGTATATTTTTCATCTTAAATAACCAAAGAAAAATAGCTACTTATTCATAAATTCCAAGCAAAAAAAAAATCATTGTGATAATCTAGTCTGACCTCCGATATGACACAGGCCACAGAACTTCCCCAAAGTAATTCCAAGAAAACAGCTTTCAGAAAAAACACTTGATCTAAAAATTGCCAGTGATGAAGAATCCACCACAACAATTGGTAAATTGTTCCAACTGTTAATTATCCCCATTATTAAAAATTTACGCCTTATTCCTAGTCTGAATTTGTCTAGGTTCAACTTCCAGCCATTGGATTGTGTTACACCTTCCTCTACTAGATTGAAGACCCCATATTTTTTCTCTATGTAGATACTTATACACTGTAACCAAGTCACCCTTAACATTCTCTTTGTTAAGCTAAATAGACTGAAGGAGCTCAGTCTATCACTACAAGGAATGTCTTCTTATCCTTTAATCATTCTCCTGGCTCTTCTCTGAACCCTCTCCACTTTATCAACATCCTTCTTGAATTGTGGGCATAAAAACTAGATGCAGTATGTTAGCAGTAGTTGCATCAGTGCTACACAGGTAAAATAACCTCTACACTCCTACTTGAGATTCCCCTGTTTATGCATCCCAGGATCGCATCAGCCCTTTTGGCCACAGTGTTGCACTGACTAGCAGCTCACGTTCAGCTGATTATCCCTCAGGACCTGCCAAATCTTTTTCACAGTCACTGCTTCCCAGGACAGTGTCCTCCTAGTGCAACGCTGTAAGTATGGCTTATATTCTTTGTTCCCAGATGTATACATTTACATTTAGATGTAGTAAAACGCATATTGTTTGCTTGCGCCCAGTTTACCAACCAATCCAGATTGCTTTATACCTATGAACTGTCCTCTTTATTATTTACCACTCCTCTCATTTTTTGTGTCATCTGAAAATGTATCAGTGATTATTTTACATTTTCTTCTAGATCATTGATAAAAATGTTAAAAAGCATCGGGCCAGGAATCAATCCCTGCAGGACCCTGCTACAGGAAACACCCACTCAATGAGCGCTCCCCGGTCACAATTACATTTTGAGACCTGTCAACTAAGCCAGATCTTAATCTATTTAATTTATACCATGTTAATTTTACAGTGCTCTTGGTGTTTAATCAAAATGTTGTGTGGTACAAAGTAAAACGCCTCACAGAAGTCTAAGTGTGTTACATCAACACTATTACCTTTATCAACCAAACTTGTAATTTCAGGGGCGGGGGAAGATATCAAGGTAATTTGATAGGAACTATTTTCCATAAATTCACATTGATTGGAATTAATATTAACCTCTTTTATTCTTTATTAGTCAAGTCCCATATCAAACACTCACTAGGCAAACTGGCCTCAACTGAATGAGCTGGCCAACCAATGGGTGTTTGTGGCTACCTTAGCCCATTTATTTGCTCACTGGGGATTGATAGAGAACAGCAATGCAGCAGTCTGAAGCAGTGATTCCTGAATTGCAAACAGAAGAATTGACAATCCCAAGAAATCAAAAATCAGAGAAAAAACAATAAAATAAACCCAAAAGATCTATTTCCAACTTGAAATTCAAATAAACGTGTAGCTAATACACATATAGATTGCCAAATATTTGCATTGTGCTACCTATGCCGGTAGCATTATATCCTTAAAGGAGCAGGAGATTTACAGGAAAATCTTCTGAGGTGACCGACATGTGGTACCTCATCTGATATGGGAGAACTGCTTCAGACCCTGCCACATCACTGCCTCCACATCAACGATCCACCCCCCCTCAAAGAAGTTGCTTACTTGGCTGGGATGTGATCTGGCTACACTACTCTTTTAGGTCTCACATAAAGATGTACAGAAAGAGAAAGAAAGGAAGGAATTCTCCTGCTCACCAATTTTTTAAAAAATATAGTACTCGTGGTATTTTTAGATTTTATAGCATAATAAAAAGGAGATCTTTTGGTTTGTTCTAAAGGACAAAAAATGAGGACTGAAATTTGCTTTACCATATCAAGGTGTTAGAAACTTCAGCTATCATGGCTAATCCAAGCAAATTACCTATTTGCATAAATAAAACAATATATTCAGTACTTAAGTTCAGTACACCACACAACTAGCGCAGTAACACATCTGAAAGCAGTTTGGCTATTATTGTCTGGTGTGACTGTGCATGTTTCATAAACTAAACTAGGAATTTTTTATTTTTCTAAACTGGAAAATAAAGTGATAGAAAGAAGACTGTACTGGTAGGTGAAGAATGTTTTCCATGTCTAAGCTTTTAAAGAACAAAAAAACCCATCTCATCTTACTTCTCAGTAATTGCTCTATTTATTCCACAGCTCTACAGATTATGTAGGTAGCAACTTAATTTAGTCATGGCAATCTATACAGAATTCTAAATAAAGAATAATCGTGAAAAAACTGAGCTAAAATAATTTGCACTGAAATTATGAATTCTGACAGTTTGGCTACCTGCAACATTGATTTTAATTCTGAAGTGACTAAATACTATTTTTTTAGCCCTAGAAAGATTAGAGATATTGCCTTTTTGCATTCTCCAAATAGTACAGTATATAAGTATATAATACTTTGATAGGTAAGAACTGATCTACTAAAAGTGTATCTTGCACAGATTTCCAGAGTATGGGAAATAGGATGGGCTAGGTCTCTGGCGAGCAAGAAATTAAAATGCTCCGTAGCTAAGTATAATAAATTCTCCCTCGTCCCCATAACTTTCTGACACACTTTCCATTTCTTTTATACTAAGTACACCTAGAATATAAATAATATTTTGTATTATTCTTGCAAATATAGGCTTGAATCCTATGAACACTTGCACACAGAAGTAGAATAAAAGCCATCATCACAGTTTAAGCGGTCAGAAGTTACTAGTTTCGTTCCATTCTATTAAAATCTAAATTACTATGTCAATGAGAGAATTAACCAATAAGGAGGACCTAAAGTAACAATTTATTAAATGGAGTTTGGTTCAGCCTAAGACACAATCAACACTGACTTCTATTACATTTCAGGAATTATTCAAATATCACAAATTGGTTAAGGCCCCAAATTTATAGAACCATGATGCGCCAGTAGTATACAGATTCAGATGTAGCCACTATTTCCAGAGAGCTGAATTCACCTGAGACTTCTGGATCGAGGGCGCATTGGTGTGGTCCTACATCTGTTATCACTGGCAATGCTTTCAGTGGTACAGAAATGTTTAGACAAAAAATGTAGTTCATCAGGTGTTGGTTGGTATGGTAACTGGTGTAACTTCTCTTGGGAGGAACAGGATGACTGCAAAGGGCAAGACAGAACATTAGCTAATATCATGGGCAAAAGCCATTTCCAAGATTATATTCATTGCATATACAGAGTGCACTTAAACTGGGAACTACAGCTATCTTTTCCTATATTCACTTAACAATTTGTGGAGCAGAATAAGTAAAATACAAACATTTAACTTCATGAGCTAGATATACAGTAACCATAAAAATAGTTCAGATTAAAATTAAAAATGCAGCCACAGACATAGTGACTGCACTTGAAGTTGCTTCTATTTTGAAAGATTCTCCTGCCTTGAGAGCACTTCCCTATACTTAACATGAGAAAGAGTGCTGGAAATAATAATATACATCAAAATAGAAGAAACTTTAAAATGGAGTCTGCTAAATATTCATTATTTCCAGTAGTATAAGATACGATTAATGGTATGATAGTTTATGATTTATCGCCACAAAGTAAAACCCGTAATTTTACATACTGCAGTAACAAATGTGTTTGGATACCCTACATTTTTTGGTGCCCATCACTTGTTAAAAACACATTATTTTGATTCTAGGAAGCCATCATCAACATTTCTAATATTGTTTATTAATTATTACTTGAATTCTCTCTGAAAATATTTTACAGACCATTTTTGACAAAACTTGTACATCTAAACTGAAATGTAAGAACTTCATATAGTTATGAAGACTAAATAAATAAATTCCATGGAATATAAAAACTAAAGATACATCGTCAACCCATCCTCTTTGTTTAGAAATACAAGATTCAAAACTCTTTCAAGATCTGAAGTTTTTCAGTTTATCATCGCTTAAGTTACTAGAAATAGGTACACAGTATAAACAAGTAAAAATACAGATGACAGCTATGCTACACATTCATATATGTAGCATCTAGACATGCAAAATGTTTGCACTGAATCTTGACGCTGCTCCACAGAGATTCAATTTGATGTTCCTTATGTCTTGCCAGTATGAGGGGAAAAAGTCTATAGAGTGGCAAAACTCCATGAATGCTACTGGGACATGCTCTCTCTACTCAGCCAGCTGACATCGTTCCCTACACCCTCCCTACAGATCCTCAAGAACTGGCATAATTCCTTATTGTTTGTCTTCCCACTGCCTCCTGGGCTTACTGGCCTCTCACGAGTCTGGCTATTTCCCTCCATCTTCTATGTTTTGTAGGCCGACAGGCAGGGCTTCTGTAGCCCCTCAATCACAAAGATTTTCTGAAGTGAGAGGAGCATAGGCTCTACTAAGTTGCCAGGTAAGGTAGCACTCCATGACGCTAAGCATAGTAGGTAGCTAGCCAACTTTCAGAACCTCCTGGTAACTGAATGCTAGAAGGCGAACATATAATATAAATGTAATATATACATATATAACCTACTTTAATAAACTTTTACTAAACTAGTGACTTCTTCATTCTCTTCAGTTTCATCTTAAAAAGGTTAAGAAAAAGTAATGAGATAACTTAAGATGCACTGCATTCATTTGGATATAAATAGGGTGCACTACAGACTTTCCTTTGTCTACCTTTTCCTCTACTTGACCTTCAAAGATCACAAGTATCTTCAAAGTTTGGGACTAGATATTACGATACTATGTGCCAAAACTGCCCTTGCTTACACAGAAGTGTTCTAGCAGTTGATGAGAATCACAGTAATCCAGAGATGTATTTTATAAAATGCTGGAAGTAAAAAGTACAGTAGAAACAATGAGCCACTGCTCACGAACTAGTCTCACCTCATTTCCATGAATTTGTAAAAATATACAGAGGGGTGAGGATGTCTAATAGTTGCTGTTTCAGATTCTGACAAAGTATGTGAAACAAATCAGAGCAGCAGAGGTTAAAGTTTTCATTCCTTAATTCAAATCTTAAGTTCACTGTCTCTAGCTTGAATGAATAATGCAAATGAAGCATATCACTTCTGAGATCACCTCTATTTCTTTAAAATCAGCACAAGTTGCACCAACAGTAGGAACCAGCAGAAAAATCAACCAAACAGAAGAACGTATGAAAATACAGAGATCCATTTTTATGCTGCTGGTTGATTCAACAAAATTCACACTTATTTATTAAAATGACAGACTTCTTTCCACCAGTCAGAAACTGTTAATCAAAGCCACGTGTGTGTTTGTAGAAGGACATCTGTTTTAATATTTGTAAATAAGATATGGCCTATTCATGAACTACCAAGGGACAGCTCAACATACAATCCATTATACAGTTTTAGATAGCTAAGGCAATTATGGCAGTGCAAAATGTGTTTCCATAAGGAATAGGAAAGATAGTTGAAACGGATTCATGCATTCTTGTCTGTGTACATCATCATCATGCAACAGCAAGCGGGAAGGAGGAAACAAGAAACTGAATTAGAATTACAGTTTTAAAAGTGTGTCTTAGTCAAGGAAAAACCTTCATATAACTTGGAAATTAAACATCTGTTTTGATATAATGTTCATGGTGTTTTTCTTCATTCCAGTTTTTGGGTACGTCTGTTTCATATAAGAAGAACATAAGAATGGCGCCACTAGGTCAGACCAAAGATCCATCTAGCCCAGTTTCCTGTCTTCTGACAGTAGCCAGTGCCCCAGAGGAAATGACCAGAACAGGTAATCATCAAGTGATCCAACCCCTGTCGCTCACTCCCAGTTTCTGGCAAACAGAGGCTAGGGACATCATCCCTGCCCATCCTGGCTAATAGCTATTGATGGACCTATTCCCCATGAATGTATCTAGTTCTTTTTTGAACCCGGTTATGGTCTTGACCTTCACAACATCCTCTGGCAAGGAGTTCCACAGGCTGACTGTGTGTTGTGTGAAGAAATACTTCCTTTTGTTTTGTTTTAAACCTGCTGCCTATTAATTTCATTTGGTAACCCCTAGTTCTTATGTTATGAGAAGTAGTAAACAACACTTCCTTATCTACTTTCTACACACCATTCATGATTTTATAGACCTCAATCATATCTTCACTTAGCAGTCTCTTTTCCAAGCTGGAAAGTTCCAGTGTTATTAATTTATCCTCACACGGAAGCCGTTCCATACCCCTAATCCATTTTTGTTGCCCTGAACCTTTGTTTTGAACCTTTTCCAATTCCAATATATCTTTTTTGAGATGGGATGACAACATCTGCACACAGTATTCAAGATGTGGGCATACCTTGGATTTATAGAGAAGCAACATGATATTTTCTAAAAAGAAAAGGAGTACTTGTGGCACCTTAGAGACTAACCAATTTATTTGAGCATGAGCTTTCGTGAGCTACAGCTCACTTCATCGGATACATACCGTGGAAACTGCAGAAGACATTTTATACACACAGAGACCATGAAACAATACCTCCTCCCACCCCACTGTCCTGCTGGTAATAGCTTATCATCCACATTGTGAAGAGAGCGGTCACTTTGGATGGGCTATTACAGCAGGAGAGTGAGTTGGGGGGGGGGGGTGCGGAGGGTGAGAAAACCTGGATTTGTGCTGGAAATGGCCCAATTTGATGATCACTTTAGATAAGCTATTTCCAGCAGGACAGTGGGGTGGGAGGAGGTATTGTTTCATGGTCTCTGTGTGTATATAATGTCTTCTGCAGTTTCCACGGTATGCATCCGATGAAGTGAGCTGTAGCTCACGAAAGCTCATGCTCAAATAAATTGGTTAGTCTCTAAGGTGCCACAAATACTCCTTTTCTTTTTGCGAAAACAGACTAACACGGCTGGTACTCTGAAACCCATGATATTTTCTGTCCTATTATCTATCCCTTTCTAAATTATTCCCAGCATTGTGTTCACTTTTTTGGCTGCTCCTGCATACTGAGTTGATGTTTCCAGAGAACTATCCACAAGATCTCTTTCTTGAGTGGTAACAGCTAATTTACACCCCATCATTTTATATGTATAGTTGGGATTATGCTTTCCAATGTGCATTACTTTGCATTTATCAACATTAAATTTCAGCTGCCATTTTGTTGCCCAGTCACCCAGTTTTCAGAGATCCCTTTGCAGCTCTTTGCAGTCTGCCTGGGTCTTATCTATCTTTAATAATTTTGTATCATCTGCAAATTTTGCCACCTCACTGTTTACCCCTTTTTCCAGATCATTAATGAATATGTTGAATAGGACTGGACCCAGAACAGACCCCTGTGGGACACCACTATTTACCTCTCTCCATTCTGAAATTGACCATTTATACCTACCCTTTGTCTCCTATCTCTTAACCAGTTACCTATCCATGAAAGCCTCTTATCCTGTGGCAGCTTATTTTGCGTAAGAGCCTTTGGTCAGGAACCTTGTCAAAGGCTTTCTGAAAATCTAAGTACTAAGTATAATGGTGATAGAGTTGCTATAGCAATTACTTAGTGGTTGATAAATTCCATTCTGTCAATATTTTCAAGCATTTTCATGGAGCACAGCACATCACTTTTCATCTGAATCCAAAGGGAAGCGTCTGCATGTGCATGATGGAAAATGGTTAGGGAATTAATCCTAAACATGACAAGTTACTTGCTAAAAGGAAGAACTACACCAAGAGTGTGTGTGTGTGTGTGTGTGGAGGGGCACAGTGAGGAGGAAAATCAGTGCTGTTGAGTTATTTTTAAGCTATGCACATTTTCTCAACTTGTTTTTGAAGTCAGGAAGACAAGAATATGCTTAACCTTCACAAACCCTTTGTGGAAAAAACAGACTAAGAGCTGATTATTAATATGCACCTGTCAAATGCTATCAAGGCTTAGTATGGGTAACTGAACTATTTCTCGAGAAAAGATTAACTGTGCATAAGGAAAAAGTAAAGTTACCTGAATGGTTCAAGGAGTGAGTTTAAGAAGGGAACACCAGATATCTAATAAAATATACATGATTTTACATACTATCTCACTAATTGGGACAAGCTGTGGGCATAATACAAGACTGAAGACAAAATCACGAACTTTCAAGGTGGGGCTAGCCAACAGAACTGCTTAGTTGCAGACTATAAGACACTGTGCTGCACCAGAACACTCTCTCATAGACTCATAGACTTTAAGGTCAGAAGGGACTATTACGATCGCCTAGTCTGACCTCCTGCACAACGCAGGCCACAGAATCTCACCCATCCACTCCTGTAACAAACCCCTGACCTATGTCTGAGCTACTGAAGTCCTCAAATCGTGGTTTAAAGACTTCAAGGTGCAGAGAATCCTCCAGCAAGTGACCCGTGCCCCACGCTGCAGAGGAAGGCGAAAACCCCCCATATGATGTGTAGAAGTGCAGACCCCCATAACTTATGCTTCTCTCACTGTGAATCTCCTCAGTAGTGGAAATGAACCATTACCTATGCCATTCTGCTCTCATGCATTTCCCAGTATAGGCAGAATGTGTGTTGAGAAGGAACGGCAAGGGCAAGATTAGCCTAAAATCAAATAGTCTACACTTGTCAATAGTTTTAAGACAAAATGGTGGCATAACAAGTACAAAGATAACAATGCCAACTGTTGTATGTAGCACACATAATAAAGTTAGAGCTATGCAAAGGGACATTTAGATCGCCATATCCCATAATAAATATGGGAGTCTCAGTAAATCAAACATAACCTTGTACATTCTTCCACTACTGGGTGATAATGTAGTTATGCATCACAAATGAAATGCCAGTATTGAAAGTGTGCATATCTTCCTTGTCAGCACATCGTCTGATGCATACCTTATCCGGGGTGACAAAAGGCATATGTTATATTTTATTTCTCACAAGGTGGCCTGTTTGAGAAAATACTGTATGTAGTTGAAATCTATCTGTAAAATAAAGCTGGCACTTACAGAAACCGTTGAGCTGGGTGTATTTGTACCATAGCCAGAGGAGGGGAGAGAAGCCAAAGACCAGCGGCGTCCATCAGTCCTGTTGTGAAATTGAGGTTAGTCCAAGAGAACACTGCAGAATCATTACACAGAAATACCTGGAAAACTATTATTCTTTAGAATTGCATTCCAGAAGGATGATACAATCAGGTTATTCACCAAAGAGTAAACTTTCACAGGCGGTCACAATAAACAAACATTATACAATTTTAATAGAATCAATGAGATGAAAACTCGAAAGTGAATGAGCTGATTCATAATACTGATCTCTCGCTAATACACTCTGACAAAATGAAGACAGGGAATAATTATAGTTGTCAGGTTCAGCAGATGCAAATTAATGACAAGCAAATAAAAACATGTGACCAATACACAAACCATGATGCTACAAAATGTGGTGTAACCAACACAATCAACTAAAAGCAAAATATAATGGGAATGATTATTTCCATTATAAAAATGAAATCAGTACAAATTACTAGTAGGTTACTATCATTAAGTGGAAAGAACAATTAGACTAGAATTTAAACTCTTAAGAGCTATGAATACATGTAAAACACTCACATTTTAGTTAAATTACACCTTTGGAGGAGGAAATATTTATAAGCTAATACAATTTATAAGATAATACAATAAGCTAACCCCTACTGCTTCATGTGGCCCACATACAGACAATATGGAGCGTACACTTTCAAATAGACAAATCACAAAACAACTGTTACGGTTTTTGGTTACATTTACCTGTCATTTCGGTGCCCATGACTGGAGTACAATTGTGTATCAAATATGTTAAAACACAAGCAAAATAACAAAATGTATAAACATAACAAAACAGGGTTTGTTTTTAATATACAAAGCAGGTATTTTTGAAAAAATATTTTAAAAACACACTGAATTTGAGATCAGGTACAAAGACCCCCAAACAATTCTGGTTTTGTGTAGGAAATGTAATTTCATAAAGTAGGGCTTCATATCTCGAAATCTAAACATTTTGATGCTGCCTCCTCACCCTCCAAAAAAGTCTGTCTGAGAACATCACCATTATTCATTCTGGGCGAAATTTCAAGGTATGGCTTCCTACTCAGCATTACCCAATGAAACTCCAACTCAAGTCATCAGGATGGATGTGGACTGAGTAAAACGTGAGTAAGGAGTTCATGATATAGTCCCACAGATACAGATGATTATGTGTATGCTCACAGTCACACAAATTTGTGGCAGAGTCACTAACAGCGTCAATAAAACCAGGATCAGAACTCAGGAATCCCTGGCTGTCAGTCCCCCATGGTAACTCTAGACCATGCTGCCTCATGTAAAAAAGTAAATGATGTAGGTCTGGTTAGTGTCACAGGGGTGAACAATGCTTGCCTACACTATCCATTCACCATTGAAATTTTTCCATTTTTACATAATCCTAATCCTATCTATTGTATGAGTTCTACCAGGATTAAATAGTATGAATTGTATAGTACTGTAGAACTAGTGTTGCTCCACACTAAAGAAAACACATGTCAGAACAAAGGGTATGATTTGTGGAGATTTATTCGGTCCATTTATTCACAATGAACAAACACGGAACACACTGGAAAATTTTGCACATCTCTCTGTCTCCATGATCTTGTTTTGTAATGTATTAACCCTCTTTTCTCTGAGGTATTGATGAGCATCTTTCCAGTGAATGAACAATTCCAAAAAGAGGTTTGTTCCTTTTAGCTCAGATATTTAAATTAAATTTGTTTAGTATAGAAAGAAAGACCAGCTGAAAGATGTAAACAATGGCGTATCCTGTATATTTTGCAGCTGTGAAGCAGAAATAATTTGTTTCATCAGATTACTTGGGTTAAACATGTTTCCTCCACTAATACACAAAGACCAACCCATTTTTATTACTGTAACATGGTGCATGAATATAATCTTGAGATACATAGCACCTTTCCCTAAGAAAATGACATACAAATACCGTATGGATCAAAAATGTTTAAGTTAATGTTTGATGTATAAAATGCTATCAAGTAAATTCGCTACAAAACTTAAATACACTGCTCTTCAAGTTCTGAAGCTAGATCCTTTACTTTGATCTGCAAAATGGAAATGTCCTGGAAATTACTTTCGCTTTCCAAATTCATCTCTTCTACCCCCTCCCTCCACCCCCACAAATTAATTTTAAATAAAAGATACAGTTTGAAAGTAGAAGAGAATGCAAGATGAAAAGGATTGAATCCAGAACCTGATATATGGTATTTGTAATATGGGCTGCCATTACTGCTGAAGTAGTACAATATTATACATCCCAACAGAAAAGATGTACAAGAATTCCAGGTAAACTGCTCGTGGTATCAGGTATCATGAACACTGTCATGACAGAAATAAAATGGACTTTTCTTAGTATTTCAGTGTAATTTACATGATAAAGCATTTAATGACAGGAATTGTTTGAGATACTTTTTTAAATGGTACCAAACACTATCACTAACATCCTCATCTTAAGTAATGTTCAATTTCTCTCATTGGTTTTTCTCATGAGCTATTTTAGTGTATTTATAAATTTATTAAATATCTCCTCCTTCATGGAAATATATTTTTGGGTACTATTTTACATGGTAAAATACTGATTCAGCTAGTTTTTAAATCACAGTCAGATTAAACATAGATGACAACAGATGCTGGTTATATTCCTCCATAAGAATTTCAAAACATAGATTTGTATTAAACACCACTGCAGATGTCAGAAGCTAGAGTTGAGCCACACAAAGCATGTACAAATGAAGCTCTCTCCCCTCGCTTGAACTGTTTCATAAAGAGCCAAAGCCATTTTCTTACACTGGGTATAAGATTTATCCCCGTCTGACAACCTGTGTATCTGAAAGTCCTGAAATGAAACAAAGTTGCACCAACTAGTGTTCTCTCACTGATGAATGAGGCAGTTACGTGAGTAACTGCCGTGATACTTAATGCATCACCTAAAACACAGCCATCTGATGTCATTTATTTTGCGGACACGCTGAGGTCAACATATAAACTCTACCTACCCCGCCAGCCAGGTAAGTGGAAGAGATTTTAAGTAATATGAAACCACACTGGCATGAATAGGCGGTCTGCTGTGACAAGTTATTTACTCAGTTTATGGTTAATTTATTAATAATTTACATCAAAACTGTACCAACATTAATTAATTAATCCTCACAACACACCTGCAAGTCAGGTAATTGTCTCAACTATACAGCTGGGGAAACTACTTAGGTCTGTGACTGAAGCTTGCCTATGCTATCCATTTACTATTGAAGTGTCTCAATTTTTACAAGATCTGAATCTGACATTGTATGAGTCCTACCAATGAAAAGAATTTGACTGAAGATACATATGAGCAAAATTAAATTTTAAAACGTACTTTTAAAAGGCACAATTGCATTGCATCAATCACTCAGCGAGGTTGTGTGTTGTTTAAGGACTAAAATAGTTAATATAAAAAAATCAAATAATTCTGAATTACTGACATTTCCACATATTTTGTGAGTCAGTCCCTCTGTGTATAGGAACATTTACACCATACAAAAGGTACTTTACGCATAGCAAACAAACTCCTACCTTCGTGCAAAAGAAAAATGGGCTGAGGCACTGGGGGAGAAATTTCTCGGGCTGTCTTGAGGACTGCTTCCTGTCACGGGGCAAAGATAAAGGAGAAAAAGAAATCAGACACAAAGCAAGTATCTTACAGTTCCAGAGAGCCTAGAACCAATCCTCAATACAAAGATAAGTCTGTAAGGGTTCTGAAAGAACTGGACTCCCAATATAACATCTTATTTAAAGTAAAATTTCAGTTAACGAAACTAGTAATGAAGATCAAATTTAATTTCATATAAAGCCAGTTCTAGCCATTTTCAAAAGCACAGATCAATTAATTCAACATTACAGGAATAATATGTTAATTTGAAAGAAATACAACTTGAAGTTTGGAAACACACTATTTTTTAAAGTCATTATCAATATTTAAAAATATTAGAAAACCCCAGAAATTGACTGCTGTAAGAATATAGTCCTTAAACATATTTTCTCTATAGTTTTTCCTCTTGCTAACTGTACTGGGAATTCCTGGAGCTCTCTAAAAGCCAACAGTGTCACAAAACAAATGAAACGGAAATTTTTCCCCTGGACTGGTTAGACCAAAGGCCTGCTTGGAGAGGTGAAGTCCTTAAGTGACGTGCAGAAGTGATTGCACATTGTGAACAGGAGGACATCTCCTTTGGGGGCTTGTTACTTTCTCACATTAGACATGCTACCTGCCACTGATCAGAGAGAAAGCTTGATGGCAGCTGTTAAGGGGAAGTTCACCAGTGCTCCAGCTTGCCTTGGCCATTCAGCATATGTTATTAGACCATTTGGATTGTCTAAAGGGGAAATGTAAAGGTGACACTTGCAAAAAAGAAAAAAAAAAGTTCTTTTTAAAGGAGCATTGCCGTATGAGACATATTAAAAAAACCTTCTAAATTAAAGAATAGATTCTGATCACACACATTTAAAGAATAAGTAGAAGAGCAACTTATTTACTGTACTGTTGGACACTAAATGAAATCTGCAATTATAATTAGGAGTAAGGAGAGCAAGACTTCTGAGTATATACTCAAAGTAAACATTTAAAGAGGATACATTACTATCCATGTTCAAAAAGAAAAGCCTAATCCAACAGAGGAGCTGTCTTAACGACTTCAAGTGTGCTCAATTTCTACTGAAATTTTTCAATTAACATTACACATTTTATAGTGATGTCCTCAGCAGATGCCATTAATTTTATGATACAGTATAATCATCAAGACATTGAGTTGCTAAACACTAAGAAACCCATTCTTTTTTGGGAGCAGAATCAGGATGTGTTTACAGCTGCGCTGAAATCATACCTTTACATCTGTTCTTTCCTGAGCCCCAGGAGACAAGAATTCCACGTTAGCTGGCCATCACCCCTGACTCTTTTTGTCCATTTATCTATCACAGCAGAACTAAGTTTTCAACTTTCTCCCCTCCCCCAATACCACAGCTTCTTCATTACTCTTCATATACCTTTGGGGGCCTTGATAATTTCAAGGTGACAGGGATTTTTGTTCCCTGAGGGGAAAAACATCTAAAACCAGACATCGTGGCATAGATTTTGATCTTTGTTTGAGGGCTAGCACAATTTATTCTTGTCCTGCATGAACTGCAAACACCAAATTACTGAGAGCAACAGTTCATTTAATTTAACAGCTCCTAACTGGATTCCTCTTGCTACTAGGATAGCTTATTAAATAAAGATAAGCTTTAAAAAAAAAAAAAAAAGACATGCTGTGCAGAGAAAACGTGGCCACTCATTCCAGATACCACACCAAAAAGCAGGGAGCTGTGTCTGGGAAAACACAGTAGGCTTAGATGAATGAGAAGACAAAGAACCTGACTTGGCATTTTACAGAGACCAGAAATCGGTAATTTAAAATATAAACGTTGTAGATGATAAGCACCTTCTGACAGTAAAGGGTTTGAAATATCAGCACATGAGGTCGTTTTATAAATCTTGACTACTGTTTCCATTGATAACTATTTAAACACCACATATTTATATTTGTTTACATTCAGTATGCTGCTGAGAGATGTAATTACCCATCGGTCATTTATTCAGAGCATATTCTTAACTTTTTCATGAAAAATTGTACTTTTCCCCCCACAAAATATGACCATTGCTTTCAGGTGATACAGAACCTCTACCTCTCTAGCATCACCAGGAGCAGCATAGAACTTTTATCATTTTATCATTATCATTTATCAGATAAAATAAGAAAGATTCAATAAATCCTCTTCATGCAGGAGAGTCAAACTTGACTAATGTCAATCAATTTGTAAACTGATTTCTCTGGAATCTTCAGATTTCCAACAAACACATTACAAATAATTCCTGAATACCAGTTGAATCATGGGGGTTTATCTAGACGTCTGAGTAACAAAATAATTCAAACAGTCAAGACTGCAAATAGGGAAGAAAAAAACCTCAGAGTGACTGTGGTGACTAGTACTACTGCTGTGGTATTCCAGAAAAGCAAGACAGATTAGAACCAGAGTCCTATACGTGACCTTCATCCCTCACAGCATTCATCCACCCATCTGCAAGTCAATACCTGAGAGACTTTCAAATGAAAACCATTGCCAGTTAATTCTCTGCCCATATGTGCAGTGCTTGCTTATTATTCAAATCCTGCTGTTTCCAGGGATTTGTTGGCTGTTGTATATTTTAGTCCTAAATTATTTTATATACTTCTGAGATTACCGCTGATGTTTCTGACCTGATAAAGTACACCTGACTGGTGACCAGACATTAGGTGGGTAATTAAACTATCAACCCCAGGGAGAAGTAACAGAGTGAATAGGTAATCAACATACCAAAACAATACTTTACCTAATGGCAATACACTCAGGGTGCCTCATTTTGCAGGCAGTTATGGTTAAGAAAGCTATATCCAGATTAATTAAATTGTTGGATTGTTTTGTAATTAGCTTCAAGAAATCCTGTGTCTTCACCACAGAGGAAAGAACTGCAAATCTTTCGGAAAGGCATATGTTGCACTCACTATAGATTATTAATGCATTTTTAATAGCTGTCTACTTACAAAATAAAGAGTTTCTGATGCAATGACTTTCTATTAGCACTGAGGGAATCTAGCACTGAGGGAATCAGAGATTAATGATAATTGCTATTATAAACTCCTGGTGGATCAGAACATTAGCCCCACTTTGACGCCTTGTTGTCATTTGATGATCTCCTTAGCATTTTAACATCACAGCAATATAACATAACAATAGGTAGAATATGCCTTTGTATTGGGGTTTCCGCCTAGCTATTCAGTCATGAAATCTTGTCATAAAGCAGACAAAATCCAAGAAGCCATAGAAGGTTGCAAGTTTGGCTTTTGTAATGTAATCAACTGTGCTAGTCAGTGAAACACAAAGCTCGGCAGCAGAATAATTTTCAGTTAGTTATCCAGGCGCTACTCACTGAGATCTGTGCAGGGGTGAAGAGCTCAAGTTATTTAAAAAAACTGGATGAAGCTACCCGTGACACCCACAGATGACTGTCCCCAGTTCGAGTAAGGAAAGGGTTTGCAAACTCTTAAGATCTGGTTGTCTGCTAGTGGGGGCCTCTCTACTCTGATAAGAGAACTACTAAACATTTTGCTAAATGTGTTTGTTATGGTTGGCAGCTGGCTTGCTTCTTGGATATTCTTTGCTCTCAGTCTAGATGACATTGACATCTCTTGGCAGGTTTAGCAGTGTTTGCTTGATGCCATTAGAGATTAACATTGGACAGATATGGGTCTACAGGAGAATAGGAAGGGTAGAAGCCCAGGGACAAAATATGTATCTACAAAGCACATTTATTATTATTTTCTCTAAACTGGAATTAGGTTTCAAGATTACTGATATGTACAGACAGGTGAATCCTCCACTCACTAACTGGAAATGCAGAGTTCATGCCATTCAATAGCATTCAATAGCATTAAAAGCAGCAGCAGTTTAATAAAAAAGAAAGTAAATATAGTTAAGCATCGGATGCCATCTCTGTTGCAAAACAGAGGTTGTGGGCATACTAGGGGTAGGAAGAACTTTTGCAAATTTTGACCAATTTAACTCCTTTTAAAAAAGATGTTAGGATTTAAATTTTAAATGGATTTAGATAGTGTTAGGAAACTTGAATCAGAGTACAATTTATAATTTAAAACTTTTGCCCCCTTTCCCATATACATTATAAACAGCAAATTACCTTAATTTTAGTTGTACAAGGAAAGAAGACCACACATTATTAAAATCCTCCATCTATTAATAATGTGATAACTCAAGTCACTCAGAGTGATTCAGAATTCTAATTTTTTTTTCATTTTCTCAGATAGTTAATGATTAGAGCTGGTGGAAAACAGCTATCCCATCCTGAGAAAATTTTCAAGTTCAAAATTTTCATAACTTCAAGTTTCAAGTTAGATGTTTCAAGTTTCAAGAATAATTCCCATTCTACATCAGGGCAAATCTGAGACTTCTTGAAATATTTTGTGAAAAAAATGAGAACAGCCATTAGCCCAGTGGTTAGAACACTCAGTTAGGTCTCCCACATCACGAGTACCCAAACCACCAGGCTACTGAGTCAGTCTCTTTCTCTCGCCCAATGAATATATACACATACAATGTGGGCCAGGAGAGACAGAGAACCCCACACTACAAAAGTTAAGGAGGTCACCTGGGATATGAGAAACCAAGGTACAAGTCCCTGCTCTGAATCACTCAGAGTAAAGACTTATTAAATGTTCATTAGGTCAGAGAGAGAAATTAGGTAGAGAACAGAATTAAACTAGTGTTTCCGACATCACAGGTGAGTGCCCAAACCACAGAGCTATTTGTATATTTAAAGGTGAGTGGTTTCTCTTTTTCCTCTCTCAATTTTATCCTGGGCCTTAGATACTTTCCAGGGAAAAGTTTCTGCTTTGATGAATTTGCATTTTCTGATGGAAAAAATTACATTCAAAAATTCCCAACCAGCTGAATTAATGATGTACCAAGGAGTGATACAACAGTTATACCCATGTGCAAACGTGTGCGTAAACACACTTCAATTAATGGAGAATTAAAAAAAAGATTATACATTCATGCAACCTCATGTGATTGATGAATTGGCACCGGTGCCTTTAGATGGGTCAAGTGCACAATGCTGCTAAGTACATGAAGGCTCCATGCACTGCTTTGGATCAGACTTCACACTCTAATAGGCATGAGTGTAAAGTCTGAACGAGTGATCAATGTGCTTAGCCAAGGTGCCAACACCGTGGGTGCTCCAGGGCTAGAGCACCCATGGGGGAAAAAATGGTGGGTGCTGAGCAGCCATCAGCAGTGCCCCTATCAGCACTTCCCCCTCCCCTCAGCGCCTCCTGTCCACCGGCGGGCCCCGCAGATCAGCATTTCCCCCTCCCTGCGCCTCCCACCCCCTGCAATCAGCTTTTTAGCGGTGTACAGGAGGCTGCCCGGGGGCGGGGGGAGGAGGAAGGGGAGGAGCGAAGATGCAGTGTGCTTGGGAGTGGAATTGGACAGGAAGAAACGGGGTGGAGCGGGGGCGAGAAGAGGTTGGGCGGGGCATAGGGAAAGGGTGGAGTGGGGGAAGGGCCTGGGGTAGAGCTGGGAGTCAAGCACCCCCCGGTACAATGGAAAGTTGGCTCCTGTGTGCTTAGCTCCCTTTTAATACAGGTAAGTCAATTAAAATACATTAAACTAGATCTACATAATGCCATGGCTGAGATTTAAATCACAGATACCAGCATTAAAGTTTAGCATGAAATGCAGAACAGTTATACTGTGTATGCACAGAAGGATCAAGCGACAATTGCTGTGGAAACAAACACAAAAAACAAAACAATACAAAACAAAAACAACAATAACCCTGAATTTCCTGACCTGGAGGAGATTCTAATTGCACACTTTGCCAATTTGGCTGTTCAGCAGAGGAGCTGGCTATGCTGGAGGCATTTAGCTGGAAAAGAGCTTTTAGTGACAATAGCACTAGATGCTGCCCAGGGTGGTGCAACAAACCCTTGCCTCCTATAACTCTGAATTTGTCTGTGGTTCCTGCAGAAATCAAAGGATCTATTGTCAAAGGTGTCATGGATCCCAAGGCCAGCCCCAGAAGGCTATAAGGGAGACTGAATAACCCAAGATCGTTAGTAAAAGGCTGAATGACAAGCTTTCAACCCTACCAATGAGATTACATCCATTCGTATTAGTTTTCTGTTTTCACAAGAAAGAGAACTAGAAACATCTTTTAAACAACAAAAATGGAGACATCCTTTATATGTGCAGGTGCCCCACACAGACATGCCTGTCGGGTGGAGGGGGCTGCAAGCCTTGTGGGCTCCAAAGTCTGACTTACTACCTATATCAGTTATCTCTGCACAGCTGCCCCGGTATCTTCACAGAACACAACAAATTGGTGCATATGCAAGAGAAGTTCTATATCTGATGCGCACTTCAGTTTGCTCTCTTCCATGGGCAGCTTGTGAACCTCTGCGTGCGGGAGGCTGGCCCCCATCCCCTCCCTTTCCACCCGAGACCCCGCCCCTTCCTGGAACCCAGAACCTCCCGAACCGCGGCCAGCAGCCCCCGCCTCGCAGCTCCCCCCAGCCCTGGGGCACCAGGAGGGAGAACGCACAACGTCGCTTCAGCCTCCCCAGCCGCAGGAAGGCAGGCGGTATGGCCCAGCCCCTGCAGCCTAGCGGCGCCACCAAAGTGAGGCTCTGGGGGCGGAGTGTGGGCGAGGCCATGCCTGGCTGTTTGGGGAGGCTCAGCCTCCCCTACCGGCCACCCATGCTCTCTTTGTTTCCTTTAATCCCAGCCACACCCACTTAAGCCTCCTCTCTGACTCAAGTTTAGAACTACTTAATGTTATGACAAGACACTACTGCAGTACCCGGGCTGCTCCCGGCTCCCATTACTTATCAATAAATCTGGCTAATCTTTGGCTGTTGCCACACATTCAACAATCTCTAGTGACCTGCAATGCAGCTGCTTCATCAAGCAGCTTGTTGCT
Source organism: Caretta caretta (assembly GCF_965140235.1). Taxonomy (NCBI): domain Eukaryota; kingdom Metazoa; phylum Chordata; order Testudines; family Cheloniidae; genus Caretta; species Caretta caretta. Next base: position 43,639,422 of record NC_134210.1, on the reverse strand, counting down.
TCTTCACTCACTTCTCTTGGTCTCTCTACTTCATATTCCTGGGGGAATTTCAAATTCTGTATATTTTTTTTTTTGTCAAAAACGACACAATATAATCATGCCCATTTCAATTATTTTGGTAATTTATTTCAAAATGTGTGTCAGCATGTATGTTTGTAAGAATACAGACACCAAAAAGATTCCCCCAGGAGTACAGAGTTAAAGAAACCCCTATGACAACCCTGTTCCTATTTCTCCGTTATGCTTTTGTTGGGTGCCTCAGTCTGGGTGTGTCAGATGTGCCAGCTGTGCACATCTCGGGGGGAAAAACTCTGGCCCTCTGGTCTTTTAGTCAATTCCTGTTTTTCGCCCTGCCCCCATAGGGTTACCATATTTCAAGTTCCAAAATAAAGGACATTTCTGGGGAGGGGAAGGGAGAGCTGGAGGGGTGGGGGTTCAATTGGGGCGTATAAGAGGGGTGTGTGTGTGTACTTGCAGGGGGTATTAGAAGGTGCTGGAGGGAGTATTTGGGGGGCATTGGAGGTGGCTGCGCAGCCCCCCCCAGCTCAGACACCAGCACCCCCTCCGCCCAGAGCTCAGCCATGGGTCCAGACATCCGCATCCCCTCCATCCAGAGCTCAGTCGCAGGGCACCCCCCTGGCCCAGACAATCGCACCCTCCCAGCCCAGCCACAGGCTCCACTCCATGCAGCTTTGTTACTGTCTTGACAGGCAGAGACAACCTGTACCTGCTGATAGTGAGGGAGGCAAAATTTAAAGATTTGGTCGCCACCATAACAGTTCAAGTCACGTCTTCCGGCAGATACTCCCCCTTACCCTCAGTCTCCCCTCCCGGAAAGCAGTGGCCCCTCCCTGAAACACCCAGCTGTTGCTCCTGTCTCTCCTAAAGGGTGCAGCTCACAGGCTCCAGCAGCTGCTGCGCAGGGAGGGGCCCGGCGGCACCATGTGACTGACCAGGGCTGACAAATCCAGGAACCGCAGCCCACCCTTGTGGGCACGCTGCGAGCTACGGAGAAGAGCTCTGCCGGGTCCAGTGGCCCCAGCAGTGGCCAGCAGCTCTGCAGCACCAATTCTGTGGGAAAAAAATGAAATTCTGTGCAGAACATTAATTCTTCGCAAATTCTGAAGGTGCAGTGGTGCAGAATTTCCCCAGGGATAACTTTGGTATGACAACTAGGCTGCTAATTAAAACAATTCTCCATGTTTCTCCCAAGAACTCCAGATTTTCCCATCCCACTAGCATATACACAAAGGGCTGGTAGCTAGAGTTGCCAACCCTCCAGGATTGTCCTCGAGTCTCCAGGAACCAAAGATTAATCTTTAATTAAAGATTATGTCATGGGAAGAAATCCTCCAGATACATGTCCAACCCAAATTGGCAACCGTACTGGTAGCTGTCTCCTCTACAACAGACATCAAACAGTGGTCCCAGAGTAAAAGGTGGAAAAAGTAAAATAACAAAGGGGCTCTGCAGTAGTAACAAATAATTCTCAAGAGCTTCTGCAACCTTCCCCGCTTCTTTCAGCTGCATCATGGAAAAATGACCTTCCAAACAATCATGAACTATGGAACAATACAGTAAAGATACAGCCTCATCTTCAAATAGTTTTAGAAGGTGTTTATTTAGTACAGGAGGGCAGATTTTAAAAACCCCACACACATCAGGAGCAATTCTGATAAGGCATGAATCTGATAAGCCATAAACATAGTGTACTGAGGACTTTTCTATACTGAGAATTTGTCTCGATTCCAGCCATCAGCGGCCAGCTACTGGTGTAGCTGCACCAGTGTTAACTTCTAGTGTTGACAAGCAAAACCGGGATTTACACTGGTGCAGCTTATCTCTGTCTGAAAGGAGTGCAAACCACAGCTTTCCTGGTCTACAACAGATGCTTGAACTGTGGTGATTACATCAGTGGCTGGAATTATGGCAAATCCTTAATACAAACAAGGCCCAAAACTACACAACTGCAAAAACAGTCAGCAAACACATTAAGTGTGGGGTGAAATATATTAGAACATGAGCGATTCCAGTGGATCACTGGGAACTATTAACAATTATTGTAACAAACAGTCATGATAAGCTCTTGAATGGGTTGCATATATTGTGTAATGAAGGGGATGCCAAGTGGTTTCAAACCCCACATTTTACCTACCTTAATAATAATTAATACTAGCACTTATACTACTGTTTTTCATCTTAAAAGCTTCTCAACAGCCATATGACATCAATATAATTGTTCCCATTTTATAGATTGAAGAACTGAACAAGAGAGGTTAAGTGACTTGCCAAAAGCCATACACAGTCATTATCAGCCATGAATAAACATCAGAAGTTCGTGACTTCCAGGCTTTTGCTCAGGCCAGTAGACCATTCCTGTTGCTCTTTAAAATGATTGCAGCTTGGTATGAAACGTGTCAGATTCTAAGCACTGATCTATTTGTTTAAAAAAAAAAAATGCACCCACTCTATTGCTGAGTTTGAAGCCTCACCAGTCCCTGCCTTCATGAACTGAAACAAAAACTCAAGCTCTCTTTGCAGGCTCTGCAATGGCATTATACATCAATATTTATTCCTATAGCTGCATTGGGCTCTTGCCCACAATTGTGAGGATAGGCATATTTCTCACCTAACATTGCTGGTCAGCTGCATAAGACAGCCTGCTAATGTCTTACTGACTGAACCTACCATCCCCTTTTAAAAATGCAGATGAAACCCATCTTTCTCCTGTCTCCTTTAACTTGTAAGCTGTCAACCAGCTCCCCACAGCCACACTTTAACAACCTTTGACAGCCTGCCTGCCTATGGCTAATGCCAATTCCCACACTCACACCTTCTTATTGTAGCACTCCCAGGGATTTAATTGTGACACAACTGTACACACAATGTAACACAAAATAAATCTTTGTTGTACTGTATTCTGCTGTACAGACAAGATTCCTATACAAAACAGATAATAAATAATAATAAAGCTGCTCTTATTTGCAGATTCATCCATAGATCTCAACGTACTTTTCAAACAAAGTGTCATGATCACCAATTTACAGACAGGAAAACCGAGGTACAGAAAGTTGAAGTGACCCTGCCCAATGTCAAACATAAGGTCAGCAACAGAACTGGGAACAGAACTCAAAATATCCTGATTTGCTATCAAATGTCCCATCCACTGACGACATTGCCTCTACCATACGTTGCAACGTATTGTATGTTCATTTCACACTGCACTGAGGTTGGAGATTGGGGAAAATCTACATCTGTCAACATGTAATAAGGCAAAAATAATATTATCCACAGAAGCTATTTCCAGGGTGCCTATCACCATAGTTTAGTAGTTCCAAATGGTAATTAGGGCTCTCATCATGATTATTCACAAGCTTTAGTTATTACAAACAATGGAGAGAAAAGTTACACTGCAGGAGTGTAGTGGACTAGAAGATGTGTTTCTCTTAAAGAATTAAAGGCTTTAATACATATCATGGCACAGATAAAGGTAGGTGGTTTACCTGCATGAGCTGAAAGAGGTGAATGAGGCCGAGGCAGAGCTGGAGATTGGCCATTGCCTATTAAGCTCTTTCGGTTACTTGTCCGACAACTGTAGGGGGGAAAAAAGAGGTAACTTAAAACCAAAAAATGGTACACCCTCTAAACAAGCATGCTTAGTTATTATTTATAAAGACCAATCCCCCATTCAAATCAAAACCATACATTTCAACAGGAGTTTTGAGTGTGCAAGAAATCTAGATCAGGCACTTACTGGATAATGGCAAGAAGTGTCACTTCCCATATAACTGCATAAGATAATACATTACTGATAACTATCCAGCTTGAAATACATTTACCATTCAGTTAGCACAAAGACCTATGCACCAATTCACAGTACTTTAGTCAATGTTCTGTGTCACTAGCGTAGCCTAGGATCAAGTTACAGCTTGTTTCCTAGATGTAATATCTTGTGACATACTGCCTTTTATTATACACACAATATGCATAAATACATCAAAACAAATCTGGGTTCAGAATGGTCAGGCAATGATTAAAGATATTTGTGTTTACATTAACTTTCTCACTCCAAATCACATGGAATGAAGAGCAATGATTAGTCAATCTTATGATGATACACTAATTAAAAATCTAATTATTGGGATAAATTTTACATCTGTGCCTTTCATTAATAGAACAGACGATGCCAACAAAGATAAATGCATTCACTCACAGAGTTTTCATCTCAAGTACTGCAAATTCAGTTTCCCCCCATCATATATTATAATGAGAGATAAATATTAAATTCATACATCTATTAAAGTAAGGGAGAAGATGGGACCTTTTCCTTTAACTGCATCTTAGTATTTGTAAAAATTTACTTTTTACTAGCTTGAAACCATAATCAAACATGGGCACTACTTAACTTTATAGGTATAAGCAGCTCCATGAAACAAATGGGACTACTCGTGCATAAACTTAAGCTGGTGTGTAAGTGTTTGCAAGAGTGAGTGAGGGGTCATAAATTTTACTTGCAAAGTCTTTAAAGGGACACTGAGATCAATTCAGGCCAAAAATTTAGCCTAACATGATCAGAAATATTTCCAGTATTATAATAAGTTCCAATAAAAGTAGTTTTTTAATTAAATATTTCCCTGCATTGTTTCCTACTTAAACATTACATCATTGTTCTTTGTATGACTACCAGAAAAGGAAATTGACTAGTTTCCTCATTATACAAGCAGAATAAAATATTAAAAAGGTGAGCAAACAGCATAAATGGTTAACAGTAAATCAGATTTTTTTAAAATCTAAGGCATTACTGACAACATAGTCAATGTTTTAAAAACATTGCTTTTAACTGCACAGCATGTGCTGAATTACTGTAACTTAGTTCTCATTAACAGTATGCAATGGGACAGCAGAAGTGCCCATCAAAAAGGCCATTTGGTTTCTGCTGACCATATAAGAACAAAGTAAGACCGTCACACTCACCTGGTTGGAAACAGAGAAAATATCAGACTGATTTTAATGTATTACACATTTGTTTGAAAAATTCTAAATTTAAATGCACAGGGAAATTAGAAACTGCATATGTGGTCTTTTTGAGATGGTGGAACATCTGCAAAAATGCATCCTGCTAAATATTTTATCATCCCCAATTTAAAAATGAGGTACAAATCTCCGAACTCCCACCTATTACCTGGATGTCAGTGAAAATTTTAATATGGTTTTTGTGGTATATTTTTGACTTGTAAAGATTGGTGGTTTAGGTTCTGTCATATGGTATTTCTTCTCTGATTAAACCAATCATATATACTCAATAGGATAGGAGCCCATTGGACTTATTCTGTAAGATTGTGGGAGAAAAAAAGTAACATCCAACTTCCAAAGGTGCCAAATGGTGGTAGGAGAGCACCAGAACTCTCTTCCCAGTCCTCAAAGATTACATCACTTGGCTGGGGTGAGAGGAGACATTAAAAAACAAAAGTATACTTCGATATTACCATATAATAACTCTACAGAATTTGTCAAGGGTACTTAATGCTTAAGATATGTAGTCAATATTTATTTTATTTAAAATTGTCCATATAAAATACTCCATATTTCTACAGAACACAAATCCAAAATTATCTTGCCATATTCCATCCCTAAGTTTTATATAGCTGTGGTATCCTGTGGCAAACCCCAGCTTATCTTCTGCTGCTTCTTTTTAATATATTATTAACAGTTCATTTATTAATCTTCCATCCTGAAACTGTGTAGAAGGCACATTTTCCGCAAACTTCAGCTGCACATTAGAAACAGTGAGAAGGGATCCTGATTTGGAAGCAGATTTTGAGGACCATCCATTGCTGACACTGCTGTACACTTTTTGGCATTTGTACTGAAGCCCTTTTCTCTGATGAGGCACTAACATGCTGGAGGGTTTCTGAGGTGTGTCAATATTACTGTTTCCTATACACCACTAACCTGCTTCCCATATTCTGTACAGTTAGTATAAAATTATTATGTAAAGTATCCCAAACCTCTCACGTTGCCCTTCCATCATCATGTACATCTAAAACATCCTCTCTCTGTGTCACAGAGTATGCTTCTAAATACTTAAATGTTTATCTCAAAGATAACAAATTTGGCAAGCACGAAATGTGGCATGAAAGTGGCTTTTTTTGCACTTGAATGATTTAATTTAAAAATACCACACACTGCTTCAGTATTTCACAGGTATGAAATTAACAGAATCTCACTAAAAATACCCTTACTTTCATCAACTTCAGCTCTAATTATGTCCAAGTACAGGACTCCGTGATTCATTTATTTAACTGGAACTATATAAGTGGCATCGCTGAAGTTATTAGTTTAATAAATAGTGTTGCTAAAAATTCAGATCTAAGCAAATGAGGGCTGTATTCAGTATTCCAGTATATTCTCCAGACAAAAAGTTAGTGACACCTTTTCCACACACAAAGGTACGGATCATTACCAAAACATTTCATTCAAATGGCCCCCGACCCCAGCTCTTTCTAATGGTTCCCCCCTTTACTTTTTTAAAGATAATACTGGAAACTAGGGTGGCATTATTGTCACTGGGCAAAATGTATGCAATAAATAAAGCCTTATTTTCAAGATATATTCTTAGATGTCATTGTGGCTTTAAGCAGAAATTTATTAATTACCATGCTGATTTAAATGTTCTTTTAAAGAGAACAAAGAGAGGATGACATCTCCTTGCGTTAGCTGTCTTGATAATAAGGTTAGATGTGAATCACTGCATGAAAGGGAAACTTCTACTTAGAACAGGGGTGGGCAAACTTTTTGGGCCGAGGGCCACATCGGGGTGCAAAACTGTATGGAGAGCTGGGTAGAGAAGGCTGTGCCTCCCCAAACAGCCTGACCCCTGCCCTCTATTCGTCCCCTCCCACTTCCCTCTCCCTGACTGCCCCCCTCAGAACCCCCCATCCATCGAACCCCCCCTGCTCCTTGTCCCCTGACGGCCCCTCCCGGGACCCCTGCCCTAACCACTGCCCCCCCAGGGACTCCACCCCCATCAAACCCCTCCCACTCCCCTGACTGCCTCCCCTCAGAACCTTTGCCCTATCCAACTGCCCCCCTGTTCCCCATCCCATGACCGCTCCGAACTCCACCCCATCCAACTGCTCCCTGACTGTCCCCCGGGACTCCCTGCCCCTTATCCAACCCCCTGACCCCCTTACCATGCGGCTCAGAGCGGCATGTCCGGCTGCCGCACCGGCCGGCTGGAGCCAGACACGCTGCCGTGCCGCGCTGCCCTGCATGAGTGCGCAGCCCCGCCGCCCAGAGTGCTGCCCGCGCAGCAGCTTAGCTGCGGGGGAGAGGGAACAGCGGGGGAGGGGCCGGGGGCTAGCCTCCCCAGTCAGGAGCTCAGAGGCTGGGCAGGACGGGCCCGCGGGCCGTAGTTTGCCCACCTCTGACTTAGACTGTGACCATAACTTAATTTTTTATTCTGTTTCACAAAGACTTTGAATTAAGTCATCCATCCTACACCAGTGCAACCCTAAGAAGTGTGACTCTTCCTCCCCGCGAAGGCCTGCATTAAGGAGGACCTCTGTGGGTAGAAAATGTACAGGGAATCATGCAAAGTGATCAGGGCTGTTAGAACAAAAAAAAGTTGAGAACTCATGGTAGAGGAAGCAAAGGGTTGCCAACTATTCCAGCAATTTTGCTGCATTTGGCCCTGCAACACCAACTTTCAGTATGCAAAAAACCCCCAAAACATCCCAGAGATAGTTCAGGTGGACAAAATAATTTATCCATTTATTTAATCTTCCAAGCTCCATGTGGGCATCAAGCCAGCCTTTCATCGTATTGCCTTTCATAACAGTTATTTTCCCCCCAACTGAATCTGACAGGATAAACCTTAGCTGATCAGAGGCAGTACTGACAGGAGAAAGACTTGACTTGAGCAGAACAAAGTCAGAACAGTATTGGAACAGTCTACAGAGATGGTAACTTTGGGTAGCACAGACTTTGGTAAGCCACATAGAGAACTGTGCCCACAACACAATTATATAGGATCCAGATTTTATATCCTAATAAGGATGCCTATCACAAAGAAGAGACCTGCCAGTGGTGAATAAGCCAGACAACAGGTGTGACTCATGATTTCGAGACTACCCAAGGAAAAAAGTCTTACAGGGAAACTACTGTATGTCTTAAATATTCCTCATTTAAATTAATATTAATTAATTAATAATATTTAAAGACCTGGGGCAACACAGAAGAATGCCAAATATACAAGCTTAACATTTTCTGTCAGTCTCCCTCTCCTCTTTCCCAGGCACTCCCTCTTTGGACTGTTCTTCACCCACTGGTATGCAGCCAACGGTATGAAGCAGGTACATAAAAAGTTATGAACCCTACATGTCTGGAAAGGGAGTAATTACAGAATCTGATAAAAACACCTTAAAATCATCTCCTACCCACAGTCTTGTTGTAATTTTATGTTACATCACGTCATCGACATCCTGGATCACTGTTACTGCTTCCTACCTATCTTTGATTCCAAATCAGAATTACCTACTTGGTTTTCAAATTCGTCGTCGACTGGCTTCACCTTACCGCCCTGTTCTCATATCCACCTCCTCTCCTGCCCACTCACTCTCCTCTTCCTATCCTGTCTTCTTGTTTCTCTTCTCTCAACTTTACAGGGTTGGGGAATTGCTTGTTCATTTCTGCTATTCCCTATCAGGAACAATGACCTCCCTTCCCCTCCCTCTGAGTCACTTCTTAAAACCAAGTTTTCAACTTTAGCATAGGATTGACTCTCCCAGTGTAAGGGTTTTGTGATATAATGGATGAAGGATGCTACATAAAAACAATTTGTATTGAATCACATAAAATTAATCTCATAACATGAGTGCAGTGTAACTAACGACTTATAGGATTCAGTTAAATGAAACCTAACCCTATTGCTGCTGAAACAGCTGCCACTCTTGGTAGACCAGACAAAATCCATTTGGGCAGTTTGTTAGAACAGGGCCAATGAAGCAGATGACAAAACTGCTAATGTGACTATTGAAGGAGAGCGGCAGAGAGAAGTCGCCATCCACAAGTGCTTGAAATACAAGGGTGGAAGAAAAAGTTGGGGCAGAAGCAGAGGGCTCAAGGAGAGGTAGATAACACAGAACAGACAACTTTCTAAAAATTATAATCCCATAATTCACAACTGTCAGTTTGTTATTTTCTATCATATCTGTGTTAACACAATATTGTTTTACTTCCAAGGCGCTCTAACATATATACAGCTTAAACTGGTGGGGTCTGAATGACTTTTAAAGTAGAAAATATGTTCAAGAAAACAGGAGTGGTTAAAATGCTGATGAACTCCATGACTGATCAGTGCAAGAATCTGAAAGGCAAACATGGTACCGACCTAAATAGTTTAGGTGAAAATAGAAATTTCTTCTTCCTTTATTTTCAGTAATAAACCTTGTAATTTAATCACCACATCTCTATTACAGTATTCAGAATATCTTATCACAATTATACAAAAATACATTTTATAACAAATACTATATGCATCTTTAAATGAAGTATGTCCTGTTACATGCAAAGAAGAATCTATGACTTCTTTATAACTACGAAAAATATTTTCATCCCTAAACATTTGATGATTTTGATCTGCTATATCCAAATCAATGTTTTACAAGTAGTATTTAGCATTTGTGAAAGTTGCCAAGTTTGCAGCTCTGGAAATTGAAATTCTCTACTTATCCACAGAACAGAGACAACATGAGACTGCAGTGAAAGCCATCTTGACCCTTGGCTTCTTAGTAAAAGACTTTCAATAAGGGTACCAGCTCTGATGTTGACAGAACTGGACTGAAACCATTAACTCATTGCATATACCGATGAAACCACCATGACACCAAAAGGGTATTTATTCTTTACAAATCAAGGCTGTTTAAACAAACACTAAAAAAAGACAGCATTTCAGAGCTGAAATATTAAATGCAAGTTTCCTGATAAGGTAATGAAGAGAATGGCTAATGAATGACACTGAGAGGTGTGCTATCATGGAAGAATCTTCTTCCGCACAAGCATACCAGCGCTAATACATAAGTAATTACTGGCAATAAAGGTTAATTGCTAAAAAAAACTGTAGGGAGCAAAGGAGGTATTGACAGACTACCACTTGCCATGCTTTCCACAGGAAAATTGGCATCTGTTTTAATCATTTATAATGATTTCATTTCAACATGCTAAATTATTCATAATTTACACTTATAATGAAGATGGATATGGACTATAAACTCCTCTCAAACCACCTTTAGCAGTGTGTGCTGACAACAGCACTGTTCTGCAACATAACCCTTAATTTCTGTGTCAGTGTAACATATTGGTTTAGTTGAAGGTAAAGATTAAAGGGGGATCCTGTATATTTAATGACCTATTGCAAACAAAATCTTATATTTGCTAATACAAATCTGGAGAGACTAGCCTATTGTGGCAGCCAGAATGCAAAGGCTGGCTATGTAGACACAAGACAGACTACTAATGTAAGAGCAGCTCTGGGGAAAGAAAAGGCAGTTACAATTTCTGTAACGTTAAAAATGTGTAGCTGACAAACACCTCAGGAGAAGCAAACTGTCTCTAGTCAGACATGGGAGGTTGCCCACTTTGTTTACACTGGAAAAGTTCAATTTAAGTTATATTTAACTTGTTATGAAATGTGCTAGCCTATGACTCCACAGTTATTTATTGTCTTTATGAACACAGACACTAGAAAGTCAACTATTCACAGTGCAGAGGCTTAAAGAGCAAAGTTTATCTAGTATTTTAACAGAAGATAAGAGCGGGTAAGAAGTGAGCAAATTCTCTACACTACACCGATAGCAACATTTTACAAATAAAATTAAAATAAGGCATGCATTGATTTTTCTTATTCCTTTATGAAAAAGTAGTTCTTCTGTATTACTTTAGGACCCCTAAGGACCCTTGTTGCAATCCTATGGGAAGTTGTCTCTGCCCTCAGATAACCTAAAAGCCAGCTGCAGTGAGGGAAGGATGGGCATTGCCTACTGATGAGGCAGAGCAGTAGTCCCGCATGGTGCACTTCTCCCCACCAAGAAGAGATAAAAGAAGGCATCCTTTGAAGACACAAGGGGTGATGTTTGACTGCATCATTAAATGGAGTTTTGCATTGCCTTGGGGGGAGAAGGAACATCTAAAGGGATTCCGATGGTGCCAGGGCTGGGCAGTTTTACTGGAGAAACCAAACCAGCAGGGGTGTTCCGCTGGGAATTCCTGCAGGATCTGGGTTGGACCAGAACCCACAGATTTCATTCAGCCCCATTTATTTTCACATCACTTCACTTATTTTCATTAAGGCTAAGAGGCTTTAGGCTCAGAGGCTTAAAAAAATTGAGTAAGGCTGCCACCCTTTAAAAGTTTTGGGAAATACTTTCTCTATTTCCACTTAAAAGGTTCAATTAGCTATACTGACCACGAACAGTCTAAAAAGTACAATGGGACTTGTTTTCTCAGAGATCCATTCTGTTAGCATTTTAGAGCTGTTATTCAGCTGTTCAACATCTTTCCAACTGCATATCATGGCATATACCAGGTAGTGCAGTACTACTTTCTTTTATTAATTGAACTGGTCACATGTAACATTTAGTAGCTTAAGGATATTAAGAGAGACAAACCTTAATAAACTAGCATAGTACTTGGGAAATAAGATTGAAAGAATGAAATGAAATAACAAAAAAGATTCTATACTTATTAAATCACCGTAACATAAAGGTTGTCATAGAAAGGGTAAAGAGAATAAGGATTTGAACACAATTTTGGTTTCAGGCTCAACTGTGGAACAATGGCCATGGTTTCATACAAGTGTAAGCAGTGTCAGGATGAGCTCCACCCTGACATCTGGTGGTGAGGTGTGGCAAGTTGTGGAAAAGAACTTCAGGGGCCGATCTCATTTGCATAGGCACACCCACCACGCCTCGAATGAGACCATAGCTGCCCAAATGGTCACTTTGGCTGCTGTGGGATCCCCAGTGTCTCTGTTATTGGGGCAGGAAGAATAAATTGTTATTACCCTGATTATGGGAACGGTGCTTGGAACTGTACGTGGCCTTTTGTTATGATGGAGGGATTCACCATCAACTAAGTAGCACTCGCTAGGCAAGGGTCATGGGTTCCAAAACTGTGTGAAGGGAGAGAGGCTGGGGACAAGTATTAATACTTGGTGGCATGGGCCCCTTGGTGAGGGCCTTACATGCTAATTGCACTTCCTCCTCTCTCCACTGTGGAATATCAGAGCTAATTTTGATTTCATTAGAAGTCTAGTTATAGGCTGCTGAGCTCACTTTGGGCTGACAGTGCACCAGCACTGGGGCTCCCCTACTACAAGCTGAATTCACCTAAGAGCTGAAATCACTGAGTGTTGTGTTAAGTAGTGGGGGAGCCTGAAGATATATTGTGGAGCAGTTTGCGGGACGGCTGGTGAAGCAGTTCAACGCGGAGCAGTGTGTGGATGGCAGGAGCTGCTTGTGGGCCGTGGAGCTGAGCGAAGGAGTTCGTGGGGCGGCTGGCGGAGCGGAGTGCAGCTGAGCGAAGGAGTTTGTGGGGCGGCTGGCGGAGCGGAGCGCCGCTATGGAGCGGTCAGCTTCAGATCACGTAAGGTGCCTCTTACCCCCGTCCCATTTCCACCCAGGTTGGGAGGTAAAGCTCCGCAGATAAACTTTCGAACTCTGGGGCTGCCCTGACCAGGGACAGAGACTTTTGGGGCATTGGGCTTTTGGGACTTTGGGTGATTTGGGGTTGCTGGACTCAAGAACCAAAGGGAAAAGGGCATGCCCCAATTTGCTTGGGGTGGGTTTTTGCTCATGGGTTTTGTTATGAATCCTGTTGGTGGTGTTTCCCAAACATAATGCCACATTGTTTCTCTCTGTTATTAAAAGGCTTTTGCTACACTCAGACTATGTGCTTGCGAGAGGGGAAGTATTGCCTCTTGGAGGCGCCCAGCGGGGGTGGTATATATTTGTCCCAGGTCACTGGGTGGGGGCTCGAGCCGGTTTGCATTGTGTTATTGGAATGGATCCCCTAGATATTGAACCCGGCCCTTGTTGCTGCCAACTCTGACGGGCAGAAGGGTTACACAAGTATAAAGGTTAATTTATATTTTACTTATTTTATTTTACTTTTGAACTAATCTTATACACAGTCAAGCTAAAATCCAGCCACACACCCCACTCACTGTAAGTAAATAACTCACAGCAATCTCTAATGAGCTAAAGGAAATCTTTTTTTGAATTTGACTAACTGTTATAATGCAAGCATCCAGGGCTTATTTTTTAGGTCAGTTCATTTAAAAGAGGCTGACTTTCCTCTAAAAGAAGGACTTATGTCAAAATGTAAGGATTAAAATAAAGGGCAGAGCTGCCAATAGTCCCAGTTTGTCAGAGTCTGACCTAGATTTTTGCAAAATGATCAGAGATATTTTTATGCTTGGCCATTGTTGCAGGGAACGTGGGCAGTTGGGGATGGCTACCGTCCTGTTGCAGAGAGATGCCTCTCTAGCTGCTGATGTAGTTGTGATCAACTCTTTCCTCTCCGGCCCCTGACAGCTGCTTACTAACTGCCAACCTGTGGCTCCAGCCCAGCACACTAGCCGGCTAGGTCTCACCTTCTCTTAGGAGCAGCTCAATGTAGCTCCTCCCACTGAAATCAAAAATATGTAATGCAGGTGGCTGGGCTGGTAACCTGCATTCCTGGCATGTGAACAGGAGACCAGACACAGGAAGGAAAAAACAGCTAAGAGAAAATGGGGAGCGGGGGAGAAGAGTCAGGAGTCTCTCTACTCCCTGGCTTATCTGAAAAGCTGTCTAAGAGTTCCACCCCATTGCCCATTCTCTTCCTCAGAAGACACACGTGTATTTTGGTGGAATTCAACTTCTCTCTTTTTCCCCTTCTTTCTAAAAATAAAATGAGACACAAGGTGGATAAGGTAATATCTTTTATTGGACCAACTTCTGTTGGTGAGAGTGTGAAGCTTTCAAGCTTACACAGAGCTCTTCTTCAGGGCTGGGAAAATAACCTACAAGAAAAACTGTAGCTTGAAATGCAAGAGAACGCACACGTTATGATGCTCTGGAAGGGTCATCTGTGAAGCTTTAACCCAGGAAGTTCAGTGCCAGAGCACAAATTTTCTCTGACTTGAGCTAGAACAGAAATTCCATTAGCAGGTAGCAAGATTAGGTTATCCTTCAGCAGACACAATACACCTCCCCCCCGATAGAACATGACCCGATATAACACGAATTCAGATATAACGCAGTAAAGCAGCACTCCGGGGAGCTGGGCTGCGCGCTCCGGTGGGTCAAACTAAGTTCGATATAATGTGGTTTCACCTATAATGCGGTAAGATTTTTTGGCTCCCAAGGACAGCATTGTATCGGGGTAGAGGTGAACTTGGTGAGGGAAATGGATGCATACAAAGGCTTCCAGTGGTCAAAGGCCTTTCAAGTCTCTATGTCACTGGCTTATTTGATAAAGTATTTCTTGAATAATAAAATTTAAAAAAAAAACACATAGGGAACTCTGAAAGGAACTTACAGCTGTGCCTAACTTTTGTGATATCTATAATTTTATTGTTAATTGTAACTAACCACAAATTATTTTTCTTTCACATACAGCAGAGAACTCAACAAAAGAAAGAAAACCAGGTTATAGCAATATTTTAATAGACCTACATCTTTCCTAAGTGACTATGAGGGCAGCCTCACCCACTCTGCTCCATATTATCTCTACAGAAATTGATTCTGAGTTTAATTCTTTACAGAGATAAAAAATTAATTAGGGAATGTCACATTTAGCTAAATAGTCTATTTTAATTCCGTAGTCAGACAATATTCATAAAATAGCTCCTTACACGATAAAAATCTGTAATACATGTAAAATGGGTAGGCAGTGGAGAGCAGACAAAATTTACATTGTTCTGGGCCACACACCAGTCAATTTCACAATTCTAGTTCATTATCCAGAGAATGTAATATTCACAACCTCACACTGTACAATTGACTGAATACACTCCAATGTACACATTTAACCTACTATAAGGCTCTTTTATACCTTATTTCTCCTCTTCAAAGTAACACACAAAGTTATGAGCTGAGTGAGTAGCATGCTTACTACCGTAACTGCACTATTACTTTCAGATAACGTAATTTCACAGTACACAAACATTTTGCTTTTAATATTAAGGTAAAAATTGTGTCATCAGTAGAGAAAAATTTGAGACATGGAAAATGTAATAAGACTACTATCAAATCTACAAAAGTCCTACAGTCAAAGTAATTCCTAGGTTCATCCTATCCTCTAAGTATGTATATGTTATTCTATTTAAAACTGTTTTAGGACATATATAAAAGGAAAAACAGCCCACTAACAAAAAAGTGAGCCACCCAGTGATATGCTGATAACATTTTAACAAGTGTCTTCCTTAAATATTTGCTGCCTAGGTCAGTCATATATCATACATTACCTGTTAAGACTGAAAGTTCAGAAGTTTGGAAATATTAATCAAATGACCTAGTGTCCTAAACTGCATATTTTGTGAGTATGCATAAATGATTGTAAATGCCCAGAATTTAGATCTATCAAGGCTGCAGCCAGGAATGAGTTTTAATACACATGAATCACTATGCTCCTGGATACCTCTGACATCTCCCTGGGTGGGCGTCCAGGTGACTCTGGAGAATTCTTGAGACTCTGCCTCTAGGTCACTAGCCCTTGATGCTGGCTGCTGTTTGCCCTGGGATAGGAGGTGAATCTGGCCACTCCACTTCCTGATATCACTTCCTGATATCACTGGGATAGGAGGTGAATCTGGCCACTTCCACTTCCTGTGGCTGCTATTCCCTGGCTGGTGCAAAGCTCTAATTACTCCTGCTCCTTGGTCCCTGACTGGGGTTGAGGGGAGCAGGGGAAGAGTGGGGTGTTCTTGGGGCCCTGGTTCTTCCTGTTGCTCCTTGGTTACTGCTTGTAGGCCTGTGAGCCTAGGGAGAGCTGGACAGAGCCTCCCCAGTGCTGCTCTAGCCATAGATCCAAGCCTCTGGCTACAGTTAGATTTGATGGAGGGGAAGTATACTCTTCTAGGCTATGTCTATACATTTAGAGCTCTCCTAGTTGGATCTCTATGGCTAGCATTCCCGAGAAGCAACCCTAAAGTTGAGTACCCTGCCTCAGGTATTCCGGATCACTGAGACTGGAACCAAGAGCATCTCCTGAGCTCTCCACATCAGGAGCTTTAAGCTCCCAGGCAGGCACAGATCAGAAAGCGGCTAAGAGTGGGAGCCTCCCAGCCCCGTCAAGAGATTTGCTAGATCAAATACATATCATGGGTACAATGCTATCCACCGTGCCCCTCACTTCATCACTCCTTCTACCTCCTGCCCTCTGAACCACCTCCTCTCACCCAGCTCTGCTTCCCCATTCCCAGCACACTGCTGTGGCTCCCCCACCAGGCAGCTGTTCCTACGAGCAGCAACTGTGGTGGGGTTGTTCTTAAGTCACTGGTTGTAGAGTGGTGGATCAGGTGAGTAGCAGGTTCCTCCTGGAGGTGCAGTGGGGGAATAGGATTGCTTTGTCTCTTGAGGTGGACAGGTGTCCCCTGACCCTTGAGGGTCAATCCCTAGCTGGGTGGGAGGTGGGTAGTGGGAGTGGTCTCCCATGGCTGGACGAGTGTGTGATGTGTGAAGGCCTGTGCACAGGGTTAAAAATCTTAAATTTCTGAAGTCATCATGTCTGTATGCCCTAGGACCATCCTCAGGATTTTGGCACTTTAGTGGGAGGATATTTTAGGTGAGCCCCAAAATTAACTGGTCCATTTTACATGCAAACGCCTGAATGGGGAAGGGAGGGGGAATCTTTTAGTCTCCCCAGCCTCCTGCTGCAGAAAGGAAGCTGCACAGTACTTCCTTTCAGTCTTCAGATTGTCGGTTGCACTGATTTATGTTTCATGTCTACCCTCACATGGAAAAGATCTAGAGACTTACTAAAGAGGGCCAGCAGCCTTCTTTACGAGGCCCAAGGCTAGTTCTGTTAACAAGAGGGACCCATTGGCTCCTTCCAGCTCAGTAATGAACCCACCTTAGCAAAAAAAAATCACTAAAACAAGAAGGTCAGAGAAACATTCCCCCCTAATTATCACCACAAACTTATTTTTAATGGTTTCCCTTGGTGTTTCTTCTATTAGTTTGTTTCTCACCTTGCAGGAATGAGATTGGCCAAAGCAGGTCAAATTCTAAAATTAATGGCCAGGAAAAGTGGGAGCTGAAATGGAAAGATTGTATATGGTTGTACATTCAATCCATGCAATTTTCTGAACAGTTTTCATGTCTAAACTAATTTATACTTACCCTGCCTTATTCTTAGGCAAACAAACATTAGCAATACTTTCCCTCAAAAGAATAATGGGCCTGTCTGGGCTGATTTTCTCCTCCCTTATAACTCTCCCTGAGTATCCATTGATTTGGGCAGCTCTCTCCCACTCCATAATCTTCACTCAGATTCCCTTGTCAGTTTCTGCTCCTTCGAAGACTGCACTGGCCTTATGTGGTTTTGCCAGCTCACACCTTTGCCAGTTGTTCCTCCGTTCACACTAATTCTGGCAGCTCTCTGCTCCCTCAACAGTCTTTACAGACTTAACCTTCTTACAATACACAGTTGGCACGTCACATGGGGCACAATACTAAACTAATCTATACAAACTCACAATAGCATTATACACAGGCAACATTTATACTTCCCAATGTGTTCATGATAATAAGATTGTACCATAAATTAAAATATTTTCATGCTCAAAACTTCAGCAAATATTACCCTGGTGAGAATCACTTAATATCCAATGGGTGAAGTCACCCATGCCTCATGCACTACCCCTTAATAACACATCTAACAGGAAGAAAAATCACATACCAAAGCCAAACTGACTGGAAGCACAAGTACTAGGATTTCACTGCTTGTACTGGCATGAAAAGAACACTAAACAAACTAGATGAAATAAGGCTGTAAGGCCTTCCACAGGAGTATTTTTCTTGTTACAAAAAATTGGTCTATTCTCTGAAGTGCTGAAAAGTAAATACCTGACTAAAGTACTTTTTTAAACAATCACTATAAAATGAATTTCCTTTTGAGAAAAATCAAAAACCGATCTATAAGAGGTTGAAAAGAAAACTAAGTGCTTTTCAATGAGTCACTTTTGTGATTCTTTTCTAGTTTATATTTACCATTAGTTTAATCAGAATATGGTAGCTCTCCATTGTACATAATTACTAGAGCATTATTGATGAATATTTCCATTGCAGAACTATGAGACTACTACCTCCCCAAAGTCATGCATCTTCTGACACGGGTAGAATTAACCTTAATTATTTCACACCAAAAAAAGCCAGGATCACAGCACATATGTAAATGAGCACAGCCAAGAAGCCACCCTTCAATTCATGTTATCTTTCAACCAGATTTCTTGACTTTAGCAAAGCTTTTGACACAGTCTCCCACAGTATTCTTGTCAGCAAGTTAAGGAAGTATGGGCTGGAAGAATGCACTATAAGGTGGGTAGAAAGCTGGCTAGATTGTCGGGCTCAACGGGTAGTGATCAATGGCTCCATGTCTAGTTGGCAGCCGGTATCAAGTGGAGTGCCCCAAGGGTCGGTCCTGGGGCCGGTTTTGTTCAATATCTTCATAAATGATCTGGAGGATGGTGTGAATTGCACTCTCAGCAAATTTGCGGATGATACTAAACTGGGAGGAGTGGTAGATACGCTGGAGGGGAGGGATAGGATACAGAAGGACCTAGACAAATTGGAGGATTGGGCCAAAAGAAATCTGATGAGGTTCAATAAGGACAAGTGCAGGGTCCTGCACTTAGGACGGAAGAACCCAATGCACAGCTACAGACTAGGGACCGAATGGCTAGGCAGCAGTTCTGCGGAAAAGGACCTAGGGGTGACAGTGGACAAGAAGCTGGATATGAGTCAGCAGTGTGCCCTTGTTGCCAAGAAGGCCAATGGCATTTTGGGATGTATAAGTAGGGGCATAGCGAGCAGATCGAGGGACGTGATCGTTCCCCTCTATTCGACATTGGTGAGGCCTCATCTGGAGTACTGTGTCCAGTTTTGGGCCCCACACTTCAAGAAGGATGTGGATAAATTGGAGAGAGTCCAGCGAAGGGCAACAAAAATGATTAGGGGTCTGGAACACATGAGTTATGAGGAGAGGCTGAGGGAGCTGGGATTGTTTAGCCTGCAGAAGAGAAGAATGAGGGGGGATTTGATAGCTGCTTTCAACTACCTGAAAGGGGGTTCCAAAGAGGATGGCTCTAGACTGTTCTCAAAGGTAGCAGATGACAGAACGAGGAGTAATGGTCTCAAGCTGCAGTGGGGGAGGTTTAGATTGGATATTAGGAAAAACTTTTTCACTAAGAGGGTGGTGAAACACTGGAATGCGTTACCTAGGGAGGTGGTAGAATCTCCTTCCTTAGAGGTTTTTAAGGTCAGGCTTGACAAAGCCCTGGCTGGGATGATTTAACTGGGAATTGGTCCTGCTTCGAGCAGGGGGTTGGACTAGATGACCTTCTGGGGTCCCTTCCAACCCTTAGATTCTATGATTCTATGAGATTGGGTTTACATGAGAGACACAAGAAAAGTGAGTGTAGGAAGATTAAAATTATGTGGAATTAATTTTAAAAACATTTTATAAACACCTGACTCCATAATTCAGCATCTGTGATGCAAACATTTCATAACAGCAGGAGCCACTTTCACATAAGATAGAGGCAAATTTCAGTTTAAAAAGGAGGAAAGTTTGAAAAAAATAACTCACCATTAATACAGGTCTGTAAACAAACGCTTCATTTTCTTTGTAATTTTGTGACAAGGTCCACTGGAAAACTACAAAATGGTTTATAATGCCCCTTTCCAACTACATTAGTAAGGAGGATTGTCGCCTTGACCCAAGAGCTTTGTACATCATTTTTCACCTAGGAAATCTGGGGAGGGTGTCACTTCCCTAGGTTTTTAAATGTCCTATTGTTCAGTCTGGAGACACTTAGCAGCTCTCTGGAAGAGCAGACACCCACCTAGTGCTTGGCATACACCACAGTGAGTACATTTCTAGAAAATCATAATCCTCCCTATAAGGTGCACAATTAAGCACAGTGAAGAATGAGCTATTTCCTGTTTCTCTCAGATACCAATTAAGGCAATCCAGGGTCCTAGGCAGAACGCTGCATAAGCTCCTTCATCACCCCACCTTCTTGTGGTGGTGCTCAGAAGAGTGATGCACATAAGACTGTCTGCTGGGGGGCTTGCCACTGCTTCTCTTAGAGCAGCAGGCTAAGCCCTCTTACCTCTCCGGATTTGCACTCCCTGATCTCAGTTGGGTTGGGAGCAATTCCAAAAGAGAGCGGAGTCAGCCTTCATCTGAAATTTTTGGGCGAGTGGGAAAACTTGCCAACATCAACCTGATAGCGTACCAATGAGCCCACGTGCACACACATAGCTGGAACCTTATAAGCATGTGCTTATTATACTTATGATTTAACCCAGCCCTGGCTTTCTAGAAGTATGATGAGAAAGTCTTGGACAAAAAAAGTGAATAGAAATCTGAAGAGCAGTAGTCCTCTGAAGGAAATTTACTCTCCAAGTACAGAAGGGAAGATCCTGAGCAGATAGCTAATTCACCCCACTATGAATTGGGAGGAGAATGGGAAGTAAACCACAGAACAATAGGGGAGAGCTGAAATATCCCTTGTATGAAGCAAAGTTCCTTGCAGAGGTCTGTAATATAGCAAAATCAGGGGAATATGCTTTTTCCATGTCATACAGACATTACTTGTAGTCGTTAGCTTTTACAGTAGCCTAAAATTTGCAAGAAGCAAATAATTCTGTAATTTTAAACTAAGTAGTAAAATAGTCATTACTGGAAATCAGTAATAGTGAAGCCAATGTGATTCTCTTCTTTAAAAGGCTGATTAAAACAATATGGCAAAGGGGATACTATTTGATTTTGTTATTGAATGTTTTCCATATGAATCAGAATTGGAATTGCATATCCAAACCATGCCCCCAGTCTATCCCCATAAGTTTATGACTTATATTGATAATACTTTGCACTTAATATGCTGTACTGTCTTCCATTTGGATACAAGGATTAGATACTGCTTGTGGCTAGGGTTTAAGCAAACAGTTGGCTTGTAAGAATTAAATTCAATAAGAAGGAAATATGCCTTATCTCTATTTATTGAGGCCAAAAAGTTAGAACCATCGGGCTTCTGAAAACCAGCTCCTCCTTTATTTAAAGAGCCTAAATATGGATTTAGGAATATAGCTTTCAGAATTGCAGCTGCTTTACTATAGACATCGGTGTGACACCCACCATTGTACTGTTTGGGTGCACATATAACTGACCACAATTCAAACCTGAAGTTTACAAAAAAATAAATCGCTTTATTGTCAACAATATTTTCCTTTACTGGCAATGTAAACTGAGAAGAAAAATTATTACAAATCATTCATATTTAAGAGTCTAGGACCATTTATATTCCTCTGTTTTCCCAGGAAGGATCAATGCTAATTCATTCACCACACCAGTCAGTTGTTGGCCTCTGCTGAGATTGCCACTAAGTGTGCCTATTAGTACAAGGAGTGTGTGTGTGTATGTGTGTGTATAAAAAAAAAAAAAAAAAAAATGAAACT
Source organism: Caretta caretta (assembly GCF_965140235.1). Classification (NCBI taxonomy): domain Eukaryota; kingdom Metazoa; phylum Chordata; order Testudines; family Cheloniidae; genus Caretta; species Caretta caretta. Next base: position 43,617,697 of record NC_134210.1, on the reverse strand, counting down.
CATTACCAGTCCCTATCTAGTCCCCATACTACATTTGTGTCCTTCCGTCCATTAAATCTTCCTTGTGCAAAAAACTCCCTTACAATAATCAACCCTAACAAACTCTTTTCTTTTCTCACCTGCCATTGATCCAACAATGCGTACAGTCACTCCTTTCCCCGGATAGGATAACATATTGGCTATGTCATTTCCACGAATATTACATTAATGTCAGTTTTTGAATAAAGGATTGATTCACAGCCAGTTTGAGAGAAAATATTCATAGATTCTAAAGCCAGAAGGGACCATTGTGATCATCTAGACTGACCTCCTGTATAGCCTAGGCCACAGAACTTCCCCAAAATAAAATCTGGAGCATATTTTTTTAAAAAAAACATCCAATCGTGATTTGAAAATTGTCATTGATGGAGAATCCATCATGACCCTTGATAAAATCATTCCAATAGTTAATTATTCTCACTGTTAAAAATTTACACCCTATTTCCAATCTGAACTTGAGTTATCCCAGTTGCACTCTAAATTGGGTTTAACCACGTAATTCACTGTATTTACAAGACTACAGTAAACCAAATTACTTTATTGATCTCCGTAAAAGGAACAAATGCATAACTTCATTGAACATGTGCTTGTCTACATAGAAAAAGTTGAACTGTTTTAACTAGACTGGTATAGAAGAAACACAATCCCCTAGTATGGATGGAGTTATACCAGTATAGAGGTGCTTTTTTACTGGCACAGCTACTAGTACTGTACTAGGCAAATTAGCGATATTTTGGTTTGTTGGCAATTCCAAAGAATCAAAAAAAAGTTTTGTTTCAGGTCTAACCAAAATTTTCCAAAATTTGGTGAATCAAAGAGTCATTTTTTTTCTTTTCGTTTTAACTCAACACAAAGTTTCTCGTTTCCAGCTGGGTCTCCCATATTACAAGGGAATACTCTAGCCACTGGACAATGGGATATTCTGGTTTGGAGTGCTCTCAATCTCTCCAACTTCGTAAAAAATAAAGAAACAGTCACTGAAACAGGGATTCGCACTTGGATCTCCAATATCCTGGGTGAGTGCCCTAATGACAAGGCTACAGACTCATTCTCACTCTTTTTGCCTGACCCAAATGACTTTATAAATGACAATGAACATTCATTAGGCAAGGGAAAGCATGTGAAAATGATTCTATAGCCTACTCAGTAGGGTGCTCATCTAGGATGGGAGAGATTCAGGATTAAATGTTTTCTCCGTATCAGGCAGAGTGGGGAACTGAACCTGGGTCTCCCACATCCCAGGAGAGAACGCTGGGCTAAAAGTTATAAGGGAAGGCATCCTCTCCAAACTACCTTCTCAAACCCAGTGTTTAGTGAATCAGTCTTCCTTTGCTTTTGTCAAAATGTGTGAAATCACAACAATTTTGAATCTGGTCAAAATTAAATGTTTTGTTTCAACATTCCCATAGCATTTTATTTTTGGTTTAGTCAAAACTATTCAGCTGACTTTACACAAATTCCTGAATAGTTTCGGATCAACTTGAGCCATATTTTTCAGCAAATAAACTATTTACCAAAGAAATTTCAATAGCTACTCCCATGCGGGAAAGGGAAAAAGCTAGACCAGTATAAGGCAACTTTGTACTGCATCCACACTTGGTGATATATCAGTATAACTATTTAAGTTAAAAAAACCCACAAAAAACAAAACAAAAAAGCCCAAACAAACATAAAACCCAAAACATAGAAAAACTGTGTGTAGACTAGGTCTAAGACTGAATTAGATGAAGCTTTCCATTTCCATACTGAAGTACATCTACTTAAGGAAGGCAATATATTATACATGCAGAAGACACGGCTTTGGTGCAAAGTCATTGTGAGGAAATTGGAAAGGTCTGAATAATCTCCAATGAAGCAATTCAACATCTACAGGCAGTCAGCAGTGAGTACAACACAAGGCTTTAGGCTTCACAGAGGAGTCTCTTTTCAGTTATGCTTAATCACCAAGTACCACACAGCAAGAAAAACCAGGGCGTTTTAAGTACACTGCAGCAGGTCTGGCACTAAACAGATATGTGTATTAATGATGCTGTGGTGTAGTAAAAATGGGTTTTACTGGAGTGAGTTTGGGATGGCTGCACTTCTCACTAATAAGTTATGTAGTTCATTCCAAACAAGTATTAATACATTATTTATACCACACCACTACATGCACCGCATTTGTCACTTGCCTTTTTAAAAGCATAGAAAAACTATTTTAGAAACTTTTGAATTAAAATTTTATGGCACTGTTTTTCTTCTCTCTTCACATGGAAAGTAAGCCAACTGGGGAGCTTTCTGAGGTTAATGTCTGATATTCTCTGTATCTTCTGGGACTTGAAGAAGGTACTGTGTAATTGACTGAAATTCTCCCGTCCAATGGTATAAAACTCCCAAATGTAGCCTTTCAGGCAGGGTCATGAGACAATCAGAGTCTCAGATTTTAAATCTGTCAGTGGTACTAAAGTAAAAATTGACCGTCCTGTGCTTCTTACTAGTGTAATATTTGGAAAGAATTAAGGGCGTGGTTTTTTTTTTGATTTTTTGTTTTGGGGAGGAAGAGATGGAAGAGAAAAATGCTCCTCTGGCAGGCTTTTTCATTCTAAATAGGGGAAGTCTGAAGCTGTTCAGAGGCCTGGAGTGTCTGAAATAGTCCAAGTGGAGACAAATTAATGGGCAGCACACAGGTGAAGTAGCCAAAGGTGCCTGATAAAAGCAATTTATCACATGGATATCACCAGCACACATATTGTGTTTTTCAGCACTACTTGTAATCCTCCCCCTCCACCCACGCTTAGAACCAAAGACTGCTAAGCCTCAAATTTAAAATCCACGAGTGCAGTGCAGTATCTCTCACATCCCTTCCCACGTTCTATCAACACTTTCATTCACTCTTTCCCTATCTTATCCTTTGCCTTTGACTAACCTCTGACTCAATTCCCTCTCCCCAGCTGGCAGAACCACCAGAAGCATCCATTGTAAAGGAAGACCTTGAGTCCATTCCTCAATCTTCCCCAGCAAGCTGTAGGGTTGCAATCTGTCCAGGTTTTCCCAGAGTCATTCCTCTTGATAGGTGTCCCAGAAAATCTGTAAGGGTGCTCAGTACACACAGTCAGCTGTCCAGTTTTATGGATTCAGGATCATCCCGGATGTCATGATTTTTTGTATCTCAAGGAGGAGGCAACCCTACCGGCAGCACTAGAACCATTCAGGGGAATGGGGAGTTCTCAAATCCCTTCCTTTTGTCACAGCACTGAAAGCAGTCAAGAGAAAGTGAAGTTCCAGAACCCAGATTCTCCCATGCACAGTAGCCATCTATCTATCCATGCACAGTGCTTGTCAGTAGAGGTGCAACTGCATAGTTTACCAGGATCCCTGGTGTTTAACCATCTACACAGACACTCTCATGGTGGTGAAATCCATGTAATAAATTGCAGTGCCAAGTGCTAAATTGCATTTATCATGAAGGGATAATGATCACCATGGACAAGATTACTATCTTGTCAGATCTCAAACTCAGCAGGGCTGAGCCTAGATAATATTTTTTCCATATATACACACTCACGAACGTGTACAGAGGGTTTGATTCACTCTGCTAGCACAACTCAAGTTGTGGGCCCTCTGCAAATCCACCTGGAGCAGGAGCACAGTCACACCGTGTGCCTGAAAACCCTCCTCTACTGAAGCCCTTTGAGGCATGCTTAGAATGCAAGACTCACCTTGGAAAGGGACAAGGCCACACCTGCCAAGTGCAGAGACAGTCTAAGTGCCTCTCCCAGGCAGCCTACACCAGCAGAGCTCATACAGAACCCTGGCCAGAATATAAAGCTGCCTTCCTCCCCAGTGGTGAATTGCCTCTCTGAAATACATGCCTCTACAGGCACAGGATGATGCAAATTGCCCCCCATTGTGCCTGCAGAGATGAATATGGACTACTAAATCCTTTTTGCATATACTCTGTCTTTACTCACAAGATGAAGCCTAGATAATGCTCTTACAGACACCAGAAATTTCTAGAACTTTTACTTCTCAAAATACTCACAACCCTTAAAGCTTTATATTTTCTCATGAACATCCAGAGCACAAAAACAGAAAGGTAAGATGTTACCTCATAACATTAATATATAAAAGTATAATCTAAAAGCTATACAACAGTGATCATGTAACGCACAACATTCAGAATTAGACAAATGCCATCTTGAACTCATCCTGCTGTGCAACAAAGTTGTGAGGTAAAATTTAGCATATACATGTTCTCTGTCTATAGCACATCTGAACCAGGATAGCTGTATGTACTTTACTATTAAAGTAATACCTTAATTGCCTGGGAAGAGAAGAAGTAGGTCATGACTGAACAATAATCCATGATTCACCAGATATGTAAGGAGAGAAAAAACTCCCAAGAAATGCAAATGCCTTAAGAAAAAGTATCTGAAGGAAACAATCTCTATGAAGATTGTTTTAACTCACTCACGTTGACAGGGAATAAAAAATATCTGAAAGGTCCAATTCATCCATTGGACATTGTCTTTAAGAGTAAATAAAAATATGTAAAAGGCCCAATAAAGAAGGGAAAGCAGATGCAGAGGTCAAAGAATAAGTGTGCTGAGATAGTTGGAGGTATACAACTAGCAATATAATGGTTTGTACACACAGATTGACCTGTTGTCCACATAAAATATATCCATGATCTCCCATAGTAGAAGGCCTATTACCCACAGTATGATCACCGATCCAACAGATGCACAGCTACCAGTATGCTGGCAACAACAAAAAGAACTTTGGTTGCTACAGAAACATTGGCCCAGAGAAATAAATTACGCCCCACTGCATGTGTCTGCTTTCAAACTTGGCTGTTTAAACAAAGGCTGTTCAAGGATAGCAGGACTGGAAGCAAATTAAAGAGATGGGATCACAGCGACCATGTTTCCAATTCTTGCAATTTTATCACGAATTTCAGAATATTTGGTTCTCTTCTTAAAAGCCCTAGCTCTTGGAGTGATATGATGGCATGAGAATCTCAGCTTTCATTTACCAATAAATAAATAAATAAATTAAGCCCTGACTGTAGAAAAAAAAACTTGAAAACATGAACTCTACAGGCTCAAAACAAGAACACAAATAAAATGAACTCAATTTTATTATTTTTTTTTAAAGCTCATGGTTCTTTGGGATCTGATTCATTAATTTTGAATGCTGAGGGGTGCCAATTTTGGGGAAAGAAGCTGTGTTAGAGTGGTACTGTAAGGCCCAGTAGACACACAAATGGGAAAGAGAACAGAGAGAATAGGACATGCAATTTATGTTTAGGATCATCAAAAACAGAGTGATAAAGAGTTGGGAGCTGACAGGAGATAGGGAATTTCAGCTAGTTCTGAATAGTATTTAACTGTTTAAAAACCTACACAAGAGTTCAATTTGTGACTTAAAAGGGAATGCTACACCCAATGGAAACTATAAGGGTAAATTTACATAGGGAGGAGATTGCAGAACATTTTTTTAATTCCCACAATTAAAATGTTCTAAAGCAGGTTTCATGCTCAAGATTGGTTCTGGACTGAGAGCTCAGAAGCCCTCCATTTGTCCTGAAAATAGTACAGCAGGATCAGCAAAAAAGCACACTTCCCCATTGTCTTAACCCTGGCCTAGAAGAACCACCATATCAGGTTCAAGTCAAAATTAACAATTCATAATTATGATACATGCACGTTAGGGATGAGACGGTCGACTCACTTCACTTAGGTCCCATTACCAGACAGCAATGACTCGATCACTGATGTCCTGGGGTCAGATTCACACCAGTGATCTAACTGGGAAGGGACTCATCCCACATTACCAGTCATCCTAAATATCTTTGATGGGGATACATGAGATTTGATCCTAAGTCTCCTTAAGAATTTTAGTGCATTTGAGTCATCTGTCTATTCCGGAACTCTGAAATCTTGCCTTCGTTCAACTTAGGCATACCAAACTTTTGTTGTAATGGAGCTATGTTCAAGCACAAGGGCTACACATAATATTCTGTTTTTCTGAACCCTCTGAATGGTAAATTAGAGCATTGTATGAAGGACAAGTTTTGAACATTAATCAAAACTTCCTCTTTTGTGTGTGTTAGTTAGACCCATCATCAGTTTGGTAATTTAATTAGTCAAATATTGATGTTACTATTGAGAAATACAATATATCCTCTAGGTCAGCTTTCCAAACAAAATAACTGATACTACAAATCATTTAAAATTAACTGCGTTATTACATTTTTGGGATATGGCTACTTGAGCTCTTCAACTCTTGCATGGAGACAATGCAGACAACCAGGCTGTGGAGACAGGGCAAAGTGGTTGTACTACTCAAAGACTACGAGGAGTCCGGGGGCATCTTAAAGACTAACAGATTTATTTGGGCATTATCTTTCATGGGTAAAAAACCCACTTCTTCAGATGCATGGAGTGAAAATTACAGATACAGACATAAATATATATTGGCACATGAAGAGAAGGGAGTTACCATACAAGTGGAGAACCAATATTGAAGGCCAATTTAGTCAGGGTGGATGTAGTCCACTCCCAAAAATTGATGAGGAGGTATCAATACCAAGAGAGAGAAAATTGCTTTTGTAGTGAGCCAGCCACTCCCAGTCCCTATTCAAGCTCAAATTGATAGTATTAAGTTAGCAAATGAATTGTAGCTCAGCAGTTTCTCTTTGAAGTCTGTTTTTGAAGTTTTTGTTGTTGAAGTATGACTACTTTTAAATCTGTTATTGAGTGTCATGGGAGATTGAAGTGTTCTCCTATTGGCTTTTGTATGTTACCATTCCTGATGTCTGATTTGTGTCCATTTATCCTTTTACGTAGAGACTGTCCAGTCTGGCCAATATACATGGCAGAGGGACATTGCGGGCACATGATGGTATGTATCACATTAGTAGATGTGCAAGTGAATGCCCCTCTGATGGTGTAGCTGACGTGGTTGGGTCCTATGATGGTGTCACTAGAGTAGATATGGGGACACAGAAGGCAGTGGGGTTTGTTACAGGGATGGGTTCCTGGGTTAGTGTTTCCTGTGGTGTGGTGTGTAGTTGCTGGTGAGTAGTTGCTCAGGTTGGGGGGGCTGTCTGTAAGCAAGGATTGGCCTGCCTCCCAAGGTTTCTGAGAGTGCAGGATGCCTTCAGTAGAAAGGAAAGACAGAACAGGTGCATTCCACCATCCAAGAGGCCAAAGTCCAGAAAAACTTTGCCTTTGAAAATTCCTTACCCAAAATACCACTGTGGAAGCCCACAGAGTAACAAAGGGGTGAGCAATTCAATGATCCTGGAGAATATGGATCCTTCAAAACAACTTCCCCCAGGCACTGACCTCAAGTGGAAATACTGGTGTACTTTCAATCGAGTGAGAGCTGGGGTGGAAGACTGGTGACAATATGACCAAGTGGAAGCAAGGAATGATCCCAAATGTGAACGTGAGAGCCTAGACAAAACACTTGAACAAGATCCCTGTCAACATCTTATGCCCCCAAAGGAACTTTTAAAATAAGTAACACCACCATGTCTTGGCTGCAGTTTTGGAGCAACAAGCTATGATCAACTGAGTTCAGCCCACAGTCCACATTTGGACATAAGTCTGAGATAGAGGAATGTTAGCAAAATCATTTTCTCTGCTAAAACATTGGATTTTATGATAAGGAAAGTGTGGACATATTTCCTGGAATTCATCATTTATGACGACTGTAGAAATTACAATTACTCATAAAAACAGTCTTGCTCGCTGAAGATGAATATTAATCAATATTATGAAGCAAACACGAAAAACTTATTTTATCATAACTGTATTCTCACATATCATCTCCACTATACAAATCCATAGCCAAACATCCTCCTCCAAACGGTTTCTTTCTTTCAAAACAGTCTCATGACACGTGTGTAACATTAGGGTAGAGTTCAGAAGAGAATGACACTTTCACACTAATCTATATGTCGGAGGAGTGACTCATTTAAAAGTGAACGATAGGTATTTCAATCTGGTTTGAAAAAATATTACAATGATCTGACTAGAACTAGGGAGGGAAATGCGTCTAAAGAACTTTGATTTACAATTATGTTGATTCACTATTACTAGCATAAGCTGCCTTGATACATGGAAATTAAATAGAGAAAATAAAATACTGATTGATTAAAAAAAGACATTCAACATCATCATATCGGCATTCAATAGATCAAATTACTTCTTGCAATTTGGTGGAGTAACGGAAAACAGTCCCTTATTTACAAAATGTTCTAGCTGATTTCACACAAGTTAACTCTTAATACTGGCAGGAATAGATTAGGGTTTAGTACTGAAAATTGCTTTATTTCTGTACATTGTTCACAACTTCAGAAAAAAATTGAGATTAACTAATGGGGTGTGCATTTTGGTTAATTTTTCCTTAATTTTCCTTTATTCATTCTTAAACTTTCTAGTCAATTCAAAATGAGCAGCACAATTCAAGCACAATAACTTAAGACAAAGATTACAGTGCATGTTTATATATTTTTAATTATATCAGCAGCAGTTATGTTAAGACTACTGAAGCATCCCATATGTTTCAGTGACCTCTGCTTCTTATTTGGCTGAAGTAAAGGTAGTGAGACAAGTTCAGCAGCTAGCGCCAAAGCAGCAGTAGAAAGTAAAAATGATAGTTTGGAAAATACATGCATCTTGTATGAAATGCAGCCACAGTGTCATATATAATGAAAGGGTCATTTTGCAGTATCCTGGTGAGCCATTCCAGTACCTAAAAGCTCATAGTGAAGAGAGTGATCCAACCGGTTTGGTATTTAGGCGAAGGAAATAGTTATTGAAATGTTTTAGTGTTTTCCATTCCAGATCTTAAAAACAAAGTCACTGTAATCACTTCAGAAAATAATTGTTTTTATAACCTCTTTAAGTCCAAGTTAGTCAATTTTTAAAAATATAATGAGTTAATTATTTAGTCATTCCTTCAGAAGGTCAAATGCGGGTCTTTCTATTCACTAACGTCTAGCTAACTACCTCCCATTGCATCTAATCCATCTAAGAAAGTGGAAGTGTGTCATTGTTTAGTGACGAAGAGGAGATAGGGATATGGTTGTAGCGTATAAAACTACACATCATATTCATTACCAGTCTAGCTCTAATAGTCCCAATGCCTACAGCCATACCACCCAGAGCTGTGATTTCATCAAATCTCAGATCAAGCAGAGTTAGGTTAACTGTAGGTGCTGCAAGAAATGACGATGATTCCTACTGAGTCAGTACGAAACCAACACCCCAGCATGGTGCTTCTGGGCATGGTGTTACCTTTCAAGTGGAATGTAAAACAGAGTTATTAACTATGTGAGGCAACTAAAGAGCTCATAGCTCTTTTTGTAAGAGTAAGGGTAGTTAAAGGTGTACTTTCAAAAACGTGAGAAATGTCAATAACTTTAAAGCAACTGAACCTATTTACTTCAAACTTGGGTCGATTTTGTAGGGTTCATCAAACTCTAGAAACAAAACATTTTCAAGAAAAATAAGGGCTTGTCTACATAGAGGCTTAGTGCATGGTTAGCCATGGTTTGAACATACAGTGAACAAATTCACCATATGGATCCTGTGGAAGGTATACTTTATGTTTAGCAGGCTCATGCTCTGTAGATTTACACCCTTGGTTGCCACCGTCATGTAGACACACCCTAAAGTCAGTAGTATTAAAAAAGTTACAAATATTTGATGACAGCAAACCCTAGGAGTATCTTAATTTGCTCTGTACCGATAAGTTACTAGAAGCGTATCTTGTTATGTCAATAAAGTTACTGAAATTGAAATATCCAAACCTATAAAATGTTTATATTAATATAAATATTAAAATCTTATAGTAAAAAACCAAACACTGGTTAATAAAATACAATCAGGCTGTTTTGAATTTAGATTGAATCGAATAGTTAATGTATATAATTGCAAAGTATTACTTAAGTTTCTTGTAGACATTAACTCAATAAATCTTAAAACATCTCTAAGAAGTAGGTTAGTACTGACAGCTCCTTCTCCCTTTGTATGTTTTGATAAACCAAAGCAAAGAAGTTCAATGATTTGTGAAGGCCTATATAGTCTGTCAGAGCCAGGTTTAGAACTCAAGAATTCGTTCTCATTCCTGTACTAAAAGCACTGGCTCGTAACTCTCTCACATTAAAAATATATTTTGAACGAATAGGAGAGAAAAAAGATCAAAACACATCTTAAGTACAGCTATTGTTACTCAAAGTCACAGCAAGGGGCTTCAATCTTATTTCACACACAAATCAGATCAACTGAAATGAAAAATGCATTATACATTTTATACAACCAGTTCCAAGCTTTGGTAGCTGCTAACCCGCTATGTGTATTACCAGTGATGTACATTTTATATTTTATATTAAAAAACAACAGTATGAGGAGGAAATATTACACACTTTCATTTTCTTTTCCTAGGAACCTTAGAAAAAAAAGATTGAAAACATATAGTAAACTGGAAAGTTAATGAATTCATAAGCAATTATTTGCAGCTAGGAAGTATTCCTCCCAGCCTAAACTGTGAAAAAGCCTAATATATGACGATTCAAGGATATAGATTTTAGAAGCACTTTAATGTTAATACACAAGCATTTATTCCAAGCACTCTGATCATATATTTATATTTATTCCAAGCACTCTGATCATATATTTTACCTGAAATTTTAAGTGATGGTTAGACTTCTTTGTTATTGTTAGAAACCGGGCCATGTTAATTTCAGGCTGAAGCCATTATACAGGAATATCTTCAGATTGCAGAAACTTTGCAAAATTGAATCAGGACAATTTTGTTTTGAGACCCCCAAGAAATCTCTCTGTACGCTATAGGAGGGGCTGCTGGCCAATCAGTAAGTAGCACTTTCTTCTTTCTCAGCAATGGTACCACTGGCTCAACATGATAGAGGGCACAATGCTAAGGTATAGTACTACTCTTATTTAGTATTTATATTGAAATAGGCCAATCTGGTCAGGGCCTCCTGGCGCTAGCCACAATACAAAGTTATTGTAAATGACACCCCTGCCACCCAGAGCTTACAATCTAAAACCCAAAGCATGATAGGTGGATAAGACATATTGGGTGGCGGAGATATTGCAACAAAAAAAAAAAACCATTTATGCACAATCCACCACTCACCTAGTCAATGATCAGACTGAAGTCTTCCATATGCATCATGGCATAAGGGAGTTTTCAGAAGTAATAAGGTTAAGGTAGTGGCTTTACAGATTTTGACCAGGAGTCTGCAGTTGTCTTTACCTATGTTTGGAAAGTATTTAATATTGGAGGCATTAACCAAAGTATAGTGGATGGAGCACTGAACTGAGGCTCGAGACGTGGGTTCAATTCCCCGTTCAACCGTAGACTTCCTGCGTAACCCTGGGCAAATAATCTAATCTACCTTGTGCCTCACTTTGCCATCTCTAAAAATGGGAATGGTACTTTCCTACTTTACAGGGGAGTTGTGAAGATAAATGGATTAATAAATATAGACATCAGTAATTATTGATAAATGTGAGATGCTCTGATACTGTGCTGATGAAGACCTTAAAAATATTTTAAAAAAAGTCTTGACTACTCATCATTAAAATACCTACAGCACCTTTCATAAACAGAGGTGTAAATTCTAGTGTCTAGGCCAAATGCCCTGCTATGAAACAGACTTTGTCAGTGTCTTTAAACAAATTTCTTAACCTCTCATGTCAGCCTTTATCTGTAAAATTAGGTTAGTCCTTATTTTATATTATGAAATGGGAATAATTAATTATAAATGTTCTTAAATTTCCCAAAGCGTGGAGCACATCTTAAGAGATTGTGTGAAGTGCCTCCCCTTCCATTTATGAACATATATCATCCTTCTCACAACTACAACAGTGGCTTACATGGAGACGTAACATTACACAAGTTTAAGTACATTAAAGACAGCTTAAAGTGCATAAAGTGTTTTGTCTTTTTTGAAGAAACTGGTCACATACTGTATTTTTGTTTTTCATGTCATCTACCTGTCCCATCTGTTCTGATCCTTTCTTTCCTCCAAACCCCTTCTTTGCAGGGAAGAGCCTGGATATATGTAGTAAAAGATGTGTACAAGGAAAAGAGTCAGATCTCTGTAGACAACCAGTAAGTCCTCTGTAGGCCACAGCCTGGGAACTGCTTATTGATCTCTAAGTACTCTCAGGCTGTTGCAAGGATTAATTAACACTTGTGAAATAATATGAGGGACCATATAACTGCAATTTAATATTTTAATAAGAGTGGTAACCTCAATAAATAGTATGTGTCTGTACATCAGCTAGCACAGAGGTTCTGGTCTGGGACTGGGGTTCCTAGGTACTACCACAGTATAAATAATAAATAGTAAGAAACTGTAATACTAAAATAGGATCCTATGTAGTTCAAAAACTGACAGCCATTCTAATATTCTATGAATACATTCATCCCATCTTGAACAGGATATACAGCCATACCTTTTTAACAACTCACCACAAAACAGATAACTGGTGTAGGGTGACCAGATGCCCCGATTTTGGGGTCTTTTTCTTATATAGACTCCTATTACACCCCCCCCCCCCACCCTCTGTCCCAATTTTTCACACTTGCTGTCTGGTCACCCTAAACAGGTGTCAACAGAAATCTAGGGCAAATGTTGGTGAAATCTTTTAAGCTTTCCTTAAAACCTGCGGAAGATTAAATTAGCATTCCAAGCTAATTTAAAAGGCCAAATTAATAAATCACTAGTTATGCTGGTATAATGTTGAATTATTCTGGGCCTGCTTCACGCAGGAGGTCAAACTATATGATAATAATGGTCCCTTTTTGCTCAATAATTTATAAATATATGTCAGGAGACATGTGATGGTTATGAACTATTGACCCATAAATGATGTTGCATTGCTTATGTCCAGTCTAAACACTTATATAGTAATTTGCATATTTAGTCTGTAATTTAATATATTTCCTAAAAATTTTGAACGGTATTATAGGTTAGCAAGAAATGTTTTATGTATCAAGGTCTTGCGGTGGACACATCTGAGGGGAAAAAAATGGGAAAATATTTTCCTCCACAAATCAATCCCTACGATTTAACAGTTTTACGTCTGATGAGACAGCATAGAAGATATCAGAGACAACAGGGCAGGAAGGGAAGGAGGGGGGCGCGGAGAAGAGGAAGTATATTCTTTAAAAGAATCTGAGCTTCTTGTTAGTCACAAGTCAGAGATGGGAAGCAGATGCCTCCAGATAAAAGAGTTCAGCAATCAAAGTGGCAAGCCCATTAGAGTAGAAGCAAAATCATCTTGCCTCTGGTAAAGAGAAAAGGTGAGCATGATGCTTATTTTCAAAACTTGTCTCCCACTTTCTACATGTCCAGATTTTTAGGGATGGGAAGGAGTGAAAGGAGGAGGGTAGAGAAGAGACAGTATTGCTTTGAATCCTGATAGTTCCCTTTTGTGCATGTGTTTGCACATTTAGGCATGAGTCTTCCAAATCATAATTAAAACCAGACACAGCTATCCAACCTGTTTGACTACCTTTTCTTCTACTACTGGAAATGCATGTGTTCAAGCAGCAGTTAGTTATTCATGTAAAGTCCCTGGAAATAAACACACATGCTAAGTATGTCTAGCACCACTAAAAAAGCACATCTGATGAATGGATAAACTAACTGCATTTTGTTATTCAGCAATGAAACAGTTAGTGTTAGTTTATTAATTTATTAAGATTTCTCAATTAACTACACTGTCAAGGTGCAAGAGTGTTGTTCACATGGTGTCATTTCAGTTTTGCTACAGGTAGAACAAATAACCCCTGCATTGGTTTACATTGTGAAGACTATCCTGGCAACAAGTTCTGGTAAACACAGCAATACTAGTGGTAAGACCCACAACCCTGAATTATGATTATCCCTGATCAACAGTTTTATTATTAGCAATAATAGTGATAAAAGGATTTCATTTTGTTTGTAGATAAAAATGAGGTTAAGAGAAGTACGATTAAATTACTTCTCTTTTACCATGGATATTATTATTATGATTAAAAATGTATATTTTAACATATCAAAAACAGCTAAGGAAAAGTCAGTATTATCTTTGTGTAAAAACCTACTGGGAAATCTTCAGTGATTTACCACTCAGAAGAAAACTGAAAAACCTATAAAAAGTTTATATTGCTGTATGTCTTTTAATGTGAGACCTGTCCAATTTATAGAGTCAATCATTGAAGGCAAAATTCTGAGCCCACACCAACACCTTTTACTGAAATGAAGGGGAGTTGCTCATGCCTGATGGCAAAATTTGGCTTTAAGAATTCTCATTGTTAAGTCACAGCTTTTGTTTTTAAATGGCTCAGTGGCATACGTTTGTTTTGTGCAAAGCTGAAAGCAGTTAAACCCTAATTTTCTAAGCATATTTGTTTTCACAGGGGGAAAATAAAAAGAGAAAGATCTGATTAGCTTCACAACCACCTCCAAATGAAGTCAACTGTACAGCATTCACTGACACGATTGTAGATGATCAAATAACCAAGCAAGTCTGTAGGTGCTCATCTCGCTCTGACCTCAAGCAATCACAGGTGCATGTAATCTTGGGCATTTTTGTTGAAAATAATTATAAACTGATTTGTTAAAGAACAGAATATGTCCAAACACATAAGGTAACAGCCTTATTCAAAACTCTGCTTATACTAATGTATGAATTAAACAAATCCAGATTTTTTTCTAGTTCTTTCTATCCATTCCTATGGAGTAATCTCTCTCAGGGCAAGAAGTCACAATGACTGTCCACCAAAAAATTAAAAACACACACCACCAAGATAGGACATCAGAGTGAAATCCAACCATATTTTTAAAAAAACTTACGTAAAGGAGTTTGAAGAACCACACCTATTCCCAAATCTTCATTACTATTTGTATAGTTTTAATTGGCTGGTAAAAAAAAATTACTTTTGTTTTTAAACACAAAAAGGACAAATTCCTGTTTTTTTAAAAAATCCCACTTCTCCATCGCTTGCTTTGTGGAAGATCCGTCCATATATACAGCAGGGGAAACAAACTAAGGTTCCAAACCTGCAACCAGTTCCACATGGGCAAAACCCTTTGTGCACTTGTGGAGACAACTTACTGACTATACTGATGCTTTGCACATTTACTTGTGCCAATTAAATGACAGGGTTGGAGCCCAGATTATTAGATGGGAATGTGATTATACACAAAATGCTGCCAAATGCACTAAGTAGCAAAATGGGGAAAAATGCACCCCCTCTCTAACATTTTAGGTACAGAAATCATTAGTATTACTTGTAATCATCATAGGAAAAAACAAATCAAAGTGATTTTTGTTTTGTGTCCCTTTAAGATGGTCTCCAAAGAAAATTAAGATTCGCACAGACCTTATTGCAGTTAAAAGAAATCTTTAAGGTAACTCTACTCTTCCCCTACCTCTTCAAGAAGAATGATCAATTTACATAGCATTTCACCATGTAAGATTTGTCCCAGATGGA
Organism: Caretta caretta; assembly: GCF_965140235.1. Taxonomy (NCBI): domain Eukaryota; kingdom Metazoa; phylum Chordata; order Testudines; family Cheloniidae; genus Caretta; species Caretta caretta. The sequence continues at coordinate 43,602,148 of NC_134210.1, read as the reverse complement.
TGTTAGCCAAGCACATACGAGAGAAATCTAAACGTTCTGGGCTCAGATATTGTAAAATGTTCAAATTGTAAAGGAACAAATGTATTTTTTCCAACGGTGCACAGGAGAACTGCTGCAGTTTGGGACAGAATATAAACCCCATTTTCTTTCTTCTTCCCCTTGCATTCTAGGAGTCAGATAAGATGTCCCCAGTAAAAACTGGAAGTAGCAGGAATTTGGGAATTTTGTAAAGGCGAGAAGCAGCAGGAAAATCCCTGTACAGATTAGACCTACCCTAGAAAAAATACCTTCTCCGAAGGGTTTGAGGTACTTCATTATTCATATCAATTCATGGCTGGATGTGTCTTTGAATGGAGCTTGTGTTGTATGAATTATTTTCTTCTGAATATTTAACTGAGTTCTTCAAACTCATCTCCTATTCAGCTTCTCAGTGGATACACTTCGGGCTTACTCAACTATTGTTATGTACACATTCAAGACAATGCATGGATTTCAATAACAGTGAACATGGGCCACACCCTTCCCCCCCCCCCCCCCCCCGTCCCCCTCACAAAAGAAGTTTACATTTATCACAACCCCTTGAAAACAAACTGTAAAAATGCCCAAACAGATTCAATTACAAATAGTGTTTTTAAATTCAGATAGGCAGATGTGGTTTTTATTCATCCAAACAAAAGCAAGAAATTAATTATTTGTTTTACAGCCAACTTATTTTCTTTATCTCATGGAAATAAATCTGTTTAAGCTCCAGAGTACGCTCAGATAATCAAACGAGGGTGGGTGAGAGGCTATATAAATTTTGATTAAAATAAATAAATACTTCAATATGCAGCACTTAATTTTATTATTTACTTCAGCAGTTAGACATCCTATTTCTTCATTAATTTGTTGATTTTATTCACATGAATCTATAGTAGGCCTACCTTGAAATCTGCCTACCATTAAGGCAGAAACAATAAGTTTTTTTAATTGCTAAGCAAATGCTTATAAAATTAAGGAAACAACATTTTTTATGTATCCCTGAGTTCTCTATAGCCTAATGGCCTTGGAAGATTTGGTAAAATTTTTAGTAGCCCCATTAAATAAGAACATATTTAGGTCATGTAATAATTAGCCATTTTCCTCCCAACAGGTATTGCCTTATTTGACCTCATCTGAAACATATTATGAAGAAAAGAAAATCCATTAGTGGGTAACCTTTCAAGGAATTTTCTGTTAACTGGCTTTGAAATCAAATGCACTCGCCAAATGATAGAGATCAGCAACAGACCATTACATATTAAAACATTTACATAATTAGCACCAGTTTCAACTTTCTAACCATCAAACTGAGCATGCCAGTACTTCATGGGAACAACAGATTCTACTTAAAATAATAATTATAATCTTTTGAGAACAATAGACCATGGTGATTTTCCTTAATTTCTAAACAATTATTTAAAGAAGACTACTGTTAACTAAAAGAAAGAGAGGGAAAAGCTGATGTATCTACACTAGCATCAGCCCAATATTTCTGCACTTATCTGTCAGTAGCAGGGATATTTGCAGTATTTGAAGCATCTCTATTGGGCAGATCAATCTGGGAATTGCTCCGGTTTTACTGTACTTCTGAGATATGTTTATAATTAGTGGGAACAGTGCTCAAAGAGTTTCAACTTGCTACCACTGAATTTGTACAGGCTCACTATTTGAGAATTAAAAACAGAACCACAAAATCGACCTTCCCTGATCATTAACACTGCCCTGAAAGTGTTTCTGCCCTGAAATCTAACTTTTATTCAGATTGAAGAAGAAATATTCTACTACAGCAGATCTAAATAATACTAATGTATATTAATGTTAACTTAACTCACCTCTAAATATCAAGAAAAATAAATCTGTATTACTAGAACAACAGGTTGGCACATTAATACCTTGTGATAAGATTATTCTGTCTCCTTCAGAAAACACGAAGTGCTGTGCCTGAGTAAATTTCTTATTTACCCTGGGTACATTTCAAGAAATTTACCTGCTTGTATAACATACTATGAAAAGGCTCGTATAATGGAGTAAACACAAAGCACAGGAGCCTTTACATTAGTAGTTAAAACGGTTATTTTATTTTAATGTCTTAAATATCGTAACCAATGCCCTCAATGTAAGATTTTATTTTGAAAAAAAAGTCCATAGGATCTTGCTTAAAAGAACAACCAAGAACTTACACTCTGATTGGGTAGTCAAATTCATTGCTTTTATTGAATAGGGAAAAATACCAAGAACCATTGCTTTGACCTTATAATACCCTCTTTGCATCCCTCCAGCGGCTCCCCCTTCTCTATCGTATTAAACGTAAGCTTCTGGTCTTCACTTTCAAGGCTCTTTGCAACCTATTCCCACCCTACCGATCAGCTCTCATTCACTATCAAGATGTCGACACCCACCTTCAATCAGCCAACACCACCAGCCTCCATTACCCACTTGTTAAACTTTCAATCAAGCACCTTTATGCTTTCTCCCATGCCGTCCCTCACATTGGGGAGAAGCTCCCTATAAACATCTGCAAAACGTCATTATCCTCCTTCAAATCCCTCTTTAAAAGTCACTTTTACCATGATGTCTACAAAAAACTTGACAAAGGATAGGTTGATGGTGTGTGTCAAGACCACTGCCTATCATGCCGACTCCTGGCACTCCCAGTCTGTTGTCTCTTGTCTTATACCTAGATTTTAAGCTCTCTGGGTAGGGACCATCATTTATTCTGTTTGTACAGCACCTAGCACGATGGGGTCCCAGTCCACGACTTGGGCCCCTACATGCTATGGTAAGGAATTGCTTTCTTAAGAAATACAAATAAGAATGGAGAAAGAAGTTGTATTCAACTTATTAAATAGTTTCACCTCATAAAAGCAGCATGACACCTTTTTTTTTAATGTACTCAGTCAAAGCTGTCTAATCTAAATCGGTGTGCAATATCTTCTGTTATGCTGATAATCTATAAACAAATAAATAGATTTGTTCTCAAGTCTAGTAACTAGCAAAACAATTTCTATGTAAAAACTGTGTATTAACTAAATCAAAGTGCTACCATACTGACAATACTTAAAAGATTCATATAGCTTGTCTGAAGAGAAGGAAGGTGGGGCTAAAGCGCATGTCTGAGAGTCAGGAGATCCAGGTTTATATTCCTATCTCTGCCAAAGACTTACCTTGGGCAAGGTCATGAAACAGTCAAGCCCATAAAATGAAAGACTCATCTACCCACAATAATTGTTCATAAACATTTGATTTCCTGCAATGGAAGTTGCAACAGAAGAGCTTTACCAAACTTCCACCTATCCTGCTCCTGCTTTCTCCCCTCCCAGCTGATTCACAGAAATAGCTATGGGCAAAATCCTGAGATCTTGACTCAGTTGTCAGTCAGAAAATGGGAGTAAGTACCAAGTAAAAACCTCAGGATCTGGCCACATGAATCCTAGCACACTGGCTGAAGGAAAGAAACAACGATAGTTCATCGTGGAGCAACTGGGTGTCACCAACATTTAGATTGTCTGGGAACCTGAAAATAAACTAATTGCTTGAGCAAAAAAAAAAAAAAAAAAATGCTCACCAAAATAAATCAGCCAGAATAAAGAAAACAAGACCCTCTCTCTCTGATTGTGAACACTGTATAAGTAAGAAATTCTCCCTTAACACACAACACTTTACGGTGAATGGAAGGAAACACATTTAGCAGGCTATGTTAGCACACTGTTCTTAAACATACACAGCAATGGGACCATTAGTTTAACCGATCACCATTTAAAAAAACATATTCCTTGTCAGTGTGCTTGTGTAAGCTCAAACAGCATGCACAGGCCTATTTCTCACTCCCTTAGTTGTAGCATAATTATCTTCTCTCTATGCCTGTCCAGTAGCTATTAATGTAATAAACATACAGAGGGTCTCTCTCTCTTTGTATGTGTAAGGTTTAACGTGAATATCTAAAAAGCTTAAGACTAAAGGGAAAACTCTCCTAATTACTATGAACACACCCACAGTAAACAGTAATTCTTTAGCTATTTTTTAATTGACACAGTACTATGTAATATGACTAAAATAACTAAAATTGGAGCAATGGCAGATCCATCCACTACATATAGCAATTACAGGGTATTTTTGGCTGTTCGTGATGTTGTTAATCTCGTCCCTTTAATTATGCCCACTTTTCTTATGCCACCCACAGGACCATTTTTAAGATTCTTGTTCCACTAAAGAATTAGCTTTTAGAGTGATGAGTTAATTAATTTCTTTTGTACATGATACTACGTAGAGAAGTAAAGAGAAATAATGCAACAGGACCTATAAGAAAAGTTTAGTATTTTATGGTCTACTATTTGAATTTAGATAGCCTCTGTCAAATCAAGAAGTTCAAACCCTGATTATCATCCATTTTACAACAAATTTGGAAAAGAATTTAATCTAGATTTTAAATGCTTATTTCAGGATATTTTCTTCTCCTTAAGAATCCACTCTTTCAGCCCCAAATCACACAAATCAGTAAAGAAAAGATCATTATAATCAATCTTGTAAAATACAATTCTAAACAATGAAATAACATTTTTAAAGGAACTCCTATCAAAAGGGGTTCTTACTAACAGAAAGTGGGATCTATCTAAACTCCTGACCTCCTCAGCTTTTTAGTCTATTCTATGAATATAGTATATAATAATTCAACATCACAGAATCATAGAATTGGAAGGGACTTTGAGACGTCATGTAGTCCAGTCCCCTGCACTCAAGGCAGGACTAAGTATTATCTAGACCATCCCTGATAGGTGTTTATCCAACCTGCTCTTAAAAATCCCCACTGATGAAAATTCTACAACCTCCCTAAGCAATTTATTTCAGTGCTTAACCACTCTGACAGTTAGGAAGTTTTCCTAATGTCCAACCTAAACTATACAGTTGAACCCACTCAAACTGACAACTCATGAGTTCAAAACGTTTGTTCAGTATCCACCAGGGAACATACTATTTCCAATCCCAGTAAAATCTCAGACCTGGGTGACAACTATGTACACTTTGAAACTCAAAATGACTTCTGAAACTCATTACTGCAAATTAAACACAATTATTAATTAAAAAAAGAACTAGCATCTCCTGAAATCAGAGTTGTTAGATTACATAATTGATCACCTGATGGCATATTCTATCCCATATTAGTAAAGTCTCTTCAATATCACACTGCTCTGTTCATACAGAAAAAATAAAACCACTATGTAATATTAATCAATGTTCATCCAAAATAGGGCAATGGATGATTAGGTGATTATTTATAATCCTGTGTTTTAGTATAAAAGGGTTCTGACACAACAGAAGACAGTTTGCAGTAAACTGTTCCACTGTGACTCCAATGAGAAGGACAGGGGGGAATAAAAGGGCAGGCTTAAAAAAGTTATATAACTTTATAAATGAATGTGAGACCACGACATTAAATATTAAAATGGTGACCTATGAAGTCTGGTTCTAACGCTGTAAAAGAGATGTTTTGTGATCCATGTTTAGTGACTCTCAATGGCTTGTACATCATAGCTGTTCAGTTTACAAGTAGAGGGCTTTGTAACTGCCAGCCCAGAAAACCCACCATGAGACATGAAAGGCATACTGGGGTCTTTCTTGCTCATGCTTCATTACCAGCAATAAAGCTGCTACAATTGGAATTCAGTTAACAAGTCTGTTGATGATACATGAGTCACAATAAAATCCAACCCATTCTCCCTTAGGTGTCATGATTCTGCAGGGATAAAAGGAGTAAATAACGGTAACAACTTATTTTAGTCACTCAAGTCAGCAGAAAGACAGATCATCTTTTGGATAAGAAATTTTTACTCAGTTCATGTCTGCACTTCGAGCAGCTATGCTGACTATTGCAATCCCCCATCCTCCCTGAAGAGGGAGATGGGCTATCCCTGCGTCTGTGTGTCTCTGAGGCTTAGGAAAGGGAAAAATTCCTAGGCTAAGTGACTTCGTAGGAAAAAAAAATCCTTAGAGTGTGTTAGAGAAGAATCCCCATGAACTCTGAGAACCAGGAGAAGAGGAATGGGTTCTGGGCTTCTAACTACGCAGATAGCATGGAGTGGAGGTGACAGAAGAGACCATCAAGATAGCCCCAACCAAACACCAAAACTGATACCCCATTTCTGAAAGAGGCCCCAAATTCAAACGTGGGTGAATGCCAATTTGAGATAACCTTGAATTTCCCTTAATAAGTTTCCATGAAGAATCAATGTTTGCCTGTACTTCAGTTCAAAGGTGTTTCACTGACAACTCTAACATCTAAATAAATCAGTTCAGTTTCAATTGCCATGAGTGGACCTGTGCCAAATTCACTGTTATTGGTTCCCACACTTTCAGTTAACCACAGCCATTAGGTTCATTTCACAAGCCCTTCAAGTTTGATTGTGTTCTTGGGTTTCTCCAAAACTTCCATCATTCACTGTAAAACTAGAAAATTTCATCATCCGGTCCTTTAACCAAGACCCAGTGTTCCCTGGGCAGGTCCAAAGCCCCAATTTTACCCAGAGCTGTCTTCTAAGAGAGGGGATAGCCCAGTGGCCTTCACCTCATTGCCCTTCCCTCTCCTCAGATACTACGGAATAGCCTTCTCCTTCGATCATGAGCCTGTGAATGAGAGGCCAAGTACTATAGGGCCTCTGCCCCCAGATCCAACCATTAACTTCTGTGTATCAAATCCCCTTTCTGCAGCAGTATTGGGAGATGTTCCTCCATCCCAGCTATTGCCTCCTTTCTGGTCCTTGCTTCACTCTGGATTATGTCACCTATGGGTATACTTGTGCAGGGGAAGGGAGCAGGTCTGCCTTACTGGACCACTTAAAACACTGTATGGAACAGAAGGCCGACTGATCAGTTCTCGGAGGTGCCACAAACTGACAGAATTAGTTGGAATGGAGGAGGGGGGAGACCTTATATATTTTGCTTTGGGTTTTTAACAGAAAGTTTTACATGGTTCTACAGTGTATGTAAATACATAGAGGCAGACTGTGTACCTCGCAATACACAGAGTATTTTATTATTCGGTTAGCAATTAAAGTTTGGGGATATTCTTAAAGTATTGCTTTAGAAGTTCTGTATCTACATTTTGAAAGATCTAGAATAATGTAAATTTAGTGACAAAACAAAGAGTACAGTAAGAATTTAGAATTAAGGGCTGGCTCACAGATGTATTATAACTGTGCTCTCATTTGGCAGAAAGTCTATCAGGTTCCTCCTTGACCTGCTTCACAGCAGTACACTTCATAAAAGGTATTTTTAGGTCCGCATGAAAGTGCAAGACCTACTTGAGTTAGTAGAGTGAGGAAGAACTGAACAAGCTCTGAGGCTTTTTATTTATTTATTTTTTTTAAGGAGGCATATTTGTATCAGGAAAGTGCAAACGTGCTATCTGTGCATTCAGTTGGTCATATTTATTAGTTAAAATAATTTTTAAAAGAGGAATAAGAAAACATTTTAATAAGTAATCTAGCATGTAATGGGCCAGACACAAATATAAATATGTGTGTATATACACACACACACACACACACACACAGAGAGAGAGAGAGACAGACAGACAGACAGAGGAACAAGTGTGCATTGACAAGGAAATAGAAAAGAACTATTAAATCATCTGGCCTATCTCAAATTTCTGTGATACAATACAGACCTTTTTCTTTTGTAAAATGTCAGTGTATGAATACTTAAAGCTTATGAACAGATCTGCTAAGCCTGTTTCCTGCTTTCTTGGTGTTACTCTTACAGATAGCAAGACAGAGAGGGAGCAATATCTAAAGATGATTTAAACACACAGTGGTGAAAATATGTAAAGAAAATATTTTAAAATATTTCACTGATAAAAACTAACCACATTTAAAACAATAGAAATGATGTAACTCAAAGTGACAAGCCTGGGAGTTGAAGAGATAGTCATAAACCTATATAAACAATTCTTACTCAGTGTGACAGACACATCAGACTTTATAGCAGTAGCTATAACACATCCCAAAGTCTCAGCATAGCTTCAGATTGCCTGTTTTTTGTTGATATATGGCACAATCTTTAACTTTACTTAAAATTTGCTTTTTTCTAGTCAACTTTTACTCTTGTCCAAAATGAAAAGGTCATTACTGTATTACTAAATGTCAGCTAACCAGTAATAAAAAATGACACCATGACACAAACCTGTCTCTTTAAGAGTACAATATGAAATAAGCTATCTTGGACTATCTATATAGAGTACATGTACTCCAGATAAAGGTCAAATATTTGATAGCTGAAATAGTGTTAAAAAGAAAGAAACTGAAGTAAAAGAGTATGCTGGAGAGGGAAAGTAATAAATACTATGCAACAAAAGAACAAAAAACAACACAGACTCAAAGGTACAGAACCTTACTTTAAGATAAGTAAACCCAAGCAGCTGAAAGTACCAAATAACCTACAGTTTTGTAAAAGCGGACAAAAATGAAACCAGGAAGTACTGGAAAGTATTTTAAATTAGAGAGATTTACCTATACTCTAAGTAAGTTCAACAACTATGTTTGGTAAACACCATATTTAAGTTCTTTACAGCGTGGAGAGACAAGTAAAGACAAAACCTTCAGAACAAGATTACATGTAACCACAGGAGAACTTGGAAAGGATTTTTACCTTTGTGTGCGACGCAGCCTGTTTCCACTCCTCAAATGAGGCAAGGTATAGTTTGAGAGGACAGTCCAAAAATTTGGATCAGACATATCCAGTCCCTTCTTTTCAGTTCACTAAAAGTTAAAAGACATGATACCAAAAAAGAAAAAAAAATCCCCAATTATCTGATCACTCGCTGCAAAAACGTGTTAACATTAACTCTGATCTCAAGAGAAACTTTTTAGTGTAACTAAGAAGCAGTGTCCTGTTGGGTTATCTAATTAGTATACAACTGCTTCCCCAAAGGTTCAGTAAACTTTTCCTCTCTAACATGCGCACTGCCTGGCTAGAAACAATAATTACAATAGTTTAGCCCCACCTTCTGCTGAAAACGCTGTCTGTGTGTGTGATTCAGCCCAAGGTACTTTGTCATCTGTTTAGCAGATACCATTCAGATCTACCCAGAGGGGGAGTAGCACATTTTATACTTTCAACTCATCCCTTTATTTATCTTGTTTTAAAAAAGCAATTGTCTGGTTTACATAAAATTCTTACAAATAATATATTTACTTTCTATTTGCCTTTTATAATAATATATTTTGAAAAATAAAAATTCCATTCACTTCCTCCCATCCCCACAAATAGTTTTAGAAATAAGCTAATCTTTGAGAGTCTTTTCCAAGACTTAAACCTGTCACCTTTGATCTCATCTTGCTGCTTAGCAAGGGGCTGAGAATGAAGTTGAGAGCTCCTGTATTACAGGAAATGAAAAGACACTGCATTCTTTAATCTTTTCATCACAGGTAAACACTTCACACACCACTTTAGGCAGCAGTGACGGAACGCAACATGCGGCAATGGGGGCGCGCACTCTCACACACTTCCTTTGTGGATTATTCTGAAGTTTAGAGTAGAAACAACAGCCTCGAGTATTTATTGTACTTACAAAGATGAGTAAGAGGTACAGAAGTGTGTGACTCACGAGCACCTTATGTAGTGAGCTACACCCTGCTGACGGCCAAGATCCATAATTTGGCATAGCTAACACACACATTGTTTGTTCTACAAAAATACAAGCCACATACAGGTTTCAGAGTAGCAGCCGTGTTAGTCTGTATCCGCAAAAAGAAAAGGAGGTCTTGTGGCACCTTAGAGACTAACAAATTTATTTGAGCATAAGCTTTCGTGAGCTACACCTCACTTTATCAGATGCATTCAGTGGAAAATACAGTGGGGAGATTTATATACATAGAGAACATGAAACAATGGGTGTTACCATACACACTGTAACCAGAGTGATCACTTAAGGTGAGCTATTACCAGCAGGAGAGCAGGGGACGATGACACACCTTTTGTAGTGATAATCAAGGTGGGCCATTTCCAGCAGTTGACAAGAACGTCTGAGGAACAGTGGGGGATGGAGGGGGGAATAAACATGGGGAAATGGTTTTACTTTGTGTAATGACCCATCCACTCCCAGTCTTTATTCAAGCCTAAGTTAATTGTATCCAGTTTGCAAATTAATTCCAATTCAGCAGTCTCTCGTTGGAGTCTGTTTTTGAAGTTTTTTTTAATTGAAGAATTGCAACTTTTAGGTCTGTAATCGAGTGACCAGAGAGATTGAAGTGTTCTCTGACTGGTTTTTGAATGTTATAATTCTTGACGTCTGATTTGTGTCCATTGATTCTTTTACATAGAGACTGTCCAGTTTGACCAATGTACATGGCAGAGGGGCATTGCGGCACATGATGACATATCTCATATTGGTAGATGTGCAGGTGAACGAGCCTCCGATAGTGTGGCTGATGTGATTAGGCCCTATGATGGTGTCCTCTGAATAGATATGTGGACACAGTTGGCAACGGGCTCTGTTGCAAGGATAGGTTCCTGGGTTAGTAGTTCTGTTGTGTGGTGTGTGGTTGCTGGTGAATATTTGCTTCAGGTTGGGGGGCTGTCTGTAAGCAAGGACTGGCCTGTCTTCCAAGATCTGTGAGAGTGATGGGTCGTCCTTCAGGATAGGTTGTAGATCCTTGATGATGCGTTGGAGAGGTTTTAGTTGGGGGCTGAAGATGATGGCTAGTGGCGTTCTGTTATTTTCTTTGTTGGGCCTGTCCCCGTTGTTTCATGTTCTCTATGTATATAAATCTCCCCACTGTATTTTCCACTGAATGCATCCGATGAAGTGAGCTGTAGCTCACGAAAGCTTATGCTCAAATAAATTTGATAGTCTCTAAGGTGCCACGAGCCACATACATTCTGCCTTAAATCAATAACCACAGTAAGAGGTGCTTATAGGTTCAAGCCTATCCAACAAACCTGATATTACAGGTACCTAATTAATTATTTTCAGCATGGCTGCCTGCAACTACGTAAACCATATTTTTAACATGAAAAGCTGTGGCACCTGTCATGGGGGTGGATGTGCAACATACTGATAGGAAAGGCTGCTGGCTCCAAGCCCATACTACCTACCATTTCCTCTTTTGACATAAAAAACAGACATATTGCAGTGCAGGGTGGGACAGAAGGAAGAATCTGCAGCTCCACGCACGACCTTTTACTTGGTATTTAATATATTAACGTGCATATTTAAAAATGAGTCCAAGACCATAAACTTGAGCTTAAAAAGAGAACTGAATGGATTTAGCATTGGTGAAAGGCATTGGCTTAACAATCCTGGCAAATGAAGTCCTCTGTTTACCATGAGGACAAGTTTCTGACACACACTGCCCTACAAGCAAGCCTCTTACTTGATGTGGGTGGGGAAGTAGGGAGAGAAGACTAACTATGAGTAACCGGGAAAGTTCAGTCTCCATGACCCAAACATTCTCGGCCTCTACTGAGTCTGCTAATTGTGTCAACCACGGTAGTGACCTTTTGGCCTCAGATCTGGATATGAGATCCATCAAACTCACCTCATTTAATGATGGCCACTAAACACAGGCACCATGAACAGACCATCCCAGAAATCACTCTTCACTGGCTCCCACTGAATAGAGAGTCCAATTCAAAGCCCTCCATTATTTTGGTTCTGCTACCAAAGATTGCCTCCCTTCCACAACCCTGACCTTCAGAGAGAGCTACATTCCACCCAAAATTAATCTAGATTATGAAACTACTAGCTACAAAAGATAACCATTTTCAGAACTAAATGAATTTTGGATTCAAACTTAAACTTCCTGAGGAAAACCAACACATATGCTACACCACAGCCAGACATTTAAATAAAACCGTATGAACAACTAATCAAGCTGCTTCTCTTATATGTAGGGAGTTCAAATGATCGTTATTTCAATTTTTAAATGAGTAGCAAACACTCAGATATTAGGGAGATGAGGGATTGCACATAGATATGTAGATGAAGGGGTAGAGTAGAGAAAAGTGCAACAGAATCCAAAAACCGTTATATGAATTTTATTGCTTGTGTAAGGTACCATAGAGGAGAGCTCAAGTCCCCTCTCCTAGGAAAAAATACAGTGAGTTTAAGGGTGGTGAAGTAGAAGTAGAAATAATGACCTGTCGATATACAACTTAACCGTGACCTGGAGAAGCTACTCTTGAAGTCCACCTATACTACAGAAGTACACCATTTCAGGGTCCAATAGTGCAGTTGATCCTGCCAGTGCCATTTATTCCTGCTACATTTCAGTAAGTCCACTTTAAGCAGCTTTTAAAAAAAAAAAATAGTGCAGAGCATCCACAGACAACATTCACTCCATTTTTTTTGCTGTACCTGAGCATAGTGGCACCAACTATCCAGCTTCTGGTACAGTTACCTGGAGCAGGCACCTGAGATGGTAATAAATGAATATTTAGCAATATATTATTACATATATTCCCTCATAATAGAGCTTGTCAACTTGGAATTAAATTTGAAAAAACTTGGGGAAAAAATCCCTTTTCTCAAAAATACACAAAGTGACTGAAAGCCTGAAAATTTCAGGCCAAGTTTCCATGTCACAAAAATTTGAAAACAAGAAAATACACAGTTAAGCTCACTCAACCTAGCTTAGCTCTTCCCTGTAAAGCCACACTGAAGACAACCAGAAACTAAAACTACCTAATAATTTCTGAAATGCTTTACTGAGATAATGGATCATAAAAAGATGACATTCCATTTAAGCACAAAATATTAAAAAAGATTATCCTATTTTCCTCCATATATGTATATTAGGAAGCTAAAAATGTCACCCTCAAGCCAGTAAAGATTCCAAGGCAAGTAACCCAGCATTCCTTTGAAGAAAATTAAGTGACCAAAAATAAACATACAAAGACAAGCTTTAGCTGAGAAATATTCCTTTGCAATGAAGAGTGCAAAAACTCAGACTAGTTTTCCAGTGCTGATTTAGATACTGAAAACTAGATAGCTAAATCCAGACAAGCACACATTAAAAATGCATTGTAATAAGTCTATGGTTAGTAGGATTAAAGAAAATAGGAAGGAATTATTTAAATGCATCAGGAACAAATTAAAGATGGGAAAATTCTCGATCATCATGCAGAAAAAGTAGAAGGATTCAATGAATATTTCTGTTCCATATTTGGAAAGAAGGATGATGTATTTTTGTCTTAAATGACAAAGAAATACTTCTTAATCCATCAGTAAATAGGGAAAAAATAAAACAGCAACTACAGAATTTAAATAGTTTTAAATTGGCAGGATTTGATAAGATGAATGGAAGAGTACTAAAACAACTGGCTGAGGAACTCTCAACTATGAATGTTGATTTTCAACAAATCTTGGAACACCTGAAAAGTTCCAGGGACTGGAGAAAACCTTATGTCATGGCAATATTTTAAAAGAGAGTAAACAGAATGAGTCAGAAAACTATAGGCTGATTAACTTAACAGTGATGCCAGGCAAATTCAAGGAAAGATCAGTAAGGCACACAGTCAGTAAAGAATTCATGGATGCTAGCATAATGAATGTCAATCAGTGTGGTTTTATGGAAAACTGGTCTTGTCGAACAAACCTGATGTCTCTTTTCATGAGATTACAAATTTGGTTGATAAAGGTAACTGTTGATATAATAGACTTAGATTTCTGTAAAGCATTTGAAAAAACACCCCCCCGAGCACTGCAAGTTTCAGCACTGTAAAGTGCCAGTGTAGACAGTGCACCAGTGCTGGGACTAACTGAATTAAAAATGGTTTAACAGGTAAATATCACAAAGTAATTAATTGTAAATGGGGTGTTTCCAGTGGGAACTCCAGGGATCTGTTCCTTGCTCTATGCTATTTGCAGTGATATGAAAGAAAATAAAAAAACATTGCTAGTAAATTTGCAGAGGACACAAAAATTAGTGCAGTAGTAAGTAACAGTGGGGATAGGTCAGTTATACAGACCAACCTGGATCATTGGGTCAGGTTGACCCATTTGAACATGTGCTTTAATACAGCCAAATGCAAGGTCATATATCTAGGAACAAAGAGCTTTAAGTCACAATTACATGATGGGAGACAGTGAAAGATTGGACAAATGACCAGGGAAGAGCATAAAAATATTGCTCGGGCATGCAGGAGTGAAATCAGGAAGGCCAAATCACACCTGGAGTTGCAGCTAGCAAGAGATGTTAAGAGTAACAAGAAGGGTTTCTTCAGGTATGTTAGCAACAAGAAGAAAGTCAAGGAATGTGTGGGCCCCTTACTGAATGAGGGAGGTAACCTAGTGACAGAGGATGTGGAAAAAGCTAATGTACTCAACGCTTTTTTTGCCTCTGTCTTCACGAACAAAGTTAGCTCCCAGACTGCTGCACTGGGCAGCACAGCATGGGGAGGAGGTGACCAGCCCTCTGTAGAAAAAGAAGTGGTTCGGGACTATTTAGAAAAGCTGGACGAGCACAAATCCATGGGGCCAGATGCGCTGCATCCAAGGAGAGTGCTGAAGGAGTTGGCAGATGTGATTGCAAAGCCATTGGCCATTATCTTTGAAAACTCATGGCAATCGGGAGGAAGTCCCGGACGACTGGAAAAAGGCTAACGTAGTGCCCATCTTTAAAAAAGGGAGGATCCTGGGAACTACAGGCCACCTCAGTCGCTGGAAAAATCATGGAGCAGGTCCTCAAGGAATCAATTCTGAAGCACTTAGAAGAGAGGAAAGTGATCAGGAACAGTCAGCATGGAGTCACCAAGGGCAAGTCATGCCTGATTAATCTAATTGCCTTCTATGACGAGATAACTGGCTCTGTGGATGAGGGGAAAGCAATGGACGTGTTGTTCCTTGACTTTAGCAAAGCTTTTGACACAGTCTCCCACAGTATTCTTGCCAGCAAGTTAAAGAAGTATTGGCTGGATGAATGGACTATAAGGTGGATAGAAAGTTGGCTAGATTGTCGGGCTCAATGGGTAGTGATCAATGGCTCCATGTCTAGTTGGCAGCCGGTATCAAGTGGAGGGCCCCAAGAGTCAGTCCTCGGGCCGGTTTTGTTCAATATCTTCATAAATGATCTGGAGGATGGTGTGGATTGCACCCTCAGCAAGTTTGCAGATGACTCTAAACTGGGAGGAGAGGTAGATAAGCTGGAGGGTAGGGATAGGATACAGAGGGACCTAGACAAATTAGAGGATTGGGCCAAAAGAAATCTGATGAGGTTCAACAAGGACACATGCAGAGTCCTACACTTAGGACGGAAGAATCCCATGCACTACTACAGACTAGGGACCAAATGGCTCGGCAGCAGTTCTGCAGAAAAAGACCTAGGGGTGACAGTGGACCAGAAGCTGGATATGAGTCAACAGTGTGCCCTTGTTGCCAAGATGGCCAAGACAGTAGGGGCATTGCCAGCAGATCGAGGGACGTGATCGTTCCCCTCTGTTCGACATTGGTGAGGCCTCATCTGGAGTGCTGTGTCCAGTTTTGGGCCCCACACTATAAGAAGGATGTGGAAAAATTGGAAAGAGTCCAGCGGAGAGCAACAAAAATGATTAGGGGTCTGGAACACATGACTTATGAGGAGAGGCTGAGGAACTGGGATTGTTTAGTCTGCAGAAGAAAAGAACGAAGGGGGATTTCATAGCTTCTTTCAACTACCTGAACGGGGATTCCAAAGAGGATGGATCTAGACTGTTCTCAGTGGTAGCAGATGACAGAACAAGGAGTAATGGTCTCAAGTTGCAGTGGGGGAGGTTTAGGTTGGACATTAGGAAAAACTTTTTCACTAGGAGGGTGGTGAAACACTGGAATGCTTTACCTAGGGAGGTGGTGGAATCTCCTTCCTTAGAAGTTTTTAAGGTCAGGCTTGACAAAGCCCTGGCTGGGATGATTTAATTGGGGATCAGTCCTGCTTTGAGCAGGGGGTTGGACTAGATGACCTCCTGAGGTCCCTTCCAACCCTGATATTCTATGATTCTATGATCCTGGAAGGCAGTGACACTGAAGAGGACTTTGGAGTCACAGTAGATAACCAAAAAGAAAAGGAGTACTTGTGGCACCTTAGAGACTAATAGATAACCAGGTCTCGAGTAGCAGCCGTGTTAGTCTGTATCCACAAAAAGAAAAGGAGGACTTGTGGCACCTTAGAAACTAACAAATTTATTTGAGCATAAGCTTTCGTGAGCTACAGCTCACTTCATCTGATGCATTGAATATGAGCTCCCAGTTCAATGCTGTAACTAAGACTGCAAAATGTAATCCTTGAATACCATGTAGGAGTAGGAGGTGGTATTACCACTTTACAAGGCACTAGTGAGACCATTACTGGAATACTGCGTCCAGTTTGGTGTCCACACTTCAAAAAGGTTAAAAAACTATTAAAAAATTGCTATGGTTTCAGAAAAGAGCTACAAGATTGATTCAAGGTCTGGAAAATTTGCCTTATAGTAAGAAACTCAAGCAGCTTGGTCTATTTAGTTTATTCAAGAGAAGGGTAAAAGCTGACTTCATCACAGTCTACAAGTAAATGGGAAATTTATTTCTGATAACAGTGGCTCTTTAACAGAAAAAGGCAAAACAAGATCCAATGGCTAGTAAACTGAAGCCAAATAAATTAAGACTAGAAAGAAGATTCGATTTTTAAAATAGTGATGCTAATTATCCATTAGAACAACTTGCCAAAGGACATAGTAGATTCTTCATCACTTGAAGTCTTTCAATCAAAGTTGGATATCTTTCTAAAAGGTATGCTATAGTTCAAACAGAAGTTACTGGGTAACGTTCTTTGGCCTGTATTATGCAGGTCAGACTACATGATCATAATGGTCTTAAAAATCTATGAATCAATGAAATGATAATTTTTATGAAAAATGTCTGGTTTTAAAATCCACGAATCAAGGAAATTATTTCATTTTGCCCTATTATAATGTTTGACCTCTTGCTCCCTCTAGTGGTTGATACTGTTGATGTACCACTCACTTATTACCTGTCTTTAATGAATTCAAACATTTTATTCAGTGTGTGAAACACGGTATCCAAATACACTTTAAAAAAAATATCAGAATAGACGCGGTGTTTGTGTAGAACATATATCTGCCAAATTTTTAAGAATATCCACTACTATTTATAAATTTGTGTAAATATTACTCTAAGCAGGTGTCATACCAGTCAAAATTCAAATTAACCTCCCACTTTTTTGTTGTATTATAGCTTAATAGAGGTAAACATATTTAAGGAAAGTGACAATCACTTTGTAAAAGGGTCACTGGAGTGCTCTTCATTCACAAGAGATTATGAATTATTAAAAGGATCTGAAACATTAATTAAAACCTAAATATGTTTTGAGCAGAAAATATGCATATAAATCAGGCAAAACCATTTTTAATTTCTCCTAACTGTGTATATATATATATAGTGCTGCCATCCATATAAATAAGTAGGCTGGTATACATTTGCTCTGGCCTGGAGATTGGCTTCTGCTTCTGAGCCAATAAAGCAAATAGGCAGACTAATGACAAAATAAGAGAGAACAATGTCTGATCTTCATTGTTCTACATCATTTCTACAAGTGAGGAAAGCATTACTGTAATTCAGAAATCTTGATTTATGTTGCAGGAAACACTTGCAAGGGAGAGCAAAGAGAGCGCCAGATAAAAATTTCATCAGCTTTCCAAAGTAACCTGGTGCTTGGAGCCAAACTTCAACATCATATTATCAGAAATGAAATATTTGTATCTATTTTATAACTGCAATATAAACAATTCTGTTTCTATTTTTGAAATGCACTTTTTCAGGACTAAATGGCTTCTTAAGTGTAGCAACTTGGCTGAAGATGGGTAATTAACCACTTTGGCGCCTATAATATGTTTGTATAAATCCAATGGTACATTGATGCACATGGGGAGAGCTCCCATTCCACCAACATTTCCTGCAATGCCCATGTTTGCACGCACTTCAAGACGATACTCAGAGGTTACAGACCTATTTTATTAAACAGTCCCAAACTGCTTTTAATATTTACACTTTCACCCACACTCCAATGCAGTACCCAGGCACATCTTAACTTGCATCTCTTAAAACCATCTACCATGTTCTTCAAAATATGCAACAATGTATACCTGTGTATCTGCAACTATGATTGAGATTCATTTTATAATTTATCAGGAAAGTTTAGGAGCACGGTACTCATGCTTAGCCTTTACTATAAATGTTGTACAACTACAGCGGCCTCCAGACAAGCCATATTTTGTGAACAATTCTGTTGTAGAGTAAAAAACCAAACAAATCTCAAACACACAAGAATAAGTTACCTTGCTAACAAAATTGTTTTAGTAGGTTTTAAACTAAAAATGAATAATTATAGTAGCTCACGGCTACATTCCATACTACATATACTTTTCTGTAATATGGAACATCTTCGTTAATGAATCCATGAATACTCTGACACAAACATTTATTTGCTATCTATAGAAAACACGTCTATTATTTCTTCAGGGGAATTGGGGTTTAGATATTAAACTGTCTCGTTTCCCAGATGCCATGAGCAAAAATGGGGCACTTTCCTAGGCATACACATTGTGGAATAATCTACAACAAATTCCTAGAGCAGGGCTAATAGATGAATACAGACCCCTAAGCAGAACTAGCTCATTACATTCACCTCCTGTTGCTGAGCACTCCACAGCTGCGGACAATGTCCACGTCCACTTCTAATAGACTTACCAGGCTGAACCCAACCCTCTTCCAAAGCCAGTTAAATTGGAAATCAAGCGGGAAAGAGGATAGGAGAAAGAGACTGGGTATCATTCATGCTAGGGGTCATTCATCTCTGTAGCATTTGGGAATGTTGCTTGAGTTCTTAATTTCTCGTTTTTAAAACACCTGTTTGATGATGTTCCCTAGCTCAGCACAGAGATCCTCACCACAGCTATGAAGCACCCAAATCAGTCAAACTTTAAATAGACTGAGTGGTAGAAATCTTCAAATTAGCACCAGCTGCTCAGCTCAGTCTAAAGGAGATCTGCAAAGAAAAATGCATCAGCTGTACAGTTATATGCTAAAGTCCCAAACTGAGAAGATTTTCTAATTCACAGACCACTGTATCCATCCCACATGACTGCCAACCTGTGCTGTAATGACGACTGCACATCTACCGTGGACATCTGTTGGAGCATGGGAATTGATTGATTCTCCCTCACACACTGGCGTGTGCTGTTTTTCTGTTTGGATTATTTATTTAACAAAAATAAATCCTGATTTTTTACTGCAGCAAGTATAAAAAGGATACTAACAACTTTGGAACCTTGGGTGCTATATACTAAGTTACTAGAGCAGCAGCATTTCCTTGATTCTCCCCTGCAGTAGGTTGGGTTCATGTTCCAGCTGACTTCAGTGATTGATTCAGTTGATTCTGCTGTCAACAGAATAGCATGTGATGGAGTATCCTGTGCAGTGGGAGCTGGCAAACTGGAACTTTGGGACACAGGAAATTACACAGGAAAACAATGCTTAAATAATATTATGGGGAAATGCCTGTCTCCATTACCCTTGGAATTTAGGGCACTGAGCACATCGCTTTACAGTCAATACATTCTTAAATCTGTACATGTCATTTTTAAATGACTCTCCTACTCAAAAGCCTAAAAAAATTCCAGTTTTAATAAACCCATGTCCTGCAGTCTGAATTTTCAAATAAACCCAAATATATGTAGGGTCAGAAGGAAGAAAGCTGAGTTAGTGAATCTTCCTGATTCACAGAGGATGAATATTTGAAAGAAACAATTACAGGGACAACTGAGCTCAGCATAGTCTCAGGTCTAATTTTTTTTAAAAGGGACCAGTTAATTAACCCGTCTCTCAACTGATGCCAAACCTGATACCATTGCCCCCAAGCAGCATGTACCAAACATAACATGCTGATCTGCTGCATCAGTGAAACAGAGCATCATGGGAGATGGGAGGAATTTATAGAAAAGAGTTTATTTGCCCAGAAACATGAAAGTGAGAATGAACAACCTTCAGATACAACCAACACAAGGAAAATATGGTTGGAGTAAGTGAACGCAAACATGATGAAGGAGATAGCGTTGAAAAAGAAGATGGACTTGTGGTAAAAGTTCTATTCCTGGATCTGCCACAGATTCCATGTGTGATCTTGTCATTTAATTTCCCTGTGCCCATCTGTAAAGTGGGGTTAATAATGCTTCCCTATTTCATACGTATTTGTGTGAGCTGCTCAGAAACTACTGTGGTGCCAAAGAAAGAAAGAAATGTAGCTAGACAACAGCAGCGGGATTTTTCTCATGCTGGCTTCTACCATGGTTTCTATAATTCTTCTCTTCTGAGGTTATGGGGAAAGGTGCGGCAGGAAGACGTGCTGAGCTGAGGAGATGAACATTATCATCTTTTCACCGCACCGAGGACAAGAAAAGAACACTTATGCCTTGTCATAGGCAGGGAGAACTGGCAGCTCTCTCTTCCTCCACACAGAAAACAGGGAAGGGGATGTACAAAGGATAATACTTCTTCACTTCTCTATGGAGTAAATAGGCAAGTGTGCCTGGTCTGCAGTCAACATCTCAAACACCATCCACTAACTAAAACATGCAAAGCTAAGAGTTCAGGATCAGTACTGTATGTTCCAAACCCTGGCATTGCTAGACCTAAAACGCTTCTATCAGCAATAGCTAAAATTCATAGATATTTAGGTCAGAAGGGACCATTATGATCATCTAGTCTGACCTCCTGCACAACGCAGGCCACAGAATTTCACCCACCATTCCTGCAAAAAACCTCACACCTATATCTGTGCTATTGAAGTCCTCAAATCGTAGTTTAAAGACTTCAAGGAGCAGAGAATCCTCCAGCAAGTGACCCGTGCCCCATGCTACAGAGGAAGGCGAAAAACCTCCAGGGCCTCTTCCAATCTGCCCTGGAGGAAAATTCCTTCCCAACCCCAAATATGGCGATCAGCTAAACCCTGAGCATATGGGCAAGATTCATCAGCCAGATACTACAGAAAATTCTTTCCTGGGTAACTCAGATCCCACCCCATCTGATATCCCATCACAGGCCATTGGGCCTATTTACCATGAATATTTAATTACCAAAACCATGTTATCCCATCATACCATCTCCGCCATAAACTTATCGAGTTTAATCTTAAAGCCAGATAGATCTTTTGCCCCCACTGCTTCCCTTGGAAGGCTATTCCAAAACTTCACACCTCTGATGGTTAGAAACCTTCGTCTAATTTCTAGTCTAAATTTCCTGGTGGCCAGTTTATATCCATTTGTTCTTCTGCAAACTAATATTCCATCATCCCATCATAAGCCAAAATTACTTAGCTAAATTCAGATGACCCAAAGTCTTGATTTTAGTGATACCAGGAAAACCGAATATATGACTCACCCATCCTTAGCGCATGATCGTTCAGAAAAATTGCTCTTCCGCGGATTTACATGCATCCTGACACAAAAGAGAGTGAGTCATTTATCTCTAGTCAGTTTACACATACGGACATTCTTGAGATGAAAAGAAAAGGAGTACTTGTGGCACCTTAGAGACTAACCAATTTATTTGAGCATGAGCTTTCGTGAGCTACAGCTCACTTCATCAGATGTTTACCGTGGAAACTGCAGCAGACTTTATATACACACAGAGAATATGAAACAATACCTCCTCCCACCCCACTGTCCTGCTGGTAATAGCTTATCTAAAGTGATCAACAGGTGGGCCATTTCCAGCACAAATCCAGGTTTTCTCACCCTCCACCCCCCACACAAATTCACTCTCCTGCTGGTGCTAGCCCATCCAAAGTGACAACTCTTTACATAATCAAGTAGGGCTATTTCCTGCATAGATCCAGGTTCTCTCACATCCCCCCCACCCCCATACACACACAAACTCACTCTCCTGCTGGTAATAGCTCATCTAAACTGACCACTCTCCAAGTTTAAATCCAAGTTAAACCAGAACATCGGGGGGGGGGGGGGAGGAAAAAACAAGAAGAAACAGGCTACCTTGCATAATGACTTAGCCACTCCCAGTCTCTGTTTAAGCCTAAATTAATAGTATCCAATTTGCAAATGAATTCCAATTCAGCAGTTTCTCGCTGGAGTCTGGATTTGAAGTTTTTTTGTTTTAAGATAGCGACCTTCATGTCTGTGATTGCGTGACCAGAGAGATTGAAGTGTTCTCCGACTGGTTTATGAATGTTATAATTCTTGACATCTGATTTGTGTCCATTTATTCTTTTACGTAGAGACTGTCCAGTTTGACCAATGTACATGGCAGAGGGGCATTGCTGGCACATGATGGCATATATCACATTGGTGGATGTGCAGGTGAACGAGCCTCTGATAGTGTGGCTGATGTTATTAGGCCCTGTGATGGTGTCCCCTGAATAGATATGTGGGCACAATTGGCAACGGGCTTTGTTGCAAGGATAAGTTCCTGGGTTAGTGGTTCTGTTGTGTGGTATGTGGTTGTTGGTGAGTATTTGCTTCAGGTTGCGGGGCTGTCTGTAGGCAAGGACTGGCCTGTCTCCCAAGACTTGTGAGAGTGTTGGGTCATCCTTTAGGATAGGTTGTAGATCCTTAATAATGCGTTGGAGGGGTTTTAGTTGGGGGCTGAAGGTGACCGCTAGTGGCGTTCTGTTGTTTTCTTTGTTAGGCCTGTCCTGTAGTAGGTAACTTCTGGGAACTCTTCTGGCTCTATCAATCTGTTTCTTTACTTCTGCAGGTGGGTATTGTAGTTGTAAGAAAGCTTGACAGAGATCTTGTAGGTGTTTGTCTCTGTCTGAGGGGTTGGAGCAAATGCGGCTGTATCGCAGAGCTTGGCTGTAGACGATGGATCGTGTGGTGTGGTCAGGGTGAAAGCTGGAGGCATGCAGGTAGGAATAGCGGTCAGTAGGTTTCCGGTATAGGGTGGTGTTTATGTGGCCATTGTTTATTAGCACTGTAGTGTCCAGGAAGTGGATCTCTTGTGTGGACTGGACCAGGCTGAGGTTGGTGGTGGGATGGAAATTGTTGAAATCGTGGTGGAATTCCTCAAGGGCTTCTTTTCCATGGGTCCAGATGATGAAGATGTCATCAATATGAGATGGCTTCAGTACAACACTGGACAGATTCTGCACATTATTCTGCATATCTTGGTCTGAAAGGAACTACTAATCTTTCAAAGGGTCTCTCTTTTGAGCAGCTCAATTCATGTCTACCCTTGATAGACCACAGATTTTAAGGAATCTATATGCTTGCAGTGAAAAATTATCAGACTATTTTAACATCTTCATCTCTTCTTGTAAAAGAGTTTAATTACCTCTCTGTTTTGGAATTGTTCCAAAGACAATCTGCAAATGAAAATAATCCAGGTTCTAAATATCTAGTTATTCAGAAAAGACTACCATTTCCGTACTGAGGAATTTTAAAGGAATAAACAACAGCAATTCCTAGTTGAAGCATCAGGGATGAGGGATGACCAAATAGTGGAAGCCTGAGTATGAGCAAGCCCTCTTGGGGTGATCTCCACTGATCTTTTCTTCTGTCTTTGTTGTTACCAGTCTTCATAAGACTAAGTATGCACAAGGTTGTAAGTACCTCAGCACTGGGGCTGCTTTATCTTGTACCAGCCTAAGACTAAGTATGCATGATTCAGAGAGTATTTTGTTATATGCATCTGTTTTTGCATAATTATGCTTATGCTTGGATTTATCTGGATTTTAAGTAAAGCCTTCATGTTTGTATTTGTGTGCTCAATCAAATTCAATAAAATATCTTATATAGCTGCTGAGTAAAAGAACCTGTTATTAGCGACTGGTGCAGTCTGCTCCCTCGATTTATCCCAGGATACTGGATGGATGCAGACAGTGCCATCAATGCTCTTTCACCCCTCACCTCAACTACCGTTCTCCTACCCTCCCTTTCCCCGATCATACTGCTCAAAATGGCAGACAAGCAGAGGGTAAATACACAAACATGCACTTTACTGCAGATGTATGCAGTACTTTTTCATAAAAAAAGCATTTGTATTGAAGTTAAAAGGTTTGTTGCCATATACCATTCACAATGTAAATTGCCATAAAATTATGCTTAAAGGCACTCACTATCATCCCATACCACCTAAAGGCACCCTGCTGTTAGTGCAGAAACTGGTTTGCTGTTGATCTGATTTTGGATCATTCCTGGAGAATAAAAAAATAGAATTTTTCACACAGTAAAAATTCCATGCAGTCTCCAAGATTCCTTCAGAAGGCAAACCTCCCTCTGCCACAGCTGTTACTTTGAATCCCTGTCCAGTCATCAGATCATCAGTCATGAGATACAAAAGATTTCCTTAACATAAATGGAAAATCTCATCTCTGATGCCTGGAATAACAGGTCTTTCTTCCTTTCTGGTATCTGAAGCAGCATATCTTGTAAGATGGCAGCAGTCTGGGAAGGGTTTAACATCATCACCATTGATGCTATCTTCCAGTACCTGCCCCCACAATACATCATCTTCTCCCTGCTGCCCCACAAAAAAAAATGTTATCGATAGGTGGAAGGTAGAATTAACTCTTCTCCTTGGATAGCTTTTTCAGAAAAGCTCTCAGACAGAAATTTGATTGCAGAATGAATAAGCACAGGGAATAGCATTCTATCAAAAGGAAAAGCCTTACTTTCTTGTGATTTGCGGTTGCACCAACAGTGAATTAAATAGGATGAATTCAAGAGCACTCATCAGGTTTTTTCCCTGCATTTATCAGGAACAAGTGCAACGGCCAAAGACTTATCAAGGAGATAGGAGTCTGAATTCTGGGAAAAGCAATGGAGAAGTGGGGAGGTGTATAAGAGTGCTCCAGGAGGTCAGAAGAACAAAGGAAGGAAGAAGGTGCTATCAGAGTATCTTCACCATACTCAAGAGATGCAGGAGTGAGACATGTTTGAGAGATTATCCCAGGGCATGAGCCATAGGGGTAAACACCCAGGAATCATGAGCCCTATTTAATCATGTGGACATCACCATGCACTACAAAACATGCAAAATAATATCTGGGGGAGCCATTCAGTGAGCCACAGACTGCCACACCATCAGAAGTGCTAGCTTAAGTCTTCCCCTGATCCAATGCACCAGAAAGAGAAGAGATACATGATATATAATGTCCTTAGGAATGACACGGTTTTACCTTATGTTTGCACCACATTAGGGCAATGATATGCCCACTTTTTTAGCATCCATGAACTTCTACAAAGGTGAAGGGAACAGAATATATATTTAACACATGCCTAAATACTACCCTTGAATACAAGCAATAACTTCACTACACCCCATGCAATCCCATGATCTTCTTCTGGTCCTCATTGGTGATGGTGATGCCCGGTCTCAGTTGGGTGTCAGTTCTGGGGATGGCAGAGTTCACAGCCACCTTCCCTACGGGTGGTGGGATGGCTCTGACTAGGCAATCTTGGATGGTGTTATGTCACAGCTTCCAGGCTCTGGAATGGGGCTTGCAGCTACAAAAGACATGGGGTAGTGTCTCATTGGCATAGCTGCACTTCCTGCATCGCTTGTCCTGATTCCCATGGTGGATGGTTCCGTTCAGTGGAACACAGTTGATCCGGGTCCTGTGGATGAACCTTCAGTTGGCAAATCGGGTGAAGCTGCCCCTGGGGAGGAAGAGGTTGCTGGTGTCCCACTTGTATGTCACCTCGAACGCCTTCATAGAATCATAGAATATCAGGGTTGGAAGGGACCTCAGGAGGTCATCTAGACCAACCCCCTGCTCAAAGCAGGACCAATCACCAACTAAATCATCCCAGCCAGGGCTTTGTCAAGCCTGACCGCAAAAATCTCTAAAGGAGGAGATTCCACCACCTCCCAAGGTAACCCATTCCAATGCTTCACCACCTTCATAGTGGAAAAGGTTTTCCTAATATCCAACCTAAACCTCCCCCTCAATGCAACTTGAGACCATTACTCCTTGTTCTGTCATCTGCTATCACTGAGAATAGTCTAGATCCATCCTCTTTGGAACCCCCTTTCAGGTAGTTGAAAGAAGCTATCAAATCCCCCCTCATTCTTTTCTTCTGCAGACTAAATAAGCCCAGTTCCCTCAGCCTCTCGTCATAAGTCATGTGCTCCAGCCCTCTTATCATTTTTGTTGGACTCTTTCCAATTTTTCCATATCCTCCTTGTAGTGTGGGGCCCAAAACTGGACACAGCACTCCAGATGGGGCCTCAACAATGCCGAATAGAGAGAAATGATCATGTCCCTTGATCTGCTGGCAATGCTCCGAATTATACAGCCCAAAATGCCGTTAGCCTTCTTGGAAACAAGGGCACACTGTCGACTCATATCCAGCTTCTCATCCACTGTAACCCCTAGGTCCTTTTCTGCAGAATTGCTGCCTAGCCACTCCATCCCTAGTCTGTAGCAGTGCATGGGATTCTTCCGTCCTAAGTGTAGGACTCTGCACGTGTCCTTGTTGAACCTCATCAGATTTCTTTTGGCCCAATCCTTTAATTTGTCTAGGTCCCACTGTATCCTATTCCTACCCTCCAGTGTATCTACCACTCCTCCCAGTTTAGTGTCATCTGCAAACTTGCTGAGGATGCAATCCACACCATCCTCCAGATCATTAATGAAGATATTGAACAAAATCAGCCAAAGGACCGGCCCTTGGGGTACTCCACTTGATACCGAATGCCAACTAGACATGGAGCCATTGATCGCTACCCGTTGAGCCTGACAATCTAGCCAGCTTTCTATCCACCTTATAGTCCATTCATCCATCCCATACTTCTTTAACTTACTGGCAAGAATACTGTGGGAGACTGTATCTAAAGCTTTGCTAAAGTCAAGGAATAACACATCCACTGCTTCCCCCTCATCCACAGAACCAGTTATCTTGAAATAGAAGGCAATTAGGTTTGTCAGGCATGACTTGCCCTTGGTTAATCCTTGTGCTGGTCCGGTTCAGGTTTTCCATGTATTGGCAGTGGATGGCATCCTTCAGGGTCCTCTCCAGCATGGTTTTAATTCTCAGTGTGATGACTGTGTGCTCTGCATTCTTCACCTGTGGCACCAGGACTCCCAGCTCCTGGCGTTCCTCGCACCACATCTAGTGGCAGCCAATATGCTTCTCTAGTCATCGAGTAGTGTTGTGGGCACGAGTCCAGAGCGAAGTAAAGTCTCCCCCGTCTCTTCCAAATTTGCCTTCTAGTGAGCTGGTCAGGTAGGTGGCAACATCTTGGTTGGAGGAGATCCTTGCGATTCGCTTCTTGATGACATCCCACATAGCACTTTCTGCAGTGTTCCTCACCATTGCGTCCAGGCATGTCGGAAGGCAGAAGTGATCACTGCAACATCACAGAGATCACCCATATGAGGGACAGTGGCCCTGCTTGAGCGAGATGTACACCAGTTCATTGCTGGCTCTCTGGGAAAGAAACATCCACTTATTCAATAACTGCCTGATAGTGTTGTCTGCCTTGTTAAGAGGGACCCTCACCATGGAAGATCCCCTCAGGACAAATAGGATATGGGGGATCAGGAAGGCATTCAAGGTGTTGATCTTCTGCCATGGTGCCAGTAGGGAGGAGTCAAACCTGGCCACATCTCGTAGGATCTCTGTGATGGTATCCTCAAGTGTCTGCTGCACGCAGAACCTGCGGGCATGACAAGATGTTGGTATGCTTGCCCGTCCTCGAGGAAGATCATGGGTTCACCCTGGATCTGAAATGGCGTAAGCTGGTCAGAGTGCCTTCTACTGCCATCGATATGCAAGGATGCACATTTCCTAGCATTGAAGTGGAGTCCCATCTAGTTGGCAGCCTGGCTGGTGATGTCGAGCATTTGTTGGAGACACTCAGGGTTGTCTGCGATCAGGAACAGATAGTCTGTGTAGGCCAGCATATTCACTCTGTTGCCATACACTGCTGAAGATGGCTCAAATGAGCAGCTCCATGGCTAAGTTGAAAATGATGGGGCTGAGGGAATAGCTTTGCTTCATGCTGCTATGGCTAGAAATTTCAGGTGTTTCTCCTTCCATGGAGTGGATGGTGGTGCTGCAGCCTTCATAAAGTTCCCGGATCAGTTGGAAAGTTTCCTGGCACTCCAAACTCTCACAGCATGGCAAAAATGTGCTGTTGGGGCATTGATACAAAGGCATTAGCCAGGTCGAGCCATGCTATGGCACATTGCCTCCGTGCTCTCCTGGCCACGTGGATGGCAGTCTGAAGGACAAAGTTGTATTCGTAACAGCCTTCATATGACAAAGCCTTTCTGAACAGAGTGGATGGCTCCTCCATTCACAAAGCAGTTTGTTATTCTAGCCACGAGGCAGCAGGCATACAGTTTGTACATCGTTGAGCAGAGAGAGATAGGTCACTAGTTGCTGGGGTCATCTTGTTGTCCTTTCTTGTAGACAAGCACCATCACAGATTTTTTCCAGGAGCTGAGAGTACGGTGGGACTGTTTGCATTTGTTGAAAATGGCTGTTAATACCAGCAACCGGGGTCTCACTTTTTTCAGGAACTTCTAGCAAATGCAATCTTTTCCTGGGGCTGTGTTTTTGGTCTTTGTAAGTCTGGTTATTACATCCCATGAGGCAAAGTCTTGTTCCAGGTCCCCTGCATAGTCAACCCGGGGTAGAGGATGAAGGCATCCTGGACTCTGTGTGACATTCTGAGCTACACAGAACCCTGCCTTGTTGAGCCAGACATGCCGGTCTGCTCCAACACAGACCCAGGGTCTGAACCACGCACCCCAAAGCTGCAGACTTAACAGAAAACGTCTTAGCAAGTGCTCCTGTCTCTAGCACCCAGCTCCAATGGGATCCAAACCCCAAATGAATCCGTTTTACTCTGTATAAAGCTTTTATAGGGTAAACTCAAATTGTCCACCCTCTATAACACTGATAGAGAGAGATGCACAGTTGTTTGCTCCCCCAGGTATTAGTCACTAACTCTGGGTTCAACAATAAGTTAAAAAAAAAAAAGTAGGATTTAAGTGGTTCCAAGTAATAACAGACAGAACAAAGTAAGTTACCAAGCAAAATAAAATACAACACGCAAGTCTAAGCCGAATACATTAAGAAACGGATTACATTAAGAAACGGATTACAGATGAAATCTCACCCCCAGAGCTGTTCCCATAAGCTTCTTTCACGGACTGGACTCCTCCTTAGTCTGGGTCCAGCAATCACTCACACCCCCATAGTTACTGTCCTTTGTTCCAGTTTCTTTCAGGCATCTCTTTGGGGTGGAGAGGCCATCTCTTGAGCCAGCTGAAGACAAAATGGAGAGGCTTCCAGGGCTTTTATATTCTCTCTCTCTCTTGTGGGCGGAAACCCCTTTGTTGTTCTGTGCAAAGTCACAGCAACAAGATGGAGTTTGTAGCCACCTGGGCAAGTCACATGTCCATGAATGATTCAGCTTTTTGCAGGCCGACATCATTGTTTACATGTTAGTTTGAATGTTTCCAGGAAATTTCAGATGTGGATTGGCGTCTCCCAAAGTCCATTGTTAGTTAAGTGTTTCTTGATTGAGCACTTACTGAGAATAGTCCTTTCTCAAGAAGCTGACCAAATGCTTCACTGAGGCTACTTAGAATCAAACATTTTGAGATACAAGTACATAGCCAATATTCATAACTTCAAATACAAAAATGATACACACATACAGACAGCATAATCATAACCAGCAAATTATAACCTTTCAATAGACACAGCACTTGACCTCCTCTGTACAACTATAGGACACTGGTTGCAAGAATGATGTATACAGTCACAGTTAATGTCAATAACCTCAGAACTCCCATTGGAATTATTTTGTTTCACTGAAATTTCAAGAAAGATTAATTTTTTTCTTCAGATGACTTTGTTCTAATAGACTGTGTTCACTCTGCTCTTCCACCATTCACACAAAGGTCAAGAAATAAGCCTAGGAATTACACCTCATTCTTTTCTGTAATGTCATTGACAATAGCTGAGAGAAAGCACTGGGTTCATCCAAAGTAAAGACAAACTTATATCCATTCTATGTGGTTGCACACATTAAACTACTTAGGTTTTGCTGTCAACCAGTTTAATATTTTGTGCTCAGATAAACAGATCATTTATCTTTAAAATTTGTGAAGCAGAACTGTTTGCAGATTAGCAGATAAGCCCTTTTTAAACAAAGTAGGCTAGGAAGTCATATGTAAATTAATCGGAGCAGTATCTCAAGTTACAGTAAAAAGCGAAACTGTGAGAGCAAATTTCAGAAGAATGCTGCTAGAAGCTTTTCATTCTCTATTTTGCTTTAGAAAGTAGTTAAGTAGTTCAGGAAATCTTCATTTGGGTCACTTTTACAACTACAGTATATGAAGACTTTTGTATAGATTTCCAAACAAAAGTTAAATTCTTTAATACCATCAGCATCAGAGATCTAATATTACCAAATGCTCAACCATTTTGCAGAAGCTAATCAAATTCAGGTAGTTCTTTATCCTCTCCCAAACTGTTGGCTAATCTAAATCACTAACTTGCAGCAGTGTAGCAAATCTCACATTAAATAAAATATATGTATAAAGCGTAGCGCAGACAATCACATACTTTTATAATAAAAACTAACAGGCAGCTACTTTGGGGAAAATCTTTATGTGAGCTAAGGGAAAGGGGATCAACGGAACAGCATTTAAAATGCCTCAGACAAGTTATCTCTTACAAAAGAAAAAGATAAAGCGTCAGACTGCGACAAGGAAATAATTGCCTCTAGAGCACTGGATGGGCACCTAAAGATGTATTTTAAAAAATGTAATAAATAAATAAATAAAATGTCACTCCAGAGCACCATTCCAGAGAGGTGCAGGCTGGCAATTTCTCAAGGTTCTTTTCTCCCTCATTAATCATTTCCCTATTTAGAATACACCGTTTTTATTAAATCTTCCTCCTAAACTTTATGAAGCAAAAAAAAAAAAGAAAAAGAAAACGAAGAAGGCGTCAGATTGAAGCATTTTATAAGACAGTCAAATTTGTACACAACTATTTACATTTCTTCCGGTTGTCCATAAAAAAAAATATTGATTTCTAAGGCATCCAGGGCCCAGATCATTGAGGGCATGTCTTCACAGCACAGTTTACCTGAGCTTTAGCTCAAACCCTACTACCATCGACACAAACGGACTTCTGACCCTGGTATGGAGGTTCTTTAAGCTCAGGCTATCTTATCTTGCTTGGGATATGGGTTAGAACCCAGGATCCTCTTTAATTTGGGCTGGAACCTCCCACTTTGCAGTGAGGACATAGGCTAAATCCCTATGTGCTGATAGTCCTCCAATGTCCTTTCATCAATACCGGCCTCACCAAGGAGAAGGTAAGTTTTCCCACAATTGGCTGGAAAAGAATCCTAGAGCATCTCAGCACAAAGAACCATGGACTATGCCCCTAGACATAAACAGGTGAGTGCCAAAACAGCGAGGACACAGTAACTCAGGTATGGCTTTGCTGTGGAGATGCTCAGATCTGGGCTAGGCCAACCCAGATGCTCAGATCCATGTGCCTTCTCCCTGGTTAACTCTGCAGTGAAGACAGTCTGTGAGGATTTAAAAGGTCAAATGCAACTACTTAAAGTGTGGTTTTACTCTGAATATGACTCAGAACACCATTGTAGGGTTCTAGGTCTATCATCTCTCTGTTTTCTTACCAATATGCTCTGTTTACTAGTAAAACAGTTTTCCCACCTACCAGCCCCACAAACACAACATAGGATCTGAAAGTCAAGTTGCTGTATTTCCTTTTTGAATAGCAGACCAATAATAAAGATTCTGCAGACTAAACTGTGCTTCTATTATCTTCAAATTATACCCCCATTTACACCTGTGTAACTCCATGAGCTTTTAATAGGTTTGCACGGGTGTAACTGATTGGCACTCAGTAAACAATTCCATTGATGGAATATTAAAACACACTCCCTCTCAGCTGTGTTGGCTCAGCAGGGCTAACAGGCATAAAAAAGCTTCAAAAACTTAGGACTCGTCTACAGTACTAAAAAGTTACATTGGCATAGCCACGAGCACACCCCCATGAGATGTAGTTAAGCTGACCTAACCCAACGTAGACAGTGCAAAGTTGACAGAAGAATTCTTCTGTTGACCTAGCTACTGCCTCTCAGGGAGGTGGATTACCTACCACGATGGGAGAACCACGCCTGTTGCTGTAGTATCTATACCAGGGGTCGGCAACCTTTCAGAAGTGGTGTGCCGAGTCTTCATTTATTCACTTTAATTTAAGGTTTTGTGTGCCAATTATACATTTTAACGTTTTTTAGAAGGTCTCTCTCTCTACAAGTCTATATATTATATAACTGAACTATTGTCATATGTAAAGTAAACAAGGTTTTCAAAATGTTTAAGAAGCTTCATTTAAAATTAAATTAAAATGCTGATCTTACGCCGCTGGCCCACTCAGCCTGCTGCCAGCCTGGGGTTCCGTTCACCTAGGCTGGCAGCAGGCTGAGCAGGGCCTGTGGCCAGGACCTGGGCTGGCAGCCTGAACCCCAGACCGGCAGCTGAGCGGGGCCGGCGGCCGAGACCCCAGACCAGCAGTGGGCTGAGCGGCTCAGCCCGCTGCCAGTCCGGGGTTCTGTCCGCCGGCTCCTGCCAGCCAGGGTCCCGGCTGCTGGCCCTGCTCAGCCTGCTGCCAGCCTGGGATCCCGGCCCTGCCCACATAGAGTGGTACCTACCTTCTCCCTGGTTCTAGCCCATTCTCTTCCTCTCTCTGCACTAAGCTGAGAGTGGGAGTACACTGAGCACAGGGCTGGGGGTGAAGGAGCAGATTGGAGGCTGGGGTGTAGGGTCTGGCCAGGAGCTAGAATGAGGGAGGGGGCTCAGGGTTGGGGCAGGAGGTTTGGGTGTGGAGTGCTTACCTGGGCAGCTCCCATTTGGTGCAAGGGGTGCAGGCAGGAATGTGGGGGGGGGCGCAGGTGCAGGAGCTCCCGTTTGGTGCTCAGGGTGGGGGTGAGAATGTGGGGGGTGCAAGAGTCAGGGCATGGGAGGGCTGGGTATGTGTGTGGGGGGTGCAGAGGTCAGGGCAGAGGGCTGGGGGTGTGGGCTAGGGTTGTGGGGGTACTCCCAACCCCTTGCCCAGAGCGGCTCATGGCAGGGGGCTGGAGGGGATATGCCCGGATTCTTGCCGCCCCCCCACCCTTTCCCCAAGGCCCTGTCCCCACCTCTTCTCCGCCTCCTCCCCGGAGCAGTGAGCGCGCTCCGGCTCCACTTCTCCCCCTCCCTCGCAAGGGCCATCAGCTGATCGGTGGCAGGGAGGGAGAAGAGGAGGGGCAGGATCCCAGCACGCAGGGGGAAGAGGCGGGGGAGGGGGAGCTCACCTACCCTGCACCAGCAGCAGCAGCCAGCAGGACCAAGCTTCTTCACCCTGCCCCCGCGGGGGGCAGAGAAGAGCGAGCCAGGGTGGGCAGGATTTTTAATGGCTCGCTGCTGCCTGCCGGGGTCCCAGCCTGGGTTCGGCAGCAGGCTGACTGGGGCGGGCAGCTGGGACATGGCAGGCAGCAGTGTGCCATTAAAAAAATTGGCACGCGTGCCATCTTTGGCACGCATACCATAGGTTGCCAACCCCTGATCTATACTCAAGTGATTCAGTAGCTGCAGCTGCACTGCCATAGCATTTTAAGTGTAGACATAGCCTTATTTTAAAGGGCGCACACACACACAGACAGCCCCCCTGCCTTCCCAAATCAGCTTCACAACCTAACAAGCTCCTGGTCACATCACACAGTTCTGAAATTCAAGACTCTGCTTTTTTCTACCTAATCATTGGCCATCAGTTCCTCCCCTCAACCCCACCCCATTGTTTTATTTTAACTCCTCTACTACTCAGCATGCTTTTTGCCCTCTTCTTTCAAGAGCTTTATCTCCTCCGCTCTCCCTGCTAATTTTGGTCTTGCTATACACGTATGTTTGAACATCCATCCACCATTCCCATTCCCCATTTCCATTCCAAAGAATGCCCACCCAAATGAAGACTAAAATAAATCCAAACCTATTAGATTACAAGTGTGAATAGATCATTTTAAAATCCATCAATATCTGTGCATCACCTTCTAAGCAACTCCTCGATCTTCTTGCAACCCTTTTATTCTCTTCTCCTGCACACCCCCATGTTTTTTCATAGTCAGTTGTTTGTGGTTTCAGAGGAAGCTCTTTCTGGAAGGGGTCATTTCTTCTGTATGTACTGTAAAGCACCTGGCACACTGGAGCTTTATATAAAAACCATCATCTGTATAAGTTGGAGATTTTCGAATGTACAAATGGCAGATATGTGCCTGCTTCCCACTGACTCCCAACGGTTGACACCTATCATTCCCAAGCAATTTTTTAATACAATATCCCTTACGGAGAGTAATACTAATGACTTTGAAATGACCAATGCAATAGTGTGATGTCAACGACTGTAAATGAAACTTACAGAGGATAGCTTTCTATGGTTCAACTGTAAGGGAAAGGGCTGGTAGGAAGGGACCACAGCCAAGGGCTCTAGCCCACACAAATTCTATTCAGGCACATTTTTCTAAGGCCCCAGTCCTGCAAACACTTATGCACCTCATTATTTTTAAGCAAGAATAGTCTCAGTGAAGTCACTGCCTCTCACACACACACACTTTTTTCCTATTGACCTAGACCAGCCTTGAATGACAACTATTATTTGATGCATTTGCTGTTCTGCATTTTTCAAACCCCCTGAGTTTACAGAAATATACAAAACAAAAAGAGAAGGTCACAATCCAGAATGAATCAGAGTTATATGCTTTCTCTTGGCTGCGTAAGAGGCTGTTTGAAAACATTTGTTTTTAAAAAATGACTCACTATTTTCCTGCTATCAAGACAAACACTATAGCATATAATGCTGCTGCAGACCACCAGCTAATTAACATCAGAGAGCTTTCAAACACATTAAGAACAGAATATATTCAATGACTTCTTAAATTATATTTAAAAATACACAAAAAATTCTTTTTTTTAACCCCTCCTCCCCCCCACTGCACCAAACAGCAAGCATTTGGAAAAAAAAATAACCACTATCAAAATGTTGAGGGGGAAAATCCCAAAACACAGAAAATACCACATTTCCCAATTTCATCTCAAATCACATAAATAAGGATGACAGTGATCCACCTGTTTTTAATAAAGAAAATTGTATATTACCAAGAATAATACATTCACGTAAGTCTTCCACACAACGTTCAACCAAAGCTTTAGAACGATATACTTAAGGCCTATTTGTGTGTACTTAATGCACACAATATGTGCATTACTATATAATTAAAAAACAAACTACTTTTTCAAAGTTTTTTCACCCTAAGAGCATCTGCTGAAACTCTTGATTAACAAAATTACATAGTTGCTCATCCCGGATATGTATAACAATGTATTAATATTTATTTTGAGAACATTCTCCATTGAGCAGAACCTTGTAAACTCTCACTACTGAAAAAGACACAGGATACAGTAATTTACTTAATTCTGTGAATTAGCAAGACATTGAACAAAGCAAGAATGATGCATCACCAAATAAATCTTGTTTATTTGACAAGTGTACTTCAGTTTTCATTATCTATGATTATATTTCATAGTATAATAGTAAATATTCTCTCGTATATTTTGACGAAGTAATCATGTCTTTGACATAAGACCTCACAGAGCATATTTGTGAAGTTTTACTGTATTAGAATCACAACTTCTATTGCCATGACATTTCTACTGCTGGAAGAGGAAACAGTCCAAAGGACCTACACTAGATGACTATGTGCATTCCTAGGTCAGTGTAGCTCCTGGACATCAAATTCCTATTTTGAAAACTGTTTGACCTCGTAAAAGTACATCATTGTCTATCTGCTACACAAACATAACTATTTGAATAATGAAACATCCTTACCCTCTGAACTGTTCTCAGACTTTTAACGTGATGGGAAACAGTGCAGCATCTCTCATTAAACTGATATAATATTAAATTCCAACACCACAAATTTAAAAAAGCCAGTGTATCCACTTGCATGTTTGTACCTCCTATCACAATCATTTCATCATAAGGAGGTGAGCTCAGTGACAAAGTGAACCCACATGCAGGCATCCCCTGTACAGACAATGCACCAAAATAAATGCAAAACTCCAAGGCCCATAAGAACTAGTAACAATTGTTGAAATTTAGCTACAGAAAACAGAATATAATAAAAAGATTTGATTTTTCAATGACTCCCAACTCCCTATGAATCAACATCTTGAGTCTCTTTAATCCCTCTCACAACATTTCTGTCATATTTGAAAAATACTTTAATGCTGGAACAAGATCTTGTTTTAAGTAGACATACTTTCCTGACTGCACAGACATATTTGATTCAGTAATCTGCCTTCCCCCACTCTCGCCCCCAGTGTGTCTTCTTTTTTTTTAATGAAGAAAAGAATGGCAATGACAGAAGTTTACTTGCTTACCTCCAAAAATGAAAAGCGAACAGAGGACTGCATGGACTGCAAGGGCTTGTTGGGGTTGGGCTCAGGCTCCTTGGGGTGAGACTGAAAGTTAAAATAATGTCATCTCTAGTAAACAAAAGCTTCAGTAAAAGTAGCATGATTTACTTTAGGGGTTATGGTCCTTAAAACAGAATTTTTAGAGCGCTGTTTTGAATGAAATGGTACACAACCATCTACTAATTATAACTTCTATTAGCCTCATCTGTTTTGGTCCACCCCGGCTATGAAATTGATAAAAAATTTAAAAAAAACAAACGTGGGAAGCGTGGAATACCCTACACATTTGGCTTTTTTCAGGAAATGATTACTGCCTTGTGAGTCCTCTAGGGAAAACTGAAAGGAACTTTGTAAAGTATTGTGTTTATAATAAACAACCTGAGGTGCTCAAGTGCTATATAGCAGTCTTTACACAAGAAGATATTCAGATACCTAAAACTACGTATTTGATTTTGCACATGGGCTTTATAAAAATATGATTTTTGGCTATAAGAAAATTTTGGTGCAAATTTTCAAATCTGGGAGCCCAAATTTGGGCACCTAAATAAAAGGGCCCCATTTTCAAACATGATGCACTACCATAACAGTGGGAAACGCAGATGCTCAACGGTTCTGAAAGTCAGGCCAAACATTTAAAGTGACTCAGTACAGATGTGTGTTTAACAGACAATCACATCTGACAATTTTGACCTTTGAAACTGTCTTTAAAAAGCACTTTGGACCATAGTTCTACTTCAAAAGGTTCGTCTGTAAAAATAGCATTGTAGGGCCACTGACAGATTCCATAGTTGCACCTCTGAAGTGTACTCAAACAGTGACATGCACTTTTCCCATGAATGCTTGCTGGAAAGCTTTTTAGTATATCCGTAACATGCCTCTAGTTGCAACTGGCTAAAGTTAGCCATCTTCAATTCTTGTCCTAAAGCGACTAATTAGCTTTGTTTGCACTTTTGTGTGCACTCAAGACTCTCTCAAATTCTCCCACCTTTGCTCTAGCTTTGGTGCTAGCTCCAGACAGAGCAACAGTGGGAGCACACAGATAGACCAGTCATCAGCCTTTTTTCCCCAACATCCTGTCATCTACCTGAATGAACCCTGTGGCCAACCTCTGCTCGCACTCCCAAAATTAAATCACAGGCTGAGTTGCACCTGTGCTAGTGCAACCATGGGGATAAAATGTGATTGGTTTAGAAATCCTCTTTGCAAAATTTATGTATGCTTGATCCAACTATTATGGGCCTTGAGAAACTAAACCAGTGTCCCCAGGAGGATGGAGTTCTGGGGAGCGTAAGCTTGTGCAACTGGGTTGTCTTAGCTGTGAGCATTGATGCTGGGCGCATAGGGAAGGTAGACTGCGGGGGATCCCATTCCCTGAAAGTGCTATGAGACAGAGTCTGTGTCCAAGAGGCTAGAGCAAGAGACTGCAAATGAAGATCCAGGGGAGCTCAGAAGTACGATGGATCCAGGGCCAGATCCAAGCACAGCAGCCTGGTGAGAACCCAGCAGGGGAAAGGTCAACCAGGATCTGACACACCATTATAAACCTTTTTTTCAGTTGTTTATAACTTGGCTAAACTTTAAAGTGGTCAGGCTGAACTCTTCCATGCTGTGTCAGACTGGGTTTATTTTGGTGGGGTTTGTTTGTTTGTTTGGGGGGTGGGGGAGGCTTAAATTCAAGCAAACATGGTCTGGCCATTTCCAAGAATGAGATTAGGGAAAATATGTTGTTTTGACACATTAAAAAAAATCCTACAATCTTTTCATTGAGACGCTCTAGCGTCCAAGCTTGGGAGCAGGGACATGAAATTTGTAGGAGGTTGCAGGAGTGTTAGGGATGTGCTTTTTGCATTCATGTGGAAAAATGGATTTGAAAAATATCTTCACACATGCTCAATAGACACTTCTTAGAATTTGGCAGCTAAATTCAGACTCTGTCTGTACTGGCCATGCTCCATTCTGGGGCAGCAAGGGCTGAGTAACATTTTCCCTGCTGGTCCTGGGTGCTATGGACAGGAGAACTGAGAGCAGGGAGCATGTTTCTCCTGTGCTATCAATGTGTGTGTGTCGTCCCCCCCACCTCCGCTGGAGCTTGGGGTGCAGTAGAAGGTTAGTGGCAGGGGTAGATTGGGGTAAGGAGCCAGTGGTGAAACCAACCGTAAATTTGCCATGTCCTTTCTCTGTCCAAACAAATAAAATATAAGAAAGTACAGAGACAACTTAAAGGTAAAGAGTTAATTTTTAAAATTTTGTTCAATTCTAATAAAACAAAAAGTATTAGTAAAAGAGGTAGGGTAATACAAATAGATACATAATTTTTATTGTGACAATATTTTAACTACAAAAAGCAAACTAGTATTATAGTAATATACATTTTAACAATATATATGATTCAAAATCTGAGCACTGTGGCAGAGTAAGCATAACCGTGGGAGGTTGCTCCATGAGGAGGAAGAAATATATACTGTTTGGTACAAGTCATTACCTCTCTTTACAAAAACAAAAGTATTTGTTGAAAAATAGTGTTGTAAATGATTTTCCAACTTTTGTAGCTGGAGACATCATTTGCATTAGATTACTATGTATTTCTGGTGAAGTTTAATTTTTAAAGTATTTAAATTGTGATTTCTTCAGAAAAGAGAATATAACTATAAATTATTCATGGAAACTATTTTAAGGAGCTCCTTAAGAAGCTCCTTCAAAATCTGTGAGAAATTAGTAATGTTATTTCTCAGAATACACTTCTGAAGTCCTAAAAGGTACCTACAAGTTCACAAACCCCTCCAAAGTAAAAGAAGCAGGAGCATTATTAAGTCTTCATTGAAATATGGATTTTTTCAATAATGTTTTAAAAGCATAAATGGGAAAACTCCAAAGTCATTTTCTGTAATAAGGCTTCTGGCACCTTTAAGCAATATTAGAATGGATTATTTTCCCCAGGTATATATATACACACACACACACACACACACACACTTGCATACATGTCTCTCTTTAAAACTTTCCCAATGTCTTAGGTAGTATCTTTTATAACTAAAATAACTTTCCCTTTGTATTTTCAGTGCTCAGGCATTTCCTGTAGCAAGAATGTGGAAGTCCAAGGGAATACTGTAGGAGGTGAAGTAACCATATCTATTCATCTAGCTAAAAGCAGCACATTTTCTGGGGTGCCCACTGTACGTATAAACACATGCATAGCATATGGAGTCTCTGTGTAAGTACGTATGTACAGATATAAATACAATTGGCTGATTAATTTAGAATATGTGCTGACACTTTGTGAATAAGAGGCTTTGTCCAACATATTCGCTATAAAGCCAATTTGTATATTTTCATGTAGCTACTTTCAAAGTAAGAACTGAAAGCGGGCAAATGAGTTAATCAGCTTTAAGAAAATACAAAGTAAACACACTGCTAAACTAGGTAAACACATTTACTGCAGAGACTAGATGCTAAGCAGGAATCATTCAGAATGTAAGACACTTCATTAATATTCTGTTACACATGTAAAATATGTATCATACTTAATGAATGCTCACAAATAGCATGTCTATTATGTTCTGATCTCTTGCAATGCTCTCTATTATTCAGCAGAGACAGAGGCCTTTCTGAAAGGCAACACTGGGATAAACAAACAGTAACAGAGAGGGGGAGAGAAAGACAGACACCATGGCCTACAGATATATTCTTTCACTGTGAGCTGTTAGGATGCTTCATGCCCTGAGATTCAGCAACTTTAAATATGCAGAAATGTTTTCTTCTAAATATACTGCAATGTCCTGGCTCTAGGCTCACACATTTGCTGAAATCAACTGCAATGCATTTAAAACATGTTCCTTCAACCTAAAGCTGCAGTGCTCCGAGATTGTCAGTACAAACATATATTACATAGCTATTGGTTGCACAAAAGCTAATGCCATGCAGAAATCATTAAAATATTAAAGACAGACAATACTTACTCCAAGGTCAACCCTGGAATTTGTAGCCTTTCC
The DNA here is from genome assembly GCF_965140235.1 of Caretta caretta. NCBI lineage: Eukaryota > Metazoa > Chordata > Testudines > Cheloniidae > Caretta > Caretta caretta. The sequence goes on along the minus strand of NC_134210.1, from coordinate 43,561,653 downwards.
CGCTGGGCTTTCATTGCTGTTATATGTTACCACACTCTATTGTAACCATGACACACATTCACTGGCAGCATCCTGGTGATGACAGAGAGCCAAAATGAACCACTATAAAGGAATGGACTAACAATCTCTGGGGGGAGAGGGGGTGTACTGCAAGTTTGGGTCCTTCCACCTTTAGCTGTCATGAAGAGATGTCCGCTGCCTTTTTCAAGTTAACAGCAATGCCCACTGCACTGATTTTGCAAAGAGAATGAAGCCTTTAGTTCTGCACGTCAAGTAATTAATTTATAATAGCCTAAAAAAGCAATTGCCTCACTGACGCGCACACTTTTTCACCTCGACAGAATGAAAAGTCCCCCTTGCCACACAGACTGACAGCTCAGAAACATAAAGCAACGGCACTGTACGCTTACACCAGTTTCCCTCGGCAAATGTCAAACGTTTACCACCCCCTATGAGCCTATCAAATAGGATTTAGCTATCTTGCTTAAGTCACATTATCCCTTTTCTTGGTAAACAGAATTATTCAGTGTCTGCGGCAATAAAATAGCAAGTCACTGAATGACAATGTAAGCTCCTTTTCTTGATATAGAAAATGATTTTAGGAGACTTAGGAGCAAATACATTATATTACTGTAGCACTGATTGTTAATGTAAGACAAAAAGTTAGTGGTCTGTTTTGGGGTGGTTGTACTTGAATGTTAAAAAGGGAAAGGTTATGAATATTTTATTAAGGATGAGACCCAGACTGCAAATTGAAGACAGACATTTTAGATTGCCTTTAAAATATAGAATTTGAAAACAATCTAATTTTAATAATAGTAATATGCAATGCTTTACAGAGACACTCAAAGTACAGTGTATATCTGATGTCTCTTATTTGATTTAAACTTACCCATTCCTTTTCCCTATCCCCTTCTTTGGTCTATGCCTTTATGCTAAAACTTTATGTAAGTGTTTATTACAAATACTATAAGAGTCAGAATATTTTACCCCATTCAAATCAATGTTTTCTATGGCAAATGCTTCATGCCAGTCTAATGTAACAGTAATGTGAAAACAATTTATGTGAATCATTTATGTTGTTTTTATGGTTTTTCTACTTGCCAACCATTAGTTTTTTAGTTTTAAAAGTCTGCATCCACAAATTTCTACTTTTCCTTGTGATAACATATTATATATATTTAAAAAACAGCCCGTTTCAAAAGAACATTATTAAGGCTGCAAAGTCAAGTTTTCAAAAGTTAAGAAATACCAGAATTAAAGTTGCCTGAGCAATCTTAGTTCACCCCCATTGTGCACATGCATTAGGATACAGTTTTAATTACATGATCACATTTTTTCCACAGGACCCCTCCTCATTCAATGCACAGGATGGAGCTTCTCTGGGGATCACTCAGAACTGTGTAGTAAAGGAGGCTGTTATCTGTAGGACCCCTTGTTAGTGGCAGACGTTAGAAGGTATGTCATGAATGAGGCAGGGGACTGCAGGAAGTGAAAGGGATGGCTTCTTGGTTAAGGAAGTTGAATGCTCCCCCAAGGAGAAATAGATTTCTCTATGAAAATAATGCCTGTGAAGTGCAGTTAGCACACATGGGCTGTGATGGTTTGGACAATGCAAAAGGAAATCTTTGGAGAATTTAGCTCCCAAGCTCTAACAACTCTCTACTGAGCATGTGCAAAGTGAATTTTTATTTTTCAAAGGCTCATAATGTCACCAAATTTGAGAATTCTTTAAATGAGGAAGCAGAAGGCACATCCCTGACACTAGGGTGATGCCCCTTGAACAAATTTTAAGTCCAAAGCACATAGGCTCCAGAGCCTCTTAAAAACAATTATTACAACCAATTTGTTAACATGGACAAAATCACATATTTTTCCCAAATCTCATTCTCAGAAATGGCTGAACCATTTTTGCTGAAACCAAAACAAAAAACAACAAAGACACAGCCTGAGGCAGACACATAGCACGGAAAACTTCAGCCTGAAGAGTCAAAGTATGGCAAAGATATAAGGAACTGAAAACAGGGTCTTATGATGGGAAATGTCAGGCAACCTTAACCACAAGCAGTGGTGCCTACACCTCACAATATTATATATAATCTTTCAGTTTTTAACAACTGAGAAGCTAATACAGCTCCTTTTGTTTACATCTTGGTGTACCAACATCACTTATGATGTCTGCACGAATGCGTACAACTATGGAGTCAGTGTAAGATCACTGGTGATCGTTTCAGCATGCCTCCTAGATTGTGCTTCTGGTCTTTAAACATATAAACAAAACTACTTGCAATGAGGTGGGGGCTTTTTATTAAATGATATAATATGTAAGATTTTCCTGACCAAATTGTAAGAAAGATCAAATTTTGGGTCTAAGGGACTGACAATGTACCTTTCAGAAAATATACTGAAATATGAAATTTAGATATTAATAATTGTTTGCAGCTTGCTTGTTATCAGTAGCACCAACAATATGTGAGGTACTATACAAATACAGAAGGCAGATTATCTCCCTCGCTCCAAAGAACTCATATAATTAGACATGAAAAAATAAATAATCATTAAGTTAGGATTTTTCTTTCCATTACATATTTGTATTAGCCAATATTTCTAATTTGGTTGACATAATGCTATTGGCCTTAGTTTGTACTCTACTGGAAATCAAGTTAAGAAAACCCAGAATTGTGCATTTGAATTTCTAAAAGTCTTAAAAAAAACCTTGAATTATCATCAAACTCAGGCAGTCCAACCAAATAGGACTAGCCCACATCTATCCTACAAATAATCTTACTGGTCAAATCCTAAACTTTCTCCCTATTATCTGATGGGAAAACTCACTCCCAAAACAGGATGTAAGCATGGAAGTGGATTAAACTTAAGATAGGGTGTGTGTGCCGATTTTTAAAGGCACAAAGGGGACAGTTAGGCACCAAACTACCAGTTGTGCCTTTGAAAATCTACCCCTCAATTTGTAAGTAAAACACAAGCCATTCTTGACAACTATCCCGTACCTTACAAATGCAGCAAACCTGTACACATACCATTTGCTGCAAGTCATCCTTCAATATTCTTAAACCAGCAGGAGGGGCAGCCAATTTCTCTACATTGTAAACTTCTTGGGGCCAAAGACTGTCTTTTTATTCTATGTTTGTAAAGGGCCTAGCACAATGAGGTCCTGGCCAATGACTAGGGCTCCTAAGTGCTACAGTGATACAAATAATTAATAGTAGTAGTACATTATGACGATTGAATTTGGGATAGCCCTTCCAGATTAGAGATGTGATGCAACTGCAGGGCAATATGAAGGAAAGCTGCACAACCTGTGCACAGATTTATAGTACTTCTGTAGACTTTGAGACTGCGTTTGTCTGTTCCTATTATATTCATTTACATTTTCTTCAGCTAATATTACCACTATACACAGCATCCGTTTCTCTGATTGCTGGGTGAAGGTTATCTTGATGAGCATTATCAACCAAAGGATAGGAAATCTCTACAACTACTATGTATATATAGGCAAGGTGCATGGCTTCTACTGAATAAATCTTTATCAACTTTCATGGCAGATTTAAAAGAAAGACAGTTCTGTCCTAACAGGGTAAGAGCTAAATAGCTCCAAAGTTTTTACTGGGTCAAGGCAATGCCACAGCCTTTTCCATATAAAAAACGATGAAAGGAGTAAAGTTCAGAAGCATTAAAAAGGCAATACAAGTTTCAGAAATTAATCCCATATGCCACCTTGGACATGAAGGTGAATTAAGAAGGCAGGCCTATACCAGAGGCCTATAAAACCAACTCTGCATGGTGACGAAAAGCCAGCAGCATGCAAAAGGATAACGTTACCCATGCTGCATGACAAGATATAAGAAAATTATTTTCGTGTAGAACTTTATAAGCAGACAGGACATGCTCCTGGCCAGCAGGAAAGCACCACTGGTGTAGGTGAAAGAACTGGACTGCCGGCCGAGCATAGCAGTTTAAGAGAACCAGCTGTGAAGCTGTGTACAAAGGCTACTTTAAGACCCATAGAGACCAAGAGAATCCAACTTCGGGTCAGATCAGGAGTGTATTCTTAAATTTTCATATTACTGTTCAGTTGACTCATGCTGGTACTTCGAGTCAGCATCACTGGTACTATTTCATTCTCACCTTGGATTAAGCTTTGGGTTGGTACGCGAGATTTTCTTCCCTATATTCTTGATTTCCAGAAGACTTGGGAAGATGATTTACTGAAGAACATAGTGGTGAATTCTGACAAATTCTGTTCTCGGTTGTACTTATACAGCAAAATTGAGCCTTAATTTAATTAGCTGAAGTCTAGCTACTAAAAATTGACTCCCCATTTAGTTAAAACCATTCTTTGAGTTTAATTTCAAATTGATCAGCTACAAGTCACGCCTGCCAATTTATGGTTGGGAAAACAATAATTAAAATGAGGCTCATATTGTTGCAGAAAATCTCATTCATTAATTTAACGCAATTCAATTTTTTGTTTCTGGAATAAAGAAAATTAATTGTACTTTCAAGGGGCAGGGATAGGATCAATGTCTCAGTCAGAAATAATTTAAACTTCATTTCTCTCTACAGTAGTGTCAGCCTCGAAAGAGGTGACGTAAGTGTTTTATTGACTTATCCAACACTTTTAGTTTAGCACTGTAGATCACTATTTACTATTATAAAGATTAACGACTGCAATACGGCATTAGAAAGTTACATTTACTGTTTATTTGCTATAAGTGGATAGTGGCTACGTGCTTGCACTGACCTCTTGCCATTTAGCTCAAGGCTCTATTGTACTGAGGTTACTGGAAAGAGAACCTCCCCTGCCCCTCATCCACGAGTAGTTTAGTTGCACAAAGATGGTTTTTACTAACAATTTTCTGGAGAACAGAACCATCACCTCTTCATACTAAATTTAAAACGAGTTATTACAATGTGGGGGTAAGGCAGCTTTTTAAGGTTTGTACACCAAGTTCTTGTATGCCAGTGGGATCTGCAAGCAAAGCAGAGGATAACTAATGCTTTACTTTCTTTATATATTCAAAGAAAAGGGAAAATAATGTGAACTAAGTGTTAAGGAGAAAGTCCATTCTTAAAAACAGGGAACTATTGCAAGCAGTCTAATTTCCTGGAAACCAACCACTGCAAAATATCACTTCTACTATCACCAAATTGCTTCTCAGGCAACGTAAGTCTCTGACCAGCTGAAGGCACATCCCTATTTTAGTTTCTGCTCTGTACAATGTCAAACACTCAGCAAGTCTGCAATTAAAAATCATTCTTTCCTGCCAGTTAGATTCACCTGAGTATTGACAGATACTGCCTATGTTGACACAAGCTGCCACTGAAGTGCTGTCTTAGCTTGAAAGAATAGCCTTGAAACAAAATATGATGATCAGAGCTAGGGGGAGATTTTCCAATGTACAAAAATGGTGGTTAGAAACCTAGATAGGCTAAAGATTAAGGCCAACATTTTCAAAAATGGGTACCTCACTGTCATCACCTAAACCCCTATTTCCGGTACCTGTGGATTTAGGAGTTTAACCTGAAGAGCATCCACTTTTAAAAATCTTGGCAGAAGAATTTAAGATGTACATTTAATCCCTAAAAATCTATTCAAATGAAAACATCTGAAAAATTGATCTTCCTCACCACCATATCGAATCTCACCATATTGCACACTTTCAGGGCCTCCTCTCCTCCCTAATTTCTGGCGACTCACTATAGTTCTTTGGTTTCTTCCTTCTATAGTTCCATGCCAATCATAACCCCAGTGCAATTCTGACAAACCCACAATGACTATAAAACCCGAACAGGTCAGGTAATAACTTATTTCATCTGTCTTTCCCAAACTGTAATCAATAAGATCTTATATCCTTAAATGATGGTAACATGGTATAATTCAGCCAATGAAGTGCTAGTGAATCTGTTTTATTATTATTAACATTGATATAGCAGTAGCCCCCACAGACCAATCAGTATGCTGTGAAGCTTGATTAGTTAAGGTTCACTCACACTGTGCTTTGAAGATATAAAGTGTCACACATAATAACAGTTATTAAAATAATAGATTAACTTTTTATTTTTGGCAAAACAACTGTAGAACGAAAACCTGTCCGCTGTGTATTTAATTTGACATGATTTGACAAAGCTGAATTATAGGACTCTGTGGATAATATTGTTCACAAAAAGGGGAATTACTATTATTGTGACCATTCTACTGGCACTCTGGATCAACAAGCTTGGCTCACGGTCCTTTCATCCATTTTTAAACCAGAAAGCACCCTAAATCAAAATGGAAGCTTTAAGATTCTCACTGTAGAATCTCATAATTCCATGAGTCGCTCAAGATAATCTGCCATCAGTGAGAGAAACGTATGAGTAAATCACCCTGATGGGATCAGACTTTGTCTAATGTATTCCCAGCTCTGGAATTTAAGTCCTCCAAATACTGTTCTCCTTTTCTAAAAGGAAAGATAAAGCCTCTATTGCCAGTTCTCAAGAGTGCATTACATTCCTTCCCCAGAGTGATTTGACATTCCTGTTAATACTTTCAGGGCAGGGGAGAAATAGAGCCTATCAGATTATAATTTAACTTGAATTGCAGTCTTGAAAAGAGGACATACTACCTATAAAATGGTCTCTATCTGAAAACCACTCATTTTGAAAAGGACAAAGACATACATTAGTACTACAAATCAAAAGAAATCAGCTACACACACTGAACGACAGAATATTTCAGGTTATGTAATAAACTAAACTACAGCCCAATAATATAATAGTGTTAGATACAGTTTGCTCTCAACTAATAGAATTTGGATTTAACTGTCAACACCAGCACTGGGGTTCACACCCAATGCTGACAAAGTATCAACGAACTACAGGTGCCATACTATTAGCAGTGCTGTCTTTGGCAGGAGATATGAACTTTGTGTCCCCTTCTGCTCATGAAGAAATTAAAGATTGTATAGTTGCTTACCATGGACCGGGGGGAAGGGGAGATTAACCCTGATGTTATGGCAACTCTCACCACTAACAGCTTCCACTTTCCACAGATCTGCTCAGGCAACTTGCTGAGTTTACCTATGCTGTCACTCCTATTACCAATATTTAGCTTTGTGAAGTGGTTCAAGGCTTACAGCATGAACAAGTACTATAACATCAAATTCAATATTCTAATATCACTCTTTAATTACAAATACAAGCAGTACAATAGTGCCTAGCAAAGTTATAGTTTGATGGCACTCAAGATTTGTAGCAGTTGCTTTATTGCTAAGAATAGGGTCTCAGAACGAGTTTTAGTAAGAACAACAGAACAACCTTTCTGTGCAGGTCATCCAAGAATCATGGAGATCTGTGGAGGCTTTCAAGTGGGCTGGACACCTACAAACACACCTTCCACTCCTTACTAACACAGAGGCCAGACAATGCATGGAAAAGATTCACTAAAATGTTAGAGCCACAGCATCAACACAGGCCTGCTTGCTAGCCAACATTAGAAATAGTACATACGGTACTGCGTCTTAGTGGAGACTAGCAGCAGAAGACACAGAATTAGGGCATCACAAAAATGGAAAAGAAATAACCCAGACTATTCCTAGGAGACTTTCCTACAGATTCTAATTTACAAGAATACCCATAAATATGCGCAAGTTGCGGTGATGCATTTTATTAATGCTTCAGTACAGCACAATGAGGTAAAACTGTGTGGTCCTAGAGAACACTTCATCAAAGTCTACCTGGGGTGGAAGGTGTTCTTTACTATTCTACAAAATATTTTTTTTAATTGTAGCTTTAAACAATGGATTAATTTTTTTAAACCACTTCTAAACATGAATTGTATGGTGTACTCATAGGTCTATTGTATTTTTATGTTGCCATGCAAGGAAAACAGAGCAACAACTGTATTCATTAGAAATGTTAATTAACTTTTGTACCATGAAACAAATCTGAAAAATAGACCTCTGGGAAGTTAAGTAATCAAGAATAATTTCAAAACACAACAGAATCATTTCCCATATAAAATACTACAGGTAGAAATGAGGCTGCAACATTATGGTTGAGAAATCAAATGTACAAAGTCAGCAAATTTGAGAAATTAAGGTTTCTACTGGAATACTTACTTAGCCACGTTGCACATTCTGTATATTTTTAAACATATATATTTAACAGCATACAACAGTACTGAAGTTTTGGAAAAGAGTGGACATGACCATATACATGCAACCTGAGTTAAAGACCATATGATTATCTTTTTCTTGAAATTGCATTTTACATCTAGATCTGAACGTGATTGGTGCTCTTGGTTAAAGTAATTTGATAAGAAATCTCCTCTGCCTCTGCCATTAAGTCAGGCCTTAATAGCAGCGGATATCTTAACAATGCCATCTTGATCTGCCTTGTCAGTGCTCTAAATCCTTCTTGGCTAAGGGTACTCCAAAAAGCTAATGAAATGTTTTTTCCATGCAAGTTAGAATATGTACATTTTATACATGAATCAATGTTCTTCAAGTGAAATTCTTAAATTTTTCTTCCTTCCATCAATTTTTGAGCAACACAAGAGCAAGCATTTCAAATCAGAAGATATAGGGAAAATGTATTTTTCCCCATATTCACACCTCCAAAATAGCTAGACTGATTTTGCTCAGGTTTTTCAGAAAAATTGAAGATTTAGAATAAAATAAACCATGGCAATTATTAGCCCAAGAGTAAGTTGCTTGAAAGCAACTCAAGGAATTATGGGGGTTCTTAGGGCTTTCAAGCTCCCACGAATGTCAGGTCAATTTCAGGAAGCCCTGGCATAGCAGGGCTGCCCCAGAACTTGGAAACTCAGACTTGTCAGCAGCCAGATTTCCCATTAGAACCCTGTCTATGACTCAACAAAAAATTGTTGAACCTGAACTCCAACCAGCCCTCATGTGTGTGTGTGTGTACACACACAGAGTATATTCCATGCATACTTTCTAAATTCATTTAAATTCCCACTGACATACCTCTAAAATGGTACTTTTATAAAACAGAGTACTTAATGGATGTTACAACACTGTCTGAAATATAGTGCCATCCTGAATATTTATATATGGTTAGTCACTGGAAACATGAAACTGTATCTCCATCACATAGAGGCACTCAACCAGTTACTCTTTCCCCTCACTCTAACTGACTGAAGGTAGCATGCTCCCTCACAAAAGCAAATCCTAGCTGCTTGAAGGATGCACTTACATGTGGCAACAGTCAACAAGGTATACTGTGTAGCCCTTTAAATGTAAGAATGTTGATTGAGAACCATTCGCTTCCTTCACAGTTGAAATGTCAAATAACCTAGCTGCAATATACTAGTTCATATCACAAGGCAGAAAAGATAGGAAGTATGGAAGATGGAGAAATATAGCTCTTTTCCCATCTCTAATGAAAACACCCACCAAAAACTTAGCACTTTTTCCACTTGCCAGTGAGTTAAAGCTGTGAGTTCCAAACTTAGTCCTGGGTGATACAACAGACTCTTTGGGGCCGTGGGGACAGAAGATTTCAATATAAAGTGGTCCATGCTGGATGGTTCTGGAATACAGAGAGTGCAGAAGGTAGTTAAAATCATTTCAGGGGCTGTACTTTGGTCAGGGGCTGTATTTTGGTCAGATCAAAATATCAGGGCCAGCATTTCTCATCTCCTCTGTAAACACCACTTGGATCATTGCTACTGTTTCTCTTCAAACTGTGCAAAGGAATAACCTGTTACTTGAATTATTCAGTAAAGTAATATGATTTTTTGAAATGCTTGATACTGCAAACAAATACAACCCCTGTTGGCCAATTCTAGCTACCTCCACTAAGTACTCCAATGGTTCTGAAATTACAGAGACAGTGCCAACATATTAAAAAAGCTTCGAACTACTCACATTCCTGAAGTTAGTGCTGCCATTGCCACATTATAATGATATAGGTTATCTTGCTAAGAACACCATGGTCAAGGAAGCCTGACAACAAAAGATTCCTAAAACCGACTTCCGCTTTGATATATACAATAAATAAGAGCTGTCACATTCTACCTGTCTAAGCAACTGATAAAACGTAACTGCTGTTAAAATTTCAAGGTAAAAATCTCTTTTCCTTCTGTTTGATGGATTATCTGTTCTAAAACTCACCAGATTGAGCATCTATTAAAAAGAACACAGCAGCTATCAAGTGTAATGGTGCGTAAGACATCAATTTAGTTTTCCCCACAGACCTTCCTCCAAATGCCGATTCTCTCTCACACACCCTTTATTATAATACATCACTTCAAACTTTCCTACAGAAGGGCCAATCAAAGCAATGTCTCATATGATGATACAAGCTACACCAGTTCCACTGTGTTCATTTAATCCAAATCTCCTTTCTTGGACTCTTTTTCCTGCAAAGTAGGTACCCCAAATATAGGCAGCCTCCCACCATATCACACATATGAAACTATGAGGAAAAACAACTCATACCACCACCTAAAAACTAGTTTAGAAGGCCAACAAAAATAACTGTCTGTCTCAGTCTCTTGTAGACAACCAAACTACTTTCAAAATCTGGAAGAATTTGGGTAATCTAGACTTTAATAATGATGGAATCAGTTTGTCTGGCTTCTAAATCTGAAAAAGTAGCAACTGAAAAAAACTAAAAAAGAAGTCAGAAAGATGGTGCTACATCTTGGAATGTATTGAACCAATTAGGACTAAAATAACTATTGTTTGTTGTTTAAATTCAAAGGACTTGTCACCCAGTGATAGGTTGATTAAATCCAGGTTGATAATTCGCATTTATTTGTTCTCTGTTGATGCTGGTTTCAGTTTTAACCGAGGTATCATACATAGGGTAACTGGTATTATAAAAAAGGAAAAGAAAAATGTTTGCACATAAATTCTCTTCTGTATAGGTTTTACAAACATCACCTTGGTATTCAAATACTAACCAGGAAAATTCAGAGCATTAAAAAAAACAAAACAAAACAAAACACAACACAAATAAACCCCTCACTTTTTCAGATCACCTGGCAGCAATCAAAAAAGTTACATTCTTAAAGGGTTTTCATAAATTCACCGATTCCAAGGCCAAGAGGGACCATTGTGATCATCTAGTGTGACCTCCTGTATAAGACAGGCCATAGCACTTCCCCCAATAATTACTAGAGCATAGCTTTCAGAAGTGTATGGCCTTATTTCCAGTCTGAACTTGTCTAGCTGCCACTTCCAGCCATTGAATCAGATTAGACTTTCTCTGCTAGGTGAAGAGCCCACTATTAAATATTTGCTCCCCATGTAGGTATATTTTAAAACATATAAATATAAAGGGTAAGATTCTGTGCTATGTCTCCCAAAGGTGCAGCACAGAACTCACAGCCCAAAACTGTCAGCCTCCTGGTAGCATCCTCTGCCTGTTCTATGGACCATAGTACTACCCAAAATCTCCACAGTGAGCTGAAGCCCTACCCCTGACATGCCCCTCCTTTTTATTGAATGATTCGTATGAAACCAAAATGTTGCTGAATTGTTACATGTTTGTAATGAGCCACTAATCCCTGACTGGCATTCCCTAGGGTCTACTGCACATTAATATCTATTCACATACAAACAAACACACATACACACAAACCATGTTCACCGTGTGTGTGTGTATACACACACACACACACAAAATCAGGGCTGTCACACTGTACCCCCTCCCACAGACAAATACATATACACACTGTGATAAAGTTCCTCCTCTGCCTTGGTGGGTTCTGCGCTTTCTGACGGATTTGCTCGCCTCAGAGGTTCACGGCAGTCCTCAGTTTGGCTCCTTTTGTTAGTGGCACACACCTGCCATTCACTTGGCTAAGCTCATCACTGGTCAGCATGGGGAAAAGGAGAACAATCCCCACAGTCTCTGCTGGCCCACCTAATGGGTCGGGGGACAGGCCATTCCACTCTGGTGGGACCCATAGTCCAGATCAACTCCTCTTATATCAAGTAGGGAGTTGGGAGACCCTGGGCCCACCCTCTACTCTTGGTTCTAGCCCAGGGCCTGTGGATTGCAGCTGTCTATAGTGTCTCCTGTAACAGCTGCGTGACAGCTACAACTCCCTCAGCTACTTCCCCATGGCCTCCTCCCAACACCTTCTTTGTCCTCACCACAGGACCTTCCTTCCGATGTCTGATAATGCTTGTACTTCTCAGTCCTCCAGCAGTATGTCTACTCACTCTCAGCTTCTTGCACGCCTCTTGCTCCCAGTTCCTCGCACGCACCTCACTAACTGAAGTGAGGTCCTTTTAAAACCAGGCGCCCTGATTAGCCTGCCTGTCCTAATTGATTCTGGTGGCTTCTTAATTGGTTCCAGGTGTCCTAATTAGCCTGCCTTAATTGGTTCCAGCAACTTCCTGATTGTTCTGGAACAGCCCATTATCTTACTCAGGCAAAAGGGACCTGCTTAATCTGGGGCTAATACATCTACCTTCTATCACTCTCCTGTAGCCAGCTGGCCTGACTGTCACAATACACACACACACACACACACACACTTCAGAAACCTTTCAAAAATGCTAGCTCCAGCCCCATACATCCTGCACATCCCCATCAGGAAATATTAGCTTTGGTTTGGGAAATAAAGCTGTTAGTCAGGAAGCTTCAAGAATGATGGGCAAATACTGCAGTAGCAGGAGGGCAGTGGGCAGATGCAGCATCATTCTTCTGAATTTCAGAAAAAAGGTCAAGAGTTTTTTCAATTTGTTTTATATTTAAAAAAAAAAGCCAGAGAATGTTGTCATTAAGGAAAAACATTAATTATTCACTACCGGAATGCATTTTCTCTCATGAGCACACTTTTTTATTAATACCACACCAAATTTCAGCAAAGACCTTAAATTTCCCATCAACACCTACAATCCCTCAGCTGTAAATGACTACATATTTTGTGCAACACTCCCCAAAAAAGACATTGCTCAGGCTTCTTACACTTGCCAGTCCAGCGCCCTCTTCCTGCCTAATGCTTCTAGCCACATACTGCAAATCCATAGGTCCTTAAAAGTGATTCTTAAAAGACATAAAGAATAATAATTAAAAGGAAGATGTGCAGACATGAAATATTGGCAAAGACTGCCTGAAAAAAAAATCAGTTTTACAGAGCAATATTTAAATGCCATCCTGATTAAAATTCTCCTCAGTACCCATGACAGATAGAATTACATTAAAATTCTTTTCAACCATAGAGTGACCCCATTTTTAAGTAAATAAAAATATTTAAGAGATTTTCTTAGCAGAACATACCAAAGGAGCAACTTCGTGGCATAACAATGTTCCATAACAGCAGGTTTTTAGCAGGACTGCAAAGCTTCCATGGTTTAGCTAACTAAAAGGAGATATAAAACCCTTCACTTGTAAGATCATCAACCTGAATCCAGCTCAAGTCAACTCTAAGTAAAATTTGATGTTACAGTAGGTAGGGCACTGAAGAGCCAATGTGAAATGAGTTGATTATCTCAATCCAGGTACTAGTGGACAAGTATATACATTTCAAACTCCCCACCACACTTGACATCCATGACACCAGATCAGACAAAAATGAAATGGACAGGACAAGCTCTCCCATTGCTAGCAGCAGTTCCCTTCAGGTCACTTTTGGGCAACATTGGAAGGACATTAACAATTTGGATCATTCTGTGTCTTGCAAAAATTCACTAAAACAAAGGCCAAAAAAACCCCAAAAAACAAAAAACAAAGAAACAACTAACCAACACTATTTTTTCATATACTTCAGGCACTTTTTACAGTGTACATGTATAGAAACTTCAAATTTAATATATCCTGAGGTTTCTTGCATTAGTCACTTGAATATGTGAGGAGAAAAAAATTAACTGATTTTCAAGTGTGCGCTTTTCTCTTTCCTGCTTTATTTGCTATAAAGAAACCTACAGATTTAGCATAAATTATTTAGACATCTATTAATGGTACTGACTTATGACCAGAACTCAAGCAAGTCATTAGGAATTATCTGATTAATAAAGTAGTAAAAATATACCCCTCTTCTATATATATTTTGTTGATTCATAGACACAACACATACTGAACTGAAATCAAAGTCATAAGTAGGTGAAGCATGCCAAGGGCTATTTATTTTCAAAAGGTCAACATCCACTACACCTTTCAACAGTACTACATTGTATGGACAGATTCAAAGATTTTCTTTGATGCTCTTATGCACCGTTCAATAAATCCAACAAAGGTACCATACTAAGCCAAGTTGGATTAGTTCTCCATAATATGGCTCTGATTAAACTTGTTCTCACGGTTAGTATTTTCTTCGAAGGGTAACTTTTCAACCTACTAAAGCAAGTTAATAGATTTCACAATAGCATCTAAAAACTAATATCTCTTCCCTAAATGTGAAATTAGAACAAAGCATTTAAAAATACCTAAGTATACTTAACTGATTTTTCTTTCCACATTTTATTAAGGAAAAATATAATTAAACTAAGTACTAGAAATACTATAATTCAATATTCATAGTAACTTGCATATCACAACAGGCTCCTGACCACAAGCACACTCATTTGGAGTTTTAAAGAATGTAGCAATAGAATTAAAACTACAAGAATTATTATTTCTTTGGTAATGAATTTTAAAGATGCTGACTTTATTACAGTGGGTGAAATATGATTATTTATAATTGTGCAACAGACAGACTGCTAGGCATTTTGCAGACAGAGAAGCCCCAAAGAGTATGAATTGTAAATGTACACAGAAATAAGGGAAGAAAGAGGGCTAAAAAGCAGTGGCACCATCAGCTTGGACAGGGTCAGATTAAGGCAGATACACTGGAGTTGCATGATTACATACAAAACCCAGCCTTCATTAAAAATTATAATAATTCAGTTTCTAGCTTTCATAGTTGTGCACCTTTCCTTCCCTCCTGCATCCCCTCTCCCATTTCATGTAGCCACATGGCCACTCCCATCCCCTTTCATTCCCATTTTTATTGCCCCTTCTTAGCAACTTAGCCCCTACTTCCTCCACCCTAGCTCATTCTCACATCATTATGGCACCAATACATAACTCCTCCGTTCCCCATTCCCTCAAAAAGGTAATAATAGTAAATAATTCAGCCAACAGTTGTGCACACTGTTAGCCTATGTAACCAGATATCATTAAACCCTCAGCCTCTCTGCTCTCCTTATGTTTCTTCCCAGCTCCCCATTCAGTTGGAATGACTTAAATACCCTCTATTCACTCTTCTCCCCTATACTTCTTTTGGATCCTGCTTTCAGACCCTGCTCCTGAAAGCAATATTTACTTCCTGTAAGGTTGGAAATGCATTAGTCATGGTGAATTCACTGAAGGGTCCACCAGTGAATTCAAGGGAATAGGAGACTTGAGTGTTTGTTTTGGTTGTGTGATAGCCAAAAAGCTCAATAATTGATACAGGAAAGAGATACAGAATGATATTAAGTCATGAAGAAACAAGAGGGTTTTACATCAAGCCATAGTAAATATGCAGAAAGTAATACAAATTTCTCTTCAGTTTACCTGGAAGCCTGTTGACGGGCTTCCTTCTTCTCCCTGGAAATATGATGCTCCCAAAGCTTTCAAAAAATCAAGATTTAAGTCAGCTACAGCTCAAGCAGTCAGCAATCTGGAGCACATCAGTGTTGTCAAAATACCAGTGTGTCTGCCTGAGCTCACCTGGAACTCCTCCTCTCTGTCCCTGCCCCAAAAAATTACCATCTCCCTTGTTTCATTTCCTCTGTCAGGAGCTAAAATAAGCCCTATTGTTGTGAAGGCATTTTCTAATGTTCAGATTAGGACTAAATTCGCTGCCTCTATAGCAGCAGATCTGTCAAGAGCCAACTAAGGTGAATCTTTCCCTGGTTGGTCTCAGTGGGGTTCTACAGGCACTAGAGACAATTAGTGTGTGATTTGGATTTATATCATTCACAACAGATAAAATTTAATTGAGGGAAGGAGGAAAGTTGGATCCGTTACTGGAGATTGTCAATACCTTTGGAAGGGCTAGTTTGGAAGGGCAACCTGCCAACATCTCGAACGAGCAAAGACAAAGCCTAACTTCAGGAAACAGTCTGATGCTAACAATCATACCAGTTACTACTAGCCTTTTTTTGGAGGAAAAAATGAGAGCTGTGACAATGCAGCTCTGGAGTCCTCAGAATTTCCAAAACCATTTTCAGGTTTGTTTTAGGTCTCTGGTACAGAAACCATACTGGGTCTCACTGATGGATGGATTTTCTTTGCAACAGCAAAGATCAAATATATTTGTTGAATATTTTGGTTTAATCATCAGCTTTTGATACCACTGATGGGTTTCTAGACACTGGCAGGGACAGAGTAGGTTGTACCTCTTACCTTAGAAGACCCAATGGGGAAAGTGATGCCCTTTCTCAGGGCCTTTTTTTCTCTTTGGATCTTCTCTGTATTCTCTCCTCATTTCCTGACAGTTTCCCCTTTATTACCTCTTTCCTGTTTCACACTTTGCTCTAATTTTCTTATCTTTCCTTTGCCCAATCTCTGCCAGCCTTCCACCACTCAGTCTCCCACGTCCTGCTGTTTCTCCACCGAATCAAACTCTCTGCTTTTTCCCAAAATCACTCTGCCAATCCCCAAAACTGTCTCCAACTTTTTCATCTCTGTTTCCACCACAACCTTCTCCCTGGAGAGATGAACCTGTGCATCGGGGATGGTCTAGATAATACTTAGCCTGCCTCAGTGCAAGGGACTGGACTAGATCAGTGGTTCTCAACCTGGGGTACATCAGCTTATCTTGATATTTGCCTAGTTTTAAAACAGGCTACATAAAAAGCACTAGTGTAGTCAGTACAAACTAAAATTTCAATGACTTGTACTGTTTCAGAGTAGCAGCTGTGTTAGTCTGTATTTGCAAAAAGAAAAGGAGTACTTGTGGCACCTTAGAGACTAACAAATTTATTTGAGCATAAACTTTCGTGAGCTACGGATGAAGTGAGCTGTAGCTCATGAAAGTTTATGCTCAAATAAATTTGTCAGTCTCTACGGTGCCACAAGTCCTCCTTTTCTTTTTGTTTATACTGCTCTATATACTATACACTGAAATGTAAGTACAACATTTATATTCCAATTGATTTATTTTATAATTATATGGTAAAAAGAGAAAATAAGCAATTTTTCAGTAATAGTGTGCTGTGCCATTTTTGGATTTTGATGTCTGATTTTGTAAGCAAGTAGTTTTTAAGGGAGATGAAACTTGGGGTACACAAAACAAATCAGACTCTGAAAGGGTACAGTAGTCTGGAAAGGTTGAGAGCCATTGGACTAGATGACATATTAAGGTCCCTTGCAGTCCGACATTTCTATGATTGTATGTGTGTGTTTGTTTAAGGGGGAGCCGAGGGGATCTCATCTCATCTTGTACCTAGGGCTGGTAGAAAAATTTCTTTTGAAACGGTTACAGAAAAATTGGGTTTTTGACTAAACAACATTTTTTGCAAAGTACCAACTTTTTTTTTGAAAATTTCAGGTTTTCCATTAAAATCTGAACACCCAAACCCTGAAATATTTTGGCCAAAAATAAAAATATTCCCTCTTCGCTACCACATGAAGAAGAGGCCATCATATTTTTTCACCTCCAGCAGTGGGCCCTTTGTATAATTCCTGCTGGGTCTCCCTCAATCCCCCTCCTATCAGGCAATTAAGCATGAACCACCACCACCTACGGCAAGAAATTAATGGCTACTGTGTCACAGTGGTCACTGAATCATGTGTGCAATGGTTCCTGCTTCTGGATCAATCTTTTCCAACAATGGGCTTTGGAAAACCCTTAAGTCATTGTAAATATGAAATAATTAACCTGAGACAAATCTGCTAATTAAATAGTTTCTATTGAGAATAAAAGATTTTTGGTTGCTCATAAATTCAGGATTGGTTTGCTATAGTATTCCCAATAATACATTTAGAATCAAAGAAATGTTTGTGACTTGAAATGGCAACAATGGGGAACTAGATCAACTATCATCTAAACTTCGATGCTATCACTGGCTACCTTGGAGCAGGGATGCTGGGACAATTTGTATAATGGGGGTGCTGTCAGCCATTGACCAAACTGTAAATGGAAATCACTTCATGGAAATCACTCAATAGAAATCACTGTTCCCGGCCAATGGGAGCTGCAGGAAGCAGTGCGGTCTGCAGGGACATGCTGGCCGCCGCTTCCCGCAGTTCCCATTGGCCAGGAACAGCAAACCGTGGCCACTGGGAGCTGCTGGCGGCCATGCCTGTGGACGGTCAATGTAAACACCGTCTCGTGGCCTGCCAGCGGATTATCCTGATGGGCCGCAGGTTGCCCGCTACTGCACTACTCAGAATCAGCTGAGATGCAGCAGTCCACTGAATAAAAGGCATCTAAGGGGAAAGGAACATCACGTGGGATGAACACGACTGTCAGGAGGTACAATTTGTTGCTCTTTGCTTCCTCCCACTTGCTGTTTTCTACCTAATTTTGTCAAGTTCAGCTGTTGGGTCCTGTTAGTGATTCACGGGGACCTTTGTCCTGTGGTTTCTATTTTTTTATTGCAGCATGCCACCCTGAAAACACAATATGTCAAAAAGGGAGCCATACTGGTGAGTAACACAGAATATATGTGCTAGTTACCCACTCCGTGTTTAAACCTGAAGATTAATAGGTAATAAATTACCATCAATTTGATGTCTCCAAATCCCTCTCTGCCAGCCAGAGACTCAGGTATAGGTCTTCTGATTACCAGATGAAGACAAAAATAAAGCAAAACTCTTGTAACATCACTCTCCCTATTAAGGGGGCTGACTGGTTGGTCCTGCTCAATTACAGACTTTGTGAGCAATAAAGATTCTATTAATTCAAGTCACTACTAAATTCAAGGAGAAAAAGTCAGAAAGAACAGTATCAATCTGTACAGCTGGTTAAGGTCAAGTGTTACATTATTCAGGCGAGTAAATAATGTGGATGCCTGTCCTTTCTGCAAGTTATAACAGCAGCTGTTCTCAAAGGAAATAGTATAGGGGTGAAATAGTGGCCCAAAATAATACAATCAGAATTCTGCCATTGACTGCAGTATAGCCAGGATTTCACTCAAGGTGTATTTCTTTTTAACACACATATTTAGGTTGAGTTTTGTGCTTGAAATATAACTTTGCACCTCACATGTAACAGAAAAGCTTCTATGGCCCAAAACATCCTTTCATTTTGTTACTTTCATTTGAGTGTAAGCATATACTTTAAAATTCAGCTTTATAGGCAAGGTTCTATTCCAAAGCAGTACCAGGTTTTGGACAAAGCAGACAAATCCCCAAGCCCCAACCATCTCTGCTCCCACCAAGAGTGGTCTGATTCTCTACCCTGCTTATACTGCTTCCATCTTGGCCATTATTTGATGCCAATGACTGACCCCCTCTGCTAGTTTTCCTTTGGCCTGAGAGATCACACACTTCCTCCACTTGATAAAGAGAAAGGTCTTTAAAAATATGTTCATTCCCTGATGCTATGCTACCCCTGCTGATGTTGGTCTATTAGTCAGCTGAAGTGCACTTCCAACTGTATTCTCTACAGGCACATGTGCGCACACAGAGCACACTTCATCAGGAAGGAAGCACGGTGGCTGACTATGAATGGGCTCAGTATTCTTTTTTCTGTTGGCCTCTAAAGCCACAGAAAAATGTGGCAACAAGAAGAATAGATGTTGAGAGTTTATTACAATCAATTGCACTGGTGTCTACATACTTTTTCTTTACTTTTTTTTAAATTTAGACAGACAAAAAATAAAAAAGGTAACAGTATAGTACAACACTAGAGAAATGGTCAACCAGATATTATAGTCCTAGAAATTCAAAACTTGAACATCCATTGAACATTCAATTCTCCATAAATTAGTCCCACTGGTAGTGCATTATAATAATAGTAGTAAATCACTTCTTAAGGTTGTTGGCCTTTTGATCAGCTTTGTATGTTCCTCTTTAAATGAAAGTGCAGAATGAGATGGACAGTGGTTGTATTAACATATGGGAATGACAACAGGCTTGGTAATGGGACAAGGAGCATTTCATCTACAGATCAGACTGACAAAGTCACTTCTTCCAGATTGCGCTTTGATGTACTGGATGCAATGACTTAATTGTCTTTTGGTATGCCTACTCTGCAATCAGGAGACGCGATTGTCGCACGTGTAGATATACCCAAGCTAGCTCTAATGTAGTTAGCATGTTAAAAATAGCCCAGAAGCCACAGTAGCACAGGCTAGCCATAGCATACAAACCCGCCCAGGACCCTGAGTACCTACTCAGGGGGCAAGCCCGTATCACCACCCATGCTTCTATAGCATCACTGCTATTTTTTAGTGAGCACAATCAAAGGTAGCTCAAGTATGCCTACATATTCTGCAATCATACCTCCTGACTGCAGTGCAGATACAGTGAATCGGTGTCTATCATATAAACCACCTGCATAATTGACACCACTAATGGCTTTCTCAGAAGGGCTACATTGGACTAGAGACTGATTTATTCCTTCACTTTTAGAGGTGATCCATTTCTGGGGCGGTATGTGAAAAGCTGAACTGATGTGATCTATACTAGAACTGTTTTGCATTGCAAGGTTCAGAGCTAAGACAAAGGTGAAGGAGATTGTCATAAGGGACCTGTTTGCAGAAGATGCAGCCCTTGTGGCTTATAGTGTTGATGCCCTACAACGTCTTGTTATTAAGTTCTCTGATTCATGCAAAATCTTTGGCCTAGCAATAAGCTTGAAGACGACTTATCATACACGAAGGCTCTTCAGAACCAGTTCCAGATATCACCTTAGACAGATGTTGTTGACCAGTTTTGCTACCTTGGCTCTACTGTTACCAGCAGTGTAGATCTTGATGCTGAGCTCACTAGTTAAAGCAGCCAGGAACATTGGTCTTTTGCAAGATAATGGAACAATAACAAATTGTCAACTAAAGTGAAAATCTGTATTTATGAGATGTGTGTTTTATGCACTCTCCTGTATACTTCTATACGGCTCAGAAACATGGATGACTTACACCAAACATACCAAAAAGACTAAACAGCTTTCATATCAGATGCTTGCATAAAATTCTTTGAATAATATGGCAACACAAGATGACAAACGTAAAAGTGTTAAATCATGCTGGTATGTCATTCATGGGAACGTTAATTAGTAAGAAAAGACTCAAGTGGCTTGGACAAGTCAAGTGAATGCCAGATTACAGGATCCCAAAGAGTGTGCCGTACTCTGAAACTCGAAGGGCCTAGAAAAAGAGGCACACCTCTGTGCAGATATTGGGATGCTTGTAAAAATGGCAGTATCCTTTGGAATCTCTGTGGATGATTGGGAAAGGAGTGCAGAATGCTCACTCTGGCTGGTGAAGACATCTTGTAGATGGAGCGAGACGTCGTAAGGCAGATTGGATCAAGCTTTGTGATGACCAGTATCAGATGAGGAAAGAATCTACTGCTTGGATTCAGAGCACTGCTAGCGCATTGGTGTGCCCTACCTGTGGACGAGACTGTCGCTCACCCATCAGATTCAGCAGCCATTAAAGAACTTATCGGTGCATACGCCATGCTCTATAAAGAGCAATGGTGCCAGTGACTGATGAGGAAGGCTGGATTTATGCTGTCTATAATGGGACTGTTGTGGGGTCAGTAGGTTTATGTTTCCATTGCAGTCAACCTGGTAATTTTCAGAGCATTAAAGTCACTTAAAAATGAAAACAAAGGTCAATGGGAAGAAATTGTGGGAGAGAGCCACTTGTTGACAAGGACTAACAATGGCGATAACACTGATTAAGTTGTTAGACAATAAAAATGCATTGTTAGCTTGACAGGAACACCATAACCACTAGGAATAAGGATTATATTGCCTTGTGGGTGGTCTGATATAGTGTTTCACTCTGCATGAGACGCAATTGAACAAATTCACTGCTCAACTCCTATAAACATATAGATGCCCAGTTAAAGCAGATTTAAATATTGCTAACCAATGGGGAAAAAAGCCATCCAATCCTCTAGAACTCCATTTGGAGTTGTTCTCTCTGATTGAAGCTTCATGATTTCCACAAACAGTTGTGTTGCAGACGCTTATAAATACTTAACATTTCTATGTTGATGAGACTGGGAATAGTATTTGAAGACCTTTAGCACAAAGGAAAAAGGAACATAATGGGAAATGAGTGGTGTTTTAATAGGAAGAAAAATTACTGATCACTGACAGGCTATTAGTTAACTGTGACATTTTTTTAAATTCTAAAGAGCAAGACATACTTCACTCAGACAGCACAGATATACAGGTGCTCCAGATACACAGGTAACTCCACTGCTAAAAAATCGTAAGATATTGTGATGCTCTGGAGCTCAACCCAGACCACTAAGGGGCTGCGTCACAACCTGACTTGTAACTGAGTGCCTCCGTGCTGTACAGCTTTGGCTCAGAGCCCTAACACCATCAGCCTGCTTACAGCACAATGACCTCATTCTGGCTTCCACCAGACTGGTTTCTTTTTGGAGGGTGATACCAACAGCCCTTCCAGCCCCAAATTCTCCCCCCAAACATGACTTTTCCTGCACCGCACAGCCCTTTTCATTGTAGCATTCACACAAGCTAACAAAGTTCACTGCTCCTTCAAAGAGACAGTACACAGCAGCTTATTAACTAAACTGGGGTTAACGCACCTTTGCTTCAGTCACAGCACTGAGGTGGTTTATAATAAAAGTAACACAAGTTTATCAACATAAGGACATATGTTAAAGTGATACCAAGTAGAAAGAATAAAGGCAGAAATGGTTACAAATGAAAAAGTAAAACACACTTCTAAGACTAAAATCTGACTTAATTTAGAGTCTTTTGTTCAAAGAAGTTTTTCTCATCACAATCAATCTTCCAGCATGGCTGACCAGTCATTAGCCAGGACCCAACACCCGGAGACAAAGTGCTTGGTTTCTGTGACTCCTCAGGTGAAGGATAACTTAGGGGCTTCCTCCGCCTCTCTTTATAGTCCAGTAAACCTTTAAAATATATTCTTCTGAAGTGTATCCCCAGATAAAGTTCCCTTCCCCGATTGGTATAGATGTCACGCTGTCATTTACATTGTAAAAATCACAACTGGGGGAGAAGTGAGCATCTGATTTCTCTCCAGCTTATGATTTTTGCAATGTAAATTATCTTACTGCAATCTCTGATACAAATGAACAGGCCACTGTCTTTGGCCACAACTGGCTTGAGGTGTTGACCCCTTTCCCCTCTCTAGAAAAACCTGCTTTTCAACTTTCCCTGACATACCTAGTTTAAACACATTTTAGGTACACATTTGCAGCACATCTGTAGAATTCTTTGTGGGTTAACTGTACATACATCCTGCAAGGATATTAATGATCAGTGAGTTATTTGCTTTCCAGTGATATAGTACTTGCCACCTTTTGGATAAATATCATGACGAGAGTGTGTGAGGTGTATTAAGCTGGTCAGGCCAGTTCAGACTCGCTGCTACATACCAGGGAATGCCATGCCCTCTGGGCCGCTCTTTGGGTCACAGATACCTCCAAGTAACATGTTCACCTGTTCATGGAAATGATTATTCAAATTAATTATACCACAGATACCCAGACTATGAGTCAATTTATGGCTTTTGAGAGTCAAAGTAAGAGTGTTGTCTGACCAGCCAGCATTAGCTCATGCATGAAGAAGGCCTGGGCAATGGCCACACAAAAATTCCCTCAGGGATGTGAAGCACCAGTTGGGGTACTGATATGGGTCGGTACTTGTAAGGATGCGTACTGCTTCTTTACATCTACAGCAGAAAGCCAGGCAGGATAGGGGCTTGATCAGGTTCCAGCAGACAGACTAACTTTAAGGATAATATTGTCTCTTACTCTTATAAAGTTTCTTGCTCCATGATATAAGAAAGCAGATATTTCTCTGACACCTTACCATTGTCACATGACCCCCTGATATTTTTCTGAAACTAAAACACAGTGTTTTGCCTATTCCAAAGGGTTATGGCATGGAGGGGAGAGGCCTCTTTTCTCTCCTCTCTGCACACCTGGATAGAACCACATACATATATAATTTTTTTAAGTATCTTACGTGTCTAGACACCATGTGTACACACACAATATGCATGAAGTCTTCTACTGTAAATTGCATTCACTGCATTTAGTGACATTGAATACGTCTATACTGTGATATTAAAAAAATTGCAGCAGAGTCTCAGAGCCCAGGTCCACTAACTCAGGCTCACAGGGCTTCGGCTGTGGGGCTATAAAATTGCAGTGTAAATATTCAGGCTCAGGCTGGAGCCCGGGCTCTGAGACCCTCCCTGCTCGTGGGTCTCAGAGCCCAGACTCCAGCAATCACAGTGTAGACATACCGGAAGTGATTTCTAAACCAATCTCATGATTTTTTGGAGCCTGACTCATGAATTTTTGAATGCTTGGGATTGCCCATATCGAAGACATTGTGGAAACTTTCTACATTAACAGGGTCAAATTCAATGTATTAACTCAGCCTTTAGATAAAAATAAATGTGATGCTTCAGAGGAAGAATTGACATATTTTATTGAATATAATAATTTAAGAATCCTGTATTTACCTAATTACCTCGAGACAGATTCTCGGGAGAGTGCAAAAATGCCTGGTTAACATACTGGTCTTAAATATGAGCATTTAAATGACGGTGTAAGTTTTATTTTCTTCCAGGCAGATGAAAAATACAACTACTGGAAACTCACTGCAAATGAAAACCCTGAGGTTAGCAGCAATAAGCCTTTGAACTCTTCCATGACTAGAATTCTTTCATGACTTGGAACACTGTTGTATTCCAAACTAATGGGGCTGGGTCTTGAAATTATTTATTCAGGATCCAAAATATTTCAGGTCAGAGAACTTTAATGTTTCTTGATATGTCAGGCCAAATACAGCCCTGTTGGCATAGGTTTTTATTTTCCAAATAAGGCATTTTGTATCTTCAAATAAAAACTTTTCTGCTGTTTCCATTTGAGACATAGTGAGACTTCAAGGCATCTCATTTTTTATGATGCAGATTGTTCTGTGCCTATTAGAGGAAAAGCTGGTTTAATAGGACTTGAATCACCATTAGCCATACCAACTGAATGAAACTTTCCATGTGATTTATTTTTTGGCTCTCTCTGGTAGCATACTTAGACAGAAGTCTTACCAGAACTCATTCAGTGCTGGTATTTCATTGTCAAATCCACAATGATGTTCTGAAGATTTGCATTAAATGCAATTTTTTCTTACATTGCAAGCCCAACCCTTCCCTCACTGAAGTCAAATGTGTGTCCCTTATTACAAGTAGCTACAAAAAATGGAATGTTCTCACTCTGGGGAATAAACCTCAGTATTGGTGCAAAAATGGTTATTAACCCAATATTATAATAAATTATAAGAACACAAGAATGGCCATACTGGGTCAGACCAAAGGTCCATCCAGCCCAGTATCCTGTCTACCGACAGTGGCCAATGCCAGGTGCCCCAGCGGGAGTGAACCTAACAGGGAATGATCAAGTGATCTCTCTCCTGCCATCCATCTCCACCCTCTGACAAACAGAGGCTAGGGACACCATTCCTTACCCATTTGCCATTAATGGACTTAACCTCCATGAATATATCCAGTTCTCTTTTAAACCCTGTTATAGTCCTAGCCTTCACAACCTCCTCAGGCAAGGAGTTCCACAGGTTGACTGTGCGCTGAGTGAAGAACAACTTCCTTTTATTTGTTTTAAACCTGCTACCCATTAATTTCATTTGGTGGCCCCTCGTTCTTATATTATGAGAACAAGTAAATAACAACTTTTCCTTATTCACTTTCTCCACACCACTCATGATTTTATATACCTCTATCATATCCTCCCTTTAGTCTCCTCTTTTCCAAGCTGAAAAGTCCTAGCCTCTTTAATCTCTCCTCATATGGGACCCGTACCAAACCCCTAATCATTTTAGTTGCCCTTTTCTGAACCTTTTCTAATGCCAGTATATCTTTTTTGAGATAAGGGGACCATATCTGTGTGCAGTATTCAAGATGTGGGCATACCATGGATTTATATAAGGGCAATAAGATATTCTCCATCTTATTCTCTATCCCTTTTTTTAATGATTACTAACATCCTGTTTGCCTTCTTGTCTGCTGCTGCACACTGAGTGAGTGTCTTCAGAGAACTATCCACGATGACTCCAAGATCTTTCTCCTGATTAGTTGTAGCTAAATTAGTCCCCATCATATCGTATGTATAGTTGGGGTACTTTTTTCCAAAGTGCATTACTTTACATTTATCCAAATTTAATTTCATTTGCCATTTTGTTGCCCAATCACTTAGTTTGGTGAGATCTTTTTGAAGTTCTTCACAGTCTGCTCTGGTCTTAACTATCTTGAGCAGTTTAGTATCGTCTGCAAACTTTGCCACCTCACTGTTCACCTCTTTCTCCAGATCATTTATGAATAAGTTGAATAGGATTGGTCCTAGGACTGACCCTTGGGGAACACCACTAGTAACCCTTCTCCATTCTGAAAATTTACTATTTATTCCTACTCTCTGTTCCCTGTCTTTTAACCAAGTCTCAATCCATGAAACGAGCTTCCCTCTTACCCCATGACAACTTAATTTACTTAAGAGCCTTTGGTAAGGGACCTTGTCAAAGGCTTTCTGGAAATCTAAATACACTATATCCACTGGATCCCCCTTGTCCACATGTTTGTTGACCCCCTCAAAGAACTCTAATAGATTAGTAAGACATGATCTTCCTTGACAGAAACCATGTTGACTTTTGCGCAACAATTTATGTTCTTCGATGTGGCTGACAATTTTATTCTTTACTATTGTTTCAACTACTTTGCCCGGTACTGACGTTAGACTTTCCAGTCTGTAATTGCCAGGATCACCTCTAGAGCCCTTCTTAAATATTGGCGTTACATTAGCTATCTTCCAGTCATTGGGTACAGTAGCTGATTTAAAGGACAGGTTACAAACCATAGTTAATAGTTCCGCACTTTCACATTTGAGTTCTTTCAGAACTCTTGGGTGAGTGCCATCCGGTCCCGGTGACTTGTTACTGTTAAGTTTCTCAATTAATTCCAAAACCTCCTCTAGTGACACTTCAATCTGTGACAATTCCTCAGATTTGTCACCTACAAAAGATGGCTCAGGCTTGGGAATCTCCCTAACATCCTCAGCCGTGAAGACTGAAGCAAAGATTCATTTAGTTTCTCTGTGATGACTTTATCGTCCTTAAGTGCTCTTTTTGCATCTCGATCGTCCAGGGGCCCCACTGGTTGTTTAGCAGGCTTCCTGCTTCTGATGTACTTAAAAAACATTTTGTTATTACCTTTTGAGTTTTTGGCTAGCTGTTCTTCAAATTCCTTTTTGGCTTTTCTTATTACATTTTTACATTTAATTTGGCAGTATTTATGCTCTTTTCTATTTACCTCACTAGGATTTGACTTCCACTTTTTAAAAGATGCCTTTTTATCTCTTGCTGCTTCTTTTACATGGTTGTTAAGCCACGGTGGCTCTTTTTTAGTTTTTTTACTGTGTTTTTTAATTTGGGGTATACATTTAAGTTGAGCCTCTATTATGGTGTCTTTGAGAACTGTCCATTCAGCTTGCAGGGATTTCAATCTAGTCACTGTACCTTTTAATTTCTGTTTAACTAACCATAACTATAACTATATTATTACAAACTTGCCTTTACTGAATTTAAGAGATTCAATTATTTTAATACACATGACACTTGAAGAATGATAGCATATATGCTTATGTTTCAGTTGCTTATTTAATTCCATTAACTATTCAAGCTAATTATGGACATTTCTAGCAAGATCTTTGCTTTCTGTTAACCAGGGACAGGCCCACAGTGCCTAGGAAGATAATGCCTCCTTAGCCATAAAACATTGTTTATTACTGCAACAGGTATTTACAGACAATGGAATGCAGTTTTATAACTCTTATTTTTTAACATTTTATATTATTTTCTTTTGTAATATTTTTGAAATCACAATATTTTAGTTTCACAGATATTAATTACTTCTAACTCATGAAAAATTCTGTGGCCCCTCAAATGCTTAAGAAGAATAACCTTCTTCTGAGATGTATATTTCTAATTTAGGTTTCAGAGTAGCAGCTGTGTTAGTCTGTATCCGCAAAAAGAAAAGGAGTACTTGTGGCACCTTAGAGACTAACAAATTTATTTGAGCATAAGCTTTCGTGAGCTACAGCTCACTTCATCGGATGCATGTAGTGGAAAATACAGCGGGGAGATTTTATATACATAGAGAACATGAAACAATGGGTGTTCCTCTTAATGGTAACACCCATTGTTTCATGTTCTCTATGTATATAAAATCTCCCCGCTGTATTTTCCACTACATGCATCCGATGAAGTGAGCTGTACTTCACGAAAGCTTATGCTCAAATAAATTTGTTAGTCTCTAAGGTGCCACAAGTACTCCTTTTCTTTTTGCGGATACAGACTAACACGGCTGCTACTCTGAAATCTGTCAGCATGAGACGCTCTCATCAGTCCTAACAAAGGGTACCTACCAACAGAGCTACCAAGTCCCTAAGGAAGGAACTGCAAGATTTCAGTCAGTCTCCATGGTGCTTCACGATCGTACTTCAGCTCTTTATCAAGTGCAATTTCCACATTTCAACTCTCTGTCTTGGCATTTGTGATGCAACAGATATGCTAAGCTGGGAACTTGTGATGACAGCCAGATGAATAAAGTTGGACAAAATATTAGAATCAAGGCTTAAATCATAGAAAAACTGGGTTTGAGGTTCAATATGCTTTTTGCACTCAGAGAGGGAGTGGACGAAGTTCAGTCAGTAGGGAAATTCCCATGCCTCACTGGGACATCTTTTCCTAGCCCCATAAACTACTGCACCTCCTGCAAAACCCCAGGACTCCCTTACTGTTACCATTTGCGGAAGTATCCTTGCCATCCACTCGCTGACTCCTCTCCCCATCCCTATCCTCTTCTTGCTGGATCCTTGGAGGGAAAAAGGAGACATCTCCCTCCAACACAAAGCCTGCTGGGGGAGGAGGAACCAACCCACCCTTTCCCTTGAAGCCACCCAGCAATAAAACCACTACTCATTGTGTGGCCTTGTGCAAATCACTTAACTTCTCTGCTATTGGTCCATCTTTGAGATGAGGATAAGAATACTGATGCATCCCCTCCGCCACAGCACTGTTGTGAGGATTAACTGGATTACTTTCAAAGCACTTTATGAAACAGGAGAGTTACTAAGTACGTACAAAATTGTAGTCTTCCTTGTTCAGCCACTCACGAGTGTCACTGTGCAACATTTTTGGGCAAAGTCACAGAGCATCACCGCAGTGATGTTCTCAAAACAACAAGACCCCAAAAGGCAGCCTGGCATTGGGTATACAGACAGCAATATCAAATGAGACAACAGTATTGACAAGTGCCAGAAATAGAGTTCTCTACAGTCTGAAGCACTTACTGGTTTCTGTGGCCTGTCTTAGCCAACACGAGCTAAACAGAAGTTAAAAATATGAGTTCCGGCAAGGGTATCCATGTGACCAGTATCTTGAACTTCGAACCCTTTGATCCACGTCAACGCACTAAGCAGAAAAAATGAAACACTATCACTCCAGCTCCCCAGAGTCATTTCTGAAAATCCCATAAGGAGACACATTGTTTTGCGAGCAAAACAAACGAAAGTGTTGAATGTTCAGCATGTGACCAGTTAGAATAGCGAGCTAAAACCACACGCAAAGCATGTTATAATGCCAAAGGGAGTAAAACGTTTAGCACTTAGCATCTATTTTCATGTAATATTTCAAGAAGAGAATGGACCCAGACTGCTGGCCACTTGACAGCTGCAGTTGTTTAGATCTAGTTAGTGACTTCACACTTAACAGATAGCGCTTTGCATGCTCTGGCTTGGGACCCATGCAAGCTCTTCAATAGGCCCAAAACATACATAGCCAGAAGAAATGTCATAGCAACCTGGGGTTTTGAAATACCTAGACCATCTGGATCCACTGGTTCTAATCTTAGATTCAGTCCATCTTCTGAGGTAAACACATGTTTTCCAGAAATTTAGCATGTATGGGTCAGAAAAAACCTGTAAAATCCTAAAACATCTCTGCTCTGCATCACTTTCATAAACAATGTATTTGTTATTGGCCAATATTTTCCTACCTACATTATTAAGCAGCATGTTATAGATCAGTGCAACCACTCGTATGCCAA
The DNA here is from genome assembly GCF_965140235.1 of Caretta caretta. Lineage (NCBI taxonomy): Eukaryota > Metazoa > Chordata > Testudines > Cheloniidae > Caretta > Caretta caretta. Next base: position 43,531,405 of record NC_134210.1, on the reverse strand, counting down.
AAGTAGCAGCATTCTGATGGTGCTGTATGTTTATATAAAACTTGGGACCTCCAGGATAAAGATTCTATATACAGTATTCGTATTCTTCTCAGCTAAGATCTCTCCTTTGTTAGATTTTGCTCAGAGTCATGAGATTATGAAATCAGTCTTAAATACAACATTTCTAGGTTGCCTCTATATATGGAACAGCTGTTAGTAAAGTACTCAAGTACTATTAAATTATAATCGATCAGTTGTGCGTTGTAGAGTATGTAATTCTGCACAGACATCCTAGAAGAGGAGATACAAAAGAAATGCAAATAAAACCACAACTTTTAAAATATAATAGTTCAAAATGTAGGAAAGATAAAGTCAAGGGACATAAATCTGAAAAGTGCAAGTAGCCATAAAGTATCAGCATATTTGAATACCTTTTCATTAATGCATTAGCCCAATAATAATATATGCTAGGATGTGCACAATTTAACAATGGTTAAAATACTACATACACACAATTACATACATTTACCCAAATTGTTCAGTTTTTTATTTCTATTTTCTCTATATCAGCAATATCAAGTTACGTCAATTTAGGTTGCACTGTTCATAAGAAAAGCAAATATTTGCTTGGGTACAACAACAAAAATCTGAATTAAAATAATGTAACATAACATAAGGAACACTTATTTTATTAATAACCTCAGCATAAACCTTCAAAGTCTTTCACAATAGCCTCTTTCATAACAGGCCACTAAACCACACCAGTATAAATCTTCAGAACACAGCATATCGACCCATGGGTATTCATTTATAATCTCAATTTTCTGTGTGTGTATTGTAAGGCCAATCAACTGCCACATTTAACCTTCATTCCATCTCCCACTGAAAAAAGAATAGACATATCGAAGAACTGTCAAACCACATACTGTGCAGTGAGCACAATGGAAGGAACTTTAGCTACTTACAAACTTCCTCTTCTTGGAAGACTCAGCTCCTTCTGTAAAATGAAAAAAGATCACATTACATTTGAAATCAAAAGAATGCAGTTGGAAATATCCATTTTTTAAAATTAAGTTCCATAATTCTTCAATCTCAACAATACTGTACACAGACAACGCAGATATGTTTTGAATATAATAAAGAATTATACAAATTTTGTATAAATCTTCTTTCATGTTCTGCTTCATACTGTTATTTCAAACTATGATTTTCTTTAGGTTTATCTTTGGGAATGTTCAATAGAATCTGTGACAGAAATGTTCTCAGATCATATTTCAAACAGAATAACCTAACAGCCAGATTCACTGGGGATTTTTAAAGAAAGTAAAATTAGCAAGGGCCCAGTTCTGCTATATGCTAATCTTCCGTAACACCTACTGTGTGCAAAAATAGTTGAGGATATTCAGCACCTGACAAGGTCAGGCTCCAAGGAATCAGTCACAAATATCAAGGATCTTACATCACAACATGGACATTGTTCATTTATTTTGACAAGCATAGCTTGACCGGTTACACTACTTCATTATATGCTCATACAATGTTCTGGAGTACATCATTTTATGAAGTCTTAATACAAAGCACCACAATACACTTTTTTTTTTTAAACACAAAACTTTTGCTGAGAAGTAGGGTGAAACTGCCATTAGGCGAGAATTGTTCTGATTGTGTATTAGCTAAATGAGAATTAGTGAGAAGTTACTATATTTTCAATATAGCTGATATATTTTCAATTAGTATTTCGGATAGAAGACAGCTAGAAGACCCACCAAGTTCTGTCCATCTAAACGATGCATGATATATGCCTAGAAGTGGGATAGCTAATATCAGATAAATTATGTAATTTCCATTTTCTGCTTTCCAATTTCCAAGCCCCACCACACACACCCATATCTTGTTACACTTTGGTACCCCTCATTCACCTCCCTCTATTTCTGCCATTCTAATTATTTTCTCAAAACTACATTCGTGAAGTCTTCTTTGTAATCTTGTTCAGATGGGAATACAGCCTGCATTTAAATGAATGGGCACTCATCTGACCTATGAGATACACAGTACTAGATGTTCTCCAGGCAGATACTTTGATTTCAAAGACAACAGAACAGAACAGAAGATCTGGCTGTGTTACTGGGTTGTGAAGGCCTGTGAGGTGAATATTTTTAATCACCCTGGTTTAGAATAATTTTATACGTGTATCTCCTATTTAATCACACCTAGCATACTGTTTTTACACATCTAATGGATGTATAGTTAATTTACATTACCAAACCAAACTAGCTAGAAGGTGAGATGTTAGAATTTTCTCTTTTAAAAAAGCATCAGAAAAATAAGATTCTACACAGTGCAAAAAATGCATGTGCACCCTCTGACTAGATAATGCATATGAACGTGTTAAAAAAAATAAATGGATAAAAATGGCTCACTCAGTCACCCTAGAAAGGACCACGAAGAAATGAATACTTCTATATTCTTTGCAGACTTTAGATGGTGTACAGTGAATAAGGCAGGGGCCACTAAAATATCAAACTGTTTCATTTCTGAGCACCATTCATCTTGTACATTAAATGAGGCAGGGGACCTGTGGACATAATGTAATTAAGAGTCATAATGCATATGCTCAAAAAGGCAGAATATTAAGGGCTATTCACATTTTGTGAGCAAAGATCGCATTTATATCTTGTCAAGGGTCCAGAAACTGCTTCTAATTTAACACACTCTTAACAAGTATACCAAATCAATCCCTTATACTTGGATCTTTCTTGGTAGATGAACAGATTTTTTTCCCCCTGAGTTTGTCATTATTAGTAACAAAATTGCAGGTGATCAGTGTTGTATGCAGGTACAGCTGCATTTGGTCCTTTGGCTGTGCTTTGGGCACTCCTGCTATACTGCCTTGTAATTACTGGAGAAGCTCCATGTCAGATAAATCACTAAGGATAACTAGTAGAGGGTAAAGATGTACTAAAAGATGTTGGCAGCTTTTACAAAGTAAATTTCACACCCAAGTTATTTTTATGCACACAGATCTCATTTGAAGCAAAGCAGCGCAAATATCACTTTTTAAGCATGATTTTAAAATAAAAAAGCATGGCAACACCAATAAGCAGCTAACCAAAAATAAATGAATAAATAAAACAAACTTCCTTTTTAGACAATGTCTGTATCGTCACATTTTCCCTATATACCATAGTGTTGACATCCAAATGCCAGGTCAGTTCTCTCACATTTATCACAGGCTTGAGTACCTCCAAAATAGAAAACTTCACTGCAAGTCATCATCCAATTTATGGTTTGCACTATCACTAAGTACATGAAAGGCTCGCAGTTTATAGCTCCTAGACATGTCTCACATCACTTGTGGCTTTTCTACATTAGGGATTTTTGCATCAGGATACAAAATTCCTTAATCAATGTATTAGCATAGACCGTCTTACTCCAGGTAAATTTCTGCAGTTCAATCCTTCCTCTACCCCGGTGCAGTACATCGTTTACACTGGTGTAGATACATCCCAGGGAAAATATCCCTAATGTAGACATGCCCTTATTCTAAGACTTAGGAAAAGGGGCATTTTGTTGCTATGCATCTGAAAAGCTGTTATTTCACAAACTGAAGAGACTAAGTATGACTGAATTATACAGCTTTTAGTATATAGTGGGGAAAAAAGCTTAACAAGGCATACTGGAAACATGCTAATCTTTAACTTTGGAACTGTGGGTTCGAATCTCAGTTGCATTAAAAAGGCCATAAAGTTGGCTTATGATTCCCAGGCACTAAAAATTGTTGTTTAAGAGAGGATCTTCATTAAGTGTAAAATCAAGGGCCAGGTTTTCATGGGTGGGTGTTCCAGTTCAGATGAGCTGTGCCCAGTGCAGGACTCGGGGATGCAGGTTGCACAAAGGTGGCTTCAAGCCAAACTGAGTCTCCATGGTCCTGAGTTCATACACCTCCAGGACAAATCAACACAAAAGCTCTACTTCACGATGGGTGCCTATGGCCCGAAAAAACATTCCAGCAGTCAAGGATCACCAAGAAGTAGAAATATAGGGCAGAAGGGATCTTGACAGGTAATCTAGTTCATCCCTCTGTGCTGAGGCAGGATTAAATATACCTAGACCATCCCTGAGAGATGTTTGTCAGGGGTGGTCTAGGTTTAGAGATAGATGACCTCACTATATATCTTTGTTTTCTCTTTAAGCTGGCATTAAGGTTGCTTTACGCCACTTCACAAACAAGAGAATCTTGTCCCAACTATGTAATGTCCTTTCTGCCTTAAGTCTGTTGTCTGCAAATCTACAAATATATTAAGTTGGGTCTCAGGTTTGGGAGATACGTACAAGCCTTTGCTAAATTACATTGAAGATACAATAAGGACTGTGTGTACATGATTTAATTAAGCTAATCATTAGTCAGTGAACTGTCACAATACAGTGAGCATTTTATTTTTAGTAACGTCTTCAAAACCACAGAAGCTTTTTGGGTTTATAACTTACAAAATATTCAGAAATTCAGTACATGCTGCAGTCCTTCAGGTCTTACGAAATTTAGGTCAGCCAGTACAATTTTAATTCACACAGCAGACTGTAGGTGTCCAGTCTTTTAAAGCCCATTGATAAATAAGGCGTATCAACTCTACTACTAACTACGTTTCCATTTAGTAGGGGAAAGACTTTGACCTACAACAGAGTTTTTAAATAAAAAGGATATACACCACAGCTGTGACCCAGAAAACACAGCAATTCTTTCAGTTCTTCTATCTATTACCAGTAAATTACAGTAAATTCACATATTGATCTACACACCCCCATATGGAAGGGAAAAGGTGCCATCGACTTTTATTGCATGTTGCTGAGTCCCATTCTCAGGAATCAATAAAGCCTACAGTGTTCATAAGCTGCTAAAGAGTGAGCGAATGTTGTGGTACTGGGTACCTTTTAGAACCACAGTAAAATCAGCTTCATCTTTCAATAGTTGCAAGGTTTTCATATATTCAGAAGCCTGATCTTAAGAGATTTTTCAGCTGTCCATAAAAAGCTTCATAAAGGAAATCTTTCAAGTAAATATCAATAATTCACTATTTTTTAAAAAACATGAAGAAATAACATGAGAAAAAACAATACTGCTATTTACCATCTATAATTTGCTGCCTTAGATCTGAAGGTCTCCAGCTTCTTGCATCTCATTAAGATATGGTCATTCGGTTAGTTGGTGACTTTGTTTAATGTGTGTGTACACACAGAGTACACCAAAAGGCACCTGGTTACAAGCAGTTTCATTACATAATTATTCTGCCACTTAAATACCAACCGCTTCCATGGCTTACATATAAAAAATAATAATCTTATGTTTACCGTTTTTCCTTTTCACCTATAGGTAGCACCAACAATTTTCCATGGTGAGTCCTCCTGAAAAAGGGTGCCAGGGCATTTAAACATCTAAACTGAGCCCTTGAATTTATAAACAATATTACATTATGTTTCAACTTTCTCCTCTCACCTAATGCTAAGAAATCAATGCAACCAGTGAATCAACTTCAATGTACGTCAATAGGTGTCTACTACAGATTTCAGTAGGATGCACATAAATTGAAGGAAAGAGCCACTTAAACTCAGATTTAACCTGAAGAAGCCTCTTGGGTTATCTAGGCTGACGTCAGGCACTTGACAATACAATTCATTTTTGTTTTTTAAACTAACCTCCCCACAGTTATTTTGCTATAGTGACTGCTGACAGTCTTTTTCAGGGCAGAAATCTATCAGTGGATCAACTCCAGGGGTATTGAAATGTGCTGTGAAGGGAATACCCAGAAGTCTGCTTAAACCTTGACATTATCATCAATGTACAGGCAAATTAAGTGGATGGGGAGGACACTTTAAAGAAAACATATATAAAAAAACACAATATAGAATGAAAAAAAAATCAGTGGCTCTGTCACACACAACATGGAACTGATTTAAACAGTCAATAAGTGTTCTACCATAGATTAACAAGATACTGTGGCAATATTAAGATTTATAATAGACTAATCAAATTATGTAAAGAGTTGGCAGTTAGATTTGTTTTACTTTGCCTACCATATGTTTACAAAGTTTCTTAGTGTTTGAATCCCTATGGAGCAAGAGGATTCTGTATTTTGGAATAATGCTTTGCGCAAGCAGAAAAGGTCTGGTCTAGTAGTAGATACACTATATGTTGTCTCACATCTCTCCAGCGGCCAGTTTGTTGTAAGATTCAGCAACAAGAAGAGCACTGAATTTACCTGTTATGAATTATATTGCCTAAAAGATGTCCCTAAAAATGGATTTTCATTGTTAAAGTCATGGGAGCAAATGCACAGAAGATGAAGAAAAGAGCAGGTCGTGTTCTGTAGCCAGACCAAATATTTCTTTAGATTTCAATCTAACGTTGGCTACAGTAAGCTGTAGCTCACAAAAGCTTATGCTCAAATAAATTGGTTAGTCTCTAAGGTGCCACAAGCACTCCTTTCCTTTTTGCCAATACAGACTAACACGGCTGCTACTCTGAAAGCTCTTAATTGTTCAGACAGCAGCAGCAGCAATTTAAAAACGCTGCTGGCCATAGATATGCTCTACTGTTTAAAAGAAGAATACCGCTGGAATTAGTTGTTTCCTCCATTTTTAGAGACTAAGTACAACCACTACCTTGGAAGGATAAAAGGTTGACCCTGCTAGGATTCAAACCTGTGCTTTCAGCGAGTCCTGGTGTGCTGGTATTTGGCATTTGGAAGCCAAAACACCCACATTCCAAGACTCAGGGCACCATTTACTTCGTACAAGTGTGCAAACTTAAACTGCCTTTTTTTTTTAATAAAATTTATTCCATGTTAGATACATGGGTATTTTAAACCTAGTGTAAGCACACTTTTGAGGGCAAGTATCCAATTCATACCCATGGAAGAAATTAATACTGAAATATTGAATGAAACTGAAAGTAATTGGTACAATTCTCAATGATTTTATCTATAAACCATTTCTCAGTTGACCAGTAGATACATTACTAACTAACTTCATACTCCATCCTAAGTTCACAGTTGATAGCAGCCTATGCTATCCAAACTCTACTACTTTATGAGTACAGTTAAGTGCTGGTTACTTGAATAGTGACTACTGATATTAATAAAATATAAAAGCCTTTCCAACTCTAAAGAATAGCCCCATCAAAAAATAGTATTTTCATACCAACATGAATACAGTATATCCTGATGTGTACTCTAGACACTTTATAGCCATTTTGTCTTTTTGTTTTTTAAAAGACCTCTTAGGAAAATGCAGGAGAAAATAATTACTATGACCAGGAATAATAGTTAGATTTGATGCCTACTATGCTGCATTCTATATTTTCTCAGTGTGACTTTTATCAATAAATAACCGTGTTTCTTTAACTAAAAAGTGTGGAAAATTCTGATTGAATTTTCCACTTCAAAGTACACAAAATCATTTCATCTAACACGCTGTGTTAGAAAATCCATGCTCCATTCTGACCTCCTGTTGCACAGTCTATTTCACCCATTGGCAATGTACCATATCACTGCATGACCGGTAGAGCAGAGTAAACACATTGACTGAGAAATGTTTGAAAACACCAATCTCACATAGATTCCAGCTACTACCAAACTCAAACAAACATTCTCATCCTTATAATTTAAGAGCACTATAGTTCACTCGGAAAAATTCATGCAAGACATAAAATCCTAGCTGCTTGTACAACTGTGCAGCTGAACAAACATAGGAACACTAGTATTGTTTTTCAGTGCTTTAGGTTTGGAAAAAAACTTCCATCAACTTTCAGATAAATACCTGGTTTTTCTGGGCTTTTCGCATGAGGGAGGGGATGATGGAGGAACACATAAGGACAAACTCATATGGGCATTTCCAAATGCACCATACATTTCCCATTAAAACACAGCTGTGCAAGCTCCCGGTAACAGCTTTCTCACTCTCCACTGCCAAGCATGTGGAAACATTGCAGCTCAGGTTCCTCTCTCTCACCCATATCTATTCTTTTTCACCCTTCCCCCAGCCCATTTTCCACACTTGCTGGTGGATGGAAACTAGACACCTTAGCACTGCCTAACCCACACCTGGGTGAGCAAGTGGTTTCTATTTCATTTGTTGTACATACAGCTGGGCTGCTCCAGGGGCCCCACCGGATGCTACCAGCCACGTTTATCACGTGTTGTTTACCAGCAACAGTGGGGGTTTTCTATAGTGATGAAGACGACATAGCAAACCCCCACTCCTGCCAATCTGTATCTTCTTTCTGGTGCTTTTACACACCTGGTTAAATGTAACCTTAGCTCTGAATATCCTGGTTCTTATTTAGAACACTTTTTGAACTACAAAGGTTCCTTGAAGAGATTCTTCCCCTTAACAGGCAGAACTGCACATCATAAACATTAGTCCTTTGCCATGAATACATGTCTGTAATGTATTTAAGATAGTCTACCACAGTACTAGCTTACCAACCAGATAGTCTAGCCTCTCTCATTATTATGGTATGATCACATTAGTAATTTACGTATCTGCAGCCTTGGCTTTACCATTTTTCACTTAAGACCTTAGGATCTCAGTTCAGGTCCCAAGAGCTGCTGATATTAGAACGTAAGAATGGCCATACTGGGTCCAACTATCCCAGTATCCTGTCTTCCAACAATGGCCAATGCCACGTGCTCCAGAGGGAATTAACAGAACCAGTAATCATCAAGTGATCCATCCCTGTCGCCCATTCCCAGCTTCTGGTAAACAGAAGCTAGGGACGCCATCCCTGCCCATCCGAGCTAATAGCCATTGATGGTCCTATCCTCCATGAATATATCTAGTTCTTTTTTGAACCCTGTTATAGTCTTGGCCTTCACAACATCCTCTGGCAAGGAGTTCCACAGGTTGACTGTGCGTTGTGTAGAAAAAATACTTCCTTTTGTTCGTTTTAAACCTGCTGCCTATTAATTTCATTTGGTGGCCCCTAATTCTTGTGTTATGAGAAGGAGTAAATAACTCTTTCTTACTTACTTTCTCCACATCAGTCATGATTTTATAGACCTCCATCATATTTCCCCCCTTAGTCATCTCTTTTCCAAGCTGAAAAGTCCCAGACTTATTAATCTCTCCTCATACGGCAGCCGTTTCATACCCCTAATCATTTTTGTTGCCCTTTTCTGAACCTTTTCTAAGTCCAATATATCTTTTTTGAGATGGGACGACCACATCTGCACGCAGTATTCAAGATGTGGGTGTACCAAGTATTTATAAATAGGCAATATGATATTTTCTGTCTTATTATCTCTCTCTTTCTTAATGATTCCCAACATTCTGTTAGCTTTTTTTGACTGCTGCTGCACATGGAGTGGATGTTTTCAGAGAACTATCCACAATGACTCCAAGATCTCTTTCTTGAGTGCTCACAGCTAATTTAGACCCCATCATTTTATATATATATAGTTCATACATATAAACATTAGATTATGTTTTCTAATGTGCATTACTTTGCATTTATCAACATTGAATTTTACATGACATTTCATTGCCCAGTCAACCAGTTTTGAGAGTTCCTTTTGTAGCTCTTGGCAGTCTGCCTGGGACTTAACTATCTTGAGTAGTTTTGTATCATCCGCAAATTTTGCCACCTCACTGTTTACCCCTTTTTCCATCATTTATGAATATGTTGAATAGGACTGGTCCCTTTACAGACCCCGGCGGATACCACTATTTACACCGCTCTCCATTCTGAAAACTGACCATTTATTCCTACCCTTTGTTCCCCATCTTTTAACCAGTTATCAATCCATGAGAGAACCTTCTCTCTTATCCCATGACAGCTTACTTTGCTTAAGAGCCTTTGGTGACGGACCTTGTCAAAGGCTTTCTGAAAATCTAAATATACTATATCCACTGGATCCCCCTTTGTCCACATGCTTGTTGATCCCCTCAAAGAATTCTAGCAGATTGGTGAGGCATGATTTTCCTTTACAAAAAACATGTTGACTCTTTCCCTATAGATTACGTTCATCTATGTGTCTGAAAATTTTGTTCTTTACAACAGTTTCAACCACTTTGCCCAGTTTTGAAGTCAGGCTTACCATAATTGCCGGGATCACCTCTGGAGTCCATTTTAAAAATTGGCGTCACATTAGCTATCCTCCCATCATTTAAATCAGTTTCTGTACCAAATGATAGGTTACAGGCAACAGTGTTTCTTTTATTATTGAACAATATATGTTTAACATCTCAAAGTTACTAGCACATTCTTGGGATAGCTAGAAATGAAAACACAATCCTAAAATATTTTCACTAGCTTGAAAAGTAGAACATATGCTTTGTGGATACTGTAGCTCCAGGGCCGATTTCATCAGCAGAGGAGTCTATTTCCAGTCATAGAAACTATTGAAAATTATAGAAGAGATTCAGTGGATATTACTGCATCCTGTAACTAACTGTTACGGCATTCAGTCTTGAATTAGGATTAAGAAGGATTTTTTAAAAGTCAATATCTTTGTTGCAATATTCTCTCCCTACATTCAGTTTGAAGATTGTGTTATTTAGCACACTGTACTATCAATATTTTCTCCAGGCTGACAAAATTTCAGAGCAATCCTCAGGAACTTACTAATGCTCCCAATTTATACTGGCAGCTCATCTGGAATAAACCTTTATTACCATTACGTATTGAAACACCTCAAGATTTTGAAACTAATCTTCTGAACACTTTCTCTTGTCCCTCTCCCCTCCCACCTCCTCACCCCACATGCTCCCACATCAAATTGATTTTTATTTGGATGGTTGCCTTTGCCAGCTTCACATATAACAATTTCATTGTGTCCTTTAGATTATTATTCCTACAGCATATTCTCCTTTACCATGGTTTACCCTTGTTCATTTCTTGCTCATATTTGCTATCTACTGAGAAATTTCAGTAAACAAAATCTCTGAGTACACTTCAAGTAAGTTTGGCTTCTAATTTTAGGCACTGTGCAGTTATGTAATAAGCAAGTCTGGTGAAAACTGATCAAAATTACTTTAATTTTTTAAATTATATTAACAATGTTTTAAAAAAATAAAATATTTCACTCAACATTTTTGTATCTAACACCAAACACATTATTTATTTTTATATTTTTATGCATGCAACTCTGCCTCTTAGCATCTTTTGTGCATGAAACTCTGCCTCTTAGGATCTTTTGTGCTGTTATATGCAAAAAGTTCTAAATGCTGTAATATCTAATGCACTAATTTTTATTAATACCATATATAAGAAACTTGTGCAACTCAATTCAACACATTTAAGAGTACATATAGTTTATGTTTCAATGATCTAAGTCACCAACCACAGAAATCTCGATGATACATGAATGACAAGCAGTATAATATTTGTACATAGTATCACTAAAACTATCTGCTACTGGATAGGAACTGTTGGAGTAGTGAGCTAACATATCACAATAAGAGGCCCTTAGCTTTGTGTAATGAAATCTGAAAAAAAGAACAGGAAAATACCAAATAATTTTGAACTGAAAAAAAGAAAGAAATATGACAATAACTTGAGCCTGTAGGTACAAGGCAAAGGGAACAAAGGAGTTATCCAACGGTGACTACTATTGTTGTCATGGCTGCCATGGATCAGTTAGGTTCTAGGAAGAGGGAACAATCCACATCTCCTCCATCCTTGGTCTTCTCTTCTCCCCACTATCCATTGATAGCCTCACCTGGTCATGTGGCTTTGCCTCCAATTCACTAATTACCCAAACTTTCCCTCTCTTTGGACGCTTTTTTGGGTCTCTGATCTCCCTTCCTGAATGGCCCAGTATAAACTCAAATATGGCTAAAACACTTTCTCCATAAATACTCTCTTCTTAGTCACCATTGGCTTCTCTATTATGCTTTGCAGATAGGGTTACTGGCTTAGTGGATGGGAAAAGCAGTAGACATGATTAAGTTTATGTTTTAGTCACAGGTATTTTTAGTAAAAGTCATGGACAGGTCACAAAGAGTAAACAAAAATTTGTGGACCAAGACCTGTCCATGACTTGTCCCTCTTCTGAGGGGGTCGGAGGCACCCATCTGCCACTCTGACATGGCATCCTGGGAGGTATGCTGCCTGCCAGGGGCCCATATCCAAGACGTTACGGAGTGATTGCCGAGGATCATCCGGCCCTCTGACTACTACCCCATGCTAGTACCCATCCATGTGGGTACTAATGATACTGCAAAGTATGACCCTCAGCAGATCAGAAGTGACTACAGGACTCAGAGTTAGGGAGAAGGAGTTGGGAGCACAGGTGGTGTTCTCTTCGATCCTTCTGGTCAAGGGTAGAAGCCCAGGCAGAGACAGATGCATCCTGCAGGTGAATGCCTGGCTGCGAGGATGGTGTCACCAGGTGGGCTCCAGCTTCTTTGACCACAGGATTCTGTTCCAGGAAGAAGGACTGCTAAGCAGAGATGGGGTCCCACTATCGAGGAAGGGGAAGAGCATATTTGGGTTCAGACTGGCTAACCTATTGAGGAGGACTTTAAACTAGGGTCGAAGGGGGCAGGTGACCAAAGCCCACAGGTAAGTCAAAAACATGGAGACCTGGGAGAAGGGTTGAAATTTGGTGGGGGAGCATGGGCTGTTTAGCAGGGATAAAGGAGAGACAAGACAGAACTGTGGAGGGAGGAGGGAAATCAAATCAGTATCTTAGATGTCTGTATACTAATGCGAGAAGTATGGGGAATAAGCAGGAAGAACTCAAAATGCGGGTAAATAAACACAACTATGACATAGTTGGCATCACAGAACTTGGTGGGATAATAGGCATGACTGGAATATTAATATAGAAGGGTACAGCTTGCTCAGGAAGGACAGGCAGGGAAACAAGGGAGGAGGTGTTGCCTTATATATTAAAAATGTATACACTTGGACTGAGGTTGAGATGGAAATAGGAGACAGACTTGTTGAAAGTCTCTGGGCAAGGATAAAAGGGGTAAAAATACAAGGGTGATGTCACGATAGGCGTCTACTACAGACCACCTAACCAGGAAGAAGAGGTAGATGAGGCTTTTTTAAAACAATTAACAAAATCATCCAAAGCACAGGACTTGGTGGTGATGAGGGACTTCAACTACTCAGACATTTGTTGGGAAAATAACACAGCAAAGCATAGATTATCCAACAAGTTATTGGAATGTATTGGAGACAATTTTTTATTTCAGAAGATGGAGAAAGCAACTAAGAGAAAGGCAGTTCCAGATTTGATGTTGACAAATAGGGGGAAACTGGTTGAGAATGTGAAAGTGGAAGGCAGCTTGGGTGAAAGTGATCATGGAATGGTAGAGTCCATGATTCTAAGGAACAGTAGGAGAGAGAACAGCACAATAAAAACAATGGATTTCAAGAAGGCAAACTTTAGCAAACTCAGAGTTGGTAGGTAAGATCCCACAGGAAGCAAACAGTTGGCAGTTTTTCAAAGAGACATTAAAGGCACATGAGCAAACAATCCCACTATGTAGGAAAGATAAGGAGTATGGCAGGGGCCACCCTGGCTTAACGAGGAGATTTTCAATATTCTAAAAATCAAAAAAGAGTCATACAAAAAGTAGAAACTAGGTCAAATTACAAAGGATGAATATAAACAAACAACAATAGTATGTAGGGACAAAATTAGAAAGGCCAAGGCACAAAACAAGATCAAACTAGGTAGAGACATAAAGGACATTCTACAAATACATTAGAAGCAAGAGGATGACCAAGGACAGAGTAGGCCCATTACTCAATGAGGGGGGAAAAACAAGAACAGAAAATGTGGAAATGACAGAGGTGCTTAATGACTTCTTTGTTTAGGTTTTCACTAAGAAGGTTGGTGGTGATTGGACATCTAACATAGTGAATGCCAGTGAAAATGAGGTAGGAGCAGGTTTCAGAGTAACAGCCATGTTAGTCTGTATTCGCAAAAAGAAAAGGAGTACTTGTGGCACCTTAGAGACTAACCAATTTATTTGAGCATAAGCTTTTGTGAGCTACAGCTCACTTCATCGGATGCATACTGTGGAAACTGCAGAAGACATTATATACACAGAGACCATGAAACAATACCTCCTCCCACCCCCACTCTCCTACTGGTAATAGCTTATCTAAAGTGATCACTCTCCTTACAATGTAGGAGCAGAGGCTAAAATAGGGAAAGAACAAATTAAATGTCTTCAGGTCACCAGGACATGATGAAATGCATCCTAGAATACTTAGGGAGCTGACTGAAAGGATATCTGAGCCATTCGTGATTATCTTTGAAAAGTCATGGAAGACGGGAGAGATTCCAGAAGACTGGAAAAGGGCAAATATTGTACCAATCTATAAAAAGGGAAATAAGGATAACCTGGGGAATTACAGACCAGTCAGCTTAACTTCTGTACCTGGAAAGATAATGGAGCAAATAATTAAGCAATTAAGCAGTTAAGCAAACATCTAGAAGATAATAATGTGATAAGTAATAGCATGGATTTGTCAAGAACAAACCATGTCAAACCAACCTGACAGCTTTCTTTGACAGGGAAACAAGCCTTGTGGATAGGAGGGAAGCAGTAGACAGGTATATCTTGACTTTAGTAAAGCTTTTGATACTGTCTTGCATGACCGCCTCAAAAACAAACTAGGGAAATGCAACCTAGATAGAGCTACTATAAGGTGGGTACAAAACTGGTTGAAAACCCATTCCCAGAGAATAGTTATCAGTGGTTCACAGTCATGCTGGAAGGGCATAATGAGTAGGGTCCTGCAGGGATCAGTTCTGGGCCAGGTTCTGTCAATATCTTCATCAATGATTTAGATAATGGCATAGAGAGTTTGCGGACGATACCAAGCAGGGAGGGGTTGCAAGTGCTTCAGAGGATAGGATTAAAATTCAAAATGATCTGGACAAACTGGAGAAATGGTCTGAAATAAATAGGATGAAATTCAATAAGGGCAAATGCAAAGTACTCCAGTTAGAAAGAATCAGTTGCACACATACAAAATGGAAAACGACTGCCTAAGAAGGAGTACTGCAGAAAGAGATCTGGGGGTCATAGTGGACCACAAGCTAAATATGAATCAACAGTGTAACACTGTTGCAAAAATAAATAAATAAATAAATAAAAAAGCAAACAGCATTCTGGGATGTATTAGCAGGAGTCAGAGTAACAGCCGTGTTAGTCTGTATTTGCAAAAAGAAAAGGAGTACTTGTGGCACCTTAGAGACTAAGTATGCATCCGATGAAGTGAGCTGTAACTCACGAAAGCTTATGATCAAATAAATTGGTTAGTCTCTAAGGTGCCACAAGTACTCCTTTTCTATTAGCAGGAGTGTTGTAAGCAAGACACGAGAAGTAATTCTTCCACTTTACTCCACACTTATTAGGCCCCAACTGGAGTATTGTGTCCAGTTCTGGGCGCCACATTTCAGGAAAGATATGGATAAATTGGAAAAAGTCCAGAGAAGAGCAACAAAAATGATTAAAGGTCTAGAAAACATGACCTATGAGGGAAGACTGAAACAACTGGGTTTGTTTAGTCTTGAAAAGAGAAGACGACTGAGAAGGGACATTATAACTGTTTTCAAGTACATAAAAAGTTGTTACAAGAAGGAGGGAGAAGAATTGTTGTTCTTAACCTCTGAGGATAATACAAGAAGCAATGGGCTTAAATTGCAGCAGAGAAGGTTACGCTGGACATTAGGAAAAGCTTCCTAACTGTCAGGTTGGTTAAGCACTGGAATAAATTGTCTAGGGAGGTTGTGGAATCACCATCATTGGAGATTTTTGAAAGTAGGTTAGACAAACACCTGTCAGGAATGGTCTAGATAATACTTAGTCCTGCCATGGGTGCAGGGAACTGGACTAGATGACCTCTCGAGGTCCCTTCCAGTCCTGTAATTCTACATACTCGACTAAATCTTGGATGCTCTGGGGAAGGGGGCAGCCCAGGGGCACCATGGGTGCTCTGGGTAGCGGTGGGATGGCCCAGGGACATTGCAGGTGCTCAGGGGAGGGGGGAGGGTTTGACACTGTCCCATATGACATTCTCATTGGCAAACAACAACGTGGTTTAAATAAAATTACTCTACGTTGGGCGCAAAACTGGTTGAAAGACTGTACTCAAAAAGAAGTTATCAAAACAGTAGTGGGGAATACATCATGGTATCACACAGGAGATTGTCCTGGGTCCAGTACCATTCATTATTTTCATTAATAAAAAAAAAAGTGGAGAGTATGCTTATAAAATTTTCTGATGACACCAACCTGGGAGCACATTAACAGAAGTGTCTGATGTAAGACATAGAAAGTAACTGTCCTGCTCTACTCAGCATTGGGAACTCCTCAGCTGGAGTATTTTGTGAAGTTCTGGGCACCACATGCAAGAAAGATGTGGACAAACTGGAGAGAGTGCAGAAAAGAGCAACACAAATGATCAAACAGTTAGAAAACCTGACCTATGGGGAAAGGTTAAAAAAATGGGCTTGTTTAGTCTTGAGAAAAGAAGACCAAGGGGGGACCTGATAAAAGTATTTTAATGTGTTAAGGGCTAGGATAAAGTGATCAGTTGTTCTCTATGGCCACTGAGGGTAAGACAAGTAGTAATGATCTTAATCTGCAGCCAGAGAGTTTTAGATTAGGTACTAGGATAAATTTTCTAACTATACGGGTAGTTACGCACTGGAATAGGTTTCCAAGGGAGGGTGTGGAATCCCTGTCCCTGGAGGTTTTTAAGAACAGTTTAGACAAATACCTGTCACGGATGGTTTAGATACACTTGCTTCAGTGCAGGGGGCTGGATTAGATGACCTCGAGGTCCCCTCCAGCCCTACATTTCAATGATTGACATTTCTCCAATTCACAGCCCTGGTATAATTATCAACTCTTCTCCCCTCACAGAAAGTTCTTTGCAAGTTATAGCGCTTCTTCCTCTAATACTCCAAAGTCCACTCATTCCTTTTGTCTACATTACCATAACCCTTGGTCAACTCCAGGCACATCCTCTGACTTCACTTTATTTCACCTTTAATTCATCTACAGTGCTTCCATAAAAATCATTTACCTGGCCGAAGGCTCTGACTATGTCTAGCACCTCTTCAAATCCATTAACTGGGTTTCTGGTAACTTTATCAGTATTAAACTCTTAGACTTTGTCCTCACCATCAATGTACTGTTCTGCTTACATTAATTATTGTTGTCCCCCTAACAAGGTCCAACTTTCCTGAGTAACTCCCCCTTTGGGTTCACCTCCAAGCCTCCCTCCACGCTGTGCTATGCAGCATAATGTGACTCTACTCTCTCCTCCTTACAGTCCTTCCTGAAAACACAAGGATGTCTGTTAACCCTATTTCTTCCACCTCCATCCTGTCTTAACCTGTAAAACAAGAGTTCACATAATGGTTTTGGTGACTAACATGACAGGAACCTACTGTTAACATATTCAGTTTCATTATTTCCCTAACACTCTGCCCTTCTCTGTACGATCTATTTAGTTCTGCATACAGGGATTTATCTTCCTCTCTGTGAGGATTCAGCATGTTTGGCTCTATACAAAAATAACTAGGTAACAAAATAAGAAATGGCTTGGATCCTAGTTAACAAGTGACAGCCTCTCTCCCAGTAACCTGTTATAACTGTTGAGGTTAGTTGTGGTACTCAGGATAACAGTCCCTAACTTTAGGTGCCTGGGACTTGCTGACCACTTTTCTTAGTGGATGGCCCATGACTCAAATTCAGTTCTCCCACAGGTCCACCAGAATCTGAGACTGCTGAGCTTTAGGATAGAAGGGAAGCCGTATGGCCTTTCTCAAATGTACAGTAATCTTGTGGGAAAAGGGGGAAACTAAGGGAATTGGGGTAGGGGAGTCCACTGTGACTTTATTTTTGTTAGATTCTTGCAAAAAAAGTAGGAAAAATTGTTGCAGTATTATGCACATGATCTGAAATATGCAATGTGGTACTTTTAATTAATCTAGAAAATAAAACTAATATCCACAATAGCTATTGTTTTCCACATCATGCTGATTAGATTTCTTGAACCTTACCCAATTTTTATATACCTGTAACTGAAATGATCTTCTAGGAAAGGCAGAATCAGCTTGTCAGTATATCTGACATTGCTGTTGAATCTGCCAGCATAAATACGAATGCCCAACGGCATCTTTAATTTTACACATTTGTATCAGGGCTTGCTCAAGAGACTAATCAATGTTATCCCAAGACACCCTTCCCAAATTGTTTGTGGCATTATTATAAGAAATATTCCATTTTAATATTGTGAGAGAGAAGAATTAATTGTATGTCACGTGTTTGTGAATACACTTCAAAAATGTGAAAAAATACAGATAATGAACAGAACACATAGCAAAAGCAGCAAATATAATTATAATTTTCTATATACACACTGTACATCTAGATAACTCACCCACAACTCTTAAAGAAGGTGCACCAATTATACATGCATAATGAATATCTTCAATATGCAATTCATCTTTACGAAACAGTGCTGACCATATTACTCACAGGTGGGTAATAATTAAGTGTACATCAGATCTTCACTACAGCTGTCACATTCCACTGGTACAACATTCCATTTTTAAAACTGTCCTTCAGAAAGTCCACTCACTTTTGTAGCTGCTGGTTCCACTAGTCTCTGACGGTGCCGTGTTGAGCTGAAATGGCTCTTCTGAGGCAGCCCTTCCTGACAGTGAATGGAAGACGGGAAGGGAAAAGAAGAGAGAAAAGGGAAGATGATAGATCATGGAGGGGATGGAATGAAGGATGGTCAGAGAAGGGAGAGGGAGAGTATTTAACTGAACTATCTAAGAGCTTTATGAAATATATTCCACAGTTTCACCATATGCGTATCAGAGAAAAATGAAGTTATTTTGCTTGTAACCTCATGAGGCTTCTATATATGTATTAATGAGAAAGCATGAATATAGATGACAAAGATATACACACAGATGTTACAAAAGCTTTGTCTTGCCATTATCACGTACTTAAACTAGCAAATGTATCATCAATTTTGAAAGTGCACAGAAAAAAAAAATCTTATTTAACCCAATTCAATCCATACTCTAACTGAAAAATCTGAAGTCCCCTAGGTAAAAAAATACCTCTTTAGATTTACATCCATCGTACACACTTTTTAGAGCTTCAAAAGATGAATCAACTACATTATATTTTTCAGATTTACACTTAACAGGTATGAGAGATTCATTCCTTCTTTTCAATGAATTGTTAAGGAATGGGTTGTAAAAGACAACTGTTCTGTCTTATGGACCAGAATCTGAAGGAACACTCTGTTGGAAGAAATGCAGGTACATAGTCTGAAATACAGACATAAAAATTATCTAGGTCATTGGCTCACTTGCTTTGTAGACTGATTCCGACAAACCCATCTGTTGGATTGTCAACACCTGCTGCGGTTTTCACAAGAACAAGTGCTCTCTGGGGATTGACTACTGTAACCTTTGGTACCCTATTCTTGCCATTCCTCATGGTACCCCTTAGGGACCATGGTAAATGTGGGGGTGACACCTCAAAATGTTGCTTCAATCAAGGGCTCCAATAGGCACCATTCTCCTCTACCCAATTCTCATGAGAGTTAAGATGGCTGCTTTCCTTTCAGGGACTTTACCTCAACATGCTAAATCAAATTGTCCAAATAAGAAACAAGATTTATTGAGAGAGAGAGAGAGATCAGATTAAAAAAACCAAAAGAGGTATGCATACCGTATAATCTGCATCTCTGCAAGAGATAAACTAAGCAAAAGCATCCTGTATTAGCTTCAATAAAGAAATAAAATGTTTTATATTTCTATTAAGCATATCCGTCTTTGGCCGGCCAGCTTATCAGAGCCATATGACATCTTCTGTTCTCCCTCTTTCTCCTCTTTACCTAACTCACAACCCTGACACTCTCTTTTCAGGATTATCTGAAGTGTCTGGCTTCCCATACCAAACCCACCCCAATGAGGTATTCTGCTGGGGGTTTCACACCATGAACGTTGTCTATATTCAAAATCCATTCAAGATTGCATTAGCAAATCTGAATGAACAATTTCAGTTCTCATTTATCTTTACTCTGACACCCTATACACACACCCTTTTGTTCTCTTAATTATCATGATATATCATTTTTATTTGTATGGGTATTTGTCTGAGTATGCTCAGTTTTCTTTTAAAGCTATGATTCCCCCAATTCATGCTCAATATTAATTCTACTTTATATCACATATGAATCAGATCAATTTAATCTGTCATAAATATAAACAGGAGACTGCATATGAAAGAGGAATGTGGGAAATAGCCTAAAAATATCAAACATTTTTCCTCTTCTAAAAGATGAGGAAGTGTTCCTGAAACTCTTCATGAAGTTACAAAATACCTCAATTTGACTACTAAAATACATCAGATTTTACTACCCATTAGAATATACTGTAAACTACACATCCACCAGTTTGAAAATCTCCTAATTTGAAAGGAGTCAAAGTATTACTATGCTAATGATTTTCAATGCTGAATGAACTTAAATGCTAACTTCCGGGCAATATGTTTTTAATATCACGAGCTTTCCTCTCTAATATCAGAAAATCCTTTTCTAGATTACAACAGAGTCCCATGCTTTGGGGTCAAAAAGGTTAGGAAAGAAGTTGTTAGTGTTTTGGATATTAATAACAATGCAGTCCCTTCATAAAATGTACTATAAATATTTTATTTAAACAAAAGAAGCTAGAAAAAAATTAAACTGAGATGAGGATTGCGTTATCTATTATCCAGGATATGGAATTATAATAATTACCTTCTAGTTCTACCTAAAAAAAAAAATTTATATGCCACAGGTGAAGCTATGTCACCCTTTTCCTGGTCCCAGCTAGATCTCATTAGCCAACTACAAAGAGGTTGAGTCAGTAACAAAATGGAGGACTCCCAAGGAATATCTAATATCAAATTCCGGGGTGCAATCTACACCAGATTGTGTTAGCACCTGCCCTGCAACTTTGAGTGCCTTCCAATACTTTGCTGCTGTCACTCCCACATGGGCTGCTCACAAACAGCCCTCCAGCATTCAGGTCATACCCTGAGTGTCTGTGTAGAGCTGCAGCCTGCCAGCCACACATCAGTCACACTCTGGCTTCCAGCAGCCTCCATTACTACTTGCAGGGTGACCCCACCACACTCCCAGTCCCAAATTTCCCCAAAACATGTGTTCTGAACTGTGCAGCCCTCTTGTGGGCTGTTCAGATATTTTAAGTCCATTGCCCCTATAAGGGGACAATGTACAACAGTTTGCTACTTTTATTGGAGTTGCCAAACAATTCAGTTTAAAGACAACCCTGGATTAGTTTTGATTAAAGCATAAACCAAGTTTTATTTAGTTACAAGCAGATAGATTTTAATTGACTACAAGTATAAGGCATTAAAGTTGGAAATGGTTACGAGAGAAATAAAGACAAATCACTTCATAGTAACTAAACTTAAACAAACAAGACTTGGTTCAAGGTGAGGAACCTTTGATTAAATATTTCACAACAGGGCTGACCAAATTCTCAGTTCAGAATGCCTCCCAAAGTCCAAAGACTAGCTCCTTTGTCTTCCCAGGTAAAAGAGATAGAGGATATGTGGGGTGGTTTTGCCCCTCCCTTTTATAGTCCAATCGCCCTCTGAAAGGCATTTTCCTGAGGGTTTCCCCTAGATAAAGTTCCTTCCAGATGTAAGGATGGAGACATGGCATCTTGTGATGAAAGAGGTTCCACATTGTGGTTTGTTAAAATGCAAACTGATCTGTTCCTACCCCACTTCAGTGCCAAAAAATGGCCACTTTACCAGTGATTGCCAGTCAACTTTGATAAGATCTGGCTAGAGATGTCCTTTGTCTCCATCTAGTCCTTTGTCTTTGTAAAACTGGTATATCCACTCCCCAGACTAGTCTGGTAAACATATTTGAGTCATAACTTCATCTTATGTTCATAACTTTACATATAATGTTGCTACATACGTCACCATGATATTATTGACCAGAAAGTTATTAGTTTTCAAATGATACCTCACAAGGCATGTTTTGTACAAAAATTATTACAAGTGTATAGGGTGTGAATACAGAGTTGCATCTGGTGACACCTCGGTATTGAGGGAATCTGTGCTAATTCAGAAGGTGGCACTTTTCCAACTTAGTCAGTATTGAACTACAGCCCCAGACTAGAGCCAGGGGTCATTTCTGCTGGAGATTAAGTCGTCTGGATGAGATGTAAAACTTGAAAAGTAGAGCATTACAAACCTCATGGCACTCTTCAGAAAAGTAGGAGTGGTGTCCTGACCAAATTCCAACGTAGGCAAGTATATTCTGGAGTATCTAATTTCTCCAAAGTTTCATTTGGATGTGGCACTCCTCTTCATCCCTCCTAAACACGTTGAATAGTAGTGCTCAGAACTAAGACAGTTGCTGCATGCCATCTCAGGAGTGGCTATATTCTGTAGCGGATAAAGTGATCCCTTACTTACATCACACAGATACAGAATTGCTTAGCTAAACATATATAAAATGCTTTGAAAGCCTTGGATAAAAGCTTCTATAGATATGAAAATCATAAAACAGTAACTGACTTCTGCACTGAGGATCATAGTATTAAATACACACTTACAATGAAATTATAAATTAATTGAATTCTACGATGCTGTAGTTTACTTTTTGGTCCTCTTACATGAAGGTGAAATTTGTTCTTAATATTAGCTAATCACCTATAGTCAGGGAGGAGGAGAAGTGGTTGTTACTATTAATTCTAAGATGTTACACTGAATTCAAAATATAGAAACTCACCATTTCCTCTGAAGTAATTTTTAAGGTAAATAAAAGTGTTTGAATTCTTTCTTTTTGGGTCACCTATTTTCTAATTGAATCAAATAAATCCTTGACATAGGAAAAACACAAGATTAACAAACAGGTTTTTTGTTTGTTTGGTTTTTGGGGAGGTTTTTTGTTTTTTCCAGTTACAAGCAATAAAGAAAAAACTGCAGGGCAGCCTGATTTAGTACTCTTACGAATTTCATAAACTGCTGTAATGAAGTTTAAAAAAAACCCTCCAAAATCCAGTCTAAACCTAGGTCACCAGCTGAATTTGGCACCCTTTAGTTATTAGACATGAAAATCCTGACATCCAAAATAAAACTCAATAAATGTAACTTCCATGCTCTGTATAATTTTGACCTACTACAATGTATTTGTTTGGTGCTCACTTTTCCAATAGGTGCCAGTAGCAGGCAAAAGATCGCTCATTACTGCTCTGAAATGGTTTGTACAAAGTCAGGTTTCTGGGTAAATTATAGGATTCAGCTATCTATGAATTCTATGAATAATAATACCTCAGGGAAATAGATTCAGCAGCAGTTCTGCCACTATATATGGCATACTACTAGACTCCAGATTTGGTACATTATAAATTCACATTGCTCCCCATCACACTGGATCTTTAGTTTTCTATTTGGAAAGAATAACTCCTGCATGAACACTGGCAGAGTGCACTCCTCATTCAGACCCTGGCTACATTATATATAAAAGGCAGGCTATTGGGTAATCAGCAGAGGGGATACGGTTCTGGATTCCAGGTTCTGAAAAAGAGCCTATACAAAGGCCACAGGGTCATTATATAAAATGCATTATAATGTATATTCTGAGCAATAAATAGCCATACTTTACACTTACCTAGAACAATGCATCTAAATATTTCAAAGAATTTTGCAAAAAAATTTATTTTACATTGTGAGAGAGGTCGAAATTATTAGCGACCATTTACAGACAGGAAACATAAGCACAGATGTCTTGTCCAAGGTCACATACGTTATTTGTGGCAAAACTGGGAACAGAACCCAGGTAGAAGGAAAAAAGACAAGGATTACATACATAATTAAGAACATACAATTGCTTTTGTTGGAACTACACATGTGTCTTCAGGGTTACTTTTTTATGACTTATTAACAAGGGAAGACTAGGACACACGAAGTGAGAGTTTTCAGGAGAAATTTGGAGTAGGTGAAGTAGCCATGGTAGATCAGATCAAGACATAGGGTATGGGGAAGGACTGAAGAAAGTTCAAGACCAGATAAGAAAAAGAAGTGCGGTTAGTTGTGCAATTTGAAAAGAAGGGTATTGTCAAGATAGTCAATGTTAGGATCAGAGCAGGCAGCAGAAGCTAAAGTATTTTTAAGTTCCATTTAATGCTCTGCTTTCATTGCTCATCTTTAACATTTGAACTGCAAAGTTCGTTCTCAAATGCACACATATTACATTTAGTGTTGTATAATTGTAGAATCATAGAAATGAATGGCTAGAAGGGACCTTGAGAGTTAATCTAGTCTATCCTCTGCACTGAGGCAGAACAAAGCATATCTAGACCATCCCCAAGAGGTGATTCTAACCTGTTCTTAAAAACTTCCAAGACAGGCATTCTACAACCTCACTTGATTATCTGTTCCAGTGCTTAATTATCCTTGTAGTTAAAGTTTTTTCCTAATATTTAACCTAGATCTCCCATGCCACTGACTGAGCAGATTACTTTTTATCCTACCTTCAGTGAACATTCACATCACCTCCAGACACCAAGCTGGGACATAAGATCAAGTCTGACTCAGAAGCAAGAGGACTTCCTTCTAAAATATGCTACTTCCTAGAAACCCCTGGTTGTTCTTTGGAAGTCTATCAGATTCTGAACAGAGCCAATTTTGTTTAGCTCTAGAGATCTACTGGGAACATTAGCCCAGGGTGATGTACAGGATCATAAGTCTATAAGGTGCCACAGGACTCTTTGCAGCTTTTACAGATCCAGACTAACATGGCTACCGCTCTGATACATCACAGGATCATGTACATCACGTTCACGCACAATAAACATACTGTCATGGCGAAGAAGGGTGGCAACCTTAATTAACTGGAAGTGACACTGAAGAATTGAAGAAAAGTAAATTAGCAAACAAATAAATATAGGATCTTTTCAGAAAAAAATTGAAAAGGCCCTTCCCAAAAAAATGCTATCCTGAGGACAAACCAGAAAAAGAAGAAACAAATTCAGAACTTCTGTTATAAAGCAGTGTCAACTCTAAAGATTCCATATGTAAGATTAAGTATTTCAGTTACTAGGCTACAACTAGTGCTGGTCACAAATCTGTAAACAACAAACAAACAAAAGTCTGGGAAAAATGTTGCCATTCTAACCCTCATTCCCTCCCATAGCTCTACCCCTTTTCCAACCAGCTCTACTCACAGCTAACTATAATTTACAGAGAAGGGAATCAAAGCCCAAATGTAACAAAAAATACCTAAAACCTTCATAGTTACACTTCCTATGAAAATGATCTGCCCTCTGCGTCTTTGAATTTAAGAAAGTGAAACAAGTATAAGGCTCAAAACATTTTCCACTATTTCAAAGGATCTATTAGTCTTTTTCACTTTATGCAATTCTACTCTGGGGAATAAAAAGAGCCCTGATTAAAGTTGGGATCCGGTTGAACAATAAAATAAGTCAGTCATTCACATTTTCTGAAATAAAATAACTTAATTTGTATTGCAATAGGCCTATAACCCGATCAGGATCACATTGTGAGAGTCCCTATACATACTAAGACAGACCTCCTTGCTCCAAAAGGATCAAGATCTCACATGGCAACATGTGGAAAAAGCGGGAAGTTCACTTAACTGTTATTTATTATGCATCAAAGTGTGATTTTTGCCATTTTCCGCTATTTAAAAACAGTCATCTAGACAGGGAACATAAAAAATAATCCTTCATGTGCTTATATGCAAGATGTTCATGAGCACCACACAGGCTGAAATTTATTTGTGTAGCCTATTTAGTGAATACGCTTACAGAAATGAGGGCCAGCTCTTTAATAAGTCTCAGACAGAAAAACTGCAAACACAATGAATTATATGAATGCTTCTAAAGATGTCAAAAGAAAAACCTATTCTAATGTTATTTTACAGAGAACTACAAACGAAAGCAAATGCTTAATAGAATCCACATCCCCTCAAGGTCATATTTTTATACTATTATTGTGAGACAACAAGTGCTTAAGTTGTACAACAAAGAAAGAACACAGTTTGTAAGACAGCTTAACAGTAAAGTCAGTAACTTACTTTAGAACTGGTTTAAAGAATGTTTTGCCTATTTAAACTTTCTGTACAATTTCCTGAAGGAGTTTTCACAAGTTTATGTTGCAATGCCTGTGTTTTATGAATTATGCTGTGGTAAATCCAGTGCTGTTTTTCAAAATAATTTTTATTCCCACAACTGAACCAATACTATCAAATGGCTGTTCGACAACATTTGTGAATATCCATTGATTCAGACTAATTCTGTGCCCAGTAAAATTTGTTTAAAAGTTCATAGGAAAGAAAGACTTATGGATTGAATTACTTTTAGATTCTGAAGCACAATATAGTTATATCTATTACAATAGAGTTTTACATCAAAGTTCTAGGTTAAACATCTCCATTTAAGCTAGACAAGGTGGATGAAGGGAAAGCAGTGGATGTATTGTATCTTGACTTTAGCAAAGCTTTTGACACGGTCTCCCACAGTATTCTTGTCAGCAAGTTAAGGAAATATGGGCTGGATGAATGCACTATAAGGTGGGTAGAAAGTTGGCTAGATTGTCGGGCTCAACGGGTAGTGATCAATGGCTCCATGTCTAGTTGGCAGCCGGTGTCAAGTGGAGTGCCCCAGGGGTTGATCCTGGGGCCGGTTTTGTTCAATATCTTCATAAATGATCTGGAGGATGGTGTGGATTGCACTCTCAGCAAATTTGCGGATGATACTAAACTGGGAGGAGTGGTAGATACGCTGGAGGGCAGGGATAGGATACAGAGGGACCTAGACAAATTGGAGGATTGGGCCAAAAGAAATCTGATGAGGTTCAATAAGGATAAGTGCAGGGTCCTGCACTTAGGATGGAAGAACCCACTGCACAGCTACAGACTAGGGACCGAATGGCTAGGCAGCAGTTCTGCGGAAAAGGACCTAGGGGTGACAGTGGACGAGAAGCTGGATATGAGCCAGCAGTGTGCCCTTATTGCCAAGAAGGCAAATGGCATTTTGGGATGTATAAGTAGGGGCATAGCGAGCAGATCGAAGGACGTGATCATCCCCCTCTATTCAACATTGGTGAGGCCTCATCTGGAGTACTGTGTCCAGTTTTGGGCCTGTCAAGGTTCCTCCCCCACTCTGAACTCTAGGGTACAGATGTGGGGACCTGCATGAAAAACCTCCTAAGCTTATCTTTACCAGCTTAGGTCAAAACTTCCCCAAGGTACAAAATATTACACCCGTTATCCTTGGAATGGCCGCTACCACCACCAAACTAATACTGGTTACTGGGGAAGAGCTGTTTGGACGCGTCTTTCCCCCCAAAATACTTCCCAAAACCTTGCACCCCACTTCCTGGACAAGGTTTGGTAAAAAGCCTCACCAATTTGCCTAGGTGACTCACAGACCCAGACCCTTGGATCTTAAGAACAATGAACAATCCTCCCAACACTTGCACCCCCCCCTCTCCTGGGAAATGTTGGATAAAAAGCCTCACCAATTTGCATAGGTGACCACAGACCCAAACCCTTGGATCTGAGAACAATGAAAAAGCATTCAGTTTTTTACAAGAAGACTTTTAATAAAAAATAGCAGTAAATAGAAATAAAGAAATCCCCCCTGTAAAATCAGGATGGTAGATATCTTACAGGGTAATTAGATTCAAAAACATAGAGAACCCCTCTAGGCAAAACCTTAAGTTACAAAAAAAGATATACAGACAGAAATAGTTATTCTATTCAGCACAATTCTTTTCTCAGCCATTTAAAGAAATCATAATCTAACACATACCTAGCTAGATTACTTACTAAAAGTTCTAAGCCTCCATTCCTGTTCTGTCCCTGGCCAAGACGACTACAGACAGACACAGACCCTTTGTTCCTCTCCCTCCTCCCAGCTTTTGAAAGTATCTTGTCTCCTCATTGGTCATTTTGGTCAGGTGCCAGCGAGGTTACCTTTAGCTTCTTAACCCTTTACAGGTGAGAGGAGCTTTCCCCTGGCCAGGAGGGATTTCAAAGGGGTTTACCCTTCCCTTTATATTTATGACAGGGCCCCACACTACAAGAAGGATGTGGATAAATTGGAGAGAGTCCAGCGAAGGGCAACAAAAATGATTAGGGGTCTGGAACACATGAGTTATGAGGAGAGGCTGAGGGAACTGGGATTGTTTAGTCTGCAGAAGAGAAGAATGAGGGGGGATTTGATAGCTGCTTTCAACTACCTTTCAACTAGTTCCAGAGAGGATGGTTCTAGACTATTCTCAGTGGTGGAAGAGGACAGGACAAGGAGTAATGGTCTCAAGTTGCAGTGGGGGAGGTTTAGGTTGGATATTAGGAAAAACTTTTTCACTAGGAGGGTGGTGAAACACTGGAATGCGTTGCCTAGGGAGGTGGTGGAATCTCCTTCCTTAGAAGTTTTTAAGGTCAGGCTTGACAAAGCCCTGGCTGGGATGATTTAATTGGGGATGGGTCCTGCTTTTGAGCAGGGGGTTGGACTAGATGACCTCCTGAGGTCCCTTCCAACCCTGATATTCTATGATTCTATGATAAGGTAATATATTTTATTGCACCAACTTCCATTGGTGAGAGAGACACTCATAATTAAGCTAGACACTCATAATTACTTCATATTACGGACTATCTGAATTTAAAAATTTAAGAGAAAACTAATGAAATGGGGAGGGAGGGGAATCAAGGAAAATCAGGAAAATTCAGAAAACCAAAACTTTTTTTTTTTACATTTTTTAGAAGCTATAAATCAAAACCAGAGCTAACCTGCACAGTCAAGTTTCATCCCTAAGTAAATTAGTACAGACATGTAAATAAACTGGTAGACGTGGTATATCTTGACATTAGTAAAGCTTCTGATACGGTCTCACATGACCTCCTCATAAACAAACCATGGAAATGCAACCTAGATGGAGTTACTATAAGGTGGGTGCATAACTGCTTGGAAAACTGTTCCCAGAGAGAAATTATCAGTGGTTCACAGTCATGCTGGAAGGGAATAATGAGTGGGGTCAGTTCTGGGTCTGGTTCTGTTTAATATCTTCATCAATGATTTAGATAATGGCATAAAGAGTACATTTATAAAGTTTGTGGACGATACTAAGCTGGGAGGGGTTGCAATTGCTTTGGAGGATAAGATTAAAATTCAAAATGATCTGGACAAACTGGAGAAATGGTCTGAAGTAAACAGAATGAAATTCAATAAGGACAAACGCAAAGTACTCCACTTAGGAAGGAACAATCAGTTTCACATATACAAAATGGGAAATGACTGCCTAGGAAGGAGTACTTCTGAAAGGGATCTGGGGGCTCATAGTGGACCAGAAGTTAAATATGAGTTAACAGTGTAACACTGTTGCAAAAAAAAGGGGAACATCATTTTGGGATGTATTAGCAGGAGCGTTGTAACCAAGGCACAAGAAGTAATTCTTCTGCTCTACTCCGCACTGATTAGGCCTCAACTGGAATATTGTGTCCAGTTCTGGGCACCACATTTCAGGAAAGATGTGGATAAATTGGAGAAAGTCCAGAGAAGAGTAACAAAAATGATCAAAAGTCTAGAAAACATGACATATGAGGGAAGATTGAAATAAACTGGGTTTGTTTAGTCTGGAAAAGAGAAGACTGAGAGGGCACATGATAACAGTTTTCAAGTACATAAAAGGTTGTCACAAAGAGGAGGGAGAAAAAATGTTCTCGTTAATTTCTGAGGATTAAATTGCAGCAAGGAAGGCTTAGGTTGGACATTAAGAAAAACTTCCTGTCAGGGTGGTTAAGCACTAGAATAAATTGTGTAAGGAGGTTGTGGAATCTCCATCATTCGATATTTTCAAAAGCAAGTTAGACAGACACCTGTCACGGATTGTCTAGATAATACTTAGTCCTGCCATGAGTGAAGGGGACTGGACTAGATGACCTCTCAAGGTCCCTTCCAGGCCTATGATTCTCTGAAACCCATCTAAACTGAGAGTTAGAATGAAAATGACGACACAACAGCTACAGCTAAACACCAGTGTCATTGTAACAAAACATACCAACTGTTGGATATTTTGTCTGATAAAAGGTTACACTCTTGGAGAAAACTTAAATTCCCTAAATGATTAATCCCGTTTATTCTTCACAAGGTTCCTTGGCAAACCCTATACTACAAATGGATTATTTGCTACATTCTAAAGTCTAAAACCAGGCAGTGTTATTTTTTGCCTGACAAATCTTTATCTTGATTCTATTATAAACATGACTGCCATTTGAAACTGTTTTCTCATGATGTCAATACATTGCCACACTGATTGTCTAAATACCTTGTGGAATACAAAGGAGGTGGGGCAGGGGGAGTGAGTACAGGACAGTGGGTGAGAAGAGTACAAATACACAAAAAATGAAAAACTGAAATCTGAATAAATTAAAAATAAAAAGACATCTTGTAAAAGCAAAGATACTCTCACCCACCGAGAGTGTGTTAATCTTAGATCGGTCTCCAAATCCTTAAACCTGAAATAAAACCTGTAGCTTTGAACTATGCTTGTCTCAATTTTAGCAACATGTTATATACTTTAGATTTCAATTCTAACAATGCAACACATCCCCACTAACATAGCCTACACCTGTAACACACTATAGTCAGTATTAATTAATGTGAATGACACTATAAGAGAAGTTTCTCTGTAGCTGGAGAGGGCATGCCTAGAGAGAGACCACTTCCTACACAACAGGGAGCACCGGTAGGGACTTTTAATTCTCTGCAATTGTAAAAATGCTCTTTCCCAACTGTGGGAGCTCTCCACAGGCCTTATATTCTGTCCCATTCATTAGCAGGATCAGCCCAGATATTCAAGCCCCAGCAATGAAATCAGTAGGTGGGGATTCTTGCACACCCAATCACCCATAAGTCAATGGCAATTTTTCCACCTGCGGAACAGGTTTTAATCAGGGTTTTGGGAACTCTGACATAGTTTGTCCTTACCTACAGTTGCAGTTAAAAAGCATTCACTTTACTAGTTGCTGATGCAATAAGGTCTGGTCTACATTTTAAGTTTTAGTGGTATAATTATGGCAGCAGGGGTGTGATTTTTTTTTTTTTTTACTGAAGTAGTTATATTAGCATAAAACATGAAAGTGGTATAATTGTATCCCCTTCCCACACAGAAGTAGCTACACCAATACAATGTACCTTTATATTGATAAGTGCATCCACAATATGAGGGCTGTACCACTTTAAACTATACCAGTATAGTTAAAACAATACAACCTTCTAGAGTACACAAGACCTAATAGTTAATTTTGCTAGTGTAGGGGCCAGAGTAACTATGAGGAGGGGCAGTGGCAATTCCCTTGGCAGGCACTATTTAAACATCTATCAGGTATGTGATAATTTCCAAGGTAGGAACACAGTAGAAGGAAGCATTATTATGAAAGGGGCGTAAATGGAAATGCACTGAAGCAATTAGGCCCTGTCACTGGGTGGCTGGCCTCTTAAGGCAGGTTGGGCCAGCCTGACCTGTGACTAATCAAATAGGGATCAGACGATAGCTTGAAGGTCACCTGATCCTTGCAAAAGCCAGCAAAACCAAAGCTCAGTTGCTGGGGAAAGCTGTAGGAAGCAGGATGGCAAACGGTATCTTCTTGACCTGCTGCTCACAAACTGGGAAGAATTAGTAGGGGAAGCAAAAGCGGATGGGAACCTGGGAGGCAGTGACCGTGAGATGGTTGAGTTCAGGATACTGACACAAGGAAAAAAGGAGAGCAGCAGAATACAGACCTTGGACTTCAGAAAAGCAGACTGACTCCCTCAGGGAACTGATGGACAAGATCCCTTGGGAGAATAATAAGAGGGGGAAAGGAGTCCAGGAGAGCTGGCTGTATTTTAAAGAATCCTTATTGAGGTTGCAGGAACAAAACCATAGCAATGTGTAGAAAGAATAGTAAATATGGCAGGCGACCAGCTTGGCTTAACAGTGAAATCCTTGCTGATCTTAAACACAAAAAAGAAGCTTACAAGAAGTGGAAGATTGGACAAATGACCAGGGAGGAGTATAAAAATATTGCTCATGCATGCAGGAGTGAAATCAGGAAGGCCAAATCACACCTGGAGTTGCAGCTAGCAAGAGATGTTAAGAGTAACAAGAAGGGTTTCTTCAGGTATGTTAGCAACAAGAAGAAAGTCAAGGAATGTGTGGGCCCCTTACTGAATGAGGGAGGTAACCTAGTGACAGAGGATGTGGAAAAAGCTAATGTACTCAATGCTTTTTTTGCCTCTGTCTTCACGAACAAAGTTAGCTCCCAGATTGCTGCACTGGGCAGTACAGCATGAGGAGGAGGTGACCAGCCCTCTGTAGAAAAAGAAGTGGTTCAGGACTATTTAGAAAAGCTGGACGAGCAAAAGTCCATGGGATCAGATGCACTGCATCCGAGTGCGCTAAAGGAGTTGGCGGATGTGATTGCAGACCCATTGGCCATTATCTTTGAAAACTCATGGCAATCGGGGAGCGGGGGGGTTTCTGGAAGACTGGAAAAAGGCTAACGTAGTGCCCATCTTTAAAAAAGGGAATGAGGAGAATCCATGGAACTACAGGTCAGTCAGCCTCACTTCAGTACCTGGGAAAATCATGTAGCAGGTCCTCAAGGACTCAATTCTGAAGCACTTAGAGGAGAGGAAAGTGATCAGGAACAGTCAGCATGGATTCATCAAGGGCAAGACATGCCTGACTAACCTAATTGCTTTCTATGACAAGATAATTGGCTCTGTGGATGAGGGGAAAGCAGTGGATGTGTTATTCCTTGACTTTAGCAAAGCTTTTGATACGGTCTCCCACAGTATTCTTGCCAGCAAGTTGAAGTAGTATGGGCTGGATGAATGGACTGTAAGGTGAACAGAAAGCTAGCTAGACTATCGGGCTCAGCGGGTAACGATCAATGGCTCTATGTCTAGTTGGCTGCCGGTATCAAGCGGAGTGCCCCAAGGGTCAGTCCTCAGGCCGGTTTTGTTCAATATCTTCATTAACAATCTGGAGGATGGCATGGATTGCACCCTCAGCAAGTTTGCAGATGACACTAAACTGGGAGGAGTGGTAGATACACTGGAGGGTAGGGATAGGATTCAGAGGGACCTAGACAAATTGGAGGATTGGGCCAAAAGAAATCTGATGAGGTTCAACAAGGACAAGTGCAGAGTCCTGCACTTAGGACGCAAGAATCCCATGTACTACTACAGACTCAGGATGAAGTGGCTATGCAGCAGTTGTGCAGAAAAGGGCCTAGGGGTTACAGTGGACGAGAAGCTGGATGAGAGTCAACATTGTGCCCTTGTTGCCAAGAAGGCTATCGGCATTTTGGGCTGTATAAGTAGGGACATTGCCACCAGATCGAGGGACATGATCATTCCCGTCTATTTGACATTGGTGAGGCCTCATCTGGAGTACTGTGTCCAGTTTTGGGCCCCACACTACAAGAAGGATGTGGAAAAATTGGAAAACGTCCAGCGGAGGGCAACAAAAATGATTAGGGGACTGGAACACATGACTTATGAGGAGAGGCTGAGGGAACTGGGATTGTTTAGTCTGCAGAAGAGAAGAATGAGGGGGGATTTGATAGCTGCTTTCAACTACCTGAAAGGGGGTTCCAAAGAGGATGGATCTAGACTGTTCTCAGTGGTAGCAGATGACAGAACAAGGAGTAATGGTCTCAAGTTGTTGTGGGGGAGGTTTAGGTTGGATGTTAGGAAAAACTTTTTCACTAGGAGGCTGGTGAAGCACTGGAATGGATTACATAGGGAGGTGGTGGAATCTCTTTCCTTAGAGGTTTTCAAGGTCAGGCTTGACAAAGCCCTGGCTGGGATGATTTAATTGGGGATTGATCCTGCTTTGAGCAGGAGGCTGGACTAGACCTCCTGAGGTCCCTTCCAACCCTGATATTCTACGATTCTATGTGCTTATCACAGAACTAAAAATTAATGTAGCTTACGTAAAAGTGATAACAAATTATCACATTTATAATATGCAAACAGAATGAAATCCAGACTATTAATATATATACTTGGTGCTTTAATACAGCCAATTTCACAATGCTGAAAACAGTTATGAGCCAAATCAGCTGGGAGAAAGAATTTAATCAGATTAATGTGAATGATAATTGGGAATAATTTTAGAACACCTTACTAGATGCTCCTATTCCACAATTGAGGAAGAAGGCTGTGCTGGTTAAAAAAAACTGACCTGGTATAGAGCGGAAAGTGAAGGCAGCTGTAAAAAAAATGGAAGAAAGGGGATATTGACAGCAATGACTATAAATCAGAAGTTAGGAATTGTAGAAAATTGACAAAAGAAGCCACAGGACAAAAGGAGAACTCCACGGCCAGCAGAGTTACAGACAATACGGAGATTTTAAAAATATACTGGACACAAAAAAAAACCCCTGCCAATGGTATCGGTCCATCACTAGATGGAAATGGTAGAATTATCAATAATAATGCAGAAAAGGCAGACATATTCAATATATATTTGTCCTGTATTGTCTAATATAGTATCATCATATGGTGATAACACTCTTTCCATTCCATTAGTATTGCTGGAGAATGTTAAACAGAAGCTACTAAAGTTAAGACATTTTTTAAATCAGCAGGTCCAGATAACTTGCATTCAAGAGTTTTTAAAAAGCTGACTGAGGCGCTCTCTGGACTGTTAATGTTGAATTTCATTAAGTCATGGAGCACTGGGGAAGTTCCAGAAGACTGGAAGAAAGCTAATGTTGGGCCAATTTTTAGACAGTATATGCGGGATGACCCAGTCTGACATCATCAATCCCAGGCAAGATAATGGAGCACCTGATAGGGGACTCTAATAAAGAATTAAAGGAAGGTAATGTAATTAATGCAAATCATAGTTAATAATGTTGACGTAGTATACTTAGACTTTTGTAAGCCATTTGAATTGGTACCACATGACATTTTGACTAAAAAACTAGAAAGATATAAAATTAATATGGCACACAGTAAATGGATTAATACTGGCTAGCTGATAGGTCTCAAAATGTAATTGTCAACTGGGAATTGTCACTGAGTGGGTGTGTTTCTACTAGGATCCCGCAAGAATTGGTTCTTGGGCTTATGCTATTCAACATTTTGCATCAATCATCTCAAAGAAAACATAAAATCATCACTGATATATTTTGCAGATGGCACACAACTTGGGGGAGTGGTAAATAATGGAGAGGACAGGTCATTGATTCAGAATGATCTGAATTGCTTGGTAAACTGGCACAAGCAAACAATATGCATTTTAATATGGTTAAATATAAATCTTTGCATCTAGGAACAAAGAATGTAGGAATGGGGGATTCTATCCTGGGAAGCAGTGACTTTGAAAAAGATTTGGGGGTCGTGGTGGATAATCAGCTGAACACAGGTGCGACATTTGAATAGGAGTAGAAAGCTTATTTTACATCTGCATTTGACACTCGTGTGACCATTGTTAGACTACTGTGTCCAGTTCTGGTGCTCACAATTCAAGAAGATTGTTGATAAATTGGAGAGGGTTCAAAGAAGAGCCACAAGAATGATTAAAGGATTAGAAAACATCAGGAGCTCAACCTATATAGTTTAGAGAGAAAGTTACGGAGCTGGCTTTCTTTTCTACTTGTGCTTCAACAGATTTGTAAACTAAATTCCAGATACAGGATGAATCACTTAAATCTGTGGAAGCCCACTGAATGCACTTAAAGGGTGCCACACTGGAGTTCTAAATGAGGACAGCAGAATTACACAAGTGTATGTCACCCACTGCACAGTGTACATTACAGGTCCCCTTTTACACCCAATCCCAAAGTGAGAGTCTGTCATAGCCTTTAGATACAGAGTCTGCTCATTTAGTTAAGCAACTCCCGATTATCTCTTCACTTCAATCTCCAGTGTGGTAGTTAGAAAAAATTGTGAAGGGAACACACTTGATATGGAAGTCAGACAAATAACCTGAAGCTTTGTAACATCATTTATACAGGGACAAAATTCAGCTCTCAAGAGACACAAAAATAGAAGACTCCAATTCTGTCTGTCCATCTCCCCCGCATTCCCCATTCAAATTTAAGAAAGTCTGTCACAAGTTAATATAGTGGGCATGCTACACTTGTGTTTTACTGAAGAGAAATGAGTAGACAACAGTTTTCAACCTTATAGCCTGTTATTCTTACTTATTCATATGAAAAAAAATAGAGCTGCTCAAAGAAACATTAATGAAACCATATTCTGTCAGAATATGCAGTTCCACTGAAATCAAAAAGCTTCACGAAATCAAGTCTTTGTTTTGCAAGAAAACTGAGAAAGAGTTCCAACAATATCAAAATATCCCATTTTGACATTTTTTGGAAGGAAATGTTTTTATATGTTTTTAAATTACTTCATTTTTAATTTTTTGTATTACATATTGTAACAAATGTAAACCAAAAAGTTGAAATCAAAATGAAATGTTTTGATTGACCGCAAAAAAATTTTAGCTGGGTGATTTTCCTTCAGAGAATTCCAAGATGTTTAGTTTTTGCTCTGATTTGAAAAGATGACAAATTTTGAAATCTTTCATAAAATGGACCTTCAGTCTTCCGCACAGCTCTACTAAAACAAGACCAACAGTGTCTCAGTGACATCATGAATGTATAGCTGTGCAAACATGTGAAAACCCAACAGAAAAAGTATAACCACAAAGGGAAAAAAAGGCAAGTAGTAAAACAAGAAAAGAGCCTGGAAGGTAAAAGTATAATTTTAAAATATATTATTCTTGCTGTGATTATTTGAGATCTCTCCTTACAGCCTCCTATTACCTTGCCTAGCTGGGGCACATACACTGATGCCTGGTCTACAGTACGCGGTTATTTCGGAATTAGCTGAGTTAATTCAAAATAAAACTGATTCCATCCATACGACCAAACTGTTTTTTTCTATTTAAAGGGCTCTTTAATCCGGTTTCTGTACTCCACCTTGGCAAGTGGAGTAGCACTAAAATCAAGATTGCACTTCTGGATTACAGGTGCTGTGAACGAAATTCGACTTTATTGGCCTCCGGGAGCTATCCTAGAATGCTCCCTTGTGACCACTCTGGCAATGCTGTCAACTCCGATGCACTAGCCAAGTAGGCAGTAGAAGCCCCGGGAACTTTTGAATTTCATTTCCTGTTTGGTCACCGTGACAAGCTCATCAGCACAGGTGACCATCAGCACAGTCCACCAACACAAGAGACCACGCAGTCCTGGATTCACAGTCAAGCTCCAACATGGTCTGAACAGGAGGTACTGGATCTCATCGCATGTTGGGGAGACGAATCTGTTATGGCAGAACTATGTTCCAAAAAAAGAAATGCAAATACGTATGCTAAAGACTCCAGGGCCATGACGGAAAGAGGCTACTCCACGGACATAGAGCAGTGTCGTACAAAAATCAACGAGCTCAGGCAAGCGTACCAAAAAGCCAGGGAGGTGAATGGGTGCTCTGGGTCACTGCCCCATACATGCCGCTTCTACCGTGAGCTGCATGCAATTATGGGGAGTGATGACACCACTACCCCACCACTGTCCATGGACACCTGCAAGGTGGGAGTTGCATGGAGCGAGGAGGATGAGTTATTAGAGGACGAAGAGGAGGAGGAGGAGGACGACAGTGCACAGGCGGCAAGTGGGGAATCCATTTTTCCCCATAGCCAGGAACTTTTCTTAACACTGGAGCCAACAGCCTTCCCCCACTGCCAAGGCGGGCTCCTGGACCTTGACCCTGGAAAAGGTACTTCTGGTGAGTGAGAGCCTGGTGAGTGCGGTGGGGTGGGGAGAAACCCAGCCACGCTGGGCTGTTTGCGTTTAGTTTAAAGGGCTCATCCCCGCTCAGAGCCTCATCGGAGCCATGCAGTGGGTGCAGGGGGGGCGGGGGTTGTGTGAAGCGATTATCCCAGAGAGCCCGCAGGCCCTCCTTTTATATGGCAAACCCACAAGGCATTGCTTTTTATGGGAAAGGGGGCCCGGCAGTTTGAAAGCATTGAAAAGAATGCAGAAGAAGCAGAACCCTGCATGCCCCTAGGGCTTACAATGGCTGCCTGCAAGCTGAATTCTGTTGCCCGGCCGCATGTGATGGCTTACTCACACCAACGTGGCAGGCACTTCAGTATAAGATGCAAAATGCGACTTTGTACAGAAAGAACATGTGCCGTGTACTATGAATTGCCTGTTTCACTGAGAAAGTGTCCTCTTTGTTCTCTAAAATGTATCTTTTAAAATACTACCCTCCCTTTTCCTCCTCCGGAAGGCTGGTCCAGATTAGAAGGCTGAAAAAATGAACTCGGGACGACATGTTCACTGAGCTCATGCAGTCCTCCAGCAATGACAGGGCCCAGCTGAATATGTGCTGGCAAACAATTGCGGAGTCCCATAAAGCATTCAATGAACGCGAAGAGAGGAGGGATGCGCGCAATGAGAGCAGGCAGGATGCTATGCTCAAGCTCATGGGGGAGCAAACTGACATGCTCCTCTGTATGGTGGATCTAATGCGGGAAAGCCAGCAAGACCACAGACCCTGTATAACTGCTCTCCCTCCTCCCCAAGTTCCATAGCCTCCTCACCCAGACGCCCAAGAACACGGGCGGAGGGGAGGGGGAGAGGCTACAGAGACCCACACACTCAACCCCAGAGGATTGCACAAGCAGTAGACAGCTGGCATATCCTAAATTTTGATTTGGTTTCTGGACTTGTCCTTCCCCCCTCCTCCACCCCTCTAATCGAATCCCCCACATCCCCCAGTCTACCTTCTCTAGCTCAGTGGTTTGAGCATGGGCCTGCTAAACCCAGGGTTGTGACTTCAATTCTTGAGGGGGCCATTTAGGGATCTGGGGCAAAAATTGGGGATTGGTCCTGCTTTGAGCAGGGGGATGGACTAGATGACCCCCTGAGGTCCCTTCCAACCCTGGTATTATATGATTCTCATTTCTTTCAATGTGTCATGCAACAAACAATAAAGAATGGTTTTTAAACAATTGTGACTTTATTTCCTTTCACATATTATAGGGGGTGGCTAACTACAAGAGAAACAAACACAACTGTCACACCATACCCTGGCCAGTCACAAAACTGGCTTTCAAAGCTTCTCTGATGCGCAGTGCGCCCTGCTGCGCTCTTCTAATCACCCTGTTGTCCAGCTGTGCAAAATTGGCCACCAAGCGAGTTGCCTCAACCTCCCACCCCACCATAAACGTCTCCCCCCTTACTCTCACAGATATTGCGGAGCGCACAGCAAGCAGCAATTACAATTGGAATACTGGTTGTGCTGAGATCTATTTGAGTCAGTAAACTGCACCAGCGCACTTTCAAACATCCAAAGGCACATTCTACCACCATTCTGCACTTGCTCAGCCTATAGTTGAACTGCTCCTTACTACTGTCCAGGGTGCCTGTGTACGGCTTCATGAGCCAGGGCATTAAGGGGTAGGCTGGGTCCCCGAGGATAACTATAGGCATTTCAACATCCCCAACAATTATTTTCTGGTCTGGAAAGTAAGTCCCTTCCTGCAGCTGTTCAAACAGACCAGAGTTCCTGAAGATGCGAGCGTCATGCACCTTTTCCGGCCATTCCACACTGATCTCGGTGAAACATCCCTTGTGATCCACCAGTGCTTGCAGCACCATGGAAAAGTACCCCTTGCGTTTTATGTACTGGCTGCGCCGGTGTCCCAGGGCCAAGATAGGGATATGTGTTCCGTCTATTGCTCTGCCGCAGTTAGTGCATTAAAGCCATCCACAGTGGTCTGCACATTTCCCAAAGTCACTACCCTTGATAGTAGCTGGTCAATGACTGCATTGGCTTCTTGCAGCACAGGAGCCCCTACAGTAGATTTGCCCACTCCAAACTGATTCCCGACTGACGGGTAGCTGTTGGGCATTGCAAGCTTCCACAGGGCTATTGCCACTCGCTTCTCAACTGTGAGGCCTGCTCTCATTTTGGTGTCTTTGCGCTTCAGGGCAGGGGACAGCAAGTCACAAAGTTCCATGAAAGTGGCCCTACACATATGAAAGTTTTGCAGCCACTGGGAATCATCCCATACCTGCAACACTATGCGGTCCCACCAGTCTGTGCTTGTTTCCTGGGCCCAGAACCGGCATTCCACGGCATGAACCTGGCCCAACGCCACCATGATCGCCCAGTCGCCACATGCCGTGCTTCTAGGAATGCCTTTGTCCATGTCCTCATCAGTATCGTAATCGTGCTGTCGTCACTTCCTCGCCTGGTTTTGCAGGTACTGCACATACTGCTGGATAATGCGCAAGGTATTTACAATGCTGAACACTGCAGCAGAGATCTGAGCGGGCTCCATGTTTGCCGCACTATGGCTCCTACGTGGGTAATCCTGCAAAAAAGGCGCAAAACATAGGAGAGCAGAGTGGCAGTGGAAGAGGTGCTGTTTGGTTCACGATAGCAGAAAAAAGGCGGAAAATGGTTATCTTCTGTAGCTTTTAAGGAGGCGGGAGCCCAGGACAGACAACATGGAGAGGCTCAGTAGCTTGGCAAGAGCGGGAGAGCAGAGTTGGAGGCGGAAGCTGTGCTGCTCAGTTCACGATGGCTGAGCAGAGTTGGCAGTGGAAGCGGTCAACAAGGAAGAGAAAGAGTAGATGTTCTAGAGATTACATAGGAAGACAAGAGGAAATGCGAAGTGGACTCATAGTAGGAGAGCAGCAGTGCACCGTACTGCACCGTCTGCTGAAAGCAGTATGGCGTCTGCACGCCAAAGGCTCAAAACAATTGTCTGCTGTAGCTTTCACGGAGGGAGGAGCGACTGACGACACACCCAGAAACACCCACGAGAATGTTTTTGCCACATCATGCACTGGGAGCTTATCCCAGAATTCCAGTGGGCGGCAGGGACTGCGGGAACTGTGGGATAGCTACCCACAGTGCACTGCTCTGACATTCAATGCTAGCCTCGGTACTGTGCATGCACTCTGCCAAATTCACACGCTTAGTGGGGACACACAAGACCAAATGTATAAAATCGATTCCGAAAATTCAAATAGAATAATTTTGAAATAATTTTATACTGTAGATGTACCCTGAGAAAACTTTCCACCATGGGGTACAGGAACAGTGAAAGTTCTAAGATGTAGCATTGCAAGTTG
Source organism: Caretta caretta (assembly GCF_965140235.1). Lineage (NCBI taxonomy): Eukaryota > Metazoa > Chordata > Testudines > Cheloniidae > Caretta > Caretta caretta. The sequence continues at coordinate 43,490,217 of NC_134210.1, read as the reverse complement.
CAACAGTTTGCTTGTGGATACACTACTCACTCATTTCCAACACAATTTTGAAGCATTACAGTGATATGACTTGATACATTTGAAACATTATCAAAATTATGACCTTGTTACTTCATCTATTAATTAATCTCAATATACTGAAAAAAAGGAGTAATATTTCTGCATGTGCGTAGCTCCTGGAATTCATTGTATATTAGCTGGAGTGCCTTCCACCACCTCCTTTATTAGATAGATCACTGAAAGCCAGTGACTCAATTTTTGGTCAGTCCAGGGTCATACTGTGACCCACATGCCTAATAGGGAGATATCTCTTCAAGAGATCTATTGGAGGGAGGAACAGGTTGTGTCAGGGTCATTGTTACTAGGCAGATGCACAATTAGCATTCCACACCCATAAATTTCTGGATTTGGGTGTGGTATTGGGTTTGGGGTATTCTCAACAGGTTCCCTGTTGCTGGACTCAGACTCCATGAAGGTAAGTAGTCAGGGCAGCTGCTTTACAAAAGGCCACATGGCCTGTGTGGGTCGGAAGAAGCTGAGCCACAGAGAAGAATGCAGGCTGTTTTTCCCCGACTCTGAAGCATTTTGCATCAAGTTAAGGATAGTGTTAACTCTCCAAGTGGCAAGCCCTGGCAGTGTTAATATTAGAAAGGGGAAATTGGGAGGGGAAAACTAATTTCTTTTATTTTAATTGTACACTGGGAATGTTGTTTGATTTTAGTCAAACTGTTTTAGTTGTCTCATCTAGTAATATTCACCAACTCTTCTCTTATTTGAATGTGATGATGGTGAATGAGTCATTTATATTTTGCTATTCTCAGTTTTGTATTTTTCTTGTAAAAGGGTGTTTTAATCAGCATACATAAACTGAGTGGTTGGTTATTTAGGCCATGTTTACTCTACCACTTTTTTTGCTATAATGTATGTTGCCCAGGGGTGTGGAAAAAAAAATATACCCCCAAGTGACATAAGTTACACCAACAGAAGTGCTAGTGTGGACTGTGCTATGTCAGCGGGAGAGACTGTCCCGCCGATATAGCTACTGACACTCACTGGGGGAAGGGGGGGTGGTTTAATTATGTCAACATGAGAGCTCTCTCCCATTAGCCTAGAGCGGCTACCCAGGACATCTTATGCTGCTATAAGCTCTCTAGTGTAGACATGGCCGTAGTTAGTTAACTGAATGATCTGCAGCAGAGGAAAAGAAAGAGTCTGTAGGGAGTCCAACTGGAGATTTCTATAAGCAAGTTGTTGCAGTGCTTTTGACTCAGAAAACTGGATAGCTTTTGATGATCACAGATTGTAACAGAGACTCAGATGAACTCAGCCTTAGCTTTCGGAAATTCTGAGTTACTTCTCACTGTGTTTCTGTGCATTGCTCTGTCCATGTGGCTGAGTTGCTTCCAGCACATCTCTTCACATCTCTGTTCCCCTGGTGTCCCATCAATAGTAGTCCCTCCAGGGGTGGTCAGGCCCTCTGACTTCAGTTCCATCGATCATGATACAATGGGCATTTCAAAATGATTCCAAATTCTTAGGCTGTAGAATTGTCCATACCCTGTAGATTAATATCAACAAAGCAGTGCTCTCTTAAAGGCCATTACCTCTAAAACGAGGTAGAAGAATTCAAGCCTGCCACACAGAAGATATGGGTTTGAGTTCTGGCTATGCCTACTAATTTCTGTGTGACCCTGAGCAAGTCACTTAATCTTTCTGGGTTTCAATTTACCGAGCTATTGAAAGGGGATATTAATGATAGGGATCAATGAAAGGGAGCAACTTGGGAAACACTAATGCTGAAAAAGCTTGGGATAATAGTAGATAATAAATGAGTTTGAGTTTGCAATGCTACATGGTTGCATATCTGCTCGGTGCCATTTTGGGCTGTCCATGCAAGGAGATCACATCACTGACCAGGAAGGTAATAATCCTGTTTTTTACAGTTTGGTTCAAGGAGGTAATAATCCAATTCCATATGCTACTTTATGCTACTGCACCTAGAATATTGCATTTAATCCCACCAGTACCAGGCTATTTAAAAAAAAATGCTTTTCAAATCACTGAAAGAGTAAAAAAGATTTCCATATGTGTAATTTAGTGAATTGAAGACCAAAGAGGCAAAAGGAGGCATTGAGAACCTACCAACATTTGAAGGGTGTAAACACCAAGGAGAGAGAGAGAGAATTACTTAGTGTGAAACACAGGGATATAACTGGGAATAACAGCATAAAACAGAGAACGGATTAATTTAGACTGAATTGGAATAATCTCCATAGGGAAATGTGAGACACCTGTAATTTTTAACAGGTTTCAGAGTAGCAGCCATGTTAGACTGTATTCGCAAAAAGAAAAGGAGTACTTGTGGCACCTTAGAGACTAACCAATTTATTTGAGCATAAGCTTTCGTGAGCTACAGCACTGAATGCACCCAATGAAGTGAGCTGTAGCTCACGAAAGCTCATGCTCAAATAAATTTGTTAGTCTCTAAGGTGCCACAAGTACTCCTTTTCTTTTTGTAATTTTTAAGAACACCTGAGCAACACTCTAGAAGATAAGCTGTATAGAACAATTCTGCACTCATATGGGATAATCAGACCGTTTTCCCTTTCTTACCTCTATGATCCCTCACAGAAATGTTGTGAAGCTAATCCCATTTATTTTTGTGAAGTGCATAGAGCTCTTCTGAGGAAAGGTGCTATACAACATGAACTAGAGCTGGGTACAAGCTACAAATTCAGACAAGTTTTTCTGAGGGTCCAGGCAAGTGCAAGGTGGTACATTTCTTATTGATAAGCTTTCACTTTTTGCTAACCTTATTTGCCTCCAACATTGGGTTATCAAGTCACACTGAAGCAGGCTCTGTAGCAAGCCAATAGACTGATCAGAAAAGTTATTTCTATTAAAGAACAATCTCAGAGCTAGCACATCTGACTATAATAGATCAGAAAAGTATGCACAAATACTTACAGAATTTTTAAAAGATTTTTTCAATTACTGTATTTATTATTTGCGGAGAGTATTAGAAAGTATAGCAGAACATTCAGACAATGCCTCAATTTAAATTAAGAAAAAATATGTCCAATGTCTACTTCGGGTCTTAAAACATTAAGAAAATTGTAAACTGTAAGCAAAGAAATCAGAGCCTGGGCTAAAGCAAGAACAATTGCTAGCAAGGGAAAAATGCATCAGCGATAACTTGCTGCATCTCACTCTTGCAGCACTATCACAGATGTTTTAGAAGAAGAGCCATACTGGAACAGACCAATGGTTCAGCTAGCCCAGTATCCTGTCTTCCGACAGTGGCCCGTCCCAAATGCTTCAGAGGGAATGAACAAAGGCAATTATCGAGTGATCTATCCTCCAGTCCCAGCTTCTGGCAGTCAGAGGTTTAGGGACCTGGGGTTGCATCCATGACCATCTTGCCTGCTAACCATTGATGGATCTATCCTCCAGGAACTTAACTAATTCTTTTTTGAACTCCGATATACTTTTGGCCTCCATAACATCCCCTGACAATGAATTCCACAGGTTGGGTGAATACCACCTGGTCCTGGTAATTTATTACTTTTTCTAATTTGTTCCAAACCTCTTCTATTCACATCTCAATCTGGGACTGTCAAGGTTCCTCCCCCACTCTGAAGGCTAGGGTACAGATGTGGGGACCTGCATGAAAACCTCCTAAGCTTATCTTTACCAGCTTAGGTCAAAACTTCCCCAAGGTACAAAATATTCCACCTGTTGTCCTTGGATTGGCTGCTACCACCACCAAACAAATACTGGTTACTGGGGAAGAGCTGTTTGGAAACGTCTTTCCCCCCAAATACTTCCCAAAACCTTGCACCCCACTTCCTGGACAAGGTTCGGTAAAAAGCCTCACCAATTTGCATAGGTGACTTCAGACCCAGACCCTTGGATCTTAAGAACAATGAACAATCCTCCCAACACTTGCACCCCCCCTTTCCTGGGAAATGTTGGATAAAAAGCCTCACCAATTTGCATAGGTGACCACAGACCCAAACCCTTGGATCTGAGAACAATGAAAAAGCATTCAGTTTTCTTACAAGAAGACTTTTACTAGAAATAGGAGTAAACAGAAGTAAAGAAATCCCCTCTGTAAAATCAGGATGGTAGATACCTTACAGGGTAATTAGATTCAAAACATAGAGAATCCTTCTAGGCAAAACCTTAAGTTACAAAAAAGATACACAGACAGAAATAGTTATTCTATTCAGCACAATTCTTTTCTCAGCCATTTAAAGAAATCATAATCTAACACATACCTAGCTAGATTACTTACTAAAAGTTCTAAGACTCCATTCCTGGTCTATCCCCGACAAAAGCAGCATACAGACAGACACACAGACCCTTTGTTTCTCTCCCTCCTCCCAGCTTTTGAAAGTATCTTGTCTCCTCATTGGTCATTTTGGTCATGTGCCAGCGAGGCTATCTTTAACTTCTTAACCCTTTACAGGTGAGAGGAGTTTTCCTCTGGCCAGGAGGGATTTTAAAGGGGTTTACCCTTGCCTTTATATTTATGAAAGGGACAGTTACTCAGATTTGTCACCTCAAAAGAATGAGTCATGTATGGGAATCTCCCTCACATCCTCTGCAGTGAAGACCAATGCAAAGAGTTTATTTAGCTTCTCTGAAATGGCCTCCATCTTCCTTGAGTGCTCCTTCGGCACCTTGATTATTCAGTACCTCCCCAACTTTTAGCAGGTTTCCTGCTTCAGAAGTACTTAAAAATGTTGCTGTTAGTTGCCCTCCAAATTCGTTTTTGGCCTGCCTAATTACCCTTTTACACTTGACTTACCAGAGTTTATACTCCTTTCTTGTTTTCCTCCGTAAGATTTGACTTCTAATTTTTAAAGGATGCCCTTTTTGCCCCTCTGACTTTTATTCCACTGGTTAGCCGTGGTGGCACTGTTCTGGTCCTCTTACATTTAAAATGTTAAATTTTGCTTAACAAAAATGTGTAACTAATGGATTGGCTCCAACTGCTTGACCGTCTAAAACCATTAGTCTGCAGGATACTCTCCTATTAACATTGCTAGTTATGGCAATGCCCGCAGTAGTTACTCCTTTCTCCTACTGCATCCCATTGAACAGAGATAATCATTATGGCTGTTCTTTGTGTAAAAGACACTACAGTGTTGTGAAGAGAACAGAGGATGGATAAATATTAAACCAGATTCTCATAATCAATTACTACATTTCTTTCGTGGTGCTTTAGTGGGAAAACAAAAAAAAATAGTGAGTTCATATTTACAGTTTCTACAATGGCACACATTGGAGAAATGCATCAATTTATAAGTGCCAGGATTTCTCCTCCCCCCCGCCAGCATCTTGTTAGAGCCTAAAGACAAGAACACACTGCTTTATGCATCTATAAGCCTCACAACCAGCTTTACTGGGTTCAGCACCAAAGGAGCATGGCATTGATCTGTGTTGTCTAGACTCACTAACAGAGAGGAAAAAAAGGCAAGCTAAAACCACATGCTGTAAGTTTATAACCACTTCGGGTCAACTCTAAAATTCTGATTTTAACGTTACTGTTGTAGCACCCATCATGTGCTTAGTGCTACAGAAACACTGAAGAAAGGTATCGTCCCTTATCTGAAGAGCTTACACTCCAAGTGAACAAAACAGAGGGAGCATAGGAAAAAGGAGTCCACTGTATCAGGAAAATCGACAGATGACTGGCCACATTCTCCGAAAACATATTTTTAATTTTGCAGACAGAGACCTTCATCAATTATTTCAGAGCCTTGTCATAGGTGCCACAGCATGAATCTTCAGTTGGGATGTGAATGAGAAGATGGTAGTGGCCTTACAAGGCTAGCTCAAGGAAGGCACTCTACACTGAGGGGATGGCACAGAAGAAAGCCCAGACAACTGTGTGAGAAGGACAAAGGGGCACAAAGGTTGGCATCATTAGCAGAGTGGAAGGGAGGCAATGTAAAAATGGATATGCAGGGAGAGGAAAAGCTACACAGAAACTCGAAGACAAGGAGAGGAAGAATGAACTTGAGGTTGTGGAGGAGAGTCCAAACTTGAAGAAGGGGTAACATCCAGACCAAAGAGTAAGGAAGACCATCTACCAGTAACATATTTTTAGTTAACGCAGCTTCTTAAGCCATCTTTGGAAGATCAGAACAGAGACTTATGTGAGATGGCTTCAAGTGCCTTGTGTATATTCTGCCAAGTGTCAAACCTGAATGGTCACTGCAACCACGAGAGCCATCAAAGGTTCAGATATCTATGAGGCATGTCAATACAGTCCACGGAATAGAAAGCTATATCAACTATAAGAATGAACAAAACAAAGCTGAGAATACTTCAGAAAGCAAATGGGCTTCAAGTGAAGACAGGAATACAGCAAGAAAAGGAAGCCTGTAACATTCCATATTTGGTGATCAACTACATATTGGCTCAATGTAAGATCTTCCCCTTTCCACCCACAGTCATCACAGTGTCCACCCATCTCAGGTAAATTGTAGATTTATCACCTTGGCCTTAGAACAACTCCAAATTGTAGCTAACAGACAAGGTGCAGTTATTCAGGGCAAAACTGATAAAATGTGAAGTTGATATGCAGATTCATGCCTGCATGTCAAATCTGCTATTTTTCAACATCAAATAGTATGAGATACAGTCTAATAACCTAACCCATTTGATCACTACTAAACTCACACCCAGTAAATTACTACAATCTTTTGTGTTTAAAAAAAAAAAAAAAAAAAAGGTATTGTTTGCTCTTCAGCGGGCAGGAGTGGCCAAGACATCAACTAAGCAATAAGAATGAATCCAGGTAACATGATATTAACACCTCATTCGTTTTCCTCTGCACTGTTCCTTCATTTTACTTACGTGTTTATTAATCTTGCAAAAACAGAAACCACTTAAAAGTAAGTCATTGCTCATAAAAAGCATTAAATTCTACTAGCAACTTTCCAGGTAAGGAGTACATTTTCCAAAGACATGTTCCTGAGCTGCACACTCAAAAAAACCCACAAAATCCACTGTGATCCTACTGAGTCTGTAAAAAACAATGGGTAGCCCTAGGCATGTGGCTCTCTCAAACACACTACTGGATTTTCAACACAAACTCAGCCAAAGGATTTCCAGTTTTTGGAATTAGAGATCACTAAAAAGCAGACAACGTTAAGTTCCTGAAGAGAGCATTTTAAGCACAGTTATAGATGCAAGACTGAGCATGTGCAAAAGCAATGATCTTCTGTTACACAAGGATTTTGCTTCAATTACAGTTTTAGAATTGTTTATTTTATTTATTTATTTATTTGCAGACCCAGTTCTGATCATTACCCATCAGAGAAACTCACTTTTAGATAGCTTCTCATAGCTGCTGAAATTAGATTTATTTACTTCCTCTTCACTGGCTTAACTAAAAGAAATTAATTTTAATGAACCAACACCAAAAGTAAACTCAAATTAAAAAACAAATGGAATCAACTCCTTGTACACTGCTTTCCAATTAGCAGTTTTCATTTTTCTCTCTTTTTGACTGCAGTCTCTCCACTTTTCTACTCTGCCTTCCCTCACAACCATGTTCTGTTTTATTGTGCCAGACTAAGTTTCTTGGGGCCAGGCCCTTGTCTTCCTACTTAATATAGTACTTTGCAGTGGTACATAAACAATAATGGCAGTATGATAACATATATACCCCTGAAATTCTGGTTCTTTAAGTTAACCCTCAAAAAAAAAAAATCAAACATCAACACCTGAAAGACTGCAAAAGTTTGATGTAACACACCATCTATCTCTAAAAACAGCTTACTCTAATATATGTTCCATATAGCAATCCAGTGTGTGCATTCTACAAATCCATCTGGATACCAGAGATCTGAAAACAAGTTCCAGCATAAGAATGTAAACCTCAAGGTCATTATAGGCAGCACTGGTAGTTAAGGTTGCTTGAATTTCCATGATCAGAGACACTGCTCTCAGTTGCTTAGGTCTTTGCCACTTTGCCAAGCTAACTGTTTGGACTGCAATTCTCCATTCTAGGTATCTGCCTCAGGCTGAATTTTTAGGAAAGCTGCAGCTAAAATGGTTCAGCTGTTTCTGAGAACACAGAGAAAAAACACATTTTGCCCATGTTAAAAAAAAAAAAAGTTATTTTGGCTTCATTGAGAAGCTGTAGCATCTACCTGCTTTGGAGCAGGGGCTTAAATACTGGCGAGAGTGTCACTGTCACATCAGGGATGAGTCTTTTGCCATCCCTGTGAAAAATGTGCTCAAATTTGGATAAGTAACAAGCCTCCCAAAAAAATCTCATTTCTCATATGCTCAACAGAGACGTTAGCATGGCAGCTAAAATCTCAGAAGATTGTCGGATCGAGCATGCTCCACCAAAAGGCTGCAGGAGCGGATCAGGACTTAATCTCTGTACTTTCAATACCCCCTCTGCTGGTGTCCAGGCAGAGGATGAAAAACAGGATGGGTGACCATGAGAGCAGGAGCCAGGGGATGTGTGGTTTGAGAGGAGAAACTGTGGGGGTAGGGGGTAGGCAGGATGTGAGAGAGGATCTAGATTAGAACTGGTCAGAAATGTTTCTTCTGAATGGTTTTCTCACCAAAAAACACTCTTCACAAAACCAAAATTTTCCATGGGGAAAAAAAACCTTAAGTTTTGCTGGAAATTTCCGCCATCAAGGAAATCTAAATGACAGTTCCCCAGCTGACTACTAGGAAGGGTCTTGTAAATTTCACTTTCTGCCTGGCCCTTGGCAGAAACTGAAATAGATAAAAGCTTTCCAGGAGGGCTGCCAAGGCTAAGCATCCAGACTCTCCACCTCCCACTCAACTCCAGGGCCAGACAGGCTAAGCTCCCCAGCTCTCTCTGTCCTTCTGGTTGCCAGACCGGAGGGAGGCAGAGTACTAAGGTGCTTTACCTCTCCAGGAACTGGGCTGGAAGGCTCTTGTCAATTTCACTTTCTCAGAAAAATTAAAGGAATTAAAAAAAATCAAACAAATGAAATAAACTCTTTGGTACACTGATTTCGCTCAAAGGGAAATTGACAAGAACCTTATGGGAGAGCAGCTGGAAAGCCTAAAACTTCCATTTTTGTTTTCCAAAAACAGAATTTTTCCTGAAATTCTTCTAGTGAAAAATTCCACTGTTTTGACATTTCATGCCATTTCAGAATTAAATGTTTTTTCAAAAAAATATGAATATTTTTGCAGGAAGGGATTACCATTTTCCAGCCAGCCCTAATCACCATCCGTCTTGTGTAGTGAACGAGGCAGGAGTCCTGTGGAAAAAATAGCGTGAGTTCATGTAATTAAAAGCTATCAAAATACACATGTACAAGGTGGCCAAATGAAGGTTGCATGGGCAGTCTTGATTCTGGCATTTCCTAACTTTGCAACCTTAACATTCTTTTAGGATTGTTTTAAATTTATTTATTTGTAATATATAGATGGATAACACTACTGTAATCAAAAAGGCAATGGTTTCAACCTAATGGAAAATGGATTTAAGAACATGTTAACATCTGTGGGAGTGGGAACAACCTATAACTTGAAGAACTAACACATATAATGTTTTATAAGCATAAGTAATATATCAGAAAGTAAAAATAAATTTGAAAAATCCTTAGGCCAAATGTGCTCGAAAAAAGTAGCAATGGCATAGGCAAGTGGAAGAGAAATTTAAAGCAATTTAAGGGAAGCTTCTCACAATGGAGCGGAAGGACAATTACAATGACTGTTACTATTTCCATGTGATTTAACAGCAACTAATTTAATTACTTATTGCCACTGCATTAAGTCTATACTAGCCAACCTGTTTGTCAAACCATACTAGGTGGGTACAGCTATGAGATTAAAAAAATCCCACAAGTTACAATTCTTAATGTAATCAAGCAATGATAGTGGTACTAATTAGAGGTATGCAGAAACTATTTAGTAAAATTTAAAATATACATTGTTTTCTAGGACAAGCTGAGTTATTTGGGAATTGGTGCTAACTATTGCACACTGAACTGGAAAACTGGTTTTGCGTATGGCTCAAAGAACATGACAGAGCTTGAGTCAAACCATCTCAAGATTCCTCTTCTGAGAGGCACTGCTCACAAAAGGATCTGATATGAAGGAACATTACGTTTGTGTGTCTCCTTCCCAACATAATACCAAACAGTCAATTCTGAGACATATCATAGGCATTATCAAGAAATGGTAGTACAATTATCAAAAGGCATTAGTGAGAAGTATAATATGGGCTACAGACACAGTCTGGCCTAATGCCAAATACACTGGCTAAGAATATAGCAACTCTCTTTACTTGCTATGAGGCGACCACACCACAGAGACAAGTGAACCAATGAGAGCAATGTTAACCCTTTCAGGAAGACTGACTTTTATAGCTGCCGTAATAGCAGAAGAGATGTTAGCCAAAAGAAAGAGTCTTTTAGAAAGCTTGACCAACATGTAACAATGGATGAATGCCTTGAAAATACAGGTGAATTAACTGATCAAGAGATTGTGCACCCTATCAGGCCCACAGAAGTGACAGCTAATGAGGAAAAGAAAAGTGTTTTTTGCATCAGTCTCTCATCTTACAGAAGCATTGTCTATCTCAGGCACTTCTAAGACAGCTGTCACTGTAGTATCTATCCATTATAAAAGCAACACACAAGGTTCTTATTTTTCTATGTCAGGATAGAATAACGATGTTCTGGCTCTCAACACAGTGCCCACAGAAACTGTTAAAAGGAATCTATACATAGTTATACCCACAAACACTGAACACATTTCACCAAGAGTGTATGAAAAAAACGGTCACTTACTTTCTCATAACTGTTGTTCTTCGAGATGTGTTGTTCACGTCCATTCCACAAGCGTCGGAAACTTTTTCCCTTAGCAGCTCCTGTCGGGCCGGCGGGCCCCCCGAGTGGTACCACTGTGCCCCGCATATATACCCCCACCGGCCTGACCCCCTCCAGTTCCTTCTTGCCAGCGACTCCAACACGGGGGGGAGGGGGGTGGAATGGACGTGAACAACACATCTCGAAGAACAACAGTTACGAGAAAGTAAGTAACCGTTTTTTCTTCTTTGAGTGCTCGTTCATGCCCATTCCACATTAGGTGAATTACAATCTTACCTCTGGAGGAGGGTAGGAGTCACAGAACAACTGCTCGGAGGACCGCTCTGCCAACTGCTGCGGCCTCTCTGGCCTGCTGGTTGACTGCATAGTGAGTCATGAAGGTGTGCACCAAGGACCAGGTGGCTGCTCTGCAGATCTCCTGGATTGGGACCTGTGCCAGGAACGCTGTGGAAGTTGCCTGCACCCTGGTGAAGTGGGCCGTGACCGCTGGGGCCAGAACACCTGCGAGTTCATAGCACGCCCGGATGCAGCTTGCAATCCGAGACGAAATCCGCTGCACCAACACTGGGAGGCCTTTTAAGTTCTCGGCCACAGCCACAAACAGCTGCACGGATTTGCGAAAGGGCTTGGTGCACTCCAAATAGAACGCCAGTGCTCGATGCACATCCAGGCTGTGCAAGCTGCGGTGACTCGGGTCCGTATGGGGTTTGGGAAGAACACCGGCAGACAAATGTCCTGGCCCAGATGGAATTGGGACACCACTTTAGGGAGGAACTTGGGGTGCGGCTGGAGCTGCATCTTGTCCTTGTGAAATACTGTGTATGGTGGCTCAGAGGTGAGGGCCCTCAGCTCAGACACCCTTCTGGCCGAGGTAATGGCAACCAGAAACGCTACCTTCCAGGAAAGATGGAGGACAGAACAGGTAGTAAGGGGCTCGAAAAGGGGTCCCATGAGTTTAGAAAGGACCAGGTTAAGGTTCCATGGAGTGACTGGGGGGCGGGAGTACAGTAACACCCTCTCCAACCCTTTAAGGAAACGCCCCACATTGGGTGGGAAAACACCGAGCCCCCCCGAGAACCCCGGATGGAAGACGGAGATGGCCACCAGGTGCACTCTGAGTGAGGACGGGGCTAGCCCTTGCTGCTTGAGGTGCAGGAGGTACTCCAGAATGGCCTGCACCGGGGCCTGGCCCGGCCACACCTGTCGGGGTTCACACCAACACGAGAACCTTTTCCACTTGGCCATATAGGCCGCCCTGGTAGAGGGCTTTCTACTGCCAAGCAGAATCTGCTGCACAGGAAGGGAGCACAGGCTCTCCAGGGCGTTTAGCCACAGAGCCTTCACGCCGTCAGGTGCAGTGCCTGCAGGTCGGGGTGGAGAAGCCGCCCGTCATCCTGTGTAATGAGGTCCCGGTGTAGGGGCAGGACTACTGGGGCGTCCACTGACAGCTCTAGGAGCAATGTGTACCAGTGTTGGCAGGCCCAGGCTGGGGCGATGAGGATCACCGCCGTCCTGTCCCTGTGCACCTTGAGCAGGACCTTGTGCACCAAGGGGAGCGTGGGGAAGGCATACATCAAGGCCCCTCTCCACGGGATTACAAACATGTCCACGAGTGAGCCCGGGCTGCTGCCCTGGAACAAGCAGAACTGCAGATACTGGGCGTTGGCCCTGGTGGCAAACAGATCTACCGGGGGAAACCCCCACCTGCGGAAGAGCAAAAGCATGACGTCCGCCCTGAGCGTCCACTTGTGCATGCGGTACAACCTGCTGAGGGAGTCCGCCAGCTCGCTCCGCAACCCCGGGAGATAGGACGCCTCAAGGTGAATTGCATGGGATATGCAAAGGTCCCAGAGGAGGAGAGCCTTGCGACAGAGTGGTGAGGAACGAGCCCCGCCCTGCTTGTTTATATAAAACATGGCAGTAGTGTTGTCTGTCAGAACTGTCACGCTGTGACCACTTAGAGTGGCGTGAAAGGTCTGGCAGGTGAAACAAACCGCCCTGAGCTCCTTCACGTTGATATGGAGTGACCGCTCTGCCTCGGACCACAACCCCTGCATCATGAGGTCCTCTAGGTGAGCCCCCATCCGTGGTCTGAGGCGTCCGTCACCAGCGTCAGGTGCACAAGTGGGGCGTCAAAGGGGATGCCTTCGCAAACCACAGGCTGGGACTGCCACCACAGCAGGGAGTCCAGCACATCCCTTGGGGCTGTCACTACCAAGTCCAGGGGGTCCCTGCCTGGGAAGTACACCCAAGTGAGCCACGCCTGCAGAGTCCTGAGTCTCAGTCTTGCATGCCTGACCACGTGCATGCCATGCTGCCATGGGGCCACTGTTGTTGGAAACTGGCGCAGGGAGGCCACTGCTTGTTGGATAGCCTGGAATCGGGATACCGGAAGGCTTGCCCTGGCCTGCACCATGCGTGGGTACGAGAGTGGACTTGGGGATGTTGACCAGGAGCCCCAGTTTGTGGAACAATCTCAGAGCCACCTCCACCTGGCCCCGCACCTCTGCCTCAGATCGGCCCGCCAGGAGCCAGTCGTTGAGGTATGGGTAGACCCGGATTCTCTGCCTCCATAAGAAGGCCGCCGCCACTGCCATGCACTTCGTGAACACCCTTGGGGCCGTGGCTAGACCAAACGGGAGAACCGCAAACTGATAATGTTCTCGGCCCACAGTAAAGCATAGGAACTGCCAATGTGCTGGGAAAATGGCGATATGAAAGTACGCGTCCTTCATGTCGAGGGCGGCGTACCAGTCCCCCGGATCCAGGGAAGGGATGATAGTGCCCAGAGACACCATGCGGAACCGGGCCTTGACCAGGAATTTGTTGAGCCCACACAGGTCTAGGATTGGGCGAAGGCCCCCTTTGGCCTTAGGGATGAGGAAGTACCGGGAGTAGAACCCTTTTCCCCTTAGGCTGTGAGGCACCGCCTCTACCGCCCTCGCCCATAGCAGCAAGCGGTCTTCCTCCTCTAGGAGATGCTCATGAGAGGGGTCCCTGAAGAGGGACGGGGAAGGGGGAAAACTGCAGCGAGTACCCATTCTGCACCGTGCGTAAGACCCAACGGCCCAATGTAATGGTGGACCACGCACGGAAGAAACGGGACAAGTGGTTCAGGAAACCAAGGGACGGATCCGGTGACTGGTCTAGTATGCTGTCCTCAAGCGCACCTTCAAAAGCCTGGCTTAGTGCCCAGCTGGAGTTTGTGATGGCCTTGGTTGTGGCCCGGCGCATTATTGTTGTTATTGTTGTTGCGCCGTCACCTGTTATCCCTGCCTCATGCCTATGGCGAGGCTGGTACTGGCGTTGAGCGGGAGGCTGTGGCTTAAAGGGCTTCCTCTGGGTCGCCAGGGTGTGCATACCCAACGACTTGAGCGTAGCCTGCGAGTCGCTGAGGCTATGCAGCCTCGTGTCTGTCTGATCCGAGAAGAGCCCGGACCCTTACAAGGGGAGGTCCTGAAGCGTATTCTGGACCTCGGGGGGCAGGCCTGACTCCTGGAGCCACGCAGAGCGCCTCATGACCACCCCGATGTGTGTTCTAGCCGCCGCCTCTGCCAAATCCAAGGAGGCCTGGAGAGAGGTCTTGGCTACTGCCTTGCCCTCGTCCACCAGGGCCGTGAACTCCTGTTGGGAACCTTGTGGGAGGTTTCCTTAAACTTCCGCACCGCCGCCCAGGAGTTGAAATTGTGCCTGTTGAGAGTGGCCTGCTGGTTGGCAATGCTCAACTGAAGGCCCCCAGATGAGTACACCTTTCTACCAAAAAGGTCCAGGCGTTTCACCTCCTTGGCCTTAGGGGCCGGGGCCTGCTGTCCATGGCGCTCCTTTTCGTTCACCGCCGAAACCACTAGGGAGCATGGACTCGGGTGGCAGAATAGGAACTCATAGCCCTTAGATGGGGCAAAGTATTTACGCTCCTCTCCTTTAGCTGTTGGAGCGCTGGAGGACGGGGTCTGCCATATAGTCTTATAGTTAGACTGAATGGTCTTAATGAGCGGGAGCACTATTCTGGACGGCCCTTTGGGGCTCAAAATGTCCACCATGGGGTCCTCCTGCTCAACCGTCTCCTCCGCCCGCAACCCCAAATTTTGGGCAACTCTGTGCAGTAGTTCCTGGTGGCCTCTATGGTCTATTGGTGGAGGGCCGGATACCTCTGAACTCGCCACTGCCTCATCGGAGGAAGACGAGGAGGTTAGCTGCTGCTCGACCCCCTTTGGTTGGTCCTCCTGCTCCCCATCTTCTGTGGCAGGGGCCCCCGGCTCAGGTCTAAGCTGGGGGAATGCTGGAGGCCTGGATACTATTGCCTCCAGCACTGTCTGGCATTGGAGCGGGGACCGGGACCGCTGCACCGAGTAACTTGCCCTGGATGGGGCCCTTTGGTGCTCCTGATAGGCCCAGGGGGTCCAGAAGGGCCAATGGCCTGGCGGCCCCCATTGACGTTGCCAGCTCCCCTGAGGGTCCCTGCTGTCCGGGCCCCGGTGCAGGGAGCTATAGCGGCCGGAGCTGGTGCCAGACTGCGGCGATGCCGATCGCGAAGGCCATGGCGGTGCCAACCATCTGCGCCAGCGGGAGAATGAGCGGCTCCTGGCTGAGCGGGACCGGAACCCCGGGACCGGGACTGGCGCCGGCTTTCCCTGGATCGGGACCATCTGCGGGAGACCTCTGGCGAGGGCTGTCTCAACTCCTCCCAGTGCCAGTCTCTGGGCGGTGCCAGAGAGCGGTGAGCACTTCCTGGCGCTTCTTCGCATCGACCCACTGCCGGTGCCGCAATCTCCTTCTGAGCCGCTGGCAAGTGAGAGTCTGCGGAGTCGGAGCTCAACTAATACCAACTCCGGGAGCGGTGCCGGGACAGTGTCTTCGAGCGGCACACCATTGCTGGCTTACCCCTCAAGGTCTCCCCATATGGGAGGGGGCTCGCCGCCGACAGCTCGATGAGGTCCTTTGCGGCCTCAAAGGTGCCAGGCGTAGAGGGCTGATCCATTATGCCCTTGAGCCCATCGTCCGCACTGAGCTCACTTAGATCTGGGCTCGGTGGGGCTTGTGCCGCCGGGACCACCTGTGTCACTGGTAACCATGGCCTTCCCACTCTTGTTGGTGCTCGGTGCCTTGGGAGGCGCCAGCCTCCTGTGTAGGGAATGGCCACGCCTTCCTTTAGGCTGTGCCGGGGGCCGCACCGGGGAGGACAATTGGTGCCGGGGCCTAGCCTGGCGCTCCGGGGCCAACAGTTTACGGTGCTTCGCCAGTGCCAAGTCTCCCCAGCTCTGGGGCACTATGCACCGAGGAAGCCTGAGCCAGCGTCGGGCGCTCCGGGCCCAGCGGCTGCAATGCAGCCTCCATCAACAGTTGCTTTAGACGAAAGTCTTTCTCTCCTTGTCCTTGGTTTGAACACCTTGCAAATCCTACACCTTTCAGTTTGATGTCCGTCCCCCAGGCAACGTAGGCACGAGTTGTGGGGATCACTAACTGGCATAGGTTTGCGGCACGTGGGCCCGCGGCCCGTGCTGGAGGCCTCCAAGCACCTAATCACTTAAGTGTTCACAATCTATATGTAAATGAAGCCACAGATGGTAAGAAGGAACTGGAGGGGGCCGGGCCGGCGGGGGTACATACGCGGGGCGCAATGGCGCCACTCAGGAGACCCGCCAGGAGCCGCTAAGGGAAAAAGTTTCCAACCTAATGTGGAATGGAGGTGAACAAGCACTCGAAGAAGAACTACATTTTTAACTACAGTCAGACAATCTTGCTCACACGAACCTTTTTCAATGTTCAGCTCTATATAAAAAATAAACACACAACCAAATGCATCGATTCTTTGTGGCTTAATTGAGTGCCTATTTTCAGAAGGAAACCCATACAGAAACTACATGTTAGATACCAAACCGTGCAAGCAAAGATTCCAGATCCTCTTCCTGCTCTCAGCACTGGCTTTTCCCTTTTCTTTTCTTCCTACTAACAGGAAAAGGTACATATCTAGGGCAAAATTCACAATTGTGTCACTCCCCTTCTACAATGCTATGACTCCATTCAGTGAAATTATACCTTTGTAAAAAGAGGAATCAGACCCCTCATGTCCTAAAAGAGGGAGAATGTATTGTACACAGCTCCTGAGTGAGTAGAAAATGTTAAGAACCTCTCTAGCCCCTCCTCTAGAACACTAACTTCTCTAATTCTCCTTCCTCTGAGCCTGAAACACAGGCTAAGGTCTAATGAACATTTTCCAGATTCTATCACCAGTTTTCTCCAACAGGCTACCATCAAAACACATTCCCATTCCCAAATTAAGTCAACTAAAAAGGCAAACAGTTATGTCACTGTCATTTTCTTGATTTCATTTCCTTCCATACATAGTATGTTCTCCCCAACCCCAATGAACAGATTAAGGGACCAACTTTTATGTCAATTTCCAATATTTTGAGAAGAATTATTTCTCTATAGGTAACAGGATTCAGGGCATCCTTTCCCACCGAGAAAACTGTGTGGCATAGCGGCCTCAAACACATTTTTCTGGGAAATTACTCCTTCTCTGTCTGAAGTTGTAATGGTAGAAGCAGTGAGTAAGGACTTTGGGAATCCCATATTTCTATGTTACGGAAGACCTGGACCTGTTATGTCCAAGATTTCAGCGCATGATAGTTTCACTGTGCATGGCCAATTGCACTGTGTCTCATACGTTAGCCTAACATCAATTTATATATTACTCCAGGGAAGCTCCTTTGTATGCTCTACGCCAGGCTATGCAAGAAGGTGTTTACCATCCCCAGCTACAAAGCCAAAACAGAAACTAGAGAGACAATGTGGTCCAATAAAAGACAATCTCTTTTATTGGACCAACTTCTGTTGGTGAGAGAGACAAGTTTCCGAGCCTCACAGAATTGTTACTGAACCAGCTGTAGGGGGCATGTGACCATAATGGAACAGAAGGCCCAGTAAGACTTTTCTAAACAAGTATGTCCCTTCATGAAAAAACACCCCTTTAATGCAGAAAAGAGATGGTATCATCAGAATACTTATCTGGCATTGGCAACAATAATTCTACTTTCCCATGCCCACTCCCTCCCCAATGAAGGGAAAGAGCATCATTTTACCCATGCCTTATCACCACAAAAAATACTTTAATGTATTTTTTGAAGGATAGTGTAAACACAAACTATATTAGACTAGCTCTGGGTCTGAGAGACCAGTCAACAGCAAGGAAATTCTGAGCTACGGATCCTAATCTCAGCAATGTAATGTCTACGCATTTCAGCGCATGCCACTGAATATATCTCAGCTGCCCCTCTGCTTTCTGAAACAGAACTCCAGAACAAGACAAAGACAAATTATGAACACGGAAGGAAATCAGAATCACTGTGACAAAATACAGGACTGTGGAAAAAAACCTCTAAATACGGAAGTTGCTTCCGTTGTTGGTTACTTTTAATGATCATCATCTTCAAGTGGTATCTTTTCACATACCCACTACAGTATACTTGACATTTCAGAATCAGAGTGAAATGTCAGTGTTTAATGACATCACCAGAAGGCAGCTAGAAAAATAAGTTAATTTTTTGGTTGATGCCTCAAAATCACTTTATAGAGAACCCATTCATTGACAAGTTACAAAAGTCATTTAGAGCTTCGTATTCAACTATTTCTGACTTTTTATTTAGCAATAATAGCAGTAACAGGAAATAAATCAAAATGTTGTTAAATGATTAACAGATGAGTTAGTCAGGATGAGATGTAGGAAGGGCCAGTTTCTGTTCGAAAAACTGAGTGTCTAAACAAAATCAAAATGCCAGAGGTTACTTAAGTCTATCAATTTACTATGGTTTTTATATATTTTGAAATGCAATCCAAGTAGCTTCCTGCTTTTTCCAGAGTATGGTGGTGGCTGGGCAGCAGGCACCACCATACCAGGACCCCAGCTCAAAAAAATGACAGGCGTGTTCTGACACAAGGGCTGAAGTGAACAGCATACAAAATGTATGAAAATATGCAGTTATATAGAATCCTTACCCTTTACAAATCAGGTTTCAAAGTTAAACGTGTAAGATCTATTATCACATGATCAATTTATAAGAAATCAGACTTGTGATAAGATTACTCTTTGAAGGTTAAGTGAACCTTCACCTAAGCAAGTGATGAAGTGATCTTCTGCTCAGAGGCACATATTTATAATGCTTCTCTATGGCTGTATTTCTATGGTCCTTTAAAATTTACTGTTCAACTAAATATACACATTACTTATTTTGCATTACTAGTACTACTTAAGGCACCCATCACCTCTAGTGTGTTGTATTATACAGGTAAAGGTTGAGTCCCTGCCTTGGAGAGTTTACAATCTAGAGACTTAATCTGGCCAGCACTTGCTAATGGGCATAGATTTCTGTGGAACTATGCTTGAAATTAAGTGTTTGTAGGACCTGGTCCTTACACTGTGAACATTCCACTTTAGGACCAGATCCTAATCACAGGTATGTGGTGTGCATCACACACCTCTTTAAAAACAATCCAGTATTGCATGTGTGCACTGCTAGTTTTGATATTAGGAATATATTTAGTGAATGGCTCTCAACACTCTTTAAAAATGCTCAGCTAAGTATAATGGGAAAATGTAAATATACAATTAAATGTATTTGAATATCCATACAAAAAGATTTAATAAAGTTATAACAGATTACAGAAATAAATTACAGAATGTTTTGTTATCTTGAAAATATTTATGCTACAGAACGTTGCAACAGACACAAACCATTACAGTTTTACCTATACCTTAATCCATACAGAATGCTGTTCAATTCATGTCAAAAGGCAGCTATCCGGTTTACATTACTGAGTGGATTATAGCAGGTTTAGTAGGAGGAAATCTGTTTTTACTGTGAAGAGCTACCTCTTGAAACTGTTAAATCCTCTTTTAAATGCTGTCACTGGCAACTCCAACATATAGTAGTTGAGATTCCCCCGCCCACACACACACACAAAATCAGTTAATATAAAAGGATTCAGGCTCTAAGAGACTAAGGAAAAGCATAAAAGCAGTTTATTTTAAAAAGTTAACCTAGTTCTTATGGCCAAATAAAGTAATACAAACTTAAAGAAAAACAAATGGACTTTAACCAGTAAGAGGTCCCAGGGAGTTTGAACAGATAGTTTATCACAGTGACTTAAAAGGTTTGTTATACAACAACAACGACTAAAGATTTCAATTTGGTTTTATTTGTCTGATAGAAATTACATCAGTCTTTAGAAGAACTGGGTTATCTGGAAGCATCTCTCAGTAGGAACAACCAGGTTTCTGTGAAGTTCACAACTTTTGGAAGTTCAGTGCATTGCAGAGCTTTTTTTGTAAGTTGTACATTGTTTAACAAAACCATAGTGATCTCACATACAGCATGAGCTTTCCCTCTCTCTCTCTATTGAAATATTGCGGAAAGGAAAACAAAAGAAAGGAAGTACATTCATTGCTAAGAGTGACTTGAGGAAAGGGTTGGTTTTTTTAAAAATAAACAATAAAATACAGTCATGTAGTTTAAAGTGGTGCTCTATTTTTCTTCAGTTTTGAAGAGTCACCGTATTCCATCCCTAACTGTGAATTTTCTTACACATATTTAGTATTATTAAGAAACTGATTTTCAGAGCTTAATTAATATTAACTACTTTCAAAAAGGGCTAACATGGTCTAATATGCAGTTAGCATAAGCAAGTACAGATTTTGAGCTAAAGTAATAACCATTAGAGATAAATGAAAAATTCCCAGTTGTGCACAGCACTTGCGAAATGAACAATTTGTTTGAATTATTATTTTTGTGGCATACTGTGGAATGATGGCTTGAAAAATGTGATTTAGATGATAAGCATGTTTTGAATTATTTATCTTTCTTACAATGCAGCTCAAATGGCCATGATTTTGTTGAAGTTTTAAAAAATAAAAAATCCCGCACACACTCCCCCTCCCCCCACCAAATAATGGCCTTATTTTACTCAGTTTTAGCTTCAAATACATCTTTATATTTAAGTTACTTTGTTTAAAATATAACAAATTCAAACATGGTATCACAAATCAATTACTTTTTTTAAAAAATACATAGTCTCTCTTCTGATTTCCCAACCTACAGAAAAAGATAAACTTGAAACTATAGCCCATATTAATTATTGCTGAAACTCCAATCAACAGCTGCACACATCTGCCATGAATGCCCAGTGATGCTAAGCTTAGATTCCCCTTGACATGCTACTGTGTCAAACATATCCATATACTTCACCATAGTTGTAGTTAACTACACAGAACACTGCACTTTTAAATCTTTAGTGTCAACATATTAAAAACCAAACTTCTTTGCTGAAGAAAATGTTATTCTAAATACACTTTATAGATATTACTCTCCTCAACCTCATCCTCCTCCCCCCCCGAGACGGACAAATCATCAGACAGTTCCTATGGAAGGGAGAGCTGATGAGCATTCTTACATGTTGTACCTGTAGCATGACACCCAACACATCACACTGAGATATGTAGTTTAAAAAATTGTCCATACATTTGTGTACAGTAAAGGAATGAAACAAACTTTGAAATGATCAGTGGTTCATTTGAGAAAACAAATTTCATGAATGGACAGTTTCCTACCTGAAGCCCTCGTCTCCTCAGAATGCTGGACTCATCCATTGCACTGTTTAGCTTCTCTCATTCCTCCCACAACAGTATAGCCATGCTGTACTACCTCAGACTTCAGCACCCTTATTCAGATCCTAGCAGCTGCTAAACACTTACATCACAGTTTATCTGATTGGAGATTGAAAGTCAGCTGATTCTGGTTTAGTTATTCACTCCAGCAACTTCAGAGATCATGAATGCTTGCAGTACTGTGTTACAAAGCAGCAAGTGGACTCCAGACACCTAACACATTCATCCAGGCAGGAATAGCTATTAGACAGAGGAAATCCTGTGAGCATTGTTCTATTCAAACAATAACCCTGGCATCCTGTGCTAACGGCAAACCGCTCTGGGCACGGACTTCTAGGTCAAGCACTTTCAGAGGCAACTGTAAGGTCAAAGTGTCTGAGTAAATCAGCAGCGACACCTCAGTACAGGCGGCAGCTGATTACGATGGTGAAAAACTGTGGCACAGCCGGTCAGTCAAGCAGCACGACCAAGTCTGGCTCTCATCGTTTTGATGGCATCAAAGAAAACAAAATGTAGCATAACACGCAAGCTGCCTTTTAACAACACAGAGGCAGTTTTCCAGTCACCGCTGGCATTTTACCTAACAGCTTGAAAGCCAGTTTATTTACATAAATACCTTGGAAGCCTATTCTTAAACCACAAATTCAGAAACATTTTAGAGTTTAAATGTAATTCACAGTAATATGAACACCTGATCAAAATGTGGTAAAGTAAAAATGAAATGCATTCATTAGGTGAAATGTTAACCCAGATACAAGAGTATAAACAGTCAAAACATAGGATTCCCTGCCTGGCTCATTGATATAGCTCACCTCACAGCTAACGAACGGTTGGCATTCTGCAGAAAGGGAATGCCTGGAAAATTCAAAGCAATTTGGGCTGACTTTTTAGAGGTCTATGATTAACATAGACCCCGAAGATAGATATGTCATGTCCCCACCCTTCCCTTTATTCTAAGGCTCTTTATTTACTTAGTGTATTATGATGAATGTGGTATTTTGGTATATGTTTTATTTGGAAAAAATAATAAACAAACAATAGGATTGTAGTTTCACAGGCTATTTCAGCTTGTTTACCTTGTTCATAATCATTTAATTTCAATTCAAGGCTGCCAAGAGATGAATATTAAGTTTTCATTATCTGCATAGTTCATTAGTAACACTGTGCTGTAATGCCACTTTATAAGAAATTACCCCTCTTTGTTTTCAAATTGCACATGTTTAAACTGAAGAAGCTGTGTGGGGTCTTATGGTTAAAGAAAAACAACAGGAGACAGCCACGAACCCACCTAGTGACATTGGGCAAGTCACTTGGGCTCCTAGGCCTCAAATCAACCAAACTGGACAAAATGGATGGAAAAAGAAACAATGAAGACAGCTCCATACTAGAAACCAGATGCTGTGTCTGAGGTGGTCATTCCTGGATAAACATACTAGGTCACTAAAAATCTTAGAGGTTTAAGAACTCAGCCACTCAGTTAAATTGATTGCATTTTATGTTCAAAAATGATCTCTGCATACATCTGTAGATTTACATGGGAAAAATCTTGTCAAGAAATACTAAACACACTAGCAAGAGAGAGATCCTCACAAGCATGTATGTAGATTTTCAATTTGGGATTGATCAGTTGACACAAAATAAATTGGGAAACATCCAGGCATTTTAATTTCCTACTCTTAGGAAAAGAGTTACAGCATTTCCAAAACCAAGAAGCACAATCAAACCCTGAAATGTCAGATTACCAAAAGTCCTACTGTAAAGACAAAATAAATTTGAGAGATTCTGGACACAGATGTGACTGCCAGCTAATATTCAGAGAGGGTACCACCCTTTTTTTGGGGGGGACTTTTCTCCTCAGAGCTAGGGAAACTTGGTACTTCACAGAAGGGAATTTTAACCCTTTGTCCTCATCCCAGTGAAGTTAACTGCCCTGATTGGCTGGTGTTGGGGAAGTTTTTTATTTCAGAAGTGTCATCCCATGAATGACATCACAGCCCATAGAAATGAAGTTTAGCTGCAGGGATACGCACATCTATAAGGAAGTAGCAGGTACTTCTGCAGATGCCTGGCTCTCGTACATTTTCATTGAAAGATATGATGTACCTAGAAAACTTTTCTGGGGGGAATGGGTTGGGGGTGGAGGTGAAAGATACAATTCTTAGCAAAGGATATAAAAATCAAGGTTAGTATTCAGCCATTAACAATGTCTAAGAGGAGGATTATGACAATCACACCATCAAATCTAGTATGAAAAGGTATTGATTTCCTGTCAAAATGCATCACTTTGAGAAGTGGACCACATACATTTTACAGAAATAAAACCCGCTAGAGGCAGAAAAATTTGGGACAAAAATAAAAGGTTGCTGAGAGAATAACACTGAACAGCAATAGCATAGGTGAGGAATAGGAAAAGAAAAGTTGCTCCATTTGCCCTAGGGCTACATACCTTAACATGATCAAAAATGTATGAGAAATGAATGTAAAAGTTATACAGTAGCGGCACTCATGCACAGAGTGCAGAAGGTTCTGACACTGACTTGATTATAAACACCAATTTTCTGAGGCTTGCCATTATGCTGTAAAAGATTCAACTTTGCCAAAACTTCCTAAATTAAGTTGCACTCGGAGTAGTTTTTAAAAACATATTTTTAAAAACAAAAAAAGTGTTTGCATGTCAGATGTTTAAATTACATACCTACTAACTCAAAGACAGCCCTTTTATTCCACTGATGTTTCAAATCATGTATATCTAATGAGCCAGATCCACAGCTGTGCCAGAGTTCCAGTTAAAGGCACCTTGGCATTCTCCCAGTTCCCAGGAATGGTAGCAGCCAATTCAAAACCCAAAAAAAGCAGCACAACAGCTATTTGTTAAAACTTCAGTTTAACCACAGACCCGACTAGATAGCCAGCAATAATGATCTACCAAGTACTAAAAGTAGGTCAACATCTCATTCCTTTCCCCAAGCTTAAAGAGAACTAGGACATAGGTACTACGCAATATAATTTTTAAATAAAGTCCATTAAACTAGAACCTGTGGCTTTTCTGATTTATTCTTTATTTCCTTTATGCCTCTCCTTCCAATTCATTCTGGTACCATTCTCTTCCCAGTTCCATTTTTAATCTCCTTTTCTTGTTTCAGCTTTTATTTCCTTTTTTTTTTTTTAAATAAAACTTTCAAATTTGACGACACTGTTCACTCCACGTGCTCTCATGCATCTTTTTTTGCTTGCTTTCTCCCTCTCCAAAAAGTGAATGGGGAAATGAGTCAAAATAATGAAACTTTCTGAAGTTTCCAGTGAGGACTCTCAAAATGAATCTGAAATGCCAGTTGGGGTTTGTGGGATCCCTTGGTACAGTACAAAACCCGGCAGTTTGTCCCATGGAGTGCACCACATATTTCAGCTGGTAATAAATAAATAAATATAGATATAGATATATAGAGAGATAGATATAGATATATTTAGCTAATCCTAGGTGCACATTTAAACAAATCTTTTTTTTTTTAAGTTTAAGAAAAAGAAAATTTCTTAAAACGCAAACTGTTGCACTTGTTTTCCCCACAAAAATGTCATCAACTGGTCTAAAAGACAGGAATGTTAAAGTTAAACATTTTGTTAGTTGTATCACGACAACAAATGTACAATTTAAGACACAGAAAATTGTGTCTGGTTTCCCAGTGTACAGCTTTATGAGTGACTGTACTTCTGTTTAGCTTCAAAGCCTGTAAGGTATTAAGAATTCTGCATACCGAAACTCAGATCATTTCACAAGGTTAAAACTGTGATAATAAGTAACCCACTGCTTAACAGCATAGCTCACAAATATCCACAACCTGACAAGAAACCAGAAATGTCAGTTTAATCCAAATCAAATAATACAAGGAGTGTCTATTTCTGGGAACAGACAACTGAAAAGAACTAGGAATAATCTGTACAGAAAGGAATTTCCTGAATGAAATTACAACTTTAATTAAGACAAAATATTGCCTCTCTGTTGCTCAAGATGTAACATTTACATAAGAGTTATGTGAAAGGAAACTAAAGGTTATTCATGTAATAACCTAAATAGGTAGGCAGGCATGTCAAGGAAATAAAGAAGACTGCCTTTCAGTGAAAGATTAAATTTATCCCAGATAGAAAAGCACAATCACCTTTCCACTGACCATATATATTGTATCAATTCTAGGAATGGCATTTTAATATGCTTATATTGCATTTTAGCATGAATTACAGAGGGGCAAGCAGCATACATTTGCGGCCATGCTATCCTACCATTTAAGCAATTGTTTCCATTCAATCCATAAGCTTTTTTAGATGCTTCATGATGCATGCACTTGGTGTTTGATGCAGCATAGTACATGTAATTTGCATCACAGCTTTTCACAAGATGTTATACTGCTGTCTGGAGGTGTCTAATTATTTCTACCACATTAACCAACAAAAGTATAACTGGTGAAATGACAGGAATCATACTACTGAACAAAATGACATTCCAGAAAAAAAATGATAAAATATAAATTATATAAATAATGTTCTTTGGAACACTAACCATGACATCCTCATATACATATGAAATACAGCAGACTGTCCCCATAAATACCCTCACATCAATCACAGGAGGAAAAACACTGGATTGGTTGCACATATACACACACACACACACCCCACAAAATACAGCATGTCTCATAAAACTGAAAAGTAGAACTTGATTTTTTTTTTTTCCTGTCAGGAGGAGCAAAAGCATTTTTAAGAAAAACCAGCAAAATTATTTCTGGAAGATTTTTTTCCTCTCAGCTGTATGGACAGAGTATGGCCTGATTAAATATGATGAAGGTCTCAATATTTAGCATAGGTACGTCTCCACAATAACATTGTCTGTTTTTACTTGAAACTGCAAAGAGGTGATGGGAAGTAACATCACTACAGTAGATGATTTAAGAAGCAATTCCACAAATTTAAGCAGTTTATAGTCTAATTAATATTGCTATTCATTGCAGTCCCCATATTATTTTTCTAATTACATCATCTAATCTTCAGTGTTTTGAGAGAAAAGTTAGAAATTACTAAGCCATCACTTAATTGAAAAAAAATCAAGCTTGACCGTAGACCCACAAGTTTCTGTAATTAAGAATTTAGACAGCTGTTTCATATGATTTTATACATAAACACGCTCCATATGTGGTGGTAATATCCACATGACACTATGGTAGCATGTGACAAATTGTATTTATTACATACCCTGTATCAACTCACCTGAACTCTACCCACTAAATTGCCTCTGTCAGTACTATTCTAAGAACCTAAATCTCTCGGCAACATCAAGCCAACATCATTGCATTTTTAAAGTCAATCTGCTAGAGAAGTTTTTTATTTCTTTCTCCTCAGATGTGGGAATTTAAGGTTTAGGAAAATCCGTCCGACATCAGTGATTGGTTTAAGGTCAGATAACTTGCAACCCAGGAGGGCTAGAAACTGATATTTTACACTACTGGAAAGGGGAGAGCCCCATCTAGCTTCCAGTGCTGGAAAGCCCTAAGTTATTGGCCTTTAAAATTAATGGTATTTTTATGCACAAACATAGCATTTAGGTGATTCAAGAGGAATTTTACATTTGCTATATTTTTCTCCTTGTCTTAAGAAGTGCAGATAGCTGGACTTAACATACCTAACACGCTTAGTTTTACAACTAGATGGATGCAAAAAGAGAAACGTTTAAAACTAACCATTTCCAAGACAACTTTTCTGTAATGAGGGTTAGAAAGAAGAACCAGGAAAAAAAAAGACAGGGTGGTGTGATGTGTTTTATTGAAACTCACAGCAATGCCACTTAGGAGTATCTGAAACTCGTACTGATAAATCCATTACACAGTCACACCCATCACCATTTATTCTCTCGACATATCCACAATGCCTCCCAAAGTAGCCTTCACGCACCCACAGTTCACACAGACATATCTTATGCAGCACACCAGACCTAAACCATGCAGCAGGGACACTGATCCAACCCATCTCCATTCACTGCCCACTTCCCTTACTTCAGTCCCATCAGTACAATGTTGGGAGGGTGCTGTCAATGTTAAACTCAGTTTCAAAAATTAAATACAGATGTCTTGCAAAAGGCGTCAGGGGAACGCAGGTAGTTTGAGCAGCTAAATAAGGGAACATTAGGGCTTTTGGTAGTCGAGTAGTGTGGAAGGTGGCTTTAATATTTTGGTACTCAGGAAATCTGGCACAAAGGATGGATATATCACCTCTTTCCTGCCTCCCTTTTGAGCAGGGGTATAGGAGACTAAAATTTCAGGGTGGGGTAGGTACTGAATTTACTTGTCCCCCCTTCCAGCAACTCTTGACAGCAGCTACCCCACTACACCCAACCCAAATATCAGCCACAATTGCTAGCAAAGACAAGAATGGTTCCACTAAATCGTCACCAGTCAAAGCATCAGTGCTCTCATTAGGTTGACTGGGCAGTTCACACAGCTCACAACTATTGTTTCAGGTGATGTGCAAATATTAGGGAGGTTGTGGAATCTCTGTCATTGAAGGTTTGTAAGAACAGGTTCCTTTAGACAAACACCTGTCAGGAATGGTCTAGCTATTACGTAGTCCTGCCTTGAGTGCAGGGGACTGAACTAGATGACCGTCCTACACATCTATGATTCTAGGCTTATTGCTTCTTGGTATTTTTGGGTCACATTTTGAAGGTTCCCTTTGCTATCGTAAGGGTTAGAAACTGTTTTTTATCTTTTTTAAATGAAAGCTTAGATTCTGGAGCACAAATACACAGAAATTTAAAAAAATAAGCCCTAACTATAAGGCACTTTTGTGACCCAGTAATTCGGTTTGATTTCAGAACCCACTTCCCGCAACTGGCTTCCCTTCTCCATTGCATCAAGTTTAATTTTATTAGGTCTGAGCATGTTAAAAAATCCAGATGTTTGTAATGAAAACCTCAATGTAGGACTATCTATACAAGGTAAAATGAAACATTGATTAGAGCATGAATGGCACTGAAATAGGGCAAAACCACTTTGTATTTTAAATCTGAAATCCCAAGCCTGAGTCAAATTCAAGACTACCTAGAGGCTTTAACTTCAATGAATTTTGTCTTCTTCGCCAAAGGCCTTTATTCTGATCTTATTGAGTGAATACAAACATCCTAGTATTTGCAGCAGAGCATCTATGCAGTTTATAAAGTGCATAATACTGATGAGAACCTTCAAAGATATGGAGGCTCAGTTTGGCTAAGAATGCAAATGTACATAGTTGAACTTTCAGCTATCCAAATGCTCTACTAGCCCAACAGCTCTCCCTGCACCAATTTAAATGTTTTTTTAAATATTTTGGGTGTTTTCCAACATTTTCAAACATATTGATTTCAGTTACAACACAGAACACAAATTGTACAGTGCTCACTTTATATTATTTTTATTACAAATATTTGCACTGTAAAAAAAGAAAAGAAATAGTAATTTTTCAATTCACCTCCCACAAGTCCACTCTGTCCTACTTCTTGTTTAGCCAATTGCTAAGACAAACAAGTTTGTTTACATTTATGGGAGATATAGCCAGCATTGCAAGGTATTTACGTGCCAGAGATGCTAAACATTCGTATGCCCCTTCACAGGCTTTGACTTGTTTGCTCTAAAGGTTTACATTGTTTTGTTTTTTTGAAAGAGATTACGTTAAAAAAAAATAATTCTATGTTGCTAAATTGCACTTTCACAATAAAGAGATTGCACTACAGTACCTGTTTGGGGTGAACTGAAAAATACTATTTATTTAGTTGATTTTTTTACAGTGCAAATATTTGTAATAAAAATAATATAACATGAGCACGGTACACTTTGTATTCTGTGTTGTAACTGAAATCAATATATTTTAAAATGTAGAAAAACATCCAAAAATATTTATAATAAATTTCAATTGGTATTCTATTAACAGTGCGACTAATCGTGACTTTTTAATCTCACGATTGTAATTATTATTTAAATAGTTTGAGAGCCCTAATAAATGCTCATTCATTTCTATATTGAACAGTGGCATTTGGGGCTGGGATTAGAGATTCAGAGTATAACTACTTTTATTTAATACAGTACTTGTTTATAGTAGTATTCCACTACGTGTTAGGCACATTCCAGATGAACAAGAAGGAACCGCTTCTGTCTTAAGGATCTCAGTCTAATGATGGGCAGACAAGGAGACAATGTAGTGGGAATGGGAAGATTTTTTTTTTCAAGGAAAAAAAAAGAGTAATCATTACAACCGGGCTCACATTGTTCTTGTTAGGGCTGGGGACACACATCATCTGCCCAGAGGTTCCTGCATCTGGTGTAGTTTGAGATCTTTTAGGAACCATGCTGTACATCAGAGTCTCACCAATGACCTAACAGAATATTATGACTATCTTTCAGCCTCTACAATTTATAGACAATTGACAGTCTCTTTTGCCTATAATGGATCCTTAGAGATCACACTAGAATTGTTCTATAAATGGACAAGCAACAGGAACAACATATATGGGACTGAGGTTAAATTACCTATGGTGATAATTGAGCTTCAGTTCTTAACAGCATCATAGAGAAACAATGAACTCCTATTTAATGGCTAGGTGGCTTTCCTCTACCACAGCACTCAAAAAGTTCCAAGCAGATAAACTGTATTAGTACAAGATAGTGAATCTGGACTGCATTTGCCTGGAAGCAGAGTCTAATATATCTCACAGCAAGGAATTTTGTTCTAAGTTTGCAGTTATGAGTTTTAAAAAAAAAATCTCTAGTCTTTATGTTTTTCAGGACAACCTTCAAACTGTGAACCTAGTCTGAACTGATGAAGTTATGCCTGCCTAACTCTTCAGACAGACAAACAGTAGCTCCAAGAGGTGTGAACTTTCCCTATTATCTAAATGGAGTGTTAACTTTAAATTTCTAATAATTTTTAGAAAGTGAGTATGATCCAAACACGCAAGAAAGGAGGATATCATGAAAATCTGCACAATACATGTGAGCAGAATCTCATTTTGGCATCTTTACGTGATGTCTTAATGTGGGTGGAGCTTGTTATTTTACCAACTGCTAATTCAATCCCTATTCTTTAGTTATACAGTTCTCTCATTGAGATCGCCCAAAGGATACAGATGCACAGAATGTGAGGACAAAATATCATATCCCTAAAACATGTTGAATTTATGCTGTATGCAGATTACAATCCACTGAGATCTTAGGTTTTCATATATGGAATCCTGGGTTCATTTGCTGATTGTTCATTGCTTGTGGACTAGCAGACTGTTTACTTGAGACCAAATTAGGTCACCTAAACGTTCCACTCATCCCATTGTGAGGGCAGCACAGATGTCAGAGGTCAAGATTAAGGTGCATCGGTACATTAATATTAACCTCATCTGCCTGCTACAGCATTCTAAAATTCAGTGGTTTCAGTTCCAAAGGAAGTTTACACCCATCATGTTTTGCTGAGTTCCATATCTGATAAAGGAACTCCATATGAACTTTTCTTCATTTCATGTTAAAATTGTTCAAAACTGCTGACTCTTCCAAGTTCCAAACCAAAGACACAAATCTAATCCCAGAATCCTTATGGAAGAAAGGGTCCACTAGAAACTCTCACCAGATGTTAAACCTGGGTCAAATTTCAGATGTAAAACAAAAAACAAAACCAGGTAAATTTAATCCAATTTATTTGGGTGACATGGGTGGGGTGGTGAGATATTAATGAAAGTTTCACCCAGCTACTGCCTGTGATATTTTTGGCTCCAGCCTGTTAGGGTCTTTCTTATTTTCAAGAGAAAAGACCCTGTACCTAAGGGCAAAATATGGACTACTGCTTAGCAGACTATTGCTTATTATAAAGCACTCACTCACTGGGACCCAATTAAAGTTGCTGATGAAAATAGTCTCAAAACCACATGAGAAGTCTTAGTAGCAGGTGAAACAATTTGCAAAAGCCCACACTTTGTTGAATACACATACAAGTTTTTCCAATGCTGTCATTTATGTGAAATCTGCAGAAACTAGAAAACAATGAGACAATTAAATCCTAAAACTACTGGCAAAGCCATATGGAGGGAGGTGGAGGGAACTGCATTTCATTTTATCAACTGTCCCAGGTAAGCGCAGAAAACATTAATGTTCATATACAGATAGACACAAAACACACATCTATTATTTAAACAAAACCCCAACTGCAATGCCATCTACTGAGGAATTCCCAAAAGACTTTCTCCAAAGAAACCCTTCAAGTTGTTAGGTTTTCTGATAAAGCACTTTAACTAAGGAAGTAAGTCAGTGGTGGATTTTGGACCAATTTTATCACATACCATGTGATAAACGATAAGTATTACCAGCTCTCTCTCTTTTAATGATTTATTTACTCTTCTAGACCACATCTTGTACATACAGTACATACACAAGGCCGTTATAGGTGATTTGTACGTTATCTTCAGAAAACAAGCAAATACATTCTCAGATTCTAGACTGTTATAAAGTCAGTATTGTCCTGTTTGAAATTCTTAGCTCATCCATTTATATTAATTAATCTTAATGGTATCATTAACATACAATGTGGTTTGCAGCAACTAATTGTATTTTGTTAGACTTGAGCACTAACAATTATGGATTCTATTACCACTTAATAAGGCATAGTAAACAAATCTCCACACAATTCCAGATATTGTAATGAATACACATTTTACCATTTAAAATGTGAAAGATACAATAAATTGAGCAGATATCATTAACTGCTAAGAGAGTCTTCGGATATAAATATTTTCCTAAACATAATTTGATAAACTTTAAATGTAGAATGTTCTCTTCTTGCTCCTTTGACTTCAACCAGTTGCACTGCAGTGAATATGTAACTCCTGAATGTTATAAAAGTGGCGTATACCACTAGATAAAGTGATGTGAATTAAACTCATCTCTTTACCTTAACAATTAGGAGAACAATCTATTTGTTGTATGGCCAAAAAACAGTTCCTAATTCATCCAATTCTCTCCTGTTCAACACATCTTGGATCTCAAGGTTTAATTCGTAAGAGGCTATTATATACAAGAGACCCTCCCACTGCTAACTCAAAATTTCTCTCAAGCATCAAATCCTGTCAACCAGGAAGCGGTGATATATTTCCATAATCTTCTGTATAATTTATTGAGAGATTTTTTTATGTATACAAAACATTAGTAAAATATTCTTGCCACACAATTTCTTAATATTAAGTCTCATACATATTGAAATTCTTAACATAGGTATGTACTTTTCCTTTCTCTCTTTTTAGATTATACATGGAATGTGCATGAGAGAGAAAAAAAATTTTAAAACTGCAGCAGCCAATTAGAAACACTATTTCTGTCTTAACTTTAGAAAATCCCAAATATATCCATAATGCATTGCGACACAAAACTTCTCCCTCCTCTCTTGTATCCCCACTTCTCTGTTCCCTTTCCCTATATTCCTGCTTACAGCCAACACAAACCTTGCTGAAATCTTTTCAGTACCTCTTGGAGCCCCGATTCCTCTTTTCCCCCTACAAGCCCTACATAGCCTATTTTTCCCCCACAAGCCTCCAGGCTCTGCATTGTAGCAAAGATCCTTCTGAAAGAGACTCAAGACAGTCAAATAAGTTGGTTCTTCACCAGCTAGTAGCATCACTTCTGGACAACAGGAGCACTGCTCCACACTGGGTGGGCATCAGCATGCTTCTCACACCATTGGCCCAGAAACAAGAGGACAGGACTGCGATGTCCTGCCAGTGCAACCTTCAGGCACACAGAGAATCCCTTTCAGTATTAAAAATCTAACCAAAGCCAACCAATTAGATTAGACAGATTATGAACATCCAAACACCTTTTATTATTTACTTATGTTTTTAAACTATGTTGAGAGTTTGCTAACCAAGTTTGCTAACTTTCATTGAATTGGCAGAATGCTACTTAATTTGCATTCATTTTTACCATCACTTTAATTATCATTAGCGTAACTATTACATACTCTTCAAAGAGTTGGTCAATTAACCAAGATATTTAGTTGTATATCCAAGAGAGGTTACTAGTAAGCCATTCCTACAACATGGTACAATAGATTGTTTTGCTATTTTCAGCAACCAAATGCCATTCAGAATATACAGCATCTGGAAGAAATTCAAGTTTAATATTCCCTTTAGAAACACTGTTATTTTTGCTCTTCTAGAACTGATAAATCTTTAAAGACTTTCTTTATATAGGTGGTAGATTCTTCAAATAAAATTATGCTCTACTTATACTGTCCAGGTACAGAGATTACTGTGGGACAGCAACACCAATCTACAAAATATAACAAAGACCAGAGGAATAGCAGTTGCCTTTTCTGGAAGGGAGGGGAAAAAAGGCTTTTCTATTTAAATTACTTTCCAGGCTAGACCATCTTAACATTCTTGAAAATGAATTTCTCTCTCATATAAAAGACATGTGTTTACAAAGTGTGACTTGGTAATAATTTAATGAGTATAACAAAAGTAAACATTCAACAAGGGTCCAGAGATCACAAATACACAATACATTAACTTTTGAGACACATTTGGCTCTTGTGCCACCTCCTGGACAAAATACTTCTTGCACCAGCTCATTTTAGAGAGAGACCGAGAAAAAGGGAATGTGTGCTATTTGTTTATTTATGAAGTTTTAACGGGTTTACAAATTATTAATATGCAAATACCAGAAACAATATTATAAAAACTAAGCTTAATTATTGTAATGATTGTTTAGAGAATCATTATGCAGTAATATAATCATCAAATCTCTATTTAAGACAGTGGTCTATATCACAAGGTATAGTTACAGGTAATTACAATACATTGATGACAGTAAACACTCAAGCAATTTAATATTTCTCTTTCCATCAAATGTAGTGCTGCTTACTGTGGCAAAATGTAGCATATACGAGTTCACCGTACTGATCACACCATGATTCACAGAGTCAGTAAGCCTGTTTCCAGCTTCAGAACACTACAGTTAACCCCACTGTTCCCAGTGTATATTATGCAGTAGCATTAGAGAGGGAAAGTCTTTCCAAATCTTCACAGGTGATACTTCTTCACTAAAGCATGACATATGATTTCTCCACCAGCTATTTCAACATGAACTGTAAATTGTTATTTATGTTCAAAGTTATACTTTACAAAATTCTGCTAACCTACCAGCCTCAATATTATCCTACCACAATGATTTCCAAAGAATGAAAATACACACTGCAAAAGAGTTTTGTTAACTTAAAATTCAAAACTTTTCAGTTTCATCAAGTTCATCTTTGCTCTTCTTATGAGAAAGGATAAAAAGCAGCACCTGACTAGGGTTTATTATACCAGCATTTTCTAAACTTCATCTCAATTAAATACACTTTCAGTTTTCTCCTTTCCAAGATAAATGATCCAAGTCTTTATAAATTCTCATGGTATGCAAGATTATTCACACTCTAACAATTATAATTATTCCTTCTCTAGATCTTTAGGAAATGGTCTCTATTATGTGAATTCAACAGAACAGAATAAATAGATCAGTATTCCAAGTGCAACCATTAACATAGGGTAGGTTTCCCCCACAACACAATGACATAATTGTCTCTATTACTTTCATTTTTAAATGCAGCCAAATCCCCAGTTTTGCTTTTTAAAGACTACTGAAAATCTGTTTTATTTGCAATGAACTACCCAGAAGGACTTATTTTCTCAACCCAATGAAGCTAACAATGTACTTACATATAAACAATGCATTCCTCCCTGTGCCGCTTCTACTGCAAAATTTAAACACTTTCCAGTGAGTGCGCCTTCCTCTTCATGGCATATACCAAGTGCAATTTTCCTCCACCAGAGCTGGGTTTGAGGGTTTTAAATATTCTCATCAATTTGGTGATCGTTGACCTTGCCAATCTCTGGCTGTACAGTTATCAACAGATTTATACCACTGATAGACATAACCACTACAGTAAAAAATGAAAGTAGTAAGCAAAGGAAACACTGATTTTCCTGTTGGTCATTTATTTCATTTTTTCCAGTATTTGGTACATTAAAATTCAATTGATCTTTTATGATGAAGCTAGTTTTCCGTGATGAGCATACCCACAAGGCAGCATTTACTTTTGTAAATGCTATGTGTGAACAAAAGTGGTCCCATGCAAGGAATGTTTCCTGATTAAACTCTTCTCTGTCATGCTTGCCCTGAATGAGTGAGCTCAAGTCCAACAAACTTTTGGTTTTTCTTTTTTAAAGAAATCCTGTGGGTATGCACACTGAAGTGATATTTACCTGCTTTCAAATAGCATCACCGTTGGTGGTTTGGAATCTCATGATTTAATTCTTTTCTAATGGCTACCAGCTTTCACAAATTTTGACCCTAGCATCTAAAACACTGTATGGCTGTTCAGACAAGTGTAAATTATTCCCAAACTGTTCTACCCCTTATAAAGACTTCAAAGATGGTTTGGAGTTTAATTGACTGTGTACTGCCCACACCATGTAATTGCAAATATGCAGGGAGAACAAAAGGTTAACTCTATTCATGAAAGAATAGAAGTTAACTAATTTACCACTGATTACTGTATCTTTTACTCAAGTGGCACCAGGTCAAGTAGAGCACTAATGTTTCCTTTTCTCTTCTTTAATCTCCAATTGTTCCACAATAGGATAAAAGAATTCCTAAGAACGAATTCTGTGGCCTTCAAGTAAATGTTACAGAACAGCCTAGGTTGTACTGAAAATAAGGTTTAATCAAATGGGAATGAGAAGTCTCTATATAAGGATATGGAGTACTTGTAGCACCTTAGAGACTAACAAATTTATTTGAGCATAAGTTTTTGTGAGCTACCGCTCACTTCATCGGATGCATGCAGTGGAAAATACAGTGGGGAGATTTTATATAAACAGAGAACATGAAACAATGGGTGTTACCATACACACTGTAACGAGAGTGATCAGGTAAGGTGAGCTATTACCAGCAGGAGAGAAAAAAAACCTTTTGTAGTGATGATCAAGGTGGGCCATTTCCAGCAGTTGACAAGAACATGTGAGGAACAGTAAGGGGGTGGGGGGGGGGGGGGAATAAACATGGGGAAATAGTTTTACTTTTTGTAATGACCCATCCACTCTCCATCTCTATTCAACCCTAAGTTAATTGAAAATGGCCCACCTTGATTATCACTACAAAAGGTTCCCCCCCTACCCGCTCTCCTGCTGGTAACAGCTCACCTTAAGTGATCACTCTCCTTACAGTGTGTATGGTAACACCCATTGTTTCATGTTCTCTATGTATATAAAATCTCCCCGCTGTATTTTCCACTACATGCATCCGATGAAGTGAGCTGTAGCTCATGAAAGCTTATGCTCAAATAAATTTGTTAGTCTCTAAGGTGCCACAAATACTCCTTTTCTTTTTGTGGATACAGACTAACACGGCTGCTACTCTGAAACCTGTCATTATGCAAAGCACTGAATTTAGCCATATGGAGTGGAAATCCATCAAATTCATGAAAAAACTCATACAGATACAGAAAGACATCTTCCTTTCCAAATGCAAACAGATGGACATTCAAGTTGCAGTGGGGGAGGTTTAGGTTGGATATTAGGAAAAACTTTTTCACTAGGAGGGTGGTGAAACACTGGAATGCGTTACCTAGGGAGGTGGTAGAATCTCCTTCCTTAGAAGTTTTTAAGGTCAGGCTTGACAAAGCCCTGGCTGGGATGATTTAATTGGGGATTGGTCCTGCTTTGAGCAGGGGATTGGACTAGATGACCTCCTGAGGTCCCTTCCAACCCTGATATTCTATGATTCTATGATTCATACCAAAAGGACTGAAGGTAAAAAATCCATTACAATCGACATACCACACACACTATGCTGACAGCTTGTGCCACACACTCTCAAAGAAACTGTGGAATCACCTGATCAACATCCTCTACAGCAAACAGGGAAAGATTAAGTGCATAGAAGTTAATAAAATGTCATGATAACCTATACTACGTTGATGGGAAAATATGTAAAAGGAAGACAGAAAAATTGAATGAGTCTAAAACAAGATACTGATATAACTCAAGAACTATGTTAAGATTATGCCTGCTAAACAAGAGACGTGTACGACTGCAAATTAAGGGACCAAAATTGCTGTGTTGCAAATGAGGCCTAATTGGTGAACAAAATAATGAGGGGATGGGTTCTTCCACCTGTCACTCTCTTTTACGGTTCTCAAAAATAAAAGACTTTTGGTTGCAAATTCGCAAAAGAAAAAGCTGCCTGACAACAACTGGTGGTTGGGTAGGTGGAGAAGGAGTGACAGTCAACGATGGGAGTCAACGCCAGTGACAGAAGTGCAGCTTCTATCTTTGCTGCTCTTTTCTCTTTCTTTGTGTGTGTTTATCTTGTTTTGTGTTTTAGGAAATGGGATTGGACTTCAACAACAACAGCTTCAACCTATTTCAATTAATTTCTTCTCTTTTTCCCAAAAAGGATGAGTTTTTACCCTCTTTAATACCATCTAAAAGACTGTCAAATGAGGGGTTGAGGGGTCTTATAAAAAACTTTCCAGCTAAAGGAAAAGGGAACAGTGGATATTACTAAAATTAAAGCCTTTCTTAATAGTTCCTGTTAACACCTTTAAGACTTTGGGCCCATATGTGCCAACCAAATTAATATAATAGTACCATTTTGTGATGCAAGCCGTTTGAGCTGCACTCTTATATATAGTATTTATTCACATTTATTTTGAAGCACCAGCAATATGTTCAGCATAATACAGAAAGTAGATGGCCCCTTCCCTCAAGAAACCTACAGTCAAAACAAAACAGGGAGGAGACAGGATGCATCAGTAAGATGTTTTCATTTTTGTAAATCAGCATTAGAACGGTTTATCCATGTGGATTAGGACCCCAAATTGGAGAATTTTTGTGGTAACCAATTGTAGCAGAACATGTCAGCATGAAATACGAATTCCATTGCTTTCCAAAGACTCAGTGCGTTTCTGATGTCTAGGATTGTAATGCAAGTCTACAGATATTAACTTTCTCCTTTTAATTTTCCATTGTGACAATTATTTGCAGGTAACATCCTGAAGAAAATACTCTAGCACTTTGGAACAGCAGACCATTGTTTCCAATTCATTATAGGTCTATCTAAATAATTAATTTCTTGGTGATAATCTGTAGCTTCATTATTAAAATTTAGATTGATACAGCAGCACTTTCTCTCTCAGGCAATTCAACATTTGCTCTTCTCCTCTTTCATGACCTGGGTATAATAAGCAGGCATACAGCATTAAATTCTCTGTTCCACTGAAGCTCTGCTTGGCCCTAGAAGTGGGGAAAGGAATATGGATGCACACCCCATGTATAAGGTTAAAAAGTCATCAATAACCAGTCCCTCGTTGTGGATATTATACATACATATTTGGGTGGGATTTTTCAAAGCACCTATGCAATTTAGAAGCACAGTCCTACTGAATTTCAATACCAAATCTGACTTCCTATAGAATTGGTGCTCTCATACTTATTTGAACTAGATAGTGCCAGCTAAGAGACATCCAGGATATGGGCAGTGAACAGGTGGATTTGGTGCCCTTTTACTAGCTTCTTGATCAGCTTACTGAAAAATTATTGTAGGCTGTTAATACTTGAAAGCATCAAATCTTGGACTTTTTGATGTCATGTAGAAAACTCAAATAGGAATCTGAAATTGAAAGGAGTTGGTTTTTTTTCCCTTTATTCTGGCACTCAGAAAAGTATAACAGTTGAGATTCTCCTCCCCCACCCCCAAGTTTAAATAAGAATGTATCAAATAAAATGAGAAAAATGTGAGTGTTTGAATATTTAAATATCTTTCAGGCCAAAATTTAGCGAATAGATTAAGCCCTTGTAAGATGTTTACTGTGAAATATATAATGCAATACAGTTATTGTCTTGTGTTATTTTACCAGCTACACATTGTACGCTGTAAACATCTGAATTAGGTTTGCTGTACCTCCAAATTCCAGAGTTGTAGGAGATGTGGTGTTCTAACACCACCTGTACTTTATTTAAAAGGAAAAAGAAAAAAACCCACCACCACATATTTTCCTCCTTCCTTCAATAAAAATGTTACTGTTCAATAAAAAAATTCCATTAACATCCCCTTAAAAGAAACATAACTTGAAGCACAGAAGTTTAACACAGAGAGAGAGAGAGGGCCAAAATATAGAAGTGCATTTGCTACAGTTATTTGGTATTTTTAACATTTCAGAGCAAATATTTTCCAACTTGACAAGTTTGTCGTAGCCTGACGGTATTTAAAATCAACTCATGGACAGAATCATAGGACTGGAAGAGACCTCAAGATGTCATCTAGTCCAGTCCCCTGCACTCAAGGCAGGACTAAGTAGTATCTAGACCATCCCTGACAGGTTTGTCTAACCTGCTCTTAAAATCTCCAATGATAGAGATTCCACAGCCTCCCCAGGCACCAGCGTTTAACTATCCTGACAGGAAGACTTTCCTAATGTCCAACCTAAACTGCCCTTGCTGCAATTTAGGCCCATTGCTTCTTGTCCTATCCTCAGAGGTTAAGAATAATAAATTTTCTCCCTCCTCCTTGTAACCACCTTTTATGTACTTGAAAACGTATGTTCTCCCTCAGTCTTCTCTTCTCCAGACTAAACAAACCCAATTTTTTCAATCTTCCGTCAGAGGTCATGTTTTCTCGATCTTTAATCATTTTTGTTGCTCTTCTCTGGACTTTCTCCAATTGTCCGCATCTTTTCTGAAATGTAGCGCCTAGAACTAGGCACAATACTCCAGTTGAAGCGTAATCAGTGCAGAATAGAGTGGAAAAATTATTTCTCATGTCTTGGTTACAACACTGTTGCTAATACATACCAGTATAATGTTTGCTTTTTGTGCAACAGTGTTACGCTGTTGACTCATATTTAGCTTTTGATCCACTATAACCCCAGATCCCTTTCTGCAGTACTCTTTCCAAGGCAGTCATTTCCCATTTTGTATGTGTGCAACCAGGGCTGGATTTAAGGGTGACTGCACCAGGCTTGAGGTGTTGTTTTTGTTGTTAGCAACAAAAGGGAAAATAGAGTGTTTGAAATAAAATGTTTCAGGTATTCCGTATGTGGGTTCATTTTTCATTAACCTCTTAGAATGTTCTGGAACTTTGTAGAATCTCATGGAACCTTCCAGACTTTGAGAACTACATTTTCCTCGAACCTCCTAGCATGTTGTCAGCCATGCCTTCACAGGCGTTTAAGAGGCAGGGTGTCACTAGTCAGTGAGATAAAAACAAACTGAAGTGAAGTGAGAGAGAGCCCAGCTGCGATATTGTGAACCTTGTTTTATTGTGTAATTGTGAAATTGTGTTTTAACAATTGAAGAGTGTAAGTAGCAACTAATAAAGGACATATCTAATTTTTAATCTATTGAACCCCTATTTATGCAACAATATAAAAGAAACACAGTTAATTCTTTTGCCATGCCTAACCTGTAATGTTTAATGACTTTGTTTAATGTTTAATGATATGTAATGTCTAAGACTGTGGAACTTAGACTTTAGCTCTCCCTACTGTTTTCCCCCATAAAAAATAAAAGATGCCCCCAAACAAACCTTCCGGAGCTCAGTATAGGAAGTGAAAAGCTCACCGGCAATCTAGTTTGCAGCAAGGGGGAAATTTGATGGAAAAATATTTGGAACAGAACAACAGACTGGGCTGTAGGCAGCAGTGACTGTCCCAGTGCAGAAGAAATTGAGGAGCGAAACATAAATAATGGAAGGTCTTTTACTAAGGAATTAGCAGATTTACCTGAAGATAAGGAAGGGAGATGTGAGGAAAGTGATGGAGAATCATCCAGTTTTCCTGGTGGCATAAAGGAGAGTGATGATAAAGAGGAAAGTGGCTCACATGAAAAGGAGAGTAATAACAAAGAAAAAATCTGATTTACATGAAAAGGAGAGAAACAATAAAGAAGGATCAGCCTCGCATGATGACTTCTACTACTTTGATGAGAAGCTGCCTTGATTTTCTTGTGGCCTACAGAGACAATGGATTTGAAGATGCCATCACTGTTGCCAAAGAAATGGCAAAAAACTTAGGAGTTGAGCCTGTCTTCAAGGAAACTCTTATTCACTGGTAGAAGAGACAGTTTGTTTATGAGGACAGAAGTTAGGGGATGGGAAGCTCAGAAGAAAAATTCAAGAGGGAGGGGTTTTTTTTTTGCTCATTGACAATGATTGATTGTTCCACTGAAGAACAGTTCAGACAAATGAAGAATCACGAAAAGTCCTGAGGATTTGTATGACCTTAGTAAGTTGTCGACAGACAGGAAAACACTCTTGAGCAACTGTACAGACCTTCACTGGACGCTGACACATAGGGAATATTTGGACATAAATGATAAAGACCTCTATCGAATTGAACAACATCCATCACATTTTGCCACATGGGAAGCATGCTACACTCCAGTTCACTCTGATGCAGAGCTGAAGGACACATGTATGGATAGCTTTGAGGAGTCTGCTCTTGCTGCTGGTCACAGTCATGAGTGGCGAGCACAGCTTTTTGAAGCTCAGG
The DNA here is from genome assembly GCF_965140235.1 of Caretta caretta. NCBI lineage: Eukaryota > Metazoa > Chordata > Testudines > Cheloniidae > Caretta > Caretta caretta. The sequence goes on along the minus strand of NC_134210.1, from coordinate 43,448,127 downwards.
CCTATTAAAACATATCTTTCATTGACTATAGCCAATGAGAGACTGACATTGCTCAATATTTTGTTGCTTGAAAATGCCACTGGCCAGTCTTTGGATCTCTCTGATGCCGTGCTTGAGTTCACAAGGGCAAAAGCAAGAAAAGCAACCTTTTGAACTAAATGACTAGAGATAATATTCTAAGGCTGTCACCTACTGTAACACTATTTAATATTGGTCCACCGAATATTGGTATACAGTTCATTTTCTTGAAGATAGTACTTTTCAATTATTCTTAAGTTTCTATAAACTTTGAGGCAACAAATTTTTTTATTTGATTATGTATGGCATGAATAAATACAGGTTTACAGAGCCTAGAGTGCAAATGTATCATCCTCTATGACAGAGATAAATCATGCATGCAAATTGTGCATCCAAGTCGTGAAGTAGGCTACAAATGGAATAAAAAATAAGGTATTCAAAAGTTTAACAAATGGAGGTGGGGGGCCAAAGATGCTCCTCAACCTGGGGCACCATTTGGTCTAGTGCCGGCCCTGCGTGCAACTGATCATTCTTTTCTAAATGAAGTACTTTGCATTTGTCCTTATTGAATTTCATCCTATTTACTTCAGATCATCTCTCCAGTTTGTCCAGATCATTTTGAATTTTAATCCTATCCTCCAAAGCACTTGCAATCCCTCCCAGTTTGGTATCATCCGCAAACTTTAAAAGCGTACTCTCTATGCCATTCTCTAAACCATTGATAAAGATATTGAAAAGAACCAGATCCAGAACTGATCCCTGCGGGACCCCACTTGATATCCCCTTCCAGCTTGACCGTGAACCACTGATAACTACTCCCCAGGAACCGTTTTCCAACCAGTTATGCACCCAGCTTATGGTAGCTCCATCTAGGTTGTATTTCCCTAATTTGTTTATGAGACGGTCATGCGAGACAGTATCAAAAGCCTTACCAAAATCAAGATATACCACATCTACCACTTCCCCCCCATCCATAAAGCTTTCCTTGACAGGATAACAAGCCATCAGGTAGGTTTGACAGTGTCAAATCCATGCTGACTGTTATCTATTACCTTATTATCTTTTAGGTGTTTGCAAATTGACTGCTTAATTATTTTCTCCATTATCTTTCCAGATGTGAGAGCAAGGAAGAGGCATTCAGATTCAAATTACAGTTGGAGTCCAAGTCAAGCCCATGGTTCAGGTTCAGTGGCACTGAAATCTCGTTAACTGTTCTTGGGAGATTTTGAACCAAATGGCAGATTAGTTGTTCAGGAGATTTCTACCTTACCTTATCCAGTCTCTCAAAAAAGCTCTTTATGGACCTTTTCATCTGTACTTAAAGTGGAAAAGAGATCCCTACTCGCTCTAGATCCAACCCAGAACCTAAGCTACAGAAGCAAGTTCACATTCATGGACTGATCCTAAAACAAACACTAGATTTGAAGTTATCTTGATCTAGGATACTGATTGTCATTCATGTTTCATTTTAAGGTTTGCTCTCTTTTTTAATAAAAAGAAAAATTGAAGGTATTTTATTGAAAGCATAATTTTTAATTTGAAATTAGTAACAAAGTTAGTCTACTGAACCTATAGGAAACATTAAATACTTATAATATACTATGGTGAAAATAGAAAAGTTGTATTAGCTTATGCTCTAAAACCATACTGCTTAAAAATCTATTTGAATGAAAATCTTTAAAATGGATGATTTTATAGGCATTCCTTTTGAATTGCATGTTTTACATGTACACATTTGATACTGTTATTCACACATCTACCCAATTAGTATTTCCAATTAAATGACTTTAGTTGTTTGTAATCATGTGCTATCTAAGCCATAATTTTGCCACTTCTCAGGCGACAAATGGATGACTTACATCTGGGAATAAAATTCACAAAGGGGTATTGGTGTGCTGTTTCAACACATGCAATTACTGGTAGTTACATTCTAATCAGCATAATTAGTTTTGAAACAGCTCTCACAATAACTGTCAACATTTATGTCAATTTAGCAGCAGTTGATGGCACGTTTAACAAAGACTTGCTTATTCATTTTCAATATTATTCTATATAAAAGAGTAAGTAGTAAAGCCTCTTCACTGGTATTGAGCATTTCTTACTTAGCTTAGCAGTAGGGATTGCTGTTCCCTTTCAGCAGTTGATCCTTCACAAACCATTGGTTCAAAGAATTACCACCCTCTTGCTTTGGTAGGTACATCCTTACAGAATAATTTGCAGTGATTACAAGAAATTGCAATAAAAAGCAGGTAAATTGCAGTGTAGGTATTAATAGATTTAATACCCGAACGGTTTTGGAGATTGACAAATTTAACTTTACTACGTTTTTTTAAAAAAAAAATTAAAAAATAAGGCGGGGGAAAAAGGAGGACTAATGCCCCTCTGCTCCCCAGTGAAACAAACCTATTCATACCATGAATTAACACTACTGCAAGCTCTCTTACTGGAAAAAGTACTGACTACTGACAATGACCTATTTTAGCTCTGTTGTAAGCTTCAGAGAGCTAGATAAGACACTATTCACAATTGCCCATAGGCTTCAAATTACGTTCCTCAGAAAAACCACCAAAAGTCCGCTACACCAATATACAAAGTTTGCTGCCAGATAAACTGGCTAATCTTTTAACCTCCCTGGAAAAATAACAAAAACAAAGCGATACCTATTCCCGGGCCTTTATTACATTTCATACTGTCAATCATTTTATACTGTCTTGTAAACAGTCATCTTCCAAAAGAGACTCAGGGAAAGCAAACTTTTGCTCTGCACTGCTCACAAAACCGAAGCCATATCAGCCTTGATGCAAACATCCACATAGTAAAGAGATCTTTTAAATGCTAGTTCATGAACAAACTGAATACCCGGGGATAAATGATTTGGCAATAGATTAAAGCATAAAAAAGTACTTAATCACCTCCTTACTTGGCTCAAATTTATAGATTTATATTTATAATGAAGCATATGCAACTATTACTTTATTTCTTTTCTGAATTTCATTAGATAAAACAGCATCATATGAACTAAAATATATCTGAGGCAATGAATGAGGGAAGTTACAGATTTTAATTTTTACCAAATGTGCGTGTGCTTAGAAATGGTAGAAACTAGCACACCAAGAACATCCAGAGAGATGCTGAAATAGATAAAGGACAGAGGCAAATTAATTGTCAAAGGTCAATTGATACTCTTGTAGACTTCCTTTTTGCCTCTGCCATTATCAAAAGGAAGATGCTTTTTGGAATTCATGGAAAATCAGCTTGTGCAGAAATAGAGGATTCCTAACTAGAATGTTGGTACTAAAATAAAAAGTTTAATTCCTCTTCAACAGTTTATGATGTTGAAAGAGAGAAACTTCTCGAAGGATATTGCATAAGAACATCAAAGATCCATAGTCCAAGAAAACTTTAAGGATCTGGGACACTAAACATAACTTATTTCATGACACATGGCAGTAATACTGGTACATCAAGGGTTAGAAGAATAATGAACAACTCCAGATAAGGAGAACCTAGATCCAAGTAAAGGCTTTTCATGTGCTTCTTGTAGTCAAAAGATTATAACTTCACACTGCAGCCTCATATTACTTCAGGCAGGATGACTTGCCCTTGAAAAGAGATGAAATACTTCCATACTAATTACAAAAAAGTAATAAAATTGATTTCAAGCATAAAAGCATAAGGTTGCTAGCAGGCTACCTAAAAAAATGTTCCCTTACTAAATAAAACTACCTTGTTCCCATATAGGGCCAAATTCCTTCATTGGATACATCCACAGACATCAATAGGCATTATGAACACATGCACAAGAAGAGAACTGAGCCTTAAGAAATGGAAATATTTGTACCCCTTTGCTACAGGCTGCTCAAGGTTTCTACTACCATGTTGCCACCACCACCACCTTTTTTCAGGAGTCTTACTGCAAAATTGGCACAGCCCTGATTGAGCTGTCCCTGTTGGACATTCATCAGGCTGCTGTGTTGGTATCAGTCTGCTTGTAAGCTCCCCTTGGTAGGGTCCAGCCACAGTTTCTGGCTCCCGCCCCTCCAGCGTACTTCTTGGACACAGACACAGACACAGTGTGATACCCCTTCTAGAAGTGGGGCCCTGCGGCCCAAATGCCTGAGGCCCCAAATCCAATACTGAACCCACAAAACAGCCCAGTGGCTGAAGTGTACCCTCCACCCTTGCAGGCACTCTGGTTTATAGTTTAACCCTTCAGCGACACGTGACAGTTGAAGCAAATGAACAAAGACTTTGCAAAAGCGGTTTCTAAAAATAACCACTCTTTAGACAGTCTGAGAAGAAAGAAAGAGAAAGAAAGAAAGAGAAAGATAGATTGATAGACCGATCTTCATGTAATTCGCTGCCTCACCACTCTTGATGATCATCTCTCCTGAGCTGGAAGAAGGCTAGGAGGCAGAGTCAGGACACTCAGCCTAAGAAGCCCACCAGGAAGGCTCTTGTCAGTTTCACTTTCCATTTGTAGGAATACCAACATTTTTCAGCAAAACTGAATTTCTCCTGTGGTATTTGTGAAAAGGATTTTTTCACCGGAAAATCATTCCAGTGAAAGATTCTCACCAGGTTCTATTCATAATATCAAACTGAATTCATAAGCTGTACATAGACAGATCCCCCAAACTGTCACACTGGTCATTGTGACAACTGACAAAGCTGGTTTTAGAGAAGCTCTGTGTTTGTGGCCACATTACATTAGCTTTGCTATATGGCAGCTCTCGATGCCTAGCTGAATTTAAAATAATCCCTGTCATCGGTACAATCTGTTTGCATCTGCCATACATAACGCATCCTGTTTATGTAGCTATGATAAACAAGGTTATAGTCAGGCACAAATTTTAAAAATGAGGGTGGGTAGACAGAAGGTAGACGTGTGTGGCTATAAGAAAAAGAAAGTGCAGTAAAAGCCAACTGGTGATAAAGTCAATGTTTATACAGACTTAAAAGGAAGTGTGACTGACTGAACTTCCTGTGAAGTTGTATTTCTTTACAATACTGTTTCGTGATCATTTAAACATAGCAATGTGTTAATAAAAATTATTTCTAGCCCATGATTGCATTGGTTTTAAGTACTGTATTAAAAGCAAAACATTGCTAACACAAGTGTAAGTCACATATTGACATTTGCAAGAGTGTCAAAAAATGCAAAAATGGAACTTCAAATGTTTTACTCAGCTGCACAAATATGGGTGAATTAACAATTGCTTTTGGAACCTTAATGTCTGCAATTCCTGACTTTTATATATTATTTTACTGTTCAGCTTTAACACTGCATTAAACACTCCCACTCACTTAATTCCTAGGTGTTTAAAAACAAGAAAAAAAAATCTGGAAGTAGCTTAAAAGCTGCTTGTCTGCATGATATTTGATTGCAGAGCTTAGAACCTCTGATAGATTCCGTGTACAAGAGCAAGCGTCACTAGTTGCCAGTACATATCCTTGAACTGAAGAGCATGCACTAATTAGCAGTGAACACATGACTGAACATTTTCCACCAGGAGGAATCACTATGCAGCTTTCAAATTTACTCTGCACGAACTGTATTTTTCCCCCCTTTCCGTCAGAAAGTCAGAAACTGTTAAAGAGACCTTTACTCATGAATGTGAAAACATGTGGTCATAAAGGAAACTGATTTGCAATTTTAATTATACTGGAAACTAATGGTGTCTATTAGAGTACTCTAAATAATACATTATATGGGGCAACTAGAGGTGAAGGCGAACGTAAGCCATGAAATCATTATCCTCACCCACTTAAAAAGAAAAGTGGGTATCTTCCCAGTCACTGAAATTTAACAGCTCCTGCCCAATAACATTAACCACATGCCTCAGTTTTTAGTGACATAGAATAAGGGCTCCATGATTCTAACTTCCTATATTTGAGGGTCAGTAGAATTAACATGTCTATTTAGCAATGTGACAGGCAGAGACAAATTTCTTTGGAATGAAGTTCAATTTCTTAATGAATAAACACTGCTAAACAAGCACTATCTCTACCCACATATGGGTCTGTAAACTGGCAGTTTCCATCTTGCTCCAAACAAACTACTAAAAAATGAACAGGAGTACTTGTGGCACCTTAGAGACTAACAAATTTATTAGAGTCTCTAAGGTGCCGCAAGTACTCCTGTTCTTTTTGCGGATACAGACTAACATGGCTGCTACTCTGAAACAAACTACTGACTCCTCATAAGATATCAAAAAGTCTACTTCCTAAAGTGATTATTAATAAAATGAGTAATTCAAAAGTGTAACACAAAGCTCCAGTTTAAGCCTTCACTTCACACCATACTGCTTCTGGGTTCCTTCTTTGGTCTCATCTACCCCAACCTCTAGCTTCCGCTGAGACAGCTATTTCCACTTCTTATACTAAATGTGGAGTCTAATAAGCCATATGTGCGCCAAAGAATCAGGGGTAATTAACCTGCAGCTCTCTGAGGTTTCCAATACTTTACAAAGGTGGGGCAGTAAGATTATCCTACCACCTGGTTACAGGCTACTATAATCTATTGCCCCGTCACCACTCTGTAATGGAGCTGAGCAAATAATGGATTTTTCAGTTTGGGAGCTCAACCAGAAAGACAAAGACAGAAAGGAAAGAAAAGAAAAGAATTAAAAAAATTATTTTGAAGTTGACGAAACGATTTAAGTCAACTAAGTTTAAGGTTTTCACCTGTTTTGAATCAGCTGAAACAGTTCATTCCAAGCAATTTTTTTGAGCTTTTCATTTCGATTCAGCTATTTTGGGAGGATTTCACACTTTATTTTTTATTTTTAATTGGCCTAATGTAAAACTGAAATGAAACACTTCAACTCTTTAAAAAAATATAACAAAGCTATTTATCAAATTCAACAAATCGTTTCAGGCCCCCCAAAATGCATTTTTTTAATTAAAAACAATTAGTTGGAAAAAAAATGTTGCACAGCTCTACTATGAAATACTGCAACAACAAAAATCAACTGACTGCATCAAGCAGCAAACACTCTACTACCATTTCTTTATTATTTATTTAAGTAATTCATCAATATTCATATACCTGGCCCCACCCTATCAAATAGACCAAATGCTAAGCATCACCATAAGGTCATTATGGAAATCAATAAGTTCAATTTTTATTAGTCTTCCTTTTACAGCTGTAATCAGCAAAACCCTTCCTGTCCATAAAATGAGAAATCACTCTACTAGTATGCTATAAGGCTCGGTGCTAAAGAATGTAGCTGACTGGCTCACAGAAGATCTCCAGATTTAAGAAAGAGGCTTTAAGAAGGCTGTTGCCTCACTTCTTTCATCTTTCACAGTGGCTCCCAAAAAAAGTTCTCACTGCGAACTGTGATCCAGCAATGAGAGAAATTGGGACTCTTCCATCTTTCTACCTCATTCCAATCCCCTTCTTCCTTCCAATTAGATATACAAGTTACTGGATCTGAGAAATGTGGGCATTAAAATAATATCCAATAAGGCAGTAAGAATTTGTCTTCTTTGCATTCTGAGGCTTGATTGAAAAGGAACAAAGCAGAAAAATAACTGTAGAATAATGGGAGAGTGGGGGAAATATCATTAAAAGCCCAGCACTACACCCATCTCACCTGTGGTGCTTGAGGAGAATATTCTAGAATTTATTCTTTTAGAAGGCATTACTGTAGCTATCCCTACAGAGATTGGGGTTCAACTGTGCTTGATGTTGTGCAAGCACATTAGAGAGAGTCTGTACATATAGTACCCATTTTGGCTCCCTTTTCTATCATTATCCCTGTTAATGTCCTAATCTGAATCAGGCAGGTCACAAACAAAAAATCCTGTAGCTATTAAATTAACATTTTCCATCCTACCTCTATGTTGCTCCTACGCAAATTTCCAGGCTTTGAATTAACTCTCTTTTAGTACAGTGATTGGTGGAAAAAAAGTTGGCATTTGCCAACAGTCAGCACTGTTAACTTATGTTTCAGTCATTTCTTGTTCTAAGCATAGGAGGAAATTGCAGTTTTGAAAATAGCAACTTTGTGGTAGTTATTGACAGTTATTCAATGCAGACTACTTTAAGCTCTGTGGTACCTTGATTACTGCGTACCATCTTTAACAACATTTTGCTTTTGAGATTTAATGTTCTCAGAAGGCAGCACTGGCTGGTAGTTAGAGCACAGAAGAAACTCAAGAAAACTTTGTTCTAGGCTCAGCTTTGCCAATGACTTTCTGGGAGGCTTTAGGCAAGAATATTTCTGTGCCTCAGTTTCCCTCTCTAATCTGAAGGTAATATTTCCCTACTTCATAAGGGTGTTGTGAGGTTTAATTCACTACCATCAGTAAAGCACATGAAGATCTACTCATGGAAGGTGCCAAGGAATAACATCTTTGTACTTATCTTTTATTGCCACTATTAGCATCACTATGGTTATGCTAGAGAGAGAGCTTCAGAAGCTCAGAAATTTAATTTCTGATGTGTATTTTCTCTTGTTGTTTCTCTGCATTAGGATGAATTTTTAGTGGAAAATACAGGTGGGCTGATAAAATTATATTGGTTGTTAGATTTAACAGAGCATAAGAACCGCCACAGAAGAAAGTCCCTAGATACTTTTCTACTGTTTTGAATCAACTTAAGCTCCCTCTCTTCAAAAACTACATACTTCTCATGGAATTAGCTCTAAAAAAAGGATAAATACCATTGACATTTTTGACAGAACTCGGTTTATAATTAAGTGTTTGAAAATCATATCTTATGCATGGGGCATATGTGATTTTCTTCTCTTTTTCTCTTTTTGGAACACTTCACAAAATGCAATATACACCAGCACAAAGCAACATATTGCACACTGAAACCCAAAGCAGGCAAGTTAAGATGTATCAGTCAGGAAAAGCCAGACTCAACGCTGACTGCTCCAGACCCTCCATACAGCCTGGCCAGTTATCCCTCCCCCTACCTTTACTTAAAAGCACGATCAATGAATTGCACGTTCAGTTCATACTTTACACACTACAGAACAGTGCTCCTAAGTGCAGAATCCTATGGAAAGCATGAACTATAAAACTGATTCAATAGGTGCCCATCAGAAAGGTTAGGCCATTCTACTGCCTTCTTTCAAGATCGACCATTTCAACACAAATAGTTATATTAATGCAACATTTCAGCTGAGACTGTGTGTGAAAACAAGTAAGGCCATTCAAAGTTACAGTTCCCATCACAAAAGTAATTCAGCCACTCTGCACATATTTAGTATCATTATGTATAGTAACACACAATTATTATTGTGCACTAATTCACAATTATGTGAAAGGCCTGAGTTATTGGGGTTTTCGAGACAACAAAATGCGGCTTATTGACTTTTGTGCACATAAAATCTCAACTATAATATTGCACAGGACTTTTGCATACAAAATAGTCTTCTGTTTTGAAAATGTAACTCACCAAACTAGCAGTAAGTGAAGGAGCCGATTGCCCAAGTGCTTGGCTACGCATACGAACAAGATTGGAGGTTTCTGTAGGTTGCCACAACTGCTGTGCAATAGTACTGGGAAGCAGGTACCTGCCTGACAATGTAAAGAAAGATCATGTTACGCACTAGATGTAACAGAAGAAGAAGCCCAATTCACATAGTTTACTATAAAGGGTAAACTCTTATCTAGAATTTTAGTTTCTCAGATAGGCATTCTAAATGTTAGGTTCTTTCACAAAAACCCTGGTGAGGCACGATTCCACTGAAGTGGAGATCTTTTACCACTTATTCATTAGTCATCTGGGAAGTACACCCTTTAGCAGGTAACTTTTCCTTACTGCATATTCCCTGCACTAAATGTCCTGATAACTGGAACTGCCCCAGAAACACTACAAATGCACTAGCTGATACAAACATCCAGAATAGTGGGATTGAGGGGAGGAAAAAACAGAACAAAACAAAAGCAACCCACCGTTAGGCAAAAAGTTTTTTTTCCCCCAAGAATTGGATAAGCATAGACAATACTGAAGGGGGTTTATTTTCAGTACTGAGAAGACTGACAAGCAGCTTTTAAAATATGGTGCCATCGTGGCCTGTTATATACAATTTTTTATTAATTTATTTGTACATACAGAGACAGATATTGTTACAAATTAAGAGAGAACCCTAAACAAAGATAAAAATAGGAACAGTACATACGTACAGAGGTTATTTTACTGCATTAAGCATTTATGGCTACCTTGCAGGGGAAGGAGGCAGAGCAGGAGCAGGGATGAGTGCTTACAGATATTTGTTGGGCTGTGAAGGGACGGTTTATTTTGTTCTAAGATTTGAGTTACTGGGCAAGCATTGACAATATAAGCTTATTAATTGTTTACATTTGTTAGCGTCCTTGCTTTTTAGCAGTTTTTGTTTTTTTTGCTGGCTGAATTTTAACTCCTTCCTGACAATTCCCTCCTTTCGACAAATTGAACTTTTAAATGAGATAAAGTTAATATTTTAAATACTTTGATATATATGATTTGTTTTAGGGTTGCCCAAGGAAGGTGGGAGGGACAGGGGAATTGGGGGAAGGGTGTAAAGGTAGGAAACATAGTAAGATTTTTAAGCATGTGTTTAAAGTACCCACATGACAAGAGAGGTTAGCAACACAAATATTGAAGCAGTGGCAACTGTTATTTGGACAATTGTTTACCAGGAGATGGGGCTGTGGGATGCATTACGAGTAAAATTTTTTAGTTGGGTGATGGTTTGATTGCAGAGCTGGACTTGAATGCAACCTTTGGTGACGTGGTTATGAACGGTGGTAAATGCAGACACCGCAGCCAGGACCACTTTGAGAAGTAGCTCCTTAGCCAGTGTATAGTATTGAACCGGTGTATCGTCCAGGTATAGACTGTTGTATTATTGAGGAGCTACTGTTATTCCAGTGAATACACTGCCGGGGAAGTGCACATCACCTAGGGTAAATGAGTCAGTAATTTGCAGGCACGTGGAAGCGTTTGCCTGCCACTGTAATGGTCCGTACATGTAATAAGATGCAGCGGTGATGAAACACCACTGAGTAGAGGATACTTGTACAGCAACTTTATCATCTGCAAGAGGAAGGACATGCACAACAACAGAAGAGGACAAGATTAAAGGGCGAAGGGTAGAACAGGAGTACACGATGTAATTGTCTGTTTTTGTGCAACAGTTTGAAGTTATTAGTGTAGCATTGTTAGGGGATGGTGTCAGGTATTTAGACAGCTTTATTTTTACACTATATTAGCAGCCACAGATTTAATAGACTTAAAACGAAAAGAAGAAGGAAACACATGAGTAGGAATGACAGAAGGCTACACAAGAAGGAAACTGAAGGAGGAGGGACAGTCTGGAGGAAGTAGAGAGGCTACTTTTAGTTGTGTAGAAATGCCTGCGATGTGGGCAAGGATAGGGAGGAAAGGGTATGAGATGGGGGGAAACCCCAGGCATATATCTAGCATGTTTTTTTGTAACGTTAAACAGATCACAAGCCAGCATCTCACAAGTACGACCTTTAGCTTGTGACTTGGCCAGGTTGACTATAGCATTTGAGGTTTTTTAAATGATTTTGTAAAAAAAAAAAAAAAATTATGGGAACATTAATTGCAGTTAAAGCATAAGATAACCCAGTGTTAGTATACTTAAGGGTTTGGGTGGTTTGGCCTTTGACCCAAAAATTGTATGACCTTGCATTCCGAAATTGGGGGTCCTATATGTGTGTTTACACATCCCCTGAAGCTAAATACCCAGTTACAGTCCAGATCCGGTGAAATGCAGGGAGGGAGCCAAAGACTGCTCCCGGACTGTGGTAGTCGGATTGAGATCTTGGAGCCTCGATGTTTTTGGAGGCGAGTTGTAACCACAATAGGACCCAGGTGGTTCGGTCTGGGGGTAAGCCAAGTGTCTGTTTTCTTTACCCATTTGCCACTGTTTTTTGTAGGGAGTTGCACATTCTGGCCAGCTTTGAAACAGGTATTTTGTGTAACATATACCAAGGGCAGGTCCCAGGGGGCTGCATTAGGTATGTTTGCCAGGAGGATTAACATGGGGAGTTACATTTGTTACCAAAAAGGATACAATATAAATAAAATGAATGTATTTATACATTTTAATTTTGGTTTTATGCCCCATGTTGGAATTTTTTGCACTTTTACAGAGGTATTTGTATGGGCTAATACCATGTGCAGGCCGGAGTATTTTGACTGAAGTATCCCGGGATTGTATGTTTTACCATGACTTTTTTCTTTTTTGTACATTTGCCCAAGAGGGGGTCTTTGGAGAGTCCCGGGCTTAAGAGGGTGCACTTTTACAAGGAACCAGTATGCCTTGCTGAAGTAAAGAGTGAATAATGTTACCTATTGCATTTACGTCCTTAGGTTTGAGAGGGTATTGCTTGGGAGGTGGAGGGAGTTGACTGATAACTTGGACAAAAATGAGCAGGCATCGAACTGCAAGACAGCTTATTTTTTTGCCTAAACAGAGGGGAACCTGGAACATAATTCTTGAAAAGGGTTAGAGGTGTCCCAAGTGAAAGCCACAGATTAGGCAGTTGCAACAGAAGAGAGAAGTTTATTATTACAGAGAGGAATGGCATGAGTACGCATAAGTTTATTAGTAAATATAACTTTAAGCATTTATGGCTACCTTGTGGGGAAAGGAGGCAGGGCTGGGGGGATAGGGATGAGTGCTTACAGATATCTGGTGGGCTGTGAAGGGAGGGTTTATTCTGTTCTAAGATCTGAGTTACTGGGCGGGCATTGACCATATAAGCTTATTAATTGTTTACAGTTGTCAGTGTCCTTGCTTCTTAGCAGTTCCTGTCTTTTCTGCTGGCTGAATTTTAACTCCTTCCTAACACCACTAAGTTCAAGGTTAAAAAACAAACAGTGCTCTATTTGTACAAATGCTACATTCCAAACCCTGTACTCCACATTTTTATATTCTTTTATCCAAGGGTGACTATTGACCATGTCCTCTACAGGTTTCAGACATCAACCAAAACAATTCAAATGACATTGCCAAACACGATGACTTACATGTGTTACCTTGAAAATCTTATGTATTGAAGACAAGCTTCTCTCTCTGCCATTAGAGGTCTCTGTTCAGAAAACCTTAATACCTACTGATCTCTGAAAATCATATAAGATGTGCAATTAAGAAAATGTAAACCGGCCATTGGTATCTTGCCTATTTTTCTTAGGACCAAAACAAGCTGCCACAACAGAAGACTGCAAATGGAAAGTGCCAAGACGACAGTTGTGCATTACTAGTCCTGAAATCTTCCTCAATGCTTTAGAAAAGCAAGTTCAAGATCATGATTCTAGATTTTGGATCATCAGATCTCCCAAAGGAGCATCATCTTCCAAGTCACAAGTTATAATAATTACCTCCCAAAGTGAACAAGATACCCACTTTCTAATATTTTCTCTAATATTAAGTCTTTATACCTTTCGTTGCTGTTTTTACCCTTTTCTAAGAGTTAGCCTCCCTACAATAAGAACACATCCGCCAGTGTGAATGAATTACCTTGCCAGTGGCCCAAATTATAGAAAACCTGCACAGTAAAATGCAGACTACAATTTCGAACTGATCCTGTGAAAACTGATCACCTTGGAGTCCCATCAAAGTCAACACATCATAGATCTGGCTCTGTATCACAAATGGGACCACCAACAAAATCTATTTTTTCTCTAGCCTGTCTCATACTAAGGTAGACATTAAAGCAGCTATTTCTTTGGCTTATACTCCGTCAAAATAAATAATATACACCATGATTGCACAAGTGAAAAGGTACAGCGTATTCTCAATGTAATGAAGTTTCAATATTGCCTCAGATCAATCAGCAGTTTAGTTACAGCTACAGCTTTTTCCTCCATTCTCATAACCGAGCAAACCAGGTTCTTCGGGTTTTTTTGTTTTGTTTTTAATTGAGAGGGTTGTTTGTTTTGTATTTTAGTATTTTTATAATATACTTCCTAGTGCATGAGAGGTCTGAGTTTGAAATGCACAGAGGAGAACAAGTTTTGTAGCCTTCACTGACTTGCATTCTAGATGGAAAATGTTTATGACACCCCCAAACTGACCAAACCAAATGTTTCAAGCCCCTTAACAAAATGCTTCTGGGGCTATTCCTTGCCTTTTGGTTGTGAATTAACCTGGTTTTGCTTATATTTGGCCCTCTAGTCTATGAGGTTTCATTCAGAAACTCAGGTCTGGCGGGAGAGTAGCAGAAAAGAAACTCAAAAGTTCTCAATCTTCAAGAAAACTTTATAATTAAAAAAAAAAGGAAGGCAGAACCAAGGTAGCACTGCTGGTATTCCAAGTTCCTGCCCAAACTCACATCGGTCAGCAAGTGCATTTGGAGTAATGGGGTAATCTAATCCTGACTACATGATGGGCTACAGTGACACAGAATTAGAAGTGATCTCTCAAGTGTTCTATCTTTTACAATCATCAATACTTCACTTGCTGTAAGCTCTCTTGAACTGCTCAAACATCTCAGGGACGTCTTTGCCCCTGGAAGAAACTACAACAGAAGATGGAGAAAGGGTACGTGACTGGCTACTGCATAAAGTCTACTCCCTTTGCTGTTTTTTTTTCAATTGATAGGGTTTTGACTGATCGATAGAGAACAGACCAGGATAACAACATCTTTAGAGTCTCCTGCATGATTAACCTCCCAAATTAATTACAAATAATGTTTGAAAGCCTGTGATGTAGCTAATGAAATAGTCAGCATGATTAAATCCACTGATACAAGCATAGACGTGATGCTGAAGTGAAAAAATTTCCTTTTCTCCCCCCCCAAGAGCTTTGAGGGCACAGCAGATTTCACAACCTACTGAAAATAAGGCAAGTGTTCTAATTGTACAAAACCCAAGTAAAATCTTTTAAAAGCAGCTATGAATATATTACAGCATGCAAAGTTTTGAGCTTACACAAACACATGCACCCAAGCAAAGTATGCTTAACCCATGCAAAAAGGCACTAATCAATATCACAACTAATATACTGTCCACTTCTGGAACAGTTTTAACTGTTGTATGTGAAGGTATACTACATGTGTTGCACTACCTGAGGACACAGAAACTCCAAGATTATTTAGATGAAATTCCCCAAAGATTGGTCTCAGTGCTCTGGAATCTAAGCTCTAATGGGAAATTAGTTTGTTTTCAGTCTTTTGCAAAGATGACTGCCAATATAAGATGACACATTCTTGCCTTTTTGATCTGCAGTCAAACATTGAGAACTTCCTCCACTTAGAAGACTAGAGTGTTTAACATTGAGGCCTCATTATGATATCTGAAACAAACAGCCTCTGGAGAACATATCCAGATAGGGTGACCAGATATCCCATTTTTAAAGGGACAGTCCTGTTTTTGGGGACTTTTTATTATATAGGCGCCTATTACTTCCCACCCCATCCCGTTTTTTCACAGTTGCTATCTGGTAATCCTATATCCAGACACATCAAGATAATTGAGTAGGAATTTTGTTGAATAAAATAAGCATCCAATCATTAAAATCTGCAACTTTGTTGTATGTTAATAGGCAAGGGAGAAAGATTACCTACTTACTACTAGGTTGGTCAATGTTTTTCTATCAAAAAAACTTGATTCATCTACATCAAAACGTTCCACGGGACATAATTTCATTTTAAAAAATTAAAATCAGGCATTGTGACTATCAGAATGGAACAATTCAATTTGTTTCAAATAAGTCAAAAAGCAAACAAAACATTTCGGATTTTTTGAAATGAAGTTTTCACCAACTTGGAAAAAAATTAGAATTTGCATTTTGCAGAAAATTGACTTTCCATTCAGATTTATAACAAAAAGTTTCAAAATGCCAGAAATTCCCCATAGGATAGAAATTCTGAGTTTCAACCAACTCTGCTTATTGGGATCAGAAAGTCAATATGGTAAGCATAGCAAAAACGTGAAAGAAATACTCCCTGCCCAGAGGAAGTTGTCTCTTTCCTCAACTAGCTTCCCAGATTCTTGCACATGAATTTCAATCTTCTCTTCATTTTCAAAGCACTCCACACCTGCTTACATCCCTGTCCTTGGTCTCCTCCTAGACTCTGTCTTACTAAAGCTTCATTCACAATTGCTCCCCTTCTTTTCTTTCTGCATTCTTTCATGCTGCCAATATGCCTTGTAAAACCGCCCAACATACATGCATTTAGACTCCTGCATGGATCTATATAATCCACTTATTCCATGTAATATTTCAGTTAGAACTATTTCCCTATATGTGATAGCTGTCCATTTTGTTTTTTTACCGCACTCATTCTGCTTTTCAATTGAAAGCTCAAAAGCATTGTGTTCCCCTTGGGGGGGAGGGGGGGAAATCGGGGAATGTTGTGGCAAACCAACACTAACTACACCTCTCGCTCATTGTATCCTTATCAATCTAGTTATAGACCTGGATATGACATAAAACAGTGCCAGTGTCCTAGCATGACAACCTCCATCCAGTAATGGACTGAGGTCATGTGTTCTTGGTAATTATATTAGGTCTTTCAGCAGATGTATATACAGTTGATCATGGTGAGGCTGATGCATCTACCAATGTGGAGGAGATCACTTCACAGATTCTCCATTCATTCCTTTAATGGATGACATTGCGGATGGATATGAGCTTATCCTTTGCGAAGTCTCTTGTGTACATGTTCTGCAGGCTTTCATCCTGCATTCCAGCCTCCCTAAAAAAATAGCATAATGCTACCAGGATGTAAGGCTTCTAGGAGAGACCGAGGAATGCTTTGATTTGTAGTCCCATCAGAACATTGTTTAGTCTCCAGATCACATCTACTCAGACCTGCATCCAATGATATCCTTGCTAGTCCACCACACAGTCAAGATAGATTTACTGGATGAAAATTAGCTGTTAGATAATTCCAAACATAATAGATATGTGGGTGGCTATGGGGAACCCATCTCCAGGAATTACAAGAGTTTATGCCTTCTTTCTCTTGACCTGTCTTTTAATACAGCTCCTGCCTCAGTTATCCATGGGAACATTTTTAAACGTTTGGAAATTATTTTCTTTTCTGGTTTCTTTTGGTTCTGTCCAATCAGTTTATATGGTTGTGCATTGGTTACTCAAGAGAAAGTCTGAAAAACTATAATTTGTTTTGTTGTGTTATGCTTCCACAATGATTACTCCTTTGGGAAGATGTTTCTTTTTTTTTTCTTTTTTTTTTTAATTAAAAAACTTTTGCAATTCATAAACCATGCTTTTTTCCTCCTTTTCCAATGTCAAGAGTTACATTTTCATATTCAAGCTTATAATGCCTTATATATTACATTTCAATCATGTCATAAGGTATTTGAAAAACATTTTAATAAGAGCTTAATGTAATATCAATAAATCCATTATGCACAGTTATATATTTTTAGTTGTCTTTTAAATTCGTATGTTTAAAATTTTATACAGAAGGTATCCACACAACATAGGAGGAAAAAAGTAAATGACAACACCTTAAATGAGTTTTGCTTGTAATGATGGAGAAAAAATTATTTAAAAAACAGAAGGTAGATTACACTGCTGAAAAAACTGTTAGGAAATTAATCAAATAATGGCTTTATTTGCTTTGAATGGGACATCTAATTTTGGAGTAAGTGACTGATTGGAGAGACTAGGGAGAAAAGAAATAGTAAAATGCACTATTAAAAGACTTAGATCCTAGGGTCCACATCAGTCTGGGGAAAAGTAAAACCTTCCTTCAAGACTCTTTGTACTTTTTTTTTTGGTGCAGTATAGGAAAGGAGGGGATGAATCTCTTCTATTTTACAATCCTACCATCAGGCTAGGCCTCTAGGCATCATATTTTATTGCCTCAAATTTATTATTCTTCTAGAGCCAGCTGTAGGAAATTATGTGGAGACTATAAATTTTAGGGTCTGTATTCTCATCAGTGCATGGGGAATTAATGCATATAATTCCCATTAGTATTAATAAGAGAATAAAAGGATTATGGATGGATTTAAAACCATTATGAAACTCTTCACCATTCTGCCTTCGTTCATTGTCGTTACCTCAACAAACTTTATTTAAACCCAATTTGGGATTAAATCTAATTTGGGATGACTACCAGAAGGCACCAAAAAATATGTTGTTGTTTTATGTATGCATCATTTGCTGCTTGCAACTTAAGAAAATTAGCATCTGTTAACTGTATTATTCAGCTGCCCATGGTTAAAGTTAATAGACTGCCAGTTTCCCAGCCTGATATAAGAGAGGTGAACGTTTTTCACCAATCCGTCCGCTAAGCCTAATATTATTCAATCAAGCCTAGAATGACAACTGATTCAATCATCATTTATTCTGTTAACATAAGAAATATTTGTAAGAAACCCAATTAATGAAGTCCAATTTCTTTAAAAAAAAACACCACACACATACACCACACATTACAGAGGTACTAGGTACGAGCACATTCTCCCTTTACCATTTAACCAATGAATGGTAGTTAAAATCTGTCTGGTAGTTCTAAAAGTGATTGCTTGTATTTTATTATCATTATTTATTATTATTTAATTATTTGCTCTTTGGATGTCTGATTTTTCTTCTCTTGTACAATTACATATGTTGAGGAAATAAATATATAGAATCAGCACCACAATGCACAAGTTACAGTCAGTGACAAAATACAAGTAAACAAAAAAACCTGTTAGAAGGTGGCTTGGATCAACACTCTGTGTTTTTTCCTCAAGAGACTTTGGTTTAAATGGAAGCCCCAGTCTCTCTCACTGAACAGCAGTGACAAACGGAAGTAATGTATGGGCAAGACATTCAAAACAAGGAGGGCCTTTCCAGTTTCATTTCTTTATTTCCCTTCACTGAGGGATGGGCATCAGAGTCCCAGGAGCTCAAAACAAGAGTGCTTCAGCATTGATTTTTGAGGCATCTAAAAGAGAGGCTAGCCCTTTGCAGGGAGAATCCCTCAGCAGTTCTTTAAACCAATGGTCATATGAGGTTTGTGCAATCCTGGGATGATCTGCCATATATCCACTTCATTGATCCTTTTAGTGCAATTTAAGAAGAGGAAGAGGAAGAGAAACTATTCTGGTCATCCCCTTATTCCCAGTTCCAGCCACCATCTGCTGATGGCTCAAATGGGAACTAAGGCACAGATTTTTAAAGGTATTTAGGCACCGCTGTGCTCATTGTTTCAATGCATAACTGATTTAGGAGCACAAATCTAATTTTCAAAAGGATTTAGGCACAGTCAATTTAATTTAGATTCCTAAGTGCCCAAATCCCTTTTGAAAATGAGATGCAATCTCCTAAATCAGTCAGGTATTGCAACGCTGAGCACAGTGATGCCTAAATACCTTTAAAAATCTGGGCCTAAAGCAATTTTATAGTATTTATTGATCTTTAAATGGCAGAAGCAGAGCAGGTTAAAAAAATCTTTGAAGTATAAACTTACAACTAAGTTAGTGTAAATAGAGAATACATGGGATTTTGTGGAATAAAGGTTTTAGCTACATGACTTTAAATACAAGGGAGCGATGGAGTTTATCCCAAATAAGTGCTTTTATAGCCTTTCAACCCATTTTGTATTCTGTATATGCTATGTTTTAAACAATAGCCTATATGTAAAACAATTCTTCTCCCTCCCTCCTTGGAACCTTGAGACCAAAAGCCCAATATATTGAGGGAAAGAAAAATTATAACTATTAAGGTTTCTAAAATTTTAAGTATTCTCTAAAATAGCGAAATTATCTAAAATAGATTTGTATTCACAATGTTCCACATATAAGGTCTGATACTGTATTTCACAACATACTGGGACTAGAAACAAGTGCTATGTTTCCATTGGTAAATTTGAAATCACCCCTTTCCAGTGTTATAAAGCTCCAGTATCTAGATAAGATTTAGGTCTGACACCTTGTTACAAACATAGAATCATACAATATCAGGGTTGGAAGAGACTTCAGGAGGTCATCGAGTCCAATCCCCTCCTCAAAGCAGGACCAACACCAACATGTCACTGATTCAGGACTGACCATCACAATAAGGTGCACCAATTTTGACAGGAAACCCAGTATTTAGAGGAAGAGATTTTTAGGGTGACTAGATGTCCTGATTTTATAGGGACAGTCCCAATATTTGGGGCTTTTTCTTACATAGGGTCCTATTACCCGCTACTCCCAGTCCCAATTTTTCACACTTGCTGTCTGATCACCCTAGAGATTTTGTGGCAAGTTATTTTAATTTATTTATTTAAATGGGCTTTCTTTGAATCTGCTGAAAGATTTAGATTGTAGTAACAGCCCACCCAATAGTGGCAAATTAGAATTTAAAAATATCACCTCTACATACACAGAAAATCCCCCACAAGCTGCTTGTTGTAGTAGCCAGGCAAGGTACTACCAAACTTCAACAGGACTTTAAAAAAAATGAAGTGGAAGCCTCTTTTCCAAGCTGCTGCTGCACTCTCAGTAGCTCTCCCTCAGCCTCTTCAACTCCTCCCTGCTCCTTCCTGTTTCCTGTCCTTTTAGACTCCCAACTCTAATAATTGCAAGCAACATCGAAACACCATATTCCCTCCTCTCTTAAGAAACTCTCCCAATTACAACAAACATTGTTCTTCTAACCACAGGAAAAAATAGGAAACAACGTACTATACTGTTAACAGAATTATTACACTAAAAACACTATAGATACTACATAATAGTCTCTAGTCCAGACAGGTGGTAGTCTGGGTCTGACAGGCTGTCTCTCAAGCCCCGGTTCCAGTGCAATGTCTTGTTGTGTTGATACTACGGTGAAGTCATCCAATGCAGACTGGGTGTTGGCGTAATCTCCTCTTGGTGAATAGGCAGGTGCAAGATAAGAAGTCTTCCATACCTGCCCATCAGAAGGTCGATAGGTGTAAGGTCCCTTCCTCTCTATGATTTTAAGAGGAGCTGTGAATGTATGGTCCCCTTTGCATAAAATTCCAGCTTTTCGTATTCTAACGAAGGAACCACACTCTAAAACTTTGGTTCCTTAGCACCCCACTGCGTGTCTGTGAAAGCCTTATACTTTGCTTGGTTCTGTTCAACTGTTTTTCTCACATCATCCTTGGTTGGGGCCTCAGGTCATGCCTTTAACAATCCAGCAATGTTCAGTTTAGTATTCATCTGTTTCCCATGCACTAACTCTGCGGGTGATCTCTGCGTTGTGGCATGTTGTGTAGCCCGGTATGCTTGCAAGAAATCAGTAGTGAAGGTTATCCACAATCGCCCTTCCAGTTTAGCCATTTGCAAACTCTCTTTCAAACTTCTGTTAAACGGTTCGATTTCCCCATTGGCTTGAGGGTAATATAGGGATGACCTTCTGTGTAAAATGTTCCTCTCTGCTAGAAAAGTTTCAAACTCCAGGGAAGTAAATTGACTACCATTATCTGAAACCAGTTCTTTGGGGTTACCTTCCCTGCTAAAAACTGAAGAGAGGAACTTAATTCTGTAGCAGAAGAGATTTGCAATGTAAACGCTACCTCAGGCCATTTACTGAAATAGTCTATTAAGGTGATGGCATAACGACAGTCAGTTGGAGCAGTATCAAAGGGTCCTACAATGTCAATTGCCACTTTTTCCCATGCAGATTCAGGAAGAGGAACAGGTTGTAATGGAGGGGTACATGTCACTGCTGTCTTATCATGCATTTGGCAAGTGACACAGGATTTTATGAGTGCTTCAGTTTGAGAGTCCATCCCTGGCCACCAGTTCAGATCCCGTAGCTGCTGTTTTGCTTTGACAATTCCTTGATGAGTATCGTGTGCCAGGTGTATGAGTTTTGACTGTAATTCTTCTGGCACAAGTAGCTGGTGTGTACCTCGTAGCACACAGCCATCAAGCAAAGAAAGTTCATCCCAAACTCCAAAATAAGGCAGCAAAACTGGATCAACGTTTTTAGGGTTACTGGGCCATCTGTCAGAAATTCCCATAGTTTTTGTTGAATTGGACACGCTGAACAAGCAGCTTGAAACTGTTCTCTTGTAACTGCAGTAAGAGTGCTTGTAATAAGCTCAACTACTACATCCTCATCCTCTAGTGGACCATCTGGTGAAGGCAAAGGCAGGAGAGAAAGGCAATCAGCTACCACATTTTGGTTTCCAGGCTTATATTCCAGTTCATAAATTGAAAGAGTAGTCTTGCAGACCATCTAGCAATACAATATCCTGCTCTTCCCAGTCTTTTCATGGTGAGCAACGTCGTCAAAGGGCTGTGGTCTGTGCGCAACTTGAACGTGCGGCCTCACAGGTAAGTTCTCCATTTTTCAGTAGCCCAGACACAAGCAAGTGCTTCTTTTTCGACTGTAGAATATTTTCTCTCAGCATTACTGAAGCAAATGCAACAGTCCTCTCTGTGTTGTCCTCATGAAGTTGTGTGAGGACAGCCCCAAGTCCATAATCAGAAGCATTAGTAGTTACAACTGTGGGCAATGCAGAACTGAATAGCGCAAGTACTGGACTATGTACAATCAAGTCTTTCACCATTTCGAAACTAGCTTGTGCATCCTGTTGTCCACACTAAAGTTGAACTTCCCTGTAGTAATTCTCATAATGGTTGAATGACAGAAGCATAATTGGGAATGAATTTTGCATACCAGGAAGTAAGACCCAAGAAGGAACGTAAGGTTTGCAAATCTGTTGGAGGAGGAGCCTTTGAAATTGCCAGGATATGAGACGGACCAGGTTTTAGTCCAACCTGTGAAACTGTATGCCCCAGAAAGGAGAGTTCTGTTTGTCTAAATTTGCATTTGGACCTATTGAGCTTGATGCCTGCTTTGCTGATGCTGTTTAGTACAGACTCCAGGTTATTGTCATGCTCCTCAGAAGTATTTCCAAACACGATAATATCATCCAAATAGCACTGAAGTCCATGTTGATTCTTCAAAATCAATTACATCCTTTTTTGGAAGGCACTTGGGGCTGATGCGAGACCGTATGGAACATGTTTAAAATGGAATAGTCCCTTATGTGTAATAAATGCTGTGAGGTTTCTGCGATCTTCATGCAACATAACCTGGTGGTATGCGCTCTGCAAATCAGGAGTAGAAAACATCTTTGCTCCACGGAGTTCTGCAAATACTTTTTCTATGTGAGGAAGAGGATGGCTGTCAATCACAATAGCTTTATTTGGCTCCCTTAAGTCCACACAAAGGCGAATGCCTCCACTCTTGTTCTGCATCACTGCTATAGGTGAAACCCATTCTGAGGAGTCACTCTCTTCAATAATGTCCCTTTGAACAAGTTCTCAGTTCCTCTGAAACAGCTTCCTTGACTGAAAATGCAAAGCACCGTAACTTCTGTCATACAGGTATCACATTATTTCGCATTTTAACTTTATGCAGAAACCCATAAGCACAGCCAAGTTTCTCCTCAATCTGGTGTTCGGTCCCAGCTGAAACTGGTGTGTGTACCGCAAGAGTGCTTTGCTGAAGAACATCAATTCATCCATTAACTACCCGGAGATTTAAAGCAGCCAATAAATCTCTGCCAAGGATAGGAGTGCCTCTGTGGACAATGTAGAACTCTGTAGTTACACAACAATCACCAAAAGTAACTATTGCTGGCAGGCAGCCACGTACTGAAACATGGTTTTTCAAATAGAACACCAAGTGAAGCTTGGGTTCAGTAAGAGGCACATCTTTACAGTAATGCAAATAGATGGAATCAGGTAGAATAGATACTGCTGAGCCACTGTCCAACATTAGCTGAATAGAGTGTGATTTGCCTGAGGGTACGGCGGAAACTTTTACCGTGCACTTTATTTGTTCTGGAACATGTGCAATACTGATTTTGTCCACACTCAGTAACATCTGGTATTGTAACTGCATGCACCTGTTGATTGAACTGGCTGCTGCGACGTACGATAGCAAAATGCCCAATCTTTTTGCAATGATTGCACTAAGCTACTTTTGCCGGACATCCTGTGTAGCTTGCAAGACGCTGTGGGGATCCACAGTGAAAGCATGCTTTTACTGTATTTTGAATTTGCTGATTCAGTGGTTTTTCATTAGTTTTCCTCTTGTAATTGTTTGTCTGCAGCGACAATGAACTTTTCTGCAAAGGAGTCACAGCCTGGACTGTTCCTCCTATATCCATGCTCATTATTGTGGCTTCAGCTGTAGCTGACTCAATCTGGGTAGCAATGGTTATTGCTTTTTCTAGTGTAAGTTGTGGTTCTAGAAGTAAGCGTTCTCTTATACGAAGCATGGTGGTTTTCTCAATGAGCTGGTCTCTAATCATCTCATCTGCCATACTCCCAAAGTCACAAGTTACAATCGGACTCCTCAGGGAAGCAATATACTGCATTATAGTCTCCCCTGGTTTCTGCTCACACTGGCGAAATCTGTAGCGATTAGCTACTACATTCACTTTTGGTACAAAAAAGTTCTTTAACGCAGTGAGTGCAGTCTCATATTTATCATCTGCAAGGGGAAAAGTGTAAAACATACGCTGCCCTTCTGCTCCAAGGCAGTGGATTGGCAGAGCACGCTTTCTTACTTCAGAAATCTCTGTAGCACTGATTGCAAGCAGATAAGTCTCAAACATATGGATCCAGACAGTAAAAGCAATTGGAGGCTCACCTGGGCTTTGTAGAAAGGGTGCAGGTGGGTTCAGAGGCAGAAGATCCATCCTCATAGACAAAATGTTGTAGAAGCCAGGCAAGGTACTAACAAACTTCAACAGGACTTTATTTTTTAAAGTGGAAACCTCTTTTCCAAGCTGCTGCTGCACCCTCAGTAGCTCTCCCTCAGCTTCTTCAACTCCTCCCCCCTCCTTCCTGTTTCCTGTCCTTTCAGACTCCCAACAGCCAGTGCTCCCAATTCTAATAATCACAAGCAACATCGTAACACCACACTGCTGTCTGTATCTTTGTTTTCACTTTTTAAGATGGGCTGAAGCAGTGGTGTTGAGACGTAAATCATGTTCAGGCTTTAAGACCAGATTCAGTAGCACCTAAAATCTTGCAAGTTGTTTGTAATAGGAGTATCATACAAAAAGATTGTTTAGAAGGATTTCCACCACCTTGGCCAAACAATCTGGAAATAGGACACTTCAAGTTTTGGATCAGACCAAGACAAAAATAGTAGAGGGAGGTTTGGATATGTGAATTTGTACCCAAACAATCCATGTCCCTCTCAGCTGAAAGGGGTTCACAGTGAAGGCTCTGTATAAGCACATCTCTATCATCCACCCAAGAATTTACACAACCTGCAACATCCTCCTCCAAGGATTGAATTGTATTTTGTTCAGATTCATGTAAATTATCCTCATTCCAGAAATAATGTTAATCAATTCCAGGCTTGTAATAAATTCCATTATTGCCCTTCCAACATCTGAAAGGGACTTTCTTAGCAATCAAAGATACATACATTTGTTCTGGTGGAGCGGCACATATTAAAACACATCTGATAAAAGGAAGTCCAGTTTAAATTTTGTTTAAATTGTTTCCAAGTATTTTTGAAACTTATCCAAATTTTATGACCCAAAAACTATAAAATATTTGCTGTAGGCTCTGATGCCTTCCAAACACCTACAGCATTTTTTTTTTTTTTTAAGATAAGCAAACTATCACCATGTTTTAAACGTTTGTATGCCTGGATTGGCCTCCGCAGCACCACTCTGTGGCCAGTCATGTCACTAATCAGTCTTCAGGGCTTCGATGATCAGCAGTCACTTCCAACATGGTCTGGTGTTATGGTGATTTAACCAAACAGCTACGTCATGCCAAAGTTCCACTCCTTCTAGGGTATCCAAGCTCCAAAACAAATGTAACAAAATCACAAAGGAGGGTTGTCGCCTTCCAGTTTGGAGCTGGACCCAGACCTAGCTCTTCCACTCAAACAGTCTTTTCTAATTAACACTTGTCTAGGCTCCCTGATTCAGGCCTCTCCTACCCCCCGGGAAGCCCTGGCAGGCTGACTTAAATTCCTGGAGATCTTCTCCCCTTCTTGGTCAGCCACCAATTGACTTGGTACTCCCTTTTAACTCCACCATCCAGAGTGAACACCTACAGAAGATGTATCAAGGTGGGGCTGATTGAACTCACTAGCTGTTGTTAATCCCTTCCTGGGCAGTGTGGGGTTGGTACACCCCATCACAGCTGCTTTTAAAATAAGGTCTTCTGCATTGAAAGTGTCTGCAGAAATATCATTATTATCACTGCCACATACAGGCAGGGTATCTAAATGATGTAGAACCACAGCCCAAAGCTATCATTTACAACTCTGCTTCCTAACTGCACTGAAATACAATTCGGCACAATAAATGGTTAGAGACGTCTAAACTCGGAGAAATGACAGTTATGGATGAATAGTACTGGCAAAATATATGGAAGGAAACAGCAAATAGATCCCATTTTCTAAGCAGCTTTACAGCTTTGGTGCAACTGCTAAAATTGCACTCTCTTTATCCATACTACCACAAATCCCTACCACATAGACACCCCTGTTTCTGCCTTCCTCCCTCAAAATTTTCCCTTATCCACGAGGACACTAGAAGAATGTTAAGGTCGCGATTCTGATGCAACAATGATGGATATGACAGAATACCCAGATTTGGGGATCAAAGCAAGAGCGGAAAGAAACAGTTTAGGCAGAATACCATAATATCCCCTGCCAAGACCTACACATAAATGGAACCACGTTAAAGTTAAGGATGAAGATGGTTCCATTTATTTTGACTAAATAAATTCAAATTAGCAAAGAAAATGTTGCAGAAGCATCTTAAGAATTTCTGCACACAAAAGATAGCTTTTTGCTGCAACATTCTGACGACCACCACCACCACCACACTATATCAGACTGTGCAATAAATTGTGCCTCGTGTGTATTTTTGTTCTACTTTTATAGCCTTAGCAACATTCACAGTTACTCAATTCAACTTCCAGAAACAAATCCTTGACTTTCTTCTGTCAGTCAATTTTCCTGAATCACAATTCTCCACTAACTCCCTGTTTTTGGGTCAATGACCTCATGGGAGTTACAAAAGGAGATGGGATTATATCTTCTCCCATAGGGCTAGCAAATTAAAATATAGCTTCTACTGTTTGA
Source organism: Caretta caretta (assembly GCF_965140235.1). Classification (NCBI taxonomy): domain Eukaryota; kingdom Metazoa; phylum Chordata; order Testudines; family Cheloniidae; genus Caretta; species Caretta caretta. The sequence goes on along the minus strand of NC_134210.1, from coordinate 43,421,080 downwards.
GGACATTTATGAATGACAAGAGCAGCGTTTAGGGCTCTTTAGTATTGTACCACTCCTCAATCTTCTATTTTGGTTCCACAGCCAGACCTCTGTTGCCAGTGGATTATTAGCCACTAATTGAAAGAGCTTAACAAAAATATTTTCCCCCAAATAAAAAGAAGAGGTTACTCATCCTGTGCAGTAACTGTGGTTCTTCAAGATGTGTCTCCCCACTGGTGCTCCACTATAGGTGACTACCAAGCAGCACCCTCTGAAGGTCAGGAGGAGAGTGCTTCAGGGTCAAGTCCAAAATTGAAGCAAGCACACCAGAGCCAAACATGGTATCAGAAGCTGAGTCATGGGTTACCTTTTCTGAACATTATGCTGGATATATAGGAGATGCAAGTCACGGCTCTACATACAGTAATGAGAATGTTCTTCAAAAAAGGCTACAAGAGATCTCGTTGAATGGGTCCGTACTCTCAAAGGAGGCTGGAGACCCTAAGATTAAGAACAAGTAATGCAGTCCAATATGCATCCAGAGAACAACTTTGCTTGGAAACTGTCGATCCTTTAGATCAGTCTGCAATAGACACAATTTGGGAGACTTTCTAAATGGTTTACTCCTGTCAAGATAAAAAGCTAAAGCCCTTCTGACACTGAGTGTGTGCGCAACACCACATCCTCTTTACTCAGTATGGTTTAAAGAAGAAAACTGGGAGATGAATAGGCTGATTAATGTGGAACTCAGAAGACACTTTTGGTAAAAATTTGGGATGTGGTCATAATGTGACTTTGTCCTTGAAAAACACTGTGAAAGGGCAGTATGCCCTAAAAGCCCTCATTTCCCTAACTTGTCAAGCAGAAGTAATGGTTACCAGAAATGCTGTTTTCGCCGATAAACGGGAGGAAGGAGCAGGTAACCACAGATTCAAATGGTGGGCTTGTAGCATTTAAGATCCAAGTTGAGGTCCCAAGTCAGGGTAGGGCATTTATGTAAAAACCCTTTGAGGAACTTTGTCATTGGATGGGCAAATAGGAAAAACCTCTGTCAGGGAGTGGAAAGTCATAATGACTGCCAAATGAACCATACTGGAACTCAGTGACAATCCTGAGTTTTTCAATTCTAGTACATTGTCTACTACGTCTGAGAGCAAAGAGGAAGAGCGAAGAATGTATCTCAGGTCACACCAATGGCTGAAGAGTGTCCATTTTTGCAGGTAAATGTAATGAGCGGACACTTTACCACCGTGTAACTGTACTCTTATTTCCTTGGAAAGAGTTGTTTCTAATCCTGTAAACTAACGACCAGCCATGGTTTGAGGCAAAGAACTCTAGGATTGGGGTGAAGAATTCACCTGGATTCCTGAGGGAGAAAATGAGGGACAGTCTGAAGAGTGATTGGTGGACAAATGGGCAGCTGGAGGAGGTAAGGGAACCATGTCTGCCTTGGCCACGTTGGGCCTACCAAAATAACCCTGGCCTTGTGTTTCCTTATCTTGATTGTGACCTTGCATATTAGAGGAGTTGGAGAGACTACCTACAACAGACCCAGAGTCCACCAAAGAAGAAAAGCATCTCCCAAAGACCAGTGATCCAGCCCACCTCTCAAGCAGAACTGGGAGCATTTCTTGTTTCTGGCTGTGGCAAACAAGTCTACCTAAGGGGCGCCCCAGCACCAAAATATACAGTGGAGTATGAAGGAATTTATTTCCCACTCATGATCCTGAGAGAAGTGCCTACTGACAATCTGAGCACCCAGACAGTAAGCTGCTGGGATGTAGATCTTTTGTGAATACACCCATTCCAGAGCTTGGGTTCTTTAGCAGAGAGGGCAAGTGATTTCACTCCTCCTTGACAGTAGATATAAAAACATGTATGATATGTTGTCCATCAAAACATTTACACATTTGCCCTTGATCAATAGTAGAAATTGGAGCCAGGAATGGCTGGCTGCCCTGAGTTCCAGCAAGTTGATATGTAGAGTGGCCCTGGGCAGTGAGAGTGTCTAGAGGTGCTCCCCATCCTAACGGGGATGCATCTGTCTTTATTACTACTGTTGGGGAAGGCGGAGGGGAAAAAAAAAAGTCTCCTGCACAGATGTTGTGAGGGTCTTTCCACCGAACCAGGGACTCCTTCATGAATGCGGGCATCAATAATATCTTGTTTATACTTTGCAAATGTGCTGCCTCCAAGGGTAGCTCAGGACTGCTTATTCATAGAATCATAGAATCATAGAATATAAGGGTTGGAAGGGACCCCAGAAGGTCATCTAGTCCAACCCCCTGCTCGAAGCAGGACCAATTCCCAGTTAAACCATCCCAACCAGGGCTTTATTCCTGCAAGCAGGCAATCTTGTGTGGACTATCACAAAAGTACCAGTTGCCATATACACCAGCAGCTAAAGAGAGTTCTTTACCAATGTCTAAGTGCTGAGCTGGACTGTATGGACTAAACTGGATAGCACTATAAATCCATGAATAGGGAGGTAGGCTCTGGATGATATTTCATTAAGATAAGCTCCTACGAATTCCAGTCTGTAGTGGGGCCTACGTGGATTTTTGAGCATTCAATTGTAGACCCAGCCTGAGGAAGAGGTTTATGGCCTTCTGAGTAGCCACCGAGGCCTCTGTGTAAGAGCCCCCCTTCAGCAGCCAATCATGGAAGTAAGGGAATATCAAGATTCCTTCTATGGGAAGGCAAGCTGCTACCACTGACAAACTTTGAAAAGACTCTGGGAGCAGAGGAGAGGCCGAATGGAAGCACTCGGTATTAAAAGCGGTTCTGACCTAGGGTGAAAGTAAAAATCTTCTGTGGGAGTGGTGGATCGCTATATGGAAATATGCATCCTGATGGTCAAGGACTGAGAACCACTCCCCTTCATCCAGTGATGGAATTATTGCTGCAAGTGTTACCATTTTAAACGTTTGTACTTTCACAAAGGTGTTGAGTAGTGTTAGATACAGGATGGGTCTCCAACCACCATTTATTTTTGGAACCTGGAATTAGCTGGAGTAAAACCCCTTGCACAGGAACTGGTTCAATAGCTCCAACATGTAGGAGAGAACCTATTTCTTGCTTACGAAGGTGTTAATAAGAGGGGTCCCTGAAGATGGACAGAGAAGGGGGACTGGACAGCAGGACGGAAATAAAATGAACAGAGTATCACGTGAATATGGTCTCCAAAACCCACTTTTCCATAGTGATAAGTTCTCAAGCCTGCTGAAAGTAGTGGAGGTGGTCGCCAAAGCATGGAAGGCACAGGAATCACTGCAGCTGGCCTGCAGGGGGATGGTAACTCAGAACCTCAACAACCCTGCCAAAACTGGTGTTTAGAACAAAGTTTGCAAACTCAAGGCCTGTAAGGAAGATGGTGTCTTCCTCTGGAACCTTTGCCTCCTACGCTGGGGTTCACACAGTCTCTGGGGACCAGAGGTGGGGTGGGGTGAGATCTCTAAGCTGTTTCAGACTTACTATATATTTCCTGTATGTGCAGGTGTGTAAATTCCCAGAGAATACAGGTTGGCCCTGGAATCCTTCAGTGTGTGCAGAGACTCACCCGTATTCCCCACAAACAGTTTGGAGCTGTCAAAGGGAAAGTCCTCAATGGTGTTCTGGACTTCCCTCAGAAACACTGAGTGCTGAAGCCAGGAGGCTCTCCTCATAACTACCACCACAGAGATGAAACAAGTGGCAATGTCAACAGCATCCAGAGAGGCTAGTTCTGGCAAGAAGCTGGCCTTCTGCAATGATCACCTGAAGCTATTCCCTGTGCTCTGATGGGAGATGCTCAATAAAGAAATTCAACTTTGAGTAGTTCATTTGATTATATTTTGTCATTAACACTGGTAGATGGAGATTCTGAACTGCAGACTGACTGACTAATATGACTTTCAGCCAAACAGATAGAGGTGCTTCTGGTCTTTATCATAGGGTGCTAATTTAGCACAGTACTGCCTTCCACATTCATTAACCACTTCAACAACTAAAGAGTTGAGAGAGGGATGCGAAAAGAAAAATTCTGAGTCCTTAGAAGGAACATAGTATTTCTTATCTGCTCTGTTACACATGGGCAGTACTGTAGTCAAGGTATACCAGATAACTTTTGCTGCATCTAGCAGAGCCTTGCTAATAGGTAATGTGATCCAGGCAGAGGACCCTGTATGCAGGATATAGAGCAGTTTACGTTGTGACTCCTTAACCTCATCCAGTGGAATCCATAAGGAGTTTGTTATCCTCTTAATGAGTCCTAGAGCTGCTCAAAGTCACCAGCCAGGGATGGTGGAGGTGGCATAACCACTTCATCTGGGGACAAAGAAGAGATATTGGTTGGTGGGGTGACCTCTTCATCTGCCCTCGCTTCCCATTCCTTGAAGGTCTCTTCCAGTGGTTGCAGCCTTCTAAAGAGGAAGGAGGATGGGGATTGTTTATCCTTATGGTGGGTGATACTAGATACCCGAGAATTGTTGATAAGCCACCCACAGGTCCCAGTAAGGCCACGGAGGGAGTGCACCTGGTATAGGTGGGGGCACCCAAGAGTGTTCATATGATTGACATGAGGTATGCAAGTGTGTCTGATGAGCATACTCCGTTTCCCCAGAAGTCTCCCAAAAATACCCTGTTGGCAATGAAGAGGAGATCCCTGAACTGAGATTTGAGAGTCTGAGTCCTCAAATATTCTCCTCTTCCACATCACTCTGAAGCAGGAGAGTGCCAAAAGAAACGGAAGGTAAGTCCGTCAGTACTGAATGGATGTCTGGAGAAATGCAGGTCCTCCGTACTGAAAATGGGATGGTACCAAACAGAGTCACACTTTTCAGACACCACAAGATCTCAAGGAAATCGAAACTCCTGTGGTACCAGGAGAGTTGTCAGTACCATGGCAGCAGCCTGGGCAGAGGTGATCATGGCTGAGGAAACCGACAGTACTGTAGACTTACTGGACACTCCTCGAATCATGAAAGTGTCAGATTGGTCTTCTTTGGTTCTGAGTGAGGAGAGGTAGACCTCTTCTTGCCATTTCGATCCCTGTTATCACCAATGATCTGTCAGAGCCCAAAACTTTAGAGTCTTTGGACCAGTGACTCTCTCAGTACCTGAGGAAACTGCAGCCTCGTGGGTACCAGGTTGGTGCTGAAATAGCCGATTAATTCGGCAACCGTACTTTTTTTGAGGTAGATTCCCTACCTGGAAGGCTCGAGGTCCATACTTCAGAGTGTTTATGAGAGGATTCTTGGCTCTTCCTCTTAGATGCCCTAGAAGAGTTTGACACTGAAGTGGTTGAGGGGCTGACTTTTTCGGAGACCAGTGTAAAGGGAAGGTCCTCTGGCCTGCATCAGAAGCCAGGCAGAGAGGTCTCTCCATCATGAGAAGAGAGAATTTAATCTCCCAGTTCTTTCTGACCCTAGATTTTAACACCAGACAAAAGTTGCACTTCTGGGGGATGTGAGAGTCCCTGAAGCAACTAATATACCGGTGGTGCCTGTCACTCACCAGGATAGCCCCCGAGCAGCATTTAAAACCAGGAGAACTGGGTATGCCCTCCCAGCAATATAAAGTCCCCAGGAGGGGAGAAACTACTACAAGGACAATGGTCCATAAAACAAGAAAAAAACGGCTATGTAAATTTTAAGATTTTTTTAAGCTAAAGCTACTACCACCACTATTCTAATAGTGAGTATAACTATAAGAAACTAAACTGCTTAGTCTACTGAGAGAGGGATCCCATTTGAGGTAAGCTCAACTGAGCCTCTGCTAAGGCTCCATGTCAGACGAGGGTGGTTGAGAAGGAATTGAAGGTGATTTGCCGACACAGCACTATATAGCCACGGTGAGGGGCACAAGGGCTGAGTGGGACACATGTGGCTTGAACAGGCATTTCTATCTAAAAATCTCTTAACAAAAACACATGTGAACCTGGAGTGAAGCACCCATAGGGAAGAAGCAGCTACCCAAAGAAGCAGCAGAATTTTAGACATTCTCAATTAGTCAGATTTCATTGCATGGCATCACGTTACCACTTTCAAGTAATCTACAGAGTCCTCCAGGAAACCATGTAAATGAGACCCAGGTTTCTAATAAAAAAAAAAATCAAACAGAGAGAGGGGGAGGATTTCAATAACTTTCTTTATATATCATAAAGCAGCTAAAAGGGGTTTAAGCCCAATTTTTCCCCACCTTTTGCAAGTCATGTTTAGTAAGAACCCTTTGTTATTAGATGATAACCAGATATTCTGCTGGTGCTGCTTTAGTATGCTTTGATCTCAATAGTAAACTTCAAGCCTTTTGTTGACACAAGCACAATTAAGCAGCAATGGAGGAGTTAAAAGCAAAATGAGACAGGCATACAGTTTCTTCTGCTCTAATTTCTGATCATCTGAAGCAGGATCCAGACACACTAACGTCAAAGAACAGGGTGATTATCTAGCTAGGAGCACACAGGAAAATAAATTTATCCCTGACTATAAGGGCTGATTAAAGACCTGAACCATAACTGAACGTGACAATGACAAACGCAAGCAAACATCACCTCAGTCATTAGTGCATCAAAAACACTTTCTAAAATTATAAATATTTATACTTCACAGCAGAATGTATTTACTTTGTCTGCATAGGGCTTTTTAAATATTGCATACATAAAATCAGTTTTATTTTCAGTTTGTCATTACACAACAGGCAAAATTCCTTCTACCTCCTCCCTCTCTGCTGCTACTGGAAACAGTTCAACACAAACCAACAGAGTGCCTTAGTAGGTGCCGACAGTTCTTGGAATGGGTTTCTGGGTTGCGGTTTGCCTTGCTAGTGAATCCTCTCTCCCTTTACAACTGAATGCCTGTATTCTCTGAGAGCTAGTCTGTCATCTTCTCTCAGCAGCTGGATAAATGATACCCCTGCAGCTACTGTCAGGGAGTGCTGACTGAAAATGTGAAAAAGGACACAGACTAACCTGAACAAATATCTAGGTTTGCACTCATTCAGTGCCTTAGTAAGGTGAAAGTCATTTGGGATATGCCCTTGCTCAAGCACGTATACAATGGAAAAAAACCCTACGCTGATGCCTAAAAAACCAAAACACAAGATAAAAGTTTCCAGTCAAACTCAAGTCTTGTTTAGTTTGCAAGTAGATTAATGTGCCTCCCATGCATCGTGCACAGTAATTAAGACTGTGCAAGCCTACTTCTGGCTCCAGAACCTGTACCACCCCATTGTCTTCAGACTATATCCCCAGTGACATCTATGCAACTCCTCTGCCTTCAGTGAGTTGTACAAGATTAATTAATTGGTCCCATAATTGGGCACAGTAAACAATTCTTGTGGTGCACAGAAGGGAACAGTATCCATTTCTCCTTTCTACACTGATTGGAAAGCACTTATACCAAGAAAACATGGTAAAAATGCTGTCACTGAAGTTTCTGACATAAAAGTGGGATACTGGGAATCAGGATTACTGGGCTCTATTCCTGGCTCTGGTAGAGTTAGGTCTAGTGGGTAGAAGAATAGATCAGGACAGCATAGCCAAGCACACAGATAGCTACACTGCCTTTTAAAATGAATGTGCCAAAGTGAATAAGCCATAGGTCATATTGGAGAGCTGAATTCTCTGACGTCACTTCATATGACCTCTCAGTTACCCATTTGTAAAGTGGATCAATGACAGCTGCCTGCCTGCTTGGTAGCAATATAACAACCAGGCCAATAGCAGAGAGCTGTGAACTCCACAGATATATTAAACACCTGCCAGTAGAAGTACCATCAGAAACCAAAATCTTCTAGCTCCCAGTTCCATGCACCTTCACACAGGCCAAAGGCTATTTGGAGAGTGCTTCTCTCTAAAGAGACATTTCACCTAAACAGGCATGAGAAGGCTCGCAAAATGCACAAGTGTCACACAAAATAAGCTATACTTGGCAGGTTCGATTTACCCATCTCTAAAATTCATGCTTTTCATTTCACTGGGTAATGGTGAAGCTTAATTATTGTACAATGCTTTGATATCCTTGGAAGAAAGGTGCTATAATATATGTGCCAAGTATTGTTAGTATGTAAAGAAATGTCTGCATTACTCCTCAATAATTAAGTTGCGGCTGATGTCTACCCACAGTTGATCTCACCACAATCTAAACAACAGAGAACTTGGCTAATCAAAAGGATAGAATTATAATGGGTTCTCTGAAACACTGAAAGCAAAGAGCATTAAAGCTGCGAACCAAGAAAGAAAAAGAGAACTTAAATGTTCTTTTTCTGCTAATAATTAGATCTTTTAATAGGATAACTACTCTGTATTAGGACCAATACATGAAATAATAAACTTACAAATAAAAAAGCATCTAAGCAAGCAAGGCAGCTGCATAAGATAATATTTGAAGGAAAATGAAAAAGTTTACTCTCAAAACATTGAACATCTCCCCTCAGCACCAGTGGGGAAAAATAGCATCCATGTCTTTGTTGCTAGACACAGACGTTTCTCAGAGAAGGAACTGTGGAGTAGAAGTGATAGAGCTCTCCAACAGGACAGCATAGGATCATGGAATTACCCACAATACAACACAATTTAAATCCCTGACAATGGCATGTAATTGAATATTAATGGTAAAGTAGAAAGGTAGTGTCTCAGAGCAACTGGACAAACTGAACAAAAAAATCTTAAATAATTTTATGATAATTCATGATGGCCCATTAGCCTGATGAACAATGGAGCACGGAAATTAAACACATCTTAGTTTGCATGTTGGGACTAGTTAGCCACATTAACCTCCAACATACTTACATACCCATGACAAAAAAAAGACAGAAATGAACTGTTTTCTGCTATGAATTCCATTTAAATGTCTCTGAACACAGCAGACTAAAGCCTGTAGAAGCTCTGTTGATACTAACAATCTCCAAACCCTCTGATTGTAGGCAACCGTTTGAAGTTATTGAAGCTCAGGGAAAGCAGCCACTGCAGAAAAGCAGCTTTTCAATTAACTACTTTTTCCCCTGATCAGAAACAAGTTTTAAAGCTCCAATCTCCACGCCACTGGAATTTTTATGAAGCCGATTTAAAAGCCAGGGGGTTTTTTTGTTTGGTTTTCTTAATACATTTAGGTTCTCATTAAGACAAGGACAAAATTTATTGCTTGGTCCAAAAAGAGCTGATTTTTTAAAAAATAATTTAAAATCAGATTTTTGTTTAAATATTAGTTTAGAACATTTGATTTCACAAAAAAACTGATGTCTCCTACGCAATACCTGATTGACATGTTCTTCCCTGGGAGTGGTGGTTAGCTTTGAGATGTTCAGGCATACAGTCCCTAGATGTAGATTGGAAGTGAACTGGTAGCAAAGTATACTTGGTGGGTGGGGGACCCTTGAATTCCCTTCCCCACCACAGTATACTGGTCTTCTAAGCACTTTTTTACTGTCCTCAGACAAAAAGAAAGGGGGAAGGCTATCTGTGTGTGCAGATTTATGATTTGGAAGGAATAAATTTCACTCCATCTCTTAAAGTAGAGAAAGTTCTATGTATTTGAATGCGTACATTAAATTATTGAAGGCCATATTTTATATATAATTAAGTCACTCTGGGGTAACCCCTGCTTTACATCAGGGCATTTACATTGACGTACTTGCACTCTCTCTAATGTACACCGTGCCTAAGGGCATGTTTACACTGCAGCTGGGAAGGTGTGACAGATGTGTAGGTGTACCCAAGTTAGCTTTGATCTACAGACATTAAAGCTAGCTTGAACAGCTGTAGTGAAGCCATGGCGCTATGGGTAGCGGCATGGGCTAGGCACTTCAATGTGTTCCCAGAGTTGTGGAAGGCAGGGCTCTATACCTGATGCGATAGCCTCACTGCTAGTGGGAACTCAAACTACCTTTTAGAGTATGTCAGCAGGGTCTATATAGGGCAGTTAGGATATTGGACGTTGCTGGAAATGGCATTTTGCCCAAGAATAAAAGATTAGACAGAGCAATAATTAGCATGATAATTAGCATCAAGTTATTGTTTCTTGAGGACCTGCTAGCCTACTGTGTGTGTTTCAGATTGACTAGTAGGTACCCTTCATCAAAGGAGGCACTATGTGTCAGTAGAAGAGGGAGCAGGAACTGCTTAATGGTTTTCAACAGCCACAGTAGACAATTCATTCTCACATGTGGTGGCTCAGATTACTTTCCCTGCTTTGAGAACTTTCCCTCCTTGTTGCAGGAATTGTATGGCAGCCAAAGTGCACCACAGGTAAATGCCGTTTAGTTACAGGTTCCTTGAAGTGGGGAAGGGAGGGTGGGAGGAGAGTTTGAGACAGTTATATATCTAGGGGAGACCCACAAGCCTAGTCGTATTCTAAACAAGAACTGAAAGGCCGCTCTACCAGAGCTTGCATCCACTCCGGAAGATGCTGTAATGGCATAATGTTCATAAATGTATGGAGGGATGTCTAAGTAGCAGACCTGCAAATGTCCAGAATTGATACATTACTAAGGAATACCATTGACATTGCTTGCATTCTCATAGAATGAGCTCACAGCCGCTGAGGAGGCATAACCAAAGCTATTTCATATATAGTCTTGATACAGAATGTTAACCATATAGAGATAGTCTGTGAAGAGACCACTTGTTCCTTCATATGATCTGTATATGACACAAACAGGTGAGGCAAAAAACAAAATACTTTAGAACTGTCCAGATAGATGTTGGGTGACCTCTAACACATGGAGGCACTGCTCCTCCAGAGATGAAAGCAGCTTAGGAAAGAACACCAGGTAAATATATTGCCTAGTTCAAATGAAACTGAGAAAATCCCTTTGGACAAAAATTTGGGGTATGGTCCTAAAATCACTTTGACCTTAGAGAACTGTGTATAAGGAAGCTCTGTCATCAAAGACTGCAATTCACAGACTCTCCTTGCAGATGTTATCGTTACCAAGAATGAAGTTTTCTGACACAAAAGCAGAAAGGGACAAGATGCCAGGGGCTCAAACATGGTCCCATTAAAGCTGCTAGAACCATGTTAAGGTCCCACAGAGGAACAGATTCTCAGACTGGATGATGGAGACGGATGTCCTGATAGAAGTCAGCATTGATTGAATTCTGCGGCCAACAACCACACCGAAAACCACTTCCATTTAGCTGAGTAGGCCATATTGGTAAAGGGCTTTCTGCTGAATAACAGTCGAACACCACACTTCCTCCTCATTCAGCCACGAAGCAGCCAAGCTATGAGATGCAGGGAGTTGAGCATGCGATGTAAGGTGCGACCATGATTCTGTGAGAGTAGGTCAAGATGGAGAGGAAGGGGTATGGGAGGCTGAATTGACAGCGTGAAGTAAGAGAACCATTACTGCCTAAGCCACATTGGGGCAATGAGAATGAGCTTGGCCCAGTCTGCCTTCATTGTGAGGATTACGTGAGATGATCAGAAGAAAAGCATACAGGAGAGCCAACTGCCAGCTGGGATGGAAAGCACTGGACAGGGAGCCTGGACTGAGACCCCCTTGAGAGCAGAACAGATGATGGTTCCTGTTGTCCCTCGTAGCAAACAAGTCAATCATTGGGATGCCCCGAACTGCGAGGATGACCAAAAGATACTTGTCTTTAGGGACCACTCATGAGACAGGGAAGAATTCCTGCTGAGATGCTCTACAAGATGATTCTAGACCCTGGGCAAGTGGTCAGCTATCTGAGTGATACTCTCCTCAATGCAGAAGTGCCACAACCGGATTGCCTCTTGGCAGAGCATCCTGGAGTGGCTCCCCATTATCTGTTCACATACAAACAACATTATGGTGATGTATTAAGTATGTGAACCACTGAGCCCCGACACAGTCCAGAAAAGCGTGACATGCATCGAGGGAAGGAAAGGCTGCCCAAATGTGCGCTGCGGACAGCACTGCTACTGCTGATCACCATAGTGATGCCTCTGCACTCCTGGTGTATACATCACATCCCCAAGCACCATAGGGTACCCTAGAGTTCTTGAAGGAGCGTGGAGTCTCGTCCATCTTGTCCAAAAAAGCAGTCGACTACCAAAGGACAAATCCTGTATGGCCCGCTGCACATAGAGACGTGTGCCTGAATTCTGCAACCAGGACCCCTTCTCATGGTCACCACCGAGGCCATCACTCTGGCCAAAGTATCCATGATGTCCAAAAGAGACTGCAATGAAGTCTTCACCACTAAGCAGCCTTGAATGATAAATACCCAAAAGCCTTCTTGAGGCTTCAGGCAGCTGGTCTGCAAACTTAAACACAGCCGTCCAATTCACATCGTATTTGGACAGCAACACCTGCTGGTTAGCAATGTGCATCTGCAAGGAAGAAGAGATATAAAACTTCCTACCCACCAGGTCCATCCATTTAGAGTCCTTCTTAATAGAAGTGGACTTAAATCTGCCCTGCTGGGCTCTATCATTCACTGTGGTTACAACCAGGGAATTTTACACCCTCAAATCCCTTCACCAGAATGAAGTGCCATTTCTACATGTGCTTCACAGTAGGCGGTACCAAAGCCGGTGTGCTAGGAACGCATCACTAACAGGAAGGGTTATCTTCCCGGGGCAAATGGCTGCAGGATATCCAACAATCTGCAGGAACTGTGCTTGAATATCCAGGGAAGCCACCCTGTGCTGCAAAAGGTCCTGGTATGCCTTGAAATCCTCCAGTACTGAAGAAGCATCCATCAATTCCAAGGAGGCCACTAATATGAATAGTGCATTGGTGGCTAGTAGGAGTGGTGAGCTACAGGGCTCGCATCCCAACCGCGAGACAAGCGCCAATCCTGGTACCCATAACACTCCATGAACAGCCCCGATGCATGTCAGGCAATGGAGAGCAAAAAGAGGAAGATCCTGCCCTAGACGCTGAGGAGTCCCAAGCTTCACAGGATAAAAGTGGAGCCAGTCCTGAGGGTGTAAGTAACCGGTCTGACTCATCCATAGCCCACCAGGGAACTGGTGCTGACAGCCCTGAGTATGCCTCTGTCATTTCCGGTGCTGGAAGTTTTATCAACCCTGAAGTCAGCAGCAACATCGAGGAGACTGATGGTGCCAAACAGAAGGCAGTGAGTGCCAAATGCTGCCACAGTAACACCAATGGCGCCAACAGCAATAAAGAAGACAATACTGAAGAAGTTCCCAGTGCTGAGGAGGTTCCTTGTGCCAACTGTGCAAGGGAAGCATCAGCAGATGGTACACACAGACCCACGGGATCAACAGAAACCCAGCCAACAGGGCTATGAATGATACAGGCCTGGCAAAGTCCTGGATCAAAGAACCACCAAGACTGATTTAGAACGTTATTCTAGTTAACATCTTTCCCTCCTGCTCTCCCCTCCTCACCGCCACTTGAATTCTTTACATCATTTTAGCAGGCGATACCTTCAACTGCTAGAACTGCAGCTTATGTTTTATACTACTGTATTTGGAAGTTGGTATTCCAAACTGCTTCCAAACTAGTGATTTCTACTGCTCTGCTAGTGGTTCTCAGCCCAGTGGCCACTAATAAAAACTTAATGGAATAAAAACTGGGAATAAAGCAAGACACTAATCAGATTTATGTGATTTTTAAAGATTAAATTTCTTTCCAACTGATAAGTCTAGGCACTCTGATGAACCAAATGCATTCAGTACAAGTACTTTTTCCCCCAAGCACTGATCCTGAACCAGAAATTAGAGAGAAAAACGTTAGTCTTCAATTAAAAACTGAACAATTTCAGACATGAGACAGTGTCAGGACTCCTGGCATGCCTCACTTTAGCTGTCTCTAAAACACATATCCCCAATTTTTATTATTGGTATTGTGGTCGCACCTAGGAGGTCCAAATCAAGGATTGTTCTAGGCACTATACACATGGAGAACAAAGAATGGCTGGCCCCGAAGACCATATAACCTAGAATATATAACGAGACAACAACAGGTGGATACAAGTAGATGGGAGAGCACAAAGTAACACTGAAAAGATCAGCCCTATCTTGCTGGGCAGTTGTAAGAATGCTTGTAAATGTTTTTGATATACACTGATACAAGTTGATTTGTGAAAGTTCAGACAGTCCTAAAAATAAATGTTAAGAAATCTCTGGAACCATAGTGATTTAGATTTAATTGATCAGCATCAAGGAAGCTATTAAGATGTATAAGCCATTGTAAGGTCCTAAAGCCTGTGGGGTATTCAATTCATTGAAAGTGCATTAATAATGAAGCAGTTAAACACTAGTAAATACTATTACTCACTGTGTTCCCAAATCCTCACTTTAAAGCTATTTATCACACACTGCAAGCAGACAAAACGTAGGTCTGTTTCATTTTTGAAGGACCAACAGGAATTCAAGAACCGTGTTAAAGACCAGCATGTTTACAGTGGCAGAGTAGGTTTGTTTCCCAGCTTTATTATGCTGACTTGCCCCTTACTTCTCTGGAAATAGGGAAAATCTGATTCACAAAGACCATTATTCTAGTTTATAGGGCAAAAAGCATCTTCTGAAATCACAACTAGCATATGGCTACCTCTAGTTTCAGCGAAGCATCAGTTAAGTCAATTGAACCAATCTATAGAGTAGCTTTTGCCAGGAAAAGCCGGATATAATGCACACCTGTACTGCAGACTAAGCTTACAAATAAGTGTGGTACAAAAACACTTCTGTCACTAAAACCGATTAAAACATGAAAACACAATTTATATTACAAAGATCAATAAAAGAACTCCTGATGAGAGACGACTCAAAGAACATGGTATTGTTTATACTGATGAAACTTAAATCATGTTTGTTTTAATATTCTGATGCAAGAGACTTTCCACTGTAGTAGGGTCTATATCTTTTCCCTCATGTAACCTCAGAGCCAATGCAGTGTTTCACATTCTTTTCCATCAAGTATGTATAGATATTGTACCCTTGGAATGTTCCAGTTGCTTCTAATCCAATGATTAACACACAGTAGAACCCTGTTTATCCGGTCTAATTGGGACCGGGGCCAGACCAGATATTCAAAACTCCAGATAAACCGGAGAATGGGAAAATGCAATGCTGCAGCACCATTTAATGTCCGCAGGAGAGATTGTCTGCCTACGGCCTAAGAGTCCTGGTTGTTTGGTAAGCGTGGAGACACAGTTATGGGAGGGTCGGAGAAATTGGGTTCTACTGTAGTAACTGCCAATTTCTGGATTCTTTTTAGGTTTGTCAGACGAACTGGACAAAACCCAAGTTACAGGAAAAAACAGCAAAAAATGGTATGAAGGGTAGAATAAATACATTTTAAAATGCTGAAACTGGCACCAAGAGGAAAGCACTAATACTGACAGCTCAAGTCACTTTTTCATCCTTTGTGGCATTAATTAGCATATATTTAGAGGTGCATAGATTTTCATTTTAGATATTTTTTTTTAATGCTAACATGATACTCATTCTCTAATCTGAATTTCATCTCTGAATTTTTGAGATAGCCAAACAATATGCACAAACATGGGAGACTCGGGTACTCTCTATTCCTACCCGAGAAAGTCCCATGTTTGTGCATCTTTTGGGCATAGAGTCGCATTGGAAGCTCATACTCGGCTGATTATCCACCACACCCCCAAAATCTTTTTCAGACTCACTGCTTCCCAGGATAGAGTTCCCCCATTCTATAAATATGGCCTACATTATTTTGTTCCTAGGTGTATATATTTTCATTTAGCTGTACTAAAATGCATATTGTTTGCTTGCTCCAGTTTACCAAGCAATACAGATCACTCTGAATCAGTGATTTGCCCTGTTCATTATTTATCACTCTCTTAATTTTTGTGTCATCTGCAAAATTTATCAGTGATCGTTTTGCTTTCTTCCAGGTCATTGATAAAAACGCTGAATAGCATAGGGCCAAGAACCATTCCCTGATGGATGCCTCTGAAAATGCACCCCATTGATGACTATTCCTTGCTTACATTTACATTTTGAGATCTATCAGTTAGTCAGTTTTTAATGCATTTATTATGTGCCACATTAATTTTATGTCATTCTAGTTTTTTAATCAAAGTGTCATGCAGCCAAATACCTCTCAGAAGTCTAACAATATTATATCAACATTATAACCTTTATCAACCAAACCTGTAATCTCATTAAAAAAATATTAAGTAAGTTTGACCAGATCTATTTCCCATGCTGATTTGCATTAACAACATTACCCTCCTTTAACTGTTTATTAATACAAACCTGTATCAGCCACTCCATTATCTGGCCCAGGGTCTATGTCAGGCTGATAGGCCTACCATTATCTGGTTCATCATTATAAAAAAATTGTGCCTAGCTGGACTTAACTTTTTCATATTCATTTTGTGGACTCAAAGCCAGATTTTCAAAAGAGCTCTGCAATCAATAGCTCCCATTTAGGCTCTTAAACATGTGGCCAAATTTCAGAAGCGTTCAACACTCTGTAGCTTTCACCGAGAACAATTAAGAGCTACTAGGGGTTGAGCGCTTTTGAAAACTCTGGCTTCAGTGTTGAGATTGCTGCTGTAGCTCAGAGAGAGTAACTCAGCTAATGGCTGGTCCCAGTCTTTTCACACACAAAAAAAAAAATTCATTGGGGGATTTGAAAGGGAGAAAAACATCTTAGACAAATGAGGCCAGAGATGTGTACATGATGCTGCATGGCACTGTTAGACCTTCAAGGAAATCAGGTCCAAACAGATCAACTGTGCTTTTAGTTTTCAGGCCTCCTATGCTCACCAGTCAAAGCTCCTCCAAGGCTTCCTCTTCTAAATGGTCTTCCATCTTCACTCAGCTGTCTTTTAAACTTAAATGACTTTCCAGGGCCAGAAGAGACTTCAGGGTTGCTGGATTTCCGAAATAGCATAGATGGAGGGGATAATATATGATCAAGCTGCAACGAAACAAAAAATGCATACTCTTTAAGGATAGATCCCACAATAGAAAGACACTGTCAACATGAAAATTATATTTGTATGAAGGTTTTTTTTTAACTTAGCAGTGGGTTCACAAAGTAAATTACATTTTAAAAAATTATATATTGCTAAATGAAGCATTAAAAATCAGGAAATGCCAGTATTGTTGCCTGTGTAACCTTAAGTCTGCACCCTTGTACATTAAGATACAGTTTTTCCATTATGTGATCACACACCTTTTTCCATGCAGAACCGCTGCCTCATTCAGGGTGGAGACACAGAGCCAGAATTAAGTCTGCACGGGCCTTCATAAAACCAACAATTTCATAACTTTTGAGTGATTTGCCTAAATAACATTCTTTTAAACAAAAAGAAAAGGAGTACTTGTGGTACCCCTTTTCTTTTTGCGAATACAGACTAACATGGCTGCTACTCTGAAACCATTCTTTTAAACAGTTTTTGACATGTATATACTGCAACATTAAATAAAAAAGACACCAGATGGCAGTATGTCATAAACAGGAAACCTATTTAAAACATCAAATAAGAACTTAAAGTTCCACTAACACCACAAGGTAAAATGTTCCATTTAAAGATTATTCGGCATATAGTGAAATCATTTACTTCTACTGTCTTTATTTCAAGGGAAATACAAATAAGGATGTTTGTTATTTAGGAGATTATCGCTCATCCTATTTCTTCATACCCAAAATTACAGTCCTCTGGTTGTGACAACAATTTGATTAATGTGGAGATTGTTCTAAATTTCACAAATATGAGATGGGATGCAAGAGAGGGCGAACTCTTAAAAAGATGCAAGTCTCTAGTAATAAAAATGTAGGGGTGGAAGCAAAGGGTGGGGATGTGGTCAATGTGGTAGAAGGAGAATTTTTTCAAATAACTTTTTTCTGTAATGTACATGATTGACTCCAACATCATTTGTTCATTCTGCTATAATATTTTGCAACATCCACTCTAATTTCATTGCTTTTAATTTAAATTTCTTTATCTTAACACTAAGACAATTTTGGAAACATTTGATCACTTGCTAGAAGATCAGACTGAGTCCAAAGCCTGGATAGCTAGAAGGAAAAAAAAACAAACAAACATCTTTTCAATAAAAGATGGTCAAAATCAATGCTCATATTTCAAAATCCCACTCCACTGTCTCAAGAGCAGGTGGGGGTGGGGGAACTGATTTTGTGCCAGGATTTTTTTTTTTTTTTTTTTTTTTAATTCTGTGCAGTGCTTAGACACCACGGGGTGAATCTTGGCTTCATCGGTCAGCAGGGCCAGGATTTCAGTTCCTAATTCACAGGTCTAGGTCCAACACAAAAACTTTAGCTAGATTAAGATAAGTAATCTTACAAACAAAACACATACTCCAGCGCAAATTAAGGATCAAAATCAAGGCTAACATATTAATGCTCCTATTTCTAAACTTCTTTGAGGATAGGGGTTTAAATCAGTCCTTTGGAACCTATTTGAACTAGAGATGAGATCAAATCTCTCATACACACACACCATTAAGTTTACAAACAGTGTTTCAGCTGGCCATGAAAAAACAAGTCTCATCAGCTGTAATAATATAGTTCAAAGAATCTAATCTCATACTTCCATCTTCAGTTACTTGGCAATATTAACATATTACATCTTTCATATTGTTGCATAGCTTTAGTTTTAGAGAAGGTGAAAGTCAATTTATCCTGAAACAAAATGCTTCTAAAACTATTGTAAAGGATTGTTTTGGTTTCTGATGAGGAAAAAAGTTATTTATGTAATGAAATGTATAGTACATATCTCCTTGAAAGGAGCCTAAAGGTTCTATCCTTTGCAGGCTACTGAAACAGTACTTTCCTTACAAAATTTGCACCTCATTGCAAGCCAAAGCTAAGGCAGCAAGTAAAAAGATTTTCTATCCACAACAGGACAGTCCCCCACGCAAGTGAAGTGTTTGCTTCCAAAGAAGCACAACTACCAACTGAGAAACATTTTTAACAGTTCCCGCTTTCCTGAAATGTTTCTTTCACTCTGAAGATGTGTTTTAAGCAGTGTGGTACGTGTGCATCTTAAAAACAAATGGTAATTAGGTCAAATTAACTTTATGTACTGGCTCATGGATAAGACTTTCACACATTTTAAAATAGTGAAGCAATGGAAAGACATACTTCAATTAAATCCATGCTCATTCACTGTTCGTTTTTCTGGAATCTGTAAAACCACAAGAAAAGTGAGGTTTCCAAATAGCTAGGGGATAAAAACACTTATCCCAAAGAAAGGTGGAGAGACAGAAGGGTTTTTTGTTTAAAATATGCCTCAAATATTTAAACAGTTCAAAAGTGTTCATGTCTTTTCTGTTCAGCACATAAACCACACACACACCCCTTGACAGTAGATTCCAGCGGAGTTGTCATCTTCATAATAGTAGTGTCCTTGCTAGGTGTTTGGGGATGTCATGATGCTGCACTCATGCAGAATGGATAACCAGAGAGAGGTATACATAACCAGATTCTACAGTACAGCTAGCCAGCCAATAAGGTAGCAGAAAACAATTGCTATGTTAGTCTGCACAAACTCCAAGAGGCAGAAATCTGGGCTGAATTTAAAATTTGACTTTTTCTCTGAATGTACATTACCCACTGTCTCCCACCCACGTTAGTCATTATCAGCTTCAAAGACTGGACGGCGGGGGAGGGAAATATATGATAGTGATTGGGGAGACATTACGAAAAAGCTATGTATTACTTAGCTTTTCTGACACCGCACAAAAACAAAACTAATTTATTAAATTGAGATACAGCTCAAGTTACACAGAAAAATCCCTCATTCTGAGGAGCCCACTTGTGGAATACAAGAATAGATACTTCTCAGGGATGTAAAATGGGTACACATAAAATTTATCTTATAGATAAGTGGATATATTTGAGCGTTCTATATCTTGAACATACTGTGAATTAAATATTAGTCTTTGAATTTATACAAAAGAGGCAAGAACTGTATTTTTAGCTTAGTGCACACCATTTATTAATGCCTTTGTTGCTAATATTCCTATAAGTGCATGAATCTGAATTTATGCAAAATGCTTTCCTGGTATCAAACATTTAAGAATTTCCTCCAAGAGAAGGCGAACACATTTCATACGCTAAACTAGCTTAAATTCATTGTTATAAGAGGAATAATAATAATTTATTTAAAAATAAATAAATAAAAATAAAATAAAAATAATTTATTTAAAAATAAATAAATAAAACAAACACCTAGTACCTGCATAATACTTTTTGATCAGTAGATCTAGTGCTTTATGAAAGGTCAGCATAGTTATCCCCTTTTTAAGATGGAAGCTGTTTCTCCCCCGCCCGCAACCAAATACCATCTTGAAAATATTTCACGAAAACAAATGGCTTGTCTACCTAGTAAATAAAGTAAGTTGCACTGCAAGTCTCATCTCTTATGATTAGTATGACAGAGTGCTGAGAGATGGTGGTTGACCCACAACTCTGGACATTACTGGCACCAAATAGGGCATCCCACCCCCCTCCTCCTCCTCGCTTCCCTTCCCCCCACCACTCAGAGAAAGTCTAATTGGTCAGGGATGTGCCTGATTATTGGGGCAGAATGAGGTTAGGAAGTTAATGATCTAATTACTCCATTAACAGGCAAGTGGTTTAAAAAGAGCACAGGAAAGAAGTGCTCAAGGAAGAAAGGTGCGGGAGAGTTAAACAAAGTTAGGATAGCCTGACGAGTGGAGTTCTGTAAGTAGATACCTCAACCATCCCCTCCCACCTACCATCACCACCACTGGAGAAGGGGCTGCAGGGCTCAAAAACAGTGCAAAAGGGGGGGGAGGTGGGTGCACTGACATGTACTGGTGAAGGAACTGAGACTGTATATAAAGTACACTCTGGTGTTTACAAGCAAGGAGGTGTCAGACACTCTGTGTTCATGGAAGAGGCATGGGTATGGTAGCTATGCCCACATCACAAGAAATCAAAGAATTTAATATGCAGGAAACAATAGGGTTACATAGAAAGTATTCTAAGAACCTATAGAATGTAACAGAGAATGATGTAAAGAGAATGGGTTGAAAAATTCTCTACTGCATAATGAATTATATCCCTGCTACAGAATTCTTCTCGTTGGTTAAAAATTCTATAAAAATATGGACAGAATTTGAGTGACAGCCTCACTTCTGTTCTATAGGAATTTTCCCTACAGAGCTAGGAGACCACTGATTTGTTCTCAACACATATTTTATTAATATTTTGATATAGGCGCTGTATAAAGTTTAGAGACGATACCAAGCTGGGAGGGCGTTGCAAGTGTTTTTGAGGACAGGATTATAATTCAAAATGATCTGCACCAACTGGAGAAATGGTCTGAAGTAAATAGGATGAAATTCAATAAGGACAAATGCAAAGTACTCCACGTAGGAAGATACAATCAGTTGCACACATACAAAATGGGAAATGACTGCCTAGGAATGAGTACTGCGGGAAGGGATTTGGGGGTCATAGTGGACCACAAGCTAAATATGAGCCAACAGTGTAATGTTGCAAAAGAAGCAAAGAGCCTTCTGCGATGTATTAGTAGGAGTGTTGTAAGCAAGACACGAGAAGTAATTCTTCCGCTCTACTCTGCGCTGATTAGGCCTCAACTGGAATATTGTGTCCAATTCTGGCGCCACATTTCAGGAAGGATGTGGACAAATTGGAGAGAGTCCGGAAAAGAGCTATAAAAACATGACCTAAGAGGGAAGATTGAAAAAAATTGGGTTTGTTTAGTCTGGAAAGGAGAAGACCGAGAGGGGACACGATAACAGTTTTCGTGTATGTAAAAGGTTGTTACAAGGAGAAGAAAAATTGTTTTTCTTAACCTTTGAGGATAGGATAAGAAGCAATGGGCTTAAATTGCAGCAAGGAAGGTTTAGGTTGGATATTAGGAAAAACTTCTGTCAGGGTGGTTAAGCACTGGAATAAATTGCGTAGGGAGGTTGTGGAGTCTCCATCATTGGAGATTTTTAAGAGCAGGTTAGACAAACACCTGTCAGGGATGATCTAAATAATACTTAGTTCTGCCAGGAGCACAGGGGACTGGACTAGATGACCTCTCGAGTTCCAGTTCTATGATTCTATTTATGTCTGTGTCTAGAATCAGCTGTTTCCTGAAAAGGCATTCCCCTTGCCTTGTCCTGACACTAGTATATCCTGGATCCTTAAAAGTACACCTGTTCTGCAGGAAAGATGGATTTTTCCTTTTTTTAAAAACGCAAAATGTTAATCAATAGAATTCACCATGCAAGACAGGTGGATATTTAAGACTCCAGGGCTGCAATGCATCTATATGCCAAGCTGTAACTATTACCCATGTCAAAAAGATACATCAAGTATGTCAACTGGTTAACAGTGAAGCCTTATGAATGCTAAACATTTATACAAGATAGTACAGTTACAGACTACAGCTGATGTTGATTTTTTGAAGTGCAATTGACATTTCATGGTAATCTATACAGATATTATCCTCCTTTTTTCTGTTCGTCATACTTCATAATCAGATAAACAAAATGTTTCTTCTTAGAAGTTCATCTACAACAGCAGTTAACTTTTCACTGTAGCCCAAAACCAGGGGCCTGGCAGTAGTGTCGCAGACACAAGATTATGGATTTCAGGAGGGAAAAGTGTAGCTGAGTTAATAAATTAAGATCATGTAGTCATCCAAATAGTAATAAGTTAAGAAGAAGAGAAATAGGCTGTGGCTTCATCAGGAGCTCTTTAATTATCTGAAACTGAAAAAGGAATCCTACAAAAAGTGGAAATTGCTAAGGAGGAGTACAAAAGTATAGCACAAGCATGAAGACACAAAATTAGAAAGGCTAAGGCACAAAATGAATTATACATAGCAAGGACCATAAAAGGCAATAAGAGGCTCTATCAATACATTAGGAGCAAGAGAAGGATGACAGAAAACATAGGGCCTCTACTGAGCGGAGAAGGAGAGCTAATAATTGATGACATCAAGAAGGCTCGGGTGTTTATTGTCTGTTTTGCTTCAGTCTTCACTAAAAGGTTAATGGTAACCAGATACTTAATACTATTAATAACACCACCACCACCACTAGGGAAGGAGTATAAGCCAAAAATTGGGAAAGAATAGGTTAAAAAACTATTTAGCTCAGTTGGGTGTCAGACAAGTATGCAGGACCTCATGAAATTCATCCTAGAAAACTTAAGGAACTAGCTGAAGCAATCTTGTAACTTTAGCAATTATCTTCAAGAACCTGTGACGGATGGGTGAGGTCCCAGAGGACTGAAGAAGGGAAACCATAGTGCCTATTTTTAAAAAGGATAACAAAGATGACAGAGGGAATTACAAATAAATCAGCCTAACTTTGATACCTGGAAAGATACTGAAACAATCAGTATGCAAGCACTGAGTGGCTAACAAGGTGATAATGAATAGCCAGCATGGATTTGTCAAGACCCAAGTCATGCCACACCAACCTAACTTCCTGCTTTGAAAAGGTGACTTGCCCAGCTAATGTGGGAAGGGAACAGTAGACATGATATATTTAGGTTTTAGTAAGGCTTTTCACACAGTCATATGTGATTTTCTCATAAGCAAGCTAGATAAATGTTTGATGAAATTACTATAAGATGGATGCAAAATTGGTTGAAAGACCATACTCGAATAATAGTGATTAAAGGTGGGACTTAGATAGCGGGATCCTGCAGGGGTCTGTTCTGGGTCCGCTATTAGTCAATGTTTTCGTTAATGACTTGATGATGGAGTGGTGGAGAATATACTTAAATAGCATTTACAGAGGACACCAAGCTGGAAGGTGTTGCTAGCACATTGGAGGACAGGATTAGAATTCAGAACAACCTTGACAAATTGCAGAACTGGTCTGAAATCAACAAGATGAAATTCAGTAAAGACAAGTGCACAGATCTACACTTAAAATGGAAAAATCAAATGCACAACTACAAAATGGGGAATACCTGGCTAGGTGTTAGTGCTGCTGAAAAGCATCTGGGGGTTATAGTGGGTCACAAAATGAATATGATTCAACAATGTGAAGTATCTGATAAAAAGGATAATATTCTCAGGTGTATTAATAGGAACGTCATATGTCAGACAGGAGATAATTGTTGCACTATATTCAGTACTGGTGAGTGCTCAGCTGCAGCACTGTGCCCAATTCTGAGCACCAAACTTTAGAAAGATGTGCACAAACTAGACAGAGTCCAGAGGAGAGCAACAAAAATGATAAATAGTTTAGAAAACCTGACTTGTGAGAAAGGTTAAAGAAATTGGGTACGCTCAGTCTTGAGAAAAGATGAACGAGGGGGGTCCTGTTAACAGTCTTCATATATGTTAAGGGCTGTTATAAAGAGGACCGTGATCAATTATTCCCTATGTCCACTGAAAGTAGGACAAGAAGCAACAGTCTTAATCTGCAGGAAGGGAGATTTAGGTTAAATATTAGAAAAAAAATCTTTCTAACTATGGGTATGTCTACACTGCAGTGGGAAGCAAGCCTCTCAAACCAGGTAGACAGATGCACCCTCATGAGGCTTGAGCTAGCGAGCTAAAAATAGCAGTGTGGAAACTGTGCCACGAACGGAGGCTCAGGTTAGCCACCCAAGCTTGAACGAAACTGTTGACCTGGGCTGGGAGGCTCACTCTAACTTTTTTTTTTTTTTTAAAAAGACATTTTTGTTTTTCAAAATACTTCCCTTTTCTGACCACTTCTAATCTCTAAATAGAAGGAATATTCAGATTTCCCATTTGGCATTAAAATAGAGGTGTAGGTTTTAAATGACTTATCCCAAAGTACTCATGCAAAACCTAGGATTGCGGGTGTCTAATTTGTTACTCTTAAATGTAGCAAGATTTAATATCATTATCATATCTTTCATACAAACCATATACAGACACACATTTCTTAAATACAGTGTTTGCTGTCATTCATACCAAAAATCTTTTAACCATCAGGCATCAAATGTAAAAAAAGAGAAACGTACAATTACCTCAAAACATGTACAGACTACGGGTTGAAAATGAAAAGTGCCTGCTGTGCATTTAGTGCTAAGCAGACACCCTAAAATAAAGACCCAATTCCTGTCGTTAGGAATGTAAGCACCAGGATGTCCACTTATCTCAATAACTGAAGGGAACAGTGTAGCAGGATAAAAAGTATCTTGCTCAAAATGCTCAAAATTCTTCTCTCTGCTTATCAGAATCATGTCAGTCTTACCTGGATAGAATTTGAGCATCCAGTAGGAATTCTGATCTCACTTTATAGAGAATGCCTGCCCTTTGTTATCAAAGCAGTGCACAACCTCAGGATCCCGCTGAACTATACTGATCTCTTCTGTATTCCCAAATAGTAGCCGTGCCAGAAAGAGTCCTCTGTGGTCACCAAGGAGTTACAGCTAAGTTCAATAAGCAACTGCTCACTTACAGATGAGGAAACCAATAAGAACACATCACTCCATTTCTTCATATTTCCATTGGGATCCTTGTGTAGCTCTGGTTCCGTTTTGGATTCCTTTGTCCTGATCTCTAAAGCCCTATAAGAGCTAGGGTCAAGCTCAGAGGTTCAGTAATGGAATGGCCCCAGCTAGATACTCAGAGTCAAACCACCCAAGTTGGTTTAAACAGGAAGAGAGAGGTGTTCTTATTCTTTGAAAGAACTAATCTCCTTAAATTTAATTAGGAAGAGCCCAGATACTTTGGTAACAGCTACCTTTGAAGTGTGTATAAAAATGCTGATAAGCTGCTTCATTGGCAGTCATCTAAGCAGAATAGTGAAGGAACCATAGCATCAAATACACCAGTGAAGAAAATCAGAAGCAAGTCTTCTTTTAAATAGAGAATCACCCAAACCACATGCCTAACTGTGTGCAAACCTTCTTGAGCAATGAAAATCACATCTCTCGGTTATCACAGCTACCAACTCAGAATCCAATAGAAACAAACTGGAGTTAAGAATAGGCATTTAAAAAAAGAATGGAAACAGCATACTGTGGATACCAGGAAGGGTCTCTCTCACATGTGCAAGAAATATCTAAATAGTGCTCCACTGAGAATCACAGTACACTTAAAGCTGATGGCAGACACCACAACCTCCTGCTCTCAGAGTGAGGAAGCCTTGTCTGTGCCTGACTGGGTCAACTCCACAAGCTGTGGGAAATACAAGCACTGCCCTCTCACCCTACACGGGCTCCTTTAAGAGGTTAGCAATAAAAACACTCCAACCCCCAAGCCTCTCTCTGGACTGCGCTGTCCCTGGTCCACTGGACACTCAGAATTGACAGATTAAGCAGTACACATCAAAAAAAGCAGGATTCAATAGTTTACCACTTTCCCTTCAGATTACCCCTCTATGTAACACACAGCACTTAAAGATATATTTATAGTGAAAACAAGGAAGTTTATTTAACAAAGTACAGAGATTCTAGAAGTAGCAAGTGAAAGTATTAGAAACAAATGATTAAATGTAAAATAAAATTTTTTAGAGCCTAGACTTAACTAACAAGATGCTGCGTTGGCAAATGGAGTTTAGCTCATCCATGCTAATACCTTGCAGCATTTTCCAGCCTCTTTCATCAATGCTTTGACCCTCCTTTCATAAAAGACAGAACACACTGACTGTTTGTCTCCTTGGTGAAGAATCCCGTGTATACTTCAGTACCCCCAGGTTTCAGAGTAAACAGCCGTGTTACTCTGTATTCGCAAAAAGAAAACGAGTACTTGTGGCACCTTAGAGACTAACCAATTTATTTGAGCATAAGCTTTCGTACCCCCAGTTACACCCCAAAAATTCATAGTCTTTATTCAAACAGGATGCCCCCCTGCTACATTTGATTTTTTCTTGCAGATCTTCTCTCATATGAATTCACAATCTCTTCATTAGTATCAGGCTCAACAGATTTACATTGTAAGCCACACAACACACAATGACCAGCCAGAGAAAAAAGTGTCTACTACCCCCGGCCTAAACAGAACCTGTTTAATCACCTTCTGGTGACCTATCTGAACTCCCATACCTTAAGAACATAGTTTTCAGTATAGCTACATAATTCCTTAAATATATATGCATACATCCTGCAACTATTAGAATGATAACTGCATTACTGGCTGTTGGTAGAGACCTCACATGCCACTGTTTGGCACATACGATGTAGACATCAGACCCAGGAGATCCCCATAAACCCCTACGCACCCCTTTCTGCCTTCTGCCAGTTGGTACCAAAGTGTCCCTGGGTCACAGTGGAGTTATACTAATGAAAAAAATCATTGCGACAGCTGACTCAGGCCCCAAATATTGAACAGTGGCCTACATTTACACATAGAAATGATGCACACACGCACTCACTCACTCTCGAGGATATGTCTGCAACCTTTGTGAAAGACAATAATCAAGAGTGGAATAGCAGGTTTTTTTGGTTCCAATTAATTTAATTGATATTAGAAACAGACAAACTGAACACAGAAATTGCCAATCAGCAGTATTAGGTCAGCTAAATAATTTTCAACAAAATTTAGATGGCTGGAAATGCCCTGTATCGTGAATGCTGAGCCAGCAGTGGGTTTGAGGCATACTGCTCAGCAGGAAGGATATTCCCTTCCCTTCTTGTATTGTGATCTTTTCCTTTTCCCATCTTGACAGGGGGAAAGAAAAAGTGCTCTGAGGTATTGAAATCTTACTGTTGTCTACTACTACATCTGTCTTGTGCAGAAACTAAATGAGTACAGAGGGAGTTTCATGAGTAAGCCCGCAGACAGGTGTGCCAAACACTCTAGGCTTCTGTTACAGAAAGAACACAACCGATCAGTCCTGGACTGGTGAAACCTGAGGGGGCAAGGAGCCAAATTTGCTGTTGTGCATTCAGTGTTATTACTGGGAAAACGCAAACATTCAGGATAAATTACAGAATGTTATATTGTCCCACAGAAGCCCCACATATGCCTGCAGCCTTCTAGGTTCCATGTGACTAATTGGACAAACTCAGCTTTCTGAACAGAAAATTAATGCTCCACACTAATCAAGCCTGAGATCTAAACAGTGCTGAACTCAGCTAGAAAAACAAATTAGAGGAGACAGGGTGAGGGCAATATTGCTTGGTTACCATACAACAAGACATGCCAGCTAAAGAGCGAGCAACTCTGAAGAAAATGTTAGTTTTCAGATTTAAACAGTCTCCACAGATAAACTAAAACACTATAATTATCTGTCTGCTTCTTGCAATCTGGTGTGCCAGCTATAAACAGCAGTGCTCATTGCCCAATAGAGTATTGCTAGAAAACTACTACCAATATTTAACATGAAGTCTAGAATGTGTACTTGATACAAGAAAGCTATGCAATTGGTTCCTCAAAGGACAAAATACCGAAGATACTCTTTTACTGATTTGCCTGTAGGCAAAAAAAAAAAAAAAAAGCAGCTATAAAAAAAAGGCTATGCACACGGGTTTCTCTCACTACCTTTTTTTTTTTAAGAGATTTTAATGTTTATTCTCTATCAGTTGTTAAATTGTTATTGCATTGTTAAATGCCTGAAAGTAACACTCCCCTCCCCCCCCTCTCGTGTGCACACACTTTTCTTTTTGGCACAGATGTATTTTTGTTCCTTCATACAGCACAGTGTGACCGTTTTACTTCCTTGTTGTCTAATATTAGCAGAGTCTTTGCAATTGTGTTTGTTTGTGCTCTCTGCTAAAGCACAACATAAACCATTAGGTATTGAGAAAGTAGGAAAAAGACAACAGACTTCAAAAAACCACCATTGACAAAACTGCATCCTTAACGACCTTCACGATGGCATAAGAAAGCCAATTACAAATACAATACATTCATTAAATATTTCCATATGTCACAGTAAATTTAACATTATTTTAACAGTGTGGATTATACATAGAGACTTTGGGGAGGAAAGGGGATAAGTATCACTGACAGATGCTACACTGAAGAGGATTAAACTATAGTAAACTTTCCTTCAAAGTCACCTTCAATTCCAGAAAAAAAAACTGAGGTACATTAAGAAGAGGACCTATTCATCTCCATCAGTTGTTGACATCATCATCATTTGGTTAGTGAAAAAATGCTTTAATTTGCTGAAGAGAACATATATCTTCAGAAAGGGAATTTTTCGATTTACCATGAATGCTAATGAAGTGAAAGCAGTTTAGTTCATTTGTAAAATCTATTTCTAGTCAGTCACCACTGAGCTCCTAACCTTACCTAAAAAGGTTTCATTTGCTCAGTTGCCTCAGTCAGCTAGTTGTTTATTCAAGTCTATGCACTGCATCCATGCTCAATTAAGTCTCACTTTCCCCTCAATTACATTGAAATTAAAAATAAAAATGCAAGGTAAAATGTTGCTAATCCCACTGACCAGCTTGTTTTAACAACCCATATTTAGAACAATTGCAATTCCAAGCAGCACAGAAGGTCTCCACCAAAATACTGCATTTTTTGTGAAATCCAGCCACTGACTAACAAAATCCCATTCATTAACTTACTCCCTTGGCAAGTGTAAAACATTCTTTCGGCCCCAGAAGCTTGTAATAAATAGCTTTGAGCACCGCAGTATTTCTGAATTCTACATTTAGAAATTTTAAAATAAGATAAAATACTCGTTACTTGCCTTGAATAGAGAATATTTTTCTAGGTCAATCAATTATATTTTATATTTTATGTAGACCATTAAAAATACTACACAATCCTTTTGGCCCTGTGAAGCTTCCAATCCACAATCACTTTCCTTAGAAATAACATCTATCAAAGAATTCACTGAACATTATGCAAGTCAGGTACAAAGCAAAGGAAAAGAAAACCATGGCAAAACAGGCTTAGAGGAGGGGGTTCTCAGTATGTAATAAAGCTGAAGTTGATCTGTAAATCAATGCATGATGACTGAAAAGCTATTTATGTGAAGGACTTGCAAAGTTAATTTACACTTTGATTTGGAAAAAAAACATGCTTTACTGGGTGTATTAGTACAAATGCTATGCGCATATACTTCAGTGCAAGATGCATAACTGCCCATTTGCAACATTCCTTTTTGTATTTTTAAACTAAATAAACAGTGTATCTAGCACCAGAGATTTTAGTTTAACTCTGTAGCCACTGAGCTTCACATTTAACATAGTTCTTAAATATTTTTAAATAATGCAATATTGCCAAAAGAGACTACGCAGACAAAGGCTTTTTAATCTTTTCCATACCATGCCTGAGATTTCAGTTGGGAATATACACTTGAAAATTTGCTCAAATTGAACTGAAATAAGGGATTTAGTGGCCTGGTAATTTTTCGAGAAACCTGTAACATAATAAATCAACACCTAAATCTCTTTTCTTATTTGTAGTTGACATATCAGAAGCTCACAAAAAAAAAAATGGCAAAAGATTCTAGAGGCCTAATGACAAGTGTAGATGGGAGGAAGAGCACTGCCCAGATCACTTGTACCTAATTTGTCCTCTTTGTTAAGGGCAGTAGTAAAAAACTGTACTCAGTTTTTAAACGCCTCCATTCAAATCACATCTTTTGGCAACTGTCATTTGTCAATCTCAGACTACTTTAAAATGAGTACATCTAGGTTTTGTCAACAGGAGTTACTGAAGGGCTTAGCAACATTATCCGGCTCAAATAACCCGTTCAAAGACTTAAGGGAGAAAAAAAGTTACAAGCAGCAAGGAGAATCTGGGAAAAAGAAAAAATGCAGTCAGAAGGGAATCTGTGCTGTACTGTTGCTGTCCTTAGTCAATTTTCCAATTCATCTGGTATAAGCAGACTTAAGCACAGCATCCTACTCAATCCCATCTATCCCAATCACTGTGGTATTGAGGATCAGTGCTTAATATAAAAAGCACTTCATATATTCCACTCATCCTCATCCTTTTGGCTTTGTCTAGAATGTGACATACACTCAACACTCCATTATTAAAACATAATGCCATAGGTTGAAATTTTAAAAAAAAAATCCCAATCTTGAGGACCTTGGAGTCGAAAATTAGACCAAGAATTACACAACTGATGAGGACAGCTGCATATTGTGAATCTTATCATAGCTTTTGGTAAAAAATTGTACAAGGTAAAGATTGGAATGCAGCACACTCTGAAGAAATGCTTCCACTGACTGAAGCAAAACACACAGTATATCTCCACTACAACATAAACCCCTCTCCTAGGACAGGTGCTAACCTCTGACTGGCTGAGAGCAGTTTGCAACAAACAGGACAACATGCTCAATGGTACCAGTTCAATCTGTGTGTGGCAGGGCAGGGGTAAAACCCCTTGAATGCCCTGCCAAAATGCTTGCTAAGCCCTGCTTTCTGGTAGGGAAGCCAGGTGCAGGGGCCCAGGCAGCCAGCAGAGAGCCCATCTGCAGGCCCTAACAAGGGTAGGCTCACAGCAAGGACTTAAGCTAAGTAGCAGCAGCTGGGCTGCAGAAGGGAAGGGCTATAAAAGCCCTAGAGAAAGGAGGCTAGCCTCAGAGGGAATAAGAGGCTACAGCTCTGTCTTCTCTCCACAGGAGACCCTGGAACAGGTTTGAAAGGGGATAACTGTTGGGGAATAAAGGGGACTACACTGTAGCACTGTAAATAAAAGCACAAGGGTGAAACACCGGAAGAAGGTGTGAGGACTCTTACTTTGCCAGCCTAAGCATAGGGAGAGAAGGCGGAAACCTGTGCAGACCCTGTGAAACTGTGCAAGAAACTATATCTCCATTCTAAAAGGATGTTTGTAAGAGGTATGTTTGATGGAATCAAGAAAACAACAGATCCTTCAGCCAAGAAGGCTGCCCTTCTACTCAAAACTCTTCATGAAGACATCACTGACAGAAGCAAATAGATGCAACATAGGGTGGAACATTACCACAAACTCTACTCATGTGAAACCACTGTTTCTGAAGCAGCTAAATGTGATCACCAAACTCCAGACGACCAAAGAGCTTAATACATCTATAAATGACTTTGGAAAGGCAATCATTTTCATAGCATCAAGAAAGGCTAAGAGAGAGAATTCCAGGTGAGTTCCTGAAACACAGAAGGGAAGTTGTGCTTAAATATAGACTCATAGAATATCAGGGTTGGAAGGGACCTCAGGAGGTCATCTAGTCCAACCTCCTGCTCAAAGCAGGACCAATCTCCAACTAAATCATCCCAGCCAGGGCTTTGTCAAGCCAGACCTTAAAAACTTTGTAGGAAGGAGATTCTACCACCCCCCTAGGTAACCCATTCCAGTGTTTCACCACCCTCCTAGTGAAAAAGTTTTTCCTAATATCCAATCTAAACCTCCCCCACTGCAACCTGAGACCATTACTCCTTGTTCTGTCATCAGCTATCACTGAGAGCAGTCTAGATCCATCCTCTTTGGAACCCCGTTTCAGGTAGTTGAAAGCAGCTATCAAATCCCCCCTCATTCTTCTCTTCCGCAAACTAAATAATCCCAGTTCCCTCAGCCTCTCCTCATAAGTCATGTGTTCCAGTCCCCTAATCATTTTTGTTGCCCTCCGCTGGACTCTCTCCAATTTTTCCACATCCTTCTTGTAGTGTGGGGCCCAAAACTGGACACAGTACTCCAGATGAGGCCTCACCGATGTCGAATAGAGGGGAACGATCACATCCCTCCATCTGCTGGCAATGCTCCTTCTTATACAGCCCAAAATGCCACTGGCCTTCTTGGCAACAAGGGCACACTGTTGATTCATATCCAGCTTCTCGTCCACTGTAACCCCTAGGTCCTTTTCTGCAGAACTGCTGCCTAGCCATTAGGCCCCTAGTCTGTAGTGGTGCATGGGATGCTTCCGTCCTAAGTGCAGGACTCTGCAATTGTCCTTGTTGAACCTCATCAGATTTCTTTTGCCCCAATCCTCTAATTTGTCTAGGTCGCTCTGTATCCTATCCTTACCCTCCAGTGTATCTACCTCTCCTCCCAGTTTAGTGTCATCTGCAAACTTGCTGAGGGTGCAATCCACACCATCCTCCAGATCATTAATGAAGATATTGAACAAAACCAGCCGGAGGATAGACTCTTGGGGCACTCCACTTGATACCGGCTGCCAACTAGACATGGAGCCATTGATCGCTACCCGTTGAGCCTGACTATCTAGCCAACTTTCTATCCACCTTATATCTATTCATCCAGCCCATACTTCTTTAACTTGCTGGCAAGAATACTGTGGGAGATTGTGTCAAAAGCTTTGCTAAAGTCAAGGAACAACATGTCCACTGCTTTCCCCTCATCCACAGAGCCAGTTATCTCGTCATAGAAGGCAATTAGATTAGTCAGGCATGACTTGCCCTTGGTGAATCCATGCTGACTCTATGATGTTTTGCTTGCATGTTTGACAGAAAAAGGAGGAGATATGAAGGATGCCAACCTCAGAACGTTGCATAAAAACGAAGGATATTGGAGTGACTGCAACAACTACAGAGGAATTTCTCTCCTTACTGTTGCTGACAAGCCATTTGCCTGGTTCACTCTCAAAAGACTACAAGTTTTTGCTGAACATATATATCCAGGGAGTTAGTGCAGCTTCCATGCCAGTAGATTGACTACCAACATGGTCTTTGCACTAAGGTAACTGCAAAAAAAAAAAAAAGCTTCAAGACCAAGGAAAACCTCTCTACAAGGCCTTCATAGATCTGATTCAATCCTTTCACAGTGGCAAAAAGGCTACAGTCCAGTATGATGGTGATCAATCTGACAGCTTTGAAGTCTGCAGTGGCACCAAATAAGGATATGTTTTGGCAAAAAAAACTCTTTGGTATATTCTTCTGTCTGCTGCTTTGTCATACTTTCTCATTTAACACTGAGGTTACACATCTCCATACAAAACCAGACAGAAAAAACTCTTAAATACTGCATATCTAAGAGCAAAAAGGATAGTAAAAACACCTGCTGATAAAAACTTTTGAGAACAGCACAGTGCTCACTGAAGTGAAGAGCTCCAGCAATTTTGCAATAGCATTGTGCTAACTTGTTATAAATTTGGATCATGTTTCTAAAGAAGTCAATGATTATGGCACAAGATGTGTTTATTGCACCAGAAGTTTTAATATCTAGCACCACCCTAGAAGTTGTGCACAGGAGGTCTCAAGCGCTAGGAGTGCACCAGCTTCATCTTCTGGGCCAGTGCCTTATGCCTGCATTATCTGTAGCAAGGACCGTCATGCAAGATTTGGACTTTTAGCTACTTGCAATGCTGCAGCAGGACACACAGTAACTAGGGCTGTCAAGTGATTAAAAAAATTAATCACGATTAATTGCGCTGTTAAACAATAGAAAAGCATTTACTTTAAATACTTTTGGATGTTTTGCTACATTTTCAAATTATTACTTTCAATTACAACACAATAGAAAGTGTACAGTATATAGTGTACAGCTCACTTTATATTTATTACAAATATTTGCACTGTAAAAAGCTTTCAATTCACCTCATACAAGTAATATAGTACAATCTCTTGATCATGAAAGTTGAACTTACAAATGTAAAATTATGTACAAAAAAATGCATTCAAAAATAAAACAATGTAAAACTTTAGAGCCTACAAGTCCACACAGTCCTACTTCTTGGTCAGCCAATCACTCAGATAAGCCGGTTTGGTTACAATTCACAGGAGATAATGCTGCCTGCTTCTTGTTTACAATGTCACCTGAAAGTGAAAACAGGCATTCGCATGGCACTGTTGTAGCTGGCATTTCAAGATATTTACGTGCCAGATGCGCTAAAGATTCATACGTCCCTTCATGCTTCAACCACCATTCCAGAGGACATGCTTCCATGCTGATGACAGGTTCTGTTTGATCATGATCCAAAGCAGTGCATAGTGACACATGTTCATTTTCATCATCTGAGTCAGATGGTGGTTTGGGTTCTGTAGTTTCCACATTAGCGTGTTGCTCTTTTAAGACTTCTAAAAGCATGCTCCACACTTAGTCCCTCTCAGATTTTGGACAGCGCTTCAGATTCTTAAACCTTGTGTTGAGTGCTGTAGCTATTTTTAGAAATAACTTTGGTACCTTCTTTGCGTTTTTATCAAATCTACTGTCAAAGTGTTCTTAAAACGAACCTGTGCTGGGTCATCATCCGAGACTGCTATAACATGAAATATATGCAGAATGTGGGTAAAACAGAGCAGGAGACATACAATTCTCCCCCCAGAGAGTACAGTCACAAATTTAATTGACGCATTATTTTTTTAACGAGCATCATCAGTATGGGAGCATGTCATCTGGAATGGTGGCCAAAACATGAAGGGGCATATGAATGTTTAGCATATCTGGCATGTAAATATCCTGAAAGTGAGAACAGGCATTGCAAGTAAGAAACAGGCAGCAGTATATCTCCCGTCAACATAAACAAACATGTTTGTCTTAGCGATTGGTAGAATAAGAAGTAGGACTTAGTGGACTTGTAGGCGCTAAAGTTTTATACTGTTTTGGTTTTGAGTGCAGTTATGTAACCAAAAAAAAAAATCTACATTTGTAAGTTACACTTTCACGATAAGGAGGTTGCACTTCAGTACTTACATGAGAATTGAAAAATACTGTTTCTTCTGTTTATCATTTTTACAGTACATATATTTGTAATAAATATAAAGTGAGAACTGTGCACTTTGTATTCTGTGTTGTAATTCAAATCAATATTGAAAATGTAGAAAAACATCCAAAAATATTTAATAAATTTCCATTGGTACTCTATTGTTACAAGTACAATTAATTGAGATTAATTTTTAATCATGATTAATTTTTTTGAGTTAATCGCATGAATTCATTGTGATTAATTGACAGCCCTAACAGTAACTGAACAGCTTTAGGACTTCTACCACCATCTTCCGAGATTCATAGTTGCCATGCATGCATTCTTTCATTAGCTGAAACAGCACTGAACAAAGGAAGACATATTGAAAACTGTAGTATCCCAATACCTTGAAGACCACTCAGGTTTACCTGTGAACAAAGAAGGTCTTACTGGAACCCACTCTAGACTTCTCTTCCTCATGACTCCCACGGGTGCCCCTCCTTTTCCTTGTCCTGGCTCCACTTCGTTTTCTTAAAGGAGCCATGCATCATAAGCAGTCATTCCCAAATACTACAAAAAGACATCCTATGTGAGCATCAATTGCCAAATCAAATTAATCTTCAACCCTCCCCCGCCACCATTGTCTTTATAAAAGTTAATCAAAAACTTATTTGCTAGATTAATGGCTATCCCAGCTCCAGATCCTAAATGAGTACCTATTTAAGAAGAAATAGTATTACAAATAAAAGGTGAAGCTGCACAAACTATATTTTCAACTCACTTAAGAGCAAAAAAAAAAAAAAAAGATACTGTAGTTAATTTTTAATAGAGTAGATAAGGTATGCAAGACTGCCTTAATTACAAGCTTTAGTTGTATATGAAGCTACCAACAGTTAACAATTACTTTTATACCACAATGAAAATCTCTCGAGTTTTATTATACAGGTAAGTAATTTAAAATTATTAATTCTTACTAAAATGTATTGTGACAAAGTTCCTCCTCTGCCTTGGTGGGCCCTGCGCTTACTGGCGGATTTGCTCACCTCAGAGATTCACGGCAGCCCTCAGTTTGGCCACTTTTTCTAGTGGCTCAAACCTGCCATTCACTCCGCTAACCTCATCACTGGGCAGCATGGGGAAAAGGAAGGAGAACAATCCCCGCAGTCTCTGCTTGTCCACCTAGTAGATCAGGGGACAGGCCAGGGACCTTCCCCTCTGGTGAGGCCCACAGTCCAGGTCAACTCCGGGGTAGGGGGAACCCAGGCCCGCCCTCTATTCCAGGTTCCAGCCCAGGGTCCTGTGGATCACAGCTGTCTACAGTGTTTTGTGTAACACCTGTGTGATCGCTACAACTCCCTAGGCTACTTCCCCATGGCCTCCTCCCCACACCTTCTTTATCCTCACCACAGGACCTTCCTCCTGATGCCAGACAGCATTTGTACTCCTCAGTCCTCCAGCAGCACGCCCTCTCACTCTCAGCTCCTTGCACGCCCCTCACTGACTGAAGTGAGGTCCTTTTTAAACCAGGTGCCCTGATTAGCCTGCCTGTCTTAATTGATTCTAGCAGCTTCTTAATTGGCTTCAGGTGTCCTAATTAGCCTGCCTGCAAGTTCCTGATAGGGACAGTTCCAGAACAGTTACCTTACCCAGGGAAAAGGGACCTGTTTAACCTGGGGCTAATATATCTGCCTCCTATCACCCTCCTGTAGCCATCTGGCCTGACCCTATCACAGTACCCAAAATAAATCCTAGCAGCATTTTAGTTCTGTGATGTCTGCGTAGATTGACAGTAACATTTGAGTTAAAATTCAGTTATTTTCAGTGGTATTCTGTTAGAGTACCCTAGTTTAATCAAAAAGTTTTAATATATGATTCAACCTTGATGTTTTATTACTACTTCGCAGAATTTAAAAGTTAATTTCTTGATTATTTTTTATTATATTTTTAGTTACAGGTGGTAAAGGAAAAGTAATCCACTCATTCTTTAGGGCACTGCAGGTAGCAGGTTAACCTTCCTCTTAAGGATCAAACTAGAGACAGGATATGACACACTCTGGAATATGGGTGACCATTTATGATTATTAATATCAATGTTATAAAACTGAAATGAATCTGACCAGATATGCCATGTAGGATGTCAGTGAAAGTGTTATGATTTGCCAAGTTATAATCTTGTTTATATATTTGTATCACCTTTGTATTGTGAGTTATAGATATGTAGATGGACTTTGAAGTTCTTGTATGTATCTGAGTGCTTTATCATTTAACACCTCTCTTCTTGTTCTTTTTCTTTCCTTTATAATAAACCTTTAGTTTTAGATGCTAAAGGATTGGCTGGCAGCATGGCATTTGGGGTAAGATCCAACTTAATATTGATCTGGTAATGTGGCTGGCCCTTTGGGGTTCAGAAGAACAATATATATAGTGAGCGGAGTTTTTTTGAATAACTTCTCACTGTACCGGATTCATGTTTTGATTGGAGGCCAGCGAACTGGAATGCAATAAAGGGGACTGTATGATTTCTTTTTTTAGCTTCTTGATAACCAGTGTAGGCGAGTTTAACTTCAGTATTATTCACCAGTTTGGGGAGAACCTGCTCTCCTTTTTGCACCCTGCGCTGACCTTGGCATTTTCAGTGAGGGCTGCCCCAGGAACACTGCATAACACAGGATATTTGACTTTATGGAACAACTAGTGAAGTATACCAAATATTATGCTGCTGCAGTATTAACTGCAGTGAACATGGGTCTGGGGGATTTATGATGGACAAAAATAAGTCTCACCAATGTTCGCTGAACAAATTAGTAGGGAGTTAGAGCTGTAATAACACAAGCTTCCTTACTGCTAAAGAAAGCACCCAACCAAAAAGAAAGTGAGCTTAGTAAAAATATGTCTGCACCACTGAAGTGGTATGTGATGTTAATATAATTTCGAAACAGAGGTAACAGGATGTTGCCTCTGGCCAGGAGGAATTTTATAGCACTGTATACAGAAAGATGGTTACCCTTCCCTTTATATTTATGACAACAGTATTAGGGTAAATTAAGTTTTTGTTACTTTCTCAAATGCCAAGCTGAGTTGGCTGTAACTGATCACAGGTTAGATGGCTGTGTTTTGGTGCTCTAGCTGTCTGAGTCATGAAGGTTAACAGAAATCACGATGAGCATTCTTCCCCCGAGCAGAAAACAGCAGTTTGCTGCAACGGATGTCTCCAGCAGCCTGAACTCCAGTTTTCAAAGGTCTGCTCTTGATGGTAGTCATCCATCAGCACACAGGTATGCTGAGTGGGAGGCAAAATTAAAGTTTCAAGAGATATCTGGGCCAGTGCCCACTCCCATTCAGTGGCGAGGAGAAATCAAAAAGTTGCTGTGCTACCTCCTCCGCAATGACTGCTTGCACCATACATTCTTCTTCTATGTTGGTACAGCACCTAGCACGGTGGTGTCCTAGTCCATGACTGGGGTTCCTATAGGCTACACTAATACAAATCAATCAATCATTCATTCATCGCCACTTATTTCAGCTCAGGCCAAGCAAAGAGACTGGAGGATTGTGAAAATACAGAGGCACATACAGAAGTTTGTGTGTGTCAAGTTGGACACAGATGTGTGTTCCTGGTCTTTTGTTCTATCCCTCCCCATTTTCTCTTCACTTGCCATAATTGCCAAAAAACAGCTGTCCATTCAACTTTCAAGCAAAATTCTAATTACATGAAATTTCAGGCTGCAAGTGGATTGTGCATAGAAATCTGCAAGAAATTAGTACTCTCAGTGTGATCAGAAATGAATTTTCAGGGACTGAGATATTATGCAAAAATGAATGGGTAAAAATTACATGCAAAAATTGAGAGGAATATTTTTCCCCAGTTCATAAGCCCTAATCTTGCCACTTCTTCATTAAGAAGCTAATTTATGCATGAACATGAAGTATGCAGTCAAAACTGGGGGAGTTTCACATAACATTCAAAGTCTACATAAAAATTAACAGCATAATTGTGGTTTGCAACACCTCTCTATGCTTACACCTTGATTACGTTTATGAGAAGTACAAAACAATTAACTATGAATAGGCTTGGAAGGATTAGATTTCTACCAATAAATGTCAACAAACATTGACTTCACTGAGCACACAAACCAACACAAAATATTCCCATCAATAATAATTTACAAACAGTAAGAAAAGTAAGAAAAATGCTGCTTGAGAACTCAGTTTAATTTAAGGATATTCACTTTGTATATTTTGACATGTGATGTTGACAATTTGAAATGTATTACTGTTAAAACAAACTTTTTATATCTCAGTGTCTATTGTCATGAAATAATTTATCTGACCCCCAATAATTTCTCACAACTGAAAATTTTTAAAAAAATTAAAAATGCTTTAAAATTATCAAAATTTTAAAATAAAAAATGAATTCCACCAACCCTAACTATGAGAAGCCACCCAGATAAATCGAAAAACTCGTACTAACAGCAGAAGCTGATTAATTAAAAAAGTCATGAAAACACAGTTTCTCAAAAGACATTAATTGCTACTTGACAGGGATTTATCATCATCAAGGTTGTAAACTATATGTTATACAACTGCTAACTGACCTATCAGTAACATTTATGATAATTTGGATGGAAGTAATCAGGATCTGATAGAATTCAAGATTCTAAGGAAAAGAGGACATGATAGCAAAACAAGGACACGACTTCAGAAAAGCAGATTTCAACCAACTCAGAGAAATATTAGGGAAGGTTCCATTGAAAAACCAATTAGGAAGAAGAGTCAAAGGGGGCTGGCAGTTACTAAAAGATGTAATACTTAAGGCTTAGCATCAAGCTATTCCCATGCAGAGGTAAGATAAGTAGATCCACAGGAGGCCAATGTGACTGCACAAGGTGCTTTTTAGCTATCTAAAAACCAAAAAGAACATATCCAGGGAATGGAAGGAGGAGCATGTCACCAAAGAAGTATACATGGGAATAGCATGAGCATGTAGGAACCAAAAAAGTTAGGAAAGCCATGGCAAAGGATGAGTTACAACTGGCAAGAAATGTTAGAGAAAACAAGAATGGATTCTTTAAATATAGGTCAAACAAAAAAGATAGATCAAGGATGTGCGTCCGCTGCTCAAATGTAGGTGGTGAGCTGGTAATGGAAGTTAATAGGAAGGCAAAACTGGTCAATGCCTACTTTGCTTTAGTCTTATTAAAAAA
This sequence comes from Caretta caretta, assembly GCF_965140235.1. NCBI lineage: Eukaryota > Metazoa > Chordata > Testudines > Cheloniidae > Caretta > Caretta caretta. Next base: position 43,380,506 of record NC_134210.1, on the reverse strand, counting down.
AACATGTGATCGGACGACTACGAAAGTTACCATAGGCAATAAAGGGGAAGGGATGCAGCTTGGGATAAGTACAGAACACTTCAGACCTTCTGACCAATTTGAATGAATTCAAATCAGCAGGGCCAGATGCTATTGATGTCCAATTAGCTGAAGAAATCTCAGAGCCACTGGCAATAATATTTGCAAACTCATGGATGACAGAAGAGGTTCCAGAAGACCAGGAGAAAAGGAAGACCTGGGGGACTACAGACCAGTCAGCCTGACTTCTATACCTGGGAAGTTACTAGAGCAATGTATACAACATTCAATTAGTGAATACCTGGAGGATGAAGGGGTAATCGCTAGCAGCCAATATGGATTTATTAACAACAAATCATGCCAAACCAGCTTGATTTACTTCTTTGACAGGGTAACTGATTTGGTGGACAGAGGGAATGTGGTGGACATAATATACCTGGACTTTTACAAGGCTTTTGACACAGTCCCACATGACATTCTGATATGTAAGCTGGCGAAATGCCATTAAGCGGATACAGAATTGGTTAAACAGCAGCAAAGAAAGAGTAACTATTAATGGAATAATGTCAGATGAGAGCGAGGTCTGAAATGGGGTTCCACGGGGATCTGTTCTGGGTCTGGCGTCATTACACATTCTTATTAATGACCTAGATGTAGGAATAGAGAGCACACTGAACAAATCTGCAGATGACACGAAGCTGAGTAGATTGCCACCACTTTGGAGGACAGAGCTAAAATTTCAAGGGATCTTGATAAACTGGAGGACTGGGCTATAAAAACAAAATGAAATTCAACAAAGACAAATACAAGGTGCTACACTTAAGGAAAATGCACAAATACAGAATGGGGGAGTTGTGGTGGATCACGAGTCATCATGAGTCAGCACTGCAATGTTGTTGCAAAAAAAGAAAAAAAGCACATACAATTTTAGGTTGCATTAACAGAGGCATAGTATGCCAATGAGAGTGCCGCTCTATTTGACGCTGGTTAAGCCTCAGCTGACCTAGTCTGAATTTTGGACACCAATATAAAGAAAGGATGCAGAGAAACTGGAAAGGATCCAGATACAAGATGATCAAAAGGAGGGAATGCAAGGCATATGAGCAAAGTCTGAAGGCACTGAGTACATTTAGTTTGGAAAAGAGGAGATTAAGGGCAGACATGATAACAGTTTTCTAATACTTGAAAGACTGCCATAAAAAAAAAAAGATGGAGAACAGTTTCTCTCTTTTGCCACAAAGGCCAGGACAAGAGGCAATGGGTTCAAACTACAGCAGAGCAGATTTAGATTAAATCTCAGGAAAAAATTCCTAACTGTAAGAACAGCAGGACAATGGAAGAGACTGCCTCGGGAGGTTGTGGAAGCTCCTTCAATGGAGGTTTTCAAAAAGAGACTGGATAGCCATCTGTGTTGGATGGTTTAGATCCAACAAATTCTGCATCTTGGCAGGAGGTTACACTAGATGACCCTGGTGGTCCCTTCTAACCCTATGGTTCTCTAATACTATGATATCTACCTTTACATCAAATGAACCATTTATTCAGTGTGTTCTCAAAGGTAATTTTTGCTTCAAGCAGTATAACATTTTATACAGCAACAGAAGCTGTCTGGAACAATACCAAAAAGCATAAAAATTCTGAGTGGTACCTTTTGATAAGTTACAGGTAAAAGTCATTCTGCATTAGTGGGGACAACAAAAATAATTTGTTGTAGAATTAGATTTTAAAAAACAAATGACACCCAGGAGAGATGGGTGCATAAATACATTTGAAAGCATTTGAAATGATAAGTAAGACTTTGAGTCTGTCTCTCATGGAAGTCACGGATTCCGTGACTTCCAAGACTTCTGCAGCAGCTGGTGCTCCAGGGGTTTGGGTGTGTGGGAGGAGGCTCAGGGCTAGGGGTAGGTGTTTGGGGAGGGAGCTTACCTGGGGTGGGAGGGCCCCTTGCAGCTCCTAGGCAGCAGAAGGGGTCTCCATGCATGTGCTGCTGGTGCCTGCAGGCCCCGCCCCCTCAGCTCCCATTGACTGCAGTTCCCAGCCAATGGGAGCTACAGCAGCCGGCGCTTGCAGCGGGAGCCCCTACCTCCGCTGCCTAAGAACTGCAGGGTCACGGATCCAGGTAGGGAGCCCCACCAATCCTTCCTCCTCAGTACCAGCGGGGGTCCTGGCAGTGTGCCACGGCCCAGTACCCCTCTCCCTCAGCACCAGAGGGGGTCCCGGGTACCTTGAACCCCTCCCCCAGCACCCATGACACCCCCAGCTTGCCCCCTCCCCAGAGCGCACACACACCCCACCCAAGTTTGAGTCATGATAGATATTTTTAGTAAAAGTCCTGGACAGGTCTCGGGCCCGTGAATTTTTGTTTATGGCCCGTGACCTGTTCATGACTTTTACTAAAAATACACGTGACTAAAACGTAGCCTTAACAATAAGTGGTTTTCATTCAACTTCAATGGTTGTAGCAATTTTGTAGAATTACCTGTCTTTTGTGAGGCAAACGTTCATTTTTCAGAAATTAACATTAAAATGTAGTAGAAGTGGTTAAAGCACACAAGACCAACTGGGACATACAAAGTAGTTTCTTAGCGACCTCCTCACTATTTCCATAGCCACTTTTTCTAAAGATTATTGGTAACAGTCAGCCAAATAAACAACAAATGGACATAAGAACTCGCATCTTTGAATCTCAAAGCCACAAACAATTTTATTTTACTTTAATAATTCATAAAGCAACTTGCTCTGACTAATGTTTATATAATGTTTTTCTTAATTAGGTGCTAGTTGGTGGTTCCAAACATCAAGATAAAGTCCATTCAGGTTAAAAATAAGACCATATTTGCTATATAGCAATGTTTTACAATTTACTTCCAACAGGGTGAACACTGGGCAGTTTAGTTTCAATATTTAGGTTGACTTCAAACTATCAACTGCCATTCTAGTTCACCAGCAATGTAATCCACAGAGATAACAAGAGGGAATCTGAAAAAATGATTCTAACATACACATCCCCTTCCCCTCCCCTCCACACTCACTCACTCTTGTATTTACCATGCAAACTGAAAGGCCACATTTTGTGGTAACCCCTCCCTCAAGCCAAGGATGCTGAACTCTGTTCCCTTAGGATTCAGTCAATGCAACTCATCTCCATCGCCCTTGGAGCTGCTTCTGCCAGCCCTAAAAATTCTTTCCTATAAAAAGTACACACCATGCCAGCCAAAGACAGTAAGATTTAAAGCCAAGACCGGTAATTACATATGATTTTCTTTTCCCCATTTTTGAGGGAAATACAGCTTGCGTGCATGGTGAAAGTTTTATAAATGCTCATAGGAAGTAAGTGTTTGGTATGTGTTTAATATTAAACTAAAAAAGTTAGCACTACAAATCAGTCAGCTAAACAGAGGCAGGCAGTCTGGACTCACTAGGCTATCCTCTTCTCAGAACAGTTCCACTGATCAAGATTTTGTGGATACTATGGTGCTAAACCATACACAAGTGACAAGACTAAAAAATTCGTTGTCGTAATGGACTGCTCTTTGTACATGTCAATGATACACACAACCTAGTGTCCTCTCCAATAGCTTTCTCAGACACAAATCAGCCGCACACAAAAACGTTTTGTGAGGATGATGTGAGAAGAGTACATGTCTAGAAGCTACTGTGAATAAAAAGACAAAAATATTCCATAAGACCATTTGCAAAGCAATCAGAGTACCGCACCTGCTATTTGACAACTGGTAAAAAAACCCTTTTCTTAAACTAAATATTGTATACACAGACCCTCAAACAACTAACCCTTGAGCATATTAAATATTAAATCCCAATAAGCAGAGAACATTTAAATAGTGGTTCGAGTTTTGTTTTGTTTTTTTAAATAGCACCTACAAAGAATAATTTTTCTCAACCACTTTTGAAAAGTGGGTATTTGGTTTTCACAACAGAAGTGCTAAAATATATTTATCGGAGGCAGTCACATTAAGAAAAACATAATAACTTACACCCTTTATTAGGTTAGTAATGGAACAATGAGGAAAAGTGGACCATGATAAGGATGAAAAAGTCACATATAAACTTTTGTCACAGTTCAGGGCAACTTGCACCTGTATCTCCCCCAGTGGTCCAGCCTGGGCACCTACTCTCGACTTCCAGCTTCTCAGCTGTTGCCTTTCTGGGACACCCAGGTCATGGAGTTGCGTCCCTGGCCATCTTGGCTAATAACCATTGATGGACAGAGGCACAGAAACTAAGAGTGCAGGGATGCTGCAGCACCCCCAGGCCCTGTGCCCGGGCGTCCCTAGGTGCTGGCCCCATCTGTGGCCCTCTCCTCCCTACCTCTGTCCACATCCCCCTCTCCTGGCCCCATAGTCCTGGTGCTGGCCCCAACTCTACGGAGTGGTGGGGAGCATGGATGGGGTAAAGGGGGTGCAGCACCCTCGCTCTAAAAAGTGTTCCAGCAGCACTGTTGATGGACCTATCCCCCATGATTCTTTTTTTAACCCAGTTATATTTTTACCCTTCACAATATCCCGTAGTAATGAGTTTCACAGGTTGACTGTGTGCTGTGTGAAGTACTTCCTTATATTTGTTTTAAATCTGCTGCCTATTAATTTCTTCGGGTGATCCCTGGTTCTTGTGTCATGCACACCAGTCATGCACTCACTCTCAACATCCCTACTTAGGGAGGCACATACTCTGGAGGTGCAAGAAGAGACTTTGTCATAGCCAGTGTCACGGAACCCTCTGCTGACCTTACAGAGCCCATCCATCCCTATGTCAGAGAAAGCAGACAGTGTGTGGAGCATCCAAGATAGGACACCGGCACTTAGAGTGAGTGAGGATGCTGCCGTGGCGAGGGAAGTAAAAGAGGACAACATTTCTTGTGGAAGGAGGATCAAGGCTACTCTCAGCTGTGCATGTATATTTTATGAGGCATCTCTGAAGAGCTGCTTTGAGACTGGGGTCAGATTCAGGTGGTTTTCATGGCATCCCAAAAAGAACAGGAAAGTCTCAAAATACCTCCAATTCAAACATGCAGAAGCAAGTCAAACAAAAGCCATGGACATTTCTTAGGTCTGGATCCTTGTGTGCATTTTCACACTCATTTTTCCCACACCATTTTTATGAGGGTTCCAAAGAAGTTTGCCTAATCAAGAGGAACCTCCATATTCATAAAAGTGTCAGACTAGCAGAGAACGCCATGAGGGCCACAACTGGTGAATATTAAGTATGTCCCCATCTCCTCCTCAAGTTCCCATCAATTCTGAATCTGCAACCACAAGGTCCAGAACCATACAAGAAGTCAGAATGCTTTGCTATTTTGGATTAGATGTTACACACAAGAGGAGATTATCAGATCAGGTGATCTTTATTATGATGCTGTCGAAGAAGTCATTAACTTCAAAGGTGTACTTTTAATTTTGAAGAAACTTTGTGCGCGTCTATGACAAGGAAGGCAGGGTGAAAATAGTGCTGATTGAGACCAGACCCCCAGTTATCCTTGATTTCCAAGGCACTGGTCCTAATATTGACCCTGAGTAGCAGTCCCATTAGTGATTGACATGGTTATAACCAATGGTTTTCAGATTCCTGAAGGCAGTAGGTAAATAGAAGCTGGCAGTTAAGTCACCTGATTCCTCCATGGGCCTCAAAATCTGGTAGTGATTGTTTTCTTGGCTCCTTTTTTTGAGCTTCCAAGACAGATTTATGTATCGCTTCTGTCCTGCCTTTAGTAGAGGTATGTTTGACAAGTAGAGGAGGGGAATTACAGCACTTTTGCTGCAAGCAGCAGTATATGATTTTTCACCAGAAGATCATTCTGAGGCCTGTGCCATAAGTCAGGCCCAAGCCAATATTTGCTTTTCATATGAACCAGGAAATTGTCCTACTCACATCTTGTCCCAACAAGATTCCTATAGGTGGCAGGCTACATTGTCAGAGGTCCATAGGTCCCTAGAGATTACGTCTATACAACAAGCAGTCTCGGAGCCTAGGTCTAGAGAGTCAGGCTGGTGCCACAGAACTAAACATAGTTTTGTAGTCATTCAGCCACAGGCTGGAGCTCGGGCTCTGAAACCCACCCCTCCCTTGGCTTTAGAACCCAAGCTCCAGCCCAAGACTGAACAACTCCACACCTATTTTTAGTGCCATAGTAGGAGCCCAAGTCTGTAGATGTGAGCTCTGAGCCTTGTTGCTGCAGGCTGCTGCACACTATGTAGACACACCCACAGACTTGCACAGAAAAGAACAGCAGACTTCAGACACTGTCACACTCTCTTTCCTGCAAGAGGACTTAAGTCAAGTGGACTCCCAATCCATTCTCTCTAGATGGATTTAAAAAAATTACTCAGATTTATATTGCAATAGGAAAGTTAGCACCAAGCACCCAAATCAATTTTTGTAAATATCACTCTCCCTGTTTTGTAGGATCTTCAGGTGCCGAAAGAGGAAACGCCTCTTCAAGAGAGATTTGCAAGGCTGCCCACTGGCTTCTGACCACACCTTTGCCCAACAGGATAGGTTTGTAGATACAACATTTACAGAAGGATATTACAATTGAATGATAGTTCAACTACAGGTTACTGGTTTCATGCAAACTTTTTTTTCTGGTTTGGTCTGTATTAGTTCTCATCCATCATTTTCACTGTTAACAAGGGACAGGGAAGTCACAGTTGTTAGTAGCATGATTAAGCGAACATGTGGCTGGAGGATAAATTTGGCATTGTATTTGCTATTCTATAATATATCTAAAATCAAAAGAAAGAAGAGCCTTAGAATGAAAGTTCAGTTTCAATGTATTGCACTTCTCCAGCGTTTTGAAGAAGCCATAACATGTTACCACTTTGAAATGTTTTACTTTTCATTAAGCAGAACAGTGGTACTTTATTACAAGACATATTCAGAAGGTAGCACTTCTTTTCATTTTGCAACCTCACACTTGTTGCACAATTGGAGAAAAGGGGAAGTTGCTGCTGAATTCAATTTTCACTTGTACAGTTTATCATCAATATGGAGACTGTGGGGAAAGGAATTAAATTGAATCAAGAGAAACATGTCTGACCTATTTGGGTTTAGAGTAAATACAGAAATTTCTTCCTCTTACATTCTGAATGTAGAAAAACCAAAGGAAAGCAAGTTATATATAGCACAGTCACTTTTGCTCATAATGTTTATTCAGCTGATAAGCGTAGCCCTATATATACTAACCTAAAAAATGAGTTGGTTTGACCTTTCCCAAACAAGTTCAGACTAGCTAATGAAGAGGATAGGAAGATCAGATTGCTTGTTCTGAATAAAAATGAGTGTGCTTAAAAATGACAATTAAGTACAAACAAAAAGGCAGAATCTACACTAATGAATGTTTAGCTTGTTTTAAATGGTTAATTTCAAAGCAAATCTAACGCTCTGCAAACAGTGTACAATATGCTGTTTACTGAATGGGACAGAGTTCCATTTTCATGTAAAGTTAAGTACAAATTAAACATTAGAACCTTAAAAACTAATGAGCTAGAGCCCAGATCATTCAGGATATTAAGACTCCTAAACAAGACTAAGACTACACCTGAGTAAGGAGAAGACAACAAACCGGGGAAAGTTAACTTTGAGCACATGCAGATTAATCGGTTAGGTTGTATTTCAGGTTTTCCATTTTGGAAGAGCTTGGAAGCTAGAAGACCTAGAAAACGCCATAATATGGAACTCAATCACGCTATAAGTTGTTCTCAGATTCCTTATACTTGCACAAGTCTAAAAGTAACAGTAACTGTCAGAGTCATATGATGGGCAACTTGTTATTCTACTGCATGTACACTAAACAGGATAGCTCTCAGTCTCTAATTTTATGGTCTTGGGTGCTCAGCTGAGAAAATTCACAAATAAAACTGATCATGAGTTCATAACTCAGTGCAGGAAACTGATGCAATCAATGATCTTGTCCTCCTTTTTAAAGTACTTTAATCAACTTTTATATATTTAGGAAAGAATATGTAGATTGACTAAATTACAACTAACAAGGGGAATATGACAACTCTCTACAAGGATTTGTAGAGCGTAGAGGAATTATTTATATCTTTGAGTTGAAAGATAGAAAAGACTTAAGTCTTCTTGCCTATCCATACCTCATTTCTATGATTCTGTTGTCACACTGGAATCTGCCCCAAGACAGTCCCACAAGCCAAACAGTGTAATTGGGAAGAATGCCAAGGAAGTTATTTTTATGGTAGTTATCTCTGGGATGCTTGACAATAAAGACCAGCACTTTCTTTATATTTGCATTTTGATCGGGTTTAGAACATAGATACGTCTCTTCCCTAATCTTTTGCAGTACTAGGGAATCTCTGCACCGCAGCAGCCACCATGACAGGCAGAGCGCTTATCCAGCCTTGCAGGGAAACTTACTATCACCTTCCTCAAGGTGACCTCCTGAGCATCAAAGATGGCATGAGAGAAGACCACCACTTCAGCCACCATCACAAGAACTCCCTCTCCTCCAGAGCTTCACTAGACCAGGCAATTAGCTAAAGAGCTGAACAGAGCAGGAGGGACAGGAACTGAAGGCCCTGCTCAGCATGAATTCAGTGATCATGGAGCCTTGTGAAGCTATTCATCCTGGAGACACCTCTAACGTTGACTTTCAAGGTACATAACTCCTACAGTCATGTACTGAACTTAAAGCCCGAATGACAGAATAAAGACTGATTATACAGAGCACAGAAATTTGTTTGAATAGAAAATACAGGCAATGCAGCTAAGGTCAATTGTATTTAAAACAGGAGATCTATCACCCACAGTAAAAAATAGCACTGAGAGAAGTGTCTTATGTTCAGGCAACAATTTTAAAAGCAAATAAACTTCATCCTCATCTTTCTTATCTGAAAAATGAAAGTAATGGAAGTATTTAGTTTCCCAGACATAGGTGAGATTCTGAGTGAAGGTAATACAGTTAGCTGTGTATGTGTGTTAAAAAAACAGAAGTATAGCTAAAATTGATATTTAGGTCAACAATTCGTCGGGTGGATCATTGAGACTTGCTTATTGGGAATTTTGACAAAGTATGCACTGAATAAATTATTCAGTGCTATATTTTCCATTATTTGATCAGCTCTGTAGGTGGTAGAAAAGTTATTAACGAAGTATGTCAACTGACATACAATTCATTACCCAAAGTGGTGCTAAACTAGACTTTAAACAGAACACTGAGCACTGTGAAATCACCACTGCATCCAGCATAACTTTTAAAAAGTCAAAGCAACAAATGAAGCCAGTTACACAGAAAGCAAATGTCTTCAGATGTGTGTAAAATGGTGGGCTATAACTTGCTTCTTAGTTTTGTTTGTGTTAAGCATATCAATTCGGAAAGTTGTTGGAGATCCTCCTTTTCAAAACAATGCCATGTACAGGAGGCCTTTAAATACAAGATTTTGCTTTAGTGCGCTGAAATGCTTTTTGAATACAGCTTAGTGCAGGGGTCGGCAACATTTCAAAAGTGGTGTGCCGAGTCTTCATTTATTCACTCTAATTTAAGGTTTCATGTGCCAGTAATACATTTTAATGTTTTTAGAAGGTCTCTTTCTATAAGTCTTCAATATACAACTAAACTATTATTGTATGTAAAGTAAATAAGGTTTTAAAAATGTTTAAGAAGCTTCATTTAAAATTAAATGAAAATGCAGAGCCCCCTGGACCAGTGGCCAGGACCCTGGCAGCGTGAGTGCCATTGAAAATCAGCTTGCGTGCCACCTTTGGCATGTATTCCATAGGTTGCCTACCCCTGGCTTAGTGAACAACACAGACAGTGTTACTTAGAACGGACAGATCACTTGACAGAAAACAGCAATCAATCAGATATTCTGGGCACTGTATCAAGATACACAGTCCCAGGGGATTGACAAGGCTGTCCTAGGCTTCAGTTATTGTGAGTCTGCTAAGGACTTTTTGTTTCCTGCCCACCTTTCAAAATAAAAGATTTGTCCTCCTGCATGGATTACACCTCCACCCCAGCTCTGCTCTGTTCCTATTACTCAGCCTCCTGGGAGCTCATTCTCATTTCCCATGCAGGACAAGAAGCACTGCCTCCAACAAACAATGTTGATGCAACATGGAGAAGATAGAGAAAGCCAAAGGCCATAGCAGAGAAGCAGTCAACTGCCAAACAATGGAGAAATTCACAAGAAGCAGGACAACTGATTTTGAAAAATCCACGAGGGGTGGCTTTTAAATTGGTAAATTATTATTTTAAGATCATCATCCAGGAATCACAAGTTAAAGAAGTTAGAGCCAACCAGGCTTACATGCCACATGTAAGCATACATTTAATACAATTGTATTGTAAATGTTTAGGAACTGCTGGTAAATGTGGATTTTTTAAATGGCTACCTTGGTTCTCTAATTAGATGTTAGTCATGAAAGCTTATTACCATGAGAAAAGCGTTCAAAATCATACGTGCATCTAACAGTTTAGTTTGGCTTATGGCTCCCCCATAGATCACGTGTTTCTTGCTTTCCAAGTCTATTATTTTTGCAGTAGCACCAGTAATTATGTACCAGGGCCTCACCGTGCTAAGCACCCTCGATACATAATTAAAAGATAATCCCTGTCCCAAATAGTTTACAATCTAAGTAATTCTAAACATACACCAATTAACAAGGATAAATATTTTATTACATGTTGCAAATGCAATAATTTAGAATATAAAAAAGCAGAAGAAAATCTAAAGATACTAAATTCTGTTAAATTTGGGTACAAGCCAAAGAACAAATGCTAACTTGTGGAGTGCAAAAAAATAATAATTACGAATCTATGAATTTTAGGACATTCTTTGCTAAGGAATTGGGTAGAGTGAATAAAATCAGACAGGCTGAAGCACAAAACATATAAAGACGGAGGGGAAGGTATTCAGAGACTTTTACTCTAGCTGGGCATGCTTGGTGATAAAAAACACCACCACACACTTCTGTCAATTAAGTGACCCAGAGGATACGAGTAGCAGATATTTCATAACATGACTGAAGAAAAGCAACGCACTTAACATGAAATTCAGAAAAGGTGGAGGAGGAAGAGGAGGTACACAGAAATAGCGGGCTCTTTTTTTAAAAAAAAAAAGTGAGTAAACAAGCCTGAGTTAGGGCCTGAGGCCAACGTTTTTAGTTTAAATGCCTAAAGTTAGGTCTTTAAGCGTCTAAGTAAAAGTTCCCAAATTTTCAAAATAGGCTGAGCACCTGCAATTTCCATTAATTTAATAGGGTACGTGAGCATTCACTACTTCATTTAGTTGGGTGCCTAAATTTGGATTCAATTTCGAAAATTTTAGCCTGATATATATAAAAAAATTAAAAAAAAAAAATCCCACTTTGCTGCCAAATAGACTCTGCCCAAAATAAAGGTAGGGGTAAAAAATGTGGGGAAGACAGAATCTAATGCGCTTTTGGATTAATTGCTTTTCCTTTTAAAATTTCTGTCAAAGAAAATATTCACATCTAATAAGCATTCCCCTATAGCACTAGTGCATGAGAACCACAAAATGACTAGAAACAAAAGCCAACCAGTTTAGCTTCATTATTCAAGCCAAATGATATGAAAATAGAAACAAATTGACTTGATTTTTGCAGTAGCAGCAATTTTAAAAATCATTTTAGCTTCGAACACCTAAGAGTCTATTAGCATAGGTACGGAAGTTTTTAAGGATTTTTTTTTTTAAACCTTAAATGTCTGTTTTTAGGGAAAAAACCTCAAGAAATTAAAATTGAAGTATAATCAAACAATATGCTAGAAAAAAGCCAACAACAACTAGAGTGATTACAACGTCAGCTGAGTTAGAAATTGGTCTGGGTCAAAGCTACCATTTGACTGAGAAAGAAATACATTTTCCAGAGAGGTAAGTAGATGTCTACACAGCAACTACACACCTGCAGTTGGCCCATACCAGCTGACTTGAGCTCACGGGCAGAAGTGACACATAACTGTTGATAGTGGGGGGACACAATTTAAAGGTTGGAGGGAGCGGCACATGACTGCCCTACGCGTTGTCTTTGGGTACAGGAACCTTCCAGGCCCCACCTCCCTGGGCCATGGCAGCCAATCCCACCAGCTCCTGGCGGGGCTGGGGCTGAAGGAGCAGGGAGCATGTGCCTCCAGGCCAGCCCCGGCCCCAGAGGGGAACTCACAGCAACAGAGTTTCTCCCTGAAGCTCCTGTGCCCTCATGGAAACCTCACCTCAGGGGGAGGGGCCCAGGCAATGTCCCTAACTCAGGATGAGCTTCGGGAACCTGCTCCAGACACCTTTCCCAGAGACCCTACCCCCGGCCCTCCCACGCTCTCCGCACCCCACCAGGGTTACCTGCCACACAGGCCGCTGCCGCCTCCCTAGCTGAGCTCTCGCAGGCAGCCGCCACACTGCACAGAAGCAACAACACAGAGCAGCCTCCCTCACCTGCCAAACTAGCAGCTCTGCCACTCTCCAACACAGAGCCGCCCCCTCCACCCTCTGCCCCTGGCAGGCTGAGCAGAGCAAGCCCTGCAAAGGCAGCTCGGTGCTTCCAGAAATCTGGGGGGGCACGTGACCCCATATGACTCCCGCAACGCCTCCAGTCACGGGAATCAGGCTCTGGGGCTGTTTCATTACTCTGTAAACCTCTGGGTTTGGGCTGGAGCCTGAGCTCTGTATCCTAGAGCGTGGGCTCCAGCCAGAAGTCTACAAAGCAACTAAACAACTAAACTCACAGGCCGAGCGCTGCAACCCCAAGTCAGCTGGCACAGGCCAGCTGTGGGTATCTAGTTGCTGTGTAGACATATCCTAAGTGGCCTAAAAGATTCTGGTCATGACAGTACAGATATTTAGTAATTTAAACAGATGACTAAACACTAAAATGAGTTTAGGGTTGCCAACTTTCTAATCGCACAAAACCAAACACCTTAGGCCCTCCCTGCCCCGCCCCCCATTCACTACATTTCCCCTCCCTGAGTGGCTTGCTCTCCTCCACCCTCACTCACTTTCACTGGACTGGGGCAGGGGTGTAGGAGGGTGTCAGGGCTCTAACTGGGGGTGTGGGCTCTGGGGTGGAGCCATAAATGAGGGGTTTGGGGTACAGGAGGGGGTTCCGGGCCAGGGCAGGACATTGGGGTGTGGGAGGGGTTGAGAATGGGGATGAGGGTTTGGGGTGCAGGAGGGGGCTCCAGGCTGGGGGGTGGGGCTGAGGAATTCAGAGTGCAGGGGGGGCTGCAGGTTGAGGCAGGGAGTTGGTGCAGGAGGGGGTACGATCTCTAAATGGGGCCATAGATGAGAGATTCAGGTAGTGGGAGGGGGGGTCTGGGCTGGGTCAGGGGTTGGGGTGCAGGGGAGAGGGCTCCAGCTGGGGGTGCAGGCTCTGGGGTGGGGCCAGGAATGAGGAGTTTGGGGTGCAGGAGAGGGCTCCACGTTTGGAGGGGCTTAGAGTTGGGGCAGGGGGTTGGGGCGTGGGCTTACCTCGGGCGGCTCCCAGTCAGCAGGGCTAAGACAGGATCCCTGCCTCTCCTGGCTCCGCACAACACTGCGCCCCAGAAGCACCCAGCAGGTCCAGCTTCTAGGTGGGGGGGAGACTCTGCAAGCTGCTCTTGCCCGCAAGCACCGCCCCCGCAGCTCCCATTAGCCACGGTCCCTGGCCAATGGGAGTATACAGCCGGTGCTCAGCCGAGGGTAGCACACGAAGCCCTGTGGCCCCCCACCCAGGTGCCAGACCTGCTGGCTACTTCCAGGGCACAATGCAGTGCCCCAGACCAGGTAGGGACTAGCCTGCCTTAGACCCACAGACCGTCAACAGGACTTAACAGCCTAGTCGGCACTGCTGACCGGTGCCGCCAGGGTCCCTTTTCGACCAGGTGTGCCAGTCGAAAACCAGACACCCCCCCCCACTACCTAAATCTCTCATCCATGGCCCCAGTTAGAGATCGTACCCCCTCCTGCACCCCAACTATGAGATGAATCATAGTTCAGATTTATCATAGAAAAATCCCAGGGTAGTAGAAAAGCCACATACAAGTTAGCCAGGTCATGGAGAATTAGAGTGACTGGAGAATGTTAGTGAGGCTCAGTAGGTAAAGAATGAGGACCAGATCCTCAACTGATGTAAAAGCATAAAGGCTCTAGTGAGGAGATAAACTGATTTACAACAATTGAAGATTTTTCCTTAGAGGGAAGATGCCAGGAACCATAAACAAACCCAACTTTAATTTCACTGGTGAGGAAAGTTACAGGAAGCTGACTTAACCACAATGTTTGTTTACCATTTAAGGACTGAAATTGTAGGAAGGAAAAATAAAAAGCCAGAATACATTTATCAAAAGCTGCATTTATCAAAAGTTCTATGTTATAACCTAAATGCAAAAATAAAGTGACAAGTTTATTTTAAATTGATGCATTTAAAAAAAGAAAAAAGCAACATTCCTGACAGAGCAGCCTTTAAATATGCATACATTAAAAACAAAGAATGCACTGGGTTTTTCTGGTCCCTGAATGGCTTTACAGTCTTTAAGCAGACCCAAGAGTACTACCATCTAATATGACAGGGACCCATCCCTTCTCCACTTCCTTTCTGTCCACTGCCTACTGGCAGTTCAATTTGAGCTTTACTGTGGAATTTTAACAGTAAATCCCTTCCTGCAAAGCCTGGGAGAAATGCATGAATGAGAGCACCCCAAGAGCACTGCACATGTGGTGGTCTCATGCTGTCACATAAAATAGCAATTGCAACCGACTATCAACAAAATAGGAGAACTGACAATACACCAAGTACTTTCAAATGACCAGCATAAACACACACAAATGAATCGGGAAAACAGATTTTTTCCCCTAACTTCCTTCAGTTCTTCTAGGACTTTTGTCTAACAATAGTAGGTATAAAGTATTCATAAGAAGATATGATTTTCAAATTAGAGGTGCTTCTCCACATCTGAGGCAATTTTAAGGCAAAAATTCCTACATCTAAGTGTTTCCTCCATTATGCTAACTTAGCTCGTTTACAAAGGTAACATACAAAACAATAGATAAAACTATGTAAATAAAACACTAATATATTACTGTTTACATTTTAACAAGAGCAGAGAATACTATATTTTATACCTTATATCCGAGTTAGCATTAGCCTTATGTTTCGAATTGTCTAATTGAAGTGACTGATAGAGAGGAAAGTTAGCTGAGTGGTTAGAGTACTAGCATGTGACTTAGGAGACCCAGGTTCAATTCCCTCCACCATAGCCTTCCTGTGTTACTTTTGGGCAAATAATTTAGTATCTCTGTGCCTCGGCTCTCCATCTGTAAAATGGGGGCAAGTGTATTGTGGGGATAAATACATTAAAGATTGGAGGTGCTCAGATATTATGGTAAAGACTGAAAAAAAAATCCATCTATGAAATCTTCCATTTACAGTGGACTGGTGCACCAAAAATTGGACAAGGGCACAAAACTGGAATAGAGACATCACTTCACATGCTCTGCTTAAAAACTTTCTTTAATTCACTTTTAACCTCATTTAGCCTTGGTCTACACTAAGAGTTGAGGTCGAATTTAGCACCGTTAAATCAATTTAACCCTACACCTGTCCACACTATGAAGCCCTTTTTTCCAACTTAAAGGGCTCTTAAAATTGATTTCCTTACTCCACCCCCGGGGATTAGCACTGAAATCGACCTTGCTGGGTCGAATTTGGTGTACTGTGGACGCAATTAGACGGTATTGGCCTCCGTGAGCTATCCCAGAGTGCTCCATTGTGACCGCTCTCAACAGCGCTCTCAACTCAGATGCAATGACCAGGTAGACAGGAAAAGAACCGCGAACTTTTGAATTTCAATTTCCTGTTTGGCCAGCGTGGCAAGTTGCAGGTGAGTGGAGAGCTCATCAACAGAGGTGACCATGATGGAGTCCCACAATCGCAAATGAGCTCCAGCATGGACTGAATGGGAGGTAGGGGATCTGATCGCTATATGGAGAGAGGAATCCGTGCTATCAGAACTCCGTTCCAGTTTTCAAAAAGCCAAAGGATTTGTCAAAATCTCCCAGTGCATGAAGGACAGAGGCCATAACAGAGACCCGAAGCAGCACCGCGTGAAACTTAAGGAGCTGAGGCAAGCCTACCAGAAAACCAGAGAGGCGAACGGCCGCTCCGGGTCAGAGCCCAAAACATGCCGCTTCTATGATGAGCTGCATGCCATTTTAGGTGGTTCAGCCACCACTACCCCAGCCATGTTGTTTGACTCCTTCAATGGAGATAGAGGCAACATGGAAGCAGGTTTTGGGGATGAGGAAGATGATGAGGAGGAGGTTGTAGATAGCTCACGGCAAGCAAGCGGAGAAACCGTTTTTCCCGAAAGCCAGGAACTGTTTCTCACCCTGGACCTGGAGCCAGTACCTCCCGAACCCACCCAAGGCTGCCTCCCGGACCTGCCAGGCGGAGAAGGGACCTCTGGTGAGTGTACCTTTTAAAATTCTACACATGATTTAAAAGCAAGCATGTTTAATGATTAATTTGCCCTGGCATTCACGGCTCTCCTGGATGTACTCCCAAAGCCTTTGCAAAAGGTTTCTGGGGAGGGCAGCCTTATTCCATCCACCATGGTAGGACACTTTACCACTCCAGGCCAGTAGCACATACTCGGGAATCATTGTAGAACAAAGCATTGCAGTGTATGTTTGCCGATGTTCAAACAACATCCGTTCTTTATCTCTCTGTGTTATCCTCAGGAGAGTGATATCATTCATGGTCACCTGGTTGAAAGATGGTGCTTTTCTTAAGGGGACATTCAGAGGTGCCCATTCCTGCTGGTCTGTTTGCCTGTAGCTGAACAGGAATGTTCCCCACTGTTAGCCACGGGGAGCAGGGAGGGATGAGGGGCTAGCCATGCGCTGGGGGGGGCAAAATGCGACCTTGGACAGAAAGCACATGTGCTATGTATGTAATGTTAACAGCAAGATTTACAGTGAAAGAGAGTGTACCCATTGTTCTATAAAATGTGTCTTTTTAAATTTCACTGTCCCTTTTTCTCCACCAGCTGCATGCGTTTCAAGGATCACAGGATCTTCTCCTTCCCAGAGGCTAGCGAAGATTAGAAGGTGAAAAAAACACACTCATGATGAAATGTTGTCTGAGCTCATGCTGTCCTCCCACACTGACAGAGCACAGACGAATACGTGGAGGCAGACAATGTCAGAATGCAGGAAAGCACAAAATGACCGGGAGGAGAGGTGGCGGGCTGAAGAGAGGCCTGAAGCTGAAAGGTGGCAGCCTGGCCAGTCATGAAATTGGTTTTCAAAGCTTCTCTGATGCGCACTGCACCCTCCTGTGCTCTTCTAACCACCCTGGTGTCAGGCTGTGCGTAACCAGCAGCCAGATTTGCTTCGACCTCCCACCCCACCATAAACGACTTCCCCCTCATTCTCACAGATATTGTGGAGTGCACAGCAAACAGTAATAACAGTGGAAATATTGGTTTCGCTGAGGTCTAACTGAGACAGTAAACTGCGCCAGCGCGCTTTTAAACATCCAAATGCACATTCAACCACCGTTCTGCACTTGCTCAGCCTGAAGTTGAACAGCTCCTGACTACTGTGCAGGCTGCCTGTGTATAGCTTCATGAGCCATGGCATAAAGGGTTAGGCTGAGTCCCCAAGGATAACTATAGGCATTTCAACATCCCCGATGGTTATTTTCTGATCTGGGAATAAAGTCCCTTCCTGCAGCTTTTGAAACAGACCAGAGTTCCTGAGGATGCAAGCTTTCCCGGCCATCCCACGTTGATGTTGGTGAAACGTCCCTTGTGATCCACCAGAGCTTGCAGCACTATCGAAAAGTACCCCTTACGGTTTATGTACTCGGCGGCTTGGTGCTCCGGTGCCAAGACAGCAATATGGGTTCCGTCTATGGCCCCACCACAGTTAGGGAATCCCATTGCAGCAAAGCCATCCACTATGACCTGCACATTTCCCAGGGTCACTACCCTTGATATCAGCAGATCTTTGATTGCGTTGGCTACTTGCATCACAGCAGCCCCCCACAGTAGATTTGCCCACTCCAAATTGATTCCCGACTGACCGGTAGCTGTCTGGCATTGCAAGCTTCCACAGGGCTATCGCCACTTGCTTCTCAACTGTGAGGGCTGCTCTCATCTTGGTATTCTTGCGCCTCAGGGTGGGGAAAAGCAAGTCAAAGTTCCATGAAAGTGCCCCTACGCATGCGAAAGTTTCGCAGCCACTGGGAATCATCCACTTCATCTACCTTTACACATCTTGCTGGCAGCAGACTGCGCAGTACGACCGCTAGCCACCATCATCTCCTAGGTGTTTGGCAGAAGACGGTGCAGTATGACTACTGGCCATTGTCTTCTGCTAGCTGCAGAAACTTAAAAGGGAAATGACCTGGCTGAGTCACTCCCATGTTTGCCCAGGCGCCTCTGACCTCATTGAGGTTGGTTAAAAAAGCACCCTGGACTATGTCGACCATGGCTACCAGTCATACTGCACTGTCTGCTGCCAAAAAGCAATAAACTGCTGCTGTGTAGCAATGCAGTACCGCATCTGCCAGCACCCAAGAGACATACGGTGACCGTTAGCTGAGCGGGCTCCATGCTTGCCGTGGTAGGGCGTCTGCACAGGTAACTCAAGAAAAAAGGGGCAAAACGATTGTCTGCCCTTGCTTTCACGGAGGGAGGGAGGGAACAGGGGCCTAGCGATATGTACCCAGAACCACCCGCGACAATGTTTTAGCCCCATCAGGCACTAGGATTTCTACCCAGAATTCAAATGGGTGGCAGAGACTGCTGGAACTGTGGGATAGCTACCCACAGTGCAACACTCCGGAAGTTGATGGTTGCCTCGGTACTGTGGACACACTCCGCCGACTACATGCACTTAGAGCACTTGTGTGGGGACACACACAACAACTGTATAAAAACACTTTCTACAAAACCAACTTCTATAAATTCGACCTAATTTCGTAGTGTAGACATACCCTAATAATATTTGCCACAAACATGGCTAAGAGCTATGCGAATACTAATCACATGACAAATTTAAAATTAGCCATTTTGAACTAAACAGACAAAGTAATACTATTTCTGCCTCATGTGACTAATAGCGATAAGGACTTTGTTCAAGCTTTCACCAAGAATTTTTTACATCTGCTAGGACACTAAGCATAACAAAATAAATAGCAAAAAGCACAAAAGGTTTGAAGCTAAAAGGGATTTTGTTTTGTTTTGAAGAGAAAGTTACTAAGCATGGAGGAGAATTTAATTTTAAGTGGATTTAAAAAGATTAGATATAACATACAGAAGTTTTAGTGTCACTAAGTGACAATGGAAAGTTCCAATCATGCATACAAAATCAAAACTATATTTACAAACACTGCCCAGATACATATAGGTATTACGTCCACACTAGTTAATGTACAAGTCCTGCGAATTAACTTAAGCTGTGTGCATTGCTAGTTAGTAATGTGTGTGTCACACACAGTTCTGAATTTCTGATTCAAGTATCCTGCAGAAGAAGTGGACCTGCAAGCCCCATTCTGTTCCAAGTCTTTAACTCCGAATAGTTGAGGGCACTACTTTTGCTAACAGGGAGAAATATCTTGCTTTTCTCAATAATCACCTCTTCAGATGATTAAGGAGAAATGACAGGTTTCAGAGTAACAGCCGTGTTAGTCTGTATTCGCAAAAAGAAAAGGAGTACTTGTGGCACCTTAGAGACTAACCAATTTATTTGAGCATAAGCTTTCATGAGCTACAACTCACTTCATCGGATGCATACTGTGGAAAGTACAGAAGATCTTTTTGTACACACAAACCATGAAAAAATGGGCGTTTACCACTACAAAAGGTTTTCTCTCCCCCCACCCCACTCTCCTGCTGGTAATAGCTTATCTAAAGTGATCACTCTCCTTACAATGTGTATGATAATCAAGGTGGGCCATTTTCAGCACAAATCCAGGGTTTAACAAGAACGTCCTGGGGGGGGAGGGCCGGGGGGAGGAAAAAACAAGGGGAAATAGGTTACCTTGCATAATGACTTAGCCACTCCCAGTCTCTATTCAAGCCTAAGTTAATAGTATCCAATTTGCAAATGAATTCCAATTCAACAGTTTCTCGCTGGAGTCTGGTTTTAAAGTTTTTCTGTTGTAATATCCCAACTTTCATGTCTGTAATCGCGTGACCAGAGAGATTGAAGTGTTCTCCGACTGGTTTATGAGTGTTATTTGCTTCAGGTTGGGGGACTGTCTGTAGGCAAGGACTGGCCTGTTTCCCAAGATTTGTGAGAGTGTTGGATCATCCTTCAGGATAGGTTGTATGCTGGGACCATACGGTGGCTATTAGAATTACTGTGGATCTGTCCTGTCTGATCTTGTGGATCACTCAAGTCAGGAGGGGGGTGGGAGGGAAGGCATAGAGGAGGGGAGCATTCCACTTGATGAGAAAGGCATTACCTAGGGAACGTATGCCAAAACCTTCTCTGAAGCAAAACCAGGGGCATTTGGTATTTTGAGCAGTTGCAAAGAGGTCTATCATTGGGAACCCCCACTATTGGAACGTGTGTAGGAGTACGCAGTTGTCGAGTTCCCACCCATGGTCCTGAGAAAAGTGCCTGCTTAGGGCGTCCGCAGTGGTGTTCTGGCATCCAGATAGGTATGATGCTGTGATATGGATATTGTGCCTGATGCACCATTGCCAGAGTCTCATGATTTCCATTCATAGGGTGATTGTGCTCCCCCAGTCTGTTTATGTAAAACATACAAGCCACGTAGTCCATAAGGATCTGAATGGCTCTGCCTTTGATGATCAGCAATAAGTGGGAGCAAGTATTGTGAACAACCTACTGTTCTAACAGATTTACGTGGAGAAGAGATTCTGCAGGGGACCCGTGGCCCTGGTTGGAATGCAAATGCAGGTGTGCCCCCCCCCCCCCCCCAGCCCAAGAGCAAAGTATCTGTGGTGATCATCAGTGTTGGTGTCTTCGGGGCGGGGGGGAGGGGGGGTGGACACCTCCATACAGACGTTGTCTGGTTGTGTCCACCAGAGTGGGGAGTCTTATTTTGTCCGGCATTGTGAGGTGTTTGTTTATGCTGTGTCTGTGTGGGACACAGTTTATATGGAGCCACGCTTGCAGGCAACGCATGTGTAATCTCATGTGTCTGACTATGAAGGTCACGGCAGCCATGTGGCTGAGAAGTTGCAGGCAAGTCTGGCAGATACCTGTGGACTGTTTCATGTCAGGGATATCAGGTTGGTTAGAATGAGAAAGCGTTGCCTTGGTAGAGAGGCTGTGGCCTCGGGAGAATTGAGATGGGCTCCAATGAACTTCAGCTCTTGCACTGGTGTTAGAGTGGACTTTTGTGCATTTATTTGGAGGCTTAATCTCATGAAAAGGACCACCATTTGTTTGGTGCCTTGTACCTCTGTTTGCCATGTTCGTGCTTTCAATAGGCAGTCACCCAAGTACAGGAATATCATGATTCCATTTCTGCAGTGGATAGACCAAAAAGGGAGGCCCCTGTATTGGAAATGGTCCTGTCCTATCATAAAATCTGAGAAATCTCAGATGAGAGTGATGAATCAGATGAAAATACGCGTCCTGGAGGTTGAGGGCCAAGACCCAACCCCTCTTTCTAATGCTGGATTTATGGTGCATAGTGTAACCATTTTGAAGCACTGCATCTTCATAAACTTGTTGAGTCACCGTAGATCGCGTATGGGTCATCCAACTTTTTCATTGTGAGAAAACAGTGGGAATAAAATTTCCTCCCTGTGTCTTGTTGGAACAGGTTCAACTGCTCCTAGATGTATGAGGTGGATTACCACTTGACACCGTAGATGCTCATGAGAGGTGTCCCTGAAGAACGACGGGGAGGTTGGGTTGGGGGTTTGAAAAGAAAGGGGATGGAGTAACCAGACTGTATGATTTCTAGAACCCAACTGTCAGATATGATGGTATTCCAGATTGGATCAAACTAGGCAATCTCCAATGGTTGGGAGAGAGGAGTTTTCAGCACAGAAAACATGGGGTTCTCTGGCTGTCGAACAAGGCTTCAAATTTGTTGCCTGGATGGCAATGGCTGCAATACAGGTGCTGGAGGAGTAGACTGTCTCCTCGATGGTCTCTCTGTTTGCGACCCTGTGACTCATACTGCCATTGCTATGAATATGGAGTGTGCATCAAGGGGCATAGTAACTCCTCTGCCTTTTCCTGGGTCTAGGCATATAAATCCCCAGGGATTGGAGTGTCACCCATGAATCTTTAAGCATATGGAAAGAGTCATTGGTCTTTGTGGCAAAGAGTTTGGGCCCTTCAAACGGTAAGTCTTCCACTGTGGATTGCACTTCCCTAGGGAAGCCGGAGCAATGGAGCCAAGAGGCTCTTATCACCACCACAGTGGTCGCCACTGATCTTGCAGCTGTGTCCGTAGAGTCCAGTGGAGCTTGCAAGGCTGTTCTAGATAAAAGTGCTGTAAATTGTTTTTTTTTAATCTTCAGCAATAAAGTCAATAAATTCAGAAAACTGTGTAGTTGTAGTAATCATACTTTGCCAGCAAAGCCTCATAATTGGCTATCCAGAAATGTAATGTAGCTGAAAAATAAAGCCTTGCAGCCAAAAAGGTCAAGCCTTTTTCAGTCCTTATCATAAGGTGTGTTCTTGGGCTGCTGTTGTCTGCCACATTCATGGACTGCATCGACCACCAGTGAATTAGGTACTGGATGGGAGAAGAAGAACTCTGTGCCCTTCGCTGGCACATCATATTTTTTGTCAGAACTCTTGCAGGAGCAGTTGCAGGGGTCTGCCAAATGCTCTTGACAGGTTCTATTATCACATTGTTCATAGGTAAAGTGATTTTGGAAGAAGAGGATGTATTCAAAATGTCCACTAGTTTGTGTTGTGTCACTTGGACCTCTTCCAGAGAGATGTCCAGAGAACTCGCTATCCTTTCAAATAGGTCCTGGAATTGTTTGAAATCATCCCCCATATTAGGGGGATGGGGCATGATGGTATCATCCAGGAGGCTGATGACAGGTGGGTAGGTGGTGCCCCTTCCTAGTCTGAGGGTTCTTCCTCCTGTTCATCTCCTTCCCCTGCCGGTTCCGAGGGTCCAGATACCGAAGGTGTAGGCGATTGCTATGTGCTTAGTCTGGATGTTGTCGTCAGTCCCTGTTGTGTGGGGTACCTTGCTCACCGATTCCAGTATGCCCACTGGAGTGAAAAGGGCATGGTTGGGATCCAGGGTTGGCTGTACCGCTGTGGATGTCTGGGACCAGTATAATATGTCCCCTGAGAGGGTCCCGGTTGGGCGGCTCATGGTGGGCAAGAGATTCTGGAGGAGAGTCTATTTGCCCTTCTTTATCCTCCTCCTCATTGCTCGAAAGGGGTGGAGCACGGAGCAGTGGAGTCGCAAGGAGACTCCGTACTGAATGCGCCAGAGTCGCAGCAGTGCTGAGAATGGGAGAATCAGGTGTAGATTGAACTAAGAGTTCTTTGTGCTGTAGGAAGTACTGTGGTGTCTGTGTGGTCTGCACCAGCAGCTGCATGGTGATTGGTGCTTGGAGCCATGGTATATGTGTCGGTACCATGGGCTGGGTGTGTAGTGGAGGTGGAAAAGTGAGCCAAAGTCTGCAACCGTGCCACGCTGCTGTGTGCTGATCACAGCTTCGGCTGCATCAGTGCCAAGGCATGGGGTTTTGATTTCCCCTTCATGCCTGTGACCGAGCTGGCTCTTTTAGAGTCCTTAGCTCTTGCTAAACTAACCAGCTAACTATCCTAACTAAATAATGGTAGTAAACAGGCCAGAAAGAGCTAAGTAGCAAGGCGCTGCTAACTGCTCCAACTCAAAGCCAAAGGCAGTAGAGAAGGAACTGAGGGGGTTCGTTGCCCAGTGCCAGTTAACCACCTGAAGCAGTGCAAGATGGGGACCGCACATGTGCGACCCAACCAGGCACAGCTACCACAAATATCCAATTATGAGCGCAGGGTCACGTGAACACCTAAAGTGGAGCACCCACAGGGACAGCACTCGAAGAAGAAATTTCATTTCTCACCAATATTTTTCTAGTAAAAAATATAACTTCTCCTGCAGCTCATCCCAAACCATGTTAATACTAGAGCATCTGAGTGTTTTGTGAAGCACCAAGCATACTATCAGCACTTAAACTGTTAATAATATTAACAGGTTGGTTCCCTTTGCAAAATCAGTGAAAAGGAATAGAAAAAAAACAAAACTATTCAAAAGCCACTAGATGTGACAAGTTTCTCAATTCATAGTAAAAAATGTGAATATATTGGGGAATAAGAAAACAGGTGAGCGTTTCTGGACTTTCACATTAAAATAAAGTGAACTGTAGCCAAAAAAAAAAAAAGTGAAAAGTACAGTCCCAGACTGTGCAGATGATACCTCCTATCCATCCACAACAGCTAGGTAAGCCTCTGGTGGTGCTTCTCCCCAATAGCTGGTTTCTTATGGGAGGAGGTAGAGCATGCATGTCTAATGCTAGAGTCCTAGCACAAAAAATTTCCTGTCAACCTATTACTGCATTTCCAACAGCTTCTACCCTTTATATTAACTGAACAGCAGTGTCAGTACCTGCCTCATGGGCGGGCGGGGGGGTGGATTAAAACCTCCAGTTGAACACCTGAAGTGAAAATATTTACCACATTAATTGGTATTTTTATAAAAACAAAACAAAAACAAAACTGAAACGGGCTTTGAGGCCACGACCTTTTACGTCTGGGCTGAAAAAAGCTTACACTTAAAATATATTTTCCCCAAAGTGACTAATCACAGTATTGTCATGCACGTTTCTGTAAACCTAATGAAAATATTCTTTAGTTAGTTTTTACAAGCTACAAAACGGAAGTATTAGAGTATTTTAGAATAAGGATACTGAACAAACGCATTATACACATTTACCATTGAGAGACATTATAAGCAGCATCTCTAGTGAAATGTAAGAAGGAAACAGTAACTAAGTCCATTTTTCAGAATTAGAATATAAAGGATTGCTATATTTTAAGAAACAAAGGTTTGGGTATGAACTGGGTATTCTGACTAGAACCTGGCATAGTAACTGGGGTAGGGAGAAGATGCTACACATACACACAAGCTTACTTTCACAGCTCTACCAACGTACCTCAGCCATGACATGAAAGACACTTACACTCTGCTCAGGTCTAGCAATCACATTAAATTGTTGTGATAGTGATAGTGTTTTAATATGGAAATATAGTGACTAGGAACTAGAATCAGATCACAAATATAAATGATTTTTGAAGCTCTTGATCAAGGCTTCAACCCATTTCCCCCACAGTAAAAGGCTAGCAATGTGCCACCTAGCTCCCGATTTAAAGTCTTATCTCAAAATTAACTTGTAATTTTAAAAAAAACTACATGCTCTCACTGTTTGTAATCTAACAAGTTATTCCTGTTTCTTAGCTACAGGATCTGAACATTTTGCACAAAATAATCAGTCTCTATAATTCCAAAGCCTTGTCTAGACACTGAAGCTGCACCAATTTAACCAAGTCAGTAAGGAACTGACTTTTAATTAAATCAATATAAAGCAGTCAAAACTGATTTCAGGAAAGCATTCAAACAAAGTGACTGTTCAGATTTAGTTAAAATCAGTGCAAATTTTTGTTTACATAAGGCCAGAGGATTTTAAAGCACTACAAATATTAATGAATTAAGCATCTGTAGGGGGGTTGGCTGCGTGTTCTGGGACAGTAGTAGCGCCTAACAGCAATACTCTGAGGCATAACACCTATTGAGCAGAGTCCAAGCTTCAGTTTCCCTGGCAGGTTTCCCGGCTCAGGGTAATGTCACCCACCGGTGAGAATCCAAAGGCTGCCCTGCCTGGTAACAATAGCTCAAGATAGTATCACTCCCTGGCGAGTGGGAGAGAGTAGGGAAATCCAGGCCCACCCCACTCCACCATGTTCTGACCCAGGGCCCTTCGAAGCAGTAGCCCTTGTACCCCTAAGTGCACTCCCTGACTCACTTCCTACCCTTGTTCCAGTCCCTCTGGCACCAATTTGGGCTGGACTTGGGGTCCCTCGTATTTCCCACTGATCCATCTCCTGAGTCAGCAATAGTGAGCCATCATCTTCAGTTCCTGTGGTCAATAGGCTTCCATACGCTTGGCTATGAGGCTTGATCCCAGCAGCTTGGTATCCTAGTGGCTTCCTGGCAGGAGGCTGCAATACCTGACTGCTGTCAGCCATATTGAGCTGAGTCACTCTTTTTCAAATGCTCCCTCCATTGGGAGCACACCCAGTAGAGGCATGGGGGCGTGGCCTCTTAGGCCCAGAGCAGATCTTTAACCCTTGCCTCACCAGTGTGAGATTGGTGCACTCTCCGTCAGCATCATAGCACCCTTATGTGGTAGTCAAGTTTTGGTCATTTTTTTCCACATTCTACTGGCAGGAAAACTAAAAAAAAAGGTACTGAAGTTAATTCCCAAGGTCACACAGTAACCAGTGAACATCCACAGTGCTTTACTTAATATACATTGTGTACCACTAGTAACATTTTACATAAAAGAGCTTGTTTTTTATCTCTACACCTCAAGAATTGGCCTGGAAAGTGTGTAAAAATGACTGGAAAGGATTGGGTGGGAGGTAGAACTATAGAAGTGAGTTTTATTAAGAGTTACTCTAACTTCAGCTTGCACAACCACACAATAATGGCTGAAATCTCCCTACACAAAAAGTTGAATGGGTTTAACTAAATTGGAGCAATATCAGATCTTCAGATAACTGGCACAACTTCTGCATTCATAATGGATTGGGTTTTTTTTTTTTCCCAGTAACAGACAAACTGTCCAGCTGTATACTTAAAACAAAAACCAGTTATACATGAAGCATTATATAATGCACATTATTATACTCAGCTTAGATGTTACTTTTAACAATAGATGCCAGACAATTTTCAGGGCGAAATGCGGAATTTCAATTTGACAGTGCTAATTTAATAAGGTTCATTGATCACACAGATTTGAATTTCTCCACTTTTAGTTCTCAGAAATTCAGTGTATTAAGTAAGAACTTTATCAACCTATGTTTGGGTTGTTTTTTGGGGGGCAGGGAGGAGAGAGGAAATGAATTAATTCCCACCTTTTAATTCTATTTTTTTTTTAAATTATGCACCAACTCTTGTTATTTAATTAAATTAATA
The DNA here is from genome assembly GCF_965140235.1 of Caretta caretta. Classification (NCBI taxonomy): domain Eukaryota; kingdom Metazoa; phylum Chordata; order Testudines; family Cheloniidae; genus Caretta; species Caretta caretta. The sequence continues at coordinate 43,353,317 of NC_134210.1, read as the reverse complement.
CACTTAAAATGTGTTCAGTATGTAAGTAGATACTGCATATGAATATCCGGATCTATATGAAGGATGGCATCACCCACCAGTAAAACATTGTTTAAGATTGGCTTAAACCACTTATCGTTGTTTCCAACATTTTGTGCACCGAAGACCCAATCTAATGTTCTCAGTCTGATACACCAAGCCCACACTTGATAGCCTGACGCATTCAAATAAACTGGCTCTACACAAAAGGAAATGTATCATCGTGTAATTCATGCATATTGAAGCTGCTAAAACACATCTCATAATGGGTGTCACTTGATCAAAGCTACATGAGAAAGACATGAATTTGCTAGCTCTCTGTACAAACTGTTCAGATATCTATCCGATCAACAAATCATGGCATGCACACCAGAAGATAGACACATTTATAATACATATTGTGGGTGTGACATTAGCATTCAGGTTAAATAGCACATTTTATGGAAACCTTGATTATCAGTCCTCTAATAACTATTAGGTGGAAAGTAATTTTTGAGGGGGGTTGTTTTGTTTCTTTTTAAGTTTTTCAGGTGACCTCAGCACAAAATTGAGACTTCGGAAAGTTTCACAAAACCCAATCAATCAGTTACCTGTACAGGAGAAGAAAGAGTTTTCAGTGTTACATTTTTGGCTGAGTTCTGAACACATATTGCAAGCTGTCCTGCACAAAGACTAAAAAAGGCAACTTGAGAAACTTAGCAGACGTGGTTTTGAAGTGAAATTCTGGCATGTTTAAAAGTACTACATTAAATATATTCAAGGGCCAAAACTGAAAAAATGCCAGCAATTGTTTGTGGTCATGAGTAGTTTCATTATGTTTATAGATAGCCATTTACCAGTGTAGAGAAACACCACAAAAGCCACATTACAGAAAGTATTCTTCAAAGGATTGCCTTGTCTCCAGAAAGTGACAGTGAAATTGCAGAAGTACTCATTAAATGTGAAATGTCATCTTGGTGAAGAGCTTCTTACAGCCAACATTCATTTAAAAGAGTGTCTGCATGTAGTGAAAGCAAGGGGCTGCAGAAAGAGACATTTGAAGGAAATATGACTGCAATACTAACTCTGTCTGATAGAAAGACCAGAGATGCTCAAATGAGAAACAAGATGACTCAAACTTACAACTGAAAAATAATTCTAAGTAGATGGCTAAACAGAAAAGCCCAGAAATCTTCAAACTTAACATCTTACTGGGACTATTGAGATAAAATTGTTGAAAGGAGTTTGCGCAAAGGACATCATGTTATACTAGCACCCTATAATTCACCGTGCTCACTGGATTGTAAATAATGATGAAGTAGACTGTAAAAAAATTAGAAGGGATGGAATGGATAAGACAGAGTTTCTGCGCCAAAATCACTTTCGGAAAGAAAGCTACCAGAGGCTCTCCGATATAGTGCCTGGGGTATGCTACAGACCACAAGCACTCAATTTGCATACGGATAGACACCTCTTTAATGTTTTAATGAAATAAATACTACTGGGAATTGTGTGATTATGGGAGACTAACTTTCCACATATAGATTGGATGAGAAGTGCTACTAATAGTAGGGCCCAAGATTTTTGTGGCTGTGATAGCTGACAGATTTCTTCAACAAATAGCAGCTGAACCAACAAAGAGGTGATACCATTTTAGATTTGGTATTGGTGCATAGAAAGGACCTCGTAGAAGAACTGGTTGTAGAGGAGAACCTTGGTCCAAGTGATCTTGAGCTAATTCAGTTTGAACTAAAAGTAAGGATAAACAAAAACAGATCTGCAAAAAGTTTAATGGAATTAAAATTTGGGGGACCTGGATAATGTAAATCCAAGAATATTAAAGGAACTGGTACCTGAAATTGCAAGCCCAGTAGCAAGGATTTTTAATCAATCAATCTGTAAACTCAGGGTTTGTACACTATGACTGGAGAATTGCTAATATAGTTCCTATTTTTAAGAGAGGGGGAAAAGTGATCCAGGAAACTACAGGCCAGTTAGTTTGACTTTAATTGTATGTAAAGTCTTGAAACAAATTTTGAAAGAGAAAGTAGCTAAGGACAGAGGTGAACAGTAATTGGGAAAAATACAATATGGCTTTACAAAAGGTAGATTGTGCCAGTCCAACCTGATCTCCTTTGAGAGGATAACTGATTTTTTAGACAAAGGAAATGCAGTTGATCTAATCTACCTGAAATTCAGTAAGTCATTTGATACAGTTCCACACTGAAAATTATTAGTCTTTTCGGAGAAGATGGGATTAATATGAGAATTGAAAGGTGGATAAGGAACTGGTTAAAGGGGGGACAACAACGGGTCATACAGAAAGGTGAACTGTCAGGCTGGAGGGAGGTTACTACGGGAGTTCCTCTGGGATTGATTTTGGGACCAACCTTATTTGACATTTTTATTACTGACCTTGGCACAAAAATTGAGTGCGCGCTAATAAAATTTGTGGATAACACAAAGTTGGGAGGTATACTCAATACGGAGGAGGACCAGAATATCATGCATGATCTGGATGACCTTGTAAAATGGAGTAATAGAAATGGGATTAAATTTAACAGTGCAAAGTCATACATTTAGGGACTAACAACAAGAATTTTTGCTACAAGCTGGGGATTTTTAAATTGGGAGTGACAGAGGAGGAAAGAGACCTGGGTGAACTGGTTGATCACAGAATGACTGAGCAGTCAATGTGATGCAATTGTGAAAAAAATCTAATGTAGTCCCAGGATGAATCAGGCGAAATATCTCCAATAGAGACAGGGAAGAATTAGTACCATTATACAAGACACTGTGAGACCTCATCTGGAATACTGTGTGCAATTCTTGTTTAAGAAAGATGAATTTACAACTGGAACAGGTGCAGAAAAGGGCTACTAGGACGACCAGAGGAATGGAAAACCTACCTCGGAGACTCAAGGAGCTTGGCTGGTTTAGCTTAAGCTAATGAAGAGTGAGGGGAGATATGATTGCTCTCCATAAATACATCAGATGGATAAATACAAGGGAGAGAGGAGTTATTTAAGTTAAGCATCAATGTGGACACAAAAACAAATGGGTATAAACTGGCCATCAACAAGTTTAGGCTGGAAATTAGGTGAAGATTTCTAACCATCAGAGGAGAGAAGTTCTGGAACAGCCTTCCAAGGGGAGCAATGGGGGCAAAAAACCTAACTGGCTTCAAGACTGATCTTGATAAGTTTACGGAGAGGATGTTATGAAGGGACTGCTGACAGTGGCGTGTGGCCCATCAGCAACTGCAGTAGCAAAAATCCTCAAGAGCTGTAAACAGGACACTAGATGGGGAGTGCCACCGAGTTAATACAGGGAATTCTTTCCCAAGCATCTGCCTGGAGGGTCTTACCCATATGCTCAGGGTCTAACTGATCACTATATTTACGGTCAGGAAGGAATTTTCCCCAGTCAGATTGGCAGAGATCCTGGAGAGGTGTAAATGGTGAATTATCTGTAACTTGAAGTCTTTAAACCATGATTTGAGGACTACAATAACTCAACCAGAGGTTTGACGTCTATTTCAGGAGGGGGTGGGTGAGGTTCTGTGGCCTGCAATGTGCAGGAGGTCAGACTAAATGATCATGATGGTCCCTTCTGATCTTAAAGTCTGAGTATTGAGAAGTTTAAGAACAGAGCCTGAGAGATCTTATTTCAAGCAGACATGCAGATTGCCAGCAAATATATTGTTTCCAAGGGTGCAACCTGCAGGAAATACTGGAGACAATGTAAGAGCGTCATTTAAACCTCATAAAATTCCTGATTACACTTGGTCCAAGGTAGGTGCAGATCTATTTGAATTCAAACACAAAATTATTTGTTAGTGGACAACTACTCAAATTCCCTCGATTTTACACTGTTGTGCAATATAACAAATAATAGTGTCATAATACATTGTAAATTGCAGTTTGCTCACAACTGGGTTCCAGTTAAATTAATAGTAAATAATAAGCCACAATTCACAAGTGGTTAATTTCAGCAATTCTCTGATAGGAATTCAAGCACACCATGTCAAGTGCTTACTATTCAGACTCAAATGTGTGAATAGAAAGTCAGTACAAATAGCAAAACAATTTAGATTTAAAAAGCCCTGCAGAGCAAGGCATCCATATTAGCATTGTTAGAATATTGTAACACACCTCACAATCGGCATCACCAATTCAGAGACTCACAGTCAAGACGACAAAAAAAAAAAAAAATCTTAGTGCCAAGATCTGACAAGCTTCCTGGTCCAGTGACACTTAGCACTGACGTATCTACAGAAGAGCTGTAACAGGAAACAACAGGACAAATGAAATACTATGACAAGAATCCCAGACAGACAGTTACAAACCAAAATTATGTGTGTCACCCACATCCCAGCCCTGAGGAGGTGCAGAAGTCATTTAAATAAGACTAAGGGCAACCCTGGCTCATTTCTTTGAGGACATCCAGAATGTTACTGAAAGTGCTCCTGTGTTGACAGATTTCAGAGTAACAGCCGTGTTAGTCTGTATTCGCAAAAAGAAAAGGAGTACTTGTGGCACCTTAGAGACTAACCAATTTATTTGAGCATAAGCTTTCGTGAGCTACAGCTACAGATGCATCCGATGAAGTGAGCTGTAGCTCACGAAAGCTTATGCTCAAATAAATTGGTTAGTCTTTAAGGTGCCACAAAGTACTCCTTTTCTTTTTGTGTTCATAGATGTAAAACATGCTGCTCACAGACAATGAAAATGATAAACACTAGGAGCAGTAAGCATCACAACTGCTGAACACATCACCACAGAAAGTAGTATTTTTCCAAACAGCCATACCTAACACCAAAACCAATTTTTCTCCTCACACAAGGCAAAGGCAAGGGCACTAGTTCTCAGTGAGAATCAGGTTTTATATTTTATATTTTTAAATAAATATATACTTTTATATTTCCCCACTCTTCTGTAATTAGAAGAAAAGGAAATGGACAAAGATCATGGAAAGTTAGGTTCAAAGGGGATGTTACAGAAAGTTGAGAAAGAACAAGGGGTTGTAATGGAAACTGTAGCTGTAGCATTTCAAAACACACAAGCCCTTAAAGATATATACAAGCTACACGCAAGATGAGTGGAACTCCACCTCTAACTTTAAAATGGAAAAAAGCTATAAACTACACATTCAGACACAGTAGATTTTGGTGCAACTTTGTGGCTTTCATGGGTCATTAGAATTTTCAATTTGAAACAAAACATCAATAATCAGAACAGAGATCTTTATCCACCAGCCCCCTAGCAAAGCTATCTATTCTTCAACGTATTCTAGTTGAAGTGAGCACCCCTAAAAAGAGTAATCTCAATGTTCAGGCAAAACAAACTTGAATACACTAGGCTCAAGTCACACACCCTCCTGGCACGGAGGAGCGAAAATTGCACCCTTCTGTGCCAAACGAGGACCACAGTAACCTCAGCGATTCACTCCAGGGAGAGGTCAAAGCAGTACTTGCACCACCTCTGTCCATCAAGCATATCTGCTAAGTAAGGGCAGCTTTAAACTTGCCCATCAGGACTCTGTTGGATCTGACAGATGTGGGAAATCAGTGCATGTCACTCATCTTTGGCTGGCCTTCACACCCAGCCACCACTGAAGCAGTGGGCACCTCCTGGCAAAGCAGAGGTTTCAGGCAACCTGAACTCTGTTATGCTTTCTATACAGTTGCTGCCATAGGCACTCTGTCCTAGGTTACACTAACTGAACCATATCCAATTACTGTTGTGCATTCGAAAGTTTAAGTACTCCAAACTGAAAAAAATATTACTATAGAAGTTGATGCTATAAGCTGTTATCCCCTAATCTGCCCCATTTTCATATCGCAAAAGGAGTACCCTTATTAAAGTCATCTTCGGCACTCTGCCAGTAGTGTTACACAACATTATAGGCTCCCATACAGTACACTGAAAAGTTTAATATATACTGCTGTTGACCTAAATCATCCAACAACTTCCATCAAATGAGTGCAATATATTACGATAAACAACCTGGCCAGAAAACGAAAGCCTCACTATAAACATCATCTGACAGAACTGAAACAACTGCTCTGGGCATCTTGCCTAGCTACTCTTGCTCCCAAAGTCAATAAAAAAGTACTGTGCATTCATCTCTATACTACTGAACGTCCCAATAAGAACCATAGAACGGTTCTCTGTGTAATTTAACTATGATATCTCTGTACTCCATTAACATTGCCAACTAAGTGATGTCCAAGTCATATAAGGGTAACAAGTTACTCAAATTGTCTTTTAAAAGCAAGACAGTTATATCGCTTCCTTGCACATTATTTAGTTCACTTTTGACATAGTGTAGGTCTATTCAAGGTAAAAGAGTTGCACTATAAATAGTAAACCAAGAGCAGATCATAGATGAAACTATGCACATAGATGAAATCAGGATATGTTATATCATTTCACCAAACAAGAAAACCCTCCAAGTTTATATTTGATAAACATATTTTGATTAGTCACAGCAAACTAGTCAAATCATGCCTAATACAGCATATTACTGCACACATTCATGAATTTCTATAGATTTGAGTTCTTAGTCACATTCAGTACCAAATAGAACACATGTACCATATAGCGAAGAAACTTTTTTGCACTCTTTTCATATAGTTGATAAAACTGGATAGTTTGCCACTGTTTTTGCTATGGCAATAACCAAACTCCTATACGAAGAGACTTCAAAAGTCTATTTATTCTTTGTAACCAAAATTAGATAAATCCTTCCCTTCCAATTAGTCTTAAATTTTCACTTTTAGACAGTCAGTCTAATTGTACTGCCATTTTATATTTGCATATTCATTTTAAAGGTCATGATCTTAAAAATGTTATATTGCCTGTCTTTTTTTTTTTTGGCATTAAACATGCACTCTATCGTCTGTGCTCTGTCAGTGTGGGAGGACAGCATGAGCTCGGAGAACATTTCATTGCGAGTGAATTATATGAATTATATCTCACTCTCCTGAGGATAACACAGAGAGATAAAGAACGGATGTTGTTTGAATGCCAGCAAACATACACTGCAATGCTTTGTTCTACAATGATTCCCGAGTACGTGTTATGGCCTGGAGTGGTAAAGTGTCCTACCATTAAGGACACAATAAGGCTGCCCTCCCCAGAAACCTTTTGCAAAGGCTTTAGGAGTACATCTAGGAGAACCGCGAATGCCAGGGCAAAGTAATCCTTTCACATGCTTGCTTTTAAACCATGTATAGCATTTTAAAAGGTACACTCACCAGAGGTCCCTTCTCCGCCTGCTGGGTCCAGGAGGCAGCCTTGGGTGGGTTCGGGGGGTACTGACTCCAGGTCCAGGGTGAGAAACAGTTCCTGGCTTTCGGGAAAAACGGTTTCTCCGCTTGCTTCCTGTGAGCTATCATCATCTTCTTCGTCCCCAAAACCTGCTTCCGTATTGCCTCCATCTCCATTGAAGGAGTCAAACAACACGGCTGGGGTAGTGGTGGCTGAACCCCCTAAAATGGCATGCAGCTCATCATAGAAGCAGCATGTTTGGGGCTCTGACCCAGAGTGGCCGTTCGCCTCTCTGGTTTTCTGGTAGGCTTGCCTCAGCTCCTTCAGTTTCACGCGGCACTGCTTCGGGTCCCTGTTATGGCTTCTGTCCTTCATGCCCTGGGAGATTTTGACAAAGGTTTTGGCATTTCGAAAACTAGAACGGAGTTCTGATAGCACGGATTCCTCTCCCAAAACAGCGATCAGATCCCGTACCTCCCGTTCGGTCCATGCTGGAGCTCTTTTGCGATTCTGGGACTCCATCATGGTCACCTGTGCTGATGAGCTCTGCATGGTCACCTGCAGCTTGCCACGCTGGCCAAACAGGAAATGAGATTCAAAAGTTTGCGGTTCTTTTCCTGTCTACCTGGCCAGTGCATCTGAGTTGAGAGTGCTGTCCAGAGCGGTCACAATGGAGCACTCTGGGATAGCTCCCGGAGGCCAATACCGTCGAATTGTGTCCACGGTACCCCAAATTCGAGCCGGCAATGTCGATTTAAGCGCTATTCCACTCTTCAGGGGTGGAGTAAGGAAATCGATTTTAAGAGCCCTTTAAGTCGAAATAAAGGGCTTCATTGTGTGGACGGGTGCAGGTTTACATCAATTTAACGCTGCTAAATTCGACCTAAAGTCCTAGTGTAGACCAGGGCTAAGTCTCTATGGTGCCACAAGTACTCCTTTACTTTTTTATTTGAACAAAAAAATCTGAACTCTTATTTCCTAATCTTAATAAAGAGAAGAACAATTTTGTATGAAACATTTACCAAGAGAGATACAGTGAACTCTTAATGGCCGACAATTTAAGTTTGGACAATGAAGCACGTGACAACTTTTTCAACTGCTTCATATGCATGAGGGAGAGATTTGTTTATCCAATCAAGTGTAACATACTACCCTGAATGGTCCATTGTCAAAACAGACTGTTGTAACACTACCAGAAATGCTAAATAACCTCAGGAGAGAATTTAAAAGTTCAAAGTACAAGGCAGAAAATGGATATTACAGTTGAGATACCTTCTGTAGCAACCTGCATGGAAATTGGAAGAAGGAGCACTGAATGTGCCTTCAGTTTTCTGATCACACTTCTTGACTGAGTGTCTCCAGATAATCCACTTCCCAGAAATTAGTCTAGCCATGTGGACAAAGACTGAGCTCCTGATGCCTCCTCCAAACGTTTCCCTCCTGCAACTCAGTCTGTGTGCACATGACTGAGTACAAGATGTCTTCTCCTTGATATTCAAAAATCAAAAGGCAGAGACAGCAATAAAGACAGCCAAGACATTGATGGCAAAGACAGGAAGGGGTCCCTACCTGGCAATATTGGACCATTGCAATCCACCCTCCCAAGGGCCTAGATAGTAGCCCAGGACAGAGACTGATGGCCTGGAGAACCAAGACTCTGCTTCCTACGAGGGGTAGTGTGCTGCAGCCTGGCGGAAGGTACTGTATATAAAAGTAGTTAAGCGAATACCAACCTAGGCAGGCAGCCTTGCTACAACAAAGGAGCCAGGGTCCTGAGACCACTCTACACACAGATGAGTAGGTCTGGGCCCATCCATCAAATAGCCACACAAAGCAATGGCAAAAGGCAACAATCCCAGCACAGTTAGCATGAGAGAAAGCAATCACAGATTCCCCAGTAGGTAGCACCAATACAGTGAGTCCATGACAGTTCTGCTGGAGGAGAACATTTAGCAAAAAGCTACTTGAGTCAAAAGCATCGTCATTTAGAGACAGGTTTTCAAGGTCTTAGCACCAGAGTGCTAAGTATGAATAACGATTTATTAGTTCATTGGCAGATCTGAAAAAAATTAATTTTGGGCTAACCCAAAATTTCAGTTTGCAGAAAAAAAGTTTAAAGAATTGTTTCAGGCCATCTATTTATTTATTTATTAAAATAAATTTGAAGGAACATTTGAAATTGGAAGGCTAGAACTTTTTAAAATGGGGAAAAATCTTCCCCTGTTTCTCTGTTGTGGTTCTCCAGGAAAGAAGGGAACAGGGAGCAGTTATGCCATGAGAAGCTTTAAGCCAGGTATGATCATAGATCATCATATCATACCTAGAACTACTTATTTGGAACCCCCAAATGTGTAAGTAGATCAGGAATGTTTAGAAAGATGCTATTAGGTTCATTTCTGGTTATTTCTTATGGCTAGTGGACTCCTCTGTGCTAACCCCAGATGCCTTTTTTGCTTGTAACCTTTAAGTTGAACCCCTAAGAAAGCTATTTTGGGTGCTTAATTTTTGGAATGGCTCTTTTAAAATCTAGCAAAAGCCTAAGTTCCAGATGTATTTTCTTTTTGTTTTTAATAAAGTTTACCTTTAAGAACAGGATTGGATTTTTGGTGTCCTAAGATGTTTTTGCATATGTTGTTTAATTAACTGGTGGCAACAGCTAATTTCCTTTGTTTTCTTTCTCAGCTCTTCGGGGGGGGCGGGGGGAATAGGCCTTGAGGGTACCCTACAGGAAGGAATTCCCAACTGCACCTTCCTGGATTCCAAAAAGGGGTTTTGCATTTGGGTGGTGGCAGTGTTTACCAAGCCAAGGTCAGAAAAAAGCTGTAACCTTGGCAATTTAATACAAGCCTGGAGTGGCAATTAATTTTTAAAAATTCTTGCAGGTCCTCACCTTCTGAACGCAAAGTGCCAGACTGGGGAATCAGCCTTGACAACTTCAGTTAGAGAAGAATCAGGACCTCAGTCAGAAACTAGACTAGACCAACCTTGTTAATCAAATTTCAAGAGTCTTTGGGTAAAAAAAAAAAAATTAAGGGGAAAGGGACAAAGGTCAGAGATTAAGCCTCTGAAACGTGCTTCCAGCACAATTTCTTTCATGAGAAAGACATTTTGATTATGTCAACTTCAAACACTCCTCCTGTCTTTCTTTCCCGTAACCCACAGCATAATTTTTGGAGGACTGAGCAGAAAAGGGTGTCCCTTGAGGATAACAGAACATGACCAAATGCTTCAAATTCCTGTTACTCAGCATTTAAAAAGGGTCTATATTCCGCTATAATCTGACACCAACTTTTACTGTGAGTGAACTGCTTTCAGTCTAACCTCTACTTACAACAACTTATAAGGGCTGCATGTTCAGTAGGGATCTGGGTGAAAAAAATATAGTTCTCTATTTAATTCTCAAGTGTGTTGTACTAGTACTTTTAAAAAGATCCTGTCTTTACTTTAATTACCCCTGCAGCTGCAAAAAGTTACCCTTTACAGGATTTACATAAATATCCTTTTTACGCCTAAAACTGACACCTACATAGATGAATCAATATATCATTTTCTGGCATGAATCACTATTACATAAAATTAAACATTTAAAAAAACTACATACCAAACAAAACATTGCCCTAGTCCCGATTATCTTTAAAATCTAATCATACATGGCATATACATCATCAAGTACCTCTATCCCTCTTGACGTGTTTAGAATTAAGACAAAATGGAGAAAACCTTTTATATATAAACGACATGATCTCTCAAAACCAGCAATTTAGCTAGCATTGTGGCCTCCTTGGCATTAATTATAAAGAAAAATCTCATTCTCACTGATCAAAAGATCAATCCCTTAGTGATTTCATCTTCCCAAATAAAACAATTTTGTATCCTTTATTATGAGCCTTCTGCAAACTCTTAAGGACAAATTAATATGTCTGCATTTAAGATATTTTCTCACAGCCGAAAAGTCAGAGGATTTGCAGTAACAGCCACTGAGAAGAGGAATCATAGAATTATAATCTATTGCTACGTAGTTTGGCATACAAATATGTGCACTTCCACTATGCACTTTTCCACCTTAATCAAAGAATTAAATAAATAAATAAAGGCAATCACAAGCACTAGACACACATACACAGCAGCAACCCCGGGTCTCTTACTGCTGTGACTGTCTGGGCCCATGCATCATAGAATTAATCCAGGAACTTCAGCCTGTACTGGTTATTTTTCATGCCCTTCATCACTAAATGTAGAGCCAAATCGCAGTTTTAGAATTGCCAGCCACCGAACCTAAGAAAGGATTCAGAGAGGCAACTGGGGGGGAAGAGAAGGGCAGCTGTGGAAGGATAGTAAAAGGAAAAGTATCAATCCATAATGATTAAGTGGGGGCAAAAACAGAGGGGCCTACCAGATTGATCAATATATGGACTCATTTGCTCGAGTTGACTAGTGCTCTCTTGACACAGTTCTGACTGAAATAAGATGCTCTGGGGTCCTTACACACACACTCACTCTCTAACTATAGGTTTGCCAGACGTCCGGTTTTCGACTGGAAAGTCTGGTCAACAAGGGGCTCTGGTCGCCAGCACAGTGTGGGCCCGGGGCTAAGGCAGTCTCCTTGCATGCCCTAGCTCAGTGTGGCTTCTGGAAGTAGCTGCCTGGTCCTTGTGGCCCCCAGGTGCATGGGCAGCCAGGGAGGCTCTGTGCTCTGCCCCTGCCCTAGTGCCAATTCCGCAGCTCCCATTGGCCTGGAACTCCAACCAATGGGAGATCCAGGGGTGCCGTCTGCAGGCATGAGGGCAGCGTACGGGAGCCTCCCTTGCTGTTCATGCACCTAGGGACTTGGCGGACGCTTCCAGGGAGCTGCGGTAGGTGCCACTGGGACCCCACACTCCATACCCCGCCCGCACCCAACCCTCTGCCCCAGAGCCCACACCCTCCCAACACCCTGCCCCAGCCCTAAGCCCCTTCCTGCACCCAAAACCCCTCATCCCTGGCCCCAGCCCACATCCACAGCTGGAGCCCTCACCCACCCTTCACACCCCAACCCGGTGAAAGTGAGGATAGGGGAGAGCGAGTGGCGGAGGGATGAAGCAAGTGTGGGAGGGGAAGGGGCGGGGCCTCGGGGAAGGGGCTGGGTGTTGGGTTTTGTAAGATTAGAAAGTTGGCAGCCCTAATCCATTTTTAAAAAAAAAATCAGTGTTTTTGAACTTCTCTTTAATAGTACTTTATGTCAATTGTCCATTAGACAATCCCCAGTATTTTCTTAATTATGAAAAATAAAATCTCAAGTCATTTTAAATCTATGCTCCTATATAGAATAAATTGTTTTTGTCAAGCTCTTGGCCCACACTTAACAAGTCCTTGCCACAATCCCTAGTAAATCTTCTCCTATCAGACACTCACCATGTTACCGTGTTTGGGTCCCATCATGTTGGGCTCATGTGCTTTAAGCTTCTCTGAGTCTCAACAGGCTCCAGCCTCTCTGGCACACTTTCTTGGTACAGACTTTCTGCTACCCATTCCCAGAATTGGGAGCTCGATGACCAGCTCCCCTAGGCCTCCAGGACCAGTGCTGACTTCCCACATCCTCAAGGTAGCTTAACACCATCCTCTCCTAGAGCTCCAAACTCATGGTTTACCAGATACCTCTTCAGGGACATGTGACATGATAGCTGAAGCACATAACACACAGACTTTGTAAAATGGATTCATAAACCATCACACTTTACTTTAGTAAGCACAAGAAATATACAGATCAAGAACAAAAACATTTTCCTGCCTCATTTCCTCACCACTTAAGCCTTCTTTCGACTTTGAGGCCAATGTTGAGATTAAAAAACTCTGCCCAGTTTCAGATTTTAAATCTCTAATTTAACTTTCAGGTGACTCCCCCATTCAATATACACAAATGTAAGATCATTCTAGGGCAAAGTTACTCGTAAGTATTATTTCAACTATATGATTTTTTAAGCTTGCAATAAGTTCTTTAGCTTATTGTTTAATGAAAGTTTTGTTTAAAACATTGCTTTCCTCTATTTTAGGTGACTGCCCTGAAATTTCCTGGATTTCATTTAGAGTGAAGTGAATAATTTCTCTCTTTCTAAATTTTAATTTAAGAGTTGGTCAGGACTTGCTGACAGACAGACACTTCAGGTCCCCTTTTCTCACCTCAGCTACTTCAAGTAATCTATACTGTAAGGCTCTGAATAGAATGACTACCCCATGTTAACAGTCTGTCTTAAAAAGGTATGGGATAGCAGTAGCAGCCGTCCTACACCAATGTGCCTCTTAAAAAAAAACCTCAAAGGAGTTTGAGAGCCTGCAGCTAGAATTTTAGAAAGAGAAAACTCAGAATTTAGCTTTAGCTTACACAAATGAAGCTGAACCCAGCAACTGACTCCATCAATACTGGTTCAGTTTTGGCGGCTTTTTTAGTATATACATATTATAAGAATGGAAGACCGACTAAGCCCAACACATGTATGCCAAAGGATGCCACTACATAGCCTGCAATCACGTGAACACCAAAATCTTCGGTGATTGTATATTCAGTTTATGTCCATCATTGGTCATCAGACCACCTGGAGCACCATGGCAGAGATTGAACTGGGGGACGCTCAACTTGCAGGGAGGTCACGACCATTTGGGATTTACCATGATGATGATTCACAAAAGCATGAAGCATAGCTGCACAAAGCTAAGGGCCTGCTTGCACTTGTGCGTTTTTAATCGGATTCAAGTTTAGTTTAACAAAAAATAAAAAATTACACATTCAAGGGCACTGAGAGTGATGAGCAGCGTACTTATTTAAGCGTATTTCACTGCTCTCAGTTTTCATGTCTTCTCCTGCCAGTCTACTACTCACCCACACAGGGTGGGAGCACAACCCAGAGTCTACTTATCAGTGTAACATTACTTCAACAAACTCAGCCTTCATCACAGCAAGCGGTGGAATTCGCCATTGCAAGAATTAACAAGGCACAAGTCAAATAAGATATTTTAAAAAACTATTTTAAAGTTGCAATATGGTGAAGAAATATAAGATTACGTATCAGATAAGTTCTTTTCTGTAATCTCTATGCCGCATTGGAGATTCTACATATAGATCTGATAAAAATGAACCATAGACTTACAATTAGGTCTTATACCTCAGCAACTGAGAGTCAAAGATTAGCATCAGGGAAAAACAACCTTTGTTTGACATTTACTGAATACTCAGTCAGACCTGTTCAAGTGTTTAACAGTTTGTAATGTTCCCTTCCTTCTTCAGGGTTTCAGTCTGTTGAGGAGAGATGCTTGTATAGAAATAGTATCTATGACTCAAGGACTGCTGGATGGCAACTGGTAGAGGGCATAGGATCCAAGGATCCCTTGGGTTCAAAAAAGAATGTCATGTAAGGTCTCTAATGAAAGCCTGTGTCACTCAGGTCATCATAACCTTTGTGAAAAAAATATATGAAGAGTTACCCTAATACAACATAGTTTTTAGTATATACAGGTATGTCAACACTATGAAATTAGGTCAAATTTATAGAAGTCTGTTTTGTAGAAAGCATTTTTATACAGTCGATTGTGTGTATCCCCACACAAACGCTCGGAGTGCATGTAGTCAGCGGAGTGTGTCCACAGTACCGAGGCAAAAGTCGACTTCCGGAGCGTTGCACTGTGGGTGGCTATCCCACAGTTCCCGCAGTCTCCACCGCCTATTTGAATTCTGGGTAGAAATCCCAGTGCCTGTTGGGGCTAAAACACTGTCGCGGGTGGTTCTGGGTACATATCGTCAGGCCCCCGTTCCCTCCCTCCCTCCATGAAAGCAAGGGCAGACAATTGCTTGGCGCCTTTTTTCTTGAGTTACCTGTGTAGACACCATACCACGGCAAGCATGGAGCCCGCTCAGCTAACCGTCACCATATATCTCCTGGGCAGACGTGGTACTGCATTGCTACACAGCAGCAGTTTATTGCCTTTTGGCAGCAGACAGTGCAGTATGACTGGTAGCCGTGGTCAACGTAGTCCTGGGTGCTCTTTTAACCGGACGCCTGCGCAAACATGGGAGTGACTCAGCCAGGTCATTTCCCTTCTTCCGTCTCATGGCGATTCAATCCTACCGGCAGTGCACTGTCTTTTAATCTGCAGCTAGCAGAAGACAATGGCCAGTAGTCATACTGCACCATCTTCTGCCAAACACCCAGGAGAGGACGGTGGCTAGCAGTCATACTGTACAGTCTGCTGCCAACAAGATGTATAAAGATAGATGAAGTGGCTCAAAACAAGAAATAAACCAGATTTGTTTTGTATTCATTTTCTCCTCCCTCCGTGAAATCAACGGCATGCTAACCCAGTTTTGAGTTCTATCCTTGAGGGGGCCATTCAGTTTCTCGCAAAGCCACCCCCTTTGTTGATTTTAATTCCCTGTAAGCCATGTCGTCAGTTGCCCCTCCCTCCGTCAGGGCAACGGCAGACAATCGTTCCGAGCCTTTTTTCTGTGCAGACGCCATACCACGACAAGCAAGGAGCCTGCTCAGATCACTTTGGCAATTAGGAGCACTTTAAACATCACACGCATTATCCAGCAGTATATGCAGCACCAGAACCTGGCAAAGCGAAACTGGGTGAGTAGGCGACATCAGCATAGTGACAAGAGTGATGAGGACATAGACATAGACTTCTCTCAAAGCACGGGCCCTGGCAATGTGGGCATCATGGTGCTAATGGGGCAGGTTCATGCGGTGGAATGCCGATTCTGGGCTTAGGAAACAAGCACAGACTGGTGGAACCGCATAGTGTTGCGGGTCTGGGACGATTCCCAGTGGCTGCGAAACTTTCGCATGCGTAGGGGCACTTTCATGGAACTTTGTGACTTGCTTTCCCCTGCCCTGAGGCACAATAATACCAAGATGAGAGCAGCCCTCACAGTTGAGAAGCAAGTGGTGATAGCCCTGTGGAAGCTTGCAACACCAGACAGCTACCGGTCAGTTGGGAATCAATTTGGAGTGGGCAAATCTACTGTGGGGGCTGCTGCGATGCAAGTAGCCCACGCAATCAAAGATCTGCTGATATCAAGGATAGTGACCCTCGGAAATGTGCAGGTCACAGTGGATGGCTTTGCTGCAATGGGATTCCCTAACTGTGGTGGGGCCATAGACGGAACCCTTATCCCTATCTTGGCACCGGAGCACCAAGCCGCCGAGTACATAAACCGCAAGGGGTACTTTTCGATAGTGCTGCAAGCTCTGGTGGATCACAAGGGACGTTTCACCAACATCAACGTGGGATGGCCGGGAAAGGTACATGACGCTTGCATCTTCAGGAACTCTGGTCTGTTTCAAAAGCTGCAGGACGGGACTTTATTCCCAGACCAGAAAATAACCATCGGGGATGTTGAAATGCCTATAGTTATCCTTGGGGACCCAGCCTACCCCTTCATGCCATGGCTCATGAAGCCATACACAGGCAGCCTGGACAGTAGTCAGGAGCTGTTCAACTACAGGCTGAGCAAGTGCAGAATGGTGGTAGAATGTGCATTTGGACGTTTAAAAGCGTGCTGGTGCAGTTTACTGACTCGGTTAGACCTCAGCGAAACCAATATTCCCACTGTTATTACTGCTTGCTGTGTGCTCCACAATATCTGTGAGAGCAAGGGGGAGATGTTTATGGCAGAGTGGGAGGTTGAGGCAAATCGCCTGGCTGCTAGTTATGCACAGCCAGACACCAGGGCAGTTAAAAGAGCACAGGAGGGTGCGGTGCGCATCAGAGAAGCTTTGAAAACCAGTTTCATGACTGGCCAGGCTACGGTGTGACAGTTCTGTTTGTTTCTCCTTGATGAAACCCCCCGCCCCTTGGTTCACTCTACTTCCCTGTAAGCTAACCACCCTCTCTTCCTCCCTTCGATCACCACTTGCAGAGGCAATAAAGTCATTGTTGCTTCCCATTTATGCATTCTTTATTCATTCATCACACAAACAGGGGGTTAACTACCAAGGTAGCCCAGGAGGAGTGGTGGAGGAGAGAAGCACCAGGAGGGGTGGCGGAGAAGGGAAGGACAAGGCCACACAGCACTTTAAAAGTTTAAAACTTTAAAACTTAATGAATGCCAGCCTTCTGTTGCTTGGGCAATCCTCTGGGGTGGAGTGGCTAGGTGGCCGGAGGCCTCCCCACCACCTTCTTGGGCATCTGGGTGAGGACGCTATGGAACTTGGGGAGGAGGGCGGTTGATTACACAGGGGCTGTAGCGGCGATCTGTGCTCCTGCTGTCTTTCCTGCAGCTCAACCATACGCTGGAGCATATTAGTTTGATCCTCCAGCAGCGTCAGCATTAAATCCTGCCTCCTCACATCACGCTGCCGCCACCTTTCAGCTTCAGCCCGCCACTTACTCTCTTCAGCCCGCCACCTCTCCTCCCATTCATTTTCTGCTTTCCTGCACTCTGACATTGTCTGCCTCCACACATTCGTCTGTGCTCTGTCAGTGTGGAGGACAGCATGAGCTCAGAGAACATTTCATCATGAGTGCGTTTTTTTCGCCTTCTAATCTTCACTAGCCTCTGGGAAGGAGAAGATCCTGTGATCCTTGAAACACATGCAGCTGGTGGAGAAAAAAAGGGACAGTGACATTTAAAAAGACACATTTTATAGAACAATGGGTACACTCTCTCACGGTAAACCTTGCTGTTAACATTACATACATAGCACATGTGCTTTCGTTACAAGGTCGCATTTTGCCTCCCCCAACCCCAGCACGTGGCTAGCCCCTCATCCCTCCCTGCTCCCCGTGGCTAACAGCGGGGAACATTTCTGTTCAGCTACAGACAAACAGCGCAGCAGGAACGGGCACCTCTGAGTGTCCCCTTAAGAAAAGCACCCTATTTCAACCAGGTGACCATGAATGATATCACTCTCCTGAGGATAACACAGAAAGAGAAAGAACCAATGTTGTTTGAACGCCAGCAAACATACACTGCAATGCTTTGTTCTACAATGATTCCCAAGCACATGTTACTGGCCTGGAGTGGTAAAGTCTCCTACCATGGTGGATGGAATAAGGCTGCCCCAAAGCTTTGGGAGTATATCCAGGAGAGCCACAAATGCCAGGGAAAATTAATCATTAAACATGCTTGCTTTTAAACCATGTATAGTATTTTAAAAGATACACTCACCAGAGGTCCCTTCTCCACCTGGCGGGTCCGGGAGGCAGCCTTGGGTGGGTTCGGGGGAGTACTAGCTCCAGGTCCAGGGTGAGAAACAGTTCCTGGCTGTCGGGAAAACCGGTTTCCCCGCTTGCTTGTTGCAAGGTCCCCAAAACCTGCTTCCGTGTTGCCTCCATCTCCATTGAAGGAGTCAAACAACATGGCTGAGGTAGTGGTGGCTGAACCCCCCTCAAATGGCATGCAGCTCATCACAGAAGCGGCATGTTTTGGGCTCTGACCCGGAGCGGCCGTTTGCCTCTCTGGTAGGCTTGCCTCAGCTCCTTAAGTTTCAAACGGCCCTGCTTCGGGTCTCTGTTGTGGCCTCTGTCCTTCATGCACTGGGAGATTTTGACAAATGTTTTGGCATTTCAAAAACTGGAACGGAGTTCTGATAGCACGGATTCCTCTCCCCATATAGCGATCAGATTCCGTACCTCCTGTTCGGTCCAGGCTGGAGCTCTTTTGCGATTCTGGGACTCCATCATGGTCACCTGCAGCTTGCCACGCTGGCCAAACAGGAAATTGAAATTCAAAAGTTTGCAGGCCTTTTCCTGTCTACCTGGCCAGTGCCTCTGAGTTGAGAGTGCTGTCCAGAGCGGTCACAATGGAGCACTCTGGGATAGCTCATGGAAGCCAAAACCTCTAATTGTGTCCACAGTACCCCAAATTCGACCCAGCAAAGCCAATTTCAGCGCTAATCCCCTTGTCGGGGGTGGAGTAAGGAAATCAATTTTAAGAGCCCTCTAAGTCGAAAAAAAGGGCTTCATCATGTGGACGGGTGCAGGGTTAAATCGATTTAACGCTACTAAATTTGACCTCAACTCCTAGTGTAGACCAGGGCTCAGTCTGAGAGTTAAGTAAGACAGGTCACTCAAAGGTAATCCACATATTCCTACCAGGCAGGGGGAAAGAGATACTTACCTCACTCTGGCTGGTCATATGCAAATTGAGTACTGTACCAGTTACAAAGAACATCTATTTACAGTCTGAGCAAAATGTTAATCAATAGATTATGGGGAGGGGTGGAGTAAAAAAATAAGAACAGCAGAAGTTATCCTGTTTTGCAGTAAGATAATTAGCTTTTGAAACTATATCTAGGGGTACAGATGAACCCCTCAGTATTCCTTCAATTGCTGAGGACAGCTTCGAGCATGCTAGATTTTATGAGAAGGGGGTCTCAGCCAAACAGGTTGAAAATGCTGGGGAAAGAATTTGGGGTAAGCGGTCATGCAGGAGATAGGGAATGCCTTGTTAGCCAAGTTTAGTCTAGAAGCATGTTATGATTTTGTTTTAGATATAACTGTTTCCAATAGTCTCATTATCACTTGACTCTGTTCTTTGATAATAAACATATTCTAGTTTCACTACATGTATATCTAAGTGCCGGCGGTTAAGTAAAGCAATGATCCTAAGTTGAATCTCACAAGCTGATGCATACTACACCTCTGGGGATATCAGATCTAAGAGTTCAGTGAATCAGGGGCTGAGCACTCCAGAGGGATGCTTAGAGAACTTGGGAGGCCTATTGCCAACCTGTACAGAGCAAGGCCTGCAGAGCCCTGGAAGGTAGTATTAATGGCTGGCTGAGCCAGGCTAGTGGTTTCAGGGAGCTGATTCACAGCAGGCAGAGACAAGACTCCCTCATGCCACAAACAGGTAACAGTCAGGTGCCCCAAAACCCTTGGTACTCCTGGGAAGTGTCAGAGTATCTGTTAGTGGAGCAGATGCTTGACACTTCTACTTATGCATATGATTGGCAGATAACCATGATCTCTAAATGTCATAAGTGTTCTGTTTTTGTACAGTACCTAGCAAAATGGAATCTGAGTCCACACTAAGGGCCCCTAAGTAATACAGTAATAATAAAAATAATGTTTTAACATGACCTGCAGTCTCCAAAATGCCACTTAATTACTGTACCACAATGGTGTCTGGATTCTAGGCACCTGATACAACTTTAGCAGAATTATTCTAGAACACACTCTGCTTAAAGTGAGAAACTTGTCCTCAATCTTTCTTTTCAACCCAACATTGCTTTGCCAACACTGCTTTACTTCCTTTTTGGCATTTTTTTTATGTCAGAACAATTCTAAATACTAGGATTTTTGATTAGCTTGTTTTCTGTTTCCTATCTACTGCCTTTGTGTGAACAGACCTAATTGAAAAGTTGTCTCTTCACATTGAGAACTATATCCTGCATCCACAATGGAAGTTTTTTTAAAAAATGTTGGATTAGATACAAAGCTATATCAAAAGAATATTAAGATTGCAAAGGGAACCAAATTTCCTAACTTTTGAGTGCTTCACTTTGTAGCTTTAGCATTCTTTAAAGCCTGTTTTCAATATGTAGTTTGCAGCTTCTGTTTAAAAAAAAAAATTGGAAAACAAAAGCTCAAGTTCCGTCATGTATAACCACATTCACTTGTGCATGTATCATCATTTTTCAACACAGGATCATTAGGATCCATAACACAGACCATTCCCCCCGTCTCCCCCCCCCCCCACACACACACACACACCCCACCTAATTTATTTAGATTTAAAATAATTTAAAAAGACACCTATGCATGGATCTAGATTTCCTAACACATCATTAATACAATAAAATCCCAGCAACACTGCAACAGAATCTCAGCCAGTCACCCTATAAAAACTCCTTTCCACCCCTTCGTCTCTTCATGGATGTCTAGCCACTAGTTCAAACTCATCACTAAAACAGAGCTTTTATCCTTGGTTCTTGGGCCAACACTATTCAATATTTTTATCAACAATCCAGATGCTATAAAATATTTACGAGTAAATTTTGCAGATGACAAAGATTAATGGGGTAATAAATAACGAGGACCAGTTATTACAAAGTGATCTGAATCACCTGGTTTTAAAAGGTCATAATCCAACAAAATGCATTTTAATATGGCTAAATGCAAAGTAATACATCTAGGAACAAAGAACGAGAAACACTGTCTTGGAAAGCAGTGACTCACAGAAAAGGATTTCGGGGACATTACAGGTAGCCACCTCCACAGGAGCCCTCAGTGCATCCTGTGGCAAAGAGGGTGTATAAAAGGGAAATATCAAGTAGAAGTAGGGAAGTCATCTTGCCTCAGTACACAGCACTGCTAAAACCACTACTAGAATACTATATCCACACTTTAAGAAGGATGTGGAAATACTGGAAAGAGTTCAAAGGAGGGCCCCAAAAATGATCCAGGGGCTAGAAAACTAGCCTTATGATGTGAGCCTTGAGGAGCTCAATTAAGATGCAACTTCCTAACAGCATGGGGGAATCAAACATCAGAAAATCTTATATGCAAGGCGGAAGACTCACCATCACTTGGAGTCTGAGATGAGAGTTTACATCTTTCTTAAAAAAACAAACAAAAAAAACAATTTAATCCAGTTTCTGGGGAAAATTCTACACAGGAGGTCAGACTAGATGATCACAGTGGTCATTTCTGACCTTAGAGACTATGCCCTGGTCTACACTAGGACTTTAGGTCGAATTTAGCAGCGTTAAATCGATTTAAACCTGCACCCGTCCACACAATGAAGCCCTTTATTTCGACTTAAAGGGCTCTTAAAATCGATTTCCTTACTCCACCCCTGACAAGTGGATTAGCGCTTAAATCGACGTTGCCGGCTCGAATTTGGGGTACTGTGGACACAATTCGATGGTATTGGCCTCCGGGAGCTATCCCAGAGTGCTCCATTCTGACCGCTCTGGACAGCGCTCTCAACTCAGATGCACTGGCCAGGTAGACAGGAAAAGAACCGCAAACTTTTGAATCTCATTTCCTGTTTGGCCAGCGTGGCAAGCTGCAGGTGACCATGCAGAGCTCATCAGCACAGGTGACCATGATGGAGTCCCAGAATCGCAAAAGAGCTCCAGCATGGACCGAACGGGAGGTACGGGATCTGATCGCTGTTTGGGGAGAGGAATCCGTGCTATCAGAACTCCGTTCCAGTTTTCGAAATGCCAAAACCTTTCTGAAAATCTCCCAGGGCATGAAGGACAGAGGCCATAACAGGGACCCGAAGCAGTGCCACGTGAAACTGAAGGAGCTGAGGCAAGCCTACCAGAAAACCAGAGAGGCGAACAGCCGCTCTGGGTCAGAGCCCCAAACATGCCGCTTCTATGATGAGCTGCATGCCATTTTAGGGGGTTCAGCCACCACTACCCCAGCCGTGTTGTTTGACTCCTTCAATGGAGATGGAGGCAATACGGAAGTAGGTTTTGGGGACGAAGAAGATGATGATGAGGAGGAGGTTGTAGATAGCTCACAGCAAGCAAGTGGAGAAACCGGTTTTCCCGACAGCCAGGAACTGTTTCTCACCCTAGACCTGGAGCCAGTACGCCCCGAACCCACCCAAGGCTGCCTCCTGGACCCAGCAGGCGGAGAAGGGATCTCTGGTGAGTGTACCTTTTAAAATGCTATACATGGTTTAAAAGCAAGCATGTGAAAGGATTACTTTGCCCTGGCATTTGCGGTTCTCCTAGATGCAGTCCTAAAGCCTTTGCAAAAGGTTTCTGGGGAGGGCAGCCTTATTTCGTCCTTCATGGTAGGACACTTTACCACTCCAGGCCAGTAACACGTACTCGGGAATCACTGTAGAACAAAGCATTGCAGTGTATGTTTGCTGGCATTCAACCAAAATCTGTTCTTTATCTCTCTGTGTTATCCTCAGGAGAGTGAGATATAATTCATGGTCACCTGGTTGAAATAGAGTGCTTTTCTTCAGGGGACACTCAGAGGAGCCCATTCCTGCTGGGCTGTTTGCCTGTGGCTAAACAGAAATGTTCCCCGCTGTTAGCCACAGGGAGGGGAGAAGGTTGAGGGGGTAGTCACGCGGTGGGAGGAGGCCAAATGCGACCTTGTAACGAAAGCACATGTGCTATGTATGTAATGTTAACAGCAAGGTTTACCCTGAAAGAGTGTAGCGACTGTTTTATAAAATGTGTCTTTTTAAATACCGCTGTCCCTTTTTTTTTCTCCACCAGCTGCATGTGTTTCAATGATCACAGGATCTTCTCCTTCCCAGAGGCTAGTGAAGCTTAGAAAGAAAAAAAAACGCACTCGCGATGAAATGTTCTCCGAGCTCATGCTGTCCTCCCACACTGACAGAGCACAGACGAATACGTGGAGGCAAATAATGTCAGAGTGCAGGAAAGCACAAAATGACCGGGAGGAGAGGTGGAGGGCTGAAGAGAGTAAGTGGCGGGCTGAAGACAGGGCTGAAGCTCTCATGTGGCGGCAGCGTGATGAGAGGAGGCAGGATTCAATGCTGAGGCTGCTGCAGGACCAAACCAGTATGCTCCAGTGTATGGTTGAGCTGCAGCAAAGGCAGCTGGAGCACAGACTGCCACTGCTGCCCCTCTGTAACCAACCGCCCTCCTCCCCAAGTTCCATAGTCTCCACACCCAGACGCCCAAGAACGTGGTGGGGGGGCCTCCGGCCAACCAGCCACTCCACCACAGAGGATTGCCCAAAAAAAAGAAGGCTGTCATTCAATAAATTTTAAAGTTGTAAACTTTTAAAGTGCTGTGCTTAAAGTGCTGTGTGGCATTTTCCTTCCCTCCTCCACCACCCCTCCTGGGATACCTTGGTAGTCATCCCCCTATTTGTGTGATGAATGAATAACGAATGCATGACTGTGAAGCAGAAATGACTTTATTGCCTCTGCAAGCAATGATTAAAGGGAGGAGGGGAGGGTGGTTAGCTTACAGGGAAGTAGAGTGAACCAAGGGGCGGGGGGTTTCATCAAGGAGAAACAAACAGAACTGTCACACCGTAGCCTGGCCAGTCATGAAACTGGTTTTCAAAGCTTCTCTGATGCGTACCGCGCCCTCCTGTGCTCTTCTAACCGCCCTGGTGTCTGGCTGCGCGTAACCAGCAGCTAGGCGATTTGCCTCAACCTCCCACCCCGCCATAAACGTCTCCCCCTTACTCTCACAGATATTGTGGAGCACACAGCAAGCAGTAATAACAGTGGGAATATTGGTTTCGCTGAGGTCTAAGCGAATCAGTAAACTGCGCCAGCGCGCCTTTAAACGTCCAAATGCACATTCTACCACCATTCTGCACTTGCTCAGCCTGTAGTTGAAGAGCTCCTGACTACTGTCCAGGCTGCCTGTGTACGGCTTCATGAGCCATGGCATTAAGGGGTAGGCTGGGTCCCCAAGGATACATATAGGCATTTCAACATCCCCAACAGTTATTTTCTGGTCTGGGAATAAAGTCCCTTCCTGCAGCTTTTGAAACAAACCAGAGTTCCTGAAGATGCGAGCATCATGCACCTTTCCCGGCCATCTCACGATGTTGGTGAAACGTCCCTTGTGATCCACCAGAGCTTGCAGCACTATCGAAAAGTACCCCTTGCGGTTTATGTACTCGGCGGCTTGGTGCTCCGGTGCCAAGATAGGGATATGGGTTCCATCTATAGCCCCACCACAGTTAGGGAATCCCATTGCAGCAAAGCCATCCACTATGACCTGCACATTTCCCAGGGTCACTACCCTTGATATCAGCAGATCTTTGATTGCGTGGGCTACTTGCATCACAGCAGCCCCCACAGTAGATTTGCCCACTCCAAATTGATTCCCAACTGACCGGTAGCTGTCTGGCGTTGCAAGCTTCCACAGGGCTATCGCCACTCGCTTCTCAACTGTGAGGGCTGCTCTCATCTTGGTATTCATGCGCTTCAGGGCAGGGGAAAGCAAGTCACAAAGTTCCATGAAAGTGCCCTTATGCATGCGAAAGTTTCGTAGCCACTGGGAATCGTCCCAGACCTGCAACACTATGCGGTCCCACCAGTCTGTGCTTGTTTCCCGAGCCCAGAATCGGCGTTCCACAGCATGAACCTGCCCCATTAGCACCATGATGCATGCATTGTCAGGGCCCATGCTTTCAGAGAAATCTGTGTCCATGTCCTGATCACTCACGGGACCGCGCTGACGTCGCCTCCTCGCCCGGTATCGCGTTGCCATGTTCTGGTGCTGCATATACTGCTGGATAATGCGTGTGGTGGTTAATGTGCTCCTAATTGCCAAAGTGAGCTGAGCGGCCTCCATGCTTGCCTTGGTATGGCGTCCGCACAGAAAAAAGGCGCGGAACGATTGTCTGCCGTTGCTCTGACGGAGGGAGGGGCAACTGACGACACGGCTTACAGGGTTGGCTTCAGGGAGCTAAAATCAACAAAGGGGGTGCCTGTACATCAAGGAGTATTTCAGGCAGGACTGCACGGAGGGTTCCAATAAGAAATGGTGCACCTAAGTTATCGTTGTTATTGGAACAAGGAGGTTAGCCTGGCCTCTGATTGATACATGGCTAGATTTACCTCGCTGCACCTTCTCTGTGAGTGACTGCAGTGTGACCTAGAGGAATGAGTCCCCTAGACAGGGGAGGAGGCAAATGAGTACAAAACAAATCTGGTCTATTTCTTGTTTTGACCCACTCCATCTATCTTTTAGATCTTTGGCTGGCAGCAGACGGTGCAGAAGGACTGCATGCCATCCACATCTCATGGCTGCTCGGCAGAAGATGGTACAGTACGACTGCTAGCCATCCCCATCTCTTGCCTGCCTGGCAGAAGATGGTGCAATACGACTGCTAGCAATCCTCATCTCTTGCCTGCCTGGCAGAAGATGGTACAGTACGACTGCTAGCAGTCCGTATCGCCTGCCCGCTCACCATAAGACGGTTCAATAGGACTGACTGCAGGACTAAAGAGAATGACCTGGTCAAGTCACTCCAAATTTAGTCCCTGCGCCCATGTCTGCCCAGGCGCTCCCAGCCGACGTGGCCAGGAGCACCTCGGACACGACGAGGACGACTACCGATCGTATTGCACCGTCTGCTGCCAGAAGGCAATGGGTTGCTGCTACTGTGCAGCAAAGCCGTACCGCGTCTGCCAGCACCCAGGAGACATAGGGTGACGGTTACCTGAGCGGGCTCCATGCTTGCTGTGGTATGGCGTCTGCACAGGTAACTCAGGAAAAAAGGCGCGAAATGATTGTCTGCCCTTGCTTTCACGGAGAGAGGGAGGGAACGGGGGCCTGACGATACGTACCCAGAACCACCCGCGACAATGTTTTATCCCCATCAGAGTGCTCCATTGTGACTGCTCTGGACAGCACTCTCAGATGCCCGATTGTTTGCCATTGCTCTGACGCTGGGAGGGGCGCTTACAGGGTTGGCTTCAGGGAGCTAAAATCAACAAAGGGGGTGGCTTTACATCAAGGAGTATTTCAGGCAGGACTTCACGGAGGGTTCCAATAAGAAATGGTGCACCTAAGTTATTGTCCTTATTGGAACAAGAAGGTTAGCCTGGCCTCTGATTGATACATGGCTAGATTTACCTCGCTGCACCTTCTGTGTAAGTGACTGCAGTGTGATCTAGAAGAATGAGTCCCCTAGACAGGGGAGGGGGGGAAGCAAATGAGTACAAAACAAATCTGGTCTATTTCTTGTTTTGATCCACTCCATCTATCTTTTACATCTTTGGCTGGCAGCAGACGGTGCAGAAGGACTGCATGCCATCCACATCTCATGGCTGCTCGGCAGAAGATGGTACAGTACGACTGCTAGCAGTCCGTATCGCCTGCCCGCTCACCATAAGACGGTTCAATAGGACTGACTGCAGGACTAAAGAGAATGACCTGGTCAAGTCACTCCAAATTTAGTCCCTGTGCCCATGTCTGCCCAGGCGCTCCTGATCGACCTCACAGAGGCGACCAGGAGCACCTCAGACATGACGATGACGGCTACCAGTCGTACTGTACCGTCTGCTGCCACAAGGCAAGGGGTTGCTGCTACTGTGTAGCAATGCCGTACCGCGTCTGCCAGCACCCAGGAGACATAGGGTGACGGTTACCTGAGCGGGCTCCATGCTTGCCATGGTATGGCGTCTGCACAGGTAACTCAGGAAAAAAGGCGCGAAATTATTGTCTGCCCTTGCTTTCACGGGGGGAGGGAGGGAACGGGGGGCTGACGATATGTACCCAGAACCACCCGCGACAATGTTTTAGCCCCATCAGGCATTGGGATCTCAACCCAGAATTCCAATGGGCAGCGGAGACTGCGGGAACTGTGGGATAGCTACCCACAGTGCAACGCTCCGGAAGTCGATGCTTGCCTCGGTACTGTGGAAGCGCTCCGCCGAGTTAATGCACTTAATGCACTTAGAGCATTTTCTGTGGGGACACACACACTCGAATATATAAAACCGATTTCTAAAAAACCGACTTCTATAAATTCGACCTAATTTCGTAGTGTAGACATACCCCCATGAATGTTCAGCAACTTTAGCATCAGGCCTCTAAGAAGTTCTACCAAGCATGTACCCCTTTTCAAAGTTTTAGGAGTTGGAGAAATGTAGGCGGAGCGTCACCTATCTTGACCCAAGCATTTGGCTCCTTGCCAAAATTTAAGTTTGGAATACAAATCAGGAAGGCATGAGAGCTCTTTTAAGAAACTAATGGGAGTGACAAACCCTAAGGTTAACAACACTACCTTTTCTTCCTCTACCTCACTCTTAGGAAGAAGACTAATTTTTGCCAAAATTTAAAAAATCAGCCCAATTCAGAGACCAAGCATGGAAGATTTTAGCCCAAACATTAAAGTTATATGGAACTGAAAACAGGAGCTTATAATGGGAAAGAATTAGGAAACCTTAACTATGGGCATTGCTACCAGTTCAACTATAATACAGAAGAGATTTTATTACCAGATTACAATTCCGTTTTGGTCCAATACCTTGTGATCATGATTTTTCATCTTAAAGGCAGAACAATGTTATAACTACAATCCAGGTTACTGAATTCCCATTTGCACAAAAAAGGAAGTGCTTTTAGAAAACTGCCTGAATGTGTAATATTTAATTAAGCAAACATAAGGCTTCTCTAAGTACAGTACTTTTAAAAGGGAAGTAATTTCTTCAGTCTTCAAAGCCTTAAAATTTTTCTACGCACTACTAGAAATTGTGTGTGTCAGTCCATCCACAGTAAGGTGACTGAATACGTTCAGTACTGAAATATTAAAGCCTGCATAAGAACTCAGTGCCACCTATTTGTTATCCAGGAGGCATTATAATTCAGTCCTGCAAGGTAATTACTGCCAAAAAGATAACTCTCTCTAAGGTAAAATAATTCCACCTGCTTGGTTTATGTAAAAAATATTTAGTTAGACTGCATGCAGTTTTATATCTACACAAGGATTATGAAATTTCACTGGAAGATCAATTCCGCTTGTAACTAGAATATTTATGAATGCTAATCTATTATGTCAAAAAAATGGACCCCTCTAATTATTTTACTTGCAATTTCTGTTTTATAAAAAGTACTAATGCAATTTAACTATGCAGATGAAATATTTTAGTGAGCACAAGAGTATTTAGTACAATACTATTATATTGCAATGAAGAACAAAAATATACTAGCTAACATTTTTAGCCAGTTGGAAACAGGAAAAGATGTAACATGGTTGTGTTTTCTTTTATATCAGAATACAACATTTAAATTAACACAAGAAGTGGGTGGTAGCAGAGAGAATTACTGAAAAGATTAAATCCCTAAACACTCATCATTCAGACTTACCCTTGTACCTTTGTACACATTGCATGCTTTGGTGTAACACTGCACAGCACAAATACATCTAAAATCTATTGGTATTTCTCCATCTTAGCTGTTCTGGGAGATTAATAGCATTCTCTAACTATTGCAGCAGTGCCAACTTGTTCAGCCTTCAAGCTGAACGTATTATTTCAGATAGGTCAAGGTGCCACTATCAGCAATTGGGGTGGAATCTGTCCTAATCCATGCAAGTGGCACTGAAGGAGAAGAAACCCTGTTAGCCCATTCCCTCAGCATGGAAGAGCCCCCAGGGGACACAAAGCCAGTACAGCCCCCATCTGACAAACCCCGGTGCACAATGTATCTTGGAGAGGCTAGAGATGAAGGTCCTCTGGCTCCTTCCAGCTAGCACATGGTCCACTGGAGAGACCTCAGCCAGCTGTTACAAGTAAGACCAGTCCGCAGAGTACTCTAACTTGCTCCAGGACTGAGCCAGAGAATCTAGGAGCGGTACCTGGTTGTTGGTTCCCAGTTCATCATCTTTCCTAGCCTGCGATATGGGGCTGTGGGAGGGAGAGGAGCCATCCACTGCATTGCTAAGTGCAACTCCTAGGCTCAGGCAAAGCTAGCTGAGCTCTCATCTGCAAGGAAGCAGACAATGGAGCAGCCAGAGCTCCAGCAGTTGCTTCTTGTTCTATTTAGCTGTCCATGCCCGTAGCCAGAAGTCATGCCAGCTACTCAGCAGAGGAGTTAGCTGTGTTAACTTTAGTATAATTAGCCCATGCAGCATAACCCACTTACAAATTTCCTAGGACTTTTGTGTTCTCCTTACCAATAAAAGGGATCAATGGGTATATGTATGTTTGGTGGATCTCAAAGGGGAGGAAATGATCTTTCCTAAACAACTTTCAACCGTAAAACATTATAAATTGACAGCTATATTTTCAAGCCTTTCTTCACAAAGGGCTGAGCATCTTCTTTCAATATGGAAGAAGAGATTAGCCTTAACAATTGCACATTCACAAATATCTGGAGCCTTTGCAAGACCTTAAGATAGTTCTGCTGCTATGTTCTGTGCATTGCTTAGCACGCTATCAGGACTGTACACAAAAGGGTTTCTGGGCCAAAGTGTGCACTCATTTACATAGGCATCAATGATTAACATACTAAGAACAGAATTTAGACTCTATTGTTCTTCTCTACTGAAGATTTAATTCACTTACGTTCAAACTAAAGACAAAAGAAATTGGAAAGATTCAATTAAAAAATAAGTTGTCATTTTAAAATCAACTATCAATTGACTTTAATGTAAGAAAAACAGCTATGATGGTCCAACAGCATCCAGTTTACCAGTGTATTTACCACATAGCATTTTCCTATATTACATAGCTCACAATAAAGACATCCCACTCAAAAAGGGGGAAGGTGGGGGGAAATCAATAGACTGACAATGTATGTCACTTCCATTTGCATTACAATAAGTCTTGCATTTATCAACAGCCAAAGTTTAAGTTAATTTTTGCTTTGTTTATGCCAATTTCAGAACAATGGCTAACATTTTTAATAAAAGACAAATTCTGATAACATATTTGGTTCATATTAGGTTCCCTGATTTAAAACAAACAAAAACAAATAAACAAAGGGAAAATGTTTAAACAAAAAGCTTTCAAGCCATCTTTATACATCATAAAGCAAGAGAAAGGACACAACACCAAGATTTTTTTTTAAAGTCTTGCACTTTTAAGTTGTAGTGCACAGAACACAAGTCATAACAGCTATACCTTACATACCCCACCCCATCCGGTCTGTCACTCAGGGACACGTTGCGACAGACCACCACAAGAAATGATGGGGACACAGTAACTACCATAAAAATGAACGCATTTTATACTGTGGTGGCACATTTTTCCTCCTTCACTGATCCAAATGGCGATATACTTGTAACTACAATATTTTGGGTGGGAGACAAGGAAATAATCATGCATCATCAGGACAACTGTCTGTTGACCGAATAGATGTTAAAGATGAGCCAGATAGAATTCTGTGATAAAATTTGGCTTTGAACAAAAGATTTTGTTCCCTTTTTTTTTTAATAAAAAAATACTTCTGTTGAAATAGTCATGTTAGTTTCTAGATCTCTCTATGTGTGGGATCTTAGTAATAGATGGTATTCTCTCCTTAATGATAAGATCGACAGCTGTCCTCTACCACAGGAATAGAAAAATTTATGTGAACCCTAGATAGATAAACTGTTGATTTGGGCTGTACACAGGAATATTAAATTAGTATTACTTCTTCCAAGCATCACTAGCAGACAGTATCATGTCAATAACTACAGACATGAAGCGTTAAAAACTAGATGAAAGCATTTGTTTAATCATATGAGCACTGCCATCTTTAAAACCCAACACCGGTACGAAACATTAAAAGTGATATACAGGTATTGTATGAACAACATAAAATATCATTGCTAACACACACAAATACACAAGCAAGAAGAAAAATCCAGAATACTGTTTATAACAGAATCCACCCATTGGATAAGCATGATAAGAGGTTGCATACTTTAACTGTTGATGAACAATAGCTTCTTTGGTGGCACCAAGATTTTGCTCTCAAGAATGCTCAATATTTCCACAGGTGAAAGGGAAGAACCATTCCATTTAATCAGTACATAATCTCAAATATATTCAACAGGTAAACACTTCTAAGTTGCTAGTTACACAACATGGTCATGCCGCCACTGTACAGTAATTGTACAGTACACTGTATTTGATGTCATCAGTTTTGTTACTTCCAGAACGTAGAGTCTAGTTTTCTAGATGGGGTGGACGGGAGCCTGAGATCTCACTTAAATATTAATGTTGTAATTATTTTGTATTTATGGTGGCTCTCTCTCTAAGGTTCACCAAAACTAACAGACAACAAACGTAGTAATGGACATTAAAAAAGTCCTGTATTTCTGAAGGCATTTTACAGGGAGCAGCCAATTATTTTAAACTTAGAAAGTACTACCCTATTCACAGATATTTTGGCACACCACTTCAATACTTGAGTACTGCAGCTTTGTTCATCTGAGTAAGCAATTTTTACAAAATGTGCAGCAAAAATTAGATTAGTAGCAAATCTTTTGCTTAAGTGCGACATCTATCTTCAATAATATCTTGTATCATTGTAGTTTATAACAAGATAGAACTGTAAAAGCCTGTTAAATACAAAACTATAAACTCATTATATAAAGAAAATATGACTAAATTTCTCTTTTGACATTAACCTGAAAAAGAAGAACTCATTTGAGTGGTTATACTGTTCTTGAGTTATCCAGGTTCTAACAAGTGAAGAGAAATGTTTTAAAAGAGTGATGGTGGCATTTGAGAGATCAGACACTGCTACAGGGAGAACAATGAAGCACGAACTCCAACTGTTGGGTCAGGGAAGGAGAAACTGATTTCAAAAATTTTTATGATGTGCAAATTTTAAGTCATTAAACATAATACTTATTTACTTGTTGCTGATATGAGCCTCAGGCCTACAGCCTTTATTCACGTAAGTAATCTATCATGCAAGTGATTCCACTAGCTTCCATGTGACTCCATCACCTGATGAATTAGCTGTGAGCAATGGCTGCCACATCAGGATAGTAGTTGTGTTTTATTTATTTTTTTTAAAGTGTTTCCTTTCCCACCAATCCTACCAACAATAAATCTTCCGTTTAAAGCAACCTACCTTCAAGTATTTAAAGCACAAACATTTTCACCAAGTTGTTCAGTTACTTTACAGTAAGCATAATATGAATATTTTTACACTATTCTATTCTGCAGTGTCAAAAAATGCTGAAGTGTTTCTTATATTTGAAGAAATTCAAGGTTTGAGCAGATAATTAAAGTAGTAATAGACTGGAGTCTTGCTGATGCCTGCTGTTTGGGTTTTAAAAGATATATTTCAATGCTGTCAGGCTACGTTTGTGAAGCCTACCCTAGAAACATTGTCGCTTCAAAATTATTTACTTCAAAGTGTGTGGAAATATATTCTCATCCAGCGACTCATGATCAAATAAGCTCCTCATAACCAGATCTGATTTGACAGCAGGTAAAACAGCTTAGAATATTCAAGAGCAATCTAGTTTACAACTGTATCTAAAAATATATGAAACACCAAGAATAGCCATTTACGTAGTATTTTCTGTGGCACTACAGTTAAGCTTAGCAAGGGTTAGCAAACTATTTTTTTCCAGCATTTGCAAAAAAAACCCACCTTATAAACATTTCATTACCATTTATCTTTCCTCTGCTTTTTCTATAATATAATGAAATGGGGGAAGGAGAAGAAGGGATCAAGGTCAGAGTCCAAAGGAATTGGACATGGAGGTGACAAGAGAACTACAGAGGGCTAGTAAAACAAGGGATGAATCCGGATAATACTAAGTCCCAGAAGTCCGAAAAACATTTTCATCCTCTCCTAATGTTGAATGCATACATTATTTCATACTCCAACTCCCTGTCCCTGCCAAGTACTTTTGATAAAATGATGAACAATTCCCAAGGATACCCCTTGGTAAAAATCTTTTACTCTGGCCTTGATAAATACAATTTTAACTTGCTCGTATCCATTCAGAATGTTGCTGTAAAGATCAGCTCCCTAACCCACAGATTTGATCACATCATCCCACTCTTTGCCTCCCTCCATGAGACAAAATGGCAACAGATACACAGACCGCTGAAGCACATGATGATATGAAGACACTGTACATCATTAGACAGTTACCATCTGACCAGGGGTACGTGCAGGAATTTAAATTTGACCACTTTTGGAGGTGCGCACATGTTAGAGCAGCTGCCAGGGGCTGGATCCGGGGCCAGAGCAGCAGCCAGGGCTGAGTCAGAAATACATTTTTTTTAGATGAAGGGGGGGGAAGATATGCATCCAACCAGTTCAAAACAATGAGAGCAACTTAATAATGAAGACATCCGAACAATATGTGGAAGCAACATACACTATTTGAGTATTTTTACAAAAGGTTGTCAAATCTGTCCTCTAAAAAAGAGGCACACAAAGTAAAGATAGAAAGTGTGTGGCAAAGTTCAGATTCTTTGGGAGATTCTTTGTATATTGCTATGTCCTACTGCAAATTATCTGCGTAAGTCCTAAATACCTTGAGTGGCTATTTTATTTTGACATGCCACTGAATGTATGTAATACAGAAAAGATATTATAAAATGTAAATGGTGCTTTACAAAATACAACAGCTCAAATATGGCTTTTCATAGTAGAACCTGTCCTAGTGAAACACGGAACACTGACCAGTATGGAGCAAGGATAATCACGTTTTATATGGGGCTGGGAAGGGGAAGAGAAGACCAGATGAAACAGGACAACCAAGGCGGGATCACTGAAAAAAAAAAAATTCAAACAAGGACTGAACTTAAACATGGAAAACACTAAAATACAGCTAATCATCTGACTTAAATTGATCAGACAGAAGATTTAAGGTTTAAAATGTATTTGCTTAATGCAGAGTACCTATTTCTCAATACAGGTACTAGTGGTCTCTGACCAGTCCCTTTTTATTTTAAAGAATTACATAATATATGTCAGGAGTAGCACATGTGTTCAGCTAAGTTTTCAGCATTATCCAGAGTGCTATGCAGAGTAATTCAACCAAGTTAAACTTATAACGGGTGATGAAATAGTAAATAAAATAATCAAGATGTAGGGAATGAAACATCAAGTCCAAAGTGAATGGGAAAGGGATGTTAGTTAAAAGATATGTGATGCAGTACATTTCACAGATTTGTGCACTGCTGAGCAAGCAGAAGGCAATGGAGGGTGACAAAGTGCACAGAGGAACAGTAGCAGCATTATATGTACCGTTAACAGGTTATTCCAGTGTTCAAAGCACACCACAAAGCTCAAACCACAGAGCTGCAGCTAGGCAGGAAACAGAAAGTGCTTTGATTCATATGGTAGACGCTGAACATTGTTTGACTAGAGGAGATATCATTTAGTGCAGTGGTTCTCAACCAGGAGTCCAGGGCCCACTGGGGGGCCGCAAGCAGGTTTCGGGGGTCCACCAAGCAGGGCCGGCATTAGACTTGCTGGGGTCCATGGCAGAAAACCGAAGCCCCACCCCTGGGGCTGAAGCCCGGGGCTCCAAGCCCTGCCACCCAGGGCTGAAGCCAAAGCCTGAGCAACTTGGCTTCACAGGGCCCCCTGTGGTGTGGAGCCCTGTATAATTGCCCTACTTGCTACCCTCTGATGCTACCCCTGCCTTTTATAAGCAGAAAAGCAGTTGTGGCACAGGTGGGCTGTGGAATTTTTATAGCATGTGGGGGGGGGCTCAGAAAGAAAAAGGTTGAGAACCTCTTTTAGAGAAATGTAATGCTAAATTCAAATATCCAGAACACCAGCATCTTTTTTATTGTTTTCAATAATGACTATGACACCAGTGTTTTATGCCAATCTCTGCCCTAGGAAATGAGCACTGAGACTCAAAGTACATAAGATAGCTCAAAAATATTTTCCCTCACCCCACGCAGACACCCACATACTTTGTTTTTGCAGCTTGCCTGGAACAAATGTTTTAGAACATTTAAGGTGTTCCTCTAAATATTTAAAGATAAAGTCAACTACCACCTACTTTAATCTTCTGTTCAGACATCTTCATGCTTAAAAATTACAAAGAATTTCTTTCTACTTATACTCAAGATATTAAAGAGCAACGAGACCTTTAACACATTGAGCTTCTACAGTTAGACCACCTACACCTTTCTTCCTTCTGCCCCTATTAGTAGGAATCTGGCAATTTCTTACTTAAAAATACACCAGCTCTTACTTTTTATACACCTTTCGACCAAGACTCTCAAAATGCTTTAACATTAAGCCTCACAGCACACCTGTCAAGATAGGTAAACAACAAGAGATTAAACGATTTTTCTAAAGCTACACAGCAAGTCAGCGGCTTTGCTGAGACTAGAATCTCAATCCAAATAAGACCAAGGTGATGTTGGCTTTGTGGAAGCAAACCAAAAATATGGAGAAGACTATCTCTGCCTTCCTTATTGAAGGTGTCTGCGGTTTGTTACCAGAGTTTGCAATTTGGAGATGCTATTGGATCCCCAGCTGCTTTATGAGGATTGTATAGAATCAGTATCAAGGAATACCTCTCACCTCAGTCCCCATTTCATCTGGTGTCTGTGGCCATTTCCTTCAGACACAGACCTTGCTACCACAATTCAGGCCTCTATCACTCAAGACTAAATAACTGCAATGTGCTGTACCAGACAGAATGGCTTAAGATAACCCAGAAACAAGCTGGAGCAGAACATAGCAGCCCACTTATTAAGCAACATAACTTGGCACGAGCATGACACCCATGCCACAGAATCTGCACTAGCTGTCTGCTGGTTACCAAGTGGAAACTAAGCTGTTGGTTTTGACCTATACAACTAAATGGCTCGAGACCCGCCTGTTAAGAAGCACCCTCTCCAACCTGTGCCATACTGTCACAGTTGCGATAAGTGGGGGCACCGAAGCAAGAGAGGGGCTGGTGGCAGGGTATTGTTTCAAGCCTATTCCCGACCTGTCTGAAAGGGCCAGGTTTCTACAGCTATCAGGACACACTACGAGTTTTATTTATTCCAGCTTTTGGGGAAGGAGCTTTGTTGGCAATGCTCCTGATTTTATTATGACTCTTGTGATATTTGATACTTTTCTGAAGTGCCAGCTCTGAGGTCCTGTGATTACATGAGATTCTCAAGACTGTTTATTTTTATTTTTAAAAGTGAGTTTCTAGCCTTCATGCTTGCAGATAAAGGCTGAAAAAACGTGAACTCAAACTGAAGACTCAGAAAACAGATAAAAAGATATCAACATTTTTAAAGTCTTAGGATTTTAAAGCCACTCATGATTTCTGATCACCTGGCGTTGGCTGAAGTAGAGAAGGACTTCATGGGATCGATGTTTGTAGAAGTAGGGAACTTTGATCTTTAATTTACAATTTAGTAAAAGCTTACTCAGAAGTTAGTTATTTTGCTTCATCAAGTTAAAAGGATATTTTATGGATTACATTATTTTAAAATAGGTGTTAAAATAGACAAGCCAAAACAACATATTTTTGGTCCCCTACTGTTGAGGTGGTGCTTAAATCTACATGTGTTGACAGGAATTAGAGTTTGTTATTACTACACTGCTCATTGAAATGGCAATATGCAATAAAAATATTAATCTGATTTTTAGAAGTTATGTCAAGTGACTTCTATTACTTTAGCCCTGCCTTCCCTCAGTGCAGGAGAAATTATATTACTATCAAAATGATGAACAAATGGACATCGACGAGGGAACTATATGGATACCTGATGAAGTGGATAATATTAGATTAAGAAAAAAATCTAAGTACTAAATTATTTCCTGAGTTAAGCCTTCTAAGTTTATCAGCACAAGTATTTTATTCCCTCTGCATCTATGATGAATGAAATCAATACTTTTACGTCTTCATTCAGCAAACCCACTTTGGAACATTATATATATGCAATGCATCAGACCTCTTCGTTGTCCAAAAGGCATCAATACTGCAATATATATTTTAATGAGTTTTCAGTTTTTCTGAAAAGGAGAAGACAAGACAAGACTTGACAACTCAAAGTAACTGAAATATATGTACACTTTGACTCTAGTTTTCCAAGTGCTGGATGCAAAAGCTGAGCCAGATTACAGTGTGAAGCAACACCAGCACTACACAGCTCTGAACACAAATACAATTCAGAAAACTAGTGAACAGACACAGGCTATACGGGAAACGTTTTCCCAGACTAATTGACATTTTTTTTAAATCTTTCAATTGTTGAACAACTGAAGCGTCATTCTTCTCTAAAAAGGGATTTTGTCAGGTTCCACGCTCGAGGCACATAACTAATTCTATGTATAAACTCAGGATATGTCCACATTTAAAATGCTACAGTGGTTCAGCTGCAGTGCTGCTGCTCTGCTTCAGTGTAGACACTATCTACACCAATGGGAGAGGTTTTCCCATTAGCAAAGGCAATCCACCTCTCTGAGAGGTGGTAGCTAGGTCAATGGAAAAATTATTTTGCCTAGCTCACACTGTCCATAACCAGGGGGTAAGGCAGTATATCTACTTCTCTTGGGATGTGGATTTTTCATACCCCTCAGAGATACAGCTACAGCAATGTAAATTCGTGGTGTAGACCAGTCCTGACTCTGGGTTGACAATCTAGGCTCTTTCCATCATATGCACTACCACCATTACCAATGAGAAAGGCTCAGCAGGCTAAGCTCTGTCCTCTCTTACACCTGTACAACTTTACTGTTTGCAGATTTAAGCCCTCCGTAAAATTATCTATCTATCTATAAATTGGTTTGTGCATGTTTGTGTGTGAGTGTGCTAAAAAAGCATCAATTAAAGAAATGGAATTGCACAGATGTAGCTGAGAGCCCAATTTGTCATGCAAACCCACTGATACTGGTGATACCATTGGAGGTGTTTTAAAAAAAAAATCCATTTGATTGTCAAAACCCAGCATGATTTTGCAGGGCTGTTTACTAGTAACTAGAAATGATTTTTGTCTAACAAACAGAGCAAATTTTATATGGAAACTAGTGATATAATGAATATGGAACTATACAACACCTTTATATACATACACATGGTTACACTGGGGGATAGAATGCCATTCCAACATTTTTGTACTACATTATACCCTTACATTAGGGAGGCAGGACAACTTCCAAGGTAACAAGGAATTAAAAGAAAACTCTACTAAGGACAATTGGATTCACCTGTGGAACTCTACTGACTACAGTGGGATTGCACAGGTGTATGTGGCAGAACTTGACCCACAGACTCTTCATGCTAGTGAAGATGCAGAAGGAGGAGACCACCCCAAAGAGTTAGCCAGGCTAGGAGATAGTCTACAAATAAGTATTTTTGCCTGAGCAAATCTGATCTGGAACTATACAGATGGCCACAGTGCCATTTTTAGTACTCACAGAGCATGTGGGTGGAACGCAAAGGGAAAGATAGGGACAAGAGTATTCCTGCAAACTTTAAGAGATTCCATGGTCAAGCACTCAAGAGCCAAAAATACCAAAGTGAAGGTTGCACATACAGCTATAACTCTCCTGTCTTGGATCTACACAGACTGCATTTTAAGTACTCATGGTATTTCTCAAGTACAATACAGTTTTTACTATAGTTTCAACAGGGGTGGCACCCTATATAAACAAGAGTACATAGCACAGTATTTGAAAGTAACTGGTAGGTATGCAATAAAACACTTAAGGAACTATTACAGATGCAGTATAGTAAAACAGGGTAGTAGTAATAATATGAATACCACCTAGCACTTATACAGCACTTTCCATCAGTAGATCTCAAAGCATTTTACAAAGATGGTCAGTATCATTATCCCCATTTTACAGATCGGGAAACTGAGGCACAGAGGGGAAGTGATGAGTGAATAGTGTGTGTGTTTACATATAGTCAAGATTAATATTATGAATTCTTAATAGCCAACTATCTATCAGTCACAGGCCTAAATCATTCACTCCATACTCAAACAGATCTCCCAATGATTTCAGAAGGTATTTTGCCCAAGTAAGGACCACCAAATTGAGTCTGCTGTGAATATACCACTCAAGAAACCCACTTGTAATTATATGGAAAAATTCAGGATTCACTTTAGCTTTTTTGTGAAGATCAAGATATACTTAATTTTACAAATAAATTCTTGACAAGTTGTCCTGGAGATGAAAATATAATTAAGGATATGTCTATAGTATGAAATTATTTCGAAATTACTCTATTCTAATTTTCGGAAGTTATTTTATACATTTGGTCTTCTGTGTCCCCACTAAAGCGCATGAATTCGGCAGATTGCGTCCACAGTACCAAGGCTAGCGTCGAATGTCGGAGCGGTGCACTGTCAGTCAATTTCAGCACAACCAATATTCCAATTGTATTGTGCGCGCCACAATATCTGTGAGATTAAGGGGGAAGATGTTTATGGCGGGGTGGGAGGTTGAGGCAACTCGCCTGGTGGCCAATTTCGCACAGCCAGACAACAGAGCGATTAGAAGAGTGCAGCAGGGCGCGCTGCACATCAGAGAAGCTTTGAAAGCCAGTTTCATGACTGGCCAGGGTATGGTGTGACAGTTGTGTTTGTTTCTCTTAAAGTTACCCACCCTCTATATATATATTAAAGGAAATAAAGTCACAATTGTTTAAAAACCGTTCTTTATTATTTGTTGCACAAAACATTGAGAGAAAAATCAGAAGCTGGACGGGGGGAGAGGGGGAATGTGTGGGTCCCCGTAGCCTCCCCCCTGCCCCCGTGTTCTTTGGCATCTGGGTGAGGAGGCTATGGAACTTGGGAAGGATGGAGGGCGGTTATTCAGGGGCTGCAGCAGCAGTCTGTGGTCTTGCTGGCTTTCCCGCATTAGATCCACCATATAGCAGAGCATGTCAGTTTGCTCCCCCATGAGCTTGACCATAGCATCCTGCCTGGTCTCATCGCGTGCGTCCCTCTTCTGTTTGTATTCATGTAATGCTTTAAACAACTCCGCAATTGTTTGCCTCCACGCATTCAACTGGGCCCTCTCAGTGTGGGAGGACTGCATGAGCTCAGCGAACATGTCGTCCCGAGTTCGTTTTTTCCGCCTTCTAATCTGGACCAGCCTCTGGGACGGAGTAGATAGGGGCCACATTGAAACATTTGCACCTGCTGCAGGAGGAGAAAAAGGGAGGGTAGTATTTTAAAAGATACATTTTAGAGAACAAGGGGACACTGTTTCTCAGTGAAACAGGCAATTCATAGTACACAGCGCATGTTCTTTCTGTACAAGGTCTCATTTTGCCTCCTATACTGAAGTGCCCGCCACTTTGGTGTGAGTAAGCCATCACATGCGGCCAGGCAGCAGAATTAGGCTTGCAGGCAGCCTGCGGGCTCTCTGGGATGATCGCTTCAAACAGCACCCTCCCGCCTCCTCCCCCCTCCCCCGCCACCACACACACCGCCCCGTGGGGCTCCGATGAGGCTAAGCAGGGTTGAGCCCTTTAAACTAAAGATGCGAACAGCCCAGCGCAGCTGGGTTTCCCCCCACCCCCGCCACCACGTGGCTCCGATCAAGCTCTCACTCACCAGAAGCGCCTTCTCCAGGGTCATGGTCCAGAAGCATGCTTTGGGAGTAGGGGGGAGGCTATTGGCTCCAGCATTAAGAATAGTTCCTGGCTAGGGGGGAAAACAGATTCCCCACTTGCCACCTATGCACTGTCCTCCTCCTCCAAAAACTCATCCTCCTCACTCCGTGCTACTCCCCGCCTTGCAGGTGTCCACGGCCAGTGGTGGGGTAGTGGTGTCGTCATCCCTCATAACTGCATGCAGCTCACGCTAGAAGCGGCATGTATCGGGCTATGACCCACGGTGCCTGTTCGCCTCCCTGGCTTTTTGGTACGCTTGCCTGAGCTCCTTGATTTTTGTACGACACTGTTCTGTGTCCCTGGAGTAGCCTCTTTCCGTCATGGCCCTAAAAGACTTTAGCGTACGTATTTGCGTTCCTGTTTTTGGAACGTAGTTCTGCCGTAACAGATTCGTCTCCCCAACATGCAATGAGATCCAGTACCTCCCGTTCGGACCATGCTGGAACTCGTCTGCGAATCCAGGACTGTGTGGTCGCCTGTGACGGTGGTGACCAAACAGGAAATTCAAAAGTTTCCAGGGCTTTTACTGCCTACTTGGCTAGTGCATTGGAGTTCAGAGTGTTGTCCAGAGCGGTCACAAGGGAGCATTCTGGGATAGCTCCCAGAGGCCAATATCGTCAAATTGCATCCACAGTACCTGTGACCCGGAACTGTGATCTTGATTTTAGCACTACTCCACTTGCCGAGGTGGAGTACAGAAATCGGAGTAAAGATCCCTTTAAATCGAAAAAACTGGTTTGGTTGCGTGGACGGAACCAGTTTTATTTCGAGGTAAGTCAGCTAATTCCAAAAGAACCGCGTACTGTAGACCAGGCCTAACCTATTTAAAACAGCTCAATATACAGATGAGTGCCCTGACTTAACTTGAGAAAGAGTAAACAAAAAAATGTATTCAAGCAACATTGCTGCATATGTAAATGTACTATAAACACATTCTCCAGTAATACTGAAATGAGATTCAAGAAGCCCTTGCTAAATGCTTCCAATACCTCGTCAATACATAAAAACCTTACAAACTAAGGCACTCAAACATGCAAACACTTTCATATTTGAGTAACATTACACATGAGTAGCCCCATCAGATTCAATGGGAGTACTCGTGTACATTTCTAAAATTAAGAACATAAGAATGGCCATACTG
Source organism: Caretta caretta (assembly GCF_965140235.1). Lineage (NCBI taxonomy): Eukaryota > Metazoa > Chordata > Testudines > Cheloniidae > Caretta > Caretta caretta. Next base: position 43,310,951 of record NC_134210.1, on the reverse strand, counting down.
GGTCAGACCAAATGTCCATCCAGCCCAGTATCCGGTCTACCGACAGTGGCCAATACCAGGTGCCCCAGAGGAAGTGAACTTAACAGGTAATGATCAGTGATCTCTCTCCTGCCATCCATCTCCCCCCTTTGTCAAACAAAGGCTAGGGACACCATTCCTTACCCATCCTGGCTAACAGCCAAAGGATTTAGCCTCCATGAATTTATCCAGTTCTCTTTTAAACCCTGTTATAGTCCTAGCCTTCACAACCTCCTCAGGCAAGGGGTTCCACAAGTTGCCTGTTCACTGTGTGAACAACAACTTTGGCACCCAGATTTGTAACAATGGACATATTTTTGCTTCGTCTATAAATAGAAAGTGATAATTTGTTGCCTGCAATGCTTACTTAAATAACTTTATTGGCTTTAGTTGGTTAGATCGCATCTAAGTACAGGTAGCTGTGTATTACAATTATCTAACTTCCAACCAGCTATAGAAGCCTGCTGGCAACCGTGTCAGAGATAAATTAAAAAACAGGTCAAACCATCACACTTGCCAGCACTACCTAATAGTCTATTTCCTCACACAGTTTCATTCATGTACCATATTTCATCTGGATTTGAAACCAAATTCTCAGACTTGTGTTCAGTCTGCTATTCCCAGTTCCGCTCTTGGCTTTTATACTGACTCACCCATCACTGTGTAAATCTACACTGGGATTCATAATCTCTTTGATTTACCTTTACGTAATTTGATTACTATGCAAAAATCCTTACCTAGTAGGAGTCACACTGGGAGAAGCCGAGCTGGATTCAAATATTTTAGTTCTCTCATAGCTATAACTTGCTTATACTCACTTGCAAGTCTCCAGGACACACATAGTTGTACATACTTTTTCCTCATCATCTAGGAGATGAGTTGTCACACTTCCCTTGCACAACTATACCTGTTGGTAGCATCCAAGTGAATTAAACAGAAGGGTGTAATAGCACACCAAGCTTGCGCCCACTAGCTACTGTAAGCAGTTACAAATGTGTCAGTGGTAGAAGACTTGCCCTTACTTTACCCATCCTCAGAAAGCTAGCCCCGCATGCAGAGTAGGGTGTGTGATTTTTTTTAAACCATTTAAAACTTGTTACATTGACTAACGTCTTAGATTTGTACAATGCATCTTCTTTTGTTCATTTTATTTCTAATGGTTTTTCAGAAAAGTCCACCGTGCTAGCAGAGTGTCACACAGACAGACATGGAAACACAAAGGCTACAGAACATTATGGGGCGGATACTAAAATGGTGCAAGTTGTCCTAGCACCTGTCCTGATTGCAAAGCTAGCTGCATCTTTATCCCAGAGGAAATCCACTTCAGGTGTCAGGCCTTATGTGCTTACCTCTTCTGGAGTGGAGTCAGTTCTCCTACTCTGAGACCAGACTCTGGGCTACAGTAACCTGTGTATCAAACTATGCTTACCTAGCAGTTCCAACTGAGTTTGGTACTTGTGGTCCTTTCCTTCAGGAATCTGTGATCAGTGGTGAATACAGTGACCAGATGGCCTTCTTAAATCAAAGTATTGTTTAATTTTTAACAGTCAGAACAACACATTTAGCGTAAAAGGATTTTAAAAACAAACTGTATGTGCGCGTGTGTCTGTGTCTTACCTAAAGTTCACCATCCTCCAGAGGTGTCCTAGCTTCTTCAGACACTCCAGCAAGTGCCTGCCTTAGTCTGCTTCCCCAAGGAGCTCCTCAACAACTACTTCCCCTCTGGAAATAAAGAATCTCTTTTTATCCAGAGAATGTTCCTTGGGTCTTGTCACTTCCTGGGTTTTGGGCCCTGCTCATCATAAACCAGTTCAGTGAACTCTGCAAGACATGACAGACTCCTCAGGGTTAAGGCTCTGCCAAGGACCCAAAACAACCCTAAAGCGTTTGCTGTGGGGTGGCTTACCTTGAGCTGTTCTTCCTGTTCACTTGTTTTCCATACAGCCCACTATTAAATGAAACCAATATATTCATACAGTGAACATCCCAATACTTAGGTCAACCTACAGTATTCATAAGTTACTACAGAAGAGCTCCATCTCAGCTCCATTGAAGTTGATGGAACTATGACAATTTACATCAGCTGAAGATATACCTTTAAGTTTTCTCCAATGTGTCATAAGCAGAAGAACGTCTGTGCTAAGAGAGAACTGAAAACTGTAAGAGACTAAGACAGACCAGTTGTGTGGAAACCATTACCACATACAAGTGTGACTTTTTAATAAGCCATTTTTGAGCTATGAGTATTTCCCCATATCTGCTAAAAGATAACCTCCTTTGGTATTCCAGTATCTCTGAACAAAATATGATTATACATTTTCTCCAAAATTTTCTATACACCAAAATTAATAGACAGACTAAGGCCAGAAGGGACCATCACAACCATCTACTCTGACTTCCTGCACATCGCAGGCCACAGAACCTCACCCACGCACTCGTGTAATAGACCCATAACCTCATATCTGGTAGGAAAGATGTCTGACCAAGACATTTTTGGTAAGGTAAAGTATATGAAAAATAGAGGCTTATTCTGGAAATATCTTCTCAACCATAATTATAGTATAGTTACATTCTAATAAAAGTTGCCTAAAGACATGAAGATAACTAGCAATCTGAAGTGTTCTGGGTTTTTTTTTAAAAAATACATTGGCTGATCTGTACACCCACGCACAGCACACTATCTCCCAAGGTAGAAGTGCTGTTAGATACAGTAAGATCGCTCACAGAACAGACGCAGCTAATTACACAGTTCTAGCAAAGCATCAGGGAAAGGCTCCATGAAGAATTTGCCAATCACTATATATTAAATAATTTTTATTTCTTGAGGGCAGCATTTAAGTCACAGTGTGTTTCTACTGAGACCCATGCATGGAGTTCTCCCTAAATCTACCCAACGAACACGATGCACAGTAATGTTTCTGTAGGACAACAGAGAATGCATCATCCCTGCTGTGGATTTTATGAGTTAACCCCACGTTCAGCACAAAGCGTAACCCGGTCAAGGGTTTGTAGGGTAGACGAGAGCCTTAGTTTTATTTGGGTCTCTGTTTGAGTAGGATATCATCATTATATTCTTTCAAAGTGCAGAGTGCAGGTTTTATGGGAGAATTTCTTTCAGCTAGATATTTAAACTCCGATAGTTGGGATCAGTAGCTCAAACTAAAAATCGTAAAAGGAAATGGCTTCATTTTAGATGGAGATTTTTTTCACCCATTTCTTCCTCCTTGCAGTCCTGCAATATTGGGGGGGTTAGTCCTTGCCAGTTCACTCCTCCCCATCTTCTCATTGTCTCCCCATCACTCCCACGTGCACTCAGCTATCAGCTCTTTTGACTCTATCACAAGTCACAGAACATTTCACAGAAAACTATATTTCCTAAAGCCCCAGGTTCTGAAGTCATGAAAATCTCAATTTATTAAAAAAATTAAAAAATAAAAGGTGTTGCCTTCATGGCAGTGAGGAAGAGTTGGAAAACATGACCCTTAAATGCTCAAAATCCAGACAACAAAAAGAGTCCAATATTATTTTTTAAATTCATTTTGAGGCCTGACTCATAATCTTTGAATAGATTCTAAAACCAGAAAAGACAACTGTAATCATGTAGGCCGACTTCCTGCATAATACAAACCACAGAACTTCTCTGAATTAATTCTTGTTTGACATAGAGCATATCTTTTAACCAAAATACAATCCTGATTTAAAAATTGCCAGTGATGTAGAATCCACCGCAACTCTTGATAAACTGTTCCAATGATTAGTTAACCTGCTAAAAACAGACTGTCAATACGAAGTAACAGCAAAAGAATGGAATGAGATAATATAGATGATAAATATTAACTGAAATACTAACCAAGTAGTACAATTCCAGTACTTTTTATTTACAGAATGCATGTTTCTCTACCTCTATATAATAAAATACATAATATTGCCCCAGATATCTTATGAAATGCAAGACAACCAGGATCTCTTTCATACATAGGATATGGAACTGCTGGGTGGTAGAAAGGTTTGGAAAATAATCCTGAAAGAAATAAAAAAAAATAACAACACTAGAGAGATTAAAGTTCTCAAGAAGTGTATTAGTAGTTGGCCTGCCAAAAAGACTCAAACCAGGAACAAGGAAGCTACTCCTATTCTTGCTCTTTATAGGAAAAAAAAAAAAAAGGGCAATCTTTAATTTGGCAACTATTCCTACTGTAGCTCACTGGAATAAACTATTAATAGAATATCTTGTAATGCAAGGTCTAATAATTGTTGTGAAAACAGTTCCAGGCAAATTTTTTTAAAAAGGTTAAATAGTATACCTTGCACAGGAAACCAATCCAATAGAAATACTGAAACCATTGAGATACTTTGATATATAGATGCAGTAATCCTACACTTATAGGATAGTCAGGAAGGATGTACACAGAGGATAATTGAATTATTATAATAATTGAATACTCTAGCCCCCTTAGCTTTCCTTTCATTCTATTCTCCTGCGACTCCTCATTCCACTCCCCAGAAAACATTCACTTTCCCCCTCTCCCCACTGAAAACGTTAATATGAATGGTTACATAAGCACATACACACACACCCATGCTAAAGTTGTGTTTAAATAATTTAAAATAAAATAAAATGTTAACAATATAATAATATGGTCAATAGATAACCATAAGAGCAACATATTGTATTTCTGTATTAAGATATGTACCTACATATATTAAAACAATATTACTGGAGGAGGAGGAGGAGGAGGAGACAAAGCCTTAAGTGTAAGAATCAGTCTCTTCAGCACTCACACCACTGAGGAGACAGAAGCTCAGTTTACATCTTTGTGTGGCATCACCAAGAGTCCTCCAAGGATCTCTCCAGCAAAGAAAGGGAAGTACTAAATACTTCTAATGTTAAAGGCAAAATGGAAAAGAGTGGTTTACATGAATGTTGAGACAGTCCTATATACTTAAGAGAAGGTAGTAACAAAGCAAAACCTTTTCATTTTTAAATAACCCCACTGAAAATATTCAAGAACTTAGTAGTAGAGCTGGCTGAGAAACGGTTTTCCCATTCTGTGAGAATTTTCATAATTTTGAAAAGTTTCCCATTTCACTTTGGGACCAAACAAACAGATATTTCAAAGCTGTTCATGTAAAAACAGAGAAAGACACACCACCTGACAGAGCCAACTGTCCAACAGTTATGGCACTCACCCGAGATAAAGGAGACATAGGAGAACCAGGTTCACATCCCTGATCTCCCAGATTCGGATCTGGGACTTGAATCTATGTCTCTCACATCCCATATGAGTGCCCTAACAACCAAGCTACAGAGTTAATCTCTTTCTAGCCCAGTGAATATTTATACAGACTGAAACAGCTCCAAACCTAAGAGACCCAAGCTAGAGTAGCCAACAGTCTCACGGTTAGGGTAAGATCCAGACTCACAAGGGTTCTGAACAAGGCTTGCCCGTGTCATCTGCATCTTGGATGAGTGCCATAACCATCAGGCTACTGACTATTATAGGGTGGATCTCCCTGGTTTTGAGTAGCAATTATATCCTGGACACCTTCCCAATGAAATTATACCCTGGACTGTATATACACAGGAATGACACCTTCCCAGTGAAATTATATCCTGGACCGTAGACACCTTCCCAATGAAAGTTTCATTGAAAATGCTCCTTATCCAGAAAAAGTGTTCAGGTTGATGAATCGGCATTTTCTGACACAAAACTATCTACCTAGCAGTGAGCATGTATTTCATTGTGGCATCTCTATCTCTGACTCTTAACTCACTTTCCAATAATTATGCACTTCATCTTTGAGCAGAAGACGTATTCAGAATGGTGCATGCTCCATCAGTGCCAAAGACTAAAACAATGCAAGGACCTGTATAATTGGTGTCTCCCAGACACCGAACCCGTCCATAACAGATGGAGTTTTAATTTTTAGGGAAGTGGAGGAAGAAATAAAGGAAAGGCAAAATACTATCACTCCATTTGGTTAGGTAAGAACGGTATGCCCTGATGTCAGCCACTGGATCATATAACATCCAGTTACATCTTCAATGGAGATCACATAACATCTCCACTGAAAACACTTCAGGGTAGTTCATATTTTTTTAAAAGACTTAAGTCACACTCCAGCACAGCAAAACATGTACATTATTAATATTTAAGGACACTAGGATGTTCACAAGTAGCATAAGCTACAGTCAACAGTGCTGCATTAAGAGATAGCAATCTGCAGTGACATAGGTATGTACCTACTACAGTGTTATGCGTTCCAGATGACAAATCTACAAAAAAGAGTTTACCATCAACTCTATTTTCAGAGGGGGGCGGGGGGGTTGCTCCACAATATCGACAGCTTCATGACAGAATCTTGGTTTTCCAGAAATTCATCTACTCTTGTTTAGATTTCTCACATGTAGTCACAATTTTCAAAGCAACTGATTTTTATATTGGAACAGACACAGAGAATGCTCAGACAATATTCTGTATAAATCTATTTCACACACACACCCCTTCTTCCTGCACCTCAGCTTAACCCTTTGGTAAAGCACAGGCCAGAGCTCTGTCTTGCAGTCCTTTCTAAATAGGTTACACAAAGCTCAACCTCAGGGTTATTGAATGTAAAACGCAGATAAATGGACACTCATAGCGCCCAATCAATTTCAGAAGAGAGAGAACCATAGGGTTCTTAGTATAACAAAGATTTAATGCATACAAAACCCATTGTAAATAGTATAAAATGCTGTAAATAGCATTTGGAAGACTAAGAATAACTTTTAAACAAAATCTAGTAAATAGAAGAATCGATTGATTTAGTTTATAGACTTCCCCCCTTTTGTTTCTCTTTTATGTACATATATTTTCAAATATAAAGTTTCAGCACATCATTTTATACATTAGCACACACATCAAAACACATTTCTCTCTGATCCTCTCTCAGAGATGATTTTTGAGACTTTAGAGCTAACTATATTATATAGTGTATGTCACCTGGGCTCTTTGGAGCAGAGAAATGACAGTCTCTTGGTCCTTTCAAACACTTCAGAACCCTGTACGCAAATAGTCTGGGGAGCGTCACAACTAGCAGCCACTCAGCTCTGGAATTAATAGCTGACTGTTCTGCTCAGTTGCTGGTGAAACAGAAGTCTTCATCCTGTATCCACAGCGGTACAAAGGCTGGGATCCCGGATATTTATAAGATTCTCACTCTGCAGGGTACCACATCTCCTCATAAGCCTGGCTAAGTCAGGCAAGAATTCACAAAGTATGACCCCATTCTCTCTAAAGCAGAATCCCAGTTTAGAGCAGAGCGCTAATAACAAAACAAATTCCACAGGCAGTTCCATAACACACAATGTGGTGGACCAAATATCACTCTAATGGAAGGTTTTCCTCATAAATAAAGCTGAAACAGAACTCACCTGTTTCTAAAGTGGTACAGGGACTGGGACCAAGCCCTCAAAGCAAACACAACGCTTGGTCCTGTGTCAAACTCCTCTATTTATAACATTTCCCCAATCCTCTGGCTCTCTGACTGACTCAGGTCTCAGAGGATAACTAAGGTATGACCTGGCAGGTTGGTTGCTCACAATGAGAACAGCCTCAGAACAACTAATGAACATATCTACTAACTACCATACCCTGTTCTGGAAGTTTCTGGGTCTTTCTAGCTGAGTTGCCCTGCCCTCTGCACCTGTGCAAAAAAAGTATCAAACTAAGATCCATGTCTCCTCCCCACAGCTTCTCTTCCCCTCCTGGGAAAACTAAGGCTATGTCTACACATAAACCACTACAGCAACACAGCTGCAACGCTTCAGTGTAGGCATTCATTAGTGCGACGGGAGGGATTCTCCCATAGCGGTAGTTAATCCACCGCCCTGAGAGGTGGTAGCTAGGTCATCGGAAGAATTCTTCCATCAACTTAGCACTGTCAACACCAGGGGTTAGGTCTGCTTCATTACACTGCTCCGGGGTGTGGATTTTTCACACCCCTCAGCAACATAGCTAGGTCCACCAACTTTTTAGTGTAAACATGGCCTAAGTCAAATGCTATAGTATAGAGCATGTGGGTTAATGAACAGAGGAGTGGGTCTTCAGGTGATCAGTAAGCAGCACCAGATAGAAGAAAAACTACTGTACTAAGAAACAGCTCTGTGTCCCTAATTATACAGAACAAGGGACTTAAGATACAGGAAATCATGCCAACTGGGGGGGAGGGGTTCCTAAGAATATATTTAATTGAGCAAAAGCAACTCTAAGAAGTCAGTTTAAGTTTTCAGTAGAAACCCAGTCATTTTGGGGTTTTAATAACCTTGAAAATAGAACTCAAATCAGACAGATATCTGAATACCAAGTCTCAGTTACAAAGAATACATTTTTTTAACTTTACAAAGGTAATTTACCAATTTTCTCAATTTATCATGGTCACAAGGACTGGGTTTGTATATTTGGGAGAAGGTAGCTTTTTCTGAAGCTTTTTTAACCATTTTAGCCAAAGAAAGTATTATAACAAACAGCTATTCTTACTGTGAAGTAGTGCACTCCTGCTGGAAGGCTGCTACAGCACTCTGACAAGCAGGAGTGTTCCCAGTTATCCAGGTGATTCAGGAACTCGTAGCAGAATCAATAATAATTAGCTTCAAATTCAACGACGATCTCACATTATATGTAAGCTCAACCTCAAGCAGTTCAGTCAAAGTCTGAGAATTGATTCACCTATAAACTACATGGCTTCTTTCTTTTTGAAAGATAGACAAGTATTCAGAAACAAAATGACGTACTCATCGCTGATGTTTGGTACCATTTGTATCAATAAATTTAACAAAACAAAAAAACTATAAACAACTATGACCCCCTGCTCCAAGCCACTTTCTGGCAGAGAGAAGAGCTGGTGCACAAGGAGATGGAGAGGCATGGTGAAAAAGAAAATGGGGCAAGCACTGCCTCTCTGCCATTCATTCCTTTCCCTTCAACCCCTATGGAATCATTCTCCCTCTCTCTGGCCCAATGACTACTCAAGAGTTTTAAACAATGTGGAACAGATTCAGTAGGACAGCCTGACACACACCCAACCCAAGTTACCGGGCAGCTTGGTAGTTTGGACACTCACCTGAGAAGGGAGAAACTCAAGGTCAAGTCCCTGCTCCAATTGCTACTTAATTATTCATATGTCTGGAACAGTTTCAAGAGGGTTTGAGAGAACATTCTGTAGCCCACTAGTTAGGGTATTCACCTGAAACACTGGAAACTCAAGTCCAAACCCTTGCTCCACATTGGGCAGATGGGGAATTCAACCCAGGTTGCCTACATCCCAAGAGAGCCTCCTAACCACTGGGCTAAAAGTTATAAGGAGAGCGGCACCATCTCCTCCTGCAGCCATTTTAGCCCTTCATTTCCTTTGCTTTTTATTTTATTTTTTTTAAAATGCCCCAAAACTAAATGAATGTTTCATTTAAATCTGAAATGTATTTTTTAGTCAACTTTTTTGATTTGCTGCAATTTTTTGGAATTTGTAGTTTGGGGTCAACTGAACACAATTTTTTTGGGGGGGGCACATAACTGCCAAGCTACCAAAAATCAGTTACTGACTCAGTTCTACTCACAAGCAGCAGGGAATCTAAATCACTAGATACAACAGAATTTAAAAGTTCTTTAAAAAAATATTAAAGTTCAAGTTATGGTTATAAAGATAACTTAACAAAAGTGTGAACTGAGGCAGCACTGTCTTCTTGAGCAGCAGGAGAAGTAGGATAGCTGTCAGCAGTCCCAACTTTTTCTGAAGTTGAGATTGAGGAGGAGAGAAGAAATCTAACCTTCCTACCAATACAAAAGCGCACACACTGTGCAGTCAAGTTCCAGAGGGCTATCACTGGTGCATCTTTGGCTGAAATAATGGCCAAGAGAAATCAGAAGCCTGAAGTGTGAAAGGCCCAGCGGGAACAAGCCATTAGGGCTGCCAAAGGAGCCAAGAAGGCTAAGCAGGCAACCAAGAAGTCTACACCCTCTACAACAAAGGCTCCCACAAAGGCTGCACCGAAACAAAAGATTATGAAGCCAGTGAAAGTTTCTGCTCCTTGTGCTGGTGGAAAGCGCTAACTTGTCAAACAGTAGTTGGTTGCATTAAATAAACATCTGACTGACTTTCAGAAAAGAAAAGAAAAAAGAAAAGAAAAAGGCACTACTTCTGCACCTCACTGGCATCCTTCTCCTCCTAACCGGAAGGAGGTCCAGTTAGCTTTTCAAACTTTGACTGTATTTAAAAAAGTAACAAAAATAAAACTAATGGGACAAGACCAACCAGCATGACATCCGCAACTATGCAAGCTGTCATGAACATCCAGCTTTTTGAAAAGCTTCAAGTGAGCATGCAAGTTGGTTTCAGAGCTCCCCTGTATTCTCCACTTGTGGGTCCCTATGTAGAAAATGAAGTCTTAAAATGCCGCTTTAAGTGTTTCTTCACTTTGAAATTCAACCATTAGGTGCAGCCTTTGTGGGAGCCTTTGTTGTAGAGGGTGTAGACTTCTTGGTTGCCTGCTTAGCCTTCTTGGCTTCTTTGGCAGCCCTAATGGCTTGTTCCCACTGGGCCTTTCAAACCAGCGATTCTGCTGACTACACAGGTTAGCAAATCAAAAGGAGAGCAGAACCAAACAGCAAAGTGACCTGGCATGAACAGTGCTACATGGCTGCTAGCAGCCACAGGAGATAAAATCTTACACATACAAAAAAGAAAAACAACCTGCGGATGAACTGGCTTTAATACAGAGGGAGTGGGTGTTCAAACATGTTCTCTGTGGCTATTGCTCCACTTTGTTTATTTTGATCTGCCCTAGTATTATTTCGGTAAGACTGGAGTTTTCAGAAGGACAGTCACTCATCTTCCACTGAATTTCAATGGAAGTTTTGTGCCTAATTCTCTTAGGGCTTGCTAACATTGTGTTAACAGTGCCAAATAGGATTAGATGAAGATTTTAACTGCAGTGTTAACCAATTCTCAACCACACAAAAATCTCTAACTTGAGTTAAGTAGTGCATGAAACCTGAGCTCCTTAGCTCATTAGGGGTTATGGGTTGAAGTTCAAGTACTGCTCATACCTCAGCTAGTAATGCAGTGGGGACTCAGCTACTCTGCAGCTCAAATGTTATTTCACAGTGTGACTGCTCTAACTTCAGTCAGAGGATTCTGTGAAGGCCAAAAGTATAAAAGGGTTATAACAGGGTTCAAAAAAGAACTAGGTATGTTCATGGAGAATAGGTCCATCAGTGGCTATTGGTCAAGATGGTCAGGATCCAGAGACTTGACGCTATGCTCTGGGATATGTCTACACTGCAGTTAGACATCTGCGGTTGGCCTGTTCAGCTGGCTCGGGATCACAGGGCTCGAGCTAAGGAGCTTTTTAATTGCAGCACAGAGGTTCAGGACTCAGGTTGCAGCCCAAGCTCTGGGACTCTCCCACCTCGCAGGGTCCTAGAGCCTGGGCTCCAGCCCAAGCCCAAACATCTACACTGCAATTCAACAGCCTCTCAGCCCAAGTCAGCTGGCACAGGCCAGCTGCGGGTGTCTAATTGTCATGCACACATACCCTAGATACCCTAAACCTCCATCTGCCAGAAGCTGGAACTGGACAACGGGGATGGATCACTTTACAATCGTTCTGTTCATTCCCTCTCAGGCATCTGCAACAAGCCACTGTTGGAAGACAGGACACAGGGTCTGATAGACTGTTGATCGAACCATTCTTACGCTCTTATGAGTTAGGCTACCTCAACAGGAGTGAACCTGAGCATAGCTAACTCAAGCTAACATTGCAGCGAAGACAAACCCTTAGCCTCCCTGGTCAATCCCAGCCATAGCCACAGGAAGATGTAGGATGAAGTCAGAGAGAAGGGAACCTGCGCCAGGATGTTGTGGACAAATTCTTAACAAAAGAAGTTTGTGAGCCACCAGGCTGAGAGAGAACACAGACTGCCCAGTGACAGCATATAAAACCATATGATTCCAAACTAGGTATTATGAAGTTTTATGGAACCAGAGCATGCCAATACGTTTAAAAACTATACAATGTATACAGGTATAATCCCTACCCTGAAAACAGTCCAAATGCCTTTAAAATAATTAGAAAGTAGGCTACAAATCAATTTTTAAAAACTCCATGTGTATACATATATCATGCAACAGATCTGTCGTCACAAAGCCACAACATAATCCACAAGGATATGGCATTAGCTGTTCCAGGCAGATTAGTGTCATTTAAGGGCTAACCCATAATTTCCATTTGACATTGAGGAGTTCATTTAACAGCAGCGTTATAAGAGGAAGAGATCGTATTGGATTGTTCCGGGGCGGGGGGAATGAGGAAGTTTTTCCCTTTTCAAAAAACAAACATTTAGCAAAAAGGAACAAACAAGAATCCCATGTGGAACAAGTGAACTGGGGAAGGAATCCTGTGAAGAACGTGCTAGGGAAAGGTTTGCTAGTGAAGCCCTGTCCTGTCTCAGCCCAAGCTCTCCTTTCAGAGGAAGACAGGAGCAGAGAAGCAAGTTCAACGCCCGGCATCCATCAAAACATGCTTCAAACACAAACACACACACCCCTAAGTGGTTTCCATCATATGCAGGGTTTTTACAGTTTGGTTCAAAGGCGCTCAGCACCCCCGCTATACAAACTGTTCCCGCATCTCTGCGGCCAACCCACCCAGGGATGCCGCGCAGCACCCGGGATCCTGCCGGGAAACCCCCGCAGGAGGAGAGGGCGCTTTTAACCTCAGGGCGACACCCCTGCCCGCTGCCGGCACCACGCCCGGCTCAGGAGCCAGCCACGGCCACCAACCCCTGCACCTGGCCGGGCCCCTTCCCCGGACGAACCGCACCTCCTCCTCCTGTTCCTCCAGCGAGGCGTCGCTCTCCGGCCGAAGCTGCTGCTGCTGCTGCTGCCCCCCACCTGGGCTCGCCGCCTCCTCGCTCTGCGGCCACCGCCCGGCTTCCCCCAGCTCCGCCCCGCGGGGAGCCGCCGCCGCCGCTTGTCGCCCCGCGTCGGAGCAGCCGCCGGGGCGGTCGCGGGCCAAGCCGGCGTCCGCCTCTTCCGAGAGAGTTGAGGAGCCCGAGGAGGAGCCCGAGGAGCTGGAGCAGGACGAGACGATCCGGCCGCCGCCCCGCAGCCGCTCGGGAGCGGCCGAAACTTTCTCCCCCATCGCCGCCAAGTGCCGCGGGCAACCAGGAGCCGCCGCGGCGGGGAACCAGCTCAACCCCCCGCCGCCGGCGCCTACATGCTCCGCCGGGAAGCAGCCGCCCCCGGGGCACCGCGCGCTGTCCGGGGCAGCAGCGGCTACATGGCGCTTTGGCTGAGAGACCCGCGGAGTCCCTGCCCCCCCGCTGCTGGCGCGTAGGACGCAGCTCCGAGCTGTCGGTGCCCGCGGCGGCTCCGCTCCCAGGCAGCTGGAGACGCGCCGAGCCTGCCGCAGCTCCCGCGAACCTGCCTCCGGGACAGGGGAAGGGGGAGACGGGCAGCCCGCGGAGCCAATGGTAAGGACGGCGGTGGGTGGGCCCTGCGAGGATGATTCCTGGGCCAAGAGCCCAACGTGAGCGGCAGGTAATGGGGGGAGGGAGGAGAGGGAAAAGGAGGGAGCGAGACGGGTGGGAGGAGGGGGAACAACCAGTTAAAAAGGAGGAAAGAGGGGCGGGAGAGGCAGAAGGTCTGTCTCCTTGCACCTCCGCGCAGGATGCAACGTATCTGAAGACAGCAAGTTCTTTCAAACCATCGTGCCGCCACTGGGGCTCATTTGTGACCACGGGCTGGGATCTTATCAAAGGGACGCCGTCAAGTCGCCTATTTATAAACGGTCCAAGTACAATATATTAAACTTTCTGATAGACAGTTAGTGTTCTAGGGGTTTTTTTAATCCTTTCAAAATCCCTCTCGGTTGAAGGGACTTTTTGGCGAGACTCAAACATTCTCAGGCCCATTCCTACAGGTGTCCTAGTATTGTTATTTTATTAATTATTTGTGTTGAGGTAAGAAGTCTGGGTCCCAATCAATCCCTGCACCATTTTTCTTTTAACCATCTCCGTGCACAGTACTACATACTGCCTCTTGGGTTTCAGTGTCCTGCAGAAATGGGGCCTCACACTTCCTTGCAGCATCTTGCAAGGGCATGCACTTTCAACTAGAACCCTGGAATTCACTACATACAAAGCAAACAGACAAAATAATAGAGAAAAAAATTCCTTTAATTTCAGATTTCAGAGTAGCAGCCGTGTTAGTCTATATTCGCAAAAAGAAAAGGAGTACTAGTGGCACCTTAGAGACTAACCAATTTATTTGAGCATAAACTTTCGTGAGCTACAGAAGTGAGCTGTAGCTCACGAAAGCTTATGCTCAAATAAATTAGTTAGTCTCTAAGGTGCCACTAGTACTCCTTTTCTTTTTATTTTCAGAGTAGTAAGTATGGCTTGTAGCAATAATATGTACAAATATGGAAATATGATTTTTCAGGTAGATTGTTGCCCTTTAAAACAATCAAATTAGCCACCAACAGTTTGTTGTGATTGGAATGCCAATTCAATACCACTTAAGAAGTTGTTGATAGCAATTTTATGGCAAAGTACACTATGGTGCTCATCATGCGTGTAACATTCACTAACTTTAAGAAACTTTTGGCCAGATTTTTAAAGGTCTGATGCCTAAAGATGCTGCGTGGGATTTTCAGAATCACCAAAACTGTTTAACTGCCAGGAGTTAGGCATCTAGGCACTTTTGAAAATCCCACTAGATTCCTATCTGCATCTTTTGGTGCTTAAGTACCAGGCCTTTTGTCAATTTTTAAAATATATTTTTTCTCTGTTTATAAAGTATACATTTCTATACTAAACCATCTATAATAACAATATGGATCCAATTCTATGATCAGATCATCACAGGTGGACTCCTCTGCCCATTCAGAGTTGCATTTATTTCAACAGGGATCTGCATAGTCTCAGAAACTCACCACATAGGTCCAATTGCAAGATCAGAGCCATACAGTGCTCAATTTTTGCCCTGGCACCTCTTGGCTTGGCAGTTCATAGCCTGGCACCTCTGGGTTTGCTACATCAGTTACGAATTAAGCACTGGAGCCATATTTAGCATTCCTGTACCATCTATCGTTGGAGTCTTTCAACAAATATTATATATTGAGCAGAAATTTATTACAATAGGAAACTTGAGCAGAGCCCAAACTCACACAGTAAGTAGATTATGAAATTAGGAATTCCTGATTCCCAATCCTGTACTTTACCATAAGACCCATCCTTTCCCTCAAATAGTACAGGTGGTGATGATGAGTGGAGCCATTTTTTCAGTGTTATCCTGGACTTCATGCATTGTCAGATTAACTAATCAACAGAGAAAAAAATCAATACTCTAAAAGTCTTGATCCCAAGCTCCTTTTCCTCTCCTGCTTCAAGTCTCCCCAAAGCTTAAACCTACCCTGAGTTACTGAGATTTGAATAGAGCTAAAACTCTGGATGCTTAACAAATGGAGTTTGCAGAACAGGCCCTAAGAAAATGCATCCAAGATGATGAAGAGACAATAAGCATTATACCTCAACAGTGTATTTTTAACAGAGATACATCTCAGATTAGAATCACAGTTAAACACAGTCTAGAACTGCAGTGTCACCCCAGGATGCTGTTTGGTATATTTTCAGGTGTTGACATTTAGAACAGTGGTTTTCAAACTTTTTTTTCTGGCTACCCAGTTGAAGAAAATTGTTGATGCCCGTGACCCAACAGAGCTGGGGATGAGGGGTTTGGGGTTTGGGAGGGGCTCAGGGCTGAGGCAGAGGTTTAGGGTGCAGGGGTGAGGGCTGCGGGGTGGGGCTGGGAATGAGGGGCTCTGGGTGCAGGGGGTTGGGGTACAGGAGGGGTCTGGGCTGTGGGTGCAGGCTCTGAGGTGGGGCTAGGGATGAGGGGTTTGGTGTGCAGGAGGGGACTCCGGGTTGGGATGGGGCTCAGAGCTGGGGTAGGGGACTGGGGCATGGGCTTACCTCCGGCAGCTTCCGGTCAGCGGCCCAGCCGGGGTTCAGAGGCAGGCTTCCCTACTGTCCTCGCACCGCAAACTGCACTGCACCCCGGAAGCGGCCAGCAGCAGGTCCTGCTTCTGGGTGGAGGCGTGCAAGCAGCTCCGTGCGGCTCTCGCCCGCAGGCACTGTCCCCCTCCACAGTTCCCATTGGCTAGTTCCTGGTTAATGGGAGTGCGAGGCCAGTGCTCACCCTCCCCCCCCACCTAGGAGCTGGACCTGCTGCTGGCTGCTTCCGGGGCACAGCACAGTGTCTGAACAGGTAGGTACTAGCCTGGCTTAGCTGGGCATCACCACTAACAGGACTTTTAACAGCCCGGGCGGCAGTGCTGACCAGAACCGCTGCAACCCAGTTACTTCCATTCCACGACCCAATTCTGGGTCGCAACCCACGGTTTGAAACCCACTGTTCTAGAATGTAGAGCTGGGAATGGATTACATTAAATTGCTAGCATTCCGTTGCACTCTTATGACTCTACCCATGAAAACTGTGTTTTGCCTTCAGCTTAGCAAGTCATTTCTAAAGAGAGAAGCCGGTAAACATCATGTCTTTTGGTTTGTATAAAGACCCAGACTCCAGTTGTGATTTAAACTCCATGAAGGTGACTGTATGCTGACTCCTTTATAGCCCTTGGCTTGTAGGACTGACAAGAACTGATACAGTTCTTGGCATAAATTAGAGCAGCCCCAAGACAGTTGTAACATATGCCTAGCTGCCCACAGCGTCCAGGGACAATCATGGCAGCCAGTAATAGCTGAAGCATAGAGGTGTGTCATAAATATAAAGGATACAATGCTGTATACAGTGCTATAAAATCCCTCCTGGCCAGAGGCAAAATCCTTTCACCTGTAAAGGGTTAAGAAGCTAACGTAACCCTGCTGGCACCTGACCCAAAATGGCCAATGAAGGGACAAGATTCTTTCAAATCTGGAGGGGGGGAACAAAGGGTTTGGTCTGTCTGTGTGATGCTTTTGCCAGGAACAGATCAGGAATGCAAGCTTACAACTCCTGTAAAGTTAGTAAGTAATCTAGCTAGAAAATGCTTTAGCTTTTCTTTTGTTTAATGGCTTGTAAAATAAGCTGTGCTGGAGGGAATGTGTATTCCTGTTTTGTGTCTTTTTGTAACTCAAGGTTTCGTCTAGAGGGATTCTCTATGTTTTGAATCTGATTACCCTGTAAGGTATTTACCATCCTGATTTTACAGAGGTGATTCTTTTACCTTTTCTTTAATTAAAATTCTTCTTTTAAGAACCTGATTGATTTTTCATTGTTCTTAAGATCCAAGGGTTTGGGTCTGTGTTCACCTGTACCAATCAGTGCGGATTCTTATCAAGCCTTCCCTAGAAAGGGGGTGTAGGGCTTGCGGGGGGGAGGCATATTTTGGGGGAAGACGTCTCCAAGTAGTCTCTTTCCCTGGTCTTTGTTTAAAACGCTTGGTGGTGGCAGAATACTGTTCAAGGACAAGGCAAAGTTTATACCTTGGGGAATTTTTTAACCTAAACTGGTAAGAATAAGCTGGGGGGATCCTTCATGCAGGTCCCCACATCTGTACCCTAGAGTTCAGAGTGGGGAGGGAACCTTGGCAAGGTGCTTCAGCTATGTCCACTATTTCCCAGCCACATTTCCCATCGTGGGGTGAGAAAGGATGGTGACATAGAGCTGGACTGCAGTGCAGACTGTTCACCACCAAGGCATTCTCTGACACCAGGAAGATTCCCAGCTAGTTCACACCGTTCAGCTAGTTTTCCAGGTACTGGAATGGCACAAAGTATCCAGGTTGGGGGGACAGAACCAGAGTGAAGGAAGAACTCACCTATTTTCTCTCAAAAGCATCTAGATCACTACAGTGATACTCTATGTTTATTATTTAGATTTTCTACAATAGAGACCCCATAGGTAGCTGGGTGGAAGTCAAAATATACCCTTTGGAATGAATGCAAAGGCCAAAACAATAGAAATAATCAAGAAAGTGTTAGAATTTAGCTTCTGGTTTGACCCTCCCATATAATGGCAAAGCATCTTAGAGTAATGTATTTTACAGCAGTGCTCACCCTATTCAGCAGAAAGACGTAGGTTGATTATTATATTACTAGCATTGATTTGTATTATTGTAGTGCAAAGTATTCCTAATGAGAATCAGAGCCCCACTAGGCTAGACACTGCTCAGAGACGAAGTAAAAGATGATTCTTGCCACAAAAAGCTTGCAATTTATGAAAGACAAGATTCAAGAAGTGGGTGCAGTGAACCAGCAGGAGAACAAAGAAAACACTAATAAGAACATGTGAATAGTTAGGTGGTTTCACATCTGCTAAATCTAAAAAATATATAATTAGGATACAAATAAATAAACAAATAAGGTATATACCAAGTTTCTATTGACAATCTACCTAGCTGGTATTGGTTGGCAAATGCTCACAATAGAAGTGGGGCTAGAGGAGGGATTTGAAGGAAGGCTGGGTACTGGATTTACAGACAAGTTTGGGGTGTATGTGCCAGACATGAGGGACACAACTGAAGAAAGCATGGCTGCTTTTGGGAGAAGTGGAAAAACGGCGAGTGGAGGCTGGCATCATAGGTGGAGTAGAAGGGGTGGAAGGAACAACATAAGAAGATACACAAGCAGATAAGCAGGGAGGGGGTAAGTTGTGATGGGCCTTAACAGTAAGGATCAGGTTTTATTCATTGTGTCGAAGAGAGTGGAGGCTCAGTGAAGAGACTCAAAGAAAGGGGTGACATGGTAAAAATGATAGGCAAAGAAAATGAACTTAGCAGCAGTGTTTTGAATGGACCAGAGCAGAACTAGGTTGGTGTCAAAAAGGCCAGAAAGGAAAAGGTTACAAAAGTCAAGAAGGGAAATGAGAGGGGTGTATCAGAGAGTTTTGGTGTGGCAGGCTGCTGACCTAAGCTCTAGCTTTTATGGGCCAAACTCCAAAGGTCTGTTGTCTATAACACTTATTGCAGCACATTTATAGCACTGTATATTTTCAAAGTGCTGCCCTTTTATAGTTAGGTGATGTTTTGTCAAATCTTTCTTCCGTAGCTTAGAATTGGTTTCTTACACTTTAATAGAGCACATGTATGCAAAGGTCCACCTTTGCAAAAAGCAACTTTTAAATTTTGTTTTGAAAGTGGGTTTGGTACTGAAGAAAGGTGCTGGTCTGACCGCTCTGGCAAATGAAACCCTCTGTGCATAAAACAATTACTGTCCCTTGCTGTATTGTCAACGTGCATCAATCCTGACCTGGAAGAATCGTTTTTATGGATGAATAAGTCTCTGTGCCTTTTCAGTTCTTGCCCTCCCTTTTGAGACTGCCAGCAATATTGCCAATTAATGCCAATCCTGAAATCAAATTGTAATCTGAATAGACCCTTCAATTTTTTATTCTGTAACTGTTGCACTGGTGGTGTATAAATGTTTCATTACTGAGCTTCTTCTGTAAGAGAGGATTCATGCAAGCCACTTCAATTTCTGCTTTACCTCTGGAAGAAATCTGTCTACTTGAAGATAAATGGAAAGTGCTAGCAATAAGTAGGGCAATGGAAATGTGCAAATTCTGAATATCTTTCACAGATATTACTGCATGCTTTGCAATCTAACTTTCATTTAAAAAAGTATAGTATCTAGCCCTTCTGGTTTCAAATATTGCTTTCACTTATAAATCTTTCACTGATGCCTTTTGTCGGATGTGTTTCCACCAGAAATTAGCAGCAGTGTTTTGAATGGACCAGAGCAGAACAAAGTTAGTGTCAAAAAGGCCAGAAAGGCCAGAAATTAAGCAATGGTCAACGTTCAGTTCCCCCTGGCCTTCTCTCAACCACGATTGAAGAGAGTTTGGTCAATGGTGTGGACAGAAAAGCTACATTCGACAACCAATGCAGAAGAATGGGACAATTGCTTTCCTTGTCTAGCAATAACCAAATTGTGTTTGTGGAATCTGGTTTTATTAAGAAACAAACAAACAAGAATAAGGTAACAAAGACCAGCTCAAATCTTCTCCCCACAATTAGCTGCCCCTAAATTTCCTCCATCTGGATTACTCAGCCCACATCCTAGATCCTTTCTCCCTCAAAAATCCACTTCTTTTTTATAACCAGATGAGGTAATGAGTTTCCTGCCTCAGGGAGTCACCACAACCAATTAAACCTTACGCAAGAGATACCCTAAAATGGTATGTTTTCAACAAATGTTGCCAACCTTTATATAGGGGGGTCAAGGAAGGAAGCTATTTTTGACTGGATGTGAAGTACAGCTCATTTTTAGTAGATAGGGCCTTTGAGACGGCTGGCATATAGACTGAAACATGGGCATTCTGACATGTTAGTTAATTTCAGTCATCTTAATGAAGAACATAAGAACGGCCCTACTGAGTCAGACCAAAGGTCCATCTAGCCCAGTATCCTGTCTTCCGACAGTGGCCAATGCCAGGTGCCCCCGAGTTATAACTGCTAGAATTTAAATGTCACATGTGGGGACTATTATACAAATAGCCTAAACATAAACACTCTGAGTCCTGGAAACTATTGTAACAAAAGTTGTAAAGATGTAAATGATAATAAATGGATTGAAATAGGTTGTTGCATTTAAGATGCCCACACCTCTATACAGGAAGAATTAAAAAGCCAATGCGGGCCTCCTACAGCAGATGTTCTTACCAAGTCCAGATATTTTACCACATTGACATCTAGACATGCTCTGACCAGGCCTAAATGAAACCGTGATGAAAAATACTGGCAGCTGGTCTATGCTAGCATCCCATGAAAGAGCTACGTCAGAGAGAGAGAGCACATGGTGGGAGAATTTCAGAAAATCCTTATATAGACACAGCTCTCCAAGGAAACCCTGGGGAAACATGAGATTTCTAATACTTTTAAGGCAAAGACCAAGATTAATCCACCCCTTTCTTTGTTGCTGGGGGATGCAGACCCTTTCAGGCCCTTATACATCATAAAACAGGGGGAAAGGACATAGCCCATTTCCTCCTCTTCCAGTCACCTTCAAGACAGGCTAGTGGAGTGCTCAGGCAAGTGAACCACACTGACTCAAAGTCAGAAACTCTTGCTCCCTTTTTTCCTCAAGTCAAGCAACCAGACAGATTGGCACTTTGTGCGGTGATGATTTTGATAATGAATACTTGGATATTCAAAGTGACACCCTGGCACATTAACCTTTAAAAGGATTTTAGTTTGAATGGGGAGGACTTAAGACACAGTTGCAAAGATACAGATGCAAACCACTGTTTCCAACATGGGCCTGTTCATTTTTGCCCTGTGTCGTGTCCCCTTGCACCAGCTAAGATGACACAAAGGGGCTGCAGGGCAGAGGTAAGGCCCCTTTGGGGAATAACCCTGGTGCAGGGGAACCTTTCGCCAGCTCTCCCTAATCTCCAAAACATCTAGGTGTTGGGCATTTTCTTAGGTGCCCCAAGGGAGGGTCAGGAGGGCATGTGTTTGGTGTGGACTTGTGTCGCTGCTCATCAGTACCCCTTAAAAATCCCATACATGACCCTGCTTCTGTGGCCCAATTTAAGGCAGCTTTCAGAGCTGCTGTAAGCTATGCCAGGGCTCCAACAGCCACCTGAAAAGGACAGGTACGAATTACCTACCTCCATCTCTTCACAACCACAGCTGCTACAACAGTGAGGAATCTGGCTTAGAGTTTGGGGGTAAGTAGCATTTTTCTGTGAGAGTTCAGCTGCTTTGCTGGAGCTGGGAAAATGGTGCTAAAGTATATCTAAATAAGCCTTGCTTTCACTTTTGTTAGCAGGGATGGCGCTAGACCAAATGGTGCCCCAGGTGAGGAGCGTCTTCAGCACCCCTCATCCCCATTTGTTAAACTTTTGAATACCTTATCTTTTATTGCATTTGTAGCCCATTTCTTGACTTTCATGCATGATTTATTCCTGGCATATAAGATGATAAATATCACAGCTGGGCTCTCGCTTCACTTCAGTTCATTCTTATATCTCACTGACTGGTGACACCCTGCCCCTTATATACATGCGAGTGCATGGCTGACAACATTCTAGGAGGTTTGAGGAAAATGTAGTTCTCAAAAAGTCTGGAAGGTTCCACAAGATTCTATAAAGATCCAGAACATTCTAGGAGGTTAGTGAAATATGAATCCACACACGGAATACCTGAAACATGTTACTTCAAACATTCTATTTTCTCTTTTGTCAC
The DNA here is from genome assembly GCF_965140235.1 of Caretta caretta. Classification (NCBI taxonomy): domain Eukaryota; kingdom Metazoa; phylum Chordata; order Testudines; family Cheloniidae; genus Caretta; species Caretta caretta. The sequence goes on along the minus strand of NC_134210.1, from coordinate 43,288,705 downwards.
TAACAACAAAAATTGCACCCCAAGCTGTGCACCCCCACCCCCAAGCCTGGCACCCCAGGCAGTCACCTGGGAAGCCTGTCCCTAAATCTGGCCCTGCTTGTTAGCCATCCCTGTTCACAGCAATAATAGAAACTAAGCATATATTTTATATGAAAACAGACTGGGGAGGAAATTCCTGAGTTTGTGTCCACTCAGCTCTCTCCAAACAAGAAATAATCTACCACAACAGCCAAAACTCTTCTTGACCATATGGAAGCCAGTATAGTATTACAGCAGGAAAACAGGAGTTTGCTGTTCAGTAGGTGAATCCCATACAAAGACGAAAAATGCTTAAAATACCTAAATTCAAAATTCTGCCTGCTCAGCTGGCTAAAGTAAAAATAAAATAAATAAATAAATCAAACTACTGTTTCCCATTTTGTATCTGGATGTAAAAGATTTATTATTATCTATCTTAGGTTTTATACTGGGTAGATGAGGGTATCAGTGTTGGGAGTATTATTCTTGATATAGTGGAAGAAGCAGGTTTTTCACCTTTCCTGAAGATGGTCATAGTCTGGATTCTCTAATCTCCTCTGAAAGTTTGTTCCAGAGCCAGATCTCCTTAACCAGGAATGCACTGTCTCCATTTTTCATGCACTTTGCTGTGGGCTTTATGACCTGCATTGTATCAGATGAGTGCAACTGTCTCAGTGGTTTATAGATCAAAATTTGGTGACTAAGGGCATCGCTACACTTGTGAGTTAGAGCGCATTAAAGCAGCCCAGGCGCCCTAACTCATGACGTGTCCACATTGGCAAGGCACGTAGAGCGCCCAGACTCCGCAGCTGGAGCACTCCGGGTAATCCAGCTCGATGAGAAGCATAACTCTTGATGCACCCTGGCTGGAGCACCGCGGCACCAGTATGGACGTCCTGGTCTATTAATGCGCTCTGATAGGCCTCAAGAAGTGTCCCACAATGCCTGTTCTAGCCACTCTGGTCATCACTTTGAACTCAACTGCCCTGCCCTCAGGTGACCAACCATCAGACCCACCCTTTAAATTCTCTGGGAATTTTGAAAATCCCCTTCCTGTTTGGTCAGCAAGGCGTGGAGTGCTCTCAGCAAATCTTTCCAGGTGACCATGCCTCCACGCACCAGGCAAGCCCCACTATGGAGCAGTGGCGAGGTGCTGGATCTCATCAGTGTCTGGGGGGAGGAAGCTGATCAGTCCCAGCTTCCCTCTAGCTGTAGGAAATACTATACCTTCGGGCAGATATCAAGGAACATAATGGAAAGGGGCCATGACCGGGACACACTGCAGTGCACGGTTAAAGTGAAGGAGCTGCAGAATGCCTGCCACAAAGCCCACGAAGCAAACCACCGCTCCGGTGGTGCCCCTGTAACCTGCTGTTTCTACAAAGAGCTGGACGCAATACTTGGGACGACCCCACCTCCACTCCGAAGACCACCATGGACACTTAGAGCCTAGTTCAACAAGGCAGGAGGAGGAGGAAAGCGGGAGCGAGGGTGCTGAGGAGGAGGGGGACACCCTGGCATCCCTAGAGCAACTGTGTTCCTTGTCCCAGTAAGGCTAACATGTCTGCACCTGTGAGGGGCGGGGGGACCACTGCTGCACATAGGCAAACTGCATATGGGTGAGGGCAGAAGCTGCATTGTAGTAGAAGAGCCGCCCTTGCTTCCCAGGTCACCCTCAGCAGTGAGATATCTTCCAGGATGAACTCCTGTGGAAAATATGGGGACAGTGTTTAGTATAGGGGCCCCTGCAGCTGTTGGCTCTCCCCAAGGCACAGAACCCCAGAGGACAGTTCGGCCGTGAATCAATCAGTCCCCCTTACCCCTGTGCTTACTCACCATTTTGTGGCTCCTGTGGGTTATGTGCACTCGCTTTGGGACAGGCAATTTCTGCTATTGTGTAGACTCTGCTTGTCTACTTTAAGGACAGCCGAATCATTGCTCTGTCGGGTGTGAACAATGCTGCCTCTGTTAACTGTTGCATTTTGGCTTTACATATGCAACCTTGAGATCTCAACCATCCTTGTTATCAATGTCCGAAAGACTCCAAAGAATTAGGAAATACATTACGAATTTAGCCGTGTTAGGTCGATTTTAAAATGACCGCGTCCACACAACCAACCCTGTTCCATCGACTCTAAAGGGCTCTTAAAAGGGATCATCCTGGAGAATAGCCACGTGGTGGGGTGGGGGTAGGTGTGTGCTGTACATCTACCCGAATACTGCAGTCCCTCTTTTTAAATGTGAAACCCAACCCACTGCTTGCTCTGGGAAAGGGGGATGCTGCAGTTTGAAAACATTCCCACATGTTATGAAGGCGTAAGAAGCCAACCCAATTTTACTCTCCCTTTTTAATCTCCCCCCAGGTGCAAATGTTTCTATGCTCCCCCTATCATCTCCGTCCCTGAAGTTATCGCAGATTAGAAGGCGAAAAAAACGCACTCACGATGACATGTTTTCCGAGTTCACGCAGTCCTCCCACACTGATAGGGCACAACTTAATGCATGGAGGCATTCAGTGGCAGAGGCCAGGAAAGAATTAAGTGAGCGCAAAGAGCGGAGGCAGGACATGATACTGAGGCTAATGGGGGAGCAAATGGACATGATGAAGCGTCTGTTGGAGCTGCAGGAAAGCCAACAAGAGCATAGACCCCCCACTGCATCCACTGTATAACTGCCTACCCTCCTCCCCATGTTCCATAGCCTCCTCACTCAGACGCCCAAGAACACGGGGGCGGGGGAGGCTCCGGGCACCCAGCCACTCCACTCTAGAGCATGGCCCAAGCAACAGAAGGCTGTCATTCAAACAGTTTGATTTTTAGTGTGGCTACAAAAAACAATGTGGCCTAGTCCTTCCCTCCTCCCCCACAGCCCCCTTTGTTGATTTGTTAAAATCAACAAAGGGGGCTGTCACAAATATAAAGGGAAGGGTAACCACCTTTCTGTATACAGTGCTATAAAACCCCTCCTGGCCAGAGGCAACATCCTGTTACCTGTGAAGGGTTAAGAAGCTCAGCTAACCTGGCTGGCACCTGACCCAAAGAACCAATAAGGGGACAAGATACTTTCAAATCTTGGGGGAAGGAAGGCTTTTTTTCGTGCTCTTTGTTTATGTGGTTGTTCTCTCTTGGGACTGAGAGAGGTCAGACAGAAATCCATCTTCTCCAACCCATCCTAATGCAAGTCTCCAATATTGCAACCAGTATAGGGAAGCCAAGCAAGGCGGATTAGTTTATCTTTTGTTTTATGTTAATTTTCCCTGTGTTAAGAAGGAGGTTTATTCCTGCTTTCTGTAACTTTAAGGTTTTGCCCAGAGGGGGATCCTCTGTGTTTTGAATCTGAATACGCTTTAAAGTATTTTCCATCCTGATTTTACAGAGATGATTTTTACCTTTCTTTTTTTTTTTTTTAAATAAAATCCTTCTTTTAAGAACCTGACTGATTTTTCCATTGTTCCAAGATCCAGGGGTTTGAGTCTTTGATGATTTTGTAACAAATTGGTTAGGATATTCTTCTCAAGCCTCCCCAGGAAAGGGGGTGTGTAGGGCTTGGGGGGATATTTTGCGGGAAGAAGTCTCCAAGTGGTCTCTTTCCCTGTTCTTTGTTTAAAACGCTTGCTGGTAGCAGCATACTGTTCAAGGACAAGGCAAAGTTTGTACCTTGGGGAAGTTTTTAACCTAAGCTGGTAAGAATAAGCTTAGGGTGTCTTTCATGTGGGTCCCCACATCTGTACCCTAGAGTTCAGAGTGGGGAAGTTACGTCAAGGAGAAACACACACAACTGTCATGAAACTGGTTTTCAAAGCCTCTCTGATGCGCAGCGCACCTTGCTGTGCTCTTCTAATTGCCCTGGTGTCTGGCTGCTCAAAATCGGACGCCAGGTGATTTGCTTCAACCTCCCACCCCACCATAAATGTCTCCCCCTTACTCTCACAGATATTATGGAACACACAGAAAACAGTAATAACTATGGGAATGTTGGTAGTGCTGAGGTCTGACCTAGTTAGCAAACAGCGCCAGCGAGCTTTTAAACATCCCAAGGCACATTCTACCACCATTCTGCACTTGCTCAGCCTATAGTTGAACTGCTCCTTACTGCTGTCCAGGCTGCCTGTGTAAGGCTCCATGAGCCGTGGGAGCAAGGTGTAGGCTGGGTCCCCAAGGATAACTATTGGCATTTCAACATCCCCAACATCCTGGTCTGGGAAGTAAGTCCCTTCTTGCAGCTGCTCGAACAGCCCGGAGTTCCTAAATATGCAAGCGTCATGCACCATTCCCGGCCATCCCATGTTGATGTCGGTGAAACGTCCCTTGTGAACCACCAGTACTTGCAGCACCATTGAGAAGTACCCCTTGCGGTGTATGTACTGGTTGGCAAGATTGTCCGGTGCCAAGATGGGGATATGCGTTCCGTCTATCGCCCCGCCACAGTTAGGAAACCCCATTGCAGCAAAGCCATACAGTATGACCTGCACATTTCCCAGAGTCACTACCCTTGATAACAGAATGTCAATGATTGCATTGGCTACTTGGATCACAGCAGCCCCCACAGTAGACTTGCCCATGCCAAATTGATTCCCCACTGACTGGTAGCAGTCAGGCATTGCAAGCTTCCACAGGACTATCACCACTCGCTTCTCAACTGTCAGGGCAGTTCTCATCTTGGTATTCCTGCGCTTCAGGGTGGGGGAAAGCAACTCACAGAGTTCCAGGAAAGTGGCCTTATGCATGCAAAAGTTTCACAACCACTGGGAATCATCCCATACCTGCAACACTATATGGTCCCACCAGTCTGTGCTTGTTTGCCGGGCCCAGAATCGGCATTCCACTGTATCAACCAGCCCCACTGCTGCCATGATGTCCCAATTGCCACACCCTGTGCTTTCAGGAACGTCTGTGTCCGTGTCCATGTCCTCATCAAAATCCTCCTCATGCTGGCATCTCTTAGCCCGGTTCTGCGTATACTCCAGGATAATGCGCGACATGTTTACAATGCTCACAACAGCAGTGGTGACTGTGAGCTGAGCAGGCTCCATGCTTGCCATGGTATGGCGTCTGCAAGAGAGCAGAGTTGCAGCGGAAGCGGTGGATGACGACAGTTAGCAGTCATACAGCACCCAGGAGGACCAGAACGGATCCCGCGAGCTCATTGCTGGGGAGCAGGAGAGCACAGTTGCAGCAGAAGTGGTGCATGATGATGGTTAGCAGTCCTACTGCACCGTCTGCTGACAGCACACCCAGGACACAACAGCAGTGGTGACGGTGAGCTGAGCTGAGCGGGCTCCATGCTTGCCATGGTATGGTATCTGCATGGCAAAAAGGTGTGAAATGATTGTCTGACGTTGCTTTCACGGAGGGAGGGGTGATTGACAACATGTACCCTAAACCACCCACAACAATGTTTTTGCCCCATCCGGCATTGGGAGCTTAACCCAGAATTCCAATGGGCGGCAGAGACTGTGGGAACTGTGGGATAGCTACCCACAGCGACCGCTCCGTAAGTCAATGCTAGCCATGGTAGTGAGGACGCACTCCACCGACTTAATGGGCTTAGTGTGGACATACGCAATCAAGTGTATAAAATCGATTTCTAAAAATCGACTTCTATAAGATCGACCTAATTTTGTAGTGTAGACATACCCTCTGTTTCCCAAGCAGTTGTGTTTTATTTATTTCAGTAAATGAATTTTCTTTTCAATAAATGGATTTTTTGGCTTTGAAAACATTCTTTATTATTGCATTAAGTAAGACACCTTAGCCCAGGAAAGCAACAGGCACTGCAAGTCAGTGTAGCAAACACAGATTCCTACTAACATTGGAACCACTGCACTTCACTTCCGAGCAGGACACCAAACATTACTGGTGGCTTTCAGCCTCAAATTGCTCCCTCAAGGCATCCCTAATCCTTGCAGTGCCACGCTGGGCCCCTCTAATAGCCCTGCTCTCTGGCTGTTCAAATTCAGCCTCCAGATATTGAACCTCTGAGGTCCATGCCCGAGTGAATCTTTCACCCTTCCCTTCATAAATGTTATGGAGGGTACAGCATGTGGATATAACCATGGAGATGTTGTCATCGGCCAGGTCCAGCTTCCCATACAGACAGTGCCAGCAGCCCTTTAAATGGCCAAAAGCACACTCCACAGTCATTCTGCACCAAATCAGCCTGTTGTTGAGCTGCTCCTTGCTGCTGTCAAGGCTCCCTGTGTAGGGTTTCATGAGCCATAGCATTAAAGGGTAAGCGGGGTCTCCAAGGATCACAGTGGGTATTTCAACTTCCCCTATGGTGATCTTCTGGTCTGGAAAGAAAGTCCCAACTTGCAGATTCCTGAACAGGCCTGTGTTCCGAAAGATGCGTGCATCATGCACCTTTCCGGGCCAGCCTGCGTTAATGTCAATGAAACACCCATGGTGATCCACGAGCACCTGGAGAACCATAGAGAAATACCCCTTCTGATTAACGTACTCGGAGGCTAGGTGGGCTGGTGCCAGAATTGGAATATGTGTCCTGTCTATCGTCCCTCCACAGTTAGGGAAACCCATTTGTGCAAAGCCAGCCACAATGTCATGCACATTACCCAGAGTCACGGTTCTTCTGAGCAGGATGCGATTGATGGCCTTGCAAACTTGCATCAACACGATTCCAATGGTCAAATTTCCCACTCCAAACTGGTTAGCGACCGATCAGAAGCTGTCTGGAGTCGCCAGCTTCCAGATTACAATAGCCACCCACTTCTCCACCGGCAGGGCAACTCTCAATCTCATGTCCTATGCCGCAGGGTGGGGGCGAGCTCATCACACAGTCCCATGAAAGTGGCTTTTCTCATCCTAAAGTTCTGCAGCCACTGTTCGTCATCCCAGACTTGCATGACAATGTGATCCCACCACTCAGTGCTTGTTTCCTGAGCCCAAAAGTAGCATTCCACTGTGGGGAGCATGTCCGTGAATGCCACAAGCAACCTCATGTCATATGCGTTATGCGAGTCGACATCATCATCGGACTCCTCACTGTCAGTTTGTAGCTTAAGGAGTAACTCGACTGCCATTCGTGATGTGCTGGCGAGACCCATTAGCATATTCCTCAGCACTTCAGGATCCATTCCCGCAGACCAAAAGGAAAGACAGAGCGCAGTACAAAAAACATTGAAAGATAGCACCAATGTGGATGGAAGCGCTGGGATGCAAAGCGATGCATCACGGGGCATTGGGACAGGACCCAGAATGCCCCGCCCCCTTCCCGTTCCCACAAGCCACCGCGCCAGAATGGGAAGAGGTGATCTGTGGGATAGATGCCCACAATGCACCGCTCCCAATGCCGCTGCAAGTGCCGCAAATGTGACCACGCCAGTGCGTGTGCAGCTGACAGTGTGAACACACTGCAGCGCTTTCCTTACTGCGCTCTCCAAGGCTGATTTAACTCACAGCGCTCTACATCTGCAAGTATAGCCATTAATTGCTTTAGTAGAGCTCTCCATTTGAATGTGTTTGCTGAAAAAAAACTGAGCTGTTTGTTTGTTTGTTTTGCCAAGAATATTTCATGAGGAAGTCCAAACATGCAGGCTTTTTCAACTTCTATTTCATATTGTGCTCTCCTGATTGTCAGCAGCAGACTAGGATAGTTAAACTTAAACAGAAATACTGTAAAGTGGAATGAGGCTGATTACTGTGAGCTAAAATTGACAATTTCTATATTCTTAGACAAACACACATTTGCCAATAAGTCCTTATCATTGTTTCAATACTATTTTTACCAGTAATTGCCAGTTTAAACTGAAAGGCCTTATTAGTCGGGATGTAGGGAATCTCAAATTCATCCAAACACTGAACACATGAAGTTTAAGGGCAGAATTGAGCCTCATTTTGAGGTTCAAAATTAGAAGTGTTGGCTAAACTTTACAAACCTAGGCGCATAAAGAACGACTTCTAAATCCATATTAAGGCTCCTAAATGACCACTTGCAGGTCCTGGGAAAATCAGGTCTCTTTCATTTAGGAACCGAACTTTAGACAACCAGGTCTGAAAACTTTGGCCATTGCTTATCAAGACTGTCCATAAAAAAGATGAAGTATAACTGACAGCCTCACTGTCAGACAGACAGTTTGATATAGTGGGGACAAGGCCAAAATGCTATACAAAGAAAAGGAAGCATTACTCTCTATTCTCCAACAGAACAATGGATAAGACTCAAAATAAAGTTGATAAAAAATAAAGAGGGAATATGAAATGATGTGGGATTAATTTTTATGGGCTTGCAATTTTCTATAATTAGTTTAATAATTCAGCATTCTGATGTCAATGACACAGCAGACTTGGGCCTAAGCATATATGTGCTGTTCTCTCTTTCTTCGCTTACAAACTAATCTTTCTCTCAATGTCTCTTTCTGTGTTCAAGTCCCCTCTCTTTATTTATTATCTCATGCCTTGGCCCACTTTTCTGCTATTCTGTTCTCTCTAGCCATGTGTGCACCAGACAAAAAGGCACTGCAACAAACAGCTGGAACATCTTGTCCTTGAAATGCTCGTACAATGCTTTATACTTACCCACACAGAAGCATAATACATGATGTGAGAGAGAGTCTGGTGTAATGGGTAGGGTGCTGCGCTGGGAGTCAAGAGACCTGGGCCACCCCCTACCGCTGACTTGCTCTGTTATTTTGGGCACAGGCCCTGTCAAGGTTCCTCCCCCACTCTGAACTCTAGGGTACAGATGTGGGGACCTGCATGAAAAACCTCCTAAGCTTATCTTTACCAGCTTAGGTCAAAACTTCCCCAAGGTACAAAATATTACACCCGTTATCCTTGGACTGGCCGCTACCACCCCCAAACTAATACTGGTTACTGGGGAAGAGCTGTTTGGACGCGTCCTTCCCCCCAAAATACTTCCCAAAACATTGCACCCCACTTCCTGGACAAGGTTTGGTAAAAAGCCTCACCAATTTGCCTAGGTGACTACAGACCCAGACCCTTGGATCTTAAGAACAATGAACAATCCTCCCAACACTTGCACCCCCCTTTTCCTGGGAAATGTTGGATAAAAAGCCTCACCAATTTGCATAGGTGACCACAGACCCAAACCCTTGGATCTGAGAACAATGAAAAAGCATTCAGTTTTTTACAAGAAGACTTTTAATAAAAAAATAGAAGTAAATAGAAATAAAGAAATCCCCCCTGTAAAATCAGGATGGTAGATATCTTACAGGGTAATTAGATTCAAAAACATAGAGAACCCCTCTAGGCAAAACCTTAAGTTACAAAAAAGATACACAGACAGAAATAGTTATTCTATTCAGCACAATTCTTTTCTCAGCCATTTAAAGAAATCATAATCTAACACATACCTAGCTAGATTACTTACTAAAAGTTCTAAGACTCCATTCCTGTTCTGTCCCTGGCAAGAGCAGCATACAGACAGACACAGACCCTTTGTTTCTCTCCCTCCTCCCAGCTTTTGAAAGTATCTTGTCTCCTCATTGGTCATTTTGGTCAGGTGCCAGCGAGGTTACCTTTAGCTTCTTAACCCTTTACAGGTGAGAGGAGCTTTCCCCTGGCCAGGAGGGATTTCAAAGGGGTTTACCCTTCCCTTTATATTTATGACAGGCCCGTTGACAGCAATTCCAGGCCCCAGGGCAGGCCAGGCAATAGGCTCCCACGTAGGCACAAGCCGTGCCCACACGGATGCGGTCCACCTGACATTTGGGCCGTGCTGCTCCTGCACTGGGTGGTGCCCAGCAAGCTGCCGCCTGCACTGCTGGGTGCGCTCTTCCGGCACAGCCAGGGCTTCTACATGCCTGCCCGGTAGGGTTGCCAACTGTCTAATAATGCAGACCCAAAGACCCTTGCCCGCCCCCTGCCCTAAGGTCCACCCCTGTCCTGCCCCTTCTCTGAGGCTCCGCCCCCTACTCACTCCATCCCCCTCCCTCCATCGCTCACTCTCCCCTACCCTCACTCACTTTCACCAGGCTAGGGCACAGGATTGGGGTGGGGCAAGGGGTGCGGGCTCTGGGAGGGAGTTTGGGTGCAGGAGGGTGTGAGGGATCAGGATCTGGAAGGGAGTTTGGGTGCAGGAGGGAGTGAGGGATCAGGCTCTGGGAGGGAGTTTGGGTGCAGGCTCTAGGCTGGGGTAGGGGGTTGGGGTGCAGGAGGGAATCAGGGGGTTGGCACTTACCTTGGGTGGCTCCCAAAAGCAACTGGCACACCCCTCTGGCAGTAAGAAAAGGAGGACTTGTGGCACCTTAGAGACTAACAAATTTATTTGAGCATAAGCTTTCGTGAGCTACAGCTCACTTCATCGGATGCATTCAGTGGAAAGTGACAGTGACTCCTAGGCAGGGGGCCAAGGGGTCTCCACGCACCAGTGCCTGCAGGCACCACCCTACAGCTCCCGGCCAATGGGAGCTGCGGAGTCGGCGCTCAGGGCAGGGGTAGAGCGTGGAGACCCCTTCCCCAGGGTCACAGGGACGTGCCGGCCGCTTCCAGGAGTGGCGCGGCACAAGGGCGGGCAGGAAGTCTGCCTTAGCCCCTCTGTGTTGCTGGTGTCAGCAGTGGCCGGTGGCCCCCGGGCCCTTTTAAATTGCCTGGGTCCCTGTGCAATTGCCCCCTCTGCTCCCCTCTGTCAGCGGGTCTGTTTGGGCAAGTCACTTCACTTCTTGTATCCCTTCTTGTTTTCCTTTGTCTGAGTCACTTGTTTAGTCTGTGAGCTCTTCAGTGAAGAAGTACCAGATGCATTTGGACTATGCCTAGCACTGTGGGGCCCTGATATTGGTTGGGATCTCTAGGCACTATTGTAATGCAAATAATTAATTGCATTAAAAAAACTGTTAGAAGAACATAAGAACGGCCAGGCTGGGTCAGCTCATTGGTCCATCTAGCCCAGTATCCTGTCTTCTGACAGTGGCTAATGCCAAGTGTTTCACAGGGAATAAACAGAATGGGGCAATTATCAAGTGATCCCCCTGCCATCCACTCCTAGCTTCTGGCAGTCAGAGATTAGCAACATCCAGAGCATGGGTTTGCATCCCTGACCATCTTGGCTAATAGCCATCTATGGACCTATCCTCCATGAACTTAGCTAATACTTTTTTTAACCCAGTTATACTTTTGGCCTTCACAACAGCCCCTGGCAATGAGTTCCAAAGGTTGACTGTGCATTGTGTGAAGAAGTACTTCCTTTTGTTTGTTTTACAGTACTTCAGAAGTAATAGTACTTCTGCCTATTAATTTCATTGGGTGACTCCTGATTCTTGTATTATGTGAAGGGGTAATAACACTTCTTTATTCACTTTCTCCACACCATTCATGATTATATACATCTATTATATCCCCCTTTAGTTGCCTCTTTTCCAAGATGAAAAGTCCCAGTCTTTATAATCTCTCTTCATATGAAAGTTGTTTCATACCCTTATCGTTTTTGTTGCCTTTCTCTGTACCTTTTCCAGTTCTAATATATCTTTTTTAAGATGGGGCAACCAGAACTGTATGCAGCAGTATTCAATGTGTGGGCATACATGGATTTATATAGAGGCAATATGATATTTTCTATCTTATTATCTATCCCTTTCTTAATGATTTCCAACATTCTGTTCGCTTTTTTGACTGCCGCTGCACCTTAAGTGGATGTTTTCAGAAAACTATCCACAATGACTCCAAGATCTCTTTCTTGAGTGGTCAAAGCTAATTTAGACCCCATCATTTTATATCTTTAGTTGAGATTATGTTTTCTAATGTGCATTACTTTGCATTTATCAACATTGAATTTCATCCGTCATTTTGTTGCCCAGTCACGCAGTTTTGTGAGATCCCTATGTAACTCCTCACAGTCTGCTTTGGACTTAACTATTTAGAGTAATTTTGTATCATCTGCAAATTTTGCCACTTTACTGTTTACCCTTTCTTCCAGATCAGTTATGAATATATTGAATATATTGAGCACTGGTTGCAGGACAGATATGTGGGAGACACTGTCATTTACCTCTCTCCATTCTGAAAACTGACCATTTATTCCTACCCTTTGTTTTCTGTCTTTTAACCAGTTACTGATCCATGAGAGGACCTTCCTTCTTACCCCATGACAGCTTACTTTACAAAGAGCCTTTGGTGAGGGACCTTGTCAAAGGCTTTCTGAAACTCCAAGTTCACTATATCCACTGAATCCCCCTTGTCCACATGATTGCTTATCCCTTCAAAGAATTCTAATATATTGGTGAGGCATGATTTCCCTTTACAAAAGCTGCATTGAATCTTCCAACAAATCAGGTTCATTTATGTGTTTGGTAATTTTGTTCTTTACTATAGTTTCAGCCAATTTGTCTGGTACTGATGCTAGGATCACCTCTGGAGCCTTTTAAAAAAGTTGATGTCACATTAGTTATCCTCTAGACGTCTGGTACAGAAGGTGATTTAAATAATAGGTTACATAGTACAGTTAGTAGTTCTATAATTTCATTTTATTGGAAAGTGATGAACTGTTTGTGCTGAAACTTTCCAAAACAATTCAGTCTGAGGTAAGCATGGAAGATTTCAGACTCAACAGAAAATATTTGGCAAATTACAAGCAGTTTAAAATGGGGTCTTACAATGGAAAGTGTCAGGGAACCTTATTTATTATAGGCATGGGGGTGCCAGCTCTGCCTATAATAATAAATAATAGGGTTTTTTTTTTGTTTGGGACAATGTATTCAGTTTAGTCACAGCTCAACCAGTGCAATCTACAGCTGTTTCTTCCCAGACCTAACCGAAAGCTACAAGCAGAGCAGCTGTACACACACAATAACAATTACAGACAGAGACAACAACCAATCATTAATAACTTTGCTTGATTACAGCCTATTTTCTTCTAAGAGAGCCTATACATGAATTTCTAAGGAGATTTAACTATGGAAAAAAATTGAATGGCTGATAAGCCATATTTGAGCCAGAGGAACAAAACAATTAAACACAAATCAAAATTTCAAATCAGAGTACATTATTGAGTCACCTGTAACTGACAAAGCCTTTTACCTTTTTTCTTCAAACTTTACATTTCTTATTCTTCAGAGGAAGCATAGCAATTTCCAGGCCCAAGCTATTCTGTTATCTAAAATTATGAGGAGGAGAAGCCAACAATAGGGTTTATAATGCAATCTGGTCACAATCTTAACTGTGCGGAAACTGTCATCATTCCATAATACACGTGCATGTGATTGCAATTTTCACACTGTCTTGGGAGAGCCTTGAATGTTGGTTTAGAGAGAGAGGGAGAAAGAATTTAAGAGCTAGATTTTCAAAAGAACTTAGGCCCAGATCCTTAAAGGTATTTAAGCATCTAAATCCTGTTCATTTCAATGGGAGTTAGGCACCTAAAGACCTTTGAGGATCCTAAATAAAGTGGGGCCAGAGTTTTGAAAAGAGCTCAGCTTCCAGTAGCTCCAACTGAGGACAATCTTTCTCAGTGCAGAGAGAACAGTAACCAGGAAGAGTGCTGCCAGACACACACAGAGAAAAACAAGCTAGGAAAGACACCAGTCGGTGATGCAGGGCACAACATTCCATCCATAGCCGATCTCTTTACAAAAACTGAGAACAACAGGAGCTGAGCCCTGTTGCAAATTTCACACTTCGTAGCAGCTAGCCCATTTTTCCCATCACCTGCATGTAAAGAAATGGTGGGGGTCTTCTTAGCATATGTGCAATGTGCCTCAGGTGGCACGTGACCAGTATTCACCACCTAATTTGGTCCACTGGTTGGATCATTAGCTTGCCTGGGCAAGGTACTGATGGGGAGTGCGACATGAATGCTGATCCATGCCCTCCACGGTGAGGGAAAGCACCAATGGGGGTGGAGCAGCATCTCAAAGTGGAGGAGGAAGTGCCTTGTCCTTCTGTAAAATGCACACAGAAGGAAACTAGGACTCCAAAACCTGACAGGAAGATTGTTACGAAATCATTATCATCATCCATATCTGTATAACAGGGGCTCATCATTTCAGTGTTCCAAGTATTTGGCACTTGTTTGGTGCTTTCAATTTCAAAGTGCTTTATTAAAAAAAAATCATCTAATAAATCCTGTGTGAGGTAAGTAATGTGCCACTAGTATAGCCAGCTAGTCTGTAAAGAACCTGTCTCAGATGTTGATATATTCTGAGAACAGACCTGGTATAAGAACTTAAATAAGATAGACTAGAATCTGCAATTCAAATCTTGGTGACAGTTTCCCTGTTTCTTAGTCATGGCAACAAGTGTAATAAATGTAAAGTGCTTAAATGAGGTTCTCTCCATTTATTAATTAAGTGTATAATTTTATTGCCACTTAGAGAATATGTTTCTCCACTTTTAGTCTTTCTCTGATGGTGGAGATAGAAAAGCAATAATTTATGTAGTGAGCATTTTGGCCTCAAGGAAAAAAAGCAGCAAAATATTTAGATGTGAAAGCAAAATTGTCATGTTCATACTCCTGTGCAAAATACTAGTGTGAATCCCTGTGGCCTAGTACACACCCTTCGTGACACAAACCCAGAAATCTCAAACAATTTTAGGCATATATTCTCAAAATTATGAAATTTTTTTACTTTTTTCCATTTGGAATACTCTCAGAGATAAAATTCATTTTAAATGGAGCTGGTAGAGATGCCAGTAATTAAGGTGACCTACCACTTTCCATTATTATAAGAACCTGTTTTCAGTTGCTTATAACTTTGCCAAACTTTAACCATTCAAACTGAAATTTTCCATGGTGAGTATCCGCCTCTAATTGAGGTTGGTGGTGGTGGTGGGGTGGAGGCTGGGGGTATTTGCTTGTTTGGCTATGGGGACTGTTTTGTGAAAGTTTCAGCCAAATCAATTCAGCCACCTCCAAGAATGTAGCTACAGAAAAATACATTGCTAAAAAATTCTTACAACTGTTTCAATGAGAAGCCACAGCACCTCCATGCTCTGGAACCAGGGCCTGAAATTTGGCAGGGAGGTGGCCTTGGCATGAGGGATGTATCTTTTTCCATATATTTTAAATTCTCCCCAAATATAGCCAGGTTATAAGCCTCTGAAAATCTTCGTTACATGTGGTCAGTAGAGGCTTGTTAGAGTTTGACAGCTACATTCTCCAAAGCTTGTCTGTACCAAGCAAACTCGATCTTCTCACAACTCCTGTGTGCTGATCTGACTGTGTATGGCTAAGGCAGTTGGATGCCACCTGGGGGAACTGGAGTCTCTCTCTGCCTGCGCCATAGTTCCTATCTTATACTTGGCAAGTCTCTTAAACACAAATGTTCACTGGAGGCCACTAATGGTTTCTCATTGTGTCTAAATGTGTTCCTCATTTTCTGAGTGCCCAACAAGTAGAGTCTGATTTGCAGAAGTGCTGAGCACTCACAACTACAAATGAGGATAGTGGCAATGTGTTCTGAGTATACAATGTGCTATATAATGCTACCTACTAGAACTGGGCAGGAACTGGATTTTCCATTTTTTCCAGGAAATTCTTCAAATTCTTACTTTTTTTCTAACCTGAAATAGAACAAACCCAAACATTTTCAAAATCTCCCATGAAACAAAATTCTGAAAAAAAATTCTGTTTGACTGAAATGTTTTGTTTTGATGAAACTGAAATATACATTTTGATTGACTTTTTTAATTTTTAGAAATTAATACAAATAAGAAATTTTGAAACAGAAAGTTGTTTCAAAACAAAATGAAACCATTCCATTCCAAAAATGGAAAAACAGAAGTTTGACCTTATCAAAATCCTTTTTTCCCCCCAATTTCTCCTCCCCCAACACAAAATTTGCCAAAATCAACATGTTTCTACTAAATGTTTCACTTTTGACAAATTGGCGTTTTGCAATGTAAAAACATGCCATCCAAATTTGTGACCAGTTCTACGAAGTATCGTGGGAGGAAAATCAGGCCCTAGGGCTCTCCAAATAAGCATCCAAAATTAGTGGACTTTTGACAATTTTAGCCTCCATTTTCCCTGTGTAAAATCAGATAATTATTCCACCTTATTTCACAAGTTGTTGGCTAGATAAATTAATACATTTTTCTAAAGAAACAAGGCACCACCGTGAAAAGCGCCATAGAAAAAGCCTTTGAGGAAAATAATAATTCTATATTCAGTGCAGGATTTGGATGGTGTGCAGCAAATAAGGCCTGGGACCACACATTCAGGAAAGAGGATAGAAAGAAACATTGAATAGGTATCCCTTCAGTGAGCACTTATCATGTGATCTTGTAAAGTGATTGTGTAATTTAAGACTGTATTGTAATGCATACACCCATGGGAGGTGAAGTAAGTTTACCTGGACAATCTTAATACTGTCATTTCCTGAGTGGTTGACTTTTCAGTCTTAATGTTCTTTTAACATCGTTTTGTGTGTGTGAATTAATATATATTATAATAAATGTATATGAATGAGATACAAAGGTGATTAAAGCTGTCTTAGCCAATCTTCTAAAATGAAGATAATAATTTTTAATAAAGCAATCAAGCATTTGTATGAGGTTTAGTAATAACTTGGTTAACTATTAATTTGCAGTTTTAAAGAGTCCTACCACAGTTGCATCCTTTCCTCCTTTCATAAATGATGTGTTCAAAGGCATCCATAGGCATATTGATAAGTCATATCTTTCTGTCATTCTGGAATATTGAATGTGATCATTAGAATTGATAGCAAATATAAAGAAAGTTTTTAGGGCTGTTAGGTATTCTAACACAGATCTGGGTCCTGCTAAATTTAATAATGATATCTACAATGACAAATTCAGCAATTAAATGTTTGATCCAGGAGAAAAAGACTGATGTTTTCAGTGACATGAAACACTGAGAAAGTCATGGAAGGGCTGTGTGTCTATAGCTATATATAAACACTGTCTTGCTAAGCTGTTCATGGCAAGCTTAGCCAACCCACATAAGACATTTTTTTAGTACAACTGGTCTGGGCAATGAACAGTTCCAGGTATATCGAGTTCACAGTAATGAGCTCTCTTAAGCTATGTCTACTCTGCACACGCGGCAGTGAAAAGCAAGCTGCATCCCCACTGTGGTGTGAAGCTACACGTGTCAGAGAAAGGTAGGGAGGCCACTCATCTCTGTTTGGGTGGTTTGTCCCCCATCTGGTACAGAGACAAAACTGGACACGGTTTTGTCCAGTATTGGATGGGGGATGCCATTCTGAGGAGCGCACCACTCCACCAGTATGACATCGCACACATTGTGCATTTGAGGTCATGTCAGCAGGGACGGGGAGGCACGCACCGCAAAATGGCATCCCCCATGCAACATGACCTCACATGCACAGTCACACCAGCCAGGGTGGGATCACCCCAGCAGGGGTGGACCCACACTGTTCCCAGAAGTACCAGAATGTCCGGTATTCTGGGAGTGTCTGAGTGGCCATCTTAGACAAAGAGGAGGCATTCAGGATTATACTCAGTATTCTTCATAGCTGCAAAGAAAACTGGAGAATAAGTGCAATGTTCTATCTACAGAGGTTGAATACACTAAGTGTCACTAGCAAATCATGGAAACTTTGGGCCAAATTCAGAAGTGACGCATAAGGTGATATAATTTAGACTCCTTGCCCTAGACTTCCCCACCCAGACCTGCTTTATTCATATATAAGGGAAGGTATATTGGTATACCTTATGATGGGGTCTAAATGATGGGGTCTATATTAGCTGTCACCACTCAAGAAAGAGATCTTGGAGTCATTGTGGATAGTTCTCTGAAAACATCCACTCAATGTGCAGCGTCAGTCAAAAAAGTGAACAGACTGCTGGGAATAATTAAGAAAGGGATAGATAATAGGACAGAAAATATCATGTTGCCTCTATATAAATCCATGGTATGCCCACATCTTGAATACTGTGTGCAGATGTGGTCGCCCCATCTCAAAAAAGATATATTGGAATCGGAAAAGGTTCAGAAAAGGGCAACAAAAATGATTAAGGGTATGGAACGGCTTCCATATGAGGAAAGATTAATAAGACTGGGACTTTTCAGCTTAGAAAAGAGACAGCTAAGATATGATTGAGGTCTATAAAATCATGACTGGTGTAGAGAAAGTAGATATGGAAGTGTTGTTTACTACTTCTCATAACACAAGAACTAGGGGTCACCAAATGAAATTAATAAGCAGCAGGTTTAAAACAAATAAAAGGAAGTATTTCTTCACACAACTCACAGTCAACCTGTGGAACTCCTTGCCAGAAGTTGTTGTGAAGGCCAAGACCATAACAGGGTTCAAAAAAGAACTAGATATATTCATGGAGGATAGGTCCATCAAAGGCTATTAGCCAGGATGAGCAGGAATGGTGTCCCTAGCCTCTGTTTGCCAGAAGCTGGGAATGAGTGACAGGGGATGGATCACTTGATGATTACCTGTTCTGTTCATTCCCTCTGTGGCACTGGCCACTGTCAGAAGACAGGATACTGTGCTAGATGGACCTTTGGTCTGACCCAGTATGGCCATTCTTATTTTCTTATGTTCTTACATGTTGAGAAGCCAGAAGGTGTAAGTTAAAGAAGGGTGCATACTATGTAAATGTGATGTGTACACACAAGTATAAAAAAGCTTTTATGCATCCAAACGGTATGCTTCAGAAATCCATATTTAGTCATTTTTACTTTGGGACAAGTACACACAGACCAGAACACAGGAGATGAGGTAAGGGGGAGAGACAGCTGTTGGAAAAGGAAGGAAGAGACAAAACAAAGGAAAGAAGAATTTTCTCCTTGGACCGAGATTCCCATAAGTAGTATCCTTTTCCTTGTGTGTTCTCTACCATCAACCCTCCAACTAGAAATTGTTAGTCTATTTTCTTCACACCATCCAGAACTTCATTGACTGCATGACTCATTTGCATACATGATGGTTATAAATCCAGTTGTTTCTAGTGGGTTGGATGGTCAAGGTAGCAGCTTTTCCCTCCTCACCAATTTTTCTGCCATTTTTCATTTGTTCACATACTTTATTTCCAGGCAACATCTTTGTTTCCTTACATATCAAAGGCTGAACAAACTCACAGCACCCTCACTCACAGAGCTATCTTTTTGTATTTTCATAAAACAGTCCAGAATACATATAAAAATCCTGGTATCGTTCAGCCTTGGCTTGGAAGGGCATAGAACCAAGGAAATATGGCCAGACAAGATGTAATTGGGCTTAAACAGCCATCCAGGCACTAATTTCAGTAGCATAGTTTACAAGAACACAGGCAGATCCTGCCAGCATTTCAAAAATCTCAAGGCACCCTAGAGGGAGAACACCGCCAGCTAGAGGTAAACTGATTCACTTGATAAAATAACAGTAAAATAACAGCTTACACCCCAAAGGAACCTTCAGCTAAAAACCAGGGTGTTACTACAATATACTAACGTTTAAAAATTAGTAAAAATTACTTTCATCTTTAGTAGCAGTCTATCTGTAACAGAAAATAGATAAAGCTCACCATTGTCATCTTATGTCATACTGAAAATTGCATGGCAACATCTCAATTTTAAACTGTGAAATTATCTTAGCACAAAAATCTCACCACCTAGAATTGATTCCAGACTCCTCCTCAGAGTGAGAAACAATTGCACAAACAATAGAGCTAAAATGGGAGAAAGAAGCCTAGGTAAGAAAGTTCCTGTGTTGTATTCCACAGAGTCAAGAGGCAACTGCACGGAAGCATCATGGTCATTTAGTGATCATGGAATTTGTCCTGATACCTTAACTTTTCATCAACTTTCAGGTCTTTTAACAAGTAGAGTTTCTCTGTGGTAGGAAGCCCAACAATTGTGCCACTGGAATATAGCACTCAAGTCTGTATGCAACAACCATGATGTGGGAAGAAAATAAAATCTTCACATGTTGACGTGCATGTTTCCAGAAACAGATGGAACTCACTCTTTGTCTAATTCAACAGAGGCACCATAATGATCTCCAAGTCTCCTTGTACAGAAATCCATCAATCATCAGTGAAAGACTATGCCAATTTCGTTCTTCCTTCTTTCAGTAATAATATATTTTAATTCCTAGGCTTCTGACACAGGTTTATTTAAATCTAGACACCTGTTTTATTTTCCATCTTACACTAACTGTTAGGAACTGGCCCTGCTCTCATTAAAGTCAATGGGAGTTTGCAGAATTAGAGCAGAATGAGACCACTAAACTGTATTGTCTCAAATTTCAGAGTTTGAAGATAGTAGTCATGTATGACCAGCATTGACTTGCAAGGTGCATGGCTAAACTCTGTCCAAAACTGAAATCAAAACAGCTGACACTGAATTGCACCCTGATACAGTTCTGAAAAAAATGTGTTATGTTCACGACATGCAAAGATGTTAGATAAAAACAAAAATCCTCTTGCTGCAAGGTTGCAAAGTAACACTGGTATTTCTCAGAATTCAGAACGATAACACAAGCATCCAAAACAGAGAGACAAAGCAGTTTGCTCCCTAAAACAGAGAGGCACAACTCACCCCACCTTACTCTAGACAGGCTCTTTGCAGAACTGATTCAGATGGCATGCTTCTCCTCAGAGCCATCTACCCTGCAAGCAGGACCTTCCTACCCACCCCAACACCCAAAGTGATAGCTTGCAATTCTAACACAGTCCTCAAACCACCACATGAACATTTAAATATATATTGTAGGATGATTGTTAGTCCCATCTGCAGGGGGTGTGACACTGTCATGGCCAGGTCATGGGCAGGGTCCACAGTCACGGGATGGGAATCAAGAGTCAGCCAATTCAGGATACTGGGAAATCAGAAGCAGGAGACAAACTTGAGAGCAGATCCACAAGTCAGATGTCGGAAATCAATCAAGAGCAGAGTGGATCCCACTTGCATAGGCCACTTTCTGTTCCTGTGCTGGGTTTATATAGAAGCTATGGACCAATCAGGATCCCCAGCATTCTGCCAGTCAGGTTCCAGGACTGGAGTCCTCTGCTGGGGTTCAGCTTCTGCCCTAGCAACTGTGAGCAGGTCACTGGGTGTGGACCAGGGTTCATGACCTGCAGTTCCTGACATCCACAAAGGCTCCTTGTCAAAAGGTCCTCTGTTCTTTGCAAACAACTCTTGTCTCAGAGCTGATAAATTCACTACATCACATACATTGCTTTCATGGTAGTTATGCATAAAGGGTAAGATGTAAGGTCTGTAATGAAAGGTTGAAACTTATCAATGTTCATAATTATGGTGTGATATGTGTATGGGTGATATTTAAGGAATAATGAAGTTTATGCCCTTATGCTTTTAAGGTTAAAAGGAGTCACCGGGAAGTGATATCACTTGGTGATGGCCTATTCATGCAGGAATGGGTTGCCACCCTTCCCTGGTTACCTTGTGATGTAATGCAAGGCTCAATTATCTTCCATTGCCCCATCACAGAACAGTCAATGGAAAATCATCAAAGTTAACTGCAAACAATTGAAACCACTTGCAGATTTTAAAAATGGTCATTATAATGGACAGGGAATAAAGACAAGAGACTATTTCATTGTAACATAGAGTGGGGAGAGCCACTCTGAATCCATTCACTGTGGATGCATTTTGTTGCACAGGGATGTTTTTCATGAAAGATTGGACCCTGCTTTTGTGAAGTCAGCCAGCTCTGCAATAGACTGAACTTTGGGGAGAAAAATTGACTTTATTAAATAGGAAAGATAACTATTAATAAGTGTAGGCCCTTGTTAATGTTTTATGATTTTGTTTTGTATTGTACCATTTGTTTCCATCACTCTCTCTTGTTTCTAGTGGAATCTCGATTCTTTCTTAAATAAACCTTGTTTTGTTTCATTATGAGTGCTGTGTGTTATGCAGGAGTGGTTGTTTAAGGTAAACTAGGATATACTGCTCCTTTGGGAGCAGAGGATCTGGAATTTCTGTGAACAGGCACAGTCAGGGGCTGGATATCACAAAAAAACACTTCCAGGGGACTCAGGGTCAGGGTGCACCTCTTGTTAACCTGCAAGGCAAAGATAGGGCTGACATAGTCCAGAGGAGAATTTTTTGAATGGCTGAGAAGCTGGTGGTGTTAGGGAGCTAACACTGAGTTATAGGGAACAGCCACTAAATACCTCCTTATTCCTCAACAGTCTAAGCTTTTGGAGAAGGGTTTATATAGTGGTCCCCACCCACAGAATCTACAAAACCTCAAGGTAACAAAATACATTTTCCTCCTGAAGGAGTTGAAGGTACCTATTTTAGGCACTAAATCTACTCCAGAAAGTGAGTCAGGCCCTGATCCTGCCACAGGGAAGACCGGTTTGTCCCCATGGAATTCCACCAGTTTTGGTGGAGCTCTGCACAGGCTCATGAGTGTACCTGCACGGAATTGTTACAAATTACTTTTGATTGTCTTTGGAAAGAACTTATTGACCGTGGAGGCAGCATGATCCAGTGGCTAGTTCACCAGACTGGGAATGAACGGACCTGCATTCTCTTCCCAACTCTGCACCTGACTTGCAGCATGGTCTGGGGCAAAACACTTCACATCTCTAAGCCTCCATGTGCCCCATCTGTACACTGGATGTAATGTTGATGACATGCATTTGTAAAGCACTCTGAGATCTAGAATATAAAGCACTACAGAGTTGCTACCTATCATGATTTTTAAAGAGAAACGAGAGCTCTTTAGCATTCCACTAAAATGAAGAGAGCCAACTTCTAAGTACTGATGTAAAGTAAAGGCAGCTCAGATTTTTAAAATTGGTTGCCTTAGACTTGGAGAGAGAGGTTTTGTTTTGTTTTTTAAAAGCTGACACTGCCTTTATACAACGTCTGCATTTATGTTTGCACAGTCCCAGTGACAGAAACTTTAATTCCATGTCAGAGCTCCTAGGGCAGCAGAAGCAAATACATGGATCAGCTGAGTTAATTTCACTAACTTTTAAAAACAGGGAATAAGCACTGTATCTGGACAGGATTATGTAAAGAGAAAGAGGGATGTGCCCGACTACCCAAGGGGATGTTATTGTGCCACCAAAATAGTTTTCTTTAAATTTACCTTTAAAGAGTGTGCTGAGTGGGGGAGGGAGGTGCCAGCCTTTTTCTCATGTGGGGGCTGAGGTGGGCTAGACAGAAAATTGGGGGGACTGTGTTCCCCCCGCCATGAGGCCCTGCCCCTCTCTGTGGCCCCACTCCCTGACCAGGGCTGTGGCTGCTCCTTTGCTCCCCACTGTCCTTTGACTGCTCGCAGCTGGTAACAGCCACCAGGGTGGGGCGACCTGGCTCTGGGGCCGACAGAGCCCCTAGCAGCCACAGGCAGTGACCATTGGGAGGGAGGTCCCAGGAGCATGGGCAGGAGCGGGTCAGTCCAGGCAGCTGTGGGGAGCCCTGGACTGTAGCCAATTACTTCACTTTATCATTAATTTATTGTGTGATGTTATGATTAATATCTCATGTCACATATAATCATTGTATGCTGAATAGATTTATATTGCAGGATTACAGAAACATAAGGTTGATCAGTAGTCAGAAGCGATAAATATGCCTTAGGTATCTAAGTAAGTAGGGCTAGAATGCAAGGCCTACAGGCTGAGGCCTGTAAGATTTTAGCTTAGCCATTCTAGGCCTAAGGCTTAAGAAATGCTTGACATGCGTACGTGACCAGAGAATAACCTGGTGCCTCAAATTTACTGGAGATGTACCAATGGGTGGTATTGCAGAAAATTAATCGCAAGATTAATTTCTAACATGCCCTAACCACAGAGTGCACTGTGTGTGCAAATGCTAATGAGAACAAAGGGAACTATAAACAACCTATGAAAAACAGGGTACCCTAATATTCTTGGGGAACACAATATAGATAAGGAAAAGGAGGGGTGACCCTTTCATGCACATGCGCAGGGTATAAGGTATAGTCAGAATCACGTTATAAAAGGAAGTGCCTGGATTGGGATTTACCTTTGGAGAAACTCCAGCAGGAACCATCTCCCTATTGATGATCAATCTGTGATGGATCCATCAGACTTTAAGATTATCTAGGAGAACGTGAGTATGACTATAGCTATAACTTGTGCATGGATATTTTTAGGATTTATATGTGCTTCGATAGTCATAACATTGTTGGTAACTTTAATAAAATTGATAAGGCAGACTAGACGTTGTGAATGTCTGTTTTATGTTCCTGGGTCTTCATGTGTTCCCAGAAACTTTAGATCTGAGACAAATGACAGAGGTAACTTTCATTCTGAGCTTGCAACTGTAGCCACCAAAACCAGACCCATGATGGTATAATACAAAAATTACTTAAAATAGTAAATTAACTACATTCACTTTAAATAAAATAAAAGGCTACAGGCCCTTGCACCTGCCCTGAGCGGTGCACCTGGCAGGCAAGGACACAGGCCATGGGTTGCCCTCAGGCACCCCAACCCCATGCCCAGGCTTACTTTTATGCTGCTGCTGGTGGCAATGCTGCTGCCTTGAGACCTGGGCAGCCAGAGAGCGGTTGCTGCTAGTGGGTGGCTACAGGGTTGGGGGAGCTAAAGAAAATTTTGGGGTGGCTATAGTCCCCCCACTCTCCTCCCAGTGCCACCCCTGGTCCTGAGTCATCTGATTTTTTTAAAACACAGCTTTGTGACTTTCAGTTTTAACTTTTTGCTACAGCTACTATTATTCATTTCTACAATGTCATAGGTTTAAATAGTGTGTTTATATTCCTGTAATATGGGTTTTTATGTAATGTGAGATGCTTATAATCAAAATTAATGTAACATAACAGCAGTAACTTACAAGAGGAGGGATCATAAAATGGAGTGAGGGTAACAGTAAAAGATCATGACTTATGCTTTATAGGCTTGATCCATAGCTCATTGAAATACATCAAAAGACTCCTATTGCCTTCAATGGACTTTGGATCAGGCTTTTGTTGCATAAGTCTTGTTAATTCTCTTTTTATTTGTGCATGTGGTTTTTTAGATCAAATAGTATTTTTATTTTCCATACTGATAGTTTAAGGGAATACAGGCAATGAAAGGGCAAGATTGGAGATATTCCAGAACTTCTTTCAGTGTTTGCTATGACAAACCTACATGTTTAGCTCTCGTCAAGGTACGTATCCATACACGTATTGCAACAGAGTCTGTGGTGGTTAACAGATCATCACGCAAGGGGGTAAAAACACTCACAGCTCAGTGCATTCAGAACCTTAAATCCAAAAAAGGGAGGACCACTGGAAGATTGAGAAGTGAAGATTTCTAGTTCAGAATATACAGCATGCAGAGTTTAATTTGGTTCACAGTAGGCTCAGTAGAAACACAGTATTCGGTGTACCTACCGTGGGGGGAGTGAATTCTTCAATAAGTAGCACTCAAGCTGTCAAAACTAGAAGCAAATATCAAGTTTTTAGTGTTGCACAATCTCTCCAACAGAGGAATGTAAAGGATGAATTTGCAATGACCAGAATTCTTGATACCTTTTTTGACATACATAGCTAGTGGTTCATGTTTAATTCAAAGGTGCCATGAGTATTGTGGCACTTTTGGCCTCCCATCTTGTTTGTCACTTGGACTTGGATTGAATTGATACAATATACTGAATTCTACTCTGCACAATGGCACTGTAATACTACAGAAGTGGGCAAACACATTCCTGGAGTTAACTACCAGATATTAGAGACATTCATATATATAGATAGATAGATAGATAGATAGATAGATAGATAGATATAATACAGAGAAGATTATATCTTCTTACTATATGTTCCATTCTATGCATCCAATGAAGTGGCCTGTAGCCCACGAAAGCTTATGCGCTAACAAATTTGTTAGTCTCCAAAGTACGACAAGTACTCCTGTTCTTTTTGCGGATATAGACTAACATGGCTGCTACTCTGAAACCATTCATAACCTAGTCTCTTCCAGTTTCATCATCTTTCAATGCAATGCTTCATTTGTTCTAAAGGCAAATCCCAGGTAGGTAAAATAACACTTTTCTTATAGAGAGTGAAATACAGGCACCAAGACTGCATAGCTATAATATATGTATATATCTGCAATCAGACAATACAACAGAAGCATGGTGATGCAGTTTATCTTGAAAAGTGAATTTTTGTTTACCTATGATTCATGCAGTCTAACACAGATACCACTGGCACATTATGTGGTTTTTTAGTAGAAATGAAACAATCCGCATA
Source organism: Caretta caretta (assembly GCF_965140235.1). Lineage (NCBI taxonomy): Eukaryota > Metazoa > Chordata > Testudines > Cheloniidae > Caretta > Caretta caretta. Next base: position 43,262,598 of record NC_134210.1, on the reverse strand, counting down.
GAAAGTAAAATCCTGACAGATACTTCACACACTGTCTATTTGAATTCTTATGTAAAGTGTGATATGTATCAATGATTATTCATCTTTCCTACTTTGTTCTTGGCAGGCTAAGGTGGATATGCAGCGGGTAACAGCTATGCTTCAGGCTGATGAATCACCAATGTTACAAAACATATCACTACTAACTCTGGGTTTTGTTGGGCAAAGTAGCATTCAGCAAAAGTCTGTTTTGTAGACTGGAACACAGTGAATGCAGGCTCTGTGAGGCTGCCATTTGACTAAGTGGCAGATTTTATGTAGCAAGTTTGGCTGAATGATGTATTCCTGAATATGTTTTGTTGTTCCTGTTTTGGACAAGGTAAATAATGTGATTAGGGCTGTCGAGTGGTTAAAAAAAGTAATTGTGATTAATCGCGCAATTACAAAAATTAATCATGATTAATTGCACTGTTAAACAATAGAATACCACTTATTTAAATATTTTTGGATGTTTTCTACATTTTCAAATATATTGATTTCAATTACAACACAGAATACAAGACTGTACACTGCTCACTTTATATTTATTTTTGATTACAAATATTTGTGCTGTAAAAAACAAAAATAGTATTTTTCAGTTCACCTCATACAAGTATTGTAATGCAATCTCTATATCATGAAAGCTGAATTTACAATTGTAGAATTATGTACAAAAAATAACTGCATTCAAAAATAAAATAATGTAAAACTTTAGAGATTACAGTCCTACTTTTTGTTCAGCCAGTCACTCAAACAAGTTTATAATTTCACCTGAAAGTGAAAGTGCTGGGGCCAAGGGTGAAAGTAAGTTAGAGGATTTACCGATACTCTGGAGTCCTGAGCAGGGGGTGTGGCCTCAACTGGAAGAGGCGTGGCCTTAACCAGAAGAGGCAGGGCCTTAAATCCCCGGGCCCTTTAAATCTTGATTTAAAAGGGCCAGGGCTCCAGCTCCGGTAGTGGCAGCTGGGAGCTCAAGGCCCTTTAAATCATCCCCGAGCTACCAGCTGTGAAGGTGGCTGGGAACCCCGGGGCTCGGGGGTGATTTAAAGGCCCCAGGGCTCCAGCTGCCACTACCACAGCGGAGCCCCGGGCCCTTTAAATCACTGAGGAGCCCTGGGGGCCCCTGGCTGCCACCGCTACCCCGGGGCTCTGGGCTCTGGCACAGCTTTAAAGGGCCTGGGGCTCCGCTGTGGTAGCGACTGCCGGAGCCCAGAGCCCTTTAAATCCCCGCCTGAGTCCTGCTGCCCAAGCCCTGGGGTAGCGGTGGCCAGGCTCTGTCGGGGATTTAAAGGGCCCCGGGGCTCCAGCCACTGCTACCGCCCCGGCCCTTTAAATCCACTCCAGAGCCCTCCCCCCCCCTTACCCAAGGCTCTGGCAGCAGGGCTCCAGCGGGGATTTAAAGGCTCGGGACGATAGCGGTGACTGGAGCTCCAGGGCCCTTTAAATCCCCGCCAGAGCTACCCCAGGGCTCAGGCAGCAGGGCTCAGGTGGGAATTTAAAGGGCCCCGGTGGGGTAGTGGGGGCTGGAGCTCCGGGGCCCTTTAAATCCCCACTAGAGCCCCGCCACCGCTACCCCAGGGCTCGGGCAGCAGGGCTCAGGTGGGGACTTAAAGGGCCCCGGAGCTCCAGCCACTCTTACCGCCCCGGCCCTTTAAATACAGTCCGGAGCCCCCCCACCCTACTCCAGGGCTTCGGCAGCAGGGCTCCAGCGGGGATTTAAAGGCTTGGGACAATAGCGGCGGCTGGAGCTCTAGGGCCCTTTAAATCCCCACCGCTGCTACCCCAGGGCTCAGGCAGCAGGGCTCAGGTGGGGATTTAAAGGGACGGGGCGGTAGCGGCGGCTGGAGCTCCGGGGCCCTTTAAATCCCCACCTGAGCCCTGCTGCCCGAGCCCTGGGGTAGAGGCGGCGGGGATTTAAAGGGCTGGGGCGGTAGCGGGGACTGAAGCTCCGGGGCCCTTTAAATCCCTGCTGCAGCCCCGCCGCCGCTACCCCAGGGCTTTAAATTGCCCTCTGGGAAAGCCAGCCCCGGTACAGCGCACCAGCTCTTACCGGTACACCATATCAGGGCGTACCAGCTTACTGTCACCTCTGACTGGGGCCATGGGGAAAGGGCCCAGGGAAATATAGCAGTATTGAGAGAAGTTAAAGAGGCACACCAGGAGGCTGCCATTTACAGGGTCTCTGGGCTGGGACCTGGGGTAGTGGGTAGGCCCCAATTCCCCTCCAGTCGCCACTGGCAAAGTGGCTGGACTGTTGGATAGAGATATACAACCCCAGAAGGGGGAAAACACAGATGGAGACCTAGCCGGAAGGCTAAGGTGCAAAGAGGATGTTGCGGTTCCGGAAGCCGAGAGAGGAATCACAGGCTGAAGCAGAGACAGAGTGACAGTGTGCAGACTGAGGATGGGGGTGTTGGCCGTGACCTAATTCCCAGAGCGACCAGGAAGAGGCGCCAGTCCAGCGGTGAGAGGTACACCCCATGACACACCGCAAGGAGGTAAAGGCTTGAGGCCTCATACCTGATGGGTGCCCTCGGGGAGACCAGAGAAGGGGCCAGAGTTACAACTAGCACTGTAAGAGTGACAAAGACAACCCCACTTCTGCTCACGTTCATAAAGTTCTCTTTTCAACCATGGGGATGGCTGCTCTGCAGCTGGGAGTGACCCTCCCAGCCTGGATTGACAGACTTGTGATAGCTAAAAATAGCTGTACAGACGTTGCAGCTCAGGCTGAAGCTTGGGCTCTCAAGCCTGGAGGGATGGGCTGGGCTTGAGAGCCCAAGATGCAATGCCTACACAACTAGTTTTAGTGCTCTACCGCAGGCCCCACTAGCATGAGCCTGTTAAACCAGGCTGGTAGACCTAGCCCATAAGGCTAGACATTTTCTTCATAAAAGCTTAAATTCTATAGCAAATGATGGCTTAGGGAACCCCACTCAACCCTAAATTACGAGGGAAAGTTTCCTACTCACCTTTAGCCAGTTCATTTTCTTAAGCCCTGCCTTTTGCCCTGCCTTAAGCCCTCATCTAGTGAATGCATTGACCAAATCAGACTTTTTAAAAGCAGTAATACATTTCATTTCATACTCTCACTTACCGTTTAACAGAACTCTTCTTTTATTCTTCCCTGGTGCTGTGTGTACACATATTTTTTGCCTCAATAGAGTTATCTAAGAAACATGTCTGTATTAATAGCTATCATCGCAACAGATATCTCATGGAAAACAATCTATGTAGAATGGCATAATTTAAATAGCAGGCACTTTTCTGTATTTCTCTTCATTTGATTTGTACTATTTAGGGATCCTGTATTTGCACGAACTCTGCGCCTTTCATTTATTCTTCACTTGAAATCATAAACTGATACAACAGTTAGTTGCTGTGGACATGTTTGATGTCACAAACAGAATATTTCATGACTTCAAGTTAGTGATAAGTAGTGGGAATGAGCAAACTCTTAATCAGCACTCCTGTTTTCATGCAAATATTTCTAATAAAAAACGAGGGAAGAGAAATACAGAAAATATGTTCTAGAGTATGAAAGTGGATGTGCCAAAATACTGTGGGAAAGGCCATTCTTGTGAAATAGGCAGCTTAGATTTGCATACATAATTGACTTCAATAATCTATTCAGTTTCTTGAATCCACAAGGCCTAGCAACTTGCCTGTTATCAGAATGACCCCCAAGGAGAAAGGGCCCTTTTATGAGCTGACCATACTGACCTTTTCTCCTCAAATTTGATTCTGTACCATTCTATGACCTTGTTACCATAATCACACACACAATAGTAACTGGAGTCCGTGGATACTGACCTGTCATGTGACAGGAATATTAGCCTTTTGTAACCCTGTCCCACCTCATAAAACTATGTACAGGAAATAAAGTTTAGTCTCAGTTCAGGGTTATGCTTGGTAACAGACTTTTCTCAGTTCAACTGGATTAGTGTTTTCAGACTTTAAACATTTTATGGGCCAAATTCTGCACATATACAACCTCACTTTCATGGGTATAACTGAAGGGATAATTTGGCCTATAGCGAAACAAAGTTATCTTCTGTTGCTTTTTCTGTCGGGGGGACCTAGGATCTGATAACCAGAAGCTTGATCAATTATCATTTCATATCCCTGGTCAATCTGTTCCTCCTAATAACTCTGTTTGGTTTGATAACATCTGTTCCTTTGGGGCTGGATCTTATTTTGCTGTTGGCCAAAATAATTAACCTTCTAGTTTTTTTCATTATCTCTAATAGTGTGCTCTACTCTCTTGTTAACTGTGGCAATTTTTAGATTTGTTGTGTACAAGGACTGTGGGCAACTGTTTCATTTACAGCTATGTATCTTCATCCAGGACTGCATCAATGACCTGAGACACTTGGATACTGTTGGAAGTGTCCAGATACTGAAAGGACACTAGTCACTCAATAACAGCTAGCTTGACAATATATCCTCTACTTTCCTCATATAAGCCTTTAACTGGCATCTGGACAAACTTACCTAACTGGTGACAGCAAACTTTTCTGGCACCACTTTTAATCAGAGCTTATTCCTTATACCCCGCTGTGATAAATGAAAGGGGGGTAGCTCCCTTTTATGGACACCCAGCCAGCCAGTTAGCTATAAAATCCCTCTTAGTAGCTGTTGTCTACTTGCTATACCTGTAAAGGGTTAAAAAATCACCATGCTATGCATAGGTAAAAGGGAGAGAGTGAGCACCTAACCAAAAGAGCCAATGGGAAGGCTAGAACTTTTTAAAATTGGGAAAAGCTTCCCCTTTGTCTGTCTGTGATTGTTCTCCCAGGGAGAGGGGACAGAGCAGCGATGCTGTAAGAAGTTTTGGGCCAGGTATGAAAAATCATCTGAATCATACCTAGAAACTACTCATTTAAAACCCCAGATATGAAAGTAGATCAGGAAATGTCTAGGAAGATGTGATTAGGTTTATCTCTTTATGGCTTGTGGATTCCTCTGTGCTAACCCCAGGTGCTTTTGTTTTGCTTGTAATCTTTAAGCTGGACCTTTAGAAAGCTATTTTTAGTGCTTAATCCTTGTATTTGCTCTTTTAAAATCTAGCAATAGCCTGAGTTTCCAGATGTCTTTTCTTTCTTTCTTTTTTTAAAATAAAATTTACCTTTTTTAAGAACAGGATTGGAGTTCTGTGTCCTAAGAGGTTTGTGCACATGTTGTTTAATTAGTTGGTGGCAACAGATGATTTCCTTTGTTTTTCTTTCTCAGCTCTTCCCCGGAGGTGGGTGAAAGGGCTTGGGGGTACTCCACAGGAAGGAATTCCCAAGTGTGCCTTCCTGGGTTCTCAAAGGGGTTTTGCTATAGGGTGGTGGCAGCATCTACCAATCCAAGATCAGAGAAAAGCTGTAACCTTGGGAGTTTAATACAAGCCTGGAGTGGCCAGTATTAATTTTTAGAACCTCTGCAGGCCCTCACCTTCTGCATTCAAAGTGCCAGAGTGGGGAATCAGCCTTGACACCCTCCAATAAAGGAGAGGCCAAAACTGCTTTGTTAGAAGTAGTTTTCTGGACATTGACTGTAGCTGGGGTGCCACCCTGTATTCCTCATGGAAATCTCCCAGTTGCCACTGTCTGTGCAACAGTGTAGTTCCTATACTATTTTTTTAAAAGACTCAGAAATAGGGAGACTTATCCTTAAGACCAGAAAGGCTACTGCCCTGGAACCTGAGCATTTTAAGTAATTGACTTACTCTCTTTCGGATGTTACTTGGTAATGATAAGACATCTGTTCTATCCAGGGGAAGTTGATTTTTACCCAGAAGATTTTTGACAATCCTAGTGGAGCAAAGTGTCTCATTTTTCTCTGACATATGATGCAGTTCATCCTATAATAGATAATATTCTAGTATATTTCCTCCTAGAATTCTGTCTCACTGTACTGCAGCTTGTCTTTGATGTGCAGGCACAATTGATCTTGAGTTTTTATTGGCTCAGCTACATCTTGCTTTAAGATTCTTCTCACTGGCTCAGTTTAATTATTTACTGGTCTTTACATTTTGTCTTTGAACCAGCTTAACTAAAATTTTTCTTAACTTATCTTAAGCTGCTTTATCTGATCATCCAGTAGATTTTTAAGAGTCCATATACAAAGTTTATGATCAAAAATAGTAAATAGTGGCTCTTTGTTCATATTCTATTTAGTTTTGAACATTTATCATTTGGTATTTCATATTTGCATGGATTCTTTGCAGCCTCCATGCTGTACGTGGTCATTTTTACGCACTAAATTCTGTATGTTCCTATGTAGCTTTCCTTTCAGCTGTTTCCTTGAATCTCCTTGGATTTTACTATCCCTGCTTTTTCTGGTAGTGCATCAACAGGCAGTCTAATAAAACAAAGCATAATTTGAAGAGATAGCAAGGTCCTGTAGACAGGCTACTTCACTATTGTATGCAGTGTTGTTGTAGCGGTGTTGGTCCCAGGATATTAGACAAATTGGATGAGGTAATGTCTTTTATTGGAGCAAATTCTGTTGGTGAGAGAGACAAGCTTTTGAGCTTACACAGAGCTCTTCTTCAAGAAGACAGAAGTTGGTCCAATAAAAGATCACCTCATCCACCTCGTCTCTCTAGGACACTTCACTGGCAGTCAAGTTCTAGTCCAGCTTCTACCGCTGATCTGCTGTATGGCATTGGGTCACTGCTCTGTGCCTTTGTTTCCCCCTCTTGCCCCTTGTCTCTTCTGTTTAGACTGAGCTCCTCAAAGTAGGGACTATCTCTTAGACTATGTGTTAATAGAGTGCCTTGCACAACAGCAGGCCTCTAGGCCTCTATACAATAATATATAAGGAAAAGACGGAGAGCTGTACTAGCAACTTAGAGCTTTAAATGGTTTTAGCTAATAGAAATCAAGCCTTTCTCTGCTGGTTCAGAAATAAACTGATGGACTATTAGCAGTGGCTAGGAAACACTGCGGACCTGAAGCACTCGCACGACAGGCAACTAATTGGAACACCTCAGTTTCAGAAACAATTGGTCTGTTTTTTTTCCTGCCCCCATCCTTAAAACCAATGATGCAGGATTTAGGAGAAATGTTGCAACCCTGGTACATGGAGATTTAGCCATATACGTCCCATTAATATTAGTGCTCATTATGCAGCTAAATCTTTACCTGCCATGATGAAAATTATATCCTTCAAAGAAGCGTTACAGAGTTTCTTTGTCCACCCTATACAAGCAAGAGCAGCTCTTTGAAACGCTTTCTTTCTTTTTTTCTTTTTGGCAGAACAGCGTAAGACATGATGAAAACTGGGTTAGAGTTAGACCCTGAGAGCTGAATATCACAATTGAATACTAGGGAAAGTCCGTCAACAAGAAAAACAAATAGATATGCTGGAAGTGGCACCTCACACAGGGCCACCAAAAAGGCCATAACTTCTGAAAGCAGCAGGTAGGAAAATAGAACCAGCTATCGGGGCGGGGAACCCTATAAAGGTGCCATGAAAAATTACCTGTCTACTAAAATTACAGCAAAACAGCATGCTGCTGAATTTAAGGAAGATTTTTATGCAGATGGTGATTTACTACTTCTGCACCTGCTGTCAGTAAGCATTAGACTATAAACCTCAGCAAACATTGATTAAGCATACTGCCTGAGTGAAACATCAGGTGAAGAAAGGAAGGAGCTCAGCAACTCCAGAGCACCAAAGACAAATTACACCTTGCGCAGCAATTAAAGGCCGGGGGGAATCACAGCTTCTTATGAAAAAAGCAGGTGGAGCACAATTTTGTGGAAAGTTTTTGCAAAAGCAGCTATTTCTTTAGGAAAAAATATCAGTTCTTTCATTTAAAAAACCCTCAAAATACAACACTCTCTGACCTCGACAGAGCCAGTAAGATCAAATTATTGGTTGGTTGCACAACACTGAGTTCCACATTGTAGCTTTAATAAGCACAGCTGCTGAAGTGGGGGGAGGAAGAAGGCTAGGAGAGGAAGTGTGCAAAGGTGCACCACAGCAGTGACTGGAGGCATTCCTGCTGTGCAAGAGAGGCACATACAGGGCTCATTTGACAGCGGATTGAGCACAGTGAGCAGCAGGTCCTCCACCTCCTTTCAAGAGGTGCAGTATTCACACCTGTCCCCTTTGAGGTGTCTAGTGGAATCTAACTATCCCTTGCGCAGGTGGAGGAAAGTGCTTCTCCCTCCCACCCCATTGCACAGTTGTCCATGAGCAGCCAGAATCTGTTCTTAAATGTTTAAAGCAGCTTGGTAGAAGGAAAACAAAGTAATCCAAGACAAGCCTGGTGGGGTCTGCATTCTCTTGCTTTGCTTGCTGGTGGAGTATCTGTACCAGGAATTAGACCTGTTGTACTTAGTGTCGATTTTCTCCAGCAAGTCAATTCCATGAATATTTCACAAGCCACTGTAAAATGCATTTGTCATTCTGGGAATATTTTCATCCATTACTTGCTGTTTTGATCGTGTCAAATGCTGTATGGAAAGGTTACCTACAACATAACAAAGGGCTGGTTTCTGAATGCCGTGGCTTACAGCGTGCTTCTGGAGTGTAATACTGCTCAGACATGCTCAGTTGTATCTACACTTGTATAAAGAGTATAGTCTAACATTATATAAGTACTACATAAAACATAAGTAGATGGGACCAAATTCAGCTCTTGCTTCCTGTACACTGGTGTGACTCTGGAGGAATTTAAAGTCAATGGAGTTTCTACAGTTTTACTGAGATCAGAATCTGGCCTGCCTGTCTCTTGAAGAAGAATACTGCTGTGGCTGTGAAAAAGTCTTTATGACAAGATGCTCCTATCAAGATACCTGCATAAACACTCTATTAGGGTGAAAGTTTCATTGCATATAGACTTTCCTTGCAATCCAGGACAGGCTCATTGACTATTATGGCTACAGTTTGCTCCCACCAAGGTGACATGCTTGGAGAAGCTATGCAACCTTAACATATGAACTATTTTTAACTTCTCCATCTTCAGGCTAAAGCTGTTGAAAGTAATTGCAAAGTTGTCTTTTCACTCTTGAATACATCACTAATGAGGTAGTGGTAACACTGGATGTATAGAAATGCTTTAGCTTATTATTACCTTAGATCAGAGGTTCTCAAACTTGGGGTGTTCAGAATGTATTCTGGGGCGGAAGGCGTCAGAAGCTTGGGGGGGGGAGGGGAGGACAATGTACTGCACGCATTTTACCCACAGCAATAACTAGCAAAGCTGATTCCTCCAGACATCTCAGTGCTGCGCATTTGACTCTAGATGGCACTGTGCATTTTGACAGATTTCTGTTTAAGCTTGCATAGCATTATAAAAATTCACTGCCATCTATACCTTAATCTGTTTGCTACGATGTGGTGTGCACATTTAATTGTAAGTATCGCAGTTTTGCTTTTTGCTCTTGTAACAATAGATTGTTGGCTCTGTTTGAATCAGTGCCTTACTGTTTTTAATATTCAGTAAGAGTTGCATGTTGATTTTTTTTTTTATCATATGGTATATGTGGCGGGGGAGGCACAATCTACTACAGACAAAAAGAAGGAAGGCGTGATCAAATAAGTCTGAGAATCACTGCAGTAGATTAGTTGTGGCTTGGGTGAGGTTTGGAGGCTGTTGAAACTTCAGTAGGAAAACCCTGCAAAGGAACTCTGGCACTGCAGTGGAATCAAAATGAAATTGAGGAATAAAGAAGAAATCCCCGAAGAAAGTAAATTTTGCTGGAGGTTCTCAAACTGGGGAGGGGGGTGTATTCTGGGGGGGCACGAGAAGCCTTACAGAAGAAAAAAATATTACTGTACACATTCAGAACTGGGCTGCTGGAGAGCGGCAGCTGCTAGCTAGGTGCCCAGCTCTGAAGACAACACCGCTGCCAGCAGCAGCGCAGAAATAAGGGTAGCATAGTATGGCATTGCCACCTTTCAAAGCTGGGCACCGAGCCAGCAGCCATTGCTCTCTGCTCTGCCTTCAGACACAAAACAAGGGGGCACAATCAGATAAGTTTGAGAGCCACTGCTTGATATGATGTAAGGTTTAAAATCAAAGGATTCACCGTACATTGCAGAACTCTACACCATCCATGACTAACATAGCACAGATTTTCATGAAAATCTAGATAGCATTTTAGACAACTATTTCAATTTGCAAATCATCTTTAATGTTCTTTCAAATCTAGTGAGGAGTGAATGGTTTGAGCTGAAATCTCAGACCCAAATAGCCCTGAGCTTTAGAAAGGTTTGGAGCCAGATCTGGTAAAAAAAAACAAACAAAAAAAAACATTCCTGCTTTGCAGCTTGGGTCCATCTGTAGCGTGGGAGGATATATACTCAGTGAGCTTATGAACAACCACCTTCCATAATCAAAGCTCGGAAACAGCTGCTTCAAAGTTAACAGGATCTTTGATCTAAATCTCTCCATTTCAGATCTGAAAAAGGAGCACATTAAAGGTCTTCCTCATTTTAAAAGCTGCCATTCAGCTGTAGTGATGAAAATAGGCCATGTTGTTATTGTATACAAAATGCTTTTTTTAGTGATGCATGCAGAAGAAATTACATCTGTTATGCTCATCCAGGTCTTAATTTTAAAGGCTGAAGTAAGAAGACTTTGCATTGCATTTTCTCCAAGTATTTGTCTTATTACTGCAAAACTGAGGTTGCACCGTTGTAGAGTTAAGTAGGACATGTGGGTTCTTAATTAGGTTCCTATCCCCTCAGGTAGAGAGGTATGTAAACTATGTATTCCAGGAGGATGAGATGCTCCTCCCCACAAGAAATGAGAGACCACAATGCTAGCAGCCAGGGGGATGGAGTGAGGCAAAAGCCCCCTTTTGTTCAAAATGAGTGTTCAAATGGAAATGCATGTGTCATTGGGAAGAAGAAAGGTCTGCCTCTAAAAAGACTTGCAGCCCAGTTCTTAGGATCATATCCTTACTGCTTCTGTGAGACTCATCATCCAAGCACCCTGAGCATCCCAGGAATTATACTCCTGAAGCCTGGACAACACTACAAAAGAGTGGTTTAAGCCAACCTACATAATGGGTTTTTTCTTGCTTGTTTTATTTGCTTATGTTCAGAGGCAAGACAATGAAAAACCCAAACTTGTGAAATAAATGAGTTAGAACTCAATGTTGTAATGCCAGTGCTCATTACTGACGTATAGACTACTTCTTACCTGGGAATTTCAGCTCTCCCTACAGACTGTTTAGCAGCGATTTAATATTTTTAAATTAGCTTGCTTTTTAAGTGGTGCACGTGCGCTTCCAAAAGCATTGTGTGGTGATGGATACAGAGCTTGAGTCAAACTGCTGGGATAGGATGATTCAGACTGTCACCCTTTTGTCACACGGGGGACATATACCACCATCTTGCCCACGGTTTTCAGTAGGAGGAGGCCGCTTTAGTTTGCAGCCTGTTTCCGTTGGCCCTCCTTTGGGGGAGGCTGTCTGAGGAGATGCGTTGATTCAGTGCAGTCCTTGGGCAGTTTGGCTATGTCCAAGCTCTGCTAGCACGTTGTGGAGCTTTGCACTTCTCTAGCCCTGTCCCACCTTTCAGGCAGACTGCCTTTGGGGGGGTCCTCTGCTAGGGTCTGCAGTGGATGGATACATCGAGTCCACAGTTACTGATGAAGGTCAAGGAAAGTTAATGCCTTTTCAGAAAGCCCAGTAAATAATTTCTGGCAACAAGATCAAATTTACTTTTTGGAACATTTTGGTGTTAGCAGCTCAATGTACTGTAAAATATTTTCTTAAATGGCAGTGGATCTCAAGTAGCTTTTCTTTTCTTTTTTTTTTTAATTACAGGAAATCCACCGTGCAGTTCAAAACTATATTACACTAAAAAGGAATTGGGTGGATCAGATAGGGTTCCTTCCTTTATGTGAGGGCTGCCAACGACTGGTCACAGATCAATACATCTTCAGGCCACTATGTGTACAAGGGGAAAAGGTGGCAGGATTGCCTTAGATAACAGGTTGTACATTCCCATATGTTTTGGTCCTTTCTTCCCCATAATCAAACACATATTACAAACTCAACTGAATTGCTAGGTCAGCTTATCACCTTTCAGAAGGTAAGAAGAGGAGTTTTTTTCAATATAGTGATTATCCCTTTACCACTGAAAATAGGATCTCAAAGATTCCCTGTAATTCAGCTACTAGAGGATTAGCACCTGATCGTGCAGGCCTTATTCAGGCAACTCTCACATGTAGGTGGTGATTGAATTTTAAACATATTGTAGATTGATGCACTCAAATGGATTTTAATTCACATACATTATAGTTGATAAACTTTTCTGTAAATGATGGAAGCCTAGGTAGGCAATATTTTGGGGTTCCCTTTGACTTGATAATATTAGTGAAAGTGCATTGCTCCTCTGACCGCACAGGCCCACTCATTTACTGTGTGTGCCCGTAATGGGTGGCCTAGAATTGAAGATCTTGAATATCAAATTCATTTAATACAAAATAAATTGTATGGCATGTGGCAGTGTTTAAGTGCATTGTGCCTTTAATTCCAAAGCAGGGATAAAAGGAAAGTTCAAGTGCCAGTTCAGGAATTTAATTCAGGAACGACGGGGTATTTTCTGGCCAACAATGACTCTTACAATATGTATTTTTAAGAAAATGACTAAGGTGTTTTTGAGGAGCATATTGATCTCCTCCTTAAACGCCAGAAGGAAGTTTTGATGCATATGAAATGGCAAAGTAATCCAAAATAAATCACTGCACTACTTGAAGAGCACTACAAGCCTCTAGTGACCCCAGGGGTAAGACTGGCTTTGGCACTAGTCAGAGCCTCATCAGGACTCATCCTATTTGAGCTAGTCGATCAATTTTTGTAGCCGGAGAATGTCTTCATAATGGGGAATATGAAGGATGATTAGCAGTGTAAGCAGCATAGATTATAAACGTTTTGGGCCAGGGACTATATCGTCTATGTTCTGCAAAGTACTGAATACAACATCAGTGCTCACCAGATGAAGAATAATCGAGTGTCCTCAACTCCAGCTGCACTGCTAGCAGGTGCTTTGAACAGGCACAATTCTTACATTTTGAAGTTAATACATATCAGACTACTGTATCTCTCTCTCTTCAGGAGAGGGATCTAGTCTTCATACTTGTCTGTGAAGCCCATAATGCCCTGTTGGTGCTATATAAATGATGAGAGCTGATGGTCAATTTGGTTTCCATGGTGTGGAGGATGGGAGAAAAGGCAGAAAAAAAAAAAAGGTTGGAGCAATGTTAGTAAATGCAATTTTCTTTAATGGACTAGTCTGGGTCTTGGAGACCCTTTCACTGTACAGAGAATAATCTATTCATGGTCTTAGCTCCTTCGCTATATCGTATCTCCATTGCAGCAGCCCTTTGAATGTGGCTTAGTCAGAAATTTAAAAGTCCAGATCCAAAGACCATTGAAGTCAAGAGAAGACTTCCTTTGACAACAATGGGCTTTGCATCAGGCCCTAAATGCAAGGGTGTTCCTAATATGGGACCCCCAAGAGAAATTGTACCAGAAATGTATGAATACATCCTGCATAACTAAAAGAGTTAAAGCAAAGAAAACTGAAGGAACTCCTGAGTTTAGTCTTGATTTTTTTTTAAATATAGTTTCCATATCAAGGGCTTGTTCAATGGCACTGAGGTGTCAGTGGAAAGGCTCCTATTGACTTCACTGGAAGTTGGATTGATCCACAAACCCTTTAGCTAATGGGCAGATGTTTCCCTCCTAGACATTATTTTGTCACAAGAATTTTTTAAAAATCTGTTTCAGAGTAGCAGCCGTGTTAGTCTGTGTGACTGTTCCTCTAATGGGCAAGTCTCGTTCATATAAATCAGAATATTTTTTGCTAAAATTTTAGTAAGATTTATCAACCTGAGCCTGAGTCTAAACAGAGTTTAGAGACCAAATGTATTCCATGGAAAATTAACAATATCCATCAAGTTTGGAGTGGAACTCAGAAGCTCTGCGCCTTTGGCCCCCTAGTTGTGTGGTGCAGAGGGGAGCATATCCACAGACAATACTGTAGCTGGGCTATGCAGTAGGGGAAAGTGTCTGCAAAGAATACCTCTCTTCTCCGTGTCCTTCTCCACAGCATAGACAGCCACACAGAAAAATGGCTGTAGGCTGAGGTTTGGAGTTGCACCAAGCTGCTCTCCTTTCCTGCTCCTTCCACCTCCCGAAAATGGAGGGGAATGGGAGGGGAGAAACACTGTGACCAGTCTGCAAGAAACATCTGAGGAAAGTTAATGTCTGTGGCATTGAAGCCTGAAATTCACCTGTGTAGGTGAGAGTCCAGGGGACATAAGGAGATTCCTTATTGGGGGCTACTTCCAGACCCAGGGGTGGGGAGGTGCTGGGAGGGAGGAGCACCCACTGCTCTGATGAGAGTCCTTCTCCTGTCCATCTGAGTACAGTGTCAAACATTTAATACAATTCAGTCAAGAAAAACCAAAGAGGACATTTAATATGGTCTCTTCCACTCCCTACCATTACTGCTGTGTGGGATGCTGCTGTGACTGTCCTTTGTAAGGAGTCACTGAATAGTTAACTGAATACCAAGAAACTTAAAGGTCTTAATAAGATGGTCAGTATCGTAACACAATAGCTAATGAACATTCACATTAAACTGATGTACTCCTCTGTGTCAGAAGCCTCAGGCTTGTGCACTTCTACGGCGCTGCCATGCTAGAGTTGCTTTCAGCATTATGCCAAAACACGAGCACTTAATACTCAGCTACGCTCTTGCTGACTCTCACCCATGGACTCCCTTGTTCCTTGGGGGCCACTAACAAATATGGGACTTATGTTCCTGAAAGGAGATAATGGCAGACTTAATAGCAGACTAAACCTTTACATGTAGGCAAAGTGCTTATACAGAGCACATTTTGCCTGTTGCAAGATGCAGTGCCCATTCTGTGTTCAGTTCAAATACAATAAATTAGAGGTGAGGAAGGATGGTCCATTGGTTAAGGTGCTAGCCGGCGACTGAGGAGAGCCAGTTTTGATTCTCTGCTCCATCACAGATTTCTCATGTGACCTTGGGCATGTCACACGAGATAACCTAGGGCAATGTTTCTCAACCTTTTCGATACCAGGGCCTGGCTTGCTGCCTTCCTAAACTGTGTCAGGGAGATCTCAGGAACTGGCGCCAGTCCACAGACTGGTTGTTGAGAAACACTGATCTAGTGCTCCCTTCTGCACAGCTTAATTTGTGCTGGGGCTTGCTGAAGTTCAGCCCCAGCACCTCTTCTGTTATGAAAGTTAAAAATCTCATACTATTTCCCCCCCTTGAATGCTGCCTAAGTATTTAACATTTTCAGTCAGGCATGTGTATAATAAGCCAATATTTACTTAAAGTTCTCAACACAATCTATCCATTCTGCAAATTCTCATGTAAGCTGAAGATAGAGAAGGTTTGCTGCCAGGTATGTTTATTTTTGTTACTAGGCAGCTGACATGGAAGCATCTGCTGCTGCATGCATAAGTGTTTCTACCCAGCAGCCATCAGTTTTCTATCATTTTGCTGAAGCGATATGTATGGTCAACTGTCATGACATCCCAAGGTCAGAAGAAAATATGGTTCTACTTTTCTAAATCAGGTACTAGTGCAAATGAGCCAGTTAGTAAGCAGGAGAAGGAAGATAAAAAGACTGATGAAAGGCACAGAAAAGAAACAGAAGATTCACCATGTACATCAGTTGCATATTTCGGCATCAGCCCTACACAAGAAAAGCAAGCTCACAAGACTGAAAATGGTGCGGAAAACGTTTCTGTTGATAGTGATTCTGAAACGCAGAGCACTGATAGCAAAGACGATGAATTAACTGAACATGTCGCAGCTCACAACAGATTTCCTTCAAGCAGGATGGACCCCCAACAAAAACAAATTAATATTTCCAGAATAAGAAACTGTGATTAGTTATCAACAGATCAAATCTCTGTTGCCGGGTATATCAGCAGGTCAGTAACTTGGGTCCTGAAAAATCTGCAGGAATGAAATTGTCTAAAGAATGGATAGAAGCTAGTGGCAGCCCCTCTGGTCCCAGTATAACAAAAAGCACTCTGAAAAAAGATAGGAAAACATGAACAAACTAAGTCACAGGTAGCAGCTTCTCATGGTTTGGAGCAGGCAAAAAAAAAAAAAAAAAAAAGACACATTGTTGCAAAATAGCTGCAAATGTCCAGTCTGCTCAAACTCCTACAACAGCCAGAAGAATCTTCTGTACTGCTTATGAAGAAGTGACACGCAGCCCTTCGTATGGTTTTAAAGAAAAAAAATTGACTGCCGGCAGTTGAATGGACGGACCTCGTGTGGATTTTGCATTCAAATGTGGCATGCTCTAACTTTCAACATCACATTTCCTCGGACATGGAGAAGTTGTTTGCCCAAATCATTGTGCTTGTTCCTTAAGTGAGTCTTTTACTTGATGAAACTACTGCAGTAAACAAGAGTAGCGTTTTAGCTGTGCACACGTGGATGCAGTCTCCTGCTAATGTATTTGTAGACCTTGTTGAGCTAAATGATCCGTCGTCCAGAGGAACATGGAATGGTTTATTGTCCAAAAGATTACTATAACTGAAGACTTGCTCACCAAGAGCCGGGGAGCAGTGCTCGTGATGGAGCTTCAGTGATGTCTGGGCACACTGCTGGTATTGTGAAGAGGTTGCAAGACTTGTTGACATTTCCCAATATTATAGGATGGGACTGCTCTGCCCATCATTTACAGTATGCAGTCAATGATGTAATGAAAGAAGTTGAAACTACAAATCACATAAAAGCTTCCTAGACAAGTTATACTCATTTTATAATACATCTGGAAAAATCAATTATAGCTAAAAGAGTGAGCTGAAGCTCCTGACATTCAGCTTTGCAAAACAGGTTGAGTGTTAGTAAAACAGTCAATGGGTTACATCAAGCTTTAGAATAGAGGGGGCTAC
This sequence comes from Caretta caretta, assembly GCF_965140235.1. Lineage (NCBI taxonomy): Eukaryota > Metazoa > Chordata > Testudines > Cheloniidae > Caretta > Caretta caretta. The sequence goes on along the minus strand of NC_134210.1, from coordinate 43,245,667 downwards.
TTGGAATATGTATTCCAATCTGTATAAGCACTTCATTTAGGCAGCTAATGACATTTCTTGGGACAGCGCAACACTTACTCAGGTCTAAGAAAGCGGTTAACACTGGGTCAAGTCATCAGTAGTCTTGGCATGAGGTATGATGTGCTGCAGGAGTCATCAGAGTTCTCTCTCGAATAGCAACAACACAATTGTAAAATCATTGATGCACACTGAGCTATCTGCCGCTAAAGATCTGTGTTCAAAGCAACGGTAGAAAAGCAAGGGAAATATTTCGCACAGTGTGAGGAAAGCCATAGCAGAGAAAATGTTTTGGGGTGTGATCTCACATGGAAAAAAACCCCTGTGACAAGAAAATTCATCCAGGACAGGCTTTTCACAGCTTAGCAGGCAATTTGTGAAATTTTATGCTGCCTACAGGAGGGAGCATGAGAAACTAATTACCAAACTGAAAGTATTATATAAGCACTACTGGCCCGATAAGCTACCTACACTGTATGGAGAAAGTGAGATTGAGTCTCTTTGCGAAAGATTTGACATTGATTATGCCCGGGAAACCATTTAGGTGTACAGGATGTTTAAGAAGTTGAGTAAGAAGGAAAATCAGAAGCTGTTTAAGGACCTGTTGATAGCAGTGAGTACTACTGCAATCTCTAACACGGAGCGTGAGCAATGCTTTCCACAAATGCATCTCACATGCATACCAACACGAGCATCCAGCTTATTGAAACTATTTCCTTGCTGTTATCCCTGAATCTAGTTGGCTCATCATTGAAGAAATTCAATGTTCATTCTTGCCAAAGGGCACAGAGCAGCAGATAACACAAGAAGTAAGGAAGAAAATATGAGGATAACCAGACAAATATGGAGATTTTATGGGCTTTTCTGGAGAAATAGATCACACCACTATTAACAATGGTAAATACTTTTTCAAATATACTTATAATTTTGAATGTCAGTTCTTCGGAACAGAATTATCATTACTGCCTGAGCCAGGGCACCTCTTTCTTTACAAATTAAGCACTGCCCTTCAGGCCTTAAACTCTTTGACTCAGTGTCTCTGTTGGTCCCATAAAAGATATTATCTCACCCACCTTGTCTCTCTAATATCCTGGGACCAATATGGCTACAACTATGCTGCATACATTCAAGAGTGTGAGGCACCCAGCTACTACAGTAACGGGAGCTTATACATGTTCGTTAGGTGGCTAGGGAACATACACTGTGCTCTCTCACAAAGACTTGACTTTTGTTCTTTCCTTTAATCTTCAGTAAGTCATTCATGCTGAAGTGTGTGAATGGGGAAAAAAAAACATAATATTCATCATTTTGTGGTGGATGGAGACAAATTATGGCTCCACATCTGCTGCTCCTCCAAAAAAAATGACTAATACGAGACTGCTGAATATTTTCCCACACAAAAGGAACCACAGAGGGCTCGCAAGACCCCTTCTTCCTTCTCCCTCACCCCCACCCCCCCCATTGTTTGCACTGATAATAGAACTTCCAACTGCCGGCCTGATAGACACTCAGGGCCTCATTCAGCATTGCCCTGCACTTTATATCGGTGCAAAGTAGGCACAAAATAATACCAGCTCAGAATGAGAGCATTTTATATCCACTTTGCGTTGGGTTAATCTGGCCCTCAGTATTTCCAAAAGGGTGAAATTACACAGGCATGAACACAAATCAGCACCATATGCTGACGAGTTTTTGTTATTTTGTTCAGAGCCAGTTGCTTCTATCCTTTGCATTATATCGATAATAAATCATTTTAGTGTTTTTTCTGGATGCAAAATCAGCTACAACAAACAAAAAACGGGTTGGGGTTGTTGTTTTTTTTATGGCTATGGGAGAGCTTTGACAACCAACTTACTTCATTCTTTCCTTTTAGATTTCAGAGGAACAGCCGTGTTAGTCTGTATTCGCAAAAAGAAAAGGAGTACTTGTGGCACCTTAGAGACTAACGAATTTATTTGAGCATGAGCTTTCGTGAGCTACAGCAACATCTGATGAAGTGAGCTGTAGCTCACGAAAGCTCATGCTCAAATAAATTCGTTAGTCTCTAAGGTGCCACAAGTACTCCTTTTCTTTTTCCTTTTAGAGACACTCCCAAAGGTGTTCATTATCCTGAAACTACTAAAACTTGGTCAGGTACTTAGAGTGAAAAAATGGAAGGCAATTTGTAAAGCTGCCGTCTCTTTTTCACTGAGATGTCCATCTTCCATTTGATGGGAAGGAGGTAATTTGAGTACACAGGCTCTTTAGGGCAGGCAACCTGAATGCACAGACAGTTTTTCACTTCATTTAAAAGAAAATTGATGTGATGGTAGAAAAAACTTTCTGCAACCAAGCCACCCTGGTGCACGTCACTTTTTACACTGTGGGTGTGTCTACACTAGGGGGTTGCTCATTGGTGTAGCTATACTGGTGCCAAGAACCCCATTGTAGACCAGAACTGAGCAGAATTTGGTCCTGCAGGAGCAGAAGGGATGTACATGAAAAAGAAATTAACAGGATGTAACAGGACAAAGTAGGCCCTCCCTCTAAATGTTATATCATTATATTACCCCCGAGATGTCAGGTGCCAAATCCTGCCCCTGGTATACACAGTGCAAATTTTGCCTGCATATGCCAGGAGGAAAACTTGGTCCCCATAAAATACTAAACAAGTATAAATTACACTCTATTTGCACATTTGCAGAATACCAAATTGGTTAAAGGGCATCTTGCACCAGTTTTTTGACCACCTTACAGACTTGTAGATTACAGCATAGGTACTTTAGGCCAGGGATCTCAAACTCAAATCACCACGAGGGCCACATGAGGACTAGTACATTGGCCCGAGGGCCGCATCACTGAAACCTTTTCATACAACAATACAAAAGTTTAGTCAAAAATGAAAAAAAATTAAGAGTAATATAGTATGCTATTAAAAGTCAATGTATTAACTTTTAAAAACTGTAATGCAAAGAGGGGTTTTAATAAAATATAAACACTCAGTAATGCACCTCACTCAAATGACAAAACACACATTTACTTTTAGAATTACCTTGGTTAAAGCCCCGCCCCCCCCCGCTCCCACTCCCATTCCACCCCTTCCATGAGGCTCCGCCCCTGTCCCACCTGTTGCCACCCCTGCCCCATCCCCATTCCAACTCCTTCCCTGAAGTCCCTGCCCCAACTCCACCCCCTCCCTGCCCCTATTCCAACTCCTTCCCCAAATCCCTATCCCAGCCCTGGCTCTTCTCCACCTCTTCCCCTGAGCACGCCATGTCCCCGCTCCTCCCCACTGGAAAATCCTAAGTGCTGCCAAACAGCTGTTTGTCAGCGGGAAGCGCTACAAGATAGGTGGAGGAGCAGGGACGCGGTGCGCTTGGGGTGGGGAAGAGGAGGGAGATGAGGGGTGAGGAGAGCTTCGCTGTCAGTGGAGTCAGAGCCTATGGCGGGCCACAGGAAATAACTCTGCGAGTTGCGTGTTTGAGACTCCTGCTTGTAGGCCAAATTTGTCAATGTGGTATGCCAAACACCCCCAATACATCAGTGAGACAGCCTGGATTCAAACTCAGGAATTCCTATATGCCATTCCTGTGTTCATGCAGTTGTTGTAGCAGTATAGGCCCCAGGATATTAGAGAGACAAGGTGGGTGAGGTAATATATTTTAGTGGACCAACTTCTGTTGGTAAGAGACACAAGCTTTTGAGCCACACAGTGCCTGTGTAGTTTGAAAGTGTGTCTCTCTCACCAAACAAAATTAGTCCAATAAAAGATATTACCTCACCACCTTGTCTCTCTAAATTCCTGTGTTCAGTCATCTATCATGCTGCCTCTCTCACGTATACACTGTTAGATAATATTCTGAAGAAGCTAGATGGTACTTGAGATACCTATTTCTTTTAATAGGCCAAGAACAGCCCCTACAAAATGTAATTTCACAAGTATACAAAAATCTAATCATAACCAAAGAAGTCAGCCCAAAAGTAACTTGGTGGTGGTTGGGGGTAGGGGTGTTACCATAGGGGACTACACCTTCCCAACCTCAGTTTACTAAGCATTAGTAACCGTATATCCCTTCATCAGAGCTGGTTTGCTCTGTCTCAAGAAGTCTGAGCTTCATTCAGAAGCGCTGTGTCATTAACACCTTTGCTGTGTCCAAAACTAACTCTTACTCTGCATTTCTAATAGTAATTTGACGAAGTAAATTTATCTTTTAATGTTAGTGATCCTAAGCTTTGCCAGATACAATACAGCTAGGACCACATTCTCTTTCAGAAAAGGACTCATTTAACAGCATTGGTGCTTTCCTTTTGTTCTAAATAGGGCTACAAAATGAGAAGAACAATTATTACGTCTGTGTGATTTGTTTTTACCTTGCTGCCCCTCGGGGCTCTGTCTCTACTAATTACATTTGCTATAACTAAATTCCCGGGATCCAGATTCTGCACTCAAACCCATTTCTTAAGAAAATCTCAAGCCATATATTAAGGGCTAGAACCTGAAAACACATGATGTGCCCAGTACAGTGAGGAGATGAGTGTGCTCTGCCTGAACTGAATGTGGCACGAGGGCTTTCAGGAATGGGCCCCAAAACAGGATACTCCAATATTTATATATAGATATTGTTGGACTTCCACACCCTACAGGGTTAGATCCTTCCTCTTTCCAGGAAATCTAGGAAGCATTTCTGCTTCTGGACATTCCCCAGTTCACATTTCATTTTTCATTCTTTTAAAACTTCTTCCTTTGGTGCTTTGAGGCGTAACAGTCCTAGATATTGTTTGCTCCAATTATCCCCTTGGGATTTTCCTCTCAGCAATTAGGACCGTAGGAGAGATTCTATTTTTTCCCCCACAGATTTTAATTAACGAATTATATCTTTGTCGCTGAAACAGAATAGTACATAAATAATGAGTAACAATAAAGAGTAGGCTTTCTACATAAAGAAATACAGCACTTTTGACCATAAGTAACAAGTTGTGCAGATTTTTATTGAACTGAAAAATTGGCTAATAACTTTCCTTGGAGAAAAATGTATAATTAGCACTGGAACTATTAGTTCTTTAATTTTGAGTTTTAAAGAATAGGAATGACAATTATTAAAACTCCATTCTCTTTTTGTTGAAAGTGGCCTGTAGTCTCAATTTTACCCTCCAGAGAGGTCTAATTCAGACTACATAACACAATTCTGATACCCTTACAGCTAGTAGTAATATTCAATGAGTTAGGACTTGGTCCACAGTGATTTATAGTAATTTTTTTCCTGTTTGCTGATTTAATCTTCATTTATATTTTATTTATATATTTAAATTGTGTTACCTTACATTTAAATTGAGTATTTCCATGTTGATACTTTTAGAACCTGTCACAGATCTAGTTGAGCTGTGCTCTTCCAGGCTAGCTCCCAGTCACCAGTCTCTCCCTCTTTCTGGACCCTCACCTGATTGCTCAGAGGGAACCAATTGCTGGATCCCATGTGCTTTAAGTCTGGACAGAGCCAGAGACCATCCCCCGGGACCAGTGCTGTCCCCTCAGAATCCCCTGTAGTTAGAGTTCTGTGTTTAAACTATGTGGGCACTCTCTGTCACAGATTAACTTTTCAAGGGCCTATGATGGGTATAACACATAACTCACAGACAGACTTTCACAGGATTCTAAACTATAATTGATCTTCACTTAACCATATAAGAAATACACCAATCTATAAAAAAATAATAAACCTTCCCTCACACTTCCCTGCCTCAGTTTCCTCACTACTCTGGAGCATGCCTTGGATTGGGATAAGAGCCCTCTGGGGGCATCCAGGGCCAATTCCTGAAGTTCAGGGCTTGTCTTGCTAATCATGGAGCCTTCTCTCTTGCTTTCTCTCCTCCTTCTCCCCTCTGTCCCCCTCCAAAAGTCATCTTGTGTTGACCTTGGTTGGTCCCACAGCTAAACCTACAAAAACATGCCAGACTCTTCCCTCTCTCTTGCCAAAAACTTCTTGTATGACTTTCCGAGTATTGCTGTGCCCCACCCAGCCCCTGTGATTTGTAAAGGCTACCATCAACACCTTGTTTGGCTTTTGGTTTGTTTTATCCTGCTCCCCATAGTTTTCTACTCTCCAGCCCTCAATCCTCTTTTGAGGGACTGGGAAAAACTGGTTCTCATAGCTACAGCCTCTTTAGCATACCAATTTTGTGAGCTCAGAGTATGGTCATTCAAGTTAACTACTCTCCACTGCCTCTAATATGGTGGGTCTATACCACGAGGCCTGTCAGCCCATGGTATATTCCATATTTACATAGAAGCATTGCATGATACAGCAACTTTCATAATAACACCTTCACAATATCATCCAGAATTCATAAATTGTACAGATTCCCCAAATTGTCACAGACCACAATCCTGCAGATAGTTACACACAGAATAACTTCACCTACTAAGTAAATCCACTAAGCTCATGTGCCAATTGGATGTTTGCTCTAATGCCCTCCACTCCTCTCTCACAGTCTCCACCTGTTCACCCTGATTCCTCCGCTCCTCTGCCCTGTTCCCCTCATTCCTTCCTTCAGTGCATCTTCTCACTTCCTTTGTCTTTTTAGCTAGTCCCCTAACAAAATACCACCCAAAACATTTTTTTTAAACTGAAGCACTAATATGCTTCATCACTCTGTTCACATGCTATATCCTTCCCCCTATTCTTGGTCTGTCTTGTCTGTTTAGATTGTAAGATCAATGAGACAGGGGCTGTCTACTACTCTGTACAGTACCCAGCACCTTGTTCCTACATGCTACTGTAATACAAATCATTAACAATAATTTTTGCAGGATTGAGGCATTTTGAGAAATTATAGGTATTGCACCCTGGGGCCCCAATTTGCAAAGCACTTAAACATATCCAAAGCAGTTTAAGTAGTGTGGCATTCAAAGCAATTTGAGAAGTGTAAACCTGACTATCCATAGCTAATTACCAAAATGGGATTTAACGTGTGCAAATGTAAATTGAGTGTACAAAAAAACATCTGGAGTTCATTGGCTTGGGTAAATGCAGCATTAAAAAAAAAAATCAAATAATTCCCAAAGCACTATAGAAGTAAAGTGCTATGACTAATGTGGCAGAGAAAAGGACTAAATAACCGTTCCTTGTATTTTTGCTAGACATTTTTACTAGACCTGAATTTAAAACCGTTTACAGAAATTTTCTTGAAACTGCACCCTTTACCACTGGAAGACTTGTTTTCTCCTCCTCATTGTTTGGAGGTTGCAGGAAAGGATGTTTTCATATAGATAAGTTTATTTGGCTGATTGTTAATAGTTGCAAATGTTGTAACATTATTTTAACAAGCTAAGAGCATGTATTCAAAATGCAGGTTAGAGATAGGGCTGTCTGGAAAATAGGAATTTGTTTTGTGAAATTTGTTTGAGATTTTGACATCTTTTTGCTCCATATCAGAATGAAAATGCAACTGTTCACATGCATGAAAGGAGCACCCCCTTCCCAGAATAGCATAAACTAGTGGTGAGGTAACTCACCAGGGATTTGGGAAACCTAGGTTAAAGTCCCTGCTTTACCTGATTCCACATTCCAGGTGTGCCCTAACCATCAGGCTACTGAGTCAGAATCCTCTATAGGAGGAATCCCTGGGTGATGTACAAAGTACACCTCTGGCAGAGGATATTGCCCAGAATGTTACTACACTCTATCAATACTCCACAGTAGAAACAGCTCTTTGGGACCATGCGTAGCTGCGTGAAACTCAGAGCAGTGCCCAGCCAGCCCTAGGACTGGGGACCACAAAGGCAGGGCTTACATTCAGCCAGAGCCATCCGGAGTGGAGATCCAGTAAATACACCTCTACCCCGAAAAATGCGATCCTCAGGAGCCAAAAAAATCTTACTGCGTTATAGGTGAAACTGCGTTATATCGAAGTTGCTTTGGCCTCAAGCATTTCCGTTATTAGTAGTCACTTCCCACCCCCTGACTGACCGCTCAGAACTCCTAACCCATCCAACCCCCCTGCTCCTTGTCCCCTGACTACCCCCTCCAGATACCCCCCGCCGCTAACCACCCCTCCCAAAACCCCACCCCCATCTAAGCCCCCCAGCTCCCTGTCCCCTGACCTCCAGAGACCCCCTTCCGTCCCTAATCACCCCCAAGATCCCACCCCCTACCCAACCCCCCTATTCCCTATCCCCTGACTGCCCCGCCCCCTATCCACACCCCCACCCCCTGACAGACCCCCCGGGACTCCCATGCCCTATCCAACATCCCCATCCCCTGACCACCCCGCCCCCAGAACCTCCAAACCATCCAACCCCCCTGCTCCCTGTCCCCGACCCCCGAGACCCTCTGCCCCTTATCCAACCCCTCGGCCCGGCACCCTTAACATGCCACTCAGAGCAGCATGTCAGCGCCATACATGCTGATCAGCTGAAGCGTGCAGCCCTGTCCCCCAAAGTGCTGCTTTACCGCATTATACCCAAATTTGTGTTATATCAGGTCGCATTATATCAGGGTAGAGGTATATTTTCAAACCCATGGGAGACCTGGTACCTCCCTGCAGGGCAGAAGCCCCGAGCCCTGGTGCTCTAGGAAATATTCAGGACAGGGGCAGCAAAGCCTTCACAAAAGCGGGGGAGGGGGGCAAGGGCCCTCCACGGCCCCACTTCTTCCACCTGAGGCCCTGCCCCTGGCCAAGCCAGAAACCAGAAAGGCCGGGAGCCCTGGACCCTCCACCTGCCCAGGGCGGGGGTGGGAGGTTGAGAGCAGACCCTGGCCTGTGTCCCCACCGTGCGGGCCCCCTGCCCAGAGCAGGAGAGTCTGCGGTTCCCCACAGCTGCCCATGTGGGTCTTGCCCCGACCCAGCTCCAGCTGGGGGGCCGCAGCCCAGCCATGGTAAGAGCCACATGGGCAACTGTGAACCCCACCTGCCCTGGGCAGGGACATGGGCCAGGGGCTGCTCTTGGCCCCCCAGCAAGTGGAGAGTCTGCAGTGCAGTGCCCCACAGCTACCCGGTGTCCCCAGCTGGGCACCAGTTGCCAGCCTCGCCCAGAGGGCAGAGCCTCATGGGAAAGAGGAGGGGGGCTGGGGCCCATGTCAAAAAGTAGACAGGCCAGTCTCATCCACTTAAAAAGTGGGAGGACCATGGCCCCGTGGTCCCTCCTATTCCGGCGCCCCTGACTCAGGGAGAATTTAAGCCCATCACAAAGCCAGTTTGCCCCTCATCTCCACCTATGCTCAATCTAGACCAGTGATTCCAACTGTAACATTAACTTGGTTGCATTGTATGTTTTACAGTATATATTAGCAAATATAAAAAGTAAGGGCTTGATCCTGCATTCCTTATTCACCCAAAATTCAATTGACTTCACCAATTAAATGTAATCCCAAAAGACTAAATCTAACAATTTCATCCTTAAATTTATATGAATTTCTCCAGTTGCTACCTGCAGCACACACAGTAGCGTCATAATACTTACATGGCATGAGATTCACAGAACTTTTAGCCCCCTTCTGCTCTCAACTTCCTGGCTTCAGACAAGCCAAGCCTGCTTCTCCCCAGCTAGGCTTCATCTTCAGTTACTGTTTATCAGTCAAGCCTGACTCTCCCCCCAAGTGCAGTCTATGAGGTTAATTGCCTCCTTTTGCGCCACCTTAGCTAGGGTTGCCAGCCTGCCAGGATTGTCCTGGAGTCTCCAGGAATTAAAGATTATGTCATGTGATGAAATCTCCAGGAATATGTCCAACAAAACTTGGCAATTCTAACCTTAACACTGTCATGACTGGTACGGGGTGAACACCCTCTCACAAGTCCCAGTAACTCTGTGTTTCAGAGTAGCAGCCATGTTAGTCTGTATTCGCAAAAAGAAAAGGAGTACTTGTGGCACCTTAGAGACTAACAAATTTATTTGAGCATAAGCTTTCGAGAGCTACAGCTCACTTCATCGGATGCATCCGATGAAGTGAGCTGTAGCTCTCGAAAGCTTATGCTCAAATAAATTTGTTAGTCTCTAAGGTGCCACAAGTACACAGATGTCTCAAGAGAGATACCTAAATCCATACCTAGGCATTTAAATACATGACCTGATTTTCAGACGTGTTGAACATCTGAGCTCCCATGGCCAACTGGTCAAATATGCAGTGGCAGACTTAATGAAATTTTCCATTGCATGTGCTTCATATGTAATTTCCAAACAGTCACATAATTGTTAAATCAGAAAGATTTTATTTTCAAATCTAGTAAAGCATATACTTCTTTTAAGGATTTTAGTCCTTGTACATGGCAAAAACTGGATCCTGAAAACATTTACACAGGTAACTTATGTGAGAAGTCCACCTGAACTCTAACAGGACTCCGCATGTGAGTCAAGTTACTCACGTGTGTGTTTGTAAAATCAGGCCCTGTGTTTCAAACTTCATTTTTTCTTGCTGTAGCACTGTTCAAAAAATCTGGGTAGATTTATTTTTCTACAACAGCTTAAAGTGTATTTCCTCCCACTCCCTGTCTCATGACTTAAAAATAACTGTAAGGCTTTTGATCAACAGAAAAATCACTGTTGGGGAAACTTTTTCACCTTATTCACTGCCACTGCACAGGAGAGTAAAACTGCTCTATGCTGCAATTAATCTAATTTCATGAGCTTTCCACCATGGATGCTGTAACCCCTTCCTTCATCAATCACAAGGAAACAATGGCCTATGTGGAGCTGAGGGATTTGTGTGGCGGTCTGTCAATGTTTGTGGATAGAGTGCTGTCAGAGTATTCTACTAAAATGTCAGCTGAGTGGCTCAGTGACTGAGCAGCATAATCCCTCAAAATTCTGGAACACAGGAAAATGTCATCAGTTCCTAGGGTGCATTGTTTAAAAAGATCCTCTGTCTCAGCACGATAGGAGGAGACCCTAACAAGACCCTGGAGTAAGTGATAACCATGAAAAAGATGTTATTTTATTCCTCCAATATCCACTCCCATTCTAAAATATGCCGCAAAGTGTGCTTGCCAATATGCATCAAGCTAAAAACTGCCTAACAGAGTGGTGTTTGTCATGGAGGCAACGTGTCTTCAAGCAAACATACCAAGTTATCATACCAAACATAACAAGTTATCATTGACATGGACAACAAAATTATCCAGAACACTAAGTCTCTTGCTCAAGAGTCTGATCCAACAGGAGCTCAGTCAGATCCGGGAACGAACTAGAGGAGCAGCATGCTGTTATATACCACAAGCCAGGCCTTGGAAACATAGGCAAGCTTGGGCATCTCATTTATAACAAAATTGTATATAGTAAGAGTCTTTCTCCCAGTTTCCTGGGCTCTGAAAAACTGAGGGATAGGGCCTCTGTTTGGCATTCTTCTTGTTCCTTCAGTGAGACCTCCTGTAAGAGCAGAAGAACAACAACGTATGTCCCAAAGCTGGCCTCTGCCTGTCTCTTACCCTTCTCAAACTTAAGGGCCATTCCCATGAGACCGCATCACCAGATTTCCCATAGCTCAGAGGGCTATCCTTTGTCCTTTCCTAAAATAAATGCAATTCCGCCCCTTCTCAAACGCCTCATCTGGACAAGGCACCTTTCATCAACCCTGAACTATGACTAGACTCTTTCAATTTAAAACTTTCCTTTACACTCAGAGCCAGGAAATACCATGTTCATTTCTCCTAGGTTGAAAATACATTCTAGATTTGACAGTGTTTTGTGAAGAAGCAGAAATATTCCCACAAAGGATCCGTAATGCTTCATGTTAATCTACTTTAAAATTATGTAATCCGCAGGATGTTTGGGCACTTAAAACTTAAAGGGCATGGGTTTTTTTAATGCTTGCTTCACTTTGGAAAGGGAAACCGTCTTTCCTCTGTACCACGAAAATCATGCACCTTATAAAGAACCCTTCCCTACTTCCAGAGCATCAGGCTTCTTTGATCTACCCCACTGCCTTGATTTTAATAAAACCTGTCCTCAAGCTTCTGTTGATTCCTAATTATTGGTGCTTTACCCAATAAGGTTGACAGACATTTTTAGTTTGCGACTGCTAGACGATGGGAGAAGCTTCCTTCACAGCCAGTCACACCATGTTCCAGCTGTTTTGTTTGATTACCATTTATTCCAGTAAACATTAAAGCGTTAAACAGGGTTGGGGGGAAAATTCTGAAGCCTCTATGCAGTTTTTACTCTTACCCCTGAACTGAATGGGTGTTTACCAGAGGAAAGACCTCAAGATTTGGTCCTAACTGAGCATTTTTACCCTTCATTTCCTGACAAAACACATGCTGTGGATTTTTTTTTTTTATTTTAAATCATCCGACAACTTTGACATGTAACTTAACTCTCATGTTCAGCATTAGCGACTGACAGGGAAAGAAAAAGAAAGAGCATGTCCTATGATGCCACTGGGGTATCTTTCAATTGTGCAGATTGTGGGGCTTCAGGTTTTTTTGAATTAGTCTGTGTGAAGTATTTTTCTCTGAACATACATATGTTTGATAGATTTTAACTTACATTGTTTGGCTCAGAGAAAGTATATAATTTCTTTTACTGTGGTTCAGAGAACATTGTGTTTGATGTGAGAATTTCAAAAGCTTTTAAAAATATAACACCACGGCAGTAATTATAGTCAAATGTCAAAGCTTTGATTTTACTCTATTTTATTAATAGTGGAACTGGAGAGTTTAGGTGCTTCTTTAATAGATTATATTTTTTATTGTTCCATTTTACAAATGGGTAAACTGAGTCACTGACAGGCTAATTCACTTACTGAAGATCACACAGCAAATTGGTGGCAGTGCCTGGGAATATAGCTCAGGAAGCTTGATTTTAAGTTATCTGCTGTTATCAGAGATAATAGCTGATTCTCTATTTCTTGTGCAGTCATTTTCACCACTGAGTATCAGAATGGAAGCATTTTCCACCACTTTTTGCATGTAAACGAATGTATCTAAGTACTTAAATGGCCCTCCTCAGCACATTATCTGAGCAGCTACAATGGCTATGCATAGCTGACTACACAAGATGCAAGGCACTGGAGGATCAGCCCCATTGTTTCATTGTGAAATGTAAAGCTGGGTTAGCTCAAATCCTGCCAAATAGTTTTAAAGCATTCACAAATTGCTAATCCTTCCCTACAGCTAGGGGGCCTAACCTGCCAACTCTTACGGTCTCTCATCCAGAAGGGAAGCTGAAGACTGTAGTTGTCAAAAATATTCACTCCGATGAAGTGAGCTGTAGCTCACGAAAGCTCATGCTCAAATAAATTGGTCTCTAAGGTGCCACAAGTACTCCTTTTCTTTTTGCGAATACAGACTAACACGGCTGCTACTCTAAAACCTGTCATAAAGGGAAGGATAACCATCTTTCTGTATACAGAACTATAAAATCCCTCCTGGCCAGAAGCAAAACCCTTTCACCTGTAAAGGGTTAAGAAGCTAAGGTAACCTCGCTGGCACCTGACCAAAATGACCAATGAGGAGACAAGTTTCAAAGCTGGAGGGGCGGGAACAAAGGCTCTCTGTCTGTCTGGGTGATGCTTTTGCTGTGAACAGACAGGAATGCAGCTCAGAACTCCTGTAAAAGGTTAGTAAGTAATCTAGCATTAGATTTCTTTTGTTTAATGGCTGGTAAAATAGCTGTGCTGGAGGCAATGTATATTCCTGTTTTTGTGTCTTTTTGTAACTTAAGGTTTTGCCTAGAGGGATTCTCTATGTTTTGAATCTGATTACCCTGTAAGGTATTTACCATCCTGATTTTACAGAGGTGATTCTTTTACTTTTACTTTAATTAAAATTCTTCTTTTAAGAACCTCATAGATACATAGATTCATAGATATTTAAGTCAGAAGGGACCATTATGAGGGGACCATCTAGTCTGACCTCCTGCACAACGCAGGCCATGGAATTTCACCCACCTGATTGATTTTAAGGTTTGGGTCTGTGTTCACCTATGCAAATTGGTGAGGATTTTTATCAAGCCTTCACCAGGAAAGGGGGCGTAGGGCTTGGGGGATATTTTGGGGGGAAGACGTCTCCAAGTGGGCTCTTTCCCTGTTCTTTGTTTAACACGCCTGGTGGTGGCAGCATAGGGTTCAAGGACAAGGCAAAGTTTGTACCTTGAGGAAGTTTTTAACCTAAGCTGGTAAGAATAAGCTTAGGGGGTCTTTCATGCAGGTCCCCACATCTGTACCCTAGAGTTCAGAGTGGGGAAGGAACTTTGGCAGTAGTACTCCAAAATTCCTTGAGATTGTAGGGCTACTGCTGCCTATATGCTTCAAGGTACTTGTGGTGCTTCAGTCTTTGGCACAGGCACTGTTCAGAATATGTGAGGGGTCTAACCTTGATTACATGTGGAGATCTAAAGCACCTGGTTCCAACACAGTTCCAATTTGTCCTGTTGACATGACTATAACCCTGCTCAAGCTAAAGCCTTGGACCAGGCTGGCTAGAGAACACAGTTAAATCCACTCCTACACAAGTCCTGGCTACGCTACAAATTAACTTCTGTTGTAATCTGGTCCAATGAATCAGTTGCAACTGAAGTCTAGTTGAAGTCTAATGGCCTGTTTATGGAATTGGCAAGGGAGATTTAAGCCTAACTACATTATTTTATTTTTCATGATTTGTTTCCAGTAGCATCCACAATGTGCTAGGCACTGTCCAGACAAAAAAGAAGGTAAAAATCACAGTCTTGAGGAGTTTACCCTCTTAAAAGGGGGAAGAGAAAAAGGTACAATACACAAGCATAATGGACAAATGGTGATGAGCCATGCTCTAGTATTATATATTTTGAATAAAGATAGACTGTCCCCAAGTATCCCATAGTCTTGCCATAATCAGTTGGTGGGTTTCTTATAGGTATAGATGGAAGCTGGTCTTCCGAAGGGACTTGAATCAAAAAGGGTACAGTGGCCTTATGGACTAGCTAATGGGGGGCATTCCACGTATAGGGAGGACACACTTGTGGAATAAACTAAACCAACAGGACATGAATGGGAGCAAGGGTGGGTAAATTGGGAGGGACAGAATTATGAAGGGCCTTAATTGCTAAGAAATTTGTAAAATATATGGAGTGTTGTCAAAATTCAGGTTTAATGGGTAAAAATGTCACATTACAACAGATTTGCAAAATTCTGTATTTTCACTGTAACAAGTTTTTGTTTTGGTTTTTAACAGCAAAACTTGAAACTTCGCACAGTAAAAGCAGATGGTTAGTACTGCTGTGTTTTCATACACCAGCCTTACATTGTGAACAAGGCTCTGACTAGCCTCATCACAAGAGAAAATGTTGGGTGGTCTCACACATTCCTAGTGAACCATGGTCCATATTCAACAACCTGTTGCAATTTACGTGGTTTAGGAGAGGTCCAGAACAACAATAGCAGGGAAATTCTAGACAATCAATCCTATGCATTGTTAAAGCACGTCTAGACATGTCTTTTAGCTGAACTACATCTGGCTCTCCATAGCATCATCCCCCTCACCCTTTAATGGACACTGTAATTCACTGTAAGAAGTTCTGTCCTTCGGTGGGGCTGCTGTACAGATGAAGGGGACCCTGTGTGGAAGGGCTGGGAGCAGTGGAGCTGTGCCAGAACAGCTGCGGGCATGGGGTCACCCAGCAGCCCCACGTCCTACTCCTTTCGCCGCTGCGGTTCCGAAGGCGCAGTGGGAAGAAAACAGAGCCTCCCACACCCGAGGTAAGGGGGGTGGATCATGGGGGCCCTGGGCTGGGAGCGGGGAGGGGAGGAGTCACATGGAGGGTCACGTGAGGAGGTCACATGTCCCTCATGGCCCCCCAGCCTGTACCAGTAAGAAATGGATTCCACTTGCACCACTGACCACAAGACTCATTAGCCCAGGAAGTAGAAAGGCACAGAAAGATGCGAAGGGGCGGGGGGAGAAAAGAGGGAGAGACTGGCAGGCTCTGGAGAATCAGAGCCAGGAGAGATCTCTCAGTGAGAAGACACCTTCTGTCTCCTCTCATCTTGGCTGAGTGAGCTAAGCAGTGTTTGCTGCAGCCAAGACAGAGCTGCACAAATTTGTAAAGGTGGGGGGAGAAGACTGTAAATAAATTGCACATGGTGTTTGACCAGAAGAAGGTCTCTCTGAGCAGTGTGTGGCTAGAGAAGAGACAGGACCGGGATGACATCCTTTCACAGACCTAAATTTTCAGAAGTGACCAGTCATTTAGGTGCCCAACTTGAGACACCGCAACAAGGCCTGATTTTTCAGAGAACAGGAGCTGAGCACTTTTTGAAATTCAGTCCCACTAGAGATGTCTAAAGTTGGGCAACTAAAAATTGAGGCACCCAAAATGACTCGTCACATCTAAAGTTGGGTCTTTCTGTGGTAGGTCTTGGAGACTCTTATTTCAGTACATAATGTTCAGATGAACTCCTAGTAGGACTAGACACGCAAAGCTAAATTAAAGCCTTTTCCCAGTTACATTTAAAATGTAGCTAGTACTATCTGAGGCTGACCTGTGGGCACTGAAATCCAGTGGCTCTATAGACTGGCAGGTGCTGGTATCTTACAGGCATCTTTACCTGTCCCCAAAAGGCTCCACTTACTGATCAATCAGATCAAGCCCCCTGGAGCTAGTCTTTTAACCCCAAAAATCAGGGTCCCAGACATCTGGCTTCTTCGGTTTTCATGACAGTGACATTTTCTGCATCTCTACTAGTGCAACCAGGAAATAATATACTTCTACTGGTATCTGCTCCAAGTTACACTCTTATAAGATTTCATTTTGTTACTGAAAATCTCTGCCAAAGTTCTCCCACCTCTGACACCATATGAAAAGTTCACAATCTAGTTTTGCTTGTAATCATTCTATTCACAATCCCATCTCAGTATTTTACCCAGTATTTAATAGAATTATACTTTTGACACCTAAAAGGTATCAAAGTATTAAAGATTTGGGTCACAAAACTGGCTTCTGTATTACTGTCTCTCGTAACAGAGTTTCAGGCTCCTGAGTTACTAGCCACAGCAAGAATCTTCAGGCACCTGCATAAAAAAGTTGCAAGGAACGCAGTTTTAAATCAACATCGAAGCATTTTTCAACTTTCTATACAAGATCAACTCCATTTAATTACTTAGCACTGACATCAGAACCAATTCTGGCTCCACAGTGCCATTTCAAGTCTCATTGTCCTCACAGTCACAAGTGAAGGGCATAACACTTTGTTTCACTTGTAAGTGCCAAGAGATGTAGCACTATCACCCATGTTACCAGTGGCACTAATAACATTGCAGACCAAACCACTTTATCTTCATCAAAGGCTATGCATCAACTGAGACACACTGCTGATAACCTGAGTCAGCTCTCAGTAAAAAGAGCTCTTTATTAGGTAGGTCACTACCAGGGTTCATGTCAGCAAACACCTGCAAATCACATTTGGCCAGAAAAAAAAATCCTTGAGAAAAACTTAAACCGAGGACAGGGAAAAACCTGAAAAATTTCTGAAGAGCTACACAACTTTAGAATATGTACAAGAAACTCTAAATATAGAAACTATCATTTGTATAAAAAGCCAGCATTCTGGTTTCTCTTTCCATTGTGTTCTCAGCTTATATCCACAACATGCTGTCACTGCACCTGTTGAGAGTCCATATAAGAAAGACAGCAGGTCAGAACATGTCAAAGAAATCACTGAGCTGCCCAAATACATTGAGGTGATATTGTGTCCCACTTGTCTGCTTAAACAAGTCCTTGGGCTGAAACGTAAGTGTAGATTTATCGTACATTTCCTGTACATTAGCAGAGTGTAACATACTAGTAACCCATCTGTAGTTTCACATCTGACTGGGAGATTAGATCAAGCAAATGAAAAAGTGCACTTAGAATGGAATGGTCAATTAGTGAGAAAGTTACTGCTCATCTTCTGAATGGTTCCAGACAGCTAGGCTCCCCAGCCCTTAATATCCAAGACTTTCTTCCTGAGTGTACTGTACCAGGTCAGATCTGCAGTACAATTCTATCCCAAATGCTCTGGGGAAAAGAAGAGCTGTAAAATAGTGACAAGCAGTGAAAACTGATTAGTGGATCTTGAAAATCTCACCCACCACTAGCATGTGTAAATAACACATCTCACTACTGTTCCTTAAATGCCTTGCTCTTGCAAGCAAAACTCATGGATCAGCCAACTTTAGAGCTGATACATAGTCCCCCTTCCATCTATATAGTCAGTACTCAGGGCTATAGGATGAATCCATTTTGAGCACTTAAACATCCAGATGCTTTCTTGTAACCTTTACCATTGACAGATTTTAGTAAGTGAAGTCTGCACTTTTGGGAAATCTGCTGTAATGTCATGTTCCTCTTGCAGAAAAATATGTTAAGCTTACATACACCATCTATGCAAATGACAATTAAGTCCCTAGCTGGAGAGAGGGTAGGGGACTGTTTGTTTTTTGCTTTTCTTGCCTACATTCTACACAGCTGAACAATTTTAAAAAGATAAAACAAAAATGGGGTGCTCCAGCTGTAGCTACAATGCCCAGCTCCACCTCCAATCCCTAGCTTTTGTAAGTGACTTCTTCTGATAAAACTAGTCTATAAGCAGTGAAATTGCTTACAAAGTTTGACATTCAAATTGTCATAATTAATCATGTGTCAAACAGGCTTTCAGTGCACTCACTAAAATTCTTGGTTCCTAAAAATTAGACGAAAGAGTGCATTAAAAATATAGCACAGAAGGAAATGTTCTATGCAAGAAACCATTCCCCAAAAACTCAAGGGTGGACCCCTGTGTTTAGTGATGGATAGCAATAGATCAAACCATATGAATGTGGCCTGAATCTCAACTTGGTGTTCCTTCTCACAAACACAATTCCTATTATTTATTATAGCCCCAAAAGAGATCAGGGCCCATTGTGCTAGGCACTGTGCAAACACATGGAAAAAGACACTCCCTACCCGAAAGGCCTTACAATCAAAGGATACATCTAGAATGCAGCTGGAGATGTCATTTCTAGCTTGGGTGGCTGTACACACTAGCTTTGATTGAGCTAGCAAACTGAAAAGAGCAGTGTAGCTGTTGTGGCACAGGCTAGCTGCCTGAGTACAACCTCATCTAAAACCTTAGGTACACTGACTCACTTGTCAACCCTGCAGATCAAAGCTAGCATGCGTACATCTACCCAAAACTTATACCTCCAACCTGCAACGTAGACCTACCCTTAGGGTATGTCGATACCACAGCTGGGAGGTGAGATTGCAGCATGGGTAGCCATACCTGAGTTAACTTTGATCAAGCTGTGATCCAAGCTAGCTGGGGTGCACCTACATATGCTACCATCACACCTACTGTCTGCAGTATAGGCACACCCTAAACAGAGAAGACAAATGAAAGGGGGCGGGGGAGGGCACAGAGAGAAGTGACTTGCCCAAGGTCACATAGCAGTTACGTGGCAGAAGCAACAATTGAACCCGAGTCTCGCACGCCCACGTCTAGTGCCCTGTACGCTGTACTACATGGCCCCATAAACAGAAAAAAAAGCAGATGTCTCTTCAAAAGAAAAGCAGTGATTCCCCACTAAGTGACAACCACTTGTAAAGGGTTAAGAAGCTAAGGTAACCTCGCTGGCATCTGACCCAAAATGACCAATGAGGGGACAAGATACTTTCAAATCTGGAGGGGGCAGGAGGAACAACGGGTTCTGTCTGTCTGTGTGATGCAAGCCTTCCAACTCCTGTTAAGTTAGTAAGTAATCTAGCTAGAAAATGTGTTAGATTTCCTTTTGTTTAATGGCTGGTAAAATAAGATGTGCTGGATGGAATGTATATTCCTGTTTTTGTGTCTTTTTGTAACTTAAGGTTTTGCCTAGAGGAATTCTCTATGTTTTGAATCTGATTACTCTGTAAGGTATTTACCATCCTGATTTTACAAAGGTGATTCTTTTACCTTTTCTTTAATTAAAATTCTTCTTTTAAGAACCTGATTGATTTTTCATTGTTCTTAAGATCCAAGGGTTTGGGTCTGTGTTCATCTGTACCAGTTGGTGAGGATTCTTATCAAGCCTTCCCCAGGAAAGGGGATATGTAGGGCTCAGGGGGATATTTTGGGGGAAGAAGTCTCCAAAGTGGTCTCTTTCCCTGTTCTTTATTTAAAACGCTTGGTGGTGGCAGCATACTGTTCAAGGCCAAGGCAAAGTTTGTACCTTGGGGAAGTTTTTAACCTAAGATGGTAAGAATAAGCTTAGGGGGTCTTTCATGCAGGTCCCCACATCTGTACCCTAGAGTCAGAGTGGGGAAGGAAATTTGACAACCTCGTAATTCAAGATTTCCTAAAAGGAAAACCTAACCCTGTACTCCAGGGGTCTGCATAGCAAATGGGCATTAGTGGGCTGGGAGTAGAAAGAAAAGGAGAGGATATGTGGGATGTTGCTACACAGATTATTCTGGATGCTTTGACTGCCACTCATGGAACAATCCCTTCTTCCCCGACCTTCCGCCCCCAGCCCTCCTGCCAGTCAGCCAACAGAGCACACTAAATTTAAGAGGCAAGAAATGTGTAAAGTTTGCAAATAATTGTATGCACACATATGCCAATAAAAGCCAAGCCACTGGCAACAAAAGAAATTAGTATACAGTATTGCAAAAGCTAGGGTGCATAAACTCACAGCGGACCAAATAGTCAGCTTAGAAGCTCCAGCAGAAGGTTTTAATTGATGTCATGTCTGAAAACAAATAAACAAAGCTTTTAAAATGAAAACATTAGGCTTCTAGAAGCTCTTCCCTTTACATTTAGTATTTTCAAGCTGCAGAAAACTGTGTTACATAATTTTTACTTCTGAACCCTGGGCACTGAGTCTTCACATGACTGAGGATTGCATGCCTTGTGTGTTTCTTATCTGATATCAGATCATTATAAGTTTGAGGGTTCTGAATTTAAAAAAAAAATGCATCTTGTACTGGAATTGAGATTTCTATTTTTTTTTTTTAAAAACCCATTCATTACCAATATACTCAAGAAAATCTGTGTCTGCCTGCCCTTTACAAGAATCTCTGTAGTCATGGAATATCTATTAAGCCAACATATTGCAAGAAGGTAAGTCCTATCTTATTAAGACAAAACAGAAGCCACTAGGCAATGGCACACGTCCGCACAGCTCATTGTATGAATATTTTTGCAGTGTCATGCAATCACTTAAATCTTGTCCCTTATTAGAACAAATTATTAAACATCCTTCAAAACTGAAATAAAATATGACCATAGTTTGTATGAATACTGTTGCTGTCTCTTTTCATGTGTTCTACAAAGGAAAAATGTAAACCGTATTTGAATGCAATAGCATTTAGTGACCCTGTGTTTGAACTAACAGATTCATTATTTTCTTTGAAGTAGGTTTTAGCTGGGAATCTTTTACTTGAACACTGTTTTTATTCAATTTTCTGCAGGCCTTTTAGTCTGGCTCATTTATCTCTCCTTATCCCGTGAAACCATCTATAGTCATTCTATTCACTACAGTGAGACCTTCTGATAGAGCCAGAACTGATCAGCTGCAGGCTCCACTGCTTCCAAAGCCAGCTAACAAGCATCTCATGATTCTAGCAGAGTTTCCTGGATGTTAGGTTACTGGGGACTTTCTGGACAGCATTTCTACCCCCTTTGTCCTGACAGAGAGCTCCTCTCTACTGAAATACAATTTGAAATACAGTATTACAAAGGCAAACCACAGACTGATTTAAGGAAATAATACACTCCCTGGGTTTTAAATATTCTTGTTTCTGTTACCAGGTAATCTCTGTTTAAACATTTCCTGCCAGAATGAGTTACTTATTCTGCAGTGGTGTTGTAGCTGCCTGGGTTCCAATATATTATAGACTCAAGGTGGGTGAGGTAATATCACCCACCTTGTCATTTTACTTGTTCTGCAACATTTCAGTAAACAACACTGCACTTAAAATCATTTAAAAATGTAACATGCACTCGTGAAGACATGAACATACATTTTCTTATAACTAGGTTAAATAAATGAATCTTAAACTGTACTGCAGTTCACAGCAAGTTTGTTAGGTGCCTCAAGAAACAACAATGATCTCATTTGGTTTACAGTGAATCTAGTGTTCATGAAAACTTGCTAAGTGACAGATGTGGAAATAGAAGTCCACTGAAGACAACAAGGGTAATGGCAGTGCAATAGCCACTCTCATCTTAATGTCCAGCTGCCTGCCTATCTAAACGCTTGTGCATTGTGCAACACCGCATACCCCATTTCCAGTAGGGCTGCAACCTTCCCTCCCCCACAAGCTATCGGGGCAGAGCACCTTAGGAGGGAGTGGTGAACTTTGTCTTTCAGCTGGGGATCCCCACCAATCAAATAGCGGGGAGTCACTGACTGTTTTAAGTGCCTTTTCTCTTTTAAGGAAGCTACACACAAAAGCTTATGTTAAATTTAACACTGAGATTACAATTTCAAACATTCAAATCATAGTAACCTTAACTCACCCACATCACAACTAGGGTATGGAATATTTTGGATGATCAGCTATGCTGGTTAGTGTATCTAGTGGGCCTGAGCCTGCCTTCAGGTATACGCTCACAATTCCATTAGGATTTGCATAGATGCACCAGCCAAAATTGATCTAATCTCTGAAACATGGGATGAGTTCCAGTAACTGAGAATTGTAATGGATGAAGTTTCTTTACCTTTGCACGTTAACATTATAACATCAGTGTTGCATTGTTACATTTTTGTAATTTTAATAAAAAGAAGAGATAACATACTCTAGCTGTAATAAATCAGGGAGCTAGAGAAACAAATTATATTCCCATCCACACCCCTCAGAGAAACGGATGTCATTTACTAGGAGCCCTCAAAAAAGAAATTCCCTAATTGGAAAAACATCCTTTTCAATCACAAGTAGCTGAGCTAAAGTGTGTCCTCAGAATATCAATGTGAGCTGAAGCTATTAAAATGTCATTGTTAACCTTTTTTTAAAACCTAATTTAATTAGAAAATAATGATTAGAACATTCTCACTTGAAGGAAATGCCCATTTCAACTGTACTTCTTCTAAACTCTCAATTGCAAAGGGTAGCACCTTGAAGCCACTATTAGAAAAGGTTTAGCATGTGGACAATGAGATTGCATTTTCCAAATACTGTGATTAACTTTTAGTTTTTAGTATTAGAGTTAAATACTGTAGCATGCTTAAGGGCAGGGACAATTTACTTGCCTGATCACACCTAATAAGATGTTTTTGCACATACCAGCAGCTCCTAGGCATAATCAAAAAAATCGGCCCAATCAATATCCTTATACCCGCTCCTTGTTTTTTCAGAACAAATGACAGCAGAGACGTTTGTGACTTGAGTGAAAAGGCAGCACTACAGATTGCAAGCAATCTTGGGCAAAAGGGGCAGTTCTGCATTTAAACCTTAGAGAACAATGACCTGATTCTGCACTGCCTTGCACCATTAGTCAAGGGAGTGCACAGATGATTTGGTAGCATTTTACACCTGCATTTCACTCATTTTGCCCAGATGAGAAGGAATACACAAGGTGCAAAGCCATGGAGAAAGAGCTACTTTTAACTTCTGGGGATCTGCACAAAACTGGTGTAACGAGAACTACCATATTAAACATGAACAGACCAATTGGGGACAAACCTTTCTAGGGTATAATGCTGCATCCTAAACCAAGAGGCATTGGGAGGCCTACAGCCAGAACGGTGTAATGTCCTTGAGAGATCCCCACCACTTTCCAGACCCTAGAATAAGTGAAGTAGACAGCCCCAAAGTATCTATCCCAAGTTTTATACAATATGTGGTGCATACGGGGCAGGATACTTTGAGAGTTGAATTTCTTTCAAGATAGATGATTGATGTATATATATCTGCTCACACTTTGCTTTAAAACAGTCTTAGTTTAACTACTGGGCTGCCAATTATTAAGGCAAAATGTGTATTTTTCTACCTGTGCCACTATCTTAACTCAATATAGTATCCATCTAGGGTTTCCACCTCTGAGGTACAAAACCCCAGGACACTCGGGATGTTCCTGAGCCCATAAAAACTGGACAGCTGCCAGTATGTACTGAGCATCCCTATAGACTTCACAGGACAGATACTTCAAAAAAGGGATGATCCCAGAAAAACGGGGACACGATGCCCATAATCATGAGTTCTTTCCAGCTCTGCAAAAAACTAGATGAATTTGTGCTTGGGGGAAGTAACATGGTAGTACTATAAGTATAACTATAAGTAACATGGTAGTACTATAAGGGCACAAACAGAGGCTTTAAAAATATCCCTTTAATACCTAGAAGATTTTTTTTTTAATTTTTTTTTTTTTGAGCCCAGGTAGGTACTTTCTAACTGCTGGATTTAACTTCCAAGGCCAGTAATGTCTTTGAGAGGAAGAAAAAATTCACTTCTGTGCAGTCAGTTTTCAGCAAAGTTCTTTAGAGCAGTCTTTAATAGACTTGTGTCTCCTTGCTTGCCTGTCACAGACACACAAAATGTGCAATGTTAGAAAAGACTGTAACCCTTACATTAGCAACAGCTTTTCAATTTAGAGGTAGATCATTGTGTGGCCCCTGTTCAGCTAGGTACTTAAGCAAGTTTGCACCTTTCAGCCTGTGCATGGTCTAGGGTGGCCATTCGCGCATTCCTGGAACAACAGACATTCTGGTATTTCAGGGGTGGCATGGGCCCGCCCGCACCAGTGTGACTTCCTATGCATGGGGTGTGCATGTCATGTCATACCATTTTAAAGAGCACCCCTTCCCCAGCAACGTGACCTTGCCAAAGTGTGCATGCAAAGTGTGCATGCCAAAGTGTGCTGGAGTGGCGCACTCTTAAAAATGGCATCCCCCATCTGATACTGGACAAAACCACGCCCGGTTTTGTCTCAGTATCAGATAGGAGACAAACCATCCAAAAAGAGGATTGTCTAGTTCAAAACCAGACAAATGGCCTCCCTAGAACAGTCCATACAAGCCTACAGGAGTATGAGTGTTTAAGGTGATGCATGAGCTTAAATCCCTTGCTGAATTGGGGCCTGTATGTTGCTTTTTCTCCAGTCCTCTGAATGCTACACTTTCACCTTTCTTCATTCGAAATGGGTCATTATCCTGAGATGCTGTGGAGCTCATCTGTAGACTTCCTGTAACCTATCAGCATATTCCACAAATACCTACTGGTAAAGAATAGCAGCAACAGAATATTGCCTGGGGGTAAAATAGTTTCTGAGACTGTGGTATATTGCCTGAAGACAAAGGCCGATGGCAATATGCACAATCAAAGGAACAATTTTTGCCTGAGGAGGTCTTTTACTGCCATTGCTGTGGAAACTGTCACTAGTTCTGATTGGGTTGGTTTTTTTTGTTTTTGTTTTTTTAATGCTCTGAAGCTCTGCACAAATTATGCACCCAAGTCCTTATGCACGTACAAGACTGCAGCACATAACCATTTATGTGCATTGAAGTTAACCACACTAACCCATAAAAATGGCAGCTTTGAACAGGCAACACTGGAGCTGGCTGCTGGCTCTTTCTGCTGGCAGAAGAGGGTCAGAGTTCCAGCTGCCATTTTGAAAGCGAACACATCACATGTGGATGATGCTATCACAAGAAGGCTGTTGCCCTTTCTTGGGCACAGGAAGGCACAAACTGAAGCAAGCTTTGACAAGAACAGGGAACTCAGACCAGTTTGCTACGCTTGCGAGTTACAGCACAATAAAGGAGCCCCGGGTGCACTAGCTCACTACCCGTTCACACTGGCAAGGCAAGTAGAGTGCTCTGACTCCGCAGCTACAGCGCTGCTGGAACTCCACCTCGGCGAGTGGAATAACGTTTGCTGCACCCCCGCTGGAGTGCCGCGGCACCAGTGTGGACGCCCTGGTCCTATAGTAAGCTCTGATCGGTCTCCAGAAGTGTCCCACAATGCCTGTGCTAGCCACTCTGGTCACCACTTTGAACTCCTGCCCTGCCCCCAGGTGACCAACCGTCAGACGCGCCCTTTAAATTCTCTGGGAATTAATTCTCTGGGAATTAAATTCTCTGGAAAAATCCCCTTCCTGTTTGCTCAGCCAGGTGTGGAGTGCTCTCAGCGAATCTTTCCAGGTGACCATGCCTCCACGCACAAGGCAAGCACCAGTGTTTGGAGGAAGGAAGTTGTCCAGTCCCAGCTGCGCTCCAGCCATAGGAATTACAATACCCTTGGGCAGATATCAAGGGACATGATGGAAAGGGGCCATGACCAGGATGCTCTGCAGTGCAGGGTTAAAGTGAAGGAGCTGCGGAATGCCTACTGCAAAGCCCGTGAGGCAAACCACCACTCCGGTGCTGCCCCCGCGACCTGCCATTTCTACAAAGAGCTGGACGCGATACTTGGGGGCAACCCCACCTCCACTCCGGGGACGACCATGGACACTTCAGAGCCCAGTGCAACAAGGCAGAAGGAGGAGGAGGAGGAGGAGGAGCAGGAGCAGCAAAGCGGGAGCGAGGGTGCTGAGGCAAAGGAAGACATCCCGGAATCCCTAGATGCATGCAGCCAGGAGCTGTTCTCAAGCCAGGAGAAAGGTAGCTGGTCATAGCGGCTGTTGCCTGGGGAAGGACAAACACCAGAGGAGGTTCCCAGTAAGCGGCTTTTATTTTGGGAAGGAAGTTATGCAGTGCTGGCTCTTAAGGCAAGGAGGCTTAGGGGTACATGCATGCCAAGATGCGGAATAGGGTGTTGATGTGCTCTCTCACATCGCAGTAATCGGCCTCAGTGATCTCTTCAAAGGCCTCATCCAGAACTTGGGCAATGCACTTGTGCAGGTTTCTTGGGAGAGCCACTGTGGTTCTTGTCCCAGTCAGGCTAACTTGTCTATGCCACTGTGCCATGAGGGAGGGGGAACCATTGCTGCACACAGGCAAGCTGCATATGGACCAGGGTGGAAGCCACATTGCAGTAGAAGACCTTCCCTTGCTTCCCAGGTCACCTCAGCAACAAGATATCTTCCAGGACGAACACCTGTGGAAAATGTGGGGACAGTGTTCAGTATAGGGGCGCCCTGCCACTGTTGGCTCTCCCCAAGGCACAGAAACCCAGAGGACAGTACAGCTGTGAAATAATCAGTCACGCTTGACCCTTTGCTTACTCACCATTTTGGGGCTCCCGCAGGTTATGTGTGCTCGCTTTGGGAAGGGCAAATTATGTTATTGTGTAGACTGTGCTTGCCCTTAAGTACGAGGGAATCATTGCTCTGTCTGGTGTGAACAATGCTGCCTCTGTTAAGTGTTGCATTTTGCCTTTACAGATGCAACCTTGAGATCTCAGCAGTCCGTGTTATCTCCGGCCGAAACACTCCAAAGAATCAGAAAGAGGCCACATAGAAGCAAGGAAGACATGTTGCATGAAATAATGCAGCATTCAAGTAATGAAAATCAAAAAGTGCAGGAATGGCTGGAGAGTAAAAGGAGGGTCTGCCAGCAGAATGCGGATCTCTGGCACCAAAGCACGGAGCAGCTGATAAGCATCATGGAGCGCCAAGCAGACTCGATACAGACGCTCATAGCAATGCAGGCGGAGCTTGTTTCCCGAGCCCAAAAGTGGCGTTCCATGGTGGTGAGCATGTCCGTGAATGCCACAAGCAAACTTGTGTCATATGCGTTACTCGAGTCGATATCATCATCGGACTCCTCACTGTCACTTTGGATCATAAGGAATAACTCTACTGCCATATGTGATGTGCTGGCAAGACACGTCAGCATACTCCTCAGCAGTTCAGACTCCATTCCTGCAGACTGAAAGGGAAGACAGAGCGCGCAGTGCAAAAAACGTTGAAAGATGGCACCAAATGTGGATGGAAGCAAAGGGAATGCTGGGATGCGAACCGATGCATCACAGGGTGTTGGGACAGGACCCAGAATGCCCCCACTTCCTGCTCCCTTCCCACAAGCCACTGCACCAGGATGGGAAGAGGGATAGCTGCCCACAATGCACCACTCCCAGTGCTGCTGCAAGTGCTGCAAATGTGGCCAGGCCAGTGCACTTGCAGCTGTCAGTGTGGACACACTGCAGCGCTTTCCCTACTGCACTCTACGGAGGCGGGTTTAACTCACAGCACTCTACATCTGCAAGTATAGCCATACCCTACGCTTACATTTTATAGCGCTCTAACTTGCTGGCTCAGGGGTGTGAAAAATCACCCCCCTGAGAGCAGCAAGTTAGAGCGCTTTAAAGTGCTAGTGTAAACAGGCTCCAAGCGCTGGGAGCGCTAATCCCCTCATGGAGGTGGAGTACCAGGAGCGCTAGGACAGCTCTCTCCCAGCACACTCGCGCTTCAAAGCGCTGCCGCAGGAGCACTCCTGCAATAGTGCTTTGAAGTTTCCAGTGTAGCCATGCCCGAAGTGGGAAAGAACAACTGAATATTTCTGAATAAAGAACATGGCTTTGTGTCCACATGATATAATTATCCTATAGCCATGGTGCCACCCTCACTTAATGGTTTTATTATTATTGATATTATTTGTATTGTGAAAGCACCTAGCGCCAGGACCCCAGTGTGCTATGTGCTGTGCAAACACAGAACAAAAAGATGGTCCCTGCACCAAGGCCGCTTACAATCTAAGTATAACATACATATGTTATTGAAAACAAAAGGAAATAACAACATACCTGTATATTCCTGTAATATTTAAAATACAGGAGTTTTTTAAACTCCCCAGGAGTTGAATTGCAGATTGCCTTCTATTAAAAACAAAACTCTGGTGAAACAATCTCTGAAAAAAATATGCTTGTTACAGTGGGTTTATTTTTTCAGGGCTGTGTTTCATAGACAAGGTATTGTTTCTCTGTGGTATGCTGTTTCATACTTCATTCTGTTTTCACAATTAACGAACATAATAAGCTCTGAGATAAAATACTAGAACATAAAATTCTCCTTCTGCAGCTAAAAACCTAAAACCAAACAAAATCTGCAACAGCTCACACAGTAGGACCCCAGAGACCAGGATCTTCCACACAGAAACTCGAGCATGCTGCGGTGTTCTTTGCATCTCATCACTTAAATTGTGATTCCAAATGGGAAATCCCCTACGGCCCCCTGAAAGCATATATAATAAATTCTACGCATTATTTATGTAAAAGTCTGTCCTGCTGAATCTTCTGCTCTTAAGAGAGACTGTTTTCAAAATGAGGTTTGCCAGCAAAACCCCTTTCTCTGACTGAGACTTAACAGAATATCCGAATCATTACTCTCAATTTAAGAATGACAACAGCACAGAAAGAGAAGTCAACTAAGCAGCATTCTCCACTCCAAAAGAACACTTAAGTAATCCCATTCAAGGGAGAAAACAAAAGAGGAATTACGCTAGGTGCACATAAATTAGAGATAAAGCAAACACAACTTGCACTTGGGGATTTGTTAAACAGAGTGACCATTGTTTTAAAGATAGAGATGTCCTCCTAGTGAGATACATGACATGCTTAGGGTACGGCTATGTATTGCCAAATTACCTCAAGGTATTAGTTCACCTTGACCTGCCTAGTATCCAAAAAATGACTTCCTGTGGTAGGCCAAATCAGCACTCAGAGACGGTCTACTATAAGGGTGACCCTGCTCCTCTCTCCAAATGGAGTGGCAGATATTAGTCAATCCACATGGAGTAGATGTTATGGATCATATTGTCATCTTTATCCTTTGAGAGAGAAGCGAGGGGCTGATGCATCTGGGAAGCTCTGAAGATTTATTTAGCAAATGTGAGCAGGAGTTCTTGCAAAAGATGTGGGCCTGCTCTGTATTAATGGATGAACACTCTGTATGCTATATGCTTAGGGATGTTGTCTGTCTGACTACATAGAATTCAGTCAGAGGGGGCTGCTAGGAAAAAAACAAATAATTACTAGAGATAAGACACCTCTAGGTAAACTGATTTAGTTGGGGATTGGTCCTGCTTTGAGCAGGGGTTGGACTAGATGGGATATTCTATGAAACCACTTCAGAGTTAAGAGAATAATGACTGGGCTGTTAATTGGGATGAGCACACCTGCCTTGGTGGTGCACTTGAAGAGACCCAGAAGGGACAGCGGTGCAGCTAACTGCCCACAGATGGCTATTAGGGACCCACCTGCATACACCAATCTAGTCACACATTTTCTGTATAATGATTGACGTATACAAATTTGGCCCTTAATATGGGATGGGAGACTTTTCACTAAATCTTTACTAAGTTCAAGAGATTCAAGCCTAGTATCATAGGGTAACTGGTGGCAGAACAGTTGGTTTTCTGAGTGAAAAGCATTTTTCCACTGGTAATATATTTTTTCTCACTACACCTCAGTGTCCATCCTCAGTATCTCAGCTGAGCATTGGGGAGATCTGCAGTGAACCAGCGGTGGAGCCATTCCACAGAAGCTATTCCAGGCCAATGGCTGGAGTAGCCTCTATGGCCCTAGCATTCACATGCATGCACACATCTACACACACCCATTTATAGAGAAAATAGAGCCACAAGTACTCCTGTTCTTTTTGCGGATACAGACTAAACACGGCTGCCACCTGAAACCTGTCAATATACATAGGGACACTCATGGCAGCAGGGAATAGAGCTCCATAGCTGAGGTACAGTACAAGAACTTAGACTAAATCTGAATTCCACCCGTTTTCAGGAAGCAGAAGTTTTCATATGATTAAAAACCAAAGAGGTAACCTAATGCTTGGGAGCTAGGAAGTTCCACTGAAGAGATGCAAGAAGACCTAGTTGCCTTTGTATTTTTGTTTGTAAAACATCCTGATACAAAGGTAGTGAGGATAGAATACTGTAGATTAGTTACATTGGTAATATTCCACATTGGTTCTTATACCACACTTCTAACTGTAATATCTGAGCTCCTTACAGTAGTTCATTGAGCAACATTAAGCAAATCTGTCGTGTGTGTTATCTCAACCTCTCCATGGGAAGAAAGTATGTGGTGGAGTGGAGTGTTTTGGATTTATAGATAGACATGCATGCTGCTTTATGTTTGTCAGAAAAAGTAAAGTAAAAGAAATGCTCTTAGCACTTGGCGTGGAAGGTGGTGTGAGATTTGTGATGGTAGTTAGTTCCTGAGGGAGTTCATTACACAGTCTCTGACCAGCCCCTGAAAAAGCTCTGTCTCCTAACACAGAGGAGCTTTACCCTTACTGAAGAAAGCTCCATGGGGCCAAAGCAGCTTCATCTCAGAGCTCACCCATAAGATCCGATAAATGTGTTTTCAAAATTTGTCTCAACTGATATGTCAATTTGCATACATTCAAAGTTAGTAACATTTCTGTCTTTTTAAAAAAGTAGTTTACTACTACTTGAAGGATCCTTCTCTTCATTAATTCACCCCTATAGCCTAGCTGCTATAGATGTGTCATACATTAATACATAGGCACAACAGGATGAGTTAATGACTAAGAACCAATTTCTTCTTTTTGCTGTTGTAGAATCAAACCCTCCATGTTACCTAATTATCTTGTTAAGTTCTGTGTGGTTTAATATTCCACAGGTGCAGATCTACAAATTACTACAAAGCACAAGTCCCATGCATGTAATATTATTAATCTAGAAATTTCCCTTTGGTTTCTTTGTGTCATTTTCTCTGTTACATATAAAATGATGATTCTGTTTATTTAGATTATTAAGGTTTGGATAAAGCTAAAAAATTCTGAACTACAAGACATATTAACCAATGTCCTGATGATCAGTAAAGAAATGTTTCATAAGGAATGATTTATCTTCCAGTAGACAGTAGCCATTTCAGTGGTGCTGATTTCTTCATTCTTCCCCTCCCCCACCCCTTTTTTGTATGAGAAACTATTTCTTAAAATAACCTTCTTTTGCAAGGACTATGTTATCATTACCCCAGTAATCTCACTTTGAGATTGCAAGCCATTCATTTTAACACTGACTTCAATTTGCCTTTTGATATTTCTCTCTTCCTCTGTTCAAACAAACAGTCTTCTGATTCCCATGGCTCATCGCTGTGGCAGCTAATATTGAAGATGAAATCAGCTGACATCCCACAATGTCATTCAGCAGACCCCATGCTCTTCTCTAGCAGCAGCCATTGTAGGAAATAGTCAAAATGTCACTCTTAAAATTCTTTTAATCATTGTCCCCATGCTATTTTTTAATCTTTACATTGTGTCAAAACGAAGCCTTTTCAACATAAAAAATGAAGCTGTAAATCTTAAAATATGAAACCTATGTGGTTAAGCATTGTCTGGAAATTGAATGGAATACCAGCTTCTGGCTTCCTTGTTTGTAGCTGCTTGCCAGTGCTTCTGTAGTGCAAAATTTTACTTCTGAGAAGGGAGTTACTTTAGTATTTTAACATTATTAAATGCCTCAGTTGTGGCTTCAATGTCACATTTAGATAGATTTAGCTTGAAAGGGGATATTGTGATTTCATAACATCCCTTCTATGCATCTTTAGGACCACTATTCAAAAGTCTCTTTTCTTATCCCTACCTTGTTGATAGCAACGCATGTTCAAGAGCTCCAGCTCAGCTTTTAAGGATATTTTGTCTGCTTTCTAAAACTACTGCATACCACTAGGTACATGATACTGTTGCAGTTCACCGCTTAAAGCCATATGAGGACAGTGACTTAAGATGGTCCACAGAGTAGGAGCATTATAGATTTGCTTGTACCATACTATTTAATGCAGATAAATCTTTGTTCCAATTAGAATTCAGTCTCTGAATAAGGATTACATTCATAAAAGAAAAGGAGTACTTGTTGCACCTTAGAGACTAACCAATTTATTTGAGCATGAGCTTTCGTGAGCTACAGCTCACTTCATCAGATGTATACCGTGGAAACTGCAGCAGACTTTATATACACACAGAGAATATGAAACAATACCTCCTCCCACCCCACTGTCCTGCTGGTAATAGCTTATCTAAAGTGATCAACAGGTGGGCCATTTCCAGCACAAATCCAGGTTTTCTCACCCTCCACCCCCCCACACAAATTCACTCTCCTGCTGGTGCTAGCCCATCCAAAGTGACAACTCTTTACATAATCAAGTCGGGCTATTTCCTGCATAGATCCAGGTTTTCTCACATCCCCCCCACCCCCATACACACACAAACTCACTCTC
This sequence comes from Caretta caretta, assembly GCF_965140235.1. Taxonomy (NCBI): domain Eukaryota; kingdom Metazoa; phylum Chordata; order Testudines; family Cheloniidae; genus Caretta; species Caretta caretta. Next base: position 43,212,630 of record NC_134210.1, on the reverse strand, counting down.
CTGCTGGTAATAGCTCATCTAAACTGACCACTCTCCAAGTTTAAATCCAAGTTAAACCAGAACATCTGGGGGGGGGGGGGTAGGAAAAAACAAGAGGAAACAGGCTACCTTGCATAATGACTTAGCCACTCCCAGTCTCTATTTAAGCCTAAATTAATAGTATCCAATTTGCAAATGAATTCCAATTCAGCAGTTTCTCGCTGGAGTCTGGATTTGAAGTTTTTTTGTTTTAAGATAGCGACCTTCATGTCTGTGATTGCGTGACCAGAGAGATTGAAGTGTTCTCCGACTGGTTTATGAATGTTATAATTCTTGACATCTGATTTGTGTCCATTTATTCTTTTACGTAGAGACTGTCCAGTTTGACCAATGTACATGGCAGAGGGGCATTGCTGGCACATGATGGCATATATCACATTGGTGGATGTGCAGGTGAACAAGCCTCTGATAGTGTGGCTGATGTTATTAGGCCCTGTGATGGTGTCCCCTGAATAGATATGTGGGCACAATTGGCAACGGGCTTTGTTGCAAGGATAAGTTCCTGGGTTAGTGGTTCTGTTGTGTGGTATGTGGTTGTTGGTGAGTATTTGCTTCAGGTTGCGGGGCTGTCTGTAGGCAAGGACTGGCCTGTCTCCCAAGACTTGTGAGAGTGTTGGGTCATCCTTTAGGATAGGTTGTAGATCCTTAATAATGCGTTGGAGGGGTTTTAGTTGGGGGCTGAAGGTGACCGCTAGTGGCGTTCTGTTATTTTCTTTGTTAGGCCTGTCCTGTAGTAGGTAACTTCTGGGACACTACAGTGCTAATAAACAATGGCCACATAAACACCACCCTATACCGGAAACCTACTGACCGCTATTCCTACCTGCATGCCTCCAGCTTTCACCCTGACCACACCACACGATCCATCGTCTACAGCCAAGCTCTGCGATACAACCGCATTTGCTCGAACCCCTCAGACAGAGACAAACACCTACAAGATCTCTGTCAAGCTTTCTTACAACTACAGTACCCACCTGCAGAAGTAAAGAAACAGATTGATAGAGCCAGAAGAGTTCCCAGAAGTTACCTACTACAGGACAGGCCTAACAAAGAAAATAACAGAACGCCACTAGCGGTCACCTTCAGCCCCCAACTAAAACCCCTCCAACGCATTATTAAGGATCTACAACCTATCCTAAAGGATGACCCAACACTCTCACAAGTCTTGGGAGACAGGCCAGTCCTTGCCTACAGACAGCCCCGCAACCTGAAGCAAATACTCACCAACAACCACATACCACACAACTTTTTAAGCCTCAACACCCTCATGAGGTAGATAAAGCCTCAACTCCATTTTACAGATGGAGAAAATTGTGGCAGAGAGGTTATTTGTATTATTTTTTATATTATGGGAGCACACAAAGGCTGTAACTGGGGCTGCACTGTTTTAGTGTCATGTTCATGGCACACACACAGTAGTTCGATAAAAACATAAATCCTCTTGCCGGAGAGTTACAGCATACCCCTACTTTATTATTTATAATTCAGAACAACACAGAAGAATCCAAAAACAGTCACACAAAGCAGGCTTCCCTCTAAAACAGAGTGACACACCCTTCTTTACTCTAAGTAGGCTGAAAATTCTCAGTTCCCTACAGTGCAAACAGGACCAGCAAAACCTCGAAATTTTAAAGTGATAGATCACAATTTAAACAGAGTTTTCAATATACCACAGTTAGGCCCTGTACGAACACATGGGAAAACATGAAGCCTTCCCCAAAGAGAATTCAGTCCAGCCAGAGGGTGGGGAAAAGAGAAAAAAACAAGCAAAATGATTAGAATGACGATAGGCACATTTCTCGTTAGTTCCATGTCATCCGTATAATGTGTCAAAGTTTATATATACACACACAATTTGGGTCAATGACTGGGAGGGGCATTTTTTGGGGTGGGGTGTTTGTGTATAGATATCAAATCTCCAAAATTATGTTAAGAATGTTAAAGTACCCCAAGCAAACACTCAAAAGTTGAGACATGCCAGAAGAAAGGCTGCCCATGCAATCTTAGTTCTGACCACTTGTGCCTATGCATTAGGATTCAGTCTTTAATTACAAGATCACATACTATTTTTTCCACAAAACCCCTAAATGGGTGGGCTCTGTTTATCCTCCTCATCCCAAGGGCGGCCCCTGGCCTTATTTAAGGCACACCATCCAATCCAAACTGCACAAATAATTTCCTCATGGGTGTTTCTACAGTATTTTCACAGTATCTAATTTTAAAAAAAAATATGAAAAAAAAACAAACCAGAAATCCCATCATGTGGAACCATAATGACCCACAACTTGGGTCATCAGCAGGGTTCAAACCTTTATATCCACAGCTCAGACCTCTAGCACTTGAGATTACAGAGCAACCTGCTAGAAGAAGCTTCTCCTCTACATCAGTGAGCTGCAACAGAAGGATAAGACATACACTTTGGCCGTGGATGTCACAGCCCAGGCAGCCAGGAGGAAAAACTGCAGGGTAAGACCTTCTCAGCTTCGGGTTGGGCATAATCAGTTGCTGTCGGGATGATGTATGCACAGTCTGTTCAGCCTATAGGATCTGTGAGGGGATGCACTGTGCTCAGTGCAGACTATGCTGTGGTAGTCAGTTCCAAACTGCCACCCAGGGCTGGTTCTAGGTGTGGGAGAGCAGGGCCGTTACCTGGGGCACCAATTTCCAGAGGGCACCATACCACTGGGGTTTTTTGGGGGAAAGGAGATGGGGATGGGCTCTGCTGTTGAGCAGGAGATAACAAAAGAAGCAAGGCCGCTCCTGCTCCCACCCCTTGGCTTGGGGTAAAGACCCACCTTTAGGGAGGAGGAGCTCACACAGAAATCACCCTTATCAGTAACAAACACTTGGCTTTACTACCAGTCCTCAGGTCACAGATTGGGGCATCGCTTTCCTGTGGTGTTCTGGCAGATCCTCATGTGTGCTTGCAAAGGCCCCATTTCTGTTCCCCAGCCCAGAGTTCTAACTCCAAACCTGCTGGGTCCTTGGAGCAACAGCAGCAGCAGCTGATGCTGCCCAGATCTCACTCTCCAGCACTGTGCATTCAGCCCCTGGTGGGACACCCCAGGAAAGCGTGCAACGTGAGGGTGGGATTTCCTGCCATCCTTCTATCCACCCAGAGCTCTGTGAGGGTGAAGAGGCCACTCCTGTTTGCTTGCCCCACCCAACCAAATCCTCAGAGGCAGGCTGTCACAGCATGCAGTGTGGGAGTTCAGCCCCTCTTACTTGGCCTCAGGTCTATTGGAAATAAGACCTGCTCTCCTAACCTTCTAGTTCAACTCCAGCTATCCTCCAATACCTAAATCATATTCCACCTGGCCCTGGCACCAAGACCCCAAAGAGTCAGTTCTGTTCTTGCTCATGGAGTATAAGACAAGTACCGGCCCATGGCCCCTGTTCCTTCCCCCCATAAGTCTCACCCTAAGCCGTAAGGGCTTCTGATACTGCTCCTTGGGTAGCTCAAAGGCAGTCTGCTACTGATGCAGTGCAACTGTGAGCCTCTCTGGCTGCCAACCCCATCTGGCTGGGCTACAGCCTCTTATCCCAACTGTTGGGGTCACCTATTTACACACAGCTGGAAAGGTAGCTACTCTGTCCCTTAGTGGTTGTGGCAGACTCTTGCTCTACAGGATGGAATCTTCAGAAGATTTAGCTGCCAAACTGACCAATCTCTATTGAGCATGTATGTGTCAACTGAGATTCTGAGAAGCTCATAATGTGGACAAATTTTCATATAGATAGCAAAAAGCACATCCCTACCACCAGAGCCATTCCCTGGCACCTTGCTCCAAAGCGTGCTGGAGCTTCTTCACGAAACAATTGTAAGATTTTCTTTTTTTAATACCTGGGCAAAACATTGTTTCCTAAAGATCATTCTCAGAATGATCTTAACAATTGTAGGAGAAATTAAAAAAAAAAAAAAAAAAAAAAAGTCCTGCTTGAGGCAGACATCTGATGTGGAAAATTTTAATTCCAACTGTTAAACTTTAGCAAAGTTACAAAAAACGGAAAACAAGAGATGTGTTGAGCAATCTTAGCTTCAATCAGAGCAGTTTCCACTTCCCTTCTCATATATGAGATTCCCTTGGTACAACAGGAAAAAACATACTACAAGCAAAACTGGTGACAAATGTTGGCCTGATTTTAATCCTTACTAGAACAAAATGGTCCCCAGACATAAGCATGTCTAAATAGACATATTTTGCCATCTGCAGTTTTTATTTTTTGTTTGTACCTAAAATAGTGTCCTTTAACTGAAAATTAGTAAGAAAGCTCAATGCATATGTATCCAACATAAAATATATTTGCCAGATTATACAGTACAGATATTACTCGCAAATGAGAGACCGAGAGAGAGAAAAAAAATATTAGTGGTATGTAGGGCTTTTAGTCCTTCCTAAACTAACAATATTCAAATACTCCTGACACTTAGTGACACCTAGTGGTGTTTCCTTTCCTGGGGAATGAAAATAAAGTCCATAATTATCTTTTTTAAATGTTAGACTTCTTAAAAGGAACTAGTCCTTCTAGGATTATAAGGCACTGTTTCTTCTTCCACGTGACTCTCTACCCCTCCTTCCCTGGCCTCCAATAGGCAGATATTAGGGGGAAATTTTAACCTGTAAGAGCTAAGAACTAAAAGCAAATACCTTAGAAACCTAGAAAGAATGATTTCCCTAAAACAATTTTTTTAGAAAAAAAAGTTGCCCAACATGAGGCTTAAACTTCCTACCTCTCTGACAGTGAAGTTCAACTAACCGCAGAGGGACTGTGCAGAGATCCTCACTTTAACTTTGTTAAGGGCCTGAGCAAGTCTTGGTCCATGTCCCTAAAAAAGCTAATATAAAACAACATTTTGCTCTCGAGGTCTCTCTCCTTACAGCAGTGTGTTTTATTTTCTTCTGATATTTCTAATAAATGTGAGTCTTTTGTATTGTCACTCCCCATCACTATCTGTCCCAGTGTATGTCTTACTACATTTGGTTTAATTGTATTATGCTGAAAATGCATGTTCTCTATTAAAATGAAGGATCTTTGCCAACAGGTGTCACTATAATATGATAAATTCAAAATGAACCTGAGTTTGTCTGATATGCAAGGAATTCTGACAGAAAAAGTTCAAAATATTCACCCCTACACATTTACACATCAGGTGAAACTCACCTTGTGCAAAGGGACAGCACAAGGCATATATTACTTAAAGCCCATTCAGTTCCTCAGATTTGGGTGGAAGTGGGTTGCACATCTCTTGTGCTGGTCCTCCTCACAAGAATGACTTTCACCCCCAGGAATTTGTTATCTAGGGGTTGTAGGGGATCCTTACACATTTTTGTTTAACTTTGTGTTGTCAGCAACTGAGGAAAAGCTATTGGCTGCCTGAATAAAAGGACTATCCTCAAAGAAGTTGTACAGCTGGTTTACACTACAACATACGGCAACAAGATGGAGCCAAACTCACAAGAACGAAAAAGAAAAATAGGTCTGGAAGTCACCTGTAGATAAGGCCTAGACACCCCAACAAATACAAGGGAAATGGCTGCAACATTTGGGACATTTCACACCATTTAATCAGCAACACAAAACTTGGGGGAACACTGCAAAATATTATCTTATTTATTCGTTGCTAGTGATATTACAGATGATGGTAAGAAGAAAATCATCATACTCAGCAGCATAGGGGCCAAGACTTACAGTTTACAAGAGACCTGTTAAGCACTGAAAAGCCTGGAGATGGAGCTAGTAAATCTGGTAAAACATTTCAACCGAACACCCAGTGAAGCAGTAAGATAATTTAAATTTAGCTCTTGGTTGAAGAAATCCAGGGACACTGTAGAAGAATTTGTGACAGAACTGAGGAAGTTCTCTTAAGATTGTAATTATGGTTAACTCTGACACAGATGCTAAGACCTAGATTAGTTTGAGCATTAATGATTGATGACAAAATGCAAAGGAGATTACTGTCTGAAACACAGTTATCATTTGAAACAGCTTGGAAATTGGTCTAGGCTATGGAATAGTCAAATAAAAATGTATAGGATTGTGATGGGTGGCGCTCACTGGTACTGTCACCTAGTGGTTAGGGTACTAGGTCTCTACTAGCCCCACCTTCAATGTCTCTCACTGACCACTGTCACATCCCATGGCAGTCTGCCTTTTGGTGGGTGTCAACCTGACCCTCCAGTCAGGTCACCAGTTAGCTGTATCCCTCTCCAGGGTAACAGAGTCCCAAGAAAGACAGTGGGTCCATACCCTTTCAAAGGTGAGGAACAGGGAAGGACCTTCAGTCTGTTTAGGAATCCCTGTTCAGTCCCAGCCATGGGATTTGCAAAGTATTTACCCTCTGTGGGTTTGCACATGGTAGAGTCTGGAAGAGAGAGAGTTTTCATACCCTCCATAACAAGGTGATTGGTAGGGGAGCCTGGACCCCCCTGGGCTCTGGCCCAGGGCCCCACGAGAAGCAACAATGTCCAGCACCAGGAGTGCCTTTAGGCTACCTCCCTTGGCCACTCACTACCCTCTCAAAGTCTTACAGTTTGATGCAATAGCAAAGAAAAGGAGAATAACTGGGCCTTTAGCCCCTCTGGCTCAGTGGAAGGCTTTTTCCTCCCAGGGAAAGATTTTTGAGGCATCCCTCTTCAGGAACTCTCAGGGTATGTCTCTCTCCCTGCCCTGTCAGGCCTCTCTTCCTCCTTCTTCAGTTTTGTGGCATAGCAGACCCATTTCCTGAATCTATGACTGCCACGCACTATACTTTGTATCTTTTTCATGATTTAGGGTAATCTACACTGCAATTAAAAACACAACCGCAGGCCTTTGCCAGCTGTCTCAGGCTCAAGGACCCTGTGAGATGAGAGAGTCCCAGAGCTCAGGCTGCAGACCAAGCCAGAACATCTACACCTCATTTAAACAGCCACACAGCCCGAGCCCCATAATCCTGAATCAACTGGCACCAGCCAGCTGCAGGTGTCTAACAGAGGTTTATACATACCATTAGAGTTTCACACTTTTCCCAGTTTTCCTGAAGAACTGTAGAAGAGCTTTTTCTCCTGGGCCCCATTTTCTTTGTATTCTTGATAGACGTTGCAAAGAAAGTTTTGTTAGTTTAAGGCCTCTGAGTTTTTTATATAAATTCCTCCTTTCCCAGGTACAGTCTTTACAGTCCCAAAGGATATGCTCTATCATTTCCTGGACCATATGTGTTACATATAATCCATCTTTGTGCATATTATTTAGAAATAAATTACTATTTAATCCACAATGCCCTATTAGAATTCTAAATAAAGCCACTTGGCTTTTCCTCACTGAGCCTTAGATCATATCAACTTTGTCAACTGGTGGGCATAAGTCTCAAAAATGTTTCCCCTTTGTTTTTTTGCCTCCTGCCATTCCTTCCTTAGCTCATTTTGATTAGATATTTAAATTCCAGGTTTCTTAAGGGGATTCCTAGGTCAACTTATTCATGATTAATAGCACTTTTTGCCTGTTTGTCTGTGTAACCGGGCGCCACTCACCAGCAGCGCCTCCTGCTGGTTGTTTTGAAGTGTTCTTTAACATGTACATCTACATTTTGACACCTAAATAAGTGGCCTGGTTTTCAGAGGTGTTGAATACATTGAATACAAATGATAAATCAATTGGATTTGTAAGTGCTCTGCAGACATATCTAATTTTGGATGTAAATGTCTGGTTTTAAGCAGCCATATTTGAAAAAATTGGCATAGTTAAAACCAAACTGTGCTGTGTCAGCCAAGCTGTAGGAAGTTCTGTTGTGGAGTTCTGATCCTTGTGTGATGAGGTATTTTAACTTCTGTAGTGGTTTTGTGTTTTTTCTGTTGTAACGTTTTGAAGTCTACATGTCTGGGAACTTAGATAATATAATGATTACGGTTTACATGACTGATTCAGTGATATATGTCAGCCACATCATGGACTTTGATTTCCATCCTAATACTTTCATTGTGAAATCTGTCTCAATATAAATCTGTCTCAATATAATTCCACTTACGGTGCAAAGACATCTCATTCAAACTCCTGTAGACAATGAGCCTGCCATCTCTTTATTGCCCATGTTTCTGCACCATACAGCATTGCAAGGAACATCATTATTCTGTACAGTTAGGCTTTTCATCTCAGTGGCATACACTAGTCATACAACCCCTGAGACATTATTCCTGTCAGGATCGAGGCCCTGTGCTGCACCTGCTTAGCACTTCTATTGCCCTAACAAAACCAGCTAGACTGCCTAATGGACCACCCAGCTTGAATCATAGAATCATAGAATCATAGAATATCAGGGTTGGAAGGGACCTCAGGAGGTCATCTAGTCCAACCCCCTGCTCAAAAGCAGGACCCATACCCAATTAAATCATCCCAGCCAGGGCTTTGTCAAGCCTGACCTTAAAAACTTCTAAGGAAGGAGATTCCACCACCTCCCTAGGCAACGCATTCCAGTGTTTCACCACCCTCCTAGTGAAAAAGTTTTTCCTAATATCCAACCTAAACCTCCCCCACTGCAACTTCAGACCATTACTCCTTGTCCTGTCCTCTTCCATCACTGAGAATAGTCTAGAACCATCCTCTCTGGAACTACCTCTCAGGTAGTTGAAAGCAGTTATCAAATCCCCCCTCATTCTTCTCTTCTGCAGACTAAACAATCCCAGTTCCCTCAGCCTCTCCTCATAAGTCATGTGTTCCAGACCCCTAATCATTTTTGTTGCCCTTCGCTGGACTCTCTCCAATTTATCCACATCCTTCTTGAAGTGTGGGGCCCAAAACTGGACACAGTACTCCAGATGAGGCCTCACCAATGTTGAATAGAGGGGAACGATCACGTCCCTCGATCTGCTCGCTATGCCCCTACTTATACATCCCAAAATGCCATTGGCCTTCTTGGCAACAAGGGCACAGTGCTGGCTCATATCCAGCTTCTCGGCCACTGTCACCCCTAGGTCCTTTTCCGCAGAACTGCTGCCTAGCCATTCGGTCCCTAGTCTGTGGCTGTGCATTGGGTTCTTCCGTCCTAAGTGCAGGACCCTGCACTTATCCTTATTGAACCTCATCAGATTTCTTTTGGCCCAATCCTCCAATTTTTCTAGGTCCCTCTGTATCCTATCCCTGCCCTCCAGCGTATCTACCACTCCTCCCAGTTTAGTATCATCCGCAAATTTGCTGAGAGTGCAATCCACACCATCTTCCAGATCATTTATGAAGATATTGAACAAAACCGGCCCCAGGACTGACCCCTGGGGCACTCCACTTGACACCAGCTGCAAACTAGACATGGAGCCATTGATCACTACCCGTTGAGCCCGACAATCTAGCCAACTTTCTACCCACCTTATAGTGCATTCATCCAGCCCGTACTTCCTTAACTTGCTGACAAGAATACTGTGGGAGACCGTGTCAAAAGCTTTGCTAAAGTCAAGAAACAATACATCCACTGCTTTCCCTTCATCCACAGAACCAGTAATCTCATCATAGAAGGCGATTAGATTCGTCAGGCATGACCTTCCCTTGGTGAATCCATGCTGACTGTTCCTGATCACTTTCCTCTCATGTAAGTGCTTCAGGATTGATTCTTTGAGGACCTGCTCCATGATTTTTCCGGGGACTGAAGTGAGGCTTACTGGCCTGTAGTTCCCAGGATCCTCCTTCTTCCCTTTTTTAAAGATTGGCACTACATTAGCCTTTTTCCAGTCATCCGGGACTTCCCCCGTTCGCCACGAGTTTTCAAAGATAATGGCCAATGGCTCTGCAATCACAGCCGCCAGTTCCTTTAGCACTCTCGGATGCAACTCATCCGGCCCCATGGACTTGTGCACGTCCAGTTTTTATAAATAGTCCCTAACCACCTCTTTCTCCACAGAGGGCTGGCCATCTATTCCCCATGTTGTGATGCCCAGCACAGCAGTCTGGGAGCTGACCTTGTTCGTGAAGACAGAGGCAAAAAAAGCATTGAGTACATTAGCTTTTTCCACATCCTCCGTCACTAGGTTGCCTCCCTCATTCATTAAGGGGCCCACACTTTCCTTGGCTTTCTTCTTGTTGCCAACATACCTGAAGAAACCCTTCTTGTTACTCTTAACATCTCTCGCTAGCTGCAGCTCCAGGTGCGATTTGGCCCTCCTCATTTCATTCCTACATGCCCGAGCAATATTTTTATACTCTTCCCTGGTCATATGTCCAACCTTCCACTTCTTGTAAGATTCTTTTTTATGCTTAAGATCTGCTAGGATTTCACCATTAAGCCAAGCTGGTCGCCTGCCATACTTACTATTCTTTCGACACATCGGGATGGTTTGTCCCTGTAACCTCAACAGGGATTCCTTGAAATATAGCCAGCTCTCCTGGACTCCTTTCCCCTTCGTGTTAGTGCCCCAGGGGATCCTACCCATCCGTTCCCTGAGGGAGTCGAAGTCTGCTTTCCTGAAGTCCAGGGTCCGTATCCTGCTGCTTACCTTTCTTCTCTGTGTCAGGATCCTGAACTCAACCAACTCATGGTCACTGCCTCCCAGATTCCCATCCACTTTTGCTTCCCCCACTAATTCTTCCCGGTTTGTGAGCAGCAGGTCAAGAAAAGCTCCCCCCCTAGTTGGCTCCTCTAGCACTTGCACCAGGAAATTGTCCCCTACGCTTTCCAAAAACTTCCTGGATTGTCTATGCACCGCTGTACTGCTCACCCAGCAGATATCAGGAAAATTAAAGTCACCCATGAGAATCAGGGCATGCGATCTAGTAGCTTCCGCGAGCTGCCCGAAGAAAGCCTCATCTACCTCATCCCTCTGGTCTGGTGGTCTACAGCAGACTCCGACCACTACATCACTCCTGTTGCTCACACTTCTAAACTTAATCCAGAGACACTCAGGTTTTTCTGCAGTATCGTACCGGAGCTCTGAGCAGTCATACTGCTCCCTTACATACAGTGCTACTCCCCCACCTTTTCTGCCCTGCCTGTCCTTCCTGAACAGTTTATAACCATCCATGACAGTACTCCAGTCATGTGAGTTATCCCACCAAGTCTCTGTTATTCCAATCACGTCATAATTCCTTGACATCACCAGGACCTCCAGTTCTCCCTGCTTGTTTCCAAGGCTTTGTGCATTCGTATATAAGCACTTGAGATAACCTGCTGATCGCCCCTCATTCTCAGTATGAGGCAGGAGCCCTCCCCTCACAGACATTCCTGCCTGTGCTTCCTCCCGGTATCCCGCTTTCCCACTTACCTCAGGGCTTTGGTCTCCTTCCCCCGGTGAACCTAGTTTAAAGCCCTCCTCACTAGGTTAGCCAGCCTGCTCGCAAAGATGCTCTTCCCTCTCTTCGTAAGGTGGAGCCCGTCTCTGCCCAGCACTCCTCCTTCATGGAACACCATCCCATGGTCAAAGAATCCAAAGCCTTCTCTCCGACACCACCTGCGTAGCCATTCGTTGACTTCCACTATTCGACGGTCCCTACCCAGGCCTTTTCCTTCCACGGGGAGGATGGACGAGAACACCACCTGCGCCTCAAACTCCTTCATCCTTCTTCCCAGAGCCACGTAGTCTGCAGTGATCCGCTCAAGGTCATTCTTGGCAGTATCATTGGTGCCCACGTGGAGAAGCAGGAAGGGGTAGCGATCCGAAGGCTTGATGAGTCTCGGCAGTCTCTCCATCACATCGCGAATCTTAGCCCCCAGCAAGCAGCAGACTTCTCGGTTTTCCCTGTCAGAGCGGCAGATAGATGACTCAGTCCCCCGAAGTAGAGAGTCCCCGACCACCACCACCCGCCTCCTTCTCTTGGGAGTGGTGGTCGTGGAACCCCCCATCTCAGGACAGCGCATCTCATGCCTTCCAACCAGCGGAGTCTCCTTCTGCTTTCTCCCCCCAGACATATCATCTGGTCCACCCTCTGCAACGGTACCTGTGGAGAGAACATGAAAGCGGTTAGTTACCTGTGTCCGTGTTGCTGGAACCCGGACATTCCCCCTTCTTCTTCTGGAGGTCACATGTTGCCAAGCTTCTTCACTGGCCTCTTGGCTCCACTGTGCAACCTGCTCTAAATCTTTAGAGCTTTGTGCCCGTAGAAGCATATCCTGACTTTTGTCCAGAAAATCCTCAGTTTCTCGTATGCAACGCAGGGTCGTTATCTGTTGCTCCAGACCTTCAATCTTCTCTTCCAGTATGGAGACCAGCTTGCATTTTGTACACACAAAGTCGCTTCTGTCCTGTGGAAGAAAGACAAACATGGCACATCCAGTGCAGGTCACAATAGCTGAACCCCTCCCTTCCATACCACCTTCTTACTATGAGCTTCCTCAGAGAAGTTGGCAAGATGTAAGCCTCACTGGGCTCACTCCAGGCGAACTCCCAGGCAAACTCCTGCTTTGTGCTGCTCTGCTGTCCCCCACCGCCCAGCTGGTTCGCGAAGCTCTGGCTATTTTTAAACAGCCAGGCTCCCCTGAAACAAACAAACAGACAGCCCCACTGCCCGCCCCCTGCAGGCTACCAGCCAATCAGACACTCGCTCAGGCTCTCACACTGCCCTCCCAGCAAACACACGCTCGGATACTTACTCAGCAAACACGCACTCGGATACTCACCAATCCCAGGCAAACTCCTGCTGTGTGCTGCTCTGCTGGCCCCCGCTGCTCAGCTGGTTCGCCGCCGATTACAAACATGTCATCTGTGGTTCCTCATCTTTTCCTAAAGTCGAACTGGTCTTGCTCAAGAAGGGCTTCCACCATTCTTCTAATCCTAGCTATGTGCCACTATTTTCATCCCATGCAACAATAGCTTTATCTCTCAATAGTTTCATGGATGCTTCCCTTCTTATGTACTGGGACCGGGATAGACTTGCACCAATCTTCAGGAATTTTCTTGTCTCACTGTATGGTTTTAACAACTCTGCACATCTGCCTTGCCGTTCTTAATTTCCTGGACTGCCTTTCTCACCTCCTCTTCTGTTTATGTCAGGTTCAGGCACCTCATTAGGATCTCATTTTGGCAAATCCAGTCTAAAGGGTTTTATCTCATATAAGAATCTCTCAAGTATTGTTTCTCTCTCTCCTTCAGTTGTTCAGGTATTCCTAACGGTCTCTCCTGAACATTATTTACAAGTGGTGTTACCATCCTTCCCTTTGTGTCTCATTTTTGCAATGCTATAGATCTTTTTGCCAGCCAGCTGTGAGTCATTTACATGCTCAGCACACAAATCATCTAGGATACTCTTTGGGCTTCTTCACAGCCCACATGGCAACTTGCTTTGTTTCTTTCTTGTCATTTTCATTCACACTCAAAAATAAATGAATCTATTTTTTTTAAACACAGGATTTTCTTGTTTCGTTTCGCTACTTGTATTTCATCAGTTCACAACCCCTCCTCTCTTTCTCTTGGCTTTCCTCATCTGCATCATCCACAAACCTCTTCCACTGCCACAGTCTGTGTTCCTTTGAGGTGGTTCCACTCTTCTTCTGCTGATGCCAAATTTGTTTTCGGATACTCATCCTGTACTGCTTACACACCTCTGTGCCACATTTCCCCATAACTTCCAATACTTACATTTTTTTTAAGCTTAGTTTTACCCTTGTCCGACACTCTACCACAATCTTTGCCACAAGAGGTTTGTGTTGCACTGTTAGCATCTGCACAGGATAGGTATCACTTGCAGTCCATAACTCCACTGAGTCCTTTGAGATTCCTTCATGAACATCAGATCAATTTGGCTTTTGTTTCCACCATTGATGATCATAGAATCATAGAATATAAGGGTTGGAAGGAACCTCAGGAGGACATCTAGTCCAATCCCCTGCTCAAAGCAGGACCAATCCCCCAACTAAATCATCCCAGCCAGGGTTTCGTCAAGCCTGACCTTAAAAACTTCTAAGGAAGGAGATTCCACCACCTCCCTAGGCAAACCATCACCACCCTCCTAGTGAAAAAGTTTTTCCTAATATCCAACCTAAACCTCTCCTACTGCAACTTAGACCATTACTCCTTGTTCTGTCATCTGCTACCACTGAGAACAGTCTAGATCCATCCTCTTTGGAACCCCCTTTCAGGTAGTTGAAAGCAGCTATCAAATCCCCCCTCATTCTTCTCTTCCGCAGACTAAACAATCCCAGTTCCCTCAGCCTCTCCTCATAAGTCATGTGTTCCAGTCCCCTAATCATTTTTGTTGCCCTCCGCTGGACTCTCTCCAATTTTTCCACATCCTTCTTGTAGTGTGGGGCCCAAAACTGGACACAGTACTCCAGATGAGGCCTCACCAATGTCGAATAGAGGGGAACGATCATGTCCCTCGATCTGCTGGCAATGCCCTACTTATACATCCCAAAATGCCATTGGTTTTCTTGGCAACAACGGCACACCGTTGTTTTGGACTAGATGACCTTCTGGGGTCCCTTCCAACCCTTATATTCTATGATTCTATGACTCATATCCAGCTTCTCGTCCACTGAAACCCCTAGGTCCTTTTCTGCAGAACTGCTGCCTAGCCATTTGGTCCCTAGTCTGTAGTGGTGCATGGGATTCTTCCGTCCTAAGTGCAGGACTCTGCACTTGTCCTTGTCGAACCTCCTCAGATTTCTTTTGGCCCAATCCTTTAATTTGTCTAGGTCCCTCTATCCTATCCCTACCCTCCAGTGTATCTACCACTCCTCCCAGTTTAGTGTTGTCATAAATATAAAGGGGAGGGTAAACCCCTTTGAAATCCCTCCTGGCCAGGGGAAAGCTCCTCTCACCTGTAAAGGGTTAAGAAGCTAAAGGTAACCTCGCTGGCACCTGACCAAATGACCAATGAGGAGACAAGATACTTTCAAAAGCTGGGAGGAGGGAGAGAAACAAAGGGTCTGTGTCTGTCTGTAGTCGTCTTGGCCGGGGATAGACCAGGAATGGAGTCTTAGAACTTTTAGTAAGTAATCTAGCTAGGTATGTGTTAGATTATGATTTCTTTAAATGGCTGAGAAAAGCATTGTGCTGAATAGAATAACTATTTCTGTCTGTGTATCTTTTTTGTAACTTAAGGTTTTGCCTAGAGGGGTTCTCTATGTTTTTGACTCTAATTACCCTGTAAGATATCTACCATCCTGATTTTACAGGGGGGATTTCTTTATTTCTATTTACTTCTATTTTTTATTAAAAGCTCCCGGTCAATCATCAGGCCCAGCAAGGAAGATCACATTGACAAAGAAGAACTGGAACATGTAGAATACTTTGCCTATCTTGGCAGCCAACTCTCACAGAGGGCAGACATAGATGTTGAGATTCAGCACAGAATCTGCTGTGCCAGCCTTGCCTTTGGCAGACTGTCTGGCCATGTGTTCAGCAATCACAACATCAGAACACACACTAGACTTTTAGTTTATAAAGCACTGGTAATCCCAACTGTTCCCTGTGGCTGTGAGACTTGTGTGACGTATAGAAAACATCTGAAAAACCTGGAACGCCAGCATCAGCACTTTCTTTGGAAGATCCTCAACATTAACTGGGAGGATCACCACACTAATGCCAGTGTCCCCACAGAGGCCAATATCTTCAGTGTTGAGGCCCTGATTATCCAGCACCAGCTGAGGTGGAGTGGGCACTGTGTGCGCATGCCTGATGTATGCTTACCAAAACAACTGCTGTACGCCCAACTCACCAAAGGAGAAAAGAATCGGGGAGGCCAAAAGAAACACTTTAAAGACATCCTCAAGGTAAACATCAAGAGATATGGCAATGACACCACACACTGGGAGACAGTAGCCCAGGACAGGGATAACTGGCAAAAACTTGTCAGAGTGGCAAAGTCCATTTCTGAGGAAAATCACCTTGCCCAGGGGTGAAAGTAACATTAAGCGCTTACAAGTACGGGGGCCCGCCTCTGGGCCCCTAGAAGGGGTGGAGCCTCGGGTGGAAGGGGCAGGGCTGGGGGCCAGCCTCCCCCAGCCAGCCCATCTGTGCTGCCCAGCCTGTGCTGCCACGGGCTCTGATGGTGATTTAAAGGGCCCAGAGCTTTGGCTGCTGCCGTGGTAGCACTTTAACGTCGGCTGTGTATGGGTGGGTACTGGCGGCCACTTCTTACCAGCACACATTCACCCCTACCTGGTCACAGAAAAAATGCCAGAAAAGAAAAGACAGACAACTGTCATGCAGCAATTGTGGCCCAACCCTGACTTCCAACACCACCTGCAAGGTCTGCTAATGAGCCTGTGGAGCCGCAAGGATCGGACTCCTCACTCATCAAAGGACCTTTAAAAAATAAACACCTGTGAAAGAGATCGACCTCGAGGGATCGCCGACACACACCCTGTTAGGAAACACTGCCATATTAGAATCAAATCTTTTAGCTTTCAGGTTTCCTTTTTGATTTTTACAGAATGTATGACAGGTGATGTGAGATAGCACACTACTGAGTCTGGCTTTTGTCTTTCGATCTGTGAAGATAAGTTTCTTTGAGGGGAACAGAAGATAAAAAACTGCATCCTGTAGCAGTTAAATTTCTTCTAGTCTACACTGTAATTTTCACTTGTTAAATTCCTTTTTATGAAAGCAACACGTTTCCCAATAATGAGAGAATAAGATTTAAGATAGTAACTAAAATAAATGTGACCTTTCTTGGATCTTTCCCTTCACTTTCTGCTTCTCTTTCTATGTACAAAATGTGCTATAATGTGACTGAGAACTTGACCATAGAAATACATACAAAACCTACACAGCAATACCTAGAAGCTTATCGGTGTTTCTGATCTATGACATGGGCGTCAGAAATTTTGTGTAGTTCTCTTCATGATTCAGTAGCTCTGTTAAGCAAAAAGACATGACAGGATGTGTATCATGCTGGGACATTGCCATGTCTGCAGTGAACTTCACACACCACAGAAAACATGTTTACGGAGAGCTCTGTGTGACGTTCCAGAAATAGACCAGCTGCAGCCCCCTAGTAACACTTTGTGGGGCGTTTGGACAATTGGCTCCTTGTAAGTATACATCCAAGTAGTCTCCCCTTGGACCTACAGCCAACAATACCCCCATTCACAGAGATTCCTTTGCAGCCATTCTGCCCATGCCCAAGTGAAAGGGAGAAGTGGGACTAGTGGCATGAAGAGCCTTGTGCAGACCATTAGCAGATGGGTGAACTGCTGAAATGACTACTAAGGTCTATGTGTGTTTGTGTAAGGATTCCAGGATTGGGCCCAGAAAAAGGGAAAGAAATGAGGAAGAGGAGAGCAGAGCAAAGATGACAAATGGCAATTAAAAAACACAGAAGAATGAATTGGGGGTACAGCAACCATGATCCAGAGAAATAAGGGAGCCTAGAACAATAGTTACTAACAACAGAAAACAGACAAAGGAGGAAGAAAAGCTTAATTATTGTTTGTTTGTTTTTACATCAAGATGTCTAATTAAAAGACATTCCATGGCATTAGAAAGCCCTACAGTTTGAATGGCCAAAAGCCATTCTTGTGCAGTGTATGTGTGATGCATTGCAGCAAGACAAAGTAGTTCCAAACTGTGACATTATGGCAAAATATCACCTTGGTGACTAAATAGTCTGATGGAAGGATTTACAAGGTTTCACAATAGTGCTATAAGAAGTGGGGGTATTGGGATGGCTAATGCTGTGCATCAGGTGGGTTGTTAAGAGGCACAAGCCGAATATCACAACCACTCAAAAAACAAAAACAAAAGACATCCCAGCACAGCAGCATTCTATTTGGATTATATCCCCATGTAATTCATATTAGGAAGAAAGAAAATAAAATGATTTGTTTAATTTTATTTTTAAATAAAAAGGTATCTGATGTCTCTAAAAATAATTCCAAAAAGATCAGTTAAATGCAATGAAAACTGGCTTGACTTCTGTTGTTTTCTAATGCAATGTTTTTTTCTTCAATTTCTCCTCTCTAAAAGGGTTTGACTAGGACGCCTTTAGCTTTTGCTTCACACCTAGGAAGCTGAATATGGAGCTGAACAGAGCCTTGGCCCTTTACCCTTCACTGCTGTTGAAATGGTGCTCCAAGCGATTTGGATCTGATGTGCCAGGCCACTGTTTCTCACTTTCGAAACCCACTTTGTTTTGCTTTTGAGAACCAAACCCAGTTCCATCCACTTCAAATGTGTTGTTTGTTCTCCGTTTTTGTGTTCACAGCTTTCTATAACCACATACCCCAAACAAATCTCTAAATATTTTCCTCTCCTCAGAGTAAATACCTTGGGCCTGATTCTCCATTGCCCTAAAGACTTTGTCTAATAATTACACCAGTGCAAAATGAGGGTAAATTGCCTGTCATTGCCATTTGGTAGCATTTTACACCCACTTTGAATTGGTATAAATGACTATACAAGATACAGTGCAGAGCAGAATCAGACCCCAGTCTTGAATTGGTTCTGTAGAGATAGCCCATACTTTTCTCTGAGATGCTCCCATATGCTTTGTTTTAGGCCAGGTCTGTATGTACAACACTGCAGCACATCTGGTGAAGAAGCTCTATGTTGACAGGAGAGAGCTCTCCTGTTGGCATAAAAAAACACCACCGTGAGCAGCAGAAGCTATGTCAGCAGGAGAAGCTCTCCTGCTGACATAGTGCTGTGTACATAAGTGCTTATGTCAGTGTATATTATGTTGCTTAGGGGAATGGTTTATTCATCCCTCTGAGCGACATAAATTATACCGACATAGACTATAGTGTAGACATAGCCTTAATTTCATTTTGGTTTATATTTTCTGCTAGCTCCTTTGAGCTTTCAGCGTGAACTGGAGAACCTAGGAAGGGTGGATTCATGGGCAATCAAACTCATCTCTTGTCCAAGTAATGACTTTGAAGATGCTTTGCCAAACAAAGTTACTACAGCCCAATGGCTGGAGTGAACTGCAGGGGGCCTTTAGCCTCCTTGCCTTCACCTCCACCCCAGAACTGAGGGATAGGAGAATCTTTTCAGTAGCTCGTTCCAGGGCCCTGCCCACAACTCTCCTCCTACACATCTATCTAGTACCCAGCCTGGCTACATAGCCAGAGCCCTGGGGTCTAGATCTGGAGCAATGCCATTTTGCTGCATGGGGACCCTCTGCAGCCATGGTGAAGGTCCTGGCTTTGGCCTTCATTGTTTAAAGAGGAAATTGAGTGTTGAGTCATTGAGTTTATTTAATTATGTAGAAGAAACCAAACCAAAAAGCTTAGATCCAAACTTTCTCAAGTGTAGGGCTCTTCATAACCACAAGGTTAGTTCAAGTTCATCTTTAATGATTAACTTCAGCTTTTGCACACCCCTTGACTCTTATACCATTAATACATTTTTGCCATGCTGCTTCTACCCACTCCATTGGCGTTTCCCCTTATATAAGCACATTACAGTGGCTTGCAGCAATCACCCCAAACACTCCAGTATGACTACTGCAGCATACAGAGTACTGGGTTTCTTTGTTGTAGAACACAGTAGTACATTGTTGTTGTTTTTTTAAATGCGCTTTCACTCCCAGGGTTTGCTCAAGTCCAATTTTTAAAAAATCAGATTAAATCACCCTTAATGTAACACATTTCCTGTACCCCATCTCATGGCTTTACTTCGTCCTGATTGAGAACAATGGGGTTAACCAACACTTGGCACATCTGAACCCACGTGATCGTCAGGTCTCACAAAATAGACAACATCAGAAAAGAAAATACCGCGAGTTGTTTTGAACTACTAAGGCATTTTAACAAGATGTAATTGATAGAGACAAATGGGCTTCAAAAGCTTTATGAAGGGAAGTGTGCAGACAGTGAGTGTGGTGGTTTATTGAAACTATACGTGTGTTGTAGGGTAAAGCAAATAATAATGCTGGTTAATTTGGCAGTCACCACAGTTTTATTTTTTATCTGCTCTTTACACTCTTCATTTCTGCCATTATCTTTATATCTGAGGCTAAATAGATTTTTAGGCTGAAAGCTCACAGGTACTATTGGAGACAAGGAGTCAATACAAAACCCTAAGATACAATATAGCCAGATGGATACTGGATGGGGGAACCAAAAAAAAAAAAAAAAACCACACAAGGGAAGGAAACAAAGATACAGGGCTAACTTTGAAATGAGTAACTAACACAGTGATTGTAAGAGCAGCAGACTCTGTCCTTGAGGGGAACAGCGTTTCTTGTGTTTGCAGTTTACACAGCTCTATGCCACAGTGATCCATGCCTTTGTGATCTCTGGGCTGGATGAGTGCAATTCACTATTGCAAAGGCAGTAATTTAAAATCATATATTGTACAGACTAGGCAGAGTATTACTTCTCAAAACTGATGCTCTACCAGGCCGGAAGCATTGATGGAACTGGACTGACATGCTGGAACTAGACTTTTCCCAGATGATATTTACAGTTAAACTTCTTGGCATCTTTTAGAGCAATTCTGAGCCCTTCCTTAATGAAATCAAAACTCAAATGAGGCAGTGTGACTTTTGCCTAAATAAGGAGTTCAGGTTCAGGCTCTATTTTGGACAAAGTAAAATGAATATTCTGCCTGTTTTACTTTTTTAAGATGCCTCACACCATGGTATCTGAAGCACCATACAACAATTAAAATAATCTGAAGCATGCCCTAAATGGCAATATTCTTGTAGCCTATCTTGTTCCTGCTATGCCTGCTTGTCTGTGTTTTGGGGATTTTTTTAAACTTTTTTTCCTTCTTGCCTTCTGTTCAGTCCCATCTCCCCCAGTTATGGGATGGGACTATGAAGAAGCCATTACTGACTTACTAGCAAAGAGATGGGTCCTGGAGGTCTGTGAATGAAGAGGCAACTTCAGAGGTTGCATGGACCCATTAGGAGCCTTTTAAATCCTGTAACCTTAACTTCCAGTTGGCTAGCGTGATGTTACATGAACTTCATCTTATTTGTGATGATCAAATTAGTCTCCAGCCAGAACAAGCTACTGTTGGTGACATGAGTGGACTCTGCAGATTATTTTTTGTCTGTTTTCAGAACCTTGACTGTGCTTATAGTTGACTTTTAGTCTTCCGTTCTAGTCATCGTACAATCGGAACTGTGGTCCAGGAAGTCAGGCATGTGACTCTTTCTGCACTCACTTAGGGCCTGATCCAAAGCCTGTTGAAGTCAGAGTCTTTCTATTGACTTTAGGGAGCTTTGATCAGGCTCTTACACTGGTGTGAGTGAGTGTAAAACTGGTGTTAGTGAGAGCAGACACTTGGGATCTATTTCCCCACTCTGGCAGTGACTCATTGTGTGACCTCAGACAAATCACTTACATTTTCTATGCCTTACTTTTCCCAACTGGGGTGGGGGGAGAGTGGGGAGGGAGAAGCTTTCCTAGTTTTGTAAAGTTTTTTGAGCTCCACGAATGAAAAGCAGATAGTGAGTCAGTATCCTAGTTCTACCAATGTCAATTCAAAAGTACTGAAGTTACTCTGGATTTACACTGGTGTAGATGTGATCAGAATCTGACCAAGCAACTGCCAAATATGATTAATAACAATGTTTAAAAAATTAAAACTGAATGCAAAGTAAAAGTGGGTTAGGGCAAGAGGAAATAAGTTATGGCTGAAAGGATAGTGTTAGCATACAACTCTCTGTTGGGTTTCTGTTAAAATGTTTGATTTATTTTAGGGCTGTTGATTAACATCACGCGATTAACTCAACAAAATTAATCACGATTAAATAAATTAATTGTGATTAATCACAGTTTTAATCGCACTGTTAAACAATAGAATAACAGCTGAAATGTATTAAATATTTTGGATGTTTTTCTACATTTTCATATCTATTGTATTCTGTGTTATAATTGAAATCAAAGTGTATATAATTTTTATTACAAATATTTGAACTGTAAAAATTATAAACAAAAGAAATAGTATTTTTAAAATTCACCTCATACAAGTACTGTAGTGCAATCTCTTTGTTGTGAAAGTGCAACTTACAAATGTAGATTTTTTTTTGTTACATAACTGCACTCAAAAACAAAACAATGTAGAACTTCAGAGCCTACAAGTCCACTTAGTCCTACTCCTTGTTCAGCCAATTGCTAAGACAAAAAAGTTTGTTTACATTTACAGGAGATAATCATAGAATCATAGAATATTAGGGTTGGAAAAGACCTCAGAAGGTCATCTAGTCCAATCCCCTGCTCAAAGCAGGACCAACACCAACTAAATCATCCCAGCGAAGGCTTTGTCAAGCTGGGCCTTAAAAACCTCTAAGGATGGAGATTCCACCACCTCCCTAGGTAACCCATTCCAGTGCTTCACCACCCTCCTAATGAAATAGTGTTTCCTAATTTCCAACCTAGACCTCCTCCACTGCAACTTGAGACCATTGCTTCTTGTTCTGTCATCTGCCACCACTGAGAACAGCCTATCTCCATCCTCTTTGGAACCCCCCCTTCAGGTAGTTGATGACTGCTATCAAATCCCCCCTCACGCTTCTCTTCTGCAGACTAAATAGCCCCAGTTTTCTCAGCCTCTCCTCATAAATCATGTGCCCCAGGCCTTAACCATTTTCTTTGCCCTCCGATGGACTCTCTCCAATGTGTCCACATTCTTTCTGTAGTGGGGGGACCAAAATTGGACGCAGTACTCCAGGTGTGGCCTCACCAGTGCCGAATAGAGGGGAATAATCACTTCCATCGATCTGCTGGCAATGCTTCTACTAATACAGCCCAATATGCCATTTGCCTTCTTGGCAACTAAGGCACACTGCTGACTCATATCCAGTTTCTTGTCCACTGTAATCCCCAGGTCCTTTTCTGCAGCACTGCTGCTTAGCCAGTTGGTCCCCAGCCTGTAGCGGTGCATGGGATTCTTCCTTCCTAAGTGCAGAACTCTGCACTTGTCCTTGTAGAACTTCATCAGATTTCTTTTGGCCCAATCCTCCAATTAGTCTAAGTCACTCTGGACCCTATGCCTACCTCCATCATATCTACCTCTTTGCTCAGCTTAGTGTCATCTGAGAACTTGCTGAGGGTGCAATTAATCCCATCATCCAGATCATTAATAAAGATGTTGAACAAAACCGGCCCCAGGACTGACCCCTGGGGCACTCCGCTTGATACCGGCTGCCAACTAGACATCGAGCCATTGATCACTACCCGTTGAGCCCGACAATCTAGCCAGCTTTCTATCCACTTTCTAGTCCATTCATCCAACCCATACTTTTTTAACTTGCTGGCAAGAATACTGTGGGAGACCATATCAAAAGCTTTGCTAAAGTCAAGATATATCACATCCACCGCTTTCCCCGTATCCACAGAACCAGTCATCTCATCATAGAAGGCAATCAGGTTGGTCAGGCATGACTTGCCTTTGGTGAATCCATGTGGACTGTTCCTGATCACCTTCCTCTCCTCCAATAATGCTGCCCTCTTCTTATTTACAGTGTCACCTGAAAGGGAGAACAAGCGTACACATGGCACTTGTGTAGCTGGCGTTACAAGGTCTTTACATGCCAGATATGCTAAACATTCACATGCCCCTCATGCTTCGGCCACCATTCCATAGGACATGCTTCCATGCTGATGACACTTGTTAAAAAAATAATGCATTAATTAAATATGTGAGTGAACTCC
This sequence comes from Caretta caretta, assembly GCF_965140235.1. NCBI lineage: Eukaryota > Metazoa > Chordata > Testudines > Cheloniidae > Caretta > Caretta caretta. Next base: position 43,189,085 of record NC_134210.1, on the reverse strand, counting down.
TTTGGGGAGAATTGTATGTCCCCTGCTCTGTTTTACCCACATTCTGCCATATATTTCATGTTATAGCAGTCTCAGATGATGACCCAGCACATGTTGTTCATTTTAAGAACACTTTCATTGCAGATTCACAAAACGCAAAGAAGGTACCACTGTGAGATTTTTAAAGATAGCTACAGCACTCGACCCAAGGTTTAAGAATCTGAAGTGCCTTCCAAAAACTGACTGGGACAGGGTGTGGAGCATGCTTTCAGAAGTCTTAAAAGAGCAACACTCCTATAGGGCGAGTACAGAACCTGAACCACCAAAAACAAAAATCAGCTTTCTGGTGGTGGCATCTGACTCAGATCATTAAAATGAACATGCGACGGTCTGCATTGCTTTGGATTGTTATCAAGCAGAACCCGTCATCAGCATGGATGCATGTCCCTTGGAATGGTGACTGAAGCATGAAGGGACATATAAACCTTTAGCATATCTGGCACATAAATATTTTGCGACGCTGGATACAACAGTGCCATGAAAACGCCTGTTCTCACTTTCAGGTGATGTAAACAAGAAGCGGGCAACATTATCTCCTTCAAATGTAAACAAACTTGTTTGTCTGAATGATTGGCTGAACAAGAAGTAGGACTGAGTGGACTTGCAGGCTCTAAAATTTTACATTGTTTTGTTTTTAAGTGCAGTTATGTAACAAAAAACCTACATTTGTAAGTTGCACTTTCACAACAAAGAGATTGCACTACAGTACTTGTATTAGGTGAATTGAAAAATACTATTTCTTTTGGTTTTTTACAATGCAAATACTTCTAATAAAAAATAAATATGAAGTGAGCACTGTATACTTTGTATTCTGTGTTGTAATTGAAATCAATATATTGGAAAATGCAGAAAACATCCAAAATTGTTAAAATAAATTGTATTCTATTATTGTTTAACAGTGCAAATAATCATGCATTTAATCATGATAATTTTTTTAAATCGCTTGTCAGCCCTAATTTATTTACAAAACAGTTTAGCCACTATAACTTAGAACTTCGATATTTTTCAGATTAGCAGCTGATGACTACTTTAGGGTGTGTACAGCTTTGTATAGTGTGTCCCCAGTCTCCAAAGAGCTAATAGAAATTGCAGTAAAAGATGTCACCATAGATTGGAGGAAAAGGGACTCATTCTGATCAGTCTAATAGCATTGTTATACCACTGTAATTCAACCGACTTTACTCTTGCTTTATATCAGTGTAACCAAGAACAGATTCAGGCCGCAAAAGTCTATTTTACATTAGATGCTTCGTTTTGAAAAAAGACCCCTTAGTAAAATTTGTTTCCAATTGCTTGTTGCTTGAAGTATGTTCCCTTCTGGCAACATCTGTTTTCTGCTTCTCATGGGCTGCATTTTAGTGTAGTGAAAAACTTCATCACAGGATGGAAAAAATAAAAACCTGTCAAAATGTACACGTTTGTTTTCTGCATAGCCAATGGAGTTCCCAGTTGTATGTCCATGCAATCTCAACAGTGGGTATTGAGAACATAGGTTATTGATTTTCTTTTTCTGTACCCTATGTGAGATTTTCCATTTTATAGTCAGAACTGGTTATAGTGATTCAGCACATTGCAGAAGCCAGTCCTATGATTTACATTTACAAAAGTCCAAAGGAAATAGCTTATGTGAGGGAGGGTGAAGATAAAATTGTGTTTAGGGCTTACAGGTAACAGGGTTTTCGGTGAAAGTTAAACAGAGCATCGTCAGATCACTAGCTGTGATTTCCTGCATCTTGCATCACAAACAAATGACAAAACCAAATAAAAATATGAAACCCTTCAAAAAGAAATTTGTTTCACAGCACCCAAAATGCACAGAATATCCAGATGCTAGAAGTCTGTATAGAGCTGGAAAAACACTCTTGTTGAATCAGCTTGAAAGCCAGACCAGGTGAGTCCTATTAGCTCCGACCCAGGGTTATAAAGGATTTCAGTGTCTCTCTTGTGGAACATGGATATGGAGAAGGAAAAGAAATCTTGCCAAGGAAAACACTAGGAACACCCAAACTGATGTGAAGGTGGGATTGATGGCAGCAGAAGCTTCTTAGGTTAACGTTTATAGTCATCATTATTTAATGAGCAACAAAAGCAGACTTAGGCCAGAGGCTAAGTGTGATGCTGGCAGACCAGGTGCCAGCTCAAGCCAACGTCCCTATGTCTCCGCTGATCACAGATAAATACATTGTGGGAACCAGTCTGGATCATTTGTGTGTTATTATTGTTAAAATAGGAATTAGAATTGTAAGAATGTGTTTAGACTTTATGAAATGTTTATAAGTTGCTGCATGTGCTAATCTCACTTGCAGTATCTGTATTCCATGTTACAAGGTAATATTTAAAGTCTTGTCTACACTTAAAACGCTTCAGCAGCACAGCTGCACAACTGCAGTGCTTCAGTGTAGACACTACCTGTGCTAACAGGAGAGACACTACCTATGCCAATCTTCCATTTCGCTTTATACTGATTGATACTTTGTTAGTGATCGTATGAGGCTGATCCTTCTCTCAGAGAATGGGAGTGTTGGTTGTTGAGTGCCAGGTGTTGAGCACTGTGACAGGGTCAGGCCAGGTGGCTACAAGAGAGTGGTCGAAAGTAGATACATTAGTTCCAGGTTAAGCAGGTCCCTTTTCCCTGGGTAAGATAACAGGGACTATTCCAGAACACTCAGGAACTTTCTGGAACTAATTAAGGCAGGCAGGCTAATTAGAACACCTAGCCAACTGGGAAGCTGCTAAAATTAATTAAGGCTAATCAGGACACCTGGTTTAAAAAGGCTGTCACTCCAGTTAGTGACGTGTGTGGGTAAGGAGCTGGGAATGAGAGGATGTGCTGCTGGAGGACTGAGGAGTATAAGTGTTAACAGACATCAGTAGGAAGGTTCTGTGGTGAGGACAAAGAAGGTGTTGGGAGGAGACCAAGGGGAAGTAGCTCAGGGAATTGTAGCTGTCGCGCAGCTGTTCCAGAAGGCACTCTAGATAGCTGCAGTCCACAGGGCCCTGGGCTGGAACCGGGGTAGAGGGCGGGCCCAGGTTCCCCCCAAACCTCCCAACTCCTGACCCAACACAGGAGCTTCCACCAGAGGGGAGGGTCTCTGAGCTGGTCCCCGACGCACGTGGTGGATCAGCAGAAACTGCAGGGATTGTTCTTACTCTTTTTTCCCCATGCTGGCTGAGTGATGAGGTTATCTGAGTGAACGGCAGATCTGAGCCACGAAAGTGACCAAACTGAGGGCTGCTGTGGATCTGTGAGGCGAGCAAAATCCGCCAATAAGCGCAGGACCCATCAAGGTAGAGGAGGAACTTTGTCACAGCATACATAAACATATAAATCTGAATGAGGAATGGGTTTTTAAAAACAGTCATTACATTCACTTTCTATTTTCAGAAGAAGCTGGTAATGTCTGAAAACAGACAGGTAAAATTAACATGTAACGTGCACTCAGAGGCAAGCCATGATCAAAGCACTATTGATTCAAAACAAGGTACTCACAACATGTGACCTGCATGTTGTGCTTGTTTCTGTAAAATGCCATGCATCTACTCCCACTTTCTCCACAAAACAACCCCATACTCTAAGGGTGTATCGACACTGCAGCTGGGTGGGTAGCCAGACCAGCGCAGGTAGACAGACACACACACACTAGCTCTGCTTGACCTAGCACACTACAAATTTCAGTATCACCAGGGTAACACTGATGGCAGTTTGGGCTAGCTGTCTGAGTTCAAACCTGCCTGGAATGCCAGCTGCCCATGCTATCTTGGCTACATTAGTTTTAGCACACTTGTGCATGTCTGTCTACCCCTGAGATTGTGAATTGCTTGCTCTTCTGTATTCTGTGTTCGCTATCTAGTATGTATATATTATTTGTGGTTTGTACAGGCTTCTGGGGGGATTTTTTCACCCTGTTGTGTGGAACTCAACCTTTTGACGGTCTCTGGTTAGAGAACACATTAGGGTGTACATCCTGATTCTCTTTGAGATAATATGTAAATATTTTAGCAATAAGTTATTTTATGGTGTAACTTGAAATTGACAAGGAGGAAAGTGGGTGGGGTGGAGATTTCCCTGTGGTTCCAAATTTCCCTCAGGGGGCGTGGCTAAGGGCTGTGTGGGATCTCTTCTGTACAACATGTCAGAGTTAGTCTCTGAGATCAGAAACACAATGTGTTTCTTTGGCAACAACACTCTGCAAGAATCTGTCCTACCTTTTACTATCTTGGAGTCCTGGAGGTGAACCTAGAGGAAGTGGCATTGGGTACAGTATCCTACTGTCTGTGAGCTGATTTTTAATGAAAGCTAACCTTGGTTAGAAGGGAGATAAATTGAACTTCAGCCTTTACTACTAAAACACCAAAAATGTATTAATTTAGTAAAATGTCCATAGGCCACAGAAACAATACTTATTTAAAATAACTATATTATGCAATTTCAGCAAAGGGGAATGAAGATTTCTCAGCTACTGTACTTCAAACCAGGTAGGACCTTAATTAAATATGCTATATTGCTTCCCATATACAATATAACTGTATAACTGATGTGCCTATTGGTTTCTGGGTTGATTTTAAGGCATTGGCTTGACTTATGAAGCTTTAAATGGCCTAACCTATCTATCCAAGACCCTGATTAAACAAACTTATTCACATGGGGAGACTCCTACTGATTTCAGTGGGGCTCAGTATGAATGCAGGGGTTTAGCCACAGGAGTGCAACTGCAGGATCAGAGTCTGACCACCACAGCTAGTGATATATGGGGATGCATCAGCTGGAGCCCCATTGGTAGAAAGCTGAAAAAGCCTCACAGGGAGTTCTTCATTAAGGCCCCCATCTTTAAAAAACAATTCCTCTTCAGAGTAAAATAGAAAGAGATTGTTAACAGGGGAGGGTTGGAGTGAGGGAGGGATTCTGTTGTGGGGGGGTTACATTATTTTTTTGTTGTTGTTGCTAGGTTATTGTTATCTAGGGTAACTGATGGATTGGTGGAAGTGGTTTATTTTAAGATTGTGTTTTGAAGGGCTGCAGGGTGCCCAGAACCTGCAATGGTTGTCTTATTGTAGAATAGTACAAATTTAAATAAATGAGAGGAGGAGCTGAAGAAATCCAGTAGAACATTGACTTTATGCAATAGCCTTTTTTTTCTCTGGAAACTTGGGCTGAAAATCTGCTTTCGTCCCAAATGAATCGAGTTTGGTGGTCTAGTCTAGTCAACACTGAACATTTGCCAATATCTCAGAGAATGACATTCAACCTGGTTTGCAGGTTCTATTTCACTTCTGATATAAGACCAGGCCTGCAAGGGTGAAAGGATAAGATTGAAAGGTTGCAGAAAGTGGCTATTTTTAAAGAACATTTTACATAGAATAATTCAGGCTTCATTATACATAAAAAGGTTACCATAGGAACCTGGCAGCTATGCTATAATTAAAGATGAGTTCTTATTCATTCCTATTATAAATTCCAGTTTTCAGCATTTTATCATCTCGGCTATTTTGATTCCCAAGGTTCTATTATACTTGTTATATTTGGCCCAAATTCTTTATTTTTAAAATGGCATTAAAGCAATGTTGAGTTTTGGAGTGCTAATAAATATTATTTGGACTTAGTTTGTGGTGTTCTCCCCTCTAAGCTTCCCCAAACCCTACACTTATCAAATTCAATATATTTGCTGCTGGACTGTCTTGTTCACAGTGCAGGCTCCCTTCACTGGAAAATAGGCTGCCTTAAATGTGATTATCCCTCTTGTTTCAAATGAGTACTTTGTATTTTATGAAGTTGGCTCTATTGTTTCCTCCTCATTTGTTTCATCTCTTGTCTTTTATGATCTAATCTATAACTCTTTGATCCACTGTTTCTGCCATCAAACTATAATTGACAAGTTGACTTTTATTTTTTGAGTTTTTCTTTAGCAATGATATTTCTTAACGATGGAAAAGAACAATCCCTGTCAACTATTCTTGAGTGGTTTTGAGCAATCTTATTTTTGAGTGCTTCAGATTACTGTATCCTTCCCTCCCCCCACCCCTTCTCTTCTGGACAGCCTAAAAGATCTCACAAGTAACGACTTGTCTAGGGGGTAGTTTAAAATGGATTGATTAGACATGCATTATTTAACTTGCAGTATGTAAGCCGCACTTTCAGCCTGTGTTATTGTGTACACACAGAGGCAGCTTACTGAGTACTAAGCATATGACATTCTCTAGAGCATCCCATGGCTATTTTTTTCGCTACTCAGCTGTGTGCATTTTGGGATTTTTCTTGCTCTGCATTGTGGGATGCATAGCAGAAGCCAGGCAGGTTTCCACGGGCTTCACCCCATGCTTCCTTTCTGATTGAGCTAGCTCTGTTTTTGAATTGCTGTCAGCCAGCATGGACCCAACAATGCTCAGCAATACTACACTGGCAACTCAGAATAGGTAGAGGCTGCTTGGGCTGTATTTCAGCACTCAAAGCTGGACGAATTCAGAGATTTGAGCTGGCAAATGGTGTCTGGGTGCAAGGGGGTTCACCCGGCAGGACAGACGTGGGAAGAGGAAACGAAAATAGGTGGGTGGGCACGGTGTCCTCCATGGCATGGGCCTAGATTTCTGGCCAGGAATTGGGCTCTGTTGCTCGCATCAAGATCCTCTGTCCCAAAGAGATCCTGGTTTTCTGGGGACAGCTCTTCACTGACCTCCTCATGCTCATCATCCAATGAATCTTACTGATCATCCTTTGGGTGGTGCGGGAGGTTAGCAGAGTGGGCAGCAGCATCCACAACCTTCCTGGGTTGGGCAGTAGGGTAATTGATCAAAATCTTGTCCAGCTCCTGAAAAAAGTCCACAGGTCACATTTCCCCTGCCAAATTTTTTCCTGGCATCCCCAGTTTGAATGTAAATCCTCCTGAGCAGCTTGCTCTTTATCCTGCACTCGTCAGCATCCCAGTTGTGGCCCCTTGCAGTCATATCCATAGAAAGATCCTTATTCCGGTGGCTGGCCATAAGAGCTTCCCACCCCAACACCCCTCCCCACCTGGGTATAACTAACAGCTAACTTTGAGTCTTGGTATCTCTTACAATCCAGTGTATCGCCAATAAACACCACAAAAGAGTCACTGGTATTCACCTGATGTTAGTGTAGTGGGTAGTGGATTGAATGGGCAGTTTGGAGAGCTTCAGCTAGAGGTGGACTGAAGCCCATGCATACGCCCATAGTAATGATTATGCTTCTTTTTAAAGGAGAAGATGAAGCACTTCTTATTGCTTGTGTCTATGGCCTTGCTCACAACAGGTGAGTTTTCATTCACTGCATAACTCATCCATTTACAAACAGTAAAAAATGGTAATAAATTATTTAAGTATGATCATTCCATGCCCAAAGAACTGTCTGTATTAACTCATGGCAGGAGAGACTATGCAAAAACTTTAAAAAGAGAGAGCTTCAACACATTTATTCTTTCCATATTTGTTTTACATTCTTGCTGTTAATTTTATCCTATATTATCTTCCAGATTCTTCTGATTGCTTGGAATCTGATCTTCCATTTTGCAAGCAAGTTCCAGGTAAATAACTCTCTTTAGGCAGTAGCCAGTTAAGGATGGGCCCCACTTGTGAAGGAAATGCCACAGTTGAAGTGATTGGATAATCAATTTGGGTTTGAAATATTCATTAGAGTAAAGTTTTTTGGCTGCAATCCAATCTCCAGTGGATAGGGATTTCTGAAAGTAGCACCAGCAGTTTCTTCAGAGCATGAACCTTTACTCATTGGTGTCCCACTGCAATCAATGAATGAATTCAAGGGTACGGAGCAGAGGGCTTTACTTGGAAAGATTAACTTTTTATGTTTGCAGATTTAGTGAAAAGCAGAGACATTCTTGCCATTGAAATGGTGATGTATAACAACCAAGCATTGCTATTGTATGGATACAACCAATCCATGCAAACATGCAGCTACTCCAGGCAATGGAGTCTATAGCAATGGGGCCAGCAAGCATGACAATGTTAAAAGCTGAAGATTTTAGAATATTTGATAGAGAAAGACAGTGCTTCTGCATCTACTGACAAGTGATTGATATCTCATTATCACAGCAATCAAAACAGTCTAATTTAGAGAGAGACTATTTTCACCACAATTGTTGGAACAACTGACATGCTGCTGTTATTAATGTTACTGTCACATCTCTAAGCCTTCATCATGGACCAGGACCCTATTGTGCTAGACATTGCAAAAACAGAACAAAAAGATGGTCCCTTCCCCAAAATGCTTATGCTGTAGCTAGAAGATGAGACAACAGATGGGGAGTGCAAGGAATCAGCATGAAAGGCAGTTGTCTCATCACCCCAGCTTAACCATTGTCCATTTTTTTTGGTAGGCATCGTGGCAAAGGAGAATTTTGAGGAGGATAATGTGGTAGCTGTAGAGATGTTTACAGGGAGCTCCACCCAGCTGCAAGAAGCAGTGCGGGAGAAAGCACAAAAGTGCTTGTTTGAAAATAAGTGGCCAATGGAGACTGGCATCAAGGGTCAATCTGAGGCAGGAGTCAACAGCTTGATAGTGAATGACACACAATAGGTAGGGTGGGCATTGGCTGTGAAGGGACTTGAAAATGAAGACTATTAGCTTATTTTGGTTCCCCCTTCTCTCTTACCTCAATGGAGAGACATGACATGGTCAAAACGCTGAGCTAGGAAAATGATCTTTGCAGCAGAATTCTGAATGGGTGTGAATGGGGGTAAAATTGCATTTGTCAAGGGCAGAGAGAAGGATGTTGCAATAACTGAGGTGCAATATGATGATGCAATAGGGAAGAGGGAGCCAGTGTATGAGAGTTTTAGCTGTGTGGATAGATAGGAAAGGTCGTATCATAGAGATGTTATGCAAGATTTTGATGTGGCCTGGATGCAAGGCCCTAGAGAGGTCCAAGTTGAAGAGGACACCCAGGTTACAGGCCTGAGTGACCACCACAGGATTGTAGAGTTGTCCACAGTGATTGAGAAAGGAAGTAGCAGAGAGGATTTGGGGGGTGAGGGGAGGATTAAGAGCTCTGCTGAAGCCATGTTTATCTTGAACTGACTGCTAGAGAGCCATAAGGAGCTGTCTGAGACACAGGCCAAGATTTTAGTTTGGACAGAAGGAGACAGAACTGGAGTAGAGAAGTAGTTTAGTGAGTTGTCTGCATAGCATTGGCAGTTGAATTTGGATCTGTGGATGAGATTACCCAGAGATAAGATGTAGAGTGAAAGGAGAAGGGGGATGAGGAACCAAGCAAGCCCTGTTGAACCCCCACAGACTGGGTCTGAGCTTTGGCTAGGAACCAGTCACTGAAGACTTTGGCAAGAGAGGTGTCGATGAACTGCAAGGGATGGAAGCCGAATTGAAGAGAGTCTACGTTGGAACTGAAGGAGAAGAACTCCAGACAGTGATTTTTAGAAAGTGTGTTCAATGAGCTTACAGATGAAAGGGAGATGGGGCAGTAGTTAGAGATAAGTGAGGTCAAGGGTGGGAGTTCTTTAAGATGGAAGAGACTAAAGCATGCTTGTATTGTGAGGGGAAAGAGACAGAGGAGAGCAAGAGGTCAAGGAGAAGAGGGAGGGAATGTGCCAAGGAGGTTTAGAGAGGGAATGGAGTCACTGGCGCATAGGAAGGGTTAGAGGAGGAGAACAGATGAGAAACTTCTGCATTAGTTACAGAAGAAAGGAGGCTGGAGTGGTAGGAAGGGAAGGAAAGGTCACACTGTATGTTGTCAATTTTCCCGTGGCAGAAATTGGCAAGATGTTGTGTGGCGAGAGAATTGGAGGCAGAACGATGGGAGGGGTTGAGGACAGTCAACGGTGGCCGTTGGGATTGCAGGCATGAGATTCAATTAAATTGGAGAAGTGAGCTGTTTACCAATGAAGAAGCAAAAGTGAAGGAGGAGAGAACAAATTGGTAGAAGAGGAAGTCAACCCTCTCACAGAATTTCTGCCAGAGTTGATCTGCAAAGCAAAAGCAGAAGTTGAGAAAGAAGACGTTGGAGGTGAGCCAGGAATGACTTTGCAATGGAAGGGAAGAGGAAAAAAATCAAGGACAGAGGAGCGTGAAGTACGGAGAAAGTCAACAACCATATCAACGGAGAAAAAAGGCACGGAGGAAAGGGCTGAAAGCAGACAGAAGTAATCAGTGCTGATGGATTAGAAGTAATGGAAAGGCCAAGTGACAGGGAATGAGAGAGGGGCTAATGGGTGATGTTGAAGACCAGGTGATGACTGGAGAGTGGAACTCAGCAACAGAGAGATCAGAAAGCAGTTCTTGGTGAATACAACATCAAATCAGTTTTGACTCACTTTGGTGAGTCACTTTTTGGTGAGTGGGAAACAGAGCAGCAGGTGAAATGAAGAAGTGAGGGAGAGGAAACTTGCAGCTAAGTGGCTGGATGGATCATCAATATGGAAGCTGAAGTCATGAAGGTAGGTCTGACTCAGGATGAGGAGTGTGAGAGAAGGAGAGTCCTCTGTAAGAGAGGGCAGCTCCAGAGGCCATGTCAGATGAAGGGATTCATGAGCTGGAGGGAAAAAGATGTGAAAAGGTCATGGATGGTTGCAATCTTTTTAGAGATGGAGTGGGCATTCCAGAGACAGCAGGAGGGGGGATGGGTGTGAGACTGGGAATGGTGGCACGAAAGAGGAAGAGGTGGTGATGGTGGTGGTGGGGATGGGTGTGGGTCGTGTGGAGGGGGCCAAGGTTGGGGCAAATGTCACCAGAGATGAGGAAGAGGCAGCAGAGGAGGATGTTGCTGTGAGATCTCCCCCCTCCTCCCACCAGCACAAATCCAGAAGTAGGTATATCCGGTAGGAACTACAGAGGAGTGGGGAAATGGAGTCAGGGGGAGGAAGGCGGACAAGGGATGCTGTGATTCAGAAGAGGCACCTGGCGAGAGCTGTGGCAGATGGATGAGAAAAAAGGCTATGGGAAAACATTGTGAAAATAATGCTACTGCAGCCCCCTCAGGCACATTGCCCTTCCCAGCTGGGGATGCAAGAGTAATCAGGCCAGGCTGCACCACTGGCGGTATTGGGATGACAGGCACAGCAGGAGTAGAGCAACCTGCTGGAACTTTCACAGCTGCCTCTCAGAAAGTTGGGTCGCTGAACAATTGTTTCAGCAAATAGGATTTTTCTGCCAATAAAAACAGTTCCAGCATAGAAGATGGACTCTGAGTACACAGTGTGCGCTGGGTGTGTCATTTTTGCTGCAATCAGCCACAGCTTTCCAGGCCACACATTTAATTCGGCATCTGCTGACTATAACGCTTATGAAAACATTGCTGAAAAATCTTGCTGACTAATAAAAAGAGGTTTCAAAGTGAAAAAACTGGGCCATTTCCCCTTTGTCTTTTCAAAAGAGATTAGATCTCTGGTGGGAGGAGATACAGTGAAATGAAACTAGAAGTAATTGGATGAAACTGTGCAAAGGAAAATTTAAGATCAATAAGGAAACACTTGATAATGGGGAGCTTTATTTGACTGTAGAATGAAGTGGTGGGAACATCATTGTTTGAATAAATGAAAACTGACCTGGTCAAGGTACTGAGGAATGTAATGTACAAACAGACCTGCATTAGCGGGGAGAGGGATCAGCTGAGCTAATAGGCCTTGTCCATCTCTATTTCCTATGTTTCCAAGTTGCTCATTATAGTGTAATCACCTGCAAACTGAAGGCATTTTTGTAAAGCCACCAGTAATAAGAGTCAGATGATCTCCTCCACTTGCACAAGCATAGGGAACTCTTCAACACTATGGCCAGTTCTTCCTGGACCCCATAAAAACCCCATATGCATCCAGGAAATTTTGGCTGGTGGGGTAAGGAGAAAGAGTTACTCTCTGCCCCTGAAAAGGTAACAGGTATCCACACTTAAATTAATGCAGCATTAATTCAGACTCCACAGAAGACCTTCTCTTGGGTAGGGGTGCAGGGGGTTTTGTGAAGGTGCAGCGTGCTTGACCATTGGCAGAGGAACAGATGCCAGCAAACAGCATGGAGGGGCTGGCTGTAGGATTCAAGCTTCCCTTCCCTGTGAAGCTTTAGGGCCACGGGAATTAAAGGCTGCACTCCCTCTCCACTTTGTGGTCCTAAAACTCCTTCTGACTGAAGGAACAGATGCCTGGGAATGTCACAAAGTCAAATTCATGGAGTTTTCCGGCTCCCTGCTCCTTCCCACAAGTTTCTCTGTGGGAGGGATGATCCAGAAATTTAAGATCGTGCTTCTGTAGGAAGAGTTTTCTAAAATACAGTGATGTGTCTCTGCTCTGTGCAGAAGAGAATAGAACTGATTCTTCTCTCATTTACTCCACTACAAATCAGAGTGCAACACCACAGAAGGCAGCAGTGCTCTACAGAGAGATTCTACTTACATTCAGTGTTTAACTTCCAAGTAATAAGATGCGTCTCAGACAGGGGTTTGGTTTTTTTTTAAATCTGTGCAAATGAGAAAATGAGATTTGTACAATGGGGATTTGACTACAGTTATCAGGAAAACAGAACTACAGTTGTATCTTCTACATTTCAAGATCCTTATCCTCGTCTCTAAAGTTAGTACATTTACATTTTATTTTGGTGTCTGTTTATAAACTAGGGCGTGGTACCCAGGAACATAATTTCTTAATTCCTGTGAATTCACAGTTCATACACTGAAAAGAAAAAAATGACTACAATTTCTAATACTTAAGATTTCTGAAATATTGCGGAAAATCCAGGGGACACTAAAGACTAAAAAAAAAGTTCCTTTAAAAATACTGTCAGTGTTTGACAAACTGTAAAAAACACTAAATAAATTTTAGGTTCTTGAGGAAAAAATTAATCATTTTGTATACCAAGCCTGTGGTCATATTATTTATTAACTGATAAGTAAGAAACTGACATTTCATCCAGTATGCTAACGTACTGTAGTCCTAGTTAGCCTATTATTCTGAATTAGAAAACATCACTGAAAAATAACTTCAAAAGTACACGATTCAGTAAATATATCTTCCAACGTTGGTCTCTTGCCTAATGTTACATGATGATGTAATGTATTAAAAGAAACTCCTACCCGTTTAAAGGTATGATCCTGAATTCCTTGTAGTATGGGAGTTTTGGGTACACACGGAATTCAGGTCTGGGCCATTACTGTGTCAATTATCAGAAGCTCTGTGTTTTCTTTAGCTGATTGGAATTAGCTTCAACAAGGTTTAATACTGGATGAACCATTAACATGAAGAGGGATAATTCTCTAATGTTTCCAGCAAGTTACCGGAAATCAGAATGCCTAAACTTCTCAGCTCTGCTCCTGACTTCATTGCTACCTTGTACAGATAATTTAGGCTTATATTTTCAGAAGTGTCCACTAATTTTGCATGTTCAAGTATTTAGGTATCAAGTTAGACAAACAAACCACTGAAGCACCCCAAATCAGTGTCCGTTTTGAAAAACTTTGGTCTTAAGTTTTCCAATTCTTCCATTATTCATCTATACAATAGTCATAAACAATGCTTATCTACAACACAGGATGTCTGTGAATAAATTCATTAAATATTTGGAAAGTGCTTTGAGATCATTGGAAGAAAGATGCTTTAAAATAAGAGTTAAGCAAAAATATTCTGCAAATATTCACTTGATTTTTTAAAAACTTACTTTAAATGACAATAAAATAAAATTTGATCAGTCATTCTCAATTTCTGGATTGGGACTCAGAGCAGCTGTTTGTTCTTCAGGTTATCTGGATCTATATTGTTTATATCCTTAAAGCTCTTGATTGCATTAAGCAGACTATAGGCAACCAAAGGCCCTCAGGTAGTCATGTTGCCTCATTCTGCAAAAGCTGCAAATCTGCAAGTGGTTTTCTAAAGCAAAAAAAGTGTGTTGATATTGAGAATTCATGAAGATGTGAGTGCGGGTGGTGTGTTCCATGTGTAAAGGGACTCTTGCCCCCTTACTAACATTCAGTGGGGGTGTTTTGGTTGGCTAGCTCCCAGTAGTAAAAGGGGAAGGGTCTGTGGGAAATCAGGACCCTGAGACTGATAGTCCCCAGGAACGATGGGGAGAGGCCAATGTTCCAGGTCAGCCTGAATGACAGGGCAAGCAGGCTAATCAGGGAGTCAGGAGGCCAGGGAGGTCCCACCCTCTGTGTGAAATGGATTTGCCTGGGTCAGACAGAGTGGGGCCAAGCTAATCTGAGGAGCAGAGCTGTGCCAGATCCAGAGGGACCAGAAAAGCAGCCCAGAGAGAGCAGACCCTGTCCTGGGAGCAGAGCTGCAGCCCCAAAGCCAGAGGCACAGCCCAGAGAGAGCAGACTTGCCCTGGGAGGAGAGCTGCAGCAACCAGAGCCAGAGGGGCCAGAAAAGCAGCCCACGAAGCCGGTCAGTGCTGGGTGCAGAGTCACAGAAGCAGCCTGCAGAGCAGACCTGTCCTGGGACTGTGTGAATTGGTGTAGCAACCAGAGGCAGAGGGGCCAGAGAAGCAGCCCAGGGAGCTGGAGGCAGAGCAGCAGCGCTGAGACAGAGTGGTGGAGCTGGGGCTGGAGTGGTCCAGAGCTGGGTGTGGTGAGGAGAGCGAGGGGGACCCTGGGCAGCAGGCCCAGCACAGGGAGATGCCTCAGCCAAGAGGCTCTGCAGACCAGGCTTGGATCGTAACCCCGACAGGGCGGGGGCGACACTGGGAAGAAGGGTCCTACCGCTTAGAGCCTGAGAGCGTGTGGCCACCACCAGAGCAAGTGTCCAACCCACAGCATTCCTGCAGCACAGCCAGAGCCTGAGCAGGAGGCCTGGGACTTACAGGGAACAGACTGTGAACTGCCCGGACGTTCCAGAGACACTGTTTGTGATGTTCCCTGCCACAGAGCGGGTGGATGTGTTTCCTTTAACCTTTCCCATTTTTCCTTATTCTTTTTAAAATTAATTGTTGATTGAATAACTTGCATTTGCTTTAACTTGTATGTAATGGTCAGTGGGTCAGAGAAGTGCCCAGTGCAGAGAGTACCCCGGAGTGGGGACACTCTAGCCCCTGTACTAGGTGACCACAGCAAGGTTGGGGGTCGACCCCCCAGGAATCCTGGGCCCAGCCTTGTTGGGGTTACGAGGACTGTGCCAGACAGGAGAGTGGAAGGGGAGGGAGGCCACTGGGTAAAGGAAGTGGGAGCGAGGACTCAGATCCTTTCGCTAGCCCACTTCACCGGTGTAGTGCAGAAGCCAGTTCCCCACAATAGTGGGACTATTCCCCCGCTTACACGTCTTAAATAAAAGGTAATGGCTAAAACTTTTGGAGATTGTAAAAGCCAATCTTGACCTACTTCTGGCATCTAGATATCAGCTGTAAATGGAGGGCAGCTGTCTGTTCATCTCCCCCCAACTCTGGGAGTTAACATTGCTGAGTTGGAAATGCAGAACACGCACTGCAAGCAGAGTTCAGTAATGGAATCTGTGTGCAAAGAATGCAGCTACATTAGCTAGCCCTTAAGGTAATTTAAGGAGCATACAGTGTGTTCCAATTTTTTTAAAGCAGAATACACAATCTAAATTTTAAATAAGTGTGGAAGTATTTCACAGACCCATAACATGCTGTTCAGTCAGACAGCAATAAGTCTTTGTTACCAGAGAGAAGCATGACTAATGGGTGTAAAGAAAGACTAAAAAAGTAGGAAATGCCATAATTCAATAGGCCTATATTTTTATCGAGCCTCATATCCTACTGTTTGGCAATGGTCCTTAATTAGATTCTTAAAATAAGACATCCAACACTGGTCCCAGTACAGATCCTTGGGGGATCCTGCTATTTACCTTCCTCCTCTGTGAAAACTGACCATAGATTCCTACCCTTTGTTTCCTACCTTTTAACCAGTTACTGATCCTTGAGAGGAAATTCCCTCTTATCCCATGACTGCTTACTTTGCTTAAGAGTCTTTTGGGGGCTTTGGCAAAGGCTTTCTGAAAGTCCAGTTATACTATATCCACTAGTTACCCTTGTCCACATGTTTGTTGACGCCATCAAATAATTCTAATAGATTGGTGAGGCATATGATGGAGCGTAGGCATAGGGTCCAGAGTGACTTAGACTAATTGGAGGATTGGGCCAAAAGAAATCTGATGAGGTTCAACAAGGAAAAGTGCAGCATCCTGCACTTAGGAAAGAAGAATCCCATGCACCACTACAGGCTGGGGACCAACTGGCTAAGCAGCAGTTCTGCAGAAAAGGACCTGGGGATTACAGTGGATGAGAAGCTGGACATGAGTCAGCAGTGTGCCCTTGTTGCCAAGAAGGTCAACGGCATATTGGGCTGTATTAGTGGGAGGATTGCCAGCAGATTGAGGGAAGTGATTATTCCCCTCTATTCGGTACTGGTGAGGCCACACCTGGAGTATTGAGTCCAGTTTTGGGGCCGCCACTACAGAAGGGATGAGGATATATTTGGAGAGAGTATTGCATAGGGCAACAAAAATGATTAGGGGTCTGGGGCATATGCCTTACAAGGAGAGGCTGAGGGAACTGGGGTTATTTAGTCTGCAGAAAAGAAGAGTGAGGAGGTATTTGTTCGCAGTCTTCAGTTACCTGAAGGGGGGTTCCAAAGAGGACGGAGTTAGGCTGTTCTCAGTAGTGTCAGATGACATAACAAGAAGCAATGGTCTCAAGTTGGAGTGGGGGAGGTCTAGGTTGGATATTAGGAAACACTATTGCACTAGGAGGGTGGTGAAGCACTGGAATGGGTTACTTAGGGAGGTGGTAGAATCTCCGTCCTTAGAGGTTTTTAAGGCCCAGCTTGACAAAGCTCTGGCTGGGATGATTTAGTTGGTTTTGGTCCTGCTTTGAGCAGGGGATTGGACTAGATGACCTCCTGAGGTCTCTTCCAACCCTAATATTCTATGACTTATACTGTATAGTTTGCTCCAAAAACTCCTCTACTCGCACCTCCATCTGGGACAGTTCCTCAGATCTGTCACTTAAAAAGAAGGGCTTGGGTGTGGGGTTCTCCCCCGTATCCTCTGCAGTGAAGACCAACGCAAAGAATTCATTTAGCTTCTCCACAATGGCTTTGTCTTCATTCAGTGCTCATTTAGCAGCTCGATTGTCCAGTGGCCCCACTGATTATTTGGCAGGCTTTCTGCTTCTTAAACTTTTTGCTGTTAGTATTTGTGTACTTAGCTAGTTCTTTACATTCTTTCTTGTCTTGCCTTACTATACTTTTACACTTGCCAGAGCTTATGCTTCTTTTTTCTCTTCCTCAATGGGATTGATTTCCAATTTTACACTTGCCAGAGCTTATGCTCCTTTCTCTCTTCCTCAATGGGATTCATTTCCAATTTTTAAAAGATGCTTTTTTTGCTTCTAACCACCTCTTTTACTTTGCTGTTTAGCCAGGGTGGTATTTTTGGTCCTGTTACTTCATTTTTTATTTGGGATACACATTTATTTGAGCCACTTATGTTTTTAAATAGTCTCCATGTTTGTAGATATTTCACCCTCATAACTGGTTCTTTTAATTTCTATTTAACTAGCTTCCTCATTTTTGTATACTTCCCTTTTTGAAGTTCAATGCTATGATGGTGGGTGTCTTTGGCATTTCCCTCCCCACCCCCCACCCCCCAAGGATGTTAAATTTAATTACATTATGGCTGCTGTTACCAAGCAGTTCAGCTAGATTCACTTCTTGGACTAGATCCAGGTTTTCACTTAGTCCTGGAACCCACCAGGAAAGAGGCAATTCTTGATTTAGTCCTAATTGCTCCAAGAAGCAGTTATTTAATGGGTCTAGAAACTTTGTCTCTGCATCCCAATCAATGAGGATAACTGAAGTCTCCCATTATTATTGCATTGTCTGCCTTTGTAGTAGGGCAGTCAAATTATTTTTAAAAATAATCACAATTTATCATGAGATTAAAAAATAGTCACGATTAATCACAGTTTTAATCACACTATTAAACAATAATAGAATGCTAATTTAAATTGACTATAAATATTTTTGGATGTTTTTCTACATTTTTAATTATATTAATTTCAATTACAACACAGAATTCAAACTGTAGAGTGCTCACTTATATTAATATTGGTTAAATATTTGCACTGTAAAAAAGATAAAAGAAAGCATTTTTCAATTCACCTCAAGCAAGTCCACTCAGTCTTACTTCTTATTCAGCTAATCGCTAAAACAAACAAGTTTGTTCACATTTGCGGGACATAATGCTGCTCGCTTATTTACAATGTCACCTGAAAGTGAGAACAGGCATTCGCATGGCACTGTTGTACCCAGCGTTGCAAGGTATTTTGGTACCAGATATGCAAAACATTAATATGCCCCTTCATGTTTTGACTTGTAAGTTTTAAAGTTTTACATTGTTTTGTTTTTTGAGTACAGTTATGTTAAAAAAAAGTCTACATTTGTAAGTCTTTCATGATAAAGAGATTGCACTACAGTACTTGTATTAGGTGAATTGAAAAATGCTATTTATTTTGTTTTTTTACAGTACAAATATTTGTAATAAAAATATAAAGTGAGCACTGTACACTTTTTGTACTGTTTTAATTGAAATCAGTGTATTTGAAAATGTAGAAAAACATACAAAAATATGTGTAGTAAATTTAAATTGGTATTCTATTATTGTTTAACCGTGCAATTAAAACTGCAATTAATTTTTTAATCTAGTTATTTTGTTTTGCATTAATTGCATGCATTAACTGTGATTAATTGACAGCCCTAGTTTGTAGCATCTCTAATTTCCCTGTTCATTTCAGTCACCCTCACCATCCTAGTCAGGGGTATATTCCTACTGCTATACTCTTATTGTTCAAGACTTGAATTTCTATCCATAGAGATTCTGTGGTACACAGTTTGATTCATTTAAGATTTTTTTACTTTGCCTGGATGCTTTTTTTCCACATTTAGTGCCACACCCCCAGCAGCACAACCTGTTTTATCATTCCTATATATTTTGTACCCTGGTATTACTTCGTCCATTTGATTATCCTTATTCCACCAAGTTTCTGTGATACCTATTACATCAATATCCTTATTTAATGCCAGGCTCTTTAGTTCACCCATCTTACTATTTAGTCTTCTAGCATATGTGTCAAGGTCCCTTCCCCACTCTGAACTCTAGGGTACAGATGTGGGGACCTGCATGAAAGACCCCCTAAGCTTATTCTTACCAGCTTAGGTTAAAAACTTCCCCAAGGTACAGACTTTGCCTTGGCCTTGAACAGTATGCTGCTGCCATCACCAAGCGTTTTAAACAAAAAGCAGGGAAAGAGACCGCTTGGAGAAGTCTTCGCCCCCAATACCCCCCCCCCTTTCCTGGGGAAGGCTTGATAATAATCCTCACCAATTGGTACAGGTGAACACAGACCCAAACCCTTGGATCTTAAGAACAATGAAAAATCAATCAGGTTCTTAAAAGAAGAATTTTAATTAAAGAAAAGGTAAAAGAAGCACCTCTGTAAAATCAGGATGGTAAATACCTTACAGGGTAATCCGATTCAAAAAGAATCCCTCTAGGCAAAACCTTAAGTTACAAAAAGACACAAAAACAGGAATACACATTCCCTCCAGCACAGCTTATTTTACAAGCCATTAAACAAAAGAAAATCTAACACATTTTCTAGCTAGATTACTTACTAACTTTACAGGAGTTGTAAGACTGCACTCCTGATTTGTTCCCGGCAAAAGCATCACACAGACAGCCCAAACCTTTTGTTCCCCTGCCTCCAGATTTGAAAGAATCTTGTCCCCTCATTGGCCATTTTGGGTCAGGTGCCAGCGGGGTTACCTTAGCTTCTTAACCCTCTACAGGTGAAAGGATTTTGCCTCTGGCCAGGAGGGATTTTACAACATTTTATACAGAAAGGTGGTTACCCTTCCCTTTATATTTATGACAATATGTATACGTAACACCGACAGACCCTGGTCATCAGCAGGCAGGATTGAACCTGGGACCTCTAGAGCTTAGTGCATGAGCTTCTACTGCATGAGCTAAAAGCCATACGGCTATTAGCTAAGGCTGTAGAGCAGTCTCATTAACTTCTCTCTAAGTGGTCTTGGTGCCACTAGATGGGACAGCACTTGTACATTGTCAATATTCAGTTGCTTACCTTCATGTGTTCTATTTAAATGGGAATCTTACATTTGACTGTTCCTCAGTAGCTCCTATCTGAATTTCACCAACTTCTCTCCTACCCTCTTTACTAAGATATAGAGTTCCCCTTTTAATAAAAATTCCTCCCTTAGGGATGTCTCTGCCTGAACCATGTTCTCATCTGTACCTCTTGGCTTTCTCCCACCCCTTAGTTTAAAAAATCCTGTATAACCTTTTACATTTTACAAGCCAGCAATCTTGTTCTCTTTTGGTTTAGGAAGAGCCCATCTTTCCCATAGGCTCCTCTTTCCCCCAAAGCCTCTCCAGTTCCTAATAAACCTAAATCCCTTCTCTCTCCGCCATCATCTCATCCAAGCATTGAGACCCTGCAGTTCCGCTGGTCTTCCTGGCCCTGTGCTTGGAACTCTCTTACCCAGCAGCCTCAATTTGGCCTCCACGCCCTCTCTCCTACCTTTACCTATGTCATTGGTACCTACCCTGTACTATGAACGTG
The DNA here is from genome assembly GCF_965140235.1 of Caretta caretta. Lineage (NCBI taxonomy): Eukaryota > Metazoa > Chordata > Testudines > Cheloniidae > Caretta > Caretta caretta. The sequence continues at coordinate 43,168,486 of NC_134210.1, read as the reverse complement.
GGCTCCTCCCCAGCACTACACAAAAGTCTGTCTAGGTATCTCATGAGATCCACAACCTTCACACCCGGCAGCCAAGTTCTCCTGCAGTTCATCATGCAGTTCTCCTGGTCATCACAAACCTAGATATCTATATTTCTATTAAGTGAATCCCTTCTGCTACCTGGCTCTTCCTAGTTATTGGGTCCTCTCCTTCAGTGGGAGCCTCAGTGTGAGGGGCTATCACGACATCATCTAGAAGGAGGTCCCAGCTATGGAATCATTTCCCTCTACTCCAGCTTGACATCTGCTTCCCTGAGACTTTCATCCTCCTCAGCAGTACAGACGCTGTCAGACTGGGGGTGGGACCACACTATTGTGTGTCTGAAAGTCTTGTCTTTGTATGTCTCGGTCTCCCTTCGCTCTTCCAGTTCAGCCACTCTGGTCTCAAGAGTCCATACTTAGTCTCTGAGGGCCATGAGTTGCTTGCACTGAAAATACACATATGCCACCTGCCCACAAGGCAGGTAATTGTACATGCTGCATTCAATACAATAAACTGGGTAGTTCCCTCTGCTGCTGGACTTCTGCCGGTATTATTTTTACTCTTGCAAGGTTTGTTTGTGACCTAAGTTTAGAGAATGTTAGGTGTAGAAGAGTGTTTTTGTTTGGTTTTTCTCCTCCTTTCTGTGTTTCTCAAGGGTTTTCTGGCGTAGTTAGGTTAAAACCCCTCAGCCTCCTCTTCCTGCCACTGAACTGTCTCTGCTGCCAAACTCTCCTTGGTAATTCACTCTGTCCCACTCTGCTTGAGAGCTGGACCTAGAAGGAACGCCTCTCTGAACTCCCTCACATAACTCCCCTGTTTGCTGCTACTGGTCGCTTAGGAGCTGGCTTTTTAAACCCCTGTTCTCACTGAGATAGGATCCCTTAACAAGGGCATGGAGCTAAAAGGCTTAGGGATGAAAGAATAGCACGCTAGAGCCTCATTAGTAAGCTCTCAGCCTAGCCTAGCCGGCCACTTGGCTCAGCACACAGCCTCCCACAACAGACCAGACCATGCTCTAAAATGTACCTAGTTTGTGTTGACGTAGTTCATTTCAAACAACTCTAAGTTAACATGAACTAGGTACATTTTAGTATATACCAGCAGGGTCTAGATGTGCATTTACCGCACAGCACACTGGTGTGCTTTAGAAATCACACCCCTCTGGTGCTCTTTGTATAGACAAGCCCTAAAGTGGTTGGGTTTTAAGTAATTCCTGATTGTAGTACTAATTGCATCGATGTCTGCTTTGCCCAAACACTACCATTTTGACAGGAAATACCACTGGTTAATTAAGAAGTTGTATCCCATTTCAGACTTGTTGCCTCTTTAGTTTGAGAGTTGTCTTCCTCTTGTTAATGGGGGGTTATAAATAGATGTCCAAGATAGTCCTTCACTATATAGTGTGATTGCTTATTTAGTTTGCTTTCATTTTGCAGATTGGCATGGCGAACTGACTTGCTACACAGAGAGAAAAATAAGTCTATTTTGCTCCTGGTTGCCTGTCCCCTGTGCTCCAAAAACTACTACTTATACAATAATTTTAAAGTGGTAAGTTTGAAAGACATTTCAGAAAGTCTGTCGTTGCTTGATGTGATTCTTTCTGTCCTGACTTAAGTTCTCTCTCTTATATTAAGCATGCCATCAGATTCTAGATAGTTAAACGCTGAAGGTCAAAGTCTTCCCTCGGATTTGTACTTACATGTAGTACCCACTGATTTCAGGGGGAACTGCATTTTAGAAACTGATGGGAGAAATTGGTGTGGAGGATGGAAAAAGATTCAAGACAGGTGAGCTAGTAGGCAATGCAGAAGCATACAGGACCTCTGCATAGATGGCTCTGGCCTCCACCAGTTTATGTATCTATCTCAGCATTTCCTATAGAGTCCACCACACTAGTATCTAATTTCAGTAAGGAAAGGAATTAACTGCTCTGCTAATTCCACAGGGGAAGGTGCAGGTGACCATCCCTTCCTCGTTAGGGACAAATCAATGGAAACTCCATGAACACAATCTCACAGGTTTCCTTGCAAAGGTTCTTCCTCCTTTGGGACAACCTGCCCATGTTTGTTTGTTTTGTTTTGTTTTGTTTTGTTTTAAAGTAATAGTAGAGAGCAGCAGTACAAGTTGGTAGTTGTACTGGGGAGGAGGGGGAAGTAGCAGTCTGAACTGTGATGTGATTTTTCACTATACTGTGTGGGTTGACATGTACACCATTTGCTGTTTACATTTACAAGAGCCGTGATTAGGAGCACATCCTAATGCTGAGTAAATGGCTGTGCAGTGAGGAATTCCCCTAGACGCACTGGGGCCAGCGAGCAAGAGAATCATCTCTTACAGGCCGGAATGGCAGTGGAGGTGCTTGATAGCTGCAGTGCTCCCCACTGACTCCTGCACTCTCCCATTCTGTGGGGAATGGCTGGTGGATCCAGCCAGCTCTACTCCAACTCCTCCCCTGCCCGACTCAGTTTCCAAAGCGCCTCTGTTCCCTGGAGTGTTAGGAACCCTGTTGGAGCACAGACCTGTGTTGAGAACCCATTGCACTTGCCTTGCCCCAGCAGAAGCACCAAATCTATTGCACTTCAATTGGGGCACTCTGTAGCTGTGTAGAGCAGGCAGGTCTTGCCTATCATTTGCCTCACTCCTGGCTGAATGTGTATTTCTATATACATAGTGTATATGTCTTTAGCGACCTCGTGGCCAAGATGGAGTCTGCTGTGCAGGCAGCTCTGGCCAAGAGATGGCGCGCGCAGGAATGCAGCAGGAAAAATTCCCTCCACCACAGGGGCACCTGTTCCAAACCCCCCCAGAGTGAACACGCACACCCACAGGAAAAGTACAATGGATATAACAAAGGGAGATATTTATTTACAGAGGGATGAGAGGAGAAAAACAACAAGGGGAAGTACAGGGGAGCAGCAGAACAGGGTTGCATCCAAACCAAGGCCCCACAGGCCCAGTGGTGGCACAGTCTGAAAGGGCAGACACCGAGCAATGTGTCTGCACACAGAGTTCAGGAGTCCTGAGCAAAGTTCCAGTTCAATGATGAGTCTTGGGTGCTCCTGGTCGTCTTCGGTGCCAGTGAACTTTCCCCAACAAATCCCTCCGGTACCCTCTTCTGCTGTTCTCTGCAAAGCCCCACAGAGCGACCATCTCCCCACTTAACTAGCTAGCAGCCTCCCTCCTTTCTCCCAATGCAGAGTCACAAGCCCCAGTACTCACAGACCCATGCAGCTCTGGGCAGCAATGATACTGGGTCCAGCTCCGGCCTGTCCTTCTCGGGCGATTCCTCCCTGGCACAGTGCTCCTCCTGGCTCCCATCCTGGGGTGTCCCCGTTCGGCCACCCTGTCCTTCCCAGGCTTCAGGCAGGTTCTCTCTCCTTCACTTTGTCCAGGGCGTCCCGGCTGAAGCCCTTCTCTTCCTGCGCTCCAGAGCCACACGCCCCAAGTTTCCCTCCTTTCTCTCACTGCTCCCCCTCCCCACTAGGAAAAAGATTTAAAGGGGCCATACTCTCTAAACCCCAAAGGGTTACATATGTGAGTATTCCAATAGCTCCAGAAGGCCACAGCCATCGTCAGGCCCCATTTTGCTAGGTGCTGTACATACACATAGCAAGAGAGAGATCCTGCCCTGAAAAGCTTACATTCAGAACAGAGAAGCCAGATGAAGGGTAGAAAGAAGAGATTCAGCATACAAGCAGAAGACTGAGAACCAAGGCACAGAGAGATTGTGACTTTTCCAAAATCACACAGAGAGACTGTTGCAGTGATAGGATTTGATACAAGGTCTCCCGAATTCTAGTCCAGTGCTCTTAACAAGAAAATATTCTTCCTTTTTATGGGTTTTTAAAAAAGCATTTGCTTACGCCAAGCTGAGGACATTATTGCTTTCTGCAATTAACATCAATTGGAAATTGGAAGAGTACTGTATATGATTTAGCGGTCATGAAGGAAGAGATTAAAGAAAAACCTTACACAGATGCTCTAGCTGTGCACTCAAAAAATCAGACTTAGAAGATGGGGGAGAAAACCTTCAAACGTTGTTCATGTATTAAATATTGCATTGTGACCACGTATTGAATTCTAAAAAAGCTGGTAGGTAAGTAATATCACTAGCCATAAAATAAATATTCCATTTTAAAAACAATGTTGAGATGGCGCACCTTAGCTGTACAAAGTCTTCTGTCCTCAGTGTATGGGAAAGGATGTATAACCTTTTAGGGGGTATGAAATAGGATGTTCCCAGATTGTCTATCTTTTTACCTCCCATTTTTGTTTACATGCCAGGAAATTATATTAAAATCTGTGTTTAAGTATCATTAAGGCTCCATAGTTAAATCACTCAGAGGTCAGGAAATGCCAAAGTAAAGGTTTGAACATAAAGTTATTCTTCCCCCTTGTGTATATGCAATTATAATGCAATTTTTAGTTACATCACATACTATTTCCCAAATAATGCCCTATACTATAATATACAATTATTTTCTACAGCCATGGATACACATGTAACATTTACAGAACTTTGTCCTACACTGTGACCATCAGGCAAAAAGGGCCAAATCCTCAGCTGTGCTGGGGCCACTCCACCCACTTTGATTTCCCCAGGACAGGAGAGTCATTGGGTTGTTCAGAGACACCACAATGGCTCCTGCACCAATCTCCCTTCCTGGTCCCACCAGTGGAGTCATGGCTACAGTAATGGGATTTCATGGAGGCAATTCCTGGATTCCTCAATGTCCCATAGGAGCTATTGACAGCTAGCACAGTTTAGGGCAGTCTTCAGACTGTTCTAATTTATGCCAGGGAACTAGCTTGGCACTGAGCTGGCTGAGGTAAGTATGGCACATGATACCTTTCCATTCCTCCTCCTGAAAAGCATTGAGACCATAATGTATGAAAATCATTCCTATACCAGGTATGTAAAAGAGTTTGATCCTGAGGACAGTGGCAGTTGAGAACCCCCTGATCTTGTAGGTTTGATCTGTAACTAAATAAAGGTTCCTGTGGAGCCCTGCCTCATTCACTCTGCACCTGACAAGATTCACCATACAAGGTTGTGGGAAAAGTGGTACATCTGAGAAACCATGTGATTCAGATATGTGTGGAGGCAGAGTTAACCTTTGACTGTAAAGCCTCAAGTGTTTGTAAAGTTCAGGTAGGGAATCTCAAAGTAAGGCTAGCATTATTTTATTTGCATTCATATTCAACAAAAAATGCATGTCAAATTTGTAAAGACACTTAAATCTGAACAGAAATAGAATTGCTTGGTTACCAGCGTTACATTCATTGGTCTGGTTCAAATGGATGGGTCTGTAGTGATAACTGGGGCCTTGTGAGCCTAACTGAGGAAAAGTAGATAAAAGTTTATGAAGTATCACAATAAATTAACAATAAATGTTGATGGAAAAAGGTGCAAAAGGGAGTCAGATTAAATTAATCTAAACAAAAAGGTCTAATGATATAATTCAAGGACTGTGTTAAGATCACATCTGGTAATCAAGAAAAGTGTGGGACCAGAAATCAAGGAACCAAAATTGATGTGTTTGAAGTGAGGCCTAACAGAATAATGAGGGGATGGGCTATTCTTCCCATTACTACTTTTTGGATTCCTCAAAAAGATTTTTTTGGGAAAGCTAGAAATAAGTGAAAGATGAAAAAACAAGCTTCTCCATCATTTCTGACCACCCACGGTCTCCTGGGACTCCAAGATCCTCTGTGACACGATTGGGTCTTTTTCATCCTAATCTTGAGAGATATCCTGACCAAAGAGAGAGAGAGACCCAGATGACACTGCCACCAGTTCTGGCTAAATTCCAAACAGCCTTCTCCTTTTGCCTTCTGTTTAATAAGAGTTGTGCAATTAGAAAGTTGGCAACCCTAAAACTAAACACCCTAGCTCCACCCCTTCCCAGAGGCCATGCCCCGCCCCCTCGGTCACTATATTCCCCCTCCTCAGTGGCTCGCGCTCCCCCACCCTCATTCACTGTCACTGGCTGGGGTATGGGAGGGGGTGAGGGCTCTGTCTCGGGGTGCAGGCTCTGCGGTGGGGTTGGGAATGAGGGGTTCAGGGTGCAGGGGGGGCTGTGGGTTGAGGCAGGGGTTTGGGATGCAGGAGGGGGCTCCAGGCTGGGGGGTGGAGAGAGGGGTTCAGGGTGTGAGGGGGGCTCTGGGCTGGGGCAGGGGGTTGGGTGCAGAGGGGGTGAGGGCTCCATCTTGGGGTGCAGGCTCTGGGCTGGGGCAAGGGATGAGGAGTTTGGGGTGCAGAAGGGGGCTCCAGGCTGGGGGTGGGGCAGAGGGGTTCAGGGTGTGGGAGGGGGCTCTGAACTGGGGCAAGGGGTTGGGGTGCAGGGAGGTGAGGGTTCCATCTGGGGATGCAGGCTCTGGGTGGGGCCTGGGGATGAGGGGTTTGGGATGCAGGAGGGGGCTTTGGGTTTGTGGGGGGCTCAGGGCTGGAGTAGGGTCTTGGAGTTGGGGTTGGGGCATGGGCTTACCTCAGGTGGCTCCCGGTCAGCAGCACAGTTTGGGGGGGGGGAGGGCTGAGGCAGGCTTTGTGCCTGTCCTGACTCCACGCTGCGCCCCGGAAGTGGCCATCAGGTCCAGCTCCTAGGCAGAGGCATGGGAGGCGGCTCTGTGCACTGCTCTCACCCGCAGGCACCGCCCCAGTAGCTCCCATTGGCCACGGTTCCGGGCCAATGGGAGTGCGGAGCCAGTGCTCGGGATGGGGGCAGTGCACAGAGCTGCTGGCCGCTTCTGGGGTGCACCGCAGAGCTAGGACAGGTAGGGACTAGCCTGCCTTAGCTCCGCAGCACCGCCGATAGGACTTTTAACGGCCCAGTCAGCAGTGCTGACTGGAGCCACCAGAGTCCCTTTTTGACTGGGTGTTCTGGTTGAAAATCAGACACCTGGTCACCCTAATAAGAGTCTGGTTTAGCCAGCCAAAACTGCAACAAACCCAAAGAGACAGTTAAAAGCAATGTCCTAAACAGCCCAGCACTGGTACAAGTTTGCCAGATCTTGAAGTGGCTGATAGTGTGCCTTGCCTGTATTTTTTCAGCAGTGAGATTGCAAGGAAAAGTGAGCACCAAAGACAGAAGCTGCATTTTCTGTCTTTGCTGTTTTCTTCTTTCCCTGTTCATATGCGGTTGTCTTGTTTTGTTTTCTAGGAAATGGGATTGGACATTAACATTACCTGTTTTTAAAAATCTGTTTGCTATGGTACTAAGTAAGCTGAGGTGACTGAATTCCAAGCCGGAACTTTATTTAAAATTGTTTAATATTGGACAATAACAGGGTCATGTTAACACCACTAAGTCTTTGGGCCCATATATTCCACCAAAATTAATGCAAGTCTACACCTTTGAGATTGCCTTTTAAAGTTATTGTGTGTGTTCTAATTGCCCCCAAAATTTACCGGTTGTCATATTGCTGCTTTAATAAGTTATAGTTCAATAATGTTTATTTTAATGCTCTTTGCCTCAAGGGATAAAATCCTGAGATGTTTTGAAAGAACAACATCATCAACGTCCATCACAATAGAACGAAAATTCCTTTACATGAATCGTGCTGTAATTATTTGGGTATCAGCAAATTACTCCCATGAGAGCTATGTGAAAACAAAGAACATCTCCATTATACCCAGCAAGGCAGGTACAGTGCCTCTAATATGGTTCATTATTTGTATTACCATAGCATCTAAGATGCAATAGTTTGTCTAAAACTACAGTATAATTTTATTAAAGTATGGATTTTTTTGCTAAATTGTAACTCTCAGTATACACTTCTTACCACCAAATCAAATAGTTAAACCATAATTTGGACCTCTGGGGTGAAATCCCCACTCTAGTGACATACATGTGGGAAGGATTTCACACCAGGAATGTTTGCTAGACTATAAAGGAGCAATATCCAGAAACATACATCAATACACACACACACACACACCCTTAGGCTCTTATTTTGTTTGCTGGCTTTCTGAAGACAGGGCTGGTTCAGCATCCTGTGTTTAAGGAAATCTATATAGTTAGAATCTCTGTGTGTTGAGAGACCTTTTCCAGGTTTCGGTCTGTTTCTTGGCCAACTAAGAGTATGTCTACACTTTAAGAAAACGGGGGGCGGGGACAAGCCATGGCAGGGAGTCTGAGGTCAGATCTACAGACTCTGCTCACACTACAGTGCTTAAAAATGGCAGTGTAGACATTCTCGCTCAGGCTTAGAGACCCATCCTCCTTGCTGGGTTTCAGACGCCCAGAGGGAACATCTATACTGCTATTTGTAATGTTGTACTGCCTGCACAAGTCTGTAGACCCAGGTTCTGAGTGTCACTACAGTGGCTTATTTGGGGGAGGAGGGAGTGTAAACCTACCCATTGGGTAAGACCAAATCTGATTCAGGTTTGAGCTCAAGTCCCCCATCCATCCACACACAAATCAGTCTGACTTGGATCAGCAAACTTTCAGGACCTGGGTCCTACAACCCTGCTATAGGGCTCGGTCAGAGCCAGAGAATCACTGTGACTGTAGTCCAAGCCCTGCCATTTTGCAATATTGACTCAGCTCAAACGGTAGACTCAAGTCAGACAGTCTATGTAGTGCAATATGGACACATTAACACAGCTGAGACCTGGGCCCAGCAGTTGTAAGTCCAGGTTTACAATGCAGTGTCCATGCTCAGGTGTAGGCTTGGACACCAAGCCTGGATCCCACAGACCTGGGTTAACAATGCAGCGTAGACATACTTAAGTTAGTTACACAATAATTTTATATAAAAGGAACTACCTGATTACAAATGAGATGTCAAGTCCTGTTCTTCTGATTAGGTGTTTATAGTGCAATTCACCATGGTATCCAAAATATTGATCTAATCCTCAAGCGCTGCCCAAAGACTGAGTGAGACTTTGGTCATGGGCTCTTCTAGGAGACATGGGATTGGAGGTGGAGGGAGAACAGAGTCCTCACTACTACAGCACCCTACCAGAACCAATGCACAGCCGCTACTCTAGCCTCTGGTGGGGGTCTTTGGCCACTTTACATGTGTTACGTTATGTCTACACTTTGAGCTGGAGATGTGATTCTCAGCTTGAGGAGACATACCTATGCTAGCTCTCAGTGAGCTAGCACGCTAAAAATAGACAGTAGCCCTGACAGTGAGAGTGGTGGGAGGTGCCGAGTTCATGCCTGTCAGAGATGCTAGATATGTAGTCTGAGCAGCTAACCCTTATCGCCACTTGCGCTACTGCAACTACATTCTATTTTTAGTGTGCGAGCTAGCTCAGGTACTTCTGCTGGAGCTGGAATCACACCCCCAGCTCAAAGTGTAGCCATAACCTTAGAGAAAAAACAACAAGTAGTCCTTGTGGCTCCCTAGAGACTAACAAATTTATTTGGGCATAAGCTTTCGTGGGCTAGAACCCACTTCATCAGATGCATAGAGTAGAAAATACAGTAGCAGATATATACACACACAGAGTACATGAAAAGATGGGAGTTGCCTTATCAAGTGGGAGGGTCAGTCTAACGAGACAATTCAATTAACAGAAGAATACCAAGGGAGGAAAAATCACTTCTGTAGTGGTAATGAGGGTGGCCCATTTCAAACAGTTGACAAGAAGGTGTGAGTAACAGTAGGGGAAATTAGTATGGTAAAATCAGTTTTTGTAATGGCCCATTCACTCCCAGTCTTTATTCAGGCCTAACTTGATGGTGTCCAGTTTGCAAATTAATTCCAATTCTGCAGTTTCACTTTGGAGTCTGTTTTCGAAGTTTTTTTGTTGAAGAATTGCCACTTTTAAGCCTATTATTGGTAACCAGGGAGGTTGAATTGTTCTCCTACTGGTTTTTTAATGTTTTAATTCCTGGTGTCAGATTCATGTCCATTTATTCTTTTAAGTAGAGACTGTCCGGTTTGGCCAATGTACATGGCAGAGGCCATTGCTGGCACATGATGGCATATGAAAAAGAAACTGTACTTGAAATTACACCTCTGACATACCCATAAAATACAGAAGCAATCAGAGTTCAGGATAGTCTTTTTAAACAGCATTATTGCTGGTACTGTCAACATTCTAATTTGAGGATTGTGCCACTCATGCTGACTTTGAATGGTATCTGATAACACAAATTCTCATTGAAATCAACTGGACTACCTGCAGAGAAAGATCTGACTCTCACTGAGTAAATGTGGCAGACCTGGGCCTTTGTCTCATACTGCAAAATTTCACTAATGAATTCTTTCTCCATTTTGAAGATTGAAAATTGACATTTAGTACTGAACAAACAGAAGGGAGAAAAAAATGTATTTATCATTGGTTTCCTCCTGTGTGTGTGTGTATGTGTTTACGGCTTCTGCATTGTTCATTTTAGAGAAGTGTGCTATACACTCCATACGTGCTCACCAGTTATCAAACAGATTAATAATTAAGTGGGATACACCAAAAAAGTCTATGCAATATGAACTGCAATATAAAGAAGCACGTCCAACAGCCTCACAATGGATATTGGTGAGTAAATGAAGATTGATATCAATTTAAAAGCTTCAGCTGAAATATTACTGGTTCTACGATACACAGCACTGTTCGTTAACACAGCACTCCTGTTAACCACCATTTAAGTTCTGTTAAGATGTTCCAGGCAGTGGGACAGATCCTGAGCTAGTGTCAATCAGAATAGATCTGTTGACATAAATGAAGCCATGGTGAATTACATCAAGTGAGCCTCTGACCATACATTGGTTTCAGAATAGCAGCCGTGTTAGTCTGTATCCGCAAAAAGAACAGGAGTACTTGTGGCACCTTAGAGACTAACAAATGTATTAGAGCATAAGCTTTCATGGGCTACAGAATGGCTAATTTCAGCTTGACAAAAAAGTGCCAAATGTTGCACCCTCTGCTCATGCTTAACCCCCACCTCTTACACACACATTACATTTTTAAGCTGGTGCTCAACGAATCAGATACACAAGGCATTTTCAGTGCTAATGCAAAAGCTAGCTTAGCATTTTGAGCATTCACAACTCTTATTAAAAATCAATCTCAGTTGCACAAGTGGCTTGAGGGTTTTGAATGTATTATCTCACCTCTTCCATGTGCCTCAGCTTCAACTCCAAAGAAAGTGGAAAGCCTCTAAATCTTTCCATGATTCTGTATTTTCCCCCAGATCAACTTTATTAATAGAAATATGTTACAGGACAAAATATTGTCTCCTAAAAATGCTTCTGCTCACTGTCTTAGCACTAGAGCAAGAGCTAGCCACCTAATTGCTTTTATTCATAATTATCACAAATATTTTCATGGCAATAAAAACTTATATGGAGAGTAGTAAGGAGACTTTAGGCCCAAATTTTCAAAAGTGCATCTCTGCCAACTATGTACATTGCCTGTGTGATCACTGTAATTGTGCAAGCTACTATTAACTCCATACACAAATTAGCATTGAGGCACTAAGTATGTGCATACAGTTTTGAAAATTTTTGAGCCCAATGTGCATTTCTAATATTTCATTTTACCTCAATTTCTTGCTCTTTTGAGCTCCTAAATGAAGCCCCAACTCAGTAAAGCTCCTAAGCTTGTGTTTAAATCCATCCCTGGTCACAAAAGTACTTAAGCTTATGCTTCACTTTCAGTACATGCTTCAGTCCTACTGAAGTCAATGGGACATAAGCACAAGCTTAACTTTAAACATGCGCTTAAGTGCCCTTCTTGACTCAGGATACTTTTCTGTAATGGGACTGAGTGTCTAATGGCTTTGTTAGGGCCCAATCCCTCAAAGTGCTTAGGTATGTAAGTCCCAGACTTATGCTCCACTGCAATCCACAAAACTCCCACCAAACCCCCTAGGTGTCTACACTCACTCAAGTACCCTAGGTGCTCTCTGACTCTGAGCATACACAATGCTACCTCACTCACAGTGTCTGAATGCCCATCTCCTGCCTATGCCCCAGACCGATCTGCAAACCGGGGGAAGATAGGTGCTCCTCCTACGTCATGCACAGGGCCCAATCCAATAGGCATGCTCAGAGGCTGCCTACTGGATCAGGTCCTATTCAATATCTGGCATCCTGTTGGAGCTGGGAAACTGGACCCTGGGACTTCCCAGGTCGATGACCTCACCACTGAACTATACAGTCATTCAGTCTCTCTCTCTCTCTCTCTCTGGCCCAGTGATTGTTCCACTGTGAATAAATACTTAAGTAGTCATTGGGCCAGAAAGAGAGAGAATGAATGTTTCTGTAATTTAGAGTCCAGTCCTCCTGTTCCAGTCACTAGTTAGTTATACACAGTAGAACACTTTCACCAGAAGAAAGTAGGAAGCACTGTGTCAGAATATCCCATAGCTCAGTGGGTAGAGCACTTTTCTGAGAGATGGGAGAACCCTGTTCAAATTCTCTCCCCCACTCAGGCAGAGGGGAAAATGGAACTCACATCCCAGGTGAGTGATCTAACCATTGGACACTACCGCCTCCAGCCATTTTGTGAGGAACAAGTCAGGCTCCTAAATCTGTCCCAAAACAAATGACTTAGACACCTAAGCCACCTGACTCCAGAAGAGGAGTTCCTGTTTATGGATTACTGGCAGAGATAGGGGTCTCCCTGCAGCCTCAGAGAGAGAGATGGTGCTTAGGACACTGCCCTCTTGATGGCATCTCCTATTGGATAGCGTAGGCGGTTCCCTGCCTTGTGTGCTGGCTTTTGGCTTGCATTCTAAGGCACCTCTCTTCCCCATTTGTTATACAGGGAGCCCAGGTGCCTAACTCAGGCTTTTGTGGATCACAGTGTTGTTCCTGTGATTTTCTAAGTGCCTAAAAGTTAGGTGCAATGATGTTTAGCATTGCAATACCTACTTCCCTTTGTGGCTCTGGGCCTTAGTGTGTCATGTGTATTGGTGAATACCCTTAACTTCCATTGAAATTGAAGAACAGGGCCCTTAGAAAGGAGAGCAATGATTACAGAGTATAACATTATTAAAAGGGAACTTTAGTTTAATGATGCCAAATATTGTTTAAAATTTGTTTGTTGGCAGGTGCCCACAGCAAACGATGCTGTCAATGTGACTGTCTCCAATTTAAACAGCACATCTTCATATGTTATTCAGCTCAGATGCATACCCAGCGAGGATCACCACTGTGTTTGTGTTTGGAGTAAAGAGATTTTAGTACCTCATAGTAAGTGGCATTTCATTTGGTTGTTCTGGTTTTTCTGGTTGTTCTGGTGATTGATATAAATAAATCAGTTGTTGCATAAAGTTATATAGTATTTATAGATTGGAAAATATTAAAATCAAATGATGAGATTGGGTTTCCCCATCCTTCTCTTCTCTAGAGCTGATTGACAAGCCAACAATTTCAGCTAATGAAACCATAGAAATCAATCCGGGAAGAATAAGTATTTTTCTTCAGTGGCAGGTAATGTATTTGTTGTTGTTATTATTATGGATATAGCAAAAAAGTTAATCATTTTGGGCAAAACAGGATTTTGTTCATTATATTGAAATGTCAGCAAATATTCTTATGCAAGCAAAACTATATTTGAGTATTGCAATGTTGTGCACCTTTGCAACAGCAATTCCTAGCACTATATATATAAATGTGTACGGACATGGTCTTAGAGAAGAGAGAGCAAAACCCCTTTGTAAACTTACAAAATGATTGATGCAGCAACATCTGAACTCTGAAGCTTGACCTAAATGAAGCATCTTTCCATTCTACACTAAGTATTTTTAGGAGCTGGATTCTCAAGTCTCTCTCTCACCATCACCCTAACACTTCATCTTGAAAGATTCCCTTAGGCAGAGACACCTGAGGCTGTAGAGCTAAAATACTCTCTTTGTCTTACATATTCATAAGCTGTCATCTTATTCTCGAATGGGACTAAAGCTTTTGAAAGAGCCCCACTCTAGGAATCTGAAAGCACCTTCCAAGTTTATTTATTCAAAAATCTAGATACAGCATAGGTTATGAGGCTCTTGCTGACAAAAAGAGTGCTCTATTCACCATGCAGAGTGCTGCATATTCACCACAAAGACATTAAAAGTTCAGAAGCTGAGATCTGGAAGTGTGCCTTCTTCCACAATGGACATCATGATCATCAATTGACTGACTACTGTACATCAGCCATTTTTGCTGAATTAATGATGTGAAGGTTTCCTGACAAAGTGAGCACATAAAAAATGTGAGGGCAGTAAATCCAACAACCTTGAGTTCACTGCCTGCGGGCTAGCAGGACATTTTGATGAGCAAGGAGCTATTATAGACTTCAAGGCTTGTGGTCTTCATGTAAAGACTATCTATCTAAAACCAGAGGGGAAAAGAGGGCTTCTAATTCTAGATCAAAGGGGGTTGCCATGAGTGAAGCCAAGAGTCCAAGTCAGAATCAACAAAGACACCCATATCTGTATGTGAAGGAATCTATCAAAAGGGACATTTTGCAACAATCTGCTTTAAAAAAAAAAAAAAAAAAAAACGAAACTTCTTAGGAAGTTACCCCTCTTACCAGCAGGTGATGAATCTAAACTAGAAATAAAATTGTTCCTTTTACAGTAATGTCTTAAATTGTACATACCAATTCCAATATCAAGTTGAAGGAAGAAATCATCTTTAGACTGAGAGCTTGAGTTAGATCTTATGTAATTGTTTCATCTGATCCCATCTTCTATAAAATTGAAGGCCTTTTGTGCACTTTAGTCCAATTCAAATCAAGAGGGATGCACTTAAGTGCATGCTTAAGTGCTTTCCTGACTTGGAGCCTAAATCACTTTAAAGATACACAATAGTATAAGAGTAGCTGGGATGCACGTCCGAGTCTTTAATACTTATAAAATGTTAAAGAAAAAAAAATGTAGACTCTCCTGCCACAGCTGTTTACACAGTATTGGAGCAGAGACCAGTTTGTGACACAAGACTGTAGTATCTAGTACTAGTGTCTGGATGCTTAAGATACATTTGCTTTGCTCAGTGCTCACCTTAGAATCCTAGAATATCGGGGTTGGAAGGAACCGCAGGAGGTCATCTAGTCCAACCCCCTGCTCAAAGCAGGGCCAATCCCCAACTAAATCACCCCTGCCAGGGCTTTGTCAAGCCTGACCTTAAAAACCTCTACAGAAGGAGATTCCACCACCTCCTTAGGTAACCCATTCCAGTGCTTCACCACCCTCCTAGTGAAAAAGTTTGTCCTAATATCCAACCTAAACCTCCCCTACTGCAACTTGAGACCATTACTCCTCGTTCTGTCATCTGCTACCACTGAGAACAGTCTAGATCCATCCTCTTTGAAATCCCCTTTGAGGTAGTTGAAAGCAGCTATCAAATCCCGCCTCATTCTTCTCTTCTGCAGACTAAACAATCCCAGTTCCCACAGCTTCTCCTTATAAGTCATGTGCTCCAGCCCCCTAATCATTTTTGTTACCCTCCGCTGGATGCTTTCCAGTTTTTCCACATCCTTCTTGTAGTGTGGGGCCCAAAACTGGACACAGTACTCCAGATGAGGCCTTACCAATTTCAAATAGAGGGGAATGATCACGTCCCTCGATCTGCTGGCAATGCCCCTACTTATACAGTCCAAAATGCTGTTAGCCTTCTTGGCAACAAGGGCATACTGTTGACTCATATCCAGCTTCTTGTCCACTGTCCACTTGTCCCTAGGTCCTTTTCTGCAGAACTGCTGCCTAGCCATTAGTCCCTAGTCTGTAGCAGTGCATGGGATTCTTCCGTCCTAAGTGCAGGACTCTGCACTTGTCCTTGTTGAACCTCATCAGATTTCTTTTGGCCCAATCCTTTAATTTGTCTAGGTCGCTCTGTCCTATCCTATCCCTACCACTCCTCCCAGTTTAGTGTCATGTGCAAACTTGCTGAGGGTGCAGTCCACGCCATCCTCCAGATCATTAATTGTTCTTTTGAGCATTGCTCTGCTCTGTTACCATACTAAACAAACTTAATATCAGTAGGTAAGGACACCATTCTGCTGTAGCAGTTTAATTACCAGTCCCCTCTTCCTCACAAGATAGTTCAAAATGCCCTGTAGAATCTAGGGGATTAAGATTTTCAAAGGCATACATGGCAGTTAAGCACCTAACTCTCACTGACTTTCAGGCTCCTAATAAATAGGGGCACATTCTGAGTGCAGCGTACAAAGTATTTAAGCTGCTTCATCCTCATTAGTGTTTACTGGATTTGCACAGGTAAGAACTCAATTCATCATCATCATCACTACTCCCATAACCGTATTGGTCATTGGGACACCACCACTGATGAGGAACCAACCAATTGCCTCCACCCCTGATGATTGTGTGTCAGTGCTTGAGTCTCTGCAAAGTCCATTCCTGTTCACTGTTTTACATTGTCAATCCATCTCTTCTTCTTCTCTTCCCCTCTACTGTCCCTTGGAGGATGATCTTGGATAGGCCAGATGATCTTGTTACATGGCCGTACCACTTCAGCTTGAGCTTCTTCATGGTCATCAGAAGGTCTTCATATGACCCAGCACATTGGGTGATGATATTGCAGACCTCTTCATTAGTGCCGTGTTCAAAGTACAAGATGCCCAGGATTTTATGGAAGTATCTCATCTCTACTACCTGTATTTTCCATTCAGGTTCTGCCGTAAGGGTCCATGTCTCACACATATACAGAAAAATGGAGATGACCAGTGCGTGCAGCACTTTCAGTTTGGATTCCAAAGAGATGTTCTTATTTCTCCAAATTGGCTTTAGCTTTCCCACTGCTGCTGCTGTCTGTGCAGTTCTTGCCAGAATTTCTGCCTTTGATCCTTCATCAGTGATCCCCCAAATACTTGAACTGTTTCACTGGCTCCAGTTCTTGTCCACTGACAGTGATATGTGAGCTGATCCCATCACATTTGTTTGTCATCAGCTTGGTTTTCTCTGCACTGGTTTCCATGCCATATTTTGTGGAACCCAGTTAAGCAAAGCATTTAAGCACAGGATTATGTGCTATATATTTAAATAATTTTAAGCAAATGCTTAAGTCCCAAGAACATGCTTAAGTGCTTTGTTAAATCATTTCTTAAATCTCCAATCACAGCACTAAATTTATCTCCTTTTAACAATCAATGTGAAAACACCAGGAAGATTTGTTTATACATAATTTCGTGTGTGTGTTTTGGCTTACAATTTTTTGTAACTGTTCTAATTTTATTAAGAAAGGGATTGATATTTGATTGTTCAGTAATAATCTTTTTTCTATTAGATAACACAAAGCAGGAATGTCATTGGATACTATATTAATATTGAAAGAATACCCAACAGTTGCAATGATCGATTCGAACGCATCAACGTAACGGAGAGAAGAGTGCATCTGAATCTCTCCATGGCTTATTATCGGTTTAATATTTCTGCCTATAATGAAGCAGGAGAATCTCCACAGATCACTTATGTTGTCCCAGATTTCACCGCAACAGGTACTTTATCCAGTTGGTGAAGAAACTACACACATATTCTTTTGTTGGCAATGTTGCCTTGTGATAGCAACAGTTTGGGGATGAAAAGGATCTTATTGTTCCTCTTTATTCTTTTCTTTAAACCCGCACCAGATTAAGGACTCATGTGAAAACTGGACAAAAAGAACAGTTTTATGGAGCTCTGTCAGAACACAACATGTTATCTCATGTGGTCACTATATGTCACTATCTATTGTGAAGATTAAAGTTATTCATATCAAATTAATGGCTGTAGGAGGTATTCAAACTGAATTCTGTGTGAGCTGACCCAAACCAAGAAATCTGAAAAATAAACTGGAAACCTGAGAGAACAGCTACATTTATATCAGCTAGGCCATTGGATTAACTAATTACTAGCAGACTAATTTTACTGTGCATTACAAACACGCTTTGTAGTATGAGGTGGTTATAGCTGCATATGACCTGCCAGGTGAATATTTACAATTAAAGGTCACAATGATCTACTGCTATTCCATTCTCTCTTTATCTTATGTTGTCTTCTGGCAAGTTGCATGAGGGCACAAATTTCCAACATGAAACTAATACGATGGTAAGAACAAAATTAAGAGAGGATGGCGAGGTCCTTCCAAAAATTAGAAGGCTTCTAAGAAATCCAGGAAATATAATTGCCATAGTACAATTTCCATGCTTTGCTAGACACTTGCTTGTATATCTGCATTCATAGTTAAAAATCAGTGTTCCCATGGGCTGGCACCAGTTGCTCATTTCTCCCATGGGACATGTATTGTTGTAAGGTAGGATTTCCTATGGCCTGATACTGTGAGTAACAATCCGCATCTGGGTACCGCTGACACTCTCCAGCTGATGTGTCTGCAGTTAATGTTTCATACCGTCTCCTATCCACCCACTGCCACTGAGGAATATAGTATCCACCCCTTCAATCTTTTTTGACTAATCCTACTGATAGTCAATGATTTACCGAGTCTGCTCACTTAAGCATCACGATTTTCCTTACACATTTATTTTCAACTCTAGCTGTAGTTTTATCCTTTGTTTTCCCTAATGTGCCTATGGTCTTGAACATCAATAAAAGCATTACTATGATGATATAGGCATTCAGTTTGTTTCTCATGACGTTTTCAGAGATCAAGTTTTCCTCAGCTAGTTTTGTCACTCTTTAATTCTTCCTTATAGCCACTCTCTACTGTTTTTCAAATAGAGAGCTCCATTTCATCTTCTGTCAGCCACTGACTTATAAGTTGCCCGTCTTCCTTCTTAGTCTTGCCAATTTTGATTATTAATAGATGACACGATCTAGTGTTGGTTGGGAATTTTTAGATGAAATGGTTTTTTTCAGTCAGAAAACACTGATTTGTCAAAACCAAGACTTTTAGCAGAAATGTATCAATTCAAATGAAGCTTTTGTTTGGAAAGTTTCTCAGGCCCTGGATGGAATTTCTAGGAAAAACCAGGGAAGGAGAGACAGATACTCAGGTTCAAATCCCCGCTCTGCCTAATTTGGAGCAGGGCCTTGAACATGGGGATCCCACATCCCAGGTGAGAGTGTCCTAACCACCAGAACTTTGGGTATTCTGGGGTGGAGGAGCCCAACTCTTTCCTGTTGGAGCGATTCCAATTTGTATAGATAATTAAATATTAATTGGATGAGAGAGAGAGACTGACTCTAGCCTGGTGTTTAGAACACTCACTTGGAACCACCAGTCCCTGCTCCCTCTAACTTGGAACCACCAGTCCCTGCTCCCTCTAACTTGGTGCCCTAATTACCAAGCTAGAGTCGTCTCTGTCTGGTTTTTCACAGAGTTTCAAAACTTCTCTGGTTCTCCCAGACACAAAACTAAATGCTAAAACCCCAGCTTTTCTTGTGAAATGGAATTCTCATTTTCTACCCAGCCCTACTATTGTCAGACTTTACATAAGGAAGAATACCACAAAAACATCTTATTTCCCTGAATCTGAAGCCCAGCATGACTGTCTCCCCCAGTCAGAAACGTTTCACATAGCAGCACTACATATGACTTTCCTGGGGGGAGGACTCCAGTTGAGTAAGGTGAGGTGCTCCCCCTTCCCAAGGTTTGAATGTTCTCTTCCCCCTTTGTAGTAAAGGCCATGTCCAGAAATCAAATGTGGATCTTCACTAAGGCAGTGCAAAGCACTAGACTAGCTTGAAACTTTTTTATAAACTACATTGTTACTAGTGATCAGAGTTCATTAAGCCTTACTACCCACATAGTCGCTATGACTTGTCACAGGATGCTGACTTCACAGTGAAATTTTTTAAAAATATTTGCTTTCCTATGCATTGATCTATAAAGTATTTTGTTTTGCCCCAGTTTTGCCTGGACAAATCACTGCCATACCACAGGAAAACAACACTGTTGTCACCTGGACTCCAGAATATATTCCAAAGTGTTTTGTGGTTGATTGGGGCACTGGTAAAGAAGATATGCACATGAAAATAATAACGAAGCCCATGGGAAATTTCACACTAGGTAACAATTCAACTTTTTTTCATGGATTGTCCAATTATTTTATGGGAAACATGCCTCTTTCTTTCGCTTGCAGTTTTAAAAACCATGAGACAGCCAAAGATCCTTCCTCACACCTCTACTCTTCTTTGTTCTGTGTATATGGGGGAGGGGGAGGGGAATTGAAGTACATGGGAGTTTTAGTCCTCTCTGGGAAGCCTACTGGTCGTGGTCAGTGAAGAAATGCAGCTATAAAAACAGACTGTTTGTGCTATCCCCCTCCCCCAAATCCAGGATAGAGGCTTATATGCTGCAGCATAACAAGGGTGACAACATTTTGCCCTCCCAGGTAAACTTCACTTACATGACAGACAGCTGTGTCACAGGCTGCCCAGTAGATGACATTTCATCCCTTTCCCCTGAACTTGTCCTTGTAAAGTCGCAACAACAAAACAAATCTTGTTATGCAGCATATCTGAGTTATGTGCAAAGAGCTTCTGTTCAGGAAGATTTTACAGGACTTGCATTCTGCATATTGATTGAGATCATACAAGTGACTGGCAAAGAGCAATCAGGATTAATGTCAATGTACATTGGAGACATTTGATCTGAGGATCACAATTGAAATGTTATCAATAATTCATCCACTATTTTAATGGATCCTCTTTTTATGTGTGCAACCCCTGGTTGCATCCAGTTTAAGTTCCCAGACAGGGGAAAAAAAAAAAATCCATGCTTGAGCCAAGAGACCTTGAGCTTTCCTGCTTTCCACCCTGTAGCTCCATCTGTGCAACAAAGGCAGACTAGAAACCAATTTGGCATATTTTACAAAAAACATTGTATATTAATATTTGTCATTTTAATTATAAAAAAAATCCAATGTACGGGTTGTATGAGGATGGTCTAGGAAGCTACCTGGAAAACGTGTACATTTGGACTCTTAACATGAAGACCTAAAATTTGTTAGACTATATTTGGGGAGTTATACAAAAAATCTGAAAGTTCCCTCCTCTTACTTATCTGTTCAGCAAATACTGATTCCAACGTGATTGTTTTCCAGACCATTTACAACCATATAAATTGTACAAAATAATGGTGCATGCATCTGACATATGTGAATGTGAAAGTTTCATGAGACATGAGAGGACATTTGGAGTGACCCACTTCTACTCAGTTCAAGGAGGTATTTCCTAGAAAATCTTCATTCCCCCCCTTGCCCCGTTTGTTCCCTTCCACTTTTTCTCCTATTTCTCCACCATCAGTAATAAGGGAGCTCCACCACAACGTCTTTGATGGGATGACCTAACATAACACTTATATCCACTCAGTCATGCCCCTAACTCTAAGCTGTGATGTGCTGGCTTTGTGTATGAGTGAATATGAAGTTGCTTGCTAGTGACAGGTCCAGAGATATGATGAAGTAACTATTACTATTCATAGCAGAGATGTTAAGGCAATGGAGCAGGGGTTTTGTCCCTTCTTGCAGCGTGTGATTGTGGCCAGATTCTGCTACCCTTACCCACATTGACTAGCACCTTCCTAGGTGAGTAGCCATTCATGCCAATGTGACTATGGTGAGTAAGGGTATCCTTAGAAATTGTATCTGTAGCAGATGGATGATATGTCTCTACCTTCTTTGGTATTGTTTAAGCAGGACTTTTTCCCTTCTCTGCCATTAGTTATCTGTGTGTCAGTCTGCAAACTGGGGAGATGCTTCCCATTCAGCGGTCAATTTCTATGTATGGATTAGCATGCTGCACATTGGATTATAGGCAATAGTTATCTGTATGATTTGAGTTATTTATTTTTAAATGACCTGATGCTTAAGTTCCTAGGACAGGTCCAGCTACTGTGAAAATTTCAAATATCATGAAGCATTCTGCTATTGTGAAATGGACTGAAGTACCTGCAGAAGACTGTTTGGGCTTCCTCCAGGGATACAGAATCAACTACACAGACACAATGAAGAATCTCTCTCTGGGTAGGTCACTATGTCACATTATCATAAAAGACAAGAGCAACATTTCACACATAGAGCAGTAGCAATCAGACATAATCATTGCCTACAAATTACAAGTGTTGAGCTACTTAATGCCTTTACATATAACTTTATCCACCTTTGATTTCAGTGGAAGTTGAATCTGTCACTAGATCAACTGCCAGTGAACATTTTAATATTCTAACTAGTTTAGACTATCCAGAGACTTCTAATGATTACAGGGTATGCTCTCAGTTTATTATGAAATGTATCTTTAAAGATTTAGCATCAGCATCACCACAGGAGGCCAAAATTCAGATCAATTTAGGCCATGAAAGAAACACTCAACATATTTTCAATTCAGAAAAGTGTTCAAAGGTTCACAGAATTACCCTCCAGTTCAATACAATTTGTTTTAATTTACAAGTGACTAAGTTGCTGTTAAAGCTTCAGCCATTTTCATGACAGTAAAACCCACCAGGCTAAGATGCTTAAAACTCCTGCTGCTAAAAATATAGTAGCCATTTCTATTAAACACTGAAAGGAAGGATATGCTATCAGCATGTTTACCACTTAGCTTAAGGTATTGTGACAATTCACACTATTTCTGTGTTGCATTATGACTCAGCTCAGCTAGTTCCTGAAGATCTCTACTGTGGGTCAAAGATAAGCAGCAAATAAGAATCATGCATTATCGGACTGAAAATGAAATATAGTCTCAACAGTTTCCTGCTCATATTGAAAGACAGATTAAATAAGGTTTCAGAGGAACAGCCGTGTTAGTCTGTATTCGCAAAAAGAAAAGGAGTACTTGTGGCACCTTAGAGACTAACCAATTTATTTGAGCATGAGCTTTCGTGAGCTGAGCTGTAGCTCACGAAAGCTCATGCTCAAATAAATTGGTTAGATTAAATAAGTGATCAGTTAATACCAACTCCAAAGAATATAGTTTTAAGTTGGTTCCTAAAGGCAAGATATTAATTACAAAGAAAGATTTATTGATTAGTTAGAAGGTAATGAATGGTGGGCTGATTCCATTTTACCTGAGCTCATATCAGAGAAATTTACAACAGATTCTCTTTTGATTGATATCCTCGCTCTTGTCTGCAGGGGAAAGATTCCAAGCTGCAAGTTACAACACATTGAGGTTTAGATCTTTAACTTTCATAGCTAGTGCAGTCTGCATATCAAGAGAGATGACAAATATTTCCTGAAAACAGTAGAAGAGCAAAATGGAAGAGCAACTGGTTTCTAGAACTCAAAAATCAGCGGATGGACATAATGGATGATCAAAAAATAATCAAAACTTGGTGGATGAAATCCTGGCTTCATTGAAGTCAATGGCAAGAGTCCCATTGACTCAAAGGCAGATTTCACCCCAGGTTCCTGCTTAGAAATTTGAGTATTTTGAAAAAACAAATCCCAGGGTTGCTTGAACTTTGTCGGCAGAAAGAGTTGAAAAACTGCTGAAGTGTAGTGACAATTCAAGTCACTGCAATGTCAATTAGCCTGACAGATGATTACTGGGTTTTCCAGAAAGGAAGGATGATAAGCTTCATTTCACAGACTCTTTGCCTCACTCAGCTCTACGATCACACCTTTTGCTTTCAGGAAATAGGCTATTTTCTTTAACATTAAAACTTCCATATCAAGAGTATCTAAATGCTTGGCAGCATTCTATAACATAAAGGGCACTGTTGTATTGCTAGTGAAGTTATTCTGGTGACAGCAAAATCATCCACTGCACCTTCAGAAAGGAAATAGTTTTGAACTAAACCCAAGCAGTACAGCTGTGGATCTGAACATACAGTATTTTCTCACACAAATACCTACCTGAATAGTACATCACTGAAGTCAAGTAAAGTGAGTGTTGCCTGATGAATGAGGATTGCTCAAGTTAGTAAAAGGCCCCCTGGTATGTTCCTTCTATCACCTGCTTTGACAGTTACCAGGCATCTACAAGCTCCTTTGAGTCATGCATTCTACATTAGGGGTCAAATTCAGGGCGTAGACACTTAATGTAGATGTACAAGCACGCTGATTAGGCAGTAACATTCAGATAAGTCCTTATTCCGACTGTCACAACAGTGGATACCCAGGAAACTCACTTTCAGTAAGTTTCACACCCCTCTCCCCCTCCTGGTCTACAGTATATACGAGCCTACCATGGCTACCCTTTAAGGATAGCTCAAGTGGTAGAGGCTCATGCTTTTAGCACTGGAGTTCTTGGGTTAAATACCCAGGCAATTACCTATACTGGAAGTTTATGGCACACCATCTTCAAATAGCCATACACTGAGATTGCTTGTTCCAGGATCCGGATTAATTTCAAGAAGAGAGGCTACATAGTGAGTCCCAATCCCAGCATCCGCCATAGAATGCTTCCTCCTTTGGCACCAACCGTAGAAGGTCTGCAGAGTATGGTTTCCTACAGGTTTGGGATGAGGGCATGAAGTTGGGCCTCTTCTCAGCTACAGCTTTATGGGCTTGTTCCTATGTACAGCTTGAATTTGGCTCTAGTGTTGTACATTTGCTGATCCCTCACCCTCTTGTGTTGCAGCTGTTGCTGTCAATTCTTCTACCACCTGCTACCTGTTAACAGGACTTAAAGAAAAAACTGCCTATAGAGTACAGATTTCAGGAGTCACCACTGCAGGAGAAGGAGCCCAAAGTCGTTCACAGTTTTTCACTACTCTGAAATATGGTACCGTGAAGTTCTTTTTGTGACTGTGCTGTGCTGCATTGATTCACACCATAAAAATGGGTTGTGCTATTTTATTCCAAAACCTCAGCCCTGGGCAATATTAGCCATGAGTAGAACAACCTGTAAAACTGAGAGGCGGAGCTAGGAAAAGGGTGATATCCCCCTACAGCTTTTTGCTTCTCTTTGACTTGAAGGAGGGGTAAACATGATAGACTCCCATGAACTCTCTTCAGCAGACAAGCAATGAGGGAGGCCTATAATTTCATTCTGGTCAGTTTTTGTACGGCACAAAAACAAACAAACAAACAAACCCACACACCAAGGGCTTGAAGCAGACAGAAATGGGAAAGGAACTAAAATTCCCCTGCAAACATGAAATGGTTCATCATTAACTTAAACCAATTTTCATATGAGAACACTTGGATATAAATTGGCCATGAATAAATTTTATGCTGGAAGTTTAAAGAAGGTTTCTATAAACTCTCAGAAGAGTGAGGTTCAAGAACAGCCTCCCAACAGGAACAGTGGGAGGCAAACAACCTAACTAGTTTTAAGAATGATCTAGATAAATTTTAGTGGAATTTGATGGGGTTGCTTGGGAAGAGGGGGAGGCTGGGCTTAGTGGCCCAAAGAGTTCCTTTTGGGTTAGTTTTATGTTCCTAAATCTCATGCAGGACTTTAGCTGGTCAGCTGTAGATGTCATGAAGGAATTCCTTCCTTCCCACCCATCCCTGATGTAGTCAGAGTTTTTTCCCTTCCCTTTTCTGATGCATCAGAAAAGACCATGCCCAGATGGGACTCTGGAAAAGGTGGGCTAGTGCACTGAGGCTGTGTAGAGAATTTTCTTGTACCATTCACTTGGCTGATGGGTCTTTCTCACGTGCTCCAGATCACTGATTGCCAGATTTGGGGTCAGGAAGGAATTTTCCCCCAAGTCAGGATGGCAGGAAACTTGGGGTCAGGGGTTGTTTTGATTTGCTTTTTTGCCTTACTCTGCAGCATGGGCCACAGGTTCCTTGCTAGAATCGTCTGGATATATCTCACCAAATCTGGATATATATCTCACCAAATCAATTCCCTGCCATTGCAGGGGCCTCGGACATTGGTTCACCTCAGTCCCTTGTACTCTCTACCTGTGGCACATAATAGTTTAGTCTTCTGAGGGCTGTATTACATTAGTTTAATCTAGGTTATTGGGTTCAATATAGGGATAACTGGGTGGGTTTCCATAGCTCGTAATGTGCACGAGGTCAGAGTACATGATCTGTTGGTCCCTTCTGGCCTTAAAAACTGTGACATGCTGCCGCTAAGGAATCAAGCTTGGTACAATCAGTGAGTAAAGCAAGGACACACTGTTTGTATCAGATTCTATTTGCACTAACTTTCAAATGAATGTGACCAGTTACTGACATGGCTGGTTAAAAAAAACAACAAATTTTGTTATGAGAAAAATTATGAATTTCAGAGTTTTTATTTTGAAGTGTCCATTTTTTCAAAGTTTCACAGTTTACTCATTTAAAAATATGAAAAATTATCAAAATGGCTTTTGTATTGTTTACCAAAATCCATTTTTTTGGAACTGAAAATATTTACAACTGTTTAAAAAAAATAAAATTCAGCCAGCTTTATTGTAAGTGTTGTTTGTGTCCACACAAAACTTAGTTAATACTTAGTTCTAATCATGCATTGACCACATCAACAGCATATGATTATCTTCCAGTAGTCAGGTTAAAATGCTGTTGGTTTTGCTGAGTATACAGGACCCCCTACCTGCCATCTAGGTAACCAAGATGGCATGTACTTCCTTACAGCTTTGTGCTGGTGGTGGTCTTTGTGCATCTCCTCTGGGCACTCAGAAAGGGGGCAGAAAGGGGTCTCTAGCAATACTTTCCCAGAAATTGTTGATGCAAATAATGGTAGGCAGCGTAGTAGGTGTAGTTACACAGCCACGGTTGACATGGTTGTGTTGTGAATAAAGCTGCCTTTTTGTTGTAACCAGGTCAAATTAGCAGGTCATCAGCTGATTACAGAATCAAGGTTACAGTTATAGGGGACAAAAGAGGAGATCCTGGGACCAAAATGGCCCCTGATTTAATTTAGGGCTACTCTGAATTATGCTGGTTGAAGCAATCTCATAGTCTGGGGCTACAGATCTGGCCCATAGCTTAGATGGGGCCTTACAAGGCAAAGTACTCCCTACTCCACCCACTTTTTATACAGCTCCTTTCTGTGGTCAGCTTTGGATTTTAAAGGTTTATCATTCAGTCATGTGTGGAACTTGAAATTAGTTTTCTATTGATTTGATTGTGGCTAAGATCACAGGGATCCCATGCTATAACTGTGAGGTTTATGCTTTGTGCAAAGAGAACTCCATCTCTTTCCAGTCTCTCAAACCCTGGTCCCATAAGTGATTTTCATCTCTGTTTATCTCTCATCAGATAAAGGGGAATTTGAAGGTATTGTTGCTGCCCTTTGTCTTGGCATCACATCCACCATGTTTTTTCTACCCATCATTTGTTCATTGATGCTTAGAAGGTAAGAGGGTAGTATTGATTTGGCTATTGCACAGCATAAGTACATTTTACTGACCTTGCATTCTGTAGTGTTGAGTCATGTGTTATTTTTGCACAACTAGTCTTTCTAATTTGAAACTAGAAATGACAAGTCCTTATGAGACAGGATGCAAAAAAGCAAGTTATACTGATAATTTACACAATTCTTGTGGGTTTGGAACAGCTTTAACAAACCAAGAATGTGCAAGCTACAGATGACTAAAGAGGCTTCTTTGCCACAAACTCAGAATGTTTTAGTCTTTGATACAGCTGCCAGTCCAGTTACCATCTCATACATCAATGGGATAAGTATGTAATACCACCTACTGTCCCAAAAATAGATAAAACTTCTTATGCAAGGAATAATTGTCCAATTGATAATTATGGCCTATTTTTCCTGATGAACTGGGATCACAGTCCTATTACAGTAGGACTGTGGATTGATTGTTCAAAGCCACATATAGATTGATATAATTTAGAAAGTCCCACTAGCCTAAGTAGTGCATCAAATCCCACTGGTGCAAATCTGGGACATGATCTCGTACCACCTCCAACATTATGTTAAATGAGTGAAGAGGAAACAATGAGGGGAAGAAGACAGAGATAACAAGGCACCTGTTGAGACATGATGGTGGTTTTTCCCATTTTGTGAGGAACTACTTTCTATAGTGGAAGAATGTTGCATAATATCCCCTCCCCCAGAGAACAGTCTTTTTAAAATATTATTTTTACAAAATGTAAACTGAAGGAGCTATACTCTAATAAAATAAATAAATAAATAAATAAATAATAAACCATGACTGGTTGCACATTAGTAAACTATTGGTGTGCATCTGAAAATGCACCAATAGTCTACTAATGCAAAACCTGTCATAGATTACTATAAGGAAACCCTGGAACCCTGCCCCCATCTCCGTTTTTTCTGCTTTAACTATTTCTCCTGTCATTATCTGACTTGATTAGTGCTAAGTGACTAGAGCAGACAAGATGTCAAAACCATAGCCTAAGGTCAAATATGGTCCATGGCATGATTTATTCTGGTCTACTGCTCCACCACAACTCTCCTCCCTGCAGCAACTACTCATCCTTTCTGGCCTCTCTCTGGCTTATCGCTACTTTCAGAATTTGAGGCTCATTGATATCTGTTCTGTAGCCGGAGGTGACAGCTTGAGTTTGTGTCAGGGCACTGGGAAATAGTGTGTCAAATCATGTGAACCTGTTATGATTTCAAGTTTGGAGCATGCCAAAATAAAACCAACCAACCAACCAACCGAAAACCTGAAGACTGACCCTACCCTTTGCATGAGAAAAAAATATATAAACATTTTTAAGATTCCAGAAACCTACATAACAGTTGTTTCTGACAGGATATTTTTGGAGGGTGGGGGTAGGGGGCAGGGTGGAGGTCTAAGAAAATGAATTCACTCAGTCACATGAGCTAGGCTGATTTCTTAAAAAGTGCATCTAAAGGCAGAGCAGGCAGACAGCTTGAACTCCTTCAGTGACTTCCGGAAGCCTCTCAGCTCATGAGAGCAGAGTCAGAAAATGTTTATTCATCCAACAAAATACAATCTAGCTTTGAGGTATTGCACTGATAATATTAAAGTGAATCATTTTAAAAAAAAACACATACAGAGTGCTATTCTACTGATTTCATATGCAGAGAGAATTGGGGCCAGGAGATTCTCAACAGAGTCCAAGTTAAATTAATTCTACTCACACTGACTTCAACAGGAGCAGAGTTAGGCCAACATTAACTGCTTTTGAAATTCCTTCCCTGCTTCCACATTTTGCTCTCCACCATTTCCACTGGAAAATAATTGCCAGAAGCTCCGTTATTGTTATGGAAGTGCCAAACTAATCAGGATGGAGCCTTGTGTTGCTCAGAGCGATACAGAGGTAGTCTCAGTCCCTGTTCTGAGAAGCTTACAGTCTAGGATGACCCATATTAAGGCTGGGATGGGAGGGGTAATGATACTCTAGATATAATTTTTATATACATATTGTAATAGAGACTTACCCAATCTGGCTCTGGGCTTGTCTCCTGCCTCAGTTTCCCCTTGCCTTGAGATGGTTCTTTCTGCCATGGCCTTCTGGTCAAGTCAAAAGTCCTCCCCTTCCAGAGTATAAGCCAAGTCCAAACACACACAAGTCTTCCATGCCACACTCACCTGACACAGTCCTTCTTTCAAGGGTTCATTTTCTCTTCCACACCACACTCTTTCAGCATTACCCTTCTCCTGGGCTCAGCTGTAGCCTTCCTGGGCACTACTCGGTCCTTTCATCCACCCTTCATTCACAGGGTTCAATGCATCACCTCACCAGGTGGCAGCTTAAAAAAAAAGTCACTCCTGTCTTCCCTTAATAGCAAGGGTCTCTGCAACCCCTCACAGAGCGACAGCATAGGCACACCCAGCCTCCGCTACAGATGCCCAGCCTTGGGAACCCAGAACACCTGGGCTGTCTGCCCTGTTATCCCAGGCTATCCTGCGTTCTTTCCAGGGCCTCTTCCCACATGCTTCCAGGCCTCCTATTGCTCCTTCCCACTTTTTATAGCTCACAGACCTACTTCCATGGAGTCTTCCTGTTCACTTTTCACAGAGCATTCACTTACAAGCCCTTACTAGTGGAGTCTCCCTCATCCACTCTTGACAGGCTGCTCTTATCCCCACAGCAGGCCTGCTATTATCACCTAACTTCAGCAGGCATTTCCACCACCTGGGGGAGGTGAGTAGGGTTGTTAACTTTCTAATCACACAAAACCAAACACCCCTGGCCTGCCCCTGAGGCCCCCACCCCTTCTCCGAGGCCCTGTCCCCACTCATTCCATCTCCGCTCACTCTCCCCTACCCTCACTCACTTTCACCAGGTTGGGTGCAGAGGGTTGTGATGCAGGGGGGTGAGAGCTCAGGTTGGGGGTGTGGGCTCTGGGGTGGGGCCAGGGATGAGGGGTTTGGGATGCAGGAGAGGGCTCCAGGTTGGAGTGCGGGGGTGGGTATGGGCTCTGGCCTGAGGGCAAGGATGAGGTGTTTAGGGTGCAGGAGGGGGCTCTGGGCTCAGGCCAAGGAGTGCAGGAGGGGGTGCAGGCTCTTGCTGGGGGCATGGGCTCTGGGATGGGGCCAGGGATGAGGGGTTTGGGGTGAAGGAAGGGGCTCCAGACTGGTGCAAGGGTGTCGGGGGGAGTGAGGGCTCCGGCTGGGGGTATGGGCTCTGGGGTGGGGCCAGGATGAGGGGTTTGGAGTGCAGGAGGGGGCTGGGGTAGGGGGTTGCAGGGTGTGCAGGCTCCGGGAGGGAGTTTGGGTGTGGGAGGGACGCCAGGCTGGGGCAGAGGGTTGGGGTACGGGAGGGTGTTCAGGGTCTCGGCAGCGCTTACCGTGGCTCCCGGAAGTGGCCGCCAGGTCCCTGCAGCCCCTAGATGCATGGGTGGCCAGGGAGACTCTGTACGCTGCTCTCGCCCCCACAGGAGCTGTCCCCACAGCTCCCATTAGGTGTGGTTCCTGGCCAATGGAAGCTGTGGAGCCTTCCATGCGTCTAGGGGCTGCAGGGACCTGGTGGCCACTTCCAGGAGCCGCGTGGAGATAGGGCAGGCAGGGAGCCTGCCTTAGCCCTGGGGCCCCGCTGCACCGTCAAGTGGACTTTTAACGGCCCAGTGTTCAGGAGCTGCCAGAGTCCCTTTTTGACCAGGCATTCTGGTCGAAAACTGGATGCCTGGCAACCCTAGTGAGCCAAGAATGCCACTGGTGCATTTGAGCCCCAACCCTCTTAAAGGCCCAGCTCACTCTGTGGCATGTATACTTATTTCCATTTTAGAGTAGTTTTGTATTTATAAAAATAGTATCACCTTTCTCCAGCTGCCTCTCAGTTTAACCATCAAATACTGTCTGATTTCTTGTAGGCCTGGAGGCCTAGCTTGAACACATACATGGTAAAGTTAGCCAGAGTTAGAGGTGGCTAGCTTTTTAAAGCTTGTTATTTCTCAGGTCCCAAGTTCAATAAGAGATTATAAACCACGTTGAGGTGGTGTTCATGAAGGCCCTCAGCTGAAGCTAATTTGAACAAGGCTCATGAATTTGGTTTTACCTTGGTAAAGCACCACAGGTTTTCCCACACCACTAACCCTAATAGGATTTAAGCACAGAGGCAGACATACTAGCTAAGCCCTGAAAATGCAGCTAGAATTTGGATTTTATATCAAGTCTGCATGAGGAAGTACCTATTTGTTGTAGCAACCAGACAAGGTACTAACAAACTTCAACAGGCCTTTATTTTTAAAGTGGAAATCTCTTTACCAAGCTGCTGCTGCACCCTCGGTAGCTCTCACTCCACCTCCTCAACTCCTTCCCATTTCCTGTCCTTTCACACTCCCAACAGCCAGTGATCCCAGTTTAATAATTACAAGGAGCATCTAAACATCACATTCCCTCCTCTCTTAAGAAACTCTCCCAATTAAAATAAACATTGTTGTTCTAACCACAGGAACAAATATGAAACAAGACACTATACTGCTGGCAGAAATATTACACTGAAAACACTGTAGATACTACATAACAGTCTCTAGTCCAGACAGGTGGTAGTCTGGGTCTTGCATAAAATTCCAGGTTTTCGTATTCTAACGAAGGAACCACACTCTAAAACTTTGGTTCCTTAGCACCCCACCGCTTGTCTGTGAAATCCTTATACTTTGCTTGGTTCTGTTCAACTGTTTTTCTCACATCATCCTCGGTTGGGGCCTCAGGTCATGCCTTTAACAATCCAGCAATGTTCAGTTTAGTATTCTTCTGTTTCCCATGCAGTAACTCTGTGGGTGATCTTTGCATTGTGGCATGTAGTGTAGCCCGGTATGCTTGCAAGAAATCAGTAGTGAAGGTTATCCACAATCGCCCTTCCAGTTTAGCAGTTTGCAAACTGCCTTTCAAAATTCTGTTAAACCGTTCAATTTCCCCATTGGCTTGAGGGTAATATAGGGATGACCTTCTGTGTAAAATGTTCCTCTCTGCTAGAAAAGTTTCAAACTCCAGGGAAGTAAATTGACTACCATTATCTGAAACCAGTTCTTTGGGGTTATCTTCCCTGCTAAAAACTGAAGAGAGGAACTTAATTCTGTAGCAGAAGAGATTTGCGATGTAAACGCTACCTCAGGCCATTTACTGAAATAGTCTATTAAAGTGATGGTATAACTGCAGTCACTTGGAGCAGTATCAAAGGGTCCTACAATGTCCATTGCCACTTTTTCCCATGCAGATTCAGGAAGAGGAACAGGCTGTAATGGAGGGGTATATGTCACTGCTGTCTTATCATGCATTTGGCAAGTGACACAGGTTTTCCAGCCTGGGAAATTGTATGCCCCAGAAAGGAGAGTTCGGTTTGTCTAAATTTGCATTTGGACCTATTGAGCTTGAGGCCTGCTTTGCCGATGCAGTTTAGTACAGACGACAGGTTATTGTCATGCTTCTCAGAAGTATTTCCAAACATGATAATCATCCAGATAGCACTGAACTCCATATTGATTCTTCAGAATCAATTACATCATTTTTTGGAAGGCATTTGGGGCAGATGCAAGACCATATGCAACACGTTTAAAATGAAATAGTCCCTCATGTGTAATAAATGCTGTGAGGTCTCTGCTATCTTCATGCAACATAACCTGGTGGTATGCGCTCTGCAGATCAAGAGTAGAAAACATCTTTGCTCCACAGAGTTCTGCAAATACTTCTTCTATGTGAGGAAGAGGATGGCTGTCAATCACAATAGCTTTATTTGGCTCCCTTAAGTCCACACAAAGGTGAATGGCTCCACCCTTCTTCTGTGTCACTACTATATGTAAAAAGAAAAGGAGTACTTGTGGCACCTTAGAGACTAACAAAGGTATTTGAGCGTAAGCTTTCGTGAGCTACAGCTCACTTCATCAGATGCATTCAGTGGAAAATACAGCGGGGAGATTTATATACACAGAACATGAAACAATGGGTGTTACCATCCACACTGTAACCAGAGTGATCACTTAAGGTGAGCTATTACCAGCAGGAGAGGAAAAAAAAAGACCTTTTGTAGTGATAATCAAGGTGGGCCATTCCCAGCAGTTGACATCACCTTCAGCCCCCAACTAAAACCTCTCCAGAGCATCATCAAGGATCTACAAACTATCCTGAAGGACGACCCATCACTCTCACAGATATTGGGAGACAGGCCAGTCCTTGCTTACAGACAGCCCCCCAACCTGAAGCAAATACCCACCAGCAACCACACACCACACAACAGAATCACTAACCCAAGAACCTATCCTTGCAACAAAGCCTGTTGCCAACTGTGACCATGTGTCTATTCAAATTTATTTGAGCATAAGCCTTTGTGAGTTTCAGCTCACTTCATCGGATGAAGTGAGCTGTAACTCACGAAGGCTTATGCTCAAATTTGTTAGTCTCTAAGGTGCCACAAGTACTCCTTTTCTTTTTGCGAATACAGGCTAACACGGCTGCTACTCTGAAACATATTTATTCAGGGGACACCAACATAGGGCCTAATCACATCAGCCACACTATCAGAGGCTCGTTCACCTGCACATCTACCAATGTGATATATGCCATCATGTGCCAGCAATGCCCCTCTGCCATGTACACTGGCCAAACTGGACAGTCTCTACATAAAAAAATAAATGGACACAAATCAGACGTCAAGAATTATGACATTCAAAAACCAGTTGGAGAACACTTCAATCTCTTTGGTCACTAGATTACAGACCTAAAAGTGGCAATTCTTCAACAAAAAAACTTCAAAAACAGACTCCAACGAGAGACTGCTGAATTGGAATTGATTTGCAAACTGGATACAATTAACTTAGACTTGAATAAAGACTGGGAGTGGATGTGTCATTACACAACGTAAAACTATTTCCCCATGTTTATTCCTCCCCCCCGCTGTTCCTTGGACGTTCTTGTGAACTGCTGGAAATGGCCCACCTTGATTATCACTTTTTTTTTTCTCTCCTGCTGGTAATAGCTCACCTTAAGTGATCACTCTGGTTACAGTGTGTATGGTAACACCCATTGTTGCATGTTCTCTGTGTATATAAATCTCCCCACTGTATTTTCCACTGAATGCATCCGATGAAGTGAGCTGTAGCTCACAAAAGCTTATGCTCAAATAAATTTGTTAGTCTCTAAAGTGCCACAAGTACTCCTTTTCCTTTTTGCCAATACAGACTAACACGGCTGCTACTCTGAGTACTATACGTGAAACCCATTCTGAGGAGTCAATCTCTTCAATAACGTCCTTTCGAACAAGTTTTCTCAGTTCCTCTGAAACAGCTTCCTTGACTGAAAATGGTAAGCGCCGTAACTTCTGTTGTACAAGCATCACATTATTCCGCTTTTTAACTTTATGCAGAAATCCATAAGCACAGCCAAGTTTCTCCTCAACCTGGTGTTGGGTCCCAGCTGAAACTGGTGTGTGTACTGCAAAAGTGCTTTGCTGAGGAAGATCAATTCATCCATTAACTACCCTGAGATTTAAAGCAGCCAATAAATCTCTGCCAAGGATAGGAGTGCCTTTGTGAACAATGTAGAACTCTGCAGTTACACAGCAATCACCAAAAGTAACTATTGCTGGCAGGCAGCCATGTACTGGAATATTTTTTTTTCAAATAGCACACCAAGTGAAGTTTGGGTTCAGTAAGAGGCACATCTTTACAGTAATGCAAATTTGATGGAATCAGGTAGTATAGATACTGCTGAGCCAGTGTCCAACATTAGCTGAATAAAGAGTGATTTGCCTGAGGGTATGACAGAAACGTTTACAGTGCACTTTATTTGTTCTGGAATATGTGCAGTAGTGATTTTGTCCACGCTCAGCACAGTAACATCTGGTATTGTAACTGCATGCACCTGTTGATTGAACTGGCTGCTGCGACATACTTTAGCAAAATGCCCAATCTTTTTGCAATGATTGCACTAAGCAACATTTGCCGGACATCCTGTATAGCTTGCAAGGTGTTGTGGGGATCCACAGTGAAAGAATGTATTTTGAATTTGCTGATTCGGTGGTTTTCCATTAGTTTTCCTCTTGTAATTGTTTGTCTGCAGCGACAGTGAACTTTTCTTCAAAGGAGTCACAGCCTGGACTGTGCCTCCTGTATCCATGCTCATTATTTTGGCTTCAGCTGTAGCTGACTCAATCTGGGTAGCAATGGTTATTGCTTTTTCTAGTGTAAGTTGTGGTTCTAAAAGGAAGCGTTCTCTTACATGAAGCACGGTTGTTTTCTCAATGAGCTGGTCTCTAATCATCTCATCTGCCATATTCCCAAAGTCACAAGTTACAATCAGACTCCTCAGGGAAGCAATATACTGCATTATAGGCTCCCCTGTTTTCTGCTCATGCTGGCAAAATCTGTAGTGATTAACTACTACATTCACTTTTGGCACAAAAAAGTTCTTTAATGCAGTGAGTGCAGTCTCATATTTATCATCTTCAAGGGGAAACATGTAAAATATATGCTGACCTTCTGCTCCAAGGCAGTGGATTAGCAAAGCATGCTTTCTTACTTCAGAAATCTCTGTAGCACTGATTGCAAGCAGATAAGTCTCAAACATATGGATCCAGGCAATAAAAGCAATTGGAGGCTTACCTGGGCTTTGCAGAAAGGGTGCAGGTGGGTTCAGAGGCAGAAGATCCATCCTCGTTGCCAAAATGTTGTAGCAACCAGGCAAGATACTAACAAACTTCAACAGGCCTTTATTTTTAAAGTGGAAATCTCTTTACCAAGCTGCTGCTGCACCCTCGGTAGCTCTCAGTCCGCCTCCTCAACTTCCCCCCCTCCTTCCTGTTTCCTGTCCTTTCAGACTCCCAACAGCCAGTGCTCCCAATTCTAATAATTACAAGCAGCATCTAAACACCACACTATTGCTCTACAGTTAGTTCACTGAATACCATGTCTGATCCTTCAGTCAAGTAGGTGGATCTCCCATTGTGTCGGAGTCCTAAGCAAGGGGTGACATGGGCTAATATAGCTCTGCTGCACTCTGCCTTCTAGTCCCTAGGCCTCCACAGGTTTGTAGCATCATGGGGGAGGAGCAGATGCTTGCTCTTGATTGATGGGCAGATTTCTAAATGGAAACTGATCTATAAGTTGCTACTGATAAGACAAAGTAAACCTGCAAGGGAGGAAAGGGGGTTGGAGGAGCCAGGAAATAGTGATGGATTAAAGAAAGAGAAAGTGGATATGCAGTATAGATGGAAAGAGAGTCACATGCTGATGGCCTTCATAGCTCGTTAATTACACTAAATAATTTTGCATCAGAAACTCACTAACTTACTGTGAAAATATAGACTATAGGTTGGGACCTCCAATTTGAGTGTTTGTGTGTGTTGTTAATAGCTGCTAGAAGACATCCTGGTCTGATGTGCATGAAAATACTGACAAACTATGTACATGACTTGTGATGAAAACAGAAGTATATGAAGGCTCAGTCATTTAATTGGAGCCTCAGTTTAAAAAGCATGTCTTTCCAGGTCAAGAAAATTGTGCTGGCCAACTGTCCCAGATCCAAGAAACAGCAGCGCTATCCAAGATGTGGCAAGAATCAGTCCACGGGTATGAAAAGTGTTTATGAATGGGCCCTTTCAGTGAATTACAGCAGCACTGATTACTAGGGTCTTCTCTTTTTAATTGTGCCAGGTAAATGTACAGCATTAAAGATCTAGCAGAAGCTCTGGTAGTATTAGGAACGTAGTGTCAGGCTTTTACAGGGGATTTTCCGACTCTTCCAACATTATGCAACATGCACTGAGGCAAATGTGTGAAAAACAAAGACAAAAAACCATGAAGTAACTCAAAAAGGAAAAAAAAAGTTACTTTTTTGACTTATACAAAGTCCATTATGTAAGAGTCAATAATCACCAGGACTGATGGTTTCTTGAGAAATCCAGAGTGTGAAAGTTCACGTGAATCTGGAATTGTTCAAATACACAATTAATAGAATCCTGGAATATATGAAAGTTAGATAAAACATTTTGAACCAAAATTCACAGCTGCATCACAAAGGAGCTGGTTTCTGATATCTAATTCTGGGACTAGTTCTTCACTGACCTCAGCTTCAGCACACTTCTGAGGGCTTTGGGGGTACTCTAACTAGTCAGAGACTAATCACAGCAAGACCTTATATTCCAACCAAGTATTGCAAGAACTCAGTAGTGTACTCAAGTCATGAACTTTCCCTATCTACACCTGCCTGCCATATGTCATCTGCTGGGGCAGGGGCCAGAGGAGCTAGCTACATCAGCTCTGTGTTAGCAAATTGCTAGCTAAAAGATCCATACTTCAGTGTTTAAGAAATCTCTAGCTTATATGGGTCAGGAGGATCTCTCACTTTTGCCTACTGTTGGGTTTCTTGCGCCTTCCTGTGACGCATCTGGTGCTGGCCAATGTCTAAGCTAGGATACTAGACTAGATGGACCATAGGTCTGATCTAGTATGGCAGTGTTTATGATCATATCCTGTGTTCCGTAGCAGAGTGGATCTGACTTTTTTTTAGCCTTTTTTGTATTTGTTTTGGTGGTGGTGGTTGTTGTTTTAAAACACTTCCAGATTTTTACAAAGTATGAGTAGGTAAAATAGTATGTTCATGGTCAGTTAGAATCATGGAAGATTAGGGCAGGAGGTCATCTAGTCCAACCCCAACTAAATCATCCCAGCCAGAGCTTTGTCAAAAAGGGCCTTGAAATCCTCTAAGGATGGAGATTTCACCACCTCCCTAAGTAACCCATTCCAGTGCTTCTCCACCCTCCTAGTGAAATAGTTTTCCTAATATCCAACCTAGACCTCCCCCACTCCAACCTGAGACCGTTGCTTCTTGTTCTGTCATCTGCCGCCACTGAGAATAGCCTAGCTCCATCCTCTTTGGAACCCCCTTTCAGGTAGTTGAAAGCAGCTATCAAATCCCCCTTCACTCTTCTTTTCTGCAGACTAAACAATCCCAGTTCCCTCAACCTCTCCTCGTAAATCATGTGCCCCAGGCCCTAATAATTTTTGTTGCCCTGCCCTGGACTCTCTCCAATTTGTCCACATCCTTTCTGTAGTGGGGGTCCCAAAACTAGAAGCAATATTCAAGATGTAGCCTCACCAGTACCAAATAGAGGGGAATAATCATTTCCTTCGATCTGCTGGCAATGCTCCCACTAATGCAGCCCAATGTTAGCTTTCTTGGGAACAAGGGCACACTCTTGACTTATATCCAGCTTCTCGTCCACTGTAATCCCCAGGTCCTTTTCTGCAGAACTGCCGTTTAGCCAGTCGGTCCCCAGCCTGTAACAGTGCATGGGATTCTTCTGTCCTAAATGCAGTACTCTGCACTTGTCCTTGTTGAACCTCATCAGATTTCTTTTAGCCCAATCCTCCAATTTGTCTAGGTCACTCTGGACCCTATCCCTACCCTCCATCATATCTACCTCTCCCCCCAGCTTACTGTCATCTGCGAACTTGCTGAGGGTGCAATCCATCCCGTCATCCAGATCATTAATGAAGATGTTGAACAAAACTGGCCCCAGGACCGACCCCTGGGGCACTCTGCTTGATAACGGCTGCCAACTAGACATCAAGCTGTTGATCACTACCCATTGAGCCTGACGATCTAGCCAGCTTTCTATCCACCTTATAGTCCATTCATCCAATTCATACTTTTTTAACTTGCTGGCAAGAATACTGTGGGAGACCATATCAAAAGCTTTGCTAATGTCAAGATATATCACGTCCACCACTTTCCCCTCATCCACAGAGCCAGTTATCTCATCATAGAAGGCAATCAGGTTGGTCAGGCATAACTTGCCCTTGGTGAATCTATGTTGACTGTTCCTGATCACTTTCCTCTCCTCCAAGTGCTTCAAAATGGATTCCTTGAGGACCTGCTCCATGATTTTTCCAGGGACTGAGGTGAGGCTGACTGGCCTGTAGTTCCCTGAATTCTTCTTCTTCCCTTTTTTAAATATGGGCACTATATTTGCCTTTTTCCAATCGTCCAGGACCTCCCCGAAGTTGCCACGAATTTTCAAAGATAATGCCCAATGGCTCTGCAATCACATCAGCCTACTCCCTCAGCACCCTCGGATGCATTAGATCTGGACCCATGGACTTGTGCATGTCCAGCTTTTCTAAATGGTCCTTAACCTGTTCTTTCACCACTGAGAGCTGCTCACCTCCTCCCCATACTGTGATGACCAGTGCAGCAGTCTGGGAGCTGACCTTATCTTTGAAGACCAAGGCAAAAAAAGCATTGAATACTTCAGGTTTTTCCACATCTGTCACTAGTTGCCTCCCCCATTCAGTAAGGGTCCCACGCTTTCCCTGACAGTTAGTGACATTTAGCAAAAATAAAATTAAAATATTTGGATTGTTGAATTTAGAAAGAACGATTACTTACGCTGAAGAACGCCAGGTTCAGTAAGATGTTTTAGCCACATGGACCCCACTGTAGGTGCACATAGGCCCCATGAGCACAAAATCAGATTATTTTGGCCAGCAAGGTCTGCTGGGGCCACACATTCACCCTGGTTACTCTTGCCCACCCCACCCAGGGCATAAAGGGAGGAGTGGGCACAACCATCCCACAGGATTATGTATTAATGAAGGCACTTGGGGTATTTCTGCACTGCAAAGGAAAATCCATGGCACTGAATCTCAGAACTCAGGTCACTTGACTTGGGCTTGCAGGGCTTGGTTTTAGGGGCTAAAAATAGCAGTAAGACGTTCCCACTCGGGCTGTAACCTGTAACCTCACCCTCCCCTTCCTCCTTCCATCTGCCAGGTTTCAAAGCCTGGACTCCAGCCCAAGCAGGAATGTCTGTACTGCTACTTGCAGCCCAAGCCCCACAAGCCCAAGTTAATTGACCCAGGCTTTGAGACTTGATACCACAGGTTTTTCTTTCCAGTGTGGACACAGTTTAAGACCACAGGACTCCACAGTAGCAAAACAGGAGGACCAATCACGGCAGCCATGTGGACAGGACATCTAAGAACTAGTGCTACTGTAATGTAAATAACTGTTCTTGCTCCTTCAAGTATTTGTTCCTGCAGATCCTGCCCTTGGTGACTGGCTATCAGTTATTCCCCTAGGAAGGTGGGTGCCAGTAGTTCTGTCTACATAAAGGCTTAGGACCACACTGCCAAATGGGCATCCAATCTAGAACCTGCCACTAAGGAATAAGTAAAAATATGTATTGAATTCCAAGTTGATGCCATGAAAATCTGATAGAGGGATACTCCTAAAACATATCAGGAAGGATCCTTGAGGCCTAGTAAAGTGTGCTTTAATTTGAGAAGCAGCAGCTAACGTATGTAGTTCATAGAAGACCTTAATACAATCAGATGCCCATTGTGAGAAGCTCTGGGTCAAAAGAGCCTGCTCTCAAAAGCTGTCCCCAAACTCTATAAATAGCCATGGTGACTCAAAGATTTTGCTCTACTGAGGTAGGAGAAAGCTCTCAGAACAAATGTATGGAGCATTGCTTCCCAGGCAGAAAGAATACTGGTAAGTGTATGTATTGATTTAAAAGTAAGTTTGAGACTACGTTGGATAAGAGTTTTGGGAGAGGTCCAAGAATCACCTGGGTTTTGTATATAAGGTGGTCCTACCATTAAACACTTGATTGAATCTGGCTCACCCTTTCAGCAGAGATACTAACTACCCAAAATGCTGTCATAATAGAAAGATGATATGATGCCATAGGCTCAAAAAGGGATGTTCCATTAGTGCCGAGATACCACATTTAGTTCCCAGGGAGGGAAAATTCTTTAACGGGTAGAAACACATGGATCAGGCCCTTCAGAAACAGTCAGGTGAAAAAATACTGTGTGAACCTGAATGACGGGGAAACAGGTCGATATTGTCGAATGACTCCTAAATTGAGCTGGTTGAAAGTCCTGAATGTTTCAACGACAATAAAATGATCCGGAACATTGACCCTGAGCAACCCAAAGCAAAAATCATTTCCACCTGGTTTTATATGTTAACGTTTCTGCTCTGCTTCAAAATGCAGAACAATTCCTGGCTGTGGAACTTAATCAGCGAGCCTCCATGCTGTTAGGTAGAGAAATGATGGACCAGGTTTAGGAGCAGACAGTGATTCTGTGAAATCAGCATCCAGAAGATTTGAAAGAGTGAAGGGCAGTTTAATCAATAGATGCATCTGCCAGAGTACCAAAACTGACACACCCATCCTGGTGCTATCAGTATTAACAAGGCTTTGACCTATCTTATTTTACTCAGGACTCTCGAAATTAAGGGAATTCTGTGGTAAGGCATCCAACAGGTTTCTGTCCCACTGACTCATAAATGCAGCCAAAAGGGAGCCTGGGCTCACATGTCTCCTCAGGACAAAAAGCATGTGACATTTCTTGTTCAAGTTGCTGGCAAAGAGGTCTATGGTCAGAAGAGGTCATTTTAAGATAAGTTGATCAGGGACTAGAGCTGCATCAATAACTGATTTTTCAGTTCACTGGCAGTTCTGGAAAAAAATTTGTTTTGGGTCCACATAATTGCATCCAAGGTCATACAGGGCACATGTGTGGCTCCAACGGACACGGCTGTCCAAAAGAATCAGATCGTGTGTGCAAAGCACACATTTGCCCATATGTAAGAAACCCAAAGTATCCAGCACACAGGTG
Organism: Caretta caretta; assembly: GCF_965140235.1. Classification (NCBI taxonomy): domain Eukaryota; kingdom Metazoa; phylum Chordata; order Testudines; family Cheloniidae; genus Caretta; species Caretta caretta. Next base: position 43,126,693 of record NC_134210.1, on the reverse strand, counting down.
CAAGGTGTTGTGATTTCCATCTGCAAGATGGAAGACTTGTATAGCGAAGTTCTCCATCCTAGAATGTCACTCCAAAATAGGCACTTGGAGGGAAAAATACATAGCTGGTATGTGGCCATAATGTTACTGTACACACAGCAGAGAGAGAAGCTGTGGAAAGAAATCAAGTCAGTTAAACTGATACTGTAAGAAATATTGCTGTGCTGATAACATGGCAGAAATAGAAATAATGGTTAACAGATGAAGCATAAAGGCTTTTGGGGGAAAACATAGCTCAGAATGAGTAGGCAGCAGAACAAGGCAGCTACTCTTGGAGACATTACCTAGTGGTAACCTGACATTAGCAAAGGCTCATGAAATGTGATAGATGCACCCACATACACCAGTGAGCATTGTGAAGTTGTTAAATAGAAGCTGATTCCCTCAGGGAATTTCACTATAGTCAGAGCGCTCACAAAATTTCTTCAAGTCAAGAACGAACACAGTCAAGTAAATCAGTAGTAAATTCTTAGAAGAAATAAAGGAGATCAAGCATATGATCAAAAGTACGTACTGCAAATTTCCCCTGCAAACTCAGATGGGATACCAGATATCACAATCTAAGAAAAATTCTAGGAATTACTGAATTAAATCACTGAACTTTCTAATAGCTGCAGTAGTCATAAGTACCTCACCAATATAGAGCATGCAAAGATTAGGAACACAGGAACTTCCATAACTGATTGGACCAGCAATCCAGGAAATCCAGTAGCCAATCTCCAATAGTGCCTATACCACATTCTTCAGAGCAAGGTGCCAGAATCACTTTAAGGGACAATTATGGGGTAACGTAACCATCGGAAAGTTTTGTTCCTTAGACCGCTAGAGGATGGCTTCTGCTATGAAGCAGGCAGTCATTCTCCAGCTCATGAATGGGAGTCAGAAAGAATGAATGAAATACAATAAAGTCTTGATCATTTCTCAGGTCATCAATGCTGGAATGCACCTGCTCCACTTAAAATAAGTGAAGATTGAAGCAGTTACTGGTGGGTCAGAGAACATGACATCCAGTCTGTAATTTAAGATAGATAATGGAAAAACCAAAGCAGTGTCACCAGAAAGGAAGGATGCTATTTATGGACTATAAAAAGCCTTTCCATTCTATGTGTTTTGTGATAGTTTGTATGGCTCTAACAGGACACACACATTTCTAAGCGGGTAGTACCTGGCTTTACATCACACACTGCTCTGCAGTTTAGCCAGCCAAAATATACAAAAGCTTTCAACACAATCTTTACCTAGACCAAAGTGATAGTGAAGCGACTAGAAGGCACTGCAGATGGACGTTGATATCAAAGGGTAATTAGGCAGAATTGCACTGTTCAATTCAACCGGTTAAATGTTGATATCAACATGTGAATCACACAGATCAATAGTTATAGGGCCCTGCACAGAACATCCTGCAGTTTACATTTCATTACTTATGTGTTACCTACCTCACCTCACTTTAACAATGAAGGGATGGAGAATATGGTCCTCTTGGGCAGAAATATTTATTTCCCTAATTAAGTTTCTCATACCAATGCACATTGTAAATGGAATTTAAAGATTAAATAAAATAGCTTGGCCAGCTCAATTAAACAAGAAAGTAATAGCTGCGGCCAGGCTTCCCATTTCCTGACTTTGTTTTTCTATTGCTTAGTATTAGTAAATTATTTATTTCAATATCATAAAAGTTTACACTATGTGCAGAAACATGCAATTATTTTTTTCTTTCCATTTCATTTTGTTTGTAGGCTAGCCAGGGACCCACTTCAAGGCTATTGCTTCAAACACAAACAGACAATGATACTACCAGCCTTCATGTGATAGAAGAGGATTCAAAGGCTTCTTTGAAGCTGCAGCCCTTTATTGAGGACACAGAAGACAACAGTGAGTGTGATGCAGGCCACTCTGAAAGTGCTGGTGGTAGCCCAGACACCTGTCCAAGTCTTTTGAAAATCCCTGAAAAAGCAATTGCAACCGAAAAAGAAAGAGTCAGCTCTAGCATGAGGGCACCTCTCCTAAGTGATTACACCAGCATGGAATTCAGTCAGAAAGCCATGCTAAGTCTGGCACTGAATCTCCTTCCGCGGGCTGTCCCTCCTCACATGGAGGGGAAACTGAACAACAGGCCAGGAAAAGTGGAGCAACGCACACTGTTTACTCCTCAAGACTATGTGAAACAGAGCCAGGTGGTGTTTACACCAACTGGACCAACACTGATGGAAGAAACCAGTTTGAGCTGAGGTCTCTCAGTGCCTCCCCGTGACATAGAAGCAAGCCCCGAAACCTTTGATGCTTTATTGGAGCAGTTACAATATTTTAGGATGGTGATTCTGTGAATGTTGATTCTTCTTTGCTTTAATAAGTTTCACAGATAAAGTAGTTTGTGCGTATAGTTACATTAGCCATTTCAGGCCCTTGCTCTTACCACAAATCATACTCAACTAAGTTTTGCAGTCATGACATGGACAAAGCTCCAGTTTGGGTCCACCAAAGATTTCTAGCTGGATATGGCTCCTTGCTACTTTGAGCCTGATAATTTGTCAGTGTTACTGTAGTAAATGCAATGTGGTCTAGTGACTCAGCTGCAGCACTGGTAGACACGAACCCTTGATTCTAGTCCCAGCCTTGTTATTTGTTTGCTGTAAGCAAGTCAAAATCTCCAAAAGTGGTGTTTAATTTTGGATGACCAATTTGAGACAACGAAGATCCGATTTTCAGAGCTGGTTAACAAAGCCCTTTGATCTGTTGGAAAGGAATCCAACCAACTTGTCTGTCTTTTGCATTTTGGGGCAGTGTGGCAACTTTCTCAACAAACTTCCTGTTCATTCCTTCCAAGAGATGTTCCTGATCAGCTTGTGTGTTTGGTCATTGAGAAGGGTACAGGAAATCCTCAAAAGCGGGAGAGCAAGTTTTCAGCCATATCACACTGGGCTCTGATAGTCTTGGCTCTCACAAGCCAGGCACAGAATTTGCTCAGTATATGGATAAGACATCTTCAATGAAAACCTAAGTGGTTACTGTAAGTGATGTTAACGAGCCAGACTCTTTGAGTCAATGATATATCAACCCCCAAGGCAGATGTTTCGCTGATAGAGGTGGCATCTTTAGGATGAGAAGAAAAACAAGCCCTCGTGGCCACCGGAGACCCTGTGACACTTTCTGCAAGAGTGGGAGTATTTGCTAGACAACCTAGCCAAACTCAGAGGAGGAGGAAATGATTCCCCTGAGTTCAGCACTTCACATTGATACAGCACCTTACATCCTGAAGTAGTGGTGCTATTATGGGTGTGCCCCGCCTTTTCACCCAAGCAGCAAATCCAAGTTCAAGGCCCTGTGGGTTGTTTCCACTAGGAAGTGAAAATAAAATAGAGGCAGGTATTTCTTTGATGCAATTTCTTTGTTTATGTATACAGAATGTACAAAGTCCAGTTTCCCCAAACAAAGGAAGAAACAACAACAGAAAACAGCATCCTTTCTTTCAGCCCATAACCCCAACCCAAAACACCTCTGTAGCTTCTTCCAGGGCCACACCATGCTATGTCTCTCTCTGTCCTGAGTTTGTTTACTTACTCACACACACACACACCACAGTCCTTCCACCTAGATTGTATGTTCCTGAGCTGACCTGCTTGTTCCTTTGTTTTGAGCTTGTTTAACTGTCTTTTACAGTTCTCTTAAGTGAAGGGTGGTAGTTAAACCTGCAACAGGCGCTATGATTTCCAGCTTTATATAAAATGGTTACTCACCTTCTTGTAACTGTTGTTCTTAGAGACGTGTTGTTCATGTCCATTCCAATCAGGTGCGTGTGTACCACAGGCATGACAACCAGAAGATTTTTCCCCTAGCAGTATCTGTAGGGTCAGCCTGGGTGTCCCCTGGAGTTGCACATTCATGGCGCCCAATATAGGGCCCTGCTGACCAGACCCCCGCTCAGTTACTTTATGCTGGGTACTCTGACAGAGGGGTAGGAGGGTGGGTATTGGAATGGACGTGAACAACATCTCAAAGAACAACAGTTATGAGAAGGTGACTAACAGTTTTTTCTTCTTCGAGTGCTTGTTCATGTCAGTTCCAATCAGGTGAATCACAAGCCCAAATTCAGATGGCGGGGTTGGAGTTGTGCACTGATTGGAGTACCGCTCTACCGAAGGCCCCATTGTCTCTGGCCTGCTGGGTAATAGCATAAAGTGTGTATGGAGGATCATGTCATTGCCCAGCATATTTCCTGGGTAGGAACCTGAGCCAGAAAAGCCACTGAACAGGCCTGCACCCTGGTGGAGGGCACAGTGATCGGAGGGGCAGGCACTCCTGCCAGGTTGTAGCACTCTCGGATGCAGGACGTGATCCATGACAAAATTCATTGAGAAGAGACTGGAAGACCCTTCATTCTGTCTGCCACAAATTGTTGAATGGACTTCCGGAATGGTTTTGTTCTTTTGACGTAAAGGGCTAGCACTCTGGAGACATCCAAATAATGAAGCCTTTGCTCCCTGCTACTCGAGTGCACCATAGGATAGAACACTGGGAGGAAGATGTTCTGGTTGATGTGAAACTGGGAAACAACCTTTGGTAGGATAGCTGGATGTGGCCTGAGCTGAACCTTGTCCTTGTAGAACATGGTGTAAGAGGGCTGTCATGTTAGGGCCTTGAGCTCAGACACCCTCCTGGCTGAGGTTATCACTACCAGAAACGCCACCTTGTACGAAAGGTAGAGGAGGGAGCATGTCGCTAGCAGTTCAAAAGGTGGTACCATCAGTCTGGAAAGGATCAGGTTGAGGTCCCAGGCCGGGACTGGCTGCCTGACTTGCAGATAGAGTCTGTCGAGACCTTTGAGGAAACGACTGACCATAGGGTTGACAAAGATTGACCAGCCCTCTGAGCCTGGATGGAAGGCAGAGATGGCAGCCAAGTGAACCCTTATTGATGGCATGGACAGCCCCTGCTGCTTGAGATGGAGGAGATAGTCTAATATGAGTGGCATGGAGGCGAGCATTGGGACAAACGGTGCTGCGCCGACCAGATTGAAAATCTCTTCCACTTGGCAAGGTAGGTAGCTCTGGTGGAAGGTTTCCTACTGCCAAGGAGGACTTGTCTAACCAGGTCTGAGCAACAGAGCTCTGTCCGGTTCAACCGATTGAATGGAAGGACTGTGAACTGGTAGTGGGTGTCATTCACCACAAACCTGAGGTATTTTCTGTGGGACAGAGTTATTGCTATGTGAAAGTATGTGTCCTTCAAGTCAAGGGCAGCATACCAGTCTCCTGGATCCAATGAAGGGATGATGGAGGCCAAAGAGACCATGTGGAACTTGAGCTTCTTCACGAACTTGTTGAGCCCTCACAGGTCTAGGATGGGCCTGAGCCCACCTTTGGCTTTCGGTATTAGGAAATAAGCTTCTCATGACCATCCCTGTAGTCATGGTCCGGGCAGCCGCACCAGCACAGTCAAAAGCTGCCTACAAGGAGGCCCTAGAAATGAGTTTGCCTTCCTCCACAAGGCATTAAATTGGGAGCAGGAGTCTGGTGGTAATAGCGTGGCAAACTTGACCAATGCTCTGCAGGTGTTAAAGAAGTACCTACTAATGATGGCCTGCTGGTTTGAAATGCGGAGCTGCAAACCACCGGTGGCGTAGACTTTTCTCCCAAACAAGTCCACCTTTTTCACCTCCTGATTTTTAGGGGAGGATTCCTGAAACCCCCGATACTCCCTTTGCAGCATCCACCACCAAAGAGTCGGGCAGAGGAGGAGTATAGAGATGCTCACATCTCTTTGAGGGGACAAAATAGCATCTCTCATTTCTCTTAGCTGTAGGGGGCAAAGAGGCCGAAGTCTGCCACAAAGCTTTTGTGGTCTCGTTTATAGTTTTGATTAATGGCAGTGCAATACGTGAGGGCCTAGAGGGGGAGAGGATGTCCACCATGGGATCAGCATCCTCTTCCAGTTCCTCTGCCTGGATCCCCGGGTTCTGGGCCACCCTGTGCAGCAACTGTTGCAGGACCCTGTTATCTTCCAAGGCCGGGGCTATCGAAGTGCCCGCAACCGCCTCATCTGAGGAGGATGAGAGCACCATCATATGGCCTTGGTAACTTCCCTCGGCACCAAGAGGGTCACGTTGTTCATTGGGCTGCTGGTGCCGAGGAGGTCAGTGTCAAGGAGGTCACTGGTGCTGGGATGGTTGCCAGTGCCGGGGCCTGAGCAGCAGGCAGAGGTATCAGCATTGTTTCCAGTGCCAGCTGCTGTGACATGACCTTTGCCGACCTGGATCTTGACACCTGGCTCTGACCCTGGGCTTGATGATAGGCCCAGGGAGTCCAAAAGGGCCACTGAACTGGTGGTTGCCATTGAGGTGGCCACGCCACCGAGATCTAGACCTCCTGCTGCTTGACCTATGTGAATGATAGGACTCTGCCTCAGACTCCGAGGTCTCCAAAAAGGAAGACCACGGAGGAGTGGTACTGGGTGGTGCCCATGAGCAGCACCAAGCCTCTTGGGATTGGTGCAGTCCCCACATGTGGGCAGCCCGCACTGGGAAGTGGCACAGCAGAGATGGGGAGCGGTGTGTCATCAACTCCGGCTTGCCCCTAAATGGAATAGGAGGCCAGGTTATGACTGGTGACTCAGCCCTCCTTGGAGAAGGCGGTGCAATCAGGCGAATAAGGTCCTGCACCGCCTCAAAAGTCTCTGGAGTGGAGGGGAGTTGAATGTGCTGGCCATGGCGGTCTGGAGAACAGTAGTGGGCCAGACTCGACTGGACCCCTTGCTGGGCAGAAGTCGACAAGTTTCAGGGAGGTGCCGGGCCCAAAGTAGGCTGCATGGACTGAGGCCTCCCTGCCGCTAGCTCCTTAGGCTTAGGAGAGGGAGAGCGTCCCCTCTCCTGCCTCTTTTTCTTCTGGGGCACCGGGGACAAAGATTGGTGCCTGCCAGAAGATTGGTGCCTGCTTATGTTCGGCACTGTGTTGGTGCCGGGAGTCCTTAGCCTCCTTTCTTGATGCCGGTGCACTGCACACAGAGGATGCGGTGCTTGGCAAGGGCTCCACCAACCAGGGGTCAGACTGTGGGAGGAGGGCTCCCTCCATGAGGAGAATTCTGAGTCTCTGCTCGCAATCCTTGAGGTTCCTTGGCCGAAACCCCTTAAAAATGCGGCACTTGTCCTTTTGGTGACTCTTGCCAAGGCACTTCAAACAAGAAGTGTGCGGGTCACTCTTTGGCATCAATTTACCACAAACTTCACATGATTTGAACTCTGGCAACGGACACATGCCCCAGTGTTAGGGAAGCTTTCAGAAGTAAGAGTGACAGAAGTTCCAACTAGCCGTCACCAGCGGTAAGAAAGAACTGGGAGGGCGGGGGGGGGGGTCAGGTTGGTAGGGCCCTATACTGGGCACCATGAAGGTGTGACTCTAGGGGGCACCCAGGCCAACCCTACAGATACTGCTAGGGGAAAAATCTTCTGGCTGTTGTGCAAACGATGTGCGCACACCTGATTGGAATTGACATGAACAAGTACTCGAAGAAGAAACATCTTTACTTCTTCTTCAAGAATTTAAAACACATATGAAAATGCATCTGGTCTGCTTCTACATCTATAGAAGGAGTTAGTGGAGATGCAGTGGAGGAAATGTCTTCTCTCACCATGTTGGAGAATCAAGATTAAAAAAATTAAAAATTTATGAAATCATGCATAGAGTTCATCTCCATCATGAAATCACTGGGCTTACATCATCCTGGTCTGGAAAGATGTTTTCCTATGAGATGAGGCCAGAGAGAGGGAACCAAGTAACATCACTACCTCAACTAGCTCTGGCTCAATCCTAAACACCACCTGGATGCAAGACTCCAGTCACCTCCTCGTTTCTGTGTCTGTTTCCTTCACTGTCTTATGTTTTTTCCTTTCCTATTTTTCTCCTTTTGCCTTCTGTCTAATAAGGATATGCATCTTGCATTATATCCAAGACTGCATCTTTTGTAACATTACTGTGAACCCTGTGACCAGAAAGCCAGCCAAAAGCCTTAACCTGCTGTACCAGTGTTAGGTTTGCCAGGTCTCAGAGTGCAAAATGACGTGCTGACTCATGTGTCTCTAGCAGCGAGGTTGCAAGTAAAAATCAGCACCAGAGATAGAAACTATACTTTTTCTGTATCTTTAATAAAACGTTTAAAAAAATAATGGTGTGTTTGCAATATGACTAAGCAGGCCAAAGCCGTTGTACTCAAACCCCCAACCGTGTTTAACTGTTTAGTGTTCTACAGTGACAGGGTCATGTTTGACTATATGGGACTCTACTTATTCCATTTAAATTAACACAACAGCACACTCTGGGAAGAACAACAGTTGCCAAAATCTCACTCTCTGAAAGGGAGAAGCAAAATATATATGAAGCCAGAAAAGTAAACTGTAAGAGTTTCATGGACTAAAGTAATTATCACTATGCTGATTACTCATCTCTACATCAGGCTTGAATAGGACTGTGTTTTCTTGCTTAACAAGCTCCTTGTAGCGGATAGGGTCCTAGATGGACTCTAGCTAGTAGAGGTGATCTAGAGGCTAACATTTGGAGGAATTGGCAATTAGTGATCACATGCACTTTCAAGTGAGGGCATTTGGCTGCAGATTGTCAAAGTGATTTACAGTCTTAGGTCCTTGATGGACTAATCTTTGTTTTTGGATACCCAGACACAAATGACCAAAACCACATTCTTTCATCTTAGAGATTGCACACCTTTCCTTCATGTGCAGACCTAGCTACATTTATCCATGCTTTCATTTTACTTTAAGGCCAGACTACAACAGCTCTCTATCTGGCTCCCTCAAAGACCATGTGGCATTCAGCTAGTGAGAAACATGGCTGCTCAGCTTTGGTATATGGTATTTTGGCAAGATGTTAACACACCAAGTTTTGGTACTCTATGCTGGCTACCAGTTCACATCTGCGTGAAATTCTAGATATTAGTTACAGTCTATAAATTCCAGAATGGTCTAGGCTTTGTTTATCTCAAAGACCACCTCTCACTCAGCTCTACCATGGCATCTGTACTTGAAGAAATACTTCAGCTGTCTTCATAAAGGAGGTATGGGGACTGGAAGAAAGGTGCACTCTGTATTGGTCCCTCACCTCGGGTACATGGGCCTATTGGAAGTCACTCTGAACCCAAACCAGGTCATAGCTAGAAAGCTCTTCAAAATGCACTGCCTTGTTTAAAGCTTCTACAAGTGCCAGACATTGGTTTCCAAGCTTGTGTTACCCTATTTTATGCAGTTGGTTTGCCTAGCTTGGGCTGAGTGGCATTGATATTGGCATCCTACTTTGGGGAAGTATATTTCTTTTATCTAAATTATGTTAACTGTGCTCTAGTACTGTGGCAATGAGCACATTATGAAGGCATGTAACAATAATATTCTGGACTGTTCATGGCAGGGTTTCAGAATACAGTTCGTTTTAGGAAGCCTTCCCCTGAAGCAAGTCATATTATTCATATGGAGAGACCAGACTTGTATCTGGGGTGCTATATCAATCATACTCATCCCCATTTCTACAATCAAAGTGCAGGTGTAAGTAACAATATATGTGGGGGATGTGAGATTGGGAAGGGGGGGAACTCTGGGTTCACTAAATGGAGCCCAAGTCACATACATGAAAGAAGCCTGCTTGCCCGCCCACTATGCGTGAACTCCTGGTTCCCTACCATACCTCTGGGGAGGCAGGAATTAAATCCAGAAATAAATACTGCACTCAGCTACAAAACACTTTTACCAGGGCAGAAACGACAACTTAATGAGAACCAGGAACTATTTGGCCCCCCTCCCCCCTGACACCTCCCACCGAGCAGTAACACAACGTATTGCATCCCCACTGCCTCAATATACTGACGAAGCCAATTAAGAGTCCAAATGGTCCCCCAACACCAGTCGCCTTGTTCCAAACAGGATACACGTCAGCTGGGAACTGGTACTTGGGGGTGATGCAAGCTTGAAGGGGTGAATCCCAGTCTCGACTGTGTTGCCTGACAGGTGTCTCCATGAACCCCATGCTGGTCAGGACTCCTGGGTCTGCACATTCAGCCCAGCTACATCCTCACTCCTAGGTTGATCCCCTAGGCCTGAGTCAGGCTATGTTTGGCCCTACTCCCTCCAGCAGCAGCGTGTGATCACACCTCCATCCCCTCTACACCCCCATTTCTGTGTCAGCCAGTTGGCTCACAGCTAGTCACAGGCCACCTGGTTAATCTCTTGTCTCCACTTGGGCAGTGTGGAGCTCCTGCTCTGGAGTGGCATTCCTGTTCTCCAATGGGGAGAGGGGCAGGCTGGCTGGCTGGCAACAAGGAGTGGGATTTCCTTCCAGTCCTCTAGCCCTCTGGTTCTCAACCAGGGGTACATGTAGGGGTACATCAACTCATCTAGATATTGGCCTAGTTTTACAACAGGCTACATAAAAAGCACTAGCAAAGTCCGTATAATCTAAAATTTCATACAATGACTTGTTTATGGACACTTTTCAAAGATACCATAATAGAGGCTCAACTTAAATGTATACCCCAAATTAAAAAAACACAGTAAAAGACCTAAAAAAGAGCCACCGTGGCTTAACAACCATGTAAAAGAAGCAGTCAGAGATAAAAAGGCATCTTTTAAAAAGTGGAAGTCAAATCTTAGTGAGGTAAATAGAAAGGAGCATAAACACTGCCAAATTAAATGTAAAAATGTAATAAGAAAAGCCAAAAAGGAGTTTGAAGAAGAGCTAGCCAAAAACTCAAAAGGTAATAACAAAATGTTTTTTAAGTACATCAGAAGCAGGAAGCCTGCTTAACAACCAGTGGGGTCCCGGACAATCGAGATACAAAAGGAGCACTTAAAGATGATAAAGTCATCACAGAGAAACTAAATGAATTCTTTGCTTCAGTCTTCACGGCTGAAGACGTTAGGGAGATTCTCAAACCTGAGCCGTCTTTTTTAGGTGACAAATCTGAGGAATTGTCACAGATTTAAGTATCACTAGAGGAGGTTTTGGAATTAATTGAGAAACTTAACAGTAACAAGTCACCGGGACCAGATGGCATTCACCCAAGAGTTCTGAAAAAACTCAAATGTGAAATTGTGGAACTATTACCTATGGTTTGTAACCTGTCCTTTAAATCAGCTACTGTACCCAATGACTGGAAGATAGCTAATGTAATGCCAATATTTAAGAAGGGGCTCCAGAGGTGATCCTGGCAATTACAGACCGGTAAGTCTAACTTCAGTACCGGGCAAATTAGCTGAAACAATAGTAAAGAATAAAATTGTCAGCCACATCGAAGAACATAAATTGTTGTGCAAAAGTCAACATGGTTTCTGTAAAGGGAGATCATGTCTTACTAATCTATTAGAGTTCTTTGAGGGGGTCAACAAACATGTGGACAAGGGGGATCCAGTGGACATAGTGTACTTAGATTTCCAGAAAGCCTTTGACAAGGTCCCTCACCAAAGGCTCTTATGTAAATTAAATTGTCGTGGGATTAGAGGGAAGATCCTTTCATGGATTGAGAGCTGATTAAAAGACAGGGAACAAAGGGTAGGAATAAATGGTAAATTTTCAGAATGGAGTGGTGTTCCCCAAGGGTCAGTCTTGGGTCCAATCCTATTCAACTTATTCATAAATGATCTGGAGAAAGAGGTGAACAGTGAGGTGGCAAAGTTTGCAGATGATACTAAACTGCTCAAGATAGTTAAGACCAAAGCAGACTGTGAAGAACTTCAAAAAGATCTCACCAAACTAAGTGATTGGGCAACAAAATGGCAAATGAAATTTAATGTGGATAAATGTAAAGTAATGCACATTGGAAAAAAGTACCCCAACTATACATACAATATGATGGAGTCTAATTTAGCTACAACTAATCAGGAGAAAGATTTAGCTACAACTAATCTTTGAGACATCATGGATAGTTCTCTGAAGACGTCCATGCAGTGTGCAGAGGCAGTCAAAAAAGCAAACAGGATGTTAGTATTCATTAAAAGAGGGATAGAAAATAAGATGGAGACTGTCTTATTGCCCTTATATAAATCCATGGTATGCCCACATCTTGAATACTGCGTACAGATGTGGTCCCCTCATCTCAAAAAAGAAATACTGGCATTAGAAAAGGTTCAGAAAAGGGCAAGTAAAATAATTAGGGGTTTGGAACGGGTCCCATGTGAGGAGAGATTAAAGAGGCTAGGACTTTACATCTTGGAAAAGAGGAGACTAAAGGGAGGATATGATAGAGGTATATAAAATCATGAGTGGTGTGGAGAAAGTGAATAAGGAAAAGTTATTTACTTGTTCCCATAATATAAGAACTATGGTCCACCAAATGAAATTAATGGGCAGCAGGTTTAAAACAAATAAAAGGAAGTTCTTCTTCACTCAGCGCACAGTCAACCTGTGGAGCTCCTTGCCTGAGGAGGTTGTGAAGGCTAGGACTATAACCGGGTTTAAAAGAGAACTGGATAAATTCATGGAGGTTAAGCCCATTAATGGCTATTAGCCAGGATGGGTAAGGAATGGTGTCCCTAGCCTCTGTTTGTTAGAGGGTGGAGATGGATGGCAGGAGAGAGATCACTAGATCGTTACCTGTTAAGTTCACTCCCTCTGGGGCATGTGGCATTGGCCACTGTCGATAGACAGGATACTGGGCTGGATGGACCTTTGATCTGACCCAGTATGGCTATTCTTATGTCCATACTGCTCTATATACTATTCGCTGAAATGTAAGTACAATATTTATATTCAAAATCATTTTATTTTACAATATGGCAAAAGCAAGCAATTTTTCAGTAACAATGTGTCTGATTTTGTAAGCAAATAGTTTTTAAGTCAGGTGAAACTTAGGGTACACAAGACAAATTAGACCCCTGAAAGGTTGAGAGTCTAGCCAACCCAGGTTTTCAGCCAGGTCTCCTCTCTCCCCCACCACCAAACAATTAGAGCTTATTACAGTAGAACTGGCCCCTTCATGCTTCCGCTGATCTGTGGAAGGAGGGCTCCACAATGTGAAAGAGAAAAAGGCTACTTTAAAGTGGGTGTAACAATTCTTTGGGGTTTGAGACTGCATCATTTCTTGGATCACAGGAGACCTAGAATCCATTTGTTGTTTTAACTTTGTATAGCCAACATGATCACTCTGCAGCATGGCTCCTGGGGCTTGGTAGTGTAACTGAATGTTTTTACAACTACTGGAAAAATTGACCATCCCGGTGTTTCCTCAACCTTTTCAGCTTGATGACCCCCCCCCCCCCCACTTCAAAAATCAAAACTTTCTCAATCCCCCCTTACATTTACTATAAAATTTAGACTAAAAAGTGTATGAATGACAACTATGCTAAGCCTATATAATTTATTTGCATGTGTGTTTCAAGAGGTTGATTTTGAAAGATAAGATTGTGTGGAAATAGGGACCAAGATTTTCTTTGCTTTAAATTGTAACAACATTTTCAGCACTGCTCACCCTACAATTGGCTTTCATGACCACCCTCTGTCGAGAAACACTGCCATAGACCTCACAACGGAAGGATACACAGAGAAGTGAAGACTCTACTGTGTAATTGCATGGACAATGGCATTATTTTAATGTAACACATACACTCTTGGTGATGCATTTCCTCTCATTTTTCTCTCCTGATTCTTCAGTTTATATTGAATGTGTGGCTCTGATGTTATGACGTGGTGACTGTTGCAGTTTCAGGATAACTGCACCTGTATTCCCCCTCTGTGGGCCTTCAAGGACACTCACTTAAGCTTTCCGGCTCCCAGCCATCACCTCTCGTAGGCACAGGTCTATGTCTCGCTCCCTCGTGGCTGGGGTTTTAAGGCTGCACAGTTCTCTACATTACACAGTGGTATTTCCAGCAAGCCTCAAGGCCAGCACCTGTGCTTTGTTTTCTCCCTGAAGGCTATGAACAGCCTATTGCCAGCAATTACAAGTTACCACACAGCTCTTTCGCAGCAAGCATCTTTATTCTCAAGTTAAAGAATTACAAAAAATACATATAAAAAATAAAAGTTCTGGTATGCATGCTAAAACCTTACCAGAGTTCACCCATCAGGCTGATGGGGTCCTAGCAGGCCAAAGTCTTTTTAATAGCATTCTCGATTAATATTAATAACACACAATTAACAAAAAAATTAATTGCGATTAATCGCACTGTTAAACAATAGAATACCAACTGAAATTTAATATTTTCGCATGTTTTTCTACATTTTCAAATATATTGATTTCTATTACAACACAGAATACGAAGTGTACAGTGCTCACTTTATATTTTTTATCAAATATGTGCACTGTAAAAATGATAAACAAAAGAAATAGTATTTTTCAATTCACCTCATAGAAATACTGAAGTGCAATCTCTCTATTGTGAAAGTGTAACTTACAAATGTAGATTTTTTTGTTAAATAATTTCATTCAAAAATAAAACAATGTAAAACTTTAGAGCCTACAAGTCCACTCAGTCCTACTTCTTGTTCAGCCAATTGCAAAGAGAAATAAGTTTGTTTACATTTAAGGGAGATACTGCTGCCTGTTTCTTCTTTACAATGTCACCTGAAAGTGAGAACAGGCATCCTCATGGCACTTTTGTAGCCGGCATCGCAAGGTATTTACGTGCCAGATATGCTAAACATTCGTATGCCCCTTCATGCTTCAGCCACCATTTCAGAGGACATGTTCCATGCTGATGATGCTGCTTAAAAAAAGCGTTAATTAAATTTGTGACTCAACTCCTTGAGGGAGAATTGTATGTTTCCTGTTCTGTTTTACGCACATTCAGCCATACATTTCATGTTATGGACGTCTCAGATGATGACCCAGCACATGTTCATTTTAAGAACACTTTCACAGCAGATTTGACAAAAAAAAACAAAGAAGGTACCAATGTGAGATTTCTAAAGATAGCTACAGCTCTCAACCCAAGGTTTAAAAATCTGAAGTGCCATCCAAAATCTGAGAGGAATGAGGTGTGGAGCATGCTTTCAGAAGTCTTAAAAGAGCAACAATCAGATGCAGAAACTACAGAACCCAAACCATCAAAAAAGATAATCAACCTTCTGCTGGTGGCATCTGACTCAGATGATGAAAATGAACATGCGTCAGTCAGCTCTTCTTTGAATCGTTATCGAGCAGAATCCGTCATCAGCAAGGACACATGTCCTCTGGAATGGTGACTGAAGCATGATGGGACATATGAATCTTTAGCACATCTGGCACATGAATATCTTATGACTCCAGCTACTACAGTGCCATGCGAACCCCCGTTCTCACTTTCAGGTGACATTGTAAACAAGAAGTGGGCAGCATTATCTCCTGCAAACTGGAACCAAAACTTGTTTGTCTGAGCAATTGGCTGAAGTAAGACTGAGTGGGCTTGTAGGTTCTAAAGTTTTACATTGTTTTATTTTTGAATGTAGTAATTTTTTGTACATAAATCTACCTTCATAAGTTCAACTTTCATAAGGAGATTGCACTACAGTACTTGTATTAGGTGAATTAAAAATACTATTTCTTGTGTTTTTATAGTGCAAATATTTGTAATCAAAAATAAATATAAAGTAAGCACTGTACACTTTGTACTCTGTGTTGTAATTTAAATCATTATATTTGAAAATGTAGAAAATATTCAAAACTATTTAAATAAATGGCATTCTATTAATTGCAAGATTAATTTTGTTAATTGTTTGATAGCCCTACTTTTCAACCCTTCCTCAAGGTTTGGGGCCCCTTGTCTGTTTGCTGGATTAGAAAGAAGGCCCTGAGTCAGGTTAAATGCCAAAAGCCCTTTCTTTATTGGTCTCTGGAAAATCCAGTTTGAACCAGTCTATACAAGCCTCCTGAGGAGGTGGTATCTCCCTCTGGGGTTTACAGCCTGAATGATTCACCTTAGTCATCCTCCACCGCTTAGTCTCCCACCCCCTGACTGGAGTTGCATACAGTCCCTGGCTCAGTGATACATAAACCATTTATAAACTTGATTACAGTATGGTTCCTAAAGATATTGCATGCAGTTGCAATATTTGTGACAGTGATAGGCAACTCTAATTTAGTATTATTTGCTGAATAACAACATGCTTAACTCTGCATAGGAGACAACCATTCAGCCAGTCATTATCCCAAGGAGCTCAAAAAAATGAACAAGATCATTTAAGTTAATATAGGGAACTGTAGGTTGAAAAGTTGAATAAATTGCATTTTCAGTTCCCATACAACCTGGACAAGTGCATTGTGCGGTTGTTCACTTAATTCATTTGCCAGTGCAGTTCCCGGCCACAATTTTGTGGTACATTTGCCTGATTTTTATTTTAAAGGGTGGTTCCTGCTGCCTCAAAATGGAGACTTTTCATTGAGTAGCTGTTCATGAAAGTGCCCCTTTTTGGCAGGTCTACCGAATCTTATACTACATACCTTTCCACCTGCACTAATGACCCAAACTTCTGCAAAAGACCTGGTATTGGGTGTACATGTGCAGATGCTGCCAAAAAAAGGAAGCTTTCCGAAGTGCCAGTCCAGCTGTATGTAAGGCAGCTGCCAGCAACTACAATACTAACCAGGGATATGAGTGTCCCAAACTTGCCCTTTGGGAAAGTTTGGAGCTGAAATTTGCAGCTCGGGCCCAGCTTTAGTATGAATATAATTCCATAATTAAGAGGATGTGTTTAAATGATCATGGTTGAAGATGAGAGATCAGGCAAAATTCCTCTGTGAACTTTGACCTCTATGAACTAAAGTTTTTAAAATAGCTACAGCATCTGTAAGTAAAGGGAAATTGAACATGCTGAGTAATTATCAGTAGGAATATAAAACCAGCTTGTTGAAAATTACCTGCAAGCTATAAAAGGTTATGGGCAAAGTTGTTATTGCCATTATGTTGTAAATGCATTTAACTTTCAAACTCCCTTTTAGAGCATTTCAATTTCATTTGTTTAATCCAGTCTTTAGTTAGAATTTATTCTGCTATAAAGTCCGCAAAGTAATCGCTAGTCCTATGAAGCTTCCACTTGTCTGAGTCTTGTAATTTCCTCTTAATTCAAACATTACGAAACACTTATTAGATTTCAATAAGCCTCTGAAGGCTTCACAGCCTTAATTTATACCAACTTGATAATTGTTTCACTTTTTGGCCCTGCCATGGGTCTAAATTTGGACAGCTGTAATGGCAAGACGGCGGCACAGTGTTTTGTTGAACACGGCAAACGCAAAACTAATTTTGAAAGCTTCTCCCCCACATATACATGATCTTTTGCTGTGTACAAAAACAGAGTCAGCAATTCCAGATTTCTAGTCCCACCTCCACCACTACCTCTTTTGTTTGTTAAATTGTGTGTATTGTGGTCTGTTTTACTAAGGAGGACGTGACAGCTGTAGGTGGGCACCCTTATGTTGAAAATGCTTGGAAAGATCACTTCTTGAGATTAGTGCCAACTTGGCCCTAGTATTCCACCATAAGAATACTACCTAGCTCGTATACAGTGCTTTTCATATATACATTTTCAGTAAAGAATTCCAAGTCTTCTTCATGCTGGGTGAGAAAGGGTAAAACTGATGACGTAGGGCTTTGGGTATTCAGCATGGAAAAGAAAATGCCTTAGTTTAAAATGTGTATGACGTTCTACTCGCCAGAGATGAGGCCTAGACAAGACAATCTGCTCCACTCTGGCAGTTGCTATGTTACTAAATGTGTGCAGTGGTCTTTTAAACAAGGTCATGCGTCTGTAGTACAGGTAACTAAAGCTACACAAGTGATATCGATGAACAAAAATAATTCTGCAAGGGGACAGGCAAGGGAATAGAAGTGAACGATCTTGATACTAAGGGCTTGTAATCAGCCTCTAGTACTGCTTTTTACACATTTTACAAATACTTTGTTATGGAATGTGGCTCTTCAAAGCCAGAGGGTGGTTTCCATTTAATGTTTAACTTCTATTAGTGCTAAATGGAAAGACTAAGGAGTGGGCTGCATATTGCTGGTGCGATTTGAGGAAGACAGCAGTGTGAGTGGTTCTCCTCTTCCTGTTCTGAGTAACTAAAGGACTGTGGTTTCCACAGCTGTCATTCCTGTGAATTTCACAGTCAACTCACATATATGAAAATTAGTAAATTCCAGCTTTAAATTATCCCAATTCTCTCCACCAAAACAAGATTTGAAATAAAACGTGGTAGAGCTCGTCTAACTCCAGTCCTCAACTTCACATCCCCCCATAATAGGCCCAAAATAACTCTTTCTATATAACCTCCTCTCTCTCTCTCTCTCTTTTTGGCCACATTGTTGTCCTGGGCCAGTTACTACCATGCCCACATATTCACAACACAGAGCCTCATTCACCTCAAAATAGAGCCTGACATCAATCATAAATACCACACAGTCTAAAACAGAACCTGGTCGAGAGTGAAACTGTGACAGAATTTTATTAGCCTGTCAGAAGTGCTCCTTCTTAAATGGAAAATGGAAAACCTGTCTTGCTCTTTTGAGAAATTTGGAGCAGCAAAGAGAAAAGGAATTTAGCAGTTTTTCAAACATAGATTGGAAACCTTAGGTAAAAATACAAAAACAAATGCTAAGTCTGACTTATTGTTGGCCAAGCTGTTCTGTGGTCATGGATGAGTAGAGACTGTTGGGGGATTCAAGACAATTACACACATACAGCAGTCAGGTTTTTCCTTTTTGACTCAGCAAACCATCTGTCTAATCACTTTTTCCCCCCTCTCATGAAAACTTGGTTCCAAGGCATTTGCAATTGAGGCCATTGGTGCTGGAACTAGGGGTGCTGCTGCACCTCTGGCTTGAAGTGGTTTCCATCATATACAAGGTTTGCAGTTTGGTTCAATGGCTGTAAGCACCCCCATTATACGAATTGTTCCAGCACCCCTGACTGAGGCAGAGAATAGGCTGAAAAGAAGTGTTAGAGGGATTTTTAAAAATTATTAAATAAAATAATAATAGGTACCTTATCAGGACACACAGAAATAAATATGCAAAATGAAAAGACTAAAAGGATCACCCTGCCACCAACAGGCAGTACTGAAGCAACTGCAAACAATTAAGCCACGTATTCCTAATATTCTAAGCTTGCCATTTTCGATAATCGTATATTGTAGAAACATATTAAAATGACAGCAAACTACAACAGATAATTTCAATAGCCCCTTACTACATTTAGCCTGGTGTGTAATCAGTCTATTGCAATGTTAGCAAAAACACAACAACAGGCCACCAGGTCAGTAATATATATGTAAATAATAGAGTATTAGCAGCATAGAGTTTTTGCTATGAGGTGTTGAACAAAGTGTGCCTGGCAGTACCCATAAAACATACAGAGTTGAATTATTTACCCTTGCACAGTATTATTCACTGTAGTCATAAAAGTGTGTGCAACTAAGTACCTTGTTGCTAAATGCAGTTGCAGGTATTTAATTACAAGGTTCATCTTGTCAGGTCCAGTTGCACTGGGTCTCTCACACTCTCCAATTGTAACACTGAGATTGCAGCAAGATTATGTTGAAACTGATGTGACATATGGATGCGTGTACTGGATGAAAACGGTAAGATTTAGCAACAAATCCATTGTCTGCAGAAAAATGTTTGTATTTCCATCAATCATGTATAAACTATTCAGATGCTGAGAATAAGAGTGAGGTCAGAAAATAGCTCAAAATCTGAGTTGGCTGTTTGTGCTTCTGTCAGTCTAATTCTTTTAATAATTGTGCTTATAGCCATATTAACTGAGCACCTTTTGGTCATTTTACATTTAGTTGCTTCCCCCCCAAATTCTTTTTTAGGTCTCCTCAAAGGCCTAGTGTAGTTGTGACCTTTGCGCTGACCATAGCGCTCTCTATAGTCCACCAGAAGTTTTACTAGCTACTACCATTGTTTATTTTGTATGTAGCATTATAGGTGACATATTGTGACTAGTTTAATTTGGACCAAAATATGAACTGGGATCCTGGCATATAGGGATGGGGGTGAGTGGGAAGAAAAAAACATATGTAAAAGGTAAGGAATGTTGCTTTGGTGGGGTAGTATTTATTGCTATAGAAAGTGAATTGTTTAGGCCTCAGATCTTGATAGTTAAAGTTTTATTTTTTGTATATTGGTAGGTACCATTGGAAGGTTTCAAAAAAAAAAAAAAAAAAAAAGTGCATCTGAAGGCAGGATTTGAAAGACGAGAAAGCATCGACTGGCACACAGGCAGCAGAAGGCTGCTCCAACCACTCCAATCATCAGGAGAAGTATGGAAGACAGAAACACAAAGCTCTCTTTACCCTCTGTCCTCTGGCTTAAGTATGCTGCCTTTGCAATGCACCCAACATCTGGCAGCTTTGGAACTAGTTCTGATGCCTGTGTGCCAGAGCATTGCTTATTATCACAGAGTACTCCATATAGCAGGACGTCTAGCGTGGTTCAAGTGGAATAAAATCCTATGGTCCTTATTTAATCCTTACTCAGGCAAAACTCCCATTGCCTCAAGGACTGAGTAAGGCCTAAATGATTTACATGAGTACAAACTTTTTGTTGTTCTAAATCAAAAGAAAATAAAGTATCTACCTATACCCAGGCTCTGAGTGTACTGGCAGCCATTTAAAAACAAAACCACAGTTCAAATCAACCAACCATGTGTTCTATCAAGCAGCAGCTCATAGTCAAATATTAATCCTTGTGTGACTGGGTTCTCCACTCACCACTAGTTTGACGCCTCCTCCTACTAGCTCTGCAGATTAGCTCATCAGGTCGACACCCCTTCTTGCGGTTACATGCCATGACTCCATCTCTCTCTTTGGTCCGCAGACCCTCTCTCATTCCAGAAACCACAACATCTTCTTCATGACTCAGCCCTCTGGCCAGGTCACTCAGCGTTCTCTCTTTCCAAGCCGTATCAGTCTTTCCTTCAGCAACCCTAGGCAGTCTTCCCATTCACCGCCTGAGGTGCCACTCCTTCAGTTGCTGCTAGGGGAACCTAGGCCCACCCTCTACCCGGGTTCCAGCCCAGGGATCCCTAACAACACACAGCCAAGGTCTGTTCAGTCCCCAACCTTGCTGCTCACTCCCTGGCCTGCTTCCTACTCTCCCCCTCCTCTGGCTGTACCAGCTTCAAACCCTCTTCTCTCTCCTCAGGGGGTAACTACAGGCTACCTCCCTGAAGCCCCCTTCCTCTCCCAGTTCCCTGGCTTTACAGAAGCCCTGTCCCTGCAGGGGTGAGCTTCCCCTAATTAGGGCTTTCCTCTCAGCCTCCAGCCTAATAGGCCCATCTGGCCTCCATTAACCTCTTCAGGGCAAGTGTGTGGTGGATACCATATCATACTCTGCCACAGCCAATGCCTCAATCCTCTACCAATCCTAAAGGCCCAGTGAAACAAATAGACCTTACAGAATGTCCTGAAAATCAACAGGCTATTTCAGATCAGTCTGGGAGGGCACTGCAGAGACCTACCACCCTTGTGGAAAATGCCTCCTGTTTTATAGTGAGGGGGATCTACCATCAGTGCCTTTACTGGTCACAGCTGTGATAGTCTATAAAGGGGAGAGAGGCATTCTTTCTAGAAGGCTAGTCACAGGCTATTTAGAGCTTTATCAGTCTAAATATTAAAGTGTTTCTAATGCTACTTTCATAATTATCTAAGCATAAGATTTCACACTATCACAAGCCAGCAATACGTTGGTCACTAACCCTGTCCATCCTGGACTGGTGCATGCACCTGGGAGTCAGAAAAATCTGAATTCTAATTGCATCAGTGACACTGGCTCGCTGTATGGCCTTGTGCAAGTCACTTACAGACCCCCTCTGTAGCTCACCTTCTCACCTGTAAAACAGATCTAGTGATATTTACCCACCTTTGTAAGCACTGAGATCTACAGCTGAAAATTGCTATTTAAGTGAAAAATTATTTAAAAAAAACCACATAGTGAATGCAGTAACCAGCAAATAAACCGGATGAAGAACAGTGTGCTAGTCTTGCCAGGATGCTGTTGGGAGAGACACAGTATTTCAGGACGACTGATAAGAAAGATCCTGAAACAAACAAGTAGGATTTCCAGCATTTATCCATGAACCCATCAGTTTAATTAATTCCCTAGCTACAATTAAAACGTATACCAAGTAAGAATGATCAAGGAAGAATCTTGAGTCAGCATGAATTTGAACCTCTAACATTTGACTGCAATATTTTATTCCAAGCGTAATAGTGAGGCACAGATGTCTGCTTCTAATATTTTATATGCATTTCACAGACTTGCTATAGCACCTTCCATCTAAACATCTCAAAGCAAATTTCAAACATCAATAAATTAAGCCTTGCAACACCCCTACGTAAAAAGGTAAGTATTGCAGATGAGAAAAATGAGGCACTGAGTATTTAAATGACTTACTGAAGGTCACACAGCAAGTCTGTGAGGAATGAAAGTACACCCAGTCTCCTACAACCCAAGCTTGCACCTTAAGTATATGGCCATCCTTCCATCTCTTTTTGAGACTGAGCATGTTTAAGTTATTGTCTTAAGCATCCAAATGACCATAGCATATAGAATCATAGAATATCAGGGTTGGAAGGGACCCCTGAAGGTCATCTAGTCCAACCCCCTGCTCGAAGCAGGACCAATTCCCAGTTAAATCATCCCAGCCAGGGCTTTGTCAAGCCTGACCTTAAAAACCTCTAAGGAAGGAGATTCTACCACCTCCCTAGGTAACGCATTCCAGTGTTTCACCACCCTCTTAGTGAAAAAGTTTTTCCTAATATCCAATCTAAACCTCCCCCACTGCAACTTGAGACCATTACTCCTCGTTCTGTCATCTGCTACCATTGAGAACAGTCTAGAGCCATCCTCTTTGGAACCCCCTTTCAGGTAGTTGAAAGCAGCTATCAAATCCCCCCTCATTCTTCTCTTCTGCAGGCTAAACAATCCCAGCTCCCTCAGCCTCTCCTCATAAGTCATGTGTTCTAGACCCCTAATCATTTTTGTTGCCCTTCGCTGGACCCTCTCCAATTTATCCACATCCTTCTTGTAGTGTGGGGCCCAAAACTGGACACAGTACTCCAGATGAGGCCTCACCAATATCGAATAGAGGGGAACGATCACGTCCCTCGATCTGCTCGCTATGCCCCTACTTATACATCCCAAAATGCCATTGGCCTTCTTGGCAACAAGGGCACACTGCTGACTCATATCCAGCTTCTCGCCCACTGTCACCCCTAGGTCCTTTTCCGCATATCTTCAGGAGTGGGGTCACTTTCTGATCACAAGGGCCTCAAGGCTGAGGTGAAATGAAATTTGGCTAAAAGGAATAGTAGTCTAATACATATCAAGCCCTTAGGCTTTTAGTGGGGTTAACAAAAAAGAAAGGATAATCCATCTTCCTTGTCACCCTAACAGATCAGTTTAAAAAAAACAACCTTCCCAAGACAAACTTAATCAATGGGATCTACACTGAGCAGCTTAAAACGCTAACAACAAAAGTGGCTCTGGGCTTTACATCTGTTCCTGCTCACACAAAGCACATCTTACCACCTCTCTTCTCAATGTTATTCCTTGTGATGAGTTCTAGTGATACACAAGGCAGCTAATTTAATCTCAGACCTCGCAGTTCAGCTAGATGTATTTTAACAGCATGGTTTATGGAGACGTTTATTGCTGAACTGCTTTAGCTGTGGGAGTATGATGCTCCATAGCTAAACACAATTAGGAAAAAAATGTTAACATAGCAGAAAAGCAAGTTTCCTGGATTTTACAAGAGCAACAAAATTTTAAAGGAATCTTGGTAAAATAATGAATGTTCTCCTTTAAAAATATATGAAAAATTGCTAGTCTAGACAGGTAGCACAGTAAAACAGAAGTGTAATGAAAGTATAAGATTAAACACTTCAGTGGGCATGTTCTACTTGGAATACTAGATTCGCTCTGAATTTACCATCACTGTTAAAAACAACGGGAAAGTGCAAGTATCAAGTAGTCTGGATCAACCCTTTAAAATATTGATCCAATTTGATTTAAACCTACAATCTTTTCTTCCAGACTCTCTCCAAAAAATGAAATACTTCTATCATTTATACTTGACTACAGTCTTATAAACAAAAAGTTAAATATAAAAGAGGCATATCTTATTTTTAAAACCACTCCCTGTCCACTTGCCGTTCCCCTACTTTAATATATTTATTCATCCTTGATTAAAAAATATCTTTGCTTAAATTAACCTTATTTAATGAAGCCATAAGGCACATTGTTCAGGCATGCAACAAGCAGGACATGATCTGGACCCCATGCTGAGGCATCACTTTATTTCTCACATGAACAAGATTTTTTTCCCTTCACCCTTCAGAGGAGAGCAATGCAGTCTCCTCACAATGAAGCAGAATCAACCAGAGTAGAAGACAGTGGTCAGCTGGAATGGGAAGAGTTGAAGTCAAACCAGACAAAAAATGTACAATAAAAAGGGCAACTTTCAAAACCCATATGGCAGAGTCTTATTGACACAGGGCAGGATTTTCAAGAGTGCCTAAGTGACATAGGAAAACAAATTGGATTTGTGCTCCTAAGCCACTCAGAGCCAGATTTCCAAAGATATTTAGCCACTGGAAGATGCAGATAGGTACCTGATGGGATTTACGAAGTGCCTACACAAGTGAGGCGCCTAACTCTCATAGACTGTTGATACTTTTGGACAATCACACTCTCAATGAACTGATATTATTTATTGTTAGCACTAAAGAACTTGAGTGAAATTCTGACCCTATTTAAATAAATGGGAGTTCTGCCATTGACTTTAATGGAACCAAGTTTTCACCTCTTTTGTTTAAAAGGAAAAGCATCCTTGGTTGAACTATTAGAGACAAGTAACCTCCCAACCAGCCTCTCGGGATCGCTTAGCACTCTGAAGCCTTGTCTACACTAGAAAATGTTGGTGTGCTAAACATTGTTTGGAACCCCCACCTCCATTCCATACACTCTCCGGTTCTAGCCCTCAAGTTCAGTTACCAGCCATTCAATTCTCTGGCACAAAGAGGAGCACTTCAGAAATCTGAGCAATCTGCTATGCTGGCTAGCCAGCAAGAAGGTAACAATTTTTTCACTAAAATCAGACCGGGTTAGGCGAGAGAATTTCCAAGACACATATAAATCAAAAAAACCCTTAGGACTTATTTATTTTCAAAAATAGCAACATAATAGTAGCAGCATTTGACATTTCTTTACTCGTACTATTTAATAATTGCTTTATTAACACACAAGTATATGTAACCCACACAGAACAATTTTACTTCTTTGTTATCAGAAACATCTAGTATTAGGAGAAGGGAAATTATTAGTAACAATTTTTTTTTTACAGTAGTGCCAAGTCCCCAATCAGATCAGGGAGCTTTTTGTGCTAGATATTGTGCAAAAAAGTAAAACATGGGCTCTGCACCTTAGAGATCCAGAGAAGATGCAAACGATCTGCTAGTGATTAATGAAATGAACTGTGCATAACTATCTACCTATCTCTAGTGCTCCACCACCAGGTTGTTTTGTTTAAATAATAGTGGAGTTATGAATCTGTGAACTGGCAATTTTTCAGCAGTTCATGAGTTGCTCATCACTGACACAGAATTAGCACCAATCTAGGTCTCTGCAGCAGTTAAGGTTTTAGGTACTTAATCCCGGCCTCAGCATGGGGCTGAACTAGATTACCCCTTGAAGTCCCTTCCAGCCCTACATTTTCTATGATTCTGTGATACCACAACAAGCAATTGATATAAACGCCTAGATAAAGAAATTGGATAGATGGTTTGCTTGGTGGATTTCAAGTAGGGTTGAAACATACATTTATAGCAAGAATGAAATAATTATCAAGAAATTATGTTATCAGTATGGTGAATCAAGAATCAAAAGCAGAACAATTTGTTCTTCCATTCCTGGGGGGGGAAGCTTATTACTCATAAAAAAAAAAATCAGATATAGAAGTACTGTTGAAAACATTTGGCATTCAGTTGGCAAAGGAAATACGGCAAAACTGAAAAATAAGAAAATATGGACATACCAGAAACCAAGGAAAGTGATAAAACTGTTTTAAATCAACACTGGTCTGGTTAAACAAAAAGTAAAATAGTTGTTTGGATCACAGAATTTATGTAGATGTATGAACCTTTTACCTTAACTCAGCAGTTCAAAGCCAAATTAATTAGTCACTGACTTGAAAACCCTGTGACCTCTGAGTTATGAATCAGTTGTCCCAAATCTAGTTTGTAGCGAACAGTTCTCCATATCCTGAAAACCACTCAATTTGCATCCTTGAGCTGGAGGTCTCATTAGTGACTTTAAGGGCTGAATGGATGGTAAGACTAAGCTATGCTCTTACTGTTGCCAAAGGCAGTCCTTTCAGGTCAGGTGTGAGGCACATCAACAAATCCGTGCGAGAAAGATTGTACTACTACTGCCAGGGTGATACTTATTTTGTGATCAAAAGACTTCAGTATCCATGTCTGTCAAAACGTGGCACTGAACTGACTTTAAAACAATATACAATCAAAACAGGCCAAGTGTTCTCAGAAATAATCATAGGATAAAGATTTCTAAAGCAGAAAACAAGTAAACAGCTACAGTCCATTTTTACAAGGCACTCTCATCCTGCAGTAAGCCCAACAGTCACAAAATTGTCAAACTTTATTGGGAAAAAGCTTTTTTTCACCTGCTTAGATTGTAGAATTGATCACTTCAAAACTGTGAGAAATAGTTGATACAATTTCAGAATTGTAGAATACCATCACAAATACAACTGATTAAAGTATAAAGGGGTAAAATGGTTTCCCCCTCAGACCAGGCCAATGTCTGAGTGGGTCATGCTTTATACCGAATGTAAAAGATGCACTGGAGGAAAGGTAGCTGACACATCTCAAGACCAGCTTATTCAATTGTTGACTATGGAATGCAGTAAAAGAAAAAACCATACCCTCAGATACCCTGTGGATGAGAGCCATCTAAGTATGATAGATAGATGCCTAGAGCAGAACGAGCTGTGCAGAAAACGCGATGGCAAGCCTCCTTGTTGTTGGATTTGAAATAGGATATAAATATTGTATGCAAAGGAGCTCTTGATAAGTTTGGAATGAAATGTTTGTGACTGAGGGGATGCCTAGCACACACAAAACTACATTTAAATAATGCTTTACTTTTCATTTTCAATATATAATAAACATTAGATGGAGGCTGACACAGCTTTTTTCATGATTACACAATAATCAAATAATCGCCATCTGAAGATAAGTTGACTGTAGGACTAAGGCCTGGTATACACTAGATAAGAAGTTGGAATAACTAAATTGCTCAGGGGTGTGAAAAACCACACTGCTGAATGGCATAGGTAAGCTGACCTAAGTCTCCATCTCACAGCAGTAGGTCTACAGAAGAATTCTTTCATCAGCCTAGCTACTGCCTCTCGGGGAGGTGGATTACCTATGCCGACAGGAGAATTCCTCCCATCAGCATAAGTAGTTTCTACACTGAAGCATTACAGCAGCGCAGCTTCAGTGGCACACCTGTGCTGCTGAAAGAGTTACATGTAGACAAGCCTTCAATGTAAAACAAACGACATACGTCTATGAATTTCAACTATCCGGTCTCCATATTTTGGAGAGGAACACTACATCTTTCTCAAATGAGCACCTGCTGATTTTAATGGGAGTTTTACCATGGTCAAGATTGAAGGATCAGACCCACTAGGTCCAATTCATCACTGTTACTTGTGGCACCTTAGAGTACTCTTGTTCTTTTTGCGGATACAGACTAACACGGCTGCTACTCTGAAACCTGTCACTTTTGTGTCACTCCCATTTTAACCTGGTTGAAAATGCAATGAAATGAATAGTTATACTAAAGTAAAGCTGGAGGAGCAACATGTGGTGAATCAGGTCCATCATATACCCAGACTTGCATGTAATAGTGCAGATATTTTAAAATGATTCATAGTTTATACTGCTGAAACCCAATTTTTAGGCTAACATCTACCACAGACATCTACGATTTCATCATCTTTTGTGAAGAAAGTCTAGCAAAATAAGAATGGGTTAGCTATAATCCTATTTCGTTATAAGAGGAACAAAAAACAAACAAAAACAAACCCGATATTTCAGTTGTAAAACCCAAGTAGAAGATAGCTTCTCCAAGAGGCAAAAACTACCTCCTTTTAAGTATTATTTAGATAAACGGAAAAAATGAAGGAATTCTGAAGAGAACATATATGTGAGCAATTTTTTTACCAACCAAAATTGCCTTTGCTTATTATTTTCTGCTTAGGTAAAAAGTACTGAAATTCAAACCTTTAAGTCTTACAACGGATAAACACAACACATGAATTTTTGCACAAAGGATGAAATTTTGAATTTATGAGTTCTACCCTGAAAAGTGACTATAACCATGGAATTGTGGGATCTAGGATCTTCTTTCCCCTTCCCCAATACTCTCACCAGCAATAAAAGGCTTTACAGGGCAAATTATTTCCTTCCTAACATCTGTGTAACCCTATTTACCTCAATTGATTTACACAGAGGTAAATGTGTAGACCTGTAACTGGAACTTGAAAAAACAACAACCTTGAAATAGAATCCAGCTTACTTTTTCTTAGCTGTGTCACCCCTACAAGAATAAGTTTAAAAATGTCACTACTATTAGCAGATAATTCTGAACAAACATTCAGATTTGTTGGATTAAAAAGGTGCCATTTTTGCAGTCTCTTTTCAGAGTGGAAAAAGCCCCAAAGTGAAACTATGATTCACCAACCCTTTCAGCTACGGCAAATGTTGATTCAGATAAAACCGTATTTAAAATATTTATCTGTCCGTTATTAAATATGTTGTTCTTGAAAATATATGCTTCACTCACTTTCAGCTAGTTTACCTAGACTGATAATACATGCAATGTGACATGGCAGTTCAGCATGCAACCTTGCTATGAAGGAAACACTGGACATCTAGTGAAGGCTATATATATTGAATACTTGACGCACACGATCCTTGGGGAGCAGGGCATGAACTGTATTACTAAGCAGCAGCCTTACAAATACAATCTACCCACTGCAGAGTCACTGTTCTTAGATGAGGCTAGTTCCCTGGTGGTGGGCTTTTAGGGAAGGGAAAATGGAGTAATAAAATATAAAAAATTATTTTAAAGAAAAACTGAAAATAGAAATGAAAAATATTTACAAAGCAAACAGATAAACTAGGACTTGTAAGAAAACAGCAATTTCTATTTTTTCCAGAGCGAGAGAAAACTATCATGCTTTCTAGGAAAAATCCCACAGTACAAGAGAATATGCTGAATTATGAAACACATACTCCAACTAGCAAGTAAAACTGCTAGTCTGCTGTTGCCAATTTTCAAAGGCATTGTTCTTAGACAACCATAGCTAATCTTTTTATGAATTTCTGCCATATTATAGAGATGTGCAATTTCAGAATACTAGAAAGAAAAACAACCAATAGGAATCAAAATAAACATTGACATCTGAAACATGAAGCCATGTGTGAAAACCATTTGACTTCTCACAAGGAAAGATATCTTATCAAAGTTAATTTTCTAAATGCTATGTATATTACTGGCATGCACTTTCCAAATCAAAGCAACCCCCTGAGAAAAAGTAGATGAATATTCAACGAAAAATGTTCCTTTCATATTATATATATATATATATATGTATATATATATAAGCAAAAACTTCCCTCTAAAATACTTAAATTTTATTAGTGAAATGGTACCAAAGATAACAAGTATACAAACGATCTTTGCTCTATGCTACTTACACATAAATAAGACAGCTGTTGTTGCAAGACCCGATCCTTCACAGTCTTTCTATAAGCATACAGATTTGTTATTCTTTTATTGGAATAAACTGTTCACCAGCCAACTGCATGTGGCTTAAACATCACAAAAATGACCATCTATACTTTACATGGTAAAGCATTTTCTATAGTTTTAATGGTACACAGCGGCAAGATACTTCAAATCCTAACAAAAATAAAGAGTGATTAAGCAGCTGCACAAACTGGGTTTCATTACCTTATAAAGTGGGCAACTTCTCATTCCCCATAAAACACTTAGGCTTCTGTAATTATTAACTTTAAAAAGGAAAATCAAATTGAAAGTAACTAACTAATATACTACTTAGCTTTTAAAATTGATAGAAATAACTCTTGAGGTAAGGCAATTAAGTCTTTTGATTGTATTTCATTGTATTAAAAATAAGTCTACTTGATTTTAGTATTAAACAAGTTTTAAAGGTCTTTTAAGAAATCTTACAATGATGAGATTACTTCAGAGCACAAGTCACATTTTTACTTGACAAAATATTTGCAGTGTATCATTCTCTCCAGTTACATGCTTTCTCCCCAAAGAATGAATCCAAAAAGGACATAGAATCTCTAACATATAACTCTAATGTAAATTCAACTACTATTCTTTTCAAACAAACTTTGCACACAATTCCTTTCACATCACACAACCAACATTAGAGAAGATGATTGAGAGGTAATGATTAAGGCCATCCAATGTACAGAAAAAGTTTAAAGAGCTCCCTTTGGATTTTGGTGAAATTAGAGCATGCTCTGTATTCAGTTACCATACTTCATAGTATGATGGTCCCCAAACTACACTTTTGCATTCATTTATATAAATCTTCTTAAAAATGGAGCTTCAGTCTTGAACCAAGTGAACCCAGCACAGCTTTTCTGACAAACCACTCACATTCTTGTCTACTGGTGTGGTTTTGGTAGAACAGCGATCGAGATTATGTAAGATGTAACCGAAAATTAATAGCACATATAAAGTTCCAGAAAATATACCACATTTTAAGAAGGCACTAAAGCTTTAGCTTGTGCTCCCATATACTATTTTGAAAACAGGGTATTGATTTTCATAACAACACCTGTACCATATGCAGCTGAACAGACCCACTGCAATATGGCTCAAAACAAAACCAGAAGTTCTGATACCACTATACAGATGTGCTTACTTTTGAGGATAGGAGAGGGGGAAGAAACCCAGTAAGCTAAACTATTATCTACAATATGGTGGTTGTTCCTTCTATAAATAGGACAGTAACATGCATTGTTCAACTACTATTAAAAGAAATATTCATTTCAGGGATAGTAATAAGAAAATGACTTTAAATAAGAAAAAATGAATCCGAGCAGTGAGCAAATGAAAACTTAATAGTCAGTGGGCGTTTAACGCAATAACGGCAAAACTATGTATTAAAGTAAAAACCCTTTTTTCCATAGCTGTCATTTACAAGGGAAAGTGTGTATATTTTTGCACCATGTCCAAGCACATCATCAAAACAGTACACATTGAAATAAAAAAAAACAAAACAAACACAAGGAAAAACAATACAAAATTCATTAACTAGCAATATTTTAACAACTTCCAATGCATACCTTCAGCTTATGCAGGTTTACATCTTTCAATTTCACCTTATCTGAAACAGTTCTTGGCAAAAGTTAACATAAATCATTTTACAAATAATACAGCCATCATGGAAATGCATGGATTCTCACAGATGAATAGTTCTGATGGCATTTGCCTTAATCATGGCATATATTACTGGTCCATGGTCTTTCTTGCTTTCCAGCAAGAAGACAACAAAGCTATCACAAGAATTGGAAGAGCTACTAGTACATATCAACCTGCTCAGTAGATTGCTTTGATGTTTTCTTCCTCTTTCAGGGAAATAAAAAGCTTTGGATTCACCCCACAGTTGAGTCAGAGGTCCATTCGTTACTTTATACCTCTTCCATTTTAACTGAGAGGTTTTCTTCATTTGGTTGACAGTTCCCATTCTGTTGTAGTTTGACTTCATCTGTCCTTTGTGTATCTTTATTTTCTACTGCCTTGTTAATTTCTGAATTCGCATCCCCTTTAGTGTGATCTTTATCCTACCAAGAATGTTAACAAGTTATATTTTTATAACAACAATATTCCATATTGTGCCAAGATTTCCAGAAGTAACTGGTGATTTTGGATATTTACATTTCTGGATACCCAATGGGAGACAGCTTAAAGAGGCCAGTTTTAAGAGCACGGGTGCTCAATAGCCTCTGAAAATCTGTCCCATTTAAGGGTGTCTGAAGTTGGGCACCCAAAACACACCAAAATCACTTTTGGAAATCTTTGCCTTAAAGAATTATATTTTGCTATATACAATTATTCAGAAGTAAAATAAAACAGAACAACAATACTAGAGAGATATCACTAACAACTCCATAGTTAAGACTTTGTGGAGTTTTCCACTTAAACCAGGACTAGATCTCTCTATTTCTAGTTTTAATGGTTAAATATTTTACCAAAATTTCTGTTCAGATGTCCACTACATTTTTATGATAGCTCTTGGATAAAATAATTATTGAAGTCTGTAGAGGAAGCAATTAAAAGTCAGTCAGTTTTTAAATTGGACACTGGCAGTCTCACTTTTTCACTTCTATAGTTAAATAGCCACAATTACAACTCTCTCAAGGACAGGCTACTTTTGAAATGTTAAAATTAAAAGCTCACAAGGTAATCAGTCTGAACACTTGATTTTTGCTAATAATATCCATATACCACTGTTCCCTGACCCACCTACTGAGCCTGCTCCTCCAGCTTTGCTCCTTGTAGAGTTCTCTAGCAAGCCTTTGACCCTGGGGAACCAGGAGGCAGCACTGTGGAAGGGAAGTACAAGGTAGACACATAGTTCTGCAACTGAGCTGCCTTTTTTGGTTGCCTACACAATGTGCCATATGGCTGCTCAAACAGACAGGCAGCCAACCCACTCCTCACCCGATATTTCTTTATTCCATCCCACTCATTTCTCCCTACCTACCCACTCAAGCACCTGAAGAGTTGGGAAGGTTCAAGTAGGGAAACCTAGTCTAATGGATCTGCCAAATTAACTTTCTTTTGGAGCACCTGTCTCTTGCTGGCAGGAACTATACTTAAGTGTCCAAACTAGCAAAGAATGAAGACAGAAAGGACAGATTTTGTCAAGAATCAATCAAATTCTACTGTTCAGTCACTTTCCTGTTCATCACTTGTTCACAAGTGCTTACCTTCAGTGTAGTAGTGGTTTTGTCAGACTTCTCCTTCCCATCTTTTTCTTTGCTACTTTTTTTCTTGGATGTGGATTGCTCTCTCTCTTTTCTTTCATTATTTGAATCCCTTTCTTTCTCTCTCTTTTTGTCCTTCTTATTTCTGCTTAAGAAAGTTTGTAGACATTCAGTAATTGAGTA
Source organism: Caretta caretta (assembly GCF_965140235.1). Lineage (NCBI taxonomy): Eukaryota > Metazoa > Chordata > Testudines > Cheloniidae > Caretta > Caretta caretta. The sequence continues at coordinate 43,093,444 of NC_134210.1, read as the reverse complement.
AACCAATTGAATACTAAAAAGTTCTTTAGAAAGCTGTAATTCTTCGAATCAACCCTTCATTTTCAGTACTGAACTGTAACACTAATGTGTTTCAACTGGTGGTTCCTATGTAAGAGACTGTGTAATTCCGCAGCTTCTTATTTTAAAAAAAATATTTTCTGAATCATCCAAACAGCATATTTCTAAAAGACCCTGAAGATGTACAGGTGTGGAATTTACTGAAAGGACAAATCTCTTCATGCCAAATAATAATGATCAGAAGCATTTCTAATTGAATACATATATGATTTAGCGAACAATGCTAAAAAAAAAATCCAAAATCCATATGTACCGTATGTGCAACCATGCAAAAATTATTAAGTACTGTACTGTATTGTATACTTATATCCATTAAAAAAAAAAAGGTAATTTGTCTTACACGCCCAAGTCACTCGCACTGATCTGGAAATAACTGCTCATACATATAAGGTTTTTCATCATTTGCTCTTTTGTTTAATAGCTATCAGAATTTGGGAAAGTAAATTCACAATCTTTTTCTTATGAACAACTAACTGAAGGAGTTTAATGGTTAGCAGATCAGTAACTGCAGTTTGATTCCTTTAATCTCCAATTAGATCTAGAATTACTATCAAAACATTAAGTTGCACACCAGACACACATCTGTGAGACTTTCCAAAAGAATGGGTAAAAGAGAGAAGAGATTAAATATTTGTAAAAATGCAAAACACTGTCAATTTTCTCACTCAAAAGAGCTGAAGAATTTAATTTTCAAAAATATACAAAGAGGGGCGTGAATTGACAAAGGACAGCTGTACAGAGCAATAAGGATCTTTGATCGATTTGGACGTAGAGAATGTAAACAGCTCCAAAATAATAAATCAATACAAGATTGAACTGAGACTTGAATCACTTTGACCAAATGAAATTATCTGAAGTGACAGAAGCGTAATAAAAGAGACTCAGGCAGGGGTGATGAACTGATGAGAACAGTGTTTCCAAACAAGTTTTTTTCCATATTCCCAGATTCTCCACCTAAGATTCTGTTTTGGAGAAAGAGGGCTGATCTTGTCATTTACATACAAGACAGGCAGAAAGCTTCTTACAAATGCTGAAAAAAAAAAAAAAGAACTGCCCAGAAGGAATCCAAATCTCCTCAGCAAATTTTTTTGCAGGATACTGGGAAGCTAATGAAATTTCAGTATGGGAGAAAGATCATTAAAGATTTTCCTTTTTAGCTGTCCATTTTAGTTCTAATATATTTATAAATCCCACCTCCTTGGTGATGGAGACCGAGAGGACTTTCTCTTTGATGTTCTGGATGATTTTGGAGACTTGGAAGGACTTCTACTCTTCCTCTTACGTCTTTCTCTGTAAGACCAAGAAGTTCAAAATTAGGCAATGAAGATGCACAATACATTAGATAATGGCCTAAGAAAACAGATGGTTCTTAACATTATTCTTTGGCATGACAGCTCGTTGACACTGTTAATGTCCTGCAACATGCTGGCCACTACTAAGTGTATGTCTCACTGATTGTACATATATTACACAAGTCAAGAAATTTAAAGCTTTCTGTATGTGAGAATTTTGTGGGAGGAGGCATGGCAGAGGGAAGTGGCAGAAGGAGATTATGCTTCTTCAGTTTCTGCTATATCACATTTTGGAAGAGAATAAATTTACCTTCTCAGGTGATAATGGGCACCTGATAGAGTTAAATTTATTACCACCTATTGTCATTACAATAAAGCCCAGGATGAGGACCTCATTGTACTAGAAGCTATTGACCTCAGCGGGGCCAGGGTCACCTATGGTCCCTCCTCTGAAGAGTCTGCAATATAAGAAATGTTCCTCCTTCAACGTAAGAGCCAAGAATTACTATTATTAAACATGAATCTTTAAATTATCAGCTGAGTTGATAAGTAACGAAAGAAACTATTACTAGAACACATACCTTAAGAATTACAAATACATACATTTTAAAGGGGCATGAGAAAAAAGCTTTTTAACTATCTTGTCTTGAGTTTGGAGATCTAAATTTCCTCTACAGGAGCGGATGAAACCACTAACATTTACCTTGCATGGAGCTGCATTCCTTACAGTGTTCTGAAGCTCAACTGTAAAATAAGCTGATTCCTCTGGCCCTGATCAAAGAAAGCACTTAGGTATGTGCACAAATTTTAAGCATGTGAGTAGTGTATTTAAACTTGAGCATGAGCTGAAGTGCTTTGTGGGATCAGAGCCAGAGGACCCAGACCCTCACAGAATCAGTCCCAGAGGTGTTTGTTGTAAATCATGACAGGGAACATTTTAATATGGATTAAAACATTTCTATTATTATTACTTCTCAAAGGATGACACGCTATTGTTAACAAACAATGCTGTATTAAAAAAAATAGGACACAATAGTTGTATGGGAAGGTTGAAACCCAATAAAATCCAACAAACAAAGGAAATTCAGATTAAGTCAGATTCTTAACATTTTATTTAAATGAGAATTTGGTAGGGTTTTTTACGAGCTACCAAAGGTTGCTATTCTAGGATCTGATCCAGGGTGTTGCTGAATACTCGTAACTCCCCCTGACTGCACGTACAATGAACCAGGCATAAAACAAGAATAAATTAACTAGATCTAAAGATTAGTTTAATATTAAATTAGAGTATAAGATATATCAAAATGGATGCCCTCTTCCTGTTGGCATTTTTTCAGAACAAAAATTATCATGGTTTATTTCAGAAATTTGACGAAGCAGGACAAAAAGAGTTCAGGAGAGCTGGGAGTTTCTCAAAGAGACAATATTAAAGGCACAACAGAAAACTATCCTAATACAAAGGAGAGATTAAAAGAATAGTAAGAAGCCAATATGGCTCCATCAAGGGCTCTTTAAGTCTACAAAAACAGGAAACAAGGACAAATTGCTAAGAAAGAGTACAAAAGAATACCACAAGACTGTAGGACAAAAATCAGTAAGGCTAAGGCTTTGTCTACACTGCCAACTGAATGACAAAACTTTTCACAGGTGCTCAAAAAAGCCTCCCCCCCCCACCCCCCCCGAAAGACAAAAGTTTTGCCAAGGCAAGTGGCAGTGTAAACTGCTCGTTGTCGGCAGGAGTGCTCTCCTGTTGACAACGCAAACCCCGCTTGTAGGGGGTGGAAGTATTTTGTTGGCAAAAGTGCCAACAAACAGGTTTACACTGCCCGACTTTTAGCAACACGACTGTGTCGCGAAAAGCTGTGTCGCGTAGACAAACCCGAAGACACAAAATGCATTACACCTAGCAAGGGACACAAGAGGTTCTATAAATACATTAGGAGCAATAGCAAGACAAAGGAAAGTGTAGGTCTACTACTTAGGGAAGGAGAGCACATGGATGACATCAAGAAGGCTGATATGTTAAATGCCTATTTTGCTTTAGTCTTCACTAAAAAGGTTAATTGTAACAAGATACTTAACACAATTAATAAAAAGAAAAGGAGTACTTGTGGCACCTTAGAGACTAACCAATTTATTTGAGCATGAGCTCAATTAACAATTAATGTTAACAACAAGGAGGAAGGAACCCATGGCAAAATACAGAAAGAAGAGATTAAATAATATTTAGATAATTAGAGGTATTCAAATTGGCAGGGTATGATGAAATTCACTCTATGATACTTTTAAGGAACTAGAAGTCTCAAAACTGTTAGCAACTATTTTTGAGACTTATGGAAATGAGGTCCCAGAGGGCAGGAAAAGGGCAAACATAGTACCTATGTTTAAAAAGGAACAAAGAGGACCTGGGGAATTTTAGACCAGTCAGCCTAACTTCCATAGCTAGAAAGATACAGGAACAAATTATTAAACAATTTGTAAGCACCTAGGGCAAGGGTGGGCAAACTTTTTGGCCTGAGGGCCACATCTGGGAATAGAAATTGTATGGCAGGCCACAAAATTGGGGTTGGGGTGCGGGAGAGGGCTCTGGTTGGGGGTGTGGGCTCCAGGGTAGGGCCAGAAAAAAGGAGTTCAGAGTGCGGGAGGGGCTCCAGGCTGGGGAGTAGGGTGTGGGGAGAGGCTCAGGGGTGCAAGCTCTGGGCGGTGCTTACCTCAAGCGGCTCCCAGAAGCAGCGTCATGTCCCTTTTCTGGCTCCTACGTGGCCAGGTGACTCGTCCACAGACACTGTCCCTGCAGCACCCATTGGCTGTGGTTCCGGCCAATGGGAGCTGTGGGGGAGGTGCTTGGGGCGAGGGCAGCATGCAGAGTGGAGCTCCCTGGCTGTCCCTATGCATAGGAGCCAGAGGGGGGCCATAACGCCACTTCCAGGAGCCAGGCGGAGAGGCCTCCGACCCTGCTGCCCGGCTGAAGCACTGGAATGGGGCAAGCCCCCACCCTCCTCCCCAGCGGGAGCTCGAGGGCCTGATTAAAACAGTTGGCGGGCCATAGTTTGCCCACCCCTGACCTAGGGGATAATACGGTGATAAGGAATAGCCAACATAGATTTGTCAAGAACAAATCATGCCAAACCTATATAATTAATTACATTCTTTAGGGTTTTAATCATCTACTGGATAGAGAGGAAGCTGTATATGTGATAAATCTTGATTTTAGTAAGTCTTTTAGCACAGTCCTGCATGACATTCTCATAGGCCAACTACAGAATGGAGTCTAGATGAAATTACTATAAGGTGCATGCATATTGGTTGAAAGCCCATACTCATGAAAGTTATCAACAGCATGCGGTCAAACTGGGAGTATGTATCTAGTGGGGTCTCACAGGGGTCTGTCCTAGATCCAGTACTACTCAATATTTTCATTAGTGACTTAGATAATAGAGTAAACAGTATACATGTAAAATTTGTGGATGACATCAAGCTGGGAGGGTGTGCAAGCACTTTGGAGAACAGGGTTAGAATTCAAAATGATGATTTTAGATCAGTTCTCCAATTTAACAAGATGAAACTCAATAAAGACAAGTACAAAGTATTACGGTTAGGAAGGAAAAAAATCAAGTGCAAAAATACAACAACATTGGAATAACTGGCTAGCCAGTAGTACTACAGAAAGGGATCGGGGGGTATCATGGATCACAAACGGAACATGAGCCAAAAATGTGACGCAACTGCAAAAAAGGCTAATATCGTTCTGGGGAGTATTGACAGGAGTCTTATATGTAGCACACGAGAGATAATTTTCCTGCTCTACTCAGCACTAGTGAGGACTCAGCTAGAATGGGGTGTCCAGTTTTGGGCACCAAACTTCGAGAAAGATGTAGAAAATATGAGAGATCCAGAAGTCAGCAACGAAAATGATAAAAGGTTTAGAAAACATGACCTATGAAGAAAGATTAAAAACATGGAAATGTTTATCTTGGGGGAAAAAATGACTGAGGGGAGCACCTGATAATCTCCAAGTATGTTAAGGGCTGTTATAAAAAGAGGACAGTGATTGATTACTTCTTGCCCTACCCTCAGTGGACATAAAGAACAATTGGCTTAAATGGCCAGCAAGGGAGATTTAGGTTAGATATTAGGAAAAACTTTCTAACTATAATGCTAGTTAAGCCCTGAAATAGGCTTCCAAGGAAGGTTGTAGAATCCCCATCATTGGAGGTTTTTAAAAACAGGCTAGACAAACACCTGTCAGGGATAGTCAAGGTGTATTTATTACTGCCGCAGCACAGGGGGGTGGATAAAATAACCTCTTGAGGTCCCTTCCAGCACTACATTTCTATGATTCTACACTAAGGCTTGGTTTACACTTGAAAGTTGTAGAATCATAGCTACGTCGGTAAAGGGGATCAAAGTAGATATGCCAACATAACCCCCAGTGCAGATGCAGCTAGGTTGACAGAACAACACTTCAGTTGATGTAGCTGATATCATTTGGGAAGGTAGTGTTCCTCTGCCGACAGAAAAATTCCTTATGTTGGGGTAGGCTGCATCTTCACTACGGAAACTAATACTACATTCCCCCTTTCTGAAAACAGAAGGATGATAAAACCTTTATCCAAACTTTTCCTTAAGCACCACAAAACACAAATAACAGACCTATAAAAGATAGCATAGCCTGCCTGAACCTTCAGACTTGTATCAGCGATTTATTCTGACTTTTTAGGACTAATTCTTTGACATTCTTGGATTCTAGGGATTTGTTGGGTTGTTATTTGATCTCATTTTTGATACCCTGAATACAAAACTGTCTTTATTTCCTCTTTACACAGACTCTTAGCTTCTTACTCGCAGCTCCCTAGCGGCCATCCTGAATAGTAGGGCTTAACACGACAATGCAAAGAACAAGAAGATTAGGCGATAGTCTGAAACAGATCCTTCACTGAGTGAAAAGGGTCAAGCAATGTCTAGTCTGGATCCTGATGCAGTAGTCTACACCATTATTCCCAGTGCCAAATTTGACAGAAACAAGGGAGCAAGTGGGACATCCTCATGGAAATGAGAACTCCCACGATGATCCTCAGTCTCCCTCAGAGATGGCAGTCCACACAAAACTGTTCCAAAGAGGAATTTCTGCACATTCATAATTGGTTCCCTGCTTATTTAAATAGGGAAGTATGGGGAAGGCTCCGAGATTTGCCTCAAACCAGCAGCATCGTCAGCATTACCAGACCCTTTCAAGTACTCAGACAGGAGGATGTATTTTTTCTTTTTTTTGCACAAAGAAGTATCTCAATACTTTCAGTATGTCCAATTTACAGAATTCAGAAGAAGAGTGACATTTCTTTCCCTTTTTGACTCTTCTTAGTCCCTGAACTGACTGGTCTCTTTTTGCACTTTGGAATCCATGTTCAACTTGGCCTTCATCAAAAAAAGAAGGACCTGTTTCTGATGTGGATGGAGAGTCCTTCTGAGCTAGGCTATCAGAAATTAGACTATCAATCCCTCTGACCTCTTCAGGTGAAAGTGGCACTATAGAGAACCTCTCAGATAGACACGTTTCACTAAAGTATAGGAAGCATTGTGTCAATTAGTCTGCCATGTACATCTTGGCTTTACACAAAGGGTACCACAGAAGTCAGATGTGTCAGTCCTCAGTTCCAAAGGAAGATCCCCTTGACACAAATATGAAAATAAAACAACAGGATTAAACTGCACAATGCTAATTCACACTAACTTTACTAAACTACAATAAAAGCTAAGTAGAACAAGATAAACAGCTAATATTCCTCTGCTCTCTGTTGGCAGTTTTTAGCATTGTAGGGAACAATGCAATGAGGTTCTAGTGGATAGAAGTAACTGAGGAACTATATAACCTAGAGACCAAATGGTTGGTGGGACAAGGGAGCATGCACGCTGCCTCACAGACAAATGTGTACAATATAGGTTCATCCCAAGAGTGTGTCTTGAAGCAGGCAACCACCTCAAAAAAGAGCTATCATCCAATTAACTGAAGGACCAGAGTAGGAGGCTAAATCTGAAACCAACTTTTGTCAGTCTTGTTCTATGTTAATCTCACATGGGACATAAAAAACCCAAACTTCCTGCTGATTATTTATGTCATAAAGCTAAATGTAATAAATGTTGCTTTCCCTGGAGGTGAAATAAAACATGTAATAATTTCTGAACAGAAATAAAAAAAAAAAAAAAGAGTAGGACAGAGAAATAAAGCTTCAAGGTTTTCTCCCCAGAATCAATTTAGAGAGAACAGTATCACAGAAAATTAAACTATCTTCTTAATAAATGACATCGCAATACTGATGCATAGTATTTAGGTTTTGTGTTATCTCATTGTACTGACAGGTTAAGAACTAGCATAGCAAAATTATCAAACAGAATCAAACCTGCTGGAACTACGAGATCTTCTTAGAGAACTGTAGCTTCTGGGAGGTGTTCTGGATCTCTTCTCTTTCTTCTTTTTATCATCGCTCTCTTTGGACCTCTCTTTTTCTCTTTCCCGTTCCTTCTCTTTGTCCCCTTCCTTGTCTTTGTCCTTCTCCTTGTCACCCTCCTTCTTCTCTCGGTCCTTCTCCCTGTCCTTCTCCTTAACCTTCTCCCTGTCCCCCTCTTTCTCCCGATCCTTTTCCTTGTCCCTGTCCCCCCCTTTCTCCAGGTCTGTTTCCTTCTTGTCCCGGACTACCTCCTTCTCCTTGTCCCTGTCCTTCTCCCGGTCTTTGTTCCTCTCCTTTTCTTTGTCTCTATCCCTCTCTCGGTCCTTGTCCCTGTCTTTTTCTTTATCTCTGTCCCTATTTCTCTCTTTGTCTCTGTCCCGCTCCCTTTCTTTTTCTTTATCTCTGTCTCTCTCCTTCTCCCTGTCTCGGTCCTTGTCCTTCTCTCTGACCTTTTCTTTTTCCTTGACCTTTTCTTTGTTTTCTTTGTCTTTTTTCTTGTCCCTACGAAAAAGAAACATTCATTCATCATTGAAATGACCCTAATAAAAAGCTGAATTCACTCCTTTACCCTACTAATAAACACTCAACAAAACTCATAACTCTCTCTTTCAAAAATAATCACAACTATGCAAAATGTAAATTTCCCACCCACCTCATTCCTAACAATCTAGCTTTTTTCCCCTGCAGCTGCTGAAGGCAGAGGTATAAAAAAGAAAAGGAAAAAAAAACAATTAATCTTTAGACTAATGACATTATAGCATAGGAACAGACTATGAATAAGTGCAGTATACAGTCTATGGACGTTTGTAGGAACCTGAATGCTGAAGTAGACTTTCCAGCATATTGTGGGAAATTTTTAAACTTGGCTTTTAAACATTTCTTCTCATAACAACGAGGAGTCTGGTGGCACCTTAAAGACTAACAGATTGATTTGGGTATAAGCTTTTGTAGGTTAAAAAAACCCCACTTCTTCAGTTGTATGGCTTATGCCCAAATCAATCGGATAGTCTTTAAGGTGACACCGGATTCCTCATTGTTTCTGTGGATTGTGGACTAACATGGCTTTGTTTTGTTTTGTTTTTGTGGACTAACACGGCTACCCCTCTGCTACTTCTCATAACAGGGAATCCATCACCCTAGGATGGACTATAGGACAGTGTTTCTATTTGTGGTTAGGTCCAGTAAAGAATAGAGACAACTGTACATTATTTTTATTGAGTCTGCAAAAAAGAAACCCTACACAAATAATGTGTATATTTAATTTTCTTCCCTCAAGTTAATAAGTATTTCAGGAAAAATTGTAAGGGCTACCAGCAAGAGTTGGTGGCCACACTCTGAGACCACCAAAAATGTTGTTGCGAGAACCCCTGCTATAGGATAACCACATCCTCAGGAACTCACAAAAGAAGCTCAAACTATAAAACTATAGTTTTAGTCCTAAACTAATCTACCACACACATTATATCTATATCCTGGAACTGTGCCACAAATCCAGGATAATTGTTATTGGACTTTAAACAAGGGAAGTTAAGTTACATATTAACAAAGGAGGGAAAAATATACAGACCGATGGATTCTTTGTTATAAAAGGGCAAATTTACACGCAAAGGCAACGTTGTCTTATTCTCATATAGAGGCAATTCATCAGTCTGGATTAGTCTATTAGGAGTTGGCAAGCTACCCAAAATGCAGAAAGGGAGGAAGAAAACAGAAATATATGGCTCACGGAAGGATGGCAGACCGTAGACCCTAATGACTAAATACTATACCTGAGGAAAATGGGATATCCACATTGCAGTATTTTTTGAGAGAGCGGACAGATGTCCAGGGTGTTGATTTGCACATTTCTTTGTAACAAACAATTTCAATATGTGTGAGAAGTGGATTTTGTAGAATGAAGGATTTTACCATCTTTTTTATAAGACATCTATTACTTGTAGCCACCAGCAGGTGGTTTCTTTTGCAGCTGGAGGTGGTTATTTTTGGAGCTATGAGGCCTTTGGTTTTGCCAGCATGATCTTTTTCCTGAACGAGTTTGTTCTGTCCAACTAATATTAATGGATTGACAGACATTTAACTTCCCTAGAATGAGAAGAATTGGGACAGAACCAAGATAGAAAGAAAAGAAAATGAGGACGCACGCCCTGGTTCCAAGGGCTGCTCTTTTAGTTCAGCCAAAAAAATTCAGCTTCCAGCTGGCCACAGAAGCTTTGACTGGAGAATGAAATTTTGCTACTGCCCTGGTGAACCTGCAAATAAGAAAGTCTGAACACAAACTTTCCCTTCCCAGCTGAGATGGCTCATAATGCAGCCATATGGATATATAAGGGGCTGAGGTTCAGATCTTTATTTAATCTATCAAAGACGACTAATTTTGACAGTTATTGAATATGAGCCAAGGCTATGTTCAACACATCAATTTTTGAAGACAAGTTAGACACATTAGTAGGCCTGCGACATAGAATCCTCCCTGGATTGGAGGAATACATCCAGTATTTGCTTGGAGTACCCAAGTTCCCACAGATTCATCCTCTCAAGTTCTACAAGAACACCTAGAACTTGTCGATGTCTTGACAACAAAATGATCTCCGAATCAGAAGGTCTCTGGTGAGGAGTAGTCATCTGAGAGCAGAGGTTGCTGAAGAGGCATCATAATCACTGTTCAAAAAATGTTCCAATCTTTTAGCCACCGAGCTTTTGGAAGTAATTGTTCCATCTTGCAGAATTTGGAGGTTTTGTTTTGGTGGTTTTTGTTTACGAGTCAGATGAAATCTGAAGGTTTCTCTTGGCTGTGGGGCTCATTTGGGATGATCCCTCCAAAAAGGGACCCAGTGAAAAGCTTATGTGATTGCATAAATATCTCAAATCAAGTACACTGAAATTTCAGGATAAGTAAGAACTCCGTGAGGCTAAATGCCAGAAGAGATCACAATAAGATGAGGCCATTAATAGGTCTGCAACGCCCAGGATAGTTAGACGGGTTGGGAAAGATGAAGCTGCTTTGGCCACCAGTAGGAGACTTATTCTAGGAGGCTCATAAGTGTAGCTAGGGCTCCCTTCAGACAGAGTCCAGCCATGTGCCCCACTATCCCTACCTTTCTCCACCAGAGCCGGTGTTTGGTCAAAGCTCTTTCCACAGAGGCCTTCAGGTGATCAAGATCCAGTGGCCAAAGGCTCTGGTGCGGAGCCTGTGAAGACCACTGCTCCCACCAATGGGACATACATCCAGAAAGGCTGAACCGGTCAGGAGCAGGGGAGCGCCAACATCCTGTGGCCAGAAGGAGCTAATCATCAATGGATCAGGCCCAACCAATTCCAGCAGTGAGGTGCATTGCTCTCTGAAACGCTGGAGGAAGAGTGTGTGTCATGGGGAGAGAAGAGGCCAAATTACCTACAAAAGCAAGTCTGAAGCTCCCCTAAATGCATGAGGTAGAGCAGCGGTTCTGAAACTTAATTGCATCGTGACTCCCTTCTGACAACAAAAATTACTACATGACCCCAGGAGGGGGGACCGAAGCCTGAGCCCACTCAAGCCCCGCTGCCCCAGGTGGGAGGATGGGGGGAAAAGCTGAAGCCCAAGGGCTTCTGCCCTGGGTGGTGGGGCTTGGGCTTCAGACTTGTTGGGGCCCAGGGCCAACACCAGCCTTGGCTACCCCATTAAAATGGGGTCTTGACCAATTCTGGGGTCCTGACCCACAGTTTGAGAACCCCTGAGGTAGAATATAGAAAGATGCTTCTGCCAGATGGAGGCAGGACATTACAGACCACTTTGGCGCCAAAACTCTATCCAGTAAGCTGCCCTCATGAGTATCTGTTGATGTGGATAATTCAATAGTCCATCCCAGAGTGATGGATTGCCTGTGTATGCGAATTATGCTATTGTTCAATAAGATGAAGAATTAGCTTGATGGAATCCTGTAGTTGGCCAAACCAGATAGTCAAGAGAACTGAACATGAATAACTGGATTTGGATTAGGCTAGTCACAAGTAAACATTTCATAACACAAAGATGTATAGTTTTACTTATAGGAGGGAAAACAACCAACCTGAAATAACTAGAAAATTGGCAGAGCTAACATACACGCGGTGGATGTCTCTTTTGTGAATACTTGCTGATTTGTGACCAAATTCAACCCTAGTCTAAGCCAGTGCAACAACTTTGGAGTGATAGTTTGTGCCCACTTACACCATGGCTCAATTTGTCATGTAGAGTAAAATTTTCAGACTTGGTTGCCTAAAGTTTGGCATTTAACTAAAAACTACCTTATTTTCAATGATGCTGAACAACTGTAGTGACCATTGACTTCAGTGGAAGTTGAGGAAGCTCAGTACATAAGTTTAGGGACCCCAGTTTGAAAATTGTAACCATAGTACTTATTTTGCATAGTCTTTTTCTTGGGGAAATAAACATTATTTCAAACACCATGGAAGTCTCCACATTTCTACAGCCATGAAACTGATATCACAAAGGTATAAAATTTGAAAATTCAAGACAGAATAGCTTAGAGACAAACTTGATTTTATTTTTCACCTGCAGTCTACATTTTGTAAGGTTTTTCCAGAAGCTATGAACTAGGTAATAAGAAGTGTAACACCAACTGTTAGCAAAGAAAGCTCACCGGGAACGAGAACGACTTCTTGACTTCCGCCTTTCCTTAGACTTGGAACGTTTTTTGGGAGGACTTTTGGATCTACGCCTATCCTTCTGACTAGAGAGTGATCTATTGTGTGATCTACTCCTGCAGCAAACAACATTAGAGAATAAATACTACATTTAACCTTGAGACTTCAGAAAAGAAACAACTGAAAAAAAATACATAAACCATCGAAATTAAATACATAGTATTTCATCTAATTATTATACCTAGTCCACAGTGAACTTTTTCACAGTTTTCCACGTTTAAAATTTGATCAGACTGACCCACCTCTTTCAAAACAGTATACCATTTAAAAAACTCTGCTACTACAATGTCATAGCAAAGAATTAACACACAGAAATGTCAGGAAAAGCAGAATTATGAATCATACAGCAACTGGACATCCTTGAATATACTGTAAAATATTAATACATCATATTATCATCCCAACGAGAGTGTGAAGTTTAATACAAAATTAAATTTGCACTAATTGGTCCATATTGCTGGCATGCAATATAGAAACTACACCTGCTCAGTTAATATTCTTAAATATTCCTGTGGTAAAAATATGATTGTGCTATTTGAATTTTACTGTAAAGATAGTTTTATAATAAACAGAATTTAATTTTACAATATACTGCTGTTAAATCTATACCTTTGTATGTATACACAATTTAGCTTAGTTACAATGTTACAGGAACCAAGATTTTGGATCACCCTATTCTTGGGTGTTTAAATTATTAAATGTAACATTGTATTAATGTTTTCTCTTGCATTTCTTCAATCATTCAATGTGTGGACAGGCAATCTTAATTTTTGCATTTTCTACACCCAGAAAGAATCGACCTCCTACATAACACAGGCCACAAAATTTCATCCAGCAATTCCTGCATCAAAGTTCCTAACTTCTGGTTCAATTAGGGCATATATTATAGAAAAAGTATCCAATCTTGATTTAAAACACATCAAGCAATCGAGAATCCACTATATCCTTAAGTAAGTGGTTCCAATTAAAGGTACCATGATCAATCACCTCTTAACCTTCTCTTGAATAAGCGAACTAGATTTAGCTTTTTAAATCTCCCAATGTAATGAAGGTTTTCCAGACTTCAAACCATTTTTCTAGCTCTTTTCCAAAGCCTTTCCAATTTGTTTATTTTTTTTTTTTTAGAACAGTGATCAGAACATAGTTTTCCAGTACTGGTCCCAGTCTGCATAAAACAGGAAAAAATGGGTTGCAGAAATAGAATAGGAAGAATGTTATTCAATATAAAGATCAGTAGAGAGAAGAGACAGCCAGGTTAGGTTGATTCTAGGAGAATTTCTATCCCCACCCATTTCACACTCCCATCCTTTTTAACACAACTGTATCATTTTGCATGAACAGTATCTATTAGGTAGAATTTTTTCTCCCTTGCATTTGTTCTTTTCTTTTTTAACTTCCTTAACTTTATTTTTCCCTTTCTACCACCATGATTCTTCTCTTTTGTCTTTTTCAATATGACTTTTCTATGTTGGGTAAATATTTATCTTCCTTTTCCTCTCCATTCTCGGTCTGTCTTTTCCTATGTTATTTTGTCTTCTTCCTTCCCTCCTCTTCTTCTATCATTCTTTTCTTCTCTTATGTTCGACATTCCCAACCTTTCTATACTTTCTCCACCTTTACCTTATTCTGGGACTACTGAACACTTCAAATCTCTGAGTGGGTTTTTCCCCCCCCTTTTTCTTTTTTAAATCTGCACCCTTTTCTTTCCCTCCAAAGTTATCCCAGTATAAGATACAGGATAGGCAATATTCATTCTGGACCAGTAACAAATTCAAGGTCCTACATCTGGCACCATCAGGGCTAGAAAAAAAGTGCAGTATACACATACTGATGGACACAGCACTAATTTTTAGAGGATTGTAAAAAATTAAATTACATTTTCCCCTTCCTCCAAGTCCTGTTCAGTTAGCTCATGGTCATTAAAGTGATTTGGCTTTACAGGTTTAATCTATCTTGGCTTTCCAGCCTCAGTACTAACATACTTCTAAAGACTCTGTGAAACCTCTCAAATGGTTTCTCTGTAAAAGATGGCAGATCCAAACATACGATGGTGTGATATCAAGTTTTAATAGTCCTCATTTTGGATTATCTGCCCAACCTATCTCTGGCTTTGCACTTGGGTATAACATGGCCATCTCAAATCCATGCTAATAAATCCTTTCTACCATATCATCATATGCCAAATATTCTCCCTTAGTCTGTATATATGACATTCCAATATAGTGTATGCATTTATTAAATGTCAAATCATAGAAATAAATGCAAATAGATTTATTCCAATGTGCAGACACTCAAGTAGAAACATGCTTGACTTATTTCTGTATAAACATACTCAGTATGCACTCAGATTTCTGTAGAAAATGACATGCTGTGATATTCTCCACATTATTGTCAATAAATCATAACTTACTGATTTGAACCTTTTTTCTCCTCACTCTGGGAAAAAAGCACATCCCTCTCAAAAACTTTGTACTAGAGCTGGGCAGGAAACGTTTGTTTGTTTTTGTCCCACAAGAATTTTAAAGATTTTGAAAGTTTCCTGCCCCAAATCAGGATGAAAAGTCAAAATCTTGAAAACGTTCATAAACCAAAAATCTGGGAGGTTGGGGAGAAGAAGGATTGGATCAGACAAATTCATTTAATGAATTTTAAAATGATTTGTTTCAATTTCAAACTTACGCTTTTCCTTTTTTTTTTAACCTATAAATTAACTTCAATTTAAAAATTAAATGTTGTGTCAACCCAAAAAAGGGAACTTTTGTTTAGAAAATGTCAAAATTTCAAGCCTTTCTTTCAAAAAATTTTCAAAACAAAAAATTCATTAACACCTTTCACATGAACAGTTTAGGATTTGACAAATCAGCATTATCTGACACAAAAGAAGTTTCATCAAAAAATTCCAGATCAGTTCTACTGAGTTTGATATTTTAGGGACCAATTTTAAGTTGCCTTGCCCCATCTAAACTTACCAAGGAAAGTGCAGGTTGACAGGAAGCACTCATGTTTATAACTGTCAAAATCCTGAGGAACAAAAAGATGCACAAAACGCCAGCACCACCTATGTTCTGCAACTCAAGACGCATACACAAAAGAGGGTATACCAGGGGAAAGGTTAGGGTTGTTCTGCCTAGAGCTGTGCTTCGCATATTAATGTGGAATAGTCTGTCAACTAGATGCCAAACTAATTCCAGCTCAGTTAGAATAAGGCCTCTATGATTGATGAATTTGAGATGAAAGTAACTTGGGGATGATAAGCCACCAAGAAACAGGGAATGGCTGAGGGAGGTTTATTCTGAAAATGCTGTTGACTCTCTGCCAGGATCAGAATGATCTTTAGTTCGTTAAGTCCCCAGAACTGACTGCAAAATAAATTCATCGTACTACCATGCAAAGCACTGGATTCAGACATTTCTTTACCTGTATCTAATTTTGAAGCAAGCAAGTGAGAATTTGGCTCTTAAAGCACAGTCAGCTCTGAGTTATCCATAGACAAAAGAATCTGAAAACTGTACTGTGTGACATGTAAAGCTTTCTTAAAAGAGAAGTTTTCTAGCTATGTGCTGACTGTCCCAAATAGGCATTCAGCAAATAATTGATTGTAAAAATATAATTCTTCAATCTTTTAACATCATAGAACACAACCTCTGGTTATACCTACTGGAACAAACTGCAAAACTAAAGCCAAGCCTTCAGTGATTGTGCAAATCACTTCTCTTTGGTAGTATATGGATGTGGTGAGTCCTTATGGGTCACCTACATTGCCCACCATGGAGTTTTGGTAGTTGCCACATCACAGGACAATGCATTCAGGGGCATAACACAACTGCTGATGCAATACTGAAGAAACTTAACTTAAAAAAAAAGTTACTTTACATTCACTTCTATGCTAAATTTCTCTCACTCTTTTGCTATCTGAGGTAGTGGGTACATAACTTAGAAATATCCCCATAGCCATTTGGATAATCAAAGTTTCAGACAACAGGAATTCTGATTGCAGGAGACATTTCCAAAATTGAGATAACAGGAGTTTACCCTTGTCTCATTTGCGGGTAAAAAAGTTTGCAGGTAACTTTTTAAGAGTATACAGACAACTTTACTTCCATATTTAGAGGACTTGGAATTTACAACCTAACCAAACTTTAAACATTAAAAATCAAAACAAATTCTCAGACCAAAATAGTGGGGGTTAAAATTTAACCAGAATTGGTGGGGGGTTTTTGTGTGACATGCATTTTCAGACTGAGTCCGTTAAATAATATTTATAATTTTGGGATACTAGGAGTATCATACCAGCAAAAGCCACGATACCATCGAACAATCCAGGCCATCAATAGGGGGGAAAAAAATCTGACTACACTGTCCACCAGCAAAGCACAATTAATTGTATCACATTCTGAAATCGAGACCTTTCAAGATTTAACAAAAATCAAGCTACTCAAATGTGAGCATTTTATCTTCATCTGCTCTAACTGAAACCAGTCCTGTATCTTTTGAACACTATCCCAAAATAGCTTTTCCATGATGGTTGTCTGGTTTTGGGGAATGAAAATCTGCCCAAACGCATAAAGTTCTTATTTTGGTTCAGTCAACAGTATCAGGTACTTCAATAAATCTCTCCCAGCAATTCTTGGCTCAGAATTCAAAGACAATCTCAAAAGCTACTGCCATCAAGAAACACAGTGTAATCGCTTACTGCAAAATGGAAAGCATTCTCACCTGCGTTTTGAGCGTGATCTTTTCCTTCTAGATCGGGATTTTGAACTAGATCTGGACTCTGAACGAGAATGGGAACGAGATCGACCGCCTTTTCTTTCACTGCTCTTTCCAGACTCTGAGAGGAAAAAACCACTTTGCAGTGTAAGCTCAGAACATTTAAAGATCCCAGTTAACAATCTGGCACAAGTGGAATGTACCACATATAGTGCAATGGGCCTACTCTCTGCACATCTTCCTTCTTTGCAAAAATCCTTCAGAAACATCCAAGAAAGTCATTGCATATACTCGTTGAGTGCAGCCATCCTGCAGCAGTACACATAAACCAGATAATTATAAACAGCTAGCTGAGTAAGGAATGGGATTTATGTTGCTGCCACAATGCACAAGATTACAACATGTTCTCTTCTTGGCTTATTCAATTATATAAATTACTTTTTCTGAAAAAAAAATTAACTTCTGAGAATAGACAAAATTCAGAGTAGCAATTTTGAAAACGTGCACAAAAATTTAAATGACATTCAGCACTTAAAGTACTTTATATTTTCAAAGCACTGTATAAATATTAACTACTTAATCCTCACAACCCTTTGGAGAAGTATGTAAAGGTCTGGTCCAAAAATCCTGTAGTAAATGGAAAGTTTCCCACTGACTTTGATGGGCAGTGAATCAGGTCCCCTCTGATGATACTATGAGTAGTATTAAAAAAATAACTAGGAAATTTTAGAGTGTTGTGTCTTCCAGTTTTGTCCAGGGCAGATAATTATGCAGTGTCTAGGTTTGTTAATGACAATGAAACATCTCAAAGGTCTATGAAAAATCTTCATTGTTATCTTAATTAAAAGTTTTTTTAAAAAGATAAACAAATTCCTATTCTTTCATGACAAGCGAAGGACAACAAAGAATTGATAGAGTGAAAAATGTAATGTTTGTAAAGCACTTTGAATATAAAACAGCATTAGCATTAAGCATTATTAGGTATTATAATAGTATTGACTTCACAATTTTAAGCTATTGACAGCATTCATTGAACAAATCTTTGAAAATAAAATATGTCAAAACAAATTTGAAAAGAAACCTGGATTCCACCGGCTTGTCAAATAAGAAAACAATTTTGATTATTCAACTTTTACCAAAGACAAATACTGCTCATCTTGAGGGAGTCCTTTTCTCTGTCTGAAAATGCTCTATAAATGCATATCAAGATACACAGATTGAGATATACTGGTTTCATCCTAACTAGCGAACATAATGGATTTACCTGGCTCAATAGCTGCTGATATGAAAGACTGGGCTTCCCTTACTCTCTTCATCACTTCTTCCAACTCCTTGGCAGCAGCTTGTGGAGTCATTTCAGGAGGTTTCACTATTGCATTATTGGAGTGATTTATTCTAAAGTAAGGAACAAACCTAGCTTTAAAATTATGCTTGTGCACACTTTTTTTAAAAAAACTTGATTTAGAAAAAAATAAAAAATAATAAGATAAATATACACTGCACCCTATCCATAATTAGCTTGTTTATAGATTTCTTCCTTATAATCACCGACACAATTTAAGTATTTACACATAATACCTGGTTTTTATTGCCTAAAACCTTTTTACCTTGAATAAATGCATTAATACACATGGTGATGCCCATATTTATGTGGCATACAAACGTTTTCAAACAATAGAAGAATAAGAAATTTAATCTTTTTTAAATTAAAGGTGAAATTTATATCCTGAAACCTATTTACCACATAAGCCCCATATTTAGGGCTTAAGTAGAGCCTAGTGTGAGTCATCTACACGGTGATAGATTTCACCCTCAGAGATTAAGTATTAGTATACGCTGCTCTGTTCTACACTATACCCTTATCCAGGGGAAGTAACTTTCACTCTTGAAAATGTAAAAGAACAGGTATCAAAGGCTACAGAAAGCAGCACCCTGCTAATACAGGCCTTGCAAACTGCTTTGTATGGCATACCTCCACAGATGAGAGCCATAATTACAGACATATTTATAAAGATACTGAGAAATCTTTCATTCAGAATTCATCTGGATATTTTCTGTTTAATTTCTTACTTCAGTGGCCTGTCTCCAAACATAACTCCATTAAAGGCAAGAGCACGAGGTACAGAATTTTGGTCTGCAAATTCCACAAAAGCAAACCGTGTTGGTTGTGTCTCATCACCTGCCATTCGCACAAACTTCACTTCTCCAACTTGTTTAAAAAATTCAAGCAGCTGATCTGCTGTTGTAGTCTAGAAAAAAAAATCAAAAAGCTCAGGTGAAGTAAAATATGTAATGAAAAACACTTATCCAACATACCAGGTAACCTAAGAACTTCAGAGATTAGGAAAAAAGATTTCATTAGTCAAAGGCAACGTGGACCAAAACTTCTATATTTCTTTCCTTCCCCATAAAAGTTATTTGGAAACTAGCCAATTTAGAAAAGGGAGGATCACATTTTTTTCTCCACACATCTAAAAAGTCTGCTTCTATTTAAAATGGTGCCACTAATACAAAAGATATTTTGAAAGGGTGATGTTTGGAAACTATATATTATTAAAAAAAAGAAAGACGTTTCTGGATGAACCATTTTAAGAGAGGTATGTTAATCCAACAAATTTAAATAATCAAGGAAAGGAGAGGTGAAAATGCTTATCCTTCTCTCCCCTCCAACTGCCTGTAGAAATGAAGGAAAGGATCATTGCAAGCCCTGAACTCATCAGACCTGTCAATAATAAATGTATTTCCATATGGATCTGCTTTTTTTAAGGTAGTACATTTGAAATCATCAATTAAAAAGGAATTTCTTTATATTTCAAATTGAATAATTTCATTTGTGTTACATATACTGATTGAAAGTGCATCAAAATAATATTTTTTAACATGTTGTTTCTATCTATTCACCCATCCAGGGTTTTAGAATGGCACTCATCTCAGTAGTAACTTTCTACTTAGGTATATAGTTAGGCGAATAAAACAAAAGCCACATTTACTCTTGACTGAGTGGCATTTTCATATTTAAATAACCCTCTGGTAAATAATTGACCATTTAAGGAAGAGGACTTTGTTTCCCTGTTATGGATACAGAGGACTCTTCATACTAAATTATACAACTAATCCACCAAGTCCAGCCTCCTGTGATGGCCAATTATTCATACTTGAGAAAAAGGTAAATTCCTTCCCCACAATGCACCTATCCTACAGAGCAATGCTGTACATGGATGGGGGGATGATACAAATTCCTTCATAATCCCTGAAGTAATCAGTTTATTATACTCTGATGCAGATCATCATTATTTCAGCGTACATAGTGATAAAACCATCAAAATCTGTAGTATTTGTTTCTTTGAAGTAGTGAACTCTACAGGCTGTCTTCCCCCCCTTTCCCAAGAAGCATTCACAACAACTAATAACCACAAGAGCATCTTTTTTTTTATTTGTTTGAATTATCTTCTATTTTTACCATGTGGAACAAACTCATTATGCACATATGGGTCTTTTCAAAACTGTTTAAGGTCATAAATCACAATGACATGGGCTAAACCAGAGCTGGGCAAACTTTTTGGCACGAGGACCATATCTGGGTATGGAAATTGTATGGCAGGCCATGAATGCTCACAAAATTGGGGGCTGGGGTGCGGGAGGAGGTGAGGGCTCCGGGGTGGGGCCAGAAATGAGGAGTTCAGGGTGCAGGAGGGTACTCCGGCTAGGACTGAGGGGTTGGGAGGGCTGGGGAAGGGGGTTGGGGAGCGTGAGCGTGTCAGAGGTGCAGGCTCCGGGCGGCGCTTACCTCAAACAGCTCCCAGAAGCAGTGGCATGTCCCCCCTCTGGCTCGTACGTGGAGGCACATCCAGGTGGCTCTGCGTGCTGCCCTGTCCTCAGGTGCCTCCCCTGCAGCTCCCATTAGCCATGGTTCCCAGCCAATGGGAGCTGTGGGGACAGTGCTTGGGGCGGCGGCAGCAGCATGCAGAGCCCCCTGGCTGCCCCTACACATAGGAGCTGGAGAGGGGACATGCCGCTGCTTCTGGGAGCCACATGGAGTGGGGCAAGCCCCTGACCCCACTCCCCGGCTGGAGTGCCGGAGTGGGGCAAGTGCCAGACCCTGCTCCCCAGCGGGAGTTTGAGGGCCAGATTAAAACATCTGGAGGGCTGGATGCAGTGCCGGGCCATAGTTTGCCCACCCCTGGGCTAAAAACTACATCTTCCTTTAACTTTTCAAATTTGACAAAAAGGACGGTACCTGAGAATTCAGATTTCCAACGTAGACTGTTCTCCTAATTTCATCAATTTTGGAAGGATCCACATTTCCCATAATTGGTGGCTGTGGTATTTCTCCAAGTGCTGTAATATTAGGGTCCAATGCTGCTGCTGGTATAGCTCCCAACGTGCCAAGTGAAACACTAAGCTAAAAAAAAAACAAAAACATGATTTATAAACAAATAGGAGATTGTGTGTCCCAGCAAGGCTTTTATCCCAAGTACATCCAAGTAAAAAACAAAATACAAATTCAGTACAAACAGATAATATTTTTTTACAGTTAAACCCTCACCTTGCAAAAATTCTATCCCCCAAATCTAGCCTCTCATATATTAAATGTTCCAAAATATGGCCAGTCACCGTCTTGCTTAAGCTTTTGGCCAGTGATGCTATAGCATAATCAAACAGAAAGGTAATGGCAGAATTCCCCTGCAGAACATAAAACATGAACATTTATGCCCATGATATCTAGGGAAAAGGCAACTTTCTACTTTGTGTCTACTGCACCTTCCTAGCATGAGACAATAAACAAGAATTCCATAGCTATGCTGCCAAGAATGACATAATTCTCTCCCAAGTCTTATGTTATAGAGAAAGAGACCAGTCTACATTTTCTTTTGTGAAACACGTGATTAGATTTGAGTCTTTTTCCCAGATTAATATAAAAACTGAAATTGGGGGAGGAAAGACTAATATTGCTCAACGAAGGAGTTTCTTATGGTTAATGCTTTGGCTGCAATGTTTACAGGCGCTATGGAGAACCCAATGGGAGTAACTGGACACTCCATTCTCCTTCATTTTAAAGGAAAATGAGCATCCAAATCCCCTGCGTGGCTTTGAAATCTCAGCCTAAAGCTTTTCTAACTTGGACCCACTGCTAATGTGAAAGCTCAGAGGGGGACCTAAACTGGCTGAGGTCTAAATATTTCTTATTCAGTCCTGGTCCAGAACTACAGAAGTAGCATTAGTCTTGAGGATCAGTCATAGATCTTGTGCAACACCAGAGAGGTAAATGAACACCATGTACCACCGGAAAAATAGAATTCCATAGCAAGTATATAGCAGTTGTTTCTATCCCTGGTAGATTGAATGAGATTAGGTTTTAAAAATCCAACAATTCAAATAACTATCACCCTTTCCCTTACGTACATACACACAATTGAATTCCAAAGTGATTTTAACATGTATCTTGACAATTGCTAGATTTTCATATTCCTTATGCTGGTGGAAAATCTGGAATTCTAGCATTCAAACAGCATAATGTAGTAATTCTGTGGACTGTAAAGGATTAGCTGGTGGGCAACAGAGATGTGGTAAGTAACATGGTACCACTTTCTCCTTGTTTCCAATTGCTTCTACATGGGTCCAGGTGTCTAAAAACAAAGATGTGCCAGCCTAGCTATATCCACAGGGGCTACTGCAATATAAGAAAAAAGAGGAGGAGGAAAGTAAAGAGTAATAGCTCTCAGGGAATGGAACTGCCATGCACTAGCATGAGAGGTGCACGGAGCCCTTCACCACGTGCAAAATGTTCAGGGAACAAAGGAAACAGGCAGATGGGGAAGAGGACCACCAGGCAGCGTACCTCTGGAAAGGGAGGACCAGCCTGCAGGGGAGCAGAGAAATGAACCAAAAGGCCAAACAGCATATGCCCATAACAAAGACGAACAGGCAGCAACAAACCACATGTAGGGAGATCAGGCAAAAGAGAAACACATGTAAATGACTGGGGGAAAGAGTGGGAAACAGGACAGATGACAGAAAGAAATGAAACAAAGAGCAGGAGATAATTACTTATTTTTTCCAAAACAGACAAAACACCAATTGCTTTTAAAAACAATTAAAGTACCTGAGACTTTTCTATACTAGCATTCCATGTAAGCATGCTGCACAATTATATATAGGATTATAAATGAAGAAATGGGAGGAGTTGCTCCATCAGACACACTCTCCATTAAGATGTAATGTAAACACAAGTAGTTAAGATCTGCTCCTTTTTCAAAATGCAGGGATGAGGTATTTTCTAAGATCATGTATAAATCACTGTTTTCCTAATTCCAGAATGGAAATCATGAGCTTTAGTGTAAATTTAATGATTCTCCAGTTTTATGTCACTGGTACCAAATTTCACCCTTTCCTCTTGTGCCAAAACGTATTCACTGGCAAACAGCAGTTCACTTTGGCTTTGTATTCACTCCTTTTACCTCCTGGAGAATCCATAAGGAATACAGAACTAAAATTTTTCTAAACAAACATCAAATATTGTCAAATGCTTTACACAAGCCCAACTGTCAGTCCTTTATCTGGCATATAAAAGGTCAATATTTTCTGGTGGTACTATATGTATTATGATCTAATCTGAACTTGCAATGGAAAAATAAATACACTTTTGGGGACTGGAAACCCTTTTCATTTTAGTCTGTAAACTACCAGAGATAAAAATGCTCAGAATAATGGTCTTCTCTTGTACATGAGTCTGAAAGTACCTTAGTGCTATTTATAGCAAATCTAGTTTCCCAAACATACACTGACATTATTAAAAACAAATCTTTAAAACTGAAACAACACAACAACCACATGGGTGTTGATGAGAAATGTTCTTAAAATATATTAAAACATCCACATTTACATCCATCCACTTACAGGGGAATTAAAGTGGATCCAAACCTATTAATTAATATACCAGATGGCTCTAAGGCAGGGGTAGCCAAATCCGGACCGCCAGATGCTTTTGAACACATTCCATAATCTTTGTATTTACTTATTATCATTATTGTTATTATTTTTCTCTGGAGTCCGGACCTTGACTATACCTTGACCAAGAAATTTAGACCCTGACAAAAAATAATTGACTACCCCTGCTCTAAGGGCCTGATCCTGCAAAGTGTTGATCACCCTCAACTCCAATTGGTTCTGGAGGGAAGCCAAGAGCCCCTGCATCAGAAGAGGGCACTCATCACACTACAAAATTGTGACCTAGTGCAACACATTACATCCTTGTCACCAGGAACTCACTACACACTAGAGAAGGCTATTTCCCAGTGACAGAAACATTAGAGGTCTTTGAAAAGAGTCGCAATCCACCACGAAATGCTGAACCTCATTTTTTTACCTTATGTCCCTTATTAGCATGCAAGAGAACGACTGAAACAAAGATTTCACAGATGGTTGCCTCCTTGGCCTTTATAAGAATTCGTAAGCTGGGGATAGGGTGGGGGGGGGGAATAAATCTCTGACTGAGAAATATTTGCCTTGCTTAGACTGAATGACAAGGGAAGATAATAAAGTTGGAATATGCAAAGCCTGAAGCAAGGGGTTAGAAGTTTCCTGGATTTGATAGGTGTGTTGACTTTCCGAATCTGCATGTTTTCTAAACAAACTACCATATATACTCGTTCATAAGCCGAATTTTTTTTAGTAAAAAAAAGAAGCATCAGAGAAGGGGGTCGGCTTATGAACGGGTATAGAATGGGAGAGGTGGGCAGGGAGAGGCAGCAGAGCCAGAAGGAAAGAGGCGGGGCCAGAGTCTCTCCGCTTCTGGCCATGCTGCTCTCCCCCCAGCCTCTGAGGCAGCTGCTGCTCTGGGGCTGGCAGGCTGCGGCCACGCTGCCCGGCCCCATCCGCTGGAGCAGGCTGCGGCCAGGCCAGAGACATCCTCCCCTGACCCACCCCAGCTAAGGTGGAAGAGATGGGATGGGGAGAGTGTGGGGGTCCTGGGCTAGGGTCATGTGTGGGGTGGTCACAGGGGTTACTCCCCTGACCTCCAGCTTCTCCCATGACCCCCCCACCCCCAAATTTCCCCACCAGTTGCTGTCCTGGCCCGTTAGGGTAAGCAGCTGGCGGGCCGGGACAGTTTATTTACTCAGGTTGACCTCCGTGCCTGTGGACACTCAAGGTAAACAAACCGTCTCTGCCCGCCAGCAGCTTATCCTGATAGCCCTAGGAGCCAAAGTTTGCCGACCCCTGAATTATAGGGGGTCATGAACGCGTCATAAAAAAATTCCATTTTTACTTCTCCATCTTTGGGGTGGGAGGGCAGCGTATAAAAGAACCAGCTTATGATCGAGTATATACGGTACATCCATCCACTCAAAGGAAAGGTTAGCTAAGCTTTTTATTGAATGAGAAAAGTGGAAAAGGCATACAACAGGTTATGCAAGCCAATATCCTCTGAACAAAATTTCTTTACCATCTATCTTCAACTATATCTTTGTAAGGAAAATAATTTATAATTTAAATTTAGTCAGTCATTTTCTGCAGCATCAAAGTAGAATAATGCCTTCAATTTCCAAAATATGGAAGTGATCTCTCACGACAGATGCCATAACATTATGTGATTAGTAAAATCAGTTGACTAGTTGAGTCCAAATCTAAGCATTGTCTTCTCCACAAAGAACAAAGCAAGTTCCTTGCTACTGAAGAAGTATGTATAACAAATGTCATAACTCCTGAACAGTCTAAACAGTAGGTCTATTCTATCATTCTAAGTGCTATAAAAATTAGTACCTGTATTTATTTTAGTACTGTTCAATGTGTCTTTTAAATTCTTCATGAATTACTTTAATAACAGAAAATTCTGAGAGTAGAATTGGGCAGAGATTCTAAAAAATTATTAAAAATGCTAAAGGTTCAATAAGTTCTCTTGGCTAAATTCCAAGAGCACAGATAAAACTGAATAGTTAACTTCTGGAAGATGACTTATAATAAACAGAGGTAATTTGTGCTAGGTGATTAGATTAAGCTGGTTCAAAATCCAAACAGTGGATTATTTATGGCTGGAGCAGGGGCATTTATAGACACAAGGGGTTGAAGTATCAGTAACATTTTTGACTAATAAATTTCCCTGGGTACTGTTTACAGGAAATTACAAAAGGATTCAACTATTAATAATTTTGCAGGAATTTTGTCTTTTCTTTTTAAAAGGAACATTTTAAAAACACTACAGTGTCCCTTATACAACTACTAGGGTGAGCCGGTGTCAGACTGTGCATATTAGTTTGCAGAAGGTCAGTATGAATCTATGATGCGTGTCTAACTAGTGGCTTGATGACTACTGCTTCTTTATGAATATTCACATGGCCTACAAGGACTAATAAGGCAGAAATCACCATATTCTAAAAAGGAATAATGCTTACCAGAAGGAAGAAAAGGGTCCTTTCCAGTGTTTCTGAAATTATTGCCTGAGCCCTTAGCCAAGCCTGCTTTTCTTATGCCATTTTGTGTATGAGGAAGAGACCTTAGAATGTTCATTTCTTCTAGAGGTTTGACCAATATCAAACCAAGAAGTTGAAGGTGTTGGTAAACAGGGTTTGCTGAGGAGCCATTCAAGGGAACACTGTTGTTGCCAGTGTCTGTAGTGGTGCTGTCAAATGCACAATGCAGAAATCTAGGATGGTACCAACAACAGTTCTGGTGAATGCGGAGCTGCAGCAAGGTCAGTAGCTCAAGGGCCCATTTCCTCAAATAACATGGGGCTGATGACAGGGGAACAGAGGGAAGACCCATTAAGCCCAGTTTTGTTGAAGGAAGGTCTGCTTATTCTGCCGTTCCTGGTGGAGAGGGAAGGGGGATGGTAGCCTGTTGCTGCCAGAAAGGGTTAGCAGAAACAGAAGGGAAGGTGTATATGCAATAAGTAGAAGCTAGAGAATATAAAAGCCTCCATTCTTTTTGCAGTGATAGCATTTTGAGGCCAACATGCAACAGCCCCAGTCACTGGAGGGAGTGTGCTTGAGTATCCTAATGTGGCATTCAAGCCTTCCAAAGGATTGAATGTGTTTAACTCTAGTATTTTAAACTTTATAATTATTATTTGGGGAAGGGGAGTGGTTGGTAGTATATGCATTGGGTCAGATTTTGCCCCTGTTTATATACATCCAACTAAGATGGACGTAATCAAAGAGAATCTAGCCCAGTACTTTGCAGAATAGGAATTTGGAAATAAAGAAAAACAGTGAATGTGCTGGCCATACTCTAGCCTGACCTCTTGAGAAAAATCAAGACAGCGGGATTAAGTGTCTTCACTGACTTATTAGGTAGGGTGTGATGTCATGGGACTGGGCTATTCCTTTTCTCTCAACCCAGAAGGGGAGAATTCTTGGTTGGGCTGAAGGAGGGAGCTAGAAGAAACAGAACAGTTTATTAACTCCAAGTCAAAGAGATTAAATTTTACTTACTGAGGTCAGAGGAGTTGGTGTGGGTATAGGAAGCAACCCTGCACCAGGCATCAGGCTTGTCATAGTAGGAGCAGGAGCCAATAAAGAAAGGGCTTTGGCTTCATCTGGGATTTTACCTGGAGAAGCAAATGGAAGTGTTAGAGAGAGTTTGAACACCAAACCAATGTTATTCTTTTTATGATTTTACAATTTACCCTTGCACTTAAAAAAAATAGTAAAGAAAAATGAATCTATCTACCAGATCCTTACAAAAAACAAATAAGAACTTAAGTTTTTCCTTTTACCCTGCTCTACTAGGAAAAACAAAAGTGAGCAAAACTTCAAAGACTAGCAATCTCATTAATGGATTATTTTAAAAACTGAATAATGTAGACAATTATTTAACACTTTGAGCTATGGGTCACCTGTACTGGAAACTTAATGTTCATGAACCAAACGATATCAAGCATGGACGCTTTCCCAGGGCGGTGTTTTCGCGGTGATCGAAAGTTGTGTTACACATGACAACCGTTCGTGTAGGCTGCATCACTAATAGCACACAGAACATCAGATACAGAAAAGAAGAACATTTTTTAAAGTTTAATCCCCAGAAATGGCAAATAACCAAATTAGTTTTTTTAAAAAAAAGTGCTAATTGAAATCTGTCCCTTTTCTTTTACGGCTGCTACCTGCTTTTGATAATAAAATAAAATAAAATAAAATAAAAATAAAATAAATAAAATAAAATACAAAAATTACCAATGACCCCATACGAACTCTGTACTGCAGGTAGAGTCAACAGGGAAAAGAAAAGAAAAAAGAAAAAAAAAGAAGACCTACACTGTTTCTCTTTCTAGGTTGTCTCAATGTAACTGGGACGAAGAGAGACTTAAGTCTCTTGTCGTCTAATTGTAAATATACTGAGATAGTTGCTCAATTACTTTTCCCTTCTAAATGCACTACACTTTCATAAAAAATATATATTACAACTGTGACTAACAAACTCCCCCTGTTGTCATGCCAACAGTTTATTAAAATAGTTTCTCATCTGAATAAAATGAATGTGGTTATATGTATAGTTATAACAAAAATGCAGGACTAAGAAATCTTCAGAGCATTAAATTCTGTACTATTTAAACGATTTACTAAATGCAAATACTGATTTCCAATTTAAGGGAATTAAATCACCACAAAATATAAACAGTGAACTGAAAAACTGCCAGAGAATTCCTAATCACACGAAATAATTAAGGACTTCCTAATCTGCTCCAAATTGCCAAAGTAACCATAAAACAGCCCTCATACATTACCTCATGCATTTTAGAGGTGTTTATGGCTTTCTACAATACTGAACTTTGTAAGTACTAGAACAGCACCCGTCTGGTACTACTACAATTTGCACATACATTTTCATTACAGATCTCTAACTTCAGGAGTTTATAATGAATACATACAAAAGGACTCCTGATTTAAAAGTAAAATATGGGGCAAATTTTCAAAGCACTATGCAAAGTTTTGGCAGTGCAATTCCCATTAAAGCCCACGGGAGTTATCCCACTATAAGAATGTTTTGAAAATATGCACCACAATTTGCAGCTCTAGAATAGATTTGAGTTGCTCTGTTCAAAAGAAAATAAATCTAAATAAAATCCATTTTAATGGGAATAGATGTGGAATGAAAGAAAGAAAAAAAAACAACACACACACACACACACTCACACACAATTTCATCTAGAATTTATGTTGTATTCCTATTAAGCAAACACAGCTATTTAACTTTAAAGATACATTCTGTGAAACTTTGGTCCATAATGTACAACAGATCAAGCCACATTGCTATCTTAAAGAGAAAAATAAAATAAAATTGTTAGGGTCTGAAAATTATCTTCACAGTAATTTCTTCCGTAACTTTTTAAAAACATATCTGATCTAAAGCCAAAATTGTATTTAGAAGGAATACAGCACTTTGCAGGCCTCGTTTTAAAATTAGACATGCAATAGCATGTGAAGTTATAATGCCCGATTTGCGTGACTCCTCATGAAAAAGCAGGTATTTACTTGCACAAATTGTCAGTTATGCATCTAAACAGATATTTAGATACATAACCACAGTAACTGTGCATGCAAATTAGGTATACATTTACACAGCTGATTTTGGGGAAATCGTAATTTATGTTTTTAAAGTGCTGTTGAAACATGAACTAACCATGAAGGTCCATATTACAGATCAATAAGGCCCTAATCCTGCGGAGATATCCTCCTGTGTTTACATGTGGCACCTACATAAAATCCCACAAAGTCAATGGGACTTTACATGGGTGGCTCCACCTACAGGAAGCTAAAGATAGTAACACTGCATTCTAATGTAGTCCCCACAATGAACTTAAGCACATGCCTAATTTAAGCATGCACTTAAATCTATCCCTATTCTGCAAGCACTTAAACATATACTTAACTTTAAGTAGATGATTAACATGCTGACGTGCTTTGTTGAATAGGGACTGAATTTAGAACATGCTTAAATATTTAGTTGAATGAGGGTCATCAGTTCAGAAAGGTACTTAAGCATGTGCCAAGACTTCAAGCGTAAGAACAATGCCACTTAAGTCACTGGGACTATTTATACATTTAGTTAGGTACATGCTAAAGTAACTTGCTGACTCATGACCACATAAGGTAAACTATTATAGCAGTCTGCCAGGTGTATACCATGCATTTTAAATTGAAATTTTTATTGACATTTCCCTAATACTTTTGCTTTCTCACCTATGTTAAAAAAAAAACTAAGTAGAGCTGGTCAAAGTTTTTCCACACAGTTTTACTTTAAAAAAAAAAAAAAGTGCCTTTTTCTCAAAGATGATCTTTTCATGAAAAATTATCAACATCTGGGTTCTGCAGATGTTTCTTCAATATTTTCACTGATTTTTTAAAAGCAAACTCATGCTCAAAAATATTCAACAAAAATTTCCCACAGTAAAATGCTGTGGAAACTGTCCCAAAAAATGAATCAATCTAGAACCCCGAAAAATGGAAACAGTTTAGAAATTTCAGAAATTTCCCACAAAAAAACTTCCATTTTTTTCTCAACGGAACTTTAGTAAAAAGCTGATCAGATTACTTAGTATTAAAAATCAATTTAAGAGCTCATAAGGAACCGGTTATGTTCTTGAGTAAATATATATTTTATACCTTCTTTAATCTTTTTTATAAAAAAGGAATACAAACCCAGAAAAAATATAAACAACATTTAGCCTGTTGCACAATCTGACATCTGTTTAACATCAGGTTTAAGGCTTGCATGTTTTTCTTAATGCATATTGCCATGGGATGGGTGAAGTCAATCCTTAAAAGTTGAACTGAAATGCTTTCCCCAAATATATGTATTTATTTAAAAAGTGTACCATTTCAACTTCATAGATCAATTTCTTGACTTATTTCAATGTATGCCCGTGCCTTAAAATGGTTTTAATGACCTTTCAGTATTCAATAATAAATGACAGATCTGATTCTCATTTGCAATAAGGCCCCTTTATACTGTTCTAGCATTACAAAGGGACCTTTTAAGTGGGGTGTAAATTACTTTTATATCCATTTTAAGATACTTCAGCGGATCAGCTGCTTGATCTACACTTCACATTTATACTGGCATAACTATTTGGGTCAGAAAGTGTGAAAAGTGTCCCCATCTCCTAGCAACATAGGTATGCTGTCAAAAGCCCCAGTGTAGATACAACTATGCTGACAGAAAAATGCGTTTGTTAGAATGTTGTTCAGGGAGGGGATGCTCTTACACATGGAGAAAACGCCTTCTATCAGTGTGCACTGCAAGTTCACAAAAGAGCTATGCCAGCACAGCTATGATAGCATTGGCTCTGTAGGGCAGACATGGCTTGCCAGAGCAACGTAACGTGGCCTTAGTGTAAATAATGATTAGGCCTGATACCAGTAAAATTATAGTGTATTAGTCACAAGATTCCATCCTCATGCAAGTGTTCAGAAGGGATCAGTTTCCTTGTGTTTTGTACTATAAACTGCTGGGTGATTAAAAAAAAAAAAAAGAAAGAAAAAAAACCCGCTTCAGTGATGAACAAGTATCTTCAATCAAAGACACTTTATGCTCATATCTAATCTGGAGATTAGAAGAATAAATTATTTTCCTAGTATATTTAATCACTGGGAACTACAAATTTATGGATGAAACCATTTCTTAGAAAATCCCTTTCTGTTGCATCTAAATGAGAATGCCATTCTAGCGTGTAAAGGTTAAAAAACAAAACAACACAACAACGCCCCCGTCCCTCAAAAAAAAAAAAAAAAAAAGTTGTTTCCATCTTCCCACAGATAGCAATGTTAAAAGACAACATATCTGACAAAACACTCTCCAATCAAGGCCTCAGAATCCATTTACACTAACGTGTGGTAAAGGTTTTTCTTAAAGAAAAGTAATACATGAAATCCCGACCCCACTGAAGTCAATGGCTAAACCTCCGTTAACATCAATGGAGTTAGAATTTCACCCACAGTGAATAAAAATTCTAGAATGTTCATAATTTTGTCAAGAGTCATTCCAAAATAGATATCTTAACTTCTTCATATTAAAAATTAATACAAAAACCTTGTGCTGTGCTGGTTATACAGCTTAAAATAAAACTGCTTCTGATCATGAGAAAGAGACTGATTAAAATCCATGACTTTGTTCAGAAAAGCTAGATTCTTAAGAAAGAAGTAATAAGAAAGAAAGTAAGTTTCAGCTGGCTTTTTCAGAGACATGTACTTTTGAAAATATGGTCGAAGGAGGAACACACACATCTGAGAGCTGAAATATCTTTATCACTATTTTAGTCTTTAGACATCATATATTGATCTGCCTGTCATAGTTGAATTAAGATGCTAAAACATATCTCTAAGGCAGTGTTTATCCCTAGTTTACAACAGAGAATTTAGCTGACCTAATTCAACACTCTGTGTATATACCATCCACCACCCTCATAAACAGCTTCAGAAAGTCTACTTTAAAATGACACATCATTCAACCCTTTAAGAAACACCATTTTTACAGAATTGAAGAACCAGTTCACAAGTAGAAGTGAAAGAGATTCAGCAAAAACAAAACAAAAAAAGGGACAAAATAAAAAGAAAAGAAAGAAAAGCAAAATAAAAAATAAAAACAGAGACAGGGCGTCCATCTTCAGCGGGCCAGACTTCGATCTCATTTCCCCCCACGAAGGTTTCACTTGACGGCAGGTTTAGTGGCATGGCAAACAATGCCTAACTCAGGCAAGTGTAACAGGTCTGCCTTGGCCAGTCTAGTCATCTAATAATGCACAAATATCACACAGAGAAAACATACAAAACCAAATTAATAGTCAAAATCCATCTACCAGAAAATGTGGACATAAAGTTTAGAATGATGGTTAGGGCAACATCTTTGTTATGTTTCAACCTTTGCTTTCTAAAGGTATAACATTTAAAACAAACAAACAAACAAAACAAAAAAAGAAAACCTGTGATGCACAAACAAAGGAAAGGGTAACATTTTGACAGTGCAATGAAATTTTACTTCATTTAAAATAACATTTTTGGTTAATAAAGTAGCAATGGTGAAGTACATATGTGAACGTTATAAAATGAACATTATTTTCAATGCTTAGGGGTTCCTTCCTCACACACTACTGAGGTTGGACTCTTGAAAGGCATTCTAAATTTGTTTGTTTTTTTAAACCAAGCTTTCTATACCCTTTTCTCTTTTCTATCCCATCAAGCTTTACTTTTGTACACCAAGCCTTTCAGTAATGGCACTTTTGGCCAACGGCAGAATTTAAACTTGGCAGTAGAACACGGCTGCTACTGCTTTAGCAGCCCATAGTATACCTTACCAATCACGTTTACAGCTATATCACCAAATATTGCACTGTGTTCTCCAGAGCCATATATATCAACACACATTTCCTTGGAAAGTTAAACTATCGTCAATACAGATAGCATTTTCAAACTAACATGAATGGTTCTGTAATAAAGTTGCATAGGAACAGCATATTTATGGTGTGAAATTTTCAAGTGGATTTGTCTCACAACCCAATCATATGTTCAGTTAGTTGTACACAAGCTCCGTATTTTCTTGTAGAGTCCACAGTGACTTGTGAACAAACCGCTATACAATAATAGTGCTACTTTCAGATTGCCTCTGTCAGCTATGAAATGGGTTGAACATGATTGGGGAGGTAAAAAATGTGTTCTCATAACTTCTGTTGTATTCTTCCTCCATTATTAGATATCACCAAGAGACACAGAAAAATTCACCTTTACCTGCCTGCTGCCATGCCACCTCAAACTGTGACCCCATCACAAGGAAAACCCAAGAAGTGGTGTTGATTCATTAGGAAGCAATCTTCCCTCTCTGGCAGTACTGAACCAGTGTTTGAGTCTTCTAGATGAGACATAAAAACTAAAATTGTTCCCGATCATCCTCCTGAATGATCTTGTGGGACCTTTTCAAGTGTATCAACTCTCATCAGATATATTCTGCCTACCTGAATTCCTTTTGCAGTTTCAATTGGATACAGTATTATTCTTTTCTCCCTGACTTAAAGGTAAATGTAAAAAATCAAAACCTATGCTTCATGAAGCTCAGCAATATGTGCTCTATGCCCAAATGAACATGGTTGTGGGTGTAGTTAGCACATAAATAAGATTTAAATAACCTTTAAAATAAATATTTTCAAGGATCCATGAAAGTCTGCTTGCTCTGTTGAGTTTGCTACAGACATCCCAGTACGGATCATTCTGTAAGCACAGAACTCAAGCAACAACTCTTGGTATGTTTGCTGTGCCAAAATAAGGCTTTCTGGGGATACTGTTAACAAACCCAAAGAAGCCAAAAATAGACTTTGTGGAGCCAAACAGTATTTTTTTAAAAGATCAATTACGATTTATTAACTAACTATTTGGTTAGTGGTGGAATTCAACAGATGTATTAGCTTTGCAGATTATCATCAGCTCACTCTGATTTCCTGTGCAAGGTAAGACAGCGGGTATGTATACCTAAAGATGGCTGCATTCCACTGGTTTAAGAAAATGATTTCTATGGACTTATGGCCCAGATCCTACAATCTGATCTATGTGGACAGACACTTGGAGCTTATCTATACTATAGTCACTAAAGCAGCATAGCTATGGCACTATGCCTATGCTGCTGTAGTGCCATAATGTAGACACTATTCCTACAGCAATGGAATGAGTTTTACCTGTCACTATAGGTAATCCATCTCCCTGAGTGGCAGTTGCTAGATTGATGGAACCTAACTGCATCTTCACAGTGGATTAGGCCAGCATAGCTATGTGCTTAGAAGTGTGGATTTTTCAAACCTCTGAGCAAAGTAGCTATGTTGATCTAAATTTTAAGTGTAGACCTGGCCTAAATGCCAAATGGCATCCCAATGAAGTCAATGGGGCTCTGCCTATGTGCAGGGATCTGCCTATGTGCATCAGACTGCAGTATCAAGACCACAATTTGCAAAGCGCTTAACTAGTAACTCAAACATTTTATATTCAAGTAGTAAATGGAACCATAAACATTGAAAATATTTCTATTGGAGAAACCCAAATTGACAAAATACTTAGTCATGTCTGTACTTAACATTAGAACTGGAATTCCTGATGACAGTCCAGTTCTGAAGATGTCTTGAAAGATTTGATTAAATAAATCTAAAAATTAGCTTAAGGCTCAGATTTTAAAATGCATATAGGCATTGCTGCACTCAGCACTACAATGCCTAACTCATTTAGAAGTCTCAGTCTCATTTTCTGAAGGATTTAGGCCCAAAGTGCCTAAATCTCACTAGAAAAAGAGACGGATTTCTAAACTAGTTAGGTATTGCAATGCTGAGTGCAGCAATTCCTATATATGCCTTTAAAAATCTGGGCCCGAACTAAGTTGCAGCTTAATTGATGTTATAATTTAAGAAGTCTACTAAAGGGATTACTAAACTTTTTAAAAACAACAACAAACCAAAGTACAGTTAGGCCCTGAACTGCAATCTGATCTGTGCAGGGAGACTCCCTCACCTTTGCAGGAGCACACTGATGTCAATGTAGACTCTGAATAGGCATGAGGGTTTGCCCATGTGGATCAGACTGGAGGAGAGCAGTCTTATTTTATAAAGTTTTTTCAAGTATTTTCTTATACAAGTATGGAAAACCAGAATAAAACTACTAATTTAAATTAACTTATTAATTTTGCTCACGCATAGTTACAGCTAAATGTATACAAAAGATGTTTAAAAGCGTAGCCAACATATTTTTACTTCTTTTATTAATAATTTATTCTTTTTACCTTCTTCAAATCTAAAATTTTGCTTTCAAAAAGATGAGGGGAAAAAATAAAAAGAAGAGCATCAGTTACTTGCCAGTTTTTAGGAAAACTAAAGGCAATCAACATACAGGACAAAGACCAACATGAAAGAAGAATGTCTGAAATACCAACCTTCTGCACAGGGTACGACTATCAGAGCTCTATCAATAAAAACGGTGTTAGTTAGATGCTGGGCCACACCAACACTCGATGATTCACGAAACTTAATATAACATACTTTGGATGAAAAAGCAAGAGGAGCGTTGCTGCAAAATAAAAAGGAAAAAAAATCAATTAGTGTAATGAAAACACAGATTTTAGTTTTCCTCAAAAGCCTTTTTTAGTTTACTTATATACATTCACAGGGAGACATCTTTAGCAGAAATTAACTGAATCACTTATTTCTCATCCATACACACACTCAAAAATGGTACTATCTTCCTCTTAGAAAGGATTTAGTAGTGGCAGAGTGTAGCTATGAGGTCTTCTATTAACAAGGCACTAGTGCCTTTAGAGAACCTGCTATAGAACATTTATCAGTATAATCCAAAAATCATAAATAATGTAAACTGAACTATAGCACACTTGTCAAATAAATGGAGAACATATAATCTTTCTTTTCCCAAATAGTCTTTGTTCACTTACTCTAAAGCACAAAATTGAGTCATTTGTAGTGGGTTCTCCAGACAGCAGCACATATTAATTGACTTTCTTGTCTATGCCCTCAATTAGACCAAGCCCTGTTCATTCTTGTTAATAAAAAAAAATGTTCTCCAATGGCAGGAAAATTGGCCTTAGCTCACTGGTCGAAAGAAGGGCTCTATCTGCTACTTTAGCATGGTGCATTGAAGTATGTAATAACCTTGTCATGAAAAAACTCACAGATCAGATTAAGGTGAAACACAGAAAACAAGAAATATTTGTCAGCATATTCATTAAACACCCTATTAATCAAGGTTTTAGCCTTATTTCTTCTAAATACCATAGTCCTGACCAGTCAAGTTCATATCT
Source organism: Caretta caretta (assembly GCF_965140235.1). Taxonomy (NCBI): domain Eukaryota; kingdom Metazoa; phylum Chordata; order Testudines; family Cheloniidae; genus Caretta; species Caretta caretta. The sequence continues at coordinate 43,056,468 of NC_134210.1, read as the reverse complement.
GTGTATCATATACTATGCATAGGTTTGGCAGAAATTAATGTTTTTAAAAAACAATTTCGAGGGATAATGTTAATGTTATTTTTTAAGCTTTTTTAATTTTAATCTATTAAAATTTTCCCAGTTGGGGGGAAATTATGGGGTGGTTGGACAATACATATTTAATTTTAATAGATGCTAATATTCAAAAAGATAAAACTTTATAGTAATAAAAAACCAAACTGTATATTTTAACATTGATATTGACAAAGTAAATATTCTTAAATCAAACTCTAAAATTCTCAAGCAGCATTTTTCTAACTTTGCTTAGCTGTAAATTTTTATTGTTACTGAGGAAAATATTTGCATGCCAAGGGTGAAATCGACATTTACTGATAAAAAAAATATAATCCTTTAAGCCTAACTATGCACAATGAAATCAGTTAAAATAATTTTAAAATAATTTTTTCAGAAATGTTCTCTAAACAGGGTTTGTATCCACTGTACAAATATTTACTTTATATTCCTCATGTCAAATGTAGATTAGTAGTATGTTGGAGGTTTTAAAAGACTAAGAACAGGCACAAAATGGGATATTATTGTGATTTGTGAATTGCATTCAGCAAAACCCAGAAGAAGCTCATGTGATAATGACTTTTAATAAAGCAGCCAACAATGGAAAATTTGCTATTTGATTATTTCCTTTCTGAGACTGGCCTCTACCCCGTCAGATATATTTAAGCAGCGGCTCTGTTCCTGCAAATACTGTAAACAGTTCAGACCTTCCATGAAGCATCTGAGATTGCTTACACCACTTAAGTCCTCACTCCAGTTAAGTTCTTCCAGAACTGTGTACAATTACTAAATCCTAATTAGCAGAACATAAGGCATTTCTGTTGAGAAGTTTATTTCACCATATTAACTACGTAAATGAACCTGAAGAATCATTGCATAGCAACCCAAGGACACTTAAATTTCAGAGCATGAGTAGATTGGAGTGGAGAGTGTAATTTCCAGAAAGATAATCATTAGGTAAAAAGTTTGCCATTCTGGATCTGACCTCTCTCCAAGTCAGAGGCATTTGGGACACAGCAAGAGGAAAAAAAAAAATAGGTGAGTGAGAGATTAGGAGAACAGAAAAAAGAATGTTTCCCCTTTTCCCCTAAAATTAGCAGCATTATGCTACTTTGGAACCACTTCTTGGATTCACCTTCCCACAAAAGAATGCTCCTGTGGAGCAATGTAGGCCTGGTCTACATGAGATAATTAGGCCAGCATAACTATGCTGCTCAGAGTGTGAAAAATGCACAACCCCAAGCAGAATGGTATACACAGAGAAACATGTGGAGTGGGCTCTGAGCTCTATTGGAATTGGTTTATCTGCAGCTGAGTAAGCTTCTGTGACACAATATGTATCCACCTGGCTATGGAGGATTTGGGTTGCCCAGGCATTTAAGGAAGGAATGAAATTGATAAGAAAAATCAAATTATTCTTGTTTCACATGTAAAAGGCTAACTTTGAACCCCTAAGGACTACAGATTTACTGTTTTTTTGGGGGGGGTTGGGTTTTGTTTTTTTTTTTTTTAAAAAAGCTTTAGATTCAGCAGACTCTGAATATGCCACGTTGCTAAATAAATAAATCCAGTAGGTCAGATCTGGCTTGTAGGCTAGATGTTTGACATTTTTGCTAAGAAAAAAAATCCAGATGATCTTGAACTCCTTCATTTTCAAAAGACTGATCTTTCTATCTTGACACCAGTTGCAGAATTCTGTCTAAACACTTGCATAGCTTAAGAGAGTGGAAAGCTTGCACGATGATAAGAGAGTCTTTACTACTCTAGAGGACTCTCTTATTCTGTTTAGGGCAGTGGTTCCCAAACTTTTTCCGCCGCTTGTTCAGGGAAAGCCCCGGCGGGCCAGGCCGGTTTGTTTACCTGCCATGTCCGCAGGTTCGGCCGATCGCAGCTCCCAGTGGCCGTGGTTCGCTGCTCCAGGCCAATGGGAGCTGCTGGAAGCGGCGGCCAGTACGTCCAGCAGCTCCCATTGGCCTGGAGCAGCGAACCGTGGCCACTGGGAGCTGCGATCGGCCAAACCTGCGGACATGGCAGGTAAACAAACCGGTCCGGCCCGCCAGGGGCGTTCCCTGCACAAGCAGTGGAACAAGTTTGGGAACCACTGGTTTAGGGTTTGCTGCTAACACCGAACTGTTAGGTTCATGTAGTTTCAACTGGAATGCATAAGCAAGCCTCTAGATAAGATGATGTCCGAGAAAGCTCCATGCAATCTTCTACTAGATCTGAGTACAATGGACTATTTGACCCATGACCACTGCCACCTCCTTTTTTATCTTCTGAATCATTCTTATTAGAAGAGTGGTGGAAAGCTGATAGAGAAGGCAATTCAACCATTTAGACATTTTAAAGTCAGCACATCCCGATAACTTGCATCCAAGAGTTTTAAAAGAGCAGGCTGAGGAGCCTGCTGAGGAGCATTCAATAAGCCTCAGAACACTGGAAAAGTTCAAAAAGATCAGAAGAAAGGTAACATTATACGGATTTTTAAAAAGGGTAAAAGGATGACCCAGGTAATTATAGTCCTGTCAGCCTGACATTGATCCTGAACAAGATAATGGAACGATTGATATGGAACTTGATTAATAAAAATTAAAGGAAGATAACGTAATTAATCCAAATCAACATGGGTTTATGGAGAATTCTGTGCCAAAAAATTAAAAGTTCTGAACACAGTATTTTAAAATTCTGCAAATGTTAGTCAATAAATAAAATGTGGTTCCAGCATGGCAGTGGGGAGCACAGGCCACTGACTGCATTGAGGTGGGAGATCACCCTGAAGCCCTCACCTACCCCGGGGCAGGGACTCGGCAGTGAGGCTGCACCTGACCCAGACACTGCAGGCCGGGCCTGCCCCTCTGTGCCAGGTGCACAAGGTGTGGGTGGGCAAGCTCAGCCCAGCAGGATCCAAGTGTGGAGGGGCTTAGTGTGAGGAGATCCAGGTATGGGGTGAGAGGCTTCTGTGTGGGGCAATCTGGGTGCATGTGGCTCAGTGGGAGATCTGGATGCACAAGGGCTTGTTGGGGCGGTTCCAAGTGCAGGGGCAATGGGACTCTGCAGGGGATCCAGGTGAAGGTGATTGAGGCTCAGCAAGGGGTGGTGTGGAGGGTTCAGTCGGGGGAGGAGGGGGTGAGTCCAGGTGCTGGGGAGTGGAGCTTGATGGGGTGGGGATCCAGGTGCAAGCTGCTTGGGGATCATTAGGGTGGGGGTCTGGGTGTGGGGGGCTCATCACAAGAGTCTAAGTGTAGAGGGGTAGAGCTTGTCAGGGTGAGGGTTTGATGGGCCTGCTTAACAGGGGAGCCCCACTTACTGCCGAAGGGATGCTGCATGATGGGCTCCCGCTTCCCACCCTGCAATTCCCCTATCCCCTTCTCCATCCCCCTGCCCCCCATTCCACTCTCCTTCCTTCCCCACTGCCTCTTCTTACCACCTTTGCTTCCCTCATTTCCCCCACCTCCCCCTTACCCAACCCCACCGTGGGCACTCACTGTTGGATAGAAAACAGGAAGGCTCCCAGCACACAGAAGGAGAGCATGACTGCACTAGAAAGCAGCGTTCAGTTGGCTAGCTCTGTGCTTGCAGAAATTGGGGGGGGGGGGGAGAGAACGACCGTGGCACGTAACCCTGTGTACTTCCCCATGCCTCTCCTTTGTTGGTGGCGGGGGGGGGCAATCCACCCCAAAAACTTCACGCATGGTCATCCCCCCCGACACTGTGCAGCTTCCCTTTGCTTCCCTGTCGTTTTCTGCAGGGAAACACAGGAATTCTGAAAGGCGGGGGGTGCGGGAGTGTGGATATGAAAGCTGAAGTTAGATAAATTCAGACTGGAAATAAGGCATAAATTTTTAATGGTGAAAGTAATTTACCAAGATTCTCCATCCGACAATTTTTAAAACAAACAGTGGATGTTTTCCTAAAAGATATGCTCTAGGAATTATTTTGGGAAGTTCTATGGCCTGTGTTATACAGGAAGTCAGGCTAGATGATCACAGTAGTCTCTTCTGGCCTTACAATGTATGAATCTATTAATTATATTTGTCATAGTTCTGAGGGTTGAAACTGCTTAAGATGTCCCACCTGAAAATTGTGGCTCTGACATGGTTGCCAGTGAGGCTTTAAGAGTTAATGAAGAAGAAGTTTCAAAGTTTTTTCTAAGGGTTTCTTCTATCACCTAGTCTGTTGAAGAGAAGTTAGGAAGAAATTCCCCTTAGCAGGAGTTACCACAATCTTTGCCAGGGATGTCAATACTGCATCAACTTTAAGGAAGATGAAGAAGTTGAAGAATTGAAGAACTTTTTGACTGAGCCTCCTCCTTTGTCAGGAGTTTCCCAAACGACTTCTTAAAAGGAAGAAAGAAGGTGAATTCTGATTTAATTTTATGTATCTGCTTTAGCCTGCACATGCATATTTACTCTATGGGATACTGCCTTCTTCCCTATTGTCACAAACAGCTAAGAGAAAGAGAGACTCCAGCTTCTCTAGTTCAGAGTTATTGCAATCCAAAACCAATTCTTCAGGAGAAGAGCTAGAATTCAAGGAAGGAGATTAGGATCTGGAAAGCATTGCTCACCCAAACAGTGAGATTTTTGGCTTTTACGGTTTACTTTTGTCTTTTGTGGGGGTATAGTCACACTCATAAGGAAGATATTCTTGTATTACCTTAGAGGACCTAGCTTGCTGTCAGAGGGGTCTTCAGCTCAGCAGGCTAGCCATCATCTGAAATGTAGGTGGAGAGAAAGAACAAGGACACGTCCCTAAGAGCCCAGATCTTTCTCTTGGGGAAAAACAATATTCAATTTTTTGCCAAGTGACTCATTTACCTACTTAAGAGATTAGGATGGGACCAGATGCCCTTCAGAGGTGGACTGGAGCAAGGGATCAGGTAGCTTTTCAGATTTACCCCAAAGTGTCTTGATTGGTATGAATTGTCTGGTTTGGTGAGACTCAAGAGCTAAAGAGGACTGAACAGATTTTGCAGTGGTGTCTTCAGAGGAATCTCGGTTGCTGCAGGGGAATGCAGAGGTTCCTAAAAGCCATCCAAAACACTGAGCCGTAGCAAAGCAACAATGGGTTGGGACCAAGCCTGGCAGAGCTTCTCCTCTGTATTTTCTGGGAGACTCCTCACATAGGGACCTCTTAGCTTGTAACTTGCTCTCTCATGATAATGCAGGAGGAAACAAACAGAGCAAAGGAAGGTAGTGGATGGTTCTGTTTGGGAAGTAAAGCCTCTGAAGCCATTTGGTTCCCTAATGCAGATGATGGAATGAGGTTATAAGATTCTTCTCACTGTTACCAATGCTTAAAACCAGGGAGTTCAGTGGGTAAGGGAGGAGTGCTGACAGCCAGTCTGCTGTGTGAGAGCAAGCCTTTGGGTCTTCTGGATGGGTATGAACTGTCTCCAGTACAGGCATTAAAAAAGAAGAGTCACAGTCTTGGACTGAAGGAGATGGTAGGACCCATAAACAGTCTATTAGCACAAGAAGCCCTGGTATGCGGAATATACATACACAAAAAATTGTCCATGGATGATGTTAAAAGGAAAATTATATATATTTACTCTCAGAGGCCGAGTGCTGGCACCCACAGGGGACAGACAGTGCCCCCTGGGGAGCAGACTCCTAGATCCCAGCTCACATGAGAGGTAGAGAGAGGGGTTCAGACCACCCAGATCCTGGTACATATACAGAAGGGGAAATGTGAGGTTAACAGTCACCTATATCCATTTTTCCCAGCTCATCTGCCACTCCCCCCCATGTGTACCTCCCCAGAGCCCCCACCACTCTCACAGCCCGTATTACCCATCCCCATTTATCCACCTCTTCTTTCACTTCCAAACCTTCATCTTACCCTTATTCCCCCAATTCCTCTACTCCCTTGCCAGCAGGTATTCACATATTTATTTTTTAAACAAAAATACTTTGATTATATTCCTCAAAAATAAAATCTAAAAAAGCCTTACTCAGAGATTTCTGCAATATGCCACCCAATCTTTTCCACATTGCTGCACAAGATGTGACCTGAACCAATGGTATGTCTGCACTATAAACACTACAATGGCAGAGCTGCAACTATGCTGCTGTAGTAGACACTTGCTACAGCAATGGAAATGGGTTTTTTTTTTGTTGCTGTAGTACATACACACTCTTGAGAGGTGGCAGCGAGGTTGACTAGGTGCATCTATAGTGGGGGTTAGGTCGACCTAACTGCATCTCACAGGGCGTGAAATTTTTCACAGCCCTGAGAGATAAAGCTAGGTTGACCTAAGTTTTAGGTGTACACCAGGCCTGATGTTGGCAGAATGGGTCATTTTCAAAGGACTACTGCTTATACTGCTGGTGTGAAACTTTAAAGACTAACAATTCTGTTTATTCCTCTGTCCACACATGCTCAATATAATCCATTAGGTGTATGAACAGGTTTGGGAGCTTTTGCATGACTAACAGGAGAAGCAACATTTCTTTCAAATGATGTTTTAATTTGATTTCCCCCTAAGGGCTGGTGGGTGCCATGCACTCTGTTGGAGTAATCCACAAGCACTTGAGACCTGTATGCAATGATCTAAGCCCTGGTTTGATTTGTACCTGTGAGCAAAAACAGACTGCCAAAATCTGTCCACTTTAAGAAAAGCCTCCTCTGATCCCCGAGGCTGTATCTCAGGAAGCTGTTGATCAAATGGCCCCAACATTGGGTCATTAGTCATACCCCATGTTGCACACCAAATTACAAGGCAATCCAACTAACCTGTAGATTTCAGAGCACTCAGAACAGTTAAGCTTTAAACAGAAAGCTGGTTTTAAGCTTAACTATAGCAAAGCTGTGACACTGCTACAATGACCAGATGCCAGCTGGACAGTGCCAGATATTCCAACCAAGCCCTTGTCCTCTTTAGACAGGGAAGTTGGGAGTAGGGTGGTCCACAGCCACTTATGCTGGGTTCTGTGACACCAATTCTCCTACAATCAGGGCATCCTTCTTCTACCATCATAGCACTGCAAAGGGGCTATATTGTTGGAAAGAAACTGAAACTATTATATAATGATCATTTCCTGAAAGAATGGAAAAAATTAAAGACTTCTGTCAAGCAGTAAGGAGTTCTCCCCTACAAACTTTTCATTGTGCTTCCTGGTGGAAAATGGGTTAAAACTTAATTCTTTCCATTCACTTCATAGCAATATTATGGGATAATAGTTATAGACCCATTTCTCTCTCTCTCTTTTTTTTTTTTTTAAACCCAAGTCCATATTTTTCTGTAAGCTAAAAACAATCAAAAGATAATCAAAATTAGTATCACACAAGAATAGTGTTGTAACTTTGAGAGATTTAAATATGTATATGTAACACTTACTTTAATTTAAAGATTGGACTAAAGATATGATGGATTGTACTGTGCAAAGAGAAAATAGAAGGATGATATAAGACCATAAGAGTGGCCATACTGGGTCAGACCAAAGGTCCATCTAGCCCAGTATCCTGTCTTCTGACAGTGGCCAATGCCAAGTGCTCCAGAAGGAAGGATCAGAACAGGTAACCATCCAGTGATCCATCCCATCACCCTTTCCCAGCTTCTGGCAAACAGAGGCTAGGGACACCATCCCTTCCCATCCTGGCTAATAGCGATTGATGGAGCTATCCTCCATGAACTTATCTAGTTCTTTTTTGAACCGTGTTATAGTCTTGCCCTTCACAACGTCCTCTGGCAAAGAGATACACAGGTTGACTGAGCGTTGTGTGAAAAAAATGCTTCCTTTTGTTTGTTTTAAACCTGCTGCCTATTGATTTCATTTGGTGACCCCTAGTTCTTATGTTATGAGAAGGAGTGAATAACACTTCCTTATTTACTTTTTCCACACCAGTCATGATTTTATAGACCTCAATCATATCCCCCCTTAGTCCTCTCTTTTCCAAACTGAAACATCCCAGTCTTATTAATCTCTCCTCATATGGAAGCTGTTCCAGCTCCTTAATCATTTTTTGTTGCCCTTCTCTGAACCTTTTCCAGTTGTCATATATATTTTTTGAGATGGGGCGACCACATCTGGATGCAGCATTCAAGATGTGGGTGTACCATGGATTTATACAGATGCAATATGATATTTTCTGTCTTACTATCTATCCCTTTCTTAATAGTTCCCAACATTCTGTTAGCTTTTTTGACTGCCACTGCACTTTGAGTGGATATTTTCAGAGAACTATCCACAATGACTCCAAGATCTCTTTCTTGAGTGGTGACAGCTAATTTAGACCCCATCATTTTATATGTGTAGTTGGGATTATGTTTTCTAGTGTGCATTACTTTGCATTTATCAACACTGAATTTCATCTGCCATTTTGTTGCCCAGTCACCCAGTTTTGAGAGATCCTTTTGTAGCTCTTGGCAGTCTGCCTGGGACTTAACTATCTTGAGTAGTTTTGTATCATCTACAAATTTTGTCACTTACTCTTTACCCCTTTTTCCAGATCATTCATGAATATGTTGAATAGGACTGGTCCCAGCATAGACCACTGGAGGACACCACTATCTACCTCTCTCCATTCTGAAAACTGACCATTTATTCCTACCCTTTGTTTCCTATCTTTTAACCAGTTACTAATCCATGAGAGAACCTTCCCTCTTATCCCATGACAGCTTTCTTTGCTTAAGAGCCCTTGGTGAGGGACCTTGTCAAAGGCTTTCTGAAAACCTGTGTACACTAAATCCACTGGATCCCCCTTGTCCACATGCTTGTTGACCCCCTCAGAGAATTCTAATAGATTGGTGAGGCATGATTTCCCTCTACAAAAAACATGTGTACTCTTTCCCTATAGATTATGTTCATCTATGTGTCTGAAAATTTTGTTCTTTACAACAGTTTGCCCGGTATTGAAGTCAGGCTTACCATAATTGCTGGGATCACCTCTGGAGCCCTTTTTTAAAATTGGCGTCACATAAGCTATCCTCCAGTCATTTGGTACAGAGGCCGATTTAAAATGATAGGTTACAGACTATAGCAGTAGTTCTACAATTTCACATATGAGTTCCTTCAGAACTCTTGGTGAATACCATCTGGTCCTGGTGACTTATTACTGTTTAATTTATCCTTTTGTTCCAAAACCTCCTCTAGTGACACCTTAATCTGGGACAGTTCCTCAGATCTGTCACTTGAAAAGAATGGCTCAGGTTTGGGAATCTCTCTCACATGCTCAGTCGTGAAAACCAATGCGAAGAATTCATTTAGTTTATCCGCAATGGCCTTACTGTTCTGGAGTGCTCCTTTATTATCTCCAGGGTCCAGTAGCCCCACTGGTTGTTTAACAGGCTTCCTGCTTCTGATGTACTTAATTTTTTTGCTGTTACTTTTTGAGTCTTTGGCTAGCTGTTCTTCAAATTCTTTTTTGGCCTTCCTATTATATTTTTACACTTCATTTGCCAGAGTTCATGTGCCTTTCTATTTTCCTCACTAGGATTTAACTTCCACTTTTTAAAGGATACCCTTTTGCCTCTCACTGCTTCTTTTACTTTGTTGTTTAGCCACAGTGGCACATTTTTTGTTCTCTTACTATGTTTTTTAATTTGAGGTTGTCATAAATATAAAGGGAAGGGTAAACACCTTTAAAATCCCACCTGGCCAGAGGAAAAACCCTTTCACCTGTAAAGGGTTAAGAAGCTAGGATAATCTTGCTGGCACCTGAACAAAATGACCAATGAGGAGATACTTTCAAAAGCTGGGGGGAGGGAGAAACAAAGCCTCTCTCTCTGTCTGTGTGATGCTTTTGCCGGGGACAGAACAGGAATGGAGTCTTAGAACTTAGTAAGTAATCTAGCTAGATGTGTTAGGTTCTGTTTGTTTAAATGGCTGAGAAAATAAGCTGTGCTGAATGGAATGGATATTCCTGTTTTTGTGTCTTTTTGTAACTTAAGGTTTTGCTAGAGGAATTCTCTATGTTTTGAATCGGATTACCCTGTAAGGTATTTACCATCCTGATTTTACAGAGGTGATTCTTTTTACTTTTTCTTCAATTAAAATTCTTCTTTTAAGAAACTGAATGCTTTTTTCATTGTTCTTAAGATCCAAGGGTTTGGGTCTGTGGTCACCTATGCAAATTGGTGAGGATTTTTATCAAACCTTCCCCAGAAAAAAGGGGGTAAGATTTGGGAGGATTTTGGCAGGGAAAAACGTTTCCAAACGAACACTTTCCTAATAATAATATTACCAGTGTTAGATGTTTGGTGGTGGCAGCGAAAGTCCAAGGGCAAAGGGTAAAATAGTTTGTACCTTGGGGAAGTTTTAACCTAAGCTGGTAAAAGTAAGCTTAGGAGGTTTCATGCAGGTACCCACATCCGTACCCTAGAGTTCAGAGTGGGGAAGGAACCTTGACAGAGGTATACATTTAAGTTGAGCCTCTATGACCAAAAATGATGGGAGGGGTGGGGGTGGAGTGGAGATTTACTTTATAATTTATGTAATAAATATTTAATCATCTGGAAGAGGCCATAATATTTTGATTCCTGATTAGAAAATTGGGGTTTTGCTGTACTTAATGTTATTTAGGTACTTTTATATGGTATCCATTGCTGAGACATCTGGGTGCCTGACAACCATTAAAACAGAATTATACTCTATACTTTCTTATTCAACTGATCTGCTCCTGATTCATGTTAGGAATCATATTTACTTTGAGCTCCAATCATGTAACTTCTTGTATGCAGATAGACCCTTGCATGCTCTGTCCATATATGAAGGCTGCTGCACCTTCCACGCACACACACACACAAAACACCCAACAACAATCTTCCAGAATTGAGGCTCTAGAGATCACAACATTGATCCTGTAATAAGATCTTCACAGGTGGACCCTTGTGTCCGCACGGATCCAACTGCAAGACTTCGATTTAAAATTAACTTGTATTGAATTTTATTACTATTAGCACTGTATAGCTTCCATAGCTGAGAGTGAGAGAGATGGATTATAGCAATTCTTGTGCATCACCAGCAGAACTGGAACAGAAATTAAAATCAATTTCATATGTGCAAACCCGTTAAAGGCAATGGGATTACAGAAGCACCTCTTTAGCCCTAATTTATCCTGCAGAAACTATTACTGGAGAGGATGCATACATGGGGAAAAAACCCAGGTTGACTCTCGGAGTTGAGATTTAATTTGTTAAATCTGGACATTAAAATATTTTTTATTTGCAAACTAAACATTCAGTATGGTTTCAATGACAGAAAATGAGTATTACTGAGATATCTTGAGCACATTACTTAATCTGTCTCTCTGCCTCATTTCTTCATCCAGAAAATGGGGATAATAATTCTCCCTTACTCGTACCCCTTTTGTGTGTTGTCCAGTTAGGTCGTGAGCTCTTTGGAATAGGGACTGTCATTTACTATGTGTTTCTACAGTGCCTAGTACAACAGGGTCCTGATCTCAAGTAGGGCCTCTACGCGCTACCATAATAAAACTAATAATAGAAACCCCCAGAGCCATTTTTAAACTGTCACTTTTCAGTGTGAAACAGCACTTCAAAAAATTTATCTAAATATTTGTCACTTAAGAGTTCCTATTCGTGGCAGAACCTAGGGTTCACTTATTCTATGCACTGAATTATGCCATTCACTTGGCGGTCTAACTGAAAAGAGCGTTGTTTCCTAAAAGTCATCAAATCTGGGCTCTGGCATGTCAGAGACTGTTTATTCCAAAAGTAAGCCCCTTAACTGAGAATGCCCTATCACTGTTGTTGGACATAACACAATTCCACGAACTACAAACAAGAGTGATCCTGAAGATCTTAATTGCCACATAGTGGACAGGTGATTTCTAAGATAACTGATATTGTGAATTCCATCTGAAAGTATGGGAGTTCAAAAGGGCACTGTCAAGTTAAAACAATGAAACTTTTTTTAAAAAAAAAAAAGTTATTTTTTCATCTATGCACCAATAGCTCAGACAACTGAAACCAGGTATTTTAAAATCTAATTTTTTTTAATCATCATTTCTGTTAGATTTATTTATTTATTTTACTTGGAAACTGAAGACAAAATAATCAGCTTCACTTTTTTGAGTAAATTTCACTTTCTTCTTCTCGGGGGCAGTACCATGCTGCCACACTGCCACTGAAATTGCTACAGCAAAATTTTTCAATTCAAATAAAAATTATCACTTGAATTTTTAAAAAATATCTATTAAAATATTATTCTATTTTGAACTCAAACTGCTTAACAGTGACCCTTTACTATTCATAGTGTGCACTTTTTTGTTCTTAAAGCTTTGAGGAAGATTCTTGGAAATGTACTTCCATTCTAAAATCTAAACCCAATAAATATGTAACAAAAAGAAAGCAGAAAAGTATTCTCAACATTCTGTACTGAATTCCTGTCTGACATTTGTTTCTGTCATTTTGTTAACAGAAAGGATTTTTTCCTAAATAGGTTTTTGCTACTAATGCATATATATTTTATTCCTTGTGCTTGTCTTAATGTTTAAAAAAGTGCTTTTCAAATTACTGCTGTGTGTAGAAAGCCTACTTTTAATTTATTTTAATTGTCAACAATAAGATAAATTAGTTAAAATCCTCAGTTTTATCTAAAATATTAATTGCAAACCATGTCAAGTTTTGGAACTCCAGTACCATTTGGCACTAGATTATGTAATTTTTTTTTTATTTTAAAAGTGGTTCAAATAAAATAAAATCTAAAACAAAATTAAAGAAAAATGGGAATATATCCTCTATCCTAAAACATTTCTGAACATAGAATAGATACACCATAGCTGAGCTTTAAATCCTTTTAATATGTACATGTAAATTAAACTGAAATCCACTACCACAGCAAATCTTAAGTTTTAAATATATACTACATATTGCATAAACAGATTTCTCTGTGGTGTGAAAGGAGCATCTACTTTGTTAAAATCTTACAACAATAATAAATGAGATCAACCGCTATCTCCAACCATACATTTGGAAGAATTAATTATTAATTAGCAAATTAATTAGCACATTAATTAGCAAATATCTGTAGAGCACTTAAAATAAAATATAGCATATAAGTGCTATGTTAAGGCTATTTTAAGTCTCTCCTTGTGGGTATAGAAAATTGTACTGTACGTATATCAATAAGATCTTAAATCTCATTTTGGATTTTTTTTAAACATTCCTCATTCAAACTGTCACCACCTAATATAGCTTGGTAACAGATAAAAATAATTTCACGAACCTACAGATACTTATTAAAGAAGCACATATTTTTGTTTTAAAAACAGACTACCTCCTGCATTTTGTCCTTTCAGAAATTTTCTAGTCCAAATTATTTCGTTGGAAGAATCCTTATTTCCCCTCTTCCTTCCCCCCTCATCCCTATTTATAGCTTTCAAACGTTCAGTGATACACACACTTTCAGTTTCAAAGGACAGATATGTCATCTGGAAAAAGTGCCTTCTCCTTTTCCTGTTTGCTCTGTGAAGTCCTACTCACGAGCCCAGCAAATATTTAAAAGGGACACATTCAACTTAAACCATCAAAAATAAAATCATGCTAATCTCTGAAAATGTTTTACTTACTGCGGTTACACATTCACATAAAACTCAAGACTATTACAGTTAGAAGAGATGGTTATTTTTCTCTTTTTTCAATCTTGTTTACTGTAATCATTTCAGAACACTTAGTGCAAGGCCAGTTTCACTGTTTAAAGTTTCAGAGTAACAGCCGTGTTAGTCTGTATTCGCAAAAAGAAAAGGAGTACTTGTGGCACCTTAGACTAACCAATTTATTTGAGCATAAGCTTTCGTGAGCTACAGCTCACTTCATCGGATGCATACTGTGGAAAGTGTAGAAGATCTTTTTATATACACACAAAGCATGAAAAAATACCTCCTCCGACCCCATTCTCCTGCTGCTAATAGCTTATCTAAAGTGATCACTCTCCTTACAATGTGTATGATAATCAAGTTGGGCCATTTCCAGCACAAATCCAGGTTTTCTTCCCCGCACCCCACCCCACCCCACACACACAAACCCACTCTTGTTAAACCCTGGATTTGTGCTGGAAATGGCCCAACTTGATTATCATACACATTGTAAGGAGAGTGATCACTTTAGGTAAGCTATTACCAGCAGGAGAGTGGGGTGGGGGGAGGTATTTTTTCATGCTTTGTGTGTATAAAAAGATCTTCTACACTTTCCACAGTATGCATCCGATGAAGTGAGCTGTAGCTCACGAAAGCTTATGCTCAAATAAATTGGTTAGTCTCTAAGATGCCACAAGTACTCCTTTACTGTTTAAAGTGATAATCACTTTCCCTTTTGTGTGGGCCTTTTACAGAGCAACACTTTAAAAACAACAACAAACCAAGACTGTAAAACAACAAAAACTGCTAGGTGGGCTTAGGGACAGATGTAATACCAGGAACTACTTCTGAACTTATATTCTTTATAAACAAGAGATGAGACTCCACCACCGGAGTGAGATTTAGCGCCAGGTGGTAGAGAGAAGACTCCCCCATTTGAGTGGGCTTTAGTTTAGTCCCAGAGAGGGAGTAAGAAACGAGCTCCCTTCCCCCCACCCCCATCGAGAAGGGGGGGGGGGGGGAGAACAGCTCCACTCACTGGGGAAGGGTTTAGGGCCAGGGTTAGAGTGGGGAGGAGGCTCCCCTCATTGGGGATAGTAGGTACAGTGAAGAGTCCCCTTACGGAAGGTGGGAGTGGGAGAGGAGGATTCATGACAGAGACCAGAGCGGAGGAAGTTTTCAGGGCAAGGGCCAGAGTGCCGGTGTAGGGAGGAGGGGGCTCCCCTCACTAGGGGGCTCAGGGAAGTCTCAGGCCAGGCACTCTCCGGAACAGCAGGCGGGGGACGACTGTGTTTCACTTTTCTACAGTCGCTGAGCCCAAGGCACTTGATGCGTGGGGAGCCTACAGCCCCAACTCCAGTTACTAGGCTACAGAGGCCGCTCTGGGTTGGATCGGAGACAACAGAGACCCCGCGGCTCCCTCCCCGTGGCTGGGGGAGGGGCAGGTTCCAGGCCACGGACGGCGGCCGCCATCTTAGCTTCGGGCAACATTCCTTCCCGCAGAGTGGCAGGAGCACAAATAAATGGGGTCACGTGACTCCATCTTCATGGAGCTGGGCTGGCCGCCCATCACCAAGATGGCCTCTGCGGCATCCCACAAGCCTCTCTGGGCCTCTCTCTTCCTCCCCCTCTCTATGGCCCGGGCAAGGCCTCACTTACTCCGGGGGATAAAGGCGCAGCTCCTCGATTTCTCCCAGGAAGCCGAAGAGCGTCCGCATCTGCTCGCTGGTTACCGCCGAGGAGAGGTTGGTGACTTGGATGACGGAAGTAGGGCCCAAGGGGAAGCCGAGCGGCACCCCGATTCCACCGCTGTTCATCATGGCGGCACCTACACAACCGCTCCGTCCTGTGCACTCGCAGCCAAAGACTCAGGAGGCGGGCCCAACCATAGAGAAGAGCGTGCGGTGCCTGTTAGAGAGTCCCGGCGTGGGGACGCTCTAGCCTCGACATCGGGTGCTCAGTGGCCGTGGCGGTTTTTCTCTCTCCAGCCTCCCGTAGCCCCGTGGGGGAGGTGTCGAGACGAGCGGCGAGGAAGGGCTGGGCCCGGGGGGAGTTGCTTCGTGCTGACGCCTCCCTCTGCAGATAGGGCCGGTCGCTCCGCGGGGGGGGGCCGCTGCGCCGCCCCGGCCGGGCGTGCCTCCTGGGTGCGGCCTGTTCCGCGGGTCACCCACCGGGCACGTGCTGCGCGCCGCCCACGGGGGCCACCACCCCACGCGGGCTCGGCCTAGCGGGCCGCACCGGGGCGGCCGCTGCCGAGAAAAGCGGCTTGGGCGGCGTTACGGGAGCGGCAGCCAGCCCCGTTCCTCGTGTGCCCTTGTCGCTCGGACAGCGGGTGGGGCTGAAGGCGTTACCAGGCGGGAGCCGCCGGCCCCGGAGCACGCGCCTGCAGAGGGTGAAGAACTTGGTCCGCTGGCTTTTTGAGTAACGGGGCCCTCCAGCTACCCGCGTTGGCAAGGGTCGCCTGTCTAAGGGGGAGCTGGGCCCCGTTGAGTTTTGGTTCCTTGCCCAGGCTGAGCTGTTCACAGGGTCTGTCAAGGCAAACCAACAATGCCTTTTTTTTGGCAAAATGAAAGGTTGAAAATACTTGGTCACATTGAAACAAGGGTTTGTTGCACTCAGATCCCGTCTTTTTGGTTTGGCCATTTTGAGAAAAGCAGCAGCAGCCTCCTGCCAAGTGGTTAGGGAGCTCTCCCGCGCAGGTTCAAGGATCTGAATTTAGACCTCATACAGTGCTAGGTAAGGAGATCTCCTGGTAGTGGGCTCTTTCCATTTCTCCTCAGAAGCGGTTCCACTTTCTATAGTCATCGGAGCAGGGACTTTGAAGGTGGATGCCCCACATCCTAGCTGAGGCCTACTGTACACCTGAAAACTAGATTGATATAGCTCAGTGGTTCTCAACTTGTGGCCTATGTGACATCCTCAGGGCCATACAGGTAGCACTAGATAAAGCCCACACTTCTAAATAGTAGGCCTGTCAAGCGATTAAAAAAATTGATTATGATTAACCCCACTGTTAAAAATAGAATACCATTTATTTATAGATTTTCTACATTTTCAAATATATTAATTTCTGTTACAACACAGAATACAAAGTGTACAGTACTCACTGTTTATTACAAGTATTTGCAGTGTAAAAATACTATTTTTAATTCACCTCATACAAGTACTGTAGTGCAATCTCTTTATCATGAAAGTGTAACTTACAAATGTAGATTTTTTTTTGGTTACATAACTGCACTCAAACAAAACTGTAAAACTTTAGCGCCTACAAGTCCACTCAGTCCTACTTCTTCAGCCAATTGCTAAGACAAGCAAGTTTGTTTACATTTATGGGAGATACTGACTGCTTCTTATTTACAATGTCACTTGAAAGCGAGAACAGGCATTTGCAATGCCAGCTACAAAAGTGCTGTGCGAGGTATTTAAGTGGCAGATATGCTAAACATTCATATGCCCCTTTCTGTTTCAGCTACCATTCCAGAGGACATGATTACATGCTGATTGCTAGTTTAAAAAAAAAAATTCATTAATTAAATTTGTGACTGAACTCCTTGGGGGAGTGCTGTCCTGTTTTACTCCCATTCTACCATATATTTCATGTCATAGCAGTCTCAGATGATGACCCAGCACATGTTCATTTTAAGAACACTTTCACAGCAGATTTGACAAAAAATGCAAAGAAGGTGCCAATGTGAGATTTCTAAGAATAGATACAGCACTCAACCCAAGGTTTAAGAATCTGAAGTGCCTTCCAAAATCTGAGAGGAATGAGGTGTGGAGAATGCTTTTAGATGTTTTAACAGAGCAACACTCCGATGTGGAAACTACAGAACTCGAACCACGAAAAAAGAAAATCAACCTTCTGCTGGTGGCATCTGTCTCAGATGATAAAGATGAACATACATCGGTCCACTCTGCTTTGGATCGTTATTGAGCAGAACCAGTCATCCACAGGGACACACGTCTTCTGGAATGGTGGCTGAAGCATTAAGGGACATATGAATCTTTAGCGCATCTGGCACATAAATACCTTGTGATGCTGGCTACAACAGTGCCATGCAAATGCCTGTTCTCACTTTCAGGTGACATTGTAAACAAGATGTGGGCAGCATTATCTCCTGTAAATTGTAACCAAACTTTTTTGTCTGAGAAATTGGCTGAAGTAGGACTGAGTGGACTTGTAGGTTCTAAAGTTTTACATTTTTATTTTTGAATGCAGTTATATTTTGTACATAATTCTACATTTTAGTTCAACTTTCATGATAAAGAGATTGCACTACAGTACTTGTATTAGGTTGTAATAAAAAATATAAAATGAGCACTGTACATTTTGTATTGTGTTGTAATAGAAATCAATGTATTTGAAAATGTAGAAAAGATCCATAAATATTTAATAAATTTCAATTGGTATTGTTTAACAGAGCTATTAAGATAAATTTTAATCACAGTAAATTTTTGAGTTAATCGCACGAGTTAACTGAGATTAATTGACAGCCCTAGTAAATAGGTTGAGAACCACTGATCTAGCTACATCACTCATGGCTCATTCTCATGTGCTTTCCCTGGCACAGTGATGATTCACTGTCATTCATGAATAGTCACTAGACCAGGGAAAACACATGTGAGCCTGCTGGTTTGGGTAGTCAGTTAGAAAATGGGAAACTTGGCACTACTTGTGGAAAGTGTGTTTTTGCAATACATGTGAAACCTTTCTTGGGTAAGTTGTAAAGAAGTTGTGAGGATAGTATGGCAGTTAAGTTAGTCAACTGTTGTGGAATCTTATTAGAGAAAGACTAAGGCAAGTGTGGCAGTGTTTAGTTATTGATTCTGAGGATAATTAGATTGAGAGCAAGATAGAGAGTCAATGAGGATAGGGTACGGAGTTTTAATGAAACTATACCACCAGAAAATTGCCTGCAGTTATGTTTAGGGCAACTCAGACCTGACACTCATCCGTGAATGCATGGGCATATGAATTTCTTCCCAGTTAGTCTAGGTTCCATAGAAACTAAGATTGAAGATTTAAATTTAATCCCGGGCACCTCCAAAGACCATAATAATCTTATTTAGCATGAGCACATTAAGAAACTCTTAGTTGGAGAAGTTTTTAAAATATTAGCCAAAATTCACACAGGCATAATTCCACTGACTATGGGTGAAGCCATCACCTTTGTGTTCTTCGCTCAAAGCAGCACTGGAAGGTTCATAATACTCTGTGATTGATGCATTACACATACACATAGACAACCTGCTAGCCACAGTCGCAACTGTTAGTGGAAGTGGACCACCCTTCTCTTAATGTCCAGCCCCTCCTTGCATCTCTTCTCTGGCTGGGATCTAGTATCAACAGCTAAGCTGGTACTGAAGCACTGAAATAGTAAACCTCATGGAAAAACTTATCTGAGGAGATGTCTGAGATGCCCTCCCTGGAGCCACTTTGACCATGATGATAATAAAATATAATCACAGCTTGCAGCTACACTCGCCTCCCCCCAACAAAAAAAAAAATACTATGTTTAACAGCCCCAACTACAGGGCACAAAATTGCCCATTTAAAAATAGTAAAAAGCAAATTTTATCCCCAAAAGAGTAGTGAGAAACAATTAAATTGTTGGCACCATAGACATAGAGACCAGAGGAAACAAACATTGGGTCTTGGTCTGGCCAAACTCTTCAAAGTAATATGTAATATTTTAAAAATCAATAGAAGAAATTGTATTGTCAAAGTGAAGGTAATTAAGCTTGTATCTAATATGGGAGGAACTGAAAATAATCAACTTCCTGGGAAACAGAAACTGAAAAAAATTCAAAGATGAAAACAAAAGCTGTAAACATTAAGAAAAAATCAGATGACTTGGAAATCCATTCCAACAATATCTGATCAACAAGTCTTCTTAAAAATATACATCAGGAAGAATTCTCAGAAAATGTGCCGAAATTGTTATTACAGCCAAAAGACTAACATCTCTATAACAAATGTGAGTCCACAGAGGATCTGAGGCCGGGGAATGTTAGTGTGCACCAAGGCCTACATTTGGGAGACTTCTTGCTCTGTACCAGAGTAGTCTCATTCTTGCACAAACTATAAAAAATGGACATCACATCATAATTCTTCTCATAGTTTTTTCTAAATTTTAGCACCAAAATACAAAACAACAGATAAACCTTTGAAGTGAAAAGAAAGTTGCATGTAAAAAAACTACTTAGGTTATGCTCTTCCCTGACAAACTAAAAACTGAATAAATTAATTAAAGTGCATTTTTAACACATCTTTTACGGGAGACCTGGAACTTCATAGATATTGCTGCAGCATGTTTCCCAGTAGGAGATGATTTAAACATTCAGTGAGTCTTCTTCAAATTGGTTGTAACCTCACTAGCATTGGCAAACATATCAAGTTTTATGCCCTTATAATGTGGGTGGGCAAACCTTTTTGGCCTGAGGGCCACATCTGAGTATTGAAATTGTATGGCGGGCCATGAATGCTCACAAAATTGGGGTTGGGGTGTGGGAGAAGGTAACTGGCTCTGGGCTGGGCGTGCAGGTTCTGGGGTGGGGCCAAAAATGAGGAGTTGAGGGGCATGGAGATGGGGTCTGGAGTGGGGGGCCTGAGGGCTCCGGCTGGGGGTGTGGGTGGGGATGAGGGATTTGGGGTGTAGGAGGGTGCTCTGGGTTAGGACCGAAGGGCAGGAGGGGGATCAGGGCTGGGGCAGGGGATTGGGTCATGGGGGGGGAGGCTGGCTCCGGGAAGGGGCTGAGGATGAGAGGTTTGGGGTGCAGGAGGGTGCTCCAGGCTGGGACTGAGGGGTTCGGAGGGCAGATTGGGGCAGGGGGTTGGGGTGCAGGAGAATGGCTCGGGTGCAGGCTTCAGGCAGCACTTACCTCAAGTGGCTCCCAGAAGCAGTGGCATGTCCCCTCTCCCGCTCCTACTTGGAGGCACAGCTAGGCAGCTTTGCTGCACGCAGCCCTGTCTGCAGGCGCCGCCCTTGCAGCTCCTACTGGCCGGCGGTTGGGACAGGCGGCAGAGTATGGAATGGAGCCTCCTGCCTGCCCCTATGCATAGGAGCCAGAAGGGGGACATGCTGCTGATTGTGGGCGCTGCGCGGAGCGCAGAGTGGGGCAAGCCCCAGACCCCGCTCCCCAGCGAGAGCTGGAGGGCCGCATTAAAATGGCTGGCAGGCCATCGTTTGCCCACCCCTGCCTTATAAGTTCTTATTATATACCCAGGTGTGTAGTGGCTGATAGTACAAAAGTTAAAAAACTACCAGACATTTTTAGGTGCCATATAAAGGCAGATGCTTTCTGCCACCTGAAAAGGGAATACATGTACATTCAAAAGTTCTGGGTACAGGTTTTAAAAGTACTGACAAGTGTAACAGGAGCTGAAATACCAGCCGCATAATAGCAATGTATGATGACCATAACAGGTGGGAAGTGTTTAGAAATTAAATTCTTTGTATTTCTGATTGTTAAATGTAGAATTACGATGAACTAGTTTAAAAATGCTATAGGTGAACCTGTGATTAATGGGTCTGATGAGTGCAGCATCTGTGGAAGACGTTATATACAGAAAAAGAAAGATGCCAAACATTTTCATAAATAAAGACAAAATATAGAGATTTGTGGCTCAAATAGTTAATACTAGTGTAATTCAACAATTATTTCAGATTTGACATTTAATCAGTTCCAAAATAAGTTGATAAATCAAACATACTTGAAAGGAGAAACTAACACACAGTTTAGCTTTTCAGACTAACTGAAAAAACTGGATAAATGTGTGAATGGAGAGTTAATATTAATATGTTAAAACGTTAATGTTGCATCATTTAAATTAGATATTTAAGATTTTTTTTAAAAAGATTTCCAAAACTTGCCTCTTCATGAAAGTTAAGCTCTATCAGCATAACCAGCAGTGCTTCTGCCTTCCCATTGAAAATCAGTGAGCTATTTTTGTTATATGAATGAAAACACTGTTAAAGGAAATTCCCAGACTAGCTTTGCTGAAGGAACAGTGGTCAAATTTGGCTTACAATTGAGGTTTTGATAAACATACTCATGAAAAATCATGCTCTTTGGATCCTGTGAATTGTCCATTTTAGCTCCTATCCGTGCAGTGATTGTGAAACAGACAAGTAAAACATTCACATACTTAGGTTAACTATAAAATAGTAAAAAGAAAAGGAGTACTTGTGGCACTTTAGAGACT
Organism: Caretta caretta; assembly: GCF_965140235.1. NCBI lineage: Eukaryota > Metazoa > Chordata > Testudines > Cheloniidae > Caretta > Caretta caretta. The sequence continues at coordinate 43,034,669 of NC_134210.1, read as the reverse complement.
AACCAATTTATTTGAGCATAAGCTTTCGTGAGCTACAGCTCACTTCATCAGATGCATACTGTGGAAGGTGTAGAAGATCTTTTTATACACACAAAGCATGAAAAAATACCTCCCCCCACCCCACTCTCCTGCTAGTAATAGCTTATCTAAAGTGATCACTCTCCTTACAATGTGTATGATAATCAAGGTGGGCCATATCCAGCACAAATCCAGGGTTGAACAAGAGTGGGTTTGGGGGGGGGGGCGGGGGGAGAAAACCTGGATTTGTGCTGGAAATGGCCCAACTTGATTATCATACACATTGTAAATAGAGTGATCACTTTAGATAAGCTATTACCAGCAGGAGAGTGGGGTGGGGGGAGGTATTTTTTCATGCTTTGTGTGTATATAAAAAGATCTTCTACACTTTCCACAGTATGCATCCGATGAAGTGAGCTGTAGCTCACGAAAGCTTATGCTCAAATAAATTGGTTAGTCTCTAAGGTGCCACAAGTACTCCTTTTCTTTTTGCGAATACAGACTAACACGGCTGTTACTCTGAAACCTATAAAATAATAGTGTAGGAATTCAATTACATTGCAAGTAGAAGATGTAGAATGCCTTGTCTTAGGGCCGGTTTCCATAACACATCATAGGATGACAAAATGATTCTGATTCTAAACTCAAAAGGCTCTGCCAAACTAAGCGATAATTAGCCTGAAAAAAAAATACAAAAAAAGGCTAGAATGATAATAGAAAGTAATAACTGCTACTGTTCACATGTAATCCTTACAGAGTCTGTGGGATGTACAGCAAGTTTGAGGATTTTCAGTTTACTTGCCTTTATCTACAGCAAAGTTTTCTTTGTATCACTGTTAAATTTGTTTGCTGCATTTGTGGAAAAATAATCCCCCTACAAGCAGCCTATTTCATTATTTCCCTTTGTGTCTCAACTGTTGAGTGCACACTGGTGCTTTATCCTAAAAGAGATCACAGGGAGTTGATTCCATGTTCTTTGTTTGCAAAAGACAAATTATTTGTGTTTTCTTCAAAGGTCATGTTTTCCTGATCTTTGGATGAAGTTCAAAATGGTATAATCAGAAAATGTTACCTTTTGTAAGTGATGATCACTCTCTTAGCAATAATGGAATTACAAATTTGTAATTCAGAGACAGGCTACAGTGGAACCTATTTTAAGTGACCAGCAAAGATTGCTTTCCTTCTAGAAGTGACCTTTAAAACAGGCTAGGGGTTGCCCCTTAGAGGTTGTTATTACCGCATTTTTTGCTGTACTTACAGAGGGAAAAGGAAAGTAAATACAGATAAAAGTGGGATAGGAACACTAAAAATGGTAGTTAACCTGTTTTAAACACGAAAGTTTATTTGCACCCAGGAATATCCTCTGCAGAGAATTTATGGAGTTGATATGTAAAGTCAAAGTTCTTAATCTCAAGCCATTTGCATTGGGCACACTCAACTTCAGATTTAACTATTGATGGACCACTCAGTCTTCACAGTACAACCACCACCATATTTTGTGACCAGTATAAAGTTCACCATCTCCCACAATACAACTATTTTTTGTGCATTCTAGGAAAATCTGGGCAGCTTTCCCAGAGTACCTCAGCAGGGAGAGATACAGAGATGATACTTAGAGAGAAGTGCCACCCGCATGTGGAATAATGTATTCTGAGATAGTCCACTGTAAAGAAAGCTATGAGGAAAAGCTGACCAGACAGATCAGTTATACAGACACAGAGGGTCCCGTCTATACTGCAAAATATACTGTGCTGAATGAGTTATATGAGGACAACTCTGTGGCTGCCTAAGCCTCTGGGCCATGATAGAACATATATTTAGTTGCCATGGTTACTAAACAAGTAAATGTGTACATATGGACACAGCTATGTTTTGAGTCAACCTGGTCACTAATTGGATACAAATCATTAAAAACTAGTGTAGACAGGGACTTTGGGTCAACAGAAGGCATCAGCATAGCGCTGACTCCTGATGCCTGTGCAAATGAGTGAAGTGACCATCATTCTGAGGTTCACAATATGGCGGTAGTGCTATGATTGTTGACATTTAGTGCTGGACTACTGCTCACTGCTAGCCTGATGTGAGAGAGGGAAAGAGAACATTAGGGAGAGAAAGATGAAGAGATAAACAGAAGTGAAGAGGGAAGGGAGATAGACTATATAGGACAAAACAGTGACCAAATGGTTTGTATCCTGCCATGTCTCCACTTTGAGGTATATGTAGCTGGTCAGAGAGATTATCTGTTTTAGAGTTTATGAAGTCCTGGAAGGGCGGGGATAAAAAAAAATTGAGAATTGGGCACTGGGAGAGTCAAGAGACTTCAAAGTAAGCAATAAGACATACTGTATACAACAAGAGCTGTTACCAGCCAGCAAAAGTCTATGAGTTTCAGAAGGGGCGTGGATGCACAGACCAGATATTCACTCTACGAACATATGAGTTTCAATACTACAGAAAAAAAAACTTATCAAAGCTGCATTCTCATCTTGACCTTCTGGGCTTCATTCTGTCCTTAGACATGCATGCACAGCTTCCAGTGATTTCCTGAAGGGCTGTATAGGTCTATCTGTGGCCTGCATTGGGCCCTTTGACTTTAGTTAGTCCCTTGAGTTACTGAACCCACATGCAGTAGATTATTATCTCTCCAGGGTGGTTAAAAATCAATGATTTAAAAAAATGGATTTTTTTTTTAAATTTAAATCAGATTTTTTTGAGGGGAAAAAAAACCTATCTTAAGATAATTTTAATTAAGATTCATTATAGCTCAAAGATATCTCATCATGGAATAGGGATTATTAATTCTATAGTATGGGACAATATAGTCATGTAATGTTTAAGAAAAGTTTTGTAAATGAGTTCCAATAGTTCATGGATTAGGGATCCAATATTATGGGGTTCCAGGGGCTTCTGTATAGATTATTTAGGTTAATCTTTCTATCTACCCACTGGGACTCAGTGCTCAGTCTGGAAGATACCATCAGAGATGCTTAGTTTTGCCGTTCTCAAACTGTGGATTTGTCTCTCCAGAGATAACATGCTTGTTAACAGCAAAAATGTTTCAAAATAAATAAATATATCAACAGGTGAGAAACAACAGACCTCAACCCTATTGTCCCTCCGCAAATTTGTGTACACAGAGTCAATCCCTTACCTCTCTCTAAAAGTGCAAAGTTTCAAAAAGTTCAATGAATAGAAGATTGTTGGGGGCGTAATTGATCTGGACAAGGATAAGTCTGGAGATAAATGTGAGAAGGGAGGGACAGGTAATAGAAAAAAGTGAAACTGTCTGAGCAGCCTATTCCAGAAGTCTTGAGGTCTTTCTGAGTGTAACCTTTATTGATTTGAGATCTACCATACCATTCTCTCACTAGAAGGGAAAACTTATAATGGCAGCAGGCCGTAAAAGAGACCCAGTTTGTGAATATTTTAATGAAGTTCCTGTACCTGTGGATAAGACAGGCATGCGTGCAAAATGCAAACAGTGCAACAAAGAAATGTAAGCCCTGGTTGCCCAAATGAAACAACATCATGAGAAGTGTTCCTTCTCAGGAGGTAGCTGCGTTGAAGATCATGAAAGGAACATGTCTGAACATGCAGGATCTTCAGATTGGTAAACTTTATTATTTCATACTTCTTTCTTAAGGACTGCCTGTCTTCCTTCTGGACTATTCTTGAATTCTCATGTTTGAGCAAAAAGTATAGTTGTTATTCTATGGTACTATCATTTTACATGCAGTTGTGATTAAAAAAATAAATTGCTGAAAGAGGCAGATCTTCCTTTTACAATTTCACCTTTAAAGTAGTACTGAGTGTCAGTGAATGCAATGAGTATGGTAATAATAATTAAATAACTGCATTGACTTATTTTGTTTCGGAGAATCCATCCTTAACATACAGGATTCTGAAGACTATCCACCTTCAAGATTACCATCATTTTCTATAGTTTGAGTTATCTGCCAACGATCGTGTTTCAGTTACATCACGTATGTCACATAGCCACAGTATATCACCTGTAGAAAAAATGAAAAAAAAAATCTCCATCATCCAGAAACAACCATAGATAAGTTTGTGATAAGATCCAGTAGATTACAAAAAGAGGTAATTGATGAAAACATTGCCCAGTTTGTTTATGCAACAAACTCTCCTTTCCATATGATTGAGAACCCACATGTCATTAACATGGTTCAGTCATTAAGACCAGGATACAGTCAACCCAACAGAGCAGATGTTGCAGGCAAATTGCTGGATAAAGTATATGAAAGAGAAATTGAGCAGTGTGCAAAAGGTCTAGAGGGTAAAACTGTTAACCTGAGTCTTGGAGCAATGTCCACAATGATCCTGTTGTATGTGCTTGTGTGACAACAGAAGAAGGGAACGTCTTCCTTGCAGAAACAATTGATACATCAGGAAATGCACATACAGCAGAATGCTTACAAGTAGCAGCAGTAAAAGCTATAACAAACTGAAAAAAATTCAAACATCTAGTATGCAGCTTGGTCACAGACAATGCTGCAAATGTATCCAAAATAAGAAATTTAGAAGAGCGAGAAGAGAGTCCCAAGCTAATAACATACGGTTGCAGTGCTCATTTGATGCACCTCCTAGCCAAAGACTTCAGTGTTCCAGAAATAAAGGCTAATGTTGTTGAAATTGCAAAATACTTCCATAACAACCACGTTGCAGCAGCTGCTCTGAAAAAAGTGGGAGGAACTAACTCTCCCACAAGTAACTCTTCCACAAGACGCACGATGTAACTCTTCCACAAGACGCACGATGTAACTCAGTAGTGGACTGTTTTTAACACTATATCAAGATCTGGCCTAATCTGATGACAGTTTGTGAACAAAATCGTGAAAAAATAGATGGCACTGTCACAGCCAAAGTTCTCAACACTGGGCTTAAGAGAAATGTTGAACACATGCTTAGTACCCTGAAGCCTATTTCTGTAGCCTTGAACAAAATGCAGGGAAATATCTGTTTTATTTCTGATGCTGTTGAAATTTGGAAGGAACTGAGTGAGATCTTAAAAAGAGAAATATACAATGACAGAGTTAAATTACAAAAAGAAAAGGAGTACTTATGGCACCTTAGAGACTAACCAATTTATTTGAGTGGAAAATAATTCAGTGGAAAATACGGTGAGGAGATTTATTATCCCCCCCGCCCCCCCGTTCCTCAGACATTCTTGTTAACTGCTGGAAATGGCCCACCTTGATTATCACTACAAAAGGTTTTCTCCCCTCCCCCCCCCACCGCTCTCCTGCTGGTAATAGCTCATCTTAAGTGATCACTCTCCTTACAGTGTGTATGATAACACCCATTTTTTCATGTTCTGTGTGTATATAAGTCTCCTCACTGTATTTTCCACTGAATGCAACCGATGAAGTGAGCTGTAGCTCATGAAAGCTTATGCTCAAATAAATTGGTTAGTCTCTAAGGTGCCACAAGTACTCTTTCTTTTTGCGAATACAGACTAACACGGCTGCTACTCTGAAACTCTGCTACTCTGTTAAATTACAAGCATTAAAACAACGAATGGGACAAGCACTATCTCCAGCTCATTTTTTTTTTTGCAAATATTCTCAATACTTGGTACTAGGGTCAAACTTAAACTGCTGAAGAAGAGGAGTTGGCTATGACATGGACATCCAGCAATCATCCCTCCATAATGCCAACTATAATAAACTTCAGAGCTAAGGCTGAACCATTCAAGAAATATGTTTGCTGATGATGTTTTAAAGAAAGTCACACCAGTGAACTGGTGGAAATCACTTAAGCACTTGGATTCAGAGACTGTTGAAGTGATAATCTCACTTTTAACAGCAGTAGCTTCTTCTGCCAGTGTAGAAAGAATATTTTCTTCCTTTGGACTAATTCATTCCAAATTGACAAATTGTTTGGGACTTAAAAAAGCAGGAAAGCTTGTTTTTCTTTTCCAGAATATGAACAAACAGGAAAATGAAGGTGAAGACGACTGAGTTAACTGCAGAAGCCAATACTTTAAGTTTCTCATGTTGACCTGGTTGACAGTCAATTTAATTTTTTTAAAATATTTCATTTAACTATTTTAAGTTAAAACAATTTTAACACAAACAAATCTGATTTTAAAAAAAACGTGAATGTTTAAATTCAAAAATTCATATGCTTGTTTTGTTAAAATATTCTATGTTTGCTGTTGAAGAAAAAAATCCAGAATACATAACGTTGTTGTTTTAGTTAAATAAAACAATTAAATGTCTGTCTGGTGATTGTTGGGATATGTAAGGATTAAGTAGAGACCTGGGAAACCGCTGGTGTGCTGGTATGGTATTAAGGAGTAGAGTCACAGGCAGGGACCATTTCTTTGCTTGATAGAATAAGTGTTATCCCTTGCCGTCCCCTTCATCTTGTTGGGAATAAATAAGTGTTGCGGTTGCATAAGAAACGTAGTTGTCTAAAGGATACCTTTGTGTAAAGAAGTGTTATATCCCCTCCCTTTCTTTCCCAGCTACATAAACGAGCTCAGGGTCATGGCCCCTTCCTCCCTCCCCTGAGAACTGCTGATTAAGGGAACTTGTAGCAACAATTATAGCAATTATTACTTAAGAGTTTTAGGGGTTTGAGCAGCTGTAGGCATTTACATACTAACTTAAATAAAAGAAGCATGATAGAACTAATCCAGTGCTTACTCGACAATTGGGTTCAGGGGAACAAGTATCCCAATAAAGAAGCCAGTTCTCAAATCCGCCTCTGGGTCAACCTCTCATTCTTCTCTAAGAGTGATGTTCTCCTCCTAAAACAGCATGGCAAGAAAATCCTCCAAATATTAATGATTAACCTGTTGAATTGGAGATAGTTCATCTCCCAATGACTTCATAAATATCTGCTTCAATTACCTTTGGTAAATGAAATAACCAAACAATCATTCATTTTCTGATATAGCTGTAAAACTAATCTGAAAAGTTTACAAAATAAATCACTTTAAAAATGTATAGTGTGTACCTTCTAAAAATTAAACCTATATCTATCTCTAAGTTGTGAAAAATATGTATTAAGGTTATAACAGCCAACAAGAATGCACTTTTATGTAGAAATCCATGATTAAATAGAGTCTTCCTGACTAGTGATTTAAATCTACCCTACCTCTCCCTGATAATAGCTAGGGATAGCTGAAGCTCTGAACATCTTGGTTGGTTGGTTCTGGACCTTATTTACATATTGCTACCCTTCAGACATATCGGATGTCTAGGATTTCATTTGAATCATGTAAAGACTTGTAAATGTTACACTATGATGCAAGTGTAGTATTCACTTTCAGTAAAATGTATAGACAGTATTTTGTCCATATGCATTTACATTAGATTCAGTGTAATACAGAAAACTTAAGGCAGAGACTTACAGAAGTTAAAGAAACCACTTAAATCCTTTAAACATATCCGCATCTCTGTTTCTCAGAGACAAAACACAGACATGCTGTGAGTGGACACACAATGCCCTGGTGCCTTGTGTTTATTTCTCCTCCTTCTCTTTCAAAATGGAGAACTCATCTGTAGTTAACAAGTTTAAGTGCCCATCTGTGTGTCATGCAAAGGTTGGGCTCTCTCCTCAGTTAAATCCCTCAGTAGATCATTCTTGGTTGATAAGAGGTTCAGAAAAACATTTTCCAATAAATAGCCATAATAATAGAGACATTTTCTAATAGTCTAAGGAAATCTTTGGATGTCTGTCAAAAGGCTTCTGTGATGTTTTCTTGGCCAGATCTTTTATAGTTGGTACACATCTGATTGTAATGTTCATCCTTCTTAGTAACTTTACATTTTGTGGCGGGGTCAGGCCAGATGGCTACAGGAGAGTGATAGAAGGTAGATATATTAGCCCCAGATTAAGCAGGTCCCTTTTCCCTAAGATAATGGGCTGTTCCAGAACAATCTGGAAGTTGCTGGAACCAATTAAGGCAGGCTAATTAGGACACCTGGAGCCAATAAAGAAGTTACCAGAATCAATTAGGACAGACAGGCTAATTAGGGCACCTGGTTTTAAAAGGACCTCACTTCAGTTAGTGAGGTGCGTGCGAGGAGCTGGGAGCAAGAAGCTGAGAGTGAGTAGGTGTACTGCTGGAGGACTGAGAAGTGCAAGCATTGTCAGACATCAGGAGGAAGGTCCTGTGGTGAGGATAAAGAAGGGGAAGTAGCTCAGGGAGTTGTAGCTGTCACGCAGCTGTTACAGGAGACACTATAGACAGCTGCAATCCACAGGGCCCTGGGCTGGAACCCGGAGTAGAGGGCGGGCCCAGGTTCCCCCCATCCCCCACTTGATATAAGAGGAGTTGATCTGGACTATGGGTCCCACTAGAGGGGAATGGCCTGTCCCCCGACCCATTAGGTGGGCCAGCAGAGACTGCGGGGATTGTTCTCCTCCTTTTCCCCATGCTGGCCAGTGATGAGGTTAGCCAAGTGAATGGCAGGTTTGTGCCACTAACAAAAGGAGCCAAACTGAGGACTGCCATGAACCTCTGAGGCAAGCAGATCCGCCAGAAAGGACAGAACCCAACAAAGCAGAGGAGGAACTTTATCACAATATATTCTTAAGAAAACTTATTGACCCCTTTACAGAGACGATCCACTGGTATCCTGCATCATCATCTATCTTCCTCAAAGAGAAAGAAAGATCCTAACAAAGACTTTTATGACTGTGATGGCCAGAACTGCCCACTGTAGCAGATCAGCTATACTTTGTTTGATTGAAATGATATTGAACAGCGTTTGAAAGAATGCAACTGTCAAGTGAGACTATTGTTGTTCTTAATATTTCTTCTGCTGTTGTAAAACAGATGAAAGACACTTGACTGCCACTGAGATGTGAGTAAGAACAGACAGGGTTTCTGGGAATCTGTAAGGAAGCTTGACTGCCAATTGTCTGGTTAATGTAGTGTACAATACTAATAATACTTCAGTAAAACATGGAAAATACCACACTCTTTGCCAATCACAAGATGGTATATCAACCACATTGTGCTTCAAGCCAAGTACAACTGTCTGGTGTCTGCGCCAGGGGGCTGAGTGAGCATGAAGAGCATTGTTTTTGAATAGAACTCAAAGTGATCTCGATAAATTGGAGAATTTAAACAGAGGAAATTTTATTAAAGCAAATGCAAAGTACTACACTTAGGAAGGGAAAATCAAATGTACAAATACAAAATGGGAACAAACTGGCTAGGCTACAGTACTGCAGAAAAGGATATGGGGATTATAATGGATATGAGTCAGTAGTGTGAGGCTGTTGCAAAAAAGATAGATGTCATTTTGGACTATATGGGCATAATGATTGGAGTCCCACAGGGATCAGTTTTGGGTCCAGATCTGTTCAATATCTTCATCAATGATTTAGATAATGGCATAGAGAGTACACTTACAAAGTTTGCGGACAGTGCCAAGCTGGCAGGTTGCAAGTGCTTTGGAGAATAGGATTATAATTCAAAATGATCTGGACAAACTGGAGAAATGGTCTGAAGTAAATAGGATGAAATTCAATAAGGAAAAATGCAAAGTACTCCACTTAGGAAGGAACAATCAGTTGCACACATACAAAATGGGAAATGAATGCCTAGGAAGGAGTACTGTGGAAAGGGATCAGGGGGTTGTAGTGGACCACAAGCTAAATATGAGTCAACAGTGTAGTACTGTTGCAAAAAAAGCAAACATCATTCTAGGATGTATTAGCAGGAGTGTTGTAAGCAAGACACGAGAAATAATTCTTCTGCTCTACTGCATGCTGATTAGGCCTCACTTGGAGTATCATGTCCAGTTCTGGGCGCCACATTTCAGGAAAGATGTGGAGAAATTGGAGAAAGTCCAGAGAAGAGCAATAAATATGATTAAAGCACTAGAAAACATGACTTATGAGGGAAGATTGAAAAAATTGGGTTTGAGCTAAATGCAAGGGTTTGTCCCAAGCTTGTGTAAGTCTTTTGGGCAGTTGAGGCTACATAGGATAAGAAAATGAAGACTCCTTGGGTGGTTCAGAATCTCCCGATGAGAAGAAAGCTAATACCTGTTCCAGATATGGTACCATCAGTGCGGCTGGAGGGAAGTTGTAACTCGAGGAAGGAACAGGCGATAAATGTATTCAAGTGGTTGACTCTCCTGAGTGTTATGATATTGCTGGAAAGGAATGGACCCTATGGAAGGGATTCTGGATCCAACAGTGCAAAGATGTCCTATGAAGTGGCATGGTATTCAGTTTTTCCTGGTGTGAAAGGGGTTGTCTCTGCTTAGACCACTGGAGCCAGAGAGAGTACTGTTGAAAACAGTGCCACGGATAGGCGATGAATGGTCTTAATCAGTGCCAGTGGATTCCAAGGGTTGGGAGGTGCCAAGGGTGACGGTACCAATGGATCACATTCTGGTACCAATGGAGCCTGATGTTTATGGGCTTTTTTGTTAAGCCTCGGGGACTTAAAATGTACTAAGTCTGCTTGGACTGAGATGCTGGGCTTGCTCAGAGCCAAATCAGATTTCTTTGAAGTGGATTTGGAGGAAGACTTGGTCTCATTATGACAGTGCTTCCTGTGTTCCCGAGAAGATTCCGCCAGGGGTGTCTGAGGGTAGATTCTCTGGCACCAGCGTTGGACTTAGCAGCAGGAGGCTTACCTCTTGCTGAATCAGGTCAATATAGGGGGCGGGGAGTTCCCAGCCTGGGTCTGATGGAGGCCATATGGTCTTTTCCATGAGGCATTTTCAAAGGTGGAGTTCCTGTCCTTCTCGGGTATGGCTGGGGAATGAGCAGCAAATACTACACCTCACTGCAGTGTGAGCTTCCCCAAAGCCATACAGGCAGCGCTGGAGGTTGTTGTGACCGAGAAGGATCATGGCCAGGAAGCACAGAGTTTAAAGCCTATAGTCCAATACCCGCACAGGGTATGGGGTGGGGAAGGGGAAGTGTTCCCCTGTAGATTAATCCAGCACTAAAACTATGGAATCATTAAAACTGTTAACTGTACAAGATGCTAAAACAAAGTTAAATATTCTCTTCAGGGATGAAGATGAAGCTACAGATAGGTTCCAACCTGGACCATGTGGCAGGAGAAGGAACTGGAGAGGCGGTTGGTCCACCCCGCTCTTTATCCCCTCAGTCAGAGGCACAAGGTGAGCGAGCGTGCATGCGTGGACCAACTAACACTACTTTCAAATCCTCTGGTTCCGGGCACACAGGTGATATGTGTAGCCCACAGTGGAATACAATATGGACTATCACTCAAAGAAGAAAAATAAGTTATGAAAATGGGTCATGTCTAAGATACATTTTCATTGCTTTTAGGGCATGTCCTACCTATATTCAATATTCTCAAAGCCACACATACCTTGTAGTTCCATTGACATAAATGTGAAGGATGCTGGGAGCTCAAGGCTTATATATGGCAGCATTCTCAAATTCAACAAGTGTCACAGCATTGGTTGCACTTGATTTGGAGGTTGTCTCTGCAATCATAAAGGTTAGGGACTTCTGAGCTTTTAAATTAACAACAACAACAATCTAGACAGCCGTACTAGCCTCAAAAAAATAAAAACCAAAAAAACCCCACCCTGGATTGTTGATAATGTTCCCTTTAATTTTTTCACCCATGTGCGGAATAAATTTTGTTATTTGCACCAAGGTAATGTGCGGAATCTGCACCACCAGTAGAAACAAAAAACCTAGATATATATTTTTTAAAAGTTACCAGTAGGGATAATTACTCCAGCCAGGACAGGTTACGCATTTTAGAACTCACTGGTCAAATAATTAAAATATAAAAGTGTAATAAATTTTATGAAAGAGAAATAAAAATTATGAAATGCATAGACCAGTCAAAACACTAAAATAACACACGTTGAAAGATAAAATTACAGAGAATATATGTGCACTGCAGGAAGTACCAAGTAACAACAACAATAATTAAGTAGGTGTTGGGAGATGTGTGATACAGAGACTGTGTGTGTGTGTGTGTGTGTGTGTGTGTGTGTGAGAGAGAGAGAGAGAGAAAAAGACACACACACACACACACTGTGACACAGAGACTGTATGCACGCCTGGGACACACAGACTGTGTGAGAGTGTGCACACAGGAGGGTTGGAACAGTGTATGTCGTGGGGGTGCTGAGAGCCATTGAACCAGACTGTAAACCCTGTATATAATGGAAGCCACTTCAAACCAGGCCAGCACCCCTAGTTCCAGCACCTCTGCCTGCGTGCATGCGTGAGAGAGATTGTATGTGCTGATTGCTGGGGAAGTCTCAGAGACTATGTGCTGTCTCTTTAAGGCTGTTACTCACCAGATGGCTTGTTCAGACCTCAGAGCTGCCGCAAGTCCTGAGCCCTGTCCCCTTTCCCCTGCTCTGTGGAGATGGGGTACAGGGGCTGGAAAACACTCTGATATCAGCACCTGCTTCCCCCCAGCTCTGCACAGCCAGCAGGAGGGTCCTGGGAGAAGCTGCAGGAGCAATTTGGCTGCAAAGCAGTGGGAAGGAGGAGCACCTGAAAACATGCTGCCGGATGTGCGTGGCTCTGCTAATCAAGTGGGCAGTGCTTGAATCTCTCCTAGGAGGCCGCCCAACCGCGCAGCTTAGAGGGAACACAGGTTATTGACCTGATTCCACTCGAGCTTTGATGCTCAGTTTTGTAGGGTATAGGAATGTCTCTGGGTACCGCACACTCCTGAAATACTGATACCTGGATCCATCTAATCGTCTTCATTGCCCAGCCCTTGCCAAATCTGGAAAGATGTGCAATCTGTGGTCCTGGAAAAGAAGCTGTTCACTATCATTAGCATTTCTTGGATGGTCTAGGGGAAGTCACTTAATTGCTTGCTGCCTCAGTTTCCCCATCTATAAAGTGTGGCTAATACTTGAAAAGTAACTGGGATTTTAATAAGACTTAATTCATCAAAATGATGAATTAAAGTGCTGCAATTCTTCAGATGGAAGGCACTAGATAAGTACAAAATAGTAGTAGTATAAGAAATTATTCTGGTAGCTATATGTCCTAATGCTTGCAGACAGTTCATATAATACTGATTCCTTATAATTCCATATTGCTGTTCCAGAATATAAACTTGGTATTACTTCAGATATACTAACAAACTACTTTGGGGCCATTTCCATCTCTACCCACTTGGAGATATAACAAACTTAGGTTATCCTATTAAAGCATTCTCTCGTGATTCCCCTTTTTAAAATGCATTGAAACGTTATCTTAATTCCAGCAGTCTACACCTTCCTCAGCCTACTGCATTCCTTTTTAATCATCATCTGTTCTTCCAGCATTTCTAATCTTCCTCACAGCTTTTTGTGGTTTATTTTAAAGCCTTTTCTGGTTAACAGTGTTGCTTTTTAAGTCCAGCAGGGTGCTTTTAAGAAACTTTAATGGCTAAAAGTATTTTTTATCCTTCTATCTTAAGAAGCTCTTCCTTTAAGCCTGTTTGTGATCAGCTAGCCAAGAAAGTGGGGCTGTCTCCCTGGGTTTCTTGATAGTAATAACTTCATCATTAAAGTACCTTCCAAAGACATAGCCTCAGGTTACTAGTAGTTCATTATTCTTTCCATTTTTAGACTAAACTTTCTTTACATGACTTGCAACTAGATCAGAAATTCCCCAACCCCCTTCCTAAAATAAGATTTCCATACATATACCCATATTACAGATATACGAGGCCTTTCCCTTTAAAGGAGATTTGGTCACACACAGCCTGTCCTGCACCACTGAAGTCCAAAGGCATTTTGCTATTGACTTCAATGAAAGCAGAATCAGGTCCATAATACTTTACTAATATTCACGCTTGTATGTATAGCAACCTTTTAGTAAAGGAACTGAAAGCATTTAATTAATATTTAGCAACTCACCCTGTAATGTATTATTCTCCACATTTTACAAATGAGTAAAATGAGGCACAGGCTAAATTAATTGATCAAAGCCACATACTGAGCCCTTTTCAGAATCTGGCACAGAATTCAGGAGTCCTGGTTCCCAGTATCTGCTGCTATCATTAACTCAACATTATGTCTTCCCTGCTTGTAAGAATTTGCCGCAAAACGAAGTGGGAGGAGAGGAGAGGAGAAATCCTATCTCCCAAAAGGGAGTAAGTGGATTAGACATTTTTGGATTATCATTGCCTCCTCAAATCAGGCAACTTCTTTGGAGGTTCAGTTTTTGATGTGGTAAAAGCTGAGGTCCAACTACAATGTTCCTGTACCCATTCCAGCTCTGAACATGTGAGCATTTCTGATAATTACCAAGTTTTGTCTCCATATCTATTTTCACATAGTGCCTGTATCTAGAAATCAATGGATTGCGTGACTGAAATGGTTTTGAATAAATAATAAAATCCACAGGAAATCTACTCTGCCAATAAAATTGTCTGGCTTAGGTCTTAAATAACTGGACTTCTTTGGAGTGAAATTGATCATGCTCTTGCTTTTGACCATAACATTTTGAGTTATGGTAAAACAAAGTAATGATGTTTTCTGTGTAGCTTTCAAATCAGTAATAGTCCAGGGTTTTAAAAAACCTGCTGTTCAAAAGGTCTTTAAATCCCATTTTAAGCACAGTTTTACAGAGTCTCAAATCTAGTTTGAAAATTGTTATAATTGCAATTTTAATGAATTAAACTATAAATGTTCCCTAGGTGGCATAAGAGCCAAGTTGAAGTCCCTGCTCCAATGACTAATTATTTATAGAGACTATATAGCTTCTACAGGAGAAACTGAGAGAGACCCATTCCAGCATAACCATTAGCACAGTGGTTAAGGCACCCTTTTAGGAATGGGGAGATTCCAGTAGGTGGATTCAAACCTGAGTCTCCCACATCTCAGGTGAGTACTCTAACCACTGGGCCAGTACTACTATTTTATATGTGAGTGTAGGCATTTAAAAATGCCTGGACACAAAACAGTTTAGATTGAACAAAACACTTCATTTCATCTGCAATGGACTTTTTCAAGTCACTGAAGTTTGGATTCGGTTCAACACAATCTGAATTTTTGGGGTTTTTTTCAGAACTGCCAGAGAACCAAAAGAGAAGGCCACTTACCTGTAATTGGAGGTTCTTTGAGATGCATGGTCCCTAACTGTATTCCACACGTGGGTGCACTATGCTATGTGCCAGAGTCTGGAAGCATTTTTTAGCAGTGTCTGTTGACTCGCACATACATGGTGCCTTTCCTCATGTTCCCAGCCGAAGGTATAATGTAGTGCGGGTCAATGCCTCTCCAGTTTCCTCCTTACTGTAATGGAATCCAGTCTGAAGCAGAGGGAATTGAAGGGCAGGTAGTGGAATACAGATAGAAACCACACATCTCAAAGAACCTCTAGTTACTGGTAAGTAACCTCTTCTTCTTAGTTCCTACGTGTATTGTATACGTGGATGACTCACGAGCAGTGATCAGCGTGGAGGTGGGTGCCGGTGCCGGTGGATGAAGTGTGGTCTACAATACAGCCTGGCCCACAGCAGCATCTGTAACTGCTGCTTGTGTGATGGCGTAGGTGCGTCGTGAACGTGTGGATGGCACACCATGTTGCTGCACGAAAGATGTCTTGCCAGGACATTTCAGCCAGTGAGGCCAATATGGCAGCTTGCACTCACGAATTGTGTGCCATGATTCTATCAGCCAGGGGTATGTTGGACTGGATTCATGGATGCACCCCGAGATCCATTGGAGATGCAGGGTCTGCCATTATGACCGTGAGTTCACTGACTCGTCTGGCTGAGGTAATGGCTACTAAGAAAGTCACTTTCATTTAGAGGTAGGAGAGGGAGCATATTGCTTGCGGCTCAAAAGGTAGCTTTGTGAGGGCAGAAAGAATAAGACTAAGATCTCATGGTGGTGTGGGAGTCAGTATTGGTGGAAAAGTGATGAGTAAACCTTTCATGAGGCAGATAGTGGTGGGTAGTAAACACTAAGGCTCCATCCACAGGAGGGAGAAAGGCACTGAGTGCTGCTAGGTGAACTGAAAAAGAATTGAGGACCAGGCCTTATGTCTTCAAGGTGAGGAGGTAGTGGAGGATGACTGGAAGAGACACTATGCTCAGTGACTGGCTGTGAAGCATCTCCATTTAGCTCGGTAGCAGGCTCTGGTGAATTCTCTCTGCTCTGGGTAAGGATTTGTCAAACCAGGGTAGAACATGCACGGTCTACCCTCTATGCCCATCCAAATCCAAGACTGGAAGGTGAAGAGGGCCCGAAATGGGGGGAAAGGCATAGTGGAGGTCGCCTGTCCAGGGGAGTAGAAGAGCACAGCCCTGAGAGCCCTCCCCTAGTGCTTCACCTGAGCAATAGAGGGGCAGCTTTCTGTTCTTATCAGTAGCAAAGAGGTGTCATGGGGGGGGACTCTTTGTGCCATGAAGAGATACATGAGCATGGTGTTGTGTAGCTCCCACTTGGGATTGAGGTAAGGCATCCTGCTGAGGTGTCGGCCAGGGAATTGTGGGTACCCAGTAGGTAGGCGACTTGAAGTGTCATGTGGTTCTTGATGCACCAGTTCCAAAGCCAGATTAACTCGGAGCAGAGGGTACCACCCTGCTTGTTGATATATACTATTGCTGCAATGTTTTTGGAGAGCAGTTGAACACGGAGGGATTGAATGAGCAGGAGGAAGGCCTGGCATGCCAAACAGACTGCCTGCAGTTCCAACAAGTTTATGCGCATCCTGGCTTCCCATGGCATACACACACCCTGAGCTGTGTGGTGGCCTAGGTGGGCTCCTAACCCACCAGGGAGGTGTCCGTTGTGGTGGTCTGCAGTGTGGGATGGGAAAAGGGGGTGCCAATCATGACCTTGGAGGGATTAGACCACCATATGAGGGAGGACAGCCCCGTCTCGGGAAGGCTGACCTTGGAGTCTATATGGTCTCTGTTGGGTCTGTAGATGGAGAGGAGCCAAGCTTGAAGACAGTGCACATGGAGATGTGCATGTGGTGTCACATAGGTGCAGGCTGCCATATGTCCAATGAGAAAGACAGCGGCAGACCATGGTTTGAAATGCATGTCCACGATGAGAGATGTCAGTGCTGTAAAGCAGTCTGCCAGCAGAAAAGCCCTGGCCACAATGGAGTTGAGTTCCACTCCAATTAAGGGTATCATCTGTGAAGGTGTCAACATTGACTTTTCCTCATTGATGTAGATACCTAGGGATGCCAAGAGTCTGCTAAGACAGAGGATTGTGGAGATTTCTTCCTGTCCGGATAGTGCCACAAGGAGTCAGTCATCGAGGTAGGGCAATACCGAGTAGCCGAAAGGGCACATCTAGGCCGCTACCACAGAAAAGACCTTTGTGAACGTTCATGGTGCTGTCGCTATGCCTAATGGGAGGACCTGAAACTGTTAATGTTGGTGCCCTACCTGAAAATGGAGGAACTTGTGGTGGGCTGGGTGAATGTCCAGATGGAAGTATGCATCTTTCATGTTGAGAACTGTGAACTAGGCTCCCTGGAGAGGAGGGGATAATCGATGTCAGTGTGACCATACATAATTTTGACTTTCAGATAAACAGTGTTCAACACCTGAAGATCTAGAATGGGGCGATGCTCTCTGCCCTTCTTCATGATAAGGAAGTAAGGTGAGTAGAAGTCTTGCCTGCTATAATGAGGTGGGACAGGCTCTCTCTCCCCCTTGAGGAGCAGAGCATCTGCTTTTTGTTGAAGGATCAGTTGATGGGATGAGTCCCCATGGCTGGGGTGCCGGGAACGAGAAGAACTCGATGTCATATTGGTGATGGGTGATCTCCAGTACCCAACTGTCCATGGTGATCTTGCCCCAGTTGTGAGTGAATAGGGCAAGACGGCCCCCAAAGATGGTATGCAGTGCTGCAGGTGGCATCAGTGGAGATTCATACGTCTTGACCTGCAGGTCAAAACTGTGGGTTGGTCTGCTGCTGGGACAGGGTCGAAGAGGTGATTGTGGCAGAGGCAGGGAAGCGAGGCTGCTGTGATGGGTGTCACTGACATGGGGGGCTCTTACTGGCGCTGATTGTAGGGCATGTGTGGGCACGGATGGAAAGGTTTGGTGTTTGCTGTCTGCATCTTGGGACCAGAGTATATATACCAAGGAACCGTAATATGGCTTGAGCCTTCAGTGTGTGGAGGGATTCGTCCATGTTATCATGGAACAGCTTGTTCTCATCAAAAGGGAGGTTCTCAATTGTATTTTGGACCTCCCTGGGAAAACCGGACAATTGTTGCCACGATTCTCGTCACATAACGGCCCTGGTTGCTAGAGAGCGAGAGGACATATCGGCTGTGTCCACTGTTGCCTGAAGTGCAACCTTAGAAACCAGTCGCCCTTCATCTAGCAGCACCTGGAATTGCTGCTGGTGCTCTAGTGGCAGCTTGTTCTTGAACTCTGCTAGCCTGTTGTAGTTGTTAAAGTCATATTTAGTTAGCAGAGCCTGATAGCTGGCAATGCAGAACTGTAGTCGTGCAGAAGAATAAACCTTCCTGCCCAGCAGGTTCAGTCTTTCAGCTGCCTTGTCTGGAGGAGTAGACTTTTGTGACTGCCGCCATGCCTGTTCCGCAGCTGCTTAGACAACCAGGGAACTGGGTGGGTAGGTGGGAGAAAAGAAAATCCATCCCTTTAGCAAGCACAAAATATGTCCTCCCTGCTCACTTAGGTGTTGATACAAAACATTGCCATGGTGTTGTCTGTCATCACTGATATACATCTCCCAGTCAAGTGGGCTCAGAAAGTCTGACATGCCAAGTGTACCACTCTCAGCTCCCTGACATGGATGTGGAGAGTGTGCTCTGCTTGAAATGAGAGGCCTTGTGTCCTGAGGTCTCTCCGGTGTGCCTCCCAACCCAAGTCCGATGCGGCCATAATCAATATGAGAGTTGGCTGGGGGCTGACAAAGGGGACCCCTGCACACACTAGCTGTGGATCGAGCCACCACAGAAGGGAGTCGAGGACTGGGTGAGGCAAAGTCACAACCCTGTCCAAACTGTTCCTGACCAACAGAAACACTGAGACTAGCCATGATTGAAGCGGCTGGAATCTAAGGCTGGCATGTTGCACCACGTAGGTACAAGCGGCCATGTGTTCCAGGAGTTTGAGGCAATTCCTTGCTGTGGTGGTGGGGAACTGCCTGGGACTCTGAATGTCGTCGCCCGGGGCCCGGAACCTTGATTCCGGTAGGTACGCCCTGGCCTGGTTTGAGTCCAGCACTGCCCCAATGAACTCTATCCTCCGATCGGGGGACAGAGTTGACTTCCCCGTGTTCAGGAGAAGGCCCAGTTTTATGAATGTTGCAATGATGAATTGACTTGTGCCTCCTCTTGAGCCCTGGAGCAGCCCTTGATCAGCCAGTCTTCGAGGTACAGGAACACCTGTATGCAGTGCCTGCGCAGAAACGCAACCAAGACTGCCATGCATTTGGTAAATACTTGAGGCACTACTGACAGGCCAAACAGAAGGACTCTGAACTGGAAGTGGTTGTTGTGCACCACAAACCTGAGGTATTTTCTGTGGGACGGTGTGATTGCTATATGAAAGAACAGGTCCTTCAAGTAGAGGGTGGCATATCAGTCCCCTGGATCCAAGGAAGGGATGATGAAGGCCAAGCAGACCATTCAGAACGTGAGTTTCTCCATGAACTTGTTGAGCTCTCGCAGGTCTCGGATGGGTCTGAGCCCGCCTTTGGCTTTTAGTATTAGGAAATACTGGGAATAGAAGCCCTTGCCCTTCTGCTCCTGAGGAACCTCTTCCACTGCCCCCAGCGACAGGAATGATTGCACCTCCTGTATGAGGAGTTGCTTGTGAGAAGGGTACCTGAAGAGGGATGGGGAAGGGGGGTGGAAGGGCGGGAGGGTAGAGAATTGGAGTAAATAGCCCCTCTCTACCGTGTGGAGCACCCAGCGGTCCAATGTAATACGGGCCCATGCATGGTAGAAAGGGGATAAACGGGACGAAAAGGTAAGGTGGGGTGGATGGATCTAGTCTTTGCACTGGTGCATTGCCCCCAGGTGCACCTTCGGTTTTGGGCTTAGGAAGGATTTAGACTGGCCAGAACCCTGGCCAGAGGAGGGATGAGGTCTCTTCCTTGAGTTCCTATTTCTCCTGCATGACCCTTCCTGCCTACCCTGAGGTTGATAATTCCTCTGAAGGGCCTGGGATCTAAAGTACCTCTGTTGGGTGGCAGTGGTGTGGAAGCCCAGGGACTTGAAGGTGGCTCGACAGTCCATGAGGCTGTACAGACGAGAGTCAGTTTTCTTGGAAAACAAAGACTGACCCTCAAAGGGGAGGTCCTGGATGTCTGCTGCACCTCGTATGGAAGGCCAGAGACCTATAGCCGGGAACTCCTCATGGCCACCACTGTTCATAGGGAGGAGTTCTGCAAATTTTTGCATGGCCCCCCACGTATTATAATTGTACCTGCTAACCACTACCTGATGGTTAGTGATACGGAGCTGCAACAGCCCTGCGGAATAGATTTTCCTCCCGAAGAAATCCAGCTTTTTGACCTCTTGATTCTTGGGAGAAGGCCCCTGGTAGCCCCGTTGCTCACACTGGTTGGTCATGTCCACTATCAGGGAAGCCGGCTGGGGGTGTTTGTAAAGGTGTTCATACCCCTTTGAGGGGACAAAGTATCTCCGCTTGTACCTCTTGGTGGTAGGTGGCAATGAGGATGGGGTCTGCCACAGTGTCTTCATGACGGCACAGTGGTGGGATTAACCTGAAATCATTTGAGATCCAGTTGAGATTTTTTGAACTAGAAATACAGATTTTAAAAAGGAAATTTTTTTTTTCTTTGGAAAGAAAGTCCAGAAAGCAGCTTTGAAACTGAAAGCAGCTTGGTTTCTCTCTGCTTTGTGGCCAAGCAGAGACAAAAGGGGATTATCTTGTGAATTGCAGGTTTTTTTTGCCTGGAGGCAGGGTACTTAACTCCTGCAGGGAAATCTTCCAATCCAGAGGTTTTTTTTTTTCTTTTCTTCCTAAAAGTAAATAGGGGGTGTGTGTTCTACCCATTTGCTTTTTCTTTGGGCTGGGTAAGCAGGTTTCCAAGTAGTTGGAGGTTTTTTGCTTTAATTTGGGCCCAGAGCAGAGACAAGGGAATTGTCTTTTTCTGTAGGCTGACAATCACTATCAGAGAATAGGTATTCTATTGCAGCACAGCAAAATTTTACAGCCAAGTTTTGTTTGTTTATTTCTAAACCTCGGGTGTAAAGTTAGTTAAAAACAGAGAGGTTAGAATGACCAAATCCTCAGCTCGACTACAGCTGGAATTAGCCAAATTTCAGGCTGAGGAAAGACAAAGGGAACATGAAAGACAGATAGAACTCATGCAGCTGAAGAAGGAACAAGAAAGGGAGGCAGCGAGAGAAGCAGAACAACACCAAGCAGCTGCTCACAGGAGAGCTATGGAAGCGAGGGACAAAGAACTGGAGGAGAAGGAAAAAGAGAGGAAGTATGTGGAGGAGATGGAGAAGATAAAGGCCCAGCAGAATATACCAACAAACCCTAGCAATCCTTCTCCAGGTACCACTTCCCATCCCAGAAAGTTCCCCACCTACAAGGCAGGCGATGATACTGAGGCCTTCCTAGAAAACTTCGAGAGGGCCTGCCTTGGGTACAACATCTCTACTGACCAATACATGGTAGAGCTGAGGCCGCAGCTCAGTGGACCTTTAGCTGAGGTGGCAGCTGAAATGCCTAAAGAACACATGAACAAGTATGAACTGTTTAAATCCAAGGCAAGAGTCAGAATGGGGATAACACCCGAGCAGTCTCGTCGGAGGTTCAGAGCCCTAAGGTGGAAACCAGACGTGTCATTTACCCGACATGCCTACCACATTGTGAAACATTGGGATGCCTGGATATCAGGAGCAAGTGGTGAATCTCCAGTAGATGTGCCCTTCCTAATGCAAATGGAACAATTCTTAGAGGGTGTTCCTGAGGAAATAGAAAGATACATCCTAGATGGGAAACCCAAAACTGTAATCGAGGCAGGAGAGATTGGAGCCAGATGGGTGGAGGTGGCAGAGAAGAAGAAAACTGGTCGCAGTTGGAGCGGAGACCAGAAGGGACCACCTCAGACCACACCTTATTACCGGGGGCCGCCCAAAGCCCCACCTACCTCCCAAAGAACCCTCCAGACCCCTTATCGTCCCACCACCCCGTTCTCCAGCAACCCTCCTCGCCCCAGTGACCCGTCAGCTGGACGATGTTTTAAGTGTAACGAGCTGGGGCATGTAAAGGCCAACTGCCCCAAGAACCCCAACAGATTACAGTTCATTGCACCGGAATCACACCAGAGGTCCACAGGCCCAGATACCTCCCAGATACCCTTGGAGCGGAGGGAAACTGTGAGTGTGGGCGGGAAGAAGGTCACCGCGTGGAGGGACACCGGAGCACAAGTGTCAGCTATCCATGCTTCCTTAGTGGACCCCAATTTAATCAACCCAGAGATCCAAGTGACGATTCAACCCTTCAAGTCCAACTCTTTCAATTTGCCTACAGCCAAGTTACCTGTCCAGTACAAGGGCTGGTCAGGAATGTGGACTTTTGCAGTCTATGATGATTATCCCATCCCCATGCTGTTGGGGGAGGACTTGGCCAATCATGTGAAGCAGGCCAAGAGGGTGGGAATGGTCACCCGCAGCCAGGCTAACCAAGCCGTGAGGCCTAGCTCTGTTCCGGAAACTTCTATCAGGACCCAGTCAGAGGTGATGGACCCGGACCCCAGGCCAATGTCTGCAACAGCAGTAGTGGATCCAGTCCCAGAGACCCAGACGGAACCAGTCCTAGAACCGGAACCAGCCGAACAACCAACACCAGACCCCGTGTCAGCACTGAATCCAGTACTTGCAACCTCAACACCAGAAGGCCCCACCGAACCTGAACTGGCAGCAGCCGATAACCCTACACAAGAGGCTCAGCCGGAGCCTGAATCCCAACATAGTGCACCAGCGGAGAGCGGTTCACAGTCAACAGAAACAGCTCCATCCCCTATATCGCTTCCAGAGGGACCAAGCCTAGGTCCACAATCCCATGAGGAACTGATGTCTCCAGCATCAAGGGAACAGTTCCAGACCGAACAGGAAGCAGATGAAAGCCTCCAGAGAGCTTGGACGGCGGCACGGAGCAACCCACCGCCTCTCAGCTCTTCTAATCGATCCAGGTTTGTTGTAGAAAGAGGACTTTTATACAAGGAAACTCTTTCTGGTGGACACCAGGAAGACTGGCATCCTCAGAGACAGTTGGTAGTTCCAACTAAATACCGGGCCAAGCTCTTGAGCTTAGCCCATGATCACCCTAGTGGCCATGCTGGGGTGAACAGGACCAAAGACCGTTTGGGGGGGTCATTCCACTGGGAGGGAATGGGCAAGGATGTTTCTACCTATGTCCAGTCTTGTGAGGTGTGCCAAAGAGTGGGAAAACCCCAAGACCAGGTCAAAGCCCCTCTCCAGCCACTCCCCATCATTGAAGTTCCATTTCAGCGAGTAGCTGTGGATATTCTGGGTCCTTTTCCGAAAAAGACACCCAGAGGAAAGCAGTACATACTGACTTTCATGGATTTTGCCACCCGATGGCCGGAAGCAGTAGCTCTAAGCAACACCAGGGCTAAAAGTGTGTGCCAGGCACTAGCAGACATTTTTGCCAGGGTAGGTTGGCCCTCCGACATCCTCACAGATGCAGGGACTAATTTCCTGGCAGGAACTATGAAAAACCTTTGGGAAGCTCATGGGGTAAATCACTTGGTTGCCACTCCTTACCACCATCAAACAAATGGCATGGTGGAGAAGTTTAATGGAACTTTGGGGGCCATGATACGTAAATTTGTAAATGAGCACTCCAATGATTGGGACCTAGTGTTGCAGCAGTTGCTCTTTGCCTACAGAGCTGTACCACATCCCAGTTTAGGGTTTTCCCCATTTGAACTTGTATATGGCCGTGAGGTTAAGGGGCCATTGCAGTTGGTGAAGCAGCAATGGGAGGGATTTACACCTTCTCCAGGAACTAACATTCTGGACTTCGTAACCAACCTACAAAACACCCTCCGAACCTCTTTAGCCCTTGCTAGAGAAAACTTACAGGATGCTCAAAAAGAGCAAAAAGCCTGGTATGATAAACATGCCAGAGAGCGTTCCTTCAAAGTAGGAGACCAGGTCATGGTCTTAAAGGTGCTCCAGGCCCATAAAATGGAAGCATCGTGGGAAGGGCCATTCATGGTCCAGGAGCGCCTGGGAGCTGTTAATTATCTCATAGCATTCCCCACCTCCAACCGGAAGCCTAAGGTGTACCATATTAATTCTCTAAAGCCCTTTTATTCCAGAGAATTAAAGGTTTGTCAGTTTACAGCCCAGGGAGAAGACGACGCTGAGTGGCCTGAAGGTGTTTACTACGAAGGGAAATGTGCTGGTGGTGTGGAAGAGGTGAACCTCTCCATGACCCTTGGGCGTATGCAGCGACAGCAGATCCAGGAGCTGTGCACTAGCTACGCGCCAACGTTCTCAGCCACCCCAGGACTGACTGAACGGGCATACCACTCCATTGACACAGGTAATGCTCACCCAATTAGGGTTCAACCTTACCGGGTGTCTCCTCAAGCTAAAACTGCTATAGAACGGGAGATCCAGGATATGTTACAGATGGGTGTAATCCGCCCCTCTGAAAGCGCATGGGCATCTCCAGTGGTTCTAGTTCCCAAACCAGATGGGGAAATACGTTTTTGCGTGGACTACCGTAAGCTAAATGCTGTAACTCACCCAGACAACTATCCAATGCCACGCACAGATGAACTATTAGAGAAACTGGGACGGGCCCAGTTCATCTCTACCTTGGACTTAACACGGGATGGCCCTGGAGGGGAAAGGATGTCGACCATTGGGTTGGCCTCCACCACCTCAGGTTTAATGTTCAGGTACTGGGCCACCTATCTCAGCAGCTGCTGTAGGACCCTCCTGTCCTCTAAGGCTGAAGCAGTTGCTGAGCCAGCCACCGCCTCATGTGGAGATGAGGAGGAAGAGATGGAGGCCGGTACCAGAGCCTGCTCCGTCCTCAGCCCCTCTGGGGTTCCTAGGAGCAAGGAACACTGGAGCTGCGGCTGGTGCAGCTGGCGGTGCCGCAGATGGAGCTGTGAGTGGTGCTGAGGATGATGAAGCAATCGGTGCAGAGATCATCGACATCAGTGCAGCGGCCGGATGGGTCCCCTGCAGCAGTGCGGACGGCATGTGTGGTGGCCCAAAGGATGTGTAGGCTACCGACGCTGTCTGGAACCATGGCTCTGGTGATTGGCCCAGGGTGTCCAGAAGGGCCACTGAGGAGCCTGCCACTGTCCTGGCCACTGTTTTGAGTAGGGCTGTCAGTCACGGCGAGGAGCGGGATCTTCTGCTCCTATTGGAGCACGAAGATGCTGCTTCTGACTGGGAGGTCTCCAACTGTGAAGACCATGGAAGAGCGGAGCCACTCGGCACCTGTAAGTGATGCCATGTGCGGGACTAGAGCGGCTCCCCCACACGGGCCACTGGTTTCAGGGGTCAGCACACAGGGGATGATACCCTCATCGCTGCCAGAATCGCCGGCTCGCCCACAGAGTGGATTGGGCCAGGAACCGGTACCAGCAAGCTCTCCCGCCTTGGAGGGGAGGGTAGCACTGTAAGCACCAGGAGGTCCGATGCCACTTCAAATGCTTCTGGCATTGAGCGAAACTGTAGGTCCTCGTGGTGGCAGACTGGCAAGCCGTGCAGGTCCGGACTCAACTGGACCCCTCTTGGGGCAGGAGTTGATGGAGGCCCCACCGATTGGGCACCCAATGGGGGCTTGCTAGCCACCTGGTCTTTAGACCTGGTCAGAGAGCACCTTCTTTTGGCTTCTTTCTTTTCTGGGGCATGGGGAGGGAAGACTGGTGTCTGACCAATGCCTGGGACCTGTGCACAGCTCTGTGGTGGTGCCGAGGGTCCTTAGAGTCCTTCCTCGGCACTGGCTCATGCGTCAATGGTGCCAGAGCGCTGCGCACCAAGGAGGTGGCACTTGGGGCCGGGTCTGCTGCGCCAGGGTCTGACTGAGGCTTAAAAGTGCTGCCTCCACAAGCAGAACTCGGAGGCACTGTTCTCTGTCCTTGAGGGTCTGGGGCGAACCCTCTACAGATTTTACAACGGGTTCTAATGTGACCCTCCCAAAGACACTAAGCACGAAATGTGCAGGTCACTTCTTGGCATAAACCTGCCATAGTCTGAGCATGGCTTAAAGCCCGGGGACCGAGGCGTACCCTAGACCTGGGGAAAACGTGTGTGTGTGGGAATCCCCAAAGAAAACTTCTGAGAAAACTAGCTATACTAGCGAAACTACTACTGAATCTAACTATACACACACGATACTGCGAAACATGCGCTTGCCAAGGCAAGAGCAATGGGGAGTTCCAGCTAGCTGTCACAGGCGGTAAGAAGGAACTGACAGGGGGTCAGGTTGGCAGGGCATAATGTGGAGCGCCATGATGGCGCAACTCCAGGGGGCGCCCAGGCCAACCCTACGGATACTGCTAGGGGAAAAAAATCTTCCAGTTGTCATGCATGCAACGCGCACACCTGATTGGAAGAGACATGAACAAGCACTAGAAGAAAAACTAAACTAACTATACTAACTTAGCTACCTAACACTAAAAAGAACTATATACAACTATTTACAACAAAGTAAAAGTGAGTCACTCTTTTAGAAAAGTATGAACGTGAAGGCACAGGAGTTCCGACCTGGGCCATGCAGCGGTAAGAGGGAACTGGAGAGGCGTTGACCTGCACTACCTCCTATACCCTAAACTGGGAGCACGAGGAGATTCACTATAGATGTGCAGGTCAACAGGCACTACTAAGAAGTGCTTCCACATGTGGAATACAGAGAGGGACCACCACTCAAAAGAAGATCATCAGTTACTTTCCCGACTCTGGTCATAATGCAGTAATTACAACCCATAGTCAGAAATCACAGGTGAACTACCGAGTCCTACTATTCAAATTAACCAAGGTTGTTTTCAAGTTTTTCAGAATTAAAATGTATGGGAGGGAATATCAACTTGGAAGCTTTATCTGTTCAAGTGTGATTTTTAATCTTTAGGTGTACCAGACCAAACTATGAAAATAGCCTTTCAACATTGCCAGAAGCTGTAGCAGTTAATAATTGAAACATCACTTTCATAATTGCTTCCTAGTTTTCTCCCAGGGCATTTACTTCAGATTATCACCACTGAATAACTGTTACATTTTTTTCAGTATTTCATTGAAGAATATAACTTTCTGAAATGAAAGAAGCTTGACTTGCAGCTGAATTACTGTTGGCAGAAATTAACTTCCAGAGTAAACCTCTTCTCCATATTCAAGAGCAATTGTTGATTCCCTTGTTGAGAGTAAAGGTACTTGTGAAGATTGATCCAATATGCTAAAAAAAATGGCATGATAAGAACATAAGAATGGCCATACTGGGTCAGACCAAAGGTCCATCAGCCCAGTATCCTGTCTACCGACAGTAGCCAATGGCAGGTGCCCCAGAGGAAGTGAACTTAACAGGTAATGAACTAGTGATCTCTCTCCTACCATCCATCTCACTCTCTGACAAACAGAGGCTAGGGACACCATTCCTTACCCATCCTGGCTAATAGCCATTAATGGACTTAACTTCCATGAATATGATGTTAGAGCCTGCTGATAATACTTTCAGAACATATATTTTACCATCACTTAATTGCAATTCAGAAGAAGTTTTTCCAAGCTTCTTTCACACGTCAACAACTTCAGCAGTTGAACTTGAATTTTTCTGTATACAATCAAGTGACACTGTTACTGGCTTCAATATGTGGGGCAACTCTGCAGCATACCTATTTAGATCAATATTTGTTACCTTATGGCAAACAAGAGACAATATCCTATCTATACTCTTCAGATTTTCATTAGCTTGGACCACTCTGAAACATGAACTTCTAGGCACTCACTTCATCAGTCGTGACAAATGTACTACCACCTTCCTATTCATACTTGGCAGCTGCAAAGTGGTTGTTGCAAATCAGTTTAATCACAGTATGAGCTCAGATATTCAGTAAGATTAGAAATGTTCAGAACAGCCATATATTAATTTTTCTTGTAAAGCTCTCCTCATCTTAGCCCTACTAGAGGCATAGTCTGTCAAGTCACAGTGCACTTAAAATGAACAGGTGTGAGACACAATGTATCTCCACTGACTGTAGTCAAATACTCAGATGAATGTGGTTGATTGGAGTTATCAGTGTTTGTCACCACAAATAAGCAGCTCCTTCCCCTCAGCAGTTACTATACACAAACAGTAGGTTTATTGTAAATGTTATTCCACCCATTTATATTTATATACAGGCACTCACTGGACCTTTTTTAAAAACACTTTGTCTTCTCCTTTTCAAATGCTTCTTTGAAGTGGTGTCCAGTCTCCACAAACGCTGATTTAAATAAAAATGCAGTTTAAAAAAAAATCAGTATTTTTAATCAATCTTTGTCTCAACCAAATGCTCAATCCCAGCAGTTATAGCAAAGCCATCCTATAAGTGCAAGAAAATATCCCCAGTCGAGATTTCAGAGCAGTCTACGGGATTTCAACATACCTAAACCCATGGAAGAAAACCCCCAGATTGCTTGTAAAATTCAAAATGGGAAAAAAAGGAAAAAACCCCAAACCTTTAAAAGAAATGAGCCGTTAGGGAGTCTGGCCTGTTCGCCATATTTATGTATTCTGTCCTCACTCACTCTCGCCCCACCCAATTTACAACAGCACTCAACTGTAACTTCATCCCTTAACATTCATGTATGAACAAATTATTGGATTATAAAATCTCCATTAATCTCTGTCCCAGTTCCTTTCCTGCCTCCTGGCAGAACTCTATTGCAAGTCTGAATAGCACAACTCAATGCAATCTAGTCCCTTAGCCCTTCTCCAGCTTCTGGCCCTCCACATTCCCACTCCCACATCTCCTCCTCCCCACACTGTTCACAGTCAGCAGCAAGTCAGTTTATATTTCTGGAAGTTTAAAAATAATTTTAAACATTGCTCTGTAGATATGGGAGAACAGTTCCGTACAAGCATGGGCCAATCTGTAGATCAGTTAAAAAAAAGGGGAGGAAAAATAAAAACCAAGAAAATATTTTGCATTCTACATTTCAAGGCCACAGATCTTTGTGCAGGACATTTCTCTTCCCCAGCCTAAAATACAGACCAAAGACCAAAACAACAACGGACAGTTTCAGTTTCTTCTCCCTCCTTATCTGAAACAAGCAGTCTTCAACGTGCATCTGCCCTTTCCCCCCAAAGGGTAAAGAAAGCACTTTCCTAGCAAGACAGACAGACAGAGAAAAACAAAAACAGCTGGAGTGGTAGAGCAAGCCATTCTGGAGCTATGATGACCCAAAAGAGTTAAAGAATTTTTGTAAAAAGTCAACGGGGGTGGGGGGGGGAAATGTGAGCATCATTACTTTAACATTTCGTTCCTGATTTTTTTTCCACAAACTTCTCAGAAAATTTCTACCCAGGGATGAGATTTCAGAAAGACCGATTTCTTTTTGAGAAAGTTGCATGTGTGGGGTAAAGTCAGGTTTCTATTACCTTAGCTGTGGAGGTGCTGCTCCACAACTCAGGAATTTACCAGCAAGATTTCTATGGTGGGAAACAAAAAAGATCTAAATTAGGAAGAATAAGAGTAGATTCAGAATGTTATATCAAATCAAGAATTATCCAAAAAGAAGAAGCCCCCACTCCAGGGTTGGGCAAGCTATGGCCTGCGAGCCGTTTTAAGCCAGCCTACGAGCTCTCGCTGGGGAGCGGGGTCTGGGTCTTGTCCCGCTCCAGCCAGGGCATTGGGTCACGGGCCGCCCCATGCAGCTCCCAGAAGCTGTGGCATGTCCCTGCTCCGGCGCTCTAGCTGGAATGCAGGGTCGGGGGCACTCCACGTGGCTCCCGGAAGCCCACTCTGGCTCCTACGCGCTCCAATGGCTCCCTCCGGTGCTCCAGTGGGAGCTGCAGGGGTGGTGCTTGCGGATGGGGCAGCATGCAGAGCTGCCCAGCCACACATCCATGTAGTAGGCGGAGAAGGGACATGCCACTGCTTCCGGGAGCTGCTTGAGGTAACCACCGCTCAGAGCCTGCACCCCGAGCCTCTCCCCATGCCCCAATCCCCTGCCACAGCTCTGATCCCCCTCCTGCTGTCCAAACCCCTCATTCCCAGCCCAGAGCACCCTCCTGCACCCCAAACCTCTCATCCCCAGCCCCACCCCAGAGCCCACACCCCCACTCAGAACCTGCACGCCCTCCCACACCACAACCCCAATTTTGTGAGCATTCATGGCTCCCCATACAATTTCTATTCCCCAATGTGGCCCTCAGGCCAAAAAGTTTGTCCACTCCTGTCCTACTCTGTTAGTGTTACTTAGGACTGTTTTCCAGTACTGGAGTATATTTTCGAAGTAATGTAGAAGGATTAGGAATTTATGTGGATATGCAGAGGTCTGTCTCAGTTTCCAATGCTAGCTTTGCTAAAACAAAAAAGGCAAGAACTCTTCAAGATGCATTAATGCAGGAAAAAAATTGCTGTGCATTGTAATATCAAGTCTCTCTCTCACGAAGGGCAAAATGAGAAATGTGGTAACTCTAAGGGTATGTCTACACTACGAAATTAGGTCGATATTATAGAAGTCGATTTTTAGAAACTTGATTTTATACAGTTGATTAGCGGGGACATAATGCGCTTGTGTAAGTTGGCAGAGTGTGGCCTCACTACCGTGGCTAGCATTGACTTACTACGGTGCACTGTGGGTAGCTATCCCACAGTTCCCGCAGTCTTCACCACCCATTGGAATTCTGGGTTAAGCTCCCAACGCCTGATGGGGCAAAAACATTGTCGTGGGAGGTTTTGGGTACATGTCGTCAGTTGCGCCTCCCTCCGTGAAAGCAACAGCAGACAATCATTTCGCGCCTTTTTTCCGTGCAGACGCCATACTGCTTTCAGCAGACGGTGCAGTAGAACTGCTAACCATCGTCATCCACTGCTTCCACTGTGCTCTGCTGCTATTGTCTCAGTAGTGAATTTCTCCATGTTGTCTGTCATGGGCTCCCAGGTACATGTTCTTCCTTGGGAAATGTACACGGTGCTAACCATCGTCCATCCACTGCTTCCACTGCAACTCTGCTCTCATGAATCCACCTCACAGGTCCTCTCGTCGTTCTCTATAAATATCTATTCTCGTGGCATCCGTCATCAGCCACTGCTTCCCCTGCAACTCTGCTTTCCTGCAGAAGCGGTACCACGGCAAGCATGGAGCCCGCTCAGATCACCGCGGCAGTTATGAGCATTGTCAACACCTCGCGCATTATCCTGCAGTATGTGCAGAACCAGAACCTGCAAAAGCAGGTGAGGAGGCGATGGCAGCGTGGTGACGAGTGTGATGAGGACATGGACACAGACTTCTCTCAAAGTACAGGCCCTGGCAAATTGGACATCCTGGTGGCAATGGGGCAGGCTCATGCTGTGGAACACCGATTCTGGGCCTGAGAAACAAGCACAGACTGGTGGGACCGCATAGTGTTGCAGGTCTGGGATGATTCCCAGTGGCTGAGAAACTTTCGCATGCAAAAGGGCACTTTCATGGAACTTTGTGACTTGCTTTCCCCTGCCCTGAAAGCACAAGAATACCAACATGAGAGCAGCTCTCAGAGTTCATAAGCGAGTGGCGATAGCCCTCTAGAAGCTTGCAATGCCCGACAGCTACCGGTCAGTTGGGAATCAATTTGGTATGGGCAAATCTACTGTGGGGGCTGCTGTAATCCAAGTAGCTGACGCAATCACTGAGCTGCTGCTATCAAGGGTAGTGACTCTGGGAAATGTGCAGGTCATAGTGGATGGCTTTGCTGCAATGGGATTCCCTAACTGTGGTGGGGCAATAGATGGAATTCATATCCCTATCTTGGGACCGGACCACCTTGGCAGCCAGTACGTAAACCACAAGGGGTACTTCTCAATGGTGCTGCAAGCACTGGTGGATCACAAGGGACATTTCACCGACATCAATGTGGGATGGCCGGGAAGGGTATATGATGCTCGCATCTTCAGGAACTCTGGTCTGTTTGAACAGCTGCAGGAAGGGACTTACTTCCCAGACCAGAAAATAACCGTCGGGGATGTTGAAATGCCTATAGTTATCCTTAGGGACCCAGCCTACCCCTTAATGCCATGGCTCATAAAGCCGTACACAGGCAGCCTGGACAGTAGTAAGGAGCTGTTCAACTGTAGGCTGAGCGAGTGCAGAATGGTGGTAGAATGTGCATTTGGACATTTAAAAGCATGCTGGTGCAGTTTACTGACTCGGTTAGACCGCAGCGAAACCAATATTCCCATTGTTATTGCTGCTTGCTGTGTGCTCCACAAAATCTGTCAGAGTAAGGGGGAGACGTTTATGACGGGGTGGGAGGTTGAAGCAAATCGCCTGGCCACTGATTATGCGCAGCCAGACACCAGGGTGATTAGAAGAGCACGGCAGGTCAGAGAAGCTTTGAAAACCAGTTTCAAGACTGGCCAGGCTATGGTGTGACAGTTCTGTTTGTTTCTCCTTGATGAAAACCTGCCCCCCTTGGTTCACTGTACTTCCCTGTAAGCCAACCGCCCTCCCCCCTTCGATCATTGCTTGCAGAGGCAATAAAGTCATTGTTGTTTCAAAATCATGCATTCTTTATTAATTCATCACACAAATGGGATAACTGCCAAGGTAGCCCTGGAGGGATGGGGGAGGAGGGAAGCACCAGGTGGGGTGGTGGATGGGGGAGGAGGAAAGGACAAGGCCACACTGCACTTCAAAACTTATTGAATGCCAGCCTTCTGTTGCTTGGGCAGTCCTCTGGGGTGGAGTGGTTGGGTGACCAGAGGCCCCTCCCCCCCAGTGTTCTTGGGCATCTGGGTGAGGAGGCTATGGAACTTGGGGAGGAGGGCGGGCGGTTACACGGGCTGCAGCGGCGGTTTGTGCTCCTGCTGCCTTTCCTGCAGCTCCACCAGATGCTGGAGCATATCAGTTTGATCCCCCAGTAGCCTCAGCATTGCATCCTGCCTCCTCTCATCACGCTGCTGCCACCTTTCCTCTTGCTCCTGCAACCTCTCCTCTTGCTCATCCCTCCTGCCCTCACGTTCATTTTCTGCTTTCCTGGACTCTACCATTGTTTGCCTCCACGCATTCTGCTGAGCTCTTTCAGTGCAGGAGGACTGCATGAGCTCAGAGAATATTTCATTGTGAGTGTGTTTTTCTCGCCTTCTAATCTGCACTAGCCTCTGGGACGGAGATGATAGGGGGAGTGTTGAAACATTTGCAGCTGCGGGAGTTAAAAAGGGAGAGTAGTATTTAAAAAGACACATTTTAGAGAACAATGGGCAGACTCACGGTGAACCAAGCTGTTAACATTGTGCTTTTGGTACAATGTCACATTTTGCCTCTTATATTGAGGGCCTGCCAGTTTGGTGTGAGAGATCACACACACGGGGCTGGGCAACAGAATTCGGCTTGCAGGCAGCCATGGTAAGCCACAGTCTTTCAGTTTCTTCAACCTTCGTAACATGTGGGAATGGTTTCAAAGAGCAGTGCCCTCCTTTCCCATACCAAGCACCTGTTGGGTTGGCCATTTAAAAGGAGGGGCTGTGGTTTTCGGGTTAATGTGCAGCACAAACCCAACTAAACCGTCCCCTACACCCAATTCTCTGGAATGATCACTTCATCCTCTCCTCCCACCGTGTGACTAGTATCAGGGAAGATCCCTGCCAGCCAAATGCAAACCGCTCAGCGTGAACGGGCCCCCCCACACCCCGTGGCTAAATGCGGGGAAGATTTCTTTTCAGCCACAGGCAAACAGCCCAGCAGGAATGGCCACCTCTGAATGTCCCCTTAATAATGTCCCTGGTGTATTTCCGCTCCATCCCCAGACACATTAACAGACTTTTCCAGTAGCTGCACTGGCCGCGAATGCATCCCAAGTCTTCAGAGCAAATTAAACATTCAACAC
Organism: Caretta caretta; assembly: GCF_965140235.1. NCBI lineage: Eukaryota > Metazoa > Chordata > Testudines > Cheloniidae > Caretta > Caretta caretta. The sequence continues at coordinate 43,000,666 of NC_134210.1, read as the reverse complement.
GCTTGCTTTTAAACCACATATTATATTTACAAAGCTACACTCACCAGAGGTGCCTTCTCCGGCTTATGGTCCGGGAGCCCTTGGGAGGGTATTGGCTCCAGGGTGATAAAACAGTTCCTGGCTGTCTAGGAGAACGGTTTGTCCGCTTCCCTGTTGTACGCTATCCTCCTCCTCCTCTTCCTTGTTCCCAAAATTCTCTTCCTGTTGCATGAGATTCCTCCCTTGCAGGTGTCCACGGACAGGGGTGGGGTAGTGGTAGGGGCACATGAATTGCATGCAGCTCATCGCAGAAGTGGCATGTCTGGGGCTCTGACCCCAAGCGGCCATTTGTCTCTCTGGTTTTTTGGTAGGCCTGCCTGAGCTCCTTAATTTTCATGCGGCACTGCTGTGGGTCCCTGTGATAGCCTCTGTCCATCATGCCCTTGGAGATTTTTTCAAATATTTTGGCATTTCATCTTTTGGAACAGAGTTCTGATAGCACGGATTTGTCTCCCCAAACAGCGATCAGATCCAGTCCCTCCCATTCAGTTCATGCTGGAGCTTTTGCGATTCTGGGACTGCATGGTCACCTCTGCTGATGAGCTCGCCACGCTGGCCAAACAGGAAATGAAATTCAAAAGTTCCCGGTGTTTTTCCTGTGTACCTGGCTAGTGCATCTGAGTTGAAAGCGCTGTCCAGAGCGGTCACAATGGAGCACTCTGAGATAGTTCCCGGAAGCCAATATTGTCGAATTGCGTCCACACTACCCCAAATTCGACCCAGCGATGTCGATTTCAGTGCTAATCCCCTCCTCCGGGAGGAGTACAGAAATTGATTTTAAGAGCCCTTTAAATTGACAAAAGTGGCTTCATCGGGTGGACGGGTGCAGGGTTAAATTGCTCTAACACTGCTTAATTTGACTTAAAGTCGTAGTGTAAACCAGGCTTAAGAGTTCATTAGTCATGTTAAATTATTTTGCATCACTTGGAAAATGTTGTCCCATTGTATCCAGAAATTGTCTTTCAGTGTCAGACTACCACAGCTGTTAATTATTTTATGGTTCAGTATTTTGGACAAAGATTTTTTCGTTCTAATTGCACACTAATCCACAAATTTGACACAGATTAATTACCACTGGTGATGGTGAGACAACTTCATTTCATAAGCCAAATTGACTATAACGTAAGAGGAAAGGACATGATGTTAAACTCTTTCTAGTAGTAGCCTGTCACCCTTTATATTAGTCTGCAATTACAACTTCTTCTGATGAATACATTATTCATCATCATCATCACTTTTCCTTTGCCATAAATCTTCATAATTGTAAGAACAATCGGATGAATTAATGTCAGAAGAAATTAAATAGTCAGTTGCAGTGCTCAGTTGTTGAGGATGAATAAAAATCTGAATTAAATACATGTGACTTCTAAACCCAGCAGCAACTGACTGGCTTTCAGTATGTAATGCTTCATCTATATTATGTACTGTTACTGTTGCACAAATTGAAAAATCATTTGTTTAGCCAAACAGAAACATTTTAAAATTTCAGGCAATTGTCACTTCAAGTATGAAATTACACTCTAAGTTTTCAAAATGTGGAGGAATTTCATTGTTAAATGAGTAATGTAATAACCACCTAAAATTATCTGTATTGTGATAACTGTGCATCAGTGCTTTAGCGGAACAATACATTACTCTCATCTAGGTGCACACAGCAAAAAAATGTAAATGCAACCTTCAAGTCTCTTTAGTGGACTGTGAACCCACACGGTGTCATTTGTAATCTCTCTGAGTGGGAAGACAGTAATGACAAACCCAATTTTCCCAGGGCTTCCTCTTAACTATTTAAATTTCTGCTAACTTACAAGAGCTTCTTCCTTATTAACTCAAACTACTGCTACCCAGTATGTAAAATACTACACACAATATAAAGGTAAGGATGTTAGTACATTCTGCCCTTAGGATTATGAATGTGGGTTTCCTGAAGCTAGTCACTAAACCTCCCCAACATTTCAAATACTGAACACCACAGTCTCTCCACTGAACAAAGTGTGATGTCTTGTCATTAGGACAACTCAACACCCTTTCTGTAGCAAATTAATTACAAAAAAACACTGGATGTAGAACATTAATTTTAGGTTAGTTTAAAACTATATGTACATAAAGAATTTATTTACTCATAATTTTCATCTTCTCTTAGTGTTTCCTTCTATCAGTACAAAGGGTTTATTGCTGGGAATAGTCTCACCCCCTATGCTGCAAAAGGCAGTTGGTTCTGATTTGTGGCAGCAGCTGTAACTCCGATGGAAATAAAGTTCTCCAGATGGCCTAGTCCAGGGTCTGGAGCAACAAGTGGCAACAAGCTATAAAACAGCCAATAAAACAAAACATACTTATCTGGGGGGGAAAAAAAGTATAAACTAGGGTTGTCAAGCAATTAAAAAATCAATTGTGATTAATCGCACCATTAAACAATAATAGAATACCATTTATTTAAATATTTTGGGATGTTTTCTACATTTTCAAATATATTGATTTCAAATAGAACACAGAATACAAGGGTATAGTGCTCACTTTATATTTATTTTTGATTAAGAACATAAGAACAGGCCATACTGAGTCAGATCAAAGGTCCAGCTAGCCCATCTTCCCAGCCCTTTCAGCCCGTAAGAACCACCATACTGGGTCAGACCAAAGGTCCAGCTATCCCAGCATTCAATGCCAGGTGCCCCAGAGGGAATGAACAGTACAGGAAATCATCAAATGATTAATCCCCTGTTGCTCATTCCCAGCTTCTGGCAAACAGAGGCTAGGGACACCATCCCTGCGCATCCCAGCTACTAGCTATTGATGGACCTATCCTCCATGAATTTATCTAGTTCTTTTCTGAACCCTGTTATAGTCTTGGCCTTCACAACATCCTCTGGTGAAGAGTTCCACAGGTTGACTGAGCGTTGTGTGAAAAAATACTTCCTTTTGTTTGTTTTAAATCTGGTACCTATTGATTTAATTGGGTGACCCCTAGTTCTTGTGTTATGAGAAGGAGTGAACACTTTATTTACTTTCTCCATACCAGTCATGATTTTAATGGACCTCAATCATATCCCTCCTTAGTTGTCTCTTTTCCAAGCTGAAAAGTCCCAGTCTTTAATCTCTCCTCATACGGAAGCTGTTCCATACCCCTAATCATTTTTGTTGCCCTTCTCTGTACCTTTTCTAATTCCAATATATCTTGTTTGAGATGGGGCGACCACATCTGCATGCAGTATTCAAGATGTGGGCGTACCATGGATTTATATAGAGGCAATATGATATTTTCTGTCTTATCTATCCCTTTCTTAATGATTCCCAACATGGATCGCTTTTTTGACTGCTGCTGCACATTGAGTGGATGTTTTCAGAGAACTATCTACAATGGCTCCAAGACCTCTTGAGTGGTAACAGCTAATTTAGACCCCATCATTTTATATGTATAGTTTGGATTATGTTTTCCAATGAGCATTACTTTGCACTTATCAGCATTGAATTTCATCTGCTATTTTGTTGCCCAGTCACCCAGTTTTGAGAGATCCTTTTGTAGCTCTTCGCAGTCTGCCTGGACTACTCCAGATTGTTATCTGCAAATTTTGCCACCTCACTGTTTACCCCTTTTTCTAGATAATTTATGAATATGTTGAATAGGACTGGTCCCAGTACAGACTCCTGGAGGACACCACTATTTACCTCTCTCCATTCTGAAACCTGACCATTTATTCCTACCCTTTAATCAGTTACCAATCCAGGAGAGGATCTTCCCTCTTATCCTATGACAACTTACTTTGCTTAAGAGCCTTTGGTGATGGTTCAATAAGGATAAGTGCAGGGTCCTGCACTTAGGACGGAAGAACCCAATGCACAGCTACAGACTAGGGACCGAATGGCTAGGCAGCAGTTCTGCAGAAAAGGACCTAGGGGTGACAGTAGACGAGAAGCTGGATATGAGTCAGCAGTGTGCCCTTGTTGCCAAGAAGGCCAATGGCATTTTGGGATGTATAAGTAGGGGCATAGCGAGCAGATCGAGGGACGTGATCGTTCCCCTCTATTCGACATTGGTGAGGCCTCATCTGGAGTACTGTGTCCAGTTTTGGGCCCCACACTACAAGAAGGATGTGGATAAATTGGAGAGGGTCCAGCGAAGGGCAACAAAAATGATTAGGGGTCTAGAACACATGACTTATGAGGAGAGGCTGAGGGAGCTGGGATTGTTTAGCCTGCAGAAGAGAAGAATGAGGGGGGATTTGATAGCTGCTTTCAACTACCTAAAAGGGGGTTCCAAAGAGGATGGCTCTAGACTGTTCTCAATGGTAGCAGATGACAGAACGAGGAGTAATGGTCTCAAGTTGCAGTGGGGGAGGTTTAGGTTGGATATTAGGACAAACTTTTTCACTAAGAGGGTGGTGAAACACTGGAATGCGTTACCTAGGGAGGTGGTAGAATCTCCTTCCTTAGAGGTTTTTAAGGTCAGGCTTGACAAAGCCCTGGCTGGGATGATTTAACTGGGAATTGGTCCTGCTTCAAGCAGGGGGTTGGACTAGATGACCTTCTGGGGTCCCTTCCAACCCTGATATTCTATGACTGTCTATGACTATGGACCTTGTCAAAGGCTTTCTGAAAATCTAAGTAGGCTATAACCACTGGATCCCCCATGTCCACATGCTTGTTGACCTCCTCAAAGAATTCAAGTAGCCCAGTCCTCCCAAATCAGACTGCTCCCCAAAACGTCCTCTCTCTGACTCTGCTGCCTGACCTCACCCACCTTCTGGGCTGTTGACGCTAGAGTAGTCACATTTGAGGCATCCCATACCTCAGTGACAGGGGCAAGTTGGTTATCCATATTCTTCTGAGATTCCTGGACACTCCTTAGCAATAAAACAAATCCAAGTGGAAACCAGACTCATTTACCTAACTGCATTTTAAAAGAATATTAAGTCTCAAATTGTTATTCAAAATACAGTGCTTTTCCCACTGGTTTCAATGGAGAGCAAGTTTACATCTGTCTTAATTTCCCTTAGTTTCAGTCTGTTAAAGGGAAATGGCAGCCTCAATGGAATAGCAATGGACACAGCCATAGTTATAGCCAGGTTGGAACAGTAATAGATATTTGTTAAAAAAAAAACCAAAAAACTATTAAGCGTCCTCACAAATTCTGAGCCAGTCCTGCAACAAGATCCACTAAAGTAGACCCTTAAGCATTCACACAGAGTCCCACTGGGCTAAAGTAAATCTGTACTAATACATTTTGATGAAAGACTGAGGTCTGTATTATGCAAATGATATAAAACTACAGAAAAATATGTTCTGGAGAACTTTCTAAACATTAAATAAGTCAGTTACACACAGCTTTAAAGAGCATTAGTTTATTATCTATTCTCCATGTGTTATCTCAGAAACAATCTATTTATATACAAAAATTTGGAATGTTGGATAAATGCTGATCAATAAAAACATTTCAGAACTGCTGAAAAGGAAATAATTCTAAAAAAAATGTAGTACAGCAAAATCAATCATAAAGGCTTGATTCTCTGGGTTGCTTATTGCTGTTTGTGTTCATAGAATGCTTTCAAGTATATACACACTTCTTAAACTTCAGTCCGAAAAAGGAAATCAGAAAAATATTTACATAATAAATACGTGGGAAATTTCATTGTCAGTTGAACTGATTCTTTAATGAATTGTTATGATGAGAAAGAATATTGAGTTGATGTCAACGTTGTTAATTCCACACTTATGCTGATGAATTTGATTTTCCTTTGTTTGAAAATATAGGCTAAATAATTTTGATATGGTTCTCCTCCTCCTATATTTTGAATGAACTAATTAAACAGACCTCTCCCTTCCCACTCTCCAAAAAATATATACTGAATTTTTTTAACCCCCTAACCATTTTCAATACATTTTAAAAAAAACCTCCAATATTTTCTTTGTAAAATCAATACCATCAATATTTTATTTCATGGTTAATTTGCTAATTTCTTGAGGACAGACTTTGGCCAAGTATTTCCACAAGAAGTACTAAACTCCTACAGTTATATCATAGCCAAACCAATGTTTTTGGTAACAGTGTTTTTCTGCAATACACAACCTTACAAATTAAGTTAATTGACACAACACAGTTTAAACCTTCTGTTAACATTAAAGAAAAATGTTACAGCATTTGCAACAGTAGAAACCCTCACTGAACTATTTAAACCTATTGTATAATATACACAAAGTTAAAATAAGTCCAAGATCAGTAAAGAATCAGTTCTGGTTTTTGGACTTTTCCCTCCTCAGAGTTACAGAGTTTATGTATCAGGTCAAGTTAAATTAGGATTTATCGGTATGTATTCCCTTTAAAAGGCAGAGTGTGATTAAAAATAGTATGATTTTAAAAGCAATGAAGACGTGATGTGATTATTTTGCATTGTCAATAAAAAAATATATTGAGAAATTAAAAAGTCTTAGAGGAAAAAAAGGAACGCGGAAGCCTGCCATTATATAGCTATATTTTTTGTTCTTTTCTGTAAAGATTAAAGCACACAGAAAATAAGTGAATTTTATCAAAATACAGCACACTTCTGCTAATATTAAAAAAATCAGTTCCTATGTAAATATTACTGAAAATCAACTAAAAAATTATAATATACAAAGAGTTGTTAAAGGGTTTCAGTTAAAATTATTAAACTAGACACAGTACAAGAAGCAACAGATTAACAGTTTTGAAAGAAGTGCAATAATATTGGAGTTCACGTATCTAAAAAGTACTGCCTGTTTATTTCAGCTAGCTATGTACAATTCCTTTATGTTCCAGCTCATTTTTCAAAAAACTAAAGTGGGCTGGTGTTCTTGCTAGCTTTATTAAAAACATTTTATTATACATGGGTTGAAAAGTCAATTTCTACCAGTTTAAAACTATCAACTCATATTTATTAATTAAAAATGAATTGCAACAAATGAATATTGCTCCAATGACAGGCTAATAATTAGCCCTGATTAAAAACAGTTATTGGTCTTCTATGGCACTTTTCCCTGGTCCATAATAACCATGTTTTAATTACCACTGCAGATTATGCAATCTCTACTCAATTACATAGGAAATAAAGAGAAAACAAAGTTAATGTTTCAGGCAAACAAAAGTATAATCAAATATTTTACACAGTAATAAGGAACAAAGGCAGCCTGTGGTAAATCACTATTACATTAATATAGTTAGAAACCCTTTAATGACTCTGAAGTGTCTAGTTCACATTTAATGTTACCTGTAGGAACAGCCCTTTAAGAAATACCGTTACAAACTGGTGGGTTCCAAGTACCCCGTCCTTTTGCTCTACAGTTACCCACAGCAATTATCCATCACTGTTCAACAGTTTCACAAACTTGCTTTGGTTACCTAGCTCCATGCGTAGTATCCTTTTAGTTTAAGAAGGCAATGCAAGGCCAAACAAAAAATCAAGATGACTTTCCTCATCCTTCGTTCCTAACCCATTTACTGTGTGTGTGTTTTACAGGCAACACAATCTTAAAAACTGGCCATTTTGGGTTTTTTTTTTTTTTTTAAATCTATAAATAAGTTTAAAATTGAGTACTTATTACAAAGAAGATAGAAGTATCACCATTTACACAAAATCGGGGATTTCCATGGCAGGGAAAAACCTCTGGGCACAGTACAGTTGAAAAAAATTGTGTATGCAAATAAAAAAATAGAACTTGAATCACACATAGCAAATGGATAGTCGATGATGATGATTGATGATGATGATGATGATGAGAAAAACAAATCCTGAAGAGCTCACAATAATGTAATTATAGTCTTCCTAAAAAGACATTATGCTTTTGTTGCATTATTCTTTTGGTAGACGTACACTCCCAGACTAACCAAATGTTTCCTTCTTTCTTGATTCCAGATACTGATAGCAAATAGTTCTTCACTAGGCCTTTAAATTAACCCAACCAGCACCAACTTCCATCTACCCATTCATCTATACAACATGCACATAGCAAAGCCAACATTTCAAACCTCTTGCCCACATCTAGAGAAGTGGTTTCAGCATAACACATTAATACCCAGTGAATAAAAATAAAGGCAACAAACAGCTACAGGACAGACAGCCCTGCCATCTGTCCACTGGCTACAACTGAGGCTTCTCACAGCCTTGCACAAAGTTTAGTAATGTGTAAGAATTATCCAAAAATAAACCTACCCTCTGTACAAAAACAACACCGGTCTGTTCTTGGAGGAGTGATCCTTGATTGCTATAATGCTTAAAAACATAACCAGGATTATTCACCATATGCATTTCAAAAATGGTTTCCTGTATGTTCTATACAGTGGTTCTTTCCCCATAACCACAAGTTCAATATTTCATTACTGTACAAATTTTGATCATAATTTTTTCAAGTTCCTTTCATATATAAAAATAATCAAAATATTCAGTTTCCCACAAGTCCTTCGATGAATCTTGCTGGCTCCCCCCCCCACACAGTATTTATGAAGAAACCTCTCGCACAATAATGAGTTCCACTGTGTTCTGAAAAGTCTTCAGCAAGGACACCGCTTGTCCATGATCAATATTGATGAAGCTGTATCCATTAGCCTAAGAAGGAAATTATATTTTATTAATAATGTCCCCAGGACATGTTATTTGTAACTTGCGTTTTAACTAACAGCAAGTTGTCTTTAATTTTAGCAATAAAACTCAATAGGTTTTCACATTATTAGATTGTTCATGTTGTGGCAGAAACATTCTGTACTGTAAGATAGGGAAGTGAAGTCATCTGCATGTTTAACTGTTTGTGGAAGAATTCTGCTTCAAAGATTGGCGATAGGGACACATTTGCAGCTACCCAAAATAGAGGAACCAGAACTGAAAAAGCATATAAATCCTATCTCTCTTTGACTTAGTATGACTGCACTAGACAAAACTAATAAATTGAACACAGGTGCCCTCTACCACAAAGAAAAAATGAGTATAATACAGTAACTCCTTACTTAACATCATCCCGGTTACCACTGTTTCATTGTTACGTCGCTGACCTATTAGAGAACATACTCATTTAAAGTTGTGCAATGTTTGCTTATAATATAGTTTGGCTGTGGGGGCTTGGAACCAGGGTGGGTCAGCGGCCCCCTTATCAGCTCTCCTCCACCCGACCCCAGCGCCTCCCGCCTGCCAATGGCCCTGCAGGTCAGCAGCTCCCTCCTCCTCCCCCCCGAGAGTCTCCTGAACACCCCAAAACAGCTGATTGCTGCGGGTGGGAGGCATGGGGAAGGAAGGGGGAGGCTGTGCGCCACATCCTCTCTCCTACCCCTCCTAGAGCCTCCTGAATGGCGCAAAAAAGCTGTTTCGTGGCCTTCACGAGGCTGGGGGGAGAAGCGAGGACACGTGCTCAGGAGGGGAGGGGAGGGGAGCTTCAGGGGAAAGAGTGGAGTTGGGGCAGGCCTGGGCAGAGCTAGGGGTTGAGCACCCCCCAGCACTTTGGAAAAAACAGAAGGAGGAGCAGCTGGACGATCCACCCTCTTTCACCCTCTGACTCCATCACTTCAACCAAGCTTCACAATCATCATTGCTGTGTACAGGATTAAATAATTGTTTAAAACTTATACTGTATATGTATATCATGTCTCTTGTCTAGCAAAAAAAATTTCCCTGGAACCAAACCTAACCCTCCCTCCCCCCATTTACATTAATTCTTATGGGGAAATTGGATTTGGAAGAACATAACTACAACATTAAGTGAGGAGTTACTGAGTATAATGAATATTGAGCACCACAGGTTTGGAATCTAGAAATGTGGTATATGGTGGGTTAAGTTTATTAAAGGCTGACTTTTATTTTTAAAGGAGGAGAGGGAGGATTTTACACCCACGATGCAACTCTGATGCTTAAGATACTAATTATTTTTCAACAGGAGTCAGCCCGTATACATTTTTCAGGCAAGCAAATTAGGTCCTCTCTCAACCCTCAGAGCATTGAGTCTTCTGCAAGACTTCAGGAGCCACCCACTGCTTTAGAATCTGTCCTTCATTTCCAGCAACTACATTTTTTTCTGAGGGCATCCACCTCTGTTATTCCGTGGGCTCTGCCCTCTCAACAAATCCCGTAGCTGGCTCCTTGTTCAATTCTAGGGGGACTCTTGATCCTCATCAGTATAGCAGGAGCAGTGTTCACTAAATGAGAGATCACCTCTTAGCGGTGATATCAGAATCGTGCACGCAAGCAACTCTGTAAGGATCTACCACGTTATCTGCAAATCTATTACCTGCACCTCCATTTTCTTCTACCATGTAATTCATGATGAGTACAGTAAAAGCTGTGTTATCCGGCACTTTACCAAACAGAAAGCTCTAGAAACCAGTATTTCTGATATCCATTGAAAGTCCAATTGGCGCGGAGCCAGCAGGCTCCCTATCTGGCTCCGCACAGCTCCCTGGAAGCAGCAACCTATTCCTGCTTCTCCTAGGTGGAGGAACAGCCACAGGGTCTCTGTGCGCTGCCCCACGTGCTGGCTCCGCAGCTTCCATTGGCCGGGAACCGCCCAAGGTGAGCGCCAACCCCCTGCCCCAAGCCCCCTCCTGCACTCAAACTCCCTCCCTCGATTGGTAAGCATAACTCTTAATTAACTGGAATTTTTGACTAACTGGCACCCCGCATTTCTCGAACATGCCAGATTACAAAGCTTTTACTGTAATCAAGTAGTGAATTGTTTAATTAAAGAGAGACTTCATCATGACATCACCAAAAAAGAACACCATAAAGACAAGTAGTATTTAGACACATCACCCTGGACAGCTTCAGAAAGCATTGCTGCTATGTTACTAGCATAACAAAGCCATTAAAGTGAAGATTTAAAACCAATTTTTGACTGATTCTCTGTCAGTCATACCTAGAATTTAGCTTAATCTTTGATAAAAGTTAATAGTCCAAACGGATCTGTAGGTTTCAGCTGAACAAGGCTTGCTACTTTTTACTACCACAGCCAAATAAGGAGAATTGCGCAGCATTCCAATTGCGGGAACTGAGGTAGAGTAGGAGAGTGGACAAGAGTTAGAAAATTAAATGAGAGTCATGTAAATAAGATGCATGGCACCTATATTGTGTTTTAAATGTTATTCCAAATCCCACCCCTGCAATAACTCCTTAGGTGAGTGTGGTCTGCAGCAGGACTTCCATTTTGAAGAGCAGAAGCTGGGTAACTACTCATAAGTCAAGAACTGGACAATAGTGGCTCTCAATCTTTCCAGACTACTGTACTCCTTTCAAACGTCTGATTTGTCTTGTGCACTCCCAAGTTTTACCTCACTTAAAAACAATATCAAATATAAAAGTGTCACAGCACAGTTACTGAAAAATTGCTTACTTTTTCATTTTTACCATATAATTATAAAATAAATTGGAATATAAACATTGTACTTACATTTCAGTGTATAGTATATAGAGCAGTATAAACAAATCATTGTGTGTGAAATTTTAGTTTGTTCCGACTTTGCTAGTGCTTTTATGTAGCCTGTTGTAAAACTAGGCAAATATCTAAATGAGTTGATATACCCCCGGAAGACCGCTGAGTAGCCCGAGGGGTACACATACTCCTGGTTGAAAGCCACTGCTGTACCGGACCCATTCCAGATATTAACCTTCCTACTGATATCCAAAGTGCATACAAACCTATACAGCCACCAGTCAGGCCTAAATTTTACATTATGACATACATTTAATGCATGTTTTCCTGAGAAAGTAATAACCTTCTGAGGCCATCCTTTGTATCCAGACCAGGGCTAAAGACATCCAAACACAGAGATGCTTTTGTGCTTTAGAAACACAGAAGTTGTAAAGTGTACAAAGGTGCGATCAGCAAAATGTGTACAACCATGGATTCTCTCTTTAGCAGCTTCAGGGAAACTTCACTAAGACATACAAATACAAAAGTTGTGTAACTGGCACTGTGGCAGCATAGGACAGGTTTTCCATTCTGCCACTGCCAGATCCTGCTTTACAATTTGCATGAGAAAAATAGAATCATCACAAATAGCAAAACCTGTCAGAGCAAATATGGCCTAGGAGTTCTGAAAGATGAAAGAACCTGTAATTACTGCCTCAGCACATTCACCAGACATTTTCTCTTTGCTCTTTTTCAGAAAATGAATTCCTTCATAAAAACCAACCCACCATGTAGACGGACAACAAAGGGAAAATTTAACTACTGAAATATCATTCAAATATCAGGAATAACAATCTATTCCAACAGAAGGCTACCCTCTGCACATATTCGATTTTACAAAATACAGTTCAATTCAAATATCTCCCATGTGTCTTAATCAACGGTTATGTATGTTTGCAAACAAACACACACACCTCCAAAACCTAACTGTATAAACTACTATAAAGATATATCTGCTCTTATAATGGAACAGCACTTGCACCCTTTAAGATCCAGAGCCAGTCCCGTTTCCCAGCAATGATGGGAGGAACCAATTTGCACAGAACTATTGAAGCCTCACTCAAATGCAGGCAATCATTTAGCTGGAGCTGCTCAATCTCAAGTCCAAGTTTGTATTCTCGGTGGCTTTATCATATGTTAGGTAACTTACATTGTCTATCAAAATGCTTTTACTTTTGTAAGTTGTTTGTTTTTAGGCTGCACTGTAATTGAGATACTAATATATCTGAAAAATACTCAAATAAAACAGAGTATAACTGGTTTTCCAAGACTTCTTTTGGAAGAGATATTGATAAAACTATGTAAAGAATATAAGTACTAAACTTGAATGTACTCTGCCACTAGTAGCCATAAATAAGAAAGGCACTGACTGACAGAACAAACATACAAACAAGGACTATGTACATTAAGCAGAACAATTACAATTACAGTACCTGAATTATTTTATCTCCAGGCTGCAACAGTTTAGATGCTGGTCCTTCAGGCTGCACTCTGGTTACAAATATACCCTGTAGAAAGAAATTGGGGGGGGGGGGGGGGGGGGGGAAGAATTCTGACTGATTTTATTTCATAGATATTGGAGCAACTTGAAGCCATTGTAACTTAAGATATTCTTTGATTTTCCCCATTAAACAAAAGAGAATGTGAAAGAGTGAAAAATAATAGGTTCATTGGCTTTTATGATTAAAAATTTCTCAGAGATTAAAGACAGAAGAATTGCATTAATTGGAACACTGAAGGGAAAATATTTCTCCATCTGAATTTTAAATTAACCCCTTTGTGTAAATTGCCAGATGTATATTATGTATAAAATGTAGTATCGACACTGGATGTAAGTGCTCTTGGCTAAATCCTTTTTCCTTTAAGAGACAATGTAATTTTAAACTCCATAATTCACTGTTATCTTGTTTGTAATGCTTGACATTTCTAAAATCTTACCATTCACCCAATCTAGATTGTCCCCACCACTAACTTTCATGGACTGTAATTTTGGTCAAATTGTTTTCATCCCTTTCTATCTCAATTTTCATAGCCTCCCTCTATGTCTTGTCTGATTTTAAATCTCTGTCTGATAATAAATCTTTGTCTGATAATAAATCTCTTAGTGTTTTGAAGATGAAAAGTACTATATAAATACTGACTATTGTTTTGCTCTAAATACAGTTGTTCTAATTCCAATTAAAAACCTCACAAGTGTGTATGAGATACTGTTTAGTGCACCAAAGAGGTGATATGTGCCAGGTCATTTATTATGCTTTAAAGTGAAGCACGTAAAATAAACCTATTTTAAACATCTTTTGCCTTTAAAACAACTCTTAAAACAGGTACATATATATGAAATACTCACATCGTCATCAGGTCTGAATGGATTTCCTCTACCGCCAACTCCTCCTGATATACTAAATCCTAGCTCTGGATCTTTTTCAATTCTCACTCGAATCTAACAAAGTAAAAGGAACTGCCCTGAAAGCTCAGATCCACAGAAATGGACATACTATAAAATGCTGTATCATACTGTCTAAATACTATAGTTGGAATTATGACCAAACAAGACTTACATTGACAAATGGTGTAGGAAAGAGCACCATCTCAATGTTTTTCCTCTTACCATTTTTAATATTAATACAAGGAAGTTTTGAATATGGTAACAGACATACAATATACCCGCAAAATATCAACAATCAAAAAACAAAAGTAAACTTTACTCTCGGAACGCTGATTAATATTCATACAGATGCTTTGATTTAATTAGTACTAAACAGCCTTCAAATTAACAAAGACAAAAATATTGAAGAGCCTACTCTACAGTTCAAAAGAAATAATCATATCTCAAATATAATTTCTGGTAACAGTGTGTTAAAACATAATACACAGCAACAACAGCCAAGTTTTATGGTGTATTAGTTTAGTTAGATTATAGCACACCTCCTAAGGCTATAAATCCAGAAATATAGAGATATAACCCAAATGATTTAACACACTAATCTGCACACCTGGCAAATAGGGGAGTAAGCTTATGTAAATGAGATAATGCCTCTTTTCCTGGCTCACGCCAGCTGAACTCCCCCATTCTGGCTCTCTGAGTTTCCCACACCTAATCCTATCTCTCCTTTCTCTCGCTGGCTCCCCTCATTCCTACATGATCCTATTTTTCGGTCCCCACAACTTACACTAGGCACAGCATCTGTGGACAAAGCTTGGTCCCCAATCCACTATGGTCATAAAAATATGACTAGAAAAATAGCTGCCTATGTACCACCACTCTATCCAAAACACTGCCTTGTGCTCTTGCCATATCTTAATGGTGTGGACAGATTGGGCCTATGCTCTAGGTAGGGGCTCTATGGGTCAAGTCTCAGAGAACTCCTAGGAATCTCTGTGAGTTAGTGTCCTAGAGCAGCCCTCCAAGACACTACCTACAGCAAAATACTATACAGCACCTCCTCCACACAACTTTCTCCCAATAACAGCAGAAGATAGGAGCAGGTGATTGGAAAGAGGCTCCAGAAATCAGGAGCTTTCCAGCCTATCAGGGAAACTTAGCTCTGAACTATCATCTAGCAACTGATTTTCCTAGGGTATAGCTAGAGTAAGGAGCTGCCTACTGAGGTAGAATAATGCCTAGAGTTTCACCTAGTTTCTCTTCTATTATATACTGCAATGATCAGGGCAGACAGCACTTCCCCTAATATGCGGTGCTGTATCTTAATTTTAGTGTTGAATTGTTTCGTTTTGATGTTATGTTGTCATCTTTGTTCAAGGGGGAAGAGGAGGGACTAGGAGGAAGTTAAGTCCTGCCTGTGTGTGCTGGAGTTGTTACTTGCAGTTGTTACTTCCTTTGATTTCTAGAAATGAGAATTACAACTATTGGCAGTCCCGCAATTTTTTTCCTGGATGCTTTTTCCAGTTGCATAGCCATACCTTCTCTTCTTCAGGGACAGGCATAATTTTTTTATTTCTGGTATCTTGTGCCTGTCATGCTTGCTTCCAACTCATTTTCCTCCATCTTTTGGAATGCTGCCTTCAGGTCACTAATAAAAGACTCTCCTGCATCACCTACCTGTGCAGAGGGCCTTGCAGGTTCTTGCTGCCTGAACGTCACTTCACAAGGAAGCAAGTGTTTACGGAGTTCAAAAATAATCTCATAGGGAGAGTAATGGATAGCTGGCTGGTGTTATATGCAAAGATGACAAAAGGTACTGTTGGGGACATTCTGCACCAAAATATTAAAAATTCTGTGCCAAAAAAAATACAAATTCTTCAAAATTTAATTTGTCAAAATAACACCAGTTTCATTGTTTTGGTAATTTAGTTCAAAATACCTGTCAGCAAGTATGTCTGTAACAATACAGACAACAAAAAAGATTCAGGAAATGGTTTTTTGACAGATTCCTTACTAGGAATATTAATACAGAACCTTGTGTTATAATTCAGAACCGTATTTCCCACATTGCTCAGAAGCGATGCAAAGGCTTGGGGGAGTCAGGGACAACAGAGGAGCTGAGGGAGAGGCAAGTAATTGCTGGGACAGTCCTGGAGCGAACCTGGATGGGTTGCTGGGTGTGGATGGCAAAAGTATGCATCAGGTTGGGGGTTTTTTTGGTTTTTTTGTTTGCTTGTTTTTTTTTGGAGCGGGGACAGGGGGAGGAATTGGTCAGCAAACCAATCAGACACATCTGTCCCTGTCCCCATGTGTTCCTGCACCCATTCTTCCCCATCCTCATGTGGCGCTACACCCTCACTCAATGTCACCCCAACAGTTCCTGTGTCCCCACCCCAGTCTGTCCCCCACTAGTAGTCCTTCTGTACCCCAGTCTGGGTTACTGCCCCCCAGCTGCCCGGTGTGCTCTGCTCTGTCCGTCCCCCTCATATTCTGTGCCTCCTCACCTGGCGCTGTGGGCAGGGCACTGTGAGAAAGGCAGCCTCTGCCCCCCTCCCTCTCTGCAGTTGGCTGCTCTGGCCTGTGAGCCAGCTGCCCTCTCTTTGGCACCACATCAGCCCCTGGTGGGCGAAAGGTATAACTGCACTGTGATCCCTCTCGTGGTTTCCCTTCGCTTCCCTGTCAGAATAAATAAGTGTGTTTGTGTGTGTGTAAATCTACACAGGACATTAATTCTGCACTTGCACAGAATTTCCCCAGGAGTAAAAAGGTGTCTTGTATCTTAGTCTTGTTGTTCTTCACTGACTGAGTCTAAGCATGGAACCAAGGGTGCGGTTTTTTCGCTCCACTCTATTATCATAGAATCATAGAATATCAGGGTTGGAAGGGACCTCAGGAGGTCATCTAGTCCAACCCCCTGCTCAAAGCAGGACCAATCCCCAACAGTCCAGCCCCCTGCTCAAAGCAGGACCAATCTCCAGTTTTTGCCCCGGATCCCAAATGGCCCCCTCAAGGATTGAACTCACAACCCTGGGTTTAGCAGGCCAATGCTCAAACCACTGAGCTATCCTCCCCCCCACAATTACTCGTAGGGTGGGCAATACTGGTCCTCGCCTTGGTTACCTGGAGTTGTCAGCAGAACTTATGTAATAACCGTGACTCAAATTCTTTTCCAGATCACTGGAGATGTAGCTTGGTGGGCCAAACTGCAACACTACATATTTCATCCATGCAGCCTTAACTGTATCAATCCTTTTATCCTTCAGTGGATGTGCCATCACATACTTTGAGATGGTGTCATACACTAGCAGCAAATATCTACTTGCAGCTGGTGTTTCTGGTAATAGGCCTTTCAAGTAATTCTGTATGAACTCTCAGGGTTTATTAAATTGAGGCCCTTTCCCCTAAAGGAGTTTTGCCTCCCCTTGCTTGTGCTTTCCTTTCTTGACAGATAAGATAAGAAAGTACTCACTTTTTAACTTCTGCAGCCATGCCCAGCCAAAAACCCTGTCATATACCTTGCTCAGTGTCTTTTCATATCACAGGTGTCTGCTGCTTCACCATCATGAAGACAGTACTGTTTTCTGTAAGCTTGCTGACCATACAATCCTGTTATCCTTATACCAGCAAGTTGGTAGCCAGATCAATAGATAATCATTCCTGAACTGTGTTTAACCTCCCCAATATGGGTATCTTTGAGATGTGTGTTGGTGCATCAAAAGTAATTCAGGGGCCTTAGACTGTTCTTGCCAGATGTCCTCACTAGAATCTATTCTCACTGCCCTCACCTAGCTGAGTGCATCCACAACCACATTTGGCTTTCAAAGGTTTATGGTAAACCATGAATATATATTTGGACAGCTTATGATTCCACCTCCACAAGTGTCCTTCTGGGTTGTGCTTCGTAAGAAACCACTCCACAGCACTGTACTGCAGGAATTCCATACTTAGTAAATATGGATAATAGGCCTTGAAGGCCTCCACAATAGCCTGACACTTCAGTTCCGTAGCCAAAATACTTGGTTTTCCTCTCATTTAATTTGCAACGTCCAAAAGTCTCAATTTGTTCAAGTGCAAATCTGACAGCAATCTTTGAGGCATCACAGGTTCGTGAGTGAGTATTATAATACAACTGCAGTTGTGATCACTAAAGGAAACTGAATTAACAGCCCTTGTTTCAAAAGAAGGGGGCTGGTGGAAAGATGCCCTCCAAGATTGGTCCAGTCGCTGGCTGTGGAACTTTCTACCTTACTTTGGTCTGTCAAAACCCAAATTTTATTAGTTTTCTGGACTTGCTGCAGAAGTCACCTTTTTTCTACCACAGGCTTTTTGCACTATTAAATGTGTTGGTTATTTTAACATCTGGGTGAGTATTACTAGTCAGATGATCTTGAAATCGACCATAGGTATTTTGAGTTTTTAATTACTATTTTGTATATTTTAATTATCATATAAGCATGAAGGGCCATGGATAATCAGTTAGCTGAAGGGAGATGTAATTCAAGTTTCAGCAGAAATACTTTAACTAAAATCCTCTCTAACTTCTGATAAAAGTAACAGGTTTATTTCTCTGTATAACATCCACATCACAAGAAAGGGAACAAAACAGATTAAAATCAAACTGAAGGTATGATTTCATGCAACCACTTTTCTTTTAAGAGTGGGATGACAGAACTCCAGTGAGCTACAGCTCTTTCTTGCTGGAATTAAATTCCTAAAGCATTTCTGTCATCACCCAATTAGTAGTAATAGTAATAGCAAATAAAATAATACCACCTTGCACTTATGGCTACCAATAAGTGCAAATCATATATTCAAACACTTATTAAAAACCTTACCTCTTGACTTAAATTAATATAATTTTTATCCTTACCTCTTGCTTTGCCATCTCATGGCCTTGTTTGGGAGGACACTGGGGCTGGGTATAGGGAGGCTGATGTGCAACTTTCAGCATCAGATAATCAATTAATTGCTCTCTAGAGGGATGTCTTGCCACAGATGCTTGGGGAGGTGGATGATGGCCTTGACTATAGTTTGTCTGAGGCCTGGGAGGCTGGCACATCTGCCCATTTGTCATAGGTATCTGAATAAAACATGAATCGTCTTTAAATCATAACATTTTATAACAATCCTAAACTTTTATTCAATTATTTCAACATTTCTCATGCTTGATGGTCATTGCATTTTTATGAGCATTACTAAATCTCAGTTTTAAACTTATGAAGACAAGCATGAAAAGCTAAGCTAACTTTGAACTCTTATCGGCTAGAACAGAGTAGGCAGCTGCCTGTTCCTTTTTAAACACTTGTTTCACTGTAATTCATCTCAACCAGTGTTTTTTGGTGATACTTCTAATGTATCACATTTGGTTTACATTGTTAAATTATACAGTATTTTATTTTTATTCATATAATTTGTCTATCAATTCTAGTTCTGAACTATTCATAGACAAGTGTAATAATATTACAGAGGTGTGAATGCTATGTCAAAATGTCTGTTTAGTAAACTCTAATTATGCTACTATTGGGTGTGTTTTCCCCTACCATTTAACATGGAAAACGCCTTCCACTAAAGACCTTACAACTAAAGATCTTATAGAATCTTAATTTTAAAACTACGGTGAGAATCTTTCCAGTATATGTTGCTCTCTGGTTTGACTTTATCTGTTGATTTGATTTGGCAGACACTATGGTGGTTAGTGCCACAGGAATATCTATAAGTATTTAATTAATTAACTAAAGTTGCGGCTCTGCACAACAAAACTTTTTACTGAAGGCCTCTTAAGTGATTAATTTGTACTGGAGCACAATATCCATGGACAAGAACACCTCCTCGCCCCCCCCCCCCCCCCAAACACCTACTAAATTTACTCCGTACCCTAATACCCTGATATCTCCTGTCACTCATTCTGTAAACCCCCATTCCAAAACTACCATCATCTTCCATTTATTTGTCTACTGATCACCACTGCTATGCTGAATTAATCTGCCAAAATATACCATACTAGTATGTCCAAATACTAATAAAGTTTTACTCTCTCTAAATCATAAATAACTGAAATAAGTAGGTAAGAAAATTCCAGCTTCTATTCATGCTGTGTCAATTGTCTTCTGTATCTCAGACCCTGTTCTGAGTAAGCGAGGTTCCACCTTGTAAAGCAGGGGTGGTAAACTTTTTGGCCTGAGGGCCACATCGGGTTTCCAAAATTGTATGGAGGGCCGGTTAGGGGAGGCTGTGTCTCCCCAAACAGCCAGGTGTGGCCCGGCCCCCGCCTCCTATCCAACGCCCCCCCCCACCATCACCTGCTTCTCGCCCCTGACAGCTCCCCCGGGACTCCTGCCCCATCCAACCCCCCCGTCCCCTGACAGCCCCCCTGGGACTCCTACCCCATCCAGCACCGCCTGCTCTCTGTCCCCTGACCACCCCCAAACCTCCCACCCCTGACTGCCCCCCGCCGCCCCATCCAACCCCGCTGTTCCCCGCCCCCTGCCCTCTATTCAACCCTGCCTGCCCCCTGCCTCCTAACTGCGCTGCCTGGAGCACCAGGTCAGGCTGCGGCTCTGCAACTGTGCTGCCCGGCTGCCCAGAGTGTTGAGCCGGCAGCATGGTGTGCTGAAGCTGCGCGGGCGGGGCCGGGGGAGAGCCTACTGGGCCAGGAGCTCAGGGGCCAGGCAGGAGGGTCCCGCAGGCCGAATGTGGCCTGTGGGCTGTAGTTTGCCCACCTCTGTTGTAAAGTGATTCTGAAAAATGGCAATGGGGGGTTTAATATGTATGGTTTCATTTATTTACATATCAGATTTGTTTGGTTTACAAGTAAAAAAAGATGTTTTTTCCAACTGCCATTTACAAAAAATAAAACATAATTGAGAAAAAAGTTAAGATTCTTTCCTTCTTCTGCAATCATACCAATAAAAAAAAGTTCATACAAGCCAATATCTCTCCAGTTACAACTGAGCAACCTCACTGCCTTCAATGGGTTTGCACAAATGTAGTTGACTGGAAGTTAATAAACTATTGATGATATACAAGGAAGTATAGGTTCCAGCTCACTTCCTTTTAGCTGTATTGGCTCCTGAAGTCTTAACAGGAGTAGAAAGTTATTTTTGTCCATGTTAAGTAGATGCATCTCTGAACACACCAGGAACGGGTGTACTGCATAAGGTGGTGCTAGTGTTATCATGAAGGAAGTGGGAGTTGTCTGTAATATTTTATGACTATGTCTCCTTGTTTGTTATTGTGATGTTTACTGTATGTATACAAGGGGTTAATTCAAACAGGGTTAGTTACAATAAGTAAAAAAGGATGTGTTAACACCTGACACAATGCAAAAAAACAGTCCCTTTGAGGGCTCTGTCTGATCCCCTGGTGAGCTGCCAAAACCGGTTTAACCAGATTCGAGAGATACAGGAGAAACAAAGGACATAACTGGACCTAAAAAAGCAATACCTTACTTGAAGGGTGCAGGAAAAGAGGGAGTAAAATGAGGTTTTGAGCTCAGGTGATCTGAGACTCTAGAGTCTGAGGTGTCTGTTATAAGATAGGCCTACCTAACACCATAAGTGAGACAGGTATGCAAGCAGACCTTGATTGTGTTACAAACTTTTTGTTTGTTTGTTTTGTTCCTACTTTAAGATTAAACAATACTTTGTTTTGAAAAGGCTGTTTGGGTTGCTTTGTTATCCACTTTGGAAAGGAAGTCTTGCTGGTGCCAATCTTAGTTGGCCTGCAGAAAAATCACAATTGGCACACACAAAGTGCTGTAGCTGGAGACCCGGTCTAAAAGTGAAAGACTCACAGGATTCCACCCCAAGACAGGTTAAGGTAGAGGCCTAACACCGGAAGGGTGCACTAATCAGACTCCTGGGAGGTACAGAATGAAGGTGCAGCTAGACCTGTAACTGTGACGGTTACATAAGCATTTTTCAAAGTAAAACGACATCTTAAGGCAGTAAACAGTTTCTCAGACTGTAACTAAAAAGAGATAACCTTGTAATTGACATCTGGGAAAAAAAATCAAGTATTCAATTATTTTGTAACTTCTAACTACTTTATGTAATATTTTTGTCTGTATAATTTAGGATAAGTAGAAGGTTTAACTTTTTTTTTTTTTTTTTTTTTTTTACAACGGTATGTTTTGTGATTTATCTATCTTATTAACCAAATTCCATACTACACAGAATGAACCCTTGTTTGTTGATCAAGGGTTTGTTGGAAGTCACCGCAGTTCTAGGATAAGATGTTCTCCCCTGTTCTGGCCCCTTTATACTGCATAAAAGGGCTGGAGTAGAATAAAGGGGCCACACAAGTCCCATATCTAGTTGGAGGAGGATTTCCCCCATAAAGATGCCCACAAATGCTTTGGCTTAGGGAGTGGTGCTGGAGGCAAGGCTGTAGGGGCATGTCAGAGTCACAGCCACACTGAGGTGATTCTGGGCAGTGCTACGACTCATACGACAGCCCAGGAAGCTGTTATAACTTTGGCTCTCCGGGGCTCTTTAAGATGTAGTGGAAATGTCTCAAGCTCCCAGAGTAACCCAGAAACGGAAGGGTGCAAAGATGGCTTAAAGCTCCCTTAGGGTATGTCTATACTATCCACCAGATTGGTGGCAGCGATCGATCCAGCGGGGGTTGATTTATTGCATCTAATCTAGACATGATAAATCGACCCCCGAGCGCTCTCCCGTCAACTCTTCTACTCCATTGGCGCAAGCGGAGTCGACGGGGGAGCAGCAGCAGTCGACTCACCGCAGTGAAGACACTGCGGGTGAGTAGATCTAAGTACATCAACTTCAGCTACATTATTCACGTAGCTGAAGTTGCGTAACTTAGATCGATCCTCTCCCCAGTGTAGACCAGGCCTAAGTACTTCATCCCCAGCTGCAAATTCTGTACTGTACCTCAGAGAGGAATACAGAATTTCACTCTCTGGTGTCTGCAGTTTATTAACCCAATTTTACCATGATATAAAAATAAATGCTGACATGTTTTTAAAAAAGTTTATTCTGCTTTGTTTACTGTTCTGAAATTGTCTGCCACATGCAGAATTCTGCATGCAACATGCAGACCCTCTGTTATTGGGAAACCTATTATTAAAAACCTTCCCCATTAACTTTCCCTGACCAGAAGAAAATAAAACAAACAAATCACTCAGTTGTCCCAATGAGATGATTTCTTATTTCAAGAATGATCTTTTAATGCCATATGATTTATCATTTCACCACAAATACATGGATGAAAATCAAATAACGTTTTAGATTTAAAAACAAATTACCAATTTTAAGTGCTAACTACTCCACCATGTTTCAGATATACATTTTTGCAAAGGATAACTTATCCAAATATGATATCATATTACTCACTACCTGTGCAGCTATTTTCTTCATGCTGTCTGGAGGAACATCTTTGAGATTAAGTGTGCTAGATGAGTAGTTCTGCTGTCCTGAAATGAATACATCCTCTTGGCATGGCTCTCCCGGGGTGGATGTCTGGGGATGCTTTGAACAGCACAGAAATAAGTAAGCAAATATTTCTTCAAATCATCAAAATGATTCAATATTTCTTAAAATATTAGAAAAAATTGCTCAATTTTTACATTTATTTTTGCTTGTAAGGATGCTAATCATATCATCTGAGTTTGCATGCAGAACTTAATCCTATTAATCAAGTCTGAGAGATCCATAAAATTTTACCCCAACTTTCAAAAAAAAAAATTACAACTGTTCAAGTTCTTAAAGCCACATAACACAGATGGTTCACAAGAAAGGTGAACAAATGTCCATGGCTGCTATGCATGGACTTACAGGATTAAAACAAATCTCTCTTTGACTTAATTCTGGTAGATTTAAACACCAGATCTTCATTCAGGTTGTTCAGTCTTGAAACTACCTTCATCTTTCTTTCCAACCTACATATCAACTTAATTTGCTTGATTGCCTCCAGACATCTTTAAATAAGGTTTACTTTACCAAATATTGAAAATAAATGGGTAAACCCCAACTTGGGTCTCTTTAGACCTGGATCAAATTCAGAATAAAAGGATCATCATCTACAGATCTGGTTACAGAGGAGGACAAAACAGAAAATAATCTTAGATCGCATGCGGAAGCCAATTAGAAAAACAATTTGTTTTGTAAGTTGTAATGCCTTGTAAAGAAGGTAGAGCATATGAACGCAAGGCAATTTAAATGTTTGGGTTCAGTGCCCAGGAATTCATAACACAAGTTTAAACTATTTTTATAATTATGACTGTGCTTTCCACGTATAAAAGGACAAAACTAATTATTGATTTAAAGACATATTTCATGTTTCCTTTTTCCCCTCTATATATTGCAATAGCCTACTGTAGGTACTCACACGAACAATGTGCACACCAGAACCTCTTCTGTCTGCAACACTCAAGGCAACACTACTCTGGCTGCCATGCAGATCCCTAGAGCTGCCATAGTGAAAGCTGCTAACTGCAGCATAATTGGAATTAAAGGACCTAGACAGCATGCTCTGAATAAAGAGGGGACAGATTTAACATAGAGATTAGTGCAGCATGCATAAACCACAGGACATGTTATACACAGACTTATACAGACATATATTCCATATCATGCAAAAATAAATACCATGCAATTAAATTAGCTGTGGCATCGTGAAGTACAAAAAACCTCAGTGACACTCTATTTACATTTTTTTATGATAAATCAACATGCAACCTAACATAGTACACATACAAAATTACATGTTCATAAGGCCATTCAGATGTATATGTGCTCAGGAAAACAATATAGATGTTTAACTCATCTAAATTGTCATACCTTAATTATTTCCAACATATCCAATAGGTATGTTGGTGGAAAGGAAAAACTGACAGCCAAGATGCACTTGTGCTGAAATTATTTCATTCTCAGCAGAGCCATTATTTTGTCTCAACAGTTTTCAAGATTATTTGTCCAACAATGAAAATTTTTTCAGCCACAGACATTTTGTTTGTTTTTTCTACCAACACAAAAGTAACACGAAATAAATAACATGCACTCAGACAAATTTACTGAGCAGAGATTTACCTAGCAGGGAATGTAAGTTCAAGAAAACTTGGAGGCTTTTTTTTTTTTTTTTTTAAAGCTACAGTACCTTGCAACATTGACCTCTGTAGTACTGGCAATGGTTTCAAAAAAAAGCAGCAAGAGCATTACCGCCTTGCCCCCACGAAGTTTTGTCTTGCCAAAACAAATGAAAGAACAGGAATATCCAAAATAAAGAAGGGGAAAGTCCCAAAATTAACCAAACTGACAAATGAACTAGACACCTATTTAAACACTGACACTGAATCCTTTGCGTGACAATATTTGTGTACAAAAAATTACATTCATAATGTTAAGGATACGCCACAAAACATCAAAAGCCAGGAAGTGCATTTTTGTTTGTTTCTATGAAATTCCTGTGTGATTGTTTTCAGTTAAAAAAGGTCTCACAAAAAGTTCCAAACTTATAATTGGACTATAAAATACTATAACCACTGTGGGTGAATACTTTTTTTTTTTTTTTTTTTTAAATGCACATACAATACTGATTTTTGGAATGCATACTAGTCACCAGAGACTACACTACTAGGAGCGTTCCCACTACATTACACTTGTGGGATGCTCCATCCAACGCCACTGACCACTGGGAACCTACTAAATCAGCAATGCCCATTGGGACTACATGGTGGTTCTTACAGCACCAACTGTTTGGAACCCAGGACATAAGAGGCTGTACAGTCCCCAGCTGTCTCACTTTGTTTTGCTAAGCCTGGGAATACAATGCCAAAGGAAAGGGGAAGATGGGTGAGCAGCGTGAGATGGGTGAGAATCTGCTAAGGCAACTTTAAGAAAACCACAGTTACCTTTCTTCAAATAACCTCTATCATTTAAGGTGGTCTCAACATATTCCCATTTGTGGAACTCTAGCAAAGCATTCCAACCCCCAGGAAAGAGTCCTAATTAAACAAGGATTGCAGTATTACCCTTCCAAAGTGGGCATGAGATCTAAATGACAAATAAAATAAAAAATAGTGCTGTGTAAACATGTGGGCAAAAGTCCAGGTGGCAGCCTTGAAGATTTCTATCACGGAAACATTACAGATGCAGGCCACTGATGTTGTCTGAGCTAATGAAAAAAGCATTAAGACTTTGAGGTACTGACCCCATAGTTAAAACATACACGTGCCAAAAAATGATCTAATTGACATCATTCTGCTCCCATTCTGACTAACAAATCATAGTAAATGCTAACAAAAGATTAAGAACACCTTGAACAGTTGAATTAAGCAAAGAAGGTATTTACACATTATTTCTTTGGGAAAAGCAGAGGAATGAGTTAAAAAGAGGAGGTTTTTCAACTGATTTTTATGGTCACCAGGAAGCTAAAGGAAATCTGCCAATGTAGCCATGAGCACCCTCTGAATAGAAACCTATGATCCACTCCTGTGCTCATGGATCCATGGCAACATTTTGTTCTCTCTCTACAAGAGCATCAGGTCTCCTGGTGGAGATACGCCAAACCCTCCAAAACTATGTTTCTTCTTCCTCTTCACCATCTCCTCCACTGAACACAGTGTACTGTCTCACAATTCAAAAAGATTTGTTTCAGTTAAATACTTAAAATGGGAACTTGCAACAAGATAAATACGGAAACACTACCCTGACATGATGTAAAGTACATTTAAGTAATCCATATCCTTAAAGACAATTTGGTGAAAAAGATTAAAGGCTTTTAAAACAGAATAAAGCTCAATCTGTGCAAGAAGCTAAAAAAAAACAAAAAAACAAAACAAAACAAAACGAAACACACCCAGGGCATGGATGATCAAATATTTCTTGGCAGCTTATATATACACACTTATTTGTGACCACTAGAGAGCAGCTTTACATTATAAGGAAAAAGGAATGGCTTCTATGGGTAAAGTAACTGATTTTTTGTGATGTGTTGTCCAAATGTTCCACTTCTGGTTCACATGTAACACCAGAATCTTTCTGAGTAGCAGTGTCTGTTGTGGCCTGTGTGCCTTCCCAGCACTCCTTAGCCAAGGGCATAAAGGATTTGGCAGCTGCATCAAATCTCCAGCTCCTTTATTTACGCCAAATATAATTTAGCAAGGATTCCCCAATAGCAGGAAAGGAGGGCAGGTCATGGAAAACATGTGCCTAACACATCTTGAAAAGCCAGAATTACTGTAGAAACGTCTTTCTTCAAGTGATTGTCCACATGTATTCCACTCCGGATTACTCAAGTGATAACTTGCATGGAGACAGCAAGCACTACTAGAGTTTACTGGAAAAAAGACTGCATGACAAAGCAGGCTTCAGACAGGGAGATCTACACTAGGGAATAGTGCTGGGCGAAGGTGTGAACTAACTCCAGGTAGCTGCTCAGCAAATCTCTAAGACTGGGACACCTTGCAGGAAAACTGCAGAGGTTGCCTGAGTTCTGGCGGAATGGGTCCAAATGAGTCACCACATAGTTTGTCTTAATACGATCTGAGACCCATTTTGAAAGTATTTGGCTGAAGATAGGTTGACCCTTCATTCTGTCAGCAAATGCTAGGAACAATCTAGACACAACAAAGCCTTTTAAGAGCCCTCCTAGACAGTAGGAAGAGACATGACAATGTTGAAGGTGCAGCTCAACGTCTAGTTGGCAGCTGGTATCAAGTGGAGTACCCAGGGGTCGGTCCTGGGGCCAGTTTTGTTCAACATCTTCATTAATGATCTGGATGATGGGATGGATTGCACCCTCAGCAAGTTCGCATATGACACTAAGCTGGAGGGAGAGGTAGATATGCTGGAGGATAGGGATAGGGTCCAGAGTGACGTAGACAAATTGGAGGATTGGGCCAAAAGAAATCTGATGAGATTCTACACGGACAAGGGCAGAGTCCTGCACTTAAGACGGAAGAATCCCATGGATGAGGCTGGGGACCAATTGGCTAAGCAGCAGTTCCACAGAAAAGGACCTGGGGATTTCAGTGGATGAGAAGCTGGACATGAGTCAGCAGCGTGCCCTTGTTGCCAAGAAGGCTAACAGCACAGTGGGCTGCATTAGTGGGAGCACTGCCAGCAGACCGAGGGAAATGATTCTTCCCCTCTATTCAGCAATGGTGGGGCCGCATCTGGAGTACTGAGTCCAGTTTTGGGCCCCCCACTACAGAAAGGATGTGGACAAACTGGAGATAGTCCAGCAGAGGGCAACAAACATGATTAGGGGGCTGGAGCACGTGACTTATCAGGAGAAGCCGAGGGAACTGGGCTTATTTAGTCTGCAGAAGAGAAGAGTGAGGAGGGATTTGATAGCAGCCTTTAACTACCTGAAGGGGGGTTCCCAAAGAGGATGGAGCTTGGCTGTTCTCAGTGGTGGCAGATGACAGAACAAGGAGCAATGGTCTCAAGTTGCAGTAGGGGAGGTCTATGTTGGATATTAGGAAACACTATTTCAACTGGAGAGTGGTGAAGCACTGGAATGGGTTACCTAAGGAGGTGATGGAATCTCCTTCCTCAGTGGTTTTTAAGGCCTGGCTTGACAAAGCCCTGGCTGGGATGATTTAGTTCGGGTTGGTCCTGCTTTGAGCAGGCGGTTGGACTAGACCACCTGAGGTCTCTTCCAACCCTAACCTTCCATGATTCAGCTCTCCCTGGGTGGTGTGAGATTTGGGAAAGAAGACAAGTAAATGGATCATTTGGTTAAGATGAAAATCAAACCACTTTGGGTAAAAACTTTAGATGAGATTTTAAAAAAGTTACTTTGTCTTTGTGGAATACTGTATAAGGTGGACCCACCATACGGGCCTGAATCTCTTCAGGCTGAGGTTATGGCCATAGGAAGGAGGTCTTCATAGAAAAGTGGTATAAGGAACAGGTTGCCGTAGGCTCTAAAAGAGGTTCCATCAAAGCTGTGAAGACAACGCACAGGTCCCAAGAGGGCGGCATCTTTCTAACTGGTGGGAAACTATGGAGGATACCTTTGACAAGACACTATCGCATAACAGAAGGTGTGGCCTTCCATCAGAGGATCATGGGCAGAGATGGCTGCCAAATGTACTTGACAGAACAGATGGAAGAGTCCAAATGCTTTTAGATGAGGAAACAGTCCAGGATGGCAGTCACTGGTGCTTCCAAAGAAGTGAAATTATTCTCCAGCACCCAGATAGATAATCTCTTCTATTCAGCAGCATAGGTCAGTCTGGTGGAATCTTTTCTGCTGCAAATCAGGATGTTTTGAAATGCTATACAGCAGCCATCAGCCATGCTGTGAGATGGAGAGGTGCTAAGTTCAGGTGAAGGACTTTTCTACCTGGTTGTGTATTATCTCAGGGTGTGTTTCAGGGAGCATGATCAGGAGCCATGACAACAGGTTTATGAGGTCTGAGAACCAAAAGTGCCTGGGCCATGCTGGGGCTATCCTTATTACCAGAGCCCCAGCTTATCTGATCTTCCCAGGGAATCTCTGTATCAGAGGAATTGGGGAATAGGCATACATGAGTCCCGGTGACCACACAATCAGAAATGCATCTGAAGGGGAGCTGGGACTGGCTCCTCCCCTGGAACAGAATCTGAGGCACTTCTCTTACTGGTCAGATGGCAAACCGGCCCAAAACTGGAAGCTCACAGGTGCAAAAAGAGGTCTCACAGCATGGAGTCCTTGCGTGATCATTCATGGCTGAGTACTGACGACTGAGTTGGTCTGCGAAGCTGTTTTGTAGACCAGAATGATGTAATGCTACTGATGTGACATGGTGACTGATACATGGTGACTGATACACCATTCTCAAAGGTGGTTTGGCTCCTGGCACAACCGTGATAGTGAAAGCATTCCTGTGGTCGATACAGTACGTTGCTGTGGTGTTGTCAATGAGCATCTGTACTGTGGCATCTCAAAGAAATGGGAAGAAGGCTATGCATGTCAGCTGAATGGCTCTCAGTTCCAGGATGTTTATGTGAAGCCTGGCCTCTTGGGTGGAATGGAAGCCTTGGATCTGAAGCAGC
This sequence comes from Caretta caretta, assembly GCF_965140235.1. Lineage (NCBI taxonomy): Eukaryota > Metazoa > Chordata > Testudines > Cheloniidae > Caretta > Caretta caretta. Next base: position 42,970,843 of record NC_134210.1, on the reverse strand, counting down.
CCCGATGAGCTCTCCATCCTACTGAAGATTCATGTCACTAGTTATGCTGGGAAGAGATGGAGAAGGGCACCGTGCTGCACACATGTAGAGGGTCCTTCCACCAATCGATCAAGGAGAGGACTTCCTGGAGAAATGTGAATAGCATGTCTCAGTGGTATCTGCCTGGTTGATACACTAATCTCAAGAACCCTTGTATGGAACATAGGTGAAATCTGGTAAACTGTACTGCACAGATGCGTGAAACCCTGGGACCAATGAGTTTCAGATTGTCAGGTGAGACTGAAGCTATCTGACCTGAGAATTCGAATGATAAGAAATCTGTCCTGTGGGCGGGCAGGCCTTCACCAGTGAGGAGTTCAACACTGCTCCTTATGAAGTCTACAGTCTGACTTGACTCTGAGGGCCAACGTGGCAAAAAGAGCCAGGACTGCTCAGATGGAGTTATACTGAGGTGACTGACCTCAGACCAATCAGTCATTGAGGTAAGCATAGATCTGAATTCCTTCTCTTCTCAGATGTGCAACCATGACTACCAGGCATTTGATGAAGACCCTGTGCCACATGGAGGCCAAAGGGAAGCACTCTGTACTGGTAGTGAGACTTTTCCCCCAAGAAACCGGAGATATTTCTTGTGGGGCAGGAGTGTTGCAATATGAAAGTGTGTGTCTTGTAAGACGAGCGTTGTGAACCAGTCTTGAGAATCCAGTAGTGATTATGGATGCTAGGGTCACCATCCTGAACTTGTTGAGTTGTTTGTGTTCCAGGATAGGGTACCATCCCCCTTTCTTCTCTGGGACCAGGAAATATATATATATATAAAAACAACCAACCACCACCCTGCCTTGGAATTCCACGGGCACTACATCTGCTATGAGGGAGTCCATTTCCCTCCTGAGCAATATCTTGTGAGAAGGGTCCCAGATGGAAGGGACTAGAATGGGATGGAATATCCCTTCTCCACATTCCCCAGGATCCACTGATCCAAACCATCTGATTCCATGTCTCCTGAAACAAACTTAAACAATTCCCAAAGGAGAGAAAATTTGTCTCTGCAAGACGCTTAACCACACCATCAAACCTACTATTATGAGGTTGATGGAAGGTGTGTAATGGAGGAGGAACAGGCTTTTAATTAATAGTAGCTAAATAAATGGCTACAGTTTAGTTTAGTCAAATTTTGGGATTATATCTCCTCATCTGGAACCTCTTCCTCCAAGGCTTGGAAGATCTCTGCTGACTGTAAATAATATGAGGATGGTTGCCTCTGCATCTGACAGAGTTGAGACTTGTTCAGTTTCTTTCTGGGAACCAGAGCATACATGCCCAGGGAGCACAAAGTCGCTCTTGAATCCTTCAGTATGTGAAGAACCCCACCAGTTGCAGATTCCTCAAAGGGACTACAACCAGGAGGCCCTGTGCATTATTACTGCTGTAGCAATACCACAGGCCACCATATGAGAAGTGTCAAGAGAGACCTGTAATGAGATCCATGCAACCAGCTGTCCTTCCTGCACTAGGGATTTTTATCTGTCGCAAATTGAGATATGTGATCCCAAGTCAGGAAGTCTCATTTAGCGAGGAGTGCTTGGTAAGTGGCAGTGAACTTTGTAGGTGATTGAACAATATGACTTCTGACCAAAGAGGTCAGCTTTTTTTTTTTAAGGGGGCTTTTTCCTGGGAGTCGCTTTAGGTTCATCCTGTTTCTTGGACCTCTCTTGGATCTCTGGTGTTGAATAGTTATAGAAATATTCAAAACTTTTGATGGGGCCCTGATAGGGCAGATCTGCTTTCTTTTAGATGTAGGTGCTTCTGAGGCAGGAGTCTGCCAAAGTCTTCTGGCTGGTTCCAAGTGCCATCATTTAATAGCATTGCCAATTTAGCAGGGGCCAATAAGTGCAGGCTGTCAAGAAGTTTGTGTGATTACTCTTGCAGTATATTGACCAGAATTTCCAGGGTGTCCACCATTCTCCTGAGGAGTTACTGGAAAATCTATTGATTGTCAGATTGAATTAGAACAACTGAGGTCGGCTTTCGTCTGGCAAAGAGGAGGAGATTTTTGGCTTCTGTTTCCTGTAAGTCCTCCTGCTCCCTCTCTGCATTAGGAGGCAGCTGACTGGGGTGGCTTTCTTGCGGTCCCAAAAGAGAGGGTGACCTTGCCTTCATCTCCTGAGGGGCTGTTGGAATCCTGAGAGTAGAGTGCCCAAAAGGACCACAAATGCATGGGATTCTGGAAAGGGGGTACAGGCAAGGTTAAGTATCATGCAGGATACAGCTCAAAGACATCTCCATAGTCTCTCTTGTGGGAGTGGTCTCTGATTGTCCTTTCACACAGGCTAGGGTCATATCATTCTGGGGTGTGTTGCCTATCACCTAATCCTCTGAGGCCAAGGAGGAGAAGGAATACATCTCCTCCACAGGTGGAGCATCTCTCTCATGTGCTCGAAAGGGACAAGGCAGCTCCTGTCGTTGCAGTGCAAGGTTCGCAACCTGTGACGATAGTTTCTTAGTAGAAGACAGCAATAGAGACTCAGGCTGATCTGAAACTGCCAAGTCTCCCAGTACTGGTGAAGCATGTAGGTACCATGAAGAAGAGGGGGGAAGGCTGGCTGGTATTGTCAAATGTGGACTCGAAGCAATCAGTGCTGAGCTTTTCAGTACCAAAGGCAGCATCTAGGTCAGAACACTTTCTGGTGCCAGGTGGTCTGAAGAGCACTCCTGCACTGCTGACTTCAGTGCTGAGTGTTTTGATCCAATCACAGGACTATCAATGACTCCTGGAGAGTTTGCTCAGACTGGTCAGTGGTCGCTCAGTGGCGAGGCATCAGCAGAACCTGATCTGGGTCTTGAATTGCCTCCTAGGCTGTATTGGCTCAGGACGAGAGAGAGAATACAATGCAAACAGTGCTCCTTATGTCTTCTCTCTTCAGAGGACCTGGGTGAGGTTTTGGCCAACTCCAGGATAGAGGAATGGGACTGCTTTATAACCTTAGATACGGCACATCGGGGTGCGTGTAGGACACAGATGTGGCTGCAATGCACAATGCTACACACACAAAAAATTCCAGTCTTGTGTGGATGGGATGCATGCACTCCAGACATGGAACACACTTGAAGAGACTTTCTTCCACTTACAAAAAAAGTAACGTAGTGTAGTGAACAATCAAACAATTTTTATTGAATTTTCAAGTCTCTATATGAAGATCTATTTTCAAAAAGGTCTTAGCTATCATTTTTCCTCTCGTTGCATAGTTTCAGGTTGCTCAATTATGATAGGAGCATATCCCTTACGTGATTTAAATTGGCTTACAATATTCATTGCTATGCTGAAGTTAGTCATTAATCTTATTTGCTAGACTTCAGGCTTTCATTTGATCCCTTATGAAAACTGCTGCTTGAAATGATTTCCCCTTTACATCACCAGGCGAAAATGTCCAAGAGTGTCACAAAACAAGAATTAGCTTCTCTGGTTTTGATTTATAGGCAGCCTTTGATGTTTTAGAATTTTAAAAGATTGTTCTTGTATAAGTTTAGAAACTATGGAACTTATAACTTTACAAAAATAATTTATGAAAACTTTTACTAAAAATCCCTAAATAGAAATAATAAGTATGTTATATAAACCACTGAAAGTCAGGTAATGCAAAGCAAAGGTGAACAGTGATCTTAACCATACTACTATGTAAAAGTACAGGCACCAATGTATGAATTAAAGATGGAGATATTATTCTTAAATTTGTATTTCCTGATTTTTTTTTTTCATTTGGTAACCGTTACAATGCTTAAACACAGCAGATTCTTTTAATCTGTTAATTTCCTCTGTTGTGAAATGTTTGTTAAAGAATATGTATTTGTGATCTTCTAAATTAACAATACAGTTTCTTTCCCCAGCATACATCCCAGAGGTCTAGAATACAGTATGGAATAACCTCCTACAGAATTAAAAGCCCATTTTGAGTTATAAACAGAAGCACACCTGAAACTATCAACTTCTGATTTATGGGACTCCCATAATTTAAGTGACCTGAAAAACAAAAAACTTAACAACAACAACAAAAAGGTACGGAAACTGTAATGCTATTTCCTAAATGCCTTAAACAGAAAGGGACAGAGAAACATGCAGCAAATAACTGGATTTTCACATTCCTCACTATTGTATTGGCCAGCCGTCTCTCGAAGCCAGCCAAGAAAAGCACATCTGTGGCTCTTTTGACATTCATGGCATGGTTTTGAGATGTTTATCATGTACCAAAACAATATAAAAATAAATGCTACCTATAAAAGCACACTCACAGAGAAAGAGGAAGTCTCTCACACAACCACATACATCTCCGCACTGTGCTCAGACTGCTGAATGAAAAACCACTGTAAAAACTAATAGCATTATTTATAAAAACAAAGCCACCCTCTTAAATCTTAAAGAAAAAATAAACCTAGCAGTTCCAACAAACTAAACTAGACTGGTGGAAGGGAAGGATAAGAATTAAGGAGACAGCATTTATTACACAATACCATTCCAATAGGAAAAAAAGTAAGGGGTTATTAAACACATGGAGGGAAAGGATGAGCTGTGAGGGCAGCAAATTTCACACTCTGGTTCTTACACTACCCTTATCACCTACTATCTGGTGTCATTCAGTAATGTAGTAGGTGCCCTGCCTAACATTTGTAAAGTCACAAACTGACATAGTTCCCTCCGGTACTTCATTCACTGAAGCGCAAGCACTCTGAGGTCTGGTTTGTTTGGACCATCAGTACTATAGGTTTTGGCAGAAAAAAGTCTCTGTTGCCCAGACACTACTGGCAGAGCTCGTCCCATTCTCTCATCTTATCCCCAGGGGGAGAATGGTGCATAAAGTGTAGTATTTTGTTTAGCTAGGGTTGTTTTTGTTCTTTATGTCTACGCTTCTATGTATTTATACAAGAGAAGGCGAGGTTGAAGACGTGCACATTACACTGGGAGTGGAAAGTGGTGAGGTCTGTGATTGTTAGGACCCTACCAAATTCACAGCCATGAAAAATGCATCAGACCGTGAAATCTGGTCTTTTGTAAAAAGAAAAGGAGTACTTGTGGCACCTTAGAGACTAACCAATTTATTTGAGCATGAGCTTTCGTGAGCTACAGCTCACTTCATCGGATGCATACCGTGGAAACTGCAGCAGACTTTATATACACACAGAGAATATGAAACAATACCTCCTCCCACCCCACTGTCCTGCTGGTAATAGCTTATCTAAAGTGATCATCAGGTTGGGCCATTTCCAGCACAAATCCAGGTTTTCTCACCCTCCACCCCCACACACAAATTCACTCTCCTGCTGGTGATAGCCCATCCAAAGTGACAACTCTTTACACAATGTGCATGATAATCAAGTTGGGCCATTTCCTGCACAAATCCAGGTTCTCTCACCCCCTCACCCCCCTCCCAAAAACCACACACACAAACTCACTATCCTGCTGGTAATAGCTCATCCAAAGTGACCACTCTCCCTACAATGTGCATGATAATCAAGGTGGGCCATTTCCAGCACAAATCCAGGTTCTCTCTCACACACACCCCCCCCCATACACACACAAACTCACTCTCCTGCTGGTAATAGCTCATCCAAACTGGTCTTTTGTGTGCCTTTATCCTATACTATACAGATTTCATTGAAGGAGACCAGCGTTTCTCAAACTGGGGGTCCTGACCCAAACTGGAGTTGCAGGGGGTTCGCAAGGTTATTCTAGCGGAGTAATGATAAGCGATGGATTAGCTACTGGGCCAATGGGGTCTGTGCCCAGGGGCACCAGCCAATTGGGGGGCCCACACGCCATACTCTGCCTCCCTGGTGCTGCTGCTGTTGAGTGGGGTTGGGGCAGGGGGGCTTGCTCTGCTCCACCTGCCTGGCACTCCTGCCAGGGAGTAGGGCAAGTTTCCATGCCCCGACCCTGCTCCCCAGCAGGAGCACAGGCAGTGAGGGATGGGGGTGATTGCAGGCATAAGGAGTGGGGCAGGCCCCCCACTTGCTCTGGCCCAGAGCCCCAGAAAAGCGTAATCCGCCACTGGTCACGGTTTTGCCACCCTTACTTCTGCGCTGCCTTCAGAGGTGGGTGATTGGAGAGCAGCAGCTGTTGGCCAGGTGCCCAGCTCTGAAGGCAGCATCCCGCTAGCAGCAGCACAGAAGTAAGGGTAGCAATACCATACAATTACAACACCGTGAAATTTCAGATTTAGATGGCTGAAATAATGAATTTTATGATTTTAAAAATCCTATGACTGTGAAATTGACCAAAATGGACTGAGTCTGGTAGGGCCATAGTGATGGTCCTTAGTTTCTGTGGGTACTCAAGGATCCACCACAATAAAAGCACTATTGTGAGATCCTTAAAATGTACATGATATCAGAGCTCACGTACCTACCCAGATAAGGCTTGAATCAGAGTTTACAACTTATTCCTACAAGGAGGGAATTATAATAATTAAGATTCTTGGTCATGAGGGCTAATGTTGCTGTTTTGATATTATCACATAAAAAGAAGATTACAGCCTGAAAAAAATTGTGCAGATTCAGAAAAACACTTTTGTTCCACATCCATTGAAAAGTCATGCTTGAATATGATGCCAAGATTTTTAACCTTGCTTATCATCTTCAAATATATCCCCTTAACAAGCAGGGACATTGAGGTGAGGAAAATATTAACATGATCATCGCTACCCACCAGAAAGACTTCATCTTCTTGAGGGTAAGGATAAAGCAGCTTGGTGCATCTGACTGACAATGTCATCCAAGGCAACATGTTTTCAAGGACAAGTAGTGTGTATCATCAGCAGTGCAATGACACACTCCCCTATATTTAGAAAATATTTTCCTAAGAGGCTTTGTATATACATTGGGCAACATGGATGACTATGTTCCTAAAAGATGCTATCCTCACCGCATATATTTTGGTGATGACATAATTGTTCAACAATGCTAATCAACTCTTATCTTCCGGGTATAGCAAAGCAGCTGCAGAAATATCAGCCACTGACTCTTTGCCCCCAATGGTCAGTCATATCAAAAATCTGCTGGGATCTACTACATGATCAGGATGACTAAGACTAAGTGCCTTATCTCAGAGCATTAAAAGATCATTCAAGACTCTGACAAACATGAACTCCAAAAGACTAAATTCCAGATTAATATCTACGTAGTATGGCTTTGGTGCTCAGATGAAACTACAAAGCCATTAACTTTTCAATCACCTTGCAAAATATGTTATATTTTAATATAATTTTTTAAAACTACACTACAATAAAAAACACTTACCTGAGCCTCTAAGGGCTGGCTCTATAGTCCAGCAAGGCTCCCTGGTGGAAGCAATGATGTTACGTAACGGTTCATTCTAAGGTAGTTTAACTGAACCAACAAGTATGATGTGGGAAAATAAGTTTTTTTCCTTTTTTCGGGAAGGGTACGTTTATAATCCGTTATCTGAATATTTCTCAGAGACATTCAACAAATTTACAATTACCTATATTTTTTGAAAAAAATGTTCACAGGTCCCATTTAAAAAATTTCAGAGCACATTTTCATTATAAAGTGAAAAATTAATCAAAATACAGATTACATAGCTTTTTTTATAATACAGGAAGACAGAAAGATGAACAATAATTAACAATTTTTTACCTTTTCTAACTTTTTAGCTTCAATGTGTCGCAGCACCTGTTCCCGCCAGTCATGAGGGACTTTGCTTTTTCCTGGAGGGTCTAACAAAGAATGCTCAGAATTAACCCTTGGGTTTGGTCTTTTTGTGGGACTAGTCCGTGAATAATTAAAGTCACTGACTGACATAGTTCTTTCTGGTATTTCATTCACTGAAGGGCGAGCACTCTGAGGTCTAGGTACATTTGGACCATCAATGCTGTATGTTCTTGCAGAAAGAGGTCTCGGTTGCCCAGACATTATTGGTGGAGCTCTTCCCATTGAATGCAAATCTCTGTATGTTAAGTAGTCCCCTTCAGGAACCTGGGCACGCCTTGAGGGTCCAGTATCACCAACATTTATGGAAGCTGTAGAGGATATGCTGCTCTGTCTCTGAAGAGTATTTCTGGTTGCTCCAGGAACAAGTCTATCATTCGGTGGAATAGCCCACATTTCTAAATGTCTTCCACCCATCCTTTGATGCATGTTATATGCAGCATTGGCTCGAACATTGTTATGATTGGAGAAATTCATGTTGGCAGAATGTTTTACGTAATTAGAACTTTCTGTGCTGTCTGACCTAGATAGGCGCTGAGGTGGTAAGCTCCCTTGTTCTATTTGGGCATTTTGTTTTGGGGACCACAAGGTGTCTTTGGCTGTTGTACTGCTGCTATATTGGATATTATACTGAGGTGCACTGAAAATCTGCGCACCACTTGCCACTGGTCTAACTACATTAGCACCTTCAGGATTGTGATTTGAATCAAACTTGAACAATGTTTTTGTACAAGATACTAAATCAGAAGACGATGATGATCCAGGAAATACCTGCAAAGGCTGGTCATATAGAAGAGTAGCAGACTTGCTTCGGACAATGTTTTTTCCATCTGGACCAGCAGATGCAGATTTTGCCACTGAGTTTGGCACTTGGGATCTACTGTCATTAACAATATCAAAAATTTTTAGAGCACCAGTGTCCATGTTGGTGATACTGTGAGATTTCACCACAGGGCCACTTCGCTGTGGGGACAGGTCTTCAGTGCTCTTTGAAATACATACATCCACAGAAGAATCAGTGTCAACTGTAATGCTTCTCTTTAATTCAGTCTTCCTTGGAGATCGCAGAGCTTTCTCAGAATGTCCATTCACTTTATTTATAGAACAGAGGTTAGAATACTGATTTCTATTTTCGAAGAGCTCAGTTTCTTCTTTCATGTTATAGTTTAAGCAGCCCGTTACCGACACTATTTCCTGTGTCTTTAATCTTTCCATAACACTTGGTTGCATTGCATCTTCACTAGTCAGTTTGTTGATGTTCATGTTAATTTGGTCTAATTTGTGAGATTCCTCAGTAGCTGTGTTTAGGTCAACACCTTTTTCTGTTAGAGCTAATCTCTCTTCAATCCTTAATTCATATTCAGGCAAATTTGTAACTTTCTCTTGCGCATTGATTTCTTCTTCTACTGTGATGTTTAATTCACCTCCATTTTGCAAAAGGCTATTAAAATTTTCATCTTCTTGCCTGAAAAAAAAAAAAGATAGTTCTTTGAGAAAACCGAAGAGGCTGCCAATAGCATTGATCTATTTTTAAGTACTGGTTCAGCTAAGTTGTGTATTATCATGCAGAAGTCCCACACAATGGATGCATGATGAGACAAAACACCAATTGCTGACCTAATTTATAATGTTATATTCCCATTAGGAAAAATATTCTGTACTAAAGGCCTAATCCTGCAAGTCTTACTCGCATGACAAGTTGCACTGAAATTAATGGACAATCCATGTAAAAAAGAACTCTTGAATTAGCAACGGGTTGTAAAATCAGCCCTAATTTCAGAATTCCACTTGAAAGTTCAGAGTTAATATTTCAATATTGTACTTATGTCATTTTTGTTGCAATAAATAATTAAAATTGTATTTCTGACTGGATACTTCTAAAGATAAGATCAACATGAGAAAAAAATGCTTTCATTTTAGTTTGTTATATCATATTTTAATTACTAAACTATAGACTGCTAGCCATTAAACACATAGATTATAATATTTAAGGAAAGCTAACCACTTTTTGCAACCTGTGTCGTTAAACTATTTGCTCTACAACATCCTCTGAATAATCGTAAATGATATGATGAAGTTTTCTATAGAGATAGTAGAAAAATAAAAGTTCAAAAGGATCCAATCACTGTACCTTAAGAAGATGGGAACAGTTTCTTGATTATTACAATTTGCTGGGGTGCTTTTTTGTTTTTTTAAATAAAGAAAAATAAGTTATTTTGTGGTATACTTCAAGATAAAAGTCCTATTTTGTTATTTAAAATTATATTAGAACACAAACATATTTAAATTAATTATTTAATGAACAATAATCAAGGTGTCAGGCTGGACTATAACAACAATTTTGTACTAAAAGATAAGCAACAAGTTTCTCTACTGCAGTTGCTCAGGTATCCTTGCTGTTATAGCCTTGCTATAAACTGTTTCACAAACCTGATTTTGGAAATAGCAGCACTATGTGTTTCTTTGTCCGGAGAGCACACTGAAATGTCATTACTACTGTCAGTATGTAGAGAAACTGAATCTGACATTCGAGAAGGAGAGGAACAATTGCTGTTATTGTGATTGCTGTTGTGGGTGGCTTCATCTGATAAGGAATCTGCATCTTTATTATCTGAAACAAAGTTTGTCAGTTTAGTCATGTACATACTGAACTTTTATAAAGTCAACAAATAAATAACGTGTAATGCACATTACTAGAAAAAGAAAGTATAATTTCTTCATACACTGTAACACTATCAATAATAATAATAATAATTATAAACATTAATAAATTGCCATTGCAAAGTTCAGTTTTGCTTCATATAATTTGATGGGATTTCTGTTTTTGTCAGCAATGGTTCCTGTTTTTTAAGGAACAGCTGGCTAAGTGCAGCCAGTACTTGTCTATTACTGAAATTCAACTTGTTACTCTTTGTGAGGTTTATTGGCCAGATACCAATGTTACATTATATAATCTTTTCCAAAGGCCATCAATCAAATTATGTTTCACATGTTTGTTTTTAGACGCCCCCTTCAAGTGCTTTTATATTACACAAACCTTATTAGCTTTTTTTTCCCAAGTAAAGTGTTCAGCTCCATGTGAGAGAAAAATGGTAATGCAGCAGTACACAAAGTTGCTACTTGCTAACCTTACCATATAATTCCATTTATTTGAATCCAGTGTGTCCCTCATGTAGCCCAATGTTAATCATCTGCTAATAACTTCTCAATAGCCTTCATCACTGACTGTGATTAGTCAGGTTTTTTTTAAATAGACAAATACTTTAAATTATGTCCCACAATGGTTTTAATACAATCTAGAGTTTTAATAAAATCAATGAAGTTTTTTTTCGATTCTTTAATAAAAGTACGAAGTATTAAGCAAACATCAGCATTACTCCCTTCATTCCCCAAATTTCTGTATCAGTGAAACTGCAGCTCAAAATAAAAGGAGTACTTGTGGCACCTTAGAGACTAACAAATTTATTTGAGCATAAGCTTTCGTGAGCTATAGCTCACTTCATCGGATGCATGCACAAAATAGCAGTTCAGTTTATCTGAATGCCAGGTTATCTGAAAGTTTTGTATGTCCCCTAGTCATCTGGATAAACAGGAATGTACTGTATATAGTTATAACACAATTAGACAAAATATTCTGGAAGAAAATGAATCTTTGAAAAACCTTTGGATGTGCTCTAAATACTGTTATGTTCTGAAGAGTAAGTTTTATAAATATAGCAAGAGACGATCAACAATGTTTTTATGCCTAACTATAATCCAAAAACAGAACTCTGTAGTACTTTCATGAAGACCTAAGTAAGGCACGTATTCTTGCACACATTTGTTCTTGCCTAACCTATGCATACAAATACCTGATGAGCAAGTACCAATCATCTATGTGCATGGCCTACTAGGCACTAAACTAGTTTTGTGCATGAGCAAGTCAGGTTTTGTACACATAAATTAGACAGGCAAATGTACATATACAATTTACCTTGCCTAACTTTAAAAATCTGGCTCCAAGAGACTAACTCAGGCACCAATAGGAATTAACTTGCCCACCTGGCCTCTGGCTCCTGGGACAAAAAGAGCTTTTGGCTCATTTTATCAGATGCCAGAGAAGGCTTTGCTAACTGTCAAGATCATCTCCCTTTCTCACACTTCTTCTGCATGTGAGTGAATGAATGTTATGTGGGTCTAAAGCAAGGCAAAGCCCTACAGATCCATACGGTCTCATTGACCCTCATCCCTTTATATAGGGCGTCCAGAGTGCTTCTTGCTCTGAAAGGAACTGGACTGGGCAACATAGGAGAATATATAAAATGGGCAAAGAGCCATCGCTTTCCTAACCTTTAAAATTTTGTGTCCCAAATATCTGGACTAGCCCTTACTCTTCTGACAAAATGGTTGCCCTGGCTAGAACAATTATCTTCCAGAGAACCAATTCTGGTTCTTCTAACAATTTTAGTAATACGAAGTTTCCTCCTGAAAGAAAGAGTGAACAAAGTGGCTTTGGACTTATGAGCACCAGTCTGGTATGGCAAAGAGGCACCTGGCAAATTTCATTTTTCTGCAGTTTAACTTTCCATTTATTCCACAAAAATAAAACATTTATAGGCTTGGCAGGATTCAGTTTAAATTGGTAGTCATCAGTAAAGGTTGATTTTACCTGACACACAGACATCAAAGGAAAAAAAAAATCCATTGATAGCTACCAGGGAGTGCAGCTTCCCCCACATTTTGCGCCCACAGGGACCCTGTATCCCAGCCATGTAGAGAGCGCTCTGAAGCCCTGCTGACACGGTTCTATGACAACATAGGGTGCCCCCTGCTGCAAAATTGTGAATTTTTTTTTTTAAATCTATAAAAATTGGGGTGGGGTGGAGGGTTAAAAATAAATCACTATTAACTACCAAATTTACAAAAAAATAAAAATCAAATTCTGCCATACCTAGGTATTTACTCAATAACAGGAAATGAACAATCCTCAGAACCATATGACAGTACTCTTGATTTTGTATGTTTTGTTATCTAACCTTTTTTATTATTGCTAAGTGCTACAACTTTTGGTTGGTTAATGGAAGTTTCTATCAGCGGTGGGCGCATTTCTGCCATTTTCATCTCTTCATCAGAGGAAAGTTCTTCTGACTCCTGCCAAAGGAAAAACAAACAGCTTTTATGCTGTAGATCTGTAGTGGGTTGCTTAAAAAAGTTAAGTGAATGCTATAAAAAGTGCCACCCTATAGAAAGCCCAGATATTACAAACAACACTAATGAATGCTTATATCACAATTAAGTTTCCAGGTTGGCACCCAAAAACACAGGTATTCAAAATCATAAGTGACTTTGGAAAATCTAAAACAGCAGCTCTAGCAGAACAAAGTGTGGTAAGGAAAGCCTATAGGTAGGCTGCAGGGGCTCAACCTCCTACCTGAGAGTGCCCTCCACTTTGTGATCTAGTTAATCCTGAGGCAAAAAGTGATGCTATTTTGGAATCACTTTCAGGAACAGAAACTAGCTAAGTCCTTGGATATTTTGCAGAATTTCAGAGTTTGATAGCTTAGTCTCTCCCCTTTTTCTGGGCACTTCTATTAATAATCTAAATTAAAGTGCGGAATAGCAGTAAACTGAAATCAGATTTATTTTCAGAGGGCAGGTATTTGCTAGGAAGTTTGAGTTCTGAATCTAGGTTTTAAGGCTGAATACACAAGGGAAAATGTTTTCTGCTTCTTTTGGTCAGGGTTCAGTCTGAGAAGCTGAAAATTCAACCTCTTTCTGAGGTGAAGAGATGGAACAGGAGGAGAGCAGGGTGAGATGATCAGAAGGTAATATATGTTTTTCCTTGTGTGTTGTTTGGCTACCTCCTTCTCTAGCCTCTCACTGAACAGCTTGATTGATGCCGGTAAACTTTGAGGGGGCAATATCAGTTGCACAAGCATCCACTTTCCAGAGATACATCCAAATAAACATTTTTAAAGTGACATTTGAAACCAAGGGACTTATAGGAGAACATTTAACTTTACCCAGGGACATTAAACAAATAGAGTTCCAGCTTGACTGGTTTTGTGCAAGGCAGATGTCAGCTTGTCTTTTATTTAATCACACCAAGCTAAAAGAGCTCTAGTGAAGGTATTACAGACCATAGCAGTTTGCCAAGATGCAGCTGAGCATAATACTTTGAGTCACTTCTTTATTTTGCTATCAGTTTGCTCTTTAAGAAAAAAATCTCCTTCCATGACACAGATGGTTCTTTTAGGGGAGTCTGTTTCCTCTTAAAAATACTGCAAAATCCTTCTAGTAGGGAAACTGAAACCTGCAAGTTTAACGTTTTTTGACACAGATTTCTTCCTGCTAGGAGTTTCAGGAAATTTCATCTGCAGGACTTCTGGTAGGAGCTACAGATGGCTCTTCTTCCATGATGCAGACTGACTGACAACTCTATTCCATAGTGCCTTTGGCTGCAGTAAGGAAGGACACAGCCTTATTGTGAGGACCAGCAAACACAATTTAGCCTCCCAAAAACAGAAATGTGTTTCAGTGTAACTGGGATAGTCACTCACTCTAACCATCTCTATCACTCTCCCCATGATTTTAATGCAGCAGATAAAACAGTTACTGACCTGTACTAGAATTGTTATTCTTTGAGATACAATTGCAGATGTGTAATTCTACTCCTGTGTGCACATGCCCAGTATACCAAAGCCAAAGAACTTTGCTTAGCAGTACCCATCAGGGAGGTGCTTGCTCCCTGTGCCTTTGAATAGCCAGGGGAGGGGCTAAGGGCAGTGCCACCCCAACCCCTTTCAGTTCCTTTGCACCGAACATGAAGAGTAGAGACACCAATACAGAGGGGATGGAGGGTGGATCATGGAATATGTCTGCACCCACATATTGAAGATCAGTTACAGTATAGGTAAATAACCATTTTTCCTTCGAGTGGTTACAGACGTGTTCCCCTCAGGTAACACATGCAGTACTCTTAGGAGATAAGGCTCGGAATCTACTTAAACAATGATTGTAGGACTGCTTTCTCAAAGTCTGCATCTGACTTGGATGCAATGGTAACAGCACAGTGATTGGTAAAAGTATGTACAGAAGACCGGGTAGCAGCCCTGCAAATGTTTAATATCAAAACATCACTGAGGAATGCTATCAACATCACTAGACACTCACTGAATGAGCCCGTAATCTCTGTGGAGGCATTGTCTGAGCTACTTCATATGTTGTCATAATTCAGGAAGCTATCCACCTGCAAATCACCTGTGCAGAGACCGCCTGAACTTTCATTCGATCCTCACAGGAAACAAAAAAATGAGGGGATGATTGAAAAGGTTTTATCCCTCTCTAGGTAAGATGCCAACGTACCATCTCACATCCACGTGAAGTTGCTATTCATCTGCATTCGAGTGCAGTTTAGAAAAGAACACTGGTAAATAAATCATCTGGGTAAAAGGAAACCACTCTCAACAAAAGGTTTGATGCGGCTGTAGGGCTACCACTTTGTCTATGAAAAAGTGCGTATACCGGGGCTCAGCCATGAAGGCCTGTAGCTCACTTACTCTCCTTGCAGATGTTATAACAAGGAAGGCTGTCTTCTGGCATAGGAGGGACAGAGAACAGGTTGCCAGGGGCTTGAATAGAAGTCCCATAAGAGGAGTTAAGCCAATTTTAATGTTCCACCAGAGAACCATTTCTTTCATAGGTAGGTGGAAACAAATAACTCTCTTAGAAATTTCACTACCATGGAGTACAAGAAAATTGACTTCCTTTCGATGGGCAGATGAAACCTCAATGAACTGAGCAACAAACCAGAATACAGAAAGTATAATAGGTATTCCAAAATGTCCTGAATGCTAGCCAGCATCAGCTGAATTTCCCGAGCTAGCGACCAAAGTGAAAATTGCTTCCACTTGGCCAAATAAGTAGCCTTAGTAGAGGGTTTCCTACTAATAAGTAACACTGGTCAAACAGCTTCTAAACATCATTTCTCCTCTTCAACTAGCCATGCAACCATTCTGTGAGGTCCAGACTGCTCAGTATTGGATGCTAAATCTGACCCTGGTGCTGGATCAATAGGTCAGGATAAAGACAAAGAGATATGGGTGGTCAAACCAATAGACTGAGGAGGCTGGAGAACCACCCCTGTCTCAGTCAAGCTGGTGCAGTGAGAATCAATCTGGCATGATCCCACTTAAGTTTGAGAATGACCTGTGAGATGACTGGGAGCAGGAAGACGACATACAAGAACACAAATCCCCAACCCAAGTAGGTGTTTGTCAAGAAACCTGGACTGAGGCCTGCTCAGGAGCAAATCTGATGTCTTTCATTGCAAACAAGAAGTGCCAACAGGTCAATAGTCAGAATGCCTCGTTCTCTGAAGATGGACCTCAACACACTGTTCTTCAGAAACCATTCATAATTCTGAAAGAAAATCCTGCTGAAGTGATTGGCTAAGAAATTCCGCACCCCTGGAATTGTGAGACCTTGATGCATTCTCCCTGATACAGAACTGCCAAAACTTGACTGTCTCCTGACAGAATTACTTGTAGTGGCCTCCACCCTGTTTGTTCACATAATACACTGTAGTACTGTTACGGATAAGCATACGAACCACTGTGTGTCTGATGTGCAACTGAAAGACCTGACACACACTGTAAATAACTTGAAGCTCCACGTCATTGATATGAAGAGAAGCTTCCTGATCTGTCCACAGTCGCTGAACTTTCAAAGTCCCAAGATATGCTCCTCAACCTACTGTGGAGACATTACTGTTATGGTCTGTGGAGGACAGATGAAGGTACATCTTTGCAAACATTGATTTGATCCATCCACCACTTAAATGACTGCAGGATAGGTGGTGGCATTTTCACTAGGCAGTCCAATGACTCAGAACTCTGGCAATATGTGAACTTGAACCAGGCCTGAAGAGGACAAAGACGCAACCTCATATGCTGGACTACGTACTTACATGTGGCCATATAAACTAGCAACTTCAGGCATATATGAATCTTAGTGGAAGGGTTACACTGGTCAAATAGCTGCAGTAAGGAAGGACACAGCCTTATTGTGAGGACCATAGACAATGAATTATCTGAAATTGCTCACTTAGCAGAAACACCCTCAAACTTGTGGAATCTAGTAGGGCCCCCAATAAACTCTATCTTTTGTGTTGGTATTGAAGTTGATTTTTCTTTGTTTACAATCAGATTCAGATGATCAAAGAGATGCAGTGTGAACCAGACATGGTTGAGGAGTTAATCTCTGGACTTGCTCCTCAACCAAATCATTCAGGCAGAGAAAGACACATTCTTCTCTTCCTGAGATGTGCAGCTACTACAGCCGTGCATTTGGTGAAAACCCGAGGAGCTCAGGAAAGGCCAAAGGGGAGCACTATGTATTAATAATGCTGGCCTATGACTACAAATCTCAGAAACTTCCCATGACTCAAGAAAACTGCTACAAGGTATCTTGAAAATCGAGGGCAGCAAACTGGAAAAAGGGGTAAACAATGAGGTGGCAAGATTTGCAGACAATACAAAATTACTCAAGATAGTTAAGTCCAAAGCAGACTGCAAAGAGTTACAAAGGGATCTCACAAAAGTTGATAAATCGGCAACAAAATGGAAGATGAAATTCAATTTGATAAAAGCAAAGTAATGCACACTGGAAAACATAATCCCAACTATACATACAAAATGATGCCTTCTAAATTAGCTATTACCACTCATTGCGGATAGTTCTCTGAAAACATCTACCCAATGTGCAGCGGCAGCCAAAAAAAGCTAACAATGTTGGGGAACCATTAGGAGAGGGATAGATAAGATGACACAATATCAGAATGCCACTAAATGAATCCATGGTACGCCTACACCTTGAATACTGTGTACTGTTTTGATCACCCCGTCTCAAAAAGGATATTCTAGAATTGGAAAAAGTACAGAGAAGGGCAACAAACAATTAAAGGTATGGAACAGCTTCTGCATGAGGAGAGATTTAAAAGACGGGCCTTTTCAGCTTGGAAAAGAGATGATTAAAAGAGGATATGATAGGGGTCTATAAAATCATGACTAGTGTGGAGAAGTGAATAAGGAAGTATTATTTACTCCTTTCCATAACACAAGAACCAGGGATCACCAAATGAAATTAACAGGCAGCAGGTTTAAAACAAATAAAAGGAAGTACTTCACACAATGCAGTCAACCAGCGGAAGTCATTGCCAAGGGATGTTGTGAAGGCCAAAAGTATAACTGGGTTCAAAGAAGAACTAGCTAAGTTCATAGAGGATAGGCCCATCATCTGCTATTAGTCAAGATGGTCAGGGATACAATAGTAATAGTGCTGACAGCCCCTTGATACTGATAAAGAGGCCAATCTCAACTGCCCACTCTGAGTCTTAGACAGTGCCGAAGAGACGACAGAGATAAGTCTGCAATCAATGCAGGTCATGCCGAGGACCGCCCAAAAGTAGTCCTGGCAGCAGAATGCTCTTGAATAATTGGGGTATCAGGAACCGTGAGGCAAAGCAGGTATTACGCTGCTTAGTCTACCAATGGTGTGCATAGAGTTAGTGCCAATGTCATTGGTACTGGACTCAACAGGCATCCCACAGCTGGTACAGGAGTCAATACTACAGCAGCTAACGTGCTGCCTCAGAGTGTGGGTAGACAGCTCAACTCCATCTTGCGTACCAGAAGAATCACAGTGCCAGTCTTCACTCTTCCTGGAACAGGAAGATTAATCTCCCCACACTCTGATGGGGTCCAAAATGCGATCCATTTTGAGAGACCATTTTCTTGGACGTGATCTCTTCTTCCTGGTGTAGGCAGCATCGTCTGGCTGAGGAACATTGGCTTGCTCCAGCGTTGAAGAAGTCTGAGTGACTGGATGATCTGCAGAGGTCTCAGGTACTGAAACAGGCCTCATGACCTGCTCAAGGAGCAAGTCCCTCATTCACTTGTGTTTTTTTCTTGAAAAATTTGCAGGTGGAGCACCTTTCTTCAAAATGCCATTTTCCAAGGCACAACAAGCACTGTGTATGGGCATCACTATTGAGAATAACCCTGGTTACCAACTGAAAGCAAGGAATTTTGTCCCTGTGTCTGATCAACTGGATCCTGGCATCTCCTTCACTTATTGGTATACTGCTGGCTTTGGAAAGTTGCTGTGCAATTGTTAAACAACCAACCTGTTGCTCTGATACCAAATCATTTTTTTTAAATGTCAAAAATAACATTTTCCAGAAACATTTGCAGCGGCTTGTCAGAACTAAGAACATGCTACTGGGAAAGGAGATACAGCTGTCCATGATTCCAAAGGGTGGCTTCTGAGAATGTGCAATATATATTGTTTATTATTTAATGAACACATAACTGCACTTAATCTATGAAAAAATACAGTTTAAAAATTGTAATTTGAAGTAATTTTATTCACTGGTGAGTTCCACTGGTTTATGTCATGTCTCTCTAGCGGGTCCTAAGTAGAAAGAGATGAGGGACTCATCACACACCTAATACAAAGATTACAGGAATTCAAGATCTCTGCCTGAATCTTAACCAAAAGTAGCTGTTGTGAGTTTATAAACCTGCAGAAATTAAATTCAAACCTCCTTTACTGTAGATGTCTCTATTAATCACAGTGGGACAGATTTTTGAAAAAATGTCTCCTTTTTACATTTAAAATGTGTAGGGATAATTTAAGTCACTTGAAAGTCTAAGTTTCAGACTGCTCCCACAAATCAGATACTTGGATATCTAAATGACAGCTGTGGCCACAACCACCTATGCAACAAAAAGGGAGACAGTTAAGGGGAAGCAGAAAATCAGCACCAACATATTTATATCAGTGTTTTTAGTGGGGTTTTTTTAAAATTCACATATATTTCAGTCTGTATCTCCAAATAAATGCAGATAAAAACGTATTTCAAAATAATATGAAATGAGAAAAACATTGCAGTACTTTGTTAATAACCATACTTACTTCCCAAATCCTCGCAATGCTAACGGGATGGGCATTTTCTGCTATTGTCAACATAATTTTTCATTGCTATCTTTCAGAATAGCAGATTCAATCCAACACGAACGCAATTCTTTTACTGCCATGGTGCTCATCACACTGCCATACCTCAAGCGTATCTTCATGGTTGACAATTATTTTCGTGTTCTCTAAGGTTTTAACATGTGCAGTCATCTGTGAATTTCCAGTGCTGTGCTCAGCTTCTGGTTCAATGGGCTTCTGCACGCAATTTTCCATCATATAGTTATCTCTGTCTTCTGTTTTGCTCTTTGCTGAAGCAATTTCTGAAGTCTAGAGTAATTTAAAAAAAAAAAGATTAGTGGAGAACCACCCTGCAAAGGTTTATAATTATTAATGTTTTATAACTAAAGCTAATATTTTATATTTTGGGGAAGCCATGCAATGACATAAAACAGACTCAACTTCAAAAAGAATTTTGACTGTGAAGCAAATATGAGAGAAAAAACCTTTCAGATTATTAAGACAGCTGATTAGAAAAAAAAACTTTTTTTTTCCCCTACAGGCCTATTTTATCCAATACATACCAATATATTCTAATTAGAATGGCAGACAAGTGAACACATTAATCAAAAATAACAAAACACACACAGGTGGACTGACAATGAGAGAAGTGAGCAGCTGTCAACACTGTTCTCCCACCTTACCATCACACAGAATCAACATGTTTCAGCCAGTGAGGGATCCCCTAGATGCTTCATCATTGCTGCCTTTTTCAGCTTTTTCTATAAACCTTCTGGTCAGACAGGGGAAAAGCAGAGCCCTTTGTGATCATTCTGATTTCCAATTTGAGAGTCAGCAAATAAGGGATGCTTAAAGGCGATGGAGATGCATCTTTCGGAAGATCAAACAAGCTACTTTTATGATATCAAGAGCCTCAAGAGCGAGTATGATATACTGGCCTCAAGAGCGAGTCACTTGGGTTGCTTCCTAAGCAGAGTCATTCAGAGGGCAGCAACTATTACTAACACAAAGCAGCCATTTATTACTGGCTCTTTTAAAGTACTGAATACAGAGGTTATGATCTTTAATTTGACTTTTTTTCCCCTCACTGAAATATTTTTTTAAAAGAAGACTGAATTAGAAGGAATAAATCAATATATTGTTATGCAATACTACTTTCCAGATCTTTGGGACCGCTGTCAAAACTGGAAGAGGAATTGATTCTAACCTTTACACCCACATCTTTTACTGAAACTTGCTGGCCTTCTTTCTTTGACTCTTTGCCAGCATCTTCAGTGGTTTCTTCATCTTTTAGTCTGTGTACTATCGTTTGGACTGTTTTGACCATATTCTTTAGTTCATCAGGATATGGCGTTGGATATCTCTTCAAATTACCCTCCTGTGAAACAAAGAAAATAAGAGCAACAAAACAACTTAAAACATGAATATTTAATCAAATATGAATTTGACAAGAAGGAATTAACAGAACAAACCCTGCATACCTATTTTGCCATTTGAATTATACCTGGATAAGCCCAGGAATGCTGAGGCTAAATTAACGGGTCCCAGAAAACAGTTTGTTGTCCAATGCACGGAAGCCTACCTCATCCTGTCCCATTAAAGTGGTTGCAGTTTCTCCTTGCCATATATTTAGAGAAAACTCAAAATACAGTCCTTAATCGCTATGAGATGCCAATGATTCTTCCTAACTACCGTCCTGAATTTTTGCAAAGCATCATAGTTCAGTAGTATCCCAGAAAAACAGTATTGCCTTAAACCTTAAAGCTCACAGTTTAATAACATGTGCTCCATTTTAACAACATATCCTATTTGGCCAGGCAAAGGAGACACCCACTGATCAAAAAGATTTCTCCCTTGGGTAATTTAAAAAATATGAGGGACGAAAAGAAAATAGATTTTACACTTTTTAATTCTTCAGCTACTGGAGACTAATCAGTGCAGATAGAGGTTGATAGCCATTAGCAAGAGTAAAGGGGAAGAATTAGGAATTCAAAATGGAGTTGGCAATACTGACCCTGGGTGGTGCCTCCCTTTCATCTTTATCTTCATCACATTCAAATGCCACCTGAGCACGCTGTTTTCTCTGCTCCTCCCACAAAGAGGGATTGAAACTTTCATTATCAGATATGAACAGAACTAAATAAAAAACAAACACAATTCTAATAAATACAGGACACATTAAATGATATTAGAAACCACTTCTTTTTCCTTCCTTTTATTAGGTGGGGTTTGTATTTATACCTGTGCTTGAGAAGGTACAGGACCAGAAGTACCAGAAACTGAACATCTTTTATCCTCAGACCAATGCTATGCTGCAGCTCATTGTATTGAGAACCTGCCTGTTTTCTATTAATAGTGACTTCAGCTGCAATCTACAAAAAAAAATCCTCTGCAAAGCTGTATTTCAGTTTTCAAGTATTCTCACCAAAGGAACTCTCCTGAGCTGAGCTTGCCAACTGTAACAAATTATGCAGGCTGCTTTTCTGATATGCCTAATAAAGGCTGATATGACAACACTCAACTTCATTTCACTAAGATTTACATATTTCCAGTAAAGAAAGACTTACATACAAATAAGCCAGACTTCCAAATATCCACACTACTTCTATTACTACTACTACTACTAAGCCTTAAAAATAACAAAAAAGCCCACTAAAAACATTAAGATAAGCACATGGTTAAGCAGGAGTTATGAAAATTACAACAGTTTTACAAACTATTTCTTATTTTAAGCAAAAGGAAATATCCTAGATTACCTTGTTGTCACCACTTACTGCAGCATGTATGTTCATGACAGACATTACATAAATTGGTTCTGTATTAATCTGTCAAACTTTACAACAAAAATTTCCTGCATTCCTATATATCACATTAGCAATGAAGAGGTTGCTCACATAAACAGCTGCTTTTCAACATTCCTATACTTGCAATAGAACAGTGTTTCTCAAACTAGGGTCTGTAGACCTCTGGGGGCCCCAGAAGGTACTGGGAGGGTGGGGGAGGAGCAGGGATCCTGGGCCCGTGCTGCTCCTGGAAGTGCTCCAGGGTGCAGCACGTGAAGACACCCTGTTTCCACACCTCTCACTCCCTCCCGCACCCCACACACCTGCCCCAGCCCTGAGCCTGCGCCTCTCATCCCCTTTCACACCCAAACTCCCAGCCCAGAGCCTGCGCCCTTCACTCCCTCCGACACCCAAACTCCCTCCCAGAGCCCGCATCCACTCCTGTACCCCAACCCCCTGTCCTAGCCTGGTGAGAGCGAGGGAGGGTGCGGGAGAGCAAGCAACTGAGGGAGGCGGGATGGAGTGAGTGGGGGCTTGGCGTCAGGGAAGGGGGAAAATCATGGCCTTCAGGAAGGGGGCAAGGCAAGGGCTGAGTGGGGGGCCTTTGGGGGTCTCTGAAAAATTTTAAATCAAATTGGGGGTCCTCAGGTTGCTGAAGTTTGAGAACTGCTTCAATAGAAAAATTTCTAGATTATATGAACCCCAAATGTAGCCTGCTATAGTCAAGATGATTAAAATTATATGTATTGAATAAATAAAGCAAATGTTGACATTTCAGCAAAAGACATCTTCAAAGACAAATTTCAGTTGACTAATCTATATTTGGAGTGCATTACTATGCAGGTTTTTCCTTCCTAAAAACAAATAAAGGATTCAATCTTCTAAATTCCACCTATAGTTCTTTTTGAAACCTGGTTTTGGGATGGTGACCCCAGACATCAAAGGGAGGTCCTCCCATCAATCTATTGGGCCTTAACCAAAAAAATGTATTGTATAAGCCATTCCCACCAAAAGATAGCAACTCATGAATTTAGAGTCAGGTGAGCCCAAATGGAGACACTGGACTTTCATCCACTCTCTCCAACTTCACTGGCATGAGAAACAATTATTTGAAAATGTATATCCTAATCCGGGTATTAGCAATAATAAAGTTACTAAAATTTATAGTTCTAAATATGATTCCCATACACATAGGAAGCAGATGTGTTAAGCAAGAAATTGCCATTTTTACAGTCACTTTTCTGACCACTACACTAATATATTGGGCATTTGTGCTGTGAAACAGGGAATGTTGCCAACAAAGCGTTAATTGCCACCAATGTTCTCTCCAGCATTTTAATATGCAAATCAGTGTTACTAACTCTTGCAATTTCATTACAAGTCTTGCCATGATGTGATATTTTTCTTATGGTTCCACCTGCTCAAATGAATAGTGCATAGTTCTTTCATGGGAAAAAAAACAAAAAAGTTTCTAACCTTCATAATTATAGAGAAAAAGGTTGAAAACATGACCCAAGCATAAACTAAAGAGCTTAAAAATTGGAAGGCAAGACAAGAGAAATACCCTCCCTTTTAAAATCTTATGATTTTTAATCTCATCTCATGCTCTTTTGGGGCCATACTCAGTTCCAACTCTGCTGATGATGGAATTTCAGATGGGGTGGGGGGGAACCTTTCTCCTTCATGACTGCTTTGAAGTGGAGGAAGAGCGCTTGCTCCTCTTTTCTGCTTCCTTATATGGGGTTGGAACGACTCCTCCCCCCTTTTGGTGATAATACTCTCACAATTTGGTATCAGAATATATGTTAAAAGAATAGTATTAAGGTTGTGAAGTCACAAGGTTACAGAAGTTACTCAATTCTGACATTTCCTAACTTCTGAGTACTTGACTTCACAACCTTAATAATGTTACTTTAACTTTTAACGTGTGGGTAATTTCCTAGGTTCTTTGAAAAAGCAAACTTAAAAAAAAAACCAGAAATTCTATTATGTGGCATCACATTGATAACTACATGGTTAATCAGCAGAGTTGGAACTTTTACATTCACTGCACGGAACTCTGCTCCTTGAGCTGAAGAAGTAACTGATAACAGCAGTGGGTTGTCATCCTCCTTGTGGACTAACACTAATGGGGGAATGAGACACTTTGCCAGTAGGTTTCAGAGATATTTGCTGACAGCAGATGAATGGTGAGAAAAATGGAATCTAGGATTCCATTCCAAGCTCTGAAGTGGCCAGGTATCCTTCTGCTTGTCCTCCAACAAGCCTACTTCCTTCTGCCCTGACCCCTCCAACCTGTCCCTGTGCCACTTCTTCCCCACCCTGGCTCCTCATCCCAGAGGCATTCTTGTCATCTAGCCAGTCGCCTCCACTCCTCATGTCTCTTCCCAGTTACGGTCTCCTTGCCCAACCAACCCTGTTCTCCACACTCCCCGAGTCCAACTCTCTTCCCCCACTCCTTTTCTCTCACTCCCTGAGCTCCTAGACTCCTTGCCCAGCCAGTTCCAGCTTCTGGCTTCTCACTCAATCTCTCTCCCCCCTACCCCCACCTCATAATCCTAGCCTCCCTGTCAAGGTTCCTATTGCAAACTCAGTCTCCCCCTTCCCCAGCTCCTTTTCCCAATCTCTTTGCCAAGGCAGTCCTAGTTCTCTCTTCACATCCAAGTCCTCATCAGATCTATCCATCTTCTCCACTCTTATTGATTCTCTGTTCTAAATGTCCTTGCCCAGCCACTCCCAGACTCCCAGGTTCTCATCCACTCTCAGTCCCACCCACACTCCCAGTTTCCCTCGCCAGGAAACTGGTCCCAAACTCTTTACCCAACTGGTGCCAGTCCTCCAGACTCGCCCCTGTCTTCCCTTCCTCTCCCTAGGTTCCTTGTCTCAATCTACTTCTCCTACCCTCACCCCCAGTCCAGCTCATCCTTTTTGCATCAATTAGGCAACTTCCTCCTTTACGTTACCTGGCCACCACCAGAAGAAACAGTCTCCCTGCTCCCAGATCTGGTGCCCAGCCCCACCCTGGATCAGAGCAGATGCAATGAAAGTCCTGCTGAGCTCCTATATCTCTGGGCTGGTGCATGCTCAGTTATTCTATGGCAATGGCACATGAAGAGTTTGGTCAGATGTAGAAGCTGGGAGGGGCTGGTGCATGCCCGGGTGGACAGAATCTTTGGAAATTTTATCTGTAAAGTTCTAACATGTCTACCTACCATGTGCAACTTAGATTTTGCAAAGGCTTACAACTTGGACAAATTTGGGTGTTTTTTCATGGGGACAGCAACAGCACATCCCTGAAACAAAGGCCATCCCCAAACCCCCGCCAACTTTCAAGTTCCTGTGCCAAAGCATGGACATGTTGGAGCTTTTCAATGAAATGGCTTTAAGAACATTTTTTTTAGTATGACAAAACAAAATATCTTTCCCCAACCTCATTCTTGGAAATGGCCAAACCATTCTGGATCAAAACTTTTTTTTAAAGTCAGTCTGAGGCAGACACCAGGCAGAGCAATTTCTAGGCCAAAAGGTTAATCTTTGGCAAAATTATAAGCAACTGAAAACAATATCTCTTATAATGGGATGAGTCAGGCAAACATAATAAAAGAAGGCACTGCCAGTCCTGACCTCTATTTCTCTCTTTGTCACACACACACACTCTCTCTCTCTCTGGCCTGTCCCCCCGTCCCCAATTTAATAATCCCTGGACTCGCTCAGTTCTACCTCTGAGAAGTTATTGTTCACATTCTTCAGACAAATTTTCATCAGATTGTTCTTGTTTTTAGATCTAAAAAGTTTTATATATTGAAAGTCATGTTCTCTGAACTCTTTCCATTTTTACTTTCACTGGTCAGCATTTTTGACAAAAAGAATCACTCAGAAATTCCTACCATCCTCACTCCTTGGTTGCTGGGGGAACATGTAATTAGTAAGCACTGTTTTCTGTGTTTCAGGGTGGACTTCTTTTTGAAGGGGGATGAGCGGTTTAGACTGAGAAAAGAAAAAATACTATGAGAATATACATGTGCAATATGCAAATAGGATCTAAACATTGAAATCCCTGCTGCTTATCTACCCAATGCAGATTAGATTTTGAAGACTGATCTGTCTGGCATTATTTCCCATGTATTCTTCTCTGAAGGATTTTTACAAGTTATATAAAACAAAGTTATATCAAATAAATACATATTTAATAATAATAGTGTGGGAATTTGATAAACACACACTCTATAATAGTCTATTAGAGATGCATAAAATGGATGGATATGTATATACAACAAAGTATTCACTTTCATTCTAGGCTTTTCATTCTATTCATTACATAGTCCCAAAATATTCTACATCTGCAGTGTACATTTTCAATCTGAAACTGCAGGGAAGTGCATAGAACAGGACAATTTTCTAAACTAAAATTTGATCAGGACAATAGGTTCAGTGCCCTGCCTTACAAAAAATGTAAAGGATCCTGAAATTACCAGTGTGGTTGCTACCTCTGTTTTATATAGCAACTGAAAAAATGTATTTCTAGCAGCATAGTACCCCTTAACACCAATCTGGGAACTGGTTCAGTACTGACTCAAAAAGAAGAGAGTGTGTTATCTACTAAATTACCTGCACTTTCAACACTGTTGGATTGCCAGAAGTATGAATGTCTCCCATTCATGTGCCACTCACTGCTGTTTAGTTTATAAGAACTGAGAAAATTACAACCCAAGGTTGTCTTGGTGCATTTGCAGATTATCATTTTTTACCAACTAATTACTCCATAAAATTAACTATTTCTATTAAGAGTAACTTGGACAAATATCAATTATACAAACTTATTAAAAATACTTTTCACCTGATTGTCTGATAGCCACATCGCAGTCAGCTGTTGCAGCTTTGCAAAGCTATAGGGCAAATTCTTCAGTCTGTGAAAGAAACATCACAATATACAAGACAAAAATTTAGTCTAAGTATGGCTGTCAAGACTAATGGTCTGTTCAGAAACAATGCTATATATATTGCCTCTAAAAAGCTTGCGAAACATTTCAAGAAAATATTGTTAGCTAAATAGAAGGGTAATAATTTGAGGGGCAAACCATTTAATTTCCAGTAAATGCTACGGCTGTGTTGAGAAAGATAATTCCATTTTGTGGAGGAGTTCAAATATTTTGAAATCTGGTATTGTTCTAATTAGCTACAACCACTCACACCCCCCCCCCCCCCAAAATGTCTAAACTGTCGCTAACGCAAAGGTAGGCAGGTAAGCAAGCTGGCAGGAAACTAGCTGTTTTCCACTGGAATCCTCCTTCACTTCCAGAGGAACTTTGCCAAAATCGAATGATCTCTGTGAAATGTTTCAATTGAATGGCAAATTCCAGCAAAGAAATGTTTTATCACAGTTTCACTGACCAGTCTAGTAAATGCAGAGATGCATTCAAAGTACTATACAGTATACTGTGATAGTACTCTGTATCCTGCCTTGTACTGTTCATACATATATGGCATGCAAATCTTTCCTGAAATACTGATTCAGATAGTCTTACAAATTTAACTCCAAAAGAATAAATGCTGATGACTATGAATGAGATGAACCTGTGCCACACAAGGGAAAAGAGATTCATTAAAACCACTTGGGCTTAACAACTACAACATATCTGCTGGATTCACATGCAACTGGAAGAGTACAATAGCAATAAAAATGTGAAATAGTGCAGTTCTGCTTCTTGAATCACTCCCAATGCAGTGACTGGAAAGGAATAAAGAAGCTTTTACAAAATGTAGAGGCGTCCAAAAATATGCAGTATGACGATTAGTGTGACAAATAATAAAATATAAATTAAAGGTGTTATTTTAAGTTTTAAGATGAGAAAGAACTCCAATAGAAAGATCAAAACATTTTTGGAAGGGTGGAATGAAAAGGATTATATTTTGTACAAAGTGTCTTGGAGAGACAACGCATTCAGATTCCAATCTCTGCCATGCTTCTGCATTTTATGCCATATTTAACTAAATGAATGCAATTCACAAACCTATTGTCACTTAGATTGATGACTTTTAATTTCTGCATATCACCCATTTCTTCAGGGAGAAATTCAAGCTTGTTGGAATGCAGAAATAGCACTGTTACATTTTTC
Source organism: Caretta caretta (assembly GCF_965140235.1). Classification (NCBI taxonomy): domain Eukaryota; kingdom Metazoa; phylum Chordata; order Testudines; family Cheloniidae; genus Caretta; species Caretta caretta. The sequence continues at coordinate 42,942,249 of NC_134210.1, read as the reverse complement.
CAGTTTCCAATCTGAAAAAATAAATGATTTTTCAGCTTTACAACTCTACCTACACTGATTCACAATATTAGAATGAACACATCTAATATTACATTTTATTTTGTATGTACAATTTTATTTGTTTTTCTTAAATATGAAAGTGAATATACCATTATAATACAGTATTAACTATAAGCAATTATTCTTTCCTTTATTTTCCATCATGTTGTTTATGAACTAACAATTCAGACATTACTTTTGCAAAACCAAGGTTGTTTCAAAATAGTTGAATACTTGGATTGCAATTGCTTTAACTCCACTATATGTACATCAATGAATTTTTAAAGCATTTTCAGAAAATCCACCCAAAATCTGTCACTGTGGTATCTGAAGTGAATGGAACTAAGGTAACTATAAAATATAGTCTAATATCCAGGTAATATGTGGAATAATATTAGCTCTGAGCAAAAACATACCTCTGGTGGCAGCTGTGTTAAAAAATTATGATCTGAAGCAAAGGTCCTTACGTTAGTGAGTTGCCCAATAGATGAAGGCAAAGCTTCAATCTCATTAAAACTACAATCCAGTTCTTCTACTGAAATTAGCCTGAACAAAATTAAAGAAATTCAAAATATCAACCTGATATATACATAAAAACTTACTTGCTTTAACAATACATAATTCTTAATACAATTAATTTTCATTATAATTAGACTAAGTTTATTTACAATTAAATTTATGGATGAAACTCAAACGCTTCAGAAACCTAAATAACCATTCAAAAATTCAGATACTTTTTGAACCTGATCTACACTGATGCTCTCTCCTCATGTATTCAGGCTAAAGTAGACTTTTTTCTCTTAACTGTGGCCTGTTTTTCTATCTCTGCTACCCCAACACAGTCCTTAAATCCAAATGGATGATGACCTAGATACCTCTTTCCTAGGGCCCAGCATCTCCACTTAAATTTTTTACGCACTGCATCATACAGTGCTGTTTGAAGCACACCCGATAATGGAAACATTCAAAGTGGACATGCCAGAATCAGAAGAATGTTAAGCTGGGGCGGCAATGAAGGGATAAAGACTTCTTTAGTCCTAAAAAGTAGGCATATGGCATGTAGAGAGCAGTCGGAGTCAATGTGATGATGACCTCATTAAGCAAACATTTTTAAAAGGTGAAGAAACAGGGCTGAGGTGCAAACATAACCTATGGTTTTACACCAGCTGGTTCACTTATGTCTCACAGTAAATAAACTGCAATTTGTACCTAGCACCTTAGCCTTGAATTTTGATGTCCAAACAAAATTTAACAAATTTAGTACAGCTAGGCAAAAATAATAATAGAATGAATGAATGCCTGTAAGTTTTTACTATATCAACTCATTTTTTAAAAAATTCTAAATTCTCTACAGTATTTACTTTATGAACCAATGATTTTTACTATTACGTAACTTGGTTCACTCTGATAAAAATGGTGAATACCTAATGACAATAAAAGATTAGTGGGTTGGCCCAAATCTGATTTGTTGACTGTTTAATCGGGGAAGATATTCATGTCTCATTTTTAAAATGGAATGTATAAAATACCTATTTCAGTTTATTTGAAATGTTTACAGGATGTAACTCACTCAGCCAAAAATATGAAGCTGAGGGACCTTTTGTATACACTATGTTACTCTACATTTTAATTTGACTGCATGTTTTATTGAACACATAAGAAAGGCTACGTTTTAGTCACGGATATTTTAGTAAAAAGTTCATGGACCAGTCACGAGCAGTAAACAAATAGTCACGAGCAGTAAACAAAAATTCATGGCCTGTGATCTGTCCATGATTATATACCCCTAACAAAAACTTGGGAAGGGGGGCGCAGGTGCTTGGGGGGGAGAAGAAGGGTGGTCCAGGAGTACCGCAGGTGCTGGGGGAGGTGGCCTGGGACCCCTGCTGGTGCTGGGCAGGGGAAGGGTTGGCGGGGCTGGTAGGGGGCTTTGCACTCTGCTCCCACCACACGCGCCAGCTGTGCAGTTCCCATTGGCCAGAGACTGCAGCCAATGGGAACTGTGGGGGCGGGGCCTGTGGCCACAGTCAGCACAAAGCCTGCTGGCCCCTCTGCTGCCTGGGAGCTTCAGGGCCATGCCAGTGGGAGCCAGGGAGCCCCCCCACCCCAAGTAAGCACCCCCCGCATCCTCCAACCCCCAACCCCCTCCAACACACCCAAACTGCTGCTACTGGCCATGGGGCTGCCCAGCTTGGTCAGCTCCTGATTCAGCACCGGCCACTCCCGAAGTCACAGAAACCGTGACCTCCATGACAGACTCGCAGCCTTACGCATAAGTATTATTTTATTCTCCCATACTTCCAGTTCATTTCTCATATATACTGATGCCTGCATTTCTGAATGCAGGATTCTGCTCCTTGAAAATACAAACAGTTACATACAGCCAACTAGCAGCTGGATGTGAAGGCTACTGTTGAACATCATTATCTCATGAAGAGAGATTAGTGCAACCAGTCATACCAAGCAAGTACAGAAAGTAGATGATTGTTAATGAAGAACTTGCAAAAAAACAAGGCAAAGTTTTATACAGGTGAAAGACTTACCCTCCTATGGAGTCTGGCAAATACATCAACTGGTTTTCATCAATTTTAAGTGTTGTTACTTTCTTTAGTGAACCTGTTGTAAAATGAAATCGAATCAAAAAAGAGTGTTCAAATAAGAAAAGAATGTAATATCTTCAAATAAAGGAAGTTGCAGTTAAGAATAAATGTTACTGGCAAGTCATGTTGTTTTCCATATTACCTGAAAACTTCAGAAACATATATGCTATGTATCTCTTGAGGAAATAAACACATTAGTTTATAGAGTTTCATTTTCAGCTTATCATATGTCAGCCACACAGAAAAGATAAACCCCTCATCTCTAGTTAAAGTTAATACTTCACCATTCATTTACAAAATTTTTTTCAAACTTTGTGATAAATCTGCAATCCCAGAATGTTACTCAATATTGCTGCATTATTATTTTATCCAATGTCTTGCATATTTATTAATAGAACAGTTTAAGATTACTGTTTTGATTTTGGGTCCATAGGCTATTCCAAATTGTATTCCATGAAGTTTTGTCCAATAGCTACCTTAATTTTTTTAAAAGCGCATAAATTAGAGGATAATACAAACCAATGGACTCTGGAAGTTGCTGAAGTGAATTACTGGATAACAGCAGGTCTTGTAGGCTTTCACAGCCTGAAACACCTTCTTCAACCATTTCAATGTTGTTTTTAGAAACATCCAAGTAGGTCAGCTGTTTCAAGCTGCCAATTAACTAAACGTGAGGGGGAAAAATGGGTTAATTCTGCAACTTCAGTCAGTGAACAAAGCCATTATCTCTTACAGTCTACTGATTCTAAAGCCGCGTTTCTCAAACTGGGATCAAAACCCAAAAGGAGGTCACAAGACTATTATAGCAGGGGCCACGAGAGAGGTGGGTGCTGGCCGGGTGCTCAGCTCTGAAGGCAGCACTGCCACCACCAGCAGTGCAGAAGTAAGGGCGGCATGGTATGGAGGGGGGTTGTCACAGCCTGAACTATTTTTCAAAGGAGGTCCCAGCAAAAAAGTTTGAGAATCCCTACTAAAGTATCATGCTGCAAAGGAAAATAAAATTAAGTATTATTAGCATCATGGTGTAATTTGATATTAAATAGCCAAAGTAGGTCATGCTACTACATTTATTTTTATAATATATAAATATCAGAATGTGGAGTATAGTTGTATGCATGCCTGCACAGTTTAAATGTAAACAATGCACTTATTGCGGTTTATTTTTAAGATTTATTCATTTTACAATTCAATCTCTGGACCAGGAACACGCCTTAATTTAGCATAAGCGGAGACTGTACCTAATGTAACATGGAAGTGTCATAATTTATCATAGGTGAAGCAGCATTATTGCTCTTCAGGCGCTCAACTTTCTCCCTGATGCGTACAGTTTTTGTAGAGTTGAACCCTACCTTCCCCTAAAAAGCAACTCCAATGGCAATCGTTAACTGGACTAAGTTGAGGGATTAAACAAGCAAAAACCTAAGCTCTTCATATTTTTACTTTAACTTTCTTTTTTTTCCTACATGGCTCAAGCATACACAAATGTTTATGAACACTAAACCAGCTAAAACACCATGTGTCACTTATGGACAGTTTTACCAAACTTAGGCTGTACAGTATAGCAGAAAGGCTTTAAAAAAATCTTATCCAAGGAATAATTAATTGAAATGGGAAAAAAAGACTAAAGATGGCTATAGATCAGTTCCTAGAAAAGTGCTGTAGACACAAGTAGACTGACTACAAGCCTCAAATGTCAGAAGAGCACTACGACTTTGTAAGTCTGAAAGCAAAATACATATTGACCATACTTTGAAGTACAAGTTATAAAAAACAATCAGCAGTGAAGTTCCAAAATAATCAATTTGCTGTAATTGTAAGAACATAAGAACAGCCATACTGTGTCAGACCAAAATTCCATCTAGTCTAGTATCCTGTCTTCCAACAGTGGCCAATGCCAGGTGCTCCAGAGGGAATGAACAGAACAGGTAATCATCAAGTGATCCATCCCCTGTCTCCAATTCCCAGCTTCTGGCAAACAGAGGCTAGGGACACCACCCTGCCCCTCCAGGTTAATAGCCATTGATGCACCTATCCTCCCTGAACTTATCTACTTCTTTTTTGAACCCTGTTATAGTCTTGACCTTCACAACATCCTCTGACAAAGAGTTCCACAGGTTGACTGTGTGTAGTGTGAAGAAATATTTCCTTTCGTTTGTTTTAAACCTGCTGCCTATCAATTTTATTTGGTGACCCTTAGTATATACTATTTATTTTAAGGCTCATTAGAACAGGAATAAAATGTCAGTGTGGACCATACATAACTGTAACTGAGATCCAGAATATAGAGCCTGACCCTAAACCTATTACAATCAATGGGAACATTTGCACTGGCTTCAATTGCCTTTGGGTCAGATCCATAGTAAAATTCTTAAGTACACCGAATGGAGATACTCAAAAGCGATGAATAATAATTGGCCATATTCTATATCTACAGTAATCATTAGAATTTACCAAAATATATCTTCTGAATTGCAGTTTGCTCTCTAAAGTACAATTTCTTCCCCGGGGGGGAAAAAAAAAAAAGTAGATATCCCTACATTAAAACTAGGATTTGGATCTAAATCTTTACAGAATTGAGGCATAGGTAAGAATCTAAAACGACAGAACAATTACTTTCACTGAAAGGAACTGTTTATACCTATCCCACAAGAGATGAGCAACAGCTTTCAAAAGGGTTACTTAAGCAAAAGCACTTAATCTCCTAGCTTTGTGGTACTGTTAAATATTCTTAATTTAAGAAGTTAATTGACAAGACAAGTACTACTACACAGTTAAAATACAATGCATTTAAAACATCAAAAAGACATACCCCGGGGAGAAGAGTTAGTCTATTACCATCCATCCAAAATTCCTTTAACCCACTCAGTTGTTCAAGTACTTCAGGCTGTTAAAAAAAATTTTTTTAAATCAGATACAAAAGAACAGTTTAAATGCAGCAGTGAAACAGTCAATTCAGCCATTTGAATAGTCTTATTTAATAAGATTTTTTTAATCCAAGTTTTAAATTTATACTTGATTTGTGTGGAGCCACAGAACACAACACAGATAACGAATTTACAAAATGTAAGTCTCTGACAAGTGTAAACATTTGGCTAAAATTTTTAAAACAATCTTTACAAAAAACTTAGTTTGTTTTCCTTTCGCAACACTCATTAAATAAATCTTACATGTACCTATTGCCTTTCATACTGAGAGATCTAAAAACATTCTATTAATTTTACACCTCAGCATGGCTATTTATTCAGCCAGTTAAGGTCTATTAGATGCTAGACCAGGCGAACTTAAAAGCTGTAGCTTAAAACCTGTAACACTGTAGTAGCAAATCAAAAGGTGTATATGGCATAAATGAACCATTATATCAGCGAAGAAAATATTTTAACAATGAGATCCTATTATAACTTTCCTCCTTAATTTGTGATAGGCCTCAAAGGAGGACATATAGAAGACAAAGGAATGTAGAATTTGTTTTCCCATTTAAATACAAATGTTTTCTCAAACCCAAGGAAAGAGGCAATACCACTTGACAAAACACACATATGTATGCTTCCCTGGAAATATTTATACTGTGTTCCTGAAAAAACAGAGAGAGTATATGATGGAGGTATTGGCTGTAGCCCAATAGTTAAGAGTGAGTTGAGTTTTGCACTTAAAACGGGGATTCAATCACTTTATTATGTATGAAGAATACAGCAACCTCTTCCCAAAATTACGCTTCTTACTACAAGTACAGAACTAATTTTCTGAGAATTCCCAAGCAAGTCTTAATTAGTTCATGAGTGAAGATTTAAAGTGGATTCCTTAAGAAATTTAACATTCATTGCCAAAAGATCTTCATAGAAAAATGCAAACTCTTTAAACTTTTTAAGTAGGAAGGAAAACAGGCATACAGGGATGAAGTGACTCATCCAAAGTTACAAAGCAGCCCAGTGCCAGAGCTAGGAACAGAAACCAAGTAATCTGATCCTCAGTATACTTTCTTAGTACACAGGCTAGTAGTGCATAGGGAAGTGCCTGGTACAACAGCACTCCTCAAACTGTCCCCCACACAGCACTTACTAGTGGTCCACAGAGAGTTGACCGATCACACGGTGTTGGCTCTTCATCATGTTTCCAACTGCTAAATTCCATTATAAGACAGCTAAAAATACATTGAATACTTTCCTAGTATTACTTTTCTGTATCAGCAGTTGCTGTAGTTGCTACAGAGACATTATGGTATTGTAAATGGGAGAGGAAGTGCTTGCCTGCAGCATTGTGAATGGGAGAGGAGGCAATCTTCCCTATGACAAGGTCTGAGAACCCCAAGCCAACACTATTGTGGGCATTACCCAAAACAGCAAGTAAATAATAATTTCTCTTGAGCCCAAATAATTTACACTCACTATCTATCAATAGAAGGTTCCTCTTTACAGTTTATATTTGCCTGCCATACTGAAGCAAATGAAGACTTGGACCATTTAAATATTTTGTCACCAAATAAAAGAATTCCTATGCCTGCATATTAAAATGCATCTTCTACCAAATGTCACAGTCCTATCACATCATTAGGGTTTTTTAAAAGGAAAAGGGAAAATAAATATTTTGCCAGAATTTTTACAATAGATTCCATAAAGCAGAAAGAAGTGTATGCAACATTTGTTCAGTAACATAGCTTGTAGGCGGATTTTTACATTTTGATGTTGATTAAAAATAGATTTAAGGATAAAGGTTTAGGAAAAGATTTGAAGCTCTGCTACTTAACTAAAACTCACCACTTCTGTGAATTCATTACTTCCTAAGTCCAGTCTCTCTAGCTGAGTCAGTCTGTTCATGGTTCTGCACATGGAAGGAATTAATAAGGAATTAGATTTAAAAAAATACCAGTTACATCCAATCTTCCTGTATTCATACTAATACATCTTTTTAATCAGCATTAAATAGTGATGCAGTTTTGTAAATAGACTGCTACATAGGTTAATATTTTCATACATTGCTCAGTTGAATAACTATACATTAATGATCCCGTTGACTAAATCACACAAAAGAAGTCAGAGCTTTAAGTAATCTAGTGTCAGCTCACTTAATTTTTGTAAATTAAATTATGACCAATCATTCCAAGTCATTCAGTAAAGCTACTCTCCACCCACTTACACTTCCTTCCATCTCTCCCAACTCATTGCAATCACTTCAGAGTTCTCTCGTTACATCATCTTTGGTTGGCCCAGGTCATCTGGACTCAGGCTCAGCACTAAAAATTTCTGTGTAGATGTTTGGGCTCAGGCTGGAGCCCAAGAGCTGAGACCCTCACCTCTGAGCTGGAATGTCGATACAGCAATTTTACAACCCTGCAGCCCAAGCTCTGCAAGCTCGAGTCAGCTGACCCAAGGTCAGATGAGAGTGTTTTATTGCTATGTAGATGTACCATCTATTGCCAGAATGCTCGTTTTCTATCTACGTTCCCTCATCAATGTGAGCGTTGCATAATGGAGCAGTCATATTATACAAAACACAATCAAAATTTCAATTTAGTCAAAAATAAAGAATTTAACAGACAGTTTTAATTAAGCCTTAGACCCCAGTACTGCAAACACTTAGGCCCATGGATAACTTTATAGATGCTAGCAATATCATTTACTTCAGTGGGATGACACCCAGCTTTAGTTACGTGCTTATGTTTGCAGGAATTGGCCCTGCATAGTACTAAAGTAACCCTCCCTAAAAATCATTTGTTTCCCCCAACCCCCCCCTTTTTTTTTTTAGGAAGTGGTCACTGTAAGTGTAACTGTTGTTGAAAACAATGCAATCAGAAGTACACTTAAAAAGCCAATGAAAACATTTCCAAACTGAGAAGCTTCTTAGTTTCTGCATATATAATTTGTCTTTAATTTCAGCTATCAAATAAACCGTCTATGCAATGTTCAGTACTCTTGCTTTCCTTTCAAATAGAAGACCTATTTTTAATATGCATTACAATAGTTCCAATTCTTCAAACTCTAAATATTGGATCAGTTTAAAGCTACATAATGTATTTGGCACAAACTAAGGTTAATTTAGTTGCTAGACATTACTCACTCACTTTGATTAACAGCTTTAACAAGTGCTTTTTGCTTCAGTGTTAAATATTTTACTCAAACCTAATTCAGTAGGAGTACTAGCTGTATGTTAATATGTTTGTCCAATGACATATATGATTAAAAATAAAAATCAACAAGTATCAATAAGTGTGAACAAACTAAAGGAAAAAATACAGAAAAATCAACAGGAAAACAAGCAAGAAAATTGTTTAGGCTCTATAGCAAAATATTTATTCAGGCTGGTGTACCTCATTAGCACCAATAAAGCATTTTCCCCCTTTTGCATCTACTTTCCAAATGTCTTTTTTCCTTTGCTATTATTTAGTTCTATATTGATTTTTTTCATCCAAACTCATTCTTCACAGTTATAAAGCACCTTTATTTATAAACATATATCTGGACTTTTAAAAGTATTTTAATTTAGATGTTTGTTACAGTCCCTGCCTTCACTTCATAATTGAAGATGGGCCATGCATTAATTTGCTAATTATATCACCTGCAAAGTACACGCAGGGTGCTGAGAGTTTTAGCAGCTATGCTGGGCTTCCTTCTTAGTCATATCATATATTGATAGTGCTACTCTCTAAGGCCCCAGATCAGCAAGGTACTTTTGTATGATGTTATCTTTAAACACACAAATAAAACCAATAGCTTTAAGTACCTTGCTGAATTGATCCTAGAAGATGTGGAAGAGTTATGGCAGCAGCTGTGTTGCTAGGAAGATTATGGTGGCGCTAGTCAAGACTGCATAGTTAAAGCTGAATTTATTGTTGTGCATACAGAATGAAATCCTGGCCCCACTAAAGTCGCTAGCAAAATGCTCATTGACATCAGTGGAGCCAAGATTTCACCTAGGAAGCATTACAACATTCCTGTCAACATTTCTATCCAGAAGAGAACTACACTTAAGTTACTGATATATTCTCTTAAACTTAACTCCATCTACATGTAGGTTTTCGTCTGGGAATTACCGATATATTTGCATTTCAACTGTAACTATATGTCAAACGTCCCTCACTTTGAGGGATGTCAGTTTCCATATACCAGAAATAAGACATCATGAAGCTAAAGGTAAACAAATTTTTTTACGTCAAATGAATTAATATCACAGCATTTAAAAATAGAAAAGGAGTACTTGTGGCACCTTAGAGACTAACCAATTTATTTGAGCATAAGCTTTTGTGAGCTACAGCTCACTTCATCAGATGCATACTGTGGAAAGTGTAGAAGATCTTTTTATACACACACAAAACATGAAAAAATACCTCCTCCCACCCCACTCTCCTGCTGCTAATAGCTTATCTGAAGTGATCACTCTCCTTACAATGTGTATGATAATCAAGTTGGGCCATTTCCAGCACAAATCCAGGTTCTCTCACACACACACACACACACACCCCCCCACTCTCCTGCTGGTAATAGCTTATCTAAAGTGACTACTCTCCTTACAATGTGTATGATAATCAAGGTGGGCCATATCCAGCACAAATCCAGGGTTTAACAAGAATGTCGGGGGGGGGGGGGGGGGCGCAGGAAAAAACAAGGGGAAATAGGCTTGAATAGAGACTGGGAGTGGCTAAGTCATTATGCAAGGTAACCTAAGTTAATTGTATCAAATTTGCAAATGAATTCAAATTCAACCGTTTCTCGCTGGAGTCTGGATTTGAAGTTTTTTTGTTGTAATATCACAACTTTCATGTCTGTAATCGTGTGACCAGAGAGATTGAAGTGTTCTACGACTGGTTTATGAATGTTATAGTTCTTGACATCTGATCTGTGTCCATTTATTCTTTTACGTAGAGACTGTATGTAGAGACAGCTCTCCAACACCACTTTCTACAAGCCATTACCCTCTGATCCCACTGAGAGTTACCAAAAGAAACTACAGCATTTGCTCAAGAAACTCCCTGAAAAAGCACAAGATCAAATCCGCATAGACACACCCCTGGAACCCTGACCTGGGATATTCTATCTCCTACCCAAGATCCATAAACCTGGAAATCCTGGATGCCCCATCATCTCAGGCATTGGCACCCTGACAACAGGATTGTCTGGTTATGTAGACTCCCTCCTCAGGCCCTACGCTACCAGCACTCCCAGCTACCTTTGAGACACCACTGACTTCCTGAGGAAACTACAGTCCATCGGTGATCTTCCTAACACCACCATCCTGGCCACTATGGATGTAGAAGCCCTCTACACCAACATTCCACACAAAGATGGACTACAAGCCGTCGAGAACACTATCCCCGATAATGTCACGGCTAACCTGGTGGCTGAACTTTGTGACTTTGTCCTTACCCATAACTATTTTACATTTGGGGACAATGTATATCTTCAGATCAGCGGCACTACTATGGGTACCCGCATGGCCCCACAGTATGCCAACATTTTTATGGCTGACTTAGAACAACGCTTCCTCAGCTCTCGTCCCCTAACGCCCCTACTCTACTTGCGCTACATTGATGACATCGTCATCACCTGTACCCATGGAAAAGAAGCCCTTGAGGAATTCCACCATGATTTCAACAATTTCCATCCCACCATCAACCTCAGCCTAGTCCAGTCCACACAAGAGATCCACTTCCTGGACACTACAGTGCTAATAAATGATGGTCACATAAATACCACCCTATACCGGAAACGCTATTCCTACCTGCATGCCTCCAGCTTTCACTCTGACCACACCACACGATCCATTGTCTACAGACAAGCTCTGCGATACAACCGCATTTGCTCCAACCCCTCAGACAGAGACAAACACCTACAAGATCTCTATCAAGCATTACAATACCCACCTGCGGAAGTGAAGAAACAGATTGATAGAGCCAGAAGAGTTCCCAGAAGTCTCCTGCTACAGGACAGGCCTAACAAAGAAAATAACAGAACGCCACTAGCGGTCACCTTCAGCCCCCAACTAAAACCCCTCCAACGCATTATTAAGGATCTACAACCTATCCTGAAGGATGACCCAACACTCTCACAAACCTTGGGAGACAGGCCAGTCCTTGCCTATAGACAGCCCCCCAACCTGAAGCAAATACTCACCAGCAACCACATACCACACAACAGAACCACTAACCCAGGAACCTATCCTTGCAACAAAGCCCGTTGCCAACTGTGCCCACATATCTATTCAGGGGACACCATCATTGGGCCTAATCACATCAGCCACACTATCAGAGGCTCGTTCACCTGCACATCCACCAATGTGATATATGCCATCATGTGCCAGCAATGCCCCTCTGCCATGTACATTGGTCAAACTGGACAGTCCCTACGTAAAAGAATAAATGGACACAAATCAGATGTCAAGAATTATAACATTCATAAACCAGTCGGAGAACACTTTAATCTTTCTGGTCACGTGATTACAGACATGAAAGTTGTGATATTACAACAAAAAAATTTCAAATCCAGACTCCAGCGAGAAACTGTTGAATTAGAATTCATTTGCAAATTTGATACAATTAACTTAGGCTTGAATAGAGACTGGGAGTGGCTAAGTCATTATGCAAGGTAACCTATTTCCCCTTGTTTTTTCCTACCCGCCCCCGACGTTCTTGTTAAACCCTGGATTTGTGCTGGAAATGGCCCACCTTGATTATCATACACATTGTAAGGAGAGTGATCACTTTAGATAAGCTATTAGCAGCAGGAGAGTGGGGTGGGAAGAGGTATTTTTTCATGCTTTGTGTGTATATAAAAAGATCTTCTACACTTTCCACAGTATGCATCTGATGAAGTGAGCTGTAGCTCACGAAAGCTTGTGCTCAAATAAATTGGTTAGTCTCTAAGGTGCCACAAGTACTCCTTTTCTTTTTGCGAATACAGACTAACACGGCTGTTACTCTGAAACAGCATTTGAAGTTCCCTTTCTAAATAATGTTTTCAATACCACCTTTTTTGGGCCATTGTCACATGCTGACAGGTGAGCCCTTCACCATATAGGGCAGGGGTGGCGAACCTGTGGTTTGCGAGCCGCATGTGGCTCATTTACAGTTAAAGTGCAGCTCGCAAAGGCCCCATTCCCCCTATTTTCTGCCTATTAGGCTGCAGGGGAGGGGGTGAATGGCCTCAGGCCTTCTGCCCTGCAGTGGGATGGTGGGACTACAGGCTACTGCAAGAGACAACTGGTGCCTGTTGAGAGTGTGTGTGTGTGTGTGTGTGTGTGTGTGTGTGTGTGTGACGGGGGGGCACAATTTAAAGGTTCAGTCATTCCCCTCAACAGCTTGAGTCACACATCCCCAGGCACACCTCCCCTCTTACCCACAGCGGCCCCTCCCTGCAGCTCCCAGGTTTTAGCTCTGTGAGGAGGGGCTGCAGCTCTCCTGGCAGCTCCCAGCTGTTTGCTGCTGGCTCTCCTCACAGCCTCAGCTCCAGCAGCTGTTGTGCAGGGAGGGGGCCTGGCTGCATCATATGACAAATTGGAGTCCGCAAATCCTGGCAAAAATCTGGGAGGGGGCGGGGGGGGTAACACATGACCACACCCCTGGAACCCAGGCAGGCACACCCTGCACAGCTGAAGCCCTGAGCCCTGGTAGGTGTGCTCTGACTCTCGAATTTCTGAAGATTGTCGTATGTGGCTCGGAGGGTTGTAAAGTACGACCACCCCTGATGTAGAGTACCTAGACACAATGTGCAAAATAAGTCAATCAATTCTGTCCAAGAAAGGATTTCAGCTGTATGCCATTACTTGCATATATCTCAAATGAAAACAGTCTTAAGTTAAGTAGGATCACCATGTGGATTAGGTGGAAAATTAAATTACTCAGGGCCTTGCCAGACCACAGAAGTAACAACACTGTCAGATTCCTGGGTTAGTTTGTCTCTTGCTAGAATAAGGAAAGCAACCCACAATCAGTGCCTGAAATTAAGAGGTGAAAGAAGGGACTAGAAGTGATACACAATCTAAAAAATAAAGCATGCAGTTGAATTTTACTATTAAGACAACCCCAGATTAAAATTTTAACAAGCATTTTACAGCTGTGGAAACGTGATTGGGGGATACTCACACTAGCTATGTTAAACAATTTGGTGAAGTGTTTTGGAATACATCTTGCATCACAGATTCCACAGAACATAGGTATGTACTGTGTTGTATTTTATCAATAATAAATGCATTCATGATCAAAGTTGTTCAAAAACAAGCAAATTCACCCAGTCATTCTGAACAATAAGCGTCTACTAATCCCATATACATTGATTTTAATATTAGAATTTGAATAATATCCACAACAGTTTTCAACAGTAAAGTCGAAAAGACTTAGTGCCACTAAAATAAATTTATGCATACACACAGAGTACAGCAATGGTACACTAAAATTTGTCAAGATTTCTGGAGAGGGAAATTGATGGGATTAGAATTTAAAATATTTTCAGCTAGAATCATAACATTCACAGAGCTGGATTAAGACACAATTCTTGGGATGCAGTCCCAGTGACTGGAGGAAAGAGGAGAAAATTAACATAGTACCGAATCAGTAAAAACTCAAGTATCTGAGGCAGAAGATCAAGGAGTCCACTGGGTTAGAGAAGAGAGAGCAAGAGCTAATTTGGAAAGCCAGGACAAGGAAGAGTTTCTGCAAGAGGGCTGATTCCTTTGGGTTTGATCATGAAGTTTTGGTGCATCTTGGGTCAATTAAGGCTCAATCCACTCTTTAGTAGTCATTAAGAGTTTACTGAAACTGAAAAGCAAGCAGGCATGTACCTTAAATATTCCATCTGTACTTACTTTGGCAACATTTTTAACTGGTTTTCTCTCAGTTCCAATATCTGGAGTTTAGTTAACCTGCAATATAAACACATGATAGAATGATTGACCATAAAAAGGTAAAACATTTCTATTTTCTGACGAAACCCAAACTTTGTGATAGAAACAGAAACTGAAAGTTATTTTTAGTAGTTGTACAAAAAGTCATTTAAAGACCAGGAATATTTTTCACTTAAGACTGCAAAGATAGTCCGTACAAAAAGTCACATTGTTGTAATCTCACCTTTTCATTAGTTTTTTTTTTAATCTGGATCTCTCTTCTGATTTGCACTTGCTTGAACACAATTGTTCTCTTCTACCCACAGATTTTTTATACATTTCAAACAATTTTTAGTTTATATAAATTCTCCTGAGATGTCAAAACAAAAGGTTGTTTGAGGGGAAAGGGCAGGATTAAGGAAAACAAATTAAAACACAATTTCTGCTATAGGGACTATGCTAGACCATATTGTACATTCTATACCTATACATAAAGCTATGTTAAAACAATATCTCTGATCTCTATTTCCACAAGTAACAATAATAGAAATGTAGGGCTGGAAGGGACTTCAAGAAATCATCAAGTCCAGCCCCCTGTGCAGAAGCATGATCAAGTACACCTAAACCATCCCTGACAGGTGTCTGTCCAACCTGTTCTTAAAAACCTTCAGGTGGGGATTCCACAACCTCCCTTGGAAGCCTATTGCAATGTTTTACTATCCTTACAGTTAGAAATTTTCCTATGATCTTACCTAAATCTCCCTTGCTGCAGATTACGGCCATTATATCTTCTCCTACTTTCAGTGTACATGAAGAACAACTGATTACAGTTCTCTTTATAACAGACTGTCATAAATATAAAGAGAAGGGTAAACCCCTTTGAAATCCCTCCTGGCCAGGGGAAAGCTCCTCTCACCTGTAAAGGGTTAAGAAGCTAAAGGTAACCTCGCTGGCACCTGACCAAAATGACCAATGAGGAGACAAGATACTTTCAAAGCTGGGAGGAGGGAGAGAAACAAAGGGTCTGTGTGTCTGTCTATAGTCTGTCTTTGCCAGGGATAGACCACGAATGGAGTCTTAGAACTTTTACAGGTTTCAGAGGAACAGCCGTGTTAGTCTGTATTCGCAAAAAGAAAAGGAGTACTTGTGGCACCTTAGAGACTAACCAATTTATTTGAGCATGAGCTTTCGTGAGCTACAGCTCACTTCATCAGATGTTTACCGTGGAAACTGCAGCAGACTTTATATACACACAGATTTCTGTGTGTATATAAAGTCTGCTGCAGTTTCCACGGTAAACATCTGATGAAGTGAGCTGTAGCTCACGAAAGCTCATGCTCAAATAAATTGGTTAGTCTCTAAGGTGCCACAAGTACTCCTTTTCTTTTTTAGAACTTTTAGTAAGTAATCTAGCTAGGTACGTGTTAGATTATGATTTCTTTAAATGGCTGAGAAAAGAACTGTGCTGAATAGAATAACTATTTCTGTCTGTGTATCTTTTTTGTAACTTAAGGTTTTGCCTAGAGGGGTTCTCTATGTTTTTGAATCTAATTACCCTGTAAGGTATCTACCATCCTGATTTTACAGGGGGATTTCTTTATTTCTATTTACTTCTATTTTTATTAAAAGTCTTCTTGTAAGAAAACTGAATGCTTTTTCATTGTTCTCAGATCCAAGGGTTTGGGTCTGTGGTCACCTATGCAAATTGGTGAGGCTTTTTATCCAACATTTCCCAGGAAAGGGGGGGTGCAAGTGCTGGGAGGATTGTTCATTGTCCTTAAGATCCAAGGGTCTGGGTCTGTAGTCACCTAGGCAAATTGGTGAGGCTTTTTACCAAACCTTGTCCAGGAAGTGGGGTGCAAGGTTTTGGGAAGTATTTTGGGGGGAAAGACGCGTCTAAACAGCTCTTCCCCAGTAACCAGTATTCGTTTGGTGGTGGTAGTGGCCAATCCAAGGACAAAGGGTGGAATATTTTGTACCTTGGGGAAGTTTTGACCTAAGCTGGTAAAGATAAGCTTAGGAGGTTTTTCATGCAGGTCCCCACATCTGTACCCTAGAGTTCAGAGTGGGGGAGGAACCTTGACACAGACCTTAGCATACTTAAAGACATGTCCCCTCTCAGTCTTCTTTTCCCAAAACTAATCATGCCCAGTTTTTTTAACCTTTCCTCATAGATCAGGCTTTCTGAAACTTTTATCATTTTTGTTGCTCTGCTCTGGACTCTCTCCACCTCTTCCCTAAAGTGTGCCACCAAGAATTGGACAGAGTACTCCAGTTGAGTGCTCACCAGTGCTGAGTAGAGCATACTGTTAATATACCTGTTAATATACCAGAATATTAGTCTTTTTCACAACTGCATCACAATGCTGATTCATTCAATTTGTGACCCCTGTGGCCCTCAGATCCTTTTCAGCAGTACTACCACCTAGTCAGCTACTCCCCATTTTGTAGTTGTGCACTTCATTTTTCCTTCCTAAGTGAAGTACTTTACATTGTCTTTATTGAATTTCATCTTGTTGAGTTCAGACCAATTCTCAAAATTTGGTATGGTCATTTTGAATTCTAATTCTGTGTCCAAAGTGCTTTCAAAATCACTCCCCCTCCCCAAAGCTTGGTGTCATCCCCAGATTTTATAAGCATACTCTCCATTCCATTATCCAAATCATTAATGAAAATATGGAATCGTATTGGAACCAGGATTCACCCCTAAATCGTATCGGAACCAGGACTGACCCCTGCAGCACTCCACTAAACACGCCCTCCCAGTTTGACAGTAAACCGTTACCAACTACTCCGAGTATGGTTTTTCAACCAGTTGTGTACTTTATAGTAATTTCATTTAGATCACATTTTCCAAGTTTGCTTATGAGAATGTCACACGGGATTGTCACTAAATCAAGATTCATCAGGTCTATTGTGTCAGCCATCTGATCAAGTGGCCATTGGATGCACCTTGGACTTCCCTTCCCAAGTTTCCTTCCTAGTCAGCTCATTAATCCATTTTTAAGTTTTCTATTTGGAAACTGCCTGACCTTTCTTACAGTAAAGCCTTGATGCAAGATAAATAACCTCTCAGTCTCTGAACTTAGCTGCTTGGCCAAGATAAATTCAACGGGGTCTTGACATCCAAGCAATGTAGCACACCCTCTGGAATTCTGTGGATTAAGACAGAAGTGACATGGCTTCTACATTTCATTTTTATATGAAATGTAGAAACTGCTGTATGTATAAATGCAGGCAGGGTCATGAAGACAAGAGTTCTGCGTATTACCTGCTGGGAGTCCTTCTACATTACAGAATAGGACATTAAAGTTCCCTGACTCTAGCAGAAGTAATGGCAAAAAAATTAAAGGCCATGATATGCAGCAAATAGACTTAAGGGGATCAACAGAAGGTGCTATGAGAATATGGAGAATAAATTTAAGTTTCACTGAATATTAGCAACCAAATTTAAGGGAGAACTGGAATGCCTATTAACAGTATCATTTTTTCTCCAAAGCGCTCTCACACTTTTGGTCACATCTGGGTGATGTGCACAGAAAAGTGAACCACCACACCCTATAATACTGTAATAGCTACGTTGTGTCTTTATGGAACTGGTATTCAACTCCAATTCTGCCCAGCTTGCTGGAACGGGAGGATATCCAGAACTGCAGATTGAGAAGGAAATATTTTTTGCTCTCCTGTACCAGAAGGGGAAACAAGCGTTCTTTAGTCTTATATAGGACAACAAAGTACATTGTTTTCAGATGACTATTCTTGCAGACATGACCTTATCTGGCAGCACCTCCTCCCTTTTTATTAAAGGTTTGACTCCGTCATACCTAGATCACTTGTGCTAGTGAATTAGGATTTCTAAGAAAATTGACAGGTTCCAGACTAGCAGCTGTGTTAGTCTGTATCTGCAAAAAGAAAAGAAGTACTTGTGGCACCTTAGAGACTAACAAATTTATTTGAGCATAAGCTTTCGTGAGCTGAGCTGTAGCTCACGAAAGCTTATGCTCAAATAAATTTGTTAGTCTCTAAGGTGCCACAAGCACTCCTTTTCTTTTTAAGAAAATTGACTTTGCCTGAGCAGATCCTTTGTGACAAGCAGAATGATGGGTATTTCACCAGGCATATCTAATAGATCTTGGTACCATGGCATCTTTAGCCAATCTATGGCTACAAAATTAAACCTCAAGAAAGCTTCTGCAAGATTCTGTCTATCATGGCCATTAGAACATTTTTTTGCTTGCCCAAGGCTTCTTGAACTTGCTGAATGATCTCTTTGCCTTCCTGCTAGACTTGAAGGCCTGTTGGTCCACTTCACGCTCACCTCAGTATCTGCAAATCTCCTAGAATAACACTGTTCTCAGAGTGATAGCCATGTTAGTCTGTATCAGCGAAAAAACCAAGGAGTACTTGTGGCACCTTAGAGACTAACAAATTTAGGTTCCTGGTTTAGTGTTTTTGGTGTGTGGTTGCTGGTGAGTATTGGCTTCAGGTTGGGGGGCTGTCTGGAAGCAAGGACTGGCCAGTCTCCCAAGATCTGAGAGAGTGAAGGATCGTCCTTCAGGATAGGTTGTAGATCCTTGATGATGCGCTGGAGAGATTTTAGTTGGGGGCTGAAGATGACGGCTAGTGGCATTCTGTTACTTTCTTTGTTGGGCCTGTCCTGGAGTAGGTGACTTCTGGGTATTCTTCTGGCTCTGTCAATCTGTTTCTTCAATTCAGTGGGTGGGTATTGTAGTTTTAAAGCGGCTTGATAGAGTTCTTGTAGGTGTTTGTCTCTGTCTGAGGGACTGGAGAACACTAACCCAGAAACCATAGGGACCGAATGGCTAGGCAGCAGTTCTGCGGAAAAGGACCTAGGGGTGACAGTGGACGAGAAGCTGGATATGAGTCAGCAGTGTGCCCTTGTTGCCAAGAAGGCCAATGGCATTTTGGGATGTATAAGTAGGGGCATAGCGAGCAGATCGAGGGACGTGATCGTTCCCCTCTATTCGACATTGGTGAGGCCTCATCTGGAGTACTGTGTCCAGTTTTGGGCCCCACACTTCAAGAAGGATGTGGATAAATTGGAGAGAGTCCAGCGAAGGGCAACAAAAATGATTAGGGGTCTGGAACACATGAGTTATGAGGAGAGGCTGAGGGAGCTGGGATTGTTTAGCCTGCAGAAGAGAAGAATGAGGGGGGATTTGATAGCTGCTTTCAACTACCTGAAAGGGGGTTCCAAAGAGGGTGGCTCTAGACAGTTCTCAATGGTAGCAGATGACAGAACGAGGAGTAATGGTCTCAAGCTGCAGTGGGGGAGGTTTAGATTGGATATTAGGAAAAACTTTTTCACTAAGAGGGTGGTGAAACACTGGAATGCGTTACCTAGGGAGGTGGTAGAATCTCCTTCCTTAGAGGTTTTTAAGGTCAGGCTTGACAAAGCCCTGGCTGGGATAATTTAACTGGGAATTGTCCAACCCCCTGCTCGAAGCAGGACCTAGATGACCTTCTGGGGTCCCTTCCAACCCTTATATTCTATGATTCTATGATTCTATGAAACCTATCCTTGCAACAAAGCCCAATGCCAACTCTGTCCCCATATCTATTCAAGGGACACCATGACTGGACCGAATCACATCAGCGACACCATCAGAGGCTCATTCACCTGAACATCTACCAATGTGATATATGCCATCATGTGCCAGTAATGCCCCTCTGCCATGTACATTGGCCAAACCGGACAATCTCTATGCAAAAGAATAAATGGACAAATCAGATGTCAAGAATTATAACATTCAAAAACTAGTCGGAGAACACTTCAACCTCCCTAGTCACTCAATTACAGACCTAAAAGTCGCAATACTCCAACAAAAAAACCTTCAAAAACAGACTCCAAAGAGAAACTGCAGAATTGGAATTAATTTGCAAACTGGACACCATTAAATTAGGCTTGAATAAAGACCGGGAGTGAATGGGTCATTACTCAAAGTAAAAACTATTTCCCCATGCTATTTTTTTCCCTACTGTTACTCACACCTTCTTGTCAACTGTTTGAAATGAGCCATCCTGATTATCACTACAAAAGTTTTTTTCTCCTGCTGACAATAGCCCACCTTAATTGAGTAGTCTCATTACAGTTGGTATGGCAACACCCTTTTTTCATGTTTGTGTTCTCTCTCTCTCTCACACATATTATAATATAATCTTCCTACTGTATTTTCCACTGCATGCATCTGATGAAGTGGGTTTTAGCCCAGGAAAGCTCATACCCAAATAAATGTGTTAGTCTCTAAGGTGCCAAAAGTACTCCTCATTTTTTTTTTTTACGATTATCACTGGAAACGATCTCCAATTTTTCTGACCTCATCTGCATCTAACGCTGCCAGACCACTTCTTCCCGCTGTATGAATCACTAACAGAACAGAGACATTGTTGTTTCTGTTGCCTTCCTTAGACTTATTGCATTTTCTCCTATGTTTAAGTTATCTCCTCAGCTAGTTCCACCTACTGAGACAAACACATCAGAACTCTGGGAGATACAAAACCTCTTCTATGTACGGGAAGGATGAGGTAATCAAAAGAAAGTTTTACTTCATCTGCTGGCCTTCAGGAACTACATCCAAATATCTTGACTGGTATACGGGAATCGAACAGAGATGGTTATTTAAAATGGAAACCCTTAGACAACCTTAACTATAGATGTCCCTATGTATTCCACCTATATTAAGTATGTAACGTTGTCTATGCAGATCATAGCATACAATATATATTTTACATGTTATTTTACCACAAAAAGGCAACAGAAAAAACCTCCTTGCACTGTTGGGAAATGAAAATCTCTCCTTGCAGCAGAAAATATGGTATGTATTATGAGACACTAATTCAAAATGCATAAAATCAAAACGGAAAGCAACATGACACGTGTCTCAAAAG
This sequence comes from Caretta caretta, assembly GCF_965140235.1. Taxonomy (NCBI): domain Eukaryota; kingdom Metazoa; phylum Chordata; order Testudines; family Cheloniidae; genus Caretta; species Caretta caretta. The sequence goes on along the minus strand of NC_134210.1, from coordinate 42,920,896 downwards.
TGAGTTGTGTAATACTCCTGCAACATCTGGGGTTCAAACTTTTAACAAAAAACACACACTCAGTCATACCAAAATTCAGTTTTTTAGTATCCATTTGAATATTTTAAGATAAACTTGGGGCTTCGTTAAAAAAAATGTTTATAGATCAACTAACAAAGCTAAAGTAATTTTATTTCATTTTAAACAATGGGCCAAATTCATACCTGGAGAAACTGTTTACTTCAATTGAATATTCTAGGAATTATTTTGTCCACTGTTATCTAAGCAGCCTGTACACATTACAGCTCAACTTTTAAACACAAAAATTTAAATATTTAATACCACGTATGAGCACCACAGTCAGCAGAAAATTAGTTCAATAACTCCGTTAAATCTGATTTCCTGTCTGTTTTGGTTTAAGATCCTGCATCAATACAGCTCAACATCAAATATATAGTTTCATTTTCCAAGAAGATATGCCTACAAAGTCACATTACAACCACCCCTTTTACTTCCAAATAGAATTATATATATTTCAGACAGTTTATTTTTTCAGCATGGTCACAAGTTCTTTATAATTTAAAATGTTTTTCTGAATTAAATACTATTAAAAGCAGGAGGCTAAAATAATCAGCATTCTGCTCTGTAGCAGCCTCTGAATCTTGCAAAATTATTTTTGTAAAATTGAAGAGATAACATTAAAAGATTAATGCCTCAAAATCTTAACACTGCATTGTTAGTTTATGTAAAAGTACAAAATTTATGGAAAATTAAGATCTTTTAAAAAGACAAGGTGAGTGAGATAATATCTTTTACTGAACCAACTTTTTGAAATATGGACTGTACAACGCTGGAAAGGTAAGATTAAAAATGAGTTCACAGCACTGCCATATTAATTTATTTACAAAAGTCATGGAAGGTTGTCTACAGCTAGCTAGTGCTGAGTTATAAAATGATTCTAAGCATCAAAGATCACATGTGCCAGAGGCTGAGGCTGAACTCCTTGGTAACAGGTCTATCAACAAGAAACTTAAACCTGAGCAGCAGCAGCAGCGGCTGTTGCTTTACCAGCTCCATTTCTATACACTTCAGAGTGCTGATCAGTGGCTAGAAGCAGCAGTAGAAAAAGTAATTGTTTTCCCAAATGTCTTCTTTTCATGAAAAAAGTGAAAATGGAAGACACAATGGAGTAAAGTAGAAATGAATGTGGCTTTATTCTGCCCCTTTCATTCTTAAAATATTCCAATGTGCTCGACAAAACAATGAATCAGAAGCTGGGAATGTGATGTCTATGTAGGCATATGCCATAACCATTATTTGACAAGATATACAGTTTTGGACACTAGAACCTATTTTATTTAAAAGTGCTGATCGCGACACCAGGATTATCATTGTACTCTTTTTGAATAGAGCTATGGGCTGTAACCTCCAATGGGACAAAAACAACAGTATATCATCTCACCCAAAGGCTATCACACCTATAATGCTGCACAGCTATGTTAGCGTTAGATAAGAATCCAAATGCAGATATTAGCCTTGCTTAAAGGCACAGCCTACAGATTTGTATATTTAGACATGAAAACCAATTTTCAAAAGTGCTGAGCACCTGCCACTGAAATGGAATTTTGTATATACTGCAATGGAGGCTAACTCCAGAATCCTGGCCAATATTCATCCTTACAGTAAAACAGATTCTTATGTCTCTGACTCTACATGTTAATGAATACTGAATATAGAATGACAGCTGCATACTATTGGATCAGTAGGAATTGAGACTAGTTCTGTAAGGTTTCAAATTTGGATTCTAATAAACGAAGTCAGTACTAATTACTAAAATGTCACATAGGGCAATTTCATTAAGGAGTAATTTAACCTAATTGTAACAGAGCTGTGGAAGAAGTGCAAGTGTTCCAATTGTTATCCAGCATCTACTATGTAGCTGAACTAGAGTCACAGGGGAGCCACATGAAGCAAACTATATTATATATATGTATTTATATTAAAGAAAAAAAATATGAGTGAAGACCAAAGCCAAGCACACTGAGAGAAATACTACTTTGACATCTGATTTGTATGACTGAGGAAAATGTGGAGAGTAGTGTGAATATTAACCATTTATTCTACTACACCAACCTCTAAATTTGTAATGTGTTTACCAGATGCCAAGTATTGCTCAGCCTGAACTTTATTATTATGGACTGTATTCACAAAGGCAGGGCCTCACTTATCAAAGTGAAATCTGGAAAGAAATCTGGAAAGAAGAATTCAGAAAGTTTTCTTTATTTTACACTTTAATTTTTTCCCATAGGCTTTGGAGGAAACAAAGCAGTTTCAAAACACTTCTTACACATATGTATATATTAAATACAATCCTTAGATACAAATTAGAATTAATGTATATAATTATCCAAAGTAAAAGAAGTGAATCGAAGAGACCACAGTTTTTTGCACCTTACCAATTTCACCACCTGCTTTTATCTAAACAAAATAGGTAATGAGAGTACCTACTTCCTATAATTTCCACTATTCAGAGGAGAAAATTAGGACTTCACGAAAGGTTTCTTCAAGCATCCTGGATTTGCCTTAAACAATGATTTAAGTTAGAAGCACACACAAAATGTATTTAAGTGTAGGGTCCATCAAAATTAGACATTTGGGTCAAGAAATGAAAGGTCATTCCTTTGTAATCATACAAGACTTCTATTTCAATATCCAATGTTGTTGTAGCTGTGTAAGTCCCAGGATATCAGAGAGACAAGGTGGGTGAAGTAATATCCTGGTCTATTTCAATAGTTGATAAAATCATTGCAAAGTGGCTGATGACCGTTTTCTTTTGGTTGAAAAAACAGGATCTATATAGAATAAAATATAGCTGACTAGGGAATCCACTGACTGAGTAGCTATAGAAGGCTACCTGTACATACCCTACACATCAGGAAAAGGTAGGTCTCTGCACTGCTGCCACATGAGATGGAGTAGAAGGCCACTTTGGAGGTGGGCTAAAGGTGCAGATCTGTGTTTATGAACAGGTTAAAATAGCATCCACAGTCTAAGCATGAGGAAGATGTTTAGCAGATCAATACCTTGATTCTGGTTTTGGGGGGTGGAGGAAGTTGGCTTTCACCTCCTCAACCATTCAGCACTCCACCTATATAGGGCTTTATGTGGTGGAGTATAGTACACCCTTAATGTCTACCTCTGCCTTTAAATAAATTTATATTATGATTAAATGAAACATTTCCTTAGAGAAGATCTGAACTAATTAAAGAAATACAGAATTCTTTAGGGGATTAGTGATGTAGTGGTAGGAGTCTGCTATAGACCACCAGACCAGGGGGATGAGGTGGATGAGGCTTTCTTCCGGCAACTCACAGAAGCTACTAGATCGCACGCCCTGGTTCTCAGGGGTGACTTTAATTTTCCTGATATCTGCTGGGAGAGCAACACAGCGGTGCATAGACAATCCAGGAAGTTTTTGGAAAACGTAGGGGACAATTTCCTGGTGCAAGTGCTAGAGGAGCCAACTGGGGGGGAGCTTTTCTTGACCTGCTGCTCACAAACCGGGAAGAATTAGTGGGGGAAGCAAAAGTGGATGGGAATTTGGGAGGCAGTGACCATGAGTTGGTTGAGTTCAGGATCCTGACACAGGGAAGAAAGGTAAGCAGCAGGATACAGACCCTGGACTTCAGGAAAGCAGACTTCGACTCCCTCAGGGAACGGATGGGTAGGATCCCCTGGGGGACTAACACGAAGGGGAAAGGAGTCCAGGAGAGCTGGCTGTATTTCAAGGAATCCCTGTTGAGGTTACAGGGACAAACCATCCCGATGTGTCGAAAGAATAGTAAATATGGCAGGCGACCAGCTTGGCTTAACGGTGAAATCCTAGCGGATCTTAAACATAAAAAAGAAGCTTACAAGAAGTGGAAGGTTGGACATATGACCAGGGAAGAGTATAAAAATATTGCTCGGGCATGTAGGAATGAAATCAGGAGGGCCAAATCGCACCTGGAGCTGCAACTAGCAAGAGATGTCAAGAGTAACAAGAAGGGTTTCTTCAGGTATGTTGGCAACAAGAAGAAAGCCAAGGAAAGTGTGGGCCCCTTACTGAATGAGGGAGGCAACCTAGTGACAGAGGATGTGGGAAAAACTAATGTGCTCAATGCTTTTTTTGCCTCTGTCTTCACGAACAAGGACAGCTCCCAGGCTGCTGCGCTGGGCATCACAGCATGGGGAGTAGATGGCCAGCCCTCTGTGGAGAAAGAGGTGGTTAGGGACTATTTAGAAAAGCTGGACGTGCACAAGTCCATGGGGCCGGACGAGTTGCATCCGAGAGTGCTAAAGGAATTGGCAGCTGTGATTGCAGAGCCATTGGCCATTATCTTTGAAAACTCGTGGCGAACGGGGGAAGTCCCGGATGACTGGAAAAAGGCTAATGTAGTGCCAATCTTTAAAAAAGGGAAGAAGGAGGATCCTGGGAACTACAGGCCAGTCAGTCCCCGGAAAAATCATGGAGCAGGTCCTCAAAGAATCAATCCTGAAGCACTTACATGAGAGGAAAGTGATCAGGAACAGTCAGCATGGATTCACCAAGGGAAGGTCATGCCTGACTAATCTAATCGCCTTCTATGATGAGATTACTGGTTCTGTGGATGAAGGGAAAGCAGTGGATGTATTGTTTCTTGACTTTAGCAAAGCTTTTTGACACGGTCTCCCACAGTATTCTTGTCAGCAAGTTAAAGAAGTATGGGCTGGATGAATGCACTATAAGGTGGGTAGAAAGTTGGCTAGATTATCGGGCTCAACGGGTAGTGATCAATGGCTCCATGTATAGTTGGCAGCTGGTGTGAAGTGGAGTGCCCCAGGGGTCAGTCCTGGGGCCGGTTTTGTTCAATATCTTCATAAATGATCTGGAGGATGGTGTGGATTGCACTCTCAGCAAATTTGCGGATGATACTAAACTAGGAGGAGTGGTAGATATGCTGGAGGGCAGGGATAGGATACAGAAAGAGCTAGACAAATTGGAGGATTGGGCCAAAAGAAATCTGATGAGGTTCAATAAGGATAACTGCAGGGTCCTGCACTTAGGATGGAAGAACCCAATGCACCGCTACAGACTAGGGACCAAATGGCTAGGCAGCAGTTCTGCGGAAAAGGACCTAGGGGTGACAGTGGACGAGAAGCTGGATATGAGGCAGCAGCGTGCCCTTGTTGCCAAGAAGGCCAATGGCATTTTGGGATGTATAAGTAGGGGCATAGCGAGCAGATCGAGGGATGTGATCGTCCCCCTCTACTCGGCATTGGTGAGGCCTCATCTGGAGTACTGTGTCCAGTTTTGGGCCCCACACTACAAGAAGGATGTGGATAAATTGGAGAGAGTCCAGCGAAGGGCAACAAAAATGATTAGGGGTCTGGAACACATGACTTATGAGGAGAGGCTGAGGGAACTGGGATTGTTTAGTCTGCAGAAGAGAAGAATGAGGGGGGGTTTGATAGCTGCTTTCAACTACCTGAGAGGTGGTTCCAGAGAGGATGGTTCTAGACTATTCTCAGTGGTGGAAGAGGACAGGACAAGGAGTAATGGTCTCAAGTTGCAGTGGGGGAGGTTTAGGTTGGATATTAGGAAAAACTTTTTCACTAGGAGGGTGGTGAAACACTGGAATGAGTTACCTAGGGAGGTAGTAGAATCTCCTTCCTTAGAAGTTTTTAAGGTCAGGCTTGACAAAGCCCTGGCTGGGATGGTCCTGCTTTGGGACCATTTGGGGATTGGTCCTGCTTTGAGCAGGGGGTTGGACTGGATGACCTCCTGAGGTCCCTTCCAACCCTGATATTCTATGATTCTATGATTTTAAATGTGTAATTCAGATCCGAATAACTATCCTATTTAGCTTCACTGTCATAATGCCCTATTCCTGTGAAGTGCTAGGCTCCTTCAACACTCTTTAACCTCAGGGAGGTTTTCTGCAGTGAAGCTGAAAAGGACAGCCATTCAAATCAGAACTAAACAGTGAAACCTGTTGGAGAGTTAATCTATATCAATTTAACAAGAGTTGAGTGTGTTTAGCACCTAGTACCTCACTAGATCAGACTGTTATTTGTCCCAAACTTCTGTTTTTGTAGACTGCTACCAATGAAATTATTACAGTCAAATGCTAGTATCAGAATGGCTGGTCTTTTAAGGGGAGCTGAGCTCAATTGCATCCAATCAGCTGGGCCCAATCAGACTAATCAGCTGCCCCTCACCTGAGGCTGTAAGGCTAGGGATCACATGATAGCTTGAAGATCAAATGGTTCTCATAAAAGTGAGCAAGTAGCTTAGCTGAGGATGGGAGCTGCAGGAGGTAGGGAGACAAGAGGTCCTGGGGCAGAGGAAAGAACACAGTTTATACGTGATTCTCAGACAGACAGCCTGCAGAGTGTAATCCTGCAGGCAAGCAGGCTAGGAAGGAGATGGGATCAGAAAGGTTTGCCTTGACTTGACTCCCAGGCAGACAGTCTGCAGAATGTAATCCTGAGGGGAGTAGACAGGCCCTGCAGAAGACTCCAGGTCAGGGGGAAAGGACACAATTGATGTTTTGAACTTTTCCTTAACAAGTTTATTTTGAAAAAATTAAAATCAAAAGTCTTGATGAAAAGGACAGAAATCCTGTGGCTGGAAGAGTGCTCTTTGGTGCACCGGCTAGTGAGATAGCCAACTGGTTTACATTTAGGCTCTGTTTGACATTGCTTACTCCAGATAAATTAGGCAGACATCACATGACACTTATACTTTGTTTCCACATTCAGACTAATAGGTAACTAAAGCTCAGCTGTGCTCAGAAAACTTGTAAAAAAGCACACTAATCTGCTACAAAAATATAATAGCTTAAACGTGTATCAAAGTGAGCCTCAAACAGATGCCAAAAATCTGCAGAATGCACAACCAAAAACAAAAATATTTTTAAAGCACATTTTGTGGGGTTTATTTTAGTTCTAATTTATTCTCTCTCATTTCTAATCTTTTCAAATATGTAACAAGTACAGATGAAAAAATTTACTTGTCTTGCAATTTCTAATTTCGCTCCATAATTCTATTCATACACAAGACTAATTAACTAAGTAACTGAACAAACACATTACTAAACAGGAAATCTTACTGTATGGAGTGTAACTACAGCAGTCGGTCCCAGGATATTAGAGGAAGGTGGGTGAGGTATTATCTTTTATAGGATCACTTCTGTTGGTGAGAGACAAGCTTTCGAGCCACACAGAGCTAGTCTTCAGGTCAGAATAGAAGACAAAGGTAAGAATAAAAGATAAGTTCCACTAAAAGATGCTGCCTCATCCACCTTATCTCAGAAAATTTTACTGTTTCAGTAAACCCAGTTTAAACCCATTTTTTAAATAAAATATATACATCAATTAATGGTATAAGGTCTGTTAATAATTCCTGTTCAGCTCTATTAGCCTAGAAGTTAGGGTGTTTTAAGTCAGCACCTGTATATTTTAAAAAACAAGGCTGAGATTTTCATAGCTATTAAGGGATTTGCATCCCAATTCCCATTAATTTTAAATTTTTAAATTATTATTATAAACACTTTTATATTGCAGTACCACCTATAGGCCTCAACGACACTGGATCTCATTGTGCTGGGTGATGTACAAAGACGATAAATTGAAGTTCCTGCCCCAAAAAGCTTATAGTCTAAAAGACACAGGTGGGTGAAAATCAGGCATGCTGGGGTGTGCTGAGGGAGACAAGGTAACAAATCAATTGCACAGGATGTGTACAATTCTTAGCCAGCCAGTAGGTGTAATTATGTATAGTCTTTGATAAGTCCTGTAGATTGTAAACAGACAAAGGTGACAAACCAGGTTTCTTCTATATAAAGGGGAAAGAAAATATAGTGGCAGATGCCATGTCCAGGAGAGAGGGCTCTGAAAGGCTGCCTCTGGGTTAGCCACTAGCTAACTTCCCTGTAACTTTTTAATGGGAGAGGTGTGACGCTAAAAGCATCTCAAGGCAAGAGGCTCACTGGAATCAGGTAGAGAGTTTCAGCTGGCCTGACTAGTTCAAGGTACACCAATTCACTATGGTTATAATCTGCATCTAAAAAGATGTCATGTGATAGGTAACTGGAAAACTAAAAACTCACTGATCAATAATATTCTTGCATGATGTATGTACACAGTGTGCATCAAGAGTAACGGATATAGGCTAGAATTATGACTAAAATGTATTTAAACCAGACATATTGGGAGAGTTAGTAAATAGGTCAGCCCAAGATAAAGGTATGTACATTTGCTTCTTAGACTAGCATGGTCACCAGGCAGAGACAATGAAGGTCCCTTTACATAGTAGGTAAACAAAGCTATCAAACTAACAAATATAAAGATTGGGGGGAGAGGGGGGCTGAATCTCAAGTGATAAGCAACTGAGTCAACAGATTGTATACAATATTATTGTATTATAAAAGTGTGTAGAGTGAGGTCTTTTATGAAAACCTATGACACACTGGTGATTAGTATCATTGTGAACTGTATGTATTAACATTATATAAGGAATTATGAGTACCCATTGATATTATCTTTTACAGTTTGTGTCCAAACAAAGGAAGATATAGATCTCTCCCAGACAGGAGGGAACATAACAGCTATTTACTTGTCTCCGATGTAAATTAAGGATGATGGAATCAAAACAATGGAAATCATATTTACATACGTAGGGATTGGAAGCCCACACGAAGGGAAAAACAGCATGAGGTTATCCTGCCTTCTGAAACAAGTCCATTGAACTTTGGAAGATATAAGCAAGGGCCGATGCCATCTTTGGCATCCATCACTAGACAGCCACAAGGGCCAGAGCTCTTGCAACCTGAGAAAGATGGGTCCTTCAACCAAGGAGAGAACTGAAAATAGGTGAGAAAACAGCTTCGGCAAAGTTCTTTCATCTAGGAAGACAAGGGAACCAAGCATCTTGTACTTCTGTGGAAGATCCCAACTGAGGGGAAGTCAGCCAGGGCTGGGAAGAAGGAAGATTGGTGAGAGAAACCATCTTGAACAAAGCCTGTACCTTGCAAGATTAAGTTTTAGACCATTAGATATGTATTTTCACTTTTAATTGCTTGTAACCATCTCCACTTATTTTTTGTACTTGACATCACTTAATCCTATGTATAATTTTGTTAATAAATTTGTTTTATTTTTTACTATAAACCAACTCAGTGCTGTGTTTGAAGGGAAGGGTGTAATTACCCCCATTATTTTAATAAGATGTAATGGGCTTCTGTCTCTTTGAAGGAGCAACAAACCTTAATATTTGTCCGAGTGGCCCAGGTGAGGGCTGGACACTTCAGGGCACATGGTTTTGGGGAAGTTTGGGGATGTGGTGTGTTGGGGTCACTTGCTGGTTGTAACCAAGTCTGGTGGAAATGGTGTTGTGAGGGTTTTGGGGTCAGAGCTGCTGAACCAGGGTTGTCTGGCACACAGACTGTTACCTGTGAGTATCCCAGGCTCGGAGCTACAGCAGAAAAGCATTGTAATGCACCCAAGATCGCAGGATAAGCAGTGACACAATCCTTTACTGGTCTGATTTATACCCAGAACACCATGACAGTATGTCTACACTTTAAGCCAGAGGTGTAAATTCCAGCTTGAGGAGACATACACCCCTGCACTAGCATACAGAAAATAAAGTGTAACCATGATAGCGTGAGTGGCTAGCCAGCTCGAAGACCTACCTAGAGTCTCAGATGGGATCCTACTTAGGGTAGCTTGGCCCTCCTGCTGCTGTGGCTACACTCTGTTTTTAGCATGCTAGCTCAATCAGAACCAGCAGAGGTATGTCCTCAAGCTGGAATTTACACATCCAGTTCAAAGTGTAGACATACCTCATGGCTCAGTTCCAAGAGTGAAGTGAAGAAAACAATCCCTCTCAACCTATTTGTGATCTGATTTTTTAAAATACTGAATTCAGGAAATGAATACATACAAAAGAGAGATCTAGGCCACCAACCCTAAAAGTGGCAAAGAGTCCTGTGGCACCTTATAGACTAACAGACATATTGGAGCATAAGCTTTGGTGGGTGAATACCCACTTCTTCAGATGCATGTAGTGGAAATTTCCTAAAAGTGTGCGTCTCAGATGACTAGTAAATGCATCGCTAACAGACTACTTTTGTTCTTGCTTTTCACTGAGTGCCTACTGGTCTGCCAAACTACTTCAGCAACTGTAGAAGAGTAGTGCTATGCTTCTGCTCTCTGCACTTTTCTGAGCACTTGTTTACGGAATTGTATCGACTAGGATTATAGGATCCTAGTCACTTGCACTCCAAGGATCAGATCCTCAACTGGTGTAAACTGATGTAGCTCTGAAAGAAAAGTTTGGGTGAGATATGGGAGGGGAAAAGGGTTGAAAGAAAAAGCCAGACAGGACAGGGAAGGAGAGTGCAACAAAACAGAAGTGGACAAACCAAAAGAACCAGGAGGAAAGGACAGACAGTACTGGCCTAAAAATAATGTTCTTCTTAACTATATTATCTTACCATTTTTGCACTGAAGAATTAACCCGGAGTTTAAAGGGTAGGGTATAAGTATTTGCCTCATGTTAAACTCTGATTTAGAGCAAATTTGCTTATCGGGTATGACACCTCACCTCATATTCTTCCGTGATAAGATTATGATATGATTACGGCATAATTATAATGCATTTTGTACACGATGGGTCATGTGAGCTGCCATTGGAAAAGTTATGATTCGCTGAATAGGATTATCCTATTTGTATTCATGAATTATTTTTGTACCTAAAGTTAAGAATATTGACTATGTATCTGTATTTCAATTGTGCTTACTCTGGGTGACACCCACAACTAGCCTTTCTGATACAACAATGAAGAAGCCAGACAGTGCTGACGGTCCATCAGCAAAAACAATAGACCCTGGAAGAATTTAACCTTCCTGTGAATGTTTTTGCCAGCCTGTAAGCAATTGCTGCTCTGACTCAGCAAGGTATGCAAGGGCATGTGACCAGGCTAGATGACCCTGGACTCCATCTTGGATACCAGGGTTTTTTCCACAAACTGAGGTTGGGACAAAGGATTCCCACCAAATGCTAAAGCTATATAAGGCAGGGAGTGACATCCTCTCTTGTTCTTCAGTCACCACACCAAAAAAGTCCTGGAAACACCTACGGAACAAAAGACTGAACTGGGGGAAGTGCTGGACCCAGGCTAGGAGGATTTCTAGCTTGTGTAGGAAAAACCTAGGGATTCAAAATTGCAAAGCAAGTGTAGCTTGTGCCTTCAGAATCTGCAGCCCACTTGTATCATCAGTCAGGGTGTGTTAAGCTTAGTTTGTGATTTTGTTTATTTACTAGGTAATTTGCTTTCATCTGTTTGCTATCGCTTATAATCACTGAAAATCTCTCTTTTGTAATTTATAAATTTATTTAATGTTTTAATCTAAACCAGTAAGTTTAGAGTGAAGTACTTGAAAATCTTAGCTCAGGGGGCTGCTGCATTTCCTCTTCAGATTGAGGGAGTGAATGCTGGTGAAAGTGCAAGCTTGGAGGGCTGGACAGCTTGTCACAGCAGCACAGTGTGAGAGGGAGCCCAGGCTGGTGGGTCAAAGGGCTCAGTGGTACCCCAGTTCCAGGTGACACCCTGGGGGGAACCCATCATACAGGGTTCTGTGCGTAACTGATAGCGAATATGTTATGTGTTCCTAAGCACTAATAGTTCAGGAATCACTGGTTTACATAAGTTTACTAATGTGTAAAAACATCTGTGTGTCTACCAGAAACGGATGGAAAGTTCATAAATGGATTGCTGAAGACAGACATTGTTTTGCTTCATTCCAACAACTAAATGGTGACCAAGCTGTATTTCAGCAAGATTAGTTTCTCATACTTAAAACCAGACAGACTTACCTCATGAAGTGAGACAAGCATCTAATTGTTATTTTCCAGTAAGTGATGTCTGGTAAGGTTTCTCAAGAGTACGAATAGAACACTCAGGAAGACCTACCAAAGAGTATGTTGGTGTTTTTTGTTTTATTTTAAGCTATGTAATACATGAAAAACTTGTTGGAGATTTATATTCCACCACTTGCTTAAGAGGCAGCAAAACCTCTTCTGAATAGTTAAGAAGAAATAATTAATATTGTAGGTTTTCAGACTCAAATTTAAAAACTTACCTGCCAAAATTGGCTGGCAAAAACTCAAGGAAAGCATCATTCAGGTACAGCTGTGTTAGGTTTAACAGTTGGGAAAATCCATCTGGAAGCCTAGATAAACAAAAAAAATTTAGGTAGTGTTTTTGTTTCAATGAAGCATAGGTAATTATATCGTATTCTCTTAAAACAGTATAATTTGTTTAGTATAGCATAATGAACATATATGGTAAAATTAAGGTTTATCAGCATTTCTACAAGGCTGTCTCAGCCTACACTGGGCTAACTGTTCACACAAGAATCAGTTTCAAGGCCCTTGTTTTTCAATGCTATGAACAGGTTATGGTCTAGTTATCTGAAAGGCTTGTTTTCGCACTGTGGAAGATGCACTCAGAGGAGTTACCGAAGCTAACGAAAAACTAGTAAAACTTTTTGAGTTAGTTTGTTTTTTAAGGGTGGAAGTGGGGTGATGGTCATTTTCAGCAGAAATCCCACCTGTGCTAGCACTACTTCTAGAAACTGGGCCAAGCCTAAATCTTGTCACCAGGGAGACAAGAGACATCGCTTCTGCCGAGTCTTATCCAAGGAGACGAGTTTGCAAAATGGTCCATGGTTTCTGCTCCATGAAATAAACTAGACAGACTGGATTCTTTTTAATTAAGCAACTTATATTTGAGGAAGACCTAATGTACATTTGTCCATCTTCTTCAGAGAACTGGCAACTTCTAAAAATATTGGTAATGGCATTCAAATGTTATGGCTGTAGGTGCCTAAGAAATAGCAGTAGAAGCAATAGAAACAGCAGTGATTTCCTATTTTAAAAGATTTGACTTTGACATTAAAATAAAAAGCAAAAATAATGTTCCCAGTCAGCCGAGAATCTACACGTTTCTGCCCACCCTAGGAGATGGTATTGTGGTTCCCTGCACCTTCTGTAATTTTAAAAACCAAAAGTTTATGTAAACTTAGTCTCTCTATAGTAAGGGTAACACAATGCTTCCATTAAAAGCTCAGTTTAGGGCCAAAACCAAGACTTGAAAAATACACTCAAGTAGTGAAAGGGAAGCCCAAGAAACTGTCTAAGTCATACTTTCCTGAACAATTTAAACTTTAATCTTAAAAAAAAAAAAAAAAAAAAAAGGGGGGGGGGGAGGGGGTTCTAACCCTTATAGTCTTAAAAAGATAACAAGACCCTTATAGTCTTAAAAAGATAACACTGCCTCATGTAAAGCAGTGTGTGCTATATCAATAAATATTTACTTATTTATTTATCCTTATCCAACATACCCACTCAGCCCTTATGCCTACAAAGTTCCATAGTTTTAAATTGACTAGAGCGTAGTGGATCATCTGATCAATTAATCAATACAAATTTAGTACAGTTTACCTTCCACTTAATTAGCAATAATTATGTAATTATACAGTTACACATTAAAATATAAATTATATAATTATATATGTGCATGCACATAATGTTGGATTTATTTTCAAATGGTATTTTATTAAGGTTATAAAAATTTTAAAAAATGTTAATCCCTTTCTTAATTTAACTACACACAAAAACTATGTTAAAAGAATATCAACGTTGCAAAATCAAGCAGAAGTAAGGAAAGTAAGGAAATGCCAGAATTAAGGTTGTCTGTGCAACCCTAAGTCACCTCCCATATGTGTATCCATTAAGATACTGTCTTTAATAACAAGGTCACTTCCTCCCTCTGCTTCCCCCAGAACTCCTGTCTCATTCAGTTCACAGGACAGATGGTATTCACAGAACCAATAGCTATTCTTGTTTTATCCTTATTTTTCAACATGTGACTCTGTCTTATTTACTACACATATTCAAACCTTGCTCTGAATACTGAGCTCCTCATAGGCTTTTTCCATGGTATTCTTCACTAAAGTATCTGAATGCTTCCCAAACATTAATGAACTGATTTGCACAACAACCCTGTGTGTGGTGAGGTGGTATGATCCCCATTTTAAAGATAAGGAAGTGAGGATCAAAGAAATTAAGGTCAGAACTATTCATTAATTTTGGTTGCCCACTTTGAGATATCTAGGACTTGATTTTCACAGTATTTAGCATTATATACCACACTTTGTTCTAGCCCAGTGATTTCGGTTGCACCTCTTAGTACTCATCCAAGGATTTCAAGTCTGCCACCCAGAAAATGAGGAACACACAATTAGTGAGCACCTATGAAAAGTTTGGTTTAAGTAACTTGTTTAGCATCACACAAGAACTCTGTGGCAAAGGCAGGAAAAGAATCCAGTTTTTAGAGCAGCATTCAACTGATTTAACCTAAGTCCATACTTTCTCTTCCCCATTCACTACACACCTTTCAACTGCCTCATTCACTAAACTCCTTCTAAATTCTGTTCAAATGAAGCAGGGCTCCCACTAGGGTGGCCAGATGTCCCAATTTTATAGGGACAGTCCCGATATTTGGGGCTTTTTCTTATATAGGCTCCTATTACCCCCATCCCCGTCCCGATTTTTCACACTTTTTGTCTAGTTACCCTAGGTTCCACAGACAACAGCCACATTCATTACACAACCCTGATAAGTTTCCAGAACACTGTCCATCCTGTGCACTCAAAGATGCAGAGGTCCTGTGCAAAACACAGGACGTAATCATGTGAAGACTCCACCATAATGCATATACACAAGGGGGCTGAATTAAGGTTGTACAGGTTACCTTATTTTTGAGTGCTTGACTTTGCAACCTTAACATGCTTTTAGATGTAGTTGTGTGTGTAAGGTTTTTGTTTTTTTTTTAATTGAAAAAAAAAAATTCCATCCTGTGGAACCATACTGATACCCACATGGTTCATCAACAGGGTTGGAACTCTTAGATCCACAGCACAGGCCTCTGCCACTTGAGGTAAAGGAGTAACTCAGAACAGTTGTAGGTTTTGTCATCCTCTGTGTGGATCAGCCTCTAGATCAGTGGTTTTCAACATGTAGCCCATGGACCCGTGGGAGTCTGCAGACTATGTCTAAGATTTCCAAAGGAAATCCAAAGCACCTCCATTTGAAATTTTGTAGGGGTTCTCAAATGAAAAAAGGTTGAAAACCACTGCTCTAGATCCATAGCTATTTGCTGACAGGGGAGACCCAAGAACCTTGGGTTCAATTCCAGATTCTGGAGGGGAGTATGTTCTTGTGGGCACACTCTTCTGCCCCATTCCCATCCAAGTCTGCCCATTTCTGCCATTGCCTGCTCCAGCTTGTCCCAATGCCAGTCCCGTCTCTCCCTCAACAACCCCCTTATGCTCCCAGTCTCATTTCCCTGCCTCAGCTCCTTGTACCAATCTATCTCCCCATCCTGGCTCAGTTCTTGTCCGATCTGAATTTCAATCAGGCTGCTTCTGCCTCCATGCTGATTGGACACCAGAAACAGTCTCACTATTCTTAGTTCCAGTGCCACAGACACCTCTAGCAGCCAAGAGCAGCAATTGCAGGGAAAGTCTTGCTCAGAGCCTGCAGTCCTGGGCTTGGGCCTGATCAGTGCAGATGGACTCTGGGAAATTACCCGCCAAACTCGAACAAGTTGCTACTATACAGTAATTATTATTATATTATTTATTTGTTGTGGCAAATGCAAATTTTCAAAGGTTTATAACTTGGCCAAATTTGGGCAAACAGTCATACAAACACTAGATAGCCTGGTGTAAGGGACATGCTATCTCCCTGCTAAATTTCAAGTCTGTGCTTCAGAGCATGGGGGCACTAGTGCATCACAATGAAAGAGTCATAAGAATTCAGTTTGTTTGTTTTTCTTTTAACCATGGGCAAATATATATTCTTCCTCTAACCCTGTTTGCAGAAATGGTTGAATTGTTTTTGCTGAAGCTTTAATCAAACTAGGGTTACCAACTTTGGTTGGACGGATTCCTGGAGGTTTCATCACATGACATTACCTTTAATTAAAGATTAATCTTCAATTCCTGGAGTCTCCAGGACAATGCTGGAGGTTTGTATCCCTAAATCAAACTCAACCTGAGTCAAACACTCAGCATAGAAAATTTCAGCCTGGACAGTTAAAGTCTGGCAAAGTTGTAAGCAACTGAAAAAGAGCATCTTATAATGGGACCTGCTGGGCAACTTTAATTATGGGAGGCACTACTACCTCCATGTGTAGCCATACAGACATACAAGGAAGTTTAGGTTTTGTTATCAGAATGAAAAAAAACAAACAAACACACACTTACTTTGAAATTGGATTTACACTGGCCTCAACAATTGCCAAAACTTTACAGTTTTTGATGTTTTCTGGAAACTCCTGTATGCCTGTTAAATAAAGAACAGAAAAACTATGTTAAGTTATTAGACTCAATCACAGGCAGAAAAATGTTTAATTTAAACCATAAAAAAAAACTAATTCATTTAACAATTAATGCAGTGGTTCTCCAATTTTTCATTTCGAGGACCACTTCATATGAGAAATATCCTTTTTCATGCACTACCTTCTCTCACAATACCTGTTTGATACCCACTATTTGTTTCTCAAAATGCTTCATTCTGTGCTCTCTCAGGAAAGGCTCCCACCAACACTCCAGAGAACCACTGCAACAGTGATTTTCATAGATCAGTAAGGCAAATAAAGGGCCTGATCCAGAGCCTTTGGGTCAGCCTTCAATCAATTACACTAAGATACATTTTCAGTAACAAATTGTGCTCCCCTTCTCCCCTGCCAAATTTAGACAGACTATAGATCAACACCACCTGATGGGTTTATGTGGCCTGCAAGACATGTTCGGATTATGCAGAATATAAACTTCATTCCTTTAAATAACTAAGAGTCTAGCCTTCATGATTGCAGAGAACTTCCAAATGTTAATTAAGTGTAATTGATGCTGTTGTCTTCCTAACTCTGCAAAGAGCCTGAAACAATGATAGGCTTTGTTTTCACTGCCCAGAAAAGCATGGTTTTTTTCCTCACAGGATAACAGGCATAGAAAATAGAGGCTGCTACAGGCCATTACCATCTGATCCCACTGAGGGTTACCAAACGAAACTACACCATTTACTCAAGAAACTCCCTGAAAAAGCACAAGAACAAATCTGCACAGACACACCCCTAGAACCTCAACCAGGGGTATTCTATCTGCTACCCAAGATCCATAAACCTGGAAACCCTGGATGCCCCATCCTCTCAGGCATTGGCACCCTGACAGCAGGACTGTCTGGCTATGTAGACTCTCTCCTCAGGCCCTACGCTACTGTACTCCCAGCTATCTTTGAGACACCACTGACTTCCTGAGGAAAACTACAATCTAGTGGTCATCTTACAGAAACCACCATCCTGGCCACTATGGATGTAGAAGCCCTCTACACCAACATTCCACACAAAGATGGACTACAAGCCGTCAGGAATAGTATCCCCGATAATGTCATGGCAAACATGGTGGCTGAACTTCGTGACTTTGTCCTCACCCATAACTATTTCACATTTGGGGACAAAGTATATCTTCAAGTTAGCGGCACTGCTATGGGTATCCACATGGCCCCACAGTATAACGACATTTTTATGGCTGACTTAGAACAACGCTTCCTCAGCTCTTGTCCCCTAACGCACCTACTCTACTTGCGCTACGTTGATGACATCATCGTCATCACCTGGACCCATGGAAAAGAAGCCCTTGAGGAATTCTACCATGATTTCAACAATTTCTATCCCACCATCAACCTCAGCCTGGACCAGTCCACAAAAGAGATCCACTTCCTGGACACGACAGTACTAATAAGCGACGGTCACAACCACCACCCTATACCGGAAACCTGCTGACCGCTATACTTACCTACATGCCTCCAGCTTTCATCCAGACCGCACCACACGATCCATTGTCTACAGCCAAACTCTAAGATACAACCGCATTTGCTCCAATCCCTCAGACACAAACACCTACAAGAACTCTATCAAGCCTTCTTAAAACTACAATACCCACCTGCTGAAGTGAAGAAACAGACTGACAGAGCCAGAAGAATATCCAGAAGTCATCTACTCCAGGACAGGCCCAAC
The DNA here is from genome assembly GCF_965140235.1 of Caretta caretta. Lineage (NCBI taxonomy): Eukaryota > Metazoa > Chordata > Testudines > Cheloniidae > Caretta > Caretta caretta. The sequence continues at coordinate 42,902,747 of NC_134210.1, read as the reverse complement.
AAAGAAAGTAACAGAACGCCACTAGCACTCACCTTCAGCCCCCAACTAAAACCTCTCCAGCACATCATCAGCCTATCCTGAAGGATGACCCACCACTCTCACAGATCTTGGGAGACTGGCCAGTCCTTGCTTACAGACAGCCCCCCAACCTGAAGCAAATACTCACCAGCAACCACACACCACACAACACACACACTAACCCAGGAACCTATCCTTGCAACAAAGCCTGTTGCCAACTCTGTCCACATATCTATTCAAGGGACATCATAGGACCTAATCACATCAGCCACACCATCAGAGGCTTGTTCACCTGCACATCTACCAATGTGATATATGTCATCATGTGCCAGAAATACCCCTCTACCATGTACATTTGCGTAGAGACTGTTCGGTTTGGCCAAAGAATAAATGGACACAAATCAGACGTCAAGAATTATAACATTCAAAAACCAGTCAGAGAACACTTCAATCTCCCTGGTCACTCAATTACAGACAATACTCCAACAAAAAACCTTCAAAAACAGACTCCAATGAGAAACTGCAGAATTGGAATTAATTTGCAAACTGGACACCATTAAATTTGGCTTGAATAAAAACTGGAAGTGAATGGATCATTTCAAAGTAAAAACTATTTCCCCATGCTAATTTTTCCCTGTCTGTTACTCACACCTTCTTGTCAACTGTTTGAAATGGGCCATCCTGATCATCATTACAAAAGTTTTTTTTCTCCTTCTGTTAATAGCCCACCTTAATTGATTAGTCTCTTATAGTTGGTATGGCAACACCCATTTTTTCCATGTTCTCTGTGCATATATATCTTCCTACTGTATTTTCCTCTGCATGCATCCGATGAAGTGGGTTTTAGCCCACAAAAGCTTATTCCCAAACGAATTTGTTAGTCTTTAAGGTGCCACAAGTACTCCTCGTTCTTTATGCATTAACTAGTCTACCATAAAATCCTAATGGAGACATGGCACTGTAGTTTTGCCGTGAGGTAAGTTAAGACAGGCCAATCACAGGTGGGGATTCAGCATTAGCCTCACCCAGCTACCTCTCATTAAAGTTTTTAATAAAACTACAATGCTTTGACTCCAACAGGATTTTACAGTGGGACAGCTAATGCAGATTAGTTATCCCTCTGTAAAACAACAACACCTGCTGCAGTGAAGGTAACTTCAGAGGTGGAAATTTTCCTACCTCCTATTAATTTCATTGGGATGGTGACTCCAAAGCCCAATTTTGACTCTTCAGTGTCAATGTAATATTACTCAGCCCAAGACAAGATTAACAGTCCTGTTTCTCAACCCTAGGTTCAGCAAAGAGGGTTACCATTCCTCAGCACACACTACCACCCTCAGCCTCAAATTAATTCATACCAGTAAGTGAAACAAGTTGCAGCATTTGCTGAGTAGACCAAAATATTTAAATATTTACAACATACAGAATCACAAATGATCATGTAAGCAAATGCAATGTGGAGAGTAGGAGTGAAGCCCACGGAGAGATGGGAAATAACTTCTGCAGGGTAGGAAATGCTCAGGGGTGAACAGAAGAGAGAGGAGAGAAAGAGGGAAAGAAAAAGAAGGGTGGGGAAGGAAGAGAAACAAAGGGCTACCTTTGTGATGGTCTAAGGGCATGGCTACACTTGCAGATGTAGAGCGCTGTGAGTTAAACCAGCCCTTGGAGAGCACAGTAGGGAAAGCGCTGCAGTGTGTTCACACTGTCGGATTCAAGCACACTGGCGTGGCCACATTAGCAGCTCTTGCAACGCCACAGAGAGCAGTGCATTGTGGTAGCTATCCCAGCATTCAAGTGGCTGCAACATGCTTTTCAAATGGGGGTGGTGGGGCTGGAGTGTGACAGGGAGTGTGTTGTGTGAATGTGGGGGGAGAAAGGGGGAGTTTTGGGGTGCTGAAAGTGTGTCAGCATGCTGTCTTGTAAGTTCAGACCCCCTGCCTCTCTCTCACACACTCACAGCAAGCAGTATTCCACACTAACGGTTGCTTTGTCCTGGCGCTGATAAACATGCCGGCTGTCAGAAACAGAGCTTTGAAAGGGGATATCTGCATTCCTACAGCCGAGTTCAAAACAATGACAAGAGTGGCCACTTGACTTAAGGGGATTATGGGATGTTTCCGGAGGCCGATCACAGCGCAGTAATACAACACCTCACTCACACTGACACTGGGGCGTTTCAGCAAAGGTGCAGCAAGCATTATGCTTCTCGGGGAGGTGGATTATCAGGAGCACTCCAGCTGCAGAGTCCAGGCGCTGTAAGTGCTTTGCAGGTGTGGACAGGTCGGGAGTTAGGGTGCCCGGGGCTGCTTTAATGCACTCTAACTTGCATAGTATAGCAAAGCCCTAAAAGTAAATATTTTCTCACTGAGTGACTCTGAATACAACAATAAAGTATTGAACAAACAGCTAAATATTCAGCAAACCTCTCATTCAAATCAGTGGTAGTCCAGGTGTAGATTCAGGTAATACTGTCAAATCCACATGAATAGTGCTATGGTCCCAACTTTTACTCCTGGGGGAATTCTACACCACTGCACATGCACAGAATTAATGTCCCACACAGATTTTTTTTTTTTTTTTTTTTTTTGTGGCAGGGAAGCAAAGAAAAGACTTTCTGACAGGGAAGCAAAGGGAAGCTGCAAGAGTCGTCATGCACCACTCCCCAGCAGTGCAGGTGCATTGTTTCGGGTGCCCAGAGCAGCCAGCAAAGTGGTAAATCACTGGAGGAGCAGAGTTGGGGACACCTCAGCCAGTGGCTCCTACTCTGTGCCAGGCTCAGGTACTACTCCTGGCTGGGCTGGAGAGGACAGAATTTCCTCTTCCCCTGTAAGGAATGGCCCGGGCTGGGTCAGACCCACCCCCAGAAACCTCTCCAGCTGCAGGAAGCGCTGAAACCCCCACTTCCTGCCACCATTGCGCCTCAGCCGTGGCGGGGGAGGGGGTCACTGTACAGGGAGCTGCTCCCCCACCGCCTAATCCCCATGCATCCGGACCCACCTCATACCCAGATTGCCCTGCCAAGCCTCACCCCCTGCACCCAGAACCCCCCCCACTGACCCCACATCCCAACAACCCTCATCCCCTGTACCCAGACACCCCCTGCTGAGCCCCAACCACCTTCACCTAGATCCCCCTGCGGAGTCCCATTGTGTCTGTACCCAGAGCCCCTCTCTCCCAACAAGCCCCTGTTTATCCAGATCTCCCTTACACCCGGGCCCCCCACCAAGCCGCCCGCACCCAGATTGCCCCACACAGAACCCTATCACCCCACACCTGGATCTCCCTACGCTAAGCCCTCCATATTTGTATCCTGCTGGGCTGAGCCTGCCTGCCTACAGCTACTGTGCCTGGCACAGAGGGGCAGGGCCCCCGGGTGTTTCTGGGGCAATCCTGGTCCTTGCGCGGGGTGGGAAGGTGATCTCCTACCTCTGTGCAGTCAGTGGTTTGTGCTACCCACTGCCATTCTGGAGCCTCCAGATTTATTTATTGACAAATTAAATTGGCAGAATTTTGAAGAATTTTCCAATATTGTGTGCAGAATTTTTAATTTTTTGGTGCAGAATACCCTCAGCAGTAAGCTTAGGAACAGTCTCTGGGAGGACCCCTTCAGTGTGCCAGACTCCATAGGAGGTCCCACTCCTCCTCCAGGGTAAGCCATGCGGCTTTACCGCTTCCTTAGATTGGGCCTTTACCACTCCTTTACACTGTGAGCTCCATTCTGTGAGACCCTTGAGGGAAACTTAACCTTAGTGAGCAATGAACCTCCCACAAGCATCTGCAGTGACAGTCAGTGACGTCAACAGTAGGGTTTATTAGCTGACTAGAACACAGCATAGGAAGATCTTGGATAGCACAGAGAAATGAAGGTTACCGCAAAGTACATTCTAGTTAGCCAGAGCTCAAATCTCTCTCCCGCTGTCAGTCTGACTTCCTCAATCAGACTTCCCAGTGAGCATCCCCCTGACTCCTCCAGTAGCCAATACTTAACTTCCACCTCACAAGTCCTTAATATCTAAACTGGGGAGATGTGGCTCTGCCTCCATGCTGGGAGGCACGGAGTCTAGATCTCTCTGGGTCATTGGTTACTATGTGTCCACGTCCAGGCAATTGGATCTGCCACTATATTCTCAAGAGCTCTGCTGATATGGGACCTAAGGCCCAGATAACTAGGCATCATTCACACCTGTGTCTTAGCCTGCCCCAAGAACATACACAGTCTCTCTTCACCCACCAGGTAACAATGCAACACACAGGGGAAACTCACGAAAGCTCATGCTCAAATAAATTGGTTAGTCTCTAAGGTGCCACAAGTACTCCTTTTCTTTTTGCAAAGACAGACTAACACGGCTGTTACTCTGAAACCTGAGGTATATACCGGCTTCATAAAAACATTACAGAACATTTGGCAGTCACAAATATACCACGCCCACTGAGATTAATTAAAAAGAGAAACCATCTCTATCCATCAAATAAGTCTGACCCCCCTTCTGAAGAAAAATGCATTTTTTAATACTTAACGTGTAGGTATGTAAAAACTATATGATATGTAAACTGATGATTACCACAACTTAATACTTAAACAACTTTTTAAAAGAAAGTTACAAGTAGACAAAAATTATGTTTTGGTTAAAATAATAAAGCCCAGAAAATAAAAGATGGGGATAGCAAATGGAGTTGGGATGGGGACTAAAACAGAACTACAATCGTTTTAATTATATTTTCATTAAATTTGTCTTCTGGTAAATTTGCCTTCTGATCTATGCTGTAATTCAACACCACAGAGATGAAAAAGTTCCAAAATTAAAATACTGGCTTAGTACTCTAAACTGGTGTGTGTATCAGAAAATCAAAACATGCATAATTTCCATGATCTACGTATTTACAAGTTTTACAAGAAAAGAACAATTTTTTTATTCTTATGGTTCAAACAAAAACTGAACAAATTTAACACACGTTTTCCAAGAAAAGTTCACTTTTAAGAGTAAGCAGAGAAATTTGTATCTCAAAAGATTTTAAATAAAGTTATCAGGAATTGAAAAAAAGCTAGAAACTAACTCATAACTATAGTGCTCCAAAAATTGCTATACAACAAAAGGTTATTTCCAATAACTTGAAATACCCAATAGCTACATTCCACTTGCAGCATGAAGTCTCTATATGACCTGCATCAAGTAATGCCATCCAAATCTCCTGATAGAACAAGCCTAATATGGCATGAAACTTTAAACCAATGTATGAGATATACACTATGAAGAATCTTCTGCGAGGCTTGACTAATGTTCCAGATATAATTAAGGAGGCCTCTTGAACTCATCTGTCATTAACTGAGAGTGTACCTCAAGATTTAATGTATTGCTTAAGGGTATCACTTTTCTGCTTAAAATGAAGGAATGGTATTGGGAATAACTTCTGTTACAACCCTGGCTGAGCTCACGCTTGTGGTCTGACACCAGGCTGCTGTACTGGACCGAACCTTTGGATCTCATGTGCCTTTAAATTTACTGGGTCTGAGCAGCATCCAGACACTGTCTCTTATTCCAGCCTCTCTGGCACACACCAAGCCTACAGACACCCTGTACCATCTTATTGGGAGGTTGGACCCAGTGATCCAGCTATCCAAGGCCTCAAGACCAGTGCTGAACCCCTAATTCTCCCCACCAGTTTAAGCCTCCCTTTCCCAGAGCTCCATCCTTGTGGGTTTTCTGGTTTACTGTTTAACCCTTTAAGCACCCTGTGATAGTTAAAAAAAGGGAGCACACAGACTTTACAAAGGAGCTTCTAAACAGACAGACAAAGCACAAGAGGTACAGATATAGATAAAAGTAACAAACACCTGCACGTAAAACCCCTCTCCCTCTAAAAAGAAAAGGAGTACTTGTGGCACCTTAGAGACTAACCAATTTATTTGAGCATGAGTGTCCTTACCACTCTGAAAGCCCTTTGGATTTTGGTTGTTATCCTTTCAGGGTCCCAGTACCTTCCTGCACCCCACTCCTCTTGCTCAATCTTCTGGTTGTCTACAGAGGGACAGTGAGAGCGCCCGGACACACAAAAATCTGGGCCTTAAATAAAATTTTGGCCTCCTCTGTCAGGTGACCTTCGGACCTGTCAGGTAATCAGTTGCTGAACTCACAGGCCTCTCCTCCTCATGCATCTAAACTGGAACTAGTAGTTTCCCTGGAATTGCAGACAGCCTGCTGTTCTAGCATAAACACATTTGAACAGCAGTCCATCAAGGCTGAGGAATTTTGATTACTTTCCCATTGTTACCTTTTCTGCTAGATGTAAGAAATTCTTCTAATATCTCCTGGGTGACCCAGCTCAAGATGGAAGTCACAGGGCAAAGTACAGTTTACAATCCACAAAACAGAATGGTGTTTGTAGATTTGATTTAGATTTACACTAATCACTCAACTTTTTATCTAAAACCAAAAGATTATCTGGTGAGCAGACACAGAGGACTAGACAAGTGAGCTGGCAGAAGAGAAGAGTAGATTGGCTGGGAGGTAGGATTTTTGTTGTTTTTATTAGATAAATGGATAGTTAAGTATTCTGAATGAAAATATCAGCTATTGATGGACTGAGAAAATACATTTAAAGGTTTTTTTGGTGGTAATTTCTTGCTCATAATTGACTTATGAGTGCAAGACAGTGCAGTCTGAGCTATGCAGATTGGCTGGTGGATGCGCTGCTGTAACATCATCTATTCTATTTTTAATTAGAGAAAGAAAGGAATGTGTGTTTTGTTATGAAAAGCTCAAACAGGAATTGGTGATTTTCTACAGCATATAACTCAGCCAAATGTGAATGAATTTCCATGAATCTACTTGTACCCTCCTGCAAGATTTCAAAACCCTACTGCAAGCTATGGAAGCAACAAAGCTCTCCAAAGAAAGATTGCAAGGTTTTTTTTTTTTAATAATGGAAAGCGTTAGGCAACCTTAACACGTTTTTTGTAAATATAAAACCAAGGCCACAATTGTGCATGTGCTTAAATGTTAATGATATGAACAGTCACCCTTTAATGAACTACTCAAGTGAGCAAAATAAGCATTCCAACATGAGCATGGTGGATAAAACACTTATTTTTTAAAAGAATGGGATAGTAATCAGTAAGTTTTAAGGTGGCTGGGAAGGCACCGGATGATTGGTGGCAAAATATTTCTTAGGCATGGCAAAAAATGCCGAAGCTGATTCTGCTTGTAAAAGGTATGAACCTATCCTCTCTACTCCGCTGGTGGTTTTGGAGAAAAAAAAGGGAATTACTAAGCCAGAAGTTGAAGTACATAAGAAAAGTGTGCAGGTAGCCCATTAATTAATGTATTTAAAACTTTGAAAACTATCAAGAAACCAAATTTGAAATGGAACAAGGAAAAATAAATTAGGCCAAATCTCAGTTGGCATCTCTCGGCAAGCAAAACACCTTAATTTGGTTCCACTTACTTGAACAAGGGTATACTAAACAAACCCAATTTTTTCAATCTTCCCTCATAGGTCATATTTTCAAGACCTTTCATAATTTTTGTTGCTCTTCTCTAGACTTTCTCCATTTTGTCCATATCTTTCCTGAAATGTGGTGCCCAGAACTGGACACAATACTCCAGTTGTGGCCTAATCAGCGTGGAGGAGAGCGGAAGAATTACTTCTTGCTTACAATACTCCTGCTAATACATCCCAGAATGGTGTTTGCTTTTTTTACAACAGCATTACACTTTTGACTCATATTTAGCTTGTGATCCACTATGACCCTCAGATCCTTTTCCGCCGTACTCCTTCCTAGGCAGTCTAAACAGAGTGACAAAAGAAAAACCAGTTAAACGTATCTTTGTAAAAGTTTTCAATGTTTTTATGAACTTTGCACATCCAACGTGTTAATATAAGGATGAGCAGGTAATAAGTTTTTAAAGAAACTCTGAATACCTAAAATAGATCCCCTTTGGGAAAAGACAGTGAGAGACATTAAAGGGAAACAAGCAATTAGTGAACTCAACTGCAAACAGAAATGCAGACCTTGCTGGGCTTAAAAATAAATTCTTTAGAGTTCTCAAAAATATCAACCTATTTACATACAGTACTTTAGTTTTCAATTAATTCTAGATAGTTTATAGTGATTGTGATGAGGCCACTACTACTATGTTTTAAAAAAAACATAACTGAATTATTAAGCATTTTTTCTCTCACCTCCTTCCCAAGCGTATCATTTACCAATTCCAAATTAAGGCCAGAATTTACACACAAACATATTAATAACTCTTTGTTGTTGCTGTTATTATTAGTTCATCCAAGAACTAAGAAAAAGGAGTAAAGCAGGAAGCTAGCACAAGAGACTTAACAAGGGAGAGCAAAAGGTGAGATGGGGACACTTCACTTGGGAGCATATGAGAGAGAAGGTGCAGTACTTGAACAAGACTGGAATTGTGCATCAGGGCTATTGCTCTTGGATCCTTTTGATAAGCAAAGAATACATAGGTATTTTGCACTTGACTTTTTAAATGCAAGGAGTTCTACCTGAGGCTAGCTGAATTTCTTCATAGGAAGGTGGATCCAACACCACTGGATCTACCAGCAGCCAACTTAGCCAGTCTGCCATACAGTAAGTTTGCCTCTGATGTTGAGGGCATGCAAGAATAAAAGAGGATTCCTGCCCAGATTAGAAAGTCTTGAGGTCTCCAATGGAGGAGGATCCCCTATCTTGTTCCTTCCCACCTGCTGTTGCATGACAGCCATTTTGTTGTTGTTTGTAAACTAAAATCTGACTTCCGAAGTTCTCTGAATGAGTTGCAAGAATGCTTCCCAGCCTTCCAACCTGGCACGTTGTCACCATTATCCTTACTAACCCAGAGATCCATGCCCTTGAGAAAACCCATTCTAGATTGGTCATCAGTCCTCTTCTCATGGGGAATTAAGAATCCACAGTTCCACCCACAGTTCCCATTTGGTCTTGGGGTCTTTAAAAGAAAGATTTTTTGAGGAAAGTATGAAAGAACAATGAAAGACCAACAACAAGAACAGACTGGAACAACAGGTGGAGGATACTGTAGTGAGCTTCACCATTGTGGCTGCCACCCACACCATTTCCCAGGTCCCCAGGCCTTCATCAACTTGATTCCTGAGTGATCTTCTGGCTAGAATGGGCCAGAAAGAAAGGGATCCAGATGATATCACCATGCCTACCTGCTTCAGCTGAATCCCAAACCCTACCTGAGATAACAGTTACCACCATCTTTGCTACCATCTAAGGGTATGTCTACACTACGAAATTAGGTCGAATTTATAGAAGTCGGTTTTGAAGAAAGTGTTTTTATACAGTCGATTGTGTGTGTCCCCACAAATGCTCTAAGTGCATGTAGTCGGCAGAGTGTGTCCACAGTACCAAGGCAATCGTTGACTTCCAGAGTGTTGCACTGTGGGTAGCTATCCCACAGTTCCCGCAGTCTCCGCCGCCCATTTGAATTCTGGGTAGAAATCCCAGTGCCTGATGGGGCTAAAACATTGTCGCGGGTGGTTCTGGGTACATATTGTCAGGCACCCCTTCCCTCTCTCCTTCCATGAAAGCAGGGGCAGACAATCGTTTTGCGCCTTTTTTCTTGAGTTACCTGTGCAGACGCCATACCACGGCAAGCATGGACTCCGCTCAGCTAACCGTCACAGTATGTCTCCTGGGTGCTGGCAGACGTGGTACTGCATTGCTACACAGCAGCAGTTTATTGCCTTTTGGCAGCAGACAGTGCAGTATGACTGGTAGCTGTCGTCGACATAGTCCTGGGTGCTCTTTTAACCAACCTCGATGAGGTCAGGGGCACCTGGGCAAACATGGGAGTGACTCAGCCAGGTCATTTCCCTTTTATGTTTCGTCTCATGGCGATTGAGTACTACCGGCAGTGCACTGTCTTTTAATCAGCAGCCAGCAGAAGACGATGGCCAGTAGTCATACTGCATCATCTTCTGCAGAGCACCCAGGAGATTACTATGGCTAGCGGTTGTACTGCACAGTCTGCTGCCAGCAATATGTATAAAGATAGATGAAGTGGTTCTAAACAAGAAATAGACCAGATTTGTTTTGTATTCATTTTCTCCTCCCTCCCTCCGTGAAATCAATGGCCTGCTAAACCCAGTTTTGAGTTCTATCTTTGAAGGGGCCATTCTGTTTCTCACAAAGCCACCCCCTTTGTTGATTTTAATTCCCTGTAAGCCATGTCGTCAGTCGCCCCTCCGTCCGTCAGGGCAACGGCAGAAAATCGTTCCGTGCCTTTTTTCTGTGCAGACGCCATACCACGGCAAGCATGGAGCCCGCTCAGATCACTTTGACAATTAGGAGCACATTAAACACCACACGCATTATCCAGCAGTATATGCAGCACCAGAACCCGGCAAAGCAAAACCGGGTGAGTAGGCAACCTCAGCGTGGTGACCAGAGTGATGAGGACAGAAACAGAATTCTCTCAAAGTTTGCCCTGGCAAATTGGACATCCTGGTGGCAATGGGGCAGGCTCATGCTGTGGAACACCGATTCTGGGCCTGAGAAACAAGCACAGACTGGTGGGGCTGCATAGTGTTGCAGGTCTGGGATGATTCCCAGTAGCTGAGAAACTTTTGCATGTGTAAGGGCACTTTCATGGAACCCAGCCTACCCCTTAATGCCATGGCTCATGAAGCCATACACAGGCAACCTGGACAGTAGACAGGAGCTGTTCAACTACAGGCTGAGCAACTGTAGAATGCTGGTAGAATGTGCATTTGGACGTTTAAAAGCACGCTGGCGCAGTTTACTGACTCGGTTAGACCTCAGCGAAACCAATATTCCCACTATTACTACTGCTTGCTGAGCACGCCACAATATCTGTGAGAGTAAGGGGGAGACGTTTATGGCGGGGTGGGAGGTTGAGGCAAATCGCCTGGCCGCTGGTTACGCACAGCCAGACACCAGGGCGGTTAGAAGAGCACAGGAGGGCGCGGTGCACATCAGAGAAGCTTAGAAAACCAGTTTCATGACTGGACAGGCTACGGTGTGAAAGTTCGGTTTGTTTCTCCTTGATGAAACCCCCCCGCCCCTTGGTTCACTTGATTTCCCTGTAAGCTAACCACCCTCCCCTCCTCCCTTCGATCACCTCTTGCAGAGGCAATAAAGTCATTGTTGCTTCACTGTCATGCATTCTTTATTCATTCATTACACAAATAGGGGGATAACTGGCCAAGGTAGCCCAGGAGAAGTGGTGGAGGAGAGAAGCACCAGGAGGGGTGGCGGAGGAGGGAAGGACAAGGCCACACAGCACTGTAAAAGTTTAAAACTTTAAAACTTATTGAATGCCAGCCTTCTGTTGCTTGGGCAATCCTCTTGGGTGGAGTGGCTGGGTGACTGGAGGCACCCCCATCGCATTCTTGGGCGTCTGGGTGAGGCGGCTATGGAACTTGGGGAGGAGGGCGGTTGGTGACACAGGGGCTGTAGCAGCGGTCTGGGCTCCTGCTGCCTTTCCTGCAGCTCAACCATACACTGGAGCATATTAGTTTGATCCTCCAGCAGCCTCAGCATTGAATCCTGCCTCCTCTCATCACGCTGCCACCACCTTTCAGCTTCAGCCCTCTCTTCAGCCTGCCACCTCTCCTCCCCGTCATTTTGTGCTTTCCTGCATTCTGACATTGTCTGCCTCCACGCATTCGTCTGTGCTCTGTCAGTGTGGGAGGACAGCATGAGCTCAGAGAACATTTCATCGCGAGTGCGTTTTTTTTGCCTTGTGATCTTCGCTAGCCTCTGGGAAGAAGAAGATCTTGTGATCTTTGAAACACATGCAGCTGATGGAGGAAAAAAAAGGGACAGTGGTATTGAAAAAAAGACATTTTATAGAACAATGGGTACACGCTTTCACAGTAAACCTTGCTGTTAACATTACACATAACATAGCACATGTGCTTTCGTTCTAATGTCGCATTTTGCCTCTCCCCACCACGTGGCTAGCCTCTCTCCCTTCCCCGTGGCTAACAGTGGGGAACATTCCTGTTCAGCTACAGGCAAACAGCCCAGCAGGAACGGGCACCTCTGAATGTCCCCTTAAGAAAAGCACCCTATTTCAGTCAGGTGACCATGAATGATATATCTCTCCTGAGGATAACCAAGAGAGATAAAGAACGGATGTTGTTTGAACACCAGCAAACATACACTGCAATGCTTTGCTGTACAATGATTCCCGAGTACGTGCTACTGGCCTGTGGTGGTAAAGTGTCCTACCATGGTGGATGGAATAAGGCTGCCCTCCCCAGAAACCTTTTGCAAAGGCTTTGGGAGTACATCCAGGAGAGCCGCCAATGCCGGGGCAAATTAATAATTAAACACGCTTGCTTTTAAACCATCTATAGTATTTTAAAAAGGTACACTCACCAGAGGTCCCTTCTCCGCTTACTGGGTCCGGAAGGCAGCCCTGGGTGGGTTCGGGGGGTATTGGCTCCAGGTCCAGGGTGAGAAACAGTTCCTGGCTGCCGGGAAAAACTGTTTCTCCGCTTGCTTGCTGTGAGCTATCTTCCTCGTCCCAAAAACCTGCTTCTATGTTGCCTCCATCTCCATTGAAGGAGTCAAACAACACGGCTGAGGTAGTGGTGGCTGAACCCCCTAAAATGGCATGCAGCTCATCATAGAAGCGGCATGTTTTGGGCTCTGATCCGGAGCAGCTGTTTGCCTCTCTAGTTTTCTGGTAGGCTTGCCTCAGCTCCTTAAGTTTCATGTGGCACTGCTTCGGGTCCCTGTTATGGCCTCTGTCCTTCATGCCCTGGGAGATTTTGACAAATGTTTTGGCATTTCGAAAACTGGAACAGAGTTCTGATAGCACGGATTCCTCTCCCCATACAGCGATCAGATCCCATATCTCCCGTTCAGTCCATGCTAGAGCTCTTTTGCGATTCTGGGACTCCATCATGGTCACCTGCAGCTTGCCACACTGGCCAAACAGGAAATTTAAATTCAAAAGTTCACGGGCCTTTTCCTATGTACCTGGCCAGTGCATCTGAGTTGAGAGTGCTGTCCAGAGCGGTCACAATGGAGCACTCTGGGATAGCTCAAGGAGGCCAATACTGTCTAATTGTGTCCACAGTACCACAAATTCGACCCGGCAAGGCCGATTTCAGCGCTAATCCCCTTGTCGGGGGTGCGGTAAGGAAATCGATTTTAAGAGCCCTTTAAGTCGAAAAAAAGGGCTTCGTTGTGTGGACGGGTGCAGGGTTAAACTGATTTAACGCTGCTAAATTTGACCTCAACTCCTAGTGTAGACCAGGGCTAAGAGACTATCAATCACGGGGTCTTTTCAATCTCAGATTAAATTTTAAAAACCGCAGCACCAATGGCAGCCCATCCCAATTACCTTTTCTTTTCCCCACAAGGACAGTTATTACCATCTTTGATACTATTTAAGAGACTGTTGAAGTGGTTTCTCCTTGTAAAACTTTCTCCAGCCAAAGGAAAGGGAACAAAAAAAATTGTTAAAATGAAAGCCTTATTTGATACTTTACATTTCAAATGTTAATTGTTTTTCCTTCTTTTCAATGTTTTCAATAAAAGGTTAAAATGATTTTTAATGATTTGTTTGTCATAGTACTAAGCAGGTTTCCCTATACCAAATTCTGAACATTGATTAACACTGTTTAATGTTGGATAGTGACTGGACTTATGTTAACACCTTTGGCCCATTTATTCCATCTAAATTAACAGAACATATACTAACAATACAATACTGTTCAATACAAACAATAGCTATAAGGCAATAAGAGGACTACTTTATATTAATATTTATATTTATAATAATCTTACCGAAGGAAAAAGGTTGCTAAACTGAACTGTAAGAGCTCCTTTGTTGCACAGCATGTTTACTGATCAATTTTCTAATATCAAAATAAAGTTTCAGGATGAAGACCATGGTCAACAACTCCATTCACTGGACACACTGGAACCTTCTTCCAGAAAGATAAACTGAGTTTGTGCAGGAGACGAAGCTTCTTGGGGACTGTTTAAAGATTGTAGAACAAACTCCCACAGGAACTGAGGACCACCACAAATCTCATTGCCTTCCACTCCAAGTACAAGGAGTGCTTCTTTGACCTTGTTTTCTCTAACATACACACAGGCAGTATGTACATTTAAAAAAAATGCCCCCAAAACCAAAATCCTACCAAAACAAAAACACTACACTGCACACACAGTTTCCCCCTTGGGTACAGAATGAGACAGAGAACATATCACATGTGACAGATGTTAGTTATGTTACTTAGTGCACTACTAACACACGACACTGCTGAGGGCAATATATAGAATGGAATCTCAACAAGTTACTGATATAAATCCCCAAAAGACAATATTCTTGACCATCCCACTGAATGTTGATGATTAGGACACAAAATATAATTGGGAACTTGAAACTCTTTATTTTGCACTGTTTAGCCATTTATCCTCATCTAAAATCAAAACTTCATTGCACTTGGCCAGATATCTACAGAAAATCTCATATCCTGAAATACCCATGTATGAAATTACAGGTCATGGGCCATATAATCAACTGAGATCCAGGCCCTTTGCAGCAGTCAAGTGCCTCCAAAGGGACAGACTTTGGCCATAAAAAGCCAGTCAGGAATTGCCCTGGTGCAGAAGGCCTCTCCACCACTGTAAAGAAGACTGATGCAACTCCTGGTGCCAGCCCCATCCTCCCACACCTGCATAGCAATTGTATCAGCTGTAAGGAGGGAGCATGGCTTCTCCATCACACATTGTCCGATGGCATAGGTTCCCTATTGGACAGAAGTTAGAGCAACTCTTCAGCTACTCTAATCCTCAGCAGGACCAGAGCAAACTGGCTCTGAGAATCAGGGAGCCTACTTCCCTTCCTCTCTTCCAGACAAAAATCGGGTCCTATATCTTTTTGAGAATAAGTGATCCATTTTGTTTGCAAATCACATCGTACCAAATTTGCAAAAGACACAGGCTGTTTCTTTTTAGTGAAAATTCTCCCTAATTGAAACACTTGAAATAAAAGCTGCACTTGGTACTCTACCGGTATCCTGATCAGGAAACAGAACATGCAAAGGTGGGTTTGAAGTACACTCAGCCAGACTGCATACTTTGTTAAACTGGTGAAAATCCAGAGCAACTACCTTGAAATTTCTCCAGATTTCATCTAGCGTTAATGACAGCAGAATCTGACTCACATCTTTAAACAAATATTGGCAAAAGTAAGTTAAAAATATACATAGTTGAGATTCAGAAAGGTTATGCATGTTAATATGATAGGCAATTACTATATTAACTGGATAGCATCCTTATCCAGTTATCAGAGTATCACTGACAACTAAATTATTATGATTCATTAAGTCATATCCGACAGTTAACAGTCTCAAAATGTTAAGGCAAATTTGAAAAAGAATGTGTGGAAAATATTTGATTAAAAGAAAAGCCATACATGGCCATACAAGAGTACAACAGATATAAAAACTATTATATTAATACTTTAGCATATTGCCACTCTTCTGTATCAAACATGACCAGCATCAGCTGAACTGCATGTTTAATATTAGAGTACACTACGTGTATTAAGGAAAACGTCACAAAAGACTTGTTAAACTTTCATATGAAACTGGTGATGAGCACCTACAAAAAACATAAAACTGCATATATAGTAACATCTACTAAGGAAGAGTAAAGTATCAACATAAATTTGCTCAACAGCCAAGTATATATCAAGTATCCAAATATAGAAATGTTAATCCACTGCACTTGATATATAAAACAGACAGCTCTGCAGTAGCCTTATGTTTGATTGTGCCTCGGCAAAAGGCATTAAAAGCACCACTGGGCTTAGCGACACTTACATTTTATAGTGCTTAACTTGCTGGCTCAAGGGTGTGAACAATCACCCCACTGAGTGCAGCAAGTTAGAGCGCTTTAAAGCACTAGTGTAAACAGGCTCCTCGCGCTGGCCGCGCTGCCAGTGCTTGGAGCTAATCCCCTCGTGGAGGTGGATTACCAGGAGTGCTGAGAGCGCTCTCTCCCAGCGCTCGCAGGCGACTGCACTTGCACCTCAAAGCGCTGCCGTGGGAGTGCTCCCACGACAGCACTTTGCAGTTTCAAGTGTAGCCATGCCCACTGTCACTAATCTTATCCCTGTGTGTTTTACACAATTTATTTGCTTAGTGAAGACTAAGTTATTGCTTATCTGAGAGAACAATACTCCTTTTTCCATCGAAGTGTGGCTCTGTAAAGTAATCAAAGGGGAAAATATATTTAGAGATGATTGGAGGGGGAAAATGTTTGCTGTGCAGTAAAATGTATTGGCTACAGGGACAAAGTCTTGATTTTGTGTATATGCACTACAGACATAAGTTTCAGCTGGTGTACATAAACTTTAATGGTGCTACTAGTGAGATATGCCAGCCGAGGATCTGGCTTTACATTCAGTTACAAATAAAGAACAGAACAACTCTTAGAGGTAAATTCCTATTAAATCAATAATTAAGAACAAAATGAACAACTCATATACTAGAAGTCTGACACTGAAGTTGGTCAGCAGTTAATGTCTTGTTCTTAAAAAAAGCTTCTTCTACCACATTACCTGCTAAAAGATGTCTACCAGTCTCATTCAGTACTTTTAACATTAATAAAAGCCGTCATTCAAAGCACAAAACTTCATAACAGTGGGAATAAAGGATGAGAGTAATGAAAAACAAACCTATTTTGCTGCTGTTTTGCAAGTACTATGGATTCTAAAGACTATTTCTGTAAGTGAATTAAATGACTCTGTTCTCTGGGTCTCAGTGGCTTTAACCATCAGGAAGTAGGAGGCAATATTTATCAATCGATTGTACCAAACCCCCAGGCCACCCGCTTTCCTTCTGCTGTTTACCTCCCACACGCTAGAAGCATGGAGTTGCAGTCACTTCTGTCCTCTCTTTGCCATCCCATCTTTCATCTCTCCTTCTAGCAAGAAAACAAACTGAAATTGAGGATACAAAGAAGGAAAAGTAGAAGGATAAACACAAACAGGCAAGGGAGAAAGCCTGGAGAAAGAGATTAGAAAAGAGGGTCAAGAAGGGCAGTAAGCAAGATGATTCATTCTATCTCTCTCTTCTCTTCCTTCTGTCCCTAGTGGCAGAATTCCAAAAATTGTTGTTCTCCCCACCTTCTAGGTTGATCACTAGGTGTTCAGAAAGTAACCCCTTATTTCCCCAGAGAACTGGTGATCCTCCTGGCTTTGAGAGCAGCTTGTCATTAAGCTTCCTTTTTAGTAACCATCGACTCCACAAACAGAAGCTGAGAGTTGAAAGTCAATTTCTTCCTTCCTTATGCAAAACCACCAGGAACAGACTCTGTTACACCTATATAATCTCTATTGTCTTTAACGGGGTAGTTTTAGTGCATCTCAGGGTAGCAAGTTTGTCTCTCCCACAGCTAGGGTTGGATTGAGGCAATCTGGGGCCCGAAGTATACCATGACACAAAGCCTCACCATGGCCTTGCACACCACTTGGAGTGGCAGGGGCCACTCCTCTCCCAGAGAGAGGAGGACACTGGCATGGGACACCTTTCTTCCTACCAGAAGCAACAAGGGCCATCTCTGCCTCCCTCAGAGTGAACTCTAAATTCAGAAGAGTGTGTATGTGCTCTTCCAAACTGTATCTGCTTGGATGGGTGGGTGGAGGGTAAGCTATGCCCAATAGAAGAGCAAATATACACTTTGAGTACTTTTGAAAATCCAATCCACCATGCTTAAGTTCCTAATAATGCTCAGCTCACTTTGAGTAGAAATGGAACCTTCCCCCTACCCACCCACTTTTCTCCAGTCATACATACTCTTGTTGGGGTGGTGCTGGCAAGGGCCCTCAGTGCAACCAATGTTGGAGTCAACACTCCATTGAGATGAACAGGGCTGTTCAATCCTTTCAGAGCTATTGTTCCAGGCTTATTACAGACTCAAGATAGGTTTCACTGCATCGGTTACACTCTGATCATGTTTTACGTAATCAAAAGAGCTAGAGATTTACTTTTTTTAAAATAGAAAACCAGTGTTAATGTAATCACATGACTCTATAAGCCACAGACCCAGGCATGGATCCATAGTATTTATGCCTTACTCTAGCTCTGCCTTTAGCCATAGAGCACAAAGTTTTTGACACCTACAGTATGTCCCATCAGTTCATGTTCTGAGCCCTTGAGAGATGCTGCCAATTGATACAATTGCTTTACTGGTAAGAATCCCAGCAATTTGGGTCCTCACTGTTTGTATATGGATGGATGGATGGATAGTGTGTAAAAAACCTGTGCCTTGAAATCTGTGTAAATACTCTACTTGTATCAAGAACAACTCAGATGGCTGGAGCTCTTGTTTGTTATAGATTGAAATGTAGTAAATAAATGTACCAGCCATAGGCACCTATCACCGGTAACCCAACAACTAGTATTATCATTAAAAAAAAAAAGGGCCAATATTCTTCATCTTGCCAGAATCAAAAGGTAGGAATAGTAACTCCATCTTCAAGAAAAAAAGCCCAAAGTCTCAGCAGGCAGGCAAAAGTCAAAAGACAGAAGCCAAAAATCTCAAAGAAAAAAAAAAATCACATCCTGTTGTGGTAAGAAAGACCCAAACACTAACTGGTACTGAATGCAGTGGGATTATAAATAAGATTAAGATTCTGTCACAGGTATGGGCAATAAACAAAAATTGAGGAAAGCCCACGACCTGTCCCTGACTTTTACTAAAAATACCCTGGAGTGGAGGGAGGGCAAACAGAGCACTGCTGGGGCTTGCAGCTGCTCCATCCCCAGCCTGGCAACTGCTCCTGCGACAGGACCTGACTGCTGCTGCTCCAACCCCACAGAGGGGCTAACCACCAGCCAGCTATTCCAGCTTCTCAGGGCTGACTGCTAGCCAGCTGTTCCGGTTGCCACTGCTCCAGCAAGCCCAAGGCTGACAGCTATTTCGGCCCTCTCCCAGAAGTAGTCACAGAGATCTTGGAAAGTCATGGAATTCATGACCTCTGACACAGAATTGTATCCTTAATTATAAAATATGCCACTCATGCTTTTGTTGGGAGGGAGGGAGGGAGGGAGAAGGAGGGTTTATGTTCCACTTGTAGTCACACATGCAGCTATTTGAAGGATTGAGGATTAAACATAGTACATAAAGGCAGTGCTACTCTTGATTATTCTTCTGGAGATGAGCTTAGCAGCATTCATGCATAATTAATTTTTTATTCTGATGATGAGCTTAAACCTCAAAAAAAAATATTAAGCAAGAAATAATACATTTTGTTGCACCTAGAACATTAACAATTGGCTCTATTTACAACTTTTCATTTCCTGAGAGGATATTAATTTAGATCTAGTCCTTACACAAAAAGTTTGAGATCTCTCTTACCCAGATCCCAGTCCTGCAAGATGCTAATTTCATACAAACTTGTCTTCTACTAAGCCTGAAGGAATTCAATTGATACTCCACTCCATGCTGGACATGGCCTATAAAGGCCTTCAACATTCTCTACAACTGTATGTATTATAGAAATTCAGATCCAAGTGTGATGAAGGAACAAAACCTTGCTACAATATTACATCTTCTGCTATGTCATTTATGTTGCCTGTTCACAAGGCCCACAGAAGAGTTCAGCACCCTCAGAACAAACAACAAAATCCATCTGCATGGTGTCTATCTTAGTCAGCACAGCTGAACCTTGGTACACCTCTACCCCAATATAACGCGACCCGATAGAACATGAATTCTGATATAACGCAGTTAAGCAGCACTCCGGGGGGCGGGGCTGTGCACTCTGGTGGATCAAAGCAAGTTCGATATAACACGGTTTCACCTATAATGCAGTAAGATTTTTTGGCTTCTGAGGACAGCGTTATATCGGGGTAGAGGTGTATATCCTATTTTGTACATATCATAAAAGCATAAGTCGAGGAAGAGACCTATAGGAACATCACTGAAGAGCCTGCTATCCAATATGGAAATCTGATACTAGGAAGAGAGCTATAAGTGTGATAATGATGATACTTCTAAGATCAGCAGCTCTGTGTCACCCTTCTTTCTACTGCCACATCTCCTACGTCTCCCACCAGTACGACCTACTGACTTGTAAAAAGATTTCAGCCTGCATTAGATTCTCCATTACTATTGCAGAAACACAAGTAATTAACATTCTTCAGATAAAATGCTCTGCTCTGTACTCATGAAAAAATTAGATGGCAGCTATAGATCTAATGCCATTTTCTACAGAAGAAAAAGTCAAATCACTTTCGCTTCATAAAGCTATGGTGCACTATTTCTCTTTTGTGGAAATTCCCAATATATATTAAGTTGTACAAAACAGTCACGCAAGTAAGTGGCCTTTTCACCAGTGTCGTGAGGACAGTCTATTTGCTCACTGGCTTCGTTGTCACCATTCACATAAACATTTACAATAGGGACAGAATGAAAATGGTACTACTTCACCCCAAATTCTTTAACAAATCTCATAAGGTTAAAATCTGCAGCATGAACCTCATAAAAGGTTTAGAATACCTGACCTTGAAGAAAAGTTAAAAAACTGGGCACCTTTAGTTTTGAGAAAACATGAGGAGGAGGTTGGGAGGTGGAGGAGAAAAGGATCTGATAACATCTTCAAATACGTTAAAGGCTGTTATAAAGTGATCAGTTGTTCTCCATGTCCACTGAAGGATAGGACAAAAAGTACTCAGCTTAACCTGCTGAAATAGAAATTTAGGTTAGATATTAGGAAAAGCTTTCTAATAGGGCTGTCGATTAATAGCAGTTAACTCATGAAATTAACTCAAAAAAATTAATCGCAATTAAAAAAATTTACTGTGATTAATCACAGCTTTAATCTCACTGTTAAATAGAATACCAACTGAAATTTATTAAATACTTCGGATGTTTTTCTACATTTTCAAATATATTTATTTCAATTAAAACATAGAATACGAAGTGTACAGTGCTCACATTTTTATTACAAATGTTTGCACTGTAAAAATGATAAAAGAAATAGTATTTTTCAATTCACCTCATACAAGTACCATAGTGCATTCTCTTTATCATGAAAGTGCAACGTACAAACGTAGATTTTTTTTTTGTTACATAATTGCACTCAAAAACAAAACAATGTAAAACTTTAGAGCCTACAAGTCTACTCAGTCCTACTTTTTGTTCAGCCAATCGCTGAGAGAAAAAAGTTTGTTTACATTTAAGAGAGATAATGCTGCCTGTTTCTTATTTACAATATCATCTGAACATGAGAATAAGTGTTCGCATGGGACTTCTGTAGCTGGCATTGCAAGTTATTTACGTGCCACATATGCTAAACATTTGTATGCCCCTTCATGCTTCAGCAGCCATTCCAGAGGACATGCTTCCATGCTGATGATACTCATTAAAAAATGTGTTAATTAAATTTTTGACTGAGCTCCTTTGGGGAGAATTGTACGTTTCCTGCTCTGTTTTACCTGCATTCTGCCCTATATTTCATGTTATAGCAGTCTTGGAAGATGACCCAGCATGTGTTCATTTTAAGAACACTTTCACTGCAGATTTGACAAAATGCAAAGAAGTTACCAAAGTGAAATTCTTAAAGATACAGCATTCGACTCAAAGTTTAAGAATCTGAAGTGCCTTCCAAAATCCGAGAGGGACGAAGTGTTGAGTATGCTTTCAGAAGTCTAAAAGAGCAACACTCCGATGCAGAAACAATAGAATCCGAACCACCAAAAAAGAAAATCAACCTTCTGCAGTTGGCATCTGACTCAGATGATGAAAATGAACGTGTTGGTCCGTACTACTCTGGATCATTATTAAGCAGAACCAGTCATCAGCATGGACACGTCCTCTGGAATGGTGGTTGAAGCATGACATCAATATCTTGCGATGTTGGCTACAACAGTGCCATGCAAACACCTGTTTTGACTTTTAGGTGACACAGTAAACAAGAAGTGGGCAGCATTATCTCCTGCAACCGTGAATGCACTTGTTTGTCTGAGCGATTGGCTGAACAAAAAGTAGGACTGATTGGACTTGTAGGCTCTAAAGTTTTACATTGTTTGAATGCAGTTATTTTTGTACATAATTCTATATGTGTAAGTTCAACTTTCATTATGAAGAGATTGCACTACAGTACTTGTAATGAGGGAACTGAAAAATACTATTTCTTTTGTTTTTTACAGCGCAAATATTTGTAATAAAAAATATAAAGTGAGCACTGTACACTTGTATTCTGTGTTATTGAAATCAATATATTTGAAAACGTAGAAAACATCCAAAAATTTTAAATAAATGGTATTCTAATATAGTTTAACAGCACGATTAATCGCGATTAATTTTTTTTAATCATGCGATTAATTTTTTTAATCACTTGACAGCCCTACTTTTTAACTATAAGGATAGTTAAGCTCTGGAATAGGCTTTCAAGGGAGGTTGTGGAATCCCCATGACCGGAGGTTTCTAGGAACAGGCTGGAGAAACACATGTCAGGGATAGTTACGGTATACTTGAACCTGACTCAGCATAGGGTCTCGAAGCACTACAATTCTATGTTTCTGTGATTGACTGCCACGTTACCTATATGCCAGCAATCTCAGAAAGTGACTGACCAGTTGAAAGATTACATCTGAGGATCCATGGGTCTGGAACCCAGGTGTGCAAACTGCTGTGTTGACCCCACCACCAACAGCTCTGGTGAAGAGGTAATGACAGTCTATGAGCCCTATGGGTTCGAGCATGACTGGATGTCCTGTCAGTGCCTACTGCATTTCCTGAGTAACCCAGGAACAGTATTTAAGGCCTAAGGAAAACGCTTAGAGGTTGTCTGTGCAACCAGGCGGATCCTCAGCTTACTGCTGCAACAGACTTTTCTGTGTGCTTCTGATGCCTTGCCTTGTTTCTAGTTCCCGGCTCCAGCCTTGCTCCTGATACCTTGTCTCATTCCCGATCCTGGTTCTTGGTCCCCTGCTCTGCTCCTGTGTCATAAATATAAAGGGAAGGGTAAACCCCTTTGAAATCCCTCCTGGCCAGGGGAAAGCTCCTCTCACCTGTAAAGGGTTAAGGAGCTAAAGGTAACCTCGCTGGCACCTGACCAAAATGACCAATGAGGAGACAAGATACTTTCAAAAGCTGGGAGGAGGGAGAGAAACAAAGGGTCTGTGTCTGTCTATATGCTGGTTTTTCTGCCGGGGATAGACCAGGAATGGAGTCTTAGAACTTTTAGTAAGTAATCTAGCTAGGTATGTGTTAGATTATGATTTCTTTAAATGGCTGAGAAAAGAATTGTGCTGAATAGAATAACTATTTCTGTCTGTGTATCTTTTTTGTAACCTAAGGTTTTGCCTAGAGGGGTTCTCTATGTTTTTGAATCTAATTACCCTGTAAGATATCTACCATCCTGATTTTACAGGGGGGATTTCTTTATTTCTATTTACTTCTATTTTTATTAAAAGTCTTCTTGTAAGAAACTGAATGCTTTTTCATTGTTCTCAGATCCAAGGGTTTGGGTCTGTGGTCACCTATGCAAATTGGTGAGGCTTTTTATCCAACATTTCCCAGGAAAGGGGGGGTGCAAGTGTTGGGAGGATTGTTCATTGTTCTTAAGATCCAAGGGTCTGGGTCTGTAGTCACCTAGGCAAATTGGTGAGGCTTTTTACCAAACTTTGTCCAGGAAGTGGGGTGCAAGGTTTTGGGAAGTATTTTGGGGGGAAGGACGCGTCCAAACAGCTCTTCCCCAGTAACCAGTATTCGTTTGGTGGTGGTAGCGGCCAATCCAAGGACAAAGGGTGGAATATTTTGTACCTTGGGGAAGTTTTGACCTAAGCTGGTAAAGATAAGCTTAGGAGGTTTTTCATGCAGGTCCCCACATCTGTACCCTAGAGTTCAGAGTGGGGGAGGAACCTTGACACTGTCATCTATTGCCCTACCTCTGTTCCATTCACTCTACCTCAGCTGACTGCCTTGGTTCTGACCCGGTGCAGCTCCCGACCCCAATTCCCAACTGATTCTATAGCATGATAATAATATGGACTGCTGATTCTAGCTTTAACAAGGTTTAGTCCAGATGGTTGATGGGAACACTGAGCCTTGGGATGGCTCTGGGGGATTAGATTGTTGCTTTGGTGGGTGTGCATGAAAACTCTGTAGGCATGGGGGAGGCAGTTACACCTTGTGTAAAATTAATATGGCTAATATAATGTATGGAGGTTAAACTATACGGAAGGAATGTGCATTTTCCCAGGACGTGTGCAGTGTATATTGGAGAAGGAGTAAAAGAAATGCAAATAAAACATGGTACTTAATTAAAATCCTAATAGGACTCCAAAAGGAGCCATAATAGGTTGTGCTTTCTTTTTCAGATCTCTGTGTGTTTTGGAGCAGGAGATGAAAGTAATCAGAACTCTGGTGGAACTAAAATGCTTTCCTTTTAAGACAGTGTCTGAGCTGCTAACAGCTTTGGATCCAGAAGCAAGCTAATAAGCCTCTGTGTGTAAATGCAAATTACCTAGCTGATGGGCACAAAGGAGCTGCAAATAACGAATACATCTGGTCAGCAAACAAGCCACTAGAAGACTCAGATTATGGCCCTCCAGGAAAGGGAGGTGAAAAAAAGTCAAGCCTGAAAATAAGGGGGACAGGTTAACCTTAAGGTGTGTGTGCGCGCGCGTGGTGTGCTAAAATCTGAAGCTGTGTTTCAGCTATTACCTGAGAATAAACTTAAAGCTTGGTACAGCAGAAAAACTATTGCAAACTTGGTCTGTTGTACAAGAGGGGAAACTGAGGTACACCATCTCATGAATTTCATAAATGACCAGTGAGTGAGGTAATTCACTAGCCTGACTATAGAACAAAATAAGGACAGCCTGGAGGTAATTCTTCTGTTTTTCCTGCAATTAGCAAGGACATTTGTAAAAGAAAGTGGTATTATTATTAAGCAATAATCTGTCCCCACCAGGGGGGTGGAAATTGTTTCTTTTGTTTTTCAGACACTCTACAAGCAAGCTGGCGCCAGCGAAAGAATAACTCAGAATACCATGGATCTATGTTTTGTGTTGTTTGTCTGTGGTGTTTGTCTTGTTGCTAGCATTGTTGTGTTTTAATGAACAGAAAACCTCATGGTGTGGGTGGGAGGGGGTGAGTGGGGGAGATGGGAACAGGGAATGGGAGTAAGGAAGTTGGAATCATGTTTGGCTAAGGGTAGGAATGGGAACAGGGACACAGGTGTAAGGCTCTGTGGTGTCAGAGCTGGGAAGGAGGATACTAAGGAAGGAAACTGGAATCATGCTTGCTGGAAGTTCACCCCAATAAACATTGAATTGTTTGCATCTTTGGACTTCGGGTATTGTTGCTCTCTGTTCGTGCGAGAAGGACCAGGGAAGTAAGTGGGTGAAGGAATAAGCCCCCTAACAATGGTCATCAAGCCCCCTTCAAGCCAGGACACGGCTTCGATCCACATCTTGTAGCTAAGATCTTGACATTACAAGTTATATTAAAAATGACACATTATGCGCTTGCAACACTAACAGACCCAAGGTTCAAGATTTTCTAGCTTCCAAAACACTTGACAAAAGACCCACTGTGACAGGATAGGAACTTGGGTGCACTTGAAGGACAGAAAAGTGTTAGCAGAGCAAACATTTTTGTTCAGTTAAGCACTACATAGAACACAGTTGTTCCAACAATTTCTACTTCCTTGTTTCTTCAGTACATTGCCTAGCGGTCCTGCTACTCAAAATTTCAAAAATCTACCTTTGATGAAATGACAGATTTCTGCTCAGCAAATCCAGCCACAGGTCGAGCATTACATGCCTGCAATAGTGTGCTGGTACTTCAATGAACCACGTAAGGATATTAAACACCTGTCCAGTTCAATACTATTAGGAAACCAAATCATGGTCACCTTCTCTTAGATTGCAAAATTATCCATTAACAAGTATATTCTGAGAAGAATATATATTAACAAGTATATTCTGTTTAGCATGACAGATGAGATAAACAGGCCAATCTGATGTAAGCCTATGCAACACAAGAAAATAGAAGTTTTTGTAACAACCTTTAATTGTATTGCTTAAGATAGCTCTGTTGCCAAGAAGTGACTTTTTACCAAGCTAAAATAGTGAAGTTCCTCAATGTTGCTAGCAAGGCCCCGAATATTTTTTTAAATGCTGAGTGAAAATATTCATGACTGAAGTATGGGTGAAGATTAAGAACAACAACAATAGCCACTGATCCTTCACAAAGCATGTGGAAGCCTAAGGAGGAATGTAATCAGCTGCATCTCTTAACTGGCACCCCAAATTTAAGAGATGTGTTTTTCAGCACTTCCCTAAGTCATCCCCTACTGATTCCATGTTTTTTGTATTATCAGGACACCTATACTTGCAGTTGGTGGTACTCTATATGGTATCATAGAACTGTCAGTAAAACACTTTTCAGACAATTTAAAAGTCAGCTTGCTCACTCCTCAACTCTGAGTGGATCATGTTATTGGTGTATCAGGCCTATAATCCCCATTTGCTCTGAAGATTTCCATGGGGTGGAGCGACCCAGAAGTTGCAACCTTAAAGATCCAAGTAAACAGGGAAAAAGGTGCATCTTATGTCCTGAAGCTAGCTGAAGGAAAGCGGAGACCAAGACTTCACAGGCCATGCCAGCTGGCCTAGCCAAGAGCCAAAGAAAGCCCACCAGCATGAGATACCACCCAGATGACATCACGTGATCCCTGAACTGCAGTCCTAGCCCTGAAGCTAAGACCATGCAAGCTGAAGAGATTTCTTTAAGTAACACTTTTTTTTCCTTTAGTGGAGACATCCACAATATTATTTATTTTTCCTTTTTAAAGTGTGAATGAGTGTGTGAATATCAAAGAAATAGCATGTGTATATTTAGATTAAATAAATCCTACTTCAAAGCACTTTGTGCTATCCTGGGCCATAAGAATGTTGCAGAAACTGTTGTATGCAATAGCTGTGCTGGTCCCAGGATATTAGAGAGACGAGTTAGTCCACTAAAAGATATTACCTCACACAGTCTGCCCATAAAGGGACAGACAGAGGTGGTTAACCACCCTGTATCACAGTGAATAAATCAGATGGGGAAAGAGCCAATGGTGAAAGTCACCTGGTAATATGCAGCTTTGAAGGGAACTCAGCACTACTTCCAAGGGCAAGGAAGTAGATGGTGTCGCCTTAAGTTTCCAGTGATACCAGTTAATCAAGTCTTATGCTAACTTCATGATTTAAATCTCGATTGTGTTAATTTAATGCTTTGGACAGTTGCTGAGTCCATTCCATATGGTCATCAATTGATTGATTTATTAACTCAATTTCAATTTCAGTTGTAGCTCCAATTCGCTAATTGTATTGCTAATTCTTAGATAAATAGAAAGATTTTTAGTATTTAGTTTTAGCGACAAGTTTAAGTGACTATGTTTGTTTTTACTAATTACACAATAAAACCAAAACACCGTACAGCTGGTGTTTATTTCAAACACAACAACATGGGTCACAAAATCCTCACTGAATTTTAATGGACATTGAGAAATCATTTAGGAACTCTTTGGCTCTAATCCTAAATTAATACCTTTATCCCTAACACAAAAATAATACAAGAGACCAGGATCCAGATTGCTCCCTAAATATGAGCATATAATGTTTTTGAACGTGAACTGAACAAAATTTAATTACTCAAGTGTATTCTGGATGGAGACACTGAGTCACTAATGAAACTGGCAATGACAAGATATGTTACTCATAAGGTCCTTACTCCCCCAGGAAGGCAGAGACTGAGGCAATGGCAGCTAGAGCAGCAGCAGAGCATGGGGAGTGTCATGCCATCAGAGACTCAGGACATTCAGGTTGCTTTCAGAATCTCTGATGTCCACATGCAAAACTGAACTGAACTATATGTGAAAGTAGAAGGCGGTAAAAAGCATTTTTCTGGTGATTAGAGAGGGACATTTAAAGAAAGAGTGAGACTTAAGGCATTAGAAGAAACCAAAAAGTAGCAGTAACATAATAGGAAGGGTTAAGTAAAATATATGTGGGATTTGCAGAGCGGAAGGAGGATATGCTGGATTAGCCCTGGTAGAGATAGATGGGTAAGGCCCCTGGAGAGAGAAGTGGGCCAGGGCAGTCCTGGAGGGATGGGGGAAAGAGAGAAAATAATGGCTTGGGGAAATCCAACATACGTAACTATGACAATATTTTGCTTATATGTTGTTTGTATGTTACTGTTAGTCTAGGCTCTTTAACTGCAGGGTCTGTGTTTTGTTTATCCCAGTAAGCATCGGGGCTTTATTGGGCTAGGTGCTGTACAAACATTCAACCATTATAAAATATAAATTAAAAATATAGTACCAATAACTGTGTTAGTTTAATTGCTCATGCCTCTTCTATTTGATGAGAGTGGTGCCTCACCTAATTTTTCATTGTGCCTTGACAGTTAGGGGTTTGCGTTAGCCCATTCTCTGTAACTTCAATTACACTCTGTCTCAAGAAAACATTCTACCAAAATGTTGAAAACATTAAATACAGATGGATCAATTAAAATAATCTGTGACAAAATTAATCACTGCCTGCTTCTCAGTAGGTGGAAGAATTACAGATACAAGTAAAATGAGATCCCAATTCACCAAGGCATTTAAGCACACACCTGACTAAGTGCTTTGCTGAATCTTGGCCTACATTAGGGTAGCATCGTGTCTCAGAATTGCCATGGCAGGCACAGGGAAGAAAATAATACCACTGTTGCCAGACACATGCAATATGAGCCTGAATACATACTTTACTGCATTTTATCTGTGGAATAATATTTTCACTACATATATGGAGAAAAGGAGTTCATGTACATTTTGTATATTTGTAAGATACTTTTTAAAGTTCATGAAGTTCACAAAATCTGTCTCCACTGGATTCACCCATTCCCATTTGAACTTACCCTGAGTTGGCAAAACCAATAAGACTGCCTCCCAGAATGTATATGATGTTAATGATCCACCAAACACTATCCTGGTGATGGTTTACTGGAGGACACCAAGATTCCCCCTCACACCACCACCCCTGCCTAAATTTTACAAAGATTTTTAGGCACTATTTGAGAGTTCTGAAATATCTTTTTCCTTTCCAATTTGTCTTGTCTTAATTGTACATATATACTGGTTTGTCCTATCAAGATTGTTGATGAATGTTGGACTGCTGTCTTATTCCAAGTAAATCAAATTTTGGGCCTCCTAGCCTTAGGGTACGATTAAAATAAAATTTTGCATCAATCCCCAATTTAAATTAGAAAATAGGAAACCTTGATTTAAATCATTGACTGTAATCATATTTTTTGGTTGTACAAGATTCAGTCTCATTGGTTGGTATAACCATTGAAACATTTATTATTTACAACTAAATGTAGCCAATTGCCAGGAATAAGCTTTGAGGATACAAGGGGGAAACAACAGAACTTCCCCTGTTGCAGTAACTGCAGCTAGGGAAAATGAGAGTGATGGGGGGGGGGGGGGGGGAAGAATCTCCCCCTTTCTTTACATAGCAAATTGAAAAGCCTGGGACAGCTTCAAATTTATCACACGCTCTGGAGGGAACTCTAGTATCCCTTATCTCACCAGCCAGGATGAAAGGGAAGAGACAGACTCCTTTTCTGGCTTTTTACCAAGCTTCCCAGAAAGAGTCTATCTGAGGATAAAATGTAGCATGTAAAATTTCAGGAAGATTGGTGGGGATTTTTTGGTTGGGGATGGAAGAGTTCAAATTGTGGTGAGTGATTGAAAATTAGGTTTTATGATAGGAAGCGAACTTCAATCTTAACTATGAAGTAGCTACTACTGCTCCCATAACATTTAAAATACAAAAAACAAAGTTATTACACACAGTTTGAGATACCAAATTATACAGCTACTGCCTCCTTAAAATACTTTATGCCTCAGTAACAAACGTTCTTTGAGTAGATCTTTGTACGCTTAGTTAAAGGTTGCATTATTTTGGAAGGACAACTCTCTACAGCTGGTAACTGATCAGTTTCTCCTTGTCTGTGAGCTGAGGAATTTGCTAGCCCTAGAACTAAAACAAAGAAAACCTTCTGATTCATTTAAATATAATTTAATAACTGCTATACTGGAAACAGTTATTTCTTTCAGCAGTTCAGGCTCGACAGAAGAACACTTCTTTTAACTTATAATTCTTGCCATAGTGGAAGTATTTAAGGACGGTTTTATTTAGTTAACACTATTAATTCACTTGTACCAGGAACAGAATAATAATAATAATCAAATTACTATATTTCAATAAAAATGCAGTGTTCATTAGAAAATACAATAAAATAGCTCAAATATAAAGCTGGTCACAAAGGACAATGAGGGGGAAACCAATATTTCCACAAGATTATTAATAATTATTATTATTATTTTAATTTAAAGCGGAACCCTTTGTAACTCTGTGGAGTCATAGTTGGATGAATGGACATGTCGTCCAAATAAAGCAATAAATTTGACACAACTAGATTATGGAATTGTGCAGAAATAATTAGCTTAAATATACAGAATACTCATTAACATGACTAATCTGACATTTGGATCTCTCCTTTCTTTAGAACTCTGGACTTCATTAGAGACATTCAGGAAAGAGATATCATGTACAAAACAGACATCTACAATTTCCATAGCAGGCTTCATTATGCATAACATCAATTTTATCCTCCTATTTGGCTATATTTGCCTATTGTAATAAACATTCTATATCCTTTAGTTTTACCCCTTTGAATGCCAAACTTCAGATTAAATTACATGCGCAGAACCTACAATATGGATTCAAGATTGTCTGGTAATTGTGCTCCTTTATAGGAGAAACTAGAGACGATAGCAGAAATACACTACTAAACAATACTAGGAGGCCTCCAGGTTGAAAAATCTTGTAGAGAACAGCTATTTTCCTATAATACCTCTTGGATAACAAATGATTTTTTTCATTCCCTGGAAAGGCAACAAAACTTTGCTTGGGCTTTGAATGTTTTTAATAGTTTTCAAACAAAACCATTAATCCAAGCTGAGAAAACTTCACTGTGATTGTGGTAAATCCAACCTCCTGTTATAATGAATTATTTTTTTAAATTGCTATGCATTGTATGAGAATTTAATTAAGGCAAAGTATGTTAATCTGCAATAGGTCTCCCATCATTAAAGTGAATTAATGAGGTGATACTGTACTGTATTCTGCAGCAACTTAGTTTCTGATCAGGCACACCACTTTTTCCTATAAACAAGAAAAACAAGTCTGCTAACAACATGCAGGGCCAGATTAACTCTCCTGTGGGCCCAGGCCTATAAGATTTTATGGGGCCCCTACATACAAGTCTTTTTCCTAATTTAAAACAAAATCACCACAATTATGGCATCGAGGCTATTAACACTATACTAAACTTGCCTTTTAATTAACATAAAGCCATTCTGTGGTTACATTTCAGTCTTAAAACATGTAGAATATAGTTAAGTTAATTCAAAATAGCCTACTTCTTACCTTAGAACAGCTGTTATATTAGTTTCTTTCTGGGAGGGAGTTTGGGTGCAGGAGGGGGCTCCAGGCTGGGGCAGAGTGTTGGGGTGCAGGAGAGGGTGAGGGGTGCAGGAGGGGATTCGGACCTGGGGGATGGGGTGCAGGAGGGGATTCAGACCTGGGGGATGGGGTGCAGGAGGGAGTGCGAGGTGCAGGCTCTGGCCGGGAGGTGCTTATCACAGGCAGCTCCCGCCAGGCGGCGCAGCAGGGCTTAGGCAGGCAGGCTGCCTGCCTACCTACCTACCTGCCATAGCCCCACGTCACTCTCAGAAGCGGCTGGCTGCTGGCACATCTCTGCGCGCCCCTGGGGGGAGGGGGCAGTGTATCTCTGTGCTACCCGTGCCTGCAAGCATAGCTCCCATTGGTCGGTTCCCAGCCAATGGGAGCTGTGGGGACGGTGCTGGGGCAGTGCGCGTAGCTGCCTCCCCTGCCAGGGGCCACAGAGACATGCCAGCAGTCAACCACTTCCAGGAGAGCGTGGGGCCACGGCATGCAGGCAGCCTGCCTGAGCCCTGATGCGCCGGGGCCTGCCTTAGCCTGGGGCCCTGGGCTGCAGCCTCTAAAGCCCCTGCGTTAATCCGGCCCTGACAATATGAAATGTTTGAATTTGCTCCTGTTAGCCCACAACTACCAATCTGATAAACAAAAAAACAAAACCTTAAAATAAATATTTTAAAAACCAAAAATTCAATCAAGAACATTCAAATTTCTGACTTTCCTATTACACTAAGTATTAGCTGTGTTCAGCAGTTAATTTTATTAGTATTAAGCAAAATAAACCATTTATATTTGGATTCAGCAAATGGAATCCACTGCTGAAACAATATACAGTAAACCAATAACTATCATTATTACGAGCTCCTGGTTATTCTCTGCCTGTTACCACTCACAAAACTTGGATCTCAATATTTCAGACTTCAGACTGCTACTTACAGCCCCGATCCTATAAACAATTATGCATATGCTTTGCAACTAGGCCACTTAAAATAAATGGGCCAACTCAAGGTAGTGCAGTTCAGGTATGGGTATGTTTAAGTTTGCAGGATCGGTGTCTATTTCATTCCCCTATCAATTTTTTTTTGTACTGAACTTCAAACTAAACAGTTTATTTTATTTTTGATACCTCTGAAAACAACAAATGTCACACAGACACATTACAATCAACATGTTTTTCCATACAGTAAGTTTGACGGTCACTTAGGTTGGTGATTTATATTTAATATTAAGACAAGTGTTTTATGAAAGTAATAATAGTTGCCTCTGGGATTCTGTATATTCATACTGTTTTGCCCTTTCGCTCCTCTAAAACGTAACAACAAATAAAATAACTTACCATTCTTGCTGACATCCAGTTCCCTGAGATTAATGAGATTTGCAATGGATGCTGGCAATGTTGTTAGATCATTGTCTGGCAAACTCAGCTTGTGCAGGGATTGACAGTTAAAAAGTTGCTATCGAAACAAAGAAAAAGGTGACTGAGCATCTTTCCATTTTCTTTATATGTCTTTTGTTTTTAATTCTTTTTAACTTCTGACTGTCTCACTAGAAAATCAGAATATTTGTGAAATACTGAATTACAAAATGTGCATCAGTGAAAAGCTGTAACTGTCCAGAGCCAGCAAAGTGTGGCAAACGCTTATATTAGATGCTCTCTACAAACGCCTTCCAATGCTTCAGAAATCATTAAGTAGAGCTAATATGTAGTAATGAGGAATACTAACATTCACTTTTCAGAGTCAAAATGCCTGACAATTGTCAAATCTATAAATAAAAAAGCAGAAGCAAATGTAGGAGAGAGAGAGAAAGAGAGAGAGAGGGGGCGCGCGCGTGACTGGAGCACTGGCTCTGGTGCAAAATTTGAGGCCTGCATCAGAGGCTGTAAAGCAGTCAGGCCATGTATTAAAGTAAATGCTTACAAGTTCACTGTTTGTTACATACACTTGGCCAAGTTGTTGCTAGTGTACTAGACATTAAATATTTACATAAATATATTTTAGAAGGCTAGTACAAATATACCCCAATCTAGTACAAAATAAGATGAATAAATAGAAATGTTTTGTCCAAGATATCAGAAACAAGTGGAGATAAACACAGAAACACAAAGTGGCACCTAAGTTGTTTACCTCAGTCTATAAATGTCAGGGTCTCTCACCTGAACCCTTTGTGTCGCTGAGGGGATAGCAAAAATTCCTGATAACTGAGCTGCTCCTTGCCATAGTGCACTCATGTGTTAATGAATATGGCAAGTTGTGCAGCTTGTTAGAACTGTGCCTTAAGGGCAATAAATCTGGCCAAGCACCTCTGTCACCAAACTGTGCTTGTGGTCTCTCTCTATGAGAAACATCAAGGTCTGCAAAATTAGCAGGCTGCACTCTCTACTAGTGCTGATAAGACTAGAGTTCCAAAAATAAAAGCACTAAACAGCAACAACATTCCCCTCTTCTACAGCAATTACATGTGCTTCCACAAATAAATACAACTGAAGTCTGCATTTAAAACCACCCATTTTGGAACACAAGCTTTAACACCCACACAGGTGGGTGTTAATTTTTTACAAAGGGATGAAGTTCATCTAAATTGAATATATTTAAAATAAATCTTAATTATGCAGCCTCCTTATTTTCCCCTCCCTTAAAAGGCAATACTAAAGAAGTTTAACAGAGTGGGGGGGGGAAGGGGAGAAAATGACTAACATTTTGAAGTTATTAAGACGAGCAGGATAGTCTGACTGTGCATATATATGCATGGGTTAATTTGAGAATAGACAGCCAATGGCATCTGTAAATATTAACAACAATATTAACAAAAATTATTTGTATTGGAGTAGTGACTAGAGCCAGAGTCCCATTTTGCTAGGCACTGTACAAAACATATAATGAAAAGATGGCCCCTACCCCAAAGTGCTTACGATCGAACTATAAAAAGACAAGAGACAGCTGGTGAATAGAAAGAGATAAAGTTGAGGGGGAAAGCACAAGGAAAGAAAGGAATGATGCTGACCAGCATGTTAAGTGGTGGTCACAGCACTCTGGCTGCCTAAACACTGTCAAGGTTTTTGTACATATCACAACAGAGTTTTAAGGAAGGATCTAAAGGACTACCAAGTGTTTTCGTACGTATTTATGGGGAGTTCTTCCCACATGGGAGAAAGCATGACAATGCCTGTTGGAAAACTTTACAAACGGGCAGCCAAGACAATCTGAGGATCAGAGGCAAGAGTCAATGTTTCGATAGCAAATAGGAGAGGACAGGTAGGCCAGAGATAATTCATTGTCCATGGACAGTAATTCCTCCAAAAGATTAATACTGTCATCTGTCATTAAATAGTGCATAACACTGGTGTTGAAGATTTGGTTCCTAATAATCTTGAGTAAGTCACAACTCATTATCATGATCTCTTTTGCAACATTTCCCCCGACTTATGTTCAAACAGAATTCTGAGGAAGAACTGGCCAAACAGTGAGAATGTGGTTGGAATAGATAAGATTTACTTTAACTTTTTAGTGACTGCCACAACAACTGCCATGAATATGAGTGAGAAGTCATTGGATTGCATTGCTCACATAATAAACCATTATTTCAACCACAAACCATGGAACAAGTCCCAGGAATTTGATATTCACGTAACACCCAAACCATAAGTTTGGACGATAAATTATTCAAGAGAATAACTCTAGTCTGTGTAGTGACACAGTACCTTTTCTTCAGAAATATGGACCTGTTACTAGCTTGCACCATCAGTGCTTTCATTAGTTGGATTTCCTTGGGTTATGTACTGGATAGGTGCTTTGGTTGGCATACATCTTTTGGAGCCATTCTTTTTTCTTACTATTTCCAGCAAGACAATGTGCTCAAAAACGTACCCCTGCATGCAAACAGTTATATAGATTTTAAAAATCATACTAAATTTATCTAATT
Organism: Caretta caretta; assembly: GCF_965140235.1. NCBI lineage: Eukaryota > Metazoa > Chordata > Testudines > Cheloniidae > Caretta > Caretta caretta. The sequence goes on along the minus strand of NC_134210.1, from coordinate 42,867,266 downwards.
ATTCATGTGAAAAGAATGAAAAACATATGGCACAGGCAGTGGGGAAGAGGTTTACAAAAGTGAAAAGTTTTAAAATTTTGTTTTTTCATCTTCTGTATTCTGATACAGTGGTCCATCACTGGGAGTGTGGAGCCAATTAGAGTTGGCTGGTGTAAAAACTATATGGCTAACTGTCCTTTAAGATACAAGGAAAATAGGAAGGTAGAAGCCAACTAAAAGATATGCTTGTGCAGGAATGATTGATCCTTTCCTCTAACAGATTTACCTCCAGGAAGCTGTACTAGTAATTGAGGTGTTTTGCAGCTTTAGGAAGCTTCAGTGTTTAGTGTTAGCTGGAAGACTCCATTTTGAATCAAGTGGATATGGCTCATTGGTCAAAGCCTACTGGGGAAGGAGCTATGGTAGATAAAACCTACTCTAGTCCTAAAAATTTAGGATACTTTTTTTAAACTTGGGAGCTTTCACGTAATTTAAGCACTTAGGAGCATAAGTGACTTTCAAATTTTACACATCAATCTAGCTTTGGGAGGTTATCTTAGGCAGATGTCTGTTACAGCCTTGAAAGATTGAGTAAGCTTGATGTAGGCAGAAGCCTGCCTAGCTTGAAAAATTGGTTCTAACTCTGCGGGTTCTCTCTTTAGCTGGAAGACATGCAATGCAGCTACCAAGAAATTTTTCTAACTTAAGTTATGTCAGTTCCTTGGGGACATATTTTTATTTAAATATTTATTTTTAATCCTCCTAAGTCTCCTTCTACCTTTCCCTTTCTCAATATTTGAGTCTATGATTCACAGTTCACATTAGTGAGACAGATACTGGAATACTGTATACAATTCTGGTATCCACATATTGGAAAAACTCAGAGGGTGCTGAAAAGAGCCATAAAAATTATTTGAGAGCTGAAGAAAATGCCTTATAGTGAGAGCGTCAAGAGTTTAATCTTATAAAGAGCTTAATTTGTTTACCTTATAAAAAAGATTGAAAGGAAACTTGATTACAGTGTACCTTCACAGGGACAAAATACCTGGTACTAAAGAGCTCTTCAATCTAGCAGACAAAGACTTATCAAGAACCAATGTCTGAAAGCTGAACCCAGACATATTTAAACTGAAAATAAGGCACACATTTTTAAACAGTGAACATGACTAACCACTGGAGCAAACTACCAAGGGAAGTGGTAGATTCTCCATCTCTTAAGTCTTCAAAAATAAAGACCTTTTGGAAGATATGCATTAGTCAAGAACAAAGTTATTGGCTGTAATACAGGGGGTACCTGAGTGAATTTAACTGCCTGTGATATACTGGTCCCTTTTGAATCTATAAATGTATTCATTAGATCACTATGTCACATGGTCTTCCCCCATATTTAATAATGGGCTCTTCAATCTAGCAGAGAAAGGTATAACACCATCCAACAGCTGGAAGTTGAAGCTAGACAAATTTAGACTAGAAATGGGGCATGCATTTTTAAACAGTGAGAGTAAATAACCATTGGAACAATTTACCAAGGGTTATGTGGATTCTCCATCACTAACAATTTTTAAAAAAAATCAAGATTGGATGTTTTTCTAAAAGATATGCTCTAGAAATTATTTTGGAGACATTCTATAGCCTGTGATATACAGGAAGTTGGACGACATCATCATAAAATGGTCACTTCTGGCCTTTTTAAGACCTGTAGAACATCAAGTTGCTATTAACATCTATTCCTACTTAAAAGGTAGAGAATTCTCAGTTTGGACAGTTGACAAAACAAACAATATCTTGACTTAGGCCTTGTCTACACTACAGGGGAAATTCGATCTAAGCTACGCAATTTGACTTACGTGAATAGCGTAACTCAAATTGGCATAGCTTAGATCTACTTACGCACGCAGGAGTCGACAGGAGAGCTTCACTAGACCCGCTAAATCGACCGCCAATGCATCGATTGCTGCTCGTCAATCCCCCAGTAAGGGTAGACAAGCTCTTAGTAGTAGTATTAGTAGTAGTGTTGGCTTAACTGCTCCCACTGACGTCCAGTGGGCTTAATTAACTGTAAGCTGCTACTACTACCCTATTTGGGGTAAACAAGAAACTGAATAACGTCCTCATTGGTTTCAATTGCTTGGACTTCCAATGGTTACAAAAGGTTATCAATGTGAAAAATAGTCAACTTTTAAAGAGCCTAGCAAAGTAATATTCAACAATGATTCAGGCAGGATAATGATCAAATTTTCCATATACTGGTGATGAAGATGAAAAGAAGCAAAAGCAACAAAGTCTTCAGTTACATATTAAGACGTTTAAACTGGTGAGTTGAAAATGGAAGTTGGTCACCTACGAGGGCCCTCAATGACAAAAGACTTTTAGAATTATTACTCCACTGCTGTATAATATAGATGTAGTAAAGTAACAGGGTTAATACACCTCACAAAAAAACAAACCCCAAACACCATACCTTTGGAAGCTCCTCAATCTGATTTGCATCTAAATAGAGTTCTTCCAAGGTCTTTTCAAAGGTAAATATCTCTTTCGGCACTTGTTCCAGGCTGCAGTGAGAATAATCAAGTGCAGTGACAGTTTCTTCTTCTCCACGCAGACAGCGGCATGGCACCAACCGCACAAACAAGTTCCGCTTTGTTGTCATTTTCAGGCACTGTAAACAAAAATGAGGTTTCTGAAATATCTTTACACTTTGAGAAACTAATATGTTATTTTTTACCTCAACAGCTTATTAGACGCAAAGTTTAGAATTATTACATTTTAAGGACTGCAGAGCACCTGCAACTTCCATTGAAGAAAAGGATACTGTGGCTGCTTGGCAGTGGTGAAAATCAGGCTATAAATTTTTACTTTTTTTTTTTTTTTAAAGAGAAAAAGAGTATCAAACTGAAACCTCCACTTCTTACAGCAAAGTTTCACTTTCTCAGGAGCATTATGCTTTAGTTCCTAGAAAATTAAGTAGACATTTCTTTTAAGAGGTGCTTTTATATTTCATATTAGGAAAACCTTTCTAACTATAAAGGATGGTTAAGTATTGGATTGGGCTTCCAAAGGAGGTTGTGGAATCTCCATCACTGGAGGTTTTAAAGAACAGGTTAGACAAATCTGTTGGCATGACAAAATGACCTTGAGGTCCCTTCCAGCCATACATTTCTCCGATTCTGCACCCTCATTCAAAAAGTAGGACATAGATAACAACGAATCAGTATGGTTTCTGTAAATTGATCCAACTACGAACGTGACTGCCACTAAAAATTGCACTATAAAGAAACACTTAAAAAGGTGCTCAGACACAGGAATTCTATTCATTTTCTGCAATTTCACCCACAGTCTGGAAAGCTTCAAAATACAGATTTTTAAGAAAAAAGCCATTAAACATTGGTTTTACTTCTTAAAAGTAAATGAATAGGCAATAGGAAAAAGATTTTGATGGAAAACAATGAATTTTTTTTTTTTTGGCAGTGCAAAAGGTAACTGCAATCTATGTTCCACCTTTGAATTTATGCAGTTACAAATTTGATTCTGTGAATATCTAGTCTGCTACATATTCCAAATTATACTTCGCTCATCTGGAACTCATTTTGTGGGGGTGCCTTACATTCCAAATTTTATTTAACTCATGCATGAGTGTTAGTACTATTATAGTGCCTGAATTTCCATCTATCATGAAAGGGTGGAAAAGCAGCCTTTTGTAGATGGCAGGCTGTCAGAGTTCCTTACTAAATAATTAATACGACAACAAAACTCCAGCAGTATTACAATAGGGCTTTGTATAGTCATCTTTTTTGTCATTTAAATCAAAATAAAAAGATAATCTCTTTGCCTAATCAGTGTACAGGGATTGGAATACAGAAAAGTAAAAATCCATTTATTCATGTCTGAATATTGGTGATATCATAGCAGAATTTTCAGATGCCTTCTTGATTTATTGTTAACTTCAAGCACACAGCCATCTATCCATTTCCTTGCCCTGTACTACAATGACCACCACCTTTCCTTCCCTAACTTTCTTGAAGTTATTTCCATCTATATGCCTCATGTGACTAAAGTACACAAACTTGCACCTGCTGATTTCTAATATTATAAATAAATAATATTGCCAACTAATATTTTGGGGAAAGGAGGGAGGTTTAGAACCAGGAGATTCGCAAGAACCTTTGCTGCCACCATCACATCTCAAAAGCTTAATTTTTCATCTTGTCAGCAGCATTTATTTTCCACAATTCACATCCACAAGTCACTATGGAAAAAATTAAGCTTTTCACCAGGCGAACCTTTGCACGTTTTGAGATGGCGTGGTTTTTCCAAACTTTTGTAAGCAACCTATTCCTAGTCTTCTTCTAATTTCTTTGGAACAGCCCCGCTGGTCGGATATGTAGGACCCTATCTACTACCTAGTTCGGCAACATGAGGTCTGCTTGCATTTTTGTTAATCCTGTCAATACCCATGCATTTTGATTTTTGCCATATTCAGTCCATATTCCTTACTAATTGTTTTTAATAGACTCCAACATTTGTTGCATTGCATCAGTCATTGTAGCAAAGAGCTACAGCATATCTGAGGGCAGTTAAGAGGCATCTACCAATAAAAACCCCAGATCCTTCCATTTTGTTACAGCCCACCACAGCTTGTCTCATACCCTGCCCACACCTTGAAAAGGCTTCGGGACAGAGTACACCCTTGTCTCACACCCTGTCCAGTGAAAAAACACTCATTGCCACCTGTTCCTGTTCACACAGTGCTGTGTCTGATCGTGGTAGAGATTTAAAATTAATTCAATGAAATGCTTTGGAATCCCCATGTCTGCAAGTGTTCTCTGAAGATAGATATCATCCGATATAGCCAACACTTTTGCATAGTCAATGAAATAAGCAGAAATCAAGTCAGTGTTACGAAATCCTGTCTCTCCCTTCCCACATGCCCCCCAGCACAAGGAGCATCTCAGACATAGAATGGACTAGGCAGAGCATAATGGGTTCCAGACATACACAACTGTCAAATGGTCCCTTAAACAGCTAGTGCAACTTAGAACTCCACTTATTTTAAGATACTTGGGTTATTCTCAGAAACTATAGTGATGGGACAATTTTAGCAGACAGATTAGTAAATAAAATACTAACATCAAAATACATTTAAAAATATTGATAACATGAACAAAATCAATAAAGTAGTTGTTGTGATGTTTGGCTGCATGTGTTTCCTCTGTGTGCCACCCCAGCCCTGCACAGACAGCTGGCACAGCAGACCTCGAGTGAACTGCCCAACGACCACAAGATTTGTTAAGGGATGAAGGCACCCGGCCAAGTTTGTTGTTGACAAAGCACAGTACTGGTATCCTGCAGACTCTACCGGACCATTAATACATGTATGCCCATAACAATGGACCAGCTCAGTGAACAGCGGGACTTTCCATTTTTCCCTAGGCCAGAATTCAGTTCCATTGCCCAATACAACTAGAATCACGCAAGCGAGCTATTCCCGCCTCATGTCCCAAACCCCAGAAGGCCACACTGATCATGACTCCCAAGCAAAAGTGAGAATGTAGTCCTTACAACTTTTGGGGAGCAAGGGGAATGAGTTCAGCATTTTAAGATTCGATTTCCATCATGAATACACGGACAATGGTTACTGTGTGTGTTGTATCTACAGCTGTTGCCACTGTGGCCTTCAGGGTCTATCCCTCCACACTTGCAGAACGCCTGACCCAGATAAGAAGGAGAAAGAAGAGGACTCGGGATAACATGTCAGGAGATCCTACAAGCCAGTGGTGCACCAGAAAATGAGCACAGGGCCTGAAGGATCATTCTTGCAGACAGTATGAGCAAGGATAGAGCAGAGAGGATAAAGGCACAAGAAAAGGAGAGAGACATGCAGTAAGAGATGCTTGCACATCTCAGAGAGCAAACAGAGATGCTGGATTCTCTGGTGGACCTGCAGGTTCAACAATCCTGTGCTTGCCTCCCTCTGCAGCCCATAGAGAACTCTATATTGGTACCACCCTAAAACATTCCATGTGGCATCAGGGGTCAGTGCACTACCCTTACTACTCCACCCAGGGGGACATTAAAGAAAACAACAGCTTCACATACACTGACCTGTGAAAGACATGATTGGCGTATTTATACCTGAAATGGAAATGACTGTACTTTCCCTTTCATAAGTTGTTCCCTTAATCTATTAAGTTTTATTAAGTTCTAAGTGTTTTATTTAATTCACTGGTTCATGTTACAGAATAAAATTCTATTTTTTGAAATATAATGTATCTTTATTAGTTCACAACATATGCTGGATGGCAATGAGCAGGTCTGACAGCAATTTCCTCTTGCTGCACTGTGTCACAGAACCTATAACATCATCATTCACAAACAATATTAATAGGCGCACTGACAATGCTATATTCCTACATATACAGCAATCACTAGAAGTCTCATTCTGGACCACAAAAGAGAAAGCCCAGGTAGAGCACACTACAGCAACACAAATCACTCTGGCTCACTATTAAAATGGTCTTTCAAAACCTCCCTGAACTGTATAGCTCCAAGCCAAACTCTTCTTATAGCCCTGGTATCTGGTTGTTCAAATTCAGCAGACAGCCACTCCACCTCCACCCCGGCAGAATTTTTTCCCCCTTTGCTTCACAGATATTATCCAGGACAGAGCAGACAGCTATAATCATTGGGATTTTTTTTCCCCTGAAGTCTAATCTTGTGAGTAAACAATGCCAGGGACCCTTCAAACGCCCAAAAGCACATTCAATTGTCATTCTGCATCTGTTCAGCCTGTAGCTGAATTGCCCCTTGGTGCTGTCGAGGTGAATGGTGTATGGCTTTATGAGCCAGGGGTAGGCTGGGTCTCCCAGGACCATTACTGGCATTTCAACATCCTCAATGGTAATCCTCCTGCCAGGAAATAAAGTCCCTGCTTACAGCTTTCTGAACAGTCTTGTGTTCTTAAAGATTCACGGGTCATGCACCTGCCCGGACCAGTCCACAGTGATGTCAGTAAAGCATGCCCAGCAATCCACCAGCACTTGCACTACCATAAAAAAATAGCCCTTTATGTTGATGTACTCTGTGGCAAGGTGGTCTGATGCTAAAATAGAGCTGTGTGAGCCATCTATTTCCCTAATGCAGATCAGAAACCCCATTGCTACAAAACCATCCACAATGTCCTGCACCTGGCCCAGAGTCACAGTCCTGCATAGTAGGATGTGATTAATTGCCCTGCATATTTGCCCCTAAGGTGGATTTCCTGATTCCAAAATGATTCCTGACTGACTGGTAGCAATCTGGCATTGTAAGTTTCCACATTGCAATTGCCAATCACTTCATGGTCAGTGCATCTCTAATTTTGGTGTCTCTACCCTGGAGGGATTCGGCAAGTTCTGCACACAGATCCAGGAATGTGGCCTTCTGCATCCAAAAATTCTGCAGCCTCTGCTCATCATCCAAAACCTTCATAACAATGCAATCCCACCAGTCAGTGCTTGTTCCTCGGGCCCAGAACTGGTACTCCACCTCCTTCAGCTGCTCTATGAATGCCACCAATAATCTTGAATCGTTTCTTTCAATCTAGCTTCCAAGGTATCGTCTTGTTCCCTGTGGGTCTTCTTACAGCTCCACAAACACTGCAGGATCAGGCACCTGAGGCTTACAATGCTCATGACAATAGTGCAGGGCTGTGCAGGCTCCACGCTTCCGTCAGAGATGGCAGACGGCAAGGAAGGACTCATGAGTTTGTGGGTTTTTGTAAAGAAGGAATGCAATATTATGGTCTGCAGATGAAATTATGGGCAAGAGAACACCATATTATGGGAAGTTGACTGCATGTGCCCAGTCACCCCTGTACAACTCATTTCAGCCTCATCAGGCATTGCAAGAACTTCCCAAAAGACCTTGCACTGGAAGGTGGTGATTTGGATAGTGGATACTATCCATGGAGCACTGCATTCTGCACCAATAAAAGTGCTCCTGGTGAGGATGTGCACTGCCAATAAAAAGGACCCAACTGCCATGCACACAAACGATTTAATAACTCCAGTGGCTGTATGCCAGCGTAACTTAGGTCAACATAACTTTGTAGTGTAGACATGGCCTCATCTCTCTTTCTTGAGTGATGACTAATTTAGTTCCTGTCATTTTGTATATATAAGTGGGATTATGTTTTCCGATGTGCACTACTTTACATTTATCAATGTTAAATTTCATCTGCCATTTTGTTGCCTGGTCACCCAGTTTAGTGAGATTCTTTTGTAATTCTTTGCAGTCAGCTTTGGACTTAACTATCTTGATTAATTAATAATTTAATTAATTAATTTAACTGTTTACCCCTTTTTCCAGATCATTTATGAATATATGTTGAATAGCACTGGTCCCAATAAATATCCTTGTTGGACTCTGATATTTGCCTCTTCCCATTGTGAAAACTGACCATTTATTCTTACCTTTATTTCCATCTTTTAACCAGTTACTGATCCATGACAGGACCTTACTTCTTATCTCAGGACTGCCTACTTTGCTTAAGAACCTTTGGTCAAGGACATAGTCAAAGGGTATCTCAAAGTCCAAGAACACTAGTTCACCCTTGTCCACATACTTGTTGACATCCTCAAAGAATTCTAATACATTGGTGAGGCATGATTTCTCTTTACAAAAGCCATGTAGACTTTTCCCCAACATATCATGTTCATCCATGTGTCTGATAATTCTGTTCTTTACTAATAGTTTCAACCAATCTGCCTGGTAGTGAAGGCTGTAACTGCTAGGATTGCCTCCAGAGCCTTTTTTAAAGATCAGTGTTGCATTATCTACCCTCCAGTCATCTGATACAGAAGCTGATTTAAGGTTACATACCACAGTTATCAGAGTAGCAGCCGTGTTAGTCTGTATCCGCAAAAAAAAAAAAAAAAAAAAAAAGGGAGTACTTGTGGCACCTTAGAGACTAACAAATTTATTTGAGCATAAGCTTTCGTGAGCTTTAGCTCACTTCATCGGATCCATGATAAAGTGAGCTGTAGCTCACAAAAGCTTATGCTCAAATAAATTTGTTAGTCTCTAAGGTGCCACAAGTACTCCTTTTCTTCATACCACAGTTAGTAGTTCTGCAATTTAATCTGAGTTAGAACTCAACATTCAGAACTCTTGGGTGCCTGCATATGGTCCTGGTGACTTATTACTGTTTAAATTGTTTCACAACTTCCTCTATTGACACCTCAATCTGGGACAATTCTCTTATTGCTGTTTTTTATTTGGTCTTTTAATTTGAGTCTCTATGGTGTTTTTAAATAGTCTCCATGAAGTGTTCAGGCATTTCACCCTTGCGGCTTATTTTAAATTTCCGTTTAACTAGCTTCTTTATTTTTACGTAATTCCCCCTTTTTGAAGTTAAATGGTACTGTGGTGGGTTTCTTTGGTATGCCCCCCGACACAAAAAGATTTTATATTTAATTACATTACATTATAGTCATTATTACTGAGCGATTTAGCTATATTCACCTTTTGGACCAGGTCCTATTTTCCACATAGGACTAAAACAGGAATTGCCTCTTCCCTTGTAGGTTCCAGGACTAGCTGCTCCGAGCAGCAGTCATTTATGTTGTCAAAAATTTTCTCTGCATCCCTTTCTGAGGTGACATACAGATAGTTGAAATACTACCTTACTTCTGGGTTATCTATTTTTGAAAACTCTCTAATTTTCCTGAACATTTCACAATCACCATCATCCTCCTGTCAGGTGGTCGGTAGTATATTCCTACTGCTATACTCTTATTGTTCAAGCATGGAATTTCTATCCATAGAGATTATATGGTACAGTTTGATTCATTTAAGATTTTTTACTTTATTTGACTCTATGCTTTCTTTCACACACAGTGCCACTCCTGCACCCAGCATGACTGACTCTGTCATTCCTATATATTTTATACTATAGTATTACCATGTCCCATTGATTATCCTCATTCCAACAAGTTTTCGTGATGATTATATCAGTATCCTCACTTAATGCCAGGCACTCTAGTTCACCCATCTTACTAGTTAGACTTTAGCATTTGTATATAATCACTAGTACATTTGATCAATATGTAAATGCCCACAGAGGCCCACAGGTCTGACATCTAACAGGATGAAAATCCTAAACTGAAGGAGGAGGTCATCTTCTGTCTAGATGCCAAGTTGTACATGCATCACATGACACAGCATTATGACACTAGCATGAGGCAATTTTTTTTTATTCACTAAATTGTTCGCTGAACTATTTTTCGTTTCATGATGAAAATTCTAAATAGCTTCATTCTGATAACTTAACATTACAAAATTAACACTAAAGATTAAAGATTCAGTCTTTCAGTTTTAAGATTTGTGAGTTTTTAGTCAAATCTTACACGTATATCTAGTCTTCTTTATCAAGTTAGAAATAAAATATTAAGAGGGATGGTGTGTTACGCTTTCCTGCTTTAACACAAATGCATTTCACTAAAAATATAACCATACCAAGCCATAAATTTGTTGTAATGATTATTCCCTGTTTTGATAACTAGTTCAACAAATCAACAGCTTTTATGATAATGTGTTCGTAAAAACCACACACAAACCAACCCCACCTCAAGCATCTTAGCAGGGACTTCTGAAATTTACCAAAATAAGTATTAGGAAGGCTCTCTGGAACAATTATTATTTCTATTAGTTTTCATGATAATTAAGAAATACTTCAACTAGGAAATGAGTACACTTCATCTATTAATTAGGCCAAAATTACAAGTAAAATACCATTAGTTCTTCATTGTAAAATCAAATAACCATTTCTTGTTAATTTGAGATGAAAAGCAGATACTTTTTTAGCAAACAACCTTATATTAAAACTAGGACTTTTTAAAAGCCACAATACGGTTTCCATGCAATCTCTACCTGCTGCATTATTGGGTTATATTTCGAGACAAAAACATTAACAGAGTAAAGGTTGAGAGCACATATCTGACAGTAATTTAAGTTAAAATATATTATAGGGCTGTTGTAATTATCCAAAAACAAGTATGTTATAAACTCATCAAATTCAGAGTTAAGGTAAAAACTTAAAAGAAATCCAAATTGTTCAAGTATAGAAATGTACAGATAAGGTACCCGAACAACCTTAAGTCTGACCTATAGTGAGACCATACAATAACCTTAAGATTGTGATTAAGGCATTTTAGTGTTTGTGGCCCCAAATTAGTTCAGTTTAATTTGATGGTCATTAGCTTTGTTTCTTCCCCAGTCTCCTCAAATTCCCATTACATGATCATTAGGCTACTGAAACAACCTTAACTGGTGGATGGGTGGTTATCATCTCAGTTCTTTTTTTTTTTTTCCTAGAAAGGGCCATGGAAACTAGCTTCCACCTGGACAACCATCAAATTGTCAGTCCAAAACGGTGTGTAATATCTCATCTGAAGAACGGTCTCTCTCTATTGAGTATTGATAGTACTCCGATGAAGTAATAATGTTTTTAATGTTTGACTTTAATCCACAGTATCTGGCTGAGTAGTAGGAGTGTTACTAAGCAAACAATGAAGATGGCCTATAAAAGTGGGCTAGAGTGTGATTTGGGCTGAGCAAGTGGGCAGAAGGATTAAGACCTCCCTAATCCCTTATGGTTCTTCCATTTGGATGTACACAAGTAAGTGCTGTGCTCCTACTACCAGCACCCCCACAGCTGGGAGTAGGTGCAGGCTTAGTTTCACCTGCCATATATTATCCAGCTCAGCTGAGCCAGTATTGGGGGAGGGAGGAGAAGAGATAGTGGTAGTAATTTATACAGCAGCAAATGACAATCCTCGTGCAGCAAAAGAAGAATGCAGAGAACAGCAACACACTGTCCCTTGTAACTCAGGGCAGAGTGCATCTGCGATCACTAGCCCAAAGCAGTGTCTAACGCACAAATAAAGAAAGCAAAAAAACTTTCAATTGTAATTATCTTATGCATTATTTGAAACAATGGTAGGGAAAAATACTCAGACAAGTGTCTTTGAAGACTAATTAAAAATACTGTCAGTTTAAATACAGTTATGACCACTGAGGTGTCAATATTAACTAGCATTTCCACAAACTAGAAAATCTTATTAAAACACTCAGAGTAAACAGAAGTAGCTGTCATATTGTTCGGAAGACATACCATAGAAGTTTGTCTACACGTTTGGTAGATACAAATAGGCAAATATTTCATTTAAATATTCTTTTTTATTTTTCAGTTGCAGACACTTTATATATCCTTACAACTTCAGGTGAAATTGGTATTTAAATTGACATCAGCCTAAAGATAGCTGACTTCCGTATTGTGGCTTTTCTATAAAATTTGGGCCACAAGCAGCAAAAAAAAACCTATAATGTTAATACATAATAATTAATTATATATTAATATTAATGGTCATATATATGTTATATTAATATATGCTAATCATATATATATATGATATGTATGAATCTATATATCTATATATATATAAAAAACATTTTAAATACTTTCAATGATCCTACATTAACAGGGCAGCACTGAACTCTTATTTCCAAGATGCAAAAGTTTTGCAGATTTGGGGGCAAAGGTGAGGAAAAGCCCTGCAAATTGTCAAATAACCTCCATGCATCTACTGCCTCACATAAAAGACTCACAGACAGCTGCAGCGGCACAGGAGCCAGCAAACAGAGCTGTAAAAAGGGGAGTTTGAGTGGGCGTTTGTAAGGGGACTTTGGGGGGAAGACTAAGAGCCAGGAAAAGGAACCAACAGGCTAGTGAAGGGAGTGTGTGGTGCTTGCTGGGGGTTTGTTTTGCTGTGGGTGGCGGTGTTTTGGTTTGGTTTCCTGGACTAACAGGACCTCGGCAAGAAGGCTATGACAGATACAGAGGCAGCAGTGGTAGTGAAAGACACAATGAAGATGACTGGATGTAGAAGCTGCGGCATGTACATGATCCTGGAGGGGGGACCTGAAAAGAGTTTTGTCTGCATGAAGTGCTACCTGATAGAGCTGATGGAAGAAAAGATCCGAGGACTGGAGATGCAGGTGGAAATTCTGGTTGAGTTTAGAAGGGGGGAGGGGGGTTGAGCGGATGATGGAGCAAAGACGTGAGGAGGCTGACGGGAAAAGCTCATATTTGTAATGGGAAGCAGGACCAAAGAACTCTGAGGGGATGCTGCTATGTGAGGAAAGGGGACAGTGGAAGCATGTGATTAAGAGAACCAGGTAGAGGAAAAGACGGGCTAGTGAAAGAGAAATAGAGCTCAGGAACAGGTTTGCAGAGTTGGAAAATGAAGGGGCACAGTAGGGGTCATTAAAGGTGAGAGGGCAAGGAAGAAGAGAAGATCAGCTAGTCCTATAGGAAGGGAGCAAGAGTCAATGGAGATCACCCCAAATACGAGCCCCAGAAGGATACGGGATGGGTTGCAGAGGATTGCAAGGGACAACAGGAATCAGGAGGACTTGCAGCCAGAGGGAACAGGGGATAGACTGGAGAATCACACCATAACCGGGAAAAGGCAGGTCTACGTGATTGGGGACTCCTTACTGAGAAGAACAGACAGGCCTGTAACAAGAGCTGATCCAGAGAACAGAAGGGTGTGCTGTCTTCCAGGTGCTAAGATATGGGATGTGGACCTGAGGCTGAAGAGGATCCTAACAGGAGCAGGAAAGAATCCACTGACTGTCCTTCATGTGGGAAAAATGATATGGCTAGATTCTCACTGGAACGTATCAAGGGAGACTATGCCTGGCTGGGGAAGACACTTAAGGAAATCGAGGCTCCGGTGATCTTCAGTGGCATTCTCCCTGTTCCTAGAGAAGGGCAACAAAGGTGTGACAAGATTATGATGCTCAACAGATGGCTCAGGCAGTGGTGCTATAAGGAGGGCTTTGGGATGTATGGCCACTGGGAAGCATTCATGGACAGAGGACTGTTCTCTTGGCATAGACTTCACCTGAGTAAGGAGGGAAATAGACTTCTAGGATGGCACAACTGATCAAGAGAACTTTAAACTAGGAATTTGGGGGAGATGGTTGGGAGATGGCCAGGTAATCTCCATGCCAGATTTAACATTGAGAGGGAAGAAAACGAAGTAAGAAAGGATACAGCCAGGGGTAGCAGAATGGACATAAGGAGGAAGGGTAGTGTACATACCAGTCTAATAGGTAATACTGGCGGTAGAATGTCTGTGCCTAATCGGGTAAAGAATGTGAGGAAGCCAAACAGCAAAAATTAAGATGTTTGTACACTACTGAAGGGTATGTGCTATTTAGGAAAGACAGAAATAAAGGCAAAAGTGGTGGAGTAGCATTGTATATCAATGATGAGGTAGACTGAAAAGAAATAAGTGATGGAATGGATAAGACAGAGCCTGTCTGGGCAAAAAAAAATCACATTGGGGAAGAAAGCTACTAGAGCCTGGCATAGTGCTTGGGGTATGCTACAAACCGCTGGGATCCGAGTTTGATATGGATAGAGACCTCTTTAATGTTTTTACTGAAGTAAATACTAATGGGAATTGTGTGATCATGGGAGACTAACTTCACAGATATAGACTGGAGGACAAGTGCTAGTAATAATAATAGGGCTCAGATTTTCCTGGATGTGATAGCTGATGGAGTCCTTCATCAAGTAGTTGCTGAACCGACTAGCGGGGATGCCATTTTAGATTTGGTTGTGGTGAATAGTGAGGACATCATAGAAGAAATGGTTGTAGGGGACAACCTAGGTTCAAGCGATCATGAGCTAATTCAGTTCAAACTAAATGGAAGGATAAACAAAAATAGATCTGTGACTAGGGTTTTTGATTTAAAAAGGGCTAACTTTAAAAAAAAATTAAGGAAATTAGTTAGGGAAGTGGATTGGACTGAAGAACTTGTGGATCTAAAGGCAGAGGAGGCCTGGAATTACTTCAAGTCAAAGTTGCAGAAACTATCAGAAGCCTGCATCCCAAGAAAGGGGAAAAAATTCATAGGCAGGAGTTGTAGACCAAGCTGGATGAGCAAGCATCTCAGAGAGGTGATTAAGAAAAAGCAGAAAGCCTACAAGGAGTGGAAGATTGGAAGGATTAGCAAGGAAAGCTACCTTATTGAGGTCAGAACATGTAGGGATAAAGTGAGAAAGGCCAAAAGCCATGTAGAGTTAGACCTTGCAAAGGGAATTAAAACCAACAGTAAAAGGTTCCATAGCCATATAAATAAGAAGAAAACAAAGAAAGAAGTAGTGAGACCACTAAACACTGAGGATGGAGTGGAGGTTAAGGATAATCTAGGCCTGGCCCAATATCTAAACAAATACTTTGCCTCAGTCTTTAATGAGGCTAATGAGGAGCTTAGGGATAACGGTAGGATGACAAACGGGAAGGAGGATATGGAGGTAGATATTACCACATCCAAGGTAAAAGCCAAACTGGAACAGCTTAATGGGACTAAATCGGGGGGGCCGAGATATTCTTTATCCAAGAATATTAAAGGAACTGGCACATGAAATTGCAAGCCCATTAGCAAAAATTTGTAATGAATCTGTAAACTCAGGGGTTGTACTGTATGACTGGAGAATTGCTAACATAGTTCCTATTTTTAAGAAAGGGGATAAAAGTGATCCGGGTAACTACAGGCCTGTTAGTTTGACATCTTTAGTATGCAAGGTCTGGGAAAAAATTTTGAAAGAGAAAGTAGTTAAGGACATTGAGGTCAGTGGTAATTGGGACAAAATACAACATGGTTTTACAAAAGGTAGATCGTGTCAAACCAAACAGATTTTTTAGACAAAGGAAACACAGTGGATATAATTTACCTCGATTTCAGTAAGGCATTTGATATGGTTCCACGTGGGGAACTATTAGCTAAATCAGAAAAGATGGGGATCAATATGAAAATTGAAAGGTGAATAAGGAACTGGTTAAAGGGGAGACTACAACGGGTCACACTGAAAGGTGACCTGTCAGGCTGCAAGGAGGTTACCAGCGGAGTTCCTCAGGGATCGGTTTTGGGACCAATCTTAATCTTTTTATTACTGACCTTGGCACAAAAAGCGGGCATGTGCTAATAAAGTCTGCGGATGACACAAAGCTGGGAGATATTGCCAATACAGAGAAGGACTGGGATATCATACAGGAAGATCTGGATGACCTTGTACACTGGAGTAATAGTAACAGGATGAAATTTAAGAGTGAAAAGTGCAAGGTCATGCATTTAGGGATTAACAACAAGAGTTTTTGTTATAAACTGGGGATGCATCACTTGGAAGTAACAGAGGAGGAGAACGACCTCAGAGTATTGGTTCATCACAGTATGACTATCAGCTGCCAATGTGATATGGCCCTGAAAAAAAAGCTAATGCGGTCTTGGGCTGCATCAGGCGAGGTATTTCCAGTAGAGATAAGGAAGTGTTAGTACCTTTATACAAGGCATTGGTGAGTCCTTATCTGGAATATTGTGTGCAGTTCTGGTCTCCCATGTTTAAGAAGGATGAATTCAAACTGGTACAGGTACAGAGAAGGGCTACTTGGATCATCAGAGGAATGGAAAACCTGTCTTATGAAAGGAAACTCAAAGAGCATGGCTTGTTTAGCCTAGCCAAAGGAAGGCTGAGAGGAGATAGGATTGCTCTCTATAAATATAATCAGAGGGATAAATACCACAGAGGGAGAAGAATTATTTAAGCTCAGTACCAATATGGACACAAGAACAAATGGATATAAACTGGCCATCAGGAAGTTTAGACTTGAAATTAGACGAAGGTTTCTAACCATTAGAGGAGTGAAGTTCTAGAACAGCCTTCCAAGGGAAGCAGTGTGGGCAAAAGACATATCTGGCTTCAAGACTAAGCTTGATACGTTTATGGAGGAGATGGGATAGCCTAATTCTGGCAAGTAATTGATCTTCAACTATTAGCAATAGATATCCCATCACAGGCCATTGAGCATGTTAGATGGAGTGGGAGCTGAGTTACTACAGAGAATTCTTCCCTGGGTGTCTGGCTGGTGAGTCTTGCTCACATGCTCAGAGTTTAGCTGATTGCAATATTTGGGGTCGGGAAGGAATTTTCCTCCAGGACAGATTGGCAGAGACCCTGGGCGTTTTTCACCTTCCTCTGCAGCATGGGGCATGGGCCACTTGCTGGAGGATTCTCTGCACCTTGAAGTCTTTAAACCATGATTTGAGGACTTCAATAGCTCAGACACAGGTTAGGGATTTATTACAGGAGTGGGTGGGTGAGATTCTGTGGCCTGCATTGTGCAGGAGGTCAGACTAGACGATCATAATGGTCTCTTCTGACCTTAAAGTCTATGATTCTAAAATATTTTTATGATCCAGAAACCACCTTTCAAACATTTATTAAAAATATTGTGAGCTTTACAATGGACAGTTAAATTCTAGGGCTAGCATTTTCCCCTTAGTTCCCTGTATATCCTCCTTTCACATAGACAGTAACACATAAATGTGCTTAAACTAGCTTGAAAACATGCATCCTTCAATTGGCTCTCACAGCAGATATTTTTAACCTTAAAATTTGGCATCAGTTCTCATTGGAAAATATTTTAGAACAACAACATAGGACTGATGTAGCATAAAGTCTTAAAATACATTAATTTAGTCAATCCTGTTTGAGAATTGAAAGTGTGTTTAAATATTTTAACAAACATACTGTTGGTTCAAAAGAAAAAAAACAACATGATACTTACCACTGTGTTATGTTTTTTCCCCTACTGCTTCCCTGAGCTTTCAAAGCCAACATTCTGTGAAAAGAAGAGACACAAAAAATTTACTTAATGTTCTACGTAATTCGATATAATGTTCTTTTACATGTATTAGATCAGAGGTTCTCAAACTGTGGTCCGTAGACCACCAGTGGTCTGCGAGTTCCATTCAGGTGGTCTGCAGATAGTTCCCTCTAAGATGCGCCCCTGGGCAGCCACACACGAGAGAATGAAGGGCCACCCACCTAATTAGTGAAGCCGTGCAGGCATGGCTCCACTAATTAGGTTCCTGGACCCTGGAGAAGATGCACATGTAAGGTGAGGTGGTGGCCTTGGAGGGAATAGGGGATAAGTAGGACGGGCCAGTGGACTTTCCCCAGCTCCAGGGCTGCGGCTGCCGGGGAGAGACCCACCTCTCCCCCCATGCCTCCTTCCCCGCCCCAGCTCGGGAGCTGCCACAGCAGGGGAGAGAGGGCACATCCATCGCATTAGAAAGGTCAGACTACTGATATTAAAATATGAGTTGTGTGCTTTTATTTGTAAAACAAAAAACGTTAATTAAGTTTATTTTATATAGCGCTTTTATCCAAAGCGCTTTACAATAGTTAGCTAACAGTACAAACAACATTTGGAAAGATCATTAAGTGGTCCGCTGAGACCCTCAGCAATTTTCAAGTGGTCTGCAGGAGAAAAAAAAAGTTTGAGAATCACTGTATTAGATATTTTACTTTGCATTCAGGTCATTTTAAAAAAGTCAGCTTCATTTTTAAAAAGTTGTGCTGATTGCTGAAGAACTGAGGGAACTTGAAAGGTTTTTCAGAAACAGTAGCCAAAAAGTATCCCTACAGTAAAGGGCAACATCACTTTCTCCTCTACTTTAATTTTGAGTTTAGATTATTTCTACACTGTTTCTTCTATAATTCTTACCTATCGTTTTTGGAATACTTAGCAAGTACCAATCCCAATATAAAAAAAGTTGAGAATTCATGATAATGATGTTGAAAGACATCTATCCTAATAAACTGAATATCAGCAACATTCTCTCCATATGATTCTGAAGAAATCTATTTGAGAAGCTAAACATAAGAACTAGAAATTAATGGAGCATGACAAGATTGCACTTCACCGATGAATTTAACAACAACTTAATTTTCTACCAGCTGCCTTCTCAGCAAATGCTGGACAAGGCACATTAGATAGTTTGTTGTTTTTTTTAATTGGACGAACAGTTTGTAATAAGTAAGCTTTTGAACCAAAAATTGTCCCATAGGTGAAAGACATCTCTCTTTCAAATGAATTTGTGCATATTTTAAATTATTTGCTGCCCCAATAAAAAGGGCAATTTTATCTACAACAGGAATGAGCGTAGTACAATTGCCTCTAAAGATCAATCTACCTTGTCTACTTTTTCCTTTAGATATTAGTGTTGTCAGCTAAAAACATTTTCTGCAGCTGACAACAATTATGCACAAAGGAGTTCGAGTTGGTTGCAGTATCCTTTGAAGTAAATACACGTTATGTAGATAAGAGAGTATATTTGGACCGGACAGCAACTTTATACCAATACAGAGGAGTAAGATTTTACTTACTTCAATTTTAGTCTAAAACATTCCACACCAAATATTACCTATCTGAAGCTCCGGCACCCTTAGCATACAATTAAAAATAATACCATGGACATTTTGGCATTACTGCCTAAGCGTCTAAATAATTCAAAGTCAGCCACCCAAAAAAATCACAAGATTGCCTTAGAACTCATGACATTATAAAAATATTTTGAGTTCTTTTGTCTTCTGATTTTTGAGCCTCCGTGGTTTAGTTTCAAACTTTACTCAAACAGCCATGAAGGCCAGAAACTATATTTTTTTAATAAAGAAAATGAAAGTGAGCTGAAACTCTCACAGGCAGACAGGCTGGTCCTTGCGTACAGACAGCCCCCAACCTAAAGCAAATACTCACCAGCAACTACTCACCACACAACAAAAACACCAACCCAGGAACCAAACCCTGCAACAAACCCTGGTGCCAACTCTGTCCCATATCTATTCAAGGGACACCATTGTAGGATCTAACCTACATCAGCCACGCCATCAGGGGCTCGTTCACCTGCACATCTACCAATGTGATATACGCCATCATGTGCCAGCAATGCCCCTCCTGCCATGTACATTGGCCAAACCAGACACCCTCTATGCAAAAGAATAAATGGACACAAATCTGACATCAGGAATTATAACATTCAACATAACATTTCACAGAAAGTGTTCTGAGGAAAAATTTGACGAATGGTTGTTAAAGGC
This sequence comes from Caretta caretta, assembly GCF_965140235.1. Taxonomy (NCBI): domain Eukaryota; kingdom Metazoa; phylum Chordata; order Testudines; family Cheloniidae; genus Caretta; species Caretta caretta. The sequence continues at coordinate 42,847,294 of NC_134210.1, read as the reverse complement.
TGGTATAGTTGGGGAGAGCATTATCAGCTTGACTGCATACAATATGATAGATATAGACTAAATTTAAAATTGAAGGTAAGTAGCTTGTTTACCAGTAGGAGAACACTTCAGTTTCCCTAGTCACTCAATAACAGACTTAAAAGTGGCAATTCTTCAACAACAAAAACTTTAAAAACAGACTCCAGTGTGAAACTGCAGAACTTGAATTAATTTGCAAACTGGACACCATCACATTAGTTCTGAATAAAGACTGGGAGTGGTTGGGTCATTACAAAACCTAAACCTAATTTCCTCCATAATAATTTCCCCCTACTGTTACTCACACCTTTTTGTCAACTGTTTGTAACGGGCACTCATTACCACTTCAAAAGTTATTTTTCCTCCCTTGGTATCCTACTGTTAATTGAATTGTCTCGTTAGACTGAGCTCACACTTGGTAAGGCTCCCATCTTTTCGTGTATTTATACCTGATCCTGTATTTTCCACTCTATGCATCTGATGAAGTGGGTTCTAGCCCATGAAGCTTATGCCCAAATAAATTTGTTAGCCTTTAAGGTGCCAGAAGGACTCCTCGTTGTTTTTGCTGAAATTCTCATGTAATCAGATGACTGCAGGAGCTGGGGTTTAACCAAAATAAACACGAAACATCATGAGCTGGTAAAACAGTACATAGAAGTTAGTGAACAAATCACCTAATACCATATTTCTCCTTCTGCCTTACACTTCCACATATCATCCAGTCATCAGATTAACCTGGTTTTAAACCCAACTGTCCTCACCATGCTATCATGCCACACAGAAATCCCCCCTGCTCCCCCAACCACCTGAGCCCTTCACCAACACCCACTCAAGCATATGAGCTTTGAGAACTCCCCACAAGGGCAAAAAAATTGGGCTATTTCAGAACAGGGTGGGAGAAGAAAGAATTCCAAAGGAAGCTGGCCTTCATGTAGGACACTCTGCCAGTAGTGCCCACTCTTTTATACCAAATGGGATACAGGCTGAGTATCCCCGCTGATCTCAACTGCAACAGTAAATACTCTAACTTCTTACAAACAGCAGCAGCACATTAACTAACTCTATTTGAACACAGTGGTAAGATGGAAAAACAAGAGATGGAATATGAAAATCCATTTTTCTCTGTACATAAGTAAATTATTTATCAGTCCTTGCTCAGCTCCTGCTTTCATACAAGCCACCAGACAGGCATAAAAATATTGTAAAATTTCAGGACTTGAAAAATTCACTCACCTACCTGCCTGTCCAAAGTAGGAGTGGTGAACCAGCATTCCTCAGACTTTTATACCAGGAAGGATCAAGCTGATAATGAGCACAACAGAGTGGGCACTACTTCTCGTTCAACTTCCTGAACCACTGCTAATGGCACACAAAGCCCTAATCCCCACACACAAATATTTGGTGTTTTTCTTCAAGCCCCAACTTCTGGATTCTGGAAGCCACATGAGAAACCCAACTTACATTTTAAAAAAAGTTTCTATTATCACGGCCGTAGAGAAAGACTGAAAATGTATTCTTTAAAAAGCTTAAAAATCAGAAGGGGAAAAAAATTACTTTAAAAAATTCATGATTTTGAAGAAAATCTTAGCTCTCTGTTTCAAGTAGGAATCTTTCTGGCAGTTAATTCTTTTTACTCCAACATCATCTATATTTGATGTAAAATTGCCACTTGTCCATGTTTTCCCTTCTTTGAGATAGCTTTCCCAGAAAATCTGTAAGAGTGTTCAGTTCAGACTGCCAGCTGTCCAGTTTCATGGGCTCAGGATCATCTCAGTTGTCATGGGGTTTTTGTACTTCAGAGGTGGCAAGTGGCAACTCTAATTTGATAAAACATCAACTCTATTTTTCTGTCAACCTAGTGCTGTGTACACCAGTGGTTACATCAGCTTAGCTACAGTGCTGAGGGGTGTGGATATTTCAGATTCCAGAGTGACATAGCTGGGTCAACCTAACTTTTTAGTGTAAACCTGGCATATCTTACTCTCAATTTTAAAAAAAGTCACACCCTATTCTCCATTCAACTGTGGAGACCTTTAAGATCTTTTTATTATAATCCCCAGTTGAAATTTAGAAATAAAATTCTTGGTTGCCATTTTGACCATTTCACCTACTCTTCCCATCCGCTCTACTGGTGCCTTCTCCAGCACATCAAAAACAAGCTACTTACCTTCAATTTTAAATTTAGTCCCACTATATCTATCATATTGTATGCAGTCAAGCTGATAATGCTCTCCCCAACTATACCAAGCTTTAACAACCATTTGTCAAATTTTTCCTCAAAGCACTTCCTGGGGAAGAGGTCTGTCCAGTGAATCTAACATTTCTCAACCCTGTTGAACTATATGTGTATACATATGTCACCATAATCCAGAAAGTTGGATCGTGTAACAACTAGAACAGGTCAAAAGTCTTTCTAAGAAGTTTTTATTTTGTTAAAAAATTTGCTCTTTCCCCATCATCCTGATCTGGAAAGTTTTGGGGGGTGAGGGGGTGTATTTTATTTTTTTCAATGGAACCTCAGATGGTAATTTTTCATTTTTCTTTCCATTTCTCCATGTTCTCCTTTCCCTTCACTTTTTCAATGGCAAAATGGGGCAAAAATAAAGGGAAAAGAAAGGGGAAATACCCAACAACCTATAAAAACCCCAAATTTTTCTAGATGAAAATTTTTCCATTAAAAACTTTAAATAAATGAAAAAACAGGTTTTTAAATTTGCAGAAAAAGTTAGTTTTAAATAAAGTCTTACCATTTTTTTGGTTAGCTCTAGTAACAACAATTATTCTGTGTCACATTGAATACCAAGTAGTAACCTCTTTCCTGAACCTGACCTGGTCCTGTTTCAGTGTCTGTGTCATCAACTCAGCCAAAGAATGCAACCATCTTTTTGGTCATGCTCAAACTTTAGTGTTGGGCACAGATACTGAATAAAATCTGTAGCTTAGCGATAGGTATGGATAACCTGGGCCTTCCCATTCTTATAAAAAAAACAACACACCACACACACACCTATTTAGCAAACCTTACAACTTCCTTTAAAAGTTACACTGTTGGCTGGAATTCTTCATTTATGTACTCAGTCCAAAAGCAAAATATTTTTTTAAACTTCCAAGGAACTGTTTAGCTGTTTTTGAGTTTGCTAATTCATTTTTAATAATGCCTGTCATCACAGTGAGTAGTATGACAGATCTATAGCTGCTATGTAATAACTTAACAATATTTTACATTTTATTGTTCGTCTGACTATTATGTGGTTTACTGTATGCATCTATTGAGTGACTTCATAGCAAGACTGTCAGAAAATGCAGGCAGGGAAGAGGCCAACTCAGATAATCACCTCAGCAAACACCCATGACTCTCTTCACCAGAACGTTGCTACACCGACTGCTGCTGAGCCACCCAAACCAGCTTATCTAGGCTCAGAAAACAGAGGAGAGCAACAAGACTTGAGACTAGATAAAAAGACTCACTCACATACAGAAACGAAAAAGGAATGTGAACCTAGATTCCAGAGTTTGGGGATAAGATGACATACCAGGGTCCCCATTAAGAGTATGGTGATACTCTAGGTGAAAGACACACATATAGGCCTTTTGTTGCTTTAAAAACCTTTTCTCTTAAGTTAGGCTTTGTTCCTACTGTTAAGAAAAAACAATTCTTTATTTAAAAGGACTGTCTGGGGTCACTGTATCCATGACTGTTCACAAGCTTCCAATGGAAAGAACCATAGGTACATGAACCCAATTGGACTTCCTAGGGTAAGCAAAGTTGGTCCACAGCATACTGTAGCCCAGGACTCTTCAAAAAGTGGAAGAATTAGGCGATTTCACCCCAGCAAAGATAAAGCACAAGGCCTAATACCTATGGGGATGCACTCAGATATCAGAAAATGTGCAGCTGACCTGTAACCATCACAAATAGATGTCTGATTATACAATATAAATTAGAGATACTGTTCTCAAAAACAAATTGAAAATCCAATTCTCAAACTTTGAACAAAAAGAAGCATGTCTCACATCATTCCCTGAAGGGTGTTAGACTGGCCAGTTGGATCAAGAAGGGGAATCAATTCCAAAAACGGGAGCACTCAAATATGACCAGGACCCACCGTTGGGGCACTCCGCTTGATACTGGCTGCCAACTAGACATGGAGCCATTGATCACTACCCGTTGAGCCTGACGATCTAGCCAGCTTTCTATCCACTTTATAGTCCATTCATCCAGCCCATACTTTAACTTGCTGGCAAGAATACTGTTGGAGATCATATCAAAAGCTTTGCTAAAGTCAAGGAACACCACATCCATTGCTTTCACCTCATCCACAGAGCCAGTTATCTTGTCACAGAAGGCAATTAGGTTAGTCAGCCATGACTTGCCCTTGGTGAATCCATGCTGACTGTTCCTGATCACTTTCCTCTCCTCTAAGTGCTTCAAAATGGATTCCTTGAGGCTCTGCTCCATGATTTTTCCAGGGACTTAGGTGAGACTGACTGGCCTGTAGTTCCCCAGATCCTCTTCCTCCGCCCCCCCCCCCTTTTTTTTTTATAAAAAAAGACTGGTACTACATTAGCCTTTTTCCAGTCATCCGGGACCTCCCCTGATCTCCATAAGTTTTCAAAGGTAATGGCCAATGGCTCTGCAATCACATCCGCCAACTGCTTTAGCACTCTCTGATGCAGTGCATCCAGCCCCCATGGACTTGTGCTCATCCAGCTTTTCTAAATAATTCTGAACCACTTCTTTCTCCTCAGAGGGCTGGTCACCTCCTCCTGTGCTGCCCAGTGCAGTAGCCTGGGAGCTGACCTTGTTTGTGAAGACAGGGGCAAAAAAAAGCATTGAGTACATTAGCTTTTTCCAGATCCTCTGTCACTAGGTTGCCTCCCCCATTCAGTGTGAGGCCCACACTCTCCTGGACTTTCTTCTTGTTGCTAACATACCTGAAGAAACCCTTCTTGTTACTCTTAACATCCCTTGATAGCTGCAACTCCAAGTGTGATTTGGCCTTCCTGATTTCACTCCTGCATGCCTGAGCAATATTTTTATACTCCTCCCTAGTCATTTGTCCAATCTTCCACTTCTTGTAAGCTGCTTTTTTGTGTTTAAGATCAGTAAGGATTTCACTGTTAAGCCAAGCAGGTCGCCTGCCATATTTACGATTCTTTCTACACATCGGGATGGTTTGTTCCTGCAACCTCAATAAGGATTCTTTAAAATACAGCCAGCTCTCCTGGACTCCTTTCCCCCTCATGTTATTCTCCCAGGGGATCCTGCCCATCAGTTCCCTGAGGTTGTCAAAGTCTGCTTTTCTGAAGTCCAGGGTCCATATTCTGCTGCTCTCCTTTCTTCCCTGTGTCAGGATCCTGAACTCGACCATCTCATGGTCACTGCTTCCCAGGTTCCCATCCGCTTTCGCTTCCCCTACTAATTCTTCCCGGTTTGTGAGAAGCAGCTCAAAAAGAGCTCTGCCCCTAGTTGGTTCCTCCAGCACCTGCACCAGGAAATGGTCTCCTACACTTTCCCAAAACTTCCTGGATTGTCCGTGCACCGGTGTATTGCTCTCCCAGCAGATATCGGCGTGATTGAAGTCCCCCATTAGAACCAGAACCTGTGATCTAGTAACTTCTGTTAGTTACCTGAAGAAAGCCTTGTCCACCTCGTCCCCTGGTCTGGTGGTCTATGGCAGACTCCCACCACGACATCACCCTTGTTGATCACACTTCTAAAACTTAATCCAGAGACTCTCAGGTTTTTCTCCAGTTTCATACTGGAGCTCTGAGCAGTCATACTGCTCTCTTACATACAATGCAACTCCCCCACCTTTTCTGCCTTGCCTGTCCTTCCTGAACAGTTTATATCCATCCATGACAGTACTCCAGTCATGTGAGTTATCCCACCAAGTCTCCGTGATTCCAATCACATCATAATTCCTTGACCGTGCCAGGACTTCCAGTTCTCCCTGCTCGTTTCCCAGGCTTCTTGCATTTGTGTATAGGCACTTAAAATAACTCACTGATTGTCCTGCTTTCTCAGGTTTTGTTCAATATCTTCATTAATGATCTGGAGGATGGCATGGATTGCACTCTCAGCAAGTTTGCAGATGACACTAAACTGGGAGGAGCTGTAGATATGCTGGAGGGTAGGGACTGGATACAGAGGGACCTAGACAAATTAGAGGATTGGGCCAAAAGAAATCTGATGAGGTTCAGCAAGGACAAGTGCAGAGTCCTGCACTTAGGACGGAAGAATCCCATGCACCGCTACAGACTAGGGACCAAATGGCTAGGCAGCAGTTCTGCAGAAAAGGACCTAGGGGTTACAGTGGACAAGAAGCTGGATATGAGTCAACAGTGTGCCCTTGTTGCCAAGAAGGCTAACGGCATTTTGGGATGTATAAGTAGTGGCACTGCCAGCAGATCAAGGCACGTGATCGTCCCCCTCTATTCGACATTGGTGAGGTCTCATCTGGAGTACTGTATCCAGTTTTGGGCCCCACACTACAAGAAGGATGTGGAAAAATTGGAAAGCGTCCAGCGGAGGGCAACAAAAATGGCTGGAGCACATGACCTATGAGGAGAGGCTGAGCGGACTGGGCTTATTTAGTCTGCAGAAGAGAAGAATGATAGGGGGATTTGATAGCTGCTTTCAACTACCTGAAAGGGGGGTTCCAAAGAGGATGGATCTAGACTCTTCTCAGTGGTAGCAGATGACAGAACAAGGAGTAATGGTCTCAAGTTGCAGTGGGGGAGGTTTACGTTGACTATTAGGGAAAAAAATTTCACCCGGAGGGTGGTGAAGCACTGGAATGGGTAACCTAGGGAGGTGGTGGAATCTCCTTCCTTAGGAGTTTTTAAGGTTAGGCTTGACAAAGTCCTGGCTGGGATGATTTAGTTGGGGATTGGTCCTGCTTTGAGAAGGGGGTTGAATTAGATGACCTCCAGAGGTCCCTTCCAACCCTGATATTCTATGATTCTATGACCAGTCATGGAATGTTTAAAAAGACTTCAGAACCAAAAACAAGAATCTCAGCTGACTCTAACATGAGGTATGTAGTGAGATGTGGTCTCAAAAAACAAACCCCCCAAAAGAGCTTTGTGCTCTTTGTTTTGTGTGTTCCCTGGGGAAGCAGAGAAGCATCAGGTCAGAAAACTCCTTCTCCTAAACTCAGTCTCAATATTGCAAAAAGAGTACGTAAATAAGGCAAGGCATAGTCGATTATCTTTTGTTTTTAGCTTGTGAATTTTCCCTGAGCTAAGAGGGAGATTTATCCCTGTTTTTTAAGAAGTTCGTAACTGTTCATGTGTTCCTTAGGCATTTCAGCTGCCACCTCTGCTAAGGGTTCATTGAGCTACGGCCTCAGCTCTACCATGTACTGGTCTGTAGAGATGCTGTACCCAAGGCAGGCCCTTCCAAAATTTTCTAAGAAGGCCTCTGTATCATCACCGCCCTTGTAGTTGGGGAACTTTCTGGGATGGGAAGCGGTACCTGGAGAAGGATTGCTAGGGTTGTCTGGTATATTTTGCTTAGCCTTGCCATCTCTAACTCCCTTTCATGCTTCCTCTCTCTTTCCCTCTCTTCCTGAGCATGCTTTTGGGCCTCCATAGCGCGCTCATGGGCAGCCTCTTCTCTGGTTGTTTCTGCCTCCCTAGCAGCTTTTTCTCTGGCCACTTGTGCATCAGCCTCCATCTGTCTGAGTTCCAGCTGTCGTTCATGTTCCTTCTGTCTTTCCTCAGCTTCAAATCTGGCTAATTCCAGCTTTTTCTGGACATTACTTTCTGTCATCCTAGCCTTTCTGCACTTAGCCTAGCTTAACCCGAGAGCTAGAAAGAAAAAAACCCCACACAGCTTGTGAATTCCCTTGCTGGATTTAACTACTCTGCACTGAGGCAGAAAAAAACAAAAAACTATAGCTGCTCTCAGCTAAAAGAAAAAAAAATATCCTTAAAAAAAAAACCAAACAAAAAAAATCCGAAAGCCTCCCTGCTTTCCAAGCAGCCAAAAGAGAGAGAGAGAGAAAAAATCTTTTTAATATCCTGAGGTTTGTGCTTCTGTTTCAAAATGATCCCACAGCTCACACCATGTCAGTGTTCCCTCCCCACTCTGAACTCTAGGGTACAGATGTGAGGACCCGCACGAAAGACCCCCTAAGATTATTTCTACCAGCTTAGGTTAAAAACTTCCCCGAGGCACAGATCCTTCCTTGTTCTTGGATGGGTACTGCTGCCACCACCAAATGAGTTAGTCTAAGATTCAGGAAAAGAACCACTTGGAGTTCCTGTTTCCCTAAAATATCCCCCCAAGCTCCTTCATGCCCTTTCCTGGGGAAGCTTGAGAATGATCTACCAACCAAATTGGTAAGCCAGATTCTTAAAAAGAAAGAACTTTATTATAAAGAAAAAAAAGTTAAAGAAGCACATCTGTAAAATCAAGATGGAAGGTAACTTTACAGGGTAATCAGATTCAAAACACAGAAGATTCCCCTCTCGGCAAAACTTTAAAGTTACAAAAAAAAAAAAAAACAGGGATAAACCTCCCTCTTAGCAAAGGGAAAATTCACAAGCTAAAAACAAAAGATCATCTAACGTGCCTTGCCTTATTTACTTACTCTTTTTGCAATACTGAGACTCATTTTAGGATGATTTTAGGAGGAGTTTTTTGACCTGATGCTTCTCTGCTTCCCCAGGGAACACACAAAACAAAGAGCACAAACAAAGCCCCTCCACCACAGATTTGAAAGTATTTTCTTTCCCCATTGGTCCTTTTGGTCAGGTGCCAACCAGGTTATTTGAGCTTCTTAACCCCTTACAGGTAAGGAGGAATTCTTATCTGTATGGTTAGACAAGTACATATCATAAAAATTAGTGTATGTAATCTGGCACAACTGTCAGACTATTAAAAAACAAAATAAATGCTCACAATTGAGCTACAATGAACTAGATCTCACCTAGAATACTAAAGATAGTAATTTAAGAGATGTTTTAAGGTTATTAGCAATACAAAATGGTGAGACACTTACAATTCAGGAGCTTGATCTTATGCCTTTACTGGACAGAAACCAAGCCTCAGATATCACTTCTGCAGATACTGTATGGGATATATCCCCATCCACTACACCAAGGGTCGGCAACCTATGGCACCCATACCAAACACGGCACGTGAACCAATTTTTAATGGCACGCTGCTGTCTGCTGGACCCAGGCAGACAGCAGCGTGCACTAAAAATCCTGCCCGACCCAGACCGCTCTTTTCCACCCACTGCTCTCTCCTTGCAGGGCAGGCAAGCTTCCCCCTCCCCCCACCTCTTCCCCCAGCGTACAGGGTTCCTGCCCCTCCTTCTCTCCCTCCCTGCGGCCGATCAGCTGACTGCCCTTGCCACAGAGCGGGAGAGGGAAAAGTGGAGCCGCAGCGCGCTCTCTGCTCTGGGAACCTTGGGGAAGGGGGTGGAATCAGGGCATATCCCCTCCAGCCCCTGCCGCGAGCCGCTCAGGGCAGGGGGCTGGGAGCACACCCACGATCCCTGCCCACACCCCCAAGCCCTCTGCCCTGAACCCTCCTCACACGCATCCAGCCCTCTGCCCTGACCCCTGAACACCCCCCCAACCCCAGCCCTGACTCCAGCACCCCCCACACATATCCAGTTCCCCAGCCCCCTGCTCTGACTCCTGCACCCCCCACATCCCCACTCCCACCCTGAGCACCAAACAGGAGCGCCTGCACCCCCCCACCCACACACACATTCCCACCTGCACCCCTCGCACCAAATGGGAGCTGCCCAGATAAGCACTCCACACCCAAACCTCCTGCCCCAACCCTAAGCCCCCTCCCTCATCCTAGCTCCTGGCCAGACCCTGCACCCCAACCTGCTCCTTCACCTCCAGCCCTGTTCTCAGCACACTACCACCCTCATCTCAGTGCAGAGAGAGGAAGAGAACCAGGCTAGAACAGGGCCGGGACTCCAGACCGGCAGTGGGCTGAGCGGCTCAGCCCACTGCCAGTCTGGGGACCCGGCCACCAGCCCCGCTCAGCCCACTGCCTGTCTGGGGTTCTGGCTGCCTGCCCCTTGCCAGCTGGGGTCCCAGCCGCAGGCCCCGCTCAGCCCACTGCCGGCCTAGGTGAGCGGAACCCCAGGCCAGCAACGGGCTGAGCGGGCCAGCGGCGTAAGATCAGCATTTTAAATTTAATTTTAAATGAAGCTTTTTAAACATTTTGAAAACCTTGTTTACATATGACAATAGTTTAGTTATATAATATATAGACTTATAGAGCGAGACCTTCTAAAAAACGTTAAAATGTATTATTGGCACGCAAAACCTTAAATTAAAGTGAATAAATGAAGACTCGGCACACCACTTCTAAAAGGCTGCCGACCCCTGCACTACACCTTCCAAAGTAAAAAGAAAACCGTATCTAGCACAAGCTTGTTCAATGGTACACTCGTTATTAGTTTTACAATACTACATATATCAATGAAACTGACAATATACAAATCCACAAAGCACTTTAATATGGCACCTGACCACTGAACTACAAACAATTTAAATTAAATACAACTACGATAGCTACATTAGTGAAACACGACAACTGCATTTATGGTTCTCACAGCCATCATAACATTTTCCTCCTGCAACCACGTACAAAATGTTTTACGGTTTGGGGGATTTTTAAGTTAATCTACTGTTCATGAAAGATGGGTGCAACCATAGAGACTAAAATCCTATTTATCTACAAAAAAAGGTAAAGCAGGGAGACCAGCACTGCAACCTTATATACTACACTCTACCAATGCATCTCAACCCTGTTCTGTCAGCATCAGCTTTAAAAATAGGAGAGGTTAGTTCAGTCCTTATGCTCGATCAACTCTTTCCATCTGCAGAGACTGTACATAAAACAAGTGATTAGTGCCTCTAACACTGACAGTTTTGTAGCGTGAATACTTGTCCACTGAACTAAGACCATCAACTGGATCACCTTTAGTAAAGCAGTTAACTAAGGCGTGGTCTACACTACAGAGTTAGGTCAACGGAAGCTGCCTTTCGTCAACCTAACTATGGAGGTATCTACACTAAAATTTCACTCCTGCTGACATTAATGCCCCCTACAATGACTTCATAATTTCACTTCCATGAGGTGTGTCGAGTGTAGGTCAACATAGTTAGGTCAAAGCAGTGTCAGTGTAGATACTGCATTTCTTATACTGATTTTAGTGGCCTCCAAGAGGTGTCCCACAATGCCCCACCTTCACCGTTTTGAACTCCACTGCCCAGCGCAAGGTACATAGGAAGCCGCCCTTTAAAGCCCTGCAAAATTTTGCGGCGGCATTTCCTGTTTCTCTTGGAGAGCTCACCTAGCAACTATGCAACTGACCATTCTACAACCCCCAAAGTAGCATGACATCTATTTATTTACTCTTCTTTACTTATGGAACAAGAGATAGTGAAATAACAACTCTACCTCTACAGGTCATCTGCTTTTCATTCCCCTGTAGAGTTAGGAAGAGGGAGCCCCGCAGAACAGTTTATGTGCATGAGGATGTCCTATGAATCCTCCATAGAGATCTTGAGGAAACTTTCCTGGAGGCAGTCTGCAATCCTTTACCAAAGATTTCTGGGGAAGGCTGCCTTATTTCTTCCATCACAGTAGGACACTGTCCCACACCATTCACCAATTATATCAGCAGGTGCCACTGCATCACGTAGGCTAGCAGCATATGGCCTTGGTCTGCAGTTGGATGCCTGCCAGAGCTATTCCTTTTCCACCTACATTATCCTCAAGAAAGAGGTACCAGCTAGAATCACCACCATCTGATGAAAATGGTGCCAGGATTCAGTTTAACTGCCCTATTGGCATATACTCATGCCCACGACATGGGATGACATCAGGCCCACCAACAGCAATTCCAGGCCCCAGGGCAGAACAGTCAATGGGCCCCCACGCACGCACAAGCCATGCCCACACGGATGCAGTCCATCTGACATTTGGGCACGCTCTTCTGGCACAGCCAGGGCTTCCACATGCCTGCCTGGTACGGTTGCGAATCGTCTAATTGCGCAAACTCAAAGATCCTTGCCCACACCTTCCCTGAGGCCACGTCCCTGTCCCGCCCCTTCTCCAAGGCCCCACCCCCTGCTCACTCCATCCCCCCCTCCCTCCATCGCTCATTCTCCCCCACCCTCACTCACTTTCACCAGGCTGGGGCAGGATTTGGGCTGTGGGAGGGGGTGCAGGCTCTGGGAGGGAGTTTGGGTGTAGGATGGGGTGTGGGGTGCAGGCTCTGGGAGGGAGTTTGGGTGCAGGCTCTAGGCTGGGGCAGGGTGCAGGAAAGGATCAGAGGGCTGGCACTTACCTCGGGCGGCTACCAAAAAGCAACTGGCACACTCTCTGGCAGCAGCTCCTAGGCGGGGGACCCAGAACGTCTCCGCATGTTGCTGCCTGCAGGCCAATGGGAGCAGCACATGGAGACCACCTGGTCTCCCCCCCACCAGGGGCTGTAGGGCCATTGCGGCCGCTTCTAAGAGCGGCACGGAGCGAGGGCAGGCAGGAAGCCTGCCTTAGCTCCACTGTGCTGAGGGGAGTGGTGACAGTCCCCAGGCCCTTTTAAATCTCCTGGTCCCCTGGGCAATTGCCCCTTCCCCGCCACCCCCAGAAGGCCTGGGTGACATGTTCCAACAGATCCTGCAAGCTTCTGCTGCTTCAGATATCAAGCACAGGACTTGGAGAATCATTTTTATTAGTTCACAACATATGTTGGCTGGGACTGACATTCACAGATAATAGTAATGTGTGTCTTTGCAATGTTATATTACTGCACACACACCATACTCATTACAAGGTTCATACTGGGGTGCAAAAGAGCAGGGCCAGGCAGAGCACACTACAGCAACACACATTACTGTGGTTCACTATTGAAATGGTCTCTCTCAGCCTCCCTGAGCCATACAGCTCCGCTCAGCTCTTCTTATAGCCCTGGTATCTGGCTGCTCAAGTTCAGCAGACAGCTACGCCACCTCCACCCTGGTTGAAACTTTTCTCCCTGGGCTTCACAAATATTATGCAGGATACTGTAGGCAAATATAACCATTGGGATTTTTTTTCCACTGAGGTCCAACCTCATGAGTAAACAATGCCAGCATCCCTTCAAACAACCAAAAGCACATTCTGCATCTCCTCAGCTTATAGTTGAAGCACTCCTTCCTGCTGTCGAGGTGACTGGTGTGCAGTTTCATGAGCCAGAGGAGTAAGGTGTAGGCTGGGTCTCCCAGGATCACTAATGGCATTTCAACATCCCCAAATGGTAATCCACCGGTCTGGAAAGAAAGTCTTTACTTGCAACTTTCTGAAGAGTCCTGTGTTCTTAAAGATGTACACACATACACATCATGCACCTTCCCTGACCAGCCCACACTGATGTCAGTGTTCCCAGTGATCCACCAGCACTTGTATTATCATAGGAAAGTAACCCTTTCTTTGACTCTTTGGCAATGTGGTCTGGTGCCAAAATGGGTAAATGTGTGCAATCTATTGCCCCATTACTGCAAAACCATCCACTTTGTCTTTCAGATTGCCCAGAGTCACAGTCCTTCGTAGCAGACGCAATAAGTGGCCTTGCACACTTGCATCACAATAGCGTCCACCAGTGGATTTCCAAACTTCAAATTGACTCCTGACTGATCGGTAGCAATCAGGCATTGCAAGTTTCCACAGACTGATCACCACTCGCTTCTCCACTGTCAGTGCAGTGTCATTTTGGAGTCACTGCGCGAGAGGGCTGGGGCGATCTCTGCACACAGATCCAGGAATGTGGCCTTGTGCATCCAAAAGTTCGGCAGCCACCGGTAGTCATCCCAAATCTGCATGATAATGCAATCCCACAAGTCAGTTCTTGCTTCTCAGGCCCAGAACCAGCGGCTCCATCATCTGCACCTATTCCATGAATGCCACCAACAACTTTGAATTGTTTCTATGTCCCACAGCAATCTAGCCTCAAAGGAATTGTTCTGTTCCCCAGAGCTCCTCTGGTAGCTCTGCAAATACTGCAAGATTAGGCACCCCATGCTCGCAAAGCTCATCAGAATAGTGCAGAGCTGTGCAGGATTCATGTTTCTGCCACAGATGGCAGACAATGAGGAGGGACACACGAGTCTGCGGGGCTTTTGAAAAGATGCATGAAGCATTATGGGATGGAAAACACTGCATTATGGAACACTGAAATTATGTTCCCAGTCGTCACTTAGGTTGACATAATTTTGTAATGTAGACGAACCCTATGTCTTCTCATTTTTGCTCCTAGTCTAATTAAAGAAATGCCACAATTAAAGAAATGCTCCCAATGGGAGCAGGATGGAGTCTTTAAAGCACATGTGTGTAAACATACATACATGCAGGGGGGTCAGAGGAGAATAATCTCTAATATATGTATATGCACAATAAGGATAAACCACAATTTCTATAATAATGTTAAAACTTTGAATTTCCTGATTTGAGGCATGTACAAGCTAAACCACAATGTTGTATTACTGTAGTTTTCCTGGGTATCTGGCTGGTGAAACTTGCCCATATGCTCAGGGTTCAGCTGATCACCATATTTGGGGTCGGGAAGAAATTTTCCTCCAGGGCAGATTGGAAGAGGCCCTGGAGGTTTTTCTCCTTCCTCTGTAGCATGGGGCTCGAGTCACTTGCTGGAGGATTCTCTGCTCCTTGAAGTCTTTAAACCATGATTTGAGGACTTCAATAGCTCAGACATAGGTGAGTGGTTTTTCGCAGGAGTGGGTGGGTGAGATTCTGTGGCCTGCGTTGTGCAGGAGGTCGGACTATCTGATCATAATGGTCCCTTCTGACCTTAGTATCTATGAATCTATGAAAAATCCCCTTGGCCAAGTCCTCAAAGAACTGCATGCATGGCAAGTTTGAACTTCAACAACATTATTTGTTTTAGGCAAATGCCAAAAAAAGCCTCTGAACAATTTTAAGGCATGAAAAAAACTTTTAAACATTAATAATTCAAGAACAGCTGAACAGATTTTCAAACTTTCCTAAATTTCACCATGAGGCGTATAGCAATAGAGAAATTTTACCCAAGAGTCAATTTTATGATAAATTAGAAGGCTGAAAGGGAAGACTAGAACAGAAGTAAGTTTTCTCACACTAAAGTATGCTGAAAACAGATTTCTTTCTTCTAAAATATCTTTCACGTAATGAAATCTTAAAAATCAAATAAATCAATCATGTGTAGAACATGGCTTTGTCAGGGTTCCCCCCCACTTTTAACTCTGGGGTACTGATGTGGGAACCCGCATGAGAGACCCCCTATCCTTATATTCTACCATCTTAGGTTAAAACTTCCCCAAGGCAAAAATTATTTTCCTTGTCCTTGGACGGTATTGCTGCCACCACCAAGGGATTTACACAAAAATTCAGGGAAGGGTCCCTATCCCCACAAAAGATCCCCCAAACACCCTCTCCTGGGGAGACTTGAGAATAATACCACCAAGCAATTGCCTTAGCGATGTGAGCACAGACCAAACCTTTTGTCTTCAGGACACTGGAATCAATCAGGTTCTTAAAAGAAGAACTTTATTCATAAAGAAAAAAATTGAAGAATCAAACCTGCAAAATCAGGATGGAAGGTAACTTTACAGGCTAATAAAAAGATTTAAAAACACAGAGGATTCCCCTCTGGGCTCAGCTCCACAGTTACAAACACAGTAATAAAACTACCTCTGTAGCATAGAAAAATTCACAAGCCAAAACAAAAAGAACCTAACGCATTTCCTTGTCCTACTTACATTTTCAGTGATTTTAGATGGATTAGTCCAGGTATATTTTCAAGAGATACTATACCTGCTTGGCTTCTCCCTCCGTCTGGAGAGGGAACAAAAAAAAAAAAAAAAAAAAGAAGCAACAAACAAATCCTTCCCCCCACAGATTTGAAAGTATCTTCTTTCCTCATTGGTCCTTCTGGTCAGGTGCCAACTAGGTTATTTGAACTGTTTAACCCCTTACAGGTAAGGCAATTCAGTACAGCTGCCAAGGAGGGATTTTATGCTACTCTTTCCTCTATATTTATGACATGGCTCCATAATGAATAGGGGCTTGTAATAGTTTATTCTCTTATGGGAAGTTGGAAATAGGAGGAGCCTCCAAAATGACTCAAGTTAAGACAAATCTAAATTTCTCTTTTACAAATTTGTCTTGACTAGGGACTTTTTCAGTAGTGTAGGTAAACTAGTGTATATGTGCTGCACAAGTGTAAAGGAGGATTTGCAGCAGGATCTGCATACTCTGTTAAAATCAGAGTAATTTCCACTGGTGCAAACTGGAGCAGTGTGTCTAAACAGAGTTTGTACTAGGTTAGGTACATTATAGCTTGTCTAGTGCAAAACTCCCTAACGTACACAAGTCCTCAGACAGGTAGAAGGCTCCTTAATTTTTTTTAATTTGCTAGGAATAATCTATGCAGTGTTGTTGTAGCCATTTTGGTCCCAGGATATTAGAGAGTCATGATGGGTGAAAGAATATCTTTACTGAACCAATTTCTGTTGGTGAAAGAAACAAGCTTTCGTGCTACACAATGACCTGAAGAAGAGCTCTGTGTAGCGCAAAAGCTTGTCTCTCTCACCAACAGAAGTTGGTCCAATAAAATATATTACCTATCCCACTTTGTATTTAGAGTTGCCACCCGTTTTTGGCTTCTGTGTCCAGGTGCCATTTGGGGTTGCCAGGTGCCCAATTTTCAACCGGGAAGTTCAACTGAAAAGGGAACCTGGCAACTCTAAATGGCACCTGAATCAAAAGTTCAGTTACTGTCAGGCAGGGCGAGGTGCTGGGTCATTGACTCACCCCAGCCCCTGCTCAGCTGGGGCCATCTCTTGCCTGCAGGCTGGCTCCTTGAGACAATCCAATGAGTAATAGGGAGAGGGACGGAGGGAGAGAGGCGTGAGCAAAATGGTGGAGGGATTTTGGGGAGAAGAGGCAGGGCAATGGGCAGCGCCTCCCAGGAAGAGGTAGGACAGGAGATGAGGCCTCGAGGGGGTCCGATTATCAGTAATTAGAAAGATGGCAACCCTATTCTCTCTAAGAATAATGTGGTAGTCAACGTTTTACACTAACATCTGACATGTAAACCCCAGACTAGCTTTGTCCCCTTCCCTTCCCCTCCCCACTATAACAATTTTATCTTCATTCTATTAGTGCCTTTGACATTGCACATTGCTAAAAGCAAACATCTATCAAGATGTACATTTTATGGAGGATGTCCATAATAAAACATGTCAGTCACAAGTAGTTCTCAGAACTAGAGAGAATTATATTCCATGCACAGAAAGGATTCCCAAAAATTACTCCTGCTAAAAAAAAAAAAAAAAAAAACACTAAACTTCAATTAAAAAAATGCACTACAGAAATGTAATCTTACCAAAAGCAGCTAACTTGTTTCCATAATTATGAATTAGTTTCTAGTAAAAAATTAGAGTTACTTTGATGGCTTAAAACAATGTCTTTCCAGACACATGAAGCATTTTCTTTAAAATTTAAGCTAATAGCTAGTACCTGGCTGCAAAATGACTTCTACAATAATACTAGATGTAATTATATTTGTTTATTAACACCTATATTACATAATTCCTAAAAAATGGTTTAACAGATTGTGATCTAAATACAGCTTTCTTTAATACTTTTGACTTATATAGCATCTTAGGATCTCTAAGCATTTTTAAAAGAGATATGTAATGTCTTTAGTACACAGTGAAACTACTGTGCGAAGAGGTTCAGTGACATGCTCATGATCACACAGCAATAGTGATAGAGTAAGCCATAATGCAAGAGTTTCCTAAAGTCTTGTCTTAATGCTAACAATGCTGCCTCCAAACATTTTGTTACTGATATGCAAAACAACTCAATGCAGTCTTGAAGAAGTTAATTTTAGTTTCTCACCATTTTGAGCTTTTCATCTAGTTAAATCATTGATTTTTCTCTGTGTAAAAGGGAGCAGAATTCAATATGGGGATCTTGACTACCTCTTTGTGTACTATACCGTTAT
This sequence comes from Caretta caretta, assembly GCF_965140235.1. Lineage (NCBI taxonomy): Eukaryota > Metazoa > Chordata > Testudines > Cheloniidae > Caretta > Caretta caretta. The sequence goes on along the minus strand of NC_134210.1, from coordinate 42,829,247 downwards.
CAATGACATCAGCAGGAACATAAACTGCCCAACTTTAGGAATAACCCTGTTAAATATTAACACAGGGGGAATAACTGATTTAGTATGCCATACCAACAAAATGGATAGTTATGATTCTAAGGAATGCCACTAAATGTTACAAAGTAAGATGTACAATATGTAGGTCTACCCAAATAAAATGACAGCATCCCTTCAAAATCTGCCCACAAAATCTGTACCTTTATGATTTCCATTGGATCCTAAAGATATACGGTACTTCAGATCTCTTCCACCAAAAATAATCTAATCTTTGATACCAAAACTATAAGTGTATGTATGAATATTCACAGGAGGTGAGAATGACAACTGTTTAGAAAAATCTAATTTTGGTAGTATTAATTTGTTTTGTAGTTCTGCTATGATCGAGGAAGAAATAGTTTTCTTAGTGTATATCCATAGTATTCAAAAAAGATTAAGCTGTGAATTTATATTTTCATTTGGCTATTGTATGTAGTGTTTGACTATATTTTACTTTTTCCAAATTATCTACCAACCACTAATACTATTTTACAGTTTTTATAACTGCATGTTAGGTAATTAAAGCTGTTCTTCTAGCAATTAACTGGATATCATTACACCCTTACAGACCTATAGATCAAGCTGTTTAATAAAACTAAAAATGCTTCTGTATATACATCATTGTATGAAAAATTCACCACCAATATATACAAGAATTACCAAAACACAGCTTTTTCCTTTGAGTTTGCCAAACCACCACCATATCTGCATGAACATATTTATGACATACTGGCAAACTTTTCTTCAAAATCATATACAGTATAATTAAAGCTATTATGTCTTGGAAGTCACAGAATCCATAACTCCAGAGACCTCCATGACATTTTTTTGCTTCAGCCCCAGGCCCCCAGAACTCCAAGTCACCCCAGATGGTGGGTGCTGGACACCCCGCCCCCATTTTCTAATGGTTATTTTTAAAAGTCAGGGACAGGTCACAGGCTTCCCGTGACTTTGTTTATTGCGCTTGACCTGCCCACAAGTTTTACTAAAAACAAAGTGACAAAATCTTAACTTTAGATATATAACTTTAGATATAATACACACACACACACGCCCCACCATTTTTTCTCATTTCGTATGAAGAGACACGCCCTAAACAAGGTCTAGATTTAGAGACTAGTATGTGATCTGCAATAATGGACAAAGCTATCAAAACAGTTCTCTGAATCAACATGTCCATTGCATTTAGTAAAGCTGTAAAATGCATTGAAGTGCTGCTGGGCATAAACGTAATTCTACAGAACACTGAGTAGGAAGGAAGACCACAGGGAACCATGCATTAAGGTCAAGATCCACAAAGGGGCTTAGGTGTTGCAACACTCACTGTCATGGCAACTAACTTTTAGGTGCCTACAAGAGTCTCAGGAACAACATTGCCCTCCACAGAGCCTGAGTGAGGCATCTAGGCTCCCCTTACAATGAACTGAGATAGAGAGAAGTCTTCGAATACCATCCACAAAAATCCAGCATGCTAGGCAGCTCCCCACCTAAATTAGCCAGTAGGAGATGCCGATGAACAGAGAATGTGCTAAGCCTGTCCCTTTCCACAGGCAGACACAGAAGTCTGAGCTTTAGGGAGGCGCCTCTCTCCGTATCAGTCCACACACAGAAACCATCTGTGTGGAGTGCTTGTAATATAGCGAAGTGATTCCATATTTGATTAATCCTTCTGGGACAAAATGATACTGTATAAAAGTGCACATAAGCACTAAGGTGCCATTGCCTCTTAGATCAGCCAACTAGAGACCAAGCTGAGAGTGAAAGAATGGAAAGTAAAAGGCATGGAAGTTAATATTATTTATATATATACTATTACAGCTACCTGATTTTACTCAGATGTAGATATTAATACTTACATAAGAACATTAGAACGGCCATACTGGGTCAGACCAAAGGTCCATCTAGCCCAGTATCCGGTCTTCCGACAGTGCCCAATGCTAGGTGCTCCAGAGGGAATGAACAGAACAGGTAATCATAAAGTGATCCATCCCCTGTCACCCATTCCCCAGGTTCTGGCAAACAGAGGCTAGGGACATCATCCCTGACCATCCTGGCTAATAACTACTGATGGACCTATCCTCCATGAGTTTACCTAGTTCTTTTTTGAACCTTGTTATAGTCTTGGCCTTCACAACATCTTCTGGCAAGAAGTTCCACAGGTTGACTGTGCGCTGTGTGAAAAAATACTTCCTCTTGTTTGTTTTAAACCTGCTACATGAGTGCAGAGGACTGTACTAGATGATCTCTCGAGGTCCCTTCCATTCCTATGATTCTTTGATATACAGATATGAAGCAGACAATTACTAAATACTTTCCATTATGAATAATTTTTTTATTTAAGCTTATCTCACATTTCCTTTTTCTGCAACAGACCTTCAATATTTGGAATCCTCTCAGCTTACAAAAGAGCCTTTTCTTTGTTCCATGAAATTCCATTCCGATTTGGCGAGAAAGAGTATTAATTATTACCATTGTCTTCTCTCAATTGTATTCCCCAGGAAAATCCGGGCAGCAAACCTAAATCTTTCAACATTCATTCCACTGCTGGGCTCACGCCACCATGGCTCAAACCATTACCAAAGCAATAGCAGCAGTGCCACTACCACTCAATGCATCAGAGTGGATTAAAAAGATTTAAATACATGTTTCTTTTTAAAAATAAACCTATTTAAAATTAAATTTGAAATTATGACAACCTATGTTAAAGCCTAAATTTACTAAAATCTATTTAAACTCATTTAAATTAAATAAAAATATATTTAAGGAGTACGTTTGCCACCAAAGTTTTAAAGAAAGTCAATCCACTGAACTGCTGAAATGTCACTAGCTAAGCACCTGGAACCAGAGTTCACCACAGTGGTACACCAGCTTTTGACAGCAGGTCGCCTCTTCCGCATGTGTAGAGAAAATATTTCTTCATTTCACTTTATTCAACTAGTTCAGCTCAATGACTAATTCATTCAAAGTTGAGAAAACAGTTGAGGAAAAAAAGCAGAAAAGCTTGTTCTTCCTCTTCAAATCTATGAATAAAAATGAGATGCAAGAAAAAGAGTACTACTAGTTCTATAATCTTGAAGGACATGTTGACCAGAAAATCAGTTCAATTCACTAACGAGACATAGTATTCCCTTTGTTTAATAAGTCAGTTTTAAGTGCATTTTCTTCTTATGCAACCAGCACATTTAAGGTAGTTTTATTTAATAAAACCAATTTTAAAATAGTTTTGTTCATTTTTAATTGAATTCCAGTTTTTATCCATGTGGCTTGACACAAATCATGAGTAAAAAATATTATCACTTAATAAATAAGAAATGTGACATTTTGTAATAAAAAATTTAAAAATAAGAATCTGAAAAATGTATATTAAGCTTTATAATTGCTTAAATAAATTTGTATTAATATAATATAGCCCCTGAGTAGCAGAAAGTAGTACCAAATTACATCAACCACTGAGAATCAACCTCTCTTTAGGAACATAAAAAGAATAAAACAAGATTAAAACTGATTATTTAAATCAATGTTGCCTGCTTTCTGATTTAAATCATGATTAAAACCAGTGATTTAAATTAATCTACCCTGTATTGCACAGAAAGTCTCAGAAAACTGCTGAAATATCTGTAGCAAAGGAGAGAAGAGAACCTGGCTCTCCAAACCCAGGGATCTAGCATGTGGTTCCCAATGACCCATTTACACACACATCTGGGAACTCCATGTGAGGAAGGAGCTCCCCTAACTTCCAGATGGGCAGTAAGATGGGCCAGGCGCCTCAAAAAAAAACACCTTTGGGACCTAGCACATGGCAGCAGCACATCCCCACTCTGGGTTCAACACATACAGCAGAAGATCCAGCCCAGTTCTAGGAGCAGGGAATCAAAAGCCAGGCTTACCCCAATACATCCTTCCATAGGTGCCGATTCAATGGGTGCTCCAGCACTCACCAGCCATAACTGATTGAAGGCACTGCCAACCAGCTGATTGGAGACTGGAGAAGGGGTTTGCGGGAGGGCGGAGAGCAGCGAGTGGGCGGAGGCCTCAGGCAGGGGGCAGAGCAGGGGTGGTAAGAGGCCGAACAAGGGCAGGGTCTTGGGGCGAAGCAGCAGTGGAGCACCCTCAGGGAAAAGAAAAACTCAGCGCCTATCCATCCTCCCTTCCCCTGAATGCAGCCTTCTGCTGTCAGCTAGTGGTGGTGTTAGTCCGGTAGCAGTCTGTGCTGCAGTGCCGAAGGCTCAGGATTCAAATGCTAATGATGATTCATTCACGGATGGGGTTGATTGCTATACCTAATACAACATTTTTAGACTTTTTGTTTAAAATAAAAAACCTTAGAAGTTAGATTTAAAAGGTTACATTAAGAGAACATTATTTCAGTTGCAAATAAATAAATAAATAAATAAATAAATCAAACATTTTGCACAGCCAGGTTGTGGTCAGGCAGACTTAGTACCTGGAGCCAGAATCTGCAATCACAAGACAAGAGTCCAGAGTTGGCTGAGTCAGGAGACTGGGAGGTCAGAAGCGAGACAAACTGGAGATCAGAACTATTAGTAAGGAACCAGAGTCAGGCTGGGTCAGGATACCAGAGGGTCAGTGGCAGGAGACAAACCAAAGATCTAGAACCACAAGTCAGGTGCCAGATCAAGCCAGAGAAGCAGGCAGTCCAGACCAGAGTTGAGCCAAGTTATTCAGGACAACTTCCTGTTCCAGCACCTCACACTGGGGCACGACTTCATGAGTCGCAGACTCAGGCTGCCACAGGCAAGATTGTTGCGTAGCTACTCCCATGAAACTTGTAGACCTGGGTTTGAAACCCATGGGTCATGACATTTGAAAGTTCATAAAACTGTTTTTTTGCAACCTAAACATTCTTTTAATGTAGGGCATGGGGTTCTGGTGAGGCAGAGGGGGCAGATATCTGAACAGACTAGCAAATCTACTTTTCTACACCTGACTTGTCCCCATTCCCTAACCATGCAGTCCTGGATTTCAGTTGTCTGACAATTCCTTGTGGATGCCCTGTTGACTATCTGAAGTGTAGGTCTATTTTGAAAAATGACCCCCTATAACTCTAAACTACTTCCCATATGTATTCAAAGCCATATCTGATTATATTACTAAAAAAATAAAAATAAAGTTTTGATTTAAAAAACGAACAAAAAAGAGAACCAAACAGAACTAAAAGGAAGCTGCATACTACGCCCTGTGAGTCGACATGATTGTTTACTAAGTAACCAAAGTGACATTTGTGCAAACTCATTGATGGGAAAAGAGAAGTTGAGCTAGAATCAACTGGGCCTAATTTGGCTTGCAGACTCGTCATAACTGGTGATGATACATGTGACAGAAAAAAAAATCCCACCTGATTCAGACTCCAAGTTTAAGTTTTACAGAGCTGACAATTCAGAAAAATTGTTTCTTTCCACTTTACAACTGTTCATAGACTAACAATTAAAAAGTTCTCCCCAGGCAGCACAGACAGAGGAGCAGCACCAATGTAGAAACTTGCAATATATCTATCCAATTTCAGAAGCCCAAGTTGCTATCATAAATGGTTAACTGTAGGTGTACTTCTGAGGATGTAGGGGTAGGGTAGATTGATTTAAATCACCAAGTGGAAAGCCTCAATTTAAATAGTCGATTTTAGTCAACTTCTCCATTGTACTTCCGTTATTTTTCTAAAGCAAGGTGAATTCTCATGAGTTGATGTAACCATTAAAACAAGTTGATTTGCAACTAAATAGAACCTTTTCACTAGATTTTAGACTTATTTCTGCTGCCAAGGAGGGTATATTATAACTATTTACATTTAAGCAATTATTCACCTTAATATTTTCAGATTCTTATTTATTGTTCATTTTTAGTATGTTAGAAAATGGTGAATGATATAGGGTTTATTTACTAGATAATTAACTATTTGCTCATGATTTGTGTTAAGGCGTATTAGAATAGTAACTGGAATTTAATTAAGCATACAAAAAAGAGCATATTTATTTTTATTTAAATGTTTTATGATTATAAATTTAGGCCTTAATATATTGTGTATTAAATTCAGATTTCATCTTAAACAGATTTTAAAAAAAACAAAAAACTTATAATTTAAATAACTGGATTCTTTGAATTTGGTTAAATTAAATTTAAAAATCTGATTTAAATTAAAAAAAAACTTTAAACCCTTCCTCCCCCACAATAAATCGATTCTTATTCACACTAGTTGAGGGAGAGGATGGCAAATGGAACTTGGGAAGGAAAAGGCTAGGAGAAAATGGAAGCAATCAAGGAAAATATTTTTTTAAATTGAAAGTAGAGGTTTAAAAACTGTAAATAAGTAAATTATAAAAATAAACTGTATGTGGGCCACATTTTCTCTCTCACACATACTACCCACCCCTGAATCAACTTACGGATTAACTAACTTGTGAAATGTTATTTTATCCCCAGGACCCTCCTTCCCCCCCCCCCCTCAAATATTCTGTTACACCCATTTCTTGCTTCTTATCTTAAATTAGGCCATGTCTACACTAGAGATCTTACAGCAGCACAGCTGTACCAATGCAGCTGCACCATTGTAAGATCTCTCATGTAGCCACTGTGCCAATGGGAGAGCTGCTCCCACTGACATAACAGTTGTCCACATTGGCGTGTCTGTTGGTGTAACTTATGTTGCTCAGGTGTGGGGGTGGGAGGAGGGTTCATACCCCTGGGTGACAAATTACACCGACAAAAGCGCTGGTGTCGACAGCACTAGGTCAGTGGGAGAAGCTTGCTGTTGGCATAGCTACCACTGCTCCTTGGGAGTGGTTAAATTATGCCAATGGGAGAGCTCTCTCCCATTGGCAAAGAGCTGCAGCTGCACCGCTGCAGCACTGTATGCTTAGACAAGCCCTTAGACAGCAAAGTTCTCAGGACAGGGATGTGTCTTACTTGTGTTTGTAGAGTTCCTATGAAAATAGGACACTAAATCTGCTAGGGACTTTGTAATGTGTAACAAGCTAGCAGTGTTCCATAACACACCCACCCTGTTAGCAAGGAATGAGTTGGCTAGAAGAGTGATAAGTAGGTGGTGACTCACTGCAGGAAGTGGATCCTTAGCTATCTCCTATGAGGGAGGGGGAAGGGAGGACTTGGAGAGCAAGAGGGCTGAGTGAAGACTGAGTGTGTGTGGAACCTATTCGTGTAGGGAGGAGGAGCCCTGAGCAGAAGGCTTTGGCCAGGACAGTTTCCTGTATAATTGTTTGAAAACTGTTTTGAGAGAGACTTCATTAAACTAGACCCAGGATGCAAAACAATGAATTTGTTTGAGACTAACTCTGTACTCATTAAACCAGACTGAGGAGTGAGAATTGTTTGAAGTAGGCTGGGAAAGTAGTACCTACTTACAAAATGAAAAGGAGTACTTGTGGCACCTTAGAGACTAACAAATGTATTGAGCATAAGCTTGAAGTGAGCTGTAGCTCACAAAAGCTTATGCTCAAATAAATTTGTTGGTCTCTAAGGTGCCACAAGTACTCATTTTCTTTTTGCGGATACAGACTAACACAGCTGCTACTCTGAAACCTACTTACAAAATGTTACCATTATAATAATTCTTCAACTTTATTTTTTAAAAAGTGCATACCCTGAAAGCTCTAGTCTTTATATAAAGAAAAGGAGTACTTGTGGCACCTTAGAGACTAACCAATTTATATACTTTATATACATATATATATATACTTTATATACTTGTCTGAACATTTAAAGATACCAAATACAATATTTTTTTTTCTAAAATGCAAGACATTTTACTGTTGAATCTTTACAAAAGGGTCTTGAAAGCCAACTTGCTACTGGACGTACACAAAAGTTGGGTATCAGTCCTGTTTGAAGAGAACTACATTAACGCAAACTAAGAACCTTTCAGTTCACACCTGCAGCATGCACATGGGGGAGTTATAGCACAGCACTTTGATGCACACTGCTATTCACACCCCTGTTGTCTGAGCTGCAGGGTACTGTACACAAACATTTGAAAGAGCAGGAAGGAAAGTCTGTCATGTTGCCACCCACAAAGTACAGAGAAGCAGAAGGAGAAGGAAAAAGCTGCTGCAGAGAAGTGGAGAGAGAATAAGAAGGGACCAGAGTAGGGGGAATGTGATAAGCAGAGAGGGACTGTGGTAGTGTGGGGGCAGAGGACCTGGTAGTTGGTAAGGGAAGAAGGGGGCAGACTGGGGAAGAAAGAGATCGAGAAGGGTCTGAAACAACAGAGCACACTCCCCTCCAGAACATGGAAATGAAACCCAAGACTCATCCTGCTGCCAGCAAATACCCATGAAACCCCTAAGCAAAGTATGTCTGATCCTCTTCTAGTGTCTGGCCCACATAAAGGATAATAGCCTGCTACATTCCATTCATTCAAATAGTGGACATCTGTATTGTAGCTCTAGTTTCCAGACCTGCCAATGACTCATGTGGGTGTTAATAACTTGCACACGGTGGAAATGTGCGTGCCAGTTAGCTTTTTTAAAAATCTTTAAAAATCTTAAAAATAAAGCTTTATGTAAAAAACTACATTAAAAACATTAAGGTTGAAGTTCAACATGCAAAAATTTGCAAATGTAAATCAATCCTCTTGTGTGATGCAATATGGTATTATGTTTCTCCTTAAGGGATTCCTGAATCATTCAGTGCACAAAACGGGTAAGTGCCCATTGAATTAATCAAGGTTGTATAGTATCACCTCAAGCAAGGTATTCCCAGCAGATAAAGGAAAGTTTTATCACTATACAAGGCACTGGTGAGTCATCTGGAATACCGTTTGCAATTCTGGTCTCCTATGTTTAAGAAAGATTAATTCAAACTGGAACAAGTGCAGGGAAGGACTGCTAAATTGATTAGAGGATGGAGAACCACGTAAAGAGAGGTTTCAGAGTAGCAGCCGTGTTAGTCTGTATCCGCAAAAAGAACAGGAGTACTTGTGGCACCTTTAGAGGCTAACAAATTTATTAGAGCAATGTTACTATACTATTATAAATATAACAAATGTTATTAAATTTATTCATGGGCTGCAGCCCACTTCATCGGATGCATAGAATGGAACATATAATAAGATGTACACACACACACACACACATAGATAAGTTGGTTTCAGAGTAACAGCCGTGTTAGTCTGTATTCGCAAAAAGAAAAGGAGTACTTGTGGCACCTTAGAGACTAACCAATTTGAGCATAAGCTTTCGTGAGCTACAGCTCACTTCATCGGATACATACCCCACAGTACGCATCTGATGAAGTGAGCTGTAGCTCACGAAAGCTAATGCTCAAATAAATTGGTTAGTCTCTAAGGTGCCACAAGTACTCCTTTTCTTTTTGAGAGATAAGTTGGAAGTTGCCGTACAAACTGTGAGAGGCTAATTAGTTAAGATGAGGTATTATCAGCAGGAGAAAAAAACTTCTGTAGTGATAATCAAAATGGCCCATTGGGACAGTTGACAAGAAGGTGTGAGGATACGAAAGGAAATAGATTCAATAGATGTAATGACCCAGCCACTCCCAGTCTCTATTCAAACCCAAGTTAATGGTATCTAGTTTGCATATTAATTCAAGCTCAGCAGTTTCTTGTTGGAGTCTGTTTTTGAAGCTTTTCTGTTGCAAAATTGCCACCCTTAAATCTCTTCCTGAGTGGCCAGAGAGGTTGAAGTGTTCTCCTACCGGTTTCTGAATGTTATGATTCCTGACGTCAGATTTGTGTCCATTTATTCTTTTGCGTAGAGACTGTCCGGTTTGGCCAATGTACATGGCAGAGAGGCATTGCTGGCACATGATGGCATATATCACACTGGTAGATGTGCAGGTGAACAAGCCCCTGATGGTGTGGCTAATGTGATTAGGTCCTATGATGGTGTCACTTGACTAAACATGTGGACAGAGTTGGCATCGGGCTTTGTTGCAAGGATAGGTTCCTGGGTTAGTGTTTCTGTTGTGTGGTGTGTGGTTCCTGGTATTTGCTTCAGGTTGGGGGGCTGTCTGTAAGCGAGGACTGATCTGTCTCCCAAGATCTGAGAGAGTGACGGATCATTTTTCAGGATAGGTTGTAAATCTTTGATGATGCGCTGGAGAGGTTTTAGAATTAAGGAGCTTAGCTTGTTTAATCTAACAAAACAAAGGTTATGGCACATCATGGCTTGAAATTAGACAAAACATTTCTAACCAGCAGAGGAATGAAGTTCTGGAACCCCTTTCAAGTGATGTAACGGGGGCAAAAAAAAAACAAAAAACAAAAAACCAAGAACTTAACTTGTTTCAAGACTGAGCTTCATAAGTTTATGGAGGTGATGGTATAGTGAGGTTGCCTACAATGGCATATGGCCCATTTGTGACTGCTATTAGCAAATATCTCCAACGGCTGGATATAAGACACTAGATGAGGAGGTCTAAATTACTACAAAGAATTATTTCCCAGCTGTCTGGCTGATGGGTCTCACCTTCATGCTCAGAGTCTAAATAATTACTGTATTTGGGCTCAGGAAGGAATTTCCCCCAGGTCACATAGGTAGAGACCCTGGGGAGTTTTCACCTTCCTCTTGCTGATTGAACTAGAGCAGTGGTCTCCAACTGGTTGATCGCGATCGACCCTCGAGTATCTCCCAATCAATCGCGATCTCTGGTGGTGCAGTGTGGCTAGTACTAAGGCAGACTACCTGTGGTCCCCGAAGGGCGGGGGGGGGGGAATGGGTCTCAATCCGCACGCAGCTCCTGTCTGCATGCACCACGCTTGCAGCTCCCATTGGCCAGGGGAGCTGAGGGTGCAGTGCTTGCAGACAGGCACAGTGAACAGAGCCATGTGTCCCCTGCCCTGCTGCAAGGGTATGTTGGCCCCTTCCAGGAGCAGTGTGGGACCGGGGTAGGCAAGGAGCCTGCCTTAGCCTCGCTGTGCCTGCCACCAACTGGGAGCCACCGGAGATAAACACTGCCCAGTGGGAGGCTGCACCCCAATCCTCATCCCTGAACTCCCTCCTGGAGCCAGCATCCCATACCCGCTCCTGCACCTCAAGCCCCAGCCTGGAGCCCCTTCCCAGAGCCAGCACCTCATCCTGCACACCAACTCCCTGCCCCAGCCCTGACCCCCTCCTGCACCCCAACACTTTGCCCCAGCCCGGAGCCCTCTCCTGCACCCCAACTCCCTCCTACAGCTTGCATCCCTCACCCACACTGCAAACCCCTCGGACCCAGCCCTGAACCCCAAATCCCTACCCCAGCCTGAAGAAAGTGAGTGAGGATGGGGGATGGAGTGAGCGGGGTGGGGCTTTGGGGAAGGGGCGGGGCCTTGGGAAAGGGGCGGGGTAGATCCTGGGTTGCCCTTACATTCAAAAAGTGATCTTGTGCAAAAAAGGTTGGAGACCACTGAACTAGAGTAAATGGTGGATTGTCTATAACCTGAAGTCTTTAAATCAAGATTTTAGGACTTCAGTAACTCAGCCAGTGGTTACGGGCCTATTACAGGACTGAATGGAGGAGGTTCTGTGGCCTGCAATGTGCAGGAGGTCAAACTAGATGATCACAATGGCCCCTTCTGGCCTTTAAATCTATGAATTAATGGAGACTTGGCTGCAGGACCCCAGCCACATTTGTTGCAAAATTGGAAAGTGTTAAATGAAAGAGGCAAAGGACTGCAGTAAAAGAGGATGGTCTCATAATTAATGCAATGGAAAGCCATCCTTAATAACTAGATTCTCTTTCTGCTGCAGTTCCTATCTGAGGCTGGACAAGTCACTTAAGCTAAAATTTTCACAGGTGGCCAAATGGGTGCTGACTTGAAACATCTGAGGACTTATTTGCAAGAATGCTGACCACACACACATCTCCAACTGAAGTTGACTGGAGCTGTGCTGTGAACATACAAAATGCTACAAAAACATTAAGTACTCTGAAATATCACACCCCAGGCATTTCAAGTTGGGGACCTGAAGTTGCTGGATAAGGCTCAAATTATGAAAAGTACTCTCTCTTTGCCTCAGTCCCTTACCTGTAAAAAGAAAATACGGTCACCTCACCTTCCATGTGTTACAAATATTTATCTTCACGAAGCATTCATACACTACAGTGATGAGTACTATAAGAAAGCACATAAGGAAATTGATCATTCCGTATTCCATACAGGGTTTGAATGACGTGCACCAAAGAAAGCGAAAGGTCACACGGTGAATGAGGAAAATAAAAATAAATATTTAATGGCTACCCATCCAGTGAGCACAGTCTACCCTAAGCATTGAATGAGGCGGGGTCATGTAGAAAAAGAATAGTCTGAATAATGGAATTCAAGGTTATCATAGAATCAGAGGACCGGAGAGGTCAGCTAGTCCAGTCCCCTGCACTCATGGCAGGACTAAGTATTATCTAGACCATTCCTGACAGGTGTTTGTTTAACCTGCTCTTAAACCTCCCCGGAGGGCAGACTGGAATCCACCCAACAGCCTCAAGAATGGGAGAACCAAAGAACAAGACATCTAGCAGCACGGAGCCGTCAGGAATGTGCTATCTGCTGACTGATTCAGCAACAGCATGATGAAGCAATTCCCATAGACTGGGATAGGAAGAAATTCCTATAAAAATAGACTCTAGAAAGTGAGAACTTTGGGGGTCTGATTCTGCAAACCAACTTCCAGGAGCATCAGATGAGCATCTGACAAGGCCCTGCTCCCTCCTCATGTCCAGGCCATCTGGCCAGTGGCTTGGCATGAGCAACTCTAAGGCTGGTAACTATGATAACCTTGCAGAACCTGTGTGTGTGTGTGTTTGTATGAATGAATGTGAGAATAAATATGAGATTGAATGGAATGTTATAGCTATAACTAACTGCTTACTATGATTCTTTCTGTATTCACAATAAATGTGGTATTTTGCCTTTTCCTCTTTAATAAGATCCTGCTGGTTTTTATTTTATTGGTATAACAACCTCCCTAGGCAATTTATTCCAGTGCTTAACCACCCTGCCAGAAAGTTTTTCCTAATGTCCAACCTAAACCTCCCTTGATGCAATTTAAGCCCCATTGCTTCTTGTCCTATCCTCAGAGATTAAGAAAAACAATTTTTCCCCTCCTCCTTGTAACAACCTTGGACATACTTGAAAAGGTATGTCTCCTCTCAGTCTTTTTTCCAGACTATCATAATGCACATGCATAAGGTAGCCAAATTAAAGCAATCTTAATGCTGGAAATTTCCTAGTTTTTGAGTATTTGGCTTTGCAATCTTAACTCTCCTTTATATGGAGATCTTTTTAAAATGCAATACTCATTTAAACTGAGTTTAATAATATGTACTGAACTGCTGTAGTCTTGTATGCTCATTCTTGAATTTATAATTGAACATGTCATTCTATTACAGTTCCATTCCTTAAAAGTTGCTGAATATTCCAGGAGTTTGGCCTTACAGAGACAAGATCCCATGCTTTTCCACTCCAAATGTGAACAACTTCTTAAAATCTGAAGGATCCGCCCAAAAGGAAGATATCACTGAGACACACTGTCAAGTGTCAAGGCATTTTAAAAACAAGGCAATTAAAAACACGCAACTTTCAGGAAGTATAAGTTCCTGTTTGCATGTCATAATGGTAGTGACTGACACTAGGTTCTTATCTTGCTGCAACAGCTACTTGATTTTGCTTGTCCGTATACATCACTCCAAAAAATACTTTTCATTCTATTGTGTTTCCAACAGACATGTTCCATCTGCTAGTGAGGTATGATCTGTTTCTATGTGACATCACATTACACTTGAGAAGACTAATGCCAGTTTATAAACACTAAACCTTGGCTCGGTTTCAAAACTCCTTACTACCTGCCACGTAAGTAATGATAAAATGTGTGGATTATCTTTTGTCATATAATTTAGAACTACTCTACTATGATGCAAGGCTCTTACATTTTCTACAAAAGGCAATTCTAAATAAATGATTTGTTATATGATTGAACTAGAACTGTACTGTTCCTTTGGATTTTTTATAATACAACAGAATCTAAGTCATTATTCCTCTTTTGACCCGTAAAAGCCATCCAGGGCCACAAGTGATGTGTGCTGAAGTGCAAATAAATTATTACAGCAATAAAGATTTTTATATTCTGGAGCCATTGTATATTTGCAAGATAATTGTTATTTCTTCAAGTTAACACCTTACTCAAAGGAAGGTTTAATTTTGAGAATATTTTAATTTCCTTGAGATTTACTAAAAGTTATTTTTAATACCTGTAATCAGAAAAAACTAATTAACTGTGTAGGTACAGTTTGAAACTATCTTTACCGGGCAAAATAATATATGTAATTTTTAAAAAGCTGTCTTTGTGTCTACTTAAACAAGAGGATTACTGGGAGAGCACAAAGTGTTTAGAGAGGCAGTGATGATGAACACTCCTAAGGATACTTTCCTTGGGGATGCACCCCCTCAAATGAAAGTAAAACACCTTCAGGGATATGAGATTTTAGAAGGAATTCATTCAGGCTAACAACCCTGGAAAAATACATGGAAGTTGCTGAAACACTAGTACTACCGGCGTCATCTACAAGTTTCTCCCTGTTGAGGAGTCTCTCTTTGTCTGAAGGGTGCTTTGACAGAAATTTGCTTTCAGTGGAAATAACTGTGGCCTCCACCTACAAGGAGGGGACTGCCAAGTCACACTCCAGTACACCTTGGAGAATATTTAAGCACATTGTCTATTTTCCTTGTATGGTTGCAGATCCCTTTGTTGGCATGCTTGATTGTTTTGGTGATTAGGTGGAGAACCTATCCTCAGCTATGTCCTGTACAGCTCCCTATTCCATTCAGTCAGCTGGATCTTCAGAGATATCTGCTGTAGGTTCCATGCTTATAACAAATGGAAACTTCTAGCTGTGTGGAATTCCTCCTGGTCCTCTTCTCTTTGGCAGTCTCAGCATTTATGTACCTTCAGCCATGTAGAATGCCGCTTCACCTGTTGCCTTTGTTGTTTACAAACCATCACGCCTCCTCTCTGGTTTCCACATTCTCTGGTTCTCTGATGGCCAATTTCTTTTTGTTGAACTGGGGGTGGTTATACTTCCTGAATCCGACTGTCTAAGGACTCCATAAACCCTTTCATAAGGGAAAATGCCATTTCTCCTTTGGAAAGATGGGTTCCTGATACTTATAGCCGAGACAACCCCAGCAGGCCTGTAGTGTCATAACAGGTAGCATGTTGGTGGGACAGTTGTTCCAGAGACAGCCTTGAGTACGGGTTCCCTGCCGGAACTGTTCAGCAGAACTGTAAGGCAGGAGGTCTGGGCCAATGTCTACTGCTACAAATGCAAGAGTGTGTCAACAGGTCATGAATGCTAACAAAGCAAACATGAAGGAAACCAAAGTTCCCTTCAGCAATCTTGAGATATCTGGTCACCGTGACGTGGTGAAAGAGCCGCATATATGCCAAGTGGATGGGATAGAGACATGGGGTCATTGCTTGTCCCAGGCCTTGCAATCCTGTCTGTGTTCTTGATGGCAAGACAGAGATTTTTCCAGTTAGCACCCAAATCATGCATGACTTATGTCTCTAGCTCCTTGCAAGATGCTAAAAGATATCCAGTTGAAGAACACTGTTCAGATTATTATACTGAAAGAACTGACTTCACTACTGCGTACAGCTGAAAATATCAGAAGTTTGTCAGAACCATCCACCAAGTACAGTATGTTCCAGTAACAATCTAGAGGTGTCAAAAAGTATGGCAAATCCAATGGCTTAATATTCAGCCTTAAATATCCCTCAGCAAATGCTGAGAAGGAATTAGACTTTCACATATTCTATCTCTGCACAAAGAAGAACTTACTGTTTTTGTCAGTCTTGAAGATTTTATCTTGTATTTTTAAATGCCGTATTTTTAACATTTTTTCCACACTGGATCTAGACATTTAGCAGCGTGCCAAATTCCAAGTTTAACATCAGACAAATTATGGCTTCTTTCCCAGAAAGCAATGAATTTTTAAAATTTTACACTAAAGCATCTGCAGAATGCTCAATAAATTCAACAATGGACTGCACTTTGTTATAACTGTGTATTGGTTATTTCACAAACAGGCACTTCTATAGCAGCTTCTATCCAAGTATTTCAAAGCTCTTTATAAACATTGCTTAGGCCTCAAAAGACCCCTATGATGTAGTACATCATACAATCCTGTTTTACAAAAGAAAAATCTGAGGAGACATGCCTGCGGCCACACAAGTCTGTAGCAGAGCCAGGAATAAAAACCAGCTCTAACCTAGTCCTGTCCATTAGCCACTAGCTAATGCTTTTTTCTCCCAAGCAGAGATGCATTATCATTCTCTACTAAAGTTTTCCACACAAGCCAGTAAGGTCCTGATCCACTGAAGTCAGCGGGAATCCTTCCATTAAACCTCAGTGAGCTTTGGAACAGGTCTTACTCACTGTCGCTTTTAAGATGAAATGGACAAAGAACTGGATTAATCTTCAGATGGAACAAACTAGTATAATGGAGGTTATTAAATTAATATAGAAATTATAAAAAAGTTTTATTTCAAGAACAGTATTCTATTTTCTGATGGCCTAAGGTGATCACTTTTTTCTCCATGCAGAAATTAATAAATACTCACTGTATGAGGCTCTGGGAAAAGTATTCTATTCCCTACAGACATTAAGCAACCTGAGCCAACATAACAAACAGGAAATGGACCACCTCAGAGTTAACATTTTGCATTGCTTCTTAAACTTCCAGCTTGATTATTATGTTATGTGGTGCTCTA
Organism: Caretta caretta; assembly: GCF_965140235.1. NCBI lineage: Eukaryota > Metazoa > Chordata > Testudines > Cheloniidae > Caretta > Caretta caretta. Next base: position 42,812,457 of record NC_134210.1, on the reverse strand, counting down.
ATGTATGTGCTTACCAATATAAAGTCTGCTGCAGTTTCCACGGTATACATCTGATGAAGTGAGCTGTAGCTCACGAAAGCTCATGCTCAAATAAATTGGTTAGTCTCTAAGGTGCCACAAGTCCTCCTTTTCTTTTTGCGAATACAGACTAACACGGCTGTTCCTCTGAAACCCAATTAAAGTTACCAGTTAATTAAATCAGAAACAGCACAAAGAGGAGATGTAAATTAGTATTATGAAAAAAAAGAAAGTATGTACCACAATAGCAAAAAATGAAAGAAAGCTTTCTGACTCAAAAAGCCAGCAATTGAATCTGATTCTTTGCTTTTCAAAATCCTTGTCTACAATATGCATTGCAGTGTTTGCTCCAGACCTCAAACGTAGCATCAAGAAAGAGCGTTAAAACAAACACACACTTAATTGTTAATCTCCTCTCCTCTCCCAGTACATGGAAGCTACATCCAGGGCCGTTCCTACCCATACGCAAAGTACGCTGTTGCGTAGGGTACCAAATTTCCTGATGCCCTACGCAGCTGCGTGCTGCTCCAGCCCCTGCTCCACCTCTTCACTAAGGCCCTCGCCTCTGCTCTGACCCAGCCCTGCCTCTTCCCACCCCAGCTCTGCTCCCACTTGACCCCTTCCCAAAGCCCCTGCCCCGCCCCCACTCCCCTGAGAACTGCAGCAGAGGTCGGGTGCCCTGCACTCACCGGCAGCAGTAAGTGGGGCAACCCAGCCCCAGCCTGCTCCGCTCCTCTGGCTCTCAGCCATGCAGCCGGTGAGTGCTGGGGGACGGTTCCCCCCTGCCTCCCAAGGCTGGGAGCCAGGGGAGCAGAGCAGAACGGGCTGGGGCCAGGTCGCTCCACTTCCTGATGCCCCCGTGAGTGCAGGGTTGGCCTGGAAACCACCTCCCACCCCGCAGAGGCCTGTGGGACTGTGTAGGGCACCAAAATGGCTAGGGACAACCCTGGCTACACCCTAAGTTATTCTCATCTCTCTTTTCCATTACTACTATTTTTGTCTCCGTCTCCTAAAAACTTACTGCCATGCTACTGCCTAGACTCAACACAATGTCCAAGCAACATTTCCTGTACTACCTTTTCTTTATTATAGCCACTGAACAATCAACAGTCTTGCTGGGTATTTGCATTTAGTAGCATGCTATTTCATTTCTAAAATGGTATTTCACCAACAAAATGCTTAATGAAACAGTTTTTACTAGTGAACTATTAAATCTCAAATTTAAGTGAAATCTCCGATATGAGAGTCAGGAGTTCCTAGGGTGAATCCTACTATCAGCAAAAACTGGTGTTCATTAATTTCTGGCATCAGGAGAAGAGGGTGTGGGGGGAGAGTGTGTTTGCTTAATGGGTTTAATTGGCTCTCTATGGTGAAATTACCTAAGAAGGCTGAGACCACCACCTATACTCCAAAAAGATCCAAATAAACTGCAGTCTCAAAGAATTATGCAACAGGCTCCAATTAAACACATACATTTATACTGCACGTATACAGAATATACATAGTATACATCACACAGTTCTGGTTTCTCTCTCTCCCCTTCCCTTTCATTCGTTGGACTGATGTGAACCAGTCTATGCATCCTTTATTACCCTCAGAGCCTGGAAGCAGACAGGAAGCCAGATGTATCAGCTTTTGCAGTTATAAAAAGAGTAACAAACGTGGCACAATCTTGATCACTCTTCGCCAAACCACTTCTTCGCAAGAACCACTTCTCAAAACAGTTCTTCCATAAGTGATTGGTAGAATAGGTCAGTCGAGGCTAAGCCTCCCCTGACACAGCTGCTGCTGCCGGATGCCCAGTTGAGGATTTTTGGCAGCTTGCACAGGGGAAGTTTTTGATTATTATGCCCCATGTAGGTTCCAGGGCAACTGAGGAGGCAGTATGTGCCACTCACCTTCCCGGGGTTCATCAGTAATCTCAGAACCCGGGAAGCTGAGTAGCAGATACCGCCTCCTCAGCCACCCTAGAATCTGCATGGCATAAAAGCTCAGGTTCTTCGGGAAGAGACAAGAGCTTTTCCCGCGGGGCAGCTTGGGGTCTCAGGAGGGGAGGTGCAGCGCAGCTGGGGCAGCTCCAGCCGGCCCATGGTTCTCCAGCCATAGATGGTGGGGGTGCCTCGGGAGAAGGGGTGGAGCCGGGGGCTAGCCTCCATGAAGTGGGGCTCCACCTGCCACCCACAAGTTCTTCTATACCTTCCCTAGATGCTGCTATCAATGCAGACTCCAAACGAACATGCTTTTTTGTTGCTGATTTGTGGTGGGCGGAAGAACAAAAAAACAGGATCAGAGGAAGGAATATCCACTAACGTACATGCCTTCACCTTCAACAACATGACATACTTTTGCGTTGTACTTCCCTCTAGTCCATTCAGACTATTACCTACCCGAATCACTCCACCTCATCCAGTTGACACCATTGCAGCCTGAATCGGTTTCTGAACTTGGATCTCGAACTCAGTGGGATGCAGCAATGAGCTCAATATAACCATCCACATGGAACTGTAAAAAAGTTAAGACTCATTTTAATGAGTACATAGAATTTTTTTCCACTAACAGTGCCTAATGGAAATACAATCCAACAAATCAAAAATACTAAGATTGCCTTATTTCCTATAGTTACTTAGTGTAGTACCTAAGTTCTAAACCAATCATTCTTGCTGTTGAATATTAATGTGACCCAGCTATTGCTAAAGGGCAAACATGAGTGGAATGTAAAATCAGAACAGAAACTATAAGACTGATTAATTTTTTTCATTCTCATGCACCAACCAAAGTATTTGGGTTGCAGAAAAGTGTTTGAATTCAAATATAACAAAAACCCACATATGCAAAATAGCATGAGAAAACATTTTTGTTTCTAGAACACAGTTAATAGGTAAACAAAACAACTGAAAAACAACATTTACAAAAATTAAATCTTGAGCCTAAACCAGATGACAGTATCCATTTAAGGACGCAATCTCAGAGCATCAGAGGCATATTACAAGACAGAGAACCTGTATGCTGAAAGCATTGTGTCGTGATGCTTCTCCATTGGACCCTCTTAGCAACAGATTAGGATAAAGAGTCCACAATTATTTGGCAGACCTGTCAGCTGCCCTTCATTTTAGTTTAACGTAAGGTTTTACAGGAATGTCTGTCTGTGGTTATTGATAGGAGGGGATGGAGTTGCTCTTGAATGGTTTGATCCATTTCTATCTGGAAGTTCTGTTCTGCACAGAGAACTCTTCTGGAGAGCTGCTGTATTATAGAATCATAGAATATCAGCAATGGAAGGGACCTCAGGAGGTCACCTAGTCCAACCCCCTGCTCAAAGCAGGACCAATCCCCAACTAAATCATCCCAGCCAGTGATTTGTCAAGCCTGTTACTGTATATTATGTATGTTGAGGACATACATTTCTATTATACGTTCCTGGCTAGTATACTGGAACAGCAGCAGCTATAACTCTAAGACAGAACATACCCATCACCTTATTTTCATGACATTTATTGAGACCAACTCAAATAACCTTACAAAAATATGGCAAAGAACATGAGGAGGAGGAGGAGGAGGAGGAGGTGTTACGTACGCATAGTTTTAGCATCCCATTTCAGAACAGGAGATTACTCACCTGTGCAGTGACTGACATTCTTCGAGACAAGTGTCCCTGTGGGTACTCCATTCCAGGTGCTGATACACCCCTGCGCCTTGGCTTGGAGATTTGTACAGCAGTACCTGCAGAGGCCTCACGTGCTGCTGGCGCCTTAACTGCGCGTGCGTGTCCCTGACTCCTCAGTTCCTTCTCTACTTTGGCGTTTGGAGAGGAGGAGGGTGGGTAGTGGAACACCCGGATGGACACTGCACAGGTGAGTAGCCTCTTCTTCGAGAGATGTCCCTGTGAGTGCTCCACTCCAGGTGACTTAGAAGCAGTATCTTTAGGATGGTAGGGACTTTGGATCTGGTAAAAAAAAGTCAGACAGCATAGCTCAGACCATTCCAGTGTCAGTCAAGGGTTCCCGAGTGCTAAACACTATGCCCTTAAAGGTGTGCTCCGAAGCCCAGGTAGCAGTCTTGTAGATGTCTACGAGGGGAATATTACATAAGAATGCAACAGACATTGACACAGATCTGGTAGAGTGTGTCTTAATTGAAGTTGGAGGATGTATCCTCTTTAATTGGTAGCATAAATGGATGCAGTCTGATATCCAGTTGAATATTCTCAGGCGGGATATCGATTTGCCCTTAGATAGCTCTGCAGTGGAGATAAAAAGTTTTGGGGTCACCCTGAACAGTCTAGTCCTATCCAGATGAAGTGTGTGCATTGCTGCTTCAAAAGTGCTTGCATGCTGTTTAGGAAAGAAGGTTGGTAGACGGATAGGTTCATTGAGGTGCAAGGACCAATGCACCTTCAGGAGAAATTTGGGATGCGTTGGAGCATGACTGTATCTTTTAAATAAAAATAATAAAAAAAAAGACGTATGGTGAGTCAGGCATGAGAGCTCCTACACGTCTGGTGGATGTAACTGCCACTAAGAATGCAGCTTTCACAGATAGGTGTAGTAGAGAGCAGGATGCTAGCAGTTCAAATGGCTTTTCCGTCAAACATGTGAGGACCAAGTGTAAGTCCCATGGTGAGTGAGTGGTCTGATGTCTGGGTACAGTGCCTGGATGCCTTTAAGGCACCTTTTTGTGATAGTGTGGGCAAAGGTTGTGGTGTCACTGATCTTCTGGTGAAATGCTGTGATTGCTGCCATGTACCTTACGGAGCTGAAGGAGAGGCCAGATTGTCTGAGCTCCAGAAGGTAGTCCAGTATGATTGGAAGAGATGCAGAAGTAGGAGCTGTTTGCCTGGCAGAACACCATGCCATGAACCTAGACCATTTATGGATATATGTGGTACGTATAGATTGTGCCCCGCTGTGTAACAGTACAGTTTGCACCTGCTCAGAGCAGTCTAGTTCTTCATTGGAGAACCACTGAGGAGCCATGCCTTGAGGTGGAGCATTCCTATGTTTGGGTGGTGTAGATGGCCCCTGCGTTGGGACAATAAGTTCGGAGGCATGTGGGGGGTGGGGGGACGGGGGAGGAAGAATGGTGGACAAGTGGACATCCATGTTAGAAGTGGGTACCATAGCTGTCTGGGCCCATAGGGGCTATCAGTATGATCCTGGCCCTCTCCATTTGTATCTTTAATACTATTTTGTGTAGCAGTGGTATCAGTGGGAATGCGTATAAGTAGGTTGCTGCTCCATCTGATCGTAAATGTGTCCCCCATGGAATGTTTTCCAAGACCCACTCTGGAGCAGAATCTGGGACATTTCTTATAGTTTCTATGGTAATATTTGGCTAGGAGGGCGGCATAGTTTCCACCTTAAATTGCAACGTGGAGGATGCATAAACCTTGTGGCCAAGTCCATTCTTTTACTCTCCCTGTCAGAAGGAGTAAACCGGAAATGTTGCTGCTTGTTTCTTTGGTTCGCCGCTTCCACTACCAGCAAGTTTGGTGCTGGATGTGTGAAAAGCCACTGAGCCCTTGGAAGGGACATAGTATTTCCAATCTGCTCTCTTGCAGGTCGGGGGTATAGTGGCTGGGGTTTGCCAGATATTCTTGACTGGGTCCATGATAGCTTCATTGATCGGGAGGGCAGTCTTGGACGAAGCCGTAGGTTGCAAGATATCTGTTGAGTCTCTGACACCTCCTCCATAGTGATCTTGAGCTCGCTAGACACCCTTTTAAATAGGTTCTGAAAGTGGATGAAATAGTCTGCCGTTGCTGGCGGTGGCGGCATAATAGCCTCACCAGGGGAGGAAAATGAGTTGTTATTTGGAGAGGTATCAGACGGCACATCTTCGTGTGCACCACTGCAGGTTCCTCCCATACAGTAACTCCTCGCTTAATGTTGCAGTTATGTTCCTGAAAAATGCTACTTTAAGTGAAACTAAGTTAAGCAAATCCAATTTCCGCATAAGAATTAATGTAAATCAAGGGGGGGGGGGGTGTTCGGTTCCAGGGACATTTTTTTTCACCGGACAAAAAGACATTTTATATTCACACACACAGAGTATAAGTTTTAAAACAAACAAGTTAATACTATGCACAGCAATGATGACTGTGAAGTTTAGTTGAGGTGGTAGAGTCACAGGGTGGGAATGCCTCGCTGCTAAATGATGAACTAGCACTCGGCTGAGCCCTCAAGAGTTAACACATTGTTGTTAATGTAGCCTCACACTCTATAAGGCCGCACAAATGGAGGGAGGACACACAACAGAAGCATGGCAGTGGCTGCAAACATTCCCTGTGGAAACTGAACGTGATGATGAACTCATGCGGTCTCAGTGTGTGTGTGTGTGAGAGAGAGCAAGACACACACACAGTGTGTGTATGTGTGTGTGTGTGTGTGAGAAACGCGCATTGCCCCTTTAAGTACACTGACCCCTCTCTTAAGTGCACTGCCCATTTAAGTAAATCAGCAAGCTGAGACAGTAGCTACTGCCAGCAAGCTCCCTCCATCCTGAGCCCTGTCATGTCGTCATCCCCCACCACTCTGTGGAGATGGGGTACAGGAGCAGAAGGGCAGGACTGGGGTGGGGAAAAAGAGGGACCCCCTGAAATTAGCACCCCTCTTCCCTCCCACCCTCTGCACAGCAAGCAGGAGGCTCCCAGGAGCAGCACACAGCAGTGTGGGGAGGGACACCTGAACTGCCCAGCAATTGATAGCCTGCTGCACAGCTGCCTCACAGGGAGCTGATAAGGGGACTGCTGGCCCGCCCTGGTTCCAAGCCCCCACCAGCTAGCTCCAACGGGCTGCTCTTCCTGCAAGCAGTGGACAAAGCAGGCAGCTGCCAAACAACATTATATGGGAGCATTCTGCAACTTTAAACGAGCACGTTCTCTAATAGATCAGCAACATAACCAAATAACATTAACTGGGACAACGTTAAGTGAGGCGTTACTGTACATCCATCACAGACATGTGTGAGGGTTGAGGAGGAGATTTGGTGTCACCTCTATGTGGGCTGTGTCAAGTGGTGTGATGTCCCCTTTAGGGCCCCCATGGGTTCCAATAATGCCATTGTCCGGGGAAGGGCATGGGTGGTCCCATCCAAGGGTGCCCATACCAGGATGGTAACTCTCTGGCATATGAGAAGGGAGGGATAGCTCAGTGGTTTAAGCATTGGCCTGATAAACCCAGGGTTGTGAGTTCAATCCTTGAGGGGGCCATTTGGGATCGTGGGAAAAAAAAGAAGTGATGACTGGTCCTGCTTTGAGCAAGGGGTTGGACTAGATGACCTCCTGAGGTCCCTTCCAACCCTGATATTCTATGACCTTGATCTTATTGGTACAGCATTAGTGGGTGTGTTGAATGTGGAGGAGTAGTGTGGCGAAAAAACTCCCTCCACTTTGTCATCCTCATCACTAGAAAAGTGAGAAGGGAGAGGGGATAATTGTCAGTATGGTGCCAACAGTCTCACTGAGACATCAGAACCCAGTAAAGAAGATTCAGGGGTTGGTGAAACAAGAAAATCCCTTTGGTAAAGAAACTGCGGTGCCGATGGATACCGTGCCGAGTGCAGTGATGGGACTGCAGGGTCAGTTGGTGCTGACTGGTGTGGCAACATGTGCGTCATCAAAGGTGGCAAAGAGTCAATGACGAGGCTGTAATAGCAGTTGTGTGCTGCACAGACAATAAATAATCCTTGATTCAAATGAGAACAAGATTCTTCATGAAGTACTCCTGGCGGAATTCTGCACCAACAAATTAAAAATTTGGCACATAGTACTTTAAAATTCTGGATATTTTATTTTTCAAAATAGCACTATATAACCATGCCAGTTTCATTTACTTTGATAATTTATTTCAAACTATCTGTCAGCAAGTACATCTGTAACAGTACAGACACACAAAAATTCCCCCAGGAGTTCAGAGTTAAAGAAACCCCTATGACAGCCTAGTTCCAGTTTCCCTGCCCCTTCCTCTCTCCCCCCTCCCCCAGCCAGGGAGTCAGACACTCTCACTCCCTCCAGAGCCCAGCCATGGGCCATTCCCAGCCCAGACACTCACACCCCCAATCTTCCCAGAGGCCAGCTGCGGGCCAACCCCACCCCAGTCTGAGAACGAAACTGCTCTAAGGAGCCATTATGCTGAAAACCATTATGTTGCCAAACACTTCTCATTATTCCTAATATTCTTAGAATAATAAATTGAAAAGAACAGAGGCCCAGTTAAAGTTTGACAAGATAACTATTTTGGTTTGTGGCCTTTTGGAATCTTCACTTGATTTAATGAGTTAGCCCATGGCCTTGGGCGCTATGTTTTTACAATTAAGAATTAATGCATTTAGCATCTCATCAGACCCAAACATCTACAGGGTCTCTTTGCCATTTGTCTAATGTAACACAACCTGAAACTGTAAGGGACATTCATGGTTCCATTCCCTGTCTTACACTCTCCTCGGCTTGTCTTGAAATGAAACAAGGGGGTTGCTATTTCCAAAAAGTATATGGCTGAAACAGTTTTCCTTGCTACTCAGCTAATGGGGTCTGAACAAATCTCCTCTCCTTGTGACTTAGGCCATTGCTACACTAGAGAGAGCTTACAGGGCGCAGTTGTACCGATGCAGCTGCACCGCTGTAAGCCCTCTAGTTATAGCTGTTCTAAGCCAATGGAAGAGAGCTCTCCCGTTGATTTAATTAAGCCACCCACTACGATCAGCAGTAGCTAGGTCAGCCACGCAGCAGAGGGTGGCAGCCCTGCACTCACATGCCCACCCCCATCACTCCTGGTCCCCACTGTGTCCTCTGGCCCCCAGGCTCCAGCCTCAGGCTTGCTACCAGCCCATCACCCCGAGCCCCCCGCTGCCTCCCCCAACCCTTCATCCACCTACCTCATTGCATCCGGCCCCTGCTGCCTCGCTTGGTCCTACATCCATCCCACAGGCATTCACTGCCTCACTTGGCCCCCCCATCGCCCCTGGCCCCTGCTGCCTCCCTACCCACCTCCCCATCCAGGTCTTAAAATTTCTCCCCTCTACTTTCCAGGGGGAAGTCTGTTGTGAAAAGTGATATCTGTATATTTGTTAATACCACTTTTTACTGCTTCCCAGCTAATGAGCAAGTCTGCTGTTATGAAAAGTTATATTAACAAACATACAAATATCACTTTTCACAAAAGCAGACTTGCTAGTTAGTAAGTCTTAAAAAGCCACCAAAAAAACCCAAACAACAACAACAACAAAAAGACACGAATATGCAAAGCACCTTGTTTGTTTCTATTCTGTTTAAGTCCAGTAAAGAGTAGAAACAACTGGATGTTATTTTAAAGAACATAAGACCAGCCATATAGGATCCGACCAAAGATCCTTCTAGCCCAGTATCCTCTCTTTTGACAGTGGCCAATGCCAGGTGCCCTAGAGGGAGTGAACAGAACAGGTAATCATCCAGTGATCCATTCCCTGTTGCTCAACCCCAGCTTCTGGCAAACTGAGGCCAAGAACACCATCCCTTCCCATCTGGGCTAATAGCCATTGATGGACCTATCCTCCATGAATTTATTTAGTTCTTTTTTGAACCCTGTTATAATCTTGGCCTTCACAACATCCTCTGGCAAAGAGCTCCACAGGTTGACTGAGTGTTGTGAAAAAAATACTTCCGTTTGCTTGTTTTAAACCTGCAGCCTATTAATTTCATTTGGTGACCCCTAGGTTCTTGTGTTATGAGGAGGAGGAGTAAACAACACTTCCTTATTTACTTTCTCCATACCAGTCATGATTTTATAGATCTCAATCGTATCCCCCTTAGTCATCTCTCTTCCAAGCTGAAAAGTCCCAGTCCTACTAATCTCTCTTCATACAGAAGTCGTTCCATACCCCTAATCATTCTTGTTGCCCTTTTCTGAACTTTTTCTAATTCCAATAAATCTTTTTTGAGACGGGGTGACATCTGCACAGAGTATTCAAGATGTGGGCGTAGCATGGATTTATACAGAAGCAATATGATATTTTCTGTTTTATTATCTTAATGATAATTTTATTATCTTAATGATTCCCATCATTCTGTTAGCTTTTTTGACTGCCGCTGCACATTGAGTGGATGTTTTCAGAGAACAATCCACAATGGACAATTATCTCTTTCTTGAGTGGTAATAGCTAAGTTGGACCCCTTCATTTTGTATGTATAGTTGGGATTATGTTTTCCAGTGTGCATTACTTTGCACCTATCAACATTGAATTTCATCTGCCATTTTGTTGCCCAGTCACCAAGTTTTGTGAGATCCCTTTATAACTCTTCGCAGTCTGCGTTGGACTTAACTATCTTGAGTACTTTTGTATCATCTGCAAATTTGCCATCTCACTGTTTACCCCTTTTTCCAGATCATTTTATGATTATATTGAGCAGAACTGGTCCCAATACAGATCTGTGGGGGACACCACTATTTACCTCTCTCCATGCTGAAAACTAACCACTTACAGGGTAGATAAAAATCAATGATTAAAAAAAATAAAAATTAAAAAAAAAATTAACTGATTTTTTTGATAAAATGCTTTGAGAAAAAAACCTATCTAAAGATAGTTTTAATTAAGATATCTTTGAGCTATAACGTATCTCATCATGGAATAGGGATAAACTCTAATTGTATAGTATGAGAGAATATATTAATGTAATGTTTAAGAAAAGTTTTGTAAACGAGTTCCAATAGTTCATGGATTAGGGACCCAATCTTATGGGGCTCCAGTGGCTTCTGTATAGATTATTTAGGTTAATCTTTCTATCTACCTACTGGGACTCAGTGCTCAGTCTAGAAGATACCATCAGAGATGCTTAGTTTTGCCGTTCTCAAACTGTGGATTTGTCTCTCCAGAGATAACATGCTCGTTAACAGCAAAAATGTTTTTAAATATATAAATATATAAACAGGTGAGAAACAGACCTCAACCCCATTGTCTCACAGCAAATTTGTGTACACAGAGTCAATCCCTTACCTCTCTCTAAAAGTGCAAAGTTTCAAAAAGTTCAATGAATAGAAGATTGTTGGGGGCGTAATTGATCTGGACAAGGATAAGTCTGGAAATAAATGTGAGATGGGAGAGACAGGTAATAGAAACAAGTGAAACTGTCTGAGCAGCCTATTCCAGAAGTCTTGAGGTCTTTCTGAGTGTAACCTTTATTGATTTGAGATCTACCATACCATTCTCTCACTAGAAGCGAAAACCTATAATGGCAGCAGGCCGTAAAAGAGACCCAGTTTGTGAATATTTTAATGAAGTTCCTATACCTGTGGGTAAGAGAGGCATGCATGCAAAATGCAAACAGTACAACAAAGAAATGTAAGCCCTGGTTGCCCAAATGAAACAAAATCATGAGAAGTGTTCCTTCTCAGGAGAAAGCTGCGTTGAAGATCATGAAAGGAACATGTCTGAACATGCAGGATCTTCAGATTGGTAAACTCTTATTTCATACTTCTTAAGGACTGCCTGTCTTCCTTCTGGACTATTCTTGAATTCTCATGTTTGAGAAAAAAATATAGTTGTTATTCTATGGTACTATCATTTTAGATGCAGTTGTGATTAAAAAAAATAAATAGCTGAAAGAGGCAGATCTTCCTTTTACAATTTCACCTTTAAAGTAGTACTGAGTGTCAGTGAATGCAATGAGTAATACTAAATGAGCAGCATGGTAATAATAATTAAATAACTGCATTGACTTATTTTGTTTAGGAGAATCCATCCTTAACATACAGGATTCTGAAGACTATCCACCTTCAAGATTACCATCATTTTCTATAGTTTCTGAGTTCTCTGCCAACGATCGTGTTTCAGTTACATCATGTATGTCACATAGCTACAGTATATCACCTGTAGCAAAAAGAAAAAAAACTCCATCATCCAGAAACAACCATAGATAAGTTTGTGATAAGAACCAGCAGATTACAAAAAGAGGTAATTGATGAAAACATTGCCCAGTTTGTTTATGCAACAAACTCTCCTTTCTGTATGATTGAGACCCCACACTTCATTAACATGGTTCAGTCATTAAGACCAGAATATAGTCGACCCAACAGAGCAGATGTTGCAGGCAAATTGCTGGATAAAGTGTATGAAAGAGAAATTGAGCAGTGTGCAAAAGGTCTAGAGAGTAAAACTGTAAATCTGAGTCTTGATGGGTGGAGCAATGTCCACAATGATCCTGTTGTATGTGCTTGTGTAACAACAGAAGGGAATGTTTTCCTTGCAGAAACAATTGATACATCAGGAAATGCACATACAGCAGAATGCTTACAAGAAGTAGTAGTAAAAGCTATAACAAACTGAAAAAAATTCAAATGTCTAGTATGCAGCTTGGTCACAGACAATGCCTCAAATGTATCCAAAATAAGAAATTTAGAAGAGCGAGAAGAGAGTCCCAAGCTAATAACATACGGTTGAGTGCTCATTTGATGCACCTCCTAGCCAAAGACTTCAGTGTTCCAGAAATAAAGGCTAATGTTGTTGAAATTACAAAATACTTCCGAAACAACCACGTTGCAGCAGCTGCTCTGAAAAAAGTGGGAGGAACTAAGGTAACTCTCCCACAAGACACGCGATGTAACTCAGTAGTGGACTGTTTTTAACACTATATCAAGATCTGACCTAATCTGACGACAGTTTGTGAACAAAATCGTGAAAAAATAGATGGCACTGTCACAGCCAAAGTTCTCAACACTGGGCTTAAGAGAAATGTTGAACACATGCTTAGTACCCTGAAGCCTATTTCTGTAGTCTTGAACAAAATGCAGGGAAATAGCTGTTTTATTGCGGACGCTGTTGAAATTTGGAAGGAACTGAGTGAGATCTTAAAAAAAGAAATATGCAATGACGGAGTTAAGTTACAAGCATTAAAAAAAACAAATGGGACAAGCACTATCTCCAGCTCATTTTCTTGCAAATATTCTCAATACTCGGTACCAGGGTCAAACCTGAACTGCTGAAGAAGAGGAGCTGTCTATGACATGGACATTCAGCAATCATCCCCCCATAATGCCAACTATAAAACTTCAGAGCTAAGGGTGAACCATTCAAGAAATATGTTTGCTGATGATATTTTAAAGAAAGTCACATCAGTGAACTGGCTGACGTCACTTAATCTCTTGGATTCAGAGACCGCTGAAGTGATAATCTCACTTTTAACAGCAGTAGCTTCTTCTGCCGGTGTAGAAAGAATATTTTCTTCCTTTGGATTAATTCATTCCAAACTGAGAAATTGTTTGGGACCTGAAAAAGCAGGAAAGCTTGGGTTTTTTTCTCCAGATTATGAACAAACAGGAAAATGGAGGTGAAGATGACTGAGTTAGCTGCAGAAGCCAATATTTTAAGTTTCTCATGTTGACCTGGCTGACATAGTCTATTTAAATTTTATTTTATTTTTAAATATTTCATTTAACTATTTTAGTTAAAAACAATTTTAACAAAAACAAACCTGATTTTAAAAAAATCTTGAATGTTTAACTAAATTCAAAAATTCATATGCTTGTATTGTTAAAATATTACAGGTTTGCTGTTGAAGAAAAAAAATCCAGAATACATAATGTTGTTGTTTTAGTTAAATAAAACAATTTAAATGTTTGTCTGCTGATGTTCTTCTCCTAATACAGCATGGTAAGAAAATCCTCCAAATATTAATGATTAACCGTTGAATTGGAAATAGTTCACTTCCCAATGACTTCATAAATATCTGCTTCAATTACCTTTGGTAAAAGAAATAACCAAACAATCATTCATTTTCTGATACAGCTGTAAAATTAATCTGAAAAGTTTTCAGAATAAATCACTTTAAAAATGTCTAGTGTTTACCTTCTAAAAATGAAACCCTACACGTATCTGAGTCATGAAGAATGTGTATTAAGGTTATAACAAACAACAAGAATGCACTTTTATGTAGAAATCCATGATTAAATAGAGTCTTCCTGACTAGTGATTTAAATTATTATTTAAATCCATTTAATTTAAATCAAATCCACCCTGCTTTATTCCTACCCTTTGTTTCCTATCTTTTAAACCAGTTACCAATCCATGAGAGGACTTTCCCTCATATCCCATGACAGCTTACTTTGCTTAAGAGCCTTTGGTGAGGTTCCTTTCTGAAAATCTACACTATATCCACTGGTTTCAGAGTAACAGCCATGTTAGTCTGTATTCGCAAAAAGAAAAGGAGTACTTGTGGCACCTTAGAGACCAACGAATTTATTTGAGCATAAGCTTTCGTGAACTACAGCTCACTTCATCGAATGCATCCGATATGCATCAGATGCATCCAATGAAATGAGCTGTAGCTCACGAAAGCTTATGCTCAAATAAATTGGTTAATCTCTAAGGTGCCACAAGTACTCCTTTTCTTTTTACTATATCCACTGGATCCCCCTTATTCATACACTGGTGAGGCATGATTACCCTTTACAAAAATCATGTTGACTCTTCCCCAACAAATTACGTTCATCTACATGTCTAACAATATTTAAACCTCAGTTCTCGCGCAATAACTAACAAAACCATGTGGAGGGCCACACCCTGAAAATGGCCTACTTTATGGGAGAGGACACATTGATCTGTAGACTCTTGACAATAGATTTTGAGCAGGAGAGGATCCATATAACATTCCTTTGAAGCCTCCTTTTAGAGGCCAAAGTTATTTCAGCTTTTTGGAACAGCGTGTGTGAAATTCCCAGACAATTGTCCAAAACCTCAGGGCTTGCAGTAAAATATAAACAGGGAAATCTCAAGAGGAAAAAAAAAAAGATTAAAAGAGCATGCAAAATAGCTAGTCTTATCAAGACAAACTTTTGCAGAACACAGGTACCATTTGGAATTAGTGTAAAAAGCAAAATCTTATAATTTTCATATCCATCTTTCCCTTTCCTCAAACTCTTTGGAGAGGCAAGACCTAGTCTCTATCTGGTACAAAAAGACAGTCCCAGGGAGCAGCTTGAGCATCGTTAAGCAGTAGCAGTGTTTGAGGCAGATCCAGAGAGTGCCTCAGGGTATGTCTAACACTGCAATTAGACACCGATGGCTGGCCCAAACCCCTGACTTGGGCTCCAGGGGCTCGGGCTAACAGGCTGTTAAATTGAAGTATAGCCATTCAGGCTCAGGTTTCAGCCCTGGCTCTAGGATTGCAGTGTAGACATTCCCTCAGTCAGCAGCCAGTAGTGAACCGACTTCCTAGATCTGCTGCTGCTACTGACTGAAACATAACAATGACTGCCAAGTTACTCCATAACAGTTCTCAGGGTCTACATAAAAGCGTGATGAAGTGGAGAAGCTGCCCGACAGCACCAAAGGAGTTAAAGAGAGCCTTTGGGCCTAGCTAGCAACACCCTGTTACACCTGCACCCAATGCCAGGCCTGGAGAGAACCTGGTTCAGTCTGGAGCTAGCTGCCTCCCTCCCTCCCGACTGGAAAGGAATGGTCACTAGCCTACCAGCCAAGGCAGCCACTAGGAAACAAGCATAGTCTCCCTACTGGAGATGGAAGAGGCTTAGGAGCACCTGGTCTAGGTGACTGAAGTACAGAGATTTGTCTGGTTCCAACCCTGCCAAACTTACAGCTGTCCCACCCAAAAGAATCTGGGATTGCAGCAGGATGAAGCCCAAGGTCCATAAATGGGCACTAGTAGAGACAAGCCACCACAGAGACTTGGACTATAGGGCCCATGCCCCAAACTGAAGGGACAGTGGGTAGAAGTAAAGCCCTGGCTGGGATGATTTAACTGGGAATTGGTCCTGCTTCGAGCAGGGGGTTGGACTAGATGACCTTCTGGGGTCCCTTCCAACCCTTATATTCTATGATTCTATGATTCTAAGTAGCTCCAGTCAGTAGACACAGACTCCCCACTAGGAGGTCTCCTACTTAGTGGTTGACTAAACTGAGCTGGGACCCAGTGGAGTGGGAAGGCTTGGATTCCCGTCCCCCTCACCTTAAAGACTTCTACACCCCTACCAAGTAGGGGGACACAAAAGTGCTCTAATCACTAGGCCACCTGGCCCTCCAAGCCCCCAGTAACAATAAGGTTGTCAGTTCTTCAGAAGCCACAAGCAAACTGAACTCATAATGTAACCCGGCTATTTTGTCTCAGTCATCCATGTGTGACACTACTATGCTGTAACTGGATCCCTACCTAGATCTCTGACAGCCTTACCTGCAACTAGAAGTAAACTCATTTTCAGACTAGAGCACCAGAGAATCCAAAAGACTATTGTAGAGCGAACCTCTGCTTTCTTCACAATAGACTACTTAGGACGGGTGGCAGTTTGTGCCTGTTCCTCAGGAAGATATAAAAAAGAAGCCAGGTGTCATAACCATAGGGGTAGCCTAAATTCCTCCTTAGCTATAATGGGTTAAGAAGCTCAAGTAACCTGGTTGGCACCTGACCAAAGGAACCAATAGGGACAAAAGATACTTTCAAATCTGGGGAGGGGAAAAAGAGATTTTGTTTTGGGTTTTGTTTTCTGTGGCCATTCGCTCTTGCGACTAAAGAGCGACTGGACATCAATCCATGTTCTCCAAATCTTCCTGAACAAGTCTCTCTTATTTCAAACTTGTAAGTAACAACCAGGCAAGGCGTATTAGTTTACCTTTGTTTTCTCAACTTGTGAATTTTCCCTTTGCTAGAGGGAGGTTTATCTCTTTTTTGTTGTAACTTTGAAACTAAGGCTAGAGGGGGTTCCTCTGTGCTCTTTGAATTTTCTGCTACTCCGTAAGGTTAACTACCAGCCTAAGTTTACAGAGGTGATTTTTACCGTATTCTCTTTGATTTTTCCACTGTTCCAAGACCCAGGAGTCTGGGTCTTTGATCATTTTGTAACCAATTGGTTAGGATATCATTCTCAAGCCTCCCCAGGAAAGGGGGTGTATAGGCTTGGGGGAATATTTGTGCAGGGAGGAGGGGAATAGGACTCCAAGTGGTCCCTTCCCTGATTGTTTGTTAAATCACTTGGTGGTGGCAGTGATCCCAAGGCAAGGAGGGAATCTGTGCCTTGGGGAAGTTTTAACCTAAGCTGGTAAGAATAAGCTTAGGGGGTCTTTCATGCAGGTCTCCACATCTGTACCCCCGAGTTCTGAGTTGGGAAGGAACCATGACACCACGTCACAATGTCTGGGAAAACATCCCCTGTTCAACACAAAAAGAGGCTTCAACAAGACCAGCTTCATTTACATCTTAAGAGACAGCAAGATTTCTTTCTTACGAGGATAAGAATTAGCACATTACATCTCAAAAAGGAGTGACACTGGGATCATAGAACTTTTGCCTCTGAATTTGGTGTTACACCTTTCCTACTAGAGGCAGAAGAGGAAAAAAAAGCCATATATACATAAACTTCCCTCTCCAATGGATAGGGAGGGCATCTCCTCCCAGCAACCTGTGCCAAACACCAAGAGGCTGATGTTCATTGCTTCAAAAGCTCTCATGAGTACGCTCCACTAGCGAAACACACAACCATTACTTTCTAATTAAAGAACCACACATTAAGACTTATTACAGCTAGACTATTTCCAACAGGGAGTAAAATATTGTTGTTGCCCAAGCATCAGCTGTCCAAACAATTCAGCTTCTCACTGGAATTTGTAGAAGGTAAGTCTCAAAGGGCAAGAACTACACTGCATATAGAAGGGCCCACGTGAAGGTTGGAAGGGGAGACTAGAACACATGGAATGTGGTGCCTGGCACGTACTGGTGTGAGAGAGTGAGCATCAGAAGAATCCAAATAGAAGGTAACTGTGTTACGAGAGAAGTGAATTTGACTTAACTGCATACATTTTGTGTGTCCAGCCACTGTTAGCTGAAAACCAAATACCACATAGCTAGAAATAATTATTAGGACTCTGACAGGCAAGGCCAAATAGCTGCATGATTGCAGTTTGCTAATCAGAATGGAAGGATGGACCAGAGAGTTAATGTACCATGAGAATGGAAGGGAGTGTGTAAATAACAATAAAACTTCAGAACCAAGGTTGGTTATGACTAGAAATACTTTGCTGGTAAGTCATGAAATTTACTGAAGCTAGGTGAATTGGTGACAAACTAGGGGTTACTATGGTGACCTTCTAGGAGTCACTATGAAGTATGTGCGATGTTTACGATAACAAAATATTGAGCCGGTTGAGGGAACTTTTCTTTGAAGCAGAGAGACTGACATCCTCTCCCCAGCAGCTAGACGGAAGGAGGGCTCCCAGAAGCCCAGCTGTTGAGCACTAGAAACCATCTCAGACTTTCGGTAACTATGTTTGCGATGCTCTCAACCTATTGTCTTTGCACATGTGTATGTGCTTGAAACTCAATTAAGAAGGAACTTTGGGTGAAAGAATTCTTGTTGGTATCAATCATTTAACAGACAAAGCTGTGTCTCCGTTGATTTATTCTTGACACTGCCTGGACAAAAACAGGTTAAGTTACCACAGGTTTGGGTTCTGAAAATCTCAGGTAACAAGCGGAGATGATGCCTTTGGAGGTGAAGTCTGAGGGAAGGTGTACCTGGTACACAGTGAGGAAAGCTAAAGGATGATTGCGTTTTTAATTAACATTTTACTGTTAAATGCTCATTTTCTCCCAAATTATGTTTTAACAGCAGTTCTGAATATTATGGGAGATTTAGAAACAGAACAAAGGAGAGATGAAGAACTTTAAACTGAATTTCATTATTCTTGGCTAAGGAACATTTCACCCCATCAGCCTGGGATTACTGGAGTGTGAGAGACTTAAGGGAAAAAGCTACAACTGATTCTAAAAATGGAGCTCCACTGAAACACCAAGTCAGTCACATGATTTCTGGATTCAGCCTCCTTTAAAGTGAAAGCTGTCATTTCATTATTTTGTATATTTACTTTTAATATTGAATACAAGGAAGTAGCCTGATATGCCACAAGACGCTGCTTTGGCTACCCAGTGAGCAGCCCTGCTTAGTTTGATTTCGTGGTCCCCCGCCCAGTCAAAACCACACACAATTTGTTTCCTTTTTCACCCCATATACTTTTAATCCTCAGTTTCCAAACAGAGTAGGACGTCGCACCAGTAGAATCAGGAGGAACCTTCCACAGCTTTCCCTCCTGCCCAGCTTACCTTTCAGCTCCCCTTACTTCTGGTTCCTCCCAATTATATATCCTCCCCATTACTAAACCAATTACCTCATTAGCCCAACAACTGTCACTACATGTCAGTAATCCCAACCAGTAACACACTGATTGATTCCCACCGAGCCTGCAGCCTTCTCTGTGATCAGGGTACTACAACTAGAATTGTCACATGTCAGCACAGATATTTAGTATCTGTGACAGCATGCATGGGAGTACAATCTTACAGTGTGATTTAATGTTGTATTAGGTTACATTAGATTATACAATTTAACATAATTAACATGTCATGAACTGATTTGTGTTAGTCAATCACTATTTTAAAAAAATAGACAATGAAAACAAATGTTCAAAGATTTAGGAAGAAGATATTGGTGTGGTTAATCTTGCTCCATGGTCTACGCCCAGGATATCTAAAAGGGCATCTAAAGCTCCAAGATGAAGACCATGATCAACAACTGCATACTTCTGGAATAATGGAACTCTCAACAATAACAGTAAAACTCATCTGTGCAGGAGAGAACTTTCTCCAGACACAGGCAGAGACTGGAACTAACTCCAAGAACTAAGGATCATTGCTAACTGCACCACTTTCAAGTGCAAGGTGCATTTCTTTGACCTTGTACTCTCTAAACAAATAAATAGCAACCTATATATTTAAAACAAAAACAAAAAAACACAACACTCCACAAGCTCCTCCCCCTGGTAGGAGGATGAGACACCAACCACCATGTAACAGGATACTTCATAATAATGCTTAATGTACTACTGGAAGGTGCTTGGACGCTATGGTCATGACTGTGGTATAAGAGCACACACACACACGCCTAGATTGCTGAGTACCTACTGACATGTTCTGACCCACAACTACGTCAGATACCCAGAAAAGGGTACAACATTCAACAGAGTAAACATTTTATGATTAAGATTAAGCCAGCAGTTTAGATGTTAATTGCTGTAGTGTGCATTCTACGTTCAGACTGTAGAGAGCTATTTACAGGATGTGGTCTTCTTAACTTGAAGACACCCATGCTAAGAAAAAGCTGCTCATATTTTTGCAACATACAGTAGACTATATGGCAGAAAACATTTTTTGAATTTTTAGGAGGGGGGAGATATTTTAAAGTTACCATAAAACGGGTAATTTCTGTTAAGTGTATACCTACAAGGAAATAACCCAAAAACTTACAATTTCAACAACAAAAAGCAAAAACATCTTAAGATAAAACTGCTAAAAATAGTTTGTTATAAGAACTTTTTCAGGTTGATTTATTTTTTTCTTAAAATTTCTATTAATACAAGATCAAAGCAAAGATTACATTTTGTGATAGAAATCTCAACTAGACAGTATTTTTTAAAAGGTTAAAAGAAGTTTCAGTTACTGTATGTGCCCAGGAGTCCTTCTGTGGGCTCTCAGTTCCCATGTTCTTTTTTTAAGCATCTCTTTTCTCCTGTTTTGTAAAACAGGGGAACTGACTAGCTAACTGACTATGCAAGGGACAAAAATTTACTGACTTTACACAAGAGTGCTGACAAACACAAAAAACCACTTAACTGGAAGATTAGTGTTAAAGAAAAAAATCCTTATCTTTGATGCTTCTGTAACAATAGTAGACAAAAAGAAAAGGAGTACTTGTGGCACCTTAGAGACTAACCAATTTATTTGAGCATGAGCTTTTGTGAGCTACAGCTCACTTCATCGGATGCATACCGTGGAAACTGCAGCAGACATTATATACACACAGAGATCATGAAACAATACCTCCTCCCACCCCACTGTCCTGCTGGTAATAGCTTATCTAAAGTGATCATCAAGTTGGGCCATAATCATGATCACTTTAGATAAGCTATTACCAGCAGGACAGTGGGGTGGGAGGAGGTATTGTTTCATGATCTCTGTGTGTATATAATGTCTGCTGCAGTTTCCACGGTATGCATCCGATGAAGTGAGCTGTAGCTCACGAAAGCTCATGCTCAAATAAATTGGTTAGTCTCTAAGGTGCCACAAGTACTCCTTTTCTTTTTGCAAATACAGACTAACACGGCTGTTACTCTGAAATAGTAGACAAAACATTGTGATACAGCAGTTCCACGAGAAAAAACACGCAGATGCTATACGGGAATGAATCCCTGATATTTATGGCAGTCTGCAGCCTAACTTCCAGTGTTAAATCCATTTTCTTACATGAAGCCTTAGTAATAAGCTATCAATAAGTTGTTTTCTGCAGTGTGGAGGAACTAATGGTAGTTCTGAGTGGAGCCAGCTTCTCTGTCAAATATGCAGGCTTCTCTTCTGCATGGGAAGTTTCCAACCCCTTAAGTGTCCTACCTCTTCTAAGCCTCCCAGTAGCTGGCCTCCAGTTGACATTTTAAAGTGAAAAGTGTCATGTGCTGCCTACAGCTTCCACCTAAAAATTGCTTTATACATGCCTGATGTGACATCCTTGGAGGGTGCCACACAAGAATAGGTGAATTGTTTTTCCATGGCATGCTTGTCTGCCAGTGCAGACTCTAGGTCAGACTAGCAATGTCCTGGAAAGATGGAGAGAAGGAAAATCAGAAATACCCAGGCTGAAGACACAGCCGAGATTGGGATATAAAAGGATGAACCGTACCCAGCCAAATTAAAGATACCAAATGTAGATAACTAAATCATTTTAAACAAAGCATTAAACCCTGACTGTCAATTATATCAGCTACATAGGGTGGGGCTAAGTTATGAAGGGCTAGAAATAAAGACAAAATGCCTATGCTTGATGTAGAGGTTCAATGAAGGGAGAGGCATTGAAGGGACTCAAAGAGGGATTTGATGTGGCCAGACCAACAAACCACAAAGAGGACCTGAGCAGAAGTATTTTCAATGGACTTTAAGGGGAATGCTGCAGCACGACAGGCCAGAAAGGAAGTAGTTGCACTAGTCCAGACATGAAATGGTGAGGGGTCAGATGAGACTTTTAGCCCTCGGTATGGAGGGAAAAGGCCAGATCTTGGAGTTGTTGTATACGAATGCTTAAGTTATCCCCTGTTAGTAGCAAAGAGTGCTGGAAAAATCTGAAGTAAAGTTTGGCCCACAGAACCAGGTCAAGAGAGGACACTCGTATGCCTATGGCAGGCAAGCATGTTTGAACAATCATTTTTTCAAGTTAACTAAAGCTATGAAGTCCTCTCGCTCATGGCTACTAAAATTGAATGGAGAGGCTACATCCTGAACTTCTGATATTTCAAACTGGTTCAGCCACTTTAAGTTCAAAACAGGCCACATGTTCTCTCCGCACCCTTCCCCAGACCTCTTGGCCTATGTAGTTTCTTGCATAAACCTTTGGCCCCTCAGTTTGCTCCTGCAAATTTGAAATGATCACACACCCCAATGTGGATAAAATATTTTAGGATCTGCATCACATGGTCCCTTTTGAGGGTTCCAAAGGAATGGGGGGAAAACAGAAGGCCGAGTTTCCAGTAGCAGCCACAAAATTTTAGGCATCATCCACAAACTGACAGCACACATCCTGACCTCAAGAATTTAAAATCTATCAAGTCACACATTTATATACCAGTAGCTGAAAGCCTGTGCTGTCACATGATGTGTCAGTTGGGCAAAGTAATTCACCATCCATGTAGTCTTCCTCATACAACCAATGAAACTGTTGCATACATATTAGCTATAGACTAAGAGTGGTGATTAGTTGAGCTAACTCTGATATCACAATGGTGATAGACTCTTGACATGACAGATACATGCCCTTATTATAGCTGTACACACAAGTATAGTTCAGAGTCAAAATGGATGGTGTGACAGGGCGTTCACCCTACGCCAATCCTGAAAGGATTAAGGAAGCTGAGAAAGGGCCAACTGATATGATAAACCACATATGAGGTGCTCGGGATGTAGAAGCAACCCATTTGGAAGATGAAGCTTTCTGAACACAAAAAGAGCTCTCAAATCATGCTTATAGCCGTTTCCATTGCTTCATGCTGATTCAACAGACCTTCTAGGCTTCAGAGTACCACAAAGTGTGACTATCGTGGAATCTTATTACACAGATTAAAAAAAACAAACAAAAAAACAGTAAGGCATGTATCTATGGCACGCCAGGAGTTCTAAACTATTGTAGAGATCAGTGGTAACTCACCCAACCACCACCATTACTGTACAACTGTTTTGGATGCAACAATCTCATTGGTTGTATGAGGGAGATTGCCCAGATGGTGGATTAGATGGCCTAAGACCCACAATTCTTCATAACCATCCACACAATACCACAACAATCCCTTAACAAAGCACACACCCATTTGCCAACAGTACAAGTCAACACAAATCTCCCAGTGAAACACACACACACGCTCAACCTCATTTATACTTACCACATAAAACCATAAACTTGAGCAGCAAAGCCCTAGGTCATAACTAGTATGATGCATAAATGGCAAATTTTCTGTATGGCACTCTTGGTCTGTGCCTAACAGACCTAAGGGGGAGATGTCAGAATTCAAGAGCGTGTTTGGAATGCAAAATCACTACTAAGCCTACTTTAGGAAGAAAGCTTCAGGAATCCTGGAAGTAAAGTCTAGCCTTTAGATTTGAAGGGCTTTCTTCACAGAGTGTGTAACAGAAACAGGTGATGCTTACCCAGCTGTGACCACCATAATGAGAGAAGGATCCACAAGTAGCACCTCCTTTGTAGTTGTCTTGGAGAAAGATAGGAAGACCCAATTCCTCCTTATCTTCCACCTCGTTTGTGGGAGTAATGTTACATACCATGAGAGACTAAACAAATGCATTTTTCAGGGGACCTTCTTAGGTAACACTGAAAGAGAGGAGGTGAGAGGAGATGGGGCAGAGAGAAAGGAATCCCCTCTAGAAAGGATAAAAAACACATGTCTCTGGATAACATGAGGTGAAGACCACGGGAGACCACAGATTCTTGGAAGGGTGTACCTGAAGACCTTTTTAAGATGATGCAGAGGCAGAATATCAAACAGCACAGGAAGTACTTGTGTGTGTAAGGGGGAAATCTCCTACATCCTTCCTCCTCTGGCTCTTCCTACAATTCCTCTCAGATACCAAATAAAATCAGCTTTCAGTGCCCAGTCAGAAAAGGCAAGCAGGACTGAAACATGGTACAGTTACGCAGTTCGGCTATGCTTCTGGTTAACAGCAGCCGTGCAACATCTCTGCATTCAACTAGTGCAGGGAAACTTGGTGCATGGAACACAAACAGACCCCACATTGAAGGGTTGGTGCAAAAAGCTATAATGAGGGCAGCTCTTCCATTTTCCTGCAAATAATTCCTAGAGTTTATTCAAGGACTAATCTAAAGCAGACCCAGACCAGACAAAATAAAACATCTCAGCCATGGATGACTGCTGCAGTTCCAGGAAAGGTATGAAGCCAAATGGGGAGCCATCTGGTCAGAGGACCAGGACATAAGGAATTCAGCGCAGAATTTTCTTCAGATTGGAAGCACATCCACAGTCTGCTCTGGTGGCATAACTGTCATGAACATAGTCATGTTAAAGACATAGTAGAAATACCAACACCCCCCTACACACACACCCCATCACCCCCTCAGATACAGGGGGGCAGGGCTGCATTGCCATCTACCACTGCTATTCCAGTCCCCATGATCCACTTGTAATCTATGGAAATACTGATCCCTATGGTCTCTGCCCTGGCCAGCCCTCAAATCACTGTGTTACTCTATCTAGGACTAACATGAAGGCACCAACTTCTCCACTGCTACAAGGAACAGAACTGACCTCTCCAACTATATCCTCTTTCACACAGCCACACTACCTGCACTACTTAGACAAAGGAGAAATGTCACTGGGGGAACCTGTACTTGCTCTTGGTGAGTTAACTTGCAGTGGACATTAAATGTACCTTCATACTTCCATATGCCTCGCCTGAATGGTTGGAGGGATGAACAAGGAGAAGGTGAAAAGAAGAAACTGTCAAAGTAAAAAGTTTTCTGTCCACTGGTCACTTCACAGCGCTTTTTTTTTTTTTTTAATTTATTTAAAGAGTCTAATACATTTCACTTTCAAAGCTACACAAGTTCTATGGTAAAATGACTAACTGAAAAAATGTTCAAATTACAGCTTCCAAAAACATGTTTTTTCCTGTCAATGTAGTTTTTATAGTATCATCTTCCAATTAAGAGGAATCAAAGAATGACTGTCCCTTAGTTCAAATACAACTTCACTTTCAAGTATAATGTAAGAATCTTGCCCTGGGCTTGTTTCTCCATTATAATAAAATCGTACTATACCCTTCTTGGGGATATGATTACTACTTACTGCCTTGACAGCCTGTTCGGAACTGCAGAGTTTCCTGGGCAGAGAGAAATGTCCTTTTCTGCAAATTCATATTTGTAATAACTCTGGATTTTTTGGGTGGGGATTTTTGCACTGAAGAAAGAAAAAGTGTTTTCCGCTACTGTTAAAAGATGACATCTGTTACCAAACACTTTTAATGGTATCACTGTTAAATACATATTCTGCATAAATATTTATCTATCCATCTACCTCACATATTGATAGATCTACTCTCCACACAAACATATGTAGACATCAAGTTAGTGTTTCCCTCATAAGTGAAATGTAATTCTAAATGGAATACATACCGAGATTCAGCTTCAAGATAACCATAGAGGTTTCATCAGCCACCCAAAAAAATTAATAAATAAAAAAATTAAGTTACTCTGACGCACAGGTTATAAAAAAGGAAAAGGAAGCAGGAAGAAAACACAGAAGAGAAGACTGCTAAGTGTAAGTCAATAAGTACTAAGTGTTGAAAATGCTGCTTAACAAGTCCTTCATTTAATGCTATTCTTTAGAATTAGGGGAAAGAAATCAGATTTTATTTTTAACACTAAAATACAGAATACTACTCTGTTTTGCATAGGAATGTACCATTTTTATTCTTTCTACACATGTTGCTTCTTCATGTATTTAATATATTTTGGCATCACAGAAGAGAAATGGGTTCATAATATTGATACTGCACTGTACAGAACCACCAAGAAACCACTCCTTAAATTATGCAATGATCTGCAGCAGATATTCAAAGTAAGCTGTATTGTTAAAACTGCACTTTTAAATTGATACTTCAAGAAAACTTCTCATCTATTAAGTGGATTTTCCACGTAAATCCACATTACCGGAAGATAATTTTAATTTATCTGCAGTGCATCAGTTTAGTGCAAAATTTTAGGAAACAAGCAATATTTCAGAAAGTACTAAAGAAGTGATTGGTTACTTATTTTCTATTATTAGCATTTACGCAACGCTTTGTGCACATATTACAATCTATCCTTACATATGGGGGGGAGGGGAGGAGAACCTCAACTCCAATAAGTTTAAGTTAACTAAGAGTAGCTGCAAGTACTACAAAAACTACAAAGCCTGTCAGAGCTTTTGCTCTGGCCCCTGCCACATCTTCCCATGAAAGTCATATTAATCTCTGCAATTACTAATTCCTGCCACATCATTTGGAGTGACAGTTAGAATAGACAAACAAAAAGCCACAAGCAAACATTTCCCTGCATATCTCCCAGATTCACATGAACCTCAAAGACAACGAGGACAAAGTATTGACTACTCCATCTGGAGGATACCTGGGAATGGAAAGATACTGGATTACAGGTTTAAAAAAAGTCCAAGAATTTCTAGCTAAAACTAGTATAGTGAAAAAGATTCAGTAAGTCAAATCAAATGAATGGAATTGTGGGTAGTGGACCCATTGCCCAAAACATCTTTAAGACACATTGCATCTTTAACACAGAATCAAGAAGGAGAAACAATCTGGTTAATAGTATGGTGGAAAACAGCAAACTCTGAACCCAGAAATTAATTAAATGGGCTCCCATAAGAGCCACTTCATGGAATCTGGAGAAAAAAGAGCACCAGACACACAAATTGGGCTTAGCCAAGAGGAAGTGTAGACTAGCAGACACCATCCCCTAAAATGATCCAGAAGGTCA
The DNA here is from genome assembly GCF_965140235.1 of Caretta caretta. Classification (NCBI taxonomy): domain Eukaryota; kingdom Metazoa; phylum Chordata; order Testudines; family Cheloniidae; genus Caretta; species Caretta caretta. The sequence goes on along the minus strand of NC_134210.1, from coordinate 42,785,374 downwards.
AGGTGTGGAGGGATAAGGAAGGGGGAGAAAAGCTCCTTTTCCTTTCAGCAGCCAGGGTGAGAGAAGGAATGCTAGGAATTCAAATTTAATCAAACATCTACAACCCAGATGCCAATACTAAAAAAAAATGAACCCACCCAAGCAAGATGCAGCACAACACACTAAAAGGAATCCTAGAGATAAAGGGAAAGAACACATATGACTAGGATTTTCACCATGATACTGTCCTTGGACCTAGACTAGAGGATATTATCACTGCAACCTACAGTATGTAATTCTACCTTATACCCCCATGACAGCAGACCCATTTATCCTAGGTAATATAGTTTCAACTTGTTTGTCTCAGCTTTGCATAGCAGAGATCATCTGTCATTCTATCTTTTACTATTGTAATTTTCAACATTCCTTCTTAACCGCAAGTTCTTCCTTATCAAAGAAATATAAGGAAAGAATTTGTTATTCACACGGAGTACCTTTTCTGTTAATTTTATGTGAGCTCAGTACAAAAATGTAAAACTAGAAATGAGAAGATCCATCTTACAATGGAAACTGAAATACACTGCAGCATTCTTACAGCTTCATATATGATGCTCGATTATTAAATACTAAGGAGAGAAGCTCTAGAGTCAGGTGCTAAGGAAAGCACTTGGAGAATCTCAGTGAGATATTATATATATTATAGTGTGTGTGTGTGCGCGCGCGCGTACACGTACACACACAGTATGTAGGAAGCAAGTTGTAAAAAATCTATGTATATTATATAATATGTTTCAGCGTAGCAGCCATGTTAGTCTGTATCCGCAAAAAGAAAAGGAGTACTTGTGGCACCTTAGAGGCTAACAAATTTATTTGAGCGTAAGCTTTTGTGTTACAGCTCGTCCGATGAAGTGAGCTGTAGCTCATGAAAGCTTACGCTCAAATAAATTTGTTAGTCTCTAAGGTGCCACAAGTCCTCCTTTTCTTTTCATATAATGTGTGTATCAATAAAAGATTTTATGCATCTAATTTGATGATTATTTCACACACCAATTCAATAATATTTTTGGGAAACCAAAAGAAAGGTTAATCTTTGACAAAAATGCCAGCAACTACAACTTAGAGATAAATTAGAACAGGACATATGCTTTACCTCCTAGCTTCCTCTACATTAATTGATACATACCTCCTGGTCCATATGACTAGCTTTTTATAGCAGTTTATGGAGGATTAGTCTCTGTTTGCTTTGAAGACTGGTTCCAATGTGGCCTCTTCCCATACATTTGCTTGGATAGCCATATAGTGAGTCACCATGTGTTCCAGTATTTGCTTTCCCCATGTTCACTTAGCTTTACTCTCACTAAATCTGCTTAATGTTTATCTACTTATGGTCTCTCTCACTTCTGGAGGAAGGGAGGTTAGAAGTGTGGTAGAACATAAAAAAGTCATTCTTATTAGTTATATCTGATACAGTTGTGCAAAGTTTCAGAGTAACAGCCGTGTTAGTCTGTATTCGCAAAAAGAAAAGGAGTACTTGTGGCACTAACCAATTTATTTGAGCATGAGCTTTCGTGAGCTACAGCTCACTTCATCGGATGCATACCGTTGTGCAAAGTTATTTTTTCTTCAGTTTGTTTTGCACTCTTCAGGTCAGGAAGCAATATGAAGAGCTATAGAAGTCATGTTTTCTGCTGCAATAGGCAGTTTTGGTGTTAGAATAATTTGGTGGTTCTCAGAATATATTTGTAACAAAATTATTAGATGTTGGTTTCCAGAGGCCTAATATTTTTCTCTTTATACAGAGCAGAAAAAGATACCACTACTTATGGAAATCAACCATTAAGCAGACATGCTGGCTACGACAGAAAAACTGCATGGTAATACAAAAACTTCCTTTGTGAAGAAAACTATAACAAGTCCCTTTAAATGTTTATTTAATAAATATTTGTTTACTGTATTTTAGTCCTAGTTCAAGGGAAACGCCACTGACTTCCAAAAAAGTCATGGGCCAGTTCATCTTCCCAATTTCTACATTAATATCGGCTTCTATATCCCTGGTTTCCACCAATAAATATTTAATATTCAGAGATAGATATTTTTAGTCCACTTAAGTTTTCAGTTTCTTGGTTTGTTTGTTTGTTTTTTTTTAAAAAGGCACCTACAATAAGGGTGGGCTACTGTGTGCCTGCAAGTCAATGGTCATTACAGGATACTCAGTACTTTTTAAAGTCAGTCCACCATTTGTTTAGGAGCCTAAACAGGGATTTTGAATCTTAATAAAAAAACATTTTTAAAAGTTTTGATCTTAATGTTGTCAGTCACAAGCAGCAGAATTTAAATAATATTGGTATGTTTAGTTTTTCTACAATACCAAAACATGTTATTCATTAGGTGAGATGATCTGAAACTGAGAATCAGTTTCCTAGATGCCTGTGCAACCATGATCACACGTCTACCCCTCCTTTTTGCGTGTAAGTAGTGAAGTTGAGGGAGAGAACAAATTACAGGAAAAAGAATTTGCAGCAGCCTTCAGTTCTGCCCTCACCTGCTCATTACTGGAAGTGAAAGACACATTGACATGTCTGTACAGGGGTTTAGATATTTAATGTTACCTAAGTTTCAGATATCTATCTCCACTACCATTCTTTGTCAGAAATCTAAAATTAATCTTTGTTTCAATTCTATTTCTATAGTACTCCAACTACGATTACTTTTATTCTATTCTGTGCAGGGCTTGTGTTATTTAGCTAGATATCTACTACCCAAAAGCAAATACAAGAAAACTCCAGTAAGAAGCCTAACTCCCACTCACCAAAAAGAGGGGAAGAGTGCTGGGATTCCATTCAGGATGTAATTTTTGGGCTTCAACTTTCATAGTCTCTAGGCAGGAGATGTCTAATTAATTTTAAGTCTTCTCCACAACTTCTCTCAGACTGCTGAACAAGCAATGGTCTAGAAAAGGGGTAAGGTACCATAACAGCAAACAACTGGAGAGAACAAACAGGGGAATAGGGGGAGGGGAGAGGAGCAGAGAGATTTGCAGACTCAGAATCAAGCAGTAAACGACACCAATTTATGGTATGCTCTGTTTCACACAATTTCTATTTTAAAAATTATTTTCATTGAAAATCCTCTGCAAAGGAAGTCAGTCATATCTGCAGGTTCTTACAGGGTTAAACATTTCATATAATGGGTCCAATCTCAGCACTGTTGAATCACATTGGTAAATATCTACTTGTGTGAGGAGTCCAACTGAAGCCAGTGTTTAAATAGGTGTTCACTAGTGAGAGCAAAGATTGATCAACCCCAAGGAATTTACTTGGTAGTTTTTGTCTGATACTTAGCCAAAGTTTTTCACGTTTCACTATTGAAGTGAATGGGGAGGGAGGCAGAAGAGTGTTTAACAAACTCGCAATCATCTCACTACTGCCTTCCACTTTCTCCAGCAATGGGGGCATAATCCTTCACTTAGGATGCCATTGCCTGCTACTGCAATACCACCAATCCTCATTATTATTCCTTAAATGTAAGGTCAGAGAGAAATAGAGGATTTCTCTCTCCTGTTTAAGATTAAAGCAGGAAAAATCCTACAGAACAATATTCCTATTTCACCACATATCTCCCACAGAAGCAGTATGAATTGCATGAGTCTCAGCAGTTTCACACTGCTAAGGAAAACAAATGCAGTTGCACAAATGTTATTTTCCTCAGAAGTAGTAGGGGAATACAACAAGGTACACACAAATGGTAGGGTAATAGAGACAGACAGGAATAAGGTGGTACTGGCTCAGTGGTCCTATGCCAATGTGTTTTAGTTCAGGACAAAGCTGGGACCATAATTCTGGTTGCTGGGAATGGTTGCAGCTCAACTCTTTTGGGACAGATTGAGAGAGGGAAGGATTAGAATAGTTAGCATCTCTGCAGTTCCTAGAGCTATTTGGCTTTTCTAATCATTCCTTTTTTATTGCTGTTGTTTTTAAATGTTCTGTTGTTTCAGAATAGTTTGATACTATATGCTTATGAACTGAAAAAGTCTGTGTTAAGAACAATCCTGAGAAAAAGCAGGACTTTCTAATTTAAAATAATTCTGACAGCATGATTCCATGAAAGTTAACCAAAAAAAGCATTCAAAAACTGCCTCTCTTTGTTCAATGAATTACGCAAAAAGGTAATGTACTAGAGAAAGAGATAACTGAACATTCTGTTAGCTATTTCTCCTATATTTACACTTCTGATCTTGTCTATCAGACTCAAAGTTCAGGGTTCTTGGGTTTTTGTATTTTTTTCCTTTTAAAACTGAAACACTCAAGCAGTGACATTTTAACATTCTGTAACTAGAAAACTTAAAAGGTATCCATATATCCAACACATATTACTTCCTACTAACGTCCTACAGAACAAGGTGTTTTGCAATATTAAAAAGTTATTTTTCCCCATCACTGTAAAATAGATTTGGAGGAGGAGGGGAGACTTACAAAAAAACCCAGAATTTTTTTCAGATGTTTGTTTTGAATACTCTACCCAATAAAAAGAAGAAATGGAACAGTTGTTTAGGGGAGAAGGAGGTGAACACTAGTCTAAAGCAAGTCCTACTGAGTGTCACTCTCTTTTACTTAAAGACCCTCCTTATAGCCAGCCGATGAACCACCATTGCAATAACCCATTATAAGATGACTGGATGCTCCAGGTCACAGAGATGTATTACATTTAGTGTGAAATTAAAAATTCAAGACAACCCAAGACTTGACACCCTGAGTTCTAACAACCTGTATCTATGTTATAGTCCTGTAAGAAAAGTTGTGACCAGAAGTACTCATTTGGGTATATCTTCCTATAAGCATCCAATGCTAGATGGCAGGCCAGCATTCTGAACCACCATTGGTTTACTGCAGTTACTTTCACTTCTGTTTGCAACAGCTTATCAACATCTTTGCTTGTGACCCATTAAGTGTACTGCAGTGAGAAAGAGGACAATGCAAATTTTGTATCTGCATACTATATCCTGTACTTTGAGCATTTTTCCATGAAAGCCTTAGATTGGTATGCTACCAAACCCACCCTGACTTACTATTAAGAGCCACAGAAGTGCATGAGGTAGTATCTTTTATTGGACCAACTTCTGTCCACTTTGTCTCTCTAACATCCTGGTACCAACATGGATACAACAACGCTGCATTTTAAGAGTTAGGTATTACTGTTATCATTAGTTAAAATACAGGCCCTGATCCTGCAAACATTTATGCATATGAGTAATTTTAACTACATGCATAAGAACTTGCAGGATCAGAACCATAATTTGCATACAAGTTTTCAAAAGAAAAGATATGCCTATAATTCCCACTAGTTTAATCGCATCAGTTTGGATGTAAATGTTTCCCGAAATTAAGTTTCAAGTTAAAGCTTCCCTCCTATCTTCTGGGTGATTTAAATGAGTTGTAGTTTCTATTTTACAGCAATTTGCTACATAAAGGAGGAAAGTTACTGCTTAGAACAGGGGTGGGCAAACTATTTGGCCCGAGGTCCACATCTCGGTGGGGAAATTGCATGCAGGACCATGAACGTAGAGCCTGGGCGTTGGGTTGGGTTGCAGGAGGGGTGCGAGGTGTGGCAGGGGGCTCAGGGCAGCAGGTTGGGGTGCAGGGTACAGGAGAGGTTTGGAGTGCAGGCTCCGGCCCAGCGCTGCTTATCTTGAGCAACTCTGGGGTGGCAGCAGCGCGGTTAAGGCAGGCTCCCTGCCTGACAAGGCCCTGCGCCACTCCTGGAAGTGGCTGGCACCACGTCCCTGCAGCCCCTGGGTGACAGGGGCTAGAGGGCTCTGCGTGCTACCCTCACCTGCAGGTACCTCCCCCAAAGCTCCCATTGGCCATGATTCCCCGTTCCTGGCCAATGCGAGCTGCAGGCGAGGGCAGCGCCTGCAGGCGAGGGCAGCGCCTGCAGGCGAGGGCAGCGCCTGCAGGCGAGGGCAGCGCCTGCAGGCGAGGGCAGCGCCTGCAGGCGAGGGCAGCGCCTGCAGGCGAGGGCAGCGCCTGCAGGCGAGGGCAGCGCCTGCAGGCGAGGGCAGCGCCTGCAGGCGAGGGCAGCGCCTGCAGGCGAGGGCAGCGCCTGCAGGCGAGGGCAGCGCCTGCAGGCGAGGGCAGCGCGCAGAGCCGTCTGCCCCCTTCCTTCCCCAGGCGTTGCAGGGAAGTGGCACTGGCCACTTCCGGGAGAGAGATACAGGGCCAGGGCACACAGGGAGCCTGCCTTAGCCCCGCAATGCCATGGGGATGGCAATGCCATGGGCCAGATCCAAAACCCTGATGGGCTGGATCTGGCCCACGGGCCATAGTTTGCCCACCTGGCTTAGAAGGTATAAGCTCCACAAGGATTCTCAGTTCTGGTCTCAGAAGACAACCAGAACTCTAACTTCTACATTTTTCTACACTGGAACTTCTCTGGGTTCCAGGCAGCAACCCTCACAATTCTTATCTTCAGCCAGCCTTCCCTCCCCAAATATCTGGAATTGCCTAAACAATTGAAGGATTGGGGTAGGAAAGCAGTATGCACCCCAGGAAGCACAAATAGCTGCCTTGGTAATACTTGTAAGACAAGAAACATCAGTGCCGAAACTAAACAATTGCAGAGAGTCTGCTCCTGGTAATATAGGCACTTAACTTGGCATAAGGAGTGTTCTAATTGCAACAAGAGTTCCTAGCACTCCCCCATCAGAGTTTACTGATGTCTTCAAAGCAATCTCAGAGTATCAGGAACAAGTTAGCTCAATCACTGAGCATACACTATGTCTTCTGAATCATTTTCATTTGTTGCACAAGAACAAATTCCTGGGGAATTCCATAAACCTTGTTGTGAAACTTCCTGAAGTTGTGGGGTTTGACAGCAATGCAGAGATCCGCTGGCTCTCCTGATACTTCCTATCTTAGCTTCTTCCATCAAGGCTCCATCTCAGAGGCCTGATCCCATTAACTTCAGGGGGGAATTGGAGTCTTTTCACTGACTTAATGGGCACTAGACCAGATGCCAAGATGAGCTGAAGCTCAGTACCACCCATATCAAGTGCCAAGGCTTGTCAAAGCATTTGGCTGAAATGGAAACAACGTAAAATACTTCGATAGTAAGGCAATCCCTCCAGGTCTACCAAGGGAAGCTAGATTTGTACCAACCCAGAGTTCAAGCAATCAACTGTCCTTCTTAGTCAACTCTGGCTATTCTTCCAACGGTAAGCCCTATAAGCAACTCCGAGCAGCTTCATAAGAATCCCCTTGAGGTGCCTCAAAGAGAGTTTGGAGGCATTCCCCATGTTGTCTCAATAGTCAGAGTGACAGCAGCCGCCAAATCAGACACTGAAGCAAATGATGCAATGTGTGTTAGTCTGTTACAGATGTTGTTTTGCTGTATGGACATGACCTGAAGCAACTGAGCAATCTTCTTTCCTTCTGAGGGGCTAGGAAACTAATAACTTCCTGAAAATAAGAGGTACAACAAGCAGGTGCGAGAGCACTAGGGGTAAGCATCAAGGCACCACAAAACTACGTAACTGCTGAAATACGCACCCAAAAGGCAAAGGACTAACACACTAAAGTGCTGAAAAATAGGTGCTAAAAACATTACTGGAAAGGTGAGCCAAAGCACCCAACAATTTTAATAAAATTTTCCCTTGCTAGAATGCGTGGCACAGTAAAGGATATCAAACAACGCTAGAGCAGAGATCAGAGAGAGACAGCTCCTGCAGAAAGCTCCAACACTGACCGTAGTCAAGAAAGAACTGATTGGAAGACTCCAGAGGCAGGCACATGATGACCAACAGAAAGGCTGACTCTTGTGCCATTCCTCTATGGCTGTCTGTAGGGATTAAAAAAAAAAAAAAAAAAAAAGAAGAGCTTAGAGTATCACTGGAGAGCTGACCCTCAAAAGCATGAATTCTGGTGATGATCTCTTCAAATGCGAACGAATAACTGATTTGTGCAGGATAATATTAAAGGAATTTTTAATTTCAATGACTTGCAATGGTTAGCGAGATTACAACCACTTCAGTCACTAAAACTAAATGCTAGCACTCAGAGTGCGTGCGTGCGTGTATATACACACAGAGTTCACCTAACAGTCTGCAGAAAGACAAATATAGCCGGAGTGTCTGCTTCAAACAGGTAATATGACCTGAGAGAGAGAGAGAGCGTGCGCGCACTCAACAGCTCAGTAGAGATGTTTTTAACATATTTCCTTTCTGGCTGTTTCTAGCAGTTAAATTCCACTTGTGCTGCCTGCAATAGCTCCCTATGGTGCTGTCTGGCATTCCAGAATAGCCAAAGCACATAGGACACATATCCTTCCTCACCCCTGGCAAACGACTATGACAGGGACTACAAGATGTGGTGGCATAGCTCCATTATGTTGGCTCTATACCAGCAAGGGGAATATTCTATGCTGGAGGAATTTCTGGCATGGGAGGGGAAAGGAAATCCATTTAGGACCACACCCCAGATTCAGCACCTGCTGTATGACAGTCGCTTTTACTTTCTACTATTACAAGAAGCACCTAAGAAAGCTGAATGGAATTAGAAAATAATTTTTATTCCTGCCCTCCCCCCATGTTTCCTTTGTGCATTTGACACAACTCTGTGTACAGCCAATATTGCTGTTCCCCTGCTCCCAAGAGTCTTTCATACAACATCGGGGAATATGTAAGTGTGTGTCACAAAACTTGACAGGAAAGCAAGGGCAGGGGTTGTACCCTATTTTTCTTTTAATTGATGGATGGGATTTCTAACTTTTTAAAATACAGATTATTCAGAAATAAACAGCTTTCTCCAACAAAAACTGAATTGCTTTTGTAGGCGTATACTTAAAGGGGAACCTGTTTGCAAAAGACAAGACAAGATTATTGTGACAGTGCAACTTACAAATGTAGAATTTTTTTTTTACCATAACTCAAAAATAAAACAATGTAAAACTTTAGAGCCTACAAGTCCACTCAGTCCTACTTCTTGTTCAGCCAACCACTGAGACAAACAAGTTTGTTCACATTTACAGGAGATAATGCTGTAATTCTTATTTCTTATTTACAATATCACCTGAAAATGAGAACAGGTGTTCCTATCGCACTTTTGTACCCGCATCACAAGATATTTACATGCCAGATATGCTAAACATTCATATGCCCCTTCATGCTTCAACCACCATTCCAGAGGACATGCTTCCATGCTGATGATGGGTCAGATGCCACCAACAGAAAATTGATTTTCCTTTTCTGGTGGTTGGGGTTCTATAGTTTCCCCATCAGAGACTGTTGCTTTTTAAAAGACATCTGAAAGCATGTTCCACACCACGTCTGAGTGGATTTGTAGGACTGAGTGGACAGACTTGAAAGCTCTAAAGTTTTACATTATTTTATTTTTGAGTTTAGTTATGTAAAAAAAAAAAAATTCTACATTTTTAAGTTGCACTGTCATAATAAAGAGATTCCATTACAGTGCTTAGATGGGTTAATTGAAAAATACTATTTTATTTTTGTACATGCATATATTTGTAATCAAAAATATAAAGTGAGCACTGTACACTTTGTATTCTCTGTTGTCACTGAAATAAATATATTTAAAAATGTAGAAAAACATTCCAAAATATTTAAATAAATGGTATTCTATTATTAACAGTGCAATTAAAACTGCAATTAATCATTAATTTTTTTAATCGCTTGACAGCCCTAGCTGGAAGAGTCCTCAAGAAATCATTTAGTCCAGCGCCCTGCACTGAGGCAGGATCAAGTATACCTAGACCATCCCCAACAGGTGTCTGAAAAACAGGTTAGACAAAGCCTCCACTGATGGGGATTTTACAACCTCCCTTGGAAGCCAAATCCAGTATTTAACAACCCTTCCAGTCAGAATGTTTTTCCTGATACATAACCTAAATTTCTCTTGCTGCAGATTAAGCAGTCCTACCTTCAGTAGGCATAGAGAGCAATTGATCATCCTCCTCTTTCTAACAAGCTTTAACGCACCTGAAGACTTATCAGGTCCCGCAACAGCTTTCTTTACTCAACACTAAACATGCCCAGTTTTTTTAACCCTTCCTCATAGGTCAGTTTTTCTAAAACTTTTATAATTTTTGCTGCTCCTTCTGGTCTCCCTCTAGTCTGTCCACATAATTCTCAAAAGTGTGGCACACAGAACTGGCCACAGTACTGCAACTAAGTCCCACCAATGCTGAGTAGAGCAGGACTACTGCTTCCCACAACTTCCAGACAACACTCTTGTTAATATACCACAGAATATCACTAGCCTTTTTAGTTATTGCTTCATATTGTTGGATCATATTCAATTTGTGATATAACCACAATATTCTTTTCTACTGTACTATTGTCTGGTCAGTTATTCCCCATTTTGTAGTTGGGGATTTGATTTTTCCTTCCTAAATGCAGTATCTTCAACCTGTCTTTACTGAATTTCATCTGACTTGAATTCAGACCAATTTTCCAAGGTTGTTTTGAATTCTAATCCTGCCATCCAAAGTGCTTTCAACCCCTCCTAACTTGGTGTCATCCACAAATTTATGAACATACTCTCCACTTCATTATCCAAGTTATTAATGAAAACATTGAATAGCATCAGACCCAGGACTGACTCCTGCAGGACCACATTAGGATATGTCCTCCCTATTTGACAGAGAACCATTGCTAACTACTGTTTCAGCATGGTCCCTCAACCAGTTGTGCACCCACATTATAAATAGGAAAATGTGATCTAGATTAAATTAGTTTGCTTATTTGAGAACCCGTTCCAATGCTGATGTCCTCCAACATAACTGAAGTACGGTTCTGTTAGAGTTAAAAACAAAGTTTAGTTCCATTTAGACCTCTTTCTCTCAATTGTACACATCCTACATCTGCAAAGTGCAAACACCAACTCAGTGCTGAAATAGCATTCCTCTACACTACCTCCAGAGAAACATAAAACCATACAAGAGATTAAATGAAGACCAAGAGTGTTAAAACCAGCTATATGAAAAGATCAAGGATCATAAAACAAACATTTTACATTGCTGAATAGTAGGTAACTGCTAAGCAAAAACATTGCACAAAAATAGAGATAAAGGATATCCCAAAAATACTACAAAAAACCCCCCACAATCATTTAGAATACATTTTATAAATAAACCGAACACTCTGCTTGTGTTTGAATATTTACATTCTATTGTGACAAGTACTGTATCATCATCAATTCAACTGTTTTAACCATGCAAAAACATCAACATTACTCCATCTGAACCTCTGTGTTTATAGCAATTTCCACACAGAACATATTTTAATCAAACACGTCACCTGTAAGCACCTACGTTAGCTGTCTGTACTAACAGTAGTATGCTCTCATGGGTATGAGCTACTTTCAGGTCAATAAGAAAAGCTTTCCCTCCCATAACTGTCAAACCTTCCCTCAAAAGTATTAGTTTATTCCAGAAGGGAAACTCACTGAAGAGCCTACACTTGATATTCTCATAAATGTAAATATTCTCAAAAAGCAACAAGAGATTCATAAGTAACCTAAACTAATATAATAGAAACTAAAATAAAATAAGCAAACTAAAATTACAGAAGTATGCTCATCACATTGAGTAGAGGGAACTTTTCTCTTCTGAAGTGTTTCACTTTCAAAGAGAAGAAGGTAAACTAATAATGGTTTAAAGTTGTAAAGGTGAGAAAAATTCAATTTACATTAAATTGAGTGGAAGTAATCATATCAAACTTCCCCAAACTTGCTAAAAAAGTAATAAATATATTCTGAGCCCATGGGAAAAGTTCAATATTGCCATTTACCTTAAAGCCATACACTATGCATGAATGCCATTAAAGAAAAAAAACCCATACATTTACGCTTGCACACCACCACATTTTATGAATACTTGAACGAAAATTGCTCTTCATCCCCAAAAGTCCCTAAATCAGCTCTATTTGAATGTGATATGCTATTAGACAGTATTTGTACATATCTACTTAAATAACAAGTGTTTACACATGAATAGCGAAGTTCTTGTGGCTATTCTGCTACCCACAGCTGGATTTTGTACACCACTATAATTATATTTTTGATATTTTAATTTTAAGTAGCTATATTATAAGACAATATTTGTTTGTACATATTTAACTCAACTGAGGTGGGGGGGAAGTGGCAGTAGCACACCAAGTTAAAAGATTTCAATATGATACCAAATACATTTTTGAAGACACTGAATGAAACAATACCAGTTAGCATATATACAGTCACACAACCCACCCAGCAGGTTTAATATTTTATAAAATGAATTAATCAAAAATGACAATTTAAAGATTTGACTACCATGTAATTTTTTAGTCTCAAACACTGCTGGCTGCAAAAAAGAATAAATTATCTAATTAATACTAAACTATGTTAATGAAATGAATGCCATTCTGTGTCATAACCACTAGCTGTAAGTTGCAGTGAACTGCACTTTCATCATTTAAGAAGGGCCTTGTAGCTACCACAGTGACAAAACTGTAGTTAAAAAAGTCGCAGCCCCAAAATACAAGGATCTTTTCTTCTACATGGCACTGAAAATTATCTAGTGCATCATCAGAAAAACAAAAAGTCTGAAAAGAAACAAAATTGCATCCATTAGGAATACAGTGGTTTACAACTAAATTTGTCATGTGTTACTACATCCCCCCCACCCCCCATAGAACCTAGTCACTATTGGAAATGAAGCACTGCTTTGGAAAGGATCGTTCTTTGTAAAAGGATTACTCTGTTTAGACTTCATTATGTTACTGCCAAGCATAAACCATATAAGGAAGATGAAGTTCAGTGTCATCTGTTTTGTTTAGTTCTTTCAGATGCCCAAGAATAACCTTTTCTGTTGCCTGTGAAGTCTATAAATTATAAACCTGATCACTTGTACATTATCACTTGAAAAAGCTATTTTGTATCAACACAAATGTGTCATTTTTCCACTAAAGACGACTACTACTACTACTACTACAGCAGTCTGTGCTAGATGAATAAATTGTTTCATATCTACACAAAACTGCCTACTGTTATTTATCTGATCTGGGTCATTGGATATTTTACTTCCTTGAAAAATACACAGATACATATACAGTAAGTATAAAAAGTTCACACACAAGTGAACTTATTTGACTGTCAGATGCACACACTTCTCAGACATGCCAGTTCCATATTTCTATACCAGACTGATCAGACACCATATCCAATCAGTAAAACTGAAAACACACCACCATCCAATTTGTTATAAAAGAACAATAATTTAGACTGTCTTCTACCAAGGGGAACACAAATCAGTCCCAAGCTATGGCCTTTAATACATTATTTGGAAAGGTATACTTATAAATGATTTTCTACATAAATGCGGGTTGGGGGAGAGGAAGTGTCTCTCTCAGCACAGGTAGTTTTGGAACCCCAATGTAATCAACATCTGGTAATTGCCTCTTTGAAGCAACTTAAACCAAGTTGTGATCCAGCATGTAGAAACTTTGTTAAATATGTTTTTTGTTCAATGCAGCTAGTCAAGACACAAAGTAACATGCACTAGTCACAATTATGCAATACTGAAAACATCTTGTTAAGGATATCACATTGAATTGAGCTTGTGCATCTTCTTACCCCTACAAACAGATTTTGATGAGAAGTCTTATTGAAAGCAATGAATACTAAAATTTTGTTACCAATTTTTTAACCAAAATTATACCATATCAATGTTTAGAATCAGTCCTTACAGTAACTCACATTAAAGTACGCTGTTTTCCATCCTTTCTTCTACATAGATGTTATCAGGATAATCTTCTACAGGTTCTAAATTTAGGACATATTTCTTGCATATGAAAAAAAATCAATTTATATTGTAAGGAGAGGTATTATATGAAGTGTTGGTTATCCTGCCCCAGATATTAAAATAAAAATTAAACTAACTCTTCTTCAATTAAATACATAGTCAAACTCTTCATCTTGAAGAGCAGAAAAAAAGTAATGCAACCTTATTTACAAAGAAATAAATGAACATTTAAAAAAAAAAATAAGACCAGTACTTCTTTTTAAAGGGTGCACATATCAGATGGCCAGAGGAAAGGAACCAACACCCAGAAAGAGTAAAGAAAAATAGTAAATATAGTGATCTCCAAACCCTCTGGACTTCTTTCAAGTAAAACGCTTAAGAGTAGCACCCTTTCGAAGTGCTTATTCACAGAGAAGGGAACAAGCTGCCAGGCTTAGTAACTTTTTCTGAAGAGAACGATTTAAAAAAAAAATCACAAACGCATAACCAAGCAGTTTCACTTCAATACCTCATCCTGCTGAACAAAGAAACTTCTGTGTTTGAGGAGCTTAAAAACTTTCGATCTCACCAGATTCTTGTTGCAACCTCCATGGAAATAACGATCCCACTCACACAAACAGCATTGGAAGAAACAAAAGGAGACTCGTGCTTATTTCAGGCAGACAACACAATCCAGCAAGCAAAATAAAGGCCAAAACCAGGATATCAGAATGAAACGCCAGCTCTTTCCCTTCCCCTCCCCTCGGCGCAAGGCTTCTTAACCGAACCTCCTCTGCACCGCTTACCTTTGATCGCGGCTGTCTTTCACCCCACGCCAGCGGGGCTCCTTTCTACCCCCAGGAGAATTTTAAATCCAACCAAGTTTTCTTCCCGTGGGCCGAGCGGATGCAGTCGCTCTCGGCCGGGAGGCAGGGCTAGGGCAGGGGGGAAGCAGCGCTAGGGCAGGGGGGAAGCAGCGCCGGCTTCTCGGCACCCCCGATCCCGGTTTCAGCAGCTGGCCGATCCCAGGCGAGTCACATTCCCCCGGCCGAGACGCTGAAGTTGAAGAGTCACTTCCTGCCCCGGGCACAGCCACAGACGGCGAGTCGGCAGCGCCCACCCAGAAGCCCCCCGCACCCGGCCCGCTCCGCCACCGCCCCCTGCCGCCCAGCCCAGGCTGCCTCCTCCCCGCACTAGGCCAGCTCCGCGCGCCGAACCCGCCCCGCCCGCTTTATTGTCCTATAGCGACTGCCGCATGCAGCCCAGCCCCGCCCGCCCCGCGCCCTCAACCGCCGCCAGGGGCGCGAGGCGAAGAACGAGAAGCTCCTTCCTCACCTGCCCCTTCCTCTGCCCGCTCCCCACGCCCGGGCGACCGCAGGGGAACCGCGAGTAGCCGAGCCACCTCCCGCCCACGCCGCCGGGGACCCGCGATACAAGAGGCGGCAGCGGCAGCAGCACCGCCGCCTAACCAGTGGGAGACTCTGCAGCGCCGCCGGGAGGGAAGGGCGGACGCGCCTCTCTCTCACCCGCCCTCCCTCTGGCCGCGAGGGGCGAGCCAGACAACGAGTCTGGGGCTGAGTGCCAGCGGCGACGGCGGGACACAGCCAATCCAGAGCCAGAGCCGCGAGAGGGGCGGCCATCCCCAGCCAATCACTGCGCTCCGCGAGCGAGGCCTCAGCAAGTTACGTTGCGTGAAACTGGGAAGTGGGAGAGCGAAGCGTGCGGGGGGGGGAGGGAGCGAGGAACACGCGAGGGAGGGGGGCGGAGGGAGCGAGGAACACGCGAGGGAGGGAACGAGGAACACGCGAGGGAGGGGGGCGGAGGGAACGAGGAACACGCGAGGGACGGGGGGAGGGAACGAGGAACACGCGAGGGAGGGGGCGGGGAAGGGCGTGGGGAAGCGGCAGCGGCGGAACGAGAAGGTAGAAGCGAGAGAGGCGAGGGCGAAGAGGAGGGGGAGGGGAATGAAGGATGCAAAGGAAATCAAGTAGCCGAGAAAAGGCTTGACATAGGTCAGCGTAACGTTCACTTCGCCGTTTCGCTCTTTACACCCACACTGCTACAGCAGCTGTATCCTTTAGCACGCTACAGTTCCGTGTATAAGAAAGCAACAGCTCTTAATTGGTGGTGCCCTTTTTCTTCCTCATTAAGCAATCGCCACGTGGTTTCGCTGTCTGTTTTTTCTAGGGTAAAGGTGTAACTATTTTATTCTACTTTTTGGCAGAGTTAATGCAGTGAAAGGTGCGGTGGCTCATTCTTTTTAATGAAGGTGTTAGTTGTTTAGACAAACTCAATCTGGATTCTGGAATGACAGTTGTTTCCTTCGGTATAAGCAACTCATCATCATAATTTATTAATTGCACATATTACAGTCAGTCCTGTGCCAGGCTTTTGTTCTCTTGCATTCATAACAACCTTGTTAGTTATCACACCAATGTATAATTTACCTCCAGTATTTTATGGGGGAGTAGGGAGAAAAGGGCACAGTGCCACATGGGGAGTTTCCAAAAGATAATAAACAAATGTTTGTGTGTTCTATTAAAGGAGTTAAATGCTAATAATAGTACCATCTTATAGTTGGGATGTTGCCGTACAAAACTAGGAAATTCAGAGTTGCATTTCCCACTGAAACATTTGACCCCTCTCTACATAACATATTCAGTAAAATGCTGCTTATTAACTTTAATCATAGAATATTAGGGTTGGAAGGGACATCAGGAGGTCATCTAGTCCAGCCCCTTGCTCAAAGCAGGACCAACCCCCAGTTTTTGCCCCTGATCCCAAATGGCCCCCTCAAGGATTGAACTCACAACCCTGGGTTTAATAGGCCAATGCTCAAACCACTGAGCTATCCTCCCCCCAATGTTTTATAACATGCAAGCGTATGTCAAATGTGGCTACCAGATTTGTTGTCACATGATTTATTCATCTGTGCATGTTGACAGGTTTCAGGGTAACAGCTGTGTTAGTCTGTATTCTCAAAAAGAAAAGGAGTACTTGTGGCACCTTAGAGACTAACCAATTTATTTGAGCACAAGCTTTCGTGAGCTACTTCACTTAGTTGATGAAGTGAGCTGTAGCTCACAAAAGCTTATGCTCAAATAAATTGGTTAGTCTCTAAGGTGCCACAAGTACTCCTTTTCTTATTGTAAGGAGAGTGATCACTTTAGATAAGCTATTACCAGCAGGAGAATGGGGTAGGGGGAGAGAAAACCTTTTGTAGTGGTAAATACCCATTTTTTCATGGTTTGTATGTATATAAACATCTTCTGTATTTTCCACAGTATGCATCCGATGAAGTGAGCTGTAGCTCATGAAAGCTCATGCTCAAATAAATTGGTTAGTCTCTAAGGTGCCACAAGTACTCCTTTTCTTTCTGTGCATGTTAAATCTCAACAATATGCAGTAGTAACTGTTTTTGCATTTTTTAGCCTTAGTTGTTTTTAAATGTTTTAGTGAATCTGTTGCTTATGTAAGATGCTAGATTGACAACTCTGGAGTCTGAAGTTCTGCTGAGCCACAGGACAGAGAGAACTAGTAACAGGAGGGCAGACTTCCACATGCTGGTCCCTTTATGTTCCTTAATCATGTTCTGAAGGGACCACTTCTAAGGATGACGTTTTCATGCCCATTTAATCCTTGGCCACTGCAGTGGGACTGCAAATGTGCCAGTAGGAATTGTGATTCTGTATATTAATATGTTTCAGAGTAGCAGCCGTGTTAGTCTGTAATCGCAAAAAGAAAAGGAGTACTTGTGGCACCTTAGAGACTAACAAATTTATTTGAGCATAAGCTTTCATAAGCTACAGCTCACTTAAGCTTATGCGCAAATAAATTTATTAGTCTCTAAGGTGCCACAAGGACTCCTTTTCTTTTTGTATATAAATATGTGCCTATTAAGAATTGGACTAAACCCAAACACTTTATGTAGGGTACTGAAAAGCCCTCAGATAGTAATGATTTCTGGTTGCTAACAGCCTACACCTAGGCCATATCTACACAACTAAAGACCTATGTCTGTATAACTACATTGCTCAGGGGTGGGGGGGAAAATCTTGTGGCTCTGGGGTATGGACATAACTACGCCTCTCGTGGAGGTGGTTTAACTACACCAATGAGAGAAGCTCTTCCATCAGCATAGTAGCATCTTCACTAAAGCGTTACAGCTACACCCCTGTAGCACTGTACATGAAGACAAGCCCCTAGAAGTGTAAAGTTTTATATACCGTTGCCATTCCCCTGAGATTGATCATTAGATCAATTACCACTCCAGTTCAAGACACATTCAGTTACCACATTCAGTTCAATGACGGGTTTTGGGTGAGAGTAGTGTAGCTGAGAATTAAGTGCAGATGATCATATTTAAATAAATGCACATAAGTTTGACTATGCCTTCAACTGTTTATTTGAATATTTTCATATATATAATATTTTTCTATCATGTTCAATTATCCAAATATAGAAACTTGTACACTTATTAGAACAATAATGCATTAGGCTACTTTCACTCACTTATTGCTCGTATATTTTTCTCGGATAATCCCCTCCTTCTCAGTTTAATAAAGCACACATACCGAACTGAGAACAACTATGCCAAATTTTAAACTTTTAAATAAAAGCATTGGAACCGTCAGAGGGGAAGAGGTCTTACATATTTTTTCAAAACCATAAAACCACTATCATTTTCTCATGCTCATATAAGTCATTTTCTTCAAAACAACTCACCTTTGGGATAGAATCAAGTATGACAAACTTCAGCCCCCAAAATCAAAAATAGAGACTTTGAATCAAAGTACCTCTTGACTCATCAGCATAGTGTCACAACAGTGGTACCTGTACACAAGTTTCTCATCCCACATGAACTACTGAGAGTTCCTACCCAGTATCCAGCAATGCATCTTTATCTTAATTAATGTTATCACAAGATGGTAATTTCCCAGTGATGGCCTCCTTTTTTTTCCTTCATGAACTCTTTCAGGCACTTGCCTTATGCATGAGATTACCATACCCTTTGTTTAGTGCAGATTACTCTTTAGCAATGTTTGTTGTGAATTGCCTAATGTATCTAATAATGCAGCTGGAATAATAGATGGGTGTGGGAAATTCCCTGTGGCTGTTGTTCCCATGCAACATCTAGTATAGTCAGTTTTAGTTTCAGTGTAAAATTTTGTTTTACTTATGGTATTCGCCATCCCAAACCAAACAATGTAGCCCCAGATTAAAAGAAAATAGTTAGCCTACAGCTCCTCATGACATTTTATGTAGACAAGATAAAACTATATATACAAATTAAGAAAATTTATATATAATATAATATATATAATAACAAAAGTTATTCTAGGGATTTAAATATAATATAATAACAAATATAATAACAAAAGTTATTCTAGGGATTTAAAAGGTCTATAAATATCAAGACACTGTTTAGAATGATTATAGCTTCAGGAAACTTCAAATTCAGTGGGATTCATTCCTTTAGTGTAAATAAATCCTATAACTTCAACTTCTTTATTTCTAACAAAAATAATTATGAATTATCAATAAAAGTGAGGCAATTCTAAAGTTATGTGAAACATAAATACCTTTGAGACAAACTGAGTGATATCTCTCAAAATGAATTACGTACATTTAATAGATGCTCTTGCCATAAAAGACTTGCAATCTAAGACCCTGCTCCTCCAAACACTTCTGTGCAATGTCTCAGACCATCCATGAGCTTTTCATTATGAGCATATCCCATACTCTGACCCATAAAATATTATAAGAGGGTTCATTTCTCTTCCAAAATTCCACCTGAGCACAACTTGATGCTACCAGTTGTTGGAACAGTTTTGTATTATAAAGAGAATATTATAGCTCTTTTAATCCAGGAGAGACAGATGCACTCTGCATAGATTTATGGGTAATTTGGCTTTTATATGCTATTACGTTTAAAGAGTTACTTCTTAAAGTTTCTAACTCTTCCAAATAGCTTTAGTCTGATTATGCTAGATTTTCTCATTTAACCATTGTTCCTTGTATTCTGGGCAGTACTTGTCAATGTTAGGAATTCCCTCCTTATTTAGTTTTCAAATAAAATTTAGAACCTAATAAGTACCTAACAATACTAGTCAGCAGCTGTTTTCAGTTGGAGAAGATTGAAAATTTGCACCTCTTACTGACAGCAAGTGCGTAGACTCTAAAGAGATGTTTTGTAATTTGGTGAATGTGACTTGTTAGTGATGAAAAATCTCAAAGTTAGTATGATACTAATTTAGAAACATCAATTTTAAGTATAATTAAAATTTGGTTAGAATGCTTCTATGTGGTATATACTGGTTGTAAGTTATTGTGCAATCACTTATAGATTAGGGGTAGTAAACATTATGGTTAAAAGGAAATACCAACACAGCATGACTTATACAATACTCTTACTTCCCTATACTTAAAACGGCTCTGAAAACAAAAATCCATTTTTAAACCATTTCTAGCTTTAAAATTATTGGGGGGGGGGTTTCCTCCCAATGCTTATATTTAATTTTCCAAACGAAGACACATTTAACAAAAAATGCCGCTGCCAGGGATTACCCATTAGAACATGTTTAGACCAAAGTAGATTACAGGAACCTCAGACAAATATGTAGAGTAATGTAACACCATACAGAGCAATAGTTTGAAAAAGGAGAAAGGAAATTTCATGCCAACAATTTATCCAATCATGCAGAATCATCTATGCATGCAAGTAGCTCAGTAATGAGGCAAGCCTATAAATTATATACACCATGTCAGAGAATTTGGTGAACAGTGTTTGACGAGCATGGTGGAGCATATACCTGTTCCTCTGTCGTCTCATAAATATTTTTTATCATGAGTATGTCCTGCACTTTACTATCCACTAACATGGGCAACCTTTAGGCAAATGGAGCATAGCAGCATTAGGAAGGAGAAGGAGCCTTCCCATTTTAATCCCAAAGGAACAGTACCATATGACTGGGCAATCACAGAGAGATTATGCACATACCTCAGTTAGGTTTCTTGGTATTCAGTATGAAACACCAGTGCAAGTCACTGATTACTCTCCAGAGAGTCAATGAGTCACTGCACTTGTACATTCAGAATCCTTCATGTCACATGGTAAGTAAAGCAGGAGACATTATCTACTGATTCCCCAAAAAGTTCAGAGTACCGACTACTGAAACATACTGTGTAAGTACTATTTATTTTGGTAGTTAGTCACCAGACAATGACAAAGCTGTCAAACATGCCATGGGCCTTTGCTGACATTTGGCAATTACTCCTTTAGGGTCCAATCCTGCAATACATACAATATGTGGAGGTCAGTGGGACTACTCATGTGTCCAGAGACATCTCTCCAAAGTGAAGACACTTATTTAAAGCAGTCTAATACCTAGATATTCTATACACCAGATTTCAGCCTAGAGTGAACAGTGAACTGTTCCACCCAGGAATACAAACCCCTGGAATTGGGCTGCCAGTGGGATGGAGACAGTGTCTCACTCCACAGCACTTGATGAGAGGGCCACAATTAAAATGGCTCATCACTGTGTGCTAGAATTCTTCTGAGATTGCAAATCAGTGGAATAAATTTAATGGTTCAGTGTGGTAGTATTGTAGAGCTGGGCTTGGAAAGATATTTTAGATTTTTATCAATATTCATTGCTAACAGTGTAACATGCATGTTTGTTTGCAGTATGCCAACTCCAAGATGGGCAAAAGAATCCAGTTATCTACATATCTTGAAGCCGTTTTTCCATGGCTCTCCAATACTCCTAAGATATGACCCTTGAGAAAGTCGTATTGTGATTTCTAACACACACTCTTTCAATCCTGCTATGAGAACTGTAGCCCTGGCGGGCTACAGCCATCACTGAATTCAAAAGTCACAGTCTTTAAGACTTACATGATTTACAGTACAATACTTACATCAGAGCACTGGAGATTTTAACTCCATGGGAGCCAGGGACTATCGGAGGCTGCCAGAACTGCTGGGTACTGCAATCAGTTCTTCCAAAATGTAGAGGGTACAGGTGTGTCTGGGATGATTATGTTGGAGGAAGAAGCAGGTCTGTTGGGAAAGTCATGGGGAGGAAGGAAGATGGGGCAGGTGGGGTTGGGAGCTGGCAGTGCCTCTTCCAACAGGAGCAGAACCACAGGTAAGGTTTGAGGTCAGTTTGTTTAGAGAGAGAGCCACAGATTCAGGACAGTTCTGAACTGTTTTGCCTAAGACCCCATTTAAACACAGGGCTTGACTGTGAATTTCTATTTGTCCTAGGCAGTTCCTTTTTTTTGGCCCTGTTTCAGTTCAGTGTTAATGGTTGTGTGTAAAATAATTCTACATATAGGCAGGTCATAAACCTCAGGAAAACAGGGTTTATAATAGAAGTGCCATGGAGCAGAGATCTGTTCTGTGGTACAGTATTTACATGGCCTAACATTTCCCTTTAAAACTCTTGTTTATGGAAGACCCACCCATTCTGGCTCTCAGTTGGCACCTAGGACGTCAGCAGAACGGTTGATCAGACAAACTAGTACTTCTAATGCCATTAAGCAAAATAATTTAGAGTGTAGCAGTGCAGTGTTTTTAAGCAGTGGGATCTCTGCTCGCTCATGGAACAAGTTATTTTAATTAAAGTAGTCCTAGTGGCTACTGAAAGAAAACAAGTCACTAGTTATAACTTTCAATCAAACTGACATTTGATTGGAGCTATACAACGGAGGAGGTATTTCGAAAACAAACAAAACATGCTGGCATTGAAGTACTTTCATGCTATATCAGATATGTTTAATTAAGATGTACTATAAACCTTGACATTTGCTTTGACATGTTTAGATATTTTAATCTTTTTTCTATCTCCCATGGTCACAGTCTCTCAATCTTGTTTTAGAGAGGAAGGATGGTTTTGTGGTTAAGGTATTGGACCAAGATTTAGGAGAACTAGGCTGTAAACCTGGCTCTGCCATAGAATCTATCTATCTATGTAGAATCTTGGGCAAGTCACTAAATCAATCTGTACCTTATTATACTTCTGTAAAATGAGAAAAATAATCATTCTTGTCTTCTCTATATAGATTGTAAGCTTTTGGGGACAGAAACTGTCTTTTATTAAGTGTTTATTACTTAGTGCTACTGTAACACAATTTTAAAAAAATATATAATGTAACATCACATCAGTGCCATGACGAGCAGTTAAACTCTTCCTGATCATGTGCCAATAGCTGATGAAATGTTGTAGGAAACATGACTGACAGAGACAGCTTGGTTACCGTGCATGGGGTTAAATTTGACATTTGGAAGGAAAATCAGTTTCAGCAGCAAGCCAGATCAAGACATGCCTTCCATAGTTAGTGCTGCCCACTGGGTACTAATTATGTCATTGATATAGCATGACTGTTCTGCTGTAGAGAGTGATAGCTGTGTGTCACCAGGCTGTGTTTCTCCCCAGCTCCAAAGCATGTGCCACCACACCCAGTCACTTGCAAGATTTATTGATTTACAGAGGTTAACAAACAAACAGAAAGTCTAAATTTAGCAAAGTCTAAACAGAAAAAAAATCTCAGCTTAGCCTCAGGGCCCCTTCTCCCAGGAGTGTCTGGCACACCTGTTCCTGGTAGCTTCCCAGTTTCCATCAGCTCTGCTCCCACCCTGAAGAAACTGCCCCAGTGCTACTTCTTTGAGCCCCTTGCTCTAGGGACCCACCACAGGCAATATCTTTCCCTCCCCAGGCATAGCCTTTCTCAGTCCCTCCCTCAGCTGCCCACTAGCAGTCCTGTATAGGCCCTCTATAGGTACCCCAACCCCCTTTAATTGGCTGGATTGGGCTCACCTGCTCTGGTCCAGGGGAGCTGGGTGTTGTCTATTCACAGGGACCAGCTACCCTGTGACACTGCCCCTTGTTTGAACTTCTGATGAACAAGTCATTCAGATTGGCCCCTTGACATCAAGGCTACCAAGCTTCTCCTCCTTCTCATTTGGTGAGGGATGGAGAAGGGCTGCAAAGAGCAGATGTCGAATGAAGTCATCACATATATCAGCCAACTTGCCTTAATTGTCCCAATGTGGGCTCTTATTTACCCTTATTCACCTTGACATATGTTAAGTTTCACAATAGTTCTCCTCCCTTACCCCTTATTCATGCTTTACTTAAATCATAATTCATTACCTAAATCTGCTTCACAAAACATGAGAACTTCATAAAGACCAGTAACATCATCTACTGAAAAACTAGTCACAGGAATTCAAAATAATTCCTACTTCATAAAGCAAGTGCAAGTAGTACATAGAGACATATAGAACCTTTGCAGGGTTTGAAAGAAAAAAAAATACTTATTCCAGAATACTGAAAGGTATTTGATATTTAAGAAGTTTCCACAGTTACATTGATATCACTTTAAATTGTTTATGTCACTGCTTGACAGAAAGGAACAAATTATCTGGATAGGTTAAACTACTAGACATAATCAGACTGCTTGCAATTTCAGATGAACTGGTAGTCATGGTGGGAAATTTTTCAAAGATGTTCCTAGAAGACAAGGGCCAAGGGTTGTGTAGCTGCTGTATTCAGCCCAAGAGCCCCCTAGAAAAGTTGTTGTTGAGTCAGACAGAATTTCTCCTGAGGACTCAGATTGCCAAGCAACCCCCAGACCCCCCTGCAATGCAGCTGAGGGCAAAATCAAGACCATAATTGGGCCCATACTGCCTACGAAGGTGGAGTCTCATCCCTAAGATGAATTTCCTTCCTATAATTCTAAGTTAAAACACTAGAAACTTCAGGAGTCTTATAAAATCTGCAAGTGCAGTTTGCATAATTGTCCTTCCACCCTCAGCCATGGCTGACATTTCCAAGAGTTCAGAACAGCTCTGCTGAATGCTGCTATACCTGTTCCTGTTTCCATGGAAATGGGCATTGGCTAAAATAAGGTAAAAGCTTTGAAGTAATTACCAATACAATTAACATTTTTACCTTTTAGGAATTTTTTTTTCAGCAAACCAGTGTGACCAGCCAATTCAGACTCATCAATACAGCAATTAGTGTCTAAAGAGGCATCAGTTAACCTGATCAATGTGAAAATGACACAAGAAAGGAAAGCATTGTTAGAACTGTGGAACAGCAGAACCCTGTGGCTTTCTTTTCCCTACTTATTACTAGTAAGAAGCTCTTCTCCTTTGCTGTGATGATTCACTGTTCCAGTTTCACCCTTAATTTATGCAGTGTCAAGAGAAAGGGCACTAGAATCAAGGAGATTCCCCATGATGGCTCTATAAAGTTTGGAGAAGGAACTGAAAAAAGGAAATGGATGCCATTTCAGTAGCAAACCTGAAGATTATAGGGAGGAAGAAACCCAGACAATCTCTCCAACAGCCATACAAGATGACCCAGTCCATCTTTTTCAAGCAATAGCGTTTTGCTTATGTTGTAATTGGCTGATATATTTCATTTATCACACTAAATCCTATCCATAATAGCATCATACAGTGATTCAATATTAAATCTATATTTGAGTGTATCATTGATACATGCAAGAAATACATTAATTAGTAATGTCATTCCGTAACTAAAATCACTAGTACCAGTTTTGTGACTTTTCAAATTGCAACTTTTCAAAAGATGTTCAAGTCCTCTGCTTCCCCAGCAACCTTCCACCAGGGTGACTTTAAATGAGTTTTAGTTCTCCATAGTCACACAGATGTCTTAAGCTCCTGCCCAAGAGAAGATAGGAAGGTTTTATTTCAGAATAAGAAATGCTAAAATGTAACCTATCCTTTTAAGGCTATGATCATTAAAATTAGAAATACTAAGAGTCATATCCACTCTGAGTTCAGCTAAAAAAAAAAAAAAAACAAAAAAAACAACAACCACCACCACAAAAAAACCAGCCAATTCTCCTCCATTTTATCAACAACAGAAATCCTGGACCTTTTTAATTGAACTCTCTGGGATTTAACTTTTCAAAAGGGAAGTTGTCATGGACACATCCCATCTGCTTAAAATACAAAGTCAAAAGTCAATAGCCAACATTAATTCACTTTTAAAGTGGAGTTCACATGTATTGATTGGAAAGGAGTTTTTTTCTGCATAATAATAGTTGTTACTCATAACAACATTAAAATATTGCGGACACAACTCTGAAAGGCTGTTGCTATAGTTATTTAGCAGAATGGAGATGACATTTCATAAATCAGGATCAGGTGATGTCCAAAACTGGGTATAGCAGTTACAGTCTCTAGTCACATACTGCACCAGACTCCCGAATAGTTATTTCTTAACTAACCCACAGACATTTCTTTCCTCCACTTTATACAACCATGGCTACTCACTCGGGGCCGCATGGGACCTTATAAACATTGACCTGCATTGGGAGCAGTGGGAGGGCAGAGCCACAGGAGGAATTGTACCTTAGAGAAGCAGAAGTCTTCCTGGAGCTCCTCATCACACTCCTGTGTCCATTTGGGGCAGCATACTCTTCCCTGTACTCCAGGAGACAGCTCTACTGATCACTGATTAGGTGGTAGAGCATGTTGGGCTCCCTCTTCCCTGTTCCCTTTGGGGTATCTTGCACCCTAGAAGATGCGAAGAGGGACATTGTGGAATGACATTGTCCCTTCCCTGGCCACTGCAGAGTGGTGCAAAGGCTGGAGGAAACCTTGCATCTTCCTGTCAAGCACTTACGGAGCAGCCATGCAGAATCTGGACTTCCACAGGCACTTGATGGAGTGTTACTATGACAATATTTAGCTAATAAAGTATCTGTCTTTCTTTTCTTTTTTTTTCATGCAGTGGGATTTCCAGGACCCCTTGGGATGGCAATTTTGTCTGCGTGAGCTAGGATGCTGCCTCTATTCTATTACTCACCTATGAAATGCAGGAAATATAATTAAATTCACAGAAAGTTGCAGTGTTCTCTCCTCTCCCATTCCAAAATGGGCCCATTTTACTCATTATTCCCTTTAGTGATGCATTTGTCAACATCAGGATGAGGTGGTCTGTCCCTAGAGATCCACCACTGTTAAGTAATCTTAGAGGAGGTGTGTGGGGATGGGCTAAGGACTTCCATTAAGGGCAAAAGATCTCTGTGGGAACACAACTCTGCTTTCAGGATTATGACACATCTAACGGGCTGGATAGCATCATTCCAACAGCAAACGCTTTGTATGGACTCAAGACATTAGCATATTTTCATGCCAAATTTCAGAAAAGACTGAAATTTTTTTTCACACAAACAGTGACATTAAGAGCCCAGCTTATGCCAATTATACATTTTAAAACACATGTTGGTGTCCTTCCTATGGGGAAGGGGAGGGGAGGAAAGAGAGTAGAGTTTCCCAATTCTTTGAGCCACTGTAGGGTCAGGAAAAAATGCTGCCCTAATGTTCTCCAACCAAAACTGGGGGACCAGCTAATGTGTCCATTAGCGCTCTATGCCCCAAATGGGTACTTACCAGGAAAGGTGTGAGAGTGACAGCATCCAGCAGCAGCAGGAGCTGGGGGAAATTGTCATGCTGCATCTTTCAAAAGGGGGTGTAGTGAATGCTGGAGATTGCCTTTTGCTTCTACAATCATAAAACTTTAAACAAGCTCAAAAGGGCTATTCCTGGCTTCAAGTGCCTCTTGGAGTTGCCGCTCTCAACCCTCGCAATGAATAGCTCTCATTCCGCAGAGAAGCTTTACCAAGGTAGCCAGTAACAACTTTAACTTTGATCCACAAGACGTATGGATAAACTCTTTTGTCCTATTACATCATTAATATACAGTAACTCCTCACTTAACGTCCTCCCGCTTATTGTTGTTTCGAAGTTATGTCACTGCTCTATAAGGGAACATGCTCGTTTAAAGTTGTGCAATGCTCCCTTATAACATTTCAGAGTAACAGCCGTGTTAGTCTGTATTCGCAAAAAGAAAAGGAGTACTTGTGGCACCTTAGAGACTAACCAATTTATTTGAACATGAGCTTTCGTGAGCTGTAGCTCACAAAAGCTCATGCTCAAATAAATTGGTTAGTCTCTAAGGTGCCACAAGTACTCCTTATAATGTTGTTTGGCTGCCTGCTCTGTCCACTGCTTGTAAGATTCTGTGGAAGAGCAGCGACTTTACAAGGGAGAATTGCACAAGTTCCTCTTCTCCACCTCCTCCCCTGCCCTCCCAGCGCTTCCCTGTTCCCTTTGTGGTATCTTAAGAACATAAGAATGGCCATACTGGGTCAGACCAAAGGTCCATCCAGACCAGTATTCTGTCTACCGACAGTGGCCAATACCACGTGCCCCAGAGGGAGTGAACAGAACAGGTAATCATCAAGTGATCTATTCCCTGTCCCTCATCACAGCTTCTGGCAAACAGGCTAGGGACACCATCCCTGCCCATCCGGGCTAATAGCCATTGATGGACCTATCCTCCATGAATTTATCCAGTTCTCTTTTAAACCCTGTTATAGTCCTAGCCTTCACTACCTCCTCAGGCAAGGAGTTCCACAGGTTGACTGTGCGCTGAGTGAAGAAGAACTTCCTTTTATTTGTTTTAAACCTGCTGCCCATTAATTTCATTTGGTGGCCTCTAGTTCTTATATTATGGGAACAAGTAAATAACTTTTCGTTATTCACTTTCTCCACACCACTCATGATTTTATATACCTCGATCATATCCCCCCTTAGTCTCCTCTTTTCCAAGCTGAAAAGTCCTAGCCTCTTTAATCTCTCCTCATAGGACCAGTTCCAAACCCCTAATCATTTTAGTTGCCCTTTTCTGAACCTTTTCTAATGCCAGTATATCTTTTTTGAGATGAGGGGACCATATCTGTACACAATATTCAAGATGTGGGCATACCGTGGATTTATATAAGGGCAATAAGATATTCTCCGTCTTATTCTCTATCCCTTGTGATACAGCATGGCCAGAAAGCAGCAGGAGAGTGTTTTTTTTTTTTCTTTTTTTGAAGCAAAAAAAAAAGGTGTTTTTATTTGTATAACACACTTACAAAACAAAAACAACAGCATATGCAATGTGTAACACAGCAACCAATCACAATTGTTTTCTCATTAGCTTCAGGGGAGGGAAGTGTTCAAGCTTGCCTGGGCCCAGGGCGGGGGCTTCCTCGACTCACGTGGTCTTCCACCCTTCTGAGTTACCTAGTGGCCCAGACCGAGGGGACTTCATCGACTCTCAAGGTCTGCCACCCCCTCAAATTACTTGTGCCACGCCCAGTGTCACCAACAATTCCCTCCTTTGAAAGCACTCAACAAGAGGAGCAGGCTGTGGGGTAGACAAACTGGGGGGGGGGGGGGCACGTGCACCCACATGTGAAAGGACCCCCTCTAAGGTGGTGGTGTCCGCAGCAGCAATGGCTGGGGCCCCTTACTCTCTCCCCCAATCAAAGGGTCAGACAAAGGGAACCGGACGGGGACACCGAGCAGAGAACCCCGCACGGTGCCCGCCACTCCTCGAAAGCGTCAAGGGAGTTGGTGGACGCCGCCCAGAGGAACTCCGCCCGGATACGTGAACGGACCGAGGATCGCAAAACGGCCCCACAGTCACAGGAAACTCCATCGGCCAACCTCCCCTCTCTGGTTTTATAGATGGCCGTTTTAGCCAGGGCCAGGAGGAGGTTAACTAGGAGATCCCGCAACTTTGTGAAGCAGGAGAGTGTTTTTTTTGAAGCAGAAAAGAATTTTATTTGTGTAACACTTACAAAGAATCACCAAAGAGGATAAAGCAAAACTATGCAACAAAACAAGAGCAAACAGAAGGTATAACACAGCAGCCTTCAGGAGGGAGAATTGTTCAGGCTAGCCTGGGCCCAGAGTGGGGGGGCTTCCTCGACACTTGTGGTCTTCCACCCTCCTGAGTTACCTGGTGGCCTAGAGCGGGGGGGCTTCCTCGACACTCGTGGTCTTCCACCCCCTCAAGTTACCTAGTGCCACGCCCAGTGTCACCAATTATTCCTCTCCCGAGAGTGCCCGACAAGATGGGCACGGCTGTGGGGTAGGCAGTTCGGGGGTGGGGGGGGTGTACACCCACGTGTTATAGGACCCCTCCTAGGTGACAGTAATGATGGTATCCACAGTGGCAACAGCTGGGGCTGGGGTCTCTCGCTCTTCCCCTCGATCAAAGGGTCAGACGGAGGGAACCGGACGGGGTCACCGAGCAGAGAACCCCGCACAGCGCCCGCCGCTCCTCGAAAGCGTCAAGGGAGTCGGTGGACGCCGCCCAGAGGAACTCCGCCCGGATACGTGAACGGACCGAGGATCGGAAAACAGCCCCACAGTCACAGGAAACTCCATCGGCCCTCCTCTCTCTGGTTTTATAGATGGCCGTTTTATCCAGGGCTAGGAGGAGGTTAACTAGGAGATCCCGTGACTTTGTGAAGCAGGAGAGTGTTAGAAGGGAGCCTTATTCCCTCTAGAGGGAAGAAAGTTTGCTATAAATTAATTAAAGCACCTGAAGCCAGTCACATGATAAAAACCCCTGCTTCAATCAGACAAGAGGCGGAGTTGAAGCAGAGAGCAGTTTGGAGAAGTTGAAACAGAGTGGATTGGTGTTGAAGCAGAGAGCAGTTTGGAGAGAAGCAGAGGAGAGTTTGGAGAAGTGCTGCGGTGGGCTAAGAAGACCAAGACCCTAGGTAAAGAGACACCTGGTCTGTGCAGAGGGAGGGCAGGAAGCCCCACAAGCTGAAGGGCAGGAGAGGGAAGTAGCCCAGGGGAAGGAACCGCTAGTTCTAGTGGTTTACCGCTATCCCTAGGGCCCCTGGGCTGGGACCTGGAGTAGAGGGCGGTCCCGGTCCTTCCCTCTCCACTCCTCTCCTCTAGGACACTAGTGGGGCAATTAATACCCCAGTTCAGAGGCAAGAAATGGTGCCCTGACCCTCCCCCCCCAAGAAGAGAACGCGTGAGACCCATCATAGTAGTGCTGGCAATTTGCCACACCCTTTTTTAATGATTCCTAACATCCCATTTGCTTTTTTGACTGCAGCTGCACACTGTGTGGACATCGTCCGAGAACTATCCATGATGACTGCAAGATCTTTCTCCTGATTAGTTGTAGCTAAATTAGCCCCCCATCATATTGTATGTATAGTTGGGGTTATTTTTTCCAATGTGCATTACTTTACACTTATCCACATTAAATTTCATTTGCCATTTTGTTGCCCAATCACTTAGTTTTGTGAGTTTTTTTGAAGTTCTTCACAGTCTGCTTTGGTCTTACTAAACTGCTCAAAATAGTTATCATCTACAAACTTTGCCACCTCACTGTTTACCTTTTTCTCCAGATCATTTATGAGTAAGTTGAATAGGATTGGTCCTAGGACTGACACTTGGGGAACACCTCTAGTTACCCCTCTTCATTCTGAAAATTTACCCTTTGTTCTCTGTCTTTTCACCAGCTCTCAATCCATGAAAGGATCTTCCCTCTAATCCCATGACAACTTAATTTACGAAAGAGCCTTTGGTGAGGGACCTTGTCAAAGGCTTTCTGGAAATCCAAGTCCACTAGATCCCCCTTGTTCACATGTTTGTTGATTCCCTCAAAGAACTCTAATAGATTAGTAAGACGTGATCTCCCTTTACAGAAACCATGTTGACTTTTGCGCAACAATTTATGTTCTTCTATGTGTCTGACAATTTTATTCTTTACTATTGTTTCAGCTAATTTGCCCGGCCCCGACGTTAGACTTACCGGTCTGTAATTGCCAGGATCACCTCTAGAGCCCTTCTTAAATATTGGCATTACATTAGCTATCTTCCAGTCACTGGGTACAGTAGCTAATTTAAAGGACAGGTTACAAACCATAGTTAATAGTTCTGCACTTTCACATTTGAGTTCTTTCAGAACTCTTGGGTAAATGCCATCTGGTCCCGGTGACTTGTTACTATTAAGTCTCTCAATTAATTTCAAAACCTCATTTAGTGACATTTCAATCTATGACAATTCCTCATATTTATCACCTACAAAAGACGGCTCAGGTTTGGGAATCTCCCTAACATCCTCAGCCATGAAGACTGAAGCAAAGAATTCATTTAGTTTCTCTGCAATGACTTTATCGTCTTTAAGTGCTCTTTTTGCATCTCGATCATCCAGGGGCCCAACTGATTGGTTAGCAGGCTTCCTGCTTCTGCTGTACTTTAAAAACATTTTGTTATTACCTTTTGAGTTTTTGGCTAGCTGTTCTTCAAACTCCTTTTTGGCTTTTCTTATTACATTTTTACATTTAATTTGGCAGTGTTTATGCTCCTTTCTATTTACCTCTCTAGGATTTGACTTCCACTTTTTAAAAGATGCCTTTTTGCGCCCTAGAAGATGCAGTTTGGCAGTGCTTAGGACTTTCTGGAAGGGAGGGGGAGGAATGGGGAAGCGCCGTGTCTCCGCTTCTCCCCCTCCCTCCCAGAAAGTCCAAAGCGCTGCCAAAGAGCTGTTTGGCAACAGGGAAGTGCTGGGAGGGAGGGGGAAGGAGTGGGGACAGGGCATATTCTGGAGAGGAGGTAGTGGGGGCTCGGAAGAGGTGAGCCTGGAGTGGAGCAGGGATGGGAAGAGGCGGGCCTGGAGCATCCCCTAGCAAAGTCAGCGCCTGTTCTTCTGGCGGGAAGCTGCTGCTGCTGCTCACAAGGTGCTTCTTAGCGTCCTTGCCTGCAGCAGGCTGTGCCTATGTGAGGTAAGCCGGGGCACTTCCCAACCACAGTACAGTACTGTACAGTATATAATGCCTTTTGTCTGCCCACCCAAAAATTCCTTGGAACCTAACCCCCTACATTTACATTAAATCTTATTGGAAAATTGGATTTGTTTAACAGTTTCACTTAAAGTTGCATTTTTCAGGAACATAACTACACTGTTAAGTGAGGAGTTACTGTGTGTGTATATTTATGTCTAATGTATAATTTGTAAGTGTCAGTGTTGGAAGAGTTTATCAATATGTCTTGGGGGTCTGAGTTACAGCTGGTCAAAAATTTTTGAATCACACTGACAATTTTCCATTGCCATTTTGAATTTCAGTCACAACAAAACATACTTAAGATTTTGCTGTGTTTGGGGAACTTTCATCTAACTTTTTGGCTAGGTGTAAAAACTGATTGAAACATCTCAATGAGACTTTTCATTGAAGAGTTGCTTGGAGAGCAAAAATGATCTGATTTGCATGAAAACATTCACAAAAGTTACGTCCATTTTTTCTTCTTTTACCCGCTCTAGTCAGAGTTAAGACTATTACTGAAATGTATAAGCTGAATTTTCACACAGCAATAGCATAGCCAGATCCTCAGCTGGGGTAAATTGGCATAGTTCCTTTGAAAGTCAATGGAACAATGCTGCTTTACACCAGCTGAGAGTCTAACCAATCTCTATTAACAAAATATATGAATTTTGAGACTTTGAAGTACCTGTTAATGTAGCTTAAGGTTTAGGCTTTTGTTTTAATAAAAAAAAAACCCCCAAAAACCTGCAATGTTTTCATTTTGTGCCGTGTATAAGAGTTAGATTTACTGTAGCAACCTTACTTGTAAATGAACCAGGTTCATTATTTGTATTGCAACAGCACCTAGGACCCCCAAATCATGAACCAGGACTCCGTTGTGCTAGCTGCTGTACAGGCAGAAGAAAAAGGTATGGGGGGGTCTTCATTCTTAGCTAAAAAAGTTTAAAACGCCATTGTCTCAAACAAAGTAATTTCCCACAGGCTGAATGGAGAAGTAGCCAGAACTACCCTCTCACCCTTTACAAGCAGCCCCGTGAGGTCAGAATTGGAACTCATTGTCATGGAGCTGCCACTGCTGCTACTTGTAAACAGTGTGCAATGCAATTCATCCCTATGTAAGATAGCTAAGTGATAGTTTTCCTAGATGTGCAAAGTTTTAAAAGACATGGATAGAGAGCAATACTTAAGAGTCTAAACTAGATTCAAATAGGGCCTGACATTAAGAAATTAACCTTACGTTTATAGGCAAGGGTAGGAAGGTAAACCAGAAAATGATCTCAATGTGAAGCCCACAAGTTGGGCAAGTGTTGAAACTACAAGCAGGATGGCACTATGGATGGGTAATTACAATTGGGAACAGGAAGCTGATTATGAAAGGCCTGTAATCAATAATTATAGAAATCAGATAGCTTTTCCTGTTTTAACTGTACAATCAGATCAATGGAATGTGACTGACCCCAGCAAGATGTTCAGTTGTTAAATATGTGGCAGTATGGAAAGAGAACTCTCTGACAAGCAGTGCAGATTAGAACAGTTAAGATATGAGCAGCAAAAGCTTGTAGTTATGCACGTGTGTGTATGCAGGATATAAATATGGGACTGAGATTAAAAATATTCTTTACTAGTGGGGAGTGTGTGTGTGTGTGGAGGGAATATAGCCTGAGTAGAACACTTGTTTGGTTTCCAGAGATATAATAAGATCTTTAATCTTATTTATCCTGGTGTAATGTAATATATCAGATAACCTTCTCCAGTTGTTCCAGGGGCACTGAGTCATAATAGATCTAGTTTGCCCAGTGCAATTAAATGAGGGTAGAAATAGTTCCATTCTTGCTGCCAACTCTGCTAAGATTTTTATATTTGGAATTCATGGTATTGAATAAGACGACCATGCTGAATGGTCTTTGAATTACAAACACCATGACCTCCTTGGTTCAGGGAGGTAAGTGTCCTGACTGAATTTTATATAACAGCCTTCCAAGTTGATTCCTGCAAATTAAAAATAAATTATAAAGTGAGTAGACTTTTCTTGACTGGACTCATAGTAACCCAGTGACTCTCCCTTGTATACAATATACCTGGTTTAATATGTCAACCAGGCTTTGTTAACTTTAGAGCCAGCAGGATTACTAGATACGTTTTGGACTGACCAAATGTTAGGGACATAGAGTTTGTATTCTGTTAAGAAAAGGAGTACTTGTGGCACCTTAGAGTACTCCTTTTCTTTTTGCGAATACAGACTAACACGGCTGTTACTCTGAAACCTGTATTCTGTTAAGGAATCTCCTGGAATACCACATAGCATTAGTCTAGCTCACAGATAGTGAGCTTCACACCAGTATTTAAGCTATATATAGATTTTTCTAACAGCACAGTCTTTCTAATGTACCAGGTTAATTTCTCTGATCAAACATTTTGTCATGTAGGAAATAGAGTATAAGGGGTAAAAGTCTTCATGTGGGTGTGGCTGTAAAAATGTTCAGTTGTTTCTTACAAATATATTCTAGAATCTTTTTTTAAATGAGTAATTTCTTGAGGTAGACCTATTAGTGTTCCAGAAATTAACTCTTTTTTCACGAGTAACACATTAGCACTTCTCCTATGAAGTACTTGTCTGTCTTAGTGTATTTTTCCTTCATTGATTAATCTGGTATATTTATATTAAATGCAAAAATATAATACGCACATTCATTATTTTACTAGTTTTACACAGTACAGAACTACCATGTTTATTGTACCCTTTTTAAAATCAAACTGTAAATATTATGTTAACCTGTCATTTGAGGCTGTGTTCTAGTTATCACCAATCTTATTGGTGTATGGGCTATTTACTCGCCCCCTAAAATAGCAGCTACATTTTAGGGTAGCACTAGATTAGAATCACTGTTACAGTGATGTTTTTATGGTTAACTATTGTACTTCTGAGGTATGGTGACATTAATAAGTAGTGATTCTGAAACAATGCCACTAACTGCTCACAATATGAAATTATTACTTCATGATCACTAACATATATACTGCTATTGCAAAAGAAGATAAAACAAAGTGAGAGTTTTATTCTGAACTTCAGTATGCAGGCAAGGATTTCCTGACCATTACAGGGGATGCCAGCTCCACTTAGTTAAGGTTGAGAAAACCCTTCCTTTTATAGGAAGACTTTTTTTAAGTGCTCTAAAACCTACCTGGTTACTCAAGTTGCCTTGAAATTTGGTGTGCCTCATTAAGGTGCAGGGCCTGGTTAGTGATCCACATTTAGGGTCATTTGATGGAGTCCCCCACCAAAACCAGCATTTTTTTTAAGACTGAGATTCTGCCAGTGTTTCCTGATGTTCAAACCATAGCTGTGATTGGGCTCCGGCGGGTCTAAATCACTCAACACTTACCTCTGCTTTTGCATGGCACCCACCACCCTTTGGGGAAGCAGTATTGAAAATGTTATTCAGTGAAGGATTACGCTCCATAGATGGGTCAGTGGCTAGGCTTGAGCCTTACACTCTTACATGCCAATGGTCACTAACTCCTAAACAAAACAAATAATTGTCTTTCATTTTTAAAAACACACCGAAACCCAAACTGAAACCCCAAGGAAAGTAACTGACACTTAGTTCAGAACTAGTGTTGTACAGTGCCATCTTGTGCCCTTACAGAACATCAAGTTCAGAAAAAACTCAAACGTCTGAAAACCAGGAAAGAGAATTAAGGTTCATGCCCAGGCAAAATTATCTCTGCCCCCTTCAAGCAATGGAGGTTAGGGCTCTAACCATGGATGTGTGAGACCTAGGTTCAAGTCCCCACACCAAATCGGACAAATCGCAGCATAGGACTGAAGGTAGGTTCAAAAGTTGGGCTATTGAGGGTCTTTCATTTTTTGAGAGAGAGCTGACCAGAGGGCACCTAGGAGAGAATTCACAGCGCCTCTCCCCAGCCTGTCAGTCAGGTGCCTAAGGCCCAGATCAGTGAGATTTAAGAACCAAAATGCCTTTGTGGCTCTGGGCCCAAGTCCTGTCCCTTTCCTTTGCATTTCACTCCTGACTAGTTTAGGTGGCTCTCCAGATGGTTTGCTGCCTCTGAGAATCCCTTTCTTAGGTGCTTTACTCTCTCCATACAATGCATGCAGTGCCTTGCACCTAACTCAGGGCTGAGAATTGCACATGGCAGCAGGGTGCCCAGGAATTAGTTATGTTTGTAGCCACAAAGTAGTATTAATAAACTCAGCTACATATGCAAGAATTATTCTATGTTATGCTTTAGAAAAAGAAAGTTATTCAGTGCTAGAAAGGTTACTTTAAATCCCTTCTTCCCCCACTGCTAACAAAATAAGCAGCATTTTTACAAATATAACCTACAACTTAACAGACAAGATCCAAATGCTTTGAGAGTGTCCCTTACAATCTAAATTAAATGTAAATTTGGAAATGTTAATTTAAACTGCTGTCCATTCTTAACACTCCTTTAAATACACTGCAGTCCTTTAGCAGATCAAACTAATGACCGGCTAAAGGAAGTATGTTATTCAAAGGTGTGTTGTTGCTAATAAAAGTCTATTGGCAGGAAGTGTACAGAGAGGCTCTCAAACACAGGATGAACTCATGCAATTATCCAATTATTGATAAAGCCACATGCTAGGACAAAATCTAATTAAAAATCAAGAACAAGACTACACTCTTGCATTATATTCTCTTCTAAGATAAATCAGTTCTATCCTATTAAACATAGATAGCAAGTTGGGATGTTCCTATTGTAATCCTCAATGATAACTTTTTCAGAACATGAAGCACAGGGGAGTGGCAGTTTTATGAGTAAAGCAAATATCTACAACGCACAAATCTCTTCTGTAATTGACTTTGGCTTGGCACTGAGAACAGTACAACATGAGTCAGATTTACATTTGCCTTCCTTTTTAATGAAATGTATCACATAACTAAACAACTTCTGAAATATCCTTAACCATCATGAGGTAATAATTTGGAAAGGTTTAATTTTCCACAATGTACGTTGATCAATGATAATGGGCTCTGCTCCTTACTACAAGCTGCAAAAATAAATAAAATCAGCATCAGTTTTAAATATTTTTTGAAGTTTTCTTGATAACTAAACACTTCCTAGGCTAACAGAGGCATTGTGGGGTCCACTTAACTATTCCTTTGCAGATCATGTTCATGCAGTTTGAAAATGTAGGTTATTAAGGGCCAGATACTCCAAGGAAGTTGATGGAAGTTAGGAGCCTGAATACCTTTGAGGATCTGTCCCTAAGTCACAGAACTGAGACCATGGTGATCAGAGATCTGTTCTCTGTAAATACCAATCACTACAGATCTCAAACAACCTTTTAAAATAAATGTGTTTAATCATAAATAATTTAATTTAGAAAAAATGCACATGCTGAGTAAGCTACTGTTAGCTCTGTAATCTGATCACTCAAGTGAAACCAGCAGGTTTACCTAGTCTTAAAAATAGTAAAGATATCATTATACAATGTTTAAAGGTCGAAATATTTATCTTGAGGTAATAGCTTTGATCATGCTACTAAACTCAGCCTTCACTTCCACAGGAATTTTCCCAGGGGTTACCAATGAAGGATGTTAGGCCCCTTGACTATGGACCCTCAACAGGATCTTTGCTCCTTTTATCCCCTTCAAAGTCGGCCGCATTGGGGAGGGGGAAGGGATTGGCCCTCAGTAATTATTTTAAAAGACTAATAATAAAGGTGTCAGGGGTTACCGAAAAGATGACAAGATTAATTACTTGTCCATTCCATTAACAGCACCAGAAGAGTCAGGTATAGCTATCACTGCCCTTCACCACTATGGTGGGAAACATTAAGAAGATTGGAACAGACAGAAGGAGGGAAAGAAAAGGAGATATTAATAATTGCATGAGTGAATATTAAAATAATGAGACACTCAATCTGTTACTTCATGTAGGTTATATCACTGCTAGCAGGGGATTAAGGAAGGGTTAAAGTTAGAGTCTCACCTGGTTAAAAATAACTTTTGCTCACTAAAGAAAATTTCTTATATTCTGTATCAATGGATATATACAAGTGCTGCTTGATTTATCAAGATTATTAGGTCTTCTATCATTCAGATAAAGACAGATAATAAAAAGCCACAGAAAAGGATTTCCCCCCTCAAACTCTTTAATTAAAAATAAAATTAACAAATGAAATGATGTATCTTTATATAATAACAAACCCAACTAAGTATGGGTGTGGATCTGTGCCTATAACAAATAATATCAAATGGATAAAAAGCCAGACCGTGTACATATGTTGTTTAACTTGAAAGTAGTGATTGTTTCCCTACATCCTTGCAAACTGATCACAGTTCTGTGTTGCTCTT
Organism: Caretta caretta; assembly: GCF_965140235.1. Taxonomy (NCBI): domain Eukaryota; kingdom Metazoa; phylum Chordata; order Testudines; family Cheloniidae; genus Caretta; species Caretta caretta. The sequence goes on along the minus strand of NC_134210.1, from coordinate 42,746,609 downwards.
AGTGTTTTGCTTTATTATGAGGTTTATTCAGAACAGGTCAAGCTATATAGATTCTTCTTGTCCTGCTGGATTCATCCATGTTCTTAGGGTTGCTATTTTACATAGTGTTAACAACAGTAATAGAGCTTTTATAACAGTTTCACAAAATGTTAACATCATTAACACCAAGGATACACAACTGTGGTATTTGAGAAATAACAATTTCCAACATGTTGTTCATTGTGTGTGTTGCTCAAAAGGCTTGTATTAGTTGTCAGGACCATATTACAAGAAAATAGGAGGTTTCTTGTAATTTTCATTTATTATGAATGCTGTGCTCTTTTTTGTATTTTCTGTCATCTAAGCCTGATGAAATAAAACTTCTGTAGATGTTACAGGTTGGAAAATATAGTGTGTTTTTTATAGCTGTCAAACAGTGCTTTTGACTCATTTCCATATTTAAATATTTATTTCAAAGGGCAATGGTGCTTATGAAGTTGCATTAAGTTAGGTTCATTAGTATTTTACAGGTTGCTGGTATAAACACTTTAACAGGTCTTAGTATCAACTTTCCAATAGGATGCAGTTACTTTAGACTTTTGTGAGGACTGAAGTTTAAAACTATAGCTTCTGAGCTGCAGGAAGTGCAGTCAGTGCTTATGTGAAATGCTTCTTTATTGTAGGTATGCAAAACCTGCTATTTATGTGGTTTTATGGCAACAGCTTTTTAGGCCAAAACTTGTCCATATTTGGAATATAGAATCAATTTGTCCTTGTCGCCCATTATTGACTGTACCCATTACGTTTTATATTGCATTCAGAAACTGTATATCTGATCTTGTGCCAGATCTTGTCTGTAACTTGTTTATGGGGATTGTCCATATAAATCACTCTTAACAAATAAAGGCATTAGTAAGATAACAAGGGGCCAAATTTTTCAGCTCCCAGTCGAGTGCATCCTCCAAAATTTAGAGGGTAGACTACTGTTTCTTCAAGCATTCCACTTGAATATCTATAAGGAATAGTATCAGGAGGTAGCCATGTTAGTCTGTATTCACAAAAAACAATAAGGAGTCCGGTGGCACCTTAAACCCTAACACATTTATTTGGCATAAGCTTTTGTGGGTAAAACACCCCACTTCTTCAGATGTATGGAGTGAAAATTACAGATACAGGCATAAATATATATTGACACATGAAGAGAAAGGAGTTACCTTACAAGTGAAGAACCAGTGTTGACAGGGCCAATTCAATCAGGGTGGATGCAGTCCACTCCCAATAACTGATGAGAAGGTGTCAATTCCAGGAGAGGCAAAGCTGCTTTTGTAGTGAACCAGCCACGCCCAGTGCCTATTCAAGCCCAAATTAATTGCATTAAATTTGCAAATGAATGGTAGCTCTGCAGTTTCTCTTTGAAGTCTGTTTGTGAAGTTTTTTGTTTAAGTATAGCTACCTTTAAATCTGTTAGAGAATGTCCAGGAAGATTGAAGTGTTCTCCTACTGGCTTTTGTTATTCTTTTACGTAGAGACTGTCTAGTTTGGCCAATGTACATGGCAGAGGGGCATTGTTGGCATATATCACATTAGTAGATCATAGAATCATAGAATATCATAGAATCATAGAATATCAGGGTTGGAAGGGACCCCAGAAGGTCATCTAGTCCAACCCCCTGCTCAAAGCAGGACCAATCCCCAGTTAAATCATCCCAGCCAGGGCTTTGTCAAGCCTGACCTTAAAAACCTCTAAGGAAGGAGATTCCACCACCTCCCTAGGTAACGCATTCCAGTGTTTCACTACCCTCTTAGTGAAAAAGTTTTTCCTAATATCCAACCTAAACCTCCCCCACTGCAACTTGAGACCATTACTCCTTGTCCTGTCCTCTTCTACCACTGAGAATAGTCTAGAACCATCCTCTCTGGAACCACCTCTCAGGTAGTTGAAAGCAGCTATCAAATCCCCCCTCATTCTTCTCTTCTGCAGACTAAACAATCCCAGTTCCCTCAGCCTCTCCTCATAAGTCATGTGTTCCAGACCCCTAATCATTTTTGTTGCCCTTCGTTGGACTCTCTCCAATTTATCCACATCCTTCTTGTAGTGTGGGGCCCAAAACTGGACACAGTACTCCAGATGAGGCCTCACCAATGTCGAATAGAGGAGAACGATCACGTCCCTCGATCTGCTCACTATGCCCCTACTTATACATCCCAAAATGCCATTGGCCTTCTTGGCAACAAGGGCACACTGCTGACTCATATCCAGCTTCTCGTCCACTGTCACCCCAGGTCCTTTTCCACAGAACTGCTGCCTAGCCAGTCGGTCCCTAGTCTGTAGCTGTGCATTGGGTTCTTCCATCCTAAGTGCAGGACCCTGCACTTATCCTTATTGAACCTCATCAGATTTCTTTTGGCCCAATCCTCCAATTTGTCTAGGTCCCTCTGTATCCTATCCCTGCCCTCCAGCGTATCTACCACTCCTCCCAGTTTAGTATCATCCGCAAATTTGCTGAGAGTGCAATCCACATCATCCTCCAGATCATTTATGAAGATATTGAACAAAACCAGCCCCAGGACCGACCCCTGGGGCACTCCACTTGATACCGGCTGCCAACTAGACATGGAGCTATTGATCACTACCCGTTGAGCCGGACAATCTAGCCAACTTTCTACCCATCTTATAGTGCATTCATCCAGCCCATACTACTTTAACTTTCTGACAAGAATACTGTGGGAGACAGTGTCAAAAGCTTTGCTAAAGTCAAGAAACAGTACATCCACTGCTTTTCCTTCATCCACAGAACCAGTAATCTCATCATAGAAGGCGATTAGATTAGTCAGGCATGACCTTCCCTTGGTGAATCCATGCTGACTGTTCCTGATCACTTTCCTCTCATGTAAGTGCTTCAGGTGCAGGTGAATAAGCCCCTGGTGGTACACCTGATGTAGTTGGGTCCTCTGATGGTGTCACAAGAGTAGATATGGGGACAGAGTAGGTAACAAGGTTTGCTACAGGAATTGGTTCCTGGTTAACGTTTCCGTGGTGTGGTGTGTAGTTGCTGGTGAGTATTTACCTTAGGTTGGGGGGGAAGGGGCTGTCCGTAAGTGAGGATTGGCCTACGTCCCAAGGTCTGAGAGAGTGAGGGATCATTTTCCAGGATAGGCTGTAGATGGTTGATGATTATGTGCTGGAGAGGTTTGTTTCCTCACTTCCCTCCTGGGGAAGTGAGGAAACGATTGACAGAATGAGATGGGTACCCAGATGTCACCCACTACAGGACAGGCCCAACAAGAAAAACATCACGTACAGCCCCCAGCTAAAACCTCTCCAGCACATCAACAACCTATCCTGGAAAACAATCCAGGATTTTTAATGGTCCCAGTTTACCAATCAATTCGGATCATTCTGTGTGACTGCCTTGTCCTAAGGATTTAGGACATTTAGGACAGCAGGAGTTTGCCTGGGATTGGTGAGTATCCGAGTGCGTGTTTGCTGAGTAAGTATCTGAGCGTGTGTTTGCTGGGAGGGCAGTGTGGGAGCCTGAGCGAGTTCCTGATTGGCTGGTAGCCTGCAGGGGGTGGGCATTGGGGCTGTCTGTTTGTTTCAGGGAAACCTAGCTGTTTAAAAATAGCCAGAGCTTGGCGAACCAGCTGAGCGGCGGCGAACCAGCAGAGCAGCACACAGCAGGAGTTTGCCTGGAGTGAGCCCAGTGAGGCTTACATCTTGCCAACTTCTCTGAGGAAGCTCATAGTAAGAAGGTGATATGGAAGGGGGGGGATTCAGCTGTTGTGACCTGCACTGGATGTGCCATGTTTGTCTTTCTTCCACAGGACAGAAGCGACTTTGTCTGTACAAAGTGCAAGCTGGTCTCCATATTGGAAGAGAAGATTGAAGGTCTGGAGCAACAGATAACGACCCTGCGTTGCATACGAGAAACTGAGGATTTTCTGGACAAAAGTCAGGATATGCTTCTACGGGCACAAAGCTCTAAAGATTTAGAGCAGGTTGCACAGCGGAGCCAAGAGGCCAGTGAAGAAGCTTGGCAACGTGACCTCCAGAAGAAGAAGGGGGAATGTCCGGGTTCCAGCAACGCGGACACAGGTAACTAACCGCTTTCATGTTCTCTCCACAGGTACCTTTGCGGAGAGTGGACCAGATGATATGTCTGGGGGGAGAAAGCAGAAGGAGACTCCGCTGGTTGGAAGGCATGAGATGCACTGTCCTGAGATGGGGGGTTCCACGACCACCACTCCCAAGAGAAGGAGGTGGGTGGTGGTGGTCGGGGACTGAGTCATCTATCTGCCGCCCTGACCGGGAAAACCGAGAAGTCTGCTGCTTGCCAGGGGCTAAGATTCGCTATGTGACGGAGAGACTGCCGAGACTCATCAAGCCCTCGGATCGCTACCCCTTCCTGGTTCTCCATGTGGGCACAAAATGATACTGCCAAGAATGACCTTGAGCGGATCACTGCGGACTGCGTGGCTCTGGGAAGAAGGATAAAGGAGTTTGAGGTGCAAGTGGTGTTCTCGTCCATCCTCCCCGTGGAAGGAAAAGGCTGGGGCAGGGACCGTCGAATCGTGGAAGTCAACGAATGGCTACGCAGGTGGTGTCGGAGAGAAGGCTTTGGATTCTTTGACCATGGGATGGTGTTCCATGAAGGAGGAATGCTGGGAAGAGACAGGCTCCATCTGATGAAGAGAGGGAAGAGCATCTTTGCCAGCAGGCTGGCTAACCTAGTGAGGAGGGCTTTAAACTAGGTTCACCGGGGGAAGGAGACCAAAGCCCTGAGGTAAGTGGGAAAGCAGGATACCGGGAGGAAGCACAGGCAGGAATGTCTGTGAGGGGAGGGCTCCTGCCTCATACTGAGAATGAGGGGCGATCAGCAGGTTATCTCAAGTGCTTATATACGAATGCACAAAGCCTTGGAAACAAGCAGGGAGAACTGGAGGTCCTGGTGATGTCAAGGAATTATGACGTGATTGGAATAACAGAGACTTGGTGGGATAACTCACATGACTGGAGTACTGTCATGGATGGTTATAAATTGTTCAGGAAGGACAGGCAGGGCAGAAAAGGTGGGGGAGTAGCACTGTATGTAAGGGACCAGTATGACTGCTCAGAACTCCGGTATGAAACTGCAGAAAAACCTGAGTGTCTCTGGATTAAGTTTAGAAGTGTGAGCAACAAGAGTGATGTCGTGGTGGGAGTCTGCTATAGACCACCGGACCAGGGGGATGAGGTGGATGAGGCTTTTTTCCGGCAACTCGCAGAAGCTACTAGATCGCACACCCTGGTTCTCATGGGTGACTTTAATTTTCCTGATGTCTGCTGGGAGAGCAATACAGCGGTGCATAGACAATCCAGGAAGTTTTTGGAAAGCGTAGGGGACAATTTCCTGGCGCAAGTGCTAGAGGAGCCAACTAGGGGGGGCGCTTTTCTTGACCTGCTGCTCACAAACCGGGAAGAATTAGTGGGGGAAGCAAAAGTGGATGGGAATCTGGGAAGCAGTGACCATGAGTTGGTTGAGTTCAGGATCCTGACACAGGGAAGAAAGGTAAGCAGCAGGATACGGACCCTGGACTTCAGGAAAGCAGACTTCAACTCCCTCAGGGAACGGATGGGTAGGATCCCCTGGGGGACTAACATGAAGGGGAAGGAGTCCAGGAGAGCTGGCTGTATTTCAAGGAATCCCTGTTGAGGTTACAGGGACAAACCATCCCGATGAGTCGAAAGAATAGTAAATATGGCAGGCGACCAGCTTGGCTTAACGGTGAAATCCTAGCGGATCTTAAACATAAAAAAGAAGCTTACAAGAAGTGGAAGTTTGGACATATGACCAGGGAAGAGTATAAAAATATTGCTCGGGCATGTAGGAATGAAATCAGGAGGGCCAAATCGCACCTGGAACTGCAACTAGCAAGAGATGTCAAGAGTAACAAGAAGGGTTTCTTCAGGTATGTTGGCAACAAGAAGAAAGCCAAGGAAAGTGTGGGCCCCTTACTGAATGAGGGAGGCAACCTAGTGACAGAGGATGTGGGAAAAACTAATGTGCTCAATGCTTTTTTTGCCTCTGTCTTCACGAACAAGGACAGCTCCCAGGCTGCTGCGCTGGGCATCACAACATGGGGAGTAGATGGCCAGCCCTCTGTGGAGAAAGAGGTGGTTAGGGACTATTTAGAAAAGCTGGACGTGCACAAGTCCACGGGGCTGGATGAGTTGCACCCGAGAGTGCTAAAGGAATTGGCGGCTGTGATTGCAGAGCCATTGGCCATTATCTTTGAAAACTCGTGGCGAACGGGGGAAGTCCCGGATGACTGGAAAAAGGCTAATGTAGTGCCAATCTTTTAAAAAGGGAAGAAGGAGGATCCTGGGAACTACAGGCCAGTCAGCCACACCTCAGTCCCCGGAAAAATCATGGAGCAGGTCCTCAAGGAATCAATCCTGAAGCACTTACATGAGAGGAAAGTGATCAGGAACAGTCAACATGGATTCACCAAGGGAAGGTCATGCCTGACTAATCTAATCGCCTTCTATGATGAGATTACTGGTTCTGTGGATGAAGGGAAAGCAGTGGATGTATTGTTTCTTGACTTTAGCAAAGCTTTTGACACGGTCTCCCACAGTATTCTTGTCAGAAAGTTAAAGAAGTATGGGCTGGATGAATGCACTATAAGATGGGTAGAAAGTTGGCTAGATTGTCGGGCTCAACGGGTAGTGATGAATAGCTCCATGTCTAGTTGGCAGCCGGTATCAAGTGAAGTGCCCCAGGGTTGGTCCTGGGGCCGGTTTTGTTCAATATCTTCATAAATGATCTGGAGGATGGTGTGGATTGCACTCTCAGCAAATTTGCGGATGATACTAAACTGGGAGGAGTGGTAGATACGCTGGAGGGCAGGGATAGGATACAGAGGGACCTAGACAAATTGGAGGATTGGGCCAAAAGAAATCTGATGAGGTTCAATAAGGATAAGTGCAGGGTCCTGCACTTAGGATGGAAGAACCCAATGCACAGCTACAGACTAGGGACCGAATGGCTAGGCAGCAGTTCTGTGGAAAAGGACCTAGGGGTGACAGTGGACGAGAAGCTGGATATGAGTCAGCAGTGTGCCCTTGTTGCCAAGAAGGCCAGTGGCATTTTGGGATGTATAAGTAGGGGCATAGCGAGCAGATCGAGGGACGTGATCGTTCCCCTCTATTTGACATTGGTGAGGCCTCATCTGGAGTACTGTGTCCAGTTTTGGGCCCCACACTACAAGAAGGATGTGGAAAAATTGGAAAGAGTCCAGCAGAGGGCAACAAACATGATTGGGGGCTGGAGCACGTGACTTATCAGGAGAAGCCGAGGGAACTGGGATTGTTTAGTCTGCAGAAGAGAAGAATGAGGGGGGATTTGATAGCTGCTTTCAACTACCTGAGAGGTGGTTCCAGAGAGGATGGTTCTAGACTATTCTCAGTGGTAGAAGAGGACAGGACAAGGAGTAATGGTCTCAAGTTGCAGTGGGGGAGGTTTAGGTTGGATATTAGGAAAAACTTTTTCACTAGGAGGGTGGTGAAACACTGGAATGCATTACCTAGGGAGGTGGTAGAATCTCCTTCCTTAGAAGTTTTTAAGGTCAGGCTTGACAAAGCCCTGGCTGGGATGATTTAATTGGGGATTGGTCCTGCTTTGAGCAGGGGGTTGGACTAGATGACCTTCTGAGGTCCCTTCCAACCCTGGTATTCTATAATTCTATGATTTATTTACCACTCTTCCAATCTGTGTCATCTGCTGATTTTATCAGCCGTGATTTTATGTTTATTTCCAGATCATTGATGAAAACGTTGATTAGCATCATGCCTAGTGTCAATCTGTACAGAACCACTTTTGAAACTGTGACAAAGTTCCTCCTCTACCTTGGTGGGTCCTGCGCTTTTTGGCAGATTTGCTCACCTCAGAGGTTCATGGCAGCCCTCAGTTTGGCCACTTCTGCTAGAGGCTCAAACCTGCCGTTCACCCAGCTAACTTCATCACCAGGGCCGTCCTTAGGACCCCTTAAATCCTACACAGTATTATTAAACTGGTGCCCCTATGCCTGACAGCCGATCGAGTGTGCAGCCCTGGGGGGTGGAGGGACAAGACAGCAAAGGATAACAAGACGCCTGGCCCGCCTCATGGTGGCAGAGTCACCGTTCCCCGCAGAGATCCCCGTACCCTCTCCCTCACACAGAATGGGCATGCAGAAGGTACCTAATTAAAAGCACTAAAATTTGAGAATAAAAAATGTCAGTCACAGGTTTTTTGATATGCCCTGAAGTTTGTCAGGCATTTATTTGCAAAAACTTTGTAGTAAGGGTGAGTCAGCTGTCTTGCTGAACACAACATTAAATATTATGGAATACATGATGCAGCTCTTCTGTTTTACATTTTCTTAATCAGTATTTCTCAGCTGATTTTATATTTTAAATGTACTCTTAAGCCTTCATAAAGTAATCATTCCAGATTACTACATATTTAACTCACTGAAACAAAGACATTATTCTAAATTAATCAGTCAGAGCTTTAGTGTGTTCATAACAATGTTCATTGCTTTTAGAAAAAGGGAACACTAATTTACTTTGTGTGATCTCCATAACAATAGACATGTTTATGAAATTTCACCAGCTTTAAAAAATATGTTTCCAAAGATTTTAGGCATAACAAAGGATGTTCAGCTATCTGGAAGGAAAGGGGTGTTGTCCCTTTAAAGGCTCTCTTCAATGGGTTGGGGGGAGGAGAGGGGGTGAAGGGAGAAAGAGATGGACAGGAAGACTTTGGAAGCAAGTTTTTTTTACTATAGTAATTAACATTGCAGAGTAACAGCCGTGTTAGTCTGTATTCGCAAAAAGAAAAAGGAGTACTTGTGGCACCTTAGAGACTAACCAATTTATTTGAGCATAAGCTTTCGTGAGCTACAGCTCACTTCATCGGATGCATACTGTGGAAAGTACAGAAGATCTTTTTATACACACAAACCATGAAAAAATGGGTGTTTACCACTACAAAAGGTTTTCTCTCCCCCCAACCCCACTCTCCTGCTGGTAATAACTTATCTAAAGTTATCACTCTCCTTACAATGTGTATGATAATCAAGTGGGCCATTTCCAGCACAAATCCAGGGTTTAACAAGAACGTCTGAGGAGGGGGGGAGGGGCGGGGAGGAAAAAACAAGGGGAAATAGGTGATCTTCCTGATAACACCATCCTGGCCACTATGGATGTAGAAGCCCTCTACACCAACATTCCACACAAAGATGGACTACAAGCCGTCAAGAACACTATCCCCGATAATGTCACGGCTAACCTGGTGGCTGAACTTTGTGACTTTGTCCTTACCCATAACTATTTTACATTTGGGGACAATGTATACCTTCAAATCAGCGGCACTGCTATAGGTACCCACATGGCCCCACAGTATGCCAACATTTTTATGGCTGACTTAGAACAACGCTTCCTCAGCTCTCATCCCCTAACGCCCCTACTCTACTTGCGCTATATATATATATATATATATATATATATATATATATATAATGACATCTTCATCATCTGGACCCATGGAAAAGAAGCCCTTGAGGAATTCCACCATGATTTCAACAATTTCCATCCCACCATCAACTTCAGCCTGGTCCAGTCCACACAAGAGATCCACTTCCTGGACACTACAGTGCTAATAAATGATGGTCACATAAATACCATCCTATACCGGAAACGCTATTCCTACCTGCATGCCTCCAGCTTTCACCCTGACCACACCACACGATCCATTGTCTACAGACAAGCCCTGCGATACAACCGCATTTGCTCCAACCCCTCAGACAGAGACAAACACCTACAAGATCTCTATCAAGCATTCTTACAACTACAATACCCACCTGCAGAAGTGAAGAAACAGATTGATAGAGCCAGAAGAGTTCCCAGAAGTCACCTACTACAGGACAGGCCTAACAAAGAAATAACAGAACACCACTAGCAGTCACCTTCAGCCCCCAACTAAAACCCCTCCAATGCATTATTAAGGATCTACAACCTATCCTGAAGGATGACCCAACACTCTCACAAATCTTGGGAGACAGGCCAGTCCTTGCCTACAGACAGCCCCCCAACCTGAAGCACATACTCACCAGCAACGACATACCACAAAACAGAACCACTAACCCAGGAACCTGTCCTTGCAACAAAGCCCATTGCCAACTGTGCCCACATATCTATTCAGGGGACACCATCATTGGGCCTAATAACATCAGCCACACTATCAGAGGCTCGTTCACCTGCACATCCACCAATGTGATATATGCCATCATGTGCCAGCAATGCCCCTCTGCCACGTACATTGGTCAAACTGGACAGTCTCTCCGTAAAAGAATAAATGGGCACAAATCAGATGTCAAGAATTATAACATTCATAAACCAGTCGGAGAACACTTCAATCTCTCTGGTCACGCGATTATAGACATGAAAGTTGCGATATTACAACTTCAAAACCAGACTCCAGCGAGAAACTATTGAATTGGAATTCATTTGCAAATTGGATACAATTAATTTAGGCTTGAATAGAGACTGGGAGTGGCTAAGTCATTATGCCAGGTAACCTATTTCCCCTTGTTTTTTCCTCCCCTCAGACGTTCTTGTTAAACCCTGGATTTGTGCTGGAAATGGCCCAACTTGATTATCATACGCATTGTAAGGAGAGTGATCACTTTAGATAAGCTATTACCAGCAGGAGAGTGGGGTGCGGGGGGAGAGAAAACCTTTTGTAGTGGTAAACACCCATTTTTTCATGGTTTGTGTGTATAAAAAGATCTTCTGTACTTTCCACAGTATGCATCCGATGAAGTGAGCTGCAGCTCACGAAAGCTTATGCTCAAATAAATTTGTTAGTCTCTAAGGTGCCACAAGTACTCCTTTTCTTTTTAGTAATTAAAGTGTGTATTTTAGATAAGGGTGGTCTTTTGAATAATTTATTTAAAAAACTATATGTCTGAAGAGCCAAGCATTTAAGGCTAAGAATGATTGTCCATCAAAAAAAAAATCTATGCAAGGATTTTTTTAGAGATGTGATTTTATAATTTTCACCAACTCACTAATGAAATATTTTTAAAGCAAATTTTAAACTAAGGTCCTGTAGACTGACATGTTTGAGTAAATTTAACAGTAATGCACAACTGTTTTTGTCAGTAAATTCAGAAACTGACAGTATATACACCTGGGGTTTGGCAAATGCCTGTTAAATGGCTTCATTACCCCTTGAATGGCTCTTTAACAGTTTCAATGTTGTGCTAACAGGCTTTCACTTTTAACTACTCGATCCTCTCCTGAGGAAGGCTCACCAGGCTGCAGCAGCCATCAGTAGGAGCCTCTAGGAAGGGTCAGAACAGGGATAGGAAAGCCAGAAGGGTGGCCACTAAGACCCAGTGGTACCCTAAATTTTCAGGTGCCCTCACAGCTGTGTCTGTTGCTTATGCCTTTGCGTATGCCTAAGGACAGCCCTGCTCATCACTGGCAGGCATAGGGGAAATGGAGAACAATCTCCACACTCTCTGTTGTTCCACCTAGTGGGTCAGGGACAGGTCAGATCTCTTTCCAAATTAGAGCTTCCCTTCTGGTGTTGCTCACAGACCAGGTCAACTCCTCCGGTGTTGAATCAGGAGTTGGGGAGAATCTGGGCCCACCCTTTACTCCAGGGTCCAGCCCAGGGCCTTGTGGATAGTAGCTGTCTACATCTCCTGTATCAGCTGTGTGACAGCTACAGCTACAACACCCTGAGCTACTTCCCCAGGGCCTCCCCCAGCACCTTCTTTATCTTCACTGTAGGATTTTCCTCCTGAAGCCTGATCGCACTTGTACTCTTCAGTCCTCCAACAGCATCCCTTCTCACTCCTTGCATGCCCTCCACTAACTGATGGGAGGTCCTTTTTAAACCAGATGTCCTGATTAGTCTGCCTGCCATAATTGATTCTAGTATGTTCTTAATTGGCTCCAGGAGTTTTAATTAGCTTGCCTGTCTTAATTGGTTCTAGCAGGTTCCTGATTGCTCTAGCGCAGCCTCTGCTCTGGTCACTCAGGGAACAGAAAACTATTCATCCAGTGGCCAGTATATTTGCCTTCGGCCAGACTCCTGTACCCCACTGGTCTGGGTCTGTCACAAAACATAGAGCTGATGATGAGTCATCATTGATAACTATTTTTTTAGATCTGTCCGCTAGCCAGTTCTTAATCCATTTAATGTGTGGTCTATTAATATTGTGTCATGCTAATTTTTAAGTCACAATGTTGTACAGTACTAAATCAAATGCCTTACAAAAGTCTAAGTATAGAATATATACACAGTTACCTTTATCAACCAAACTCATATCAATAAAGAATGAAATCAAGTTGGTTTGACAAGACTTTTTTCATGTTGACTGACATTAATTATATTCCTGTCCTTTAATTCTTTATCAGTTGAATCCTGTACTTACTATTCCATTGTTTTGCCTCGGACTGATGTCAGGCTAACCAGCCTATAATTAACCAGATCTTCCCCCTTTGCCCTTTTTGAATACTGACACAACTTTAGCACTCTTCCAGTCTTTTGGAATTTCCCTGGTAGTCCAAGATTTATTAAAAATGAACATCAGTCCGCCAGAGGTCTCCTCAGCCAACTTTTTTCGGACTCTTGGGTGCGAGTTATCCAGGCCTGCTGATTTAAAATTTATCTCTAGTAGAAGTTGTCCAATATCCTCCTCAGTTACCAGTGGAATTGAAAGTATTTCATCATCCTCATGTGATACAAGGACATCGTCCTGATATTTTCTCAATACAGAACAGATCATACACCTCTGCACAATAAGAACACTTTGACTGTCTCCATCCAGTATTGAGCCTAAACCACTGCTTGTATTTCTTTTGCTTCTAGTATACTTAAGATCTGTTATTGCCCTTTGCCCTGCCACCCATGGATTTTTCCCTGACATCCTTAGCTTCCCTTATCAATTTTCTGCACTTCTAATTTATACAGTTGCTATCTATTTTCCATTGTTTACCACTTATTATATATTGCTTTTTAATTTCTAATTGAAATCTACTTCACCACTGACACAGGAAAGTTATCCTCTTTCTTGACTATGGACTTGTGGCTTTTTGGCCATCTAATAAACTTTTTTTTTTAAAGGGCTCCCAATTTTCATTTACATTTTTCTGTCTAAATTTTTTCTCACAAGCAATTCTGCTATAATTTTCCTCAGGTTAGGGAAATTAGCCCTCTGAAGCACTAAACATACATATTTCTGGTTGAGACTGTCCTCCGTTTGCCCATATTGAATGTAATCAGATTATGATCACTGATCCCTAAGCAATGACCTCTTCTGTTAAGAAAATTATCATGTATAATTTTTAGAAACTAATGAAGTTTTACTACTGGCTGCTTTAGACTGCTGATGTATGTCTCCCAAATTGAAGTAATAGAATCATAGAATATCAGGGTTAGAAGGGACCTCAGGAGGTCATTTAGTCCAACCCCCTGCTCAAAGCAGGACCAATCCCCAACTAAATTATCCCATCCAGGGCTTTGTCAAGCCTGACCTTAAAAACCTCTAAGGAAGGAGATTCCACCACCTCCCTAGGTAACCCATTCCAGTGCTTCATCACCTTCTGAGTGAAAAAGTTTGTCCTAATACCCAACCTAAACCTCCCCCACTGCAACTTGAGACCATTACTCCTTGTTCTGTCATCTGCTATCACTGAGAACAGCCTAGATCCATTGTCTTTGGAACCCCCTTTCAGGTAGTTGAAAGCAGCTATCAAATCCCCCCTCATTCTTCTCTTCTGCAGACTAAATAAGCCCAGTTCCCTCGGCTTCTCCTGATAAGTCACGTGCTCCAGCCCCCAATCATGTTTGTTGCCCTCTGCTGGACTCTTTCCAATTTTTCCACATCCTTCTTGTAGTGTGGGGCCCAAAACTGGACACAGTACTCCAGATGAGGTCTCACCAATGCTGCATAGAGGGGAATGATCACGTCCCTCAATCTGCTGGCAATGCCCCTACTTTTACAGCCCAAAATGCCGTTAGCCTTCTTGGCAACAAGGGCACACTGTTGACTCATATCCAGCTTCTCGTCCACTGTAACCCCAAGGTCCTTTTCTGCAGAACTGCTGCCTAGCCATTCGGTCCCTAGGCTGTAGCAGTGCCTGGGATTCTTCTGTCCTAAGTGCAGGACTCTGCACTTGTCCTTGAACCTCATCAGATTTCTTTTGGCCCAATCCTCTAATTTGTCTAGGTCCCTCTGTATCCTATCCCTACCCTCCAGCATATCTACTACTCCTCCCAGTTTAGTGTCAGTTGCAAACTTGCTGAGGGTGCAGTCCGTGCCATCCTCCAGATCATTAATGAAGATATTGAACAAAACTGGCCCCAAGACCAACCCTTGGGGACCCTTGATACCGGGTGCCAACTAGACACTGAGCCATTGATCGCTACCCTTTGAGCCAGATGATCTAGCCAGCTCTCTATCCACCTTATAGTCCATTCATCCAGCCCATACTTCTTTAACTTGCTGGCAAGAATACTGTGGGAGACTGTATCAGAAGCTTTGTTAAAGTCAAAGAAGTCCCCCAAAGCAGCATTTTTCTTTACACACAAGAGAGCTAGCATCAATGATATTCACAGAGAATATGAGGTTGTCACAAGATGATGTCCAAGCAGAAGCATTTAAACATGTTGATGTATAATCTCAGGCTCTTTAGCTCTATCTTTTACAGTTGACTTAAAAGACAATGATCTATATATACCCATGTGTGTGTACACACACATACACACCCCTACCACAGCTAAATTCTATACTTTTCTCATACATGATCAGTAAACTGCACTGAGGTACTGGGTATGTATAGTTGTCCACACCTCCTATTCCTTCCTGCTGCCTCCACCCTAACTTTCATCTTGACCTTTCCACAACCCTCACAAAAACATCCCAGTCCAACTTCCTCCTCTCCGCTGTTGGTTCCCTCCCTTTCACTTTAACCTCTTTTGCAACTGACATCTAGTCAGTCTCTAACCCCTCCCAGTAGTTGGTTTACTCCCCAACACCTCCAGACATCTAACTCCCACTCACCACAGCCTCGGCTGCCAGCTCTCTTGGTTCTCACCACTCCCCATACAACCCACTCAGCTTTTGGAAAGCCCCTTCAACACTCCCCAATTGACTTACCTCTCAGCCCCTAGATCACAGTTCCCTAAAAAGTACTTAGTGTTCTAAGACTGAAAGCTGGAGACATTGACCCTGTGACTCATTTTTCATTGCAATGACTGCTCTTTATAAATGATCATAGTCGTCATAATTGTTTTTTGTCTAATGGACATTGGTACAATAGATTTTAATAAACAGAATTATGCAAGAAACAAGATTGGTGATTGGCTAACCCTATTTACTGATTAAAATTAATTATCTGGTTTATGTCACAGTGTGTTATATTTTCCCGTGGTATTGTCTTAAACATGTTCATTTATATGAGGCTAGTGACAAATTAAAGCGGATCCTTCGAGGGGATGAGAGGAAGCTCCACTTAATTTGCCTCTGCATGATGCCATAACACTTTCATTTTACTGGGCAGACAGCCCCCTCCATCACATGGGATGAAATAGCTTTCCCCACACAGAAAGGGAGGGAAAAAAACGAACTGCCAAGAGGAGATGCAGAGAGAGGAAAGGTTTCAGAGTAACAGCCGTGTTAGTCTGTATTCGCAAAAAGAAAAGGAGTACTTGTAGCACCTTAGAGACTAACCAATTTATTTGAGCATGAGCTTTCGTGAGCTACAGCTCACTTCATCAGATGTATACCGTGGAAAGTTTCCACGGTATACATCTGATGAAGTGAGCTGTAGCTCACGAAAGCTCATGCTCAAATAAATTGGTTAGTCTCTAAGGTGCTACAAGTACTCCTTTTCTTTTTAGAGAGAGGAAAGATTCCAATCTCCTCCCAAAAACTGGAGAGGGGGACGAGATAGAAACATATGTGGTGCTGACAGATTTTAGCAGGAGTTATGTGGCTAAAACACTGTGTACCTCTTAGGGTATGTCTATGCTTTGAGCTGGGAGCATTATTCCCAGCTCCATGAGAATATGCATATTAACTCTGAGGAAGCTAGTACACTAAAAATACAGTGTAGCCATGGTGATGGGAGGGGCTGATGTGATGCAGGAACATCCTGAGGGAGCCTAACTCCTCCTGCTGCTTACACGGTTACAAGTATTTTTAGCATGATCACAGTCTGTCAGGGTATGTCTCCCCAAGCTATGAATTAAAGACCCAGCTCAAAGTGTAGACATAACCCTTAGTGTAAAAGTCTTAGGTAAAGAGAGGACAGATATATCCTGGTCAGATGTTTCCATTAACACTGTTATATTACTATACCTATTCTAAATGGGACATCTTGGATGTGCACGACAAATTGTGCATCACACTCTTCATACAGCTTTTCGTTATTCCACTCCTGGATCTCTCTTGAACACTGAACTATATTGTTCTAAATTGTAAGGTGGTTTTTTAAAATAGGGACAAATTGTCTCCTCCTAGACATAAAACTAATTTTTACTTGTAGGCTTAACAGGTATATTGACTCAGTTGACAATATTCTATGTGCCTTTTTAGAATGAAGGAATATATTGTTAGTTATAGTTCCAATTCCATTTATTAGCCACAGAACCACAGTCAAGATCATTAAAGCAGTAGGCATTTTACCTACACCCAGACAAATGATTCAAAAGAGAACTGGCTTGCAAAATTCATCTTTTTTTTTTTCCCTGCTGCTGAGCTACACAGAGTTGTACTGAGATGCTGGAGACTGGGTGGGACAGGGAGAGGAGTGCCAATGGGTAACAAACAGAACATCACAAACTCCAACTGCTCATTTGAAAGTTTGTTTGTTTTAACTGGGAAATCATTGAGTACATATATAACTGGTGATGATACAAACATGAGTATATATAAAAACCCAGTAAACGGTAAAGTCATCATTTAAGAAAATTACATTCACATTACATAATGACTACACAATAGGAAGCTTTATTTTATAAAACAAATGGTGACAACAGCAGTGTGATATACCCAAGTGACAGACCTGTTTTTCCTGTCACACATTCTATAAAAATGGATTGTGAGTCTTAACTTTATCTCTTTATCGGTACGTCGATGCACTGATTATGAAGATGGACGTTTTGAAATCTTCAGTTACAATGTCAGAAATTCCTTTCTTGAGACAGTTACTGTAGTTCCTTCCTATGAAGAGGCAGAAGGTCCAGTTTGCATCAGTGATCTAACAGTGTCCCTCCATTTAACGTCTTGTTGGCCCACAGATCACTTACAGGTTCTTCCTATTCTGGGATCCCTTACCCCTTTTATCCTGCATGTTCTCCTATGAAGTGTGAGCACACCTCAGAAAAATGTGATATGGTCCTACAATTGCTACAGTGAAGCATTATCAGGCACTGATGTTAGATAGTATTAAGGGGGTATAGACTGTTACAGAAGAATATGATGCAGGGTCATCAGTTTTGGAGTAATCTTTTAAGAGTATCCTGAGAACATGGAAAAAGTATTGGGATAGGAAATGAAGGCTAAATGGTTTACAGGAAGGAACAGCATGCAACCCTGATGGTAGAGACAAGAGATAAGAAGGGCAGGAGACGTATTGTAGTAGACAAACAGATCTTTCTTTTACTTGTCTAAAAGGAACTAGCAGCCATATAATTTCCTATTGGAAAACCAGCCATTTGCAGCAAGATAGCAGGACACCAGTGTTTTTTCTGGCAGCACCATACTCAGTGGAAGCACCAGTCCTTAAAATAATTGTCAGATTATGGCAGAAAAGGCAGCAATATTTTCACCATTTTATTGTTTGACTCTCACTTTAGAACCCTGGGTTGTGAAGCCAAACAAACTCTCTGAGGCAGCTAAAACCTGTGTCTTTTTGGCACATGCCAGAAATGAGCACTCGGTGAGAATGATATCAAAGAAATTTCATAAAGAGGTATTGATACCACTTTGTTGAGGAAGTACAAATTCAGCAGGTAGCTGTGTATTATAGGCTTAGGCCTCGATGGCGGCCAACATTTTAAAACATGGGTGTTTAGAGTTGGTACCTAAGCAAGTGTCCTGATTTTCAGATGTTCTGAAATGGGGTCAGTGTGATTTGCAAGTTCTTAACACCTCTAAAATCAGACCACTTTTATCAGGTGCCTAACTCGACATGCAAGTTTGTATATTAAGAAGTAACAGAAAATTTTTTTAAGTACATCAGAAGCAGGAAGCCTGCTAAAGAATCAGCGGGGCCACCTGACAATCTAGGTGCTAAAGGAGCACTCAAGGAAAAGAAGGCCATTGCAGAGAAACTAAATTAATTCTTTAAATCCATCTTCACTGCAGACGATGTGAGGGAGATTCCCACACCTGAGCCATTCTTTTTAGTTGACACATCTAAGGAACTACCCCAGAGAGAGATGTAATTAGAGGAAGTTTTGGAACAAACTGATATAATAAGTCACCAGGACAAGATGGTATTCACCAAAGGGTTCTGAAGCAACTCAGACATAAAACAAAAAAACTACTAACTGTGGTATGTAACTTACCACTTAAATCAGCTTCTGTACCAGATGACTGGAGGATAGCTAATGTGACATCACTTAAAAAAGGCTCCAGACGCAATCCCAGCAATTACAGACTGGTAAACCTAACTTCAGTACTGGGCAAACTGGTTGAAACTATAGTAATGAGCAGAATTATCAAACACATAGATGAACACTATTTGTTGAGGGAAGAGTCAACATGACTTTTGTAAAGGGAAATCATTCCTCACCAACCTATTAGATTTCTTTGAGGGGGTCAACAAACATGTTGACAAGAGGGATCCTGTGGATATGGTGTACTTGACTTTCAGAAAGCCTTTGACAAGATCCCTCACCAAAGGCTCTTAAGCAAAGTAAGCAATCATGGGATAACAGAGAAGGTCCTCTCATGGATCAGTAGCTGGTTAAAAGATAGGAAACAAAGGGTAGGAATAAATGGTCAGTTTTCAGAATGGAGAGAGTTAAATAGTGGTGTCCCCCAAGGATCTGTATTGGGACTAGTGCTGTTCAACATATTCATAAATGATCTGGGAAAAGAAGTAAACAGTGAGGTGGCAAAATTTGCAGATGATATAAAAGAACTCAAGATAGTTAAATCGAAAGCAAACTGTGAAGAGTTACAAAGGGACCTCACAAAACTGCGTGACCGGGCAACAAAATGGCAGACGAAATTCAATGTTGATAAATGCAAAGTAATGCGTGTTGGAAAACATATTCCCAACGATACATATGAAACGATAACTGTAACTTAGCTGTTACCACTCAAGAAAGAGATCTTGGTGTCATTGTGGATAGTTCTCTGACAATATCCGCTCAATGTGCAATGGTAGTCAAAAAAGCTAACAGAATGTTAGGAAACATTAGGAAAGGGATAGAAAATAAAACAGAAAATATAATGCCTCCATATAAATCCATGGTACAACCACATCTTGAATACTGCATGCAGATCTGGTCGCTCTCTCTCAAAAAAGATATATTGGAATTGAAAAAGGTACAGAGAAGGGCAACAAAAATCATTAGGGGTATGGAACAGCTTCTATCTGAGGAGAGATGAAAAAGACTGGGACTTTTCAGCTTGGAAAAGAGACAACTTAAGAGGGCATATGACAGAGGTCTATAAAATGTTGATTGGTGTGGAGAAAATAAATAAGGAAGTGTTATTTATTCCTTCACATAACGCAAGAACTAGGGGTCACCCAATGAAATTAATAGGCAGCAGGTTTAAAACAAACAAAAGGAAGTACTTAATCACAGAACGCTCAGACAACCTGTGGAACTCTTTGCCAGGGGATGTTGTGAAGGCCAAAATTGTAACAGGGTTCAAAAAAGAACTAGATAAGTTCATGGAGGATAGGTCCATCAAATGGCTATTAGCCAGGATGAACAGGGATGCAACACCATGCTCTGCGTGTCCCTACCCTCTGTTTGACAAAAGCTGGGAGTGGAGAACAGGGGAAGGATCACTCAATGATTGCCTGTTCTGTTCATTCCCTCTGAAGCAACTGGCATTGGCCATTGTCGGAAGAGAGGATACCGGTCTATATGGACCATTGGTCTGACCCAGTATGTCCAGTCTTATGTTCTTAACTGTATATGATGGAGACTTTTGGGAATAGTAGAAAAGCCTGCAAGCCTGTTAAACTATTTACATCAATAGCACATTGTGTTAACAGATTGTTTCACTATTTAACAGTTAGATTAAATCTCTCCAACTATATAATCATAAGCATACTTTTGTTTAGAAGCATTGCATTCACAAACCTCTTTACGCTGAAACCTCTATTTTATGCAGAGAGTGGTCTCTCTCATGTGGTAATCTCTCTAGCAGATTGAAAAGGAACACTGCATTTTGTCTCTTGCTAAATCTTCCATTGTTCAGAGACTTGTGTATTCATTTTACAAAAGCATCATTGCTCAGCTGCTATTTTTTGTATCTTCTATTCATAAGAATTTTAAAATTCTACAGTGCATATTTTAAAAATATTTTAGCGATAACTGCCACCTTAATAGAAATAATTGTTTAAAAAGAAGAAAAGCAAAGTATTTCATTCCAAACCCAGTTAGAATTTAACAGACCTTAATCCAGACAAAATTCAAGGTTTACAAAACAGCCTTGCCTTAATTTCCAGTGAAGGATTAATATCCTCAGGATGCCTCAATTACTATACAGCTGTTTCTCACATATGGAACTGCATGCACACGTATGGGCCTGTGATGGTGCATATAGTTACAGAACTGGGGCATAAATATAACTGGCTGTGAACGTTCATATTAGTATTTATGGTGAAGCAAAAGGTTTGATTCAAGTCTGACAGATTAGTTACTGACTGTAATGAGGCCAGGTAGTTTCTAGGTTTGGCCTATATAATTGCCATATTGAAGACTAATCAGTGG
Organism: Caretta caretta; assembly: GCF_965140235.1. NCBI lineage: Eukaryota > Metazoa > Chordata > Testudines > Cheloniidae > Caretta > Caretta caretta. The sequence goes on along the minus strand of NC_134210.1, from coordinate 42,725,625 downwards.
AAGCTGACACCTTAATGTGGAAAAGTCTGTGATATTCTCCTGATCAGCATATATATGATGGCATTATTCTTAAATCCCAAAGGACACATTAAAACCAATACGTTGGTAGTCACAGCTTTCAAATCTTGGTTGATCAATGAATCTCTGTAGTATGCTCAATATTTTAAAATAGTGAATTTGTTCCTGGACAAAGTGAAATAATTTGGATTTATTTCTGTGGCAAGGGGGAACTAATATCTTTTGATCTGTTATAAGCAAACACTCTATGTTTGACAAATACTATTTCTATGGTTATCGATGCTTCCTAAACACCACCATTCAAATTCCTTAGTAACTCTGTATTCAGATCTCAATATTGGTTGCTTAAATGATCTCAATATTGGTTGCTTAAATGTAATAAGGCTTTCCTTTTTGGGGTACATTTGTCTGTCTCTTCGTATCCATAGCTGCTGGGATTCAGTAGCATGTCTCATCTCAAGTTTTAAAATTCACGAACAGCTAAATCCTAAATGGGGAACTTCATATAAATTTTTCTGCTTCATTATTCTCCAGTTCTGGTAAAGAAATGTTCAAATGTGTGAAAATGTAAGTTACTAACAAGAAGATTCCTGGTAGTGTGGTAATGCCTCAGAACTGCCCAGTTTGGAAATTAAGGATGACGTCTCTATATATTCCAAGAACAAGTGCCTTGCGCCTATGGTTTTATTTGGGTAATTGCATAAGTAGTTATTTTCTATTGGAGGAAACTGCAATGCAATCCACTGCATGGCTTTACAGTCATGCTCTCCATCAACATGTAAAATAATTAAATTATGTGACTTTTCTTGGAACATCTCCGGGTTGCCACCTTGGAAAGAATTACTAATAAGATTCAGGGCACGTGTATAACATTCTTGGATTTATTTTAACCATCTATTAAAATTTACTGGAGACATAAATTGTTTTTTTCTACATAGCATGAAAGATGTCACAGAACAATTGAAATTATTATAATTGTACAAGTATTTCTTTCTAGTGACTGCTAGTGGTGGTATGAAAGAATGAAAAGGAGATGGATGGTGACCTCGAATAAAGCTTTATATCAACAAAAAATAGAAGATGATAGAACTGCAAGGATCTTAGCTTCTTCACCTGTTTCCCAGGAGACACAACTAAAATTAGGAGAGAAGTTCTTAAATTATACAGTACATGATGATAGTTTAACATAAAAATAAAAGATGAAGGTGTCATCAATGCAAATCTCTCATCCAATAACACTCTCAGGAGCAAAAGACCTCTCCCAACTCTCAATCTTGGATCTTCTGCCTGGAAGCAAGAAAAACCCAAGTCATAGAAAGAGTTTAATTTAAACAGCAGATGTTAGTGAGCTATCAGTACAATAAAAGAAACTGTAGAATAAAAATGAATCAATTATTTAATTTTGGGGAATGTATTTTTTCTCATTTTAAAATTAATTCACAAAGAATAATTCAACCATGTCTCTTTCAAGAGACATACAAGTCAGTATTTTTCTAGATTAATTTGTATCATTTCATAACAATTCACAAATAAAATCACTATACAAATTTCAACACAGTATCTTAGAATGTGTTGGTCCAATGTGTTAAGTTTTGTAGCCCTGTGCGACTGAATCAAATTTATACAATAATATTAAAAAAAAAAGAAATCTAAAAGTGACTGGTTTTCCCTTGTGTGATACATTGTCTAAGAAAGGCATGAAATACACTGAGATTTCAAGTTGCCCAGCTTGCTGATGTACCATTGCAAAGGATCTGTTGCTTCATTGAGTATTCAGTCCCTTACTCGATAGGAAAGCTTTCTGATTTGGTTTACGCTGTAAGAAATTTTGGAGTACATCCATCCCATCCAAAGATCCTCCAGGTTTCAGGATAAGGTTTCTGTATTTCATTCCAGCCTGACAGAAAAAGTAAATCAGAATGTTAATATTTAACGTTTGTGCAATTCTCTAAATCAATAACAAATAAAGGAAAGACAGCTTGCTGATCATGGTAGGAACTGCCTCTCTCCTCATTCTCCCTTAATACTAAGGGCCAAAGTCTGGGGTGTATCCTAGAGACAACCAGGGCTATGTGGCCAGAGTGGGCTCAAGTCTGCAGAGGCCTCCACCAATTCTTAAAGAAAAAACCTCTCTCATGTGTTCTTATAGCATTTATGTAGTCACAATCCTTTCATTTGCCCATGTTCTGTAAGATGTTCACCAAGAGACACCATGCATACAGTGCTTTGCCAAAATCCGGGGTGGATAGGTTATCTCAGAAGACTGCCAGACACGCCAAGGGAACCTTAAGTCCACACTCAAAGTCCACACACCCATTCAAAATCCTTGGCTATCAGCTCCAAACTGAAGGAATCCCTATCTGCTGTATTGGGGGATAATAAGCAGCTGAATTATCCTAAATCATTATCAGAACACAAACACATAGACCTTAATATTAATTTTAAACGTGTCAGGTAACAAAGAGTTATTCCCTGCCGAAATCCAAGTTCAAGGGGCTTTTCCACAAAAGTCTGTTGCCTAAAGCACATGGATTTGTTAGAACACTGACAACATCACAAGTAACGTTAAGAGTATTGTTATTTTAACAGACAGTTGAAATATGATATTAGAATAGTAATTAAGGATTTCTCTTTCTATTTTTAAAAAACATTTAAATTATTTTACATTTATTCATATGGAATTAGTAATTTAATGAAAATATCTCACACTACTGAGCTGACAGGTTTTATGTTTTCAGGTACCTTGTTTCTATTATAGTACCTATTATGCCATCTCATAGAAGTGTTAGGTGTGAGAGGAATATTTGTTTGGATGCAACAACAGCCAAGCACCAACACTGCTTCTGTTTAAGTGGACACCTTTAACAGAATTAGCCAGTAACTCCTGAAGCGATAATTAGTTATCAGAACTACCTGAACAAGAAAGGCAAGAGGCATGTTACAACATCTGAAGTCCTCTTCAGTACTAGTTCCCATTCATAGTTAGTTAAAGAATCTTCCTATAGCATTTTGGACCTCTGAGATATGAATGCCAATGGGAAGATGTTTCTCTTCATGCAGGGTTCCTAGATCTATTTGGCTTCCTGACTGAAGAAGAATTAGGATAAGGTGCTTCCTTGTTTGTCATAGATAATACATCACTAATAGGTTGTCTGTTAAGACTATACAACTTCTTGATAGCTGTGCTGAAGGACTAAGTGAAGGTCCTGTTTATTGGTTGAATTCTAAGGTTTGATCATCTTTTTGGAAACTGTACAGACCTCTATGCTGTTGTTTCACCCCTTAGCTTCATTTCCCACCATATGGTCTCTAACACATTGAAAAATCTGGCTGTAGTAGTTGGACTACTATGGTTAATACTGCTGTTTCTTTACCATCTTTCAAGCCCATTCCCTGAGAAAAGCTTGAGTAAATGGTCTTTCCACAGGGATTCCAAGATAGGTTGGGACAGCAGGAGAAAAAAATTATTTCTAAACCTTTCATGGTTTGACTCAGAGCAGCCATGACTGCCCTTAATTGTGGATTTAGGCATATGATCCAGATACATCTGGAAGCTCCTGCATGGCTTTCCTCCATGCAGCAGAACCATAGCAATTCTGCTGTGTTTTGTGCCTTCTCTTCCAATGGAGGGAAAGGAGGGGAAGAATTTTTTCCTCTGAATCTTTAACATCTCTCTTTAAAAACTCTAGGAAATGTATTGAGGCTACCTTGACTTACCAGGTGCACTGTCTGGATAACTTATTGAAGAGTGAACATACTGAAGTGTTGCTTATATTTTACTGCTTGAGTTAGTCTCCGGAAGTCTAATACAGAATCGAGCCTTTGTTCTTTGGAGAGTAAAGAGTAATTTGGAAAAAAAAAAAATCTGTGGTATCAGTGGAACAAATCTTTTACTATGTCATATAGGTAATCACATCTCCCAGTTCTTGAGAGAGTAGAGATTCCTCAATAAAATCTGTAGGGATTGAGGAGTCTGACAATAATAAAGCTACAGAGTTCAGAAGAGTATGAGTGATCATTAAAAATACAGTTTCTAACACTCAAGTTGTTAATGTGATAGCTGCTTATGCAGGAAGTGAAACCTCAGTTTCATTCTGACAGGAAGAGGTAAGCTGAGGTTCTAAAAACCCCAGTCTTGTGATATGCTAGTAACTGCCTTCCCTTCATGAATTTCTGAAATTGAAATTATTTGAGGTCTTATTTGAAATTGCTGCTGTAGCAAGAAACCTAATTGGGTACCTGGGGGTGGCTGTTTTTGTTTGAAATAAGAAAAGATTTTAGCTTACTAGAGTATCTGATATTTGTTTACGGAGAGTTCTTGGTCCCATCAGGGAAACTCTATTATGCCTCTAAAGAATGCAACCAGAAAGGACAACTGGTTAAACAGATCTGATTTGGAGATGAGGTTACTTTAAGGAAGGAAAAAAAAAAGCCTTCCCCAAGTAGCTCTCACATAGTAGATCCCTCTTAAAAAGTTATATGAGCAGCTGAACAAAGATAAAAGGTCACAGACTGCAGTGAAATAACTATTTTTCTCCTCTTCTTCATAAAGAGAGTTTCCAGAAGGCCTCACACTAAAGAAAGGCACCAAGCACCTATGTAGCTGAAGCACAGTGAATATCCATTTGGTTGTGGTATGATCATTGAAAAGACAAATTATTTTTAAGCCTCTCATATAAAGAGAAAAAAGTCCAGAAAAAAACCCCTAAATAAAACTCAGAATACAAGACACTTTAATGCATTGGGAGAAACAAAAGTCACAGAGCAATTTGGGAAAATTTTGAAGAGTCAAAACTCTGAGGCATCTTTCAGAGACACTTAGAAAACGGATTGTGCCTATGCAAAGAGAGAGCACACGGAACAGAAAAGGGAAGACCTAAGGGGCTAGATCCATAAATGGGACTTAGATTCAGCATTGCAATACCTAACTATTAGGTGCCCCACGGTCTAGTGGAATACATAGCACTGAGTTAGGTGCCCAGGATCCCTATACAATGCATGGGGAGAATCAGGTGCCTACAAATGGGATTAACAAAAGCCAGCATGTTGAACAGGGAGCTAATTAAGGTACCCACAAGGAGAGGGGTGAATCCTAAGCCCCACTCCTCAAAGGGAGTTAGGAACCTAACTCCAGGCCAGAGGCAGGTGCCTCCCTCCTCTCAGCATTCACAGCCACAAACCCTCTCCTGGAGTTAGGCACTGAGACCCTTTCTTGTAAAAAAGGGGGCGGGTGGTAAAGCCCTTATAACTTTAGTTCAGTGGAACAGGGACTTGAATCTCACACATGCCATGTTTGTGACCTAACCACTGGGCTATAGAATCATTCTCACTCTCTGTCTCTGGCCTGCTGACTATTTAGATGCAAAAAATGGAAGGGCTTCACCAGGAGAGATCGAGACCCACCTCAGAGGTCAGTGGTCAGAGGATTCACCTGAGAAGTGGAAGCCCTGGGTTCAAATCCCTGCCCCCATCAAGCAGAGGGGGAGGATTTGAACTTGGGCCTTCCACACCATGGGTGATTCTCTAACTATTAGGTTAAAGGTTATACAAGGGAGATTTGCACCACCACACCACCTCCACTTTTTGTGAAGCTCAATCCAGTAGGCATGCTTGAAGTACACCTACCAGATCAGACCTCACAGGTGAGTGAGGCAGGGAATGATTAGTTTGAGGACCAACTGGGCCTAACCCAGCAGATGGGTGTATACCCAGCGACAGAAACGTAGGCACTTAGGGGGCTTTACCAGTGGCAATTTAGGCACCTGCAGGATTAGGCAGCAGCCGAACAAGGATTCTGAGAATCTAAATTTTGAATTTAGGCATATAAATGGCAGTTGTCCACTTCGTGAATAATCCCTCTATGGATTTAGCCCAAGGTCACAGAGGAAGTCTGTGTAAGAACAGGAAATTACATACAGGTCTCTCAAGTCCTAGGAGAGCACCTTAACCACTAGAACAGCCATCCTTTCTTTGTGCTGTGAAAAGAAGAGGTCAAGGCCTACAAAGGAGTAAAACAGCAGCTCTAGAATGAACCAATAATTTAAGATTCAAAGCCTTTTGAGGGAATGTATTTTTAAACCTGCGAAAACCAAACAAAGAAACCAAATCACACAATGCTTCAACTGATCTGACAGAGTAGTAAATTGTACTGTGCTGCAAAAGGGGAGGCCCAAAATAGATTTAGATTTCCATTCTCTGAATGGTAATTGCATAACAAAACACATAGGTGAGTTGCTATTAATGGAAAGATGGCACTAGTGTCATACAACTTTTATAGCAGCAGACCATGCATAATCTTTTACCATGAGACAGTGTGCTCTCCCATACTGTGCAGTGTAAAATAAAGGGGAAAGTGGAAATCATCTCCTAACAAATCACAGGAGCCATATATCTTATACAAGTTTAAATATTTAACTTTATAGCCAAGAATTGTATAAAACACAAATGCCCTTAAAATACAGATTTTCTACTATAAAATTAAAGCATTTATAAACTTTTTTATTGATGCAGTGGATTTGATACTGTGATGGGGCAAGGCCAGATGGCTATAGAAAAGTAGTGAGAGATAGATATATTAGCTCCAGGCTAAACAAATTCCTGGTACCAGGATAAGTGAAATGGCAGCTGCTCCAGGTCAATTAAGACACCTGGGGCCAATTAAGAACTTTCCAGAAGGCAGGGAGAATGCTACGTTGATTGGGACACCTGAAGCCAATCAGGGGCTGGCTGAAACTAGTTAAAAGCCTCCCAGTTAGTCAGGTGGGTGTGCATGTCAGGAGCTGTGGGAGGAAGTTGCGCTGTTGCAGAGACTGAGTAGTACACACCATATCAGGCATAAGGAAGGAGGCCTTGAGTTAAAGATGAAGTGGAGCTTGAGGAAGTGAGGGCTGCTGTGGGGGAAGTAGCCCAGGGAATTGTACATGTCATGTTTCTAAAAGGTCAGCTCCCATAGCTGAGACTATTAGGGTCCCTGGGCTGGAGCCCAGAGTAGAGGGTGGGCCCGGGCTCCCTCCACCTTTGCCCCCTTATTAATCACTGAGACTGGGAGACAACAGAGACTGTGCAAAGGAGGATAGCTTCTCCTCACCTCCCTTGCTGGCTTTTGACGAAAATGGCTCAGTAGACTGTGACCCTTGTCTCTAGAGAGACCCTCTAATGTGGAGGGTCACAGTGAGCCTCTGAGGCTAGCGAAATCCACCAGGAAACGCGGGACCCACGGAGGCAAGGACAGAGCTTTGTCACAATATGTACCATAAGAAAGGCCTAAAATGTTAAAACCTACTAATTTGCTGATTATAATCTAGTTTTGGAGCTTATACAATAGCTAATTCTGAAATTTAAAAAATTCACTACTGGTATATACTAAAAAGCTAGTTCCTATCTTACCTTTGGATTCATTATTCCTTCTTGTTTAAAGCAGCTATAAAAAATATCCATGGAAAAAACTTCACTCCACAAATAGCCATAGTATTGGCCATCATATCCACCTGCCAAATGTCCAAAAGTAGCCGGCATGTTTGTTCCTTAAAAAGCAGATTAAAAAATGGTTACTAACTTTTCCATAACTGTTGCTCTTTGAGATGTTGCTCATGTCAATTCCATGTTAGGTGCGTGCGTGCCACAAGCACTGTTGCTGGAGATTTTTCCCTTAGTGGTATCCATCAGGCTGGCTCTAGTGCCCTCTGGAGCTGCATGCTCATGCACCAGTAAAAGGGGCGCAGCCAGACATGCACCCTCTCGGTTCCTTCTTACCGTTAACTCTGACAGAGGGGTAGGTTGTGGAATGGACATGAGCAACACATCTCAAAGGACAACAGTTACAGAAAGGTTAGTAACTGTTTTTTCTTTGATTGCTTGCTCATGTCCATTCCATGGTAGGTGACCCCCAAGCAGTACATTCAGAGATGGGCTCGGAGTTCATGGACATGCAGGCAGCAACACCGCTCTCCCGAAACTGGCATCATCCCTGGCCTGTTGTTGTGATGGTGTAGCAAGATGTGAAGATATGTACTGATGATCAGGTTGCACCCCTACAGATGTCCTGGATTGGGACCTGTGCAAGGAACACTGCCCTGACGAAGCCTGGGCTCTTGTGGAGTGAGCAGTTAAGATGGCCGAAGGTGGGACATTCGCCTGCTCATAGCAAGCCTGAATACAGGGGGTTATCCAGGATGAGATCCTTTGGGCTGACACAGGTAGCCCTCTCATCCTTTCCGCTATTACTGTTACTACGAAGAGTTATGTGGATTTCCGGAAGGGTTTAGTCCTCTTCGTATAGAAGGCAAGGGCACACCTAACATCCAGTGAGTGAAGCCACCATTCCTCAGAGCTCTTGTGAGGTTTTGGGAAGAAGACTGGCAGGAAAATGGCCTGGTTGTTATGGAATTGTGACACCACCTTTGGCAGGAAGGCCGGGTGGGGGCAGAGCTGGACTTTGACTTTGAAAAACACTATGTACGGCAGTTCTGATATAAGGGCCTTGATTTCAGAGACCCTTCTGGCTGAGGTGATCAACACCAAGAAGGTGACTCTACAAGAGAGAAATAGCAGGGGGTATGATGCTAGCGGCTTGAAGGGGGGGGATCCATGAGTCTCCACAAAATCAGGTTTAAGTCCCATGGGGGGATTGGCTCACAGACCTGAGGATAGATCCTCTCCATCCCCTTGAGAAATCATACCATCATCTTGTGGGAGAACACTGACCGTTCACCGGTGGGTGGAAGGTTGAGAGATGGCTGCTAAGTGTACCTTGATAGACACAAGGGCCAGGCCATGCTGCTTTAAGTGGAGCAAGTAGGTCAAGACAGACTGAAGGGAAAATTGAGATGGAGAGGGAGCTTGCTGAGGTGCCATGTTGAGAAGAGTTTTCACTTGGCCAGGTAGCCCTGGTGGATGGCTTTCTATTACCTAGCAAGACTTGCCGGACCTGTTCCAAGCAAGCCTGTTCCTCTGGGTTCAGTAATGCAGCATCCATGCAGTTAGGTGCAGGGAGGTGAAGTTCGGGTGAAGCAACCAGCCGTGGTCTTGTGAGATTAGGTCTGGATGGAGTGGGAGCGAGAGTGGAATAGCTATTGACAGATAGAGGAGCGTGCCAAACCAGTGTTGGCCAGACCATGCTGGGGCTATCAGAATAACTCTCACCTTGTCTTGTTTGACTTTTAGGAGGACATTGTGAACCAGAAGGATCGGGGGAAAGGCGTAGAATAGGATATCTGTCCATGGCACCAGGAAAGCATTGGAGAGGGAGCCCAGGCTGTGCCCGTGCAGCGAGCAAAACTGATGGAATTTCCTCTTCTGTCTCATAGCAAACAAGTCCACCTTTGGAGGCCCTCACCTTTGGAAGATGAACCTGGTGACTTCCGGGGGAAGAAACCACTCATGGTGAGTGGAAAAGGATTTGCTGAGGTGATCCGCCAGTACATTCTGGGGTCCCAATAGATGTGATGCCTCAAGATGAATGGTGTGCTTTGCAGAGAAGTCCCATAGACAGATGGCCTCTTGACATAGGGCCAAAGATCGGGCCTCTCCCTACTTGCTGATATGGAACATGGTTGCTGTAGTGTCTGTCAGGACTTGCACCACCTCATCTAAGATCTGGGGAAGGAACACTTGGCAAGCTAAGTGTCCTACCTTGAGCTCCCTGACATTTATGGGCAGGGAGAGTTTTTCAGGACTCAGGGCCTCTGGTCGCAAGAAGTTGTTGTGGTGGGTTCCCCACCTTAGGTCTGACGCGTCTGAGATTAAAGCTACTGACAGCTAAGGGGTAACAAAGGGAACCCTCATCATTAACAATCTTGGGTCTTTCCACCATTTCAGGGAGGCAAGGACTAGGGGAGGAACTGTGAGCACAGAGTCCAAGTAGTGTCTGCTTAGGGAATATACTGATGCAAGCCACATCTGGAGGGACCTGAGGCGCAGTCTTGTGTGTTGAACCATGTAAGTACACACTGCCATGTGCCCCAGTAGCTTGAGGCAAACCTGACTTGTCGTAATTGGGTGGACCATGATATTGGATATCAGATCTTCCATGGTCCGGAATCAGGCCTCTGGTAGGCAGGCCCTGGCTTGGGTCAAGTTGAGCATCACCCCAATAAATTTTATACTCTGAGCCGGGACAAGAGTTTACTTCTGTTCGTTTATCAGTAAACCCAGTTTATCAGAAGGTGGCTTGGACCACGCTGATGCTGTTCTGAACTTGAGCTCGTGACCAGCCTTTGATCAGCCAGTTGTTGGAGAGATGGGTAGACTTAGATGCCTCACCATCTGAGGAAGGCTGATATTACTGCCATACACTTTGTGAAAACCAGGGGCTGCTGACAGGCCGAAGGGAAGAGTGGTGAATTGGTAGTGGCGCTGACCCATGACAAACCTGAGAAATCTTCTGTGGCCATGGAAGATAGAAATGTGAAAGTATGCGTCCTTTAAGTTGAGGGTAGCGTACCAGTCTCGGCTAAGGAGACCATGCGGAACCTCAGTTTCTTGAGATATCTGAGGAGGCGAGACAGGTCCAGAATGGGCTGGAGGCCCCCTCTGGAATTAGGAAATATCACGAGTAAAACCCCTTTCCTCCCTAATCTTGCGGAACCTCCTCCACAGACCCCATTTGTAGAAGAGATTGCACCCCCTGGACGAGGAGTTGTTTGCGAGAAGGGTCCCTGAAGAGAGGTGGGAGGAAGGGGTGGATAAAATTGAAGGATATAGCTGACTGTCACTGTACTTAGAACTGAACAGTCCAATGTTATCTATGACCATGCTGGGCTGAAATGGGACAGACGGTCCAAAAATAAAAGGGGAGACGGATCTGAAACAGCGACTTGTGGTAATGCCCTCAGATGCACCTTCAAAAGGCCCCAGAGTACCTCTGAGACCCCATCTGGGAGGTTAAGGTGGATGAGAGCGGTTGGCACCACTTAACCTCTCCCTTTTCTTTTGTAGGGCTCTTGTCTTGGAGGCATCAAGAAATGAGGAGGCTGCTGGGGCCTGAAGTGCTTCCTGGAAACCAATGGAGCATAAAGGCCTAAGGATTGTAGGGTGGCCCTTGAGTCCGTCCGGCTGTGAGGTCAGTGTCTGTCTGTTCCAAGAATAGAGAGGAGCCTTCGAAGGGGAAGTCCTGGATAGATTGTTGGACCATGTGAGGAAACTCCGAGAATTGGAGCCAAGAACAACTACCTCATGGTGATAGCGGAGGCCATTGTCCTGGCTGCCGAGTTGGCTGCATCCAAAGTCTCCTGGAGAGAGGTCCTGGCCACATTCTTACCCTCTTCCAAAAGGGCAGTGAACTCCTGCCTTGAATCTTGGGACAGAGTTTTTAAATTTAGCCAGGGAGTACCACAGATTATAAATCACATCTCTCCAGCAAAACTTGCTGGTTAGAGATACGTAGTTGAAGGCTACCCTTTAAATAAACCTTTCTGAAAAAGTCCAGTTTCTTGGAGTCTTTTTGTTTACGGGTAGCGCTCAACTGTCCCTGCCTGTCCCTCTTGTTTGCTCCAGACATAACCAGGGACCCTAGAGGAGGGTGTGAGTACAAGTATTTGAACCCACTCGCTGGCATGTAATACTTCTTCTCTGCCCTCTTTGAGATGGGGGGCAAAGAAGAAGGAGTTTGCCACAGGACCTTAATCGGTCCTTTCACAGCCTCATTGATGGGTAAGGCCACCTTGGAGGGAGCTGCTGCAGCCAGGATATCAATAAGGCTGTATGATGTCTCTTTAAGGTCCTCAATTTCCAGACCCAGCTTCATTGCTGCCCACTTCAGGAGGTCCTGATGGGCCCTGAAATTGTCCTGGAGAGGAGGAGGAGGCTTGCACCAGAGGAGGGGATCTCTCTTCTTCTTTAGTCTCAATGACATCCACCAGAGTCATCTCCTGAACATTTTTCAGAGTAACAGCCGTGTTAGTCTGTATTCGCAAAAAGAAAAGGAGGACTTGTGGCACCTTAGAGACTAACCAATTTCGTGAGCTACAGCTGTGAAGTGAGCTGTAGCTCATGAAAGCTTATGCTCAAATAAATTGGTTAGTCTCTAAGGTGCCACAAGTACTCCTTTTCTTTCTCCTGAACATTGTCACAAGGGTCAGTACAGAGTTGGGGGCCAGTGCCAAGTGCCAGCAGCCCAACTCTTGGAAACCACTGAGTAGGAACTATGGGAGTGAGGCTCCAGTGCCTGGGGAGAATCTCCCAGGGGTTCCAGTAAGACCACTACATTGGTCAGTGACCTGCTGGCCAGCTGTTGGCATGGGGACTGGTACCAAAGTCCAGTGGTGAATAGGCTGGGTACCGGTGGTGAGCCTTAGGTTGCACGTACGGTTTCCCTTGGAATTAAGAGGAGGAGTCTGCTCTTGGAGCAGTACCTGATTCTGCCACCCTGTGGTGCTGGAGGTCCAGGGACCAGCAGCGGACCATAAATGGTTAGGACACTGGGATCAGGGTCAACTTGCCGCTAGAGGGTGCCAGGAAGGAGCTCCTTGTTCCTTCCTGCTTCTGGACATCGGAGCTGGAAGGTGTCCCAATGGAGTTAAGGCGACCAGGAGAGAAAGTAGCCCCCTCGCCACTTGGAAAGCTTCCGGGGTTGACAGAACAGTCAGACTGCTAGTGCCACGGTGGCTTCGGGTGTCGTTGGAGGGTCCTGCACCAGACTCAACACTCTAGGCAAAAATCAATGGTGATATTGTGGGCCCAGGAGTGGAAGAATGGCCTGGCACGGATCTCACTGTGCTGCTTTCCCCACACTTGTCTTTCTTGTGCACTGGCAAGCGCCCTCCATTGATGTGCTGCTTTTTGTGCTTCTTCTTTGGCACTGGAGATAGTGAACAGTGCCAGGAAGAGCTTGGTGCCAGAGGAGCACTTCTCACTGATGTCTAAGTGCTCAGAACTGAATCAGAGCGGCGCGGCTCTGAGGGTGGCTTCCATGAGGCTAGTTTTCAGCCTAATGTCTCTTTCCTTTTTAGTGGAGGGTCTGAAGTCCCAAAAGATCTGATACTTGTCCATGTGAGTTTCCCCCAAGCACTTCAAGCAGCTGGAGGGCGAGTCACTCATGGACATAGGTTTGTCACAGGAAGCAGAAGATTTGAAGCCTGGGGTGAAGGAGTCCTTCAACAACAGGAACTATTTACACTAACTACGCTAATACTAATTACAAAAACTATATACACTAAAAGATGACAACTAAGTACAAAGAGTTAGAGTTCAAAAACCACTGGGAAGAAACCTTGCCACAGCAAAAAGGGTCATTCAAGCAACTGTCATGTGCGGTAAGAAGGAACAGAGGGTGCAAGGTTGGCAGCGCACCTTATACCGGCACATGAGTGTGCAGCTCCAGAGGGCGCAAGAGCTGTCCCGACACATACCACTAAGGGAAAAATTTCTGGCAACAGTGCACATGGTGTGCACACACTTAATATGGAATGGATATGAACAAGCTCTTGAAGAAGAAAGAAACATTAACAAATTATTAATGTTGAAATCAAATGTAATCATCCCTTTAACATATAATAGTGCTTCAGATTTAGAAGGGCATTAATGTATCAGTCTGGAATATATCCTAGCTGCAAATGGATATTTTTGATGTAATAACATTAATGACCTTTCTTGTCTTATTTCAAAGTAAGGAGTTCAGTTTCATAAACTGGATTTCTGTTCTAAACCATATTCACCTGATTTGCTATAAGACCTACTGTGAAGGTACTGTATGCTTATCTGAAGCAGTCAGACATCCTGCATGAAAACTTTACTTTTACATACCTGGGGTTGCAGAAATTCCCAGAATCTCCATGCAGTACTTGGCATATTCATCTGCAGGGTTAGCAGATGATTTGGTATGAATGGACTGGTCAACCTTGCTCAAAACAATCTGACGAAGAGTCAAAAGACCTAGTGGTATAAGGGCATTTGGTTTATAAATGTTATAGTAATACGCTGGGTTTCTATAGTATCAGCCATCCAAGGATTTCAACATGCATTATACACATTAATGAGTTAGGCACTGTAAAATCCAGTGAGGACAATAAATATCATTTTCATTTTAAAGACAGAGAATCAAGCACAGAGACTTACCCATGTACACACAGGAAGTCTGTGCCAAAGGAAATTGCCAAGTGACAATAGCTAGGAAGAGGACTTAAGGGGGTTGTTGATATTTGACAAAAAGCAATTTTAAGTCATTTGGGACTTTTAAGGTAGACACATAGGTAAGCCTCTGTAAACATATGCTCTCATTACTGTTATCTTTGTCCTCTATCCTACTTCCCTTCTTATTTTATTTTATACACACATGTTGGAGAGCAGATAATGTGTTTCTGTGTGTCTGTTAAACAGCAAGCATAATGCTGGTAGTGGTTTTGGGGGGTGGGGTTTCACCACAGCACAAATAATAATAATCAGAAAGAGATAGTAGCAGTCAGGAAAGTCTCCAGACTCCCAGTCTAGTGCATTAATTGTTCTTCCTCTTAGTTGAAATGAATAATTAAAAAAAGGTTGGAAAGGCTGTTGGAAGGAGTTGCTGTTACAAGCTCCATCTTTTTAAATTGTATTTTTCTCACAGTTTGAACACAATTAAGATATCAAATTTTTTTTTACAGTAAATCTCAGCATTTAAGCAGTTTTTGCACTCATTTCCAAGGTATAATCTAATGGGCCTTTCTTCTCTAGAGGTGCGCTTACCTCTCAGTAGCAGTCATGGAGGAGGTGGATACCCAGTGAAGGAAGAAGAGACTGCTATCTAAGGCATATGCCTGTTCTCTATTATGCAGGATATTGCCCTATGTCTTTCCTACCATTTCATGAATGCTTTTGGTATGTAAAAGAAAAAAGATACCTGTATTGGCCATTCTAGAGGCAGCAAGTTTCTCAAGAAGAGCATCTCCAACAAGGCTCCCATCTTTATAATGTTTTGACATTTGCTGTAGAGGTTCTTTTTCCCATACCCAGTTCTCAAACATTTGTGAAGGAACTTCTACAAAGTCTGTTTCCACATTAGTTCCACTAAATCGAGCAAAATCAGTCTAACAAAAACAAAAAACAAGCAAAGAAACAAAAACACAACAAAAACCCTCCATTATATTAAATTAAAATATAAATGAGATTAGATCATATATCTAGTAAAATGTCAACCTATGTAAGGTGCCAAAACTGTGATGGTGTAAAAACAGGGCAGAATTATAAACAGCTGTATTACAAGAAAGATCAATGTTAAAATAGCCTCAAACTTTAAGAGAGGGAAGAAGAAAAGTTAAATTATAAGCAATGAGAAAACTAACCAAAACAATATATCATGCAGTGATTCTTAGTCACAGGAACTCAGAAACAGGTCTATTTTTCTTACTCTCTCTTACATGACATATTATAGCAATATAATTACATTTCAGCATTGCCCCATGACATCACAAAATAACTAGGGCTATCAAACAATTTTAAAAAATTGCAATTAATCACGAGATTGAAAAAATAGTCGCAATTAACCGCCTTTTTAATCACACTATTAAACCATCATAGAATACCAATTTAAATGTATTATAAATATTTTGGATGTTTTTCTACATTTTCAAATATATTGATTTCAATAACAACACAGAATAAAAAGTGTACAATGCTCACTTTATATTATTTTTATTACAAATATTTGCACTGTAAAAAAATAAACAAAAGAAACAGTATTTTTCAATTCACCTCATGCAAGTACTGTAGTGCAATCTCTTTACCATAAAAGTGCATCCTACAAACTTAGAATTTTTTTTTTAACATAACTGCACTCAAAATCAAAACAGTGTAAACTTTAGAGCCTACAAGTCGAAGCATGAAGGGGCATACGAAAGTTTAGTATATCTGGCACATAAATACCTTGCAACGCTGGCTAGAACAGTGCCGTGCAAACACCTGTTCTCACTTTCAGGTGAACCTGTAAATAAGAAGCGGGGAGCATAAACAAACTTGTCTGTCTGAGCGACTGGCTGAACAAGAAGTACGACTGAGTAGACAGTGCAAATATTTGTTATAAAAATAATAATATAAAGTGAACACTGTACACTTTATATTCTGTGTTGTAATTATAATCAATATATTTGAAAATGTAGAAAAACATCCAAAATAGTTATAATAAATTTAATTAGTATTCTATTATTAACAGTGTGATTACAACAAGGGATTAATTGCGACTTTTTAAATCTAGTTAATTTGTTTTGTGTTAATTGCATGCATTAACTGCAATTAATTGACAACCCTAAAAATAAATCTAATTTACTCAATATAATTACTTTGTAAACATGCTACAAAATTTTGTTCTATCACAAAAGTAACTCAGTGATTAACTTGTATAATTGCTGTATAATGCTTTACTTCTATTGCATGTAGACCTGCTTCAGGGATTTCATTTGACTCATTTATCCTGTTGAGCACTATCCCTCCAATTTTGTTAATTCTGTAGGAGTATGCTGGCATCTGAAATACTGCACAATATTTTTGAACTAAGGGGTGCCGCTGGGCTTGAAAGAAGTGAAATCCATTGGCAGCATGAATGAAATGTCCCTTAGTCTTCTAAATCACTCTGTGCCAAGAAAGCGCATCCCTATTTGGATCCTTCAAATCCTACTCTCATTTCTGAGCAGATCCACATGTGTTCCAGTCACCAGGAATCCCTCCGTAGCTGTGGAGGAAGGGGCAGGGTTTTCTCTTTAATTTTTGCACTCCGAAATTGTGTTTCCTAGATATCTTGAGGCAAGAGTGAATAGCTGGATTCTTCCCATTTTTCACAGACAAGCCGGGAGAGAAAAGATATGTACAAAATTTAGCTGTTAGCTCTGAATTCAGAATCCAACTTGTTTAATTCCAAATTTAGCTAGTAGATTTATATGTTCCTTGTTCTGTGGAAGTTCTACCTGGGACTGGAAGCCAGGAAATGAAATCCTAAGTATGCTACATACCTTTGACATTTTATTTGTGCTGCTACCTATTGGTTAAAGAGGCCAGAGTGCAACCACATGAGTTCTGGACTGATGGGCTGATGGTACAGAATTTACAGTTTTTAAGAAGAAACACTGAAGGCTATACTTTTCAAACAAAGGGAAACAAATGAATTGGACTAATAATAAATCTATCATCATCATAGCAGAATCAATCTTAAATGCGGTTCAACTAAAGATGAAACTAAGCAGCTTATTTATGTCTTTATGACAAGTCTCCAGGACAATTCCAGCCTTTCTGCTTATGTGGAGGCTCCTGACTGCTGCAGGACTGGTGTGACTCTGCTACATGGTGGAGGGAGGAATAAAGGTAGCATTCAGGAAGCTCAGGTAGGGGATGTATGCACCCTCTGTACCAAGAAGAGCAGCTTTGTGAGGGCTCCCTATGTATGTGCCGCCACCATGCAGAAAGTGACTGGGATTGGAGGCATGTGAGGACAGTGGATTCATCGGCCATTTCCAGTCTTTGGGACAGGGACTCTGCTTTCTTTTGTGTCCGTACAGTTCCTAATACACTGCAGATACTATCAAAAACAACAATTGCAGTGTTAGCCCCAAAGTAGCTCTGTTGCCTATGGGAGGGTTCCTTCCTCGTGGAGCTGCTCATTCCTCAGCCCCAGTTGCTCAGGCTGTACAGAGGGAAAAGGATTTGCTGTTACACGAACACTTTCCAGAAGTTGTATTCACTGCTGGGCTTGTACACAAAAACTCAAAACAAGTATCAACTGTGAAAAGTTACCGTGAAGCTCTTAAATACTTACCTTAAGGAAACCATACACCCATCAAACAGGGTTTACCCCTCCCCCACCAACACTTTGAGAGACTGTGAAGAATTAGTTATTTTAATGAAATAGAAACATTACTTACCTGCGCACATATCTGGTGCATTACGTGACCAAACTCATGGAAGTAAGTCTTCACCTCATCATGTTGCAGCAATGATGGGCGATCTGATGTTGGTTTTGTGAAGTTGGTCACCAGAGCAGCTACAGACATCATTCTGCTGCCATCAGAGCGTAGGCAGCCAGGCTGGAGACCAAAGCATGCTGCATGCCCATACTTCCCTTCTCTGAGCAAGGAAATATACCAAAAGCCATCCTTACACAATAGGCCTATCTTCCACAAATAGCATGGGGAAGAGGGCTGTTTCCCTCTATGATGTTATATGAGGAAGGGACCCTCTTTCTTTTATTTAAAAAAACCACAATAAGATAGTGTCCTATGACCTTTATAAAAGTCACTGTGCTTAGGATTCTACTGAGAGCACAAAGAAAAAGTACTTCTAAATCCCATCACTTTAATATTTAGAGCAGCATTTGCAAGCTTCTTTTTTATTTATATAGTATATTACTGTAATCAAAAGTGATAACTGCTGCTTCTAAAAGTTAATTTTACTTAATCTTAGACATGACCATTACAGTATGAAAGACAAATCCCATTCTGTGAAGCATTAGCTTTTGTTACTAGCATTTGAGCACATTTAAAGAATAAAGAACAGGGTTTGCTGCTTTAGCAATGTGATTTTAAAACAAAACGTGATTTTAATTAAACTGTTAGTTAATACAGTTAGAAAAATTGTCATAATTAAAAGTGAGTCACTAAACATGAAGTCCAAAATATTCCTGTCCCCCTTCCTTATTGCGGTTTTATGATGCAAGAAGTTAGTGTCATTTCCCCCTTGCTTTTTACATTAATAATACCAGGCCCTCACTTCCCTTTCTTTACTGAAGGACGTTGGTTAGAGGACCTGCATAATGATGTCATATGAGGTTGTAGCCTGAATTGTAGCATTCCCTGCCCAGCAAAAAGCCAATTTCCAGCACATAGAGATGGAGAGACCTCAGAGGTTTAAAGGGATCTAAAAATAAGACAAAATCTCCATGGAGGCATGGGAGACTTAACTGGAGGCCTAAGGTAAGAGACCACTTTCAGCAAATTGGCGATTAGTTGGTCTGTGCTACTGGGAAGCCATCTATCTGAACCAAGTCCATTAAGTGCACAGGCCAGCACTCTAGGGTATCTTGACATGTTCTTGTCAAACCCTGCCTAGAGGAAGTCCAGGATAGCAGGAAGAAAGATTTTTAGGCTGAAAGACTTTTGCACCACCGAGAGTGAAGCCCAAGCCCCATATTATGCGAAGGATGCATGAATTCAAGAAAATGATCAAAAACTTGCCTGAGATACTCAAACACTTTTAGAAGGCTCTGCTCAAGGACCAAGCCCTTAAATTTAGGGCCATGGGATTAGGATGTAGGATGGAGTCCACCTGAAGTGGATCTTCTTGGGCCCTGGGAAGCAGATCCTGTGGGACAGGCAGTGCACTTCGAGAAACCTTAGTCACTCCAGAGCCCCAAGTAACATGAGACATTTAGGTAAGATGGGGCCTAGAGAGGAATCACATTCAGTGTGAGACTGACACATCCACTAAAGAAAAGACGATTGGATGAGCATCTCCAAGTTCTCCCCTGCAACACGGAAGACTCAGCAGGAACTGCCAAAAGGTTGAGTCAACAGTGTGCCCTTGTTGCCAAGAAGGCTAACGGCATTTTGGGCTGTATGAGTAGGAGCATTGCCAGCAGATCGAGGGACGTGATCATTCCCCTTTATGCGGCATTGGTGAGGCCTCATCTGGAGTACTGTGTCCAGTTTTGGGCCCCACACTACAGGAAGGATGTGGAAAAATTGGAAAGAGTCCAGCGGAGGGCAACAAAAATGATTAGGGGGCTGGAGCACGTGACTTATCAGGAGATGCTGAGGGAACTGGGCTTATTTAGTCTGCAGAAGAGAAGAATGAGGGGGGTTTTGATAGCTGCTTTCAACTACCTGAAAGAGGGTTCCAAAGAGGATGGATCTAGGCTGTTCTCAGTGGTAGCAGATGACAGAATGAGGAGTAATGGTCTCAAGCTGCAGTGGGGGAGGTTTAGGTTGGATATTAGGACAAACTTTTTCACTGGGAGAGTGGTGAAGCACTGGAATGGGTTACCTAGGGAGGTGATGGAATCTCCATGCTTATAGGTTTTTAAGGTCAGGCTTGACAAAGCCCTGGCTGGGTGATTCAGTTGGAGATTAGTCCTGTTTTGAGCAGGGGATTGGACTAGATGACCTCCCGAGATCCCTTCCAACCCTGATATTCTATGATTCTAAGGTTCTGGAATGAAACTGTGGCAATGGAACCAGGTCCTAGCATAAGACCAATGTTATCAGCAGGACTGGACTGGATTGGACAGATGTGGCTATCAGGAAGAGTTGAGTTTTGAGATTCTTTCTAAAGAAGGAAAGACTTTTCCCCTGCATGGTGTTGATAGCTGCCCCAAAGATGGGAGAGTCTCGGTGAAGGAGTCAGAGAATTTTTGCCTGCTCAGTCTAAAGCACTTGCAGACTTCTCCTCAAGGAGATATTGGAGCGAGACACAGAGCAACTTCCTGCCAGCTAGAGCGGAGAAGAGGTCTCTAGATAATATGCTGGAAAGGGGCACAGGGATAATGAAATAAAAGCAAGTTTCCTCTTAGGAGGCAAAGAGGAGACACATACAGATCACTGATAGGGGACAGAAGGAATTTGATCCTGCTCCCATCAGTAGGTACTACGGCTGTCGATTAATCGCAGTTAACTCACGCAATTAACTCAAACAAATTAATTGCGATTTAAAAAATTGCAATAATCGCAGTTTTAATCGCACTGTTAAACAATAGAATACCAAAAGAAATCTATTAAATATTTTTGGATTTTTTCTACAGTTTCAAATATATTGATTTCAATTACACCACAGAACACAAAGTGTACAGTGCTCACTTTATATTATTATTTTTTATTATAAATATTTGCACCATAAAAAACAAAACAAATAGTATTTTTCAATTCACCTCATACAAGTACTGTAGCGCAATCTCTTTATCATGAAAGTTTAACTTACAAATGTAGAATTCTATACAAAAAATACCCGCATTCAAAAATAAAACAATGTAAAACTTTAGAGCCTACAAGTCCACTCAGTCCTACTTCTCGTTCAGCCAATCGCTAAGACAAACAACTCTGTTTACATTTATGGGAGATAATGCTGCCCACTTCTTATTTACATCACCAGAAAGTGAGAACAGGCCTTTGCATGGCACTTTTGTAGCCAGCATTGCAAGGTATCTACGTGCCACATATGCTAAACATTTCTATGCCTCTTCATGCTTTGGTCACCATTCCAGAGGACATGCTTCCATGCTGATGACGCTCGTTAAAAAATGTGTTAATTAAATTTGTGACTGAATTGTTTGTCTCTGGCTCTATTTTACCTGCATTCTGCCATATATTTCATGTTAAGTAGTCCTGGATGATGACAGCACGTTGTTCATTTTAAGTACACTTTTGCTGCAGATTTGGCAAAACGCAAAGAAGGTACCAATGTAAGATTTCTAAAGATAGCTACAGCACTCGACCCACGGTTTAAGACTCTGAAGTGCCTTCCAAAATCTGAGCAGGATGTGGTGTGGAGCATGCTTTCAGATGTCTTAAAAGAGCAACACTCCGATGCAGAAACTACAGAACCCAAACCACCAAACAAGATCCTTCTGCTAGTGGCATTTGCTTTGGATCGTTATCGAGCAGAAACTGTCATCGGCATGGATGCATGACCTCTGGCAGGGTGCTTGAAGCATGAAGGAACATATGAATCTTTAGTGCATCTGGCATGTAAATATCTTGTGATGCCAGCTACCACAGTGCCATGCAAACACCTGTTCTCACTTTCAGATGACACTGTGAACAAGAAGCGGGCAGCATTATCTCCTGCAAACAGGGCCATCCCTTGGAGGGTGTGGGGGCTGGGACACCCCCCAGAGCAATGCCGGGAACCGGCAGGGAGGTGCGGGGCGGGCTGGGGTTGCTGCTGCCGCTTCCCACCGGTGAGTGTGGGCCCAACCCTCACTGCCGGCGCCAGGCCCCCTCTAAGCCCCCAGGGCCAGGCTGGTCCCGCCCCCCCAATCCCACCCTCCGTGGGCCGTCCTAGCAGCCCCTGCACAACACACACACACAAAGCCGTCCCTAGGCTATGACGACTCGGGGTGGCCACCGCGGGGCCCCCCAAAGCGTGGGGCCTGGAATGGCCACCTCGATTCGCCATATGCTAGATATGGCTCTGTCTACAAATGTAAACAAACTTGTTTGTCTGAGCGATTGGCTGAACAAGAAGTAGGACTGAATGGATTTGTAGACTCTAAAGTTTTACACTGTTTTATTTTTGAATGCAGGTATTTTTTTGTATGGAATTCTACATTTGTAAGTTCAACTTTCATGATAAAGAGATTGCACTACAGTACTTGTATGAGGTGAATTGAAAAATACTATTTCTTTTGTTTTTTATGGTGCAAATATTTGTAATAAAAATAAATATAAAGGGAACATTGTATACTTTGTATTCTGTGTTATAATTGAAATCAATATATTTAAAGAGGTGGAAAACATCCAAAAATATTTAAATAAATGGTATTCCATTATTGTTTAACAGTGCGATGAATCACAATGAATTTTTTTAATCACTTGACAGCCCTCCTAGCTACCTGTGGAGAGATGATGCACCCAGGGGCCACAATAGAGGACTAAAGTTCCACATTGTGGTCAGAGTCAAGTTTTAATTTCCTGAGTGATTCTCTGCTCTTTTCTCTACCCAGAAGACTCAGGCTGAATGAGCTCCAAGAGGGTGGTTCAGCCAAAGGCACCAGCTGTTCTCCTCAGTTCCTTCAACATGAACTGGAAAGCAAGTGGAAGTTTACCTGCAGGGAGTTAAAAAGAGGTGGAGCAGCAACAAAAATTCCTTCATCCTGATTAGCATCTCCTGCCTGATGGACAGAAGACAGGAACACATCCCTCTCTACCAGTGTTGACATGCCATGTGAAGGGCACAAACAAAAGAGAAAAATAAATATCACCTATAGTATTAGCCAGCAATCTCACTTATGTCTGGGTCAGGGATTCTGACCCGAACATAACTATACCCAGCAAAGACAGAAGTTTAAAGGAATGGTGTCATAGAATCATAGAATATCAGAGTTGGAAGGGACCTCAGGAGGTCATCTTGTCCAACCCCCTGCTCAATGCAGGACCAATCCTCAATTAAATCATGTTTGAATCATGTCTGAAACTTATTGAAGACATATGCAGATAGAATACAAGTAGCCATATGAATGCTTCCCTCCCAGAAACACTCTGGAATTTAAGCAGCAAAAAAGTTTACTTCCAGATTCATATAACTCCACCCCCAGCTAAGGTTAACTCCACCTTAATACTTTTAAAATAAAGCAATAAATTATAGAATTACCTGGGATAGAGGTCTAAGTAGAACTGACCTAAAACTTCTCTTGTTGAATCGTCTTTTACTGTATAAAGAGTAACACTCTCATGCCAAACATGAGCATTTTCTTCCTGCTCAAATACAAGTCCCAGCAGCTCCTGGTAAATGTTCAATAAGCCTTGTGTAACAGCCTCAACTGGAAAGTATTCCTTCAGCTTCTCTTGATCTATGGAATATTTAAGCTCTTCTGTCTTGTTCATATAATAATGTAAATCCCATGCATTGATTCTTCCATCATAGTCAAAGCCTCTTTCTTCACACTCCTTTTTCTTCAAGTCCAGAATAAACTCTCTCTCCTCGTCACCCAGTGGTTTTAGCTTCTTACTTAAATCATCTGAAAATGCAACCAGAGATTTACCTTTGTGTCAACTTGTCTGTTCCAAATTGTACTATGTGACTACTAGTACTACTGGAGAACTAATATATTTATTTAGATTTATACAAATAGTAAAAAAAGGTATTTATCTAATACCAGCCACCACAATTTTCCCTTTCTCAATTAATGACGACTTCATTGCTTGCCTTTCTGTTTTGGTTACAGGGATGTCTGAGATATGAGCATGTGCACTCTTGCACCATCATCAATGGCAAGGGTTAAATGTCATAGCATCTTTCATTCTTTTCTAAGGACATCCAAAAAAGAACAGACTCATAGACTTTAAGGTCAGAAGGGATCATCATAATAATCTCTAGTCTGACCCCCTGCACACTGCAGGCCACAGAACCTCACCCATCCACTCCTGTAACAGATCCCTAACCTTTTGCTGAGTTACTGAAGTCCTCAAATCATGATAAGTTACAGAGAATCCACTATTTACACTAGTTTAAACCTGTAAGTGGCCTGTGCCCCATGCTGCAGAGGAAAGCGAAAAACCCTCAGGGTCTCTGCCAATCTGACCCACGGGAAAATTCCTTCCCGACCCCAAATAGTTATACTATGAGCATGTGGGCAAGACCCACCAGCCAGACACCTGGAAAATAATTCCCTGTAGTAACTAGTTAACACTGTACTCATCTACCTTAAATCTCCGATCCCACCCCATGTAATTCTGATTTCTCTTCATTATAGTTTAGTAGTAGCTACAATTACAGCACCTATCCTTCAATTGTTTTTTTTATCAGCCATAGAAGGTGTGATATGATGATTCATATTGTAGCTTTCCCCCAGATCCTTACAGGGCAACCTCTGTCCTATTCCCAGCTCAAGCCAATTAGCTGAAGGTAGAAGAGTGTCACGTTTTTTGCCTACACTGGATCATCTCAATAGCAGCCCATATTTGCTAGGCCATTGGACATTATGCCCTATAATTCCACTGATTTTTACATTATTTTACACTATTACATTGGAGATAAAGGATCAAAAAGAGTAAAACATTTTATCTCAGTGAAACTCCCAGAAAACACAATCTAGATTTATTCTGACATTTATATTAGAGTCTTAGAATGTCAAAGTTCTGCAATCAGATTATTTTTAAAATTCTAATATTTCAATACAATGGTGAATACAAATTTAAATTGTGAGCTTTGGGGGCAACGACCTCTGTTTCTAATTGTACTTTGAAGTACTGTGTACATTTCTATTGCTAATAAATAGTAACAACATACTACTCACAACGAAGTAGATTAAAAGCATGTCAAAGGACTGCACACTTTTTCAGCAAACTGTAGGATTTATTGATGATCAATTTCAAATATGAACATTGTTAAAAATACACAGCAGATCAGCTCCAAATACTTATGTCTAATAATATCAAAAGAAACAGAGCAAATATGATTATTAACTGATGAAATTCTTCTCTCCACAATAAATAATTAAAAAACTTTATATTTAAAGGACACAATCTTACAATAGGTTTCAGAGTAGCAGACGTGTTAGTCTGTATTTGTAAAAAGAAAAGGAGTACTAGTGGCATCTTAGAGACTAACAAATTTATTTGAGCATAAGCTTTCGTGAGCTACAGCGTGCTGTAGCTCATATAAATTTGTTAGTCTCTAAGGTGCCACTAGTACTCCATTTCTTTTTGCGAATCTTACAATACAAGCCCATATATTAATTTTCTAAGTCCCAATGACATACAAGGACTAATTTTCAAGAGTCTCATGCAATCTCAAAACAAATAATACAAAAGCAAAAACAACCAAGTAAACAGAAACCAAACAGCATTCAAGGTAACTCAATCTCTGGACAAATGGAGTTCAGCACTTTGCATTACTACAATGTTAATGCTGAGCTCCTGCTCTATATTAACTTCCCATGTAGCCCAGGGTTTCAGTTGGCAGACTTCAAGTTGCTCAGTGAAATCAGTTCAGCGATTACTATCACATCCATTTGCCCACGTGGAAAAATCTCAAAATGGCTAAAAGTTATGAATATTTTTGAATTATAATGAAATCCATGATTACTGTAACAGCCATGACGAGCCTTGCTTGTATGAATAAACACACCACTGTCAGTTATCTTAGCCAAGATAAATATTACAAGGGCCATGTCAAGTGCTAAATAATGGAAGCAAGTACAGTATCAGAGCTTTTTTCCCTTTCTCTAAAGCACCGATTAGAAGCAATTGCTGTGGACAGGATAGTCAGCTAGATGGATCAGTTGCTTGTTTCAGGACAGCAATTCCTACATAGCTATTTAAGAGAAATTTTTTGATGCAGTTATTGACGCAAGAACACACTGACATGAGAAGGGAGATCACAAAACAGATTACTAGAAAGGACAACCCCTTGATGCATTAAGTAGTTTTAAATTGTTCCTCTGGAAACTCTTACAAACTACGAACTCTCTTATCCTCTCTATTCATACCAGAACTCCCATTACATTTAACACAGTCATGCCTGTGCTTGGAGAACAGACTCTTAAAAATATTAAAAGGGATGGGGCAGAGAGCTCCTGTTCCAAATGAACTGTCTGTGTGCTCTGTACTCCAGTTTCATATTTAAGCTTCCCTCGGGTACCGAGTCACGTTGCAGATCTAAATATAAAGTATAACACATAAATAAAAACAAACCTAAAAAGGTTGTTACATTATCCGTGCTCTTTGCAGTGTTCACCTCCAGTATAAAGTTGGCATGAGTATTGTACCCAAGAAGCTCTGCTACTTTTGCCCTTAAGGGAAGCAACTGCTGAAGAATTTTAGTATTTTCCTATGAAAAAGAAGGCAAGGTTATGATGAATTAAAGACAACTAAATTCATATGATCAAAATAATAATTTGAATAAAATTTGAACTAAAATCATAAGGAATAGCAGATATTTTAAATGAAACATATTGAGATTATTACTCAAAAATGTTATAAGTAAAAATGTATTTTTGGTAGGATTCCTGAAATTTTTTATGGCACAGGATCTACAATTTGATGGACAGTGGTCAGAGTCCTGATTTTTCTAAGCAGTCAGGATAATTATCATTTCACTGAAACCAACAGTTTCTTTTTAAGGTTACAAATCTGAGCACTAGGAAGAGCATTATTGGGGTTTTTTGGTCAATTAGAAGTTGAATAAAATTGATCAAAATACAGTTGTGATGTGCATTCCAAATGCAAACAAAGCCATGCCCACCTTTTGTTAAAAGTGGTGAAATCGAGAATGTATCTACAGTGTAGCTCCCAATTTGGATAAGTGAGATTTCTCAGGGTCAGAATGAAATACTTTTAAAAAGTTATTTTTAGGGTAAGTTCAACTATGGGCCCATCAGCCTTGAATGTGTATCCCTTTAAATATGCTAGATATGTAGGGTTCAATTCTTAGTGCTGTTTTATCTTATCTTGTACTTTTCACATTTGCCAGTGTACCAAATACAAAAGCTCAGTTATGCAATTGTTCTCTAATTAAATGCCTGAATGACAATTAAGGACATATGGGCAAACCCCTACTTCTATTAATATCATCATCAGGACTTTAAAAACCGATGTTCTGTCTGTGAGGACATTGAAGTCCCATCTGAAAGAATCAAAAGAATAAACTATGTGGAACCTGGAAGTATGAAAGGCAAAATCAATGCTGACATTGAACCTGTGGTGCCAGGGTATCTAGACCGTACAAATCTAATGTTTTGACCACTAAGCTATCCCCTGCAGCTCAGTCAACAGGAGAATCCCCGTTTTTTTTTATTTTTTTGCCCCACACCACCTATTCACATTGCCCATGCTACGCCCATCTTATCAGCCATAGTGTATTTAGCTGGACTCACTCTGGAGCTCACTACTTCTGTCCTTTAATTGGCAGTATAAAGTGCCTCCGAGCATTCCCACTCACTGCTTGTCTGTGGAAGGAGAAACTGAGGTCTAGATCCAGGTTCAATGCCAAGTTTTAGAGCCTGATTCCTATTTACACGAAGGGCTTTTTTCACTGTTCTACTAGGGCAAAGGGACCATAAAGTGAGCATAAATTCATTGCCCAATTTACTGGCCATTTACACTGCCAGAGCAATATAAAGAGTCTTAATGAGAGACTTGGCATTGAACCAGGATCTTTAGGGCCCCCTCAGCAGGAACCCACTTAAGAATCCTCATCCACAGACCAGTCGTGAGTGAGTGCTAGCGTCTAGCCTCTATCTCCAGGAGCACAGTGCCTAATACTAAAATTATGTTGATGGGCGGGATCTCAACTGCAAATATAGGAGAATTTGTTCTAGAAAATAAGATCTTCTCTATCACAATTTTTTCCTGCAAATATAATGTTGTGTAGAGGTTTGAGTATTGATGAATATTGGCAGCAACAAAGTCTTATTCTTTCCTTGAAACATATCTACAATAGCTCACATTTGTGTTAATAAAAGATATATTCAAATACAGAGAGTAGACACACTATGCTACTATACTACGTACTGCCACATAACACTCCTTTTTCAAGTGTGGTTCCTTTTATAAGATCAGGAATACTGAAAAGACTGAAGCACAATCTTCTATGGTTTCATGTTTATCATGAGAGCAAAGTGGAAAACAATTACAAGCCTGCAGGCTTCAAAAAGGAGAGATTAGCATGAAAGCAAACTAAGATATTTTAATCAAATTTGAATCATAGGAGAGAGAAAAAAATCTTAGTCAGGTACTAAATCGTGACTGTATGGAAAAGATGAACTAGCTTACTGGAACAGAGAAAGAAAAAGCAGTTTACTTGTGAGGTGGTTTATTAATGTTGCATGTTATGCAAATATTTCTACCTACCAAACAGCACTTTAAAGAAGTAATTTGATCCTATTGGTAAATAAATCTCCAAACCATGTTTTCCAGGACACGAGGTAAGAATTTATTATGAAAGTATAAAACAAAAATGTGATGAGTTGCCATATATTTTCTGCACTTTTACCTCAAGAATTTATTAACCTGATTAAATTAACATTTAGAAAGATTAGTTACAGAAGTATCTTTTTGTTGGAGATGCTGGCATATTTATAAAAAACTAAAATCTCTATGGATCACTAAGATTAGCATGACTGTATTAGAGTATATTTTGTGGGCTTGGATAAACTAAGTACTACTTGGATAAACTAAGTAGCTGGGAGATCAATTCATTTAGACATGGGCACTATTTATTTTAAAACCTTGTGACAGGTTTTACAGACTTTTCAATGTGCACAGTAATTA
The DNA here is from genome assembly GCF_965140235.1 of Caretta caretta. Taxonomy (NCBI): domain Eukaryota; kingdom Metazoa; phylum Chordata; order Testudines; family Cheloniidae; genus Caretta; species Caretta caretta. Next base: position 42,696,730 of record NC_134210.1, on the reverse strand, counting down.
TGTGTTTACTTAAACATACAGTTGTTTGGAAAGGGGAAAAGGTAGTAAAACCTAACTGGGTAGAATTTACTGCTTAAAATAAATTCTTAACAGTGCTGTCCAAGAAGATTCTTCAGACAGTGAGTGAATGGAAGCAGCAGACAGACCCGGACTGATTTTTGTGTAAAAATGATCTACACTCAAATAGCCAGTTATGGCCTTCTTTTATTAATTGTATTGAATTTCATCATTAGAAATTCTAAAGTACCTGTTGAATAATACATTTTTTTATCTACTACCATTACTAGCCACACTTAGAAATTCATAAATTAAATATCTGATGTACCTCCTTGCATCTTGTGTTAAAGGCAGTTTCCATTTTTCGTCTTGTTTCTGGAATGCAGCACTTTTTCATGACAGAAAAATAGTGGGGATACTTTAAGGTAACTTTATACTTGTTCTTTTCAGTCTTCTCTAAACTATTAATAAAGTCATCAGGAAGGGCTTCTGTGGAATATAAACAACAACATTCAAAAAAACAATTTTTCAAATATAAATTCTTTTTAAAAATTAACAATGAACAATGTTTAGTGCATAAAACAGTAATTCATTTGTTTTACTACAGACCAGTTTAATATAAGAAACATATTAACTGTTCATATAGCGCAGAACCCTGTCTTCTGAAAATGGCCAGTGCCATATGCTTAGAGGGACTGAACAGAACAGGGCAATTCATTGAGTGATTCATTCCATGTCAGCCAGTCCCAACTTCTGGAAGTCTGACGTTTACAGACACCCTGAGCATCCGGTTATATCCCTGACCATCTTGGCTATTAGCCATTGATGGACTTATCCTCCATTAACTTATATAATTTTTTTTGGCCTTCACAACATCCCCAGGCAGCAAGTTCCACAGGTTGACTGTGCACTGTGTGAAGAAGTACTTCCTTACGTTTGTTTTAAACTTACTGTCTATTAATTTCATTGAGTGACCCCTTGCTCTTGTCTTATCAGAAGAGGAAAATAGTACTTCCTTATTCACTTTCTCAACACCATTCATGATTTTTATAGACTATCACATCCCCCCGCTTAGTTGTCTCTTTAATACATTCAACAGTCCCAGTCTTTTTAATCTCTACTCATCTGGAAGCTGTTCCAGACCCCTAATAATTTTTGTTGTGGTTCTCTGTACCTTTTCCAAATTTTAATACATCTTTTTTGAGATGGGGTGGCCAGAACTGCATACAGTAATCAAGGTGTGGGCACACCGTGGATTTATTTAGTGACACTGTGGTATTTCTGTTTTATTATCTATCCTTTTCCTACTGGTTCCTCACATGGTTAGCTTTTTGGACTGCTGCTGCACATTGAGCAGATGAACGATCTACAATGACTCCAAGATCTTTCTTGAGTGGTACCAGCTAATTTAGATCCCATCATTTTGAATAAATAGTTGGGATTATGTTTTCCAATGTGCATTACTTTGCACTTAACAGTGAATTTCATCTGCCATTTTGTCGCCCAGTTTTGTGAGAGCCTTTTGTAATTCTTCACAGTCAGCTTTGGACTATCTTGAATAATTTTGTGTTGTCTGCAAACTCTGCCACCTTACTGTTCACCTCTTTTTGCAGATCATTTATGAATATGTTGAACAGCACTGGAGCCAATATATATCCTTGGGGGACCCCACTGTTTACCACTTTCCATTGTGAAAACTGACCATTAATTCCTACCCTTTGTTTCTTATCTTTTAACCAGTTACCAATCCATGAGAGGACCCTCCTTAACCTATGGCTTCTTACTTTGTTTAAGAGCCTTCGGTGTGGGACCTTGTCAAAGGCTTTCTGAAAGTCCAAGCGCACTGTAACAACTGGACTACCCTTGTCATCATGCTGGTTGACACTCTCAGAAAATTTTGAGAGACTAGTGAGGCATGATTTCCCTTTACAAAAACCATGCTGACTCTTCTCCAACATAACTTTTGTCTGTGTGTCTGATAATTCTGTTCATTACTATGGTTTCAATCAGTTTGCTTGGTATTGAAGTTAGGTTTACCAGCCTGTAATAGCCAGGATTGCCTCTGGAGCCTTCTTAAAAAGAAAAAAAATCGATGTTACATTAATTATCCTCCAGTCATCTGGTACAGAGACTGATTTAAGTGATAGGTTACATGCCATAATTAGTAGAACTGCAATTTCATATTTAAGTTCCTTCAGAACTCTTAGGTGAATACCATCTGGTCCTAGTGACTTATTACTGTTTATATTATCAGTTTATTCCAAAACCTCCTCCGCTGACACCTCAATCTGAAATAGGTCCTCAGATTTGTCCCCTAAAAAGAATGGCTCATGTGTGGGAATCTCCCTCACATTCTCTGTAGTGAAGACAAATAAAAAGAATTCATTTAGCTTCTCTGAAATGGCCCTGTCTTCTTAGGTGCCCTGTTAGCACCTTGATCATTCAGTGGCCACAGTCACTGTCAGGCTTCTTGCTACTGATGTACTTAAAAAAAGTTTTGCTGTTAGTTTTTGTGTCTTTTGCTAGTTATTCTTCAAATTCTTTTTTTAGCATGTGTCATAAAAATAAAGGGAAGGGTAACCACCTGTCTGTATACAGTGCTATAAAATCCCTCCTGGCCAGAGGCAAAACCTTTTCACCTGTAAAGCGTTAAGAAGCTAAGATAACCTCGCTGGCACCTGACCAAAATGACCAATGAGGAGACAAGATATTTTCAAATCTGGAGGGCTGGGGCGGGGGGAACAAAGGGTCTGTCTGTCTGTGTAATGCTTTTGCCGGGGACAGATGAGGAATGCAGGCTCAGAACTTCTGTTAGTTAGTAAGTAATCTAGCTAGAAATGCGTTAGATTTCCTTTTGTTTAATGGCTGGTAAAATAAGCTGCGCTGGGTGGAATGTATATTCCTGTTTTTGTGTCTTTTTGTAACTTAAGATTTTGCCTAGAGGGATTCTTTATGTTTTGAATCTGATTACCCTGTAAGGTATTTACCATCTTGATTTTACAGAGGTGATTCTTTTACCTTTTCTTTCATTAAAATTCTTCTTTTAAGAACCTGATTGATTTTTCATCGTTCTTAAGATCCAAGGGTTTGCATCTGTGTTCACCTGTACAAATTGGTGAGGATTTTTAATCAAGCCTTCCCCAGGAAAGGGGGTGTAGAGCTTGGGGGGATATTTTGGGGGAAGAGGTCTCCAAGTGAGCTCTTTCCCTGTTCTTTGTTTAACACGCTTGGTGGTGGCAGCATAGGGTTCAAGGACAAGGCAAAGTTTGTACCTTGGGGAAGTCTTTAACCTAAGCTGTTAAGAATAAGCTTAGGGGGTCTTTCATGCAGGTCCCCACATCTGTACCCTAGAGTTCAGAGTGGGGAAGGAACCTTGACATGGTGGCAGAGTGGTGGGATTTTGAGATTTTTTTTTAGATCATTTTGAAATTTGAGATCATTTTGAACCAGAAGCACAGCAGGATTTTAAAAGGTTTTGTAAAAGAGGATTGTAGCCGTAAATTCTGTGTCTCTGCCTGGGGAACAGAGCAGCAGGCATCCCAAAGGGATTTTTCTTTTTTGAGCTGGAGTTTTCTCTAACTAAAGGCAGGGTAGTTAACCTCCTGCAGGGAAATTCAAAAGTTTTTCACAGACCTGAAGAGGTTGTTTTTAGTAAGCTAAGAGCAGCTAGAGAGTTTTCTGTCTATTTGCCTGGAGGAGAAGGAAAAAGAGAGGAAGCATGCACTGGCGATCGAGAAGGCAAAGGCTCAGCAGAATATACCAGATAACCCTAACAATCCTTACCCAACAATGCACAAATGGGAGCAACTACGTCCACAGTATGATGAATCCAGTGATACTGCTGAGTATTTTCTCACCTTTGAGAGACTGTGCACACTCCATAAAATTCCTGAAGCTCACAAGATGACCACATTGGTCGCAAAATTGACTTGAAGGGCTCTGGACATATTCAATAAGATGCCTATTGATGAGGCTTCTAACTATAATATATTCAAGGATTTGGTTTTAAAGCAATTTCAAGTTACACCTGAAACTTAAAGTTTAAAATTTAGAGCCTTTAAGAGAGGGCCTGGACTAAGTAATGTGGCTTATATAAACCAGATGGGTCAAAGGAAGGGGTGTAACTAGCTTTCAAGGAATGTGTGATTTGATGACTCAGGAGCAATTCCTGAATATGTCCAAGGAGGATATAAAACAGTGTTTATGGGATAAGAAAATGGACTCAGCAGAAAGTCTTGCTTCTTATGCTGATCAATATGAGCAGTCCCAGACCGCCAGAGAGTCGGGGCAAACCGGAATAAAACGGGTGGAGGGAGGAGAGAGAAACAACCCTGGTCGCAGTTGGAGCGGATACCAGAAGGGCCAACCTCAGATCACACCCTACTACCGGGGGCAGCCCAAGGCCCCAGCTACACCCCAAGGAACACTCCAGACACCTTATCATCCCGCCTCACCGTTCCCCAGCCACCCACCTCGCCCCAGTGACCCGTCAGTTGGACGATGTTTTAAATGTAACGAGCTGGGGCATGTAAAGTCCAACTGCCCCAAGAACCCCAACAGATTACAGTTCATTGCACCCGAATCACACCAGAGGTCCTCAGGCCCAGATACCTCCCAGATACCCTCAGAGTGGAGGGAAACTGTGAGTGTGGGCGGGAAGAAAAGGTCACCGCGTGGAGGGACACCGAAGCACAAGTGTTGGCTATCCATGCTTCCTTAGTGGACCCCAATTTAATCAACCCAGAGGTCCAAGTGACAATTCAACCCTTCAAGTCAAACTCTTTTGACTTGCCTACAGCCAAGTTGCCGGTCCAGTACAAGGGCTGGTCAGGAACGCGGACTTTTGCAGTCTATAATGATTACCTCATTCCCATGCTGTTGGGGGAAGACTTGGCCAATCATGTGAAGCTAGCCAAGAGGGTGGGAATGGTCACCGCAGCCAGGCTAAGCAAGCTGTTACACCTACCTCTGTTCCAGAAACTTCTACCAGGACCTGGTCAGAGGTGATGGAACCGGACCCCATGCCAACGTCTGCAACAGCAGTAGTGGATCCAGTCACAGAGACCCAGACAGAGCCAGTCTCAGAACCGGAACCGGCGGAACAACCAGCACCAGACCCACTGCCAGCACTGCATCCAGTACTTGCAACCCCAACACCAGAGGGCCCCACTGAACCTGCACCAGCAGATAATCCTGCACAAGAGGCTCAGCTGGAGCCTGAATCCCAATATAGTGCGTCAGTGGAGAGCAGTTCACAGCCAATGGAAACAGCCCCATCACCTGCATCGCTTCCAGAGGGATCAAGCCTAGGTCCACAATCCAATGAGGAACTGATGTCTCCAGCATCAAGAGAACAGTTCCAGACCGAACAGGAAGCAGATGAAAGCCTCCAGAGAGCTTGGACGGCAGCACGGAGCAACCCACCGCCTCTCAGCTCTTCTAATCGATCCAGAGAATTAAAGGTTTGTCGGTTTACTGACCAGGGAGATGACGCTGAGTTGCCTGAAGGTGTCTACTACGAAGGGAAAAGTGGCGCGGAAGAGGTGAACCTCTCCATGACCCTTGGGCGTATGCAGCGACAGGAGATCAAGGAGCTATGCACTAGCTACGTGCTGACGTTCTCAGCCACTCCAGGACTGACTGAACGGGGATACCACTCCACTGAGCAGGTAATGCTCACCCAATTAGAGCCCAACCTTACCAGGTGTCTCCTCAAGCTAAAACTGCTATAGAACGGGAGATCCAGGATATGCTACAAATGGGTGTAATCCGCCCCTCCCGCAGTGCATGGGCATGTCCAGTGGTTCTAGTTCCCAAACCAGATGGGGAGATATGTTTCTGCGTGGACTACCGTAAGCTAAACGCTGTAACTCACCCAGGCAACTATCCAATGCCACGCACAGATGAACTATTAGAGAAACTGGGATGGAGCCAGTTCATCTCTACCTTGGACTTAACTAAGGGGTACTGGCAGGTACTGCTAGATGAATCCGCCAAGGACAGGTCAGCCTTCACCACACATGTCGGGCTGTATGAATTTAACGTACTCCCTTTCGGGCTGCGGAATGCACCCGCCACCTTCCAAAGACTTGTAGATGGTCTCCTAGCAGGACTGGGAGAATATGCAGTCACCTACCTTGATGATGTGGCCATATTTTCAGATTTCTAGGCAGAACACCTGGAACATATACAAAAAGTCTTCGAGCTGTGACGGGGCAAGGCCAGATGGCTATAGAAAAGTAGTGAGAGATAGATATATTAGCTCCAGGCTAAACAAATTCCTGGTACCAGGATAAGTGAAATGGCAGCTGCTCCAGGTCAATTAAGACACCTGGGGCCAATTAAGAACTTTCCAGAAGGCAGGGAGAATGCTAGGTTGATCGGGACACCTGAAGCCAATCAGGGGCTGGCTGAAACTAATTAAAAGTCTTCCAGTTAGTCAGGTGGGCGTGCATGTCAGGAGCTGTGGGAGGAAGTTGCGCTGTTGCAGAGACTGAGTAGTACACACCGTATCAGGCACAAGGAAGGAAGCCCTGAGGTAAGGGTGAAGTGGAGCTTGAGGAAGTGAGGGCTGTTGTGGGGGAAGTAGTCCAGGGAATTGTACATGTCATGTTTCTAAAAGGTCAGCTCCCATAGTTGAGATTATTGGGGTCCCTGGGCTGGAGCCCAGAGTAGAGGGTGGGCTTGGGCTCCCCCCACCTTTGCCCCCTGATTAATCACTGAGACTGGGAGACAACAGAGACTGTCCAAGGAAGGATAACTTCTCCTCACCTCCCTTGCTGGCTTATGATGAAAATGGCTCAGTAGACTGTGACCCTTGTCTCTAGAGAGAGAAGGGTTACATGGAGGGTCACAGTGAGCCTCTGAGGTTAGCGATATCCACCAGGAAACGCGGGACGCACGGAGGCGAGGACAGAGCTTTGTCACAGAGTGCATAAGGGAGGCAGGAGTAACTGTTCAGGCTAAGAAGTGTCAAATAGGCCTCAACAGAGTGACTTACCTTGGACACCAGGAGGGTCAAGGAACTATCAACCCCCTACAGGCCAAAGTGGATGCTATCCAAAAGTGGCCTGTCCCAAAGTCAAAGAAACAGGCCCAATCCTTCTTCGGCTTTGCTGGATATTACAGGCGATTTGTACCACAATACAGCCAAATCGCCGCCCCACTGACAGACCTAACCAAAAAGAAACAGCCAAATGCAGTTCAGTGGATTGAAAAGTGTCAGAAGGCCTTTAACCAGTTTAAAGCGATACTCATGTCTGACCCTGTACTAAAGGCCCCAGACTTTGACAAACCGTTCCTAGTAACCACAGATGCATCCGAGAGTGCTGTGGGAGCAGTCTTAATGCAGGAAGGACCGAATCAGGAGTTCCATCCTGTCGTGTTTCTCAGCAAGAAGCTGTCTGAGAGGGAAAGCCACTGGTCAATCAGTGAAAAGGAATGTTACATCATTGTCTACACTCTGGAAAAGCTACGCCCATATGTTTGGGGACGGCGCTTCCACCTGCAAACCAACCATGCTGCGCTACAGTGGCTTCATACCGCCAAGGGAAAAAACAAAAAACTTATTCGGTGGAGTTTAGCTCTCCAAGATTTCGATTTCAACATACAACACATCTCAGGAGCTTCTAACGAAGTGTCTGATGCACTCTCCCGTGAAAGTTTCCCAGAATCATCTGGTTAAAATCATCCTTGAGATGTGGAAAATATTGTTAGTCTTTATACAGCTGGTAGTATATTTAGAGGTGCATGTGTCTTATTAACTCTGTTTTCTCCTAGAGCTCCAGGAAGAAATCACAGCCAGTGTTTTCACCCTATTTGTGATTTGGGGGGCGTGTCATAAAAATAAAGGGACGGGTAACCACCTGTCTGTATACAGTGCTATAAAATCCCTCCTGGCCAGAGGCAAAACCTTTTCAAACCTTTTCACCTGTAAATGGTTAAGAATCTAAAATAACCTCGCTGGCACCTGACCAAAATGACCAATGAGGAGAAAAGATACTTTCAAATCTGGAGGGCGGCGGGGGGGAGGGGGGGAGACAAAGGATCTGTCTGTCTGCGTAATGCTTTTGCCGGGGACAGATCAGAAATGCAGGCTCAGAACTTCTGTTAGTTAGTAAGTAATCTAGCTAGAAATGCGTTAGATTTCCTTTTGTTTAATGGCTGGTAAAATAAGCTGCGCTGGGTGGAATGTATATTCCTGTTTTTTTGTCTTTTTGTAATTTAAGGTTTTGCCTAGAGGGATTCTCTATGTTTTGAATCTGATTACCCTGTAAGGTATTTACCATCCTGATTTTACAGAGGTGATTCTTTTACCTTTTCTTTCATTAAAATTCTTCTTTTAAGAACCTGATTGCTTTTTCATTGTTCTTAAGATCCAAGGGTTTGGGTCTGTGTTCACCTATGCAAATTGGTGAGGATTTTTATCAAGCCTTCCCCAGGAAAGGGGGTGTACGGCTTGGGGGGATATTTTGGGGGAAGAGGTCTCCAAGTGAGCTCTTTCCCTGTTCTTTATTTAACAAGCTTGGTGGTAGCAACATAGGGTTCAAGGACAAGGCAAAGTTTGTACCTTGGGGAAGTTTTTAACCTAAGCTGTTAAGAATAAGCTTAGGGGGTCTTTCATGCAGGTCCCCACATCTGTACCCTAGAGTTCAGAGTGGGGAAGGAACCTTGACAGCCTGCCTAATTATACTTTTACACTTCACTTGCAAGAGTTTATGCTCCTTTCTATTTTCCTTAGTACAGTTTGACTTTCAATTTTTAAAGGATGCCTTTAACATACACTTACATTGTGTTGTTTAGAAACACTGGCATTTTTCTGCTCCTCCTACTGTTTTGTTTTGTTTTTATTTGGGATATACCTTTCGTTTGATCCCCATTATGCTGGTTTTAACTAGTTTCCATGCAGCTTGTCAGTATCCACTCTTATTTGTGTTCCTTTCAATTTCCATGTAAGTAGCTTCCTCATTTTTGTGAAGTTCACCTTTTTGAAGGGAAATGCTACTGTGGGGGGCTTCTTTGGTATTTTTTCCCCCACATAAATTTAATTATAGTTGGGTCGCTATTATTGAGTGGTTCAGCAGCATCCACATCTTGGACCAGATTCTGTGCCCCACTTTGGACTATATCAAAAATTGCCTCTCCCCTTATGGGTTCCAGGACTTTATGGGTTCCAGGTCATTAATGGTGCCTAGAAATTTTATCTCTGCATCCCATCTTGAGGTAACATGTATTCAGTCAATATGGTGATGCTTGAAATCCCCCTTCATTATTCATTTTTGTAGCCCCTCTAATCTCCTAGACCATTTCACAATCACCTTCACCATCCTGGTCAGGTGGTTGGTAGTATATTCCTACTGCTATCCTCTTGTTATTCAAGCATGGAATTTTATCATAGAGATTTTATGGTATTTGATTCATTTATGATTTTTACTTTATGTACCTCTCGGCTTTCCTCCAGATCTTAATTTAAAAACTCCTCTACGAAATACAGCCCTAAATGTTACGGTTAATTGTTAATTTACTTTTTTTAATCAAATCAAATAATATTAAAATTATGAACACCTCACTTATGAGAAGCAGAAATATGTTTAACAAGATAATCCCATTTAAAAACAGATGATAGTTTTAAAAATCTCTAATTTTATTAAACTCATAAAATACATTTGACAGAGTGATCACCAAATCCTTTACAGAGAATCATATGGTAAACTGAAAATGAAGGCTTTAAAGGAATATTTAAATCAGGGAAGTAGCTTAACTTCCTGAACAGCAGAAAAGTGTTTTAGATAGATGGAACACTACAAATGGAGTGTGATGCCCAATGGTGGAGATGTGAGGGGAAAGGCAAAGATGGGAAGAGTCCTGAGAGATTAGGTGGCACAAGTCCATGAAGAATTTTTAATTACACAAAGGCAATCCTGAGTTGGATTTGGAGAAGGATAGGAAACGAGTACAAGCTGTAACAGTGTTACAATTTCATTTCCTAGATACTGTATGACAATTGAACCCTATCTAAGGGCTGCACAAAAAAGATTCCTGAAATTTAACTGCAGTTCTAAAGAAAGAGAAATACAGTACTCACGAAGTTCATCCTTAGAAAACATGAGAAATGTGTTTTCCTCATTGAGGTTTTTGTTGAAGTCTATACACAGCTCACTCGATTTTTTCTTCATGGTCTTTATTTCCTAATTGAATATAAATTAAACTGACCATCAAAAACCAAAATTGTAACTACCCATTGCTGCCCTACATGTAAAAATAATTTAACTTTCTCTAAGATTTTCTTTTACCCCAAACATGTGAGAAGTATATTTTCTTAACTCACAAGGGATTTATCATAGAAATCAGTGGTTCTCAACCTTTTTTCATTTGCAGACCCCTAAAAAGTTTTGAATGGAGGTGTGACCCCCTTTGGAAATTTCTAATGGAGGTGTGGACCCCTTTGGAAATATATTGTCTGTATATATAGCTGAATTCTGTTCAGTCAGTTTTCAGTCTACGTCTTTTGTGGATCCCTTAGACACAGTCCACGGGACCCCCAGGGATTCAAGGATCATAGGTTGAGAACCATTGATGTCAATAATGCGCTAACGTAGTTTTATGTATTAACATTTAGTTCCTCTCTCTCCCTCTCTCTCAAAATAAAAGTCTAAATTTAATTTTAAATAAAATTTTCTGTTGTATTTCAGTGGGAATTGCTGTCCTAAAGATAACTGGTAGATGGCTCTAAAAGGAGCAGACACAACAAAGGTGTGTCAACAAGCTGCTGAAAAGTTAAAGAGCTCCTAGATTAGTTTGGGACCTTTAAATATATGGCAGAAAGAAAAGAACATCTATGAAAGATAACAGCATTCCAAAATCTTTTCTTAAACACAAGAAATTGGATGAGCAAAATATTTTTGACATATCAGGCTGACTTCTGGGGTGTTCTGGCTCCTTACTGCCAAATTTACACACATATAGTTTGTATACATTGTGATTCATTTGTTTCTGCTGCTGGTTAGATTTTAACAATAGTCAAGATTTTACTTCACTCTGAGCCACCAACAGTCTCCTTACATATAGTTTCTAATGATCTTCTAGAGGCATCAGGAACCTTAACATAATATAAATATGCATAACCAAGATTTAAGCTCCTGTCAATTGAAGGATTTGCATTGGGAGCAATTATCGGGGAAAGGCAGAGGGCCACTTTAGGTTCACAAGCCTGTGCTGTTAAATAGTGAGACAAGGTGGATGAAGTAATATCTTTTATTGGACTACTTCTGTTCGTGAAAGAGACAAGCTTTCAAGCTTCCAGAGAGCTCTTCAATTTTTGGGTGCTCAATTTTGGATGTCCTACAGATGCCGCATTTTTAGGGAGTGCTGCCTTCCACTTTCTGATAATCAGGCTCCTTTTAAGTTGTCTCAAGTTAGTTACTCAAAAATTCAGGAATTCAAAATCATTACCCACTTTCAAAAATCTTGGGCTTATTTTAAAATCTTTTATTTTGTATTTCTTTGTCTTGTACAAATTATCATCATTACAGTCTGTAAGAGTAAGGATGGCCTCAAAGCAGCACTTAACTGAGACCTGAGTATATAAGCAAAAATATACACTTAGGAAATTCTTCATAGCAGTGAAACCATACTTTCTTCATATTATAAATATAGGAAATCCATACTCACATTCTGTACTTCTTTGGAAAGATGGAGTCCATTCCTTTTCCCCATTTTAACTGACTTCTCTAAGTATCGCTTAGCTTCAGGCTTCAGATGTCCAAGATCACATGTTTGCTGCAATTATATTAAATGGAAGATGATGAGAAGAAAAAACAGGAGTATTCCAATGTGTAAAGGGATACAGTTCTCTTACTACAATTAAAATGAACAAAAGTTACAGAATTCCATATTGAATTTGTTAGGCCCCATGTGGGATTTTTTTCTTAACTCACTTTCACTCTATCAACCACCTCTTAAAACACACTTTTAAACTGAAATATCACTATGGCTGCCTTGAAGATGTCTAATGCCCCATCCTGCAAACACTTGTGCACATGCCTAATTTCATGGACATGAATAATCCCTTTCAATTTAAGTAGTCTAGTCATGTGTTTAAAGATAAGCAATGGTGTAAGACTTTACAGCAATCATGGACTTAATGTGTTATGGTGTGAATTTTAAACTTCTCATTATTAATGATACTGCACCTCACCCAATGTTTCTCTGATGTACAAGTTTTGTGACAGAGGTTCTAAGTTTGAGTACTTTACCGTACATGATTATTCTGAGTTTTTCAGAATTAAGGATAATTGCTTTTTAAATGTCCCTTTGCTGATATTTACATAATATAATTTTTAATTTCATTTTTGAACCACCATAATAGTCCACGCATTATGTGAACAAGTCTTTAAGGAGAACTAAAAAAAGGAGACTATGTGGAATATAGCAACTGTTTAAACCATGCTGAGTTTTCTAAGGATGTGTGGGTGGGGAAGTTTGATAACATTCTTCAGCATGCCCGTGTGCAGTTGTTAGGAATGACTAGGCTTAATGTTATCGCTTCATCAGACACATTAATATTAAAAATCTATTATAAACACCTATATTCAAGGGTTTAAATCACTGGAGTAAAAATTTCCTGTAGAAGGAGAGCTGCAGTATACATCTACCACATAAGCCTAGGATGGAATTTTTTCCTTAATATTTGGAAAAAGCTTTTTTATTTGATTAGACATAAAAAACCCCCCTCATTTTCAAAAACCATTGGTGGAGGAGGATGTATAAGAATGATTTAGGAAGTAACATAAGCATGGTAAATAACTTTAGCAGACTCAGGCCTGCATTTTAAGGGGTAAAAATGGGCCTGGGGTCAGAGAGATCTAGGAGATCCTAGATGTTATGTTTGAACATCCAACTTTTCATGGGATACTACCATAATAAATAATGTACGAGTCTGAGGGGCCCTGTTTCCACTGTACTGTTAACCTGGCCCTAAACAGGTTCATGATGTTTAAATTAAGAAACCATGCTTTAGCCCTGAAAATTCCATGGAAACCCTAACTTGACAGAAATACTACACTGAAATTAACGAGGCTGGCTTATTAAAATGGCTACTATGTTTTCAATGGTTTTAATTCAGTCTCTCCTCTTCTGTTAGAAACTCTACTTGGAAAAGTCATTCTCCAGGTGCAGCTGAGGCAACAACTTACAAGAGCAGAGAAGTCATGCATCATAATCTAGAAGTGGCAAGATTCAGCCTGGCCTTGGTGGAAGCAAATTACACAGCCTAATGTCCTCCACCAAAAATGATCTTCTCCCAGGCACTGTGAATTTTAGGAGTATTCAGATCTGAGATCTTAGCCCAGGTCACATATCAGTGTTAAATAGATGATTAAGAAATATCTGCATATTGTTGTACTGTTTAAATGAAGGGGGGAAACCCTCAAACTAATTTAAAGGATTAACAAAAATAAATTAGAAACACTATAGTATTCTGAAATAGATGTAAATGCCGAATATCGTCACAAGGGGAAATTAAATAGAAAGAATACCAAGGTGAATATGAAAGAATTCTGTTGACCAACAGTAATTATTGTAGATATTTATATTTGGTTTTCACAAGTGACTGCTAGAAATGCCTATAAATATGAAAAAATATTATTTGTATTACAGCAGAGCCCACAAGGTGCACATACACATAACGTACATAACATAAAATCACATAAAACAGTAAACACATATCAAACTTCTTTAATTCAGCGTATGAGATATGTAAAAAAGTGAAAGATAATAAGAAACACTAGCTGCCAACACACACAAAAATGAACAAAATAGTCTATAGTGGGGCTGTAAAATATCAGGAGCTTCTCACATAAACAATGTGGAAATAGCCAAATAAGGGAAAGCAAATGGTGGAAAACATTCTTGGAAAGCATGGCAATAAAAGATAATGGGGGAAATTATAAAATGCTCTGTTCAGATCTCACTGCAAATATCAAGATTTCCAGTTTGTATTACAAAAAGCAAGGTTTTTACAATACAGCACAATACAGCACAGAAACGACTCCAGTAGCCAGTGCTTCCAGTGTTTTATCAGCTATGTGGAACAACAGTAAGCACAATTGTTTAATAGACACAAATTTCACATTTGGAGGAGGGACAGATGAAAATGTCACAATTATTCATACTAAATTATTTGCTTAAATATTTTAAAATTACCCATCTGAAGAATGATAAACAAATACTACTTCATACATTTGGGGGAGTAAGAAAAGTGAGGCCATCACAGTAAATTTTAATTATTCTTGGTTTAGTTTGAATTACACAGTTAATAATATATACTTAATTAAAGCGTAACACTTATGATGGTGCTTACTTGGAGGATGAGGCAGTCTATGAAAACACTTTAAAAGGGGCTAGTAGACAGTAGTAAACCAAGTATTTTGTTTGCATCAGCATTATTGACTTCTAGAATAATTTAAACAACAAAAAAATGTAGTCATTCCTAATTCCAATGAAGTAAGAAACAGTGAACGAGTGTGTGCACAAGCTTATCTGGCAGCCAAATATAGACGTGAGAGAGTGCACCTTTTCCCCAAGGTTTCTACCTGGTAAAGGTTTTCTTTAAGTAAAATCCTTAGGTTTTTGAAGCAAGAGAATTTAAATGAGGCCCCTCATGTAACACATACACTACAGGTCTATTCAGTGGATAGTGGATTTAACAGTGATTGAGATTAATTAAGTGATAGGGATACTGAAAAACACAGCATGTACTATTTATTGGGAAAAAAATTTCACTGGTGGCACCTTACATATTCCTCTACCGGTTATTTTTAGTTATCTTCATTGTCATTTACCTGCAAATAAACAATCCTCTGAAACACATCTTCTCTCATGCTCATCTCCACATCAAAATAAGAAAGTCTTTTGTCAGCTTCTGTGCTTGCTGAGCGTACATCTTTGTTGGATGAGACATGCTGCGGGAAATCCAGCATGCTTCTTTCCACTGTTAAAATAAAAATACATTTTAAAACACTTACAATGCAGTCAGTCCATGTTAATTTTTTTCAAGATGAGGAACTTCCTAGGAATAGACAAGTTATTTAATAATTCGTTGTTTTTAGTTTTTACACAAGCTTTCAGAAATAAACTTATATAAACAGATACCTGAAGCAACCACTGATTAGGATTTACAGATAATGAATGGATCACGGATTATGTAAAAAATGAACCAATACAATTATATACACAGCAGCAACAGATGCATTAGAACAAATGCATATTTCACTGATGGTGTATATTATAAAAGCCCAACTGCCCTTGCAAATGTCCCCACTTTAATCGTTCCACAAGGTCAATTTTGAGTTAGTAAAAGTTTAATACAGATATATTTAAAGCACTGGAGTAATTGTATGCTTTGAAATGAGATGAATCTTTTAAAAGTACAGAAAGTAGGTATTTTTAAATAAATTATTTTTAATGGTTGTCACAGATTCTCTCTCTAGAATCTTGGAAATAGCAAGTTTTGAATCTTTACAATTCTCCCTCAAATTATTCAAAAATTGGCAGGAGAAAATACAGATATGACCAAGTCTGTTTATTACTAATAAAAGCAAGCAATAAGAAAACTGAGGGAGATGATGTGTGATTATTTTGGACTATCAGAGATCACAGGCTGAGTAACAATTTTGAATGGAAATGAAAATAAACTAAATTCTCAGCAATGCTGTCGTGCCCCTGTATTAATAACAAACATGAACATAGGTCCTATAATTAAAAAAGCAGTTGAAATGACTAGCTGGATTAATTAACTTGGACTTGATTAAACCTAGTTATAGTTTTCCCTTTTAAAAAAGTGCTAATGTCCTGCATGTTACACTTTGTTCAAACATTTTACACAAAAGTGTAACAAATGCTTTTTGTCCTGAGAGACCGTTCAGTTCATATTACTAGCAGATGAAGGTTCTAAAGATTAGTTGGTTACAGATTTTAAGATGCACCTAAAAAGCTTTGTGAAAAACTAAGACACAATACACAACCAAAGACTGTGGTATCTTGTCTGTCTCTCAAAATTATGGGATGCACATACACATGTGGTTTGCCCTCTCCTCCAGTCTGTAGGGCCTGAACTTTATTTGTTTTGCTGGTGTTATGTTAAGATGGTTCAAATGAAGTAGTGAGTTTTACATTTTGCTCTGAAGCTCCTGAGGTTTGTGGTCATCTGGGTCTTTTCTGAGAATGAGTTCCAGGTACATGGGCCAGTTACTGGGAAAGCTCTCTCCCCTGCTCATGTGAGTATAATGTTCAAGACTGACGGTTCCAAGGTTAATAGGCAGCAGAATTAAAACAAACAAAAGGAAGTATTTTTTCCACACAACGCACAGTCAACTGTGGAACTCCTTGCCAGAGGATGTTGTGAAGGTCAAGACTATAACAGGGTTCAAAAAAGAACTAGATAAGTTCATGAAGGATAGGTCCACCAATGGCTATTATCCAGTATGGACAGGCATAGTATCCCTAGCCTCTGTTTGCCAGAAGCTGGGAATGGGCGATGGGAGATGGATCACTTGATGATTACCTGTTCTGTTCATTCCCTCTGGGGCACCTGGCATTAGCTACTTTTGGAAGACAGGATACTGGGCTAGACGGACCTTCGGTAGGACCCACTATGGCCGTTCTTATGTTCTTAAGGTTCTAATGGAATGCTGCTGTTGAGAGAGGTCATTATCACATACCATGAGTGATCCCTCAGGAAAGTGAGACTAGTTCCATGTAGAGCTTTGAAGATTGGTAACCAAAGCTTAAATCTGAACTAGTATTCTGATAGGACCCAGGGAAGAGAGAAGAGCACTGGAGTGATATGTACTCTTCACAGCCTCTGCAGCTGGGCAGATTGCTGCTGTGTTCTGAACCAAACAGTAGCTTTTTATTTTATTTATTTATTTACTTTTATTTTTAACTTAAGCCTGGTAGTTTTATTCCTACACACAGAGAGCCACAATAATTCAGGTTGGAGGTCATGAATGCATGGATCACTGATCATCACTGTGGCTAAATCTGAACCTGACAGGAGGCTGTTTGGATTAAGATTGTTCAAGACAGTCTCCTTGCCAGCTATAATAGGAAAAGGATATAATAACCATAGTCATGATTATTTGGTGCACAGAATCTGTGAAGTGTCAAGAGAAGGGTAAGATTGCAGACTTAACACAGAGCAGATGCCCTCACTGGAGGAAGATGTTAGGACATGAGTTCTCTGAAATGCTTCCCTCCCCCGACTAGCATCACATTAGTCACGTGATTTGACTTCAGATACTGGTCTCAAACAGGCCCCCAAATGGCTGAAGGAAAGTGCTTTTTATATAAGATGTGAAAGTAATTGTAAAGCTGGATTTCATATGTATACTGCAGACATTTTAGTCCATGCTGTTGCACAGTGCCACCAAGTGGCTCCATGCAGTCACTGACAAGAATAGGATGGGTCACTCAGATTTCACAGGTGAGGACTTTGAAAGTGGAGGAGTATATGCCCATCATGACTCTCTCAATATAGTCTGAGAGAAATGAGTGAAGTAATACCAGCATAGTCTTGCTAACCCTTGCCATGTCTTTAATGGCCAGGTCAAAAATGAATATGAATGGATATCACTTTTGAGATTTCTAATTTCTCTAGCCATGAAGGGCACAGATCAGACTCACAGGTGGTAACTGCTTTTGCTGCATTGCTTCCCGAACTCTGCTGTGTGGATAGGACGAATTCAGAAAAGGAAGGTATTAGATTCCACATACTCACTTGTATACTCCACTTCTATGTCGGCCAGAGCCTGCATAGTGTTCTCATATGTTACTTTTTCAAAATTAAGCATTCCAACATTGTCATACACTTGCTTTGTTTTCATGATCAGATCATCTGTCCTTGTTCTGATTTGCTCTGGTGACAGGTCCCATTTCAAAAAGTTTCGGTCTGATGCTGCATATGAAGAGGCCTGGAGATGGGTAGTAATTTCTGTTCCTAATGTCATTCTCAGTAAAAGACTTGGACCACCAGCTCTGAAATTTTAAAAATGAATTTTGGAGATTAAGAATCTAAATTGAAGCAAAAAGTCTATTGTGTATTATTTAAAAAAAACATTACTTTTTTATATTAAACAGTATTTTTAGAAACAAGAACATATTCCTTTTTAGGTCTAGCCTTTCCTCTTCAGGACCCTAAACAGTTGTACTTTTAATTAAATAAATCTGTATTTTAAAATAATTCAGATGTCTGCCGTTCCCCCCCCCCCACTAGATTGAGGGAGTGCTATCTAATATGTATGCAAAAACAGAGATAAAACCTTTTGGTTCAGCAAAAATAGACAAAACAGTTTTTCTTAGAGGATTGAGTTGTTATTCAAAACACCAGTTACTGAAACTCCATGGAAACAGACAATAGTGTTTTGTATTTTGAGACAAGGAAAAGAGAATATACAGTGAAAGCTAGGTTATGAAGGCTAGTAGTTACATGCAACATAAACAAAATGGCAAAAACATGGAAGTGTAAATTAAAATGGATAATTTTATACTTGCATTGAATGTCTGCTGTGTTCCAGGCCATGAGAGCAAATTATCTCATAGCCTCCTGCTTCAAAATGTACTCTTTTAACTGTTGCAGATCTTATATGAGTATTTCATAAGGTTTTGCTCTGTGCCTGGAAAAGGCATGAAGGTTTCTCATATCTATAAATAACCTTTGGGTTCAGTTAATAACTCTAATTAAAGTACTCAACTGTATTACAGACTTGGTTAGGCAGAAAAGTTTACAAGAGACCCCCTACAGTGCTGGGATGGACAGCTGCCTTTTCACTAACCATTACAACAATGCACACACAAAGCTATGATTCAGCCATTTTTCAGGGGTTTAATGGCAGGGGGGGCAATTTCAGAATTTCAGTGGGAGGTGTTTTTTCTGAGTTTCTGTTGAATCACCAAAATATAGGAAGAAATAAAATGTCACCCCTAAAATTTAGTTATTGACCTTCCTTTGCTCCCAATCATACCCAGGAATCTGTGTCTTTTTCTCCTTTCATTGCATGTCACACATTTATGACCTGCGGAATAGCCTACCAAATTGGGACTCAGGAGACCTGGGTTCTATTCCCATCTCTGCAACTGGCCAATTGGGTGACCTTGGGACAATCACTTTACCTCTCTCAGTTTCCATATCTGTAAAATGGGATAATGACACTGAACTTCTTTGTTAAGCACTTTGAGATCAACCAATGACAAGTGCTATAAAGAGCAAATGATTGTCATTATTGCCATACCCCACAATTTCTTCCATGCTCTTCCTTTCCTTTTGTTTTCTGTGCATCTATTTGCTTTTCCATGCTTTGTTTTGGTCCATGCCCCATTCTTGAATCTACTCACTCACTTATCACTATTTTTCAGCACTCATCCCATTCTCCCTGCACCACTGCACACACACACATCAAAGCCCCGTACCACAGCAACCCTCCCTCTAGTTCAGTGGTCCTCAAACTGTGGCTTGCTGGTGTTGTGGCAATCCCTACTGTATGGAGGACGCCACTTTGCTCTGTACAGCGTGACCACGCATGCACTATATTTTGCTCTTCAAAATCTTGCTTTCTTTTAGCTGCTCTGTCAATTCTTTCCCCCATATCTCTTCCCCTTCTTTGACCCTCCTGTTTTTGTCTCATCTCTCTCCTTCCATGTTAATCTTTTTTTCCACCCAGAGCACCTCCAGGACAGTGGGGAATCACACCTACATACATCCCAGCTGCATCAGAAGTAGAAGAGTGAAACTAACTAGGAGCTGAGTGAGTCTCATCAGTTTAATTAAGCAGCTGCTTCCAGCTCCATTGGGAGAGGTGCTGTTTTGTGAACACAGATTTGATCATACTCTGTAGGATTCTTTACAGGGGTAATCTGAAAATTCACAGCAGTGTATTAATAGGAAAACTCAGAATCCTCATGTCCAACTTAAACCCAGAGTTAATATCTATCTATAAATACATAAATATGGACACATATTTTGCATAACCTTACATTAGTATCTAACAGATAGTGAGAATGAAGTATGGCTGGTAAAGCAAGCACTAAGCCATAAGTATGGAAGAACCAGAGACAAGGATTTGCAAGAGGCGATATTCTGGAGCAGAGAACCAAAGCCAAAGTTTGAGGGGGAACTGACCTTGGGAGTGAAAAAATTTAGCTGGACCAGACAAATTGTAGAGACAAGATGGATGAGGTAATATACTTTATTGTACCAACTTCTGTGTGTGAGAGAGGCAAGTTATTGAGCTTACACAGAGCTCTACTGAAAAAGAGCTGACCTGAAGAAGAGTTCTGTGTAAGCTCAAAAGCTTGCCTCCCTCACCTACAGAAGTTGGTCCAATAAAAGATACTATTTCACCCACCTTGTTTCTATCATATCCTGGGACCAACACAGCTACAACATTGCATACAGACAAACTGTGACCAAGTCAAACAATGAGATGCAGATTTACTGGAAACAAAAGAGCCAAAAGAGAAACCCATTCTGTTCTACCACAATGTTGACCCTGTGCACACAATCACAAGTTGAGCAGAAGTAGCAGAAAGAGATAACTGAGAGCAACTCAAAGCCAGTTTGCCCTTGAGAAGCAAGATTTGCCTGACACAGAAGACTAGCTTAGTAGGACTAACCCACATCTTCAGGTAATTGTGATTACAAAGCAACTAGGAGATTTAAAACCTTTGCATTTACTAAGCTGATTGTTCTATGGCATGGCTTTGTAATTAAAATATTTTTTAACTCCTGCTAATGAAGTCAAATAAATTATGGTATGAAGGAAGACCGTATGTGTTGATATGTTAATTGCACAAACTAATACCCAGATATAATTAAAGTTTTTTTTAAAATGTGCAAGTGTAAAGTGGTCACTATTACAAGGTGACATTTACTAACAGATACCAATTCATGGTTCATGTTGATTATTTAATAGCAATCACGACAGTTGTGCTAATAGCTATTTGGGGAGTATCAAAACCAGTTTGGTACATATATAAATGCTCATAAAATTTAGCATAATAATGTAGTGTGTAGGTGGCCCGGATGAAAAATGGTGACTATGCAAGCAGTTTGAAAAGGGCATGGGTGAAAGGCTTCCATTTTAAGGTTACACCTTTGTAGCTGAAAGATTCTACAACTAGACTAAGTCAGTTATTTTGTACAGATATAAATAAGGAACATCATTCTTACCCAAATGTAGTAATGGAAGACTATTTTTTCCTAGTGAACATGGTTTATTCATCACAGCTCAAACAAGAGACTAGGGACTGCACAGCTACAGACTAGGGACCGAATGGCTAGGCAGCAGTTCTGCGGAAAAGGACCTAGGGGTGACAGTGGACGAGAAGCTGGATATGAGTCAGCAGTGTGTTCTTGATGCCAAGAAGGCCAATGGCATTTTGGGATGTATAAGTAGGGGCATAGCGAGCAGATCGAGGGACGTCATCCTCCCCCTCTATTCGACATTGGTGAGGCCTCATCTGGAGTACTGTCCAGTTTTGGGCCCCACACTACAAGAAGGATGTGGATAAATTGGAGAGAGTCCAGCGAAGGGCAACAAAAACGATTAGGGGTCTGGGACACATGACTTATGAGGAGAGGCTGAGGGAACTGGGATTGTTTAGTCTGCAGAAGAGAAGAATGAGAGGGGATTTGATAGCTGCTTTCAACTACCTGAGAGGTGGTTCCAAAGAGGATGGTTCTAGACTATTCTCAGTGGCAGCAGATGACAGGACAAGGAGTAATGGTCTCAAGTTGCAGTGGGGGAGGTTTAGGTTGGATATTAGGAAAAACTTTTTCACTAGGAGGGTGGTGAAACACTGGAATGCGTTACCTAGGGAGGTGGTAGAATCTCCTTCCTTAGAAGTTTTTAAGTTCAGGCTTGACAAAGCCCTGGCTGGGATGATTTAATTGGGGATTGGTCCTGCTTTGAGCAGGGGGTTGGACTAGATGACCTCCTGAGGTCCCTTCCAATCCTGATATTCTATGATTCTATGCGGTTTATTTTTCCTCTACCAGCACATAGAGATGTGGACAATCAGAGTTGTGATAATGCCCATATGTTAGAGACTTGCTGACTCTGACACATGGATAAAGAAGAGCTGTCTCAAGCTGAATGTAAGAAAGACCAAAGTGATGAGAACCAGAAGAGGAAAACAGTTCTACGGGCAGCTTATCATCACCAGCTTTCTCTCAGCTGAAGGCATTTGTCCACTCATAGTCAAGAGAGTGGATCAGCCATAGGTCCTACTGTAGTCATTACTGATCCTGAAAAAAGAAAAGGAGTACTTGTGGCACCTTAGAGACTAACCAATTTATTTGAGCATAAGCTTTCGTGAGCTACAGCTCCTAATACGGCTGTTACTCTGATTACTGACCCTGAACACTTAGATAGCGACAGTCCTTCTTCCACCTCTGGCTAGCAAGATAATTTTATTTATTCCTCTCTGACAATAACTTACATCAAAGGTTGAGGCATTAGTCATTTCTACACTACAAGAAGGATGTGGATAAATTGGAGACAGTCCAGCAAAGGGCAACAAAAATGATTAGGGGACTGGAACACATGACTTATGAGGAGAGGCTGAGGGAACTGGGATTGTTTAGTCTGCGGAAGAGAAGAATGAGGGGGGATTTGATAGCTGCTTTCAACTACCTGAGAGGTAGTTCCAGAGAGGATGGTTCTAGACTATTCTCAGTGGTGGAAGAGGACAGGACAAGGAGTAATGGTCTCAAGTTGCAGTGGGGGAGGTTTAGGTTGGATATTAGGAAAAACTTTTTCACTAGGAGGGTGGTGAAACACTGGAATGCGTTGCCTAGGGAGGTGGTGGAATCTCCTTCCTTAGAAGTTTTTAAGGACAGGCTTGAAAAAGCCCTGGCTGGGATGATTTAATTGGGGATGGGTCCTGCTTTTGAGCAGGGGGTTGGACTAGATGACCTCCTGAGGTCCCTTCCAACCCTGATATTCTATGATTCTATGATTTCTGTGCTGGACCACTGAAACTCTTTCTATACGAGTCTAGATAAGAAGGTAGCAGCCCATCCTGAAAATGACAAGCAAAAGAGTACAGTACTGTACACTGGTGCTCTGCCATCTACACTGGCTCCCCATTCCAACACTAGTGGGTCCATTTCAAGGTTGTAAATTAACCTACAAATCCCTTAAAGGATAAAAAGCTGTAATCTCAAGGACCATCTCTCTTTCTGGGCCCTGCTACGGCCACTAGAATCACCTGCACATTGTGACTAAAAGAGTCCAGATATAGAGTAGAAGGAGCTGGAGGTGCATCTTCTTAACAGCAAGCTCAAGGCTCTAGAAAACCCATGCAAAGAAAATAAGGAAGAGTGCAAATTCCACCTTCTTAAGGTCACAGAGAAAGAATTCTCTCTACACCAAGCGTTTTCCAAATAAATGAAGCAGAAGGGAAGAAAAACCAAGCAACATGCACAAAGGTAAGAGCTGACAACTAAACAAAGATCACCATGTGAAATTAACATCTCCAGATGGAACTTACTCAGATGGAGCTTTCTGTAGTCCACATACAATGCTGAGATACTATGGAGTTAAGCACTTTAGAAATGCACACAGATAAAATATGTATCAGCTATGTCACTGAGCAAATATATTTTTCAAGAATAACCACTGAAATAGTAACTAAAACAGCAATTAGTGATAAATTCTGAATTAATCACTGGGCAAGAGGTTTAAATGGCTATAGAATTACTTGGATCTCCCCTTGAGGGCTTGAATGCTGGATCCAGAAGACTGACAAGCACTACTTTTAATTTCCAGGGTGGAACTGGTGACCTAACTCTCTCATTACATTAGACAGCAGCTTTGAGTAATAAAAAAATAAAATCTGTAGCCTAGCACTAATTATTATAACTGCCAGCAAGTGGATGTTTACATCTGTTGGAGACAGAAAACAAATGAGAAATGCTAAATAGCAACCATCTGGTATTGGAGTAGTAACGACTCTGATTGCTCCAATCTCCAGCTGATGGTATAGAACATGGGTGGCCAACCTGTGGTTCCGGAGCCACATGCTGCTCTTCGGAAGTTAATATGTGGCTCCTTGTATAGGCATAGGGCTGGAGTTACAGGCGCCAACTTTCCAATGTGCCGGGAGGTGCTCACTGCTCAACCTCTGGCTCTGCCACAGGCCCTGCCCCTACTCCATCCCTTCCCGCCCCTCCCCCTAACCTGCCATGCCTCCCCCCCCCCCCCGCCAGCCTCCTGAACCCCATGAAACAGCTGATTGGGAGGTGCAGGGAGGGAGGGGGAGTAGGGTGACCAGATGTCCCGATTTTATAGGGACAGTCCCAGTTTTGGGGTCTTTTTCTTATATAGACTCCTATTATCCCCCACCCCGTCCCGATTTTTCACACTTGCTGTCTGATCATCCTGAGGGGGAGGCGCTGATTGGTGGGGCTGCTGACGTATTACAGTGGCTCTTTGGCAATGTACATTGGTAAATTCTGGCTCCTTCTCAGGCTGGCCACCCCAGTATAGAAAGTAACCATTTGTATGAGCTGGTAGAGAGGACAATGCTCCAGAAAGGTTTGAACTGATCAGTGTATCTTTCTAACAACATGGGACACTGATTTCTTTAAGTTTCTTGACAAAGAACTATAATATAACTTCTAGTGACACAGCCACTAAAGGCTGTACCTCAATGAACTATTTAAACACATTTTGTAACTGCCCTTCCTGAGGTCTCTCTCAGTCAACCAGAGAATATGTTATGTCATCTTAGATCACAGTGAGTATATGTAAAGTAAAATGTAAATAAAAAATGCACTATGGGTGAAATCCTGGCCCCACTGAAGTCAATGGGGGCTTTTCCAAATGCCCAGGATTTCGTCTCAGGTGTCTACATAAAATTGTAAATAAATATGAATTCTCAAATACTCCAATGCCCTAATTATAAAATAAAGCCATATGGCACAAAGAATCAATGGGCTGCAGGTAACTGATATATATTTCACATATACACATATACAATGCTGAGACGAAAACCCTGGTTCCTCAGCTCCAAAAATGAATGTTTTTGCCATCTGAGATAAAGGAGATCATCTTTAGCTGTTAGCAGTGATAGTTCCCTGATGCGCTTTGTGGGCCCTTTAACATACACATAAAACCAGTTAACTGGAGTTGTTAAAATGACCAGGTAAAAAAGTAAATAAAATAATTTAAACTAGATTTTTGTGTGTTTAGAGTTAAGGATGACAGAATTGTACAAATAATATATAAATTACAGAGGTGATCTTCTAAATATGTCTAATTTCTTTCTAGAAAGTTAACAGTTTATGAAAGAGAGACAAAACAACATGAGAATGAATGTAAAACTATTTTCAGAGTAGCAGCCATGTTAGTCTGTATTCTACAGCCAAGCTCTACGATACAACCGCATTGGCTCCAAGCCCTCAGACAGAGACAAACACCTGCAAGATCTCTCTCAAGCATTCTTACAACTACAACACCCACCTGCTGAAGTGAAGAAACAGATTGACAGAGCCAGAAGAGTACCCAGAAGTCACCTACTACAGGACCGACCCAACAAAGAAAATAACAGAACGCCACTAGCCATCACCTTCAGCCCCCAACTAAAACCTCTCCAACCCATCGTCAAGGATCTACAACCTATCCTGAAGGACGACCCATCACTCTCACAGATCTTGGGAGACAGGCCAGTCCTTGCTTACAGACAGCCCCGCAACCTGAAGCAAATACTCACCAGCAACCACATACCACACAACAGAACCACTAACCCAGGAACCTATCCTTGCAACAAAGCCCGTTGCCAACTGTGTCCCCATATCTATTCAGGGGACACCATCATAGGGCCGAATCACATCAGCCACACTATCAGAGGCTCGTTCACCTGCACATCTACCAATGTGATATATGCCATCATGTGCCAGCAATGCCCCTCTGCCATGTACATTGGCCAAACTGGGCAGTCTCTACGTAAAGGAATAAATGGACACAAATCAGATGTCAAGAATTATAACATTCAAAAACCAGTCGGAGAACACTTCAATCTCTTTGATCACTCGATTACAGACCTAAAAGTTGCAATTCTTCAACAAAAAAACTTCAAAAACAGACTCCAACGAGAGACTACTGAATTGGAATTAATTTGCAAACTGGATACAATTAACTTAGGCTTGAATAGAGACCGGGAGTGGATGGGTCATTACACAAAGTAAAACTATTTCCCCTTGTTTATTCCCTCCCATCCTCCACTGTTCCTCAGACGTTCTTGTCAACTGCTGGAAATGACCCACCTTGATTATCACTACAAAAGGTTTTCCCTTAGCCTCTCCTGCTGGTAATAGCTCATCGTAAGTGATCACTCTCCTTACAGTGTGTATGGTAACACCCATTGTTTCATGTTCTCTATGTATATAAATCTCCCAACTGTATTTTCCACTGAATGCATCCAATGAAGTGAGCTGTAGCTCACAAAAGCTTATGCTCAAATAAATTGGTTAGTCTCTAAGGTGCCACAAGTACTCCTTTTCTTTTTGTAAAACTGTTGTGGAACCAAAGATAGACCATGTGTTGACATCAGAATTTTATAAAATCTTTACCCTCTTGAGGGCCTAAAACTCTTGGGAAATTACAGTTTTATTTCCAAACACAAAGGCTTGCCTGACAAGCCATTTTAAAAGCTTTAAGGAAAAAGAAAACATAAAATTTGGCCAGAAGTGAAGTGAAGATATAAAAGACTTATTAACTATCCGAATCGTATATTCCATAACAACTATTCAGTAACTGCAGAGTGATTCTGAGTGAGCAACATATGTGAATGAACCTCGGACATAAATCCTAAGATGACACCATGAAAGAACCAGACAAAATTAAATATAAAATAGTGTCAAAAAAGAAATCCGTGGATATTTTTGAACAATTAGGGAAAAGACAACAAGAAATGAAATACTGAAATCTTCCTCACACCTCTGCATAAAGGGACCAAAGCTTTCAAGATGCTAAGCACCCCTTCATCTCCCATTGACTTCACGGTGCCTTTGTTTTGTTAACAGTATTAAAGTAACTTTTGACTAATTTGGCCTTTTTCATTATAGAACATTCTCAGAGGACAGGCTTCCTGGATAAAATACCATTGCTAGCTTTATTATTTTCAATAAGGCCTTCTTTCATCTGCAGCCAAATAAAAGGAATTGTATTTTCCTCTTGTCACAGTTCCAGGGTAAGCCTTTGACCCTTCACTCAGTGTTTTGGTGGTCACCCCGCTCCTGCCCTGAAGGGGTTAAAAGCAGTCCTGGAGAGGGCTGCGGCTGGGTAAAAGGGATTAAGAACAGCTGGGGAAGCTGAGTGAATAGCTGATCACAGCTGTGGCCAGCTCAATCAGGGCCCAGCTGGCCCTTATAAGAGGGCTGTGGGCCAGACACAGAGGAGTTTCACTCTAGTCCTAGAAGGGCTGGGGATAGGGAAATGGGAGCGCCTGCCTCGTAAACCCTACAGACCTTGGTGAAGGCCTGTACAAGTAATGGGGTTGCAGAGGTTCAGCCCAAGGTTAGGCAGAGGCAGCTGGTCCTACCCCCTTGCCTGTGATGAGTGGCCATTACAGACTACAGTCTGCCCCAGTGAGCAGGAGCTAGACGATGACTGGCAGTAGCCACTGAGGCAAGGTGGGTTTAGAGGGTTGGGGGTTCCTCTGGGAGGGCAGACCCAGAGTGTGGGGGTACTACTGAGGCAGAACCCCAGGGTAAAGGGCACTGGGGTCTGGGAGGGACATGGGGCCAGCGGCAGGTGAGACACTGACCTACAGAGGGCACTCCATAAACTGGAAAAGAGCTAATTCCCAGACAACCAGCAGGAGGAGCCACACTGGTGAGTCATAGCATCGCTACAGCTCCCCTTTCAAGTGATAGGCCCAGCCCTTTCATTTCTTTCAATGGAATCCTATGATTCACCCCACTTTTAGACTGGCTTTCCAGGTAATGGCACCCCTTTTTACCATTCTCGTTTTCTCAACAGGTTTAGCCCCTACTAGAAACTTTCCTTCAGGAGCAGTGATCATTATGAAAATGAAGGTGACTCCAACCAGTTTCTTCAAAACAAAATATTATTTATCCATCCATTGGAACACAGTTGTCAGAGAGAAAAGGGCTAAAAGAAAGCAAGGCCTATAGGCATATTATCTTACCTACAGTTCCCACTAAGAGTTAGACCCATCTTATCCTAAATACCCTCATCCTTCTGGGGACCAGATTACAGTCTGCTTCTCTGCTGACCCTCCCCCTCTCCCTCTGTGCATTAAGGTTGTTCTTTCAACCATTTCCAAGTTCTTTGTTTATGATTTCCCCCCTGTAGAGCCCTGTCCCAAGTTAGGGGGTGGGTGTGTCCCACTTGAACAGAGACAAAACCAGGAGGCTTTCACCCCTGTATTGTCAGTTAAGCACTGGCTAATGCTAATTCAGTACCTAATGTTCAACAGAGGTTTTCAAAATCTGCTGAAATATGGAGCTTGCTCTCTGATCACTTGAAAAATTAAAATTTTGTCTCTTTGCTTGAAGTCCTCTTTGCATAACTTATATTAGGGCCAATACAATGGGATGCCTCAGATTTCATCGTGTAGTTCCTGCTCTCATTACCTTTCTTTTTGATGTGTTCTATCTGGAGTAACATGGCAGTGGAATTATGATAACTGTATTGTGCAGATTTGAATGTGCTGTCCATTGGTGCTCTGAGCAGCTCTGCGAGGATTCAGGAAAGAAGATGGGAGAAATTTGGTATGGGATTTTCAGCAATAGTCAAAGAGTTCTAAGAGCAATTATTGTCACCGGAATACCAAAGAAAAATTTAAATTTGCCAGCTAAAAAACCCAAGCAACAACCAGATTTTTTCCAACCAAATCAGTGTAGGTTGTGTAGCAACTTTTACAACCTCAAATTTAGCAAGACGTAGTAGCAGCTGCAGCCCCTATAAGACACAATTGGATTTTCAACAAGAATAACAACACTTGTAAGCAACAGTCAGATGGTTCAAAAGCAAATATTTTTGCCAGAACGCTAAGCAACAGTATATTTTGCCAACAAGCTAAAATTTGATTACTTGTTACTTCTGCAAAACATAATTTTGATAAAGGAGATAGCATCTCCCTTTATACTTTATTGGAGCCTTACACCTGCAAACTTGAGTGCTGCTGCAAAGGCCAGAGAAGCTATTTAATTTGAAAAGCAAGCTCTGACTGCCACACCAAATATTTTGGTCACCTTCGTGTAAGGACTGTACAAATACAACTTTTTTTTTTGAAAATTAAAATTATGGAGTATGTCAAACCATCCTTTTGAATTTGGAGGCTAAAACAAAAGTGGAAAATCAGAGTCCATCAATTTGAACCAGCAAGCCTTGGAATTAGGGTTGCCAACCTTCCCAGATTGGCTGGGAGTCGACCGGCATCTGCCTCAATCGCCCAGTGACTATTAAAAGTAATCCATGAGACTTTAATATGCCAAAAATCCAGTCAGCGGCGCAGCCAGTCTAAGGCAGGCTCCCTACCTGCCCTGGCTCCGCGTGGCTTCCAGAAGCAGACTGCATGTCCGGCTCCTCGGTGCAGAGGTGGCCAGGGGGTCTTCACCTACTGCCCCCGTGCCCCACTCTGAGCACCCACTCCGTAGCTCACAGTGGCTGGGAATGACTCCCACACTTTGAACCCCTTGATCCCAGCTCAGAGCCCCCTTTTATACCCCAAACCTCTCACCCCCAGCCCCACCCTAGAGCCCGCACCCCCAGCCAGAGACTTCACCCTCTCCTGCACCCCTCCTCCAGCCTGGTGAAAGTGAGTGGGGGTGGGGGGAGAGTGAGCGACAGAGAGAGGGGAGATGGAGTGAGCTGGGGTGGGGTACGGGAGAAGGGGCAGAGCCTCAGCATCAGGGAAGGGGCAGGACAAGGATGTTCAGGTTTGTGCAATTAGAAAGTTGGCAACCCTACTTGGAATGTAAAACAAGCTGATGAGAATGCTAAGGTACATGTTCCAGAATTCATGCAGAACATATACTGGTTTCATGTCAAAGATTGTTTTGTGAAATATCAGATGCTTTCCAATAACTGGAGCCTACTTGTAATACATTCAGAATTATTTTCTACATATACATGACTGTTCTCCTGCTCAAGTGAAATCCACACATTCAAAAAAAAAAATAAGTTATTTTCCACAAGAATCTCCTGCTACTAGACTGCTCTCTAAAATGCAATGAGATTTAAAGGTTCAATACCTCATTTAACGCTGATTACACAACCTCTAGATAGGACTTCATTCTGAAATATTCTAATTTAGAAGCTAAAAGTGCCCTTAATCTTAAACAAGTTATATTAATATATGGAATGAAAGACTTTATATAAACAATCACAAAGTCTCCTAGGGAAGCATCTCAAAAATGCATATATAAATCCAGGTTTGTTACTGTGCTTGCTGATGGATCCACTGACAGCTCTACAGCTGAGCGGGAGGTGATGTACATCAGATTTGTACAGGACTGAAAACCTGTGCTCTCGCTGCCAACATAGTAGAATCTGGGACAACTGAGGGTACAGAACAAGGAATAAACACAGCTTTGGTAGAGTGGAACTTTGTTTCAAGTCCTGTCGCAAAGGGACTTTGGCCCCCAGTTTCTTAAATGGATAACTGCTCTTTAAAACTAGCTCAAAAGCAGCTGTGTGAGTTAATAGGGTCAAATCTCCCCTTTCTGAATTACACAGTGGGGCTGGGGGGAATCTCTGGGGCAGGAGCTGTTCTCAGTCCCTGGGGCCCATGCTGGGGGTGCTGGCCTTCTCCGGGTGCTACCTCCGCCCTCCAATCCCTGTTGTTTCCTGCCAGCCCAGCTCTGAGCTTGTCCCTAGATGGTGCTGGGCTGGCAGCTGGTGAGGGTCTGTGCCCCCATGGCCAGGGGTGGCAGGTTTGTAGAAATTTTGGTGGTGCCCAGAACCCAGGTTTGGGGTATGGGGGGATGAAGGCCCTGGCTGGGATTGGACATGAGGAGTTTGTGGTGTTGGAGGGGGCTCAGGCAGAGGGTTAGGGGCTCTGGCTGGGACTGGAGATGAGGGGTTTGTGGTGTTGGAGGGGGCTCAGGGCTGGGGCAGTGGGTTGGAGTGCAGGGGGATGAGGGCTCTGGCTAGGACTGGGGATAAGGTGTTTGGAGTGTTGGAGGGGATAGGGTAGAGGGTGCAGTGCGGGGGTGAAAGCTCTGGCTGGGAGTGTGGGCTCTGGGGTGGGGCAGGGCTGGGGATGAGTTTGGGGTGCAGACAGGCTGCTCCGGGACAGGGGCCAGAGAGGACTCCCCCCCCCCATGCCCTTTCCCTGCGGGCAGCAGCAAGCTCTGGGGGAGGAGCCCCCCTTTCCTGCCCCCGCAGCAGCACACTCACCCCCACCACTGTCTCTGCATGTGCTCCTTGGGCCCCACTCAGGTCCAGGAATCTCCCTCGCCTCCCCCATGGTGGATGCCGGGGGGTGCTGCATGTTCCTCCTCCCCTGCTGTTGCCCCTGACTGTAGCCTCACTGGGCTTCCCCTTGCCCAGCATGCGGCAGGAGCAGTGACTGCGGGCAGGGGGCCCCCCTGTGCTGGTGGAGGGTCCCGCCAGAAAAGGGAAGGGT
Source organism: Caretta caretta (assembly GCF_965140235.1). Classification (NCBI taxonomy): domain Eukaryota; kingdom Metazoa; phylum Chordata; order Testudines; family Cheloniidae; genus Caretta; species Caretta caretta. The sequence continues at coordinate 42,665,077 of NC_134210.1, read as the reverse complement.
CTGAGGGGAACGGCAGGCTCAGTCAGTCTGCCCTGGCAGTGGTGGGGGGCACTAGGACCCTGCGGCAGCAGTTGCTGCAGGGACGCAGCATGGACCTTCACCTGAGAGGCAGAGGCAGGGACGCTCTGCTCCGGGGCCGCAAGAGTGGGCCAGGGGACACTCGGGGGGGCGGTAGGTGGGGTCGGGGGGGACACCCGGCATATTGGTGGAGCTGAGCTCCTGGGCTCTGAATATTGCTGGTGCTAAAGCACCACGTGGAGATATAACTCGCGGTCCCTGCCCATGGCTTCTCCTGGCCCCATCCCAGTTTCTAGGCTGCAGACCCAGACCTGCTGCTCTCTATGCTCAGCCAGCTCTGCCCTTTCCCTCAAAGACATAGCTAGGACGCTTGACCGATGAACAGGCATTGCCTGCCCTTTGGGAGTGGAGCAAGGGCTGGGCTACTAGCGGCACTAGATCTGATAGGATCTCTGTGCCCTCCAACAATCCACCTCAAGTTTTAAGGTTTTTACCGCCCTCTCTCTCTCTCATACACACACACACACACACTTTAGGCATTGTTTATACCCAAAGACTTGCTTTCATTGTCTCCAAGCCTCAGTAAAGTCAGTCGCTCTCCCTATCCCAGGTGACCAAGCTTAAAAAACAGACTTGGGATTTTTCATTGATCACCCCCTTGTGATTCCCGGCTGGGGCAGCGCCGGCTTCAGAGCTGGGGCTCAGAGCACCAAGTTTCAGCCCCAGGGCTCTGCAGCCCCCTGAAAGTGCTTGTGGACCCCCAGGAGGCTGCAGACCCCCGGCTGAGAACCGCCAACTTAGGGGCCATAGGGAAGAGCACCCTTTGAGCCTGTGGAAATTGGATCCCCTTTGCCTGAAGGGCAGAAGCTACTGATAACTTGCGGCAAGTGAGAAACTGTTTTAGACAAAGATATAACTTGCTAGAATTAAGTTTTAATCACTAGAAAGCATGTTTTGTTTTGCATGTAACTATATGTCTCTTTCTCTTGCTTAGTATCTCTTAAAATCTCTGTTCTTTAATACATTTATTCTTAGGTTTACTACAAACTATCTCGGTGCTGTCAGATTGAAGTGGGAGTATTCAGCTAAACTAACAGGTTGGTGCATGCTCTGCATATTTGAAGGCAGCAAACAATTTGTGAGATGGACTGTATACTAGAGTGACATCTTTGGGGAACTGGGGTTCACTGATGGTTACCTGCATGGGAAGGTTAAGACGGGCAGAGTCTTGAGGAGTTTGCTGGTGAAACAGACAGACTAGCATGGCAGGGAGCTGATACACAGTCTAACCTCCAGCAAAACTCACTTTTACTGAGGCAGAGGGCTAACACAATGACTTACAGTTCTGGGTGTTCTGAGCAGAATGTCACAGCCCTTATTCAGGCTTTTTCTGCTCACTGACGCTATGTCTACACTGCGAGCTAGGGCTGTGATTCCCTGCTCGTGTACGCATAGTCATGCTAGCTCTCATCAAGCTAGCGAAAGTATAAATAGTAATGTAGCTGCACTAGCATGGGAAGCAGCAGCACGGCTTAGTCACGCCGAGTACAAACTCTCCTGAAAATGGTGGGTACGTAGTTGGTATAGCCAAGCTGTGCTGCAATAACAGCTGCCTGTGCTACTGCAGCTACACTATTTATACTCATGCTCGCTTGATGAGAGCTAGCATAAGTGTATGTGCACAATCTGGGAATCATACTCCTAGCTTCTATTGTAGACAAGCACAAGAATGTTGCCAAAGGATGAAGTAAGATGGCAAGAGAATTACTCTATATTTTGGTTTGCTTTCTTCACATGTTTTTGTTGAATATTTCAAGTGTATTGAAGTGTTTAAACCAGGGTGGGAAAACTTTTTGGCCCGAGGGCCACATCAGGGAATAGAAATTGTACGGCAGGCCATAAATGCTCACAAAATTGGGGTGGGGGTGCAGGTTCTGGGGTGAGGCTGGAGATGAGGAGTTTGGGGTGTAGGAGGGTGCTCTGGGCTGAGACTGAAAGGTTCGGAGGGTGGGATGGGCATTAGGGCTGGGGCAGGGGTGCAGGTTCCGGCTGGGGGTGCGGGCTCTGGGGTGGGGCTGGGGATGAGAGGTTTGGGGTGCAGGAGGCTGCTCCGGGCTGGGATTGAGGGGTTTGGAGAGCAGGAGGGGGATCAGGGCTAGGGCAGGGGGGTTGGGACGTGGGGAGAGGCTCAGGGTGCAGGCTCCGAGCGGTACTTACCTCAAGCGGCTCCTGGAAGCAGCAGCATGTCCCTTCTCTGGGTCCTACATGGACACATGGCCAGGCAGCTCTGCACACTGCCCCATCCGCAGGCACTGCCCCTGCAGCTCCCATTGGAACACCAGAGGGGGCCACTGGAGCACGTAAGAGCTGGAGCGGTGCAGACCGGCATGGTGCGGCCCCCAACCCTGTGCCCTGGCCGGCGTGGGACCAAACCGCTGGTGCAGTCCCCGACCCAGCAGCCTGGCCCGAGTGGGGCCGAGTTGCGTGGTGTGGCCCCTGACTCAGCGCCCCAGCCAGAGCAGGGCCAAGCTGCATGGTGCAGTTCTCAGGCCAGCTTAAAACAGCTTGTGGGCCGGATCAGCCTGTGGGCTGTAGTTTGCCCACCCCTGATTTAAACCCTTCTTGACCCTATGGTGAAAAAGATGATGTTGGCAAACGGTATTCATATTTGTTTTGGTAAAATTAGATGCTGACTCTGAAATCTCCACTTTGTCTATGATGAGTTCTCACAGCTAGAAATTTGCTCTGAATTGAGATTTTCATTTTCCCTGTAAGTTGTTCTAAGGAGAAAAGTAATGTAGGGAATTTATATTACTGTGGGTTCTGCAGGCGTATGCTGAACTTCTGATGGGATGGGATGTGATGCTGACAGAGGTAGGTACCAGCTCTTGCTAAGGCTTTAGGCCTCAGCTGAGCACTGACAAATTCATTGCTGGAAACCAGTCTGTTTCACCTGTGCATTAGTATGGTTAAGATGAATACTGAACTTATAACAATGTGTTTAGACTTTATGAAATGCTTGCAAATTGCAGCATGCATTAATCTCACTTATTATATCAGGGGTAGGCAACCTGCGGCACATGAGCTGATTTTCAGTGGCACTCACACTGCCCGGTGTGGCCACCGGTCCGGGGGGGCTCTGCATTTTAATTTAATTTTAAATGAAGCTTCTTAAACATTTTTAAAACCTTATTTACTTTACATACAACAATAGTTTAGACCTTCTAAAAATGTTAAAATGTATTACTGGCACGCCAAACCTTAAATTAGAGTGAATAAATGAAGACTCGGCACACCACTTCTGAAAGGTTGCCGACCCCTGTATTATATCTTTATCACATGCTATAAGGCAGGGGTGGCCAGCCTGAGAAGGAGCCAGAATTTACCAATGTATATTGCCAAAGAGCCACAGTAATAAGTCAGCAGCCCCCCATCAGCTCCCCAGCCCCTCTCACCTGCTGGCAGCCCCCACCAATCAGCACCTACTCCCCCCTCTCGCCGCCCACCACAATCAGCTGTTTCACATGCATAGGAGGCTATGGGGGGGAGGGCGGAGGAACGAGGACATGCAAGGCTCAGGGGAAGGGGCAGGGGCCTTGGGGGAAGGGGTGGAGTGGGGGTAGGGTTTAGGGCAGAGCAGTGAGCACCCCCCAGCAAACTGGAAAGTTAGAATCTATAGCTCCAGCCCCAGAATCAGTGCTGAGGTAAGGAGCTGCATATTAGCCTCTGAAGAGCCATATGCGGCTCTGGAGCCACAGGTTGGCCACCCCTGCTATAAGGTAATATTTAAGGTTCTGCTTTGTAAAAACCTTTTGGCCTGAAACTGAACCCAGTCAGGAGGGATCGTCTTCTAGCCATCAAAAAGGCCTATCAAAACTACGAGCCACTGTGGGACATCACAATACAAAGACTTTGTTAACTGCCCTTTCACATCTATAAAGAGGCTATACGCAAAAGGGCTCTTCCTATCAGCTTGAATTCTGAAAAAAAAAGAAATAAAAATAGCTGATGAGGAAATTTTTCATCTCTCTTTTGCTGTCTGGACTCTTATGTAGACATATCCTCAGCTAGACACCTGCGGCTGGCCTGTGGCAGCCAACTTGGGCTCGTGGGGCTTGGGCTGTGAGTCTGTTTCACTGCTGTGTGGACTTCCAGGCAAGGCCTGGAGCCCTGGCTCTAGGGCCTTGTGAGGGTTCCAGAACCTGGGGTCCAGCCCAGGCCCAGAAGCAGAGCTTAATTTGTGCCAGGGTTTGCCAGGGCTGAGCCCTGGCACCTCTAGGCTTGGCAGTTCATACCCCCGCTGCCACCTCTGGGCTTGCTGTGTCAGTTATGAAAATATAAAAATTGCTTGAGTCTCGGTACCTAATTGCTTAAGTCCAGCACCTCTTTCATTACAAATGAAGTACTGTCCAGAAGTCTACACAGCAATGAAACAGCCCCACGAGTCCAAGTCAGCTGGCATGGTCCAGCCACGGGTGTCAGTTGCTGTGCAGACATATCCTGACAGGGCCAGAACTACGAACCAGAAGCAGAGATCCCCAGGGTCAACCTTGGTTAGCCCTAAAAGGCATTTAGTGCCGACAGATCACTACAACTCTGTCACCTTTTCAAACCACAGACTGTAACTCAGTTGTGTATATATGCTTGCCTGCTTTAAACGTTATAATAATGCTAATTTCTTTTTCCTAGTTAATAAATACTTTAGTTAATTGTAGGATTGGCTACAAGTGTTGTCTTTGAGAAATCTACGGTACAGATTGATCTGGGGAGGTAAGCGAGTGGTCTCTTGGGACTGGAAGCAACCTGAATATTTTGTGATCTTTGGTGTATAGCAACCAACTTGCCTGGGTGACAAGATAGTCTCTTTGGGCATTTCAGTCTGTCTGTAACTCCATGGTAAGACTGTTGTGATACTTTAGGGGTTCATACTTGTTACTGGATTGGTAAATCTAATTATAGAACATACAACCAGTTTGGGATCCCTGCCCTGCTTCTTGACAGTCTGCCTTGAGGCTGGCACTCATGGCCGTGAGCCACTCCAGACAGTCTGATGGTAGGATTTCCCCTTACATGTCCGAGTTCAGTGTAGCTGCTCTTGTAAGCTCAGCAAAGGTGGGGACACTAAAGTAAAGATTGGCAAAGGAGTTATGAAACAATAAAAATTACCATATTACTTCCACTTCTATTTACAAACAGATAAAAAAAGCAATATTTGGGAAATGAAAGAGGTAAAATTAGTTTTTACGGAAAAACCACAGTGAAGCATTAGAGATAAAAACTTCTAAATTTAAAACTCGTAAAAAGGATGAACATCCACTTGCGGTTTCAGGTACCACACCTACTCCTTCCTGTCCTTCTGCCTGTTGTTAATTTTTTTAAAAAGTGTGTTTTTCTCTCACCTGTTTGAAAAATCTAAACAGGGGAAACTAAGTAGCTTATATATAGGAAAAAAACAGTGAAAATGTCTGTACACAAAGTTCTGTAAATACACAAACAGAGAACTCTCCCCCCCCCTTTTCCAGTTTAGTGACCTTCGGAACTACTTACAACAAAAGCAGGTAAATACTTTTAGTACAGAAACTTGATTTCTAAATTGATAGTGTCCCTTTAACCACAAGTGGACATAACCAAAAGCTCTGGGACAGGACAGCAATGACAATGTGCAAGGGATATACATATCGTTTGTATTATGTACACAGTATTTGCATTACTTCTCAAATGTCCATTAATGCAAAGGTAACCTCTCATTTTCACTCAAATTTAGTTCCATTCAAAACAAATATCTTGTCTTCTCATTACTGCAAAGTATTTACATTGTGAACCCGTCCATTGTCTTCCCTTTCTCCATTACATAAGCTTCTTGACCCCACCTTGAAGGTCTCTTGTTCCTACTTTCAAGGCCCTAGGAGGAATGCCCATCCTCCCCCTTCATTCATCTCCTCCAGTGATACCTCATTTGTCCACTTCTTCCACAATAGTCTACATGCCTTTTTTCACACTGCCCTGAACATCTATCCTGAACTGGCCCACAAAGAGACAAACCTTTTCTCATTTAAAACCCTCTGCTGCAACTAGCTGCAGTGAGTTAATGACATTTATTTTAATATATAAAATTAGAAATTGCTCCATCTGGCTGCACTCATGCCTTTGCTGAAAATATCTTACTGGTCTAACCACATCTTTCCTCCCTGTCTCCACTCCATTGTTTCTTTGCCCATTTCTGTTGTTACAGGTCTGGAACTAACTAGACTGCAAGAATTTCAAGGCAGAGACCCTGTCTGATCGATACTGCACCTGAGGGTGCTGTAAATAACAAGGAAAAGGAGTACTTGTGGCACCTTAGAGACTAACCAATTTATTTGAGCATAAGCTTTCGTGAGCTACAGCTCACTTCATCGGATGCATACTGTGGAAAGTGTAGAAGATCTTTTTATATACACACAAAGCATGCTTCTACATGCTTCAAAGATCTTCTACACTTTCCACAGTATGCATCCGATGAAGTGAGCTGTAGCTCACGAAAGCTTATGCTCAAATAAATTGGTTAGTTTCTAAGTTGCCACAAGTACTCGTTTTCTTTTTGTGAATACAGACTAACACGGCTGTTACTCTGAAACCTGTCATTAAATAACAAGGGTTATATCAGGCCGTAGAAAGTCTGACACGTTAAAGGAAGCAATCCCGCATGGTTTAATGTTTCTTGCACTATTATTTTCCTGGCCTCTCTCATCTGGGGCCTCTGAACGTGCCTTGGGGAAACTATCACACACAAATCCAACCGCCTTTGGGGGAACCAGATTTTTTCTCTCCTGAGCTGACTGGGAGCCAGAGCAGCTGCTGCCAGGCTACCCCACAGGGGGACAGACAGGGACCCCACCCCCGGTTGGGGAGAAGCTTGGGGGCAGGGGCGCCGCTATGGCTGTGTGCAGGAACGGGATGACCCCGCGTAGAGGGAAGCGGCGCAGGACACGCCCTCCTCAGTGAGAAAGGGGTTTAGGGCAGGGGTTCGGCGGGCAGGGGGCGTAGGCAGGACCCTCAGCCGCCCTTGTCCAGCCCAACACCCCATCCCCACCGCCCCCTCAGATACCCCGCCCCCCACTGTAGTCGCTCTTATCCAGCCCGACAGCCCCATCTCCCCGCCCCCTCAGACGCCCCGCAGCCACCGCGGGCCCCGCAGCAGCCCGAGACTCTCCCCCAGCCGCTGTCGGGCCCCCGACGCTACCTGCTGACCGCTCGGCCCGCAGCGCTGCACAGGGAGAACATGGGGGCGGCGGGGCTGCAGCTGCCAAGGGCGCCCGAGCCCAGGCGCACGCTCCGCTGCCATGTGCCCGCGGGCAAGTGTCGGCTTCGCTAAGCGGCGCATCCACTTCCGCCGGCCGCGCCTCCCCCACGCTCCCCCCGCCCCGGCGCGGCAACTACGGAGCTCCTCTGCCAGCGCCGTGGGGAGGGAGCATCTGGACAGGGGAACCCTGCAGCAGCGGCAGCAGCCAGCCCTGCTCCGGCCGGGCTTCTCGCCCCTTGCACGGTAAGGGTTCCGCCACCGCCCTCCGTCCCCAGTGCGGGGGCTGCGCTGTGGGCGCTCCCGTGCCGCAGCGGGAATAATGCTGCCGCCTGGGGGGAATCGGGCTCTTCCAAGAGTCTCTCCGAGAAGGGAGAGTGCAGCAGGGCATCCCTTGTGCCTCCTTCCCCGTGCGAGGCAATGCAGGGGAAGGTCTCCCGGGCGGCAGCCGCCCCCACCCGTCTGCTTCGGACCCGGGTACCACACCCTGAGCTGGGGCAGAGCAGATGGGTGAGAAAAGCCATTTCAGCCAGATTGGCTAGCTGCGCGATTGAGCGGGTTGCCAAGGGGCCCTGGGGCTGAACATGGGCAGCGTTGGCTGGTGCCTGCCCCTGCTGAGCTTGTTGCGATGCCTTGGACTGGGGGAGTCTGTCAAATCTAATATACAGCATGTCAATGCACGTAGTGAACCATAGAGAAGCTAATGGACAATGATCTTTAGAATGTGTGTATTATATATGTTTTCAATTACTTAAATTCCTATGAGTGTATAGAGTGTATATTATTGTGATCTTTGCTGTACCCTATACAATGAAACCTGCTCTACTGCATGCAGCTTCTTTCAAAGGATCACTTGAAAGTAGGGTCAAAATATCTGGTATATTTTGTAAGGTTATTACTTGCACATCACCTCAAATAGGTAACCCACTTCTGCTAGGCTCCTGAATGGCTGCTTAAGATGGTTGAACCACATCTATAGTATAACCAGTATTCTATAAACAAAGATGCTTTTTACAGGTGTGGCCTTTTGCCTAAATGTTAAATCTCAGATTTTCTTTTTCTAAAGCATAGGTAAACACTGCTCTTTTTCAAAAATAAATTCTGTTTAGTGGTTTAGGAAAAAAACTCAGAAAAAGTTAGAACTAATTTTCCTCCCAAAGAGAAGTTATATAACTCCTAATAGATGCTGAATGCAAATCAGGCTGAGTCAGCAGCATGTCACTAATCACAAGTTTGCACTGAGGTCACAGTGTTTTAGTTTTCAGTCTAAAGAGAAAATAAGCCATTCTGTAGCACAGTATCAGAAAATGGAAGTGTATAATTATGCCAGTGGTGAGACATCTGTCCATGTACTTTTAAATTATTTTTTATTTGAGTGAGTGTTCCTGCTTCCAGTTGCATGTGCTTTAGTAATGAAATCAAAACTGTATTTTTGAGCAAAATGAATTGATTAAATTACCCATAACAAACTTTTATGAACTCCTTCAGGAATTAATTCAAGGAAGTCCTATGACCTGTTTTATGCAGGTGGTCCTACTGGATGATCACAATGGTCCTTTCTGGCCTTATGATTTATGAATCTGATTGAAATAAATAAATGTCTAGTGATACCCTTCTTGATATGCTTTTTGATGAAGATTCAGTGGTGCATATTTTGTACATCCAAAATTCTTAGTGAAGTTAATGGGACTTTGGGGTGTGCAGAGTATTCAGGGATTGGTCCTAAAGTACCATTCTTATCAATGTTAAAAATGTCTCTATATTTCTTTTAATATTTTTATTTTTATAATTTAGGTGAAGTTCATAAGCTTCTAAAATGTCATCAGTCAAACGCCTAGTATATGCGGTCATCCATTTCTTGAGAGAACAGAGTCAGCTGGATGCTTTCACTTCAGATGAACAAGAAAGCTTGGAAGGTAAATACTGAAGGCCACATATCTGTATGCTAGGTTGGTTGACATATACATCATGACGAAAAGCAATGTGAATGAACTATATTCATTATTCATGTTGTCTTATGATAAAATTATTGTATTTTGTCTCTTATATGTCAGGAAGTTGTTATTATTTGAACAATTTGTTTCCTTATCCTGTAGATTCCAATATTCTCTCTGTCGGTTTATCTATTTCCAAGGAAAGTTGCCAGTTTTGGATTAGGAATGGGAGGAGTCGGAGTTTCACAAAAACTTTGTGAAATGTTTTAGAATTTTTGTTATTAAAGGAAAAAGATCTTCATTTCTGAAATAGATTAAAATTTTACATGTCCACAAGATTCTAATCCTAAAATCTGGGTAAATTTGAAGAGGTCCTAAAGTTATTGGCACTGCATTGTCTTATTTCTGAGCAACTAGCACTTTCAATTATGCTAAGGATTTAAATTAGGTAATACCATTGTCCCAACCACTGGGGGGATGATGTGGACTGGCTTTTGTCTCACTCAATTTTCATGCCTGATGTCCCTCAATTTTTCATATGTGCTATCATCTGTGGATAACACACTGAAGAACAACACTTTTGTCAACAACATCTGTATTGGCAAGCAGGGTTGGGGCAGGGGCCGGAGTGGGAGGGGGGCTAAATCATGAGCAGCCATATTCTACCTTGATGCACATGAAGAGCTCTTGTTAATGTTAATAGGAGTTCTATGTACTATTTGAGGACAGGCTTGGGCCTCTGAGAGTGAATGCACAAAGAATGCACCATTTATATGTCTTGACAAACATGTTTTATTGTAAGAGCAGTATTGCGGAAGAGGGCTGTTATCAGTGATTGCAAGTATCACATAGTGGTAAGGATTCTCGTCAGATATATTTTTGTCTTGGCAAAGGAAGATTAAGTTACAGCAAACTAAGACCACTTTACTCCTGAATAGGAACATCCAAATAGGGGTTTAACATGCTTTAATTTGTATGCATTGACTTCACAGGTTTAGTTGATTCACCTTAATTTTCTTAAGTGCCCCCATGCAGACATGCCTTTACCAAAGTTTTGAGTATGGTTAACTCCTTCCCTGCTGACTCTCTACATTTTTTTAGAACCTGGTTTAGTGTGCACTCTTCTTGAGCCATGTTTAAACATATCGTTCAATCACAGATTCCCTGCTTGTGTAAACGTGGTTTCAGATATGGTTTCTACTAGACTAGATGTATGTAACACAGTTGTTCACTAATGTGGACAGGAAAGAGAGATTTGGGTTTTCTATACTGTTGTTTTTAAAACATATTTTAAAGATTCAGTTTAACAACAAAAGCTGAAATAGTCAGTGCATTTGATATGCGATGAACAACTATATTAATTTAAAAATCCCAATACCTGTTAAAAACTTATTTCCAGTTGATAAAAAGGCCACGCTTTTAGAAATAAAATTATGAAGTAGGAATTTTTTATTCATATTGTTTTTTAATAAAATACTGTTAAATGTTGATGGTTTGTAACTAAGAAGGGTTAACTGATCACTTATTTGACACAGATGTTGGCTAGAGTTGCCCTGAGGCAAATGAACTACAATTTTAACAGAGATTTATTTTCTAAACAAATGGATTATAATACTTTTAATGGCATGTAAATGCTCAGAGATAAAATTGAACATTTCCACAATTGAGCATATTTTAACAGAGAAGTGAAGTCCTAATTTTAGAGTTTTATGTTGCCAAAAATATGGTACCATATGCTACATTATACAATATACAGCATCTGTGCCAACCAATCTGTATAGCTGATCCTTTTTTAGCAATAGAAGTTAACTTTATTTTATGTGAAATAAATGTCACACCAAATCTTGCCCATGAATGTGTGAACATAGCTCTCAACAAGGCTGTGAAGGAAGAATTTGGTCCATGCAGTACATGGGTACTTTGTGTACCTTGCAGTGTGCTGTGGGGTTGTAAAGCATTGTATAATTGTTAACTATCAAATACCAAACAAACTATACAAAAAAAAATCAACCAGTTGAAGACTATCAAAATAAAAGTATAGCATGCTTTTCAAAGCCATCTTTTATTGATAAAATGTATTCTGATTGGCTGAAGCATACAAGTATATCAGACTATAGGTGAAGTTCACCCCAGTGTAGAAGGACTGCTCATTTGCATGTTTCATTTGTGACATTCACTCACCTGCATAAACAGAAATCAGAGGGTGGACTGGGGAGGTGACACGCACCCTGCCATTTCCAGGGTCTGGATCTGCTGGGTGCATCCAGGACAAAGTCTCTGGTTGACAACTCCTCTGGTACAATGGAACTCTCAACAACAAGAGTAAAGATTATCTGTGCATGAGACACAACTTTCATGTGTGGGTGGGGAACGGCCTGAGACTGGAATAAACTCTCCCAAAAACTAAGAACAACACAAACCTCAATACTTTCTGCTCTGAGTGCAAGATGCATTTCTTTGATCTTACTTCCTCTAACGCAAACACATAGCAACAGAAATATGTATTTAAAATAAATAAAACCTTACCAAAAACAAGACTCTCCACTACAAATGCTTCTCCCGCTGGGGAGAGAATGAGAGAAAACCGTCACATAATGCATTATGGGAAGGTGCTCAGAAACTATGGTGATGAGCATGGTATGAAAGCCTGAATAGAATAGAATAGTCCTCTTGCATCTGATTCTCCAGCTTCAGTCCTTCCACCTCATTTATGCAGTGTGTTTAAATGGCTGCTTTTGTTCTTCCCTTGGCCATTCCAGCATCTACACTTCATTGCTGTCTTCAGCACCTGTGTATGTGGGATCAGTGTGTAGTTTTGAACTGGAATTATTTGGGGGAAGTTTTATTACCAATTATTACATGAGGTCAGACTAGACGATCCAAGTGGTCCCTTCTGTCCTTGGAATCTGTGACCTCTCATACACTGCACCAACAGGTAGTGTAAGACGTGATTGATCCTAGTAAGGGCCACCACCGCAAAGCCTGTGGTTTAGGTAAAGCAGAGGGCCTTGCAATGGTCCTGTGAATCATGGTGAATTTCACTGAGGGCTTAAGTGGTGTGGAAAACCTTGCCTAGCCCTCTGCTCTGGGGTGAATTCATCTGCCTGTGACAGTCAGATAGCAGGAGTGTGGTAGTGGGACAGAGAGCAAGTGGCGTCTATTCCATGCAAATATCCTTCAGACAAATAATTGCAACTGCTGCATATAATTGGAGTGAAATCCTGGCTCCATTTTGATGTCGATGGGGTTAAGATTTCACCCTGGTTGCTTAGTATATTAAAAAATTACACATTGTCAAAAGATCAGTCTCTCCCATTTTGAAAATAAATATTTGTGCTTTGGCTCCACCTTTATTTTTAATAAAGTCTTTAGTTTTGGTTTGCCATTTACATAGCAGCAGGAGACTATCATTCAGTGGGAGCAAAACGTCTGTTTCATTGCTTTATCCGGTAAGGGTACTAACATTTGTTAAACTTGTGGCAGAGGAATTATAAAGATTCAGATTGTGTTAATTTTTCAATTAAATGGGAATTGTGGGAGCTCACTGTCATATATGAGCCAGTTATTTCTACCATGGAAATGTATTCTAATATTAATAATACATCCAGAATATTTGATGTAAGCATAATGTGATCTGTTAGAATTGAGAGTTCTCTTCCCCCCCTTCCTGGAACAGAAACAAACAAGAAGAGGAGCTAGGAGTCGTCACAGAGACTTAATGCGTTTCCCCCCCAAAAGTGAGAAGAGTGAAAACTGAAATTTTTTTTTAAGTGTTTTAACCTATAGTTTCTGTTCTTAGGCTGAGTTAAAAATGAGGTGAGGCATTTAGAAAAGGGATTGCCTGAGGATAAAAATAAGTGTGATGGAGTATGTGTCCTCCCACCGCATCCGTGGCCACCCCAGGAACTGCTCAGACTCTCTTCCTTTAGTGTCCACTCAGTATAACTTAGTCAAGCCCCCTCCACCAACATCTGTACAGCGCAAAACAAGAGTCCTAATTCCTATGACCTTCAGCCCCTATTCATCAGGGCTCTGAGAGGAAGAGAGGTCTTGCTTCCTTGGGATCGCCTTCAATCTGGGCACAGCTAATCCTGTCCTCCGCACAACACTTCCTAGCTTTTATCAGGCTAGTCAGCTGATGCACCAGTTAATTCCTTAACTCATCCAGCCTCCCCCTCTGATTCCTTCCTATTTCCTCAATCAGCTATTGCTGGGGAAACTAATGAGGCTACAGTGATCAGAGTGCTGATTCGTCTGTCATGACTCAGCACTCTGTCGCAGATGGGTTGCTGAGTTACCCTCCAAGGGAAAGCCCCAATTTATTATTTATATATGACAGTTAATACTTTATATTAAATTGTTAAGAGAAACTGGATACCCGGTTCCATTGATTCTCTGGTAGGCATTATAAAAGTACTATTAATATAATTCACATTATTGTTAATGGAATTGTGCATGTAGTTTTCCACAGAACATGTACTGCATGGAAATGCAGTGGGATATTTTACTTGCCTTTCACTTCAGAAGATAAGATTTGAATATAGGTTACAAATAAAATTGGTTTGAAAGTCACCAATTCACCATTAGATCTTCATTAACAAGATAAAATCAATATTCAGTTTACCATAATTACGTTTCTTGTCGTTGAGGTCTCGTGCAAGGAAGAGAAGGAATTTAACTCAGACCCTGAATTGTTTTTTACTGAATGACTCAGAACCTGGTTAACATTACAGAACACAGAAGCAAACTTTCTGTGCAGTGTGTTAATAATTAGCCATGTACCCAATCAATATTAAAGAGTCATTGTCAGCATAAAATATGTAGGAATTTTACTTACTTTTGTTACTTTTAACTTACTATATGTTATAATTAAATCTATTTTACATTTTACCATTTATGCTGGGTATTTACTTTTAACATTTCTCTCAGCTGGGACAATAAAAAACAGACTCCTTAACATCAGTTATTGTTAATTTTTAGTAGATTTTCCTTTCCGATTCCCCTACACTAACTCAATATTATCATTGTTCAGATTCACAATGTCACATCTGAAAGTTAAAATTAGAATGGACCCTCAACACCCAAGATCCTGATGCCCCCTTAACTTTTGGGAAGTTCAGACCCTGATTTGAATTTGGTTTCTTGAAGTTATCTCTGGTTTAAATTAAAAAAAAAAAAACCACCCTGTTTTTATTAAATTTTATTAAAATATTTAAAAAAACCGATAAGAATAAGTTTCTATTCATATCCGTTTAAAAAAAACAAACATTTCATATCCTTTTTCAGTTTTGATTCTAAAACTAGCAGACAATGTACCTTAATGGGAGTCATGCTGCTGGATTCCCACACAATGTGTTGAATACTTGCCCCATAACCTTAAGATACATGAATGAGACACCCTCTCTAAGCTATGTATAAAGATTACAGTCTTTGACTGTGTCTGCAAACACTTAAGCTTGTCACTGATGTGCAGTCCTATAGACATAATTGGAACTGTTTACATGAGTAAAGTTATGAACTTGCTTAAATGTTTGGAGGATTGGGGCCCTCTGATCCTGGGAAGGGATCTGCTCTTGTGGATCCTTAGGCTCGGGCATCAGTGGGACTTTGTGTGAGTGCAAGGGACTTCGCAGGTGGATTCCTTTGCAGGATGAGAGCCTATGATTAATGAGGCAGTTATTTGTAGAAATCTTTGGTTTGCATAGTAAAAATGGACACATTTGAAAACAGTAATTATTACTTAGATATTTCAGTTTAGAATTGGCCCATCTTTTGTGTTACACATAATGTCAGAAATGTGGTGCTTTCACGCATCTAATTATATGTAGTAGACAATTATAAAAATAGCAGTTTTTTATGTGTAGCTGGTTTATATGTCTGCATTACATATATATGTACTGTTTTATCTTGTTTTTAAATTTAGTCGTAGGTCAAAAATGGAATAAAAAAAAGTGAGTATTAAAAGAAGTGTGTCTGGGTCAGGAATTAAGTTTGGTGGCTGAGCTATATCTAGACACTAAAGAGCTTCTGCCTCTATTGCCTTGCAAAGTTGCCTAGTAGAGACTAAATAGGTTATTTATTTTTTCTTTCCATTGGGGGAACTTCTCCAAAGAACTGCCTTTTGTTTTTAGGCTTAATTAGCCAACAAATATGTCAGGAAGCGTACCTTTGCCTTATTTATTTTTAGTTTTATTAGTTAGTTTTATTTACACATTTCTATTGAGAAAATGATTTTTTTTTAATCATGATTTCATTTCTTTGAAGTTGCAATTCAGTGTTTGGAGACTGTTTTTAAGATTAGCCTAGAAGATACGCATCTTGCAGTGCCACAGCACTTGACAGAAATGTTCTCAAATTCTTTTCACAAGGTAAGAATTGATTTTAGTCTTTAGGGTTACTTTATCATTAGCCAGTTAAGATTGTGACTATGGTGTGGAATGTTAAAATGTTATATGTGTCAAAACAATGTGGAAACTTGATAAAAATGATGTTCAGATGAAATTCTTGTAATAGGTAGGGGAACAGGATAGTTTTTGGACTCTGACAGGACATAAATTCAGTCAAATCAAAGATAACCCATGTAAAATATGTTACTAAAAAGAATGGGCTTCTTTCTATCATGAAGGATACTTGCCCTCAGTGAAACTTAGGCATTTTGCAATTCCAAAGACAGTTGACTAGAAACTGATTGAGGTCAGCCACAGCTTCCTGGTCCCTCTGTCCCCAGCTCCAGTGCGTATCCCCTCCATGGAGAAAATGTAGTCTCTTAAAGTATTCCATACCACCAGTTTAGGTAAGACTAAAAGCTATACTTTTAAAATTCAAAGGGGTCCAACATAGGAAAAATACTGTTGGCGCCAGGAAAGCAGAGAGAAAATTTGAGAGGAAGAAAATGGGGATATCAGAGGTCATACTAAAAAAAACAAACCCCACTTTCCTGGGGCAGAGGAATATTGTTGTAAGATTTTTAAGTGGGAACAGACAACTATCTTGGTCTAGTGTGTATTACAGAAATGGTATGATCGCTTGCTGACGTAAGGTCTAATGGTGCAATCACTAAAAGGTATCTGTGTTTACACAACCCCTTTCAGGATGAAGGTTGTGGAAGAAGCCATTAATGTAGCCAGGGCCTAGACCTGAATCAGAATATACTTCTGGTTTATTTATTTGTTTATTTTTAATGTAGAATGACATGTTGCCTCTCTCCGATTCGTTGCCAGAAGATATTGAAAAGGCTGACCAGCTGAAGGATGAAGGTGCGTAATTGATAAGGATGTGTCATGCTGTCTGGAGTAGCTCATGACCGTGAGTGCCAACCTCAGGGGAGACTGTCAAAAAGCAGGGCAGAAACCCCAAACTGGTTGAGAAAACTCCTTTGTTTGCTCCAGTACTTTGAGCTGCAATGTGTGAGCTCTGTATTTAGCTTCCAGTTGTTCCATGCATCTGTGGTGGGTTGTCTCCTCAGCCTCTTCGGTTTCTTTGATCTTCTTGATCTGGAAGTCCACCATCAGTCTCTGGGGCTTACGTTCTTCCTGAGCTGCTCGGTACAAGCAGTCAAGCCAGTTCCACTGCAGCAGGCTCTATGGAATCTGGGGCAAGTGGGTGCTTAGCTCCTGATCTGGGCATTTCTGTTTATTGGATATTCCTCTCTCCTTACATAACGTTTCAAGGTCTTTTGTCTCAAGACCATAACTGTGGTCCATTCGTGTCTATTTTTTAACCTTTAAACACTCTCAATATCAAGTTTTAACTTTTAACAGCTCTGGATTATGATCTATAAATCCAATTGACCTGTAACATGTGAATCCTGCCACCTATTATCAAATGTTATACTGTCTGGAGTGGCTCCTGACCATGAGTGCCAATCTCAGGACAGACTGTCAAAAGCCAGGGCAGACGCCCCAAACTGGTTGTGTGGTGTATAATTAGATTTCACCAACCCAGTAACAAGTTTGAACTCCTAAAGCCCTATAACAGTTTTACCATGGAATCACAAACTGTCCCCTTGGTCATCCCAGTCTATTTTGCCACCCAGGCAAGCTGACTATGTGATAGATGGTCACTTTACACCAAAAAACACAACAATATTCAGGTTACTTCCAATCCCAAAGGACCAGTCACTTATCCCAGGTCATTTGTACTCGGATCTCAACCAAAGACAATGCCTGTAGCCAATCCTGTAATAAATTAACTAAAGATTTATTAACTAAGAAATAAGAGCGTTATTTACAAGGCTGAAACAGGAAACACACTCACAAATGAGTTACTGTCTTAGTTTTAAAAAAGGTAGTATAAGTTTCTGTAATAAGCAACTCTATATGACCTTTAGGGCCTACCTGTGCCAAGCACCATGAGGATCTCTTGCTTATGCTTAGGAATCTTGGCCCCTCAGAGACCAAACAGCATAAAGACACAAGTTTCTCCTTGTCAGGGATTTTTTTCTCTTCTTCACCCCAGATTCGAAGCTGGTGGGGTGAGTTCATGTGCAGGTTTCCCCTTCCTGGAGGGAGTTAGAAATGCAGTCAACAAGGTATTTGTCCCTTGGTGCTACACAATGCCTCATTTGCCTACAGTGGACCATCTTATGTGCAGAACGAGCACTTTACCTTAATTAATGCTTCTTTTCCTCTTTGGCAGGTTACACAATTAGAGGTTTACAATGCTAACATTCAATATAACTCTATACCATGGGCTACAGATATTATAAGTAGGATTAATACATGCAGCATTCCATTAAGTCTAAACAGTAAGCACATTCTTGTAATACTAATGCCTATTTTAACTATACTAATCCAGAGGTAAGACAGACTGCTTTCCAGCTATGCGTTTGTCAGTGATGCCCTGGGTCTTGTCATGAGCTGGCACCTTGTCAGCCAGCATCACAGGGAGTAATAATTTCACGCTGTCCTGGGTTTTGGCAATATTAGGGTGTTGGCATAGCTCAGTCAGTGGCAGTATTTGTATCTGGACTACAAGTTCTATGTGAAAACTTGGGCTTATAGCTAATGCTGACAGTGTAGTGCAGTACCAGGGATGTGGTATTATGGGGTCAGAGCTGTGCTTCATGGGAGATATAAAACCGAGGTTCATCCTGTCCCTTTGCTGATTGCTGGTTAAGAGGAAGTTAAAACAAGGGAAAACCATGAAGCCCTGGCTAACATTCCCTATTTGAGTAGTAGAGATTCTAATGAATGCGTGGCTGTTGTTGAGCACATTATGGCTTCCTGTATTTGCCAGTACAGTTTCTACTCAACAGTATCCAATTCATTACTTTGTAAAGGGTATGCAATGGTTTGAGTATAAATTATCTTCAAAGTGCAGAATGCCCTCAGCACCCAGTGCAGTCACTGGGTTTTTATTTTCAAATCCTGGCCCCAGTGAAGTCAATGGAAAGCTCCCACTGACTTCATTAAACCCTAGATTTTACTCATTATATAAAACAGTTTTACATTATGTAAAATCACGGTAAAATGAGTTATGTTCCTAATTTAAAAAATCCATTTCCAGATTCTTTTGCATTGGACTAATTTAAAATATGTGGAGTGCATGTGGTAGGTTTTAATGTTAATGAAAGTAAGAAGTGTAGCACTGTTTACAGATATGCAGGGCTATTGAATAGATTAAGGCTTTATTTATATTGTAGTTTGGGTATAAATTCAGATTTGTAGATATTATGCATAAAACCCAGATTAGTATGTTTACATTTGAGAGGTGGAAGTAGCCTCCTGGGAAAAGTTTTTAATAAAGTGAAACAGAAAAAATTTGGCTGGATTTCAATAGGCAGCAGGTTTAAAACAAACAGAAGGAAGTATTTTTTCACATAATGCACAGTCAACCTGTGGAACTTCTTGCCAGAGGGTGTTGTGAAGGCCAAGACTTTTCAAAAAAGAACTAGATAAATTCATGGAGGATAGGTTGATGGAATGGCTATTAGCCAGGATGGGCAGGGATTGTGTCTCTACCCTCTGTTTACCAGAATCTGGGAATAGGTGACACTTGATGATTACCTGTTCTTTCTCTCTGGGGCATCTGGCATTGGCCACTGTCGGAAGACAGGATACTGGGCTACATGGACCTTTGGTCTGACCCGGTATGGCTGTTCTTATGTTCTTAGGTCAAGGTCTCTCATTTTAAATGGTCAGCTGCAGCTGTTGCAAATGACAAGGAATAATATATTCCACTCTTGGCTTTATAAAGTACACTTAAAAAAAAGCTTAGCTAGGTGATGAAGTGGGTCGTTAGCCTTTCATTTCTGGAGATATGAGTTCAAACCTGGTTAGGTCAGAAGTGAAAATTAATTGGAGAATCTTAACATAGTTGCTCTGGAATGGCTTTTCACTTCATTAACTGTCTGCTTCTATGTGGTGTTGAGCACCTTATGGAAGGTACAAAATGCCCTCAACACCCAGTGCAGTTGTTGGGCTTTACTGGTACTCAGCACCTCGTCAAAGTAGGCACTGTAGCAGTGTGTAATCTACTTCAATGTACAGTCTGATTTAAGGATAGACCATCTATTGAAATAGCAGGTTAGGAGTTGGGGGCATTGATAGGTCTGGCTGGACATGCCTGGAAAGTGTGTCTGTCTTTTCCTAGTTAAATTCAAGCTTCTTGTCCTTACCTTCAGGGTCCTTCATAATTTGGTCCCTTCCTGCTCTTGTCACTCCAACTTCCCTCAGCTCCTCCACTCTAGCCTCATGCACCTGCACGCATCTCATGGGCCTTGTTCACACTGTCCTTTATGCATGGAACATCTTCCCTGAACTCATTCATAAGCTACCAACTCTGTCCTTATTAATACCCCTCTCTGGTGTGATGCCTCAAAGGAATCAGCCAATTAATAATTCAGCAGCAAACTGGAGAATTGACACTTTGCATTATTATAGTTTTTAAAAAGCATTATTTTACACACACATACACACTTAATATATATTTAATTATATTCCTTTCCCCCCCCCCCCCCAAATATTTCACTTGATTTCTTAGCTTCTAATCTCTGGAGCAGGAACTGTGGGTTTTGTGTGTGTTTGTACAGCACCTATGTATAATGTGGGGCTTGATCCTAATTAGGGCCTTTGGGCAATACTGCAGTATAAATATTATGTAATAATAGCTAGTGCTTCAGTTCCAGAAAGACACAAATTTATCCCTAAAGTAAAACAATTTGTTTTTCTTGAGGCATTTTTTCTGACACTATAATAAAATGTAATAAATTGTCATGGCTACTTTTCTGTTATGCAGAGTCCCAAATCCCACAATCTGAGCAGAACTAGCATCTCTGGCTGGATTCCTATGCTCTTGGAGTCAAATTCAGGGCTTGGGTTAGCAAGATTGGGGTAAATGGGTGTCAGCTTTGAATTTGGCTCCATGTCTCAAGCAGTACTTTTTTCAGAATCGTAGCAGAGATTCCAAAGTCTTAGATTCGATGCATATGCAGTTATAAAACTTTTTTTTTTTAAACTGGTAGGTAGGATATTACTAGGCCTACTAATAGTCCCTGTTATACAAGTATTGAGAATACTAGCTCGAACCTGCCCTATCTTACCTACCTAGTTATTTTTTACATTCTCACTGCTTCTTGACAGTGGAAGCATTATTTTTTTATGAGATTACAAGTTTGGTTGATAAAAGTAATAGTGTTGATGTAATATACTTAAACTTCTCTAAGGCATTTGATTTGGTACCTCATTGTTACTGGGGTTTTCAGAACCCTCAACAGTGGTAACTTAACTATTTCACTCCAGCTGTGTCAGGAATAAATCAATAGAAACACAGCAATTCTGTCTGATTAGAGATTAAATACAAGTCAGCGTGCTCTTATCTGATACTGCAGTTTATTAGATTTAAGCACACACAGACATAGGCAATAGGTTTAGAACATCCCAGATATTTACCTAACATCTGGAACAGTATTGAGTAATTAACAGCAGGTTCGCAGTGGCCGATTGGTCACCCAGCGGGGAGAAAGGGTGTTGGGAAAAACATCTCTCAAGATGGCTTCAGAGGACTGCTCCAAAGTACACTATGTTAGCTAGTCTTTTATAACTAACTTCTACAAAACACATAGTCATAATGACCCCTACTGGATCATCACTTTTCCTAACTTTCAATAAACTTCTAATATCAGAGGAGCCCAGACTCAAGGTCTTCCAACCACCAAGGTTTTCAGTCTCAGTTGTTTACTTTCTTTCCCCTTCTCCCATTCTGATTAGCAGAAACTGTCAGCTAGATTTTGACTTTGCTTCTGAAAGCCTGTCTCCAAATTAATCTTTAAGTATGTGGTCTATTTCATTAATTCATAGTGGCTGAGTGCACATAATATGGTTGAAATTGGCTTGATCACATTTTGCATACACACACCCCTCAAACCCAGGGTAACACCATGACAGTTTGATTAAAAAAACTAGAAAGAAAGAAAATTAACATAGCTTACATTAAATGGATTAAAATTAATTGACAAATCTGTAAATGTAATTGTAAACAGGGAAGAATCATCAAGTGGGTGTGTTTCCAGTGGGGTCCTGCAGTGATTCGTTCTTGGCTCTATGCTATTTTACATTTTTATTAATGTCCTGGGATAAATTATAACATCATCACTGATACAGTTTGCAGATGACACAAAAATTGGGGATATGGTAAATAGTGAAGAGGACAGGTCACTGATTCAGAGTGATCTGGATCAGCTGGTCAACTGGGGACAAGCAAACAATATGCATTCTAATACAGCTAAATATAAATAATGTAAGCTATACTTACGGGATGGGGGGACTCTATCCTGGGATGCAGTGCCTCTGAAAAAGATTTGGGGGTGTGGTGGATAATCAGCTGAACATGAGTTCCCAGTGTGAGACTGTGGCCAAAAGAGCGAATGTGATCCTGGGATGCATAAACGGGAATCTCTGGAGCAGAGAGGTTATTTTACCTCTGTATTTGGCACTGGTGTGACTGTTGCTGGAATACTGTGCCCAGTTCTGGTGCCTACAATTCAAGAAGAATGTTGGTAAATTGGAGAAGATTCAGAGAAGTGCCACAAAAATGATTCAAGGATTAGAAAGCATGCCTTACAACAGTTGAGCCCTTTGAGTCTATCTATTTAGCTTAACAGAGGCTTAAGGGGTGACTTGATTATAGTTTAAGTATTAGGGATGTAAATATCGTTTTAAAAGTTAACCATTTAAATTATTAAAATATTTCATTTAAATGGTTAATTGATTAAAAGGAGGGGGACTGGGGTCAGGTTCAGCTGGCTGGCATGGCTGGGGCTGCTCTGGCTGGCTGGTGTGGCTGGGGTTGGGTTTGGCCGGCTGGGGCCGATCTGGCTGCGCAGCGCGGGGCCGCTGAGGTTGGCGGGTGGGCCAGCCTGGGGGTTAACGGTTAAGGCGGGTTAACCGGTAAGACCAGTGCTTACCAGTTAACATTTTACATCCTGAATAAGCATCTGCAGAGGGAACAAATATTTAATAATGGGTTCTTCAGTCTAGCGGAGAAGGTTTAACACTATCTAGTAGCTGGAAGTTGAAGCTTGACAAATTCAGACTGGAAACAAGGTGTGAATTTAACGGTGACAGTAATTAACCACTGGACCCATTTACCAACGGTCATGGTAGATTCTCTCTCTCAGACAATTTGTAAATCAAATGGGATTTTTTCTAAAAACTGTGCTCTAAGGGTTATTTTGGGGAAGTGCCATGACTTGTGTTATGTAGGAAGGCAGATAAGATCATCACAATGGTCCCTTCTGTTTTGTAATCTAAGAAAAACAGAAACATGCTTAGCTGTTTTCAGTCATTGTCTGAGATGAGAACTGCCCCTTGCAGGTCTTTCTCGGTCACAGCTGCAGCCACACTGGATGGACCTGCCCAGTCTATGCATCCATAGTAACCTGTTGACTCACGCCCAATGCTAAAGAGAGAATTTACCTGACTAGGTGAAAAGTTAGTGACCTGTCACCTAGGCCTGTCATTCATTTCAAATTACATTATTGTTGGAATTAATTTGTGATCCATTAGCTATGTTACTCAACT
This sequence comes from Caretta caretta, assembly GCF_965140235.1. Lineage (NCBI taxonomy): Eukaryota > Metazoa > Chordata > Testudines > Cheloniidae > Caretta > Caretta caretta. The sequence goes on along the minus strand of NC_134210.1, from coordinate 42,641,825 downwards.
CTACTCCCTGTTACGCTTACCTGGCTCTGTGAAGATTATGCATTCCTTCCAAATGGAAGTGACTTTGCTAATATGTGAAATATTTATGATTCAACTTCTCATACACAATTAGGTTACTTGTGGCAATATAGTATCAGTTATAACAGAGCTGAAAAGTTGGTATGGTTCTGTTAATTTGGAATGTTGGTTCTTTCACTGCCAATGGCTGAGACTGAAGGATCTCTTCCTCATTCAGCCGTGTGTCCTGCATGGGGAGGACTCGGCGCCTTCTGGAGCATGTCAGATCTCTGTACTCTCTCTACACTTTGTAGGATACTCTTCTTCGTTCATAATTTCTTTGTGGTGTTCCTTCTGTTACCTTGGCCCATTTGCCAGAACTTCAAGTTTTGTTAGTCTTTTCCTGTTAAATCTGAGCTTTTTCCCTGCCTGAGTGGGATTATGGCCTGTGCCTGTACTGCTGCCAGACATGGTGCAAGGGATGGGGAGAAAAGGAAGGCAGGGTCCTTTTTCCTTTTACTGTACTGGTGCGGCTTTGTGTTTTTCCTTTCCTCGATGCATAACAATTTTAGTCTCCTAAGAGTTGACTAGTGATGCATCTGCTGAGGTGTTGGTGAGTACTTTTGCATCTGAGTCATTTTATGGCACTTGTGGTATATGTGTCCTCAGCATCTTCATGAAAGAGCTACTGGTAGCTGCACGGGACTGTTCATTTACCTGCCCATCTTTGTTTTCCTTGTTTTTAGAGTCTTCATATTATGGTTGTAGTTACAGGCAAGTTTGGGTGCATTAAATCAAAAAGGATCTCCACATATAGATCATTAAGTTGTGAGACCTGCTGGGATATCCATCCTGACCAATCCAAACTGCAGCTAAGTTGTTGTGGTTGACCAGCCCACTGGGCCAGTTCCCTGCTGTTGAGGAAGGAACCAGTTTGTTGGGAACTGCCTTGTAAGTATGTAGAGTATTGAGAGGGCAGTAAACATTAAGTGTTGTGCTGCTTTGTAGATAACAGGTGTGTATGAAAAAAGCGTATTGTATATTCAGCAGACTAATACAAAATCTTTTTCTGAAAAGTTAATCACAATAGGCAACACAGTCCCAACTGCTTTGTGAGGTACTGTAGTGTAGTGATTCTGCTCTGTGTTTATCTTTCAGGTATAGAATTACACCTTTAATTATCTTAAACCATCATTTTTACAATTTATTTCAGGTAATAATCACATGAAGGAAGAAAATTATGTTGCTGCAGTGGATTGTTATACTCATGCTATAGAGCTGGATCCAAATAATGCAGTGTATTATTGTAACAGGTAAAAAATAACAAAAAATCCCTTAAACTTCATAGAGATAATTGTAAAAAGAAAAACCAAACTAGATCAAAACAAGGTGAAGTGAAAAGCCCTCATTTTCAGCGAGTAACAACATTTGATTTATATCAGTTTGGTTATGCAAATTTTAAAATGTATCATTTCAACTATACTCAAATTGTTGTCTTCATTATATTTGTAGTGTGGATTTTAACTTTGTTTCAAGACTTTATTTGGTGACTGATGTTGGCAGCTTGAAGTAACTTCTATACAAGAAATTAGTAAAGGTCTGATTCAAAGCCCATTTGAGCTAGTGGGAGCCCTTCTATGGAATTCTAATGGATTGGGCCTAATATGCTTTAATTTTCCAGAGCAAAAAATATTTGTAAAGTGCTTTGAAGATGTAAAACGTTATATAGGAGCTAAATACCTTTATGCCGGGATTATTGCAAAAGTAACAGTTCTACATAATGCACTTCTAATACAGATTTTACTCCTTAGTTACTAAACAAGTGAATTATGTAGTAGATAGAGACAAGCACAAGGAGGCAGAGGATCCACAAACATTTACCAAGATGGCATTACTTATTTAAGGCAGTAGTGCAGAGTTTGAACCATATCTTTTCTCTGATAAGACAGCAGTGCTATAAATTCTCTCTAGATGTAAACTGGTCATGTAGGACCTGATCCAAAGCCCATTGAAGCCAATTGAAAGACTCCCATTAACTCCAATAGCCTGTGAATAAGCCCAAAATGTGTGTAATTAGCAACACAACTAACTACTACTACTTTGATATTCAGTGAGTATGCAAAGCATGTGTAACTTGCAATGATTTTGTACTGTAAAACAGACCAAATTCAGCCCTGGCATAAGTGGGTACACCGCCAGTTGAAGTAATTTAAAACTAGGATTGAATTTTGCTCCAGAAGTTTTGAGGATGGTGTAGACATAAGTTGAAGCAGAGGAGAGAGGGGTTGCTTTACCTTAAGAAAACAGGAGAGCCGAATCAGGCTGATTCCTTATTTGGTCTGTTGAGTCTGTCTCCAAACATGAAAAAGAATTGAAGTGCATGCAGGGCTAAATACTGCCTTTGATTACACTCATGCAACTGCATTGACCGCAGTGGGGTTGAACAGGTGTAAAGCGGTCCATATAATTAAAGACAATGAACACAACTCAGTAGGAAGGGAAATAATTTATTCCATCAAACCTAGACAAAGTATATAATTCAGAGGGCATAGTAGGAAAAAAGGTTTAAATAAAAAAAAATCATTTTACACAGAATTTTTCATGGAAAACTAGCACAAAATGCTTTGCAGAATTAAATATTCCTCCTTCTGTAAAGTACCATTTTAACTATGGAAAGACTTAAGCTGGAATGTTTTTTCTGAATACTCTCAGACCATGGGAAAGATTGAATTTGAATACTGATCTGAACTCTTTGGCTTGGCCACTCTATTGCCTTAACTCATAAATCATATGTAAAAATAATGAGTGTTTCCCTGGTGAAGGTACAGTAGTAATTCACTGATTCAGAAATTATTAGGTCTCTTTATCCAGACTTACCTACCAGCATGAGTGGCATTACACACACAACTGTATTTCTACAGAGACTTTGCAAAAATCAATATAGATCAAATACCTACATGGTCAGTCAGTATAGAGTATATTCGAGCTCCTCTAGCAATTCTCCTGGAGCCAGGCACCTGAGGGATAGATGCCCTCAGCAGAAGGATTGTCATTGTGATATGAGACTGATAGGTACAGGCGTAAAGAGAGAGAGAGAGAGACCAAGTAGATCCTTTGAACTGTGAAGAGTGAAAACACAAAGTATTATTGCTGCAAAAGGGTGCCTGTACAAAATACTTGTTTTCCTAAATAGTCGTTGTATATCCCCAAAAAATACCATTTGGCTTGTTGTAATTGATTTAATGATGTATTTTGTGTGTATCTGTATTCTGGTTCTCAAACGCTTTTCCACACTATTCTGTTTTTTGTAAGGTATGACTCTGTATAATTTAAGGCTCTAAATCAGTAAGGCACTTTCACATGCTTAACTTTAAGCACTTGAACAGTCCCACTGAAGTCAAGCCAGGTGAGCAAATTTTCTATAATGTAACGGAGTAGTCAGTAGGATTAAACGTGTTCTTAATGTTAAGTGTAGTCTTTGGGGCCTAAATCTGGATGCTCAGACTTTTTTTAAATACCTTCTTTTCCCCCTACTTTAGGGCTGCTGCTCAAAGTAAGATCAGCAACTACAATGAAGCAATAAAAGACTGTGAGAGAGCAATAGCAATAGATCCAAAATACAGCAAAGCATATGGGAGAATGGGGTAAGATAATCCAGATTTATTTAAGCATTCAGGGCTAGAACTTTGGAAGGTGGAAATCAGTGTAGCTCTATTTAAATCAATGGGATAATTCCAGTTTGTGTTGACTGAAGATCTGGTGCTAAAAGTGCAGTTGTTTTCTATGACTGAAGCTGGCATGAAGTTCCATGTACATGCTCTCTCCTAGTGACTTCCTGTCAGATTTGCTCTGTTTACACTACAGATTTTTTTCTTCAGTTTATCAGCATTGCAAATTCAATCTAGGGAGTCAAACTGTGTTCTTTCTCGCTCCTAATCACCAGTAATTATTCTGTAACTGGAACAACAAGTATTCTGTTAATGATAATTAATACAGAATAGAATCCAAGTCCCTCTCTCAAAAGTGTTGGTTTTGCCGAGCTAATAGGAGTACAAACTTATTTTTCTCAGCTAAATAAACCTAGGAAGCAGATCTGTTGAGGTGGAAAGTGCTGTTTATTTAGTAATTCTTCTGACCCTAACATAGCACTCTTAAGTAAATACTGTTATGAATTCACATCTGCACACTTAGGGAAATTCATCCTTATGACTTTTTTTCCAATAGTCCCTGTGCAGAGCGGCTTTTGTGTTGGGGATATTTCCCAGGGTGCCCATGCAGTTGCTTTGTGACTTCTTCGTCCTGTCATAACTGGGTAGGGCAATCCATCATTGCACGCTTAAGCTGTGGGAGTTAGAAACTAGGACCCTTGACACGAGAAATACAGGCCTTTACCACTTGAGTTACAAGCCTCTCTGGCTGATGTTGTAATAGTAACTTGTAGGCAAGACACTGTGATTGCATTGACCCATAAATGCCAAAGCAGGTCTGACATTTCATGTGTCTATATGTCTATAGAGAATCAGACCCCCTCACCAGTAAGAGTGAAGTTCACCTGGTAAGCCTCTTTAAAGAAATTTTAATAATAAAACAAATATCTAGTGTCAAATTCTTCCCTCAGAGGCACATACGTGGCTCTAATTGAAGTCAGTGAGATCTGTATATGTGCATGTAATGTCTGACTTTGGTCCTTAGCTTTTTAAATTTCAAAACATGAATTTTAATTCTGAAAATTGAATGAATAGATGAATGCTGCTTCTGTGAATACTAATTGTCAAATCTAGTGAAAAATGTGAATATAGCACAGTGAGAGCTGTCTGGAAGGAGTAAATGGGATTATGCATCTTTACTACCCGAAGTTTTATGAATGTCTCCATGTTTGAAAGGGCTCTTGGCCCTAATCTGAAGGGAGAACTATGGCCAGCATAGTACCAGCTTCTGTAAATGTGTCCGTGCCAAAGTCTGTGGTCTGAAGTGCAGCAGACAATGACTTGGAAAACCCTTATATATTAGAAGTGTCATAGTATTACAATGAAACCCAACAAGACTACAGAAGAGGGACAAATTGTATTAAACATAAGATGACCATATAGGACAACACATATAAAATAGTTACTTATAGTAATTGTGCTTTGTCAGATGGTTGCCTATGTGGATAACGCTCTAGCATGCCACTAGTGCATGAGCTTAGAAGACTTGCCTAAGAAGTGTACATTGGGGCAGCTTGCTTCTCCTCTCCTTCCCATTCTGGGTTCCAAAGAGATTGCGTGGCCCCAAACGTCTTTTAGTTCATATCACTAATTTAGGAATCCCTCTACAAGAGACTGCAAAGAAGTGGAGAAAATGAGCAGGGAGCACAGATCCATATGGGTAGGCATCTCAGGGAGCTGTAATTTCTGTGGTAAGTAAATAGGTTTTTTTCCTTGGAGAATTTCCCATATGAGTTCCAACTTCCCACTCTTAGGAGATTAACAGGTGGGCATGGGGACTGTTCATTTAAAAATGATTGCAGGACTGTTATTCTGAATTGCGTATCAGATTTAGAGCCCTACGTGAGAGAGCAACTCTGCGTGGATGTGGTTACCGAGCTCTAAGAAGCACCCTTGCATATTTCACTAATTGATAACTTGTGAAGGCATGGCCTAGAATAGAGCCAGAAGCATTTGGCATTTTCCTTGGCGGCAAAAAGTTCTTCATAAGGCTTGCCTGTAAGTGGAACATATGCAAGGCTGAGTTCTTGGGGGATCATCTGTGCTACAGAAAGTGGTCTGACAAAAGTAAATGCCAGCGCCAGCCAATATGCATCAATATTTACATTCTGGTAGTAAACTTACATGTATTTTGGAATGATCAGGATCTAAGTTAGTTGTGAGATTCTCTCACTTACTCCTGGGCTAATTAGATCCAAAACTGTTAGTATCATTACTTCTTTGATGTGCTCATACTGGCTTTCTTTATTTTAAACTAGGTTGGCCCTGACCTCTATGAACAAATACCAAGAAGCAATTACCAGTTACCAAAAAGCACTGGTTCTTGATCCAGAAAATGACTCTTACAAGTCAAATATGAAAATAGCTGAACAGAAACTAAGAGACCTCTCCAGTCCTGTAAGTTACCTTAATTAGTTTTTCTTTTCAGTGAGGTTTTTTAATAACTCAAATGGAATTTCCTAGACGTAGTAATCTTCAGATATTATTTGTTTTCAGACTGGAACAGGACTGAGTTTTGACATGGCAAGCTTGATAAACAACCCAGCATTCATTAGTATGGTGAGTATTTTAAGTATATCGTGTTGCTTTTAATTAAGAAACAGAATGTAAAATGTTTTAAATATTACTCCTGCTTCAACAAAGGAAGATGGTTTTAATGCTTATCATAACTAGTGTATACATCCAAAGCACAGGACTTGGTGGTGATGGGGGACTTCAACTACCCAGACATCTGTTGGGAAAGTAACACAGCAGGGCACAGATTATTCAACAAGTTCTTAGAATGTATTTGAGACAATTTTTTATTTCAGAAGGTGAAGAAAGCCACTGCGGAGAGGCTGTTCTAGGTTTGATTTTGACAAATAGAGAGGAACTGATTGAGAATTTGAAAGTGGAAGGCAGCTTGGGTGAAAGTGATCATGAAATGAGAGAGTTCATGAGTCTAAGGACTGGTAGGAGGGAAAACAGTTCAAAAACATAATAGATTTAAAGAGGGCAGACTTTAGCAAACTCAGGGAGTTGGTAGGTAAGATCCCCTGGGGAAACAAGTTGAAAGGGAAAAACAGTTCAAGAGAGTTGGCAGTTTTTCAAAGAGACACTATTAAGGGCATAAGAGCAAACTATCCCATAGTGTAGGAAAGATAGGAAGTATAGCAAGAGACCACCTTGGCCCAACCAGGAGAATTTCAATAACCTGAAACTCAAGACAGTCTTACAAAAGGTGGAACCTAGGTCCTACAAAAAGTGGGGAGGGAAAAGGATGAATATAAACAAATAATACAATTATGTAGGGAAAAAATTGGAAGGGCCAAGGCATAAAATGAGATTAAACTAGCTAGAGAAATAAAAGGAAACAAGAAAACAGTCTACAAAGCTAGAGGAAGACCAAAGACAGGGTAGGTCCATTACTCAATGGGGTGGGGAGGAAACAATAACAGAAAATATGGAAATGGGAGAAGTGCCAAATAACTTTTTTGTTTCAGTTTTCACCAAGAAGTTGAGTCGCAATTGGACAACTAACTTAATGAATGCCAGTGAAAATGAGGTAGGATCAGAAGCTAAAATAGGGAAAGAACAAGTTAAAAATGACTTAAGTTAGAGGTCTTCAAATCACCAGGGCCTGATGAAATACATCGTAGAATACTCAAGGAACTGACTGAGGGGATATCTGAGCCATTAGCGATTTATCTTTCAAAAGTCAGGGAAGACAGGTGATATTCTACAGGACTGGAAAAGGGCAGATATAGTGCCAGTCTATAAAAAGGGAAATAAGGACAACCTGGGGAATTAGTCCAATCAGGTTAACTTCAGTACCTGGAAAGATAATGGAGCAAATAATTAAGCAGTTAGTTTGCAAACACTTAGAAGATAATAAGGTGAAAAGTAACAGTCAGCATGGATTTGTCAAGAACAATTGTGTCAAACCAACCTAATAGCTTTCTTTGACAGGGTAACAAGCCTTGCGGATGGGGGGGAAGTGGTAGATGTGATATATCTTGACTTTAGTAAGGCTTTTGATACTGTCCTAGATGGAGCTACTATAAGATGGGTGCATAACTGGTTGGAAAACTGTTCCAGAGAGTAGTTCTCAGTGGTACACAATCAAGCTGGAAGGGCATATCGAGTGGGGTCCCACAAGGATAAGTTCTGGGTCCGGTTTTGTTCAGTATCTTCATCAATGATTTAGATAATGGTATGGAGAATACACATATAAAGTTTGCAGATGAGACCTATCTAGGAGGAGTTGCAAGTGCTATGGAGGATAAGATTAAAATTCAAAATGATCTGGAGAAGTGGTCTGAAGTAAATAGGATGAAATTCAATAAGGACAAATACAAAGTAGTCCACTGAGGAAGGAACAATCAGGTGCACAAAATAGAAAATGCCTGCCTAGGAAGGAGTACTGCAGAAAGGCATCTGGGGGTCATAGTGTATCACAAGCTAATTGAGTCAACAGTGTAATACTTGCGCGCGCGCGCGCACACACACACACACACACACACAAAAGCAAACATCATGCTCGGATGTATTAGCAGGAGTGTTGTAAGCGAGACACGAGAAGTAATTATTTTGCTCTGTTGTGCAGTGATTAGGCCTCAACTGGAGTATTGTGTCCTCTTCTGGGTGCCACATTTCAGGAAAGATGTGGATAAATTGGAGACAGTCCAGAGAAGAGCAACAAAAATGATCAAAGGTCTAGAAAACATGACCTATGAGTGAAGATTGAAAAAATTGGGTTTGTTTAGTTTGGAGAAGAGAGGTCTGAAGGGGGACATAACAGTTTTCAAGTACATAAAAAGTTGTTACAAGGAGAGGGAGAAAAATTGTTGTTTTTAACCTCTGAGGATAGGACAAGAAGCAATGGGCTTAAATTTCAGCAAGGGCAATTTAGGATGGACATTAGGAAAAACCTCCTGTCAGGGTGGCTAAGTGCTGGAACAAATTGCCCAGGGAGGTTGTGGAATTGCCCAGGGCTGCTAACTGCCACAATCAGCAGAGGGGCAGGCAGCTGGTGTGAGTTCCCCCACCTTCTCAGGGACAGTGGGGCTCTGGCTTCTGGCTTCAGCCCTGGGATGGCGGGCGGCAGGCTCCAGCTGTGGGGCTTTAGCCCTGGGCTCACCACCCACTTTCCCCCATCACCCTTGATCCCCACCACCTTCTCTGGTTGCAGGGCTTCGGGCCCCGGCCGTGGGGCTTCCAGCCCTGGCCCCCAGTCACACAGTGGAGGACACCAGCCTTAGGCTCACCATCTGCTCCCCATCACCCCTGGCCCCCCCACAGCCCCAGGCTTTGGCTGCATGGTGGCAGGCTCCAGCCTGTGAGGCCCCAGGATCCAGCCGTGGGTGTTGAACATAGACTCAATACCCCCCGCTCCCAATCGCTCTGCGCCCCTGCTGTATCCTGTGAGCCTGAGTCAGCTGACCAAGGCCAGCTGCCGCTGTGCCATGGGTCTTTTATTGTAGTGTGGACGTACCTTGAGAGACTCCATTGCCTTTATTCCTGGTGAAGACCTGGCCACTGCGTTCAGGTTTAAAAATTCCCTAAGGGATAAAGTGACCTTATGTATTAAATTGATCAAAAGGTAGGTTTAAAGAGTGTGTGTATTCTCAACATGTGCCTAAACCTACACTTAAATCATACAAGGTTTGCCACTCTGGTATATTTGGTCTTTCCATACTTATGTATGTGCCTACCAGCATTTGTATGTTAAGTATAACACAGGCACCACTATAGTAAAGTGGAGGTTGACTAAAATGGACTAGTCAAGCAAAGCACTTTGGGTTCACTTTATGCAATGTCCATTTTAATTAGGCCTCCTTATAACTCTGTGCTGCAGTGCTCCCTCTTCAAATCCTTACAGGCCATCTTTTCCCTGCAGAACCATAGACATATGGAAAGAGACCTATTACGTCATTTAGTCCATCAATTTATGTCACAGACCTGGTGCAGATCCCCTTGCCAGTTGCCCACTAGATTAAGGACCCAGCTTCTGGGTCCCCAGGTGTTTTAAGCCTCTCAGAGCTTGAGCAGAGTCCAGCCGTTGGCCTGATCTTGGGGTCCCTAGGTACACACTCAGGGTGCTGACATGCTGTCTAGTAGGGATGTAAATACCATTTTAAAAGTTAACTGTTTAAATGGTTAACCGGCTGAGGCTGCTCCAGCAGGCACTGGGATGCTGGGGCCGGCTGGCCTGGGGTTAACAGTTAAGGTGGGTTAACCGGTAAGATTAATACTTACCGGTTAACATTTTACATCCCTACTGTCTAGCACCTTCTTCTGAGAGCTGGAACCTGCTATCCAGCTGCCTAGTTCCTATGCTCATTGCTGACCCTTCAGACTCCACTGTACTTAGGTCTGGTCTACATTAGAATTAGGTCGACACAAGGCAGCTTACACCGATCTAACTATGGAAGTGTCTACACTTAAATTTCACTGCCCCCCCATGTAACTGCCCAGCTATGCTGACTTGACTCTACCTCCGCAAGTGGTTGAGTCAAGGTCGATGTAGTTAGGTTGACGCAGTGTCAGTGTCGATACTGCGTTGCTTACATTGACTGTTAACTGGCTTTCAGGAACCATCCCACACTGACAATACATAAGTACAAGAGCTGCTGGTGAGGATGCACACCGCCGACACAAGTAGCAAAGTGTAGACACCCACAAGCAATGTAATTAATGCAGAGGCTGTTTGCCTTTGTAAATTAGGATGACTTAATTTTGTAGTGTAGACATAACCTTAAACACATCCTCTTTCAGAATTCTGCCCCCAAGGTGTGTGCCTTCTCTTTTATCATTTAACTCTTTCCTCCGGTATGTGAAGCATGTAACACACAGACACTTTGCCCAGGGTCTAACACAATTGCTCTTTTATTTAATCATATAAAACACAAGAGAATAATGATCATACAAAAGAAACCCTACATGTGTTTCCCTGCCTCAGTTTCCTCATCACTCCAGAGCATTCTTTGGTCTGGGGTTGGGGGCTATTCAGATACTGTCTGCTCCCATGCACGGCTTCTCCTGAAACATGGAGCCTGCTTTTCCTAAATCAGCTTGCCTCCTTTACCTTTGGACAATTTAGCCCCTGCCTTAGCTTCCTGTCCATCTCTCTGCTGAGCAAATACATTTAGCATATCTATATGGACCAATTAAAAGGTAAGTATTCTCCCATTGTCTCCAATGTGGGGAGCTTTCAGGCTGGTAGGATATTGTGAATACATATTCATGATACAGTAGTTTTTCAACAGTCACACTTCATTTATATCAACCGGAACGCATAAATTGTACAGACAGATCCCCAAATTGTCACACCCTATCATTCAAGATTGCTCCCTACATAACATTTTAAATGCTTTGTCCAGTCTTGTGTCAAGCAATGGGGTTTTCACTGTTTCCAGGGTGAGGCTATTCCAAAGCAGAACAGATTTTGCTGTCAGCAGTGGGGAATTAGCCACTGGGTCAACGAGGCCCATGCCCAGGGGCTCCAGACAATTGGGGGGCCGCAGAAAGATGGGCATGCTGACCCGCTCTGCCCCCCTGCCCGGCGCTCTTGCTGAGGACCGGGGCAAGCCCCCACACGCCAAGCCCGCTCCCCGATAGGAGCGCTGGGCGGAGTGGGGCAAGCCTCCAGACCCGCTCCCCGGCAGGAGCACCGGGGGGTGGAAGAGGGGGGCAGAGCTGGTTTGGTGGGAGAGTACATTTTTATGTAGTAAAGATTTTTAATCTCCTTTTTTTGTTTTTTAATCACTATTTATGAACCTTCACCATAATATCTAATACAGTAGTATCTAATACCCAGTAGAAAATACTTTAGGCAGCTAAACAAATTATCAGTTATATAAATTATATTCCATTATATTTATTTATTTATTTATGAAACACTGGAGTTTTCCAGAAAGGTAAATCCCAAATCTGCAGGACATTCCGCATTCCCCATGCAACTTTGGAAAAACTACATGAGTCTATTCACTCATGAGAGAGGAAGGGAAAACCTCATCCTCAGTCGTTCCTAAAATTCTCCTTCCATGCTAACATTCACCCAGGCACTGACAGCCAGCTGCTGGGCCTAGTTCACTGCTGAGCTGCAAGAACAAAAAGCAAAGCCAATCACCCATTAATGCCATTTTAGGGCTTGCTGGTATGGGGATGCACCAGAAGTAGACAATTATATCAGAATAAAGTCACTTCTCTTCCAGAATGGAGTGTGCACACAGGAAGTTACACAGGCTTAGCTATAGTTCTGCCTGTCAGTTTCCCCATGTAGACAAGCCCTCTGAGTCAACCTCAACCCAAGGAAAATCATGACTGAGTGCATGATACTCTGAGGGCTAAACTACTGAGCTTTAATTGCCTTGGGAGTGCTCTTCACACTGGAGGTTTTTCAAAATACCCTGGTGAAAGTTGCTCCATTTTGACCAATGATAAAGTGAGATGAGTTGGGTTCCCAGAAGCTTCTTGGATTTGTTTGAAAATACAGAGTGCAAGTCAGCTGTAATGAAACAACTGCATGAGTGCAAGAAGCTGCTTGTGTAGAACTAGAGACTGGTGAATCTCTGTGGAAAGGACGTCTTCAAGGCCTTGCAATGTACAAATTCCAGTCCTCTCGCCTAGGGCCCCACAAAACCATAATCTGCCTCTGGTTGTCAGGAAGTTTTCCTATTCCTCCTTGGTGTTTACATTTGCATACTTGTGGTTTAGGCATTGCTTAGCTATACCAGTCACATTTAGCACTTTTTTTAACCTTTCCCTTTAGATTAATAATTTTTGTTGCTTTTCTCAAAACTGTCCAGTTTGTCTTTTTTTCTACTCATTTCCAGAATTGAATGCAGAATTCCAGATGCAGTTGCAGAGAGTTACAGTGAGAGACTGTTACTCCCTTTCTCGTTACATGATACCTGTATGTACGTGTGGGTGGGGCAGTGCTCAGAATTACATTTGTTCTATTTTGCTGCCATATCACATTACTAACTTGTATCTAATTTTCTAATGTCTTTCTATTAGTGCTTTTCAGGTTCCTTATTTGTTTTCAGTATCTGTGTTTCCAATTAGTACTGTCCAACAGTTTGCATTTTCCCCATCTCATTTGGTTATTTCCTACCCATACTTCTAAACATTAGGGCCCAGATCCACAAAGGGATTTAGGTATTGCAATCCCTAACACTTAAGTGCCTAGAAAAATCAGTGAACAATAATGGGATCCATAAAGCCCTATACAAAGAATGGGGAGAGACTGCCTTAAACTGCCGCCCACAAAAGTCAGCAAGCTAGGTGGAGAGCCACCTAAGCTAGCTAATGACAGATGCCGATGAGAGGGGTATGTTCTAAGCCCGTCCCATGGAGATAGGTGCATAAGTCCAGATTGCAAGTGAAGTTAAGCACCTCCTTGCAATCAACAGCAGAGAACCCCTTTCCTGGAATCAGGCAATTTAGGGATCTCAGCGGGGAGGGGCCCTCATCATGGCACACTCCTGGGCAGCCTAGCGCAGCAGTGCAATTACACCTGTCTGAATTTGCCCCATTGGGGTCTCAATCAGTCCAACAAAGCTTATGTATATTGAACAGTGCCCCTTCAAGGCTGTAGTTTATATAACACAAAGGTGGAATGATATGCAGGCCTCCACTCCAGAGTCTGCAGCTGGAGGGGGAGGGGGTTGAATTAATCTTAGTCCATCAACCCCACTTATGTTCATGTCCCTTACCAGTGAGGCCTCTTGACCCAGAAACCTCTTCTTGAGTCAGGGACTCTTGTCATCTCGTGAGGAAGGATCTCTACTCTTGGGTCAAGATCCCCAAATCTGAGACCCTTTCTCAGAACAACATACAATCTTCTAATCGGGGGCTTTTGCTACATGATGAAATCCTTCCATGAGGACCAGGTTCTGCTGAGACTTGGTATTCCTTCCTTTCAGAGCATCTCCCACCTAGGAGCATTCTTACAGGTACTTGGTTTCCTTTCCTAGTGAGCTCCCTTAATGGCTCTCACATTGGAAGCTTCCTTGTTCTTGATTCCACTTTTCTCCCCAAGAGCCTCTGTTCTTTAGTAGAGTCTACTGGGAGTAGCTTCCTTTCATCATGCATGGTGCTTCACTGCCTAATTAACTGCCTACCAATTACTCAGTGAGTTAATTAGCCCCAGGTTCACCTGAGTTACCTCATTTCCCCTTGTGGAGCTTGTCAGAGATAGACTCAGCTCCTGACTCCTATTCAGGGCCAGCTACCCTCTAACAGTTCCTGAGCCATTTCTTGTGAGAATGAGTTAGGTGTATGCCTCTTTCCACACAAAATGGGGATGGTCGTAGTACCCAACTTATAACTTTTAGCCCAGTGGTTGAAGTACTCACCGGGGATGTTGGAGATCTAGGTTAAATTCCTCCTTCTGCCTGATCGGGAGAGGGGATTTGAATAGTGGTCCTCCACCTCTCAGGAAAGTGCTTTAACCACTGGATTATGGGATATTTTGATGTGGGTTGTTCTCAGTCTGGATAAATAGTCAGAGGGCCAGAGAGAGACATAGGTGCTGGAACTAGGGGTGCTGTGGGTGTGCCAGCACCACTGGTTTAAAGTGGTTTCCATCATATACAGGATTTACAGTTTTGTTTAATGGCTTTCAGCACCCCCATTATAAAAATTGTTCCAGCACCTATGCAGAGAAAGTGTGAGAATGACTCTATAGCCTGGTGGCAAGGATACCTACCTTGGGAGACCTAGGGGCCAGTCCCCCTGCTCCAGTGACTCTAGTTATTTATCCAAAGTTGGAAAGCTTCAACAAGAGAGACTGAAAGATTTCCACACCAGAATATCCCATAGCCCACTGGTTAAGGCGGCACCACCTCCTTCTCCTCCATTTTGAATGAGGCCTGTTCCAGTGGGCATACTTTAAGGACGCTTACCAGATTGGGCCCGGCAGGGAAGATCGGTGAGCAAACACCCCTGGTTTGTAGATCCTGCTGGGGTTTAGGCGTGGGACAGGCCTGCACATGCCCAAACATAGAAACTAAGGTGCCTAGGGAACTTTCACAGTGGAAACTTAGGCACTGAGTGACTGTAGCTACCTGTAGCATTAGGCAACAGCCAAGTGGAGGTTTTGTGAATAGCAGTGTTGCCTAAAACTGGGACTTATGCACCTAAGTGGATCTGAGCCGAGATCCTTTCATATTTTTTCTGTATACTCACTTTTGTTCTAGACACCTCCCTCTCAACATATTATCAATTGGTAATTTAATTAATGTGCTGTTAATGTGCTTTCATTGAACACCAGCCCAGACCAGACAGAACACTGAAAATGACATCTTGACATAACTCTGTACTTTGTAGTTTTTCATTACCTTTTGTTTATGGTCCTTCAATAAACCTTCACTCCACACAGTGCTGTTATCCAAACTGATTTGAATTAATTTGGGAGCGTAGATCAGGAGACTAAATTTCATATATCTCTGAGTTGTGCAAGAATCCTGTTGTATTCCTCCGAGTTCTTAAAGAATTCCAGCTGGTGGATCGCAGCATTACTGGCAACCTTTCTTGTCCAAAGCAGACCACAACACGTCAAACTTAACATCTGTGTGCTAACGGGTACACAGTAAAATTTGGAGTATGTAGCCCCACAGAATGTAATAGCTCCTAACCTAAAAGAGAGGCCAATAGGTCTGGTTACCTATTGAAAGTTTGTAGGGTAGAAATGGTCTGTGAAGAAGGAGTAGAGTGAATTTTCTACACAGCTTAGTTTATTAAGCTGCACAGGAACTCCATGTGTAACTTAATTGGGCAAATGCATTGTCCAGACAATCCCCATCTGTTTTGAGTTTAAAATCTTCTCTTCAGTCTGTAGCTAACTATATGAAATGGATTTTTTGTATTGTTTCCAGAGGTTGCCTAATCAGTCAAGTAGACTGAATCCAGAACTGGGAGCCAAGAACTCCTGAGTTCTCTTTCTGATTTTTACCACTGTCTAGCCTTGAACAAGTTACTTGTGGCTCAAGTTTCAGGCCTTTAATCTCCTGGGCCAAATTCACTGCTGATATAAGCGAATGAGACTTCATTGACATCAAGGATTTGCAATGAATTTGGTTTTCTGTATGTCATTCCCCAACTGTAAAATGGAGAAGATATGACTAATTTACCTTGGAGAGGTGTTGTGAGGATAAATTAGTTAATAAACCTGTTTTAAGAAGAAAAGGGTAAAGTATTTTTATTTAGTTGAATAGATAAGATCAATGAGTAAGTGAATGTGCTGAACATTTTATATACAGCAAATGTGCTTATTGGGTCTTTTTATGTATTTATTTCAGATTTCAGTTGCTTTGGGAACTTCTACAGAAATACAATACAAACATTTAAACAATTCCATACACAGAAGACTACCCCTGCAACTGCTTAGATATTTTTACCCAATATAATAACAACCATCCCCAGTGGCCCCAAGACTAACTGTTCCCTTCTCACAGCTTAGAATCCATGAGCCTTCTCAGATTCCTGAGGGTAGGCTTTGTCACTTAGAAAGCTTTTAATTTGTTATCCTTGCATATATCATTATCTAGAGGAAAACATTAGATAAGACTCCAGTTGGGAGTGATGGAAGCTTAATATTAAGCAATATATAATTCAAAGCTGTTTTTTTAAACCATTAAGATGATTGCCCAAATATCTGACACATTTTAATGTCTAATTCCCAGGGCATTGGGTTCGGGTAGCTCTAGAGATACAAGGACTTCCTCTTTTTCATGGTTGATTACCCTGAACAGTAATAGTATATTGTAACTGATATTCATGGTGTAGAGTATAATGAATTATATTATCTTCATGTCCTTGAAATACATTGCTGTAATGAGTCATTTTGTTGAGAATCATATGTCTCGAGTCATTAACTTGGTTTGTGTATTGTAATACGATATATATTGTGCTTCTCCTGACTACCACAATGATAACTAAATATATGACTGCATTATGACTTGCAATACATCGTACTTATTCTAGGCAGCAAGTTTAATGCAGAATCCTCAAGTTCAACAACTGTAAGTATTAATATGGAATATCAGTGAAAAGAGATGCCAGTGGTGTCTGAGTGGGTTAACAAAACAAAAGCAAATGGCAATGAATTACTAAAATTTGTATTGTGTTCTTCCTATTATTGACTTTACAGCTGTACTCTTTGTAACTGGATCTACCACAGTTTAGTTTCCCCTACAGCTCACTTAATAACTAGTAACTAGATAACATGATTTTGGCAATTAATTGATCTTTAAATATTCATGGTAAATAGGCCCAATGGCCTGTGATGGGATGTTAGATGGGGTGGGATCTGAGTTACTACAGAGAATTCTTTCCTGCGTGTCTGGCTGGTGAATCTTGCCCATATGCTCAAGGTTCAGCTGATCGCCATATTTGGGGTTGGGAAGGAATTTTCCTCCAGGGCAGATTGGAAGAGGCCCTGGGAGTTTTTCGCCTTCCTCTGTAGCATGGGGCACAGGTCACTTGCTGGAGGATTCTCTGCACTTTGAAGTCTTTAAACCATGATTTGAGGACTTCAGTAGCTCATAGGTGAGAGGTTTATCGCAGGAGTGGGTGGGTGAGATTCTGTGGCCTGCATTGTGCAAGAGGTCAGACTAGATGATCATAATAGTCCCTTCTGACCTTAATATCTATGAATCTATCCAGTACTCTTCCTAGTAACCCAGCAAAGAACTGCAGTTTGTCACTTAAGACAGGGGTTCTCAAACTGGGGGTTGGGACCCCTCAAGGAGTCACGAGGTTATTACATGGGGGATCGCAAGCTGTCAACCTCCACCCCAAACTCCACTTTGCCTCCAGCATTTATAATGGTGTTAAATATATTAAAAAAGTGTTCTTAATTTATAAGGGGGGTTGCACTCAGAGGCTTGCTATGTGAAAGGGGTCACCAGTAAAAAAAAAGTTTGAGAGGCACTGACTTAAGATAACACCACAATACCAATGCTGTGTTAACTGTTCTAGAATGTCGGGGATGATGTCCAATGCCATTGGCGGCCCTGCTGCAGGTGTTGGTGGCCTAAGTGATCTGTCAAGCCTCATACATGCGTAAGTGTTGTGAAGATTTACATATTATTTTAACTACCTAACATTTGTAGAAGCAGCACTCAGCTGCTGTTTAAAAGAGACAGTGTCAAGCTGATTTTTAGCCTTTGTATTCCTGATAATCTTAGATGATTAAACTTTACATCTCACTCTTCACTATTTTATGTTTATTTACTTTGTACACTTCATTCATTCAGTTTGAACAAGCAAATTGACAGCTCAATTTCACTTTCTGGTATCATGCATTATTTGCTTTTTAGACTTGGGTCATTAAAAGTGCCTGTTTAAATTTTTAGGTGCTTGTACATTTTTCTTTCAAATTGCATTGGACCAGTATCCTCCAAAAACTTCTCAGTTCCCTGCAGCTAAAGTCCTGTTCCCTCAAGCTATATTCAGCCTACCCACTTGAGGAAAGGCTGTGAGAATAAATAGGTCTTGTGGAGTGATCTGAAATTCAGCAAACTCAGTCTCTGTCAGACCTAGGGCTGCAAGGAGGATGCAAGGCAGAAAATATCCTGCAGCTTCCTCCCATTTAAACTGGGAGGGGCTGCTACTTCAAGCAACTTGGTTGCAATATCACATGAGGAGGGAGGTGGTTTCTACAGTAGCCAGGACCTAAACCAGTTAGTTTGATAAGACACAAACCAAATGGAAGCCGGTGCACAACACAGCACACATGTAATGTACTTGTATGTTAAGCATACAGTTGGATTGTACACTTGCAGACATTTCCAAATAGTCTTTAGGTGTAGCCCCACAGAGTCCATTTTAATTATTGGCAACAAAAGTGTGGATCACTCTGGCAAGGACCCATTCCCTCCCCATCCCCAAAATGGCAGCCTTCCTGCCCAGTGCACATCAAATTAAAGCAGTATTGGTAGCTACTGCAACCTGGACAAAATTCTCTCAAGAGCTTATTCCTGGAGTAAGAGACTTCTTCCAGTTGTTTTTCCTAGTGATCAAGTATTTCAGCTGTCTCACTGGTGGTTAATTTCAGCCAGTTACCGCATAAATGCAGTCCTGGCTAGTCACCACATAAATGCAGATCGGAGACTCTTTGGGTGAAGTGAAGTCCACTTGTAGAGCTGAGTGTTATCAGCATAATGGAGCCCGTGTAACCTCACGTTCTCCCAATGGCCTCATCTACACATGCACAAAATGGGTATCAGAATACATCTCTGAAACCCCACATCAAATTATCTTTCGGCTAGAAGAACAATTGACCCAAATTGCCTGCTGGCATCTCTTAGAAGGAAGGGAGCAGAGTCACTCAAGAGCAGCTTTGTTTACTAATGTTAGTGTCTGCAGGTGAGTGAACAATAGTTCTCATCAAAGGCAGCTGATGGGTCTAAAGAATCAACATGGACACATGTCAATCTGTCATCAGAACAGAATTCAAATACTGTAGTAAAAGCTATAACACCATGATTATCATTTTAATACATATCCCAGTTACGCTTGCTTTTGCCTTCATTTACATAACATAGCTTCAGCTATCATAAAACTTCCTGTTTTCTTATCCGTGCTGCATGCCAGTTATTTTTCACTTGTTGATTTACAAAAACTGTTTAACACAGGGGACAACAGTTTGCACAACAGATACAGCAGCAGAATCCAGAGCTCATAGAACAACTGAGAAATCATGTCCGGAGCAGATCTTTCAGTGGCAGCACTGAAGAGCATTCCTGATTTAAAGGAGGCATGTGGTTGTAGAACTAGAAATGTGAATGGCATATAATCCCAAAGCGCATATAATAGCTAGTAGCAAATGCATCATTGTAACTATTCTGCTTGGACACGAGACAGAAAATCCTTTGTGTCTGTTCGTTAAACAAGAATAAATCTGTTAAACAGATCTGTTGCACACAAGTTTGAACATATAGTGTGTGTATATATAGTGAATCCTTTATAAATTTAGTATATATTGAATACATTGACTTATTAAACTTCCCATATATAAAAGTTATCATCTTTAGGCTTTTCAAATTAATGAACACTATCTCTTTTAAAGAGAGGCTACTTGCTATGCACCAAGGCTGTGCATTGGAGTGATCTACAGGGCTTCTCAGGGGGGAAGTGAGTCTAATGCTTTAATGGGTGGTGGTGGTATGCCTGCGTAGAAATTTAGTTTTAAAAATTACATTGTAAAAGGCCTGTTGTTCAGTAGTGAAGGTTTGCATGGCTCTGCTTCTTACCAGATCTGCTATGAAACAATAGATCTGACCAGCACTTTGCTCCTTGTGATGAGCCTATGTGGGTGATGGAGTGCAATGTGGATTTAAAACATGTGCCAGAGCGTCAATCCTGTGACTGCATAGCACTGAGTGTCCCTAGTGTTTGTTGAGAGGCTTTTGCTAGCAGCATCATATGCATTTCAACTTTACCTGGTGGGAAGAAGGTGAGTGGTAGAGACTAGGGATGATTAAGAGTTGCACGTACAGAGAGGATGATAAAACTGAGCTAGGAGGAAGATGTGCAGAAATCAGAGGAAGAGACCAGGCCAAGGGAGAAGGAAAGGAATTTCTACTGCTATATATGTCCTCAAATCATCTTAGTAGCCCTGGAGGTCTCCATTATGGCACTAATAGCATAGGCATGGCAAGTTGTGCTTCATTCTTGTGTGTATACAGTATACAACCTAAGTTTAAAAATCCTTAACTGTGATTAGTTAAACTGGTCACACACCTGCACAAGTCATTAGCACTGAAGGTAACTTAGGTAATTAGAACAAAGAAATCAATATGTACCATTGTGCGGTAAATCACTGGCTTAGGGAAAAAACACAGTTAAGGATTTTTGAAGTTTAATTATATCATAACTTGTATATTTTAAATAAGTGATTAATGGTGTACAGGCCATGAAATAGTTCTTTCAGTCTGTTACTCTTCCCAGCCCTCCTAACCAGACACTTTCAGACCCGCTTGCTTTTCTGTATTTTTTCTTTAAATATTTTTGTAACCTGTTTCTCTTCAGTTTGCTATTCATGCTATCTACTGCTGCTGGATAAACTTAGGCTTGGTCTATTCTAGTGTTTCTCAACGACTGGTCCATGAACCCACGCCAGTCCCTGAGATCTCCCTGCCACAGTTTGGGAAGGCAGCAAGCCGGTCCCTGGTATCAAAGAGGTTGAGAAACACTGGTCTATACTACTAAATTTTGTCAATATAACTACATCACTTAGGGGTGTGGAAAATCCACACGCCTGAGCAATGCAGTTATACCCACCTAACCCCTGGGGTAGACAGCACTAGATCAACAAAGCTACCTCTTCTCAGGAAGGTGGAGTGCCTGTGCTGACAGGGGAAGTAGTGTCTTCCCTAAGCGCTCGTGAGAAGACATTGCATGGAATGTAAGCGAGAGCAGAATTTGAAATTAAGGCAGGAGCTCCTTTGAGTTTGGTGATGGGAGGGTAAAAATTCCCAATTTTGTCAGGCTGTATATATTGCACAGGGGGGAAATTTGTAGCTGTGTCCATGGTGAGATGAGGAGAAAAGTTGTCTTAAAAACAAACATGGACAAGAAAACCAGACTAACATTCATTGCATAAGACACTTTATATTTTATTCATTAAATAACTCCTACATGGCATTAGAATATTAGCTTTATTTTTTCTAAAAAGAATGCTATTTATAATTGCAATACATGCTCATTAATGTACTTTGGGGGTGTATTGGAGACATTAGGCAAACATCCCTAAGCTCTAAATTGAATGAGTGCTACTCTGTTTTATTGGCTGACCACATGGAAAGAAGTGCTTACACTGGCTGTGTGTCTGCCTTGGGAGGAACTGACTTATGTAGGTACTTTAGCTTTTTTTCAGTTGTAGTTCAGGTAACTAATATCTGCCTTTAGGCAGATTATTTTTAATAAAAAAAATTGCTTTTTATAAAAACACTGAAAACGGATGAAGCCCCAAACAATAGTTCATTAGGAATCTACATATGCAAAAATAATTTGGCAGATTTTTTCCATAATGCACTTGTTAAACAGACCATTTACACAGTGTATTTTCCACTATATTTCACCATTCCAGCTTTTTAGCAACACCAGTGTCAATTCCAGGTTTTTTTGCACTAAATTTAATAAAGGAAACAAAAAAAACAAACAAAAAGTAACAGTGGGGCTTTACAGAAGCTAAGGATGTGCCCCAGTATATTTACCCGTGTCTTCTGACAATCTTCATTTAATATTTTATTTTTCTCTTACCCTCTCCTACTGAAAAGTCTTGTGTAGCTGAGTGTCTTTAATGATGGTTAAGTATAATAATCCTAAACTATACTCTTCTATATAACAATGATATAAACAAAGGTTGGCTGTCAGGGCTCAAAACAGCCACTCTTTCTGCTTGTAGTTATATGTACATGTAGCTACTGAGTATTCTGCAGCTGTCTGTGTTCTGGTAGAGCCAGCCCTGTCAAACTGCTCTGGAGTAGTTATCACTAATGCTATGAACCGTACTCTTGGAACCATGCTTATTAGAAGTTGTAACTTCCATTTTACATACCACACTGTTAAGAATGTGAGTCTTATTCCAGCATCTGTAACAAAAATGCTTCTTTTTAGAGTTTTGATGGCATTACCTAATGCGGGAACATGCCACACTTGTCACAATATAAAACTTACAACTGTCTATTATATTTTGCATATGAACAGATGGGACTTTATAGCTTAATAAAAATAGAACACTGAAATTCCCTAATGGACAGTAGCTGTCATTAACTACTCTTTCCATTTAAGTCCAGGAAGAGTTTTCATTCATGCTAAAATGTATTTTGCCACTCTGCAGGCTACATTGTTCACAATGTCATGACTTGTTTTAATCAGTAGTTGAAGAGAGAGCTTGGGTACTTTGAAAAAAATTCATACTGATAAGTGGAAAACCATGATCTAAACAAATATTGCTTTCATTTTAGACCAACTGCAGTTTCAGTGAACTAAATAAATAATTATGCATTTAAAATTTGTTTGGTTTTCTGTCATTACTGGTGCAGCAGCAAATTCATGTGGTAAGCAGTGGAAAGGGGGGAAAAAATCTTGCAAAATGAAGAGTTTACTTGATTCACACTCTTAAAAGATATGAATGTCAAAAAAGCAGGCTTGTGTGGAAATGTTTTTTTTCATCTATTTGATGTCCCTCTTGAAAAATACAACTAAAGTTGTACTTCAGCACACAGCACCAAACTTAAGCATTTTCTTTTGCTGAAATGCAATTTTGGGTTTTTCCATCAAGGGAGAGGGTAGCCTCTCCATTGTCAAGAGTTCAGCTAGCTTCTCTTATAAAACTGTTTCAACTCTCCTATGATTTTGGCCTGATAATTGCACATTCCTGCTGAAGGCAAAGAAGAATAGTGGCTGCAACTTAAGAGAACTTCTCACAGTTGGAGAGCACTCCGTAATTGTTACAACACTTTCACAATTTGACTTGTCTAAGAGCTTGTCTATGTGGCAAGTCAGGCATGTGAATCTATAACACCTCCACTTACCGCATTATGACTTGCCCTGTGGACACTGCTCTAGTGCACTGAAAGTCCTGGAATGCAGAGTCACACCATGGTTTGCCATACAGTAACTCGCTGTGTAGACAAGCCCCATCACTTCTGTATCTCCTACCTCAAATTACGTTACCATATGGTTACATCTCCTTAAATGTGTATCAGATCAATTTGAAGGTACTTAAGTTCTATTTTTTTGGGGGGGGAGCGGGGGGGTAGTAGTTTTGGTTTCTCTTATTACTCTATTGAACTCTGTGGATTACATGAGGGCATGTTGCCCTTTATTAACTAGCTGAAATTTAGAAGGAACATAAGATTATTGCTGTAGCTGCTATTCTTTAGCTTTTGCTCAACTGATAGATGCATGTTGGTTATTTATTGGGGGAGGGGGAAAGATGAGTGAATTGAAGGCCCAGGCTTGCTCTCTGTAATTTATTTAGAGAACATAATTACAGTGAGGCTAAGATGGAAGCACAGTCCCAGTATTAGTCTAGCTGATTATCTTGTAACGAGATGAGATTCTCATGGTTTTCCAGTGATTAAAAACTATTAATTTTTGTGAAGTTTAGGTATGTTTTGGCCCCTCGCTCTGCAAACAAAGTCACATCACTCCTTCTGGGCCAAGATTTGTCAACATGCCTTGTGATATGAGGCGAGATTAATAAGACAGGAACTTTTCAGCTTGGAAAAGAGATGACTAATGGGGGATATGATAGAGGTCTATAAAATCATAATTTGTATGGAGAGAGTAAATAAGGAAGCATTATTTACTCATAATATAAGAGCTACAGGTCATCAAATGAAATTAATAGGCAGCAGGTTTAAAACAAAAGGAAGTATTTTTTCCACACAATGCACAGTCAACCTGTGAACTCTGCCAGAGGATCTTGTGAAGGCCAAAACTAACAGGTTTCAAAAAAGAACTACGTAAATTCATGCAGGATCGGTCCATCAATGGCTATGAGCCAGGATGGGCAGGGATGGTGTACCTAGCCTCTGTTTACCAGAAACTGGGAATGGATGACAGGGGATGGATCATTTGATGATTACCTGTTCTGATCATTCCCTCAGAAGCACCTGGCATTGGCTACTGTTGGAAGATAGGATACTGGGCTAGATGGGCCATTGGTCTGACCCAGTATGGATGTTATTATGTGATTTTAGGTGCCCAAGTTGACCTACCTTAAAGAGGACCTTATTTTATAAAATATTTTGTCCCCTGTATAAATAACCCCTTTGAGTTGTCAATTTGGATATCCAAAATTGGAGTTACTCAGAATCACTAGTCATGTTTGAAAGGCTTGGCTCTGGGGTGAACTTTTACTGACTTTTTAACCAAACATTATTCCTGGGGGAGAATATATTTGTTAACTAATAACTAAAAATAAAGGGTCAAACCTACCTACATTACTATTAGGCAAGGGGGTTTGAGGAGTTCCTCTAATGCTTCCCACTCCCATTCTCCATCCGTTGTATTGTAGTTTAAATAAATTACTGAAATAATTGAAACCAGAGTGATTATATTGCATTATTTTGACAAATAAAATATGCAGAATTTTGCAGATTTTTAAAATATTGTGCACAGAATTCTTAATTTTTTGGTGCAGAATTCCCCCCAGGAGTACAACATGCAGAGTGAAGGTAGGCTGTGTTGTTCATGCATACATGGCAACTTAGCTATTTTAGGAGGAAGCTATCAATCAAGCATATATTGATTAAAACAGCTCTGAAAGAGTAAGTTTAGCTTGGCCACTACCACTTGCTCTCTTAATTTATTAATCTAGTCATGATCCATCCCATATATTTAAAAAAAAAAAAACACCTCTCTCCATTTACCTATACTTAAAAAAAAAAATGATAATAGTGGAAAGTCTAAAATAAACATTTCAAACTAGGCAAGATTGCTGTGCGATAACCCTGGCGGAAAATGTGAAAAGCCAGAGAGAAGGACTTTTCTTTATTTAGTCTTGAAAATAACCTGGATATAGGAACCGGCCACTTCGGGTAAGTATGAAATTATCAACCAACACAAGGCCATGGGGAAAAATGTTTACTGTGTGAATACAAAAAAAGTTTCCACAGTCTATTATGAAAAAATGGACTGTCCCCTCTCCCCGCAACAATTCATTCTAATTGTGTATCAGGTAATTTCCAAGAGTATCCAGTGACAGGGGCTGGATGCTGCAGGGAGCACTCCAAGGACTCGGGTTGGTATGTGTCTATCACTATCCTGCACAGAGAGGGCGAGGTGTGCAGAGTGCTTGTGTGTGACAGGAGGTGTTGGTTTCAGGGAGCTGAGTCACAGCAGGCGGTAGACAAAACTGCTGCTTGCTAAGGGCAGGTAGTGGAGAGGTGCCTCACAATTCTGGGTACCCGGGGGAAGCGGGTGGTGCTTGCACCCTGGAGTTCAAGTCCAAATCCTCAAGTCCCTGACAGAAGAAGGGTGAAAATGAGAACTGAATTTTGATAAAAAAACAACAAACCTTGCAATTTAGAGGCTAGTCCCTCCAACTTAAAGCAGTTCTGCAGTCAGTGCCACAATGGGCACCCCTTTAAAGCCAGCAGTGAAGTAGATAACTTCGTTCTTAAGATGGCTGCATATTCAATACAATAGTGCAAGAAATCTTGGCAGCTGCATTTTCAGACTTTAAAGATTTTATTTTCAAATAGATAAAATATGTATAGTTATCTCTTTAAAACGTATTTTAAAACATTCCAAAAATGCTCACAGAAGACACAAATAAATAAACATTCTTATACCGTTTGCAGATGTTTTAAACATGATTTGGCATCATTCAGATGTAAAATTTAGGAAGTTGGTCCAAGAAACCCCAGGGGAAAAGTTAAAAGGATTTTTCTTCAATGTTCTTTTACTTTTGAAGAAATTACACAGACTTGTGCAATATCATCATACTCGTATGTTCTCTTCAAAAACGTGTCCATTAGTCTTAAGCCAGAGACACTCTAATGGGAAAAAGATGTGTACAAATTTTAGTAAGTAGATAATAAGTTTTGCACTACTGTGATCATAAAATAGCCACTACATACATATTATATCTCACAGTTACGTTGTTAAACTGATGTCTCTTACCTGTAGTCCCTGTACTGAAGACAATAGTGTAAGTGCAAGATGAAGGGATGAACTGGGGTGTAGCTTTCCAAGCTGTCTTCCTGAAACTCCACACCAGTGAATGGAATTAGTATTGCACATTTCCAAAACCAGATCCATAGTTCTTTCACTGCTAGATGAAAGCAAACAATAAGGAATAAACCTAGTTCTTTACCATTCAAGAAAGACTACAGAAGTACAATAGCTTGACAATTCTGTGAGCACTCATTAGAAACTCCTGATATGAATGGTTTATTACTGAAGTTAAGGTGATCTATTACAAGTCAAAGTCTCAAAAGTTAGTCGGTTACATATTTGTTTTAAACATGTAACAATTTAACAGTGAGATGGTAGCCATGCTAGGATACCATAATATCACTTCTTGTCCCATGTGTAAGACTACCAAAAAGGATAAATGCAGAATAATTGCTTTCCTTTACTTCCTGGCCTCAGCTACTGCTGAGAATTACATTATTTTTGGTACTTTTACAATCCTACTGTAGCATGACTATTACAAGTCATGTCAAGTGCCAACTTGATATTCAAGACTTAGATAGATTTAATTAAAAAAAAACAATTGAACAATGATTCTGAGGGGTTGCAGGATAAGTGACAGTTAATGTTGACACTGAAAGTATCCTTTATTCTTATGGAAATTAGTTGAAGTAGTTTAACTTAGTGTTTACGTTTATGCTAATCATGTAAGATGTTTTGTAATTTAAAACTTGTATCCACATTAATATACAAAATAACAGTTACACCGACTTCCATCACAGAATTTTGGCAACATCCAAAGCCATTCCAGTAGTATCACCACCACCCTTTGGTGTAATTATATATTTATAATTTATATTTATGATCACTTTAATTTACTCTAATATAAATGTATTTCAAACAAAGGGTAGCAATATGTGGCATTATCTATATAGATATCCATCTACAAAGATGCATGTTTAAAATTTACTTTCGCAGCAAGCACTAAAAAAACCAAACTTCGCCTATCAAAAAAAAAATCTCAAAAACCAATTGATATTACCTGCAATTTGTTATTTTACACGTAATGTCAAAAGGCTCTTCCAGATTTACAGTATCTGGTATAGTCTCCAAAGAAAGTCTTACATCACCATAACCTGGGGCCTGCAGAGGTACAAGAATAGTTAGCTTTTCAAGTGATTAATAACAAAGCTGAAGTACTGTACTGAACTTTCATTTCGTCTAGTCAAACAAATTTAAACTAAGGCCATGTCTACACTTACAAACTGTATTGATTCAGCTGTGCCGCTGTAAAAGTGCTCGTGCAGTCACGTTATGATGATGGGAGAGAGGTCTCCTGTCAACATAATAAAACCAGCTCAACTAGTGGAGGTAGCTATGTCAACAGAAGACCGTCTCCTACTGATACAGCACTGTACACATGAGCACTTATGCTGGCAATAAACTTATGTCATTCTGAGGGTGTTTTTTTCACACCCCTGAGCAACAAAAGTTTTGCTGACACAAGTGCTAGTGTAGAAATGGCCTAAGAAATAGAAAGAAAAACAAATACATTTATCACAAGTTAAGATGGGGAAAGACAGAGGAAAAATAACAAGATCTGAACTGTACACTCCTTATGATTAAGTTTTCCAATTTCTTAATTTAAGTTTTTAATGTGAGCCACATTTCACTCTCTGAGGGTGATAAAATCTTTCTTGTGCTCAAAAGCAAGCAACGGCGTGGATAATGGAAATATACGTTTCCCCACACTATCCCACTAATACATCTCATCCTTGACAGAGTTATCGATTCTATGAGTCAGAGGATAATAAATCTCTATATCCTTTGTCTATAGAACCTCTACCAAGACTGCCAAAAATATTGCTAGTAACTGGGTGGCATTTGATGTTGACACTTGTCCACTACAATTTGGATTGAGACTCAAGTCATTTTACACAGCTCACTGGTATAGCTATCATATTGCAGAGGCTTTGGTTACTCCCAGCTTGGGCTGAATTCAAGCCAGCAAACTGGAGATAAAAAACTCTACGTTCTATTTCCAAAAGCCTTAACTGTCCATTCCCACCTGCCTTTTTTCTTTCTTCCCTCTCCTGAGTCTCACTGAGATGAAGCACTTAAATACTAGGGTAGTGGTGGTATGTTTATAATATGTTTTCCTGTATGAAATATAACTTTTCATATGGCATCCTTCAGCAAGTATCACAGAACACTTTACAAAGAAGTGATGCAAAGAGATAATGATTGACAGAGGGGGGAACACATACTTGCTGGCAGGCTGAAAGGCATATATGAAACAGAGAAATATGATTAATTTTTAAAAGTGTAGATGTGCAAGGAAAGCCTTCTTGAACACTAAAGCAAGTAGACAAGTACTAAACTCATTTGAAGAGCTGAAACAGTTGCTTAAGAGAGAATTCCATATCAATACAGCAGCTATAAAAAAGGACAACCTTTAACTTATGGGATTTGAGGGGAAGAGACACAAGAGGCAAACACACGAGAAGCAGGCTAAAATGGGCCATCAGATATGTTCAGTGGGATTGGGAGATAGGAATCCAGTGAAGGTGAGGAAGAATGGAAAGGATCTGATCCCATTTCATAAACGAGAGGGTAGTTTGGCCACATTATTTGTCACAAACCAAGGAGTAGGTAGTGCTGCCTAGTGGCCAGAGCAGAATCAAGAGGGCAGAACCGGAGGTGTGGTCAGGAGGCAAGCCAATGATCGGAGTCAGGAGTCAGAACAGAACCAAAGGGCAGAGCTGGAGTGGTCACGAGACAAGCCAGTGGTCAGAGCCAGGTGTTAGGAATGAGGCATTCACAGGTAGGCAGAGTCTAGGGCTGGAGTGGAGCAGGCAAGGGGTAGAGAAAGGGTTCGGTAGGAAGCAGGTCTGGTGCAGCTGTGGGCATGGAACACATTGAGCAGCCCTTGTATTGCTGTTACTAAGGGCTTCAATGATCATTTATTGGTTCTTCTGACCAATCAGGTAGCATAGTCACTTAGTCAGGGCTTATTGGGCCCACTACAGCTCATTCAGTTGCTAGCCCCAAATCAGATGAGTTCCTGACTGTATTCTAAGATTCTCTCAAGAGTTGGGATTAAGAAAAACAGCAGTGCCATTCAGCAGTAGAATGTTAAGGTCTAGCAACATCTTACGGAATTAAGATTGGAAGACAGACAGAGCTGATGAGCCAGAGAAGAGATGGATTTCACATGCACAAAGCAATATATAAAGTTGAAGCTAACAATTAGACAGTCCAGAATGAGAAGAGGCCAAAAGTGAAGCCCTAGATACGAGAAAATGGAAGGGAACATCGAAAGCCTTCGTCAGAAATGAAAGAGTACCACTAAGTGTATGAATTCAGTTAGACACCAGGTTTCTGCTTGAGGTGCTTAAGAATTGTATTGTGTAAAGCCACATAGACAGAGAAATTGGAAAAGAAGGAAAGAAAAATATTACCAGAGGAAAGGGGTATGTCATTAACCACGCAGAGAAGGGCAGCCTCAGTGCTGTGACAGAGAGCAAAGCCAGACTGTTCTACCCTTTTTAGAACCTTACTTGGAAAATCGTATGAATAGGGTAAGACTATTTAGCAAGCAAGGAAAGGTCAAGTCAGTATTTGTAGAAGGGGATGACAAGCAGTGGTTCAGAGTTAATGTGAAAGCCAGCAGATATTAAGGGTGAAATTCTGGACCCACTGAAGTAAAAGGCAAAAAACTCCCATTAAGTAATGGCAGGAGTGATAAATAGTAAAAGTAGGTTAGCAGGAGAAAATGAATGAATGAAGAGGAATCTAGCAAGGAAGTAGTTTGACGGGACTGAAAGGTCAGAGGAGAGAAGTGTGGGAGTCAAGTTCTAATTGGATAGTGAGAAAAATGAAACATTTGTGAGCCACGCAGCATGTATCTTTGAAATAGCTAAGGGTAGAAAACGCCTCACAGCTCTCATTAGAAAGAGGGCTACTGTGAACCACTGGTTTACAATGACAAACTAGAAGTGAACCCATCTCTGAAATTTGGAGATTCATTACATAGTCAGCTGCGGTTTCCATATGCCCAGTGAAGAGGAAACTGAGGAGTACTACTGGCTTTTCAAGCACCAGCAGCTGGAGTTAAGCTACTGGACATAATCAAATTACCAAGTAAGTGTGTCCAATGAGGAAGGGGACAGAATGAAAGAACTCTGATTTTTGGTGGGAAAAGTCTGTTTTAAAGGGGAAAGGGTTTATGTTAAAGAGGAATTAGCGATAAGGTAGGCTGAAGATGGGAGAGTTGGTTGACAAAGGACATAAGCAAGCAGGCTAGAGGTGCATCAGTATACCTATGAAGTCCTAGTGATGTGAACAATAATGATGATATCTACAAAATCGTGGCACACAGTTACTAGATGAAAGGTGCTTACAGAAGGGACCATTTCCAATTGGATGTGGGGGAAAAAAGATGCTTGATGTAAACGTACATACAAGTAAAAAGGGAAAGAAATGTCAGTAATTCGATGTGAACTTCCAAGTGACTCTCAGAGTAGCAATGCTGCATTTCAGGTTTGTCTTTCATTGATTCCATATCCGACATACTGTTTATAATGAGACAAGTTAGGGGAAGTAATATCTTCTATTGGACCACCTTCTGGTGGTGGAAGGTACAAGCTTCCGAGTATCTTAAGAGCTATGTGAGCCTCAAAAGCTTACATCTGCCAGTAATAGAAAATATTACCTCACCTACCTTGTCTCTCTCAAATCTTGAGGCAAAGACAGCTACACCGCCACTGCAAACAACTGGTTACAAAGAGACATTTTTCCTGACTGCTAGTTCTGCAAGTGCAGCCTGGGATGCAATTGTCAAGTTGGTATGTGGGAAAGGAAGAACCCCTCACCATCAATAAAGGTGCTGCTACAAGCCAAATTTAACTCTTTGTGATGGGGTTGCACAGATGACCGATTGGCCCTGTAATAAGAACTTGTACGCAACTGTTGATGAGTCACAAGAAGGAAGAATAGAATTCACTCATTTTTGCAGTGTTGGCTCTCCAAAGCTAAGAAGAGTAAAATATAAAAACTATTTTCATTAGAATAGTTCATTATGTTCTTCTTAAGAAAGCAGATGAGTCCAAATGTACAAAGGGAGCAGATCTGTGGGATAAGAGAGGAGCCATATTTAAAGTCACTCCCTTTTGAGACAAGAACTCCAATATGTTGGCAAACTCCAATCAAAGAACTAATTTTTCTTTATTATCTGGTACTTTGGTAAATTAAATGCTTTACTCTTGCAATTCTAAATTTATGATCTATTAAGTTATGTGGTTCAATGTCTCAAAAATGGACATGTTGCTATGCAAAGTAAAATATCAAGCAAGCTGAAAGGAATTTTGCCTCTCATACACCCACAAATATCAGGAAAACCAGCATTATTGTTCAGCTATGCTACCTCAGGAAACATGGTTTTTCACACTTCATAGAGCAAGTCTTTGCTGAAAATTTATACTCTATAGTTTTCCAAAATGTGTGTGAAGTATAAAGACACATGTTGAATTCAGAATAAGTTCAGCTAGCAGGCAGGCACTGTGAACTCTTTTCTTTCTTGTCATGGTTTATGTATTCAATTTAGCATTCAGTCATCTTGAAAATGGATTTTTTGATTGTAAAAGACCTACCATTCTTTGGAGCTGGCTGGTCTGCAACCTTCCCCGTTCACCTAAGTTTGTTTTCCATACGATGTCTAGTTTTCCAATTACTGTTACACCTTTAATCACTCCAGCTTTCTCTGCAAATTCCTGCTTGGGTTTTAGGCAGTATAAATACTGACGAGTATCCATAGGTTGTAAATATGTCCTTGAACCAAATGTAGAGACACTAGAAGAAAGAACATTGTTCCTCAGTTTAAACTGTTCTTTTCAACAGGATTCTTGATCTTAGCCTTAGCAATAATCCAATAAAATCCTATTTACTTTGTGTGTGGTTTCTTATTCAAAGTTGAAAGATGCCTACAGAAAGTCGTTCTTACAGAAACATGGAAAATAAGCTAAGCAGAGACAGTGATCATGCCAAACAAGGAAAAACAAAGTATACTGAGAAGAATTCAGGATCAAGGAACTAATTTAAAATATTTATAAGTATAATAACCATGAGGAGTATATTTACATGTGGGGAAAAGCTGTCCTGGGAAAGTCAGTTTTGCTAAATTATAGCTTGTATTGTCCATTAGTTTCTAGCCTAAATCATAGTCTTCTGGTGACACTTTGTGGTTTTTTGTTTTTTTTTTTTTAAACAGGATTATCTAGTTTAGACAAGGTTTGTACACAACTTTGAAAAAGTAAAGCACTATGAAAGTTTTAAGTATCATTTTAGACCAGCGTATTAAAACATCAGCCTCATTTTAAATTCAAACAAACAGCTGTAGCATTGCTCCATTTATCACATATATTAAGTAAGAGATATAATTTGCACTATATTCAGCCTGGGTTCAAGGTGGGTGGGAGAGGGAAAGAGGTAAATAAGAACTTGGCAACATAATGTGCAAAAATGTAACTTCTATATTTCATCCAATAATATTTGTCCTAATAATTTGAGAAAGGCATTCTATGTACAGGAATGGAGCTGATCTCAAAACCTTAACTAAGTACACGATCAGAGGCCTGCTTTGTCTTTATATCTGTTAAAATTAATATAAAACAGACAAAAGTAGAATGTGAATAAATATTCTAAATATCAGTAATATTTCTAGCCAAAACATTTATGTTAACAAAAAAAAGAAAAAAAAAAGAAAAAAAAAGAAAAAGTTTAATGAGGCTGCCTGTACTCCCTTGTGGAAAAAAACACTGCAGTGTGTGAATAAGCAAAGAACTCTACAGATGACATGTTGGCCAAACTGACATTCTTCCCAACACCACTAAGGTCTGCTGAAAGAGGTTTTATAGTGAAGGGGGAAAGAATCTATTTTAGGAAACTGGATTCACTCATTCGAACCTGCTTACAGCGTACTGATAGTGTTCTAAGTTGCATTAAAAATAATCCACACACCAGGTAACTTTAATAACCTACCAGTTCAATTCTACAGCCTAGAGCAACATCTACTGTAATATTAATAAATTCAAGAGCAAATTAGGCTAAACACCATCCTGTAGCACCGAAGAATTGAACTGGTAATAGCACAATGGCACTCCCTTTCTCAAAAGCTTCCTGAGATGTTACTGGAACTGGTTGCTCCACCAGAGGCTCAGCTATCTTCCAACCAGAAGGAACAGGTATTTTAGCTGAGGAAGACCAATTCAAGTTGGTGAAAGCCGATGGCTTTCGGCACAGTCCAAGGACAGCTGGGCTTAAGAACTGTATACTAAAAACCTAGCACTGGCAATTCTTCCTATCTTTTAGTATCACCACTTCATCCTGCTAGTGAAGAAACACATCAACACTGTCCCCACTCTTCACCTGCAAAATCTCAGATGACTTTGTCTTTCTTTGCATTGATTCTTGGTCCAGTCCTCTCTGCCACTGCCGCTATCCCTGATACCCCATTATTCAGCTCTTCCGTGCTGTACCTACACAATAATGCCCTTCCTGAGCTGGTCTACTATACCATTTAGATGCCATACTATAGCACTGCTCAACTGGGGAAGCCTGATCCAGCAGTGGAGAGCAAGAGTGCACCTGGTGGGTTACATCATGCTGTCTGAGAACTATTTAAAATCCAACAGCAGCTCAATCCCTACTCTTATCTCTGCTTCTGTTACCCTCGGTCCCCTCACACCCAATCCCAGAGCATCTCTTCCACCATCCCTGTCCTGCATGTAATTCTGCTCAAGGACAAGGGAAACAGTGCTGCATGGAGGGCTGGTGTAGGCTTTACAGCCCATAGGAACAATGCTTCCTCTGCCCTGGAGCTGAGCCCTCTACAGGCAAGAAGAAGTCACACTTTACCCCACAGCAACAACATAATTCCTAACTTACTCCCATTTTTGGATCTGACACACAAAATGACCAAAAAGTCATCCATTATTCAAATCCCACACTCTTTTGCAACAGAAGGATTGTGGGATATGGTGAGTCACAGGATGATTTTCAGTCATTTTGTGGTTCATGGACCAGAAAAGGTTGCGAACTGGCGCTGTC
Organism: Caretta caretta; assembly: GCF_965140235.1. Taxonomy (NCBI): domain Eukaryota; kingdom Metazoa; phylum Chordata; order Testudines; family Cheloniidae; genus Caretta; species Caretta caretta. The sequence goes on along the minus strand of NC_134210.1, from coordinate 42,607,374 downwards.
GCATATATTAAAATAAATACTACATTTTTCTAGGATCTTGCAGGGCCATTCTGCTGACCTACCCTGGCAGCCAGCTCTAGTGAGTCTTATTAGCTATAACTGAGAAGTACAAAAGGGTTAAAGCTCTCGCAAAAGCAGAAAGCAGTGGGGGCAAGGTCAAAGGTGTCCTGCAGGGAGAAATCCTAGGAAGAAGCAAGGTTAGAAAGAGCTCAGGCTAAAGTTTGTGTTTAAGTAAACAATAAATGAAACACCAAGAAGAGAGTACATTTTCAACATATCTAGTTGGTGTTTATCATGTAAGGGGCAGGTTAGCAACACCATCCGTTTTCAGTGTCTGAGTACAAATATGACGGTAAAAAATAGCATCTATACAAAGAAAACTTTTGTACCCTTTCCCACTCCTACCTCTACATGTCAGAGTAGGGGCTCAATTCTCTAGTTTCCCAAAGGAGAGTTGAGTACTAAAGACTACTAACATGATGCTAATTTTAACTTTTATCTTTAAAAAATTATATTTAATATAGCAGTTTGAGTCAAACAGGAGCTTCTCTCTGAATTTTTCCTTACCTTTCCCCAGCTTTGTTGACAGTATTTAGTTCTGCTACGTTGTACATAATAGATGGCTCTAATGAAACCTTCTCCATAAACATCGGAGAGGTTGTAATATTCTGAATCTGAGCTTCCAGAAATACTTCATCTGTCTGAAAAAGCAGAGGACCAGGTTTATAAAGATGTTACTAGGATTGTAAATAAAGTGCAGTGTCTTATTGTTTGAAAAATATTAAATCACAAAATGTGATTAGTTCATGCCTGCAAATCAAAGCTACAGTAAGTAATGCAAGAAAAAAATCTGCATCCCAATACAATTAATGGGAGCAAAAGCGTTAGTTTATTTATCTTGCCAAACAATGGATGTGGGATAGCTGTACTACATTCTATCACCTATTCTTTTAAAAGGTTTTGAATGATAACTTCTCAAGGCTTTCTTCAAGTCAGCAACAACTTAGCTTTTATTTAAGATAATTTTTGAAGTAATAGAACGAAAGTTAGGGAATTGCAATGTACATTAAAGACATGCCATGCCAGATTACTGGTGCATCAAGCTAAGTACAAGAAAAATAAATATTACAGGAATATTTAATACGGGTAGTTTATTTATGGAACTGAAATACAAGAGATTAGATATATGCTCTGAGCTTCTAGTATTACTTTAAAAGGACATTGAAATGTACTAGCTACAAAGCAATCCAATCTCCTCCCTTGTTCAGCTACATCATGCAACAGTTACTAACATTATGTAAATCCATCATTTCATTGGCACTCTATATCCAAAAATTCTATGAGAAACATCAAGTCTCCTTTAGTGTTCACGTCCAAGAATGGTACGTGCAAGGTGCTCTATAATGGGAATCAGGCTGCACATGGTTTCAAGTGTGCGAGTTCAGATGGAGGCTGCCAGTCACCAAGAAAGATAGGGTTTACCCTTCAGCATAGAAAGCAAGGAACTGGGAGTGTGTGTATTATTATGGCTCCTCTAGAGTCCCACGTAGGTGACAACACCTTGAAGTTCTAAAATCTTAAGACTAAAATAATTGCTGGAAAGTCCAGGTTATCAGAGGCAAAAAGCATTGGGAGAACTGAAAAGAAATTCCTTTTGTAATTAGTTAAGGACCAATTCTGCACCAACTAAAGTCAATGGGGCTTGATGATTTCAGCAGGAACTAATCTGGGCCCCTTGGTAGGATTAGGGAAAGGGTACAGATTCTCTCTCTTATGTTTATAGGGTTTTTTTTGTTTTTTACTTTTCTGATTGTCTGCAAATATGTCTCATTTTATGTTATGCAAATAGGGTCTTTCATGTAAATTAAAGCGGACAAAATGGGATAAATATTCTCCGATGATTTACTCTCAAAAGATGCTATATTAAAAGCAGAAGCATGGAAAGGTATTGGAGACCTCCATTATGTCCTAAAAATGTAAAAAACAAAAACTGAGGAATGATAACAGTATACATACAGTAATGAAAGCCCACCAAATCCACATGTTACGGACAGGTCCAACACTTGTGGAAGAAGGTGGAGAGAGATTCAGATAAAATGCTGACCTCGTAACTAACATTTCTCAATTAATATAGTGTGTGCCGATTTAACAGTTTAAACTATCATCCTAGTATCTCTATGGACTTAAACTCTTACTGTTTGAAAAAATATATATATCTATATATACACCTATATATATATCTATCTATCTCCCATAAATCCATTGCTTAAAATCTCCATTTACCCAAATATCACATCAGTTATTTTTAATGCAGCAACCATCAGCAAAAATTTAGAAAGAGCTCTGTTGAAGGGGGAAAAAAAAAAGCAGCATAATGAAAAAGCAAGTTAGTTTAATAAGGCCAAGGCTGATTCGTTTTAATAGTATGGTTAAAGTCAAGTGCTTATAAAGAATTCAGTTCATTTTAACACAGCGCACACCTTAACCCTTGAAGTAAAATAATAATGCAGAAATACCATACTAAATCATCACTGCATGCAATCAAAAGTTTGAAAGCATAGTTGTAACTAGCATGAAGGAGGATATAAGACATTTGGTGCTCTCTCCTGAAACCCACTGTCTCCACCTGCTGCAAACAGAAAAGGGATCTATTACAGCTTAAACAAGAAGAGAATCTTGTAGCTGAATTTAGATACTGGAAACAGCTGATTACTAATGTTCTACATTCTCCCGAAAGCAAAAATGTAAAAAGGGATTAAACTCAGTTTCCCCAAACATGAAAGAAACCATTACAAATCTCTTTGTCAAGTTAAAAAATAAAATTAAAAAAAAAAAAAAGATAAATACATATGCCTGCTAAAATTATGGTAAAATAACTTGTAGAATTACCATCCCAAAAAAGTCTCAACTTTTGGTTTCAACAATGGGTATTAAAGAAAGAGCTAACATTTTAAAAGGATTATATATAGCTGCATATATTAAAAAAGAATGGATGTGAAAGTATCAGTTAATTTTATGCAGAACATTGTTTTCCATTATGTTTTTAAAATAAATAATCTTAACAGGCACAGAGACAAATAGAAGACAATTTAAGAAAGCACATATATTTATAAAAAAATAAATAAAAATTACCACAGAACTGAGGTCACTCTAATGGGAAAATAAAAAAAAAAAAAGACAGCATTAGATAAATTAGGGTTAAATGTTAAGAAGGAGGATAACTAACTTTCAAACAAAATGCATTTCTGCATTTTTTGTTCTTTCTAAATAAGACAGCATTAGTAAGAGAGGAATGTAAATAAAAACAGATACAAACATATATGACAACTATATTTCTAACAAGGTACAAGTAGTATTGTTAAATAGTTAACTTTCATTGCTTATAATCACACCTCTAATTTTTCTGAATGCTGAAGAACAAATCCAATATGGGATAGGTTCCGAGTACAAGGTGAGTGAGCTACAGATAAAGGTATGGTGGGATAAGTTAATAAAATCAAAGGTGGTTAGTCCTTGGGCAAGACTGAAATGGCCAAGTTTATTCCTAGTGCAAATCCATATTGCAATTTTTTTCCTGAGATGGGTGATGATCCTTGTCAACTTTCCAGAAGAATGGAACTGTTCATATATAAGGCCAGGAAAAATGTGATATATGCTTGCAAAATACTCAGCAAAACTCAGAATAGCAAGTTCCCAGGAAAAGCCTATTACTACAGACAAGTTCCTCAACAAGGCTAATTGCAACTGTAGGCTTTTTTTTTTTTTTTTTTTTTTTTTTAAAAAAGGCCCAGTGCAGCAAATACTTAGGCAAGAGAGTACTTGTACTCAGATGACTGCAGTGTTTGCAGGACCAGGATCCTTCAGGCCTGATCCAAAGCCCATGAGAACCTTTCCACTAACTTCACTGGGTGCTGGTTCAGGCCCTAAAATTCCAAGGAATGATGTCTTCCTGTTCATTTATATAGCACGCAACAAATCCTGGTTCCGATCCTGATTTGGGACTCTTGGTGCTACTGCAATACAAACAAAGACCTTACATATGACCCTTTCTCTTGTCTCAATAGGAAACATGTTATAACTTGTTACTGGAGAGTGGCAATCCATTCTCTCTAGCGGGAGACCTTATGAATAGGTAATATCCCATTTGTAGTAGTCCTTGCAGTAATTTAGCAGGTTAATCACCCTTTAAAACTTTTAATTACTAGATCTTATATACACACATATAAAATACCTTATTTATAGCTCCCTTTTATACCCAAGGATCATTTTCCTTTCTTCACAATGAGAAGGCTTCAGATTTCATCCTTCCAACAACGTTGCTATTAACATAATACTACATGGAACTTCCAACCAAATAATTGTTTTTGATAGCTCTTCATTTTGATTTTGGCTTTCCAATTATCACAAACAGCAGTGCTAATTATACTTTAATACATGACATTACAAACCAGAAAAATCCATTAATTGTATTTGCTATGCAAACAAAATTCTTGATAAATTTGGACTATTTATTCACAAAGTTTTCTTATTGAAATTATTCTGTTTAATCAGATAGATACAGCATGGTCACATACTAGGATAACAATGCTGTCTGAATTCCTGGACAGATAGAACAAAATGTATTATAACAGCCTTGCAAAAATATTTAAAAATTTAACAGCTCAAGCACCAAATCTACCTGGCCACCTTTTACCGTGATTATGAGGATGGATGGATAGATAATAGTGGAATGAGGGGAAAAGGAAGGTATTTCACTCACCTGTTAACATTTTCCCCCTTCCCCGAGACAAGTGGGCAAACAGAATTTTGGAAGGCTGTAATAGTTATACCATCATATAGTAATTCAGTATTTTTATTGCAGACCCATATTTTCAGAGATTTGTTCGTGGGCCTTAAAAATAACTGATCCGAGCTAAAACTTGGTATAAGAGTTCAGATTTAAGAAGTTTTTTTATATTCTCATGTAATTCAGAAAAATGACCTGCTCTTTAAAAATTTCATGTACAGATTCGGTTTCCATTCTTCATGAGGGTATTTCAGGACAATAGGACATTCCACTTACAGAGTTAGATGGCTAACCTCTGTGCTCTTTCCAACTGGAATACTGCTACTGAAGCAATAGTATATCCATGATACAAAGCAGAAGCATTTATTTTGCCCCTTGGAGAACTTTACTTTACCAATGGCACATATATTTGCCTTGCAAGAGTATACTGTTAATTTTCAGTGACAAGAATATTTAAGAAGATAATCCATTTTACCCACTCAGATTCTGAGACTGTTTAAATACCTCACTCTGAGAGAGTTTAGTTAAAGTAGAAGGACTCAGCCTTGCAAGATTAGATTAAATTTAATCATATACTTTAAGAAGACTTTTAAAAATTTAATTCAGTTTCAACTTCTTATACCTCTTTCCTGAATTTTAATATGAGTAAAAACCTAGTAATTAGTGTGCTACTCATTGGCAGCTCAGGGGAAACAGCCACAGACTGCCTGTGTGACCTTGACAAGGAGACAATCTTTGTGCCTCAGGTGCCCATCTGTAAAACAGGAATAATAATCCTTCCCTTCCCCTGCAATTTATCTGTCTTGTTTATTTAGATGGCCAGCTCTTTGGGACAAGGACTGTCTCTTAGTATGCGTATGTTCAGTACCTTGCACAATGGAGCCCTAATCTTGATTGCAGATTTTAGGTATCAGTGTGCATGATTACACCTCTAGGAAGTCTATAGTTTTCTTTAATCAAATCCACTCACAGTACATATGGACTTTATATGTTAGCAAAATAGTTTAAATAAGTTTCATGCAGAGGGTTTTTTATTGATTTTATTTGGTGGGGAGGGGGGTAAATCTTCTCCAGCTCCATGCATTTCAGTTCCTCCCATCCCCTTCCTTCATCCTATGCTTAGGTCCTAAAATTAATGAAGTAAGTATCTTCAACTTTATTTTTGTGCAATTTCCTTTCAAATGACTCCCCTCAGATTAGACCAGTGGTACGTACCTCTGGTAGTACACAAAGATCTTCCAGGGGGTACATCAACTCATCTAGATATTTGCCTAGTTTTACAACAGGCTACATAAAAAGCACTAGTGAAGTCAGTGCAAACTAAAATTTCATACAATGACTTGTTTATACTGCTCTATTTACTATACGCCAAAATGTAAATACAATATTCATATTTTGATTGATTTATAAGCAAGTAAGCAATTTTTTCCAGTAATAGTGTGCTGTGACACTTTTGTATTTTTATGCCTGATTTTGTAAGCAAGTAGTTTTTAAGTGAGGTATAACTTGGGTGTACACAAGATCATTCAGCTCCTGAAAGGGGTACAGTAGTCTGGAAAAGTTGAGAGCCACTGGACGAGACAAGAACATTCGGTGGAAGTTTCTGATGAAATGATCAGCAAAGAAATAGTTACTTTATTTAGTAACTCCAACATAATTTAACAGCCACCTTGCAACATAAAATCTTGAACCATCTTACAAGCATTGATTACCAGTACAACATTGCTTTGAGGATAGTACTAAATTCATGTCAGAGGTAGAGAATATTAAGAAGAAATTAAGTGACTCGCCCAACACCATACAGCAAATAAAGGATAAAGCTAGGAACAGAAGCCAGATTTCCTGGCTACATGTCTTGTATTCTAATCCTAAAGGTTACCATGGAAGATTAAATTCTGCAGAAAATTTAGAAAATATAAAAGTCCACAGGGGAACCCCTAGATATACAGAATACACTGAAATTCCATTTGCAAAAGTTTCTAGTGCCCATAAAGTCGTAAATAAAAAAGGGAAAATCTTCTATAAGTCTCTAATTAAAAGCATAAAAATCCAAAAGATGGATAAAATGAGTACATACAAATATGTAGCACTTATATAATGTCTTATATCTTTGAAGTGCTTTGTGCATGTACTTATATAAATGACACAGATATAAGACATTTACGTTACAGAAAAACCACGTTCACATTAGAGCTAAACAAAATTTTCCTGAAGCCAGCCAAATTAGTACTTTGATACTGAGCACAATTAATCCTCCTTATGAGAGTTTAAACAGTACTCTCCCAGTCAGCCTTAAAATATTTGTTACAAAACAGAAATACAGGCAATTGTGATTGCAGTTATTAAACTTCATAAGGAGAATGCAGTACATGCGCATATTGTTACTGGATCAAAAACAAACATATTCCTTAAATCTGAATTTATTTCTCCCTTTCTCAGCCCAACATTGAAAATGGATGATGAAATGGACATTCCATGTCTGGCTTGTTGTAATAAAAGGGTGAAATCAAAGTAAATTAGTCTTTTTTCATAGAAGATATAAACAAGGCTGGTACAACTAGCACCTCAAAGGTACTACATTTATTTAAAAGAAACTTTTCATATTTAACCTTAACACTATTTGCTATGCAGTACGTAAAATTTAAAAACCTCACACTTACCTCAGCATTATAGAATTTTGTTTTTACATCTAGTGGTTTGAGAACCTGTTTGAAAAAAGAATACAGATTAAAAAGGGCTTTCTCAGATTTCTTTACCATTATTAAAAAAAAAAATACTGATTTAAACTGTTATTTCTTAGGTTCTTAAATACTGAGATATCTACTCAAATTATAAAAAAGTGTTTTTCTTTCTGATCTAGCAGGAAAGCAACGTATGTTAATGTAATGCATAAGAGTTAGCTCCTAGGATTCTTTCAGTTAAGAGACGCAGCACTACTCTTGTGTACAATTGCTTCTTCTTAGCTACATACTTCATTGCTTTGCTAAATGTATGAATAATTTGACAAGGTGTTGGAAAATGCTTTCATATAAGAAAAAGTCCTCTTACACTGGGAGAAAAATCTATTTTACGCAGTTGATCAGTCTCTTTAAAATAATGATACACTCTTCTTCACTATTCAAAAAAAGGGTTTTTTGTTTTGAAGAAACAAAAATGTGAAAGATTTGCATCAAATTTCCCCCAGAGTTTTACAGCAAATGCAGCTTGCCTAGGAACTCAAATACTAAGTATAAACAAAGCAATGAAATATCAGAGGTATGCAATTAACTAATCAAACAATTTCTGACTCAGCCTTCTAATTTAAAAAACAACTGTTACATCTGCAGTGGAGATTATTAGAAACAAGCTAACGAGCATTTTAACCACATAAAATGAGCCATTATATACACAATCCGAAGACACACTCCTCAATAAAAAAGATACAAATTACTAGTGCCAAAACCCACAAATGTTATGTAAATTTCATATCAAGTCATACACAGTTTGCATGAGAAGTTATATTTCGTCCTAGTTCACATCAGTTAACAAATTCAAGCGTAGAATTTATATCTGCTCTCGAATTGAGGCCAAAGAGAAGAAAAATATTTACTTCTTTTAAGCAGAGTTTTGAGAATTTTGTATTACATAAAACGTTTAAAAGAAACCAACCTTTCAATTGATATAGTTGTAACATTTAGTGATGTTATAAAATCAGCTAAAAATCCCAGAATTTATTCAGAAAATGGTCACAATCTAATTCTTTGCCAACACCATTATGTATAAACTGCTCTGAAATTATTCTTGTTTTCAAAGATTTCACCCGATTACCCCAGGGCTATCATCTTTCTCAGTACCCATAAATCTTAAGCCATGTGGGCTGCTTGCAAATTTCTCTACATAATATCCTACTTTTAGTATCTGAACACATGCAAACAGTAAAAAATGTGTTTTAAATTATCTATCTCCCTGAATTCCCTTATAATTCTCTCCACATACTGCTGCTTATAAGGACTCTGTATTACATAAATATACGTTCTACCATAAGTGCAATGTTTACACAAGAAAGCCTAGAGCCAACCCAGCTCAAACTCCTTATAGCAGAGTTACAAAACATAAAAGTACTGTATCACATCTGAAATTCCCAGGAATCTTGTAGGCATAGCCAATTAGTTTCAAAAAGAGGTCTTTCTATAAACCAGATAGCAACATAGCTCACAGATTATACCCATATATTTATGCTCATTAAAATATCCTAGGATCATGTCAGGGCATTCTAATACATATTAAAAAATATCACACTGATTATTAAACTATTTTTATACAGTAAAGTCATCATGCTACCTTCTGTTTTAGGGTGCTCTTCAATATCTCAAGCTTTGGATACTGAGAAATGTGCCTGTTTCTTGAGCCTTATATACACTGTTGGAACACAGATAAAAACCTTTAACTATTGAACTATCACTGCTTCTCATAATATGTCTTGGGAGCAATTAATTCCTCAAATTATTCCACATGTTCCTAATGAAACCCTAAAGACGCCCCTGTCAACAGCAGAAGTTAGGTGAAGTTGGTGTTTCTGCAGCATTACAAGTTTCTACCATCTCTTCACAATCATAAAATATTATCTCTATATATCGTGTGTCCTACAAGGCCTGAGGAGCACATTTAAATTCCAAGCTGGCTGTTCATTTTGATGGGTATATCATATGTAAAGCAAATAGTGTGTGGCTTTTTAATGTTTGTATTTTTGATATTTATATTTTTAATTGAGGTATGTGATCTGATTGCTGTGTATAAAATAGCTGTGATTATGTGTGACTATTAAAACTTAAGAATGTATTTTAGTCACCAATAGATATGTAACAGTTGTGTGCATTTAAATGATGAAAAATTACATACAGCTGATATTTCACTACCTTGTTTGCAGATTCCCCTCTCTTTACTGTAAAATGTTTTCTTTTATGCAAATGTTGGACAATTTCCCCTTTCCCTCCATCTAAAAATCCCAAAATATTGGACAATAGAGGAATGTTTTATTATTTACAGTAGCTGACTACCTATTTTCATTTTCTTTGTTTTCTTCTATCCTGGAAGGCTGGTTTTGGCATCAAGACCTCTTCCTATTCTACTTTATTTAACAATCAATAAACACCTGTCAAAGTTTTTCTGCACAAATTTTATTCATCTTAAAAATACAGTAACTCTCAGAGAGCCAGAAAATGACAGACAGAAAAGACCTATGAGGTAATTACTACATTTCCAGCAACCAGTCAGTTTTATTTCTTTCAATATATTTACCAGTCCTATTTTAAATGACTGAGGTGAATGAGCTTGCACCAGTTTCTTCAGACTATTTCAAAAGATAAAAGGTCTTATTGTTAAGACATTAATCTTACTCTCTAAGAGAAAATTTCCTTCATTTAAGATAATCTCATTATATCATGTATATGGTGTCTTGGCCACCCTAAATAGTTCCTCTCCAGTCTTAGGTCCTGATCCTACAATCAATTCCAGATTCAAAACAAGCCCATATTTGTCTGACTGTATGATCAGGTCCATACTGTTCACATCCTTCAATTATCTGTAGTTATTGTATCCCTCTTTAGTCATGGATGGCCAAAATATGCCTCATTCTTTCAAATATTTCCTCATAGTTCCCCTACAAAAAAAACCCCACAGCACACCAATGTGTTCCAATGATCCCTCTCTTTTTTGCAATTAACAGACAGACATTGATAATTTGGGTTGGGGTTCGAAATGTGGTTGTTTTCAACCAATCACGGTAATAACAGGTCCATGAAAAACAAAAACAAAAATAAGGGAAAGAGTTCACTATTTGTCAATGGAAAGAGTACACATTTAATATATTATAGGCTGGGTAGCCTATTATTAAAGTTGCCCGATATTTCTCATTTTAACACATTCTTTTCAGTTAGTTATAACTTTTCCAAACTTTAACCATTCAACGTGAAATATTAGATGGTGGGTTTCTTCTTCAGGCAGAATTTTTTCTGGAAAATTTTACCAAAAAGGTTTCAGCCATTTCCAAGACTAAGTTAGAGAAAAATATGTTATTTTTCCCCATGTTCAAAAATATCAACGACGTTTGGAGCAGGGGACTTGAAATCCAAATTTAGAAAAGTTATCTTTGAAAAAAAAGTGCAGTTTTCACATGATCAATGGAGACTTCTTAGCAGCTAAGATCTCAGAAGATTCTGTCCACAGTGGACACGTTCCTGCCTGGGGTGGAGCAGGATGTTCCCTGTAATTGCAGCTCTGGGTTGTCCCAGGCCATGCCACGCTAGGCCAGGCCCATGCCCCTATGCTAAATGCAGGCAGCCTCTCACTCCTGTGCTCTCAACAACACCCCTCCTGGCACTCAGGCAATGACGAAGAGAAAGCTGCCCAGTTTGTATCCAAAAGGGTCCAGAGCCTTCTGGGAGGTGAGCCAGAGTAGATTTAGACAAGGACCTGGAGGGACTGGGGGAAGTCAAGGGGAGGGAGCACTGAGATTGGGAATTGGGACTGGAGGAAGACAGGGACTGGCTGGGCAAGGAGATTAGGAATGGGAGCCAGGGAGGGAAACAGTGGGGGACTGAAATCGGACAAAGAACCAGAGAGAGACTGGGACTAGTAATCAGTGGCGCAAGTGGAAGGAGAGAGAGATATCAATCTAATGAGGAACCAGGATGGAGGGCAAGGAGGAATGGGACTGGTTGGACAAGGAGACTGAGACAAAGCTGGAGTGGCGGGAGACGCTGAGATTGAATTAGGAACAGAGAAATGAAACCAGTAGAGAGAGAACATGGGTGTGGGGTAGAGAAGAGACTTGACAAGGGCTGGGAGGAGGGGAGACTGGCTGGGCAAGGAGTCTGGGAACAAGAAGTGGGGTGGGGGAAGGGGTGGGAATGGGTGGGCAAAGAGACCAGGACTGGGACGGAAAGCCAGAGGACTGGAAATTGGGCTGGGCAGACAAGGAAAATGGGACTGGGGAAGAGAGAGGACTGGGACATGTTGGAGGGGATGGGACAGAAGGGGTCAGAATTTAGGGGAAATAGGCAGAAGAGTCTGTGCTCACTACAGTCCTCCACAGCGTGGAATGGAACCCAAGATTCCTGAATCTTACCATTCCCCTCCTGTCAGCAAATATCTGTGAAACACACTGGCAAAGTATCTCATGTTCCTCTAGTGCTAGCCCACATGGAGGATGACAACTTACTACAGTAACTCACTTAAAATCGCCCCGGTTAACGTTGTTTTGTTGTTAGGTTGCTAATCAATTAGGGAACATGCTTGTTTAAAGTTGTGCAATGCTCCCTTATAACGGTGTTTGGCAGCCACCTGCTTTGTCCACTGCTTGCAGGAAGAGCAGGCCGTAGCAGCTAGCTGGTGGGGGCTTGGAACCAGGGTGGGCCAGCAGCCCCCCTATCAGCTCCCCGAAGTTCCCTGTGCGGAGGCTGCCCTCTGCCTTGGAGCTGCTCCCTGAGCCTGCTGCTTGCTGTGTGGGAGGACGAGGGGGCTAATGTCAAGGTATTACCCTCCCCCCTGCTCCTGCACCCCGCTTACCCAATCTTCCATAGAGCAGGGGGGACATACCACAAGGCTCAGGATGGAGGGAGCTTCCTGGCAGCAGCTGCGGCCTCAGCTTGCTGATCTACTTAACAAGGCCCTGTACTTAAGATTGGGGTCAGCGTACTTAAAGGGGAAATGCACATCTCTCTCTCTCCTCACACACGTGGTGTGTGTCTCTGTCTGCCATGCTGTCTCCCCTCTCTCCATTCGTGCTGCCTTGTAGAGTGTGAGGCTACATTAATAACAATGAGTTAACCCTTGAGGGCTCATCCAAATGCTAGTTCATCATTTAACAGTAGGGCATTCCCTGGGAAATATCCCACCCTCTGACTTCACCACCTCAACCAAGCTTCACAATCACCATCGCTGTGTACCAGTATTAAATTCTTTGTTTCAAACTTATACTGTGTGTGTGTGTGTGAAGTCGCATTTTTCAGGAACATAACTACAACGTTAAGTAAAAAGTTACTGTACTATCTGTTACTCCATCAGCTCAAGTGGCATAGGTCCGTGTGGCGGAATGACCCATTTGTTTTTTGCCAGTTTCTTTTTATTTAAAAAAAAAAGAATGGCAAAAGAACATTATTCAGGTATTAAAGTTAAGCACTCTAAAGTTAGGAAATGCCAGAATTAAATTTGCCAGTGCAACCTTAATTTGGCATTTCTTAACTACTGAGTGCTGGACTTTGCAACCTTAGCAATGTTCTTTTGACATTCTTTTTTTTTTTTTTTTCCTTTTAAACATAGAATCATAGGACTGGAAGAGACCTTGAGAGGTCATCTAGTCTAGTCCTCTGCACTCATGGCAGGGGGAATAACTAGTATCTAAACCAGGAGTGGGCAAACTACAGCCCGCGGGCCACATCCGGCCCTCTAGCCAGTTTAATCCGGCCCTCGAGCTCCTGCTGGTGAGCGGGGTCTGGGGCTTGCCCTGCTCCCGCGCTCCAGCCGGAGACTGGGGTTGGAGGCCACTCTGTGCGCCCATGCCAAGCTCCCAGAAGCAGCAGCATGTCCCCCCTCCGGCTCCTACGTTTAGGGGCAGCCAGGGGACTCCGTGTGCTGTCCTCGCCCCAAGCGCCACCCCCGCAGCTCCCATTGGCCAGGAACTGCAGCTAATGGGAGCTGCAGGGGCGGTGCCTGTGGATGGTGCAGCACACAGAGCTGCCTGGCCGCACATATGCATAGGAGCTGGAGGAGGGACATGCCACTGCTTCCAGGAGCTGCTTGAGGTAAGAGCTGCCTAGAGCCTGCACCCCTGACCCCCTCCCCCAGCCCAGAGCCCCCTTCTCCCCCGCACCCTGAACTCCTCATTTCTGGCCCCACCCCAGAGTCCGCACCACCAGCCAGAGCCCTCAACCCCCTCCTGCACCCCAGCCCCAATTTCGTGGCCCACCATACAATTTCCATACCCAGATGTGGCCCTCGGGCCAAAAAGTTTGCCCACCCCTGATCTAGACTATTCCTGACAAGTGTTTGTCTAACCTGCTCTTAAAAATCTCCAATGATGGGAGATTCCACAACCTCCCTAGGCAATTTATTCCAGTGCTTAACCACCCTGACAGTTAGGAATTTTTTCCTCATGTCCAACCTAAACCTCCCTTGCTGCAATTTAAACCCATTGCTTCTTGTCCTATCCTCAGAGGTTAAGAAAAACAATTTTTCTCCCTCCTCCTTGTAACAAGCTTTTATGTACTTGAAAACAGAGGAAATTACATTTAAAAAAACAAAAAAAACTGAAAAAATTCTAAAAGGTGGGACAATACTGAACTCCATCACCCATAAAAAAAAAATCTGTATCTCATAGCACTGAATATTTTTCCGCATTTGTTAAATGTCTTATAAAAAGCAAGTTCTACAACACTATATACCACCCCTAAAGACACAAAATAATCTGTTTAACATAAGTCTATTTTCAATAAAAAAGCGAATATATTTTTTAGATTTCAAGTGCTGCAAGTAAACAAACAGTACCTATTAGCTACAGACACTGCATATTCTTATATACAGTACCTGGAATTTGAAGAACTTTCTGAAGTACATCTTCTCTCCTGTCTGTGTAGTATAACTTACTGCACATACTAAGCTGAAAGAGACAGGCATTTTAATAGTTTTGAACAATTTTCAATCTTTTGTTTGTACTTAAGAAGAACCAGAACAATGCATGTCTGCAATGCTTTCATGTAAGCTTTACCATACTTGCTATGATTAAAAATAAAGGCAATTTAGATTTCCGTCAGTGGCATGCTAGTCTTTTGCTATATAAAAAATTTCAGGGATATGTGTAAGAAAATGCATAAGTCAGGAGGAGATATAAAATCTTACATGTGTGTTCCTATTTCCTTTACTTCATGGTGAATAACATCATCAATGCAACAGTCAGATTTAAGTTCTGCCACTGCAGCACTGGAAGCTGAAAGGTTTAATCGCTGAGAACTTGTTTGAAGATCAGCCTTGGAATTGAAAAACAACACAGGTTAGAATGCTTTCAAGTCAGCAGTGTGTCTAAAGAGCAAAGCATTACAAAAAAACCAAAACATACCTTGTGAGGCACTACATTTAATTCAAATAATCTACAGAATACTATGAAAGCCAGATGACCAGAAATGAATTTGCTTTTTAAAGCCTTTTTTAAAAAAATCTGTCTACAGACACAGGCACATACATTTCATGTTGTTTTTTTAATTAATTGGAATGTAAAAGACAACTAATGCAATATTTGCAGCAACATTAATGTATGAGAATAACCTGTGGAGCCTGCAAGCAATGACAATTTTGCCTGAATTAGGACAGCAAGCCCATACTGTATTAAGAGTGACTTATTCAAACCCCAGTGAGTAAATTTTATGTTACATCTGTTCCATACTTGTCTAATAAGTGCAGTATTGAAAAGGGACCCAAAAAAAGGGTGTGGGGGGAGAGAAGAGAAGCACTACATACTAGATCTTAGTTACCATTTCTCTTTATGGCCCAACAGTTTTTGCTTTGCAGCATAATTAGATCCATGGCATGAACAGTGTGTTATAGTACAGGAGGTTTTTTTCCCCTTAAATGCTGATAAATAAAAAGGTTGGCAATGTGTGATTACCAGAACACACATTTTATTTGGTTGTAGATTGACTAAATGCATTTGTATCTGCAATAGAACTAATATTATATTTTTATTTATATATAGATATATATTTTCAAAGCCAAGGATAATATTCAGTACACATACAGAAGGTCTACTTCTGTATGGCCTTGGCTCACAGCACTGCCACTGGCTTCAGAAAAAGAGTTCCACGATTTAGATTTTAGCCCATTTTTGTTCAATATGAGAGCACTTATTACTTGCTGAGGTTATACTCGTTTGAAGTGGACTTTCCATTTGACATACGCTGTATATATATATATATATATATTCATAGATTCCAAGGCCAGAAGGGACCATTGTGATCATCTACTCTGACTTCCTGTATAGCACAGGCCACAGAACTTCGCCAAAATAATTCCCAGAGCATGTCTTTTAGAGAAACATCCAATTTTGATTTAAAAATTGCTAGTAATGGAGAATCATTACTAACCTTGCTAAGTGTGTTAAGTATATATTGTTGCCCCTTTTGACCAGAGCAGCTGGCCAAATATTTAGGGTCTAGTGCACCACTTCAGTTAGGAAAAGAAATGGTGACAGTCAGATATTTCTTTAATGAAGTTTTGTTTATGTACAAAGTCTCATGTCTCTGAATGTAGAAGCAATCAAACAGAAGGAAACAGATTCTTTTGCTCACATCACCAAGAGCACTCTTTTCAGCCTACCCTCCTGACCCAAAAACCTCTCCCCAGGTTTCTTCCAGGCTCTGCTTTTGTGCTTTCAGTCGATCCTTCCAGCTTTCTCCCTCTCTGTCTTTTGACTGTTCTGCCTACTCTCCCACTCCTGAAAACAATATTCAGCAAAAGCTCCTTGGTGGAAACACATACTCCTCTTGTCTTTGGTGGGGGCTTATGTTTACAGCTATGTTAACTGAAGGGTGAGTTCACATCTATCAATCTCAATGGAGGTTATAACTCAACCCACAACAAGATTTCATCCAGCTAATTATTGCACACACTAAGATGAAAGAGACAGGCATTTTAATAATTTTGAACCATTTTTGATCTTTCATCTATACTTAAGAAATAGAATAATGCATTTCTGCAATGCTTCTATGAAAGCTTTTCCATACTTGCTATGGTTAAAAATAGAGACAATTTAGATTTCAGTCAGTGGCATACTAGTCTTTGGCTATGTAAATAATTTCAGAGGTATGTATGCTTTAATTGGGACAGTCTTTGAGGACCATTCAGAAGCTAGAGCTAGTGCAGAATACAGTTCCTGCTGGTCTTAGCTGTGAAAATCATGCTACGCTAATACTACAAAGACCTTCTTCCCATTTGCTTCTGGATGCAATCCTAACTTGATTTTGTCCTCTAAAACTCTTTACGATTTCATTCCAGACTACCTGAGGATTTTTTTTTTCCTGTGCTGGGAAACCTTTTAATGGTTATTTCTTAATACCTGCTGTGTATTACGTTAAAAATGCACCAGATACTGTGGATTTGACACATTTTATAAATCCAATAAATAGATATATCTTTTCACATACCTTTACCAATATGTCCTTGACAACTTGATTACTGTCATTATGTACACTAATGTAACTGGAAAAGGTCTCTCCCAGAAATATATTTCTGTTCAAAGAAAATAGTACTTTTTAACAATGTAATTCTCAACAAGTCGACCCACTGAAATCCATTAGAGTCCATCTTTAATTTTTGTAAATATTTTATTTTAAAATTCTACAACGATGTGGTCTATGCTATGACCAGTTCAGTTCCATCAGTGCTAGCAATATCAAGAATCTGATCATAGATGGGCCACTGGCATTTTAAAAACTGTCTCATCTAACCCTGCTCAGAACATGTCTAATTGACACTGTGCTCTAATTACTGACAGCAACCACTCTTTACTCTAGGAATCCCAACGTTGTTGCCATTAACGGAGCTGAACCAGGCGTGGGAATAGTGGGAAATTTTGCAGTGCCTGTTGTAATCAAGTCCAATGGGACTGCACGTATGAATAAAGTTACTCACATAGGTAAGTGTCTGGAAAACCAGGATCTAAAAATACCCTGGCAATTTCCTAGTATACACAATTTTTTAAAGTTTAACTATCAGAAAAAAAAATTAAAAAATGATCAAGTCAGATTCCTACTTAAAAAAATCTCAGTGATAGTTGTTAAACTAAAGTCCCAGTCCTGCAACAAGATATACAGAGGTGGTCCCTTAAAACCTTAAATGTAAGTGCACTACATCAGTTTAAAGTGAGGCTTACACCGGTACAACTTAATATAGTAAACACAGGAGTAAACTGTTGGCATAAATCCTGCTTATCATTGGTGCATCATATCTTAGGGATCTGTACATGAATGTAAATTTCTCTAATGCAGACACATTACTAAGGGACTGTCTGCTATAAAGGGTTACATTTCACCTGGAAGTTAAAAATTGCTGCACACACTGCAGGGCACTATGCAGTACCGTGCTGTCTATGGTCTCTCCTAGACCCTACTACACACAGAGGCAGGTACGTATTGCAGAGACAGTCACTGAATACATTCAGGCTATGTTGCACCAGTATCAATACTGTGTGTTTATACTCGATAAATAATTTCCTGTTATTAATGAAACAAACAAGTTATCCTTAGTCATCTCCAAAATACTGCAATGTGTATTTGTAAAAAAAGGAAAGGGTGCTAATAAGCACAAATAATCCAAGTTCCAGGATTCATCTAGCAATAATCTTCATACCTTACAGTTGCATATTCAATTCTTACCCAAAGTTCTGAGGCAAAGTCAACATTTCTCCTAGCATTAAAGTTTCTGCTCCTTTTACGGTGGAAGGGTCATCTTTCATGAGTTGATTCAACAGATCTCCTGTAATAATATATAATGGCATAGGTCAAAAACATTTGCATAAACTAGATCCTTGTCTACATACAAATGACATGTTTCCTTTCCATGTATTTGGAAATTGATAATACAGTGCTGCTTTTGAATGTTATTGATATTATGGCTTAGTTTAAATTATTTTTCTTTAGTGACCCCACAATAAAGGGCAGACTGAATAGTTTCATGTTAAACTCTTTATTGCTTCTTGAATTACACTCATGCTAAATTCTAAGCATTAGTAGAGTTTGGTTTAGTTCTTGAATAGGGTGTGCAGATTAGGAACTTTGTGATTTTGTAAAATTAAGTTTTAAATAAAAGGGCACCTGCATACGAGGAAACCTTAAGTACAGCTTTTGCTGTTGCAAAAGCTATCAATCATTATACACTGAACTTAGTACTGCTCACTCTTCCATATTAGGCATAAGCAACAGTTTATCTGCTATATATAATTCAGCAACAAGATAATCTTTCAATCTTACATAAAATACCATGCTTCCTTCAAGAATGAAAAGCAAGCAAAACTGGATTTTGGCTGAATAGCTATTGACAAATTAAAAAAAAAATCTGGGTGACCAAGGCTTTGAGAACTGACTTGTCTATGCCATATTTTCCTTACTGAGGTAATACAAGTTGGGTGGAATTTTCAAAAGCATTCAATGTTGGTCTAACTCTACTCCTCTTAACACAGTGAGAATTTCTGAAAATTCCACCTTTTGTGTTTAATGATTCAGTCAACACAGAAGGGCTCAATCCCAAAGACATATCTCCAGATAAACATTAACCTCAATGGAAATTCTTCCTGCATAAGACCAACTGCACAGCATATCAGAAATAGCTGACCCATTTATCCTTCTTTACTTTACTCTATCTACGTTCTTATACAATTTTCTTTATTTTGCCTTTTTATCCTGATACGTGTTTTTTGAAGCTACATTGCCATTGCACTGGAAGATGGGGAAAGAAGAATGTCAGTTGCTGGGATGGGGAGGGGAAAAATATTTAGGCTGCACAGCACCTCTCTCTCCACCTTGGCTGGCCTCTAGAATATAGTCAGTATCTGGGGAGAACACAGCAATTTCAAGGGGAAACTTGGAATGCTGTGCTAGCACCAACAGACAAGGAAATTCATCAGACAACAAGTCCTGTAAAATCATTGTCAATTACCCATTGAAATAAGGTGCTGGGTAAACTAATGGCTGTAATGAGGGAGTGTCATAAATGTAAGGGGAAGTGTAAACACCTTTAAAATCCCTCCTGGCCAGAGGAAAAACCCTTTCACCTGTAAAGGGTTAAGAAGCTAGGATAACCTCGCTGGCACCTGACCAAAATGACCAATGAGGAGACAAGATACTTTCAAAGCTGGAGGGGGGAGAAACAAAGGCTCTCTCTGTCTGTGTGATACTTTTGCCGGGAACAGAAAAGGAACGGAGTCTTAGAACTTAGCAAGTAATTTAGCTAGATATGTGTTAGATTCTGTTCTGTTTAAATGGCTGATAAAATAAGCTGTGCTGAATGGAATGGATATTCCTGTTTTTCTGTCTTTTTGTAACTTAAGGTTTTGCCTAGAGGGATTCTCTATGTTTTGAATCGGATTACCCTGTAAGGTATTTACCATCCTGATTTTACAGAGGTGATTCTTTTACTTTTTTTCTTCAATTAAAATTCTTCTTTTAAGAACCTGATTGCTTTTTCATTGTTCTTAAGATCCAAGGGTTTGGGTCTGTGTTCACCTATGCAAATTGGTGAGGATTTTTATGAAGCCTTCCCCAGGAAAGGGGGTGTACGGTTTGGGGACGATTTTGGGGGGAAAGGCGTTTCCAAGCGGGCTCTTTCCCGGTTATATATCTGTTAGACGATTGGTGGTGGAAGCAATAAAGTCCAAGGGCAAAAGGAAAATAGTTTGTACCTTGGGGAAGTTTTAACCTAAGCTGGTAAAAATAAGCTTAGGGGGTTTTCATGCAGGTCCCCACATCTGTACCCTAGAGTTCAGAGTGGGGAAGGAACCTTGACAGGGAGTAATACAGAATGCCATGTCTCCAGATATGCACGGTAATTCCATGCTTCTATTTTCTCCCCAGTGTGTACTTGATTGTCTGAAACCTTCCCTCCACATACAATCATCTCAAAACAACAAAAACAGCATCCACTGGATGATTTTTCTAATTCCTTAGATTTTGAGGGAACATGTTTACAGGTTGTTCACCAAGCTTCCAAAGCCTTGGGGTGAGAACTGTGGTGGTGATTTGCTATTTTCTATGGCTTTTACAGGGGGAATGTTTACTTCATGTAATACATTATAACCTCTATGACTGCAGAGGTGTGGTGTAGAAGTTTCAGTTGCTCATTTGGGACTGCTTTAATCCTTTTTGCTTTTGTGTGCCATGATGAAACTCCAACTTATGTTGCTTACTAAATTAGTATAAACGTTCTCAGATGTTCTTGCCTTTCTAGTACCATCCACCTTTTTCATCCTTTTTTGTGTTATGTATTCATTAGATTGTAACTCCTCAGGGGATGAATCTGCTTTTCTTTTTAAAAATGTGTTAAGTACAGTACAATGAACACCTCTGGTGATATATAAATAATAATGAATTAATTATCAAGAGATCATCATATACCTGGCAAGTCTCTCTCTTCACAGGTCACTGGAATATTGGTGAATAATGTAGGCTTGGTTAACCTCATCACTGTGAATTCAGAAAGGAAAGGAAAAGTTAGTAAGCAAACAGTATTTAAAAGATCCAAAAATATTTCGTAGTTTTAGTAAAAAAAACCCCACCACCATATTTTTAATTTTCTTGTTTTGAAGTCAGTTTGAAAGGGGGTGATACAACCAATCACATTACCTGCACTTCCTAGTGAATATTTTTGGTCAGTATGGAGTTAAAGTTTAATAGGGATCTAGGTCATTGCATACAATTGATTTCTTGCCGTCACAAACTTTAAATGAGCCTTGCAAAACTATCATGAAAATGTAATGGCCTAGGCACAAACTCTACACTACAATAATGAAAAAACAAAATGAATGAGATTTTACTCACCTGTCAAACAAACCAAACAATCTTGCCCTAGGAAAGGGGACAAGTAGAATTTTGCAAGGCTGATCTAAACCATCTTACTCAAATTATGTAGCCTCATCTATATCATGGTGTCTGGGATTTATCCTCAAGAGAGATTATTTTCCAGATGGAGAATAGGAAAAAAAACAAAAACAACCCCACCCCACCCCCCAAAACAACAACAACAAACACACACAGGTCCTGATTCTGCAAACATTTGCACATGACAGTAATCCCATTGAGTTCTATTGCATACATGTTTGCAAGATCAGGACCATTTTCTGCAAACTGCTTTGAAGATGTAAAATTCTAGACAAAGGCTCAGTATTTTTTTTAAATGCATATGAATAAAATTATTTGCTGGGACCAACATTTGCAGTTCGTCTGTGCAAACCAGTGTTCCCCACATTTACAATATTTTTGGTTAAGCTTTACCTCTAATACTAAGTGTAACAAGACTCACAAGATTAAACAAATACAATCTAATATTCAACAGCGCAATTATCAGTAAGTCATAGCTTCTCGGCAAAGTAATTTAAGAATCTGGGAGTTCCAAAATATAAATAATATTCCTTCATTTTTTCATATAGAATGTATTGTTTACAATTTAAAAATAGGAAATAAATTATATGTAGCAGATCAAGGCAACCTTCAGCTCAGTATCTCTTCAGGCTATAGAAAAATAAACTGGACAAGCTTGCATTGAAAGTTGCTATTTGAACGACTGATGAATTTTCATTTCTACTATACTTTTGTGCCATTTCACATTCATTTGTCTACTCAGCATTCATTGATGCCAGCTTGGTAAAATCATTGATTGTTTCGGGTATGCATTTGGGCATGGTGCAATGGTTCATGTGATAATTTATGCTACAATATGAGACACCTACATGAGATGGTTAATTGAGGCACAGTCAGTTGTTTTAGGGAATGGATATATTACAAAAGTGAACCATAAGCAAAGCTCTTTTTAATGGGAAGGTGTAAATTGGAGATTTTAGCTGAAGAAGGCATAATGTACTCCTGGAGGGATTCTGCACTAAAAAATTCACAATTTGGCAAAATTCTGCATTTTTTATTTGTCAAAATAATGCAATATAATCACACCAGTTTCAATTGTTTTGGTAATTTATTTAAACTACAATACAGAAAAAAGTCACAATGACTATTCAGCATTTCCTAAACACATAGAAGTGAAGTTACAAACACTTGGTAACTAATACCCTGCATTCCAGTTATAATCCTGGATTTTCATTTGAATTACATTACAGAACACCAAACAGCAAAAATAAATAAAATAAATAAATTAAAGAAGTCATTTTAAATTGCTCAAACTTTCATACAGTTTTGCTAATCATCATCTTGACCTGGCTGGGTAATTTGGGAAGAGCTTGTTTCTGAGTGTCCTGACATTTTATTGACTGCTTGGTAAATGTTTTATTTGCCCTCAAAGTCTTTTTTTTTTTTAAATGGGTAAGTAAAATAAATCCTGAGCTATAATCTAAACTCCACGTTGGCACAGGAAAAACAGTGAGAAAGCACGTAGATCTTCCCAGCTGATTCTCTTACTGTCATCTATAAGGCTGCACATCACTCTGGCAATGAAGAGGCCTTAAAACTTTTCAAGGTTTTATGCTCCTGGAGGAATTGACTGAGGATGGGAACAGTTAACTAACAATAGGAACATTAACAATGTTACTATACAGGTAGCTTGCTACATTTCTGCCTCAAAAAACGAGATCAATTAACTAGCAGACAGGCTGCTATATTTCTGCCTCAAGGAAAGGCAGAATAAATTCTCCTGCATAATAAAAACATGTATCCTTCCATGCCCCTGGTGAGTCAGAGTAGCAAGGGACAGAGTCTCTCTCACTTGTTGGCAGGTACCCATACCCAGCCCCACCCTCTGACAGTGATCGACGTCTCCCCCGCAGGCACATACGCACACCCAGCCTCTCTCCCCCTGCAGTGATTTGCATCTCTGAGGCTGCTCCAGACGTGCTGGAACAGACACACTGCCTGGTTTGCCATGGAAGAGGTCCCCCCGCAGATTTCTTTTGCATTTTTCTGTGTGGGGAGCACAGAAATATGCAGGCCATATGAATTCTGCACCCCTGTCAGTGGTAATAATGGCATAAAATGAAGAAGAGTGTGAAAACATCTTATTTCATTCAGCCTGATTTGTTGTCTTGAGTAAATATAAGCAATAAATGAGAATTTAAGGTATATTCCATAAGGTCTGCATCAAGAGGGACTAGATGCCTCCTTACCCAAGTGCAGAAACAACAACAAATATTACACCCTTCATTTTCCTTATTGCTCTGCTGACAACTGTCAACATTCCACAGAAATCAGCACAATATTAGGCAAACAGCAGCATAGTAAGTGTAACAGGTGGAACATTTAGTAGCTGGCAAACAGTTACTGTAACCTATGTAAAAACGTTGGTGGGACACTGGAGCACTGCACTGAACAACATGCCCTTTCACACCTTAAGACAAATACAGGATTCAAATGAAGGTAAATTCATCTGAGAAGAGGAGCAACTGGATTAGTAATCGCTCCTTCCACAACCACTGCAGCAGTTCCATTAGCTTTCATTTTGTTTAGAAAACCGTTAAACCTCCTATGGAAGTGCAATGACTCTGTAGTGATGCCTGCATTTTTTCATTGCGCTCAGCTGAGTAATTTGTTCATGCCATAAAGCTGAAAAGAATATCACCAAGTGAAATCCCAGACTCTTTCCTGCAATATTCATATTAAAAGTAATATGATTAACCAGCCCACCAAACTTAACTTTTCCATCAAGCTTCTAAAAACTTTCAGCACTTAGGGCTTGTCCACACACCCAAGTTTTGTTGATAAAACTTATGTCGACACCCAAAAGTCGACAAAACAAAAATTGCCAAAGGGTGTTCACACTTGCTCCCTTTGTCAACAGATCATGTCCACGTTGGGGACACCATCATCGACAGGGCGAGCAATGCACCATGGATATGTATCCCACAGTGCAGTGTTGTGGGAAGGAAGAGTTCATCGCTGCACATCTTGGTATTCTCTCCAATTTCTCCCACAGCCCCCTCAGCTGCCGAGAGCAGCACCATGAGCAGCTCTGCCATTCCTCAGCACAGAGAGCTCACAAAGCAGCACAGCAGTCTGTCCCCTGCCCCGTGAAGCAGCAGTCTGCCTGCTGCTGTGTTCCTAGTGCAGGGCAAAACAGGAGTATTCCAATGATTTGCTCTTTGTTTGTTCCCCAAAGGGAGCAGCACACAGATACTTCCCGGAGCTTTGAAAGGAGAGGGGCACATGCCTGCAGGGCAGCAGAGATCAAAACACTGAGCAGAGCAATCAGGGCAGGCATTGTGGGATACTGGCAGAAGCCAGTTCTGTCCACAAAACATTCAGCAGTGTCTATACTGGCTCTTTGTCAACAATAAAGGGAGGGGAAAAGACAAAAGTCTCTCATAGGGGTGGAAGTTTTTGTCACCAAAACTGGGTGTTTTTCACAACAAAAGTCCCATTGTAGTGTGTACACTCTTGCTGTTTTGTCGCCAAAAGGTAGTTTTTGGCAACAAAACTTGCCAGTGTAGACAAGCCCTTAGAAGACTAGATATAGGTCTGTTTGTGATTTTGAAAAAGTAACATGGGGCATCATGTCATTCTTGCTGCACAGGCTATGTGTGGATTGCTTTAATGTTTCTTCCAAATATTATATGGGGACTTTTACTGCACCCATTGAAGACAATGGATTGTTGTCTTTGAAGTGAATTGGACAGTATCCCTCCATTGTAAACACTGGTGAGAACCCCCTCCCACCCTGGCCTCTTTATGCCACTCTAACATAAAGGGGTGATAAATTGCCCCTGGAAAATATCCCGAGAGCAGGGGACCTGCAACAGCACTTTCAGCCTGTAATATAGAACTACTGCAACAGGTCTATGCTTGTCTCCCACACCACATACCCAGAACATATCATGGGAAAGATGGGATGAATCTGGACTGCTGGTGAACTCTGGCTATTCTCTGCTTCCCACTGAAGGCCACAGGACACAAAGTAAGTCAAATTAGTTCTAAGTCTTAGGACTACTCTAATTTCACCGTTGCCCCTAATTCTTGTGATTTTATCACAAGTCTCACAATATGTGGCATTTTCCTTAAAACTGCAGTTCTTAAGTCATGCAACTATATGAAATTCTCAGCTTTCATTTAAAAAAAGTCTGCCACAATGATGAGACATAGAAAAAGATGAAGAACATGAATTCTAAAAGCTCAAAAACAAAAAGGCAAATAAAAAGACCCAAAATGTATTATTTAAAAGAATTGCATGAATTTTAATATAATCTTACGACTTTTGGGGGGCCTGATTTATGATTCCTGAATGCTTGAGGTTGGGAATACAATAATTCACACCAACGGCCAGGCCCACAGTGTAGGGTAAGACACAAGTGGCTTAAAGTCATCTTTCCCCTCCCAATCCCATTTCCTGTAAAGAGTGCATCTGTCATAAATATAAAGGGAAGGGTAAACACCTTTAAAATCCCTCCTGGCCAGAGAAAAAACCCTTTCACCTGTAAAGGGTTAAGAAGCTAGGATAACCTCGCTGGCACCTGACCAAAATGACCAATGAGGAGACAAGATACTTTCAAAGCTGGAGGGGGGGAGAAACAAAGGCTCTCTCTGTCTGTGTGATGCTTTTGCCGGGAACAGAAAGGAATGGAGTCTTAGAACTTAGTAAGTAATCTAGCTAGATATGCATTAGATTCTGTTTTTTTAAATGGCTGATAAAATAAGCTGTGCTGAATGGAATGGATGTTCCTGTTTTTCTGTCTTTTTGTAACTTAAGGTTTTGCCTAGAGGGATTCTCTATGTTTTGAATCGGATTACCCTGTAAGGTATTTACCATCCTGATTTTACAGAGGTGATTCTTTTACTTTTTTTCTTCAATTAAAACTCATCTTTTAAGAACCTGATTGTTTTTTCATTGTTCTTAAGATCCAAGGGTTTGGGTCTGTGTTCACCTATGCAAATTGGTGACGATTTTTATGAAGCCTTCCCCAGGAAAGGGGGTGTACGGTTTGGGGAGGATTTTGGGGGGAAAGGCGTTTCCAAGCGGGCTCTTTCCCGGTTATATATCTGTTAGACGATTGGTGGTGGAAGCAATAAAGTCCAAGGGCAAAAGGAAAATAGTTTGTACCTTGGGGAAGTTTTAACCTAAGCTGGTAAAAATAAGCTTAGGAGGTTTTCATGCAGGTCCTCACATCTGTACCCTAGAGTTCAGAGTGGGGAAGGAACCTTGACAGCATCTAACACAGTAATGGAGAAACGGGCCAGAATGAAGGCAAGCAAAATACTAAGGAGATTTAAATACATATGCATTTCAGCTAAGCATTTCTATAACAAATTAAAATAAAGTTCCCGGTTTAAGACTGTAAATCAGGACTAACTGAAATAATCCTATTAATAGACAGTATTGGGTGTTCACAACCCATCGGCAGTTATCCAGAAAACTATAAGCCCTGAAGAAAGTGGACATATACTAAAAGTCCTAAAATTATTTGAGTCTCACAGTAAATTCTTATCAAGAATTTTAAGTCAGAAAATGGATACCAATCACGTATAGCTAGATAAAATTAGTTCAATTTTAATTATATGTATAAAACAGACCCAGATTACAGTGATATAACCTGTCACACTGTGAAGTCATAAACCAAACACAAATTAAGGTCCTGATCCTGAAAAAATTTATGTATGTGTGTAACTTTACTTAGTGGGGACTCCTTATGTGAGTGAAGTTACATGCATAAATCTTTGCAGGGTCAGAACCTGACTTCAGTGGGACTACTCACTTAAATAAAGCTACTGCCTATGTAAAGTCTTTGTAGGATCAGGGCCCAAAATTGGATTTTCTTGTTATCGCCCAAGATAAAAGAAGTGTGGTAGTCTGAGGTACTTAAGCTTATTCTACACTGCTCTCTACCACAAAGTTTCTTTTCTATATAGTATATTAAAAGGAAGAAAATTCTGACTAGACAAGGGCTATTTGTCTCTCTATTACTAATTTTGCTGATATCAGGAACAGTAAATTAAACTATGCAATTTAGCTATGCAAGCTTTTAAATTAATACAGGCCCCGGGTTATCCTATGAAACTCTCAATGCAGTCGTATTGAACAGAAATATTAAAAGATTTAAAAAACCCCTCCATATCTCAATAGAAAAGACTGAGCATTCAGGCAAGAGCAAGAGGTACATGTAGAGAGTCAGAAGGAAGAAATTATACTGCTGGGTCAGACATCTGTCCTACCAGTGTCATGGCAAATGGTTATGCCTAGTGATTAATTGATTTGTTATAGAGGTAAGAGATTCCAAAAGAACTGCAATGAGATTAAATCAATAGTACTCACAATGAACATTAAAGTGGAGGAGGCAGGATGGAAGCATTAGGCCAAATATAGACACTTCTCATCTAAACTGTTAATTTACCAATTAAATCAAAATCACATTCATTTTCAGATTTTTGCTTTGGATAGCAACTGGTGTGTATTTATTGAAAACAAACAAGGTTAGAAACAGAGTTGTCGAACTATGTTTCCCAATGGGTTTTGCAATGTAAAATTACTACTTACACCTCTAAAGTGGGAAACAACATTTGCCAATAGTTAAAAATGATTAAGTTTTAGAACAGTTGGGTCTTCCAAGAAATAAATGGGGATTCTCTTTCTCTGTACTCCAATCCAACACAATGGCCTTCAGGACATTGTCCAACATCCTGGGATCCCCATTCACTAACTATTTTTCCTTCCTTCCCTCATAGCTACCGCCTACTGTAAAAATTTACATCTAGCTAGGATACAGATTCTTCCAAGACAGCTAGCGTAACCGTAAACTTCCTAGCAGAGGTCTCCAAGAGAAATATGTGCCCATACACTCCTACAGGGTCCCAAGGTACCTGTTCTACAGTTTATAACAGACCCTCTGAAGAGGACAGGAGCATATTCAACATTCATACTGAAGATGGGTCTCTTCTCTCATGTCACTGCAAGCCATGCTGCATTCAAACATCTTAACCTACCAATGCATCCAGTAGGACCAGTATATTATCAATATGTACAATTTCACAAGCTAGTCAGACTAATTTTCCAAGATGCAGATGGTTTAATAATCATTAACCTAGCACTTTCTTTTTGTTCACCACTATAATTATAAGCTACTGATGCTCAAATGTAGGAGGAATGAGATCGAAAAGCAGGGACACCAAAAAAATATCCGTACAAAAGGCATAAAATAATGGAGGTGAAAGAATTTATTACTGCAATATAAACTTTTTCTCTAATCTTTACCTTTATTATTTATTATTATTATTATTATCAGAGCAAATAATTCATAATAAGCATGAGGTGGCAAGATTTGTGTGGAATGGAAGTCAGTTTACATTTTAAATGTAAACTATTCATCCTAATGAGAGTTTTTCCTGGAGACAATCAGCTTCTTGCTAGGACAAAAGCAAAATCCATCATGGTGACAATGATGATTCACTTAAAAAAATACATTGTACTTTTTCTCTCCTCCTAATTTCAACTCAGTCAGTACAGGAAGGAAGTCCTCTACCTGACAGAAGTATAGATTTCATTTTCCTAAAACAGCTCATCTGCAAGAGTCACTGGACAGTGGACTCTGATTCTATGCATGGAGGGGGGAAAAAACCACAAAGGCTATTCTAATGTTCATAATAACTACAAAATACACGGATATAATTTTGTTTGACCATGAATTATATGTAAACAAACAATTTAATCAAACTAATAAAAATGAGGAGGCCGGTGGCATCTGAAGAAGTGGGTTTTTTAAACACGAAAGCTTATGCCCAAATAAATCTGTTAGTCTTTAAGGTGCCACCGGGCTCCTCGTTATTTTTGTGGATACATACTAACATGGCTACCCTGCTGATAATCAAACTAACGTTAATATAGTTTTCTGATATTGAATTCATCAGTTGTTTTCAAGTCCTTCTGCATATATTGCATATTTGCAATCTATTTTTAAAAAAAACCCTAATATTCCAGACAGTAATATTACTATTTCCTTTGGTTTTAAAATTACAAACTAAATATAATTCCGTATTTATGTACAAGCAAGTTCATTCTCCCAGTAAGATTTAATCTTTCTCTAAGAAGATTGCCAACATATTCACTGTATAATATGTCACAGAAAACCCATATCTGGTCCACACATCTCTGGATTGTAGCATTGCAAGACGGCAATTCATTGTGTTTGATCATTGTGTTCAGTTTAATCCAAATGTCCTCTAGAGTTTGATTATTACAAATAGATTGTTCAATTGTCCACTTTGCTCTATAAAATGCATGTAGCTTCAGTCTTTCTAAATTACTCTGCAGTTCTCTAGATAAAGGAAGAATTTTTTCTTTAAGTTTAGGACTAGGGACAGAGATACTCCAAGACCTTCTCAATTTTGGTTTTTCATTTGCTGGTTGTACTTCCAGATTGCTTGAATGAATTTGTGCGTGCACTGTTTGTGTCTGGATTAAACTTTGACCAGTTTTCAAATTAGACTGAAACTCCAGAAGGTCTACTGTGCAGTCATAATATTGCCCAATAAGAGGTTCTGAAGCGGCAACAAGTTGTTTCACTTCTTCTGCTTTCTCACCAGAAATAATAGGTGGTTGTCTTTTCGGCTTGAGGGGAAGTTTGTGTGAATCATTTGGAAACCAGGGAACAAATCTTGGTAGTTGCCGAATAGGAAACTCCTTCAGTGTTTCTTCCACAAGTTTCTGCAATTTTGTGAGGTCATTCTGAAATGGTCGATAGTGCAAAACTATTTCCATGCTGGTACTGTAGGAATCCAGTTATTCTTAATAAAAGAAACAGTCTCTTGATTAGGATCCTCAACTCTAAAGCGTAATACATCTTATTTACAAAAATCTTTTCTTGCATGTGATGCACAGATCAGAAGAAAACAGGACCTAAAGCAGAAGTATTGTAAAGAATAAGATATCACCATATTAAGCCATATATTGCTAGAATATTTTGCAGTAAAACAAAATGCTGTAAAGATAAACTAGCAATATTTATATTTATGTATCAGAATGCTTTATACTTTACCACAGTGATTACTTACTGGTATTTAATCATTGCTAGTGTTTTAAAACACCAGATAAGTAGATTTTAAACTTTAAACAAAAAACATACATAAAACTTATATGATCTGCTCTTCATGGAAAAACCTATGTTATTCCCCCCAAACAGTATTCTCCTCCGTCACCCACCCATTTCTGTGGTCATATGAAATTGATGTGAAGACATTTTGCCCAGTTAAGCATGCCTCAATGGAACCCTCAGATTGTATGCCACTGTATTTACCCACAAATTACCATGCATCTATGGCACTATGTTCCTAACATGCATACCTAATGCTATCCACTAAAAGCACCAGGATTTCATTTAAAACATGAACAGTCATATGATAAAGTTACCACCAGCTTGACGTTAAAACCTATTATATCCTCTCAAATTATCAGTCCGGAAAAAAAAGAGGGGAGATGGGGGGCAAACAGAACAAAGAAAATACTAATTTTAAATACAAATCTGAAACAATATCTTCCTTCTACTCCCATGAAGGAAACTGAATAATATACTGCAGATTATAATTACTGATGATGAAAAAAATACTCCCTGAAATAGGACTAACAGTTACACATAATTTAAAGTAGAAGATTAGCCAAGAAGCTGTTCTGAACTCCAAGTATGCCAGACAATATATAATAAAGATTTTCTTATTTCAATTCCATAGCATGACTATATATCAACCAGTCTTAGCTCCAAACTTCAGAGCTATACATCAGTCATGCTATTATATGAAAACTTTAAATAGGATACTCCCTCATTTCCAAAATTCAACATTTCTCTCTCTCTCTCAGATGAAGGTTAAATTGCCTGTTAGATAATGGGCACAAACAGCATTACCAATTATGGAATAAATTCATAGCATCCTTTACTCTCTAATTTCTTCCAAATTTTCAATAATCTGTGTGTGTTCTAACAGATACCAACAATAGAGAGTAATACTACAAACACTAGACTCGGATCATTTAGCTACTGCATTGCAATGACTGAATTCTAGGAGTTGAAAGGGACACACGTTTATGACAGGTTTGTTTTGAGTTCTCTCTAAATTCCTTTTTTCCTTCTAATTGCAAAGTCTATGGCATTAATGCTACACTGACTTCTCTGCAGGCCCAGGGATCTACTTATACCTCTTATCAGTCCCCTATCTCCCAAACAAGGGTGTATTAAGAAAAGATTTTGCTTTGAATCAGTTGTTACAACAGCAGAACTAGGAAAGGAGTACTTGTGGCACCTTAGAGACTAACCAATTTATTTGAGCATAAGCTTTCGTGAGCTACAGCTCACTTCATCGGATGCATCTGATGCATGCATCCGATGAAGTGAGCTGTAGCTCACGAAAGCTTATGCTCAAATAAATTGGTTAGTCTCTAAGGTGCCACAAGTACTCCTTTTCTTTTTGCGAATACAGACTAACACGGCTGTTACTCTGAAACAGCAGAACTGTTGATTTTTTTTTATTATGGAAAAGCAGCTTGATTTTGTCATTTGAAACTTCAATAACTGCTTTAGACAGCAATAAACTAACACCATTAAAACCAATATACTGTCTTCAGGAGTGTTTTAAAAGTGAGCGTATTAACATGAGGTAGATTCAACTAAGGCCATG
Organism: Caretta caretta; assembly: GCF_965140235.1. NCBI lineage: Eukaryota > Metazoa > Chordata > Testudines > Cheloniidae > Caretta > Caretta caretta. Next base: position 42,575,265 of record NC_134210.1, on the reverse strand, counting down.
TCTTCACTACCACTTATGTCACTCAGGAGTGTGAAACAAGTTTCGCCGGCATAAGTGGTAGTGTGCACAATGCTAGGTCGGCAGAAGAGCTTCTCCCACTTACATAGCTACACAAGTGATCTTACAGCAGTGCGGCTGCATCGGTATAGCTGTGCCGCTGTAAGATCGCTAGTATAGACATGGCCTAAAACCCCAATTCTGCAATCACTTATGCAGATGTATAACTTATGTACCTGAGTAGCCCCATTGAGTTCAACTGATTACAGGATTGTGGACTTCATCTTAAATTGTTCATTATTGCTACTTAATATGAACACAAAAGCACAATGGTAGATAAACAATACCAGAAGCAATATCATTTTTACTGACCGAGAAAAAGGAAAAGCAGATAAAGATTATTTAGTGCACAGTTTTTCCACCACCTGTTTCTTCCAATCTGGTGTTTCTTCCAATCTGTTTGGTCAAGACTGTAAATACCTGAGCCTCCAATTAATAAAACATTCTGTACTTGTATACTTTTTCATTCAAAGAGCTCACAGTACTTACTCCTGAGGGAATCCTTCACTAGAAAATTAAAAATTCTGCAAGCGCGTACACACACACACAGAGCTCTGGATGCACAGGGAGTCATTGGGGAGTTCTGGGTGCTGGAGGAGTGGGGCTTGGTGGGGTGAAGGTCCAGGTGCAGCGGGGGGCTTGTTGGGGTGGTCCAGGTGCAGTGGGATGGAGCTAATTGGGGTGGGGGTTAAGAAGCTTCATGGAGGGTCTGGACTACACCGGGGTTGGGTGGATAGAGGCACAGCTCCCCATACAGTGACCCCTCCCTCTGCGGCTGAGGAGCAATGGGGCTAGGAGGTGTAGAGCTTCTTGTAGCTGGGGGAGGCTGCTGGGGGTGGGTCTGACCCAGCCCCGGTCGCTCCTTGAGGGAGAAGAGGAAGTCCTGTTCTCCCTCAGCCCCAGCCCAGACGGAACTCTCCGACGGCTGGTCTACGCACCCGGTAGTGCCAGAACAGTTTTTATAGTGGGGATGCTGAAAGCGGAAACCATGTATTTGGGTTGTTATTACTACTTCAAGCCACGGGGTGCACTAGCACCCTCCGCACTGCTAGTTCCAGCACCTGTGGACACATCCATGCTGCTGGTGAGGGGCATGTGACCACTCCTGCAGCTTCCCAGTCAGAAAGTCATTTTTCTGCAGGGAAGCAAAGAAATCTGCAGGGGACATGAATTCTGCACCCATGCAGTGGCGCAGAATTCCCCCAGGAGTATACAGTACTATATAAAGATAGGTGGTTATCTAGATAAATCTCATATGATGCCTGTATTTTCATACAACTTTGTATCAGATCCTTATATAGAAAACTTTGTATTGAGCCTTGGTATAATGTTAAAAAATTTCTTTTTGCTAGAAGTAGAATAAGATCTCCCCCCTGCTTTTAATCAATTGCCCTGTTGAATGAAGGAGGTGTGAATGAGTGAGGCATGGAAGGCAAGCACCTCCAGACACCTGCAACAATTGGAGAGAGGATGGAAGCCAGACCCAAGAACAATAAAACTTCTCAAGTGGGCTCACTAAAGAAGAGCAGACATATTGAGGGCCTTGGGGGTTAGAGGCAAGCACCTTCTTTTGAAAACACCCTCTTTGAACAGCATTGAGACAACACCCAGAAGGAAGCAGCACAAAGGACCAAGGGACACAGACACAGATTTTGTATCTGGCATAGATTTGCATGAGAGGGAAGCTGCTATAAATGTGAGGTGTCTTGCAGAGGACCCCGGGTCTTGTCTTGTCAACATGGGAGTATCCAACCGGCTGGGCAGAAGCCTAGTTCCACCCCTCCCCCATCTAACTCACCTGGCCAGTGAAGTTAAGGGGAGCAACTAGTTGGTAACAACAAGACGGAGTGTGCTTGTATGTGAGAGTGTAATATATATCATATGATACAGTGTTGATTGATACATGTATTACCAATATATGTGGCACTTTTGCCTTATTCCCCTGTAAAGATCCTGTGCAGTACTTTAAGTACAACAGTTATTCCTATTTTACAGCTGAAGGGAGTGAAGCTGAGAAGGATAAGGGACTTACAGAGAGATTCTTTAACAATGCCATGAACAGAACCCACGTCCCCTGATTACATGCTCAGTGGTTTGAGCATTGGCCTGCTAAACCTAGGGTTGTGAGTTCAATCCTTGAGGGGGCCATTTAGGGATCTGGGGCAAAAATTGGGGATTGGTCCTGCTTTGAGCAGGGGGTTGGACTAGATGACCTCCTGAGGTCCCTTCCAACCCTGATATTATATGACATTATATATATGACATAGTGCCAACGTCTAGCACAAGCGTTGCCCATATCCCATTGAAAAAGGGACCAGTGAACCACTTCCTCCCACATTTGCTACCGCACGATAATATTTCTGTGACAACTACAGCAACTGCTTCTGTATACAGGCAACATCAGGACAATATTTATGTATTTTATCTTTCATACACTAAGTGCTTCATTCTTCCTTGAAAAGCGCTAATCTCACCAGCCTGCTCGTCATCCCACTCGGTGTAGGGAACCGCAGCTCTACCTGAGCAGCCCAGCCACTGCCAGGGCTAACGGGCGGGCGGGCGCTGGCGGGGCGAGGCAGAGGCCTATCTTCTGGGCTCGTCATGCCCAACTCCCGGAACCTAACAGGGCACCCTCACTCCTGACCGACGCCGGCCCACCCCGCACTGGGCCCGGCCTGCTTCCGCGCTCCACCCAGTAGCCCACACTCCCTCCCGTACAGACCCGCCGGGGCCTCCGCCTTGGTTCCTCCCCCTCCTGCGGCGGAGAGACCCGGCCTGAGGCCACCCAGGGCCGAGCCGCATCTCCCGGCACAGCCTTGGAGCGGGCAACGAGGGCAGGGGCCACCCCGCGCCCCCGGCTGGCGAGAGAGGCTGAGGCCCAGGCAGGAGGAGGGGCGGTGAGCTCCCGTCTCGGTACCTTTCAGGGCCAGCAGATGCTCCTGCTTCGGCTGATTCACATCCATTGCCTCGGCCTCCCCGCTCTGGGCCTTCGCCGCCTACGGGATTCACCTAGGCCAAGATTCTGCTGATGGCGAAAGAAACAACGATAGAGGTCTGCACACGGCCTGAGCCAAGCTGACCGCGGTCCAGAGAACCGGGAGGTGCGTTTCCCGGCATGCAACGTGCCAGTTGGAACGGAGCAGGACCCGGAAGAAACTACAGGCCCCAGCATGCACTGCTCCCCTTGATCCCAGCTGCTCACAGACGATCTGGACGAAGAGGGACCCGGGCGGGTGGGGTTGTCTTCTGGGAACCTGGACTAATCGCGTTGCATGCTGGGATTTGAAGTCTTCCTGGAGGTGACTGAGATGAAGTTAGAGCATTACATGGTGGAACCTGTAGTTTTCGCGAGCCTCTGAGCGACAATGTGACCCATTGTATGATGGGAATTGTAGTCTTCATGCGTCCCTTAGGTGTCACTGTGGGCTGTGCGAGGAGACGCATGCGCAGTAGTGATCACGGCGGCCGCCAGGGATGAACCCGTTTTTTTTTTTTTCATTCCTGCGTGGACGCTTCGTGTGGTGACATCACAGCGCAAGGCCGGTAGTGTCAGCGCGTGGCCCGCTCCTCTCTCCCTGCTGGCTTATTGGCTTGTTGGTGCGTCGGTGGCTCGTTCCTCCTCCCTTTTCCAAGATGGCGGCCATGGGTGTAAACAAGGCTGGCCCCGGAGCGGGCCTCGATGCCGGTCCCCGGCACAGCGGCAGGCGGGGGCCGGCTGGGGCTGCTGTGAAGGTGAGAGGAACGGCACCCGTCCGCCCAAGTGCCCGCTTGGTTCACACAACAGCTCCTGCCAAAGGGTGGTGACGCTGCTTCGGCTGAGGGGTTTCTCCCGATGGCATAAAACAGACCCTGTGCAGCAGCAGCCGCTTACCCTGGCTTCGGGGTGGCCACCGGTGGGGACATGGAGAAGCCCGCACGAGTGCAGAGGGATGATTTGCTGTGTTGGGCGGCCCTGGGTCCTGTGAGCTGGTGCGAGGGTAGGGGGCAGGCTGTCGAGAGGCGAGTAGGTTCCCAGAATGGGGTGGGGTGTCAGGCCAGTGGCTGGACCTGTGAGTAGGGCCCTACCAAATTCACAGTCCATTTTAAAAAAAATTGAATTTCTTAGTTTCAGATATTTAAATCTTAAATTTAGCCATATTGTAACCATGGGAGTCCTGACCCAAAAAGAGGGTGGTGGGGCAAGGTTATTGTAGGAGGGTCACGGTATTGCCACCCTTACTTCTGCACTGCCTTCAGATTTGGGTGGCCAAAGAGTGGCAGCTGCTGGCCAAGAACCTAGCTCTGAAAGCAGTGTTGATGCCAGCAGGAGTGGAGAAGTAAAGGTGTCAATACCATACCATGTCACCCTTCTGCATTGCTGCTGGCGGCAGTGCTGTCTTCTGGGCTAGGTGCCTAACCAGCAGCCGCCACTTTCTGACTGCCCAGCTCTACAGGTGACGTAGAAGTAAGAGTGGCAGTACTGTGACCCCCCTACAATAGCCAGATTTAATGGGGGAGACCAGATTTCACAGTCAATGATGTGTTTTTCATGGCTGTGAATTTGGTAGGGCCCTATCTACGAGGTAGGGAGGTCCTGGGGTGCACTGAATCAGCTGGGCCATGGAGTGGCTCCCAATCAAGAGCCCTAGGTCAGACAAGCAGTTGGCCAGGGGCAGCCTTCGGTTCCTTTTACTTGGGCTCGCAGTAAGTGGGTTCACACTGTGATGGACAGTGCTCATGCTTCAGTTCATTTGCAGAGAGAAAGGGCTGTACAAAAGAAAATCATGACTGGAATCCACAAAGGAAGAACTATCTAATGGGACAATTGCTGGGGTTAATTGGTTTCAGAGTGCAGCTGCATGGTAGATTTCTTTATACAAGAGCTACCACTGTAACATGGGCCACTTAACTCTTGATGTGTGATTGCTTCTGATCTGTTCAAAATGATCTCTTGATTTATAGGTTCTTGAGTGTGGAGTCTGTGAAGATGTATTTTCTTTGCAAGGTGATAAAGTTCCCAGGCTGCTTTTGTGTGGTCATACCGTCTGCCATGACTGTCTTACTCGGCTTCCTCTCCATGGTAGAGCAGTTCGCTGTCCTTTTGATAGACAAGTTACTGAACTAGGTAAGGATGAAAATTATGTGTGTGTGTGTGTCTTTAATTAGATTAGTGTAATTTAAGAATGACAAGAACATGACTACTAACTTACCAGAGACTTTCATTTCTGTTTGTAGGCTGGTGAGACATGTGTCTCAAGAAGGATAAGGTAGTGTTTTTACAAATTTTGTGGGAGAGGGAGTTTATTCTATACGTAAGGAATGATAGGAGAGAGAGACTAATGGGTGGCAAAACATTGATGGAGTAAAGGGAGTGGAAGATGATATAATAAGGTAATAGTTCTGAGACCTTGTCTTTACTCAGAAAAGTGTTTCTACCCTGTGTTAGGTTGGCTCCCCGCTCCATACTTTTAACTGGACCTGTTAACATGAAAACTACAGACTACTTGTCTTCACTAGGATTTTACCTCACATTATTTCCGTGGGTTAGCTAACGTGGTAATATACTTTTTCCTTGAGAACATGCACCCTGAGATGTGCTGTGTTAACTTAAATGGACTATATGGGCCCACAGAGTCAAAGATGTTAATATGACTCTGTCACTATACAACATTAAATAGTGGCAAAGTTCAGGGTTTGATATACAGAGATTTCAGCTTGATTAGTACCTTGGCAAATACACTATTAAACGTTCTTTGTATCTTTTATTAAAGATGCAGAAAAAGGAAAAAGAGAGCATTTGAAATAAAAGGTATTAAGTAAGGCTTTAATTTTAACAACATTCCTTTTCTTCTTTAGCTGGCGAGAGCCTTTAGTGAAAAACCTCTCTGTTTGACAGTCCCTTAGATGACATTAAAGATGGTAACTGTCCTTTTTTGGGGGAAAGAGAAGGTAGTTGAACTGGGCTGGAGTAGCTCCTGTTGAAGTCCAGTCCTGTTTTCTAGTGAACAAAACAAGACAAACGTACATAAGAGGGGAGAGAAAAGAAACAGCCACGATTGAAAATGCAGCTTCTGTCTTTGGTGTTGACTTTCACTTGCATCCTTGCTGCTGGAAAAACTCAGGCATGGCAGTTGGTCTTATTCGCCACTCTGAAGACCTGGCAAACTCATACCGGAATTGGGCTGTTTAGGGCACTGCTTTTAGTTGACTCTTTGGTGACAGGCTTACAGCAGTGTTGCAAAATATACACTTTTGGCTAGCTAAGCCAGACTCTTACTCAACAAAAGGAGAGAAGTTGGAAAGAGAAGAAATAAGATGGGGAAGGAAAAGGACACCCACTGTCTCACATCCAAGATGTTATTCGGGATTGAGCCGGTGGAAGTGGTGGTGTCTGGGTTCCACCGTCTGGCCTGATCTGGTGAGGACATCCTTCAGGATCCAGATGACAAAGGCCAAACAGTGTCACAGCACATCCTGGGGTCCCAAGAGATGGTGGGAGTGGCAGCCATGATGGCAAAGCTCATTCCATCCTGTTCTGTTGACTTTCAGCCAGCCACCGTTTGCGACTGTCAATTTTACCTCCCAAGTCTCTCTCTTTTGAGGACCCCAAAAAGGGAATGATGGGCAAACTAGCTTGTCATCTCGTTATTTTGTCCAACAGTTAGTTAGGCCTAGTTTTCGACATGCCAATTGTGGTTCATTAATTCCCAGTCCTGTGCTTCTCTTGTTTAGCAGGTGTGATCTTAGTACAGTGCTTGTTTTATATTAATGAGCCTTTTTGTTTGGACTAATTCAGTCTTAGTGTTTCCTTTTGCACCTTTTCCCACCAACGTTTGTTACAGATTTTTGGAATATTTTGTAAAATTTTATCTGCTTTCCCACAGTTGAGCTCACAGTTAGGGTAAATTTGTAGGCTCCGTTATTACAACAGTTGAGAGGGAGACATCACATGAAATACAACAGGTCTGAATGAGAGATAGGAGATAAGATGAGAGAATAATCATAAAAGCCAATGTATGACATTTTTAAGAAATAGGGAGGGTTAATGTCAAAAGGCACTGATGTCAAGAGAGAGAGGGTGGAGCAAAGGTCCTGGGATTTAACCATGGGATCAGCAGTGGGCCTGTCTTATGCCTATAACTTAGATTGACCTACCTTTGTAGCTCAGGCTGCGAAGAATGCACCCTGTGTAATATATTCTGGTCGATGTAACCCCCTAGGTGGATGGAAGAATTCTTCTGTTGACCTAGCTACTGCCTCTCAGAGAGGTGGACTACCTATGATGACTGAAAACCCCCTACCACCAACGTAGGAAGTGTCTGCGCTATAGTAGTGCAGCTGTAGCACTGTAGCTATGCCTGTGTAGCATAGCCCTATCCTAAGTCAGTAGTTTCAGTGGAGTGGTGAGGGGTGGAGCTGGAGCTGGAGTCAAAGGGGTCAATGATGGGGTTGGAGGAGCAGGAACTCAATGTGGAAGTGGTAAATGGCACACTCAGTCTGGAAGTGAAGTGAAAATGGATGTTAGTGGAAGAGGCAGGTCACAGTGAAGTCAGTGTTTAAGATGGGAAAATGAGAGCATGTTTATGGGGAAACAAATCTCTGGAGAAAGTAGCAGGAGACAATGAACATGGTGGCAAGGAAGATCAGGAGGCAAGCTGGCATGGAGCATGTGGAGGAATTGGAGGAGGAGAGCAGATGAAAAGTCTCAGTATTGATGATGGGAGGAGAGAGGTCTTACAGATCTTGCCGATCTTTCCTTTGGGGGATGGGAAAGAAACCTTATATGGAAAGGGCGGAGATAGCAGGAGTGGGGGATGTTTAAGGAGGGAGTCAAAGGCAAAAAATAGGTGGCTGAGGTTGTGAATATGGGATTCAGTGAAGCTGAATATATAGAACTGCCTGGCTAGGAGGATAGCAGAACTGAAGGAGAAAGTGAATTTATAATAGATAGGACTGTGACAGATATTGCAGCCACATGCACTGTCTCTAGGGGAATGTATTGTATTAAATTTATGTATCACTGTGGGCCAGGTATTGTATGTATGATTGTGCTCTACTATGTGAGGGTGTTTACCACAACACCTTTAGGAACAAAAACAGTGGGGGCTATTAAGGTGAATCGTGTAAATATCTCTAGAGAGAGACCACTTCTTGGGGAGATTTGCATACACTGGTTCATACTGGGTTTTCAGAGACTGGAAAGATAAAGGGATTTTGGTTTAAGAAGGCTGCCCTTGTACTGACTCAGGGCCTACTTTCTGACTCAGCAAACAGACAAGAAATTCTGTCCAAAGGCTCCAACCTTTGCCAAAGGGTGGGAAAAACTTTTGTCTACCAGGGCCCCATAAGACTGATGGGTGATCTCTAGTAAGGTTTGAACGTGCCCATAGTAGCGTCTGTTGGTTTTTATGTCTTTTCTGTGACGCTTTTGCCTTGAGAATAAAGGTACTCGCTTAGCAAGAGTTCTGTGGTAACTTGTAACTGCTGGCAATACACTGTTTGTAGCTCTCGAAGAGACAGAAGACTGGCTTGCTGTGGAAATCGCACTGTAAGGCCTGTGCAGTCTTCACCCAACAGAGGTGATGGCTGGGCCCCAGAAACCTTAAATGAGTGCCCTCAAGGGACCAGGCAGGGGGAAATACAGGTGCAGTTACCTTGTAACCCTGTGACAGGGATTTCTGCTGTAAGTGTTAAGCTGTGCAAGAGCAAAAGTGGAGGAAGCATATTTTGGGATTGAGGAGGTGAGTGAGGACAGGAGGTTGCTAGGGTAAACCTTGTGAAGGCAGAGAGGGGCAAATGAACCAAGAGTGGTGAAGAGAGCCAAGGAATGATTCAGTAGAGGAAAGGGGAGTGGGGGGCTAAGAGGAAGAGTGGAGGAGAACTGGTGGATGTTGTTGGGCTGGAAGTTGCAGGAGGATTGGGTAGCGGGGGGGGAGGGGGGCAGTTTGAAAGCACTGAAGGAGACAAGATATTTGTCAGAGTGGGAATCCAGCTACAGAGAGATAGGAGGGAAGTGTTTTCAGATCAGATGAAATGAGTGACTACTTCACTGAGTGGGAGCATTGATATGGGTTGCAGGTGAAATGAGACTGACTGTGAGGAAACCTGCAGCTAGTGTCCCCTGAGGCACCAACATGGAAATTGCAGTTACTGAGTTGTAAGGAAAGGAGGAGGGAGAGCAAGAAATCTAACTCACTGAAAAAAGTAGATTATTGAAGGTGAGGATTGTAGATCACTGCTCAAAGTAGGCCTGAATGACATAGTGGCTAAAACATCCATGGCTGGCCTACACTGCATAAGTAGTATTGTGGCCTTAGGGTATTCTTGGAAATTTGCTAGTATTGGATGAGAGCTAGATTCCATAAAAGACAGGATTGACCCCCAGCTATATCTGGACACTACTTCTCACATTTTGTGCTCACTGTTGAAAGCTGAACATAAGAATGGCCATAGTGGGTCAGACCGGTGGTCCCCCTAGCTCTGTATCCTGTCTTTTGAGAGTGGCCAGTGCAAGATTCTTCAGAGGGAATGAACAAAACAGGATAATTTTTCAACTGATCCATTCCCTGTTACCAGTCCCAGCTTCTGTCAGTCAGAGGTTTAGGAACACCCAGAGCATGGGGTTGTGTCCCTCACCATCTTGGCTAATAGCCATTGATGGACCTATCCTCCCTGAACTTGTATAACTGGGTTCAAAAAAGAATTATATTTTTGGCCTTCACCGTGCGTCCTGGCAACAAGTTCCACAAGTTGACGGTGTACTGTATGAAGAAGTATGTATGTTTTAAATTTGCTGCCTATTAATTTCATTGGGTGACCTTTGGTTCCTGTGTTATGTGAAGAGGTAAATAACTCTTCCTTATTCACTTTCTCCACATCATTCATGATTTTATAGACCTCTATCATATCCCTTCTGAGTCATCTCTTTTCTAAGATGAATAGTTCCAGTCTTTTTAATCTCTCCTTGTATAAAAGCTTTCCATACCCATTATCTTTTTTTGTTGTTGTTGTTGCCTTTCGCTTTACTTTTTCCAATTCTAATATATCTTTTTTGAGATGGGGCAACCAGAACTGAATGCAGTATTCAAGGTGTGGACATACCATGGATTTATATAGTGGCATGATTTTTCTGTCTTATCTATCCATCCCTTCCCTAATGATTCCTAACATGGTTAGGTTATTTTCATTGCTGCTTGCACACTGATCTGATGTTTTCTGAGAACTACCCATGATCTCATTCCTGAGTGTTAACAGCTAATTTAGACTCCATCATTTTGTATGTATAGTTGGGATTATATTTTCCAAAGTGCACTTTGCACTTATTATAATTGAATTTCACCTGTCATTTTGTTGCCCAATCACCCAGTTTTGTGAGATCCCTTTGTAACTCTTTACTGTCTGCTTTGAACTTGTCTAGAATAATTTTGTATTGTCTACAAACTTTGCCACCTCAGTGTTTGCCTCTTTTTGCAGATCATTATGAATATGCTGAACAGCACTAGTCCCAATATATATTCTTGGTGGACCCTGTTATTTACCTCTTGCCATTGTGAAAACTGACCATTTATTCCTACCCTTTGTTTATGTCTTTTAATTTGTTACTGATCTATGACAGGACCTTACTTCTTATCCCATGTCTGCCTACTTTACTTAAGAGCCTTTGGTGAGGGAGCTTATGAAAGGCTTTCTGAAAGTCCAAGTACACTATGTCCACTGGGTCACCCTTGTCCACATGTTTGTTAACCCCCTCAAAGAATTCTATTAGATGATTGAGTCATGATTTTTCTTTACAAAAGCCACGTTGACTTTTCCCCAACACATCATGTTTGTCTGATAATTCTGTTCTTTACTATAGTTTCAACCAGTTTGCCTGGTACTGAAATGGGGCTTCCCAACCTGTAACTGCCAGGATCATGTCTGTTTTAAAAACCGGCATTACATTAGCTATCTGCCAGTCATCTGCTACAGCAGCTGATTTAGAGCCTCATTAGGAAGAGCTTTCAACCTTGCCTAAGAGGGAGCTAGGCTTAGCATACAAGCCCCCAAACTCTATGAACTTCAATCAAGCAGTCACAGGACAACAAACAAATTTATCCCAAGGATCATGTAGTCACTCCTCCTTTACCTAGAAAACTCCCTGGCAAAACTCCCATTTACTGCCCTTGTTCACTGAAACTCAGAATTCTTCTAAAACGTGGAAGAACTTTTTTAATAGTTTTAAAATATTCTTGCAATGTTAAAATCATATAGGTTAAATTTAGCCTCTTAATACAACTAACTCCCCATTTTTTCTACAATAGTCTACATGTTTAGTGAAGTTTCTCTTTTGTACTTTCAAATGGTTGCTATGAATAAATATTTCATTATCTTGTTTCTGAGATCCATGTTGTCCTATTGAGCATAAGACTGTGCTAGTGACCTCTTAACTACACATACAATTGAACACTCACAGAAAAACCTAGGACATGATCCAGAAAGAGGAGAAAACAAAGTTCTCTGTGTTCTTCTTCACCTTGTATGTCCCAGATGCTGGCTGCACAGAAGTCTGGCTCAGTTTAGAGAGAGGGTGTTTTGTTGGTGTGGGTTCCTCACAGGCATGCCAATCAGCAGCAAGAGACTTTTGTGTAGCTAAGGAACTCAGAGGTAAGGAAGCTTATGCAAAGGAAAATCCCATGCTTAGCAACTTGCTATTTTGGAACAGAAGGAGGGCCAGGTCCAATATAAAGCCTAGAGTTTCTGTGGTCAGAGGAAGAAGCTTGTCTGTTGCCCCAATGTGAGAGTTAGCCAGCCTATGGGCCAGGTAAAACTGGAGTTGTGTGGGGTACTTCTCTTACTGTTTCCCCTCCTTGATTACTAGAAATGACAAGGTCCACCACTTCTATTACCTTTCCTCTGTCTACCTCATTTTTGCTGCTTTTGGAGGGGGCTTGCCTACTGAGTTGCTTAGGATTTCCTCTCCCATTTCCTTGACTGAACTTAAGAGTAGAACTTGTCAGCCAGTGAGATTTCTCTGGGATCTGTGGCCCATTCTAAAGTTTTGTTCTATCTGAACGTCAATCAGCCAGTGAGGAACCCAACTCAGTGAGTCCCCCCTCCATTTACAGGACCGTGATTGCTATATATGGTAACTGGGCTTTCTGCCGTTATAATGAGGTAGTTTGAGGCAGCTGCTTAATGACTAAATGTACATCACAGGTTCACTATTAGGGAGAAGTATTTTCATAAATGAAGTTTTGTAGCCAGTGAGGCTGTGTGGAGCTGCTTTCTACTGCATGAAGGCCCTTAATTAGTAACAGTGAGTTTTATGCAGATTTTCTTTTCAGTTGGTTGTTGAAACGATGTGGTGCCTTGGTGTATAAAAGAACCAAAGAAGAGAAGCTAAGCTACTACACGATACCGCAAATATTTGTCCAGTTTCTATGGAGAGGTCTAAGGTAGATTCACAAAGTATACATCCATAGATCTGCATGCAAGTTAGACTTCCTTTTTTTAAAAGAATCAGGTGTTTATTTTCTTGTATTGTACTCCTGCTAAAGTTAGCAACAATGGAGCCTGTGCATTTACTGTTCCTGCTAAAAGAAAGCAAATTGGGAACGCATGTTTAGCAATTCCTGACTACTGCTGAAGTAGCAGATGAAATAATGTGGGATTTGAAAGTATTTATTGATAATGCTATGCGAAAAGTATTTTACTAAATGTATAAGTTATCTGTTTACAGAATCTCATTACTACTCCTGGGGAGAGTCCATGTCAAAAAATTCAAAATTCTGCACCAAAAAATTCACATTTTTGCAAAATTCTGCATATTTTATTTGTGAAAATAATGTAATATAATCACACTAGTTTCAATTGTTTTGGCAATTAATTTAATCTACAATACAGAAAAAAGTCACAATAACTATTCAACATTTGCTAAATACACATGGAAGTGAAGTTACAAACACTTGGTAATTAATACCCTGCATTCCAGTTATAATCCTGGATTTTCATTTAAATTACTTTACAGAATACCAAACCGCGCGCGTGCAAAAAAAAAGTAGAATGTCATTTTAAATTGCTCGGAGTTTCACACATGAAAGTCATACAATTTTGCTAATCATTGTCCTGGTCCTGGCTGGGTACTTCGGAAAGTGCATTGTTCTGATTGTCCTGACATTTTGACTGCTTGGTAAATCTTTTGTTTGCCCTCAGTCTTTATATATGGGTAAGTAAAATAAATCCCGAGCTGTAATTTAACCCCATTGTGTCACTTTGGCACAAGAAAAAAGTGAGAAATGCACATAGATCTTTCTAGCTGAGGATTACCTTGCTGTCATTTATAAGGCTCCTTTACATCACTCTAGCACTGCATGCATCTGATGAAGTGAGCTGTAGCTCACGAAAGCTTATGCTCAAATAAATTTCTTAGTCTGTAAGGTGCCACAGGTACTCCTTTTCTTTTTACTGTAAAGCTTGTTACATTTGGAAGTTCCTGATTAAATATTGGTGCAGGTGATTTCACCCTCATCGCCTACCATTGGAAAAAATCTGCAAAATGGCTCCTTGGAAGGAAAACTCTTAGAGTTCCACAACAGAATTCTTACCCTCCAAAATGTTGTGGGTAAAGGACGGTTATTTTCTCCCCCTCATGTAATTAACATGAGTTCCACCTCTCAGAACCTGTATCTCCGAAGGGATTTGTTGGAAGTCTTTGTACCAGTTCTGGAGTCCCTGTCTTTTCACCTGCCCTCACCAGCTCCCATAAAGTAGTGCTTCAGCTGAGCCTTGCTACTAAGGCAGCTTCTGCCAGTGGCTACCCCTGGGTGTGCCCTCACCACCAAAAGTAGTGATGTTCCAGATCATGGAGGTGGTAACAGGCAAAAATCTAGCTACCATTGCCAGGATTTGACCCATCTCCACAGACAGATCCCTGGACCTTGCAGAAGGCTTTCCATGGACTGTATTTCCTTCCCAAAGTTTCCACTTCATCTCAGATACTATTTGAGAACTCAGGTAGAGTTTTAGAATTTTATGTGTAAGAGAAGTATTGATTTATATCTTAAGTTCTCTGTACCATATTGTCAGTTGTCTTTAAGGCAATTTGTGTCTAAAGATATGTAAGCTTTGGAATTTTTAAAATGTTTGTGCTCTTGAAAGTGACAGATTGATGTCACTGGATTAGAATCAGTCCAGATTTCCTTACATTGCTCTGTTACTGTGTCTGATCTGCATACTCTCTGGTATTTATGTCTTATGCCTCCTCTGAGGGGAGACTGCCAGATTGTGTAGTGGTTTTGTAATGTACAAACATCCTCACTAGGCACAAGGATGAGATTTTAAACTTTTACCCTTGTGCTCCAAGGAGGATTTGAACTGAGGTGTTGCAGAGATTAAAGTAGAATCTAGTTATACACCACATGACTTAATCCCTGCAACATTTTTTTTTATTTATAAAATAAACACTTGATCGAGTGTTCTTGAAAGTCTATATTTTAATACAGAATAATTTTGTAATTAAGTTACAGTGTGAAAGTAATGCTGTCTGACTTCAAACATCTTGATTACTTGGCAAATTACACTGAAATCACGTAACTGACTTCTTGTCTGAAGACATTCTTCTTTAACCGCCTACTTAAACTTTAGCAGATTAAAAATTAAATGAAATCTTTATTTCCTGTCCATTCTGCTTTGTGTTTTAGATGTATGGCACAAGATATTTGGGGGATTGTGTGCTGAGCCTAGTGACCTGCTAGGCAAGGCTGAGAGCTTCTTAATGAGACTTTGATCCCTAAATCATGATGCACTTTGCATAATCTCTGTGAATCTAAGGGTGAAATGTTTGCTCAGGGGTGGAACGCTGAGGAAGAGTGCTTGGCTGCTTAGTTTGAGCAGCCAGATACTAGGGCTGTCAGAGGAGCCCAGAGGGCAGCAATTGAAATCAGGGAGGCTTTGGAGGAGCACTTTGACAATGAACAGCAGCAACATACATCTTTAGAGTAGCTTCCATGATGCATTCCATGTTTTTTTCCTAGGAGGCTATGTTGACATCTGGGGCCACATATCCCAGTAAGAAAATGATTAAAATGCCTGTTCATGTACTTGTGATTACAATGTGAATTTGTAGAAAACAAAATAAAGATCATTTAACATTATAAAACTTTGCCTTTATTGACCAAGAAATAGCACATTGACACTTACCAAAACACAGATGCTTGCCGGGAAAAGAGGGACTGGGAAAGGGCAGTCTAGCTATCATTGTGAAAGTTGTGCGAAGGGGTGGAGTGTTGGGGAAACTGAGGAGTCCCAGACAGTGGAAAAGAATGTGCGGGCGGAATGTGGGTGGGTGGGTGGGCGGGCGGGGGGGCTTGTAAAGAACTGTGCATGTGCTGCAGTGGAGGTTGAACCCGGACCTGCTCACTCTGCAACATTATTAAAGACTTGAGCATTTCTGTTTGCTCCTCCATTACTTTTATCATCCGCTCAGTTGCATCCCTAGCAAATGTTTGATTCTCTTTTCTGTCCTGCCTTTCGGCCTCCCAGCACTCCTTTCATTCCCTTTTCTCTGTACTGGAGCACTGCAGTACCTCCCAGAACGTGTTACCTTTGCTGCGTCTTGGCCTCTTTCTTATCTGGTGGAGACGGTCAGCAGGGGTGTATGGGGTGTTCCTGAAGGCCACATCTGGTGAAGCACAGGACAATTCACAGAAGCGGGGTTATTAAATTCAAGCACAGTGTTGAAACATTTCACTTATATGCACCTTTTGCAACATACCAATCACTTTCTCGTGACCCTTGCCAGGCACACATCTCTTCCAGCACCCAAAATATTGTGAGTTTTGCGGGAGGGTCGGGGAGAGTGCTGCACCTGAACAGAAGAAAATACAGTCTTTGCAGGGGTTGCGGTGCCGCTTTACAGGGAAATAACACTCAAATTATCCCACACTTTTCCACAGGCAGGGATCATTCTAGCAGACATCTCATTGCTGAGGGTAAGCAGGGAAACCAGGGTACATCTACCGCACACTTGCGGCTTCCGCCCTGTTCTTTATGCAGCTCACCTATGTGCCGCTTTGGTCCCTGCACAAGTGATTGCTGAATGGCATGGGACAGTGTCCTACAATGGGGGAAGGAACAAAGCTGCACTGCTGTGCAATCTGCGCCAGAGAAGTACCAAGTACCTCCAGGAAACTTTGCTGGAGATCTCTCTGAAGGATTCCCATCATATCTCAGCGTGCATCAACACCTTGTTCCACAGTACTACACTGGGAAATGTCCAGCTCACAGAAACACAGCCAGCCTCCCACGTTTCTATGCCTTGAACCCACCTCCGCACTACACACGCCACAGCCACTTGCCAGGCGTCTCAACTGCTTCTTGCTTGCCAGAGAGCAACTGCTGGGACTGGCTAGGCACCTCAGGAGTGGAGAAAAGTTCCTGGCTGCCTGCCCCACCGGTTGACTCCGCTGGGAGTGCCACATCCAAGTCTAGCTCCATCTCTTCATCAATAACTTCATCCTCCCGGTTAGGTACTCCTTCTGCCTCCTCCATTCTCTCCGAAGTATCCACGGGGCTCTTGGAGTTGGGATCACCATTGAGGATACCGTCCAGCTCCTTATAGAAATGGCAGGTTTTAGGTGCAGCACTGGAGTGACGGTTTGCCTCCCTTGCCTTATGGTACACCTGCCTCAGCTTCTTTATCTTCGATCTGCACTGCAACGTGCCCCAATCATAGTCCTTTTCAGACAAGCCTTAAGATATCCCAGTTCCTATGGGTCAAGTGCAGCTGGGACTGCACAGACTCCTTTCCCCATATACTGATCAGATCCAACAGCTTTGCTGTGGTCCAGGCAGGAGAGCGTTTGATGCAATAGCCCGCCACGGTCATCTGGAAAGACACGATAAGACCTCCCTGTGCCGAACCAGCAAGCAGGAAATGGAATTTAAAATTCCCGGGGCTTGCAAGGGGGAGGGGCGGATTGTTGTTTACCTGGATTCAGGGCAGCAGAGTTCAAACTGCTGACCAGAGTGGTCAGGATGGGCATTGTGGGACACTTCCTGGAGGCCAAATAAAGCAATTAAAGCATGTGTTGTGTCTACATTGGCTCTTTGTCGATAATAAAGGGAAGGGAACAGGAAAAAGTATCTCGTAGGGGTGGAAGTATTTTGTCACCAAAACCGGGCATTTTTCCTGACAAGTCGCATTGCTGTGTGTACGCATTCACTATTTTGTCGCCAATGTGAACAGACTTGATTGGAATGAGAAATTTTGGTTTAATGTCTTCAATACATATTACACCTTTATGGAGTTTAACAGTCTAGACCAGGGGCGGGCAAACTTTTTGGCCTGAGGGCCACATCGGGTTTCCAGAATTGTATAGAGGGCTGATTAGGGCAGGCTGTGTCTCCTCAAACAGCCAGGCGTGGCCTGGCCTCTGCCTCCTATCCAACTCCCCCGCTTCTCGCCCCCTGACAGCTCCCCGGGACTCCTACCCCATCCACCACTCCCTGTCCCCTGACCACCCCTGGACCCCCCACCCCTCACTGCCCCCCGGGATCCCTGCCCCATCCAACCCTCCTGTTCTCTGCCCTCTGACTGCCGTGACCCCTATCCACACCTTTGCCCCCTGAGCATCCCCTGCCCTCTATCCAACCCTCCCTGCCCCCAAAGGGGGGCAGCAGGGGAGGGGCCAGGGGCTAGCCTCCCGGGCCAGGAGCTATGGGGCCGGGCAGGAGAGTCCTGCGGGCTGGATGTGGCCCGCGGGCCATAGTTTGCCCACCTTTGGTCTAGACAAACCTTGAATCAGCTCAGATATCCATTTTCCCCCCCTTTGCTGATCATGTGTAACTTTTATTGTTATTCTGAGAAACAGTTTCCAGAATGTCTTTCTCCCTTCCCCAGTAATGAATACAAGTTAAATTGACAGATGATTACATTTGTTTGCCTACCTCTTTTTTCAGAAGATCAACTGGTGTAATGATATATTAGATTTTATTTAGATATGGCATACTGAGTGAAAAGTACCTGAGGATTTGATTTTTAAAAATGACTATTGATGTATCAAACATTGTAGGCCTTATTGTCTTCTATATGGGCAGAAGGGTGAAGAACCATGAAGATCTTGGCAGGAAGAGCATTGTACGGGGCACTTCTGTGAAAGCCTTATCACATCCATGGTATTGGATGTAGAGGGAAATCACAGACAGTGGCTTCCTTCCTGGAATTTTAGAAGCAAATACTCAGTCCCTGTCCACATTTTGGATACCCCTTGAAGGGTGGCCCCAGAGGAAAGGAATTGTAGGGGATTTCCTGTCTTCGCTTGGCATCACTGTGTGCTTCCAGGTGGCCAGCCACCGGCTGATCTGTGTAAAATGGTGATGGTGTAGTAGGAGTGAATGTGGCATGCCGCTTTCCTCCAGTGTTTTTGGCCAGGTGGATCAGTGCTATATATGGTCCCTTGTTTGTGGATGACACATCTACTTCTCTTCTGACATTTTCCCAGGTTGAGATCTGCTGCAGATTTCACATCTGTGTCACTGGTTTTCCGCTACTGGACCCGCTAGTGCAGCAGAAATATATATTTTTGCTGCCTTTGGATCTTTTGTGGTCATGCAGGGATCTTAAGGATGGGTGCAAATTGTTTTTCACTGTTAAGTGTTTGATAATAGTATATTTATAATGGGTGATCGGGAAAAAGCTTTGTGTTGTACAGATTTGTGGCAGTCAAAAATTCGTTACTTTTTTGCTTAAAATTTTGCAGATCCTTACCACTGGTTTTGTTAAAATACTGTTAATTCTTAGAGTAATCTTGCCAGCTTCCATGCTGCGGAAATTACCGAGAATTGTTTTTATAACTGACTCTGGTTCTAGCAGTTTAGTGGGAATATGTATGTCTCTTAATCTCTAACTGGCAGAAATGCAAGTGCAGTTTGTGGTGGTGGTTTTTAAATCTAATTTTCTATTTCAAAAATAGGAGATTCAGGTGTCTGGGGCTTGAAAAAAAACTTTGCTTTGCTGGAGCTTTTGGAACGACTGCAGAATGGCCCTGCTGGCCAATGTGGGACAACAGAAGAAGCTATTGGCCAGTCTGGAGAGGTATTGATTCAAGAATACTTACCTTTGTTTAAAACTGTGAAGAGGAGATAGATAGTTAGTTTGTTTTGAGCTTAACAAAAATTAAAACCAAACACTTACCAATTAAAAGTTCCTATGGTTGCAGAATGTATGTATTGTGTATATATACAAATCCTAGATCTCAGCCAGCTAATACACGAATTGCTGTTTAATTATTTGCATTTTTTCAGAATAAAGAAGTACTAAAAACTTGAATAATTCATTTGTGCAGTGATTATGGTCCAATACATATAGATTCAAGTAGAGGCAAAACCAAAATTACCACTTAATTTGCACACTTACGTGCATTGAAAAAAGTCATTAAACTCTTCTGGAGACTGCTCCTCTTTATAAATGTCTTTTAGCTGCAGTATTACAAAAAAAAGAAAAGCTGCAGCACTTCCTAAAAATCTGAAAATGACTTTCTTTCCCAAATTTCATCCTTTTACATTAATTTGGTAACTACATTAATTAGCTGTTTTGAGTGTTTCCAGATGGCTGCTTATACACTGATGTTATTGCAGTGAGATCATGACTGAGCCAGTACAATATAATCCATCCTAGAAACAATGTATTGTCTTAAAGAGGTGCTCACCCATTGATATCCTGTTTTTGTTTTTTAAAAGAGACATTGGAGAAAAGTCTGGGATCTGACTTTTCATTGTTTTTGAGCATCTTCAGTACCTATTGAATTCAGTTTGAGTTGTGGATACTCAGGACCTCTGAAAATCAGTCTCCTGTGGTTCACTCAAATGGTGAATTTTTTTAATATATTTATTTATTTGTAAAGAAGGGCTTGGTGAGAGAGTGCAGAATTTAAAATCACCCATTTGGAATAAGGTGAACGTTTCTTAGCAATTAATGATTTTAAGGGGAGTGAAATTTTTAGGCTTGGACAAGTTGAAAGTATCTAATCTAATTTATTTTCAATTATTGAAATCCAATATTAACGCATTAAGGCTTTTTTGTTAAAGAGCATCATTCGTTGTGATGAAGATGAAGCTCATGTTGCATCTGTATACTGCACTGTTTGTGCCACTCACTTGTGTGCCGAGTGTTCACAGCTTACCCATTCTACGAAGACATTAGCAAAACATAGGCGTGTACCTCTTGCTGAAAAACCTCATGAGAAGACCCTGTGTTGCCAGCACCAGGTGCATGCCATTGAATTTGTTTGTTTAGAAGAAGATTGTCAGACCAGTCCCCTAATGTGTTGTGTCTGCAAAGAATATGGAAAGCATCAAGGTCATAAGGTACTGTTGTTTTTCTATTACACTCGTGCTGTTGGATCGTTTAAGAAAATAATACTTCTTTCCATTGTTAAGCACACAAACTCCCTCCCTCTCTTTCATGCCTGATCTTTAAGCCTTTATCAAGAACGTCCCTGCCTTTTTGTTCCTTTCCTTCACTTCAGGCAACTGCTGTGGTAACAGCGCAATAACAAACAAACAAAAAATCATTGTGATCTGTAAAACCACAGTGCTGTTCTTCATCTATTTATAAGGCAGAAAGACTCATTATCTATGCAAGCCACCAGTTTTGATAGTTGTCAGCTGTTCATGATGTAGGGGTTGCAGTGTCACCCAGACAATAGATGGTGGTCCAAACAGTTTTTCCCTTTTTCTCTTTACATTTTATTAAAGATGGGGGGGAAAGACAAATGTGCACATGTAGTTATTTGTGTGATTGCTATATCCCTGTTTCAGTCGCATAACAAAATGAATAATACCTGATTTTTTTTTTTTTAATTTATCAAAGATTAAGTTTAGTCCAAATTTTTCCTCTTTTTTCCTTCCCTAATTCTTTTGCATAGTATGGGGGGGAAATCTTATTTTAGCTCGGCTGATGGTGACTGGAAGGGAAACTTAGAGCTGACATTTGGTATGTGTTGCTTTTGATCGTAGCATTCTGTTTTGGAACCAGAAGCAAACCAGATCCGTGCATCCATTTTAGACATGGCACACTGTATAAGAACCTTCACAGAAGAAATCTCAGACTATTCCAGAAAACTAGTTGGAATTGTTCAACAAATTGAAGGAGGAGAACAAATAGTGGAAGATGGAGTTGGAATGGCCCACACAGAACATGTAAGAAATTGTTTTTCTCAAACACAACATAATTTTTTCTGTAGTAAACAAAATCTTTTAAGAGTGTTGTATGAGAATTATACATAAGAGCTCACTCAGAGTCCAGTTCTGCAAGTTACTGAGTAGCCTCAGTTCTGCAAAGTCAGTAGAAATTGAATGTGCTCACACCTGGAAAGACTGAGTCCCAAGAGAGATGCCAGGAGAACTTCTATCACGTTGATTGTCTCCTTGATTTTACTGAAATTAGAGTGGCTTTGGGGAGAGCTATATACACCTCTACCCCGATATAAGCCTCAGGAGCCAAAAAATCTTACCACGTTATAGGTGAAACCGCGTTATATCAAACTTGCTTTGGCCCCCTGCTTCCTGTTCCCTGACTGCCCCCTTCAGAGACGCTACCCAAACCCCCTGCTCCCTGTCCCCTGACTGCCCCTACCCCATCCACACCCCTGACCCCTGACAGGCACTCGCTGACAGCGGCGGGAAGCAGAGCAACGTGGCCCTAGCTGCAGCGCACCACTTCCCACTGCCGGTGAGCGTGGGGAGGTTGGGGAAAGGACTCGCCTGCGGCGGGAAGCAGAGCGACGCAGCCCCGGCCCCAGCCATGTCACTTGGGTGGGGTGGGCGGGGAGTTGGGGAAAGGTCCCGCACTCACCAGCAGCGGGAAGTGGAGCGCTGTGGCTGGGAGCTGGCGGGCTGGGGCTGGGCTGCTCTGCTTCTGCCTCTGCTGGTGAGTGTGTGTGGGGGTGGGGGATCCCTTCCCCTGAGCGACAGGGCTGGGGCCAGGGCGAGGGAAGCAGAGCAGGCTGCTTCCAGCCCCCCATTAATCACCCGGGCCACTCTGGGCCTGCGGGGCCCCCAAAAGTGTCCCCTCACAACTCCTGCCTCTCAGACCCTGGGGGGAGAGGCCCTGCTCCTGACTGCCCCTTGACCACCCCCTGAGACCCTCTGCCCCTTATCCAACCCCTCGGCTCCGGCCCGACACCCTTAACACGCTGCTCAGAGCAGCGCGTCGGAGCCAAACACGCTGACGCACTGATCCGCCACAGCGCGCAGCTCCACCCCGCCAGAGCGCTGCTTTACCACGTTATATCTGAATTCGTGTTATATTGGGTCGTGTTATATCGGGGTAGAGGTGTACTTATACTGCATTGAGGTACTATGGAAAGTAGTTTGTCCATGTGTCCTCATATGCTGTTGTATTTTTTTCAAGTTATTTCTCCCTGTTAGTATTTTTTTCATACACTGTATACATGTAATAAGTAATTGTTTATTGGAATAACCTATGCAAAGGCCTTAGTGCTGGGAGCAGATATACAGCCCTCACCAAAACTGTGCCTGTTGAGATCTGAATCTGCCGGTCACTCATTTTGAAGTTAGGAGTTGGAATGTAACACAGCACTAAGTATTATGCTATTTGAATAAAATGATTTTGATTGTTAATTTTCTATCTTTGATTTTATGACTTTACACTGTAGGTCCCAGGTACTGCAGAAAATGCCCGTTCATGCGTCCGAGCCTATTTTTCTGATCTTCATGAAACCCTTTGTCGCCAGGAAGAAATGGCACTTAGTGTGGTTGACGCACATGTGCGGGAGAAATTGATTTGGCTTAGACAACAACAAGAAGACATGACTATTCTGTTGTCACAGGTTTCAACTGCTTGTCTTCACTGTGAAAAGACTTTGCAGCAGGTAGGTGATTAAGTGAGCTGTAACATGGAGCAAGTGCATAGTTGGATCTGTAAATGAAGCTTAGGTTATAAACTGCTAAATTGGACAATGCTGTGCTTTTAAATTTTCTTTATCATGTTAGAAACACGCTATTATAAAGTGAGATTGAAAACATTATAGTATTTATTTGTGGTGTGAATATGGAGACACAGGTGTATAGCTCAGGCTAAAAATATAGGTTTTACAGGGGAAAGGTTTTACAATTGCTGTTACTAATGAATATTTTATTGGAAATAAAGTCGGGTAGAAAAATGTTTGCTTGGAATTAAGTGGTTCTTTGGAATTTTGCAACCCAAACATCGTAGCATTGTGCAGTATGAGAAGTAAGTTACTATACTAAAGGTAAAACTGACCAGTCTGTTTTCATTGTCCAAGATGAGTAAAGAGCAAAAAGTAAATTAAAAAAACATATTTCGTAAAAAGTCAACTTTATTTTTAAAATTTTTTCAGTTTTATCTACTTAATATGCTGTTATTGTAAGACAGCTTTTTATTTTTTTAACATGATTTTAAATTGCTTTTGTCTCTTTTTAAGTCATTGGGAACTAACTCTGGTCAAATTTCACCTTAAATACTGACATTCTACTTACCTAAATTTCCCAGTTTTAACACCTGGGTACAGTTTTTCACAGTTATGTAGTGTTGCTGTATGCTATTTAACCAGTTGTCATATTCCAAGCCTGAGGAAGCTACATTTCTGTGAATGGTATAGATATTGTTCTTTCACATCACTGGGGGAATGAGGGGTGAGAGAGATGTGTTTTCTCTTTGTTTTTTTTTGTTTGTTTGTTTTCCAAAGCTCTTTGAGCTCTATTAGGATTAGATTTGCAGTATAAAAGTGGAAAATGTATCATTTCTTAAATGCATTTTTTGTAAATGTAAACTTTGTTCTATGAGATTATTCAAAATAAAAAAGAAAACCGTTTTATTGCCATACATAATTATCTGCCCCTTTTTTTTTCCATTAAATGATTTACTAGTAGAAAGAGTGCTTCTGCCTTTTGTCTGTTTTAGGATGACTGCAGAGTAGTGTTGGCTAAACAGGAGATTACAAGGCTACTAGAAACATTACAAAAACAGCAGCAGCAATTTACAGAACTTGCAGATCATATACAGCTGGATGCTAGCATTCCTGTCACTTTTACAAAGGTATAGTCTTCAAAACCCTTTTCATATGTCTTCAAGATTCTAGTGAAAATAGAACTATCTGCTTTCTGAAATTAAAAATGTGTATTAAAGGAAAACTGCAGTGATTTATCACCAGACTTTTCATAGATGCTGCAAATGCATTTGTTGTGTAAAAATATATCTTTTTAAAAATTTTTTGGGTGCGACTGACTCTGATTCCAGAATACGGAGGCTGCTATCTTGCACTATGACACAAGATACTTACTCTCTGTTGAACCAGATGGGGGGGAAAAAGCAGTCAGTTTGAGTGGTGTTTCTTTGTCAATTTGCATTTAGAGTATGTTTGCTACATAGATATCTCTGTTTTTTTACCTGAACTGTTATATTTTTCATTATTTTTAAATTTTATTTTAATGATCAAGATAGCTGTCAGGAGTTCTAAAAAACCAAAAGATACTCTCCGGAAAGCAGCCTTCCCCCCCATTTGCTCTCTCCCCCCCTACCTCTCCCCCCCGCCTCCTAAAATTGGGAGTGGTTTTGGACAAACACCAAGCCTGGTGGATGCTGGTTATTTGATTTCTTATTTGCCTATTAAAAATACAAAAAAAAAAATTCCATTACATATTTCCATTTACAGCATTCAAACTGGTGTATTTCTTCCATTGATTCTCATCGTGAATTTGTTCCTCTCATAACTTAGCATTTGGTACCAAATTGGCAGCCTTCATATTCTGAGTAGGTTTTACTGCTTAGTTTCAATGTGTATCTCAAAATAATATGAAGTTGTTTCTGAAAGAAGGTTGAGATGTTTGTGAAATTTTGGTAATACACTGGAGTTTCCTCTAAATGATTTATTTCCTAATCCTATAATTAAAGAATTTTTAAATGGGCTTTGAATCACAGTTGAACAAAAAGACAAGAAGTTTGAGAAAAGTGAAGGATGATGTTTTGTTTGTGTTGTATATTAGGCTGCATCCATATCTCTTCATTGCTAATGGGGGAAGGAGACACTGTTATTTTGGGTGACTTGCTGCTGTTTTCATTATGAAGCAGCAAGAACAATGCCAATGAAGTGCTTTCCTGAAGGGGCTTCAGTCTGGAGACTGTCTCAGTTGTACTGTATGTTATTACTAGGGTTACTATCAAAATCTGTATGGTAGAACCTGAGAGTTATAAACACCTTGGGAAAAGAGGTTGTTCATAACTCTGAAATGTTCGTAACTCTGAACAAATCGTTATGGTTGTTCTTTCCAAAGTTTACAACTGAATATTGACTTAATATAGCTTTGAAATTTTACTATGCAGAAGAAAAATGCTGCTTTTAACCACCTTAATTTAAATGAAACAAGCACAGAAAGTTTCCTTAACTTGTCTAATCTTTTTTAACCTTTCCCTTTTATTTTTTAGTAGTTTACATTTAACACAGTACTGTACTGTATTTTTCTTTTCTTTTCTTTTCTTTTCTTTTCTTTTCTTTTCTTGGTCTCTGCTGCTGCCTGATTGCATACTTCTGGTTACAAATGAGGGTGTGGTTGACCAGTCAGTTCGTAACTCTGTACTTCAGTATTGCTTTTAATTTACTATTAGTAGATACCTCATGACTTGGAATCTTTACTACTTTGTGCAAGATATTCATGTGAACTTGCATGAAAGAGTCAAGAAGACAATAGTGTGTATTTTCAGGAATATTCCTAGTATTTCTGCACCAAGGTCAGGGATTCAGAAGTGGATTCTATAGCACAGCTTTTCTCACTGATTACTAATGAGCAAGGTTTAAGATTTTTGTCACGGTTATTTTTAGTAAAAGTCATGGACAGGTCGTGGGCAATAAACAAAAATTAATGGGAGCCCTGACCTGTCTGTGACTTTACTCAAAATAATGGAGGAGAGAGGGCTGGAGGGGGAGGGGAAGGAAGGAAGGAATGACACCTGGATCCCCATGGTGGGGACTGACAGCCTTAGTCAGGCCCAGGCCCTGCGGCAGGGGCACACAGCAGTGGCTCCGGCTCTGGCCTTAGGTGAAGCCACGGAGGGCAGGCCCACAGCTCTGGCCACAGCAGTGGGGGATGGAGAGGGATGCATAGCCCCAGCTCCACCCCTGCCTCTGACAGCTGAAGCCAAAGTCACAGAGATCCAGTAAAGTCAGAGAATCTGTGACCTCTGTGACTAAATCTTATCCTTACTGATGAGTTAATGCCCCTCACCTGTAGAATTTGGAAGCTTTTAGTGTAGTTGTCGGAAGCTCCAGGACAAAACCTAGCCGCTCAGCTCAGGCCACCAGGTTTTTCTGCCTCTGGTGGTGGAACAGATTGGCAGGTCAGTTTCTCCTGACCATTTTGTTATATAATTTTCAATTTTTCATTGGCAGTGAGTTAAAATATATCCCCCCCTTCCCTCCCCCCCGCAGAGCAGGTATTTGGCAGCATGGTGGTTTCAGCCACCCAGATCTGCTGCTGCAGTGCCTCCTCTCTGAGACTCCTCTGTCCCCACTCAGGTGTGGCAGAGCTGTCTCACAAATACCAGGTACATTAAAGTGGTGTTCCCATTGTGAGGCAGCATTTACACACTTTAGAGGGTGAATTATGCTCTGCCTGTCCCCAGCCAGCCAACCCTCTTGCTGCCATGGCATGGTGCTCAGAGTAAGACCCGCATGTTGGGTCCAGCCCTGCCATGAGGAACCATAATTCCAACACAGAATAGTCTGATCAGGAGCTTCTGAGCACTTGGGGAGATACCACCATAAGGACACCAGCCAGCCAGCTCAGGAGGGTATGTCTCTCAACAGACCTGGGCTGGAGGGGGGAGCCACAGAAAGAATCCAAACTCTTTGAGGTCATGGAATGGCATACTTGATACAGCACAGAATGCAGTGTCGTTCTCCAGTCATATCTGAGTGTCCCTTAGATTATTGCTGAAAACCAACCCAGTTTTTTTTAAGTGGCAACCCAGTTTTTAATCTAGACCTTGCATACTCACTATGGAAGCAATCTTTGCAGGATGGGGAAGCACATTTGGAGGACAAAATCTGAGTATACATCCTTTTAGTTTACTTTGACACCCCATCAGTGTTGTATCTAAAGTTAAACAAAACAAACAAATAAAAAGCACCCCACAAACATGGTTGTATGGGATAGGACCAGAGGCCCATCTAGTCCAATACGCTGTCTGAGAGCAACCAATACCATTTGCTTCAGAAGAGGGTACAAGTAAGTACTGTGACAGGGTCGGGCCAGATGGCTATAGGATAGTAATAGAAGGCAGATATATTAGCCCCAGGCTAAGTAGGTCCCTTTTCCCTGGGTAAGGTAACAGGAAAGGTTCCAGAACAATCAGGAACCTTCTGGAGACAATTAAGACAGGCTGATTAGAACACCTGCAGCCAATCAATTAAGGCAGGCTAATCAGGGCATCTGGGTTTTAAAAAGGAGCTCACTTCAGTTTGTGGTGTGCATGTGAGGAGCTGGGAGCAAGAGGCACTAGGAGCTGAGAGTGAGAACGCAGACTGTTGGAGGACTGAGGAGTACAAGCATTATCAGACACCAGGAGGAAGGTCCTATGGTGAGGATAAAGAAGGCGTTGGGAGGAGGCCATGGGGAAGTAGCCCAGGGAATTGTAGCTGTCGCACAGCTGTTCCAGGAGGCACTCTAGACAGCTGCATTCCACAGGGCCCTGGGCTGGAACCTGGAGTAGAGGGCGGGCCCGGATTCCCCCCAAATCCTCCCAACTCCTGGTCAGACACAGGAGGAGTCGACCTGGACTGTGGGTTCAGAAAAATGGCCAAGCTGAGGGCTGCCGTGAAGCTCCAAGGCGAGCAAATCTGCCAATAAGCACAAGAGCCACCAAGGTAGAGCAGGAACTTTGTCACAGTACATAGGAGGCAATTATGCTGCTCAGAATGGAAGTATCCTGCTACCTTCTCTTCGAGGTTGGTCTGTGACTAAGACAAGAGTCTTTTTATCTCATCCAAAAGTAAGAGCAACCAGATGTCAGAGCTTCCCCATGGCAATGGAAAAATGCCCTGGGCAGAGAAGAATCGGTTACCTTTCAAGACAGTAAAGGTAAAGGGCTCAGAAAAGAGGGAGAGGAAAAGTTGAAGTCCTCCTAGTTTTCCACTGACCTCGAAGCAAAAATGGACTTGCTAGATAGCCAAGGAACTCACACTGCACCTTCAGAAAAGACCAGATATATTTGAAGCAAGAATTTTTTTAATCCAGACCAGTTATATTTTGGTGTATAGGCGGAACTCAACCAGGAAACTTCATTCCTTGATATCAAATTTATGTTTGTGGTGTCAGTGGAAACAGACACTTTAGGGAAGGAACTGCCTCTTTGTACAGAGCTCAGCACAGGGGAGCCCTGCCCTCTAGATGCTACCATAATACAAATATAATAATAATTACGAAGTAATGATGGATATTAGCTACATTAGCATTTCTATATTGGATTCCTGTACAACCAAGCACCATAGAAATGAGAGCTCAGGGACTCATGGCGTTCTGCAGGGAGCCACAGCCAAGATGAAACTTCTGATGTCATCAGAATTAATCAGAATGAGAGATTATATTAGTCTGTGGCTGGCCTTCCTACTTGCCATTAGTGCCAAAAGGCAGGTTTTGGAATTAGTTCCCCTATCTGTACAAGAACCACATTTTTGGTGTTGTGAGGGAAAAGGTCATTCTTATAGCTCCAGAAACCTTTCTGTTTAAGGCACATTCTTCTTTCCACAGTTCCTGGTAAATGGTTCCCCTATCATTTACTGAGTGAGGTTCCATGGCGTAGACAGAAGGTCAGACTAAATGAGCATTATGGTTCATTCTGGGTTTAAAATCTATTAATCTATAAATTAAAATGGCACTTTACAAATAGTGAGACATGTTGCATGGCACAGAGATCCTGAAGTTTCCTATAAAGACAGTGAAGATGGATCTTTTAGCGTGTTTTCAGTGTTTTTATATTTTTTTTTCACCAGGACAACAGGGTACATATTGGACCAAAAATGGAGATTCGAGTTGTGACCCTAGGATTAGACGGAGCTGGCAAAACAACTATTTTGTTTAAGTTAAAGCAGGATGAGTTCATGCAACCTATTCCAACAATAGGTATGTAACTGAGTGATTTAAAAATTTGACGGATTCATTATTAGGAATAAGAGTATAAAAAGTGAACTTTTCTCTTTTAGGTTTTAATGTTGAAACTGTAGAATATAAAAATCTGAAGTTTACTATTTGGGATGTAGGAGGGAAGCACAAGTTGAGGCCTTTGTGGAAGCATTATTACCTCAATACACAAGGTAGGATTGCTAAAATATTTAGACTGTTTGTTTGGTTTTGTAGTTTGTGCATTCATTAGTGCCAGAAGAATATGACTAGAAATCATTTAACCATAGAAAATTGACATAAAATAAGTAATTCTGTGTAAGGTGAAGTATGGGTGCTAGATTCATGGCCTAAGAAAATATTTTGGACCAGTAGATCTTTGTCGCTGGAAAAGTTGCATTCTTCATAAATTCATCAGCTCCATAGTTCATGGAGCCATAACAAAAATTAGAACCTCTAAAACCTAGCTGGTTTTAGCTGACAGCGGACAAAAATGCAGCATTCGAGAAGTTCACATGGTGACAAGTAGCACTTCACATTTATAAACGTTGGATAACATTTGAAATTAAAATATCAACTCTACAAAGTGACATAACTTCTGACCCAGTATTGGAGCACAATGTCCAATCCTAGTTACATTAATACAGATAAAAACAAGTGTATCAGAACAGCTTTGCTGTCCACATGGTAAAACATTCTTCTGAATGTTACTGGCATGAAAGTGCCTACTATACTTTTGGGCACTGAATTATGGGGGTGTCATAAGTGCTCTAAGTTTGTTTTCCATTTAAAGTGGGGTTGAGATTCCTGAATCTTTCAAGGATAACAAACTTCTAGGTACATTCTTCAGAGCCTTCTTTGCAAAATTCTGAGACATTCTAAATCAGGTCTTCTTTTAAAAAAATAATTTTCAGAGATTAACATCATCTCAAAAGTCAGAATGTAGAGCTCACCAACATAGGGTCTTTTCTCCTATGAGAGTAGAAGAGGGGCAGGGCTAGGGTGAGAATTGAAAATACCAACAGTTAATTTGCTTCTTTACTATAACTGTTTTATTTTTCCACTGTAAAAGCTGGGAAGCACTGAAATTTACACAGAGAATTTCTATTCTCCAGTTCTGCCTCCTTAGCTCATTAATCTTCCGTCTACAACCCCCAGGAGTTCCTAATAGTAAATGACTCTATGCCAACCCTTCATCCATGCCATCTTACAGCCTCTTTGGCATGTAAAATCCTCCCACAAGTGTACATAACTTTAACTCGGGGTTTGGCTACACTTGCAAGGTTGAGTGCATTAAAGCAACCCGTCCACATTGGCAAGGCACTTAGAGCACCGGGACTCTGCAGCTGGAGCACTCCTGGTAATTCACCTCCACGAGAAGCATAACTCTTGCCACGCCTCGTCTGAAACGCCCCAGCGGCAGTGTGAATGAGGTGTTGCATTACTGCGATCGGCCTCCAGAAACGTCCCATAATCCCCTTAAGTCAAGTGGACACTCTTGTCATTGTTTTGGAATTGGCTGTAGGAATGCGGATATGCCCTTTTAAAACTCCGTTTCTGACATCCGGCGTACTTATCTGCTCTGGGACAAAGCAACCATTAGTGTGGAATGTTGCTTCCTGTGCGTGAGAGAGAGAGGCCGGGGGAGGGGGGGGTCTGAACTTACAAGAGAGCATGCTGACATGCTCTCAGTCCCCCCAAAACCCACACTCTCTCCCCCACATATACCCAACACACTCCCTGTCACACTCCATTCCCCCCACCATTTGAAAAGCACGTTGCAGCCACTTGCATGCTGGGATAGGTACCACAATGCACTGCTCTCTGTGGCATTGCAAGAGCTGCTAATGTGGCCACGCCAGTGCACTTGAAGCTGACAGTGTGAACACACTGCAGCGCTTTCTGAGGACTGGTTTAACTCACAGCACTCTACATCTGCAAGTGTAGCCATGCCCTTAAGGCTTGTCTAGATGAGAAAATTGCACTGGTTTAGCTAAAGATGTGATTTTGAACTGATTTAGTTATACTGGTTCAAAGCCATGTGGACACTCTTATTTTGATTTAGTGTAAATTGATTAGGAATTGCTTTAAGCTAAACTGAAGCAAGTCTCCACACAGGGCTTTGAGTCAGTTTAAACTAAATGGGTTTAAAAACAGATTTAAGTTAAACCATTGCAACTTCGTTCTGTAGACAGGGTCTAAGATGCTGGCTTTTGGGAAGACTTTTTTTCCGAATAAGTATGTTTATCTGTACACTATCTCAATAATACTGAGGCTTGAGTTAATGTGCAATTCTGAGACACTCAATCTGTGCATTGTAGGTGATTCTGTGTTGGAAATAAACGGGAGTTTGTGGAGTTGAGGAGTCAGTGCATTTGGGTATTATGTCTGAGTGACTTTTGAGAGTGTGCGAAACATGTTTCACTATTTTTTTCATAGCGGTGGTATTTGTTGTCGATAGCAGTCACAGAGACAGGGTTAGTGAAGCACACAGTGAACTTGCAAAGTTATTAACAGAGAAAGAATTGCGGGATGCCTTGCTGCTGATCTTTGCCAATAAGCAGGTATTGGTGAATTTTTTTCTATTCCTTTTTAAAACTGTAATTAACACAAACTTTGTGAACAGTCTGCCATAATTAAAATGTGGGGATGGGGAAGGAATAAAGTTTAATGTTTTTCCTTAATATTTAGTGACAATATTTAAGAAGAGACTAGTCACTGATTTAATGAATCCAATAGCTATTTCTGCATGTGTGACAAGGCCAGTAAAACCTTCTGTCCAGCCTTAAGACGATTAATTTGGTTTGAGGTTTTTAAGATGATGTGGGAGATTTTCTAACCGTTCTAGATAATCTATATTCTTATCAGTGAAAGTGAAATCTCTAGAAAATTTACTGTGTGCATTTAAAATAATGCCTGGCTCTCTTGCAGGATGTAGCGGGGGCTCTTTCAGTAGAAGAAATCACAGAAATGCTGAGTCTCCATAAACTCTGCTGTGGCCGTAGCTGGTATATTCAGGGCTGTGATGCTCAAAGTGGCATGGGACTATATGAAGGATTGGACTGGCTTTCAAGGCAACTGGTGGCTGCAGGTGTACTGGATGTGGCTTAATTCATGACAGTTGCAAATTAAATTTGTAATTCACTTATTTGTACGGGTTAGGATATTGTAACAAGGTCTGCATTGTGAAGGTGGAGATTTATCTAGAGCTCTGGTTATGGAAGAAAATGTACGTGGCACCTGCTTATCAAGGATTGGGGAATTGGTGCAGTAAACACTTGGTGCAATTGCTACAGTTTTTAAAATTTGGTAATGCAACAGACTATTAGGGTGGGCTGGCTGCTAAGATGCCTAGATTTTTATTTTTTTGTTTTTGAAACTAGGTTGTTACTTCCAATTTAAGCAAAGTTTTTCTGCTAAAACGTGTATCTAAATTTTCTAAATTTCAGCATAAGGGCACAGAAGTTACTTACTATTACAATAAAATTCTTATCCAAAAAGCAACTTCAAAAAAACAAAACAAAAAACTCTTGAGCTATTTAGAAAGCAACCAAAACTCTAGATGCTCTTTGGTAACACATGATGCCACTTGTAGTACATTTAAAAAAGCATTAGCTTAAATTTTGCTTTGAAAACTCCATATAGACACTACAAGAAGGAAAGTTATTCCCCAGTCATTTATTTATTAGCCTTATTGCATGCCTTGGGTTGTGGATAGGACTAGAAAGTGGTAAGAACGTAGTAGTCTTCCTAGGACCTTGCAGATTCAATGGGTGTTGGCATTGACTACCATTAGTAATAAAAGATGCAGTTAAATGAAAGCAAAGCAAAATTATACATATTGAAATGTCAGCTTTCCATTAATAATACAAAATATATTGATGGGAGTTCCTGTGCATGCCCAAGGACATTGTGTCTTTAGAGATTAAACTTCATCCTTAAATCAAGTTAAGCTAAGAACTTCCTAAAGAAAGCAGTTGAAATATCAGCCCACCTATATATTTTTACATGAGTTATGCTTCCAGAAAGAGGTAGCAGCCTTAAAATATTAAGTAACCTGCTGTAAAACCACTGCACACTTAATAACTCTTACTTAGAACAGCCGATGGTAAAATCTGATCTAAACTTTTAGTGTCTGATTCAGATTCTTTATATACTTGGAACTGTCACCAGTGCCTGTATTCAAAGATTATTCATTCACAAACTCACAGAATCTTAAAAAGAAAAGGAGGACTTGTGGCACCTTAGAGACTAACCAATTTATTTGAGCATAAGTTTTCGTGAGCTACAGCTCACGTCATCGGATGCATACCGTGGAAACTGCAGAAGACAACTGTATATAATGTCTTCTGCAGTTTCCACAGTATGCATCCGATGAAGTGAGCTGTAGCTCACGAAAGCTTATGCTCAAATAAATTGGTTAGTCTCTAAGGTGCCACAAGTCCTCCTTTTTCTTTTTGAGAATACAGACTAACACGGCTGTTACTCTGAAACCTGTCACAGAATCTTGGGGCTGTATCTCTGTTTAAATTGGGAGAAGATTGGAATAATTTATTGATGTCTCCTCTTTTGCTGTGCACAGTTCTGATCACCATAAATCTGTGTGGTGAGTACACCTGGTGACTCCTCTGATCCCTTCTGTAACTAACCCCTGGAAAGTGAGGAGGCCATGCAGAAGGAATACTATGGTATTAGTACATATTTTGTAGCATTTTTCCCCACTACATACAGTAGTTAAAACAAAGAATATATAAACAAATTATTTTAATACATTTGCACTTCAGGAGGCAGCATCTGTGGTAACTGCCTCCTCCTGATGACACTGGTTTGTAATCACCTCCATTCTTTACATTTCATGCTAATGGTGTTATATGTACATTAAGCTTGCTGAAACTGAACAATTTGAATTGTAGCTCAAGTGACAAGTGTCATTGTTTTCAAAGGTGTAGATACAAATTAAGCTAGTCTTCACATTTAGAAGTGATCTTAAAAATCCTTGCACCCATACTAGAACGCTAAGAGAAGGATTTTACAGACACTAAGTTCAGACTGCATTTGAAAGCTATGTTCTCATTCAGAATACACCTGATAATATTGTACATAATTTACATGGACTGAAGAATTTTTGCTGCCCAAATCAAACTGAAAATTGTTCACCTTTCAGCCTGCAATCTCTTGCACAATAGATATTTTCTGCCCCTTTGACTATCTGCTCAGCCTATATTGCAGACCCAGCACAGACCTTTATAATTCTTTGACTGTCCTTTTCATAGTTTTATTTTCAAATATTAACAAGTTCCTCAGGAACATATACTTTAGCTGGAAGATTTTTAATGAATAAAACATGCATTGGTTGGAAGATCTAATATGAAATTTGTCATTTTAGTTGGTACATTCTACATCTTCAGTGGGTTCAATTGTACATGCTCTCCCACTGGCTGTTATTACTTTTGTTTTCTCTGGTTATTTTAAAGCACTCGGCAAAACCAGTCAATACTTTGAAGGGCTTGTAGAGAAGAGTATGTTTGGGGAAAAATTCACTTACTCATCTTTTACTTTTAGAACAAAAGAAAGTTCTGCTGCAAATGTAGTATACTTGCATAAAAGTATTTTTTAAATGCAAACTAATGTGACTGATTCAAGTAACTGTGAAAATAGGTCTTGCATTTGTCTGTGAACTCTTCAGGTGTTATCAAGTAAACTTAAATTTATTTGTGTTATAAGTTAATACTATATATAAACTGCTTCAATTGTAAATTTTAAATGTCTTGAACTTTAATTCAGTTTTTAGTGTACTAACTTATGCAGGTTATGATTGGGATGTGCTTCTCACATTCTATTAAAATTAAAAAAAACAAATTACAAGTATTGCAGAGAATTATCTGGCTAAGACTAAAGCCTGAATTGTTTAAAAAGTTAACTATAGCATTTAGCTGTCAGGTCTAGATTTTGGCTTAATTTTGAAACTGAGTAAACATAACATGTGCAGTGAGTGAAGAAAAGTGTTTTTAAATCTTGTTTCAAAATAGTAAACAATAGCTAAGCTATTTGAGCAGTAATGCCTGACTTCTTGGTATTTAACTTTCATTGTATGTAATTGAACTTTTTCTAATTCTGCTTGTGGACTGAATGATGACTGAGGTTCCGTCTGCAGGAAGATATTCACCAACAGTTCTTGTTCTGGGGTAGTGGAGCAGGGTTGGGTATGGTAGTACTTCACAAAGGAACAGCTCTTACGTAATGGAAGAGTGATTTAGCTGATGGAGTTTCTGAATTGCCTTGAAAACTTTTTTTTCCCAATAAAGAGAATACTTTAACCCTCTTGTTTAGGGTACTATCCTTCTTTTGAGTACTTTCATTTAAGCCACTCTTGTTGCAGGTTAATCTAAGAATAGGAGTGTGAGTATTTCTATAGTCAATCTAATGCTAGAATTTGGAAGTTGTTCAAAATGAAAAGGGTATGATCTGAAGATGACCATTTCATGATGCTGAAAATGTTGACATTAGTATCCAAAATTCTCAAGGATTGGATTAATACCTACCTTCAAAAAACTGATACAAAAAAAGAAAGGTAGCAGTATTTAGAAAGTAGGCCTCAGGGACTTCACTTTTAATACTAGCAAAAAACAACTATCCCTATGTTACAGCTAGGGCTATTGTGACTATCAGGCACAAATCTTAGCACTTAGAAGACCTTGATGGAGGTAAATGTACTTGGCAAGTTTGAAGTGCAGCTCTACTCAGAAGAACACTCAAGTGGTATTTTATCCAGATGCGTGTACATATTTGTCATCTGACTTCAGTCACAAATGATATCACTGAGTGAAATCAGCTGCCATACTGGATTTGTATTCCTACCTGTGTGCCAGGAATTTCTCATTATTGACACTATTGTAACTCCCTGAGTGAGAGAATAGCATGTTGTGGGATGAGCAGTGCTTTAGCATACTGCTGCTGTGCCTGTAATCTGAGATTGAATCCAGGTGGGTGATGCTTGAAAAAAACTTCCTGGTTCCTCTGACAACTTCAAGACTGCAATTATATTAATACAGGAAAAAAACCACCCTGACAATGAAAATAGGTTGTGTACAGTATTGTGGCCACATCAGTTCTAGGATATTAGAGAGACAAAGGGGGTGAAGTAATAACTTTCACTGGACCAAACTTCTGTTCAAAAGCTTCTCTCTCTCACCAACAGAAGTTGGTCCAATAAAAAAAAACCTCACCTTTTCTCATTGAAAAGAAAGGCAGAGTTAAAAAAACCCCACCCTCTTTGTATAAATACTGAGCATTCTTCTAATATAATTAAATCTATTTTTGAATTAATGCAGGACTATTAAAGTGAGAGTTTATATCCAGTGTGCTGTTACCTCTCTGCTACACTAGTCTTGTTGCATTGAATTTAGTCTAAGCTAGGGACTTCCTTTTGACATTGTTTTAGGCAGGGAAGGAGGAAGAGAAGGTAGGCAAAAATGTGTTGGTTGCCAGCATGACATTAAGGGACAATTGTAAGCCAAAATGGGGACTTAGATTAACCTAACTCTGGGAATACGAATGTCACTATAAGCCTTGTATTCAGGTAGAAGTTGGAAGAAATGAGACCTATTCAATGTTGTAGAGAACAGAGGGAAGATACTGTGGTATGACTGCTTTACACCATGCTGGTGGATCCTAAAGAGGATGAAGCTATAGTATATGCATAGAGCAGTATGGGGCTCTTACTCAATGTAGCCACCTGGTGGCAGCATAGCAAGGAAAAGGGTGTGTGGGATGACCTTACACCATGGAAGTCTTCAGCTTCTTGGGGTTAGGTGCTGCTGGCAGAAGTTGGAGGTGAGTTCAGGCTGCTCTAACCCAAGAAATGAGGACCATGCCCAAGGATTGTGGAACTGTAAAAGGTGATTTTTAAACTTTGTCCACACCCCCAACACTCTTTACTTGTAATCCATGTAGATTAGCCCCAGCCTTCTACATTTTTGTACAGAAATGTGTCTTAATGAGGCTTCAGGGTACTGAAATGCCTAGAGCCTTTCCATTCACCTCTACATATCAAAATTAACTGTTCAACTATTGAATGCATCTGCTTTGCCAGATATTACCCTAATTCAATATGCTACCTACAGCTATAATCTTGTACTCTTTATCTGAATTTATAGAAATCAGATCTTTGAAAAAAGCATCTCTATGGTGCAAGTTTTTTTTTAAGCTACATCTAATAACCAGTAATTCCATGTTCTGCCTGACTCTCCCCAAAAGTCATTCTTAAGTGTAACCTCTTAGCAACTCTTATTACATTATTCCAAAGACCTGTAATGACAGAAGCAACCTAATAGGCATGCAGAGTTCAACCACCCAAAATAAATGGGGAAAGTACAAACCTTCATAAGGAGTGGAAGTTCACATTACATGCAGCACTCACTTGTAAAGAGCCCCTGAAATCCTCTGAGGAAAAATGTGCTAATCTAGGGTGAAAAGAGATTTCGGTTGAACAGGGGGGGAAAAAAAAGCTTCAGCATATTGCATGAGGTTTTGTGAACAGACTACCCTGAATATTAACCCAATTAAATCTTGTGCTATGGCCTAGGATTAAATGAACCCAACAAATAGTTTTTGACAGAGTTAAAATTACTGTGTAAGGAGAGCATTTAGTGATATGATCATGGTTTGACACAAGTTCACTAGAAGTCTGTAAAGGTAATAGCAGTTATCGGCTCTTCATTTAAATGAGACACATTACTAGAACACCTAAAATGGCAACAAGCCTCGTTAAAATTAATGGTGAAGAGATCTCAATCAAACTGGTATTTTAGTGGAAAGAAATACTTGTGTAGAATTTTAGGTGGAACTAGAAGTTTATTAGTCCCTTAAGTCTACTGCTAGCAATTAGTGCTCTATTACAGCCCAAAGTCAAGCAGCTCATGTTAACCTAAACAGGATCTTATGCATTAGTAAAGAAGACATTAGCAAGAGTAATGGAAAGTTAGATTAACATGCTCATGATTATCCAAAATTAGTACCCTTCAGACACTGAATGTACAAATACATTTAATTTAACATAGAAAAGATGCAAGAGACAAAAGTAACAAACATGGTCACCTTTTATTTTAAAATATAAAGTTATTAAAAATACAGTTTGTAGCATTTCAGCTACATGATCGGTAGAAGGGTTGGTGTTTGTGCAGTCCTGGGGGTTTTCAGAGCAGGGCACTATGAAAGTGAAGTCCACTGCTCAGGTTGTTTGCTTTTGGGTCCCACAACATTTTTAAGGTAGGTTTTTCAAATTCTGTTTTACTTCACAGTGATATTAATGATGCTGACATCTTCATATGGTTTGTCAGTTTTGGGATTTACTTTCACATTTGAGATTCTCTGAACAACTTCCATTCCTTTAGTTACTCGTCCAAACACACTGTGCTTGTTATCCAGCCAAGGCTGTTTAAGGGGTGGAACGAACAGAGGAAACAGAACTTTTGTTAAAATATAAAGTATTCTGTAGGTTAAATAGTAGGACAGGAAGAGATTTAGTGCTAGAATAAGTGAATGCAATTGTAGATCAAGGTTATTACATTTTAAGCACTACACTTTAAAGTGTATTCACGGTTAATTGTTCTAACAAGTATACAGTGAAAGCATATAAAAGTGTGTGTTACACTGTTCAACAACTCTGAAGCTAGTTATCTCTTAAATTAGTTTATACCTAAGCATTAATAAAATACCTTGCAAGGCAAAAATGCTAGCTATGCAGTCATTTTAATTCATAGACCTTCAATAATGAAAAAAATAACTTTCTAAATGGAATGTTAGCATAAATTCCATTCCAGCCTACCTATATATGAAAACTAATGCTTTCACGTGCTTGAAACTCAGTTGTGACAATATAATCATCTTCTTCTACCACCACGAGAAAATGGGTAAAGTTCAGATTTGTGAGCAATTCGGAAGTGGGTCATATGTTAATACTATTTCCCTGCAAACCACTACAGCTTCCTCAACCTCAGCTATTAAATTATTTATAAGTGCCCCTAAAACAGCTCTAAAAGGGCAAGGCTCTAAAATAGCAAAATGATGGTGCATATGCAGATTACTTCTAAGAACATCCATAGGCTACAGCATTTTGAAGGGTTTTGTTTTGTTTTAGACTCATACCAAAGTTTCCTAATTCTAGTATAT
Organism: Caretta caretta; assembly: GCF_965140235.1. Classification (NCBI taxonomy): domain Eukaryota; kingdom Metazoa; phylum Chordata; order Testudines; family Cheloniidae; genus Caretta; species Caretta caretta. The sequence continues at coordinate 42,535,926 of NC_134210.1, read as the reverse complement.
AGTGAACTAAGTCACATAAAAATGAAAGTATTAATGGAAAGACTTTGGGGCCAAATCTTGACCCCTGTGCAAAGCCAGAATACAACAAGCCACAGGTAGTAGTAGTATCCATACCTGCTAAATCCTCACAACCCATGCAGAAGTTTTGCCAGTCTTAGTGAGAGATATTTAATAAACAAAAATTTAATTCAGATTACAGCAGAAGATAACTCCTGTTAATACAAAATTCCATAGTCTACAATAAGATTTAAAATGTAACATGTGCCTTTTACTCAAATTCTCAAGCCTTTCATAATCAAGTTTAATCACTCTTTCTAAAGGGCATTTTTCAGTCAAACTTAAGCGATGTGCTTTTGTCACATTACCTACATAAAATTAGCTGCACAATGGCATCCTCCTTTTTCACTACAGAACTGGCACAACTGCTTCTTTACATAGTACCATCATGGTTGATCTTCAAATCAGATCTTAAACTGGGTTTTAAATATTACTTACAGTTGGTACCACTGTTATGAAGAACTGGGAACCATTGGTGTTTGATCCTGCATTAGCCATACTAAGTGTGTAGGGTCTGTCATGTCGTAAAGTTGAATGAAACTCATCTTCAAATTCTCCTCCCCAGATGCTTTCACCTCCCATTCCTGTACCAGTTGGATCACCAGTTTGAATCATAAAACCCTGGATAGGAATGAAACACACCATTGCATTTTGCTGTAGAACACCCAAATCTGCAAGGCTGTGAAATTCAAGACAAGATTTGTTTTTAAAACTGACCGACTTTTATGTAAAATATGCAAGTGTTAGAATAAAAACCAGAGTGCCCCAAATAGTATGATTTTTTCTTTTAAAGTGATGGCCAGCTCATCATCAGAATAAGATCCTCTAACGTATCTTATTGGCAAGATAACATATGAGCCTGTAGTGGTTATGTACCTGTAATTCTTTACCTTCTGCAAAAGTGTTCCGTTTTATCAACTTATTTTTCTATCCCGTACAGCAGAAGTTTAAAACTTTACAAGCTGTCCATTCCTGCAGAAAGCACAGACCTACCTAACCCCTACATGCCTGCTTTGAGTTCTAAGTGATGTCATATCAGCCTGTTCCATGCCAGAGCTAGTGGAAAGGGAGGACCATCTGGCATGCATCTTGGCTTTTCACTTGCGCACTCTGGCCACTTTTTTTTTTTCCTTTGCTTTTCTTCTACCCTTTGGAAGGAGGGTTGGTTGGGGTTTTTTTGTTTTTGTTCCCAACTAGAGATCAATCCCGCTCCCTAGCTCGTGTTGTCTTCTGGCACTTTTTCTGCGTGGAGGGATCTAGAATTTGCTTCTCATTGTCCAATACAGCTGGAAAGTAAAAACAGGGGAACATCCCAGAGGGATACCCAGATCCTCTTCTGGGGAGGAAGTGTCAGCAAGAATGCCAGACTCCTTGCTAAGGGACTATTACTTGACAGCTGGCAAGGGCTAGAGAGGTTTAGAATGTTCCCTCAAAGAACTCCCAATTGTTGAAGACAGACTTCCCTGCTGTATTTCAAATGGCAAAGAGGTCTAACCTGCCCTTGCAAAGGGTCTCAGGTGGTGGGGGGACGACACAGTGCTGTCCAGACTCTCAGCTTGTGCTAACAAGCTGTCTAGACTCTGAACCTATTCTCCAGCTACAGCAAGGATTTGAGTTCTGGGAGCAATTGTGGCAGAGCTTCCGTTTTGTGACTTCCGAGAGTGCTTCCTCATAGTCAAAACTCCTCTTAGCCCTCAGTTTGCTCTTTGGGGCCAACTCCACCATGCCAGAAATGAAGGGGAGAAGGTCTGGGGTGGTCAGATTCAGGGAATGATCCCTAAAAATATTTCATCCTTTACAAGAAAAATGGATGGGTAACCTTGGAGCCTCCATGGACAAGTCTGAGCTTCTGTACTTGCAGGAAAAGCGATGCAGCCCAAGTGATTTCGAATAGGGAAAAGATCAGGATCAAGAAAAACAAAGTTTCTCTTACAAAATCTTCTTGGTACATTCTAGTTCACAGAAGATCTCAGAATGTGTCATCACAAATACCAGTCTCATTGCAACTTACTTATACTGATGTCGCATAGTGATGCCCTCTGCGATATCTTCAGTGAACTAAGCACAATCAAGACTTTGCAGAGGGTTTGTTTGCTTGTTCGTTTGTTTTTTTTGTCCTGGATAGCAAGGACATTCAGTACAGTAAGGTGGAACCTCAGAGTTACAAACACCTTGGAAATGGAGGTTGTTTGTAACTCTGAACAAAACGCCATGGTGGTTCTTTCAAAAGTTTACAACTGAACATTGACTTAATACAGGTTTGAAACTTTACTATGCAGAAGAAAAATGCTGCTTTCGCTTTACTTTTTTAGCAGTTTCTGTTTAACACCGTGCTGTACTGTTTTTGCTTTTTTTTTTTTTGTGGTCTGCTGCTGCCTGATGGCGTGCTTCCGATACCAAATGAGGTGTGTGGTTAACTGATCAGTTCGTAACTCAGGTTCTACTATAATCTGCGCTAAACTCAACATCTCAGTTTTCAGGTTTGCTCTGCAGTTTACCAACAAGACTACTACTTTTAAAATGAACCATAACCTTACTAAACCATAACATTCTTCAAAATCTAAGTTCCCTGTAAAGGCTCTATGAAACAATTCCAAAAAAGACAATTTAACTGATTTAAATATAATAATTCACCATGCTTAAATATAACAAAAAAAAGCAATACAAATGACGAACTCAGACAGAACTGGCACAAATGTCTTTTGCTCTGTATTTTGTGTCATACAACCCAACAGGAAAAGCATTAGTCTTTTATAAATTACCTTGATAATACGGTGAAATGTGTGCCCATTGTAGTAACCATTCCTGCTGTGTACACAGAAATTCTCCACTGTTTTGGGGCACCTGCAGTTGCATAACAAATTTAAGGCAAGACTAAATAATTTTTTGTATTGCAGTAGTGCCCTAAGGGCTCCGCCTGAGATCGGGGACCCATTGTACTGGGCACTACACACAAAAAAAACCATATAAGACAGACCCTGCCCCCAAAGAATGTATAAGCTTAACAGGTAACAGACAAAAAGCAGGAAGCATAGATGGGTGCAATGACTTGCCCAGGGTCACACAGCTGGTCAACAGCAGAGCCATAAAAAAAAGCCAGTTCTCCCAAGTCCTAGTGCCCTAACCACCAGACAGTATTTCCTCCCCATAGTTCCACTTACATACTGTAGATAAAATTACAAAGTATTAAGTATAAAGTGAAACCAACATTCACAACAGCAGTAGTATGCAACTCACAAGCAGAACAATAAATTAACATCCCTTTACCAAGGTAATTCTATCAAACCATAGCCTGCAGTATGAATGAGTATACCAAGTGATGTGTTCAATACCATCTAATGGAAGTAAGGAATTTGAGGATTAAGTGCTTTAGTGCTAAAAGAAACTTCTAGATCAGCACAGAGCCACACAGTTACCCCTTCTTTAAAACTGAAACTGCTGATTGTCAACATACAAATACTGTTTGGATTACAGAGGGACTAGATGGCACATTACTATTCTATTAGCAGTAATAATAATTAGCAAAGAACCTTTCACCATCATGGCTTGAATTTGACACAGACAAAATTGTTACCAGAGTTACAGAACAATGTAATAACTTTACACTTAATCTACACAAAAACTTTGTTGTAAAGCAGTTAGGGTTGCTTTACACATACAAACATACCTGACTCAGAACCATAAAAACATGAAAATGAAAAGTTATGCCACTAAGCCCTACATACCCAGCTTATCCACCCAGAGGCACACAAAATACCATTTATCACAAATGCTCTACATATGACAAACCATGCATTCCAAACCTTAACTCTGTCCACTTCAACAAATCCTTTTACAAAACTACATACTCCTAGTACTGTTAGTTGTGGACGTTTGATATAGTCGTGCGTTGTATAGGGATAGGGTGGGTTGGTGAAAGAAGTGATGGAAGGCTCGCATTATTAGAGGGCAGAGTGAAGGCTGTGGTGCACTGTGGTGTATGACAGTTGTGATAACGGTAAGGCACGTATGTGTCCATGGGTGGAGGAGCAGAGAGTATGTGCTGTTAAGTGGTTTTACTTTTCATGTCCATGCGTTCGTGAAACTGTCAGGGTTGCTACACATACAACAAACCCTAAGTGCATCACAACAAAAAGGTTTTGTATATTAAATTTCGTAGGGATTTTTAATGCTTAAGTGCGCTTGGAAAGTTGAGAAGAAGCAGACGTTGGGGTACAGAAGTACAGATGTGAACAGAGAAGATTTTATCCATCAACAGTTGTACACAGAACCTCTCAGCTGCGTGCCAGCAGTCGAACATAAATGGCATAAAGTTCATGCACAGTTGCACATGAAACTTTTTCCATTGTAGGATACAATTTTGACGGAGAAGTAGCTCTCATGAGAGGTTTCAGATTTGCAATGGCACAAAATTTATGCATAAAGCAATTCCTTTTGGAGTTGCAGGATGCATCATCCCTCTGGTTTAGAAAACTGTTGCCAGATCTGCTGCTGCCACCCACATGTTCTATTCTCCTTTCCCCTAGACTGCATGAAATAGCACAGCTCTGCTATCTCTATGGTAACACATAACTTGCACAAAACAGTGCTGTATCACACTAGCATCTGTGGGAGAATCAGAGAAAGAACAAAACAAGGTAAAAAGAGCAAATCCATAAATCAGAAAATGAAAAGTAAAACAAGAACACAGAAGAAAGGAAAAGAAGATAAGGAAAAATAGTAGATGAGATTTGACAACATAGACATGATATAAGCAGACATGGGGGGGATTTACAGTTTCGAAGGAATACTTCAACAACAACAAAAAAATGTTGAGAACCACTGCCCTTGTTGCTGCTTTAAGCTATTTTTTGCCCCACTGTCCTTGCTAACATCCCAGCAGCTTGATTTATGTAATTAATTAAGCAAATATGCAAGCAATAATATGTAATAAGAGGTCCTTGGATGGGGAGCAGGGGAAATCAAATTATAAGCAGTCCCCCTGCCCTGGTAACCGACAACGAACAGCCTCAAAGAAAGGAACAATAAAAGCAAAACTATTTTTAAAAAGGTATCAAATACATACTCAACAGGGAAAAGCTTGACATGAATATCTCCCATGCTTGTGTGGATAATGGCACTATCAGAAACTCTTTTGGGGCCTTCAGCTTGAGTGGCTGCCATGACCTCTTCCTTAGATGGTTTCTCATTAAATACATCTCTGTCAGAATCTGCACTCTTTGTATCTTCTGGTTCACGTTTAGTAAACTGAAGAACAAAAGACAAAGGTTGCTACCTTTATTTTTTCTTATTTAGATACCATACAAAGCTTTCCAGCTAAAAATCAGTCAGAAAGATCAGATAAAAAAAGTCTATCTTCCTGCATTTCAGTATGTGTGAAATAAAGACTCTGACAGTCCTTCCACCTGCATATTAAAGGGTCACAATTTCCAGTACAGATATTTGGAAATCCAAGTAGTCTTTTGTGATCTCTCTCCCCTAGACCTCTCACCTGCCTTTAACATTGTTTTATTTAAAAGGGAAGAATGTAAAATGTGTACAGGTAAAGTACACTCATGCTCAGGCAATGCTCCTTGTGCTAGGATCAGGCAGAGTTGGAAATCTCTTGATTTAATTACACGGGTACAGTAAGTACTCTTATTCGGTCTTCATTCTAATATAATACTATAGAAAGATATTGATTAATTCAGAGAGCTGTTTCCAACCACAGCAATATGATCCCTAGACTAGTCCTCAAAAGGCAGAAGACAAAACTAGTCAGAGAAAACACACAATAAAGGTCAAACAGTAGAGGAGTGTCAGCATACAGCACCAACTGTATACATTATAAAGTTTCAGGTGGCAATTACAGTCACTGAAATACACTGTATATTTTCAGTATGTTTGATAAATACAAAGATCCCAGATCTGTCAAACTTTTCTTCCTGGCCTGTACTTTTGAAAGTTGTGTGTTCAGTTCTGTAATTGCCTTCTGATAGTTTAGAGTATGCACACTTGGTGCTGTATGGTAACAATCAAGTTAAGCACAAGTACTAGTTAAGCAAGTGACAGTCAGGCTTCTGCAACAAATGTCTGTTACTTTTCTATACGGTGCTTTGCATGCATGAGCCCTGATCCTTCTCTGGGGTTCCCAGGCACTATAGAATAATTACATAGTTATATATAAATATAGCTTCAAAAGAAATCCTAACTGCCAAACACAGGAACTAAAACTTTACTAAGATATAAAGATTCACAATTTACTGAAAAAAAAAAAGGAGTACTTGTGGCACCTTAGAGACTAACAAATTTATTTGAGGATAAGCTTTCGTGAGCTACAGCTCACTTCATCAGATACATGTAGTGGAAAATACAGTGGGCAGATTTATATAAATAGAGAACATGAAACAATGGGTGTTACCTACACACTGTAACCAGAGTGATCACTTAAGGTGACCTATTACCAGCAGGAGAGCGAGGGGGCGGGGGGAATCTTTTGTAGTGATAATCAAGGTGGGCCATTTCCAGGAGTTGACAAGAATGTCTGAGGAACAGGGGGGTGGGGGGGGGGGGGGGGGGACATGGGGAAATAGTTTTACTTTGTGTAATGACCCATCCACTCCCAGTCTCTATTCAAGCCGAAGTTAATTGTATCCAGTTTGCAAATTAATTCCAATTCAGCAGTCTCTCGTTGGAATCCGTTTTTGAAGTTTTTTTTTGTTGAAGTATTGCCACTTTTAGGTCTGTAAGCGAGTGACCAGAGAGATTGAAGTGTTCTCCAACTGGTTTTTGAATGTTATAATTCTTGACATCTGATTTGTGTCCATTATTCTTTTATGTAGAGACTGTCCAGTGTGGCCAATGTACATGGCAGAGGGGCATTGCTGGCACATGATAGCATATATCACATTGGTAAATGTGCAGGTGAACGAGCCTCTGATATTGTGGCTGATGTGATCAGGCCCTATGATGGTGTCCCCTGAATAGATATGTGGACGCAGTTGGCAACAGGCTTTGTTGCAAGGATAGGTTCCTGGGTTAGTGGTTCTGTTGTGTGGTGTGTGGTTGCTGGTGAGTATTTGCTTCAGGTTGGGGGGCTGTACTCAGTAAAAACTGAAGGATCATAAAGCAACTCTCAGATAAATCCAAGCTAAAAATTCTGAAATATTGTTGTAATTTAAGGAGACCTCTCTGGGAAAGTTGTGTCACTACCAAAATTCTTCAAGTCAAAAAGCATTAAAAAGTCTGGGAGAAGAGGTTTAAAAAACAAACACACAAAACTGAATAATTTCTATCCTGCATTAGTCTAACAGAAATCATACAAACCATGTAAAACCTGTTCTTTTTGAAAGATGTGCAGACTATTGTTGGATCTGCCTGGATATTCTGGAGAACAGGGTTTTCAGATGCTTTCATCTCTATAGTGGTTGCAGCACGATGTTTCTTTGCTACGCCTTGGAACAAAGCCAGTTGCATCACCCTGATATTTTCCTGTTTGCCTAAGATACGAACACACCTATAGTACATGGTGTTTAAAAACCAAAAAAAAAAAAAAGAAAAAAGGAAAGTAGGACTACTGTTAAACTTTCATGTCATACAGTCTCTCCCCTCCAGTCATAAACAGACTCAGCAGAATTCAAGAAACACTGCACCTCATCTTATCAAATATATATTTATTTGTGTATCTATATACAGAGAGAGAGGGAGAGGGCAGGAGGGAATGTTATTACAGGCTTATTTACAATGCTTTCCCTTTTCAAAACTGCTACAAAAAAACTTACTGCTCAGCCTTCCCTACCCTAAAAATCTCAAACCCATTGATCCTCATTTATTCTACCGTGCAGAATTATATACAAAACGGTCATTAACTTTCCATTAGTGTATCTGATTGTATTCACTATTAGCCAGAAATGGACTGTCTGTGCAAAATACTTATTCCAAGGATTTTTATGCATATCTTCTCTCATTTTACCAATTTTTAAGCCATAAAATTCAATATTTGGTATAAAAAGTTTATTTTCAGCCTAATTTAAACCAACAGCCCCCCGAAGAAATAGAAAGATCTATTAACATACAAAATTTTAAATGGAACAAGAATATTAAAAAATTGGCTGAAATGAGTCTTTTCGAGAAGAACCATTATATGTAGGTTGGAATAAGACTTACCGGTTAGTTTCTACATTTATGACCTTAATACCCAGCATTGTTCCATAGAGCACGAAGTGTCCAGTTTCATCAAAAATTATGTTAATTAACCTGACTGCATCCACCTTCTCCAACTCACGCTCAACAGCCATACGTCGGCCAAACTCCATGTCTGGCAGCTGTTGTCTCATCTGTTGCAGCTCAGTAAACATCTACAGAAACAAGACAATCAGTCACCAGTTGTATGAATGCACAATAATGCTGTGATCTAGCAAAGCATTGAAACACACACTTAACTTTCACTTCAGTAGAATTACTCAACTACTCACAAGCTTAAATAAATATTCAAGTGAATCATTCAAATATTTCCTTTAGCTAAAGCAGGAACTGAAATATACACAAGCAGAATTATTTTTCTTCTATCAAAACACAATCTGTAGTTAGAATCCAAGACCCTGGGCAAAGAAAAAAAAGTATGTTTGCTCTAACAAAGCAATCTTTAAAAAGATTATTTTTTCCCTTACATTTTTCTCAATTTTGATTAAAGCAGACATTTTTTCAAATGCTTTCTAGCAAATGGGCAGTCTAGATGCACAAAAATTACAAAATTTCCTAAATGAAAAACACTAATTAAATTTCAAAGTATATTCAGCACAGATTAACATACAGAAGTTAGAGACCATAGAAGTATAAGATTAAAAGATGCTAATATAGAAAAAAAACTCCTTTGTAAGATAAGGTAAGTAATAAAATCCATCTTTATAGAAACTGGTGATAAAGTAGATAAAGGTACTGGTGAGTAAATTAATATACAAAAAAAAAAAAAAAAAAGAATAGAAGTCAGAATATAAAAGCAAAATTGAACTCACACTCAGGGATTCATCAAAGACTCTCATAAGCTTCCCAGTCAAGAACCTGAAAATTCTAACTTTTCTATCGGAACCAATAGTGGCCATTTTCTTGCCATCAGGTGAGAAACATATACTGGATGGGTAAGCTTTACATTTAGCAAATTCATATAAATCGGTGTCTGTTTTATACTCCCAGTTCACATTTTTGGGGAATTTATATTCATGAGGAGGCCCAGTCCAATATTCAATCATGCCAGACTTGTCAGAAGACACTACTACTTTGTAGGTGGGGTTCAGCCCTATCTGAGTAAGAGGGAATGTATGGAGTTTATCAAAAACATGAAGTGGCTGGTTATTTCCTCGACCATCATATATGAATATCTTTCCTGTGCTCTTCTCAGAGGATGCAACAGAAGATATGGCATCTCCAGGGCAGTATATCCATTCACACTGGCCAGGGTAGTAGCTAGAATAGAAAGTAGAGGAAAAAAACAAAAACAAAATAAGCAGGGCTTGATTTACCTCGATAGATATGCATAACAATTTGCTAAACAGACAAGGTGGGTGACATAATGTCTTTTATTAGTCCTATAAAAAATATTACCTCACCCACCTTGTGTGTCTAATATTCTGGGATCAAAATGGCTATAACAATACTGCAGATAACACTTGGCTACACATTCGTCTAAGGGCTAGATTTCTGTTCAGTATTATTTTCGATATTACAGAGAAAGAGATCAATAATTTGATAGTCCAGGACATACGTAGCAAGTTAGTCCAGATGACTTCAAAAAGTTGAGGAGTATCAATTTGAAATCAAATGGCAGAGTTAATTTTGGGGAAGAATTGTTATTTATTAAGCTTTGATAATATGTGGTCTATGAAAATTCAGTGGTGTGTTACCAAAGGAATGTGCTAGTTACCCAATCTCTGTCCAGTTACCCAATCTCTGCTCTTCCACAATGCTTCACAAAGCAGTGGTGACAGGAAGTTAGTGTATAGAAGGTGGGTGGGGAAAATAGAGGTGTGATCCACTACAATATCTGGTGTAGAGATCTATTACTGCTAAACTTTCATGACAATGGCATTTCTTCTCTATCCTCAAATTGATCATTTAAAGTCAGATTTTGGTGCAACTGAAGACAAATGCAGTTTTGCCATCAAATTCAACAGAAGCAGGATGGGGTCCTGCAATAAATCACCAGGACTGTATTACAAATTGATTAATAAAAAGATCAATAGATAATAAATTGCAATAAATCACTAGGACCAAATTATATTAATCAAGAATTCTGAAGGAATTTAAAATGAAATGGTTTAGCTGCCAAAAAAAGATATGTAACTCCATAATTAAAATGAACCAGAGGATTGGAGAATAGCCAATGTTATGCTTATCTTTAAAAAGGGTGCTAACAGATATCCTGGGAATCATAGACCAATGAGCCTTATTTCAGTACCAATTAAGCTAGTTGAAACAATACTAAAGCTAGAATTATGAAAAACAAAACCCAACATTATATAATATAAAGGACCAGTACAGCCTCTGGGGAAAAACTATGCTATTTAGAATTCTTTGACAACTCAACTAGCAAATCCTTAAGAATTGGTAGACAAAATTATTTTGGACTTGCAAAATAATGTTGGTAAAGATCCTCAAAAAAGAAGCTATTAAGGAAATTAAGCAGTTGTGGCATGAAAAGCAAAGTTCTGTCATGGAGTAAAAACTGGTTAAGAGGCAGAAAACGAGAACAGCTGTCACAATGGCAGTACAGAGACTGTAATCAGCTCTCCAGTTAAAAACAGTAGCTCTGACCCTAACTGGGTTGATTTAAAAACTGGTTGTGAGTGCACTGTTAAATATTAAAGTAAGCAGAAAGGGTAAAGTAAACTGAGAATAGGATTAAAACAAATAAATAAAACTATCAGCCCCAATAGGAACACTGTTAATTTCAGATATCTCAGTAAAATAGGTGTGGTACAAAATGCCTATGTACATATGATACTTTCAGAATGAGAAATACTGAAGACCTGACAAAAACTTTCAGTGGGCAATAAAACTCTTGTTTTTCTCTCTTATCATGAGATATGACTACCATCATATATCTTGTCATATGCTACATGACACATATCCTCGGGTGCATGTCATACTGAAAAATATGAAAATTTTGTTGCACACTTTTTACAGCAGGAGATTAAAGCCACATATATTACAATTCTACATATATCAGGAAATCTCTAAGCTGCTGGGCACATTTCCTAATAGCACACACTCCCTTAACTTAGTTAAATTAAGGCTGATTGGAATTTTTTTTTTTAAACTTAAAATGATCGAACAGAATTTGGTTTAATTCACTCTTATTCAAAGTACTCAAAACACTTACAATCACCAAAAATGTTTTTACAGAATGACATGACTTACCCGAGTTTCAGCATGTTGATCATATCAAAGTTTACTACATCAAACACCTTCATTGCTTTGTCATCCCCAACAGAACAGAATAATGCCCCTTCTGAACTAACTGCAATACTCTCAATGACCCCTGTTACAATAAACCCAATATAATATTAAAACATGGAAAAGACAGATACAACTTTCAAAACAAAGCATGAAGAGTATTCACCACTTCAAAGGAGGGGGGAATCCAACTATCTTAGAACAACATTTTAGAGCCTGCAACTGTTGTATATAGTATCTGTATTTTAAAGCTGTAGTACAGAATAATAATAAATAATAATAATTAATAAAGAGTTCTACATTGCACAGTTCACATCTGCATTGTCTTCGAGTAGTTAGCCACTGTACAGAGAATTAGTGACCCAACATAAAATTGCTTATTTTTTTAATAATGATGATCCCACTGATCCCACTTAAGAAAATAATGTGCTGGTTTTTTAGCTCAGAAAGGATAAAATTTTGTATGTATTAACATACTTGTTGAAGTCAATGGCAGCAATTAAACTTTTAGAAGGACTCTAAATAATATGTTTTTTTTAAAGTTGATTGGTATATTAAAAATAGCAATTTACAAGTTTTACTGTTATCATGAACAATCAGTATCATCAAGTTCTAAAAATGAAGCATAGAAAATCATAAAATAAATTGATAAGAATCCTATAAACAATACACCTAACGAACATTAAAGTTTATTTCCACAGTAAGTCCTAAGCCCTCAGAATCCTACTGCATAATGGACTAGGACCAGATTCTCCAGCTTTGGAGAACACCTGATGAAACACATATTTAACTACTACTAGATATTGGAAATATAGAACATAGATAGTAGAGTTGAAGAAAAATTGTGTTCTAATAAAAACAGATCAAATACAATATGATTTCTTACCTAAATGGCTACGAAAATGTTTAACAAATTCAATCCCTTCTTCTACTTTCTTCCAGAATTTGACATGTCCATCATGGCTGGCAGTTATGATAAAATCTGTCCTGCAGTGATAAACGTATCAATTGAAATAGAATGTTAAAAACTTGAGGGTGGAAGGGAAGAATCAATAATGGTGCACAAGATGAATTTACCTGTACAACATAACTATTGAGATGGATATGCATTTTTTCCTTTTTCCTCACTCAGAAAAGTACAACATGTATTTGCAATTAGTGGGTAATGGCTAGTATCAAGACCTTACATATTAGTACAATATTCTTTATATCTTATTGTAAACAATCTTGAGTCTGCCAAAGTGTGCAGTAGCAGTTCGATCTCAGTATTAATCATTAAAAAGCAAGATATTACCTTCCCACACTCTGTGACTTGATTTGTAAAGAGACTACATCAACTTAAACAACACACTTTAGTCTTATTTTTTTCATCCTAATATTGTTAGAAGTAACATGCAATTAAAAGAGGTTAGATATTTTTTCTGTCTCTGCAGTTGTTTACTTTATGCATATGACTGCATTTGATGTAGAGCCTCTCCTGCTTGTGTAGTCATTTCACATAGAAATAGGGATGAGAAAAAGTAATTTAAGAATAGGAAAATGGGATTTTAAATCCACAAAACTAAGCAAGGGGTTACACAGTACTACTTTTAAATTGACTAGATTTAAAATGTGTCTCTCTTTAACCAAACAAAATCTATTTGAATTAGCTCTGAAGAATTTAAAATCCCACCTCCAAAATCATCAAGTTCCATTAGGAACATTTCTATTAAAAAGAAAAAAAGACTTCCTATCATATGCACATAAAAGTTTTGGGACTGCAAGACACCGTTAAAACAAAAGACTCACTTAGTACACACTACATGTGTGATGACATCTCTGTGCATGTAACTGCGTTCGTACATTGAAGCACTCGGAAGATTTTCAAGGTAGACATGTTCAAATTCAAGGACTGAACAAAATAAGAGAAAAGCAGACATTATTTCCTTTTAATAAATATTACATCCCATCTTCCGCTCGCTATTATTATTTACACTTATATTACTTTACCTGCGTTAGTTTTAGTCAAAAAGGTAAGATATCAGGGCACCATGCTAACATTATGAATGAGATTTCTACCACTATTTTTTGAACCTGGATCTCCCAACTGCTGGCGTACTAGAAGCATCTAATCTCTCATTTCACTAATATTTAAATAAGCACACCCTTTTAAACAATTACACCTGTTTCCTGAAATGATAACACAATATTAATGCCAAAGGCCCAAAGTCTGTCCCTACATGCATTGTCTCCCTCCCCTCCGTCCCACCCCAATTAAGTTAACTTGAATATCCAAGGTCAGAAATTGGCCTTATGCAAATGCTTCTTTAAAGTACATTATTTCTCATATAAAGGAAACCTTTCACAAAGAAGATTTGAAAACAGAGTATCTAGAAAAAATCCTTTCGTTAGAGAATAACTATAATTTTCAGAATTTTGTGGACGTGTTTAGAATCAATACATCTCGGGCTGAGGTGTCATAATTTATTCTAAGAAGAGTGATAATTAGTCATGACCCACTGATTGAGATTCATCATAAAAATATTCATAATGTTAGCTAGACATAGATTTGAAGTCCCATGACTATACCCTAAGAGGTAGAACTTTACAATAAAAGCAGTGGCATTCAATCTATAAATGATTTTACAATACTGGTCCTCTAAGATTTGCTCAACTTCTACTTATGGCTTTAACTAGTTGCTCACAGACAACAACTGTGTCCTGGCAAACCCTCTCCACTGGTGGGTGAAAGCACAGCCAGTGACCAATATTACCAGAGAACTCAGTGCACCTTTCCCTGTCTGATGACCCAAACTTGGTAAAGACAGAAGCCAAGAGGTGAATGTTAAAAGTGTAGTATTTACATTTTAAGCTCATTTGAACAAAGGGGAAGTAAGGCAACTACAAATTTTGTGCAGTATGTAAACAATGGTGGCAAGTAGTGCACTGCAATGCAGATAAAATGAAGTGCATTGGAGTGCAATGAGAGCATAAGGCTCCTTTGGCTCGCTGCTACAACTCTGTTATTTTGATCACCGTGCCTGTAGGAGTGATGACGAAGGTCATCATTATGATCAAAGATCACTGCAAGTCCCTCTTACTTAATCTTGTGACTAGGTTAAAGTCCTATAGAGATAAACAAAGGATGAAGCGGCCTGCGTTAAATGTACAGCAGAGGTTAAAACAAACAAAAATTTGGGATGCACAAGGAATGGGATGGAAAAATACTGTAAATATGATGCCATTCTATAAATCAACAGTATAGCCTCATCTGGATGAATGTGTTCAATTCTAACTGCCCCATTTAAAAAAAAAGAATGTAGCAGAAATAGAGGGGGTTCTGAGATGTATTTTTTCCTCTCAAGAAAGTAAAACAAGAATATGTTCAATTAAATTAAAAGGTAGTAAATTTTTAAGAAAACTGACAAATGTGTTGTTCTCTGGAACACACACAACTTTGCAAGACTCAAAATAGATTGGACATTATATGGATAAGAACATTCAGTCACATACTGGTAAGAATTAAAAGAAAAACAATGTTTAGAAGGAGAATAAATCATTAAGCCTCAGGGCGTATGCCAGTATTTAAAAGGAGGGGTCTAGGAAGCAACTTCTTTATGAGCAAATTATTCCACTTGTAGTTCCCTCTGAAGCATCTGGGACTGGCAACTGTCAGACATGATATCAGAATAGCTGATCAGATATGATATATCGCACCATAAGAAGCGGTAACTTCCGATACCTATCTAAGTGGACTTTGTTTTCAATTAACATACCAAACAGAGGATAACAATGCCCATGACTGTAGCAAACTGAATGATACCACTTCCCAATCTAGGGACAGCACAGCAAAAATATCAGAAAAGGTGGCCTATAACTACACTCATGAAAGAACTCATAAAACAAATAAATCTTCAATCTTCTGTTACAAGATGACAGTATCTGACCAATAAGAAATGTGTTTATTGACAGGACAGATGTAATTACTGCTACCTTTCAGCACTCAAAAACATGTTAGGTACCTCACAAAAGTTGTAACAACATAATAACTGTCCTGAACAGTTTGCTATCTAAATTTGACATGACAAAAATGTGCGATTCATAAACAGACTAAACGGAAAGGAGAGAAAAATGTGACAACAATATCACACAATTATGGAGTAGGGCAAGTACATATCTTGAAAGTTCCTTTATTTTTTTTATCATCTTTCTCCTTCCATTTTTAGTGGTTGTCATTAAGCAACTAAATCAGCTTCATCATTTGCATGTCACTATTTAAGATTTATTAACAGACTGCAAAAAGAATCAGATTCTTTCTGCTCCAACTCCTTAAATCACAACTGCAGCTATTTGTCTAGCTGGAGGCTACTGCACCCATTGCTATTTAATTTAGTAGGCCTGTGCAGATGACGAGTCAATCCCATGTTTGTATTATGGTAGAATCCATGATGGAGATGTCAATCAGGCAACTCTGTTAAAATTGTAGCAACAAAACAACAAGCAGCTGATTGCCAGTAGTTGTCTATTTCTGACATTTTAAGCTTTGTAAAGAATCTGTTCATGCAGGTGTTCTCCAAGAAGTATGTCTGTTGCTTTACCCTAGCCTTACAATAAAATGTGATCTTCCTTGTAGTGAAGCTAAGTTTTTCCTTTTGTGTGGAGTAGTAATTAATCTTCATAAGTGAAAGCATTTCAAACAGTAGGTCTCAGTGCACATGCTTAACTTCCATACCGTGAATAGCAGTGAATAGCAGGTGGTAGTAAAGTTAAGATTGTGCCTGTTTGCACAATCAAAGACACAGAGTGACATCTTGAAGCATCTGTTCCTATAATCCTCTTTCTGAAGGCCAAGAGAAGCATGTGAGATTTAGAACACGGAAAAATTTCAAGTTCTTGTGCAGTGCAATCTTCAAAACAAGTCAAAGAATGCAGCATCTTAAATATTTGCCTTTGTTGCATTAATGAAGGAGGAACCACTCTTTGACAAAACGCATATCCATGTACTGCTCTTAGCAATTCCACACGTAAGACAACAGACTTTACAGCACTGGCATGAACATTCACCAGTTGGGGCGCAACATTTTCCTGATCACCTTTCATAACAACAAAACAAAGGTAATTTTTGTTACTTTTCAGGAGGAGAAGGAGGAAGAGCTACTCTTTATGGCACATGGGATCGCACACGAGGCTGGATCACAGAGACGTTGGGGGCAGTTTTGACTGTTCCCGCAGACATGCCCGCCGTGCGAGTGTTTCGGACGCGTTTACCATGGTCCCGGCACCGCACTCCAGCACCGTTCCCGACCGGAGCGCCCCGCCACAGCCCGTGTCCTAGCGCCCGCCCAGACTCCCAGCCCGGACCGCCCCGCTCCCCCGTAGCCCGGACCAGGGCGCAGCTCCCCGCGTTACCTCTCCTCTTTTTGGCCTGCGCAGCCTCCCCCGGGAGGGGCCCGACCCAGCGCTCCTCTTCCTCCGGTTCCTCGTCTCCATCCCCGGCTACGGCGCCCGCCGCTGCCTCCTCGAGCTTCCTCCTCTTGCGCTCCGAGTCGGCGGAGGCCATGTTAGTGTGCGTCACGCTCCTGCGACACCCCCCGCTCGGGCGCCCGAAAGTGAGGGCGGCAGCGCCTCTCGCCGTCAGCCGGACACAACCAGTGAGCGTGGAGCGCGCGCAGATTGAGACGCGCGTCGGAACCCGCTCAGGTCGCCGTGAGGACTGGAGGGGGCCGGAGCTCGCCATGGTAACGGGCTGTTTCCCCCACCCTTAGGGTGCCTGTCCGAGTGTCTGCGCTTCCGTTGCCCCCGGCGGCGCAGGCTGCGGGGAGTCCCCGTTAACTCCCCCAAAGGCCGCAGACGGGGGCTATGCCTAGGGGGCCGCTCTCTGGGAGAGCCGGTAACCGCTCACCAGCCCCGCTGCTCCCAGGCTGTCTGTTTGCATCGCTATGGGTGGCCCCTCCCCTCCGCCCTGCGTCGCCGGGGCTGCCAAGGCGGCTTTGGGGCTGTCGCCTCGGCTGCTGCCCCTTTCGTCGCCCCCCGCCGCAGCACCTACCTCATGAGGTGTGTAAACGCACCACTGACGTGCAGCAGTGCGGTGGGAGGGGGCAAAGGACACGGGCTTGCTTTTAAGTCCATGCAAAGCAAAGGAAGCCTTGGTTTTTACAGGCTCAGTCCAGCCTCCCCACCGTAAGTTGCATAAGCATTAAGCTTTTCTATCTTGGATGGACAAAGGGTTTTTTTCAGTCTCTCTTCATATGAGAGGTTTCAGAGTAACAGCCGTGTTAGTCTGTATTCGCAAAAAGAAAAGGAGGACTTGTGGCACCTTAGAGACTAACCAATTTATTTGAGCATAAGCTTTCGTGATGCATCCGATGAAGTGAGCTGTAGCTCACGAAAGCTTATGCTCAAATAAATTGGTTAGTCTCTAAGGTGCCACAAGTACTCCTTTTCTTTCTTCATATGAGAGTTTTTTTCCAGGCCTTTAATCATTTTTCATGCTCTTCTCTGACCTTTCTCTAGTTAAACAATGTTCTTTTTGAGATGGGGTGATCAGTACTGCGGGCAGTATTCTGTGAAGGTCACAGCATTGATTTATCTATTATAAAATTTTAGGTAGTATTCTCCATGCCACTCCTTACACATTATAATATCTTGTTATTTTTTTTTTACTGAATTGAGCAGAGATTTTCATTGAACTTTCTGTAATAACCCCTTTCTTAGATTGATATAGTTTATTGATGCACCCGTAAGGTGAAAGAGTGGTTAAATTTTGCTGATTCACCTACCTTGTTTAGGTCACTAAAGTTCCTTTCTGGTCCTGACTAAACAATAGCTTTGTGTCTTCTGCAAAATTTGCTATCTCGCTATTCATCCCTCTTTACAGATCATTAATAAATATATTAAACTTGTACAAAATCTTGAAGTACCCTGCTGTTAACCCTTTGCTGTGTTGAAAATCCTATTTTTGCTTTATGCCTCCTAATTGGTTTTTGATCCAAGCTAGTACTTTGTCTCTAACCCCAAGATTTAATTTTTTTAGGAGATTCCGGTGCAGGATCTTGTTGGAGGCCTTTTGGAATCATAAATAAATTGTCAGCTTGTTCTCCTTTACCTACTACATTATTGACACATTCAAAGAATTCTAAGAAATTCATCAGGCCTAATTTTTGTTTGCTGAATCCATACTGGTTAGAACATATCAAATCCTGAACTTCCAGATGATTTGTTACTCTTTTTTTAAATGTAAGGATTCTACTAATTTTTCAGGTACAGATGAAAAGCTTACAGGTCCATAAAACTCTGCAGCACCCCTTGAGCTTTTTAAAAATATAGATAGCAAACATTCATTAAAAACAGTAATTCTTCTAGACAATTGGAAGATAGAAAGATTAAATATTTTTGTTAGTATCAGCTACTTCATACTTGGATGTATACCATCTAGGCCTGGTGATTTACTGCATTTAAAATTATCAATTTGCTCAGTTACCTCTTCTTCTGTTACCTCCATTTTCTGCGAATACCTCATCTTTGTTATCATGAAAGAGTAGATCCAGAGGAGGAATCTCCCCAACATTCATGGTGGTGAAGACTGATGCAAGGAAATCATTTAGTTTCTCAGCAAGGTCCTTATTTTGCTCTTGTTAGTTTTTACATCTTTAGTTATTTGCTCTTCAAACTCCAGTTTGGTATATATAATTTCCCCTCTTATCAATTACAGCTGGTATTAGCTATTCTAGTTCACGGGTTCTCGCAACAAATTTTTTGGTGTCCTCAGAGTGCAGCTACCAACTCTTGCTGGTGGCTGCTCTGACAATTTTTGCTAAAATACTTTAGGAAAAACAAAAATGCACATATACACGTCCACATCATTGTAATTTATTCATGTAGTTGGAAGGCAGTAAGAAGTAAACTGGTACTTCCATTTTAGCATGTGGACTGTGCTCCTATTCTTGTGCTCGGAGCGTATCATAAGTGGGAGCCCTTACCCTGTCAGGGAGCTTCCAAGTCCTGCAGCAGTCCACAGCTGTTGAGCTGCTGTGGTAGCTACAGCAACTGTAAACAACGAGTGTGGCTGTAGGTGGGGGAAATACTGACCTGTCTCTCTGTCCCGGCCTCCCCCAGACCTTCAGTGACAGCCCTCCCTTGGGAACGTGGGTTGGGAACTCATTGGCCGCCTGCGAAGTCCCAGTCTCCGTGTTCCCCAGCTGGGCGGGAGCAGGGGACCTGTCCAGAGGAACACCCTAGCGACCAAATGCAGCCATCTCCACTGACGAGAGCCACCTCCGGCACTGTGCACACCAGCCCAATGTGTCCCAGTGGGGCTGTCCAGAGTCCCTGAGGAGGCTGCAGAGTGCTGATCCCGGCTGCCAGCGAAACACCAAGGTGGCAGATCTCACTGGCCTTTGTAACAGCTATTCAGGAGCAACAACTGGGCGCTGCAGGGAGGGGCTATGCTTTGCCACTTCCCTCCAATCTCTGCCCATGCTTTGGAGACTGTCATGGCAGCAAAAAAAGTCCTCTAGTGGCTGCAGTTGAGAAATGCTGATTTAGTTTATTGGCTTCGCTAAAGGCAGATTTCTAAATTTTGCAGGACTTCTGTTTTGCTCAAGTAGTCTCTTGAACATTTCCACTGAACCTTGTCTTCCTATTTCCTTTTCGTTTCACGGTAATAACTTCTGAGATTCTATCCAAGCCACTTCTAGGGATTTTACATGTTTTACTTTTAGCTTTAGAGCCATTTTGACTATCATTTTACTGAAATCTCCTCTTCCAAAGTTTAGTGTCACTGTTATTTTGTTACTCTACCTGCTTTTTCGATATTGAAGAATGTAGGGTTGTTAAATTATTTTACCAAATTTCCGTACTGCCAAATGTATTTAGAGAAGAATACTGAGAATTCTCTATTGCTATGTAAGATTAGAGCAGATCCTAGCCAAGGCAAACTATTTGCATTTCTCATTTAGTCTGTCTTAAGGTTGGTGTGGGGTTTTTTTTGTTTTTGTTTTATCATCATCATCAGTGTTGTTTTGGTCACAAGCTTTTCTGTGTTCAAACCTGCTACTTAAGAACCCTGTTAATGCACAGGAAATTTGTATGTATGCATGCTAATAATTCTGAAGCTGTTTCCTTTACAGCACTCTAAAAATCTGTGTCTGGAATTTAACAAGACTATTGGGAGGTAACACCAGTTATCTTCTGTTTGTAGGAGAGGGTAGAAGCAGCTCCATGTCTCGATTTTTTTAATTGTTTGAAAGCTGCAGTGTTCTACAAGTAGTTTGGGAATGGTCTTGTATATTTTAAAAACATGTTCCTGGTACTTCCTTTCAATTATTGTCACTGCTTTCTGACTGACATACTTCTCCCACATAGTCTTCCCTTATTTTGGCATTCAGAGTAAGAATACAGAATTCTGAATCTGATTCAGGATATATGCTTGTATGAAGGCAGTGAAACCCACCCCTCAGTCCTGCAAGTTATTCAGTGTGAGTGGCCCCTATGTCCCGAAGAAGCCTGGTTGAAGCTAATGTGGTGCTGCAGGGGTCTGCCTGCGTGGAACACACAGAGGATCTAGGCCTAAATAATTATTAAAGTACTGTGGATATAGACTTGAACTCAACTAGCTGAGCCAAAAGAATGTCATATGAAGCAGCACAGAAAGATTGTTAGCTTTGTCACAAGTCATATTTCATAAAAGAAATAGATATTTAAAAAAATTTGGTAGTCAATATAACTTATTTTTTGCGCTTTTGTTATAGGATAAACAAGATGAACTTTTAAAGGAGGTATGTACGCTTTTGATTCATTTATTAGGTTATTTGTTAAATTTAAGTACATTGTTTGTGGCTGTTCTACATTAAGCTAAGTTTAAAGAAAATGTTCCTTGAAGAAATTAGAGGCAATTTCTGTCAGGTAGTTCAGCTTTAAAAACTTGGAATAGATTTATTATAGAAAATAATAATAATAGAAATGGTCTTATAAATCACAAGTTTAAAATTTATTACTTTAAACTCATGTATATTTTTATGTTGCCATTGAATTTGTTTACCCTTCCAAGAGGACTATAAATCTCATGATCTACGTTCACTAGTTTTTACTTATGAAATTATCTTTGTAGGGAAAACTAAATCCATATTTTATTTTTAAATCTGGTGTCCATTGAAGTGTTTTAAAAAAGAACAGCAATTGTTTTTGCTCTCAGTTTCTTACTGAGTAATCTCACTCCTGGATTTTAGACATTTTATAACAGCATAATTATTTGTTTTACCTAACTTTTTTATAAAGGGCAAAGTACATGTTTTCATTCATTCAAAAATGTAATGATTAGTAATATTTTCTGTCCTCACAGCATTCTTGTGAAGAAGGGAAGTATTAGTAATGCTTCCCATTTTACAAATGGGAAATTGAAGCACAGAGATTAAGGCCTTGATCCTTCAAACACTTACATAGATGAGTAACTTTATCTTTGTGTGTAGACCTGAGCTCATTGAGAATTCCCATGTGCACAAAGTTAGTTATGCATAGGAGTTAACAGGACTAGGCACACATGAAGTGCCCAAAGTCAAATAGGATGTCAAACAGAGATCCAAGACTCAGGATATATCTACGGTACAAAATTAGGTCGATTTTATTTAAGTCGACATTGAGCCTCCAATTTAAGCAAGTCAATTTTGCATGTCCTCACTATGCTCTTTGTGTCGGTGGAGCACATTCTCACTAGTAGGGCTGGCATTGACTCATGGAGCGCTGCATTGTGGGTAGCTATCCCACAGTGCCTGGAGCCGAGCGGAATGTTGGGTTAGGCTTGCAGTGCCTTATGGGACCAAAACATTTGCACGGGTGGTTATGGGAACATGGCATTAGAGTCCTCATCTGGAATATTGTGTGCAGTTCTGGTCTCCCATGTTTAAGAAAGATGAATTCAAACTGGAACAGGTACAGAGAAGGGCTACTAGGATGATCAGAGGAATGGAAAACCTGTCTTATGAAAGGAGACTCAAAGAGCTTGGCTTGTTTAGCCTAACCAAAAGAAGGCTGAGGGGAGATATGATTGCTCTCTATAAATATATCAGAGGGATAAATATCACAGAGGGAGAAGAATTATTTAAGCTCAGTACCAATGTGGATTCAAGAACAAATGGATATAAACTGGCGACCAGGAAGTTTAGACTTGAAATTAGACGAAGGTTTCTAACCATCAGGGGAGTGAAGTTCTGGAACAGCCTTCCAAGGGAAGCAGTGGGGGCAAAAGACATATGGCTTCAAGACTAAGCTTGATAAGTTTATGGAAGGGATGATATGATGGGATAGCCTAATTTTACAATTAACTGATCTTCAGCTATTAGCGGTAGATATGCCCAATGGCCTGTCATGGGATATTAGATGCAGTGGGATTGAGTTACTACAGAGAATTCTTTCCTGGGTGTCTGGCTGGTGAGTCTTGCCCACATGCTCAGGGTTTAGCTGATCGCCATATTTGGGGTTGGGAAGGAATTTTCCTCCAGGGCAGATTGGCAGAGGCCCTGGGGGTTTTTCGCCTTCCTTTGTAGCATGGAGCACTGGTCACTTGCTGAAGGATTCTCTGCACCTCGAAGTCTTTAAACCACGATTTGAGGACTTCAGTAGCTCAGACATAGGTTAGGGGTTTGTCACAGGAGTGGGTGAGTGAGATTCTGTGGCCTGCGTTGTGCAGGAGATCAGACTAGACTATCATAACGATCCCTTCTGACCTTAAAGTCTGTGATTCTACATTGCACTTACCTAACCTTGTCCCTCCCTCCCTGAAATCAATGGCGAACAAACTAAGCCTTTTTCGCGCCTTTTTTCCTAAGCCTGGGTTACCTGCGCAGATGCCATCGCACAGCAAGCATGGACCCTGCTCAACTGTACACTGTCATTGTGAGCATTACAGACACCTCGCGCTTTATCCTGCGGTATTTGCTCAGCTGAAGCAGGAGCCGCCAAGTGGAACAATCTGATGCCACGCAAGCACCCCTGCTGGAAGCCGTGGAGCGCTGCTTCTGGGCCTGGGAAACCAGCACTGACTGGTGGGACTGCATAGTTATGCAGCTATGGGATGATGAACAGTGGCTGTAGAAGCCTTTGAATGTGTAAGGCCACTTTCATGGAGCTGTGCGAAGAGCTTTTCCCTAGCCCTCAAGCACAGCAATACTAAAATGAGTGATGATCTGACAGTTGAGGGGCGAGTGGTGACAACTGTGGAAGTTTCCAACGCCAGACTGCTACTGGTCAGTGGGGAATCAATTTGGAGTGGGTAAATCTACCGTGGGGTATGTTGTGATCCAAGTTTCCAGGGCAATCAATAGACGTCTGCTAAGAAAGATAATGACTCTCAGCAACATGCAGGACATAGTGGATGGTTTTGCCACGATGGGGTTCCCTAACTGTGGTGGGGCGATAGACGGAACGCATATCCCTATCTTGGCACCAGACCATCTTGCCAAAGACTACATAAACTAAAAGAGGTATTTCTCAATGGTGTTGCAAGCGCTGGTGGATCACAGGGGCCTTTCACTGACATCAAAGTGGGATGGTCGGGAAAGGGGTATGATGCACAAATCTTTAGAAACTCTGGTGTGTTCAGAAAGCTGCAAGAAGGAACTTTCTTTGCAGACTGCAAAATAACAGTTGGGGATGTTGAAATGCCAATCATGATCCTAGGAGACCCAACCTACTGCTTGCTCCCATGGCTCATGAAGCTGTACACAGGCAGCCTGGGTAGCAGTAAGCAGCGGTTCGACCATAGCCTGAGCAAGTGCAGAATGGTGGTGGAATGTGCCTTTGGATGTTTAAAAGCCTGCTGGCATAGTTTGCTTACTAGGTTAGACCTCAGTGAAAGCAATATCCCATTGTTGTTGCTGTGTACTCCGTAATATCTGTGAAACAAAGGGAGAAAAGTTTCTGGTGGGGTGGAGGATTGAGGCAGATCTTCTGGCAGCCAATTTTGAGCAGCCAGACACCAGGGCAATAAGAAGAGCACATTGAGGAGCACTGCGTCTTCGTGAGGCTTTGATAACTAGTTTCATTTCATGAATGACTCACAGTAATGTGACCCTTATGTGTGTTGTTCTTTACCAAGATGTCCCCTTCATTGCATGTACTCCCCGGTAAACTACATCCGGTAAACTACATCCAGCTAACCACAGCGTGCTGAATGAATAAAGAGCCTTTTCTCCTCAATCCATTAATTTTTATTATGCTCCCAAAGACTGAGAGACAGCAAAGAAAAGTAAAATAACTTGGGGCAAAAGGGCTGATAACACGTGGGGGGAGAGACAAGGACAGCTTGCTTACAATTGCGTTGCAATAACAATCAAAGGTGTGGGAATGGGTGCCTTCTGATCCTTGTACCCTCCCCTGGAGTTCAGTGCAAGGGGAACCGGACTCTTCCCCCACCCCTCATTCTAGGACATCTGGGAGAGGAGGATATGGAACTTGGCAATGATGGCAGCAGATTTAGCATAGGCTGCAGTGGTTCTCTACTGTCCAGCTGCCTTTCTTGAACCTCAGCCAGACACATCAACATGTCTGTTTGCTCCCTCATAATCCGTACCATCTTGTCCTGCGTGTCACGCTCGTGTTCCCTGCATGCTCTCCTGTCCTTGTGGTCATTGTGCAGACAGTGCAATCCTCCATGCACTGAGCTCCGTCTTGTCATTCTCAGAGGCATGCGTTAACTCATTGAACATGTCCTCCCCAGTCTTCTTTTTCTGCCTTTTAATCTGGGAACATCTCTGTTCCAGTTTGGAGAATGCGCCTAGGCGCATGGACAAGGTTTCAGCTGCAAAGAATACAAAGCACCAGGGTAGCATTGACAGTGCATATGTTTGTTTCTGGGGCAAGGTTAAATCTTTTTATAAAAGAAACACCCCTCAGTGTACTTCCCTACAGGCCACAACGTAATCAGAACCGCTGGCTACTGCAAGAGTCAGTTTGCTGCTACAGCCATGGTGAGTGAGGCCATCAGGCATGGGCAAGAGGTCTTGTGCTGCAGCTTTTGTTGAGACATCCTTGGGATCAATGGTTCCAACCTCAGCACAGCCCCCTTTCCCATAGCAACCTGGATGGTACTTGAGGACAGGCACCAGCATAAAGCCCCACAAATAGTTTGTTACAAAAGCAGCACCGGGTTGGGGTGGAAGGGAGACAAACAGGAAGCATCGTGGTGGTCCCCCCTCCACCCCTTTTTAAAATGCTGGCTGCAATATGCGGTGATCCCTTCCAACCACAACCAGGGCATGCTCGGGAAAGCGTGGTTGTGTGACCCAGAATTCACCAAACAGGCGGATTACTTATTGAATTACTTCTGATTTAAGGGCTAGCATTTAAAACTTTCCACTTTCCCCCAGGTAATCATATGCGATATTGCTCTCCTGAGGGTAACAGAGGCAGCAAGGGAGCAGATGCTGCAAGTGTCTGAGTACAGACGTGGTCTTTATGCTGCACTGCTGTGTGCCGCAATGATGCCAGAAGAGTTAATACTGGAGTGGCACAGGAAAGTGTCCTACCGTGGTGCATGAAATGAGGCAGCTCTTCCCAGAAACCTTCTGCAAAGAATTGAAGAGTAACTACATGAAAGCTTCCTAGAGATCTCTATGGAGGATTCCAGGGCCATCCCCATGTACATAAACAGTCTTTTTGGGAGAGCACCCTCTGCATAGCTGCAGTGGCCACTGATAACCACTATCCCAATTTTTTTATTCAGATTCAGCATTAACAATAATATCATGTAACCTCTACAGTTTGATTGAAAATGTGTACTCACCAGAGGTGCCTTCCACGGCATCATGCTCTGCCAACAATTGGTCCTGTGTGGGGATGGACTCCAGAATTAAAAAAAAGTTCTTGGCTGTCGGGGAGAATGGATCCTCCACTTCCCTGCCATGCATTTGCCTCTTCCTCCTTCTCCTCTTCCTCTTCAACAATGTCCTCCTCATTGTTGCCCGAGGTTTCCCGGGGCTCCTGGGAAGTATCCACGAAGCGTTTTGGGTTAGTGGTGGAGTCGCTGCCAAGAATCGCATGCAGTTCCTCATAGAAGCGGCATGTCTATGGCTCAGAACCAGAGCAACTGTTCGCCTCCCTTGTCTTCTGGAATGCTTGCCAAAGCTCCTTTATTTTCACGCAGCACTGCGGTGTGTCCCTGGTGTAGCCCTTTCCCCCCAAGCGCTGTGCAATTTTGGCATAGATGTTAGCGTTTCTTCTGCTGGATCGGAGCTCTGCCTCCACAGACTTTTTCCCACACAGCAATAAGATCCACCACCTCCTATGTGCTCCATGCTGGAGCGTGTTTGCGGCTGTGAGCATCCATGGTCAGCTGTGCTGACAAGCTCTCCACGCCAATTAAACAGGAAACAAAAATTCAAAAGTTCCTGGGGCTTTAACAGGGGCATGGCTGTTTCCTGTCTACCTGGCTGAAGTGCAGTGGAGTTGAAAGTGCTTTCCAGAGCAGTCACAGTGGAGCATTGTGGGACACCTTCTGGAGGCCAATTCATTCGAATTACACAGTGCAGTGTCTACGCTATCCCCATGTCAACGTGTGGATGTCGACTTAAGCATTATGCCTCTTGCAGAGGTGGAGTACAGAAGTCAACTTCACAGGCCTTTTAGGTCGGTGGAAGGGTCTCGGTAGTGTAGACAGTAGACATACATTATTAACTCGACCTAATGCAGCATATGTCAACCTAACTTTGTAGCGTAGACCAGGCCTCAGTCTCGTTCCATCCTTCACCTCAACTCTGTTAGGCTGAAACAGTTCTGGCTTCATGTGTTGCTGAACCAGACTAGCATAATTCTCATCCTCTTGATTATTAGGGCATATATAACTATTACATTACTCTCTAGTGTGGTGATTATTGTGTATTTTTGTAGCAATTATTGTCCCTGAAGATTTTGTGGTGGCTATACTAAATGCTACCAAAAGGTGAAATATGTAGATGTTATGGGAATCCAGAGTTCAGGTCACCTCGTGTTCTGTAATACTATGGCACTTAGAGGTTTGTGGTTATTTCAGTTCTGAGGAAGAAAAAAATACCTTTTTGTAGGTGTTCACCTGTTGTTACCATCTCATTGTTTCATTAATAAAGTCTCCCAACAGAAGAGAGAGGAAAACATGAGGACAGATGACGTCAAGCAACTTTGAAAAATAGGAATTTTGTGTTAGAATACAATATATAGCTATAGTATGTAGCTGAGGCCTCGCCTGATGTGAGTAATTAACACATGAAGGGAGGCCTTATTTCTTGGAGGATAGAATTAGGGAGATAAGCAGATCATTAAACTGAAAACAGACTCTCACAAATCTTGGGAGACAGGCCAGTCCTTGCCTACAGACAGCCCCGCAACCTGAAGCAAATACTCACCAACAACCACATACCACACAACAGAACCACTAGCCCAGGAACCTATCCTTGCAACAAAGCCCGTTGCCAACTGTGCCCACATATCTATTCAGGGGACACCATCATTGGGCCTAATCACATCAGCCACACTATCAGAGGCTCGTTCACCTGCACATCCACCAATGTGATATATGCCATCATGTGCCAGCAATGCCCCTCTGCCATGTACATTGGTCAAACTGGACAGTCCCTACGTAAAAGAATAAATGGACACAAATCAGATGTCAAGAATTATAACATTCATAAACCAGTCGGAGAACACTTCAATCTCTCTGGTCACGCAATCACTGACATGAAGGTCACTATCTTACAACAAAAAAACTTCAAATCCAGACTCCAGCGAGAAACTGCTGAATTGGAATTCATTTGGAAATTGGATACTATGAATTTAGGCTTAAATAGAGACTGGGAGTGGCTAAGTCATTATGCAAGGTAGCCTATTTCCCCTTGCTTTTTCCTACCCCTCCCCCCCCCGATGTTTTGGTTAAACTTGGATTTAAACTTGGAGAGTGGTCAGTTTGGATGAGCTATTGCCAGCAGGAGAGTGAGTTTGTGTGTGTGGTTTTTGGAGGGGGGTGAGGGAGTGAGAGAACCTGGATTTGTGCTGGAAATGACCCACCTTGATTATCATACACATTGTGAAGAGAGTGGTCACTTTGGATGGGCTATTACCAGCAGGAGAGTGAGTTTGTGTGTGTGTGGCGGGGGGGGGGGGGGGGTGGGTGAGAAAACCTGGATTTGTGCTGGAAATGGCCCAACTTGATGATCACTTTAGATAAGCTATTACCAGCAGGACAGTGGGGTGGGAGGGGGTATTGTTTCATGGTCTCTGTGTGTATATAATGTCTACTGCAGTTTCCACGGTATGCATCCGATGAAGTGAGCTGTAGCTCACGAAAGCTCATGCTCAAATAAATTGGTTAGTCTCTAAGGTGCCACAAGTACTCCTTTTCTTTTTGCAAAGACAGACTAACACGGCTGTTACTCTGAAACCTGAAAACAGAATGTTTGTGCTAAATAAGATAAATTAAAAGATCATGCTAAAAAGAGAATATTTGAGCCAGCTAAGAGGGAGAACACACATTGTTAGGAAATGGTTCCCTGGACATGATAAGTTTGAAATGTAGAGATAAGGTTGAGTGTGGACAATGTATGGTTAAAGCATGCTGCACACATGTGATGCAGTGTATAGTAAATGCAATGTAATGTCTACATTGGTATAAAGGAAGAGATTTTCTGCATAACTTGGGAAGTGTGGTATCCTCTTGAGTCTAATCAGCTCAGTGTAGCTTTGCAATATGCCAGATAAAGATACCTGCGTGGTGAAATCTGTAGTTGAACTGAGTTTTTTGGATCCCAGAGAACTGGATGAAGTCTTCTCCCGGAACTGACAAAGTGTTCTGAATAAGCCAAAGGAAAAGGTCTATGAGGGAACCTCAACATATTAGTGCTTTGTTTGTTTTAAAATTCTAGTTCACTAATAGAGCTAATTGCTTTTAATGAACATTTGTACACAGCCCAGAATTTCTATTAAGTGTTAATAACTGAAGGGTTAAGAAAA
Source organism: Caretta caretta (assembly GCF_965140235.1). Classification (NCBI taxonomy): domain Eukaryota; kingdom Metazoa; phylum Chordata; order Testudines; family Cheloniidae; genus Caretta; species Caretta caretta. Next base: position 42,506,490 of record NC_134210.1, on the reverse strand, counting down.
ATCATACTGTTTTCCCTGTTTTGCTGTGGATATGATTTTCTATCCTCTTCTAATTATTTCATTTCCATACGATGACAATTATTTTCTGCTTGTTCATAGGCTGAGAAATTGGCAAAACATATGTTGTCATACCAACATGATCTGGCTCCAACAATCACCAGTAATATAGTGTGTTCTACAGATGCCAAAGAAGAACTCTTGGATGAATGTGAGGAGATATGGAGGCAGATGGAAGAGGTATGCATATCATTACTAATAGACTAAGTTTATTGTATGTCCTCTTCAAAGGCATGTATTCTACACAGAGAAGACTCTGGGAGAAAATAATATAAAATACAGGCCAAAAATGAAAGTGTAAATGGCACTGAGGGATCCATTATAATGTGAATTTTTGTTTGCAGTATTGATATATCTATTTTAGATTAACAAAATGGAATATAGTGAAATTTTAAAAGCAAATAAAAATATTAACTATTATTATTTGTATTGAATTAGTGCTTAGTGGGCCCAGTTGAGATTGGGACTCCATTGTGCTAGAGGCTGTGCTAGACATTGTACAAATACTAAGTAGATGAGAGATAGACAGAGGGTGGCAGAGGTTCACAGAGCGGTGACATTAATTGCCAAAGATCAGTGGCAACACCAGGAATAGAATTCAGGTTTTCTGACTTCCAATCCAATGCCTTAACCATTAAACTCTGCTGCCTATCCACATTTTTATTGTTACTTTATTTAAAAAAAAAAAAAAAAGGCAGAATCCCTGTCTGATTTTTAATGGTTTTGAGGAATCACTATACATTCTGCAAGATGCTAAGACACCCATTCTTATTCAATTGGATGTGAAAGGAACAGTTATGTTCTAAATTATGGTACTTTGATTCTGAATGGCTTAACAGGATTTTATGTAGTATTCATACACAACAGTATATTCTTTTGAGTACTGTGTACTGGTAATAAGACAAATAAAACTACAATGTAACTAATTCACATGAATAATCTGTGCTGTCAGTTTTAGTTCAAGAACTACTTGCAGTATTTTCTTCAGTCATTTTTGCTCAGTTATTGACATTTTTGAAACAGGAAGCACCTCTTTAAAAAGTCAAAATTAAAAATGGTTTAAATACTTGTGACTTACATTTAACATTAACATATTTATTTTATTGTTTGTAAATATTTGAGGCTGTACATAAAGAATTAATGTCTAATCATAAGTGTATTCTAGGACTTCCTTTTTTTTTTGTAAGATTCTTTACTATGTGCATAAGTTGGCATGGTGCATTACTTGGGATTAAACAAGCTGCAGAGGATAATGTCTCTTGCTTTATCAAGTACTCTTCCTAACTATCGACAGAAATATCAAAAATGTTTATCCAGGATGATGTGATCTCTTGCCACCAATTTTTCAAACCGGAGGAGAATCCAAAAATTTTATCAGTTTAGATTACACAGCACCAAAGATGTTCAGTGTAATGATTTCCCAACCTCTTTAGCACAATAAAGGAAATGCTTGCACACAGTTTTTGATGGAAGTTGGTAGCTGCAGAGACCGCTTTCTTTCTCCATTTTTTAGACATAACATCACTAATGCATGTATATGCTGTATCAGGTAATTCTAGAGAGCTAATGATTGGCACATTACCTGCTCAGATTGTGTAGTTTATCATCTAACATTCCATTTATTTTATAATCATTTGCACCCTTTATTGCATAGCAAAATATAATATGTTTTATTATTTATTTCCAAAACATTAAGGATGAAGTTTCGAAACCACCGCTTGAGTCATGCAGTTGGGAGAAAATATGCAGTTCTCAGGGGAAACTGACATACAGTTTAATAGTGAAAGATGCTGTAGGCCCATTACTAACTTCTTGGAATATTATGCACCTGTTTTTCCCTTAGTGGAGTCCACCTGTAAAGACAATAGGAAACTTTGTCTAAGGGCCCATGCGTCCGCCAACGTCGGGCATTCCGCTCAACTATAGAAACTAAAATGACTAAATGAGCATATGAGACCTGAAAAAGAGCTCTGCGTGGCTTGAAAGCTTGTCTCTTTCACCAATAGAAGTTGGTCCAATAAAAGATATTCTCACCCACCTTGTCTCTCTAAATGAGGATATTGTCAATCACAAAGGCAAAAATCTCTCATAATTTGCATGTGTATAAACCTCTTTCTCCCTCCCAACCTAGTTTAAAAAAAATCTCCAAGTTACCAAGCAAGAGTCATATGCTGCTTTCCTATGCAGTATTTCAATCCCAAACTATCTGTAAACTTGTTTCTTGTAAATCAAATATACCATGAAGAGCTCTTTCACCCCAGATTAGAATCTGCACATTTGTTTGCATTGTGAGTTACATCTATGTCCTCCAAATTTAGGAGATAAGGATTTTGTTGGTTTTCATTGTAAATAATTGTTGCACTCTAACAGTAATAGAAATTGTGTGTCACAAGGAAGACGAAAAGTTAAAAAATATAAACCAGGGTATAACTGGTATATTAAAAGAAAATGCTTAGAAGGGGGGAGCCCAATTGATAATAGGGGCAAATAGTGAAATACAATCCGTGAAATGAATCCAATTTTAAGACTCCCATAAGAAAGGGATTAAAGAAATGTGTTTGTACACCAACACCATCTACTGGATACCAAGGGAAGCAGCAAAGAAACTAAGCTGAAATCGGAGCACTCATTTGGCACATGTCCAATAGGAATCAGAAGATGGACCCCTCCAACAGCCCTGAAATTAGGATATATAAAACTGAAGTTACCGTGTGCTCAAGAGAGTTTATTGAACCCAACACAAGCAGCTGCAGAATCCTAAATGCAACTGACACCTGAACCAGCTGGGTGGAAAAGACTCTTTCCCCCATTCCAGGGTTAAGAGGATAAAAAGAAGTGCTGAGATTTCATTTAAAAGATTCTATTTTCCCTTATGGTCTTTAATATAAATGCCTGTAGGTTATCTTGCTGAGCCTTCACTCTCTAGCGAGAGCTCAAGTAACCATATTTTAGATTTTAACTGCTTTATAAGTCCATGCAAATTGGTCTAAAACGGGTTCTCAAACTGGAGGTTGTGACTTACATCAGGGGTCATGAGCTGTCAGCCTCCATCCCAAACCCTGCTTCACCTCCAGCATTTATAATAGAGTTAAATATAAAAAAAGTATTCTTAATTTATAAGGGGGGGGGGTTGCACTCGGAAGCTTGTTATGTGAAAGGGGGTCACCAGGACAAAAGTTTGAGAACCACTGGCCTAAAAGATATAGAAAAGAATTTTTAATCAGTTGCTTTTAATATTCTAAACTTGTCCCGTGTGGACCAGTCCTGTCAAAGTGTAGTAACCATATTCTTAAAAGGGGTCTTAAAGACAAGTGCATTCTTGGAAGTATGATAAATGTGTGAGGAACTGAGAATTTATGACCATAACTGAATGGAATAAGAATCTTGGTAATTTGCATTGCCTATATTTTACTGTTGATTGTATGTCAGTGTGGTACTGGGTGAATTAATAAATTGTTGGTTAGTTAAAAATAAGTAAGTGCCCTGATTTGAGAGATACTGTTCAAGTTAAAAGTTGACCTGAAAAAACCCAGAGTTAAAACTAGTAAGCTAGCTCTCTCTCTACTCAATAAAAGGAGTACTTGTGGCACCTTAGAGACTAACAAATGGATTTGAGCATAAGCTTTCGTGAGCTACAGCTCACTTCCCAGCTATTGTCTCTCTTTCCAAGTGGCCAACCCTCTTTTTCTAGTGCCTCCGCTTCCACTTCTTCAGTTAGTGAAGGCCCAGCCCTATCGCTTTATTGTCGGAATGCTGTTGAAATATTCTGTCATTGTCTTCTCAGGCATGGCCTCCGGCAACATGTGGGAGCCACATTAATACTTCTAACTATAAAACAACAATATTATTTTGGAGGAATTTTAAATCATTATTTGGCTGGCCTAAAAAGGGAAGGAATGATAAGTAATCACTGTTTTTTTTCTCTTTCTACTAAGTGTCAGAGCAAGCTAATGCTGCTAGGAATAGAAACACTTCCAGAATCAGATGCTCAGGTAAGTCCATCTTTTCTGTACTGAGTGGACAATTTTTAGTTTTCTATCAGACAAATACCAATGATCTTGCTTTTTTAGGAAATAGGCTAACATTCTTCACTTACCCTGTACAAAGTAGTCTCCTTTATCCTTATTGACTCAGTTAATAATGTGTGAACATTTTACTCTCCGAGTATGCTCATATGCAGCAATTGCAGGAAAGTTGCATTTAAATTTACCAAATTGATTATGGGCAAAGCTAGCCAACCAACTTGACTGACTATTTAATGTTGTCCCTAGCAAAATATGGGGATAGGCAGGTCTTTCTAACAGCCGTTTGTGCGTGTTGATTTCTAAGGAATGGGAGAAGGCTTTAATGGACCTGTTCGTTGGGGAAGGTTTGTCTTGTGCTGAGTTGTTTTTTTTGTGGGTAGGTGGGCAGGAGGAGGGGACGGACGAGGACCTGAGAGATTATGTATAGAAGTATTTTATTGTCTGCTCTGTTTACTTGGGAAGTACTGTTTACTTGGGAACTCTGCTCCACAGCTGCTCCCTGTTCATGGCTGTTTTAAGGAAGCAGAAATAGTTGATTAATGCTACCACAAACTAGGAAACTGGACATCAAAGGAGCAAGTTTGAGCATGTGGGAATGGACTCCTTGGTCCTTATAGTGTTTGGGAGGGTAGGATAAGCTCTGACCATTCATAAGGTGGATGTTGAGTCCTAATCTGTTATATGTTTTTATAAACTTTATTCATGCACCCAGAGCTCTGGAAGGGAGTAGTTTTATAAATGGTAAAATACCAGGGGAGCTAATCCTGGGCCGAGTGGAGAACAAGTATTTGACAAAATAACACTTCTGTTTTACAATTCTCCATGTGTAAGTTACTTAAGGATGCAATAACACAAAGTAGATGTATAAAATACAGTCAGACTGTTCCATTTGTTAATCAAAATTAAATATGCTACAAAAATTATTTCTGGACAAATAGAATCTGTATTTCTTGAATAAAACCCATATTAATTAAAATTTGTTTTTACCTTCATATATCAACCTCTTAATAGAAATAAAATAATAGTTTAACACACAGTTCATATATTTATATAAAATAGAGTCAGGAAATGTAGCTCATGAAACAAATGTATAAAATATGTTTTCCCACCGTAGAAGTCGGGGGGGGAATCTCTCCAGTATAAATAAAAATTAATTGTGGGGATAAAAACAAAACTCTGGTCTTGAGTTTAGGAAGTGTGAAGAAGTTTCTACAATATCCATGCAATTATTTTTTCTTTCTGTCATCAACTCAAGAAAACACTTTCTTCTTTCAATGTAGAGATGTGCGTGGTATTTGAGCTTGCAGGGTGAGACAATGAGCAAATGGGACTACAAGGATAGCACTTCTTGACATGCTGAAGATGTAGTCGTCTTGGTGGTTGCACATTTCTTTTTCCTTCTCATCCCCTCCAGGCATAGGGGCTAGTCCTGCTAACACCTTTGCTTTATCTCCTATCCACATGTGACAGATGAGAAGGAAGACTGTGCATGTATGTTGGTCTGCTTTCAGTGGTTAATGGAACCAGAAAGGTTCCAGAGACCTCTGAGAGAATTTGTTCCCCCAACAGACAATTTCTTTATGGTTTTTGTAGGCCTTTATAATATTCTTTTCCCCTCTACCGTTGATAGAGGGGGGGGAGAGATAGCTCAGTGGTTTGAGCATTGGCCTGCTAAACCCAGGGTTGTGAGTTCAATCCTTGAGGGGGCCATTTAGGGATCTGGGGCAAAAATTGGGGATTGGTCCTGCTTTGAGCAGGAGGTTGGACTAGATGACCTCCTGAGGTCCCTTCTAACCCTGATATTCTATGATTCTATGATGAGAAGACCCCCTAGACACCTTTGTTCACAGATGATATGCAACAAATGAGGCAAGAGGCAAGAGGAAAGCTGGTTAGAGTGCAGAATTCTTGCACAGGGGCCGCTTGATTGTAGCATCAACTACTATATTTTTTAACTCCTGTACAGAAGTCAAAGAAAAAATTGTTTTCCTTCACTATAGTATCTGCAAAATCTCAGGCAGCCAATTTGTTCCATGTTGTAGATGGGCTAGTTAATCTGGACTCAGCTGGTCTGAGCCACTCTGTTGTGAGGAAATTTCTTCTTATTTTCAGACAAAATTGATCATATTAGGGGTGTGCTATCTGTTACTGTGCTGGCAGACCATAAGAATGGCCAGACTGGGTCAGACCAATGGTCCATCTAGCCAAGTATCCTGTCTTCCAACAGTGGCGAATGCCAGGTGCTTCAGAGGGAATGAACAGAACAGGTAATCATCGAGTGATCCATCCCCTGTCATCCATTTCCAGCTTCTGGCAGTCAGAGGCTAGGGACACTCAGAGCATGGGTTTGCATCCCTGACCAGCTTGGCTAATAGCCATCCATGGACTTATATTCTGTGAATTTATCTATTTCTTTTTTGAACCCCATTATAGTTTTGGCCTTCAAAACATCCCCTGACAATGAGTTCCACAGGTTGACGTGCTTTGTGTGAAGAAGTACTTCCTTTTGTTTGTTTTAAACCTGTTACCTATTGATTTCATTCGGTGACCCCTGGTTCTTGTGTCATATAAAGAAGTAAATATCACTTCCTTATTCAGTCTGTAGACCTCAATCGTATCCCCCTTTAGTTGTTTCTTTTCCAATTTGAAAAGTCCCAGTTTTTCAAATCTCATACAGAAGCTGTTCCATACCCATAATTAAGGCTTTGTTTTAGTCACAGGTATTTTAGTAATAGTCATGGACAGGTCACGGGCAGTAAGCAAAAATTCACATCCTGTGACCTGTCCATGACTTGTACTATATACCCCTGACTAAGTCCTGGGTGCTGCGAGTTCTGGAGGTGGGGAGGAAGGCTGGTAGGCTCCCTACCTGGCTCCTCACAGCGCTCCCTGGAAGCAGCGACATGTCCGTCCCTCCCTCCCTTAGCTCCTTGCTCTGTGCACTGCAACCACCCCAAGTGCCGGTTCCGCAGCTCCCATTGGCTGGGAACGGCAGCCAGTGGGAGCTGCAGGGGCGGTGCCTGCGGGCAGAGGCAGCATGCAGAGCTAGGAGCTGAGTTAGGGAGGGAGGTGTTGCTGCTTCCAGGGAGCCCCCCAAGATAAGTGCCACCCAGAGCCCTTACCCCCTCCTGTGCCCCAAACCCCAGCCCTGGGCCCCCTCCCACACCCAATCTCCTGCTGCTGCTGGGGGCAGTGGCCTGAGACTGCCCCAGCAGCAGCTGGTGTGGCTGGCCCAGGAGCTGCTTGAGCTGCTCAGGCTCAGGCCCAGGCCCCTAGGCCAGCCACATCAGCCGCTGCAGAAGTCATGGAGGTCCTGGAAAGTCACAGAATCTGTGACAAATTTGCAGCCTTACCCATAATCTTCCCCCCCACCCCCCTTCTCTGTACCTTCTCCAGTTCTAATGTATCTTTTGAGGTGGGGTGACCAGAACTGCACGTAGTATTCAAGATGTGGGCATACCATGGATTTGTATAGTGGCATTATGATATTTTCTGTTTTATTATCTATCCCTTTCCTAATGGTTCCTAACATTGTTAGCTTTTTTGACTGCCACTGCACATTGAATGGATGTTTTCAGAGAGCCAGCCACAATGACTCCAAGATCTCTTTCTTGAGTGGTAATAGCTAAATTAGATCCCATAATTTTGTATGTATCGGTGGGATTGTGTTTTCCAATGTGCATTATTTTGCGTTTATCAACATTGAATTCCACCTGACATTTTGTTGCCCAGTCACCTAGTTTTATGAGATCCCTTTGTAACTTTTCGCAGTCTGCTTTAGACTTAACTATCTTGAATAATTTTGTATTGTCTGCAAATTTTGCTACCTCACAATTTACTCTGTTTTCCAGATCATTTATGAATATGTTGAACAGTACTGGTCCCAGTACAGAATGTTGCGGGACACCACTATTTATCTCTCTCACTTCTAAAAACTGGCTATTTATTCCTATCCTTTGTTTTCTCTCTTTGAACCAGTTACTGATCCACGAGAAAACCTTCCCTTTTATCCCATGACTGCTTACTTTGCTGAAGAGCCTTTGGTGAGGGATCTTGTCAAAAGCTTTCTGAAAGTCCAAGTACACTATATTCACTGGATCACCCTTGTCCGTATGTGTGTTGACCCTCTCACAAAGAATTCTAATAGATTGGTGAGGCATGATTTCTCTTTACAAAAAACATGTTCAATCTTCCCCAACAAATTGTGTTCGTCTATGTGTCTGATAATTCTGTTTTGTACTATAGTTTCAACCAAATTCCCTCGTATTGAAGTTAGGCTTACCAGCCTGTGATTGCCAGGATCGTCTTTGGAAACGTTTAAAAAAAAATTGATGTCACATTGGCTGCTCTTCAGGCATCTGGTATAGAAGCTTATTTAAATGATAGCTTACTTACCACAGTTACAAGAAGTCCGGTGGCACCGTAAAGACTAACAGATTTATTTGGGCATAAGCTTTTGTGGGTAAAAAACCCACATCTGAAGAAGTGGGTTTTTTACCCACAAAAGTTTATGCCCAAATAAATCTGTTAGTCTTTAAGGTGCCACCAGACTCCTTGTTGTTTTTGTGGATACAGACTTACATGGTTACCCCCTGATACTTGATACCACAGTTAGTAGTTCTGCAATTTTATATTTGAAAAACAAAAATCTTGAGGAGACAGAAGGCCTAATCTTTGCTAGAATTTCAGTTAGTGGGGTGTCCACTGAGGTACCAGAAGTGTTGAGAGAGGGTAGACTGCCATTTGTTTTAGATAGCTTTAGTATAGCCTCTGCTCAAGAAGTCATAGGTTGATATTAATATGGCCAATTATTGCCAGTATCCCATCTTCCCTTAGAGTAAGTATATGGATATGGTTATAGTGAGAGAAATCTCACAGTATCCAGATGCCTTTGGTCTCTGACTCTTGTCAGTCTGTGTATAAACCTGGCTTTGGCATAGTGAATGCATTGACTGGATTGGTTGATGGATGGAAGTCAGGTATCCATGCTGGTATTTTTAAATCTGTCATTTGATGCCATTGATCATGAGTTGATGTTGATGGGGTGCCTTCCAGCGGCCTTGTTCTTTCGTCTAGGAGAAATCACAGTGGGTAGTTGTGGGTGATTTCTCCTCTTCCTAAAGGGCTCTTGAGTGATGGATACTATCCTGGCACCCTTCCTGTTTCAACGTGTATATAGAATTTAAAAGGATTACAAAGCAGGCTCAGGGTATTGTGTTCTCAGTACACTAATGACACCCAACAGTATGTGTCTATCTCATCCAACTTGGCAATGATGTGGTTTAGTATCTCAGCCAACAAGCAGTTGAGATTGGAACATAGATCAGAGTGAAACTCTACCCGTACAAGACTGATGTGATGATGGTGGAGGTAATGGAACTAGAGAGTGCTTCCATCATTGGCCGTCAGAGTTTGCAACTTTGGGGGGTGATGTTAGCCTTTCAGCTGCTTTAGATGATCATATTATAGCAGTAACCTGTCTACTTTTTATCATCTGCAGCTGGCAAAATGGTTGTGAACTTTTCTTTCAGATGCCAACTTTGCCACTGTTGTCAATGCCTTTGTCACTTCAAGATTAGATTATTGTAATGTGCTCTATTTGGGACTTCACTTTTATTAAGCAGGGCACATGATAACCGTGCTTTGGGATCTGCCTGGCTTCCTGTTGCTCATGATCTGTAAAGATTTTAATGGCCTGGAACCTGCCTGCCTGAGAGAGTGCCTCTTCTCCTGCAACGTACTGCCCCAACTGCAGTCACTGGAGGAACTCAAATTATAATCCTCTACTTATAAAAGAAAGGGTGTTGCCAGCAGGGCATTCTCTATGAGGGCCCTGCGACTTTGGAACATGCTCCCCATCCAAAATAGATTTTATGACCACATAGGCGCACTGAAAAAGCCAATTGTCTGATAGGGCTTGAGGGGAAGAATAAGGGTGGGTGTTCCTTAGTATGATTTGGGTAAGGGGCTTTTCTGGAATTTTTCTTTTTTAGTGTCTGTTGCTGAAGTAAATTATCTCTGATTATTTTAAGACTACTGGCTGGCAGCGTTTATTTGTATATTAGTACTGTAAGTACTCAGATTTTTATATGTGCATTCTTCATGTCAAATATAAATAAAGACCTGATAAAGGAATTGGCTGATTCTGTGATCAGAGACAGTGCTACAGTATTGCAGAAGAATGGGCATTGCCTATCCTATGAAAGTAACTTTCTAGGCAAGATATTTGTATGACAGCTATATTTACTATTCCCCCCCCCCCCCCTTCGGTTAAAACTACTATAATGGGTTCTCTCAAGCTGTGAAAAGCTGACCTTAATTTGTCAGTTCCTGATATTTTTATTATGTGAACTTGGCTGATGATTCATAGTGCGTCTTAATCTTGAATTTTTTTAGCTGCGCGAAAGCCAAATTGAGTCTGCCCTACCTTTTATGGAATGCATGATCATTACAGTAGCTTTTGTACTTAAATGTATACTTCATTTATTATTAAATTACTTTTTTTTAAAAAATGCAAAAGCCTGTACCTTTCTTACTGTATTTAAATGCTCTGGAAATAGAGGAAAGTATTACTGTTTCATGTCTCCTGCAACTGGGAATGGCAAACATTTTGATAAATGGAAGCGAAGATTGTTTAGCTTCATTTTTCATATGATCTCCTGAAATGGTATTTTGTATTTTCCAGCTGCAGTTTCTCAGTGTATCTCAACAGCAGCAGTACACTAGGGGGCTGATTTGCCCTTTCTTCAGCAGCTGAACACTACTATAATAAAGCTCTGTTAAGTTAGAGGAGTAGTCCTGTAGTGGGGCAGCTGCTCCACTCCTGGAGAACAGGTTAAAACAGCCAAACTAGGCTGATTGGAGTAGCAGTCCACAGCTGAGGCCAGCTCAATTGGGGCCCAGCTGGCCCTGATAGCAGGGCTGTGGGCCAGAAGCTGGAGGAGTCTCGCTCTAGCCCGGGAGTGGGAAGGGCTAGCTGCCTGAGAGCGAGGTACCTGAAGTGGAGTAGTGCTGGAGAATAGGGCAAGGGAGCTGGGGAACTCCAGCCTGGTAAACCCCCAGGCTGCAGGCCTTGGTGAAGGTCTACACGGGTACTGGGGTTTCAGAGGTGCAGCCGGGGTTAGGCAGAGGGAGCTGGTCCAACCTCCTTGCCAATGATGAGTGGCCATTACAAACTGCAGTCTGCCCCAGTGAGTGGGGGCTACCTGATGACTGGCAGTAGCCACTGAGGCAAGGTGGGTTTAGAGGATTGGGGGTTCCCCTGGGAGGGGAGACTCAGAGTGACGGGGTACTGCTGGGGCAGAACCCTCAGGTAAAGGGCACCAGGGTCTAGGAGGGACATAGGGCCAGCGGCAGGCGAGACACCAGCCTGCAGAGGGTGCTCCATACATTGGAGAGCTAATTCCCTGGATGACCAGCAGGAGGCGCTGCACCGGTGAGTCATCGCTTTGCTACAAGTCCTTTTTACAGAGATACAAATATATAGGCCCTCACACATAAAGTGAAGACTTAAAAATTTGGATTTTGAATTGCTATAAGATAAGAGATAGTATACTTAAATGTTTTAAAAGTTGTCATGGATGCTACTAACTTGTGTTCTGTGACCTGCATTGGCTGCCTGTTAGTTTCCAGATTGATTTTTAAGTTGTTGGTTTTGATTTAGAAAAGACTGGAACCTACCTGTCAAAGAAGCCACCTATCTCTCTCTCAATGACATTACTGCCACAGTTGTGGTCAGCAGAGGCACTGACTTTTCCTCAGTGATCTGGAAGTAAATCTGAAATCACTGCTGATAAAACTTGCAGATGACATGGTTGTTGGAGTGGTAAATAATAATGACGAGCACAAGGGAGTCATACAGAACAATCTGTATCCCTCGGTAAGCTAGGCCCATTCAGACAAAATGCAAAGCTTGACAGCTAGGAACAAGGCCATACCTACAGAACGGGGTAGGAGACTGTGTCCTGGAAAATAGTGACACTGAAAAGGATTTAGGGGTCAGGATGGACAAGCAGTTCAACATGAGATCCCAGTGTGGTGGTGATGCAAAAAGAGCTAATCCGAGCCTTGGATGTATAAGCAGTGGTGTAGAAGTGAGGAGGTGATTTTACCTCTGTATATGGCCTTGGTGAAACTGGTGATAGAGTACTGTATACAGTTCTGGTGTCCAGATTTTAAAAGGAATGTTGACAAATTGGAGAGGGTGCAGAGAATAGCCACAAAAATTATTCAAGGCTATGGAAAGTGCTTTACAGTGAGAGGTTTAAAGAGCTTAATCTGGTTAGTTTATCAAACAGAAGTTTGAGAGGTGACTTAATTATAGTATACAAGTACATCATAGGAAGAAAATATCAGGTGCTCGGAGTATTTTAATCTAGAATGGCTGGAAGCTGAAGCCAGACAAATTCAAATTTTAACAGTGAGAGTGATAAACCATAAGGAACCAACTACCAAAGGAAATGGTGAATTCTCCATCTTCTGTTGTAATCAAATCAAGACAGGATGGCTTTCCGGAAGACATGCTTTAGCCAGCCACAAGTTATGCTTTAATCAAACACAAGTTATTAGATTCAATACAGGGTAACTGAGTAAAATCTATAGTCTGTGATACACAGGTCCAATTAGATCAGCGTTTCTCAAATGCAACCACTGTGGCTTTTCTTGCGGCTACAGCCTCCTGGGCTCTATTTGGGTGAGGCTGGGGGTGGGGCAGCAGCAAAGCACCATCTCCTCTCCTGGGGCTGCCTGCCGGGTTTGGTCCCTACCCCCCTCCGGAGCCATAAACACTGTAGGAGCAAGCAACCAGTGTGAGTTCCCCACCTTTCCAGGAGCAGTATGTCCCGGGCTTCAGGCTTCCGCCCTAGGGTGGTGGGAAGCAGGCTCTCTCCCCCAGCTGCAGGGCTTTGGGCTCCATCCCTGGACTCACCCCCCGCCATCACCTTGACCCCCGGTGCTTCCTCCAGACCCCCCATTGGCCCTGACCCCCCTGCCTCCTTACCCGCCTCCTCATCCAGGGCTTAATTTGTCCAATATACCAATATCACTTAACCAATATACAAATATCACTTTTCACAGTAGCAGACTTACTAACTAGCAATCTAAAGAAAATAACACGTAAAGCACCTTATTTTTGTTTCTAATCTGTTTAGGTCCAGTAAAGAAGAGAGACAACTGTACTTTATTTTTATGATTGAGTCTGCCAAAAAAAAACAACCCTACATAAATAAATTACAATGATCTGGACATGTATATGTGCACAGTTATTTGTTTTTCCCAAAGTTAATTAAGTATTTTAGGAAAAATTCTCAGAGCTGCAACCAGCAAGATTTGGTGGCCGCACTCTGAGGCCACCAAAAAATATGTTGAGAGAACCCCTGTATTAGAAGATCGAATGGTCCTTTCTGACCTTAAACTTTATCAGTCATAGTAGGCAGTTGGCAGAGTGTTCTCCATTAGGATCCTGGGCTTTTCCTGTCCAGGTCGTAACAACCCAAATTTGTCACTTTTCAGGGCATGCTGGAAGGTCTGCCTTTTCTTCCTAGTTCATGAGGAAATGAAAGATAGCTACAGCTGGGCGTGGGGCTCTGGAGATTGTGTGTGGGGTTGATTGATTTCAGTTATACTTATGTTGTCACTCTTACTTGAGCTGATCTGGTGGACTTGACAGGTCTCTTTGTTTTAGTGTATTTTTTAAAAAATATTGTCAAGGGCACTCAGAGCACTGGATTGGGTGATCTTTTACTTTAGTCTGTATAAATCTAAATAATTAACTTCTAAGTAGTTGTTGTACATTATCAAAGCAAATAGACTGCAAGCAATAGTGATTCTAAAAACTAGTAAAATATGCTCCATTGTACCTTCCAGATTCTTCCTCATGGAATACTAAATCATTTTTTACCATGTTGTGTCTCATCGTACTCAAATACTATTCAGCACATTTCAAGAGTTAGCTTTTAAATACTCTTTTTTTTCTTCTTCTTGTTTTACAGCTTTCCTTGTTAATGATGCGAGTGAAGGCTTTAACAGCAGAGTATAATCAGTGGCAGAAACGAAGTCCTGAGAGTAAGGATTTTTATTAATATTTTTATAGACTTTGTTTAAAACCAAAGTTTATATGATTATCTTGGATTTACAACATCTCGTTTATCCAAGTATCTGAGTATGCATATGTAGAATATTTATATTGCATGCATCATCACACCTAGGTACCTTGCAGAAATTAAAATGAACTACAGTACTGCCTACAATAGTGTCCTTCCACTTTTGTCTCTGTGCTTTCTTCCTTGTAGCACCGACATCTGAGTTGGCACCTGTTGAAATGATTGAGGCAGTTCACAACTTAGAGCTACTGTTTCTCTCTCTCTTAAGGCTATGTCTACACTACGACTTATGTCAGCAAAATTTGTGTGTCTCAGGACTGTGAAAAAACACTTCTGAGTGACATAAATTTCACTAAAAGAAAAGGAGTACTTGTGGCACCTTAGAGACTAACCAATTTATTTGAGCATGAGCTTTCGTGAGCTACAGCTCACTTCATCAGATGTTTACCGTGGAAACTGCAGCAGACTTTATATACACACAGAGAATATGAAACAATACCTCCTCCCACCCCACTGTCCTGCTGGTAATAGCTTATCTAAAGTGATCAACAGGTGGGCCATTTCCAGCACAAATCCAGGTTTTCTCACCCTCCACCCCCCCACACAAATTCACTCTCCTGCTGGAGAGAAAACCTGGATTTGTGCTGGAAATGGCCCACCTGTTGATCACTTTAGATAAGCTATTACCAGCAGGACAGTGGGGTGGGAGGAGGTATTGTTTCATATTCTCTGTGTGTATATAAAGTCTGCTGCAGTTTCCACGGTAAACATCTGATGAAGTGAGCTGTAGCTCACGAAAGCTCATGCTCAAATAAATTGGTTAGTCTCTAAGGTGCCACAAGTACTCCTTTTCTTTTTGCGAATACAGACTAACACGGCTGTTCCTCTGAAACCTGTCATAAATTTCACTGGCATAAGTGGTCATTGCACAGGGCAATGTCAGCAGGAGAGCTTTCTCCCGTCAGCATAGAGCAGCTACATGAGATATCTTAACAGCGGTGCAGCTGCATCAGTACAGCTGTATCGTTGTAAGCTCTCTAGTGTAAACATAGCCTAACACACTCCCTTTCATTAGAATGGGATTTGTTGGTGTTCAGCACTCCTAAAACTCAGGCCACCAAAGATGTGAATAATATTCCAGGAGGTTAACAATAAGCCTCTATACAATTTCTGAAGAGCCTCCAACAAGAATTCTGGCCTTTAGAATTTAGAAATTACAGGAGCGTTCTGGCAGAAAACTCCTGTTGCTGTTGAGGGTTTATAGGTAACCAATACCCTAAAATGCATCCAATGTTGGATTCAGAAGCAGTGCAAAACATTTATGACATGTGTGGTGTGTTCATGTTGGCCTGCTCCAGTCAAGAAATGGACTGTCATAGTGTCTACTAGCTGAAATTTTCAAGATAACTTTGAGGGTAACCCAATTACAGTACATTACGATATCCTTTTTGGATTTAGAGTTCAGACACCAGGCCAAACAAAGGTAGAGGTACTTTGGGCCATTACAGCCTTTTGGGAATCCAAGAGCAGTTACTGATCCAGTAATTCCGTAACATTTGCAGATCCCCTGAGATAAAGGGTATGCATCCTTCCTGTGTTCTTAGGAGTCATTATCAGACAAAATATGCATAGCCCTATTAATTCTTCAGGATGCCGTCTTCTACCCACCAGCTTTGGCCTTAATTGCGTTGTAGTTAACTTGCTTTTTACCCAAGACCCTAATTTGGCCAGGCACTGGAAAAGCAACATCCAACAGAATCTATTTGACAGGAAGACACAAAACTGAATATCCTCTGATGGTACTATAGCCCAAAATGTCATCGTCTTCTCCACAATGGAAGATTGGATCTGGATAGAACAGATTAATTCTTAATCGGCAACCGTCCTTTTTCCATACAAACTTATTTTAGAATTTGTCTACATGAAGAAATTTAGCAGCATGATTATACTGGTATAACTCTCCGCGTGCACTCTCTTATATCGGAATAAGAGGGCCTTTTTTAGTTTAGCTTATGTTGCTTCCAGAGTGATTGGATCACAATGCAAACTGCATATCATGGCTTTCAACAGTTTATAACTCAGCAATAGCTGAACAGATTGTCATAGGAACAGCAATAGGCTCCTCTCCTCTGCTAAATTTCAGGTACCTATGGTGTACCTTGGAAGTGTTAGTTCTTCAAAGGAAGAATGAAAAGAAATTATAATGGAAAGTATTAGGCAACCTTAATTTAGGTGTTACTGCTGCTCCCTAGTTAATATCCACAGAATAAATTTTAAATAGAATGTTTGTTTTTTTAAACTTTCCACAAGATATCAGAGCTTTGATTTTGTATTATTGTGCTGGGTACGAGTCCTAGTTATGGACCAAGACCTCATTGTGCTATGCACTGTACAAACACAGAACAAAAATACAGTCTCTACCCCAAAGAGTTTACAATCTAAATATAAGACAAAACAACAGATGGATACAGATAGATGCAGGAGTACAAGAAATCAATGAGACTACATTGGTGGTAGGCAGTGGTCACGATATACCAGAACCTAACCATCTCTTCCTAAACTCACTACTTTTTTTTCTCCTTATATATAGGGTGATAAGAATTTCCATAATGGAAAAGCATCAGTAGTTTGTGTGGTCTGGGAACCTGTCTCAAGCGGTGGTCAGTTCCAAATGCTTCAGATGAAGGGGTAGACCAAAATTAGACCATTGTACCAAATTGTGCAATACTATCCTATGGGGAATATTTCTTGTTGGCCACTGCTGCTGATCATCCTTGTAACATAAGGATTACAAGCACTTTTAATTTTTATTCTAGCTAAGATAACTGCTGATGTTTTTGTTACTATAAATATTTAATCATTTTTAAAACTTTAAGCTATTTGTGTTACAAAAATAGATTCTTGTGGCATTAAATATTTTTAGCATTATATTTGAGTATTGGCTCATAATGTTCTAATTTATTTGCACATGGTTAGATTTCTTATTACATATGGAAATTTTATAGTACAGAAATTTTGTGTGTATAATGTATAAATAACTTTGAGAGACAAGGTGGGTGAGGTAATATTACTTCACCCACCTTGTCTCTTTAATATCCTGGGACCAACACGGCTACAACTATATTCCATACAACATATAAATAACTTACCTTTTTGCAGTCGAGGCTTTCCCTTGTTACTTATAATTCTCTTTTGAGCCAATTCGTTGAAGAATGGGAGATGGGGGTTGACTTTGAGATGTCATAGGATTATGGCCATTATATGAAAATAAAGAACTACCATGCTTTCATTTTTCTGTGTCCATCTGGAACTTTCTCATCGTACCTATCCCTCACTGTGTGAGAGAGAGCGAGAAGATGCTTCATTAATAGAAAATGCTGTCTGAATGTTGCTAAATATGGGATAGGAATATTAGTCAAGTTGCCACAACTCAATATTAGAGCCTGAATATCAGGCTTTCTTGAACCCTGCTGTATATTTTTAGCAATAACCAGTACAGTTACTATAATTGAGAGTCTGTCAGCATTTCCACTATAAACCTTGCTTTTGGGGGTTATAACTCGGCAGTTACAAATTTCATTGGGCACAATCTTGGCACGCAGGCTTGAATCCACAATGCAAATTTTTATTTTTGCAAGACTCTTTAGTCTCTTGTTCTTTCTGGGTTTCTGATACTCTATATATAGCTCTAGAGATGCTTAATCAGCTAAATTATAACTTTTTAACAAGCAGTTGGCACTTAAAATAGATTTGAATTTTTTTCTTTTCAAAATAAGAATTAACCACATTTTAAAGTTTTTATAAAAAATATGTGGTCTATGTATAGTACCTTTTTTGTGTGCATAGTATCAATATTGTGCCAGATTCCTATCACTTGAATCGGAGTTTCCATACAAAGGCTTGCATAGTAATGATTCCTTGCATTGCTAACATCTGGTAGTATTTTGCATTGCAACCATGCTACATATTGGCGTGCTATTCCATTTGCAATCTCTAGCCTTGATTTTTTTTGTACATTTTGTACGTAGGAATAAAACCACACACCAGGAAAAGGCTCCAACCAGTAGAAGATGCATCAGCATATATGCCTAATGACTAAAATTGCCTTTAGCACATCACCCCAGTGCTCCATGGTATGCACTGGCTCACCATTGAATACAGACCAATTCAAAGTCTCAATCCTGATATTCAGAGTCCTTCATAGAATTGGCCTTAGCTACTAAAGAGATTCCCTCTCCTTCTACAACCACGACCTCCATAAGTCATAACACAGGAGACAGAATTTACTGCATGTGGACTATTGAATTCTCTTCTGCAGGAGATTGTTACTTTTATTTTTAAATATTTGGTGGGCACTCAGATATTACAATTAAAGGAGCCATATAAGTACTTAGGTAGAAATGCTTAAAGTTGAAGGAAGTGGTAGGAAACAAGTGATTTGAATGGACTGAAGTGGATAATTCAATATAGAAAGAAGAAAAGGAGTACTTGTGGCACCTTAGAGACTAACAAATTTATTTGAGCATAAGCTTTCGTGAGCTACAGCTCACTTAAAGGATTTCAGATCATCACAAACTGTAGAAAATTGGTTTCTTTGAATTCTTCATGTCAAATATCATGGACTGGAAGTTGGCCTATTGAAAGGGAAGAGCAGAACTCTGACTAAATGGATTCTGCATTTGAGACATTTTCAAGTCATTGTCATCACGAAATATAGCCATGATGATGATTAAAGTCACTGTACAGGGCCTCCAGTAGCTCTTCAACATCAGCTTAGTTCAGGGATGCTCTACTCATCTTTTGTGTATATATATGATTTTACTTCTTTCTCACATGCTCCTAATTCTTTATCTGACTTTTTCTTTTTAATCACACTTTAATTGAACACACTTTGGGTGCAGAAATCTTCCTTGTTTCAGTATCAGGTCATACTCTGATCGCTGCTGAAATCACTACTTCACAGTTTGTTCAATATTCATGGAAGTTTAACCAAACTTTTATTTAAAAATCTTTTAAAATAGATTTATTTTTGCAAATTTATCAAGCCCACCCTATATTTTGGAAGACATCTAATGCTTCTATATGGGGAGCTATAATTTCTTTCCCTTTTAGTAAAAAGAAATCTTTATCACAGGAATTTCTTATGTTAGGATGAGATATTATGGATCTTGATGTCCAAATTTTGACATACAAATATGCTTCTGGTGATATAACGATTTGAAGCTGCTGTAGTAGCTTTAATTTCTCTCATAACATAAAAAGTTGCAAATGCACGCTTTAGTTTCTCAAAATCCATGCTTTTATTCACATATAAGCAAAGCAGGGAGGATGATCGCATACCTAATCAACTCTTCAAATCTCCTGAAGGGGATTGATTACAAGATCTATCAAACAACCTGGAAGCTCTGAAATAATGAAATCTGAGATGATCTCTTGCATTTGCACCTTTTTAAAAAGAATCTCTCTTTCTGTGACAATCGGCTTTCTCCATAATTTAATTCATTTTTTAAAAATGATGTCCAATTACCTTTTCTTTCTATTGAACAAACTGGATTTTTTGAGTGAAGGGTGACTTTGTTAGTGTAAACATAACCTAACACACGAAGTTCAGAAGGTTTTGGAGATAAGTATTATAAATGACTTCAGAATATGTTAATTAAACCCTTGTGGAAGATTTTTTTTTTTTTTAAACAAAGGGGGGGGTCTTCTCATGTTCTTCTAATTACCTCAGTTTCTCTTATTCTTAAAAAAGACTTAAACCCTGAGAAAGGTGTCTTGTGTCAAACAATCTTCTTACATAACTTGGATTTAAAATGTTTTGCAAAAACTTGGGCTTGTAGGCTGGAGGAAGTTCTGTCATACCTATTGATCAGACAAGTTTTATTAAAATCGGAATTCAGTTTGTGATATTTGTGGAGTAATGTGTGCAGTTTGGACCATGGGGGAAATTGATATTAAAACAATATTTTCCTCAGTGCAGATTAGACATTTGATAGGGCCAGTCTTTTGAGATTTGACTTTATCCCTATGATAATGCTAATGGTATGTCTTCCTCAAAAGTCAGACCTGTTTATTTTGCTAAATTTATTAATTGTTTGTTTTTCCTGGTTTTTTTAATATAATCAGTTTTATTTTTCAGTAATCTCCACCAATCCAGATGTCCTGGTAGCATTAGGAAAGGAAGAGGTAAGTGTCTTACTACCAAGTAATGAACTATCTTCTTACAAGTGGGTGGTTGTTTTGGTTTTTTGGGGGGTGTGGGGGTAGGTTTAGGAGTTTCTTTTCATATGATTGGCTAGCCATAAGAAATTTGTGTGTGCTTATTTGAGCACTATTAATTTTTTAATTTGCTTTTTCCTGAACTTTGTTGTAAGTACTGAATATTTTTAGTTGTAGTGAAAATGATCTTTTTAATAGAACTTACTATACGGTGTCTCTTATGTTTAAGATATGATTTTTTTAAAATAATGTACTGTGCAGAAGAGGCAGTAGTCTTAGTTCTAGAGTTTTGTAGGAATAATATATGCAAATACCTATTTGAGTTCTTCCAGACTGGGGGAGAAAGGACAAATAAAGAATGTAGTGGTAGCATTTCAATATATTGGTTGGACATTGGTATGTAACTTTAGCTGGGAATATTCTTGTGGCTATAACGTTGAAATGAATAGTTATACTTTGGCTAACACATAAAGATACATTTAGATTATATGGGTTTTGTTTAAAAATAACTTTTGCTTCACCTACCTTTTTGGTTTGGCTACCTCCCAGAAACTTTCCTCTGCCTTGTGTCAGTCAGGCCAGGGAACCAAACTGCCAATACAAGTGCTCTTTTAACAAAAAGATTGGCTATGTCTTTTCCTTTGAGTGAATATCCTCTCCACTACATGTTTGGTTTGACATTCCGTTTTGTGGTTAGCTTAGCTGAGGGATACAACATTTCTCATAAATCCTGTGTATATAAAACCCTTCTGCTCCTGGGGAATATTTTCTGTATTTCATTTGTACTTGTTGTGAGCGAAACTTAAATTTTATTTTATAATTACATAATACAGGGTCTGTGATTGGGTGTATAGACCCCACACTGATGAGGAAGGTGCCAGACAGGACATGGGGGCAGGCCTAGATGGAAGGCCTTTAAAAGGGAGGCAGCTGCAGTCAGCTGAGGTGAAGGAGCAGGATTGCTAAACAGGAGACTGCTGGGATCACTCCTGGAGCCACAGGAGGAACTCCCATCTAGGAGATCTTCACCCTGTCCCTGCGGGGAGTGAAGTCCCGCAAAGGGTATGGACCTATGTAAGAAGGAAGGAACTAGGGCCTGTGACAGAACCTCCCAGTGCAAGTAACTGGGTGCGATCAGGTTGTCCCACCATCTGGGAGACAAACCTCAGGGAACTCCTATTCAGGGACACAAAGGCATCTAAAGATAGTATATAGCGGAGAGCCCCAAACTTATTAAGGGAGCCACATCGGTCTCAAAAGGACAGAGCATCTCAGGGTTAGTCTTCAGCAAGCCGTGCATCAACTAAGGACCCAGTCCACTGAGGTGTTGGGTACTCCCCCCTCCTGTGTGGAGTGGAGGGCATGGAGACTCTGATAGAGTCAAGCTCTAAATTTCTTTACTGAAGAATAGTCTGAAGTGAACCAGACTGCAGTGTCTTATTACTTGTACCATTTCCCTATCCAAGATATGAATACCTCATTCATCATCAATTTGGTTAGTAAGAGTAATCACCCTTTCTTAGAGATGTTCTCACTTTGGAGTGCCATAATTGTTGCTCTGCCAACTATTAGTTTTTCAGTGTACTATTATGTGAGATGTGGATTGTTACTGATTTGTCTGTCAAGATAATTTTGGTTCCCTTCACTGTGGTATCTGAGTGATACCACAACAGCACTATCAAGTTTTGTTTTACATAGCACTAATAGAATTGCATTTCTCCATAATATACACTTCAATTTCCCATTTTGTAGTTGCAGAAAGTAGACCATGATCTTGAAATGGTGCTGTCTACTGTTCAGTCAAAGAATAAAAAGCTGAAGGAAGACATGAAAAGGTATAAAGCGAATCGAGTTTGTGAATGCCATACAATTTTGATAGCAAATCAAGTGAGAATCATTGTTTTGGTAGGTCTGAATTATCCATTATTCCCTATCTCATTTTTTTCCACTTTCATGTTTAAAGAGAACAGCAGTGGCTGGATGAGCAGCAGCAATTGGTAGATGCTCTTGACGTAACACATGAAGAAATGAAAAATCAAGTGGTACAATTTTCTGAAAAAAGGTATTTATAGTGCTTTTTTCCAGCAAAAAAAAAGTTAAAGGATTGAATATTAGTATTACAATTAAAATAGATTTTAAAAATCGAATGTTACTGTTTGATATCTTTGGTAAAGATCAAATAATAAATCAAGTAATAAAATACATTTGAAATCTAGGTTGCACATGTGCTACAGGCTGCACTTGGACTTTGTGCTATTTGGGTTATTGATGCCGTTATTGTAGCAACAGTACCTTTTTATCGAATTACATGTCACATCGGCTAAACTTTATTTTTACATTGGGTTTTTAGAGCTTTGCAAGAACTGAAAAGTAAAATGCTGAAAATAAGGGCATATAAGGAAGAGCTCCTGAGTGCTCTGGGGGAGTTCCTAGAAGAACACTTTCCTCTCCCAGAAGAAGATGAAAGTGCTAAAAAGAAGAAAAAAGTAAGATTTCTTTAAAATTTTCAAATTTGAAAGGTTTTTATTATTTTTTCTTTAATTAGGTTTTATATAATTTTAAAGTCACAAGGCTGGAAAGGTGGAAACCGTATTTAAGTCATACATGTAGTGTTGATGGCGAGATCTCATCTGGTGAGATCTCGTCTGGAATACTGTGTGCAATTCTGGTCTCCCACATTTAAGAAAGATTAATTAAAACTGGAACATGTGCAGAGAAAGGCTACGAGGGTGATCAGAGGAATGGAAAACCTACCTTATGAAAGGAGACTCAAAGAGCTTGGCTTGTTTAGCCTAACCAAATGAAGGCCTAGGGGGAGATATGATTGCTCTCTCTAAATACATCAGAGGGATAAATACCAGAGAGGGAGAGGAGGTATTTAAGTGCCAATGTTGACACAAGAGCAGATGGATATAAACTGGCCATCAACAAATTTAGGCTTAAAATTAGATGAAGATTTCTAACCATCAGAGGAGTGAAGTTCTGGAACAACCTTCGAAGGGGAGCAATGTGGGCAAAAAACCTAAGTGGCTTCAAGAATGAGCTTGATAAGTTTGTGGAGTGGATGGTATGATGAGACTGCCTGCAATGGTTACAGCTGATCTGTGACCACTGGTAGCAAATATCCTCAATGGCTGTTGATGGGATACTGGATGAGGAGAGCTCTGAGTTACTATAGAGAATTCTTTCCCAGTTATCTGGCTGTTGGGTCATGCTGAAATGCTCAGGGTCCAACTAACCGCCATATTTGGGGTTGTGAAGGAATTTTCTCCTTGGTCAGATTGGCAGAGACCCTGGCAGATTTTTGGCTTCCTCTGCAGCACGGGTCACTTGCAGGTTTAAACTAGTGTAAATGGTGGATTCTCTGTAACTTGAAGTCTTTAAACCATGATTTGAGGACTTCAGTAACTCGGCCAGAGGTTATGAGTCTATTACAGGAGTGGGTGGGTGAGGTTCTGTGGCTTACAATGTGCAGGAGGTCAGACTAGATGATCATGATGGTCACTTCTGACCTTAATGTCCAGGTCACTTCCTACAACTGTTCTTGTTATCTAAGTCGGGGTGGGCAAACTTTTTGGCCCGAGAGCCACATCAGGGTTGCAAAACTGTATGGAGGGCCAGGTAGGGAAGGCTGTGTCTCTTCAAACCCCCACCCCACTCCTTGTCCCCTGACCCAACCCTAATGCCCCCCACCCGGGACTCCGCCCCCTGACAGGCTCCCCGGGACTCCCACGCCTATCAAACCACTCCCTGTCTCCTGACCGCTCCCCCCCCAAACCTTCGCTCCATCCAACCCCCCTCTGCTCCCCATCCCCTGACCGTGTCCCCCCACCCAGAACCTCCGTCCCATCCAACTGCTCCCTGTCCCCCAGGACCTCCTGCCCCTTATTCAACCCCCCTGTTCCCTGCCCCCTTACCATGCCACTCAGAGCGGCAGGACTGGCTTATTGGAAAGCCTGGGAGGTGAGCAGGCGCAAGCCGCACTGCCCGCATGGCTGCAGGGAAGGGGAGACAGCAGAGGAGGGGCCGGGGGCTAGCCTCCCAAGCCGGGAGCTCAAGGGCCAGGCAGGATGGTCCTGCATGCCGGATGTGGCCCACAGGCCATAGTGTGCCCACCTCTGATCTAAGTGATACCTTTCAAAGTTTGGTTATATCATAGAGGGCTGGTATGGGGGCTTAGTGAAACAAGTTCTTAATTAGTCTACCCTGCTCCCATCTGGATATTTTAATATTTTTCTTCAAAGGCAAATTTTAATTGTGCAGCAATATTGTTGGCACAAAAGTAAGTGTTACAGAGAATAGTTTAGAATATGAACCCTCAACTTCCTACTCAGGGAAACTGAGCCAACAGTCATCTTTAAACTTTAGGGAAAATAGGCAGTCAAGGAGAATTTTAAATAATAAAATCAAAGTCCATAGTAAAATCAAATACTTTACTATTACTGTTTAAAAGAATAGCTACAAAAACTGGGAGGGAAAAAAGGTTATCATTTGGGCTCTTGAGGACACTTGGGCCTTGTCTGTTCAGCATCGGGTTCCCAGAACCAGTTTCGGGAATTGTTGAACTGCTAGTGAAAAAGAGACACAGCTGCTTTCAGCCATGTTATTGCTGTAACCTTAATTTAATAGTAATTCAAATACTTTGTACTTGTCTGCATTAGTAGTTAAACCATTTTCCACATTGGTTCAGAGGGATCCATTATTGACAACCATTGTCAGCAACTGGGGCCTATGAAACGAACCAATCTGTCAAACCCTTAAGCATATGCTTAACTTTTTAAGCATGACTAATCCCATTGATTTCAGAGAGATCTCTTGCATGCCTAATGCAGAGCTGCCAGCTCTCCCTAATTTTTAATAATTCTCCCAATTTTTAATGTGATTACAAAATTATCAAATCAGATGTAAATCTACGAATTTTGCAAATATATCGAAAAATTAGGAAGATTATGTATGTGTTGCGTGTCATTCACCATTTGGGTCTGATGAACACAGTGCTGCATCTGCAGGGGTGTTCTTCTCCACTGCCAGCACCCCTGTGCAGTCATGTGCCACCATTTTGTCAGTCAGGCTGGGAGAGGCTTGCAGGGTAGCTCCTCAGTTGCATGGGTGAGCTCTCCTGGCAGGAGGAAACCATCCCAAACCAGTGTGTCTGCCAGGAGCCCAAAAAGTGGCTGCTGTGTAACCAACCGCCGCAGGGAGCACAGAGCTCAGCTGAGAGCACAAGCAGCATGTGGCAGGGATGACATGCTGGCATCCCTGCAACTTCTCCCTCAGCTTGACTGCCAGTACCTGGGGCTGGATGGGCACCTCTGGGTATGTGACATTGCAAGCAGTTGCCTGCAGCACCAGTAAGTAATCGTCGCCTGTCCAGCACTGCCTATACCTGGTATTGATGCCTTGTCTCCCTGAGCCAGCTGACACTGGGCAGCTACTCTCCTTTTATCCCCAACGCCACCAAACAGCCCCCTTCATTCCTATCTCTCTTATTCCCCCAACTCCACCCTAACAAGTCCCTTTCCCAGTTTTCTGAAACCCACCTAATCCTTCTTTCAGCCCAGCCAGCTACTCCACTTTAGCATCCAGTGTCTCTCCGTCCCCTGGGGGCAGGATGACTCCCTCACAGCATACCATGAGAGAAATTTCTGAGGGCATTCCTGCCCCATGGCACATGCACAGACTGCAGAGTGAGGGTCATTCGGATAGGAGGCAAGCTGTGGACATTTTGAATGGGTTGGCACACTGCAACCAAGCAAGCCACAGGCTGCGTATTGCATTCTAACTGCTCTGTGTGCCCTTGCTCTTGCACTCCAGGTACCTAGAGCACAGTAACAAAGTCCAGCAGAGTGTATGGGGGCAGCTGGAGTGCAACACACGTCCTGTGGCTTGTGCAGTGAATCCAGCACCCCAAGCCCCACTGACAAAATGAGCCAAATATGGCAAAATAAAACATGGAATGGTTTCAGAAATGCTTGCAAAGGAGCGAGGAT
Organism: Caretta caretta; assembly: GCF_965140235.1. Classification (NCBI taxonomy): domain Eukaryota; kingdom Metazoa; phylum Chordata; order Testudines; family Cheloniidae; genus Caretta; species Caretta caretta. The sequence goes on along the minus strand of NC_134210.1, from coordinate 42,480,099 downwards.
ATAGCTAATATTGTGGTCAGACCTGACCATGGCTGTTGATGTTACTAAAAGTTACTTCAGCTTGTACCACTGTTATTACTCTAACATGCACAGAAGTGCACCTAAAATGCACTACAAGCTTTCGTGGTCCTACCTGAGACACCCTATCTGTATTTGGCTTTGCAAATTTGGCACTTGAGACCGCTTCAAGCAACCTCCTTAATTTTTTTTCATAAACATCCATAAAAGTCTAAGTCAGAGGTGGGCAAACTTTTTGGCCCGAGGGCCACATCTGGATATGGAAATTGTATGGTGGGCAATGAATGCTCACAAAATTAGGGGTTAGGGTGTGGGCTCTGATTTGGGGCCAGAAATGAGGAGTTCAGGGTGTGGGAGGGTGCTCCCGGCTGAGACAGAGGGATTTGGAGGGTGGGAGGGGAGTCAGGGCTGGGGCAGGGTGTTGGGGCATGGGAGGGATCAGGGATGCAGGCTCCAGGCAGCGCTTATCTCAAGCAGCTCCCAGAAGCAGCAGCATCTCCCCCCTCCAGTTCCTGCACATCCAAGCGGCTCTGTGTGCTGCCCTGTCTGCAGGCGCCATCTCTGCAGCTCCCATTGACCACGGTTCCTGGCCAATGGGAGCTGCGGGGGCAGCGTGCGGAGCCCCCTGGCTGCCCCTATACATAGGAGCCAGAGGAGGGACATGCCCGCTGCTTCCGGGAGCCTCCCAGAGTGGGGCAAGACTTGACCCCGCTCCCTGGCTGGAGCGCTGAAGTGGGGCAACCCCGGACCCTGCTCCCCGGGAGGCGCTCGAGGGCCAGATTAAAACGTCTGGAAGGCTGAATGCAGCCCCCGAGCTATAGTTTTCCCACCCCTGGTCTAAGTGCAAGGTTAGCATCTCTGCTAATGTTGAAGCATGTGATTCAAGATTGGGGTCTTCGTATGGGCAGGGCATGAGAATTAAATTGAAAATGCAGGATAAGTCTCCAGGCTTAAAAGAAAGATGCACCCTTTTTGTCACACACAGCAGTCTGAAAGTTTATGTTACAAGAAATATTTTATATGTAAATTGTACTTGTTGGAAGGAAAATGTATTCTTTTTTCCATGTGGTGATAGCCATCTTGCTTAAAAGTGATGGAATTTATGATGCCGATTAAATTTGTCACACCACAGAATGGGAACCTAATTTAAGAAACTGTAAACATTTAACACCATTGGTTTACCAAAAATAAAGTCTCATCTGTTGGGTTTTTTTTAATTTTGCAAGTATAAAAACTTCTTTAAAAGTAATGTTTGAGCTAACATCCTTAGGACTCAAAAATAGCAAACTAATAATTTCTCTTTGTATAATTGTTTAAAATATCTCCCATGCTGATACTCCATATGCCAATTCTATCCTTAATGGCAAATGTTGAATCCAGTGCCCAGCCCAAATAGCGAGATGCTGGGCAGGGGAGCGGGAAGAAAAAAATCACCGAAGGTTGTAGAGTGTCTTTAGAACCACTCCATGGATGCTACTGTAGCCCTTAGACTAATATAGTCTCCACGTCCCCTGCTCCCATAGTGCAAGGAGATCCCATGGAGGAGGGCTCTGTAGCACAATGGGAGGTGTGTGCACTCCTTTGTGGCCCTTTCCAAACATGGTCTCTGGTGCAGCTGAGCCTCAGAAGTGCTGCTGTCAGGGGACCCTCTACAGTTATGGAGGAAGGAGACAGGATTTGGCCCTATGTCAATTTTTATAAATTACCTAGTTCTTCCTCCACTCCAAAGTTGGGGTTTATAATAAATCCTGACCATCTTTTAACTTGTAAGACTCATGAACTAGCTCTATGTTACATATTATAACAGTTTCAAACCATAACATTAAACACTAAAAAAGGAAAACATTTAAAGAAAATCCTATGGCAAAACTGAATTTTGCTTCTTGAACATAGTAAATGTATTTGGTTAACCTCTAGAGGCTTAAACCAAAAAATACTAAATTGCAATATAAATTAAGAGCAAACATTAAGGCACTGTGGGCTGAACTCTTAAAACAAGATTACAATATTTTTGCAATAATCACATGTTTACATCTTTGTCCAGAACTTTAGAAAATTTATTTAAAGGCATTGATCTTGTGATTTTTCTTACCAATCTTAGACACAGAATGAGTACTTTATACTCCCATTCATGTTTAATAATAATATGTTTGAATTAATAAAATGTGAATCCCATTCTTGACTGATGTAATATTAAATATCTTATTTTCAACTTAGTTTAAGAGAAACATTGAATTTGTTTGGAGTTTACATTGAACTTGTTGCTGAATATACAAATAAAATATTTAACTTTTGTAATATGACGACTCAACATTTTTAAAGTAAAAAACATCAGTCTGTTCATTACTCTGAATTATTTGCAATGAGATTTTTCTTTGTTAATTAACATTTTTTTTTCTGCTTTTGTAGAGTCCAGCTGAAGAACCAACTGTACAACTGGTAACGTTACATGAAATTTTAGAGGTAAAATGGTTTTGTGTGTGATGTCATTTTTTTCCTTACAATGATCAAAACCAGCAATGGTCTATAAGCAAAATGAATGATAGTGTGTGAAAATACAATTAAAATAACTAAGATAATAGAAACTGTGTTCAAAAAAATCTTACTGGGTTCCTCTTTTAATCCCCGGAGCACCCTAAGTAACTGTCTGGTACTAAACTCTTTTAAAATGTAAGAATAATTTAGCAAACTGATCCTACAATTTGAATCGGAAAATTATAGGCTTTTAAACTTCTAATTTTAAGATACAAAGTCAAACTTAAGTCATTCTTAAATTCACTAATTTTTAAATCAGGTTTTATAACTCTTAACTTAATAGTTCACAGTAGAAAATAATATTAAAATGGTTTGGTTAAAAAACCTGAATTTAAAATGTTTAACTTTTATATTTTGTACTATTTGCATGTACACAGTTCTGAAATATAATGCAGCAACAAGTCAATAAATTTCTAATATATTCATATTGTTGGGTTATTTGATAGGTCTGTTTTTAAGTTTTTTGTGTTGTTGTTTTTTTTTAATTGACAAGGATGCTCAGATTATTGAATGGACACTCCTATTATAATTTGTAAAAACCCAAATAAATTATGAATTTGCAAGGCATAAATATGATAGAGCTAAAAAGGTTGTTTGGATGATGGCACCTTCTCTATCCTAAACTTAGTATTTGGGAATACAGGGCTTTTTTATAGGGGTCTGTGTGTGAGAGACCTCCATGAAGAACAGCAGTTGTTCTGAGGGAAGGCCTGCGGAATTATAACATTCTGGTGTTTAGATGCTAAAATCCAGGTCACTATGACATTGTTATGCTTTACTTGAAAGTGCAGACTGTGAGTTTTTGTACTTAATGTCATTAACTTCAACTTCATGTTACATGCCTCAAGTATCTCAGCGTGCCTTTTAATGCCAAATTAGGTAGGGCTTGAAAGCAAATCAGAAATTAAAGTTGCCAAATGAGTTATTAAGCCCTGTGGAAATATAATTTCAAAAAATTTATACCTTAAAATTACTCTTCATATTCCCTTCACTAATTTTAAACACCTGCAAAGTACTAAAACACCCAGGTGTCTGATTTCTGTTTGAAAGAATAAACTAGTTCCAGACATTCAGACTTCAGACTTGTTTTTAATTTTCATTAACTTAGCCTAAACTTCGAGTTTCACTGATCTTCGTTTTATGTTTTTGTTGAGCCATTTAGTGCTAGTTTCAGTGCCTGTTAAATTTCAGAACTGTTGTGTTAGAGAATAGTTTCTTAGAGACAAATGCAAAGCGAGGCACATTTTGCTTTTGTGATCACAATTTAGGGTTTATTGTTTGTGTAAATATAAGCTATTCCCATTCAGAATTTGGGACCAAATAATATATCCATTCCCATCCAGGTTTCCACAATTCATCCATGTTTACTTTATCTTTTAAAATTATCAATGTATTGCTTTTCATTTATGTGGCCACTATATAAAGCTGCTTCTTTGAGTAGACGCAGCCCTGTATTTCACTTAGGTGTGTGCGAGCCCAGTGCACCAGAGAGGGAGAAACTTGCCTACCAGTATCCATAGAGATGTGGTGCTCACACCTCGTGGCCATAGCACCTCTCCTGACTTCACGAGGCGGCGCTGCCCCAATCGTCCCTTAGTCCCTTCTTATCATCCATGACTGGAGTCAGAGCTCTGTGTGGTCTTAACCTCACAACCTCTCAATATGTTAGTTATGTTGTGTTAGTTGTGTTAATTTGTTTTCCTTGGTGATGCTCTTACTGGAGTTTAAACATTGTCCTTTGTGAGGAGGAGTGAGCCCCACATGCGGTGTTTTTGCTCTGCCTCAGCAAGGCCCATTTTAAAGAGGATTGTGTGATCTGCAGATCATTCCAGAAATGGACTCAAGTGGCTCGGGACCTTCTTCGGAAACAGCAACTGCAGGAACAGGCCATGCGACCTGCTTCGGTACTGCAGCCCTCATCAAGTCGGAGATCGCCCTTGGGTTCCAAGAGTGTTGCCGTTTCACGTTCTGGAGCAGGTACCTCACCAAAGAAACAGAGGAGCTGTTCCCTGTCTACTCTGCCAAGGAGAAGGTTGCATAAGACCAATCAAAACCACTCCAAGTCTCAGGGTGATTCTTCCACCTTCTCCAGGAAAAGCAGGAACTGGCACAAAGTTGGTTCCAGTATGTAAGATGGCACGGATACCTCTAACTCTTCCCTGGTACTGAGTAGGAATGTTAGAAAACCTTTACTGTTGACTCTTGTTCTGGCCACCAAGCACCCGTTGAGTCTGATACCGATGAGGGAGATACTAGCACTGACTGTTTCTACATCAGCAGCGTACCAGGTAGCAACAGATCTCGTCTGCCTTTAGGTTCCAACCTTTCCTTTCGCCCAGGAGTTTGCCATGTCTGCATTATCTATAGCCCCATCGATTGAACAAGCTGCTGAACCCTTGGGTCTGTCAGCACTGCACCTCAGTGTTCCCTTTCCACAGGTTATGGAAGCAGGTCCTATGCCAGGATTGGTACAGGGGATCTTGGTACCAGGAATCGCCTCAGCACCACAGCAGTCGGCACCATGATTGCTTCCATGGCAGCTTTCACCGCTCAATGTTGGTACTGTCAGACACTCCAGTATCACTGATGACGGATTGAAACCATTTCTGGCACCAGTGTGCTCAGTACCAACGGTACCGCTTCCATTGGCAGCGCCACTTCCTGGCTCGTTCTGGGTGATGGACGAGTCAGATCAGTTACTCGCTCCCTGCCATCTGCCCCTTGGAGAGTCACCATACTTATCAATTATGGGCTTCTTGAACTGGCTAAGGCACTGCGGAGCATGCCAGCTTTAATATTGCCTGGGGCTAAGTACATAGAAAAGCTCCATTTCATTCCTGTATGGGAATTTGAGGTGTTTCATTCTCATCTGGTCCCAAATTCCCTAGTTGCAACTGCAGTGAACCACAGCGGCAGACAGGGCAGGTTTATGTAGATAACAAGGATAGGGACTCTAAATAATTGGCCCTCATAGACAGGAAGATTTACACCTTTTCTTCTTTAGAGATGCAAATTGCTGACCAGCAAGCCTTGCTGTCCAAGAACGATTTTTGTCAACTGGACAGCTATGTCAAAGTACACAGACGAGCTGCACAAGGTCTTGCGTGAGGAATTTCTGGCATTTGTGGCTGAGGGCTGCTGGACGTCTTAACTAGACCTCACGGACACCTCAGCCAGGGTGACAGCCTCTGCAGTCACCAAGAGGAGGGCTTCCTGGCTGCAGAGTTCGGGCATTGCCCCTGATGTCCAGCAAGCCCCTGAATATTTGCTCTTTGATCGCCAAATGCTGTTCTCTGACAAAACTGACAAGATGCTGCAGTCCTTCAGTCCTGGGGGGGTGTAGATGCCGGAAGTGTAACGGCACCAATATGGTATTCAACAGCAGCAGCAGTATCGTCTACAGCATACATTTGGCCAGCCTGTTCCTCCTCCTTGGCAATGGGACTACCCCAGAAAGAGGGATAGATCACACAGCAGAAAGCAGTTGGGCTCTGGATTCATCCAGTCCACATGCCCTCCCAGTACCCATTTTCATTCCTTGTTCCAGAGCACTGTTTCAGCGGTTGCTTCCCCCCACTCATCCTCCCCAGTTTGGGGACAGGCTGGCCTGCTTTCCTAAGCACCATCAGATCAGGTTATGCCATCCAGTTCCTCTCCACACCTCCACTTCAGGGACTTCTCTCATGAGATACTGCTCCTCAAACAGGTCTGCTCTCTGCTGGTTTTGGGAGCAGTGGAGGAGGTTCTGCGGAAACATCAGGTCATGGCTTCTACTCCCAGTACTTCCTGATACCCAAAACCAAGGCAGGTGTAAGACCCACCCTTGACCTTCATGACCTCAACAAATATATCAGGTACATGAGTTCCGAATGGCCACTCTATTGACCATTCTCCCTACATTGTCTCAGAATGACTGGTTTGCTTCTTTGGACCTTCAGGATGCCTACTTCCATGTGCGGATTTTGCCGAACTACAGAAAGTTCTTTCTGTTTTTCATGGTGGAATGCCACTTTCAGTATGCAGTGCTTCCATTAGGCCTCTCTTCTCCTTCCCCCTTAGGACTTTACCAAATGCATGGCTGTAGTTACGGTGTATCCCAAGAGGAAGGGATGACTGGTTATGAGGGACAGATCCAGAGAGGAAGTTCATGCTCACGTCAGCACCACACTAAGCTTGCTCAACCGTCTGGGTCTTATCCTCAACATAGGGAAGTTAATCATGTCTCTCACTCAAAAAATTAAGTTCACTTCGGCTCTGCTAGATTCCATGACATTGAAAGTGTTTCTGCTGACCTACTTTTTTCAGACAGTTCGCCATCTTTGCATCAGTCTGCAGTCTCAGGCTTCCACGACAGTTTGGACATGTCTGAGGGTCTTGGGTCATTTGTCCGCTTCCACACAGGTGATTCAGTTTGAAAACTTGCGCTTTCGCCCCCTTCAAATGTGGCTCCAGGCGGTCTACCCATCCTACTCTTCATCATCCAGACCAACTGGTTCATCTTCCTCCACTTCCTCAACTTCTTCCTTGCAGTGGTGGATGCATCCAGAGAACATTTGCCAAGGAATTCCCTTCGTCCAGCCCTCACCTGATGGGCTGGGGGGTTGCACCTGGGGTTACTAAAAGTACAGGGACTGTGGTTGGAGCAGGAGACATCACCCCGTATCAACATGTTGGAGCTTCGAGCCATTTACAAGGCAGGTCACACTTTCTGAGACTGTGTCAGAGACTCAGTGGTTCACATACTTACGACAATACCACCTTGATATATTATGTGAATGAACAAAAAGGGAGCACACTACAGCTTACTTTTCCTAGAGGCAATCAGGCTGTGGTAGTTCTACATTAAGGAGAACATTACTCCAATAGCCGTTCACTTACCTGAGGTTAAGAATCCTCTCACGGACCATCTCACAAGTATTTTTCTCTGAGTCATGAGTGGTCTGAACATAAGTGTCCTCTGGGTTATCTTCAGAGCCTGAGGCATCCCAATGATCAACCTGTTTGCTACAAGGGACAACAAGAAATGTTGTCCCTTTTGCTCTTGACGGGGCCTCGGTCCTGGTTCATTGTCCAACGCTTTCCTCCTCAGCTGGCAGTCGTCTCTTCTCTGTGCTTTTCCCTTGATGCTGATACCTCAGGTCATTCTCAAGTTTAAGGTGGATTGGCCCAAGCTTATTCTTGTTTCCCTGGTGTGGCCAAGACAGTGCTGGTTCTACTACCTCTTCTCAGTATCTGTTCAGCCTTCCATACTGCTTCCTCCCCATCCCGACTTGCTCAGTCAGAACCAAGGCTTCACCTTGCATCCTGAGCTCAGCTCCCTTCATCTCATGACATGGCTGCTGCATGGCTGAATGAGGAGGAAGTGTGATGTTCAGTGGCTGTCCAACTCCTCCTCCTTAACAGTAGAAAATCCTCCACCAGAATGGCCTATGTGGTGAAATGGAAGCAATTTTCAGTGTGGTCATTAGCTTGTGGAATCCAGCCAATGCTGGCCTCTATCCAGGACATTTTGGAGTATCTGCTGCACCTTTTAGTCATTGGGGCTTACATTTAGTTAATTGAAAGTGCATCTGGCAGTGATGTTGACATTTCATCCCCCTTTCAGGGAAGATCGGGCTTCACCAATACCATGATAGCAAGATACTTAAAAGGGCTTCATTTTCTACATCTCCCCCTCCCCCCCCTCCCAAACCAAGAACTGGTTCCTCTATGGGATCTTAACATGGTCCTAGCGGCCTTAATTGAACTTCTGTTCAAGCTCTTGACATATTGTCCATTCCTGCTTTTGTGTCAGAAAACTGCATTCCTGGTAGCAATAACATCTTCAAGGAGTGTGTGAGAGTTGCAGGCTCTGATGGAAGAAACTCCTTTTATATACAATTCTCCAAAGACAAAGTGGCTTTACAACTGCATCCAAATTTTTCGCCTGAAGGGTTTTTCAGTTTCATTTGAACCAGGTGGTATATTTACCTGCGTTCTTTCCTAAGCAGCATTCAACTCTGGAGGAGCAGTGTCTCCCTACCTTTAGATGTCAGGCTATGTCTAGCCTTTTATCTGTACAGGCCTAAACCAGTTTGTGCTTAACCTCGTTGGTTTGTGAAATGTGCAGATTTCATGAAGGGTCAAGCGGTCTCTTCACAGATGATCTCCAAATAGATAACATCATGCATTAAGACTGCATATGAAACAGCTTCAGCTACTCCCCCTCAATGGGTGTGAGCGCATTCTACAAGAGTGCAAGCAACGTTCATAGCATTCCTGAGTGACGTTTCCGTATTGGACATTTGCATGGCTGCTACATGGTTGTTGCTGCATACGTTTGCGAACCGTTACACCATAACCGCATCTTCCAGGGTTGAGTCAAGCTTTGATAGAACGGTCCTGCAGTCCTGGTTTAGGTAGACTCCGAGCCTTGTCTCCTGCTTGTGAGTCACCTAAATGGAATACACAGCTGCATTTACTCAAAGAAAAAGAAATGGTTACTGGCTGTAAATGTGGCTCTTCTAGATGTGTATTCCACGACCCACCCTCTGTCCCCTCTGCACCGGAGTCTTGATTCTGGGCATTCTGTGTGAAGGAACTGAGGGAGGGTTGAGGTGGTACCCCCAATGTAGCTGGAGGAGGGGTGGCAGCTACGAGGCATGAGTGCCACCTATTTCCAGGTACTGCTTTGCAAGTTTCTGCAGCTCCGGTGTCCTGGGCATGCACACGGCTAAGTGAAATACAGTCTGCATCCATGTCTGCATCACATCTCAAAGAACCACATTTACAGTAAGTAACTGTTTCTTACTGTATATATTTTCCACTATAGAGATACAATACCAATAGTGATGACTACTTAATTGGAATCACATAAATTACCATGGCAAAGAATAGGTATAAATTAAAAAAAAAAAATTAGTTATAACCCCAGTCCACTGTGGCAGCCATTCTTAGACACTCCTATAAGTGTTACATTATATTTAATCTTTGGATTTAACTTCATTTTGTATAGCAACTTTGCATACACTCCTGTTTACGTGTTCCATTACTCCCCCTGTAGGAACATGTAATCTGCCAGTTCCTGTTCCCTTAAATTCCCTGTGTAAACTTTTATCAGAAGTGCCTCAGTAAGTTTTCTTGTGCTGCTTCATACTCCAGGGATGTTGCATGTTTCTATGCACAGTGTAACATTCCTCCTTCAAATCTCTTCAGCAATGATTCCCACTCACGTAAAACTAAGAATTAGTTCTTTTTCTTAAGTTATTTTTAAAAATAACATGATGCTTATGGTACAAAAACAAGTATAAATAATTTAAATAAAAGCAGTAGAGAGAGAATGTGATGGTAAAGGTTATTTCAGAATATGGGTGTTGCTGAGAAGTCTCGCCAGCAACAGTTTATGAAAGATCATGAATTAATATTGTGAGAAATGAACAGAAGATATGGGGCAGGGAAGTACAGAGCAAACATTTTGGTAGATAGGCTGGAGCAAATCAATGGAGTGTTTTGAAAGAAGGAAGGCAATTCTGATCTGAATATAAAATGAATGAGTCACCAATGAGGGTATTTGGAGATGAAGATTATTATGTTTCTTTGTGTTGGGAAGAAGGCAGGCAGAAGCATTCTGAATATGCTAAAGTCTGGAGAGCTAGAACATGTAGAAGCCATAGAGAAGGGAGTTGCAGTAGCTAAGGTGAGTAGAGATGAAAGCATGGGTAGGATTTGGGCTGACATGGCTGTCAAGGCAGCGGTGTTCACAGACAATATTGTGAAGATGGCAGTAGGCAGATTTACAAATATATGGGCTCTAAGAACAGGAACAGAGACACCAGGCTGATGATCAGATTGCAGACAATGGAGTCAAATGCCAAGTCTAGGTCAAGGAGGGGAGAAAAAGATGAATTGTTTGAGGGTACTTATCTTGCCTCGGGAGAAGGAAGTTGATTAATATATTGATTCACTTGCTCAAGACAAGCAAGTGGAATAGATAGCGAGGAAACAAAGCATTAAAGATATGAAAAGATATGTATCTTGAGTAAAATTAGTAGTTAAGGTTAAAAGTAAATAGAAGATGACTGTAAAAGGGGAACTGACTGCCAAAAGTAGAACCTTTTGGGACTCGGAAAGCAGTTTCTTGGCTCATAGAGAATGGAAATTCCATTGTTTTAAGTCTGAAGAAAGGCGAGGGAGAAGGAGCCCTTGTTGGCAAAAGAGGTCATTTGGAGAGTTATATTGCAGTGAAATGAGAGCGAGGTCGTATCTGTTGGTGGGTATGAAAAACAGAAAATGTCTAAAATAAAGGTTTGCCTAACTTTCTCTCTCAACTTTGGAAGCCTGTTAAACAGACACTAAATCTTAAATTGCTACATTGTCTTTGTGTGCTTTTATTTTAAAAACTAAATAAATTGCAGTTACATTCCATTATCTTTTTGACTGAATGGCTTGCATAACTATATACATACCTAAAATCCAATATATGCTTTTGATTTATTGGGGGAAAATTAGAATATTGTTACATAAGGGAAGAGAATCAACTTAAATTTAATATTCAACAATTTCATACTTAAAAAAATCAATTAAACATTCTTTAATGAATAATTTGGAACAGGCTTTGTATCTTTTCGGTAAGCAATTCTTATGACATCAGTGTGCTCACCTTTCCTTGATTAACAATAGATAAAAATCAACCTGTTTTATGCATATTTTGAATCTCATTCTCTTGATCTTCCAGCGTCTTATAAACAGATTAATGAGTACACCACATGAACCATATTTGACAATCAGTGATTCCTTCTGGCCACCTTATGTTGAACTGCTGCTGCGGTATGGAATTGCACTGAGACATGCAGAGGATCCAAGCAGAATACGCTTAGAAGCCTTTCATCAGTAAAGGCACCTTTGTGACTATTTAAAAAAGAAGAAATGTGTTGAATCAGTACTCATACTTTAAAAATATAGAGGTGTGGGTGTATGTGTGTATTTTTTATATATATATAATTTGATATTTTATCATAACTCTGGGTGTTAATCTTTTCTGCTTGGACAGTATTTTTTGACAAACCATACCTGTTTTAAGTGCAGTTACTTATGAAGCTTGTGACATGACAAAACTTTCTTTTAACTTCAAATGATGATAGCCATTCATCCCATTAGTTGTTGACTTTATGATGTGTGTTACTGTACTGTGAAATTAGGTAGTGCTTGTTCAGATGGCTTAGATAAGACTCAAATTCAAGTTAAAGGACTATTGTATGTAGACAAAATAATTAAAGTAGTTTGTTTTTTGTTGATTAATTAAAAGAAATAATGCTTTGCATATGGCATGTTTGTTTTCTTATGCAACACTCCCTCAGGCTTTGTCTACACTAGCACTTTTGTTGGTCGGGTGTGTTAAAAAAACACCAAAAAAACACCCCTGACTGACAAAAGTGCCGGAGTGAACTACCATCACTTGTTAGCTGTGGTTTAATTATGGGAGAGCTCTGTTCTGTCGGCATAGAGGAGCTACACAGGAGATGTTACAGCAGTGCAGCGGCACAGTTATGCCACTGTAAGATCTGTAGTGTAGACAAAGCCGCTGTATGGCTCCAAACCTCTTACTTCCTTTTAACATTTATGCTACACTTCTGTACTAGGCTTGAACTATCTCAGTTCAGTTTGTAGATTTGAAGATTAGTAGTCTGAATGTTTTAAAAAATGGAGAAATAACTTTTCACATTTGTTGCATTCAGGATGCCTTATGACCAATGGCAGAAAACAGTGTTGGGTTTGAGATAAACATTCAAGAGAATCTATAGGTCGTCTTATGCTGAAAGAGTTGAAAATTGCCCATCATGCAACTGTGGGTGGGTGGGAGGGTTGTGTGTGCGGGTGGTGGTGGTGGGCTGAGATGTACAGGAGGTCAAACTTGATTAGAGGTCCACAAATTGTGGGGCGCAAAGAAATGTGAAGGGGTGTGTGGTGGGCCTGGGCCAGCCCACATGGGGGGGGCAGAGACGGAGCCCTGCCCCCAACTCTGCTCTGGCACTGCCCCCAGCTCCTGGCACCACACCTGACCCAGTCCCCAGCCTTGGCCCCAGGCTGGGAACAGGGCCCCAGCCAGGGGCCGAGGCTGGGGGAGGGATCAGAGGTTGCAGTGGGGGCTGGCAGCTGGGCCCGCGACTACATGCTTAGCCACTGCTACCCTAAATTTTAGACGCCAATTAAATTAGCCTACAATAGCACTTCTAATTTAACAAGAGGGTAACAAGGTTGTGGGCCGCCTTAAAGGAATTACCAGGGTGTTATCAGGGGACTTGTCTCCGATCTGCAGAGGGTTCCCCAGGGCAAGCTAGTCTTGCTAACCCCTGAAAGGATACGGATAGAGTCTTCCACTCAAGGGGTGACACACACACAAGCAGAAATTCTTCAACAACATAAGAATTATTTATTTAAAAGAAATAAAAAGAATTAGTAAGTTTAATAAAGGAAGAAAAGATGCATAGGATTTAATAAAACCCAATCAAATTACATTTAAGAATTGTACAATAAAGCAACCCAGCAAGATAAGAGACAGACTGCATAAAATATCTAACACATACCGAGAATACAGTAGTTCCAATGTAATAAGCATATAAAGATCCTGCATACACAAAGGCTTTAGTCTTAATGTTACAATCTAATACCATACTTAATACAATGCAGTATACGCAGGCTCTGTATGCACATCCAAGAAACCAGTATGTCACAGATTTGAAAAAAAATTTACTTAACACTAACCTTAACATTTAACACTAAACATTTAGCATTTAATATTTAACATCCTGTGAGCACTGGCCAAGAGGTCACAGGATGAGTAGGGGAGATCTCATTCAGGAGCGGGCATCCAACTTTATTAACAGACACCCCCAAGCACTCTTTAAAAAAAAAAAAAATCATAAAATTAGACCTACACTCTCCCACCAAAATCCCTCTGACTCGTCTGAGGTCCTTCTGCTCTGTCTCAGTGGTGCCAGTGCTGGAGATGGTGGTTGCTGTTATTTCTGAAGGTCACCGTGGCTGTGTGTTTCGGAACTGCTGGTGGTTGCCTTTACAGGTAGCTATCTTCCGGTGGCGTAGCATCCTTAAAGCTGCTGCCTTCTAGAAGGTTCGGTTGCTGCTGCTCCTCCAGGTAGCTGCTTGATTGAGCTACTATGAAAGCCGCTGCCGTGGTAACCTTTCGAGTTCTGCTGCTTTTCCAGCCAGCTGCTTTTTCCGGAACTATCTGTCCTTCTCCTCAGGTAGCTTCTGTTCTTCCACAAAGCCTCAAACCCATTACATTCATGCTAGCTGTTGGCCTTATATTGTGGTTGCTTTCTCAAGGTCAGCTCATCTCTGCCAATCAGTTTCTAGCTCTTCTAGCTCCTCCCCTGACGTCATCCTATTTTTAGATACAGCGCTCCTCCCCTATGATGCTATCTTTAGAAAGCTAAGCATCTCCCTCTGGTGCCATCTTGGGTAGGGCTCCTCCCTCTGACCATCTTTAGCAAAGCAAAGCTCCTCCTTTTGAAGATGGAATTTTTCACTCTAAATTTAAACTACGTTATCGCCATCTCTGCCATTTTGGTCTGCTATGTTGGATTTTTCTAATTTAAACTATCATTAATTTCTACTTATTTAAAGCCTTAATCTTAGAACTAATTACTGTTTTATGCAAATCAAAGTGTCCTGATACTGTCACCACCTTAATTATGTTAATTAGGAGAAGTAAGTTTTACGGTGTTTTTAAACCACCTCTGAGGTTTTTCTGCAAGCCTCTATAAATATGCTGCAAGGTATCTCAGAACATTCAAAGCAAAATCTCTCTTTACACCACTGCTGGCCCTCACTGCGGCCCAGCTGCAGCTCTGCTCCCGCCCCAGCCTCGGACCCCTCACCCTTGGAGCCACAGCCCCACTCCTGGCGAGCGCAGTAGAGGGGGCGTGGATAGGGGCAAGGAGGGGTGTGACCCTGAAAAGTTTGGGGACCACTGGGCTAAATGATCTAAGGACCCTTCTGGTCTTAAACTCTATGACTGATTTTTCTCCTAAAATGAGCCCCTTAATGCAGTGTGCAACTTCTGTTAATAACACTGCACTTTATATTGTCTACACTTTTCACAATTAATTTAGCAAGGCTTGTAATACTTAATTTCTGTGTTTTTTGACAGTTTGTAATTTATATCTGGCACAGGGAATCCATTAATCCAGTGAGAAGTCTTCTGGATAACCATGCCTGTCTGATCCTAATTTTCTTAAGTGTACCCCTGATCACAGTCGTGCCTGAGTAGATATTAAATGACTTGCACAAGGTTACACAGGAAGCCTGTGGCTGATCTGGAATTGAAGCCTGAAGTTCCATGCCTGCAGGCCTGCAACATGTGTAACATTGGGAGATATAACCTGCCTTTTGGTTAACCAGATTTCAGTTTATCAGGGTTTTTAGCACTATATGATATAACCTCCATGCTTTTTAAGTAATACAAAAAGTGTTTTGCTGGCTTAGAGAAACAAACCACATGTCCCAGTAATTATGGGAGAAAGCTAGAGAGGCTATTTTCATGGTTTGCTCCTGTAGCTTCTTAAATTACGATTGGAATGTAAGAGAATTGTATATGAAAATACCTGCAATCTATCTCCCTTGAATTTAGAGCTTTTTTTATGACTTGGACAGAACTGAATATAGTATTTCACATGTATTGCCATCAATTTATACAATGGCATTAAAACTTCAGTATAGTTTTCTGTCCCATCCTTTATACATCCTAACAAACTATGGGAGAGGGGAGCCGGTTAGCACTACTGTGTATTGAGCCAAGGCTTTTGTTCAGTTATCCTCAGGACTTTTTGTGAGGGATTGCAGTTAATTTAGAATTCACAAGGATCAATTTTCTCTCTGGTCCTTTTCAGCATAAGAGCAAGTACTAGGTGAACTGTTCAGATCACATGGAGTCTAGTGCCAGCAATAAGCAGTTGACACACAGCTCTACCTATCCTTCAAAATATACAGCCACACCACTACCACCAACTTGGCCCAATGGGTGGGTGAGATCAGCTCCTGGATGAACAGCAGCTGGCTGCAGCTGAACCCAAGCAAGACCAAAGGTGATGCTGATGGGCAGAGAAAAGCATTTTGAATAGTCGTCCGCCTACTTTATATGTGCTAATTTTCATTTCTAGACAGTCATTACCATCAGCTGTACTGCCTTCATGCCTTATGTTCCCTATTATCATTCTTACTGAAAACTGAGGCAAAGTATTAATTTAGTTTTTGGACCATATATAGATTATCTGTACTCTTCTCATCTGCACGCATAGTGGCTCCAACCTCATCCTTCCTTATTCTCTTTTTATTTATATAAATACAGAACCTCTTCTTATTTTAATTTCCTTGGCAAGAGCTAATTCAGCAATTCTCACTTTATTCCTACATTTTCCAACCTCCATGATTTAGGTTTCTTTGCTGATAAACCCCCTTTACCATTCCCTATAGGTTCTCTACTTACTCCTCATAACATGTTTGAGTTAGTTATTCATCCAGTTGGGTCTGGAGTCTTTCCCTACCAGTTTTTTCCCCTTGCTTGGGATGCACATTTCAGATAGGTTATATATATATATATATATATATATATATATATATATATAGTTGATTTGACGATTGTAATAGCTCTTAAATCAATATCCAGGTCTGATGGTAGATCTTCATCACGTATTTCTAATAGTTCACTTGTGGTTGGTCTGTTTTAAAACAGACTGAAAATGTTCTGCCCACCTTTTCCTTTGTTCTTCTGTACCAAGTATCTTTCAATTTGCATCTTTAATAGGACCTCCAGTACTGCTAAAAGTTTTCCTGTTAGCTGATTGATTGTCTGATACAAAGTTGTAAGGTCACCTCTTTCGCTAGCATCTTCAGCCTCGTGACATTTTCTATCAACATAGATAGATATAGCCTTTTTAGCTCACTTACTTATCTCTTTGCATGTCTTAGCATTCATGAGTTTTTGCTTTACACTTTCCTTTTCCATTGGTCTAGATAATATAGTCCTGCCCTGAATGCAGGGGACTGAACTAGATGACCTCTCAAGGTCCCTTCCAATCTTATAATTCTATTTTGCTGCCCAAGTAAAATTGCTAATCCATTCTTCCCATTTTTAGATTTTGATTGCTAACTATGTTGAATTCAAATAGCGGATGGAAACCTGGAACCAGTGGCTCTCTTATGCACACATTTTCATTTGGCTCCTTGAGATCCCAGATAGGTGCTCTTCTAATTGGGAGGGAAAGTTAGAGATCCTCACTGCAGTATAATGGAGTCTTTATTATGAGTCTTCAAGTTAATTGATTTCCAGTTACTACTTTTCACTAGTTACTTTGTGCAGTTGAAGACCTAGATGAACAACAAAATTTTGTGTCTTAGAACACATGTGGAGATTAGCATTTACAAAAGTGTTATCTGACAATCAGTTAACTGGAGTTACAACATAAGCAAACACATGCATCCGACGAAGTGGGTATTCACCCATGAAAGCTTATGCTCCTATACGTCTGTTAGTCTATAAGGTGCCACAGGACTCTTTGCCAACATAAGCAAAAACTCTAGATAAACTTTTACAGTGTTATGCCGGTCCATGTCCTTCACTTGCATTACACCTCTCTCTCTGGTCCTTCTATATCCTGCTTTTAGATCTTCTCTTGGGTCCTCCCCAGCTTTATTTATGAGACAGCCCTATTCCATATCTGGTCTCTACTTTATGAGTAAGACTGCATATTTTTTTGTGGTATCTTTATCAAAAATCACATAGTCATGTAAGTTAGGTAAAGGTAACCTGTTTAGTGATGGCCTTCATGATTTTTTGATTAAAAAATGTCCTGACAAATGAGGCAGCACCAACCAACCATAGCAACACCATCTGCCCTGCACTGCAACCTTAATCCCAACCTGGTGTAGAGGGGAGGCCTGGCAGTGGGATTGGTCTGGGCGGGGCTGGAGTGTGAGCCTACCCTCCTTGTGCTCACCCCAGGCACCAGCGGCTACTGGACTGGGTCCCAGGGTTGAGAGGGAGCCCACCCTGCACTCACTTCAGGCCTGAGCATTGGCAGCACCTATGTACTGTGGGGCTGTGCCTGGCTCTACACTTTGAGTGGTGACCTGGGGTGCCAGGTCTCGGCACCACTCAGGTTTGGTCTGCCTCCTTGTCCCCTGTCATGATGGAGGGTCAGTTGACAAAACCAGAGCAGCATAGACTCTGTGTCTGGTCACAAAGCCAGAATGAGGAACCGGGCCCAGCCCTGCAGGACACAGGAGTTGCTGCTGTGGGGTGAGTCACCCAGACACAACAAACAGTCATGGACAAATGTGAAATTCATGCTAGCTGTGCCTTTTTTCCCCAAACTGGGACAAACCTGCAGCTCAAATCATGATGAAATGTTGCTACTTATTATTGCCATGCTCATCTTCCCAGTATACTTTGCAGCAACCTGCAGTTCCCAGGATTTTTCTGAGAACTACATCTCTCAGAATTAACTTGCTCAACCTGGAGTCAGCATGCCTTGTTACAGAGAAACTGTTGGATGAGGAGTTGTCCATGTAAGCAATCACCATGACTTAATCTAGACCCTTCTGAGGAAGCAACTCTTCAAGGGAAAAGGGGCTGCAGAACTTCTTCCTTCAATGGCAAATAATCTGAAAGATATGTGGAAAATAATTCAGAGGCATCATGCTATAGAGTTCAAGAAAATGCTTAGGCCTTTCAAACCTTCAGACACCCCAGAGAAGCAGGCTGTATTCCAAGAAGCAATCTCACATCTTTTCCACACATCCTCCGATTTCCCATATATCTGAAGTAATAAGATTCAAACTGAAAAAGCCTCTGCTGTTCTGGTACTCTCTGTTGGTAAAGGGGAGCTTTAGTTTTTGGGATTCATTCAAATGACAGAAAGAAAACCTACCTGTAGCTACCGAACCACAAATTTGCCAACAGTGGCACAACTAACAGTGAGAGTTTGGAAATAGAAAGGAAGAAGTTAAAATCAAATGGCTATTGCAAAAATTTAACTGTCTATTGGCATCCAGTCGAAAATGAACAACGAATAGTATAAAATGGGATCGGAACAAGTTCAGTAAGGTTCAAAGAAAAGAACATCCATACTTCAACAGAAGTTCAAAACATTCTGGAGATCTTACAGAGTGGCCTCTGTAAGACTGGGGTAAAAGTGAGTGCCCTAAGAAAGCACGTCAGCAATAGCCCAGCATGGTAGGAAGGTCTAGCCCAGCATAGTAGGAAGGTCTAGCCCAGCAGTTATCTACTTGCATTCCAGTGTAACCAGGTTCCTCATCTGTCATCCCAGTTATCTGATTCTATTCATGTAATCTGTTGAGTACTCCAAGCACTAAGCCATCTTATACTTGAGCTCTTGAATACACTCTCCATGGTACTTCCTCTTCCTCAAAGTTTCAGGTATCACATCCATCCAGAAAAATTCCTGAGTTTGGAAACCTTCCAATCAAACCATATTATACCTTTCACCAGAACAAAACTTGGTCCTTAAAACAGAGCCAGAATTTATCCCGAAGGTTAGTCCCTTTTTTTCCCCAACAGATCTCAAAATATTTCTCTACCCTTCTTCTGCCTAATCTCCAAGAACCCTTAATATGCCAATAGCAGTGAATATTTGTTAGGGAACTCCACATGATAATATAATGCAACACCACCTTCATTTTCTACCACCATAGTCAACTGGCTTTCTCTGTGTTCATTGCTGACAATAGCCATTAGCTGGGCAGCACTTTTAGGCTATATCTACACTGCAATTAGACACCCGCTGCTGGCCCATGCCAGCTGACTTAGGCTCATGAGGTTCGGGCTCATGGGGCTGTTCAATTGTCGTGTAGACATTTGGGCTCAGGCTGCAGCCCAGGTTCTGGGACCCTCCCACCTTGCAGAGTCCTAGAGCTCTAGCTCCAGTCCAAGTCAATATGTCTACACACCACAGTTAAACCACCCCATGAGCCCAAATCAGCTGGCATGGGCCAGCTGTAGGTTTTTAATGGCAGTGTAGATATAACCTTAAAGGCCAGAATAGGTACCATTTTTCTCTTGGACTGCCTCTCTCAAAAGGTCAGAAGTTTGTCTTCTTCAAGAATGTACCACAGTGACTTTACCTGAAATCAAAGGTTCAAATGATTTAACTAAAAATCAGACGTATTCGTAATAGAGAGAAAATCATATTAATGGAAACTGTCGGAACATATGGATACCACAAGGCTTGTTTTTGGTAGTGGCTCCTTCAGTCTCCAAATAATAGCCCTATATTCCTGTCTGCTAGATATAAATAATTGATCTGAATTCCCCATATCTCATTTACACACATCCTATCTATGGCCCCACAAAGTTGTGGGACCTTCTCAACCTCCTCCTGGTGCTGGCCAAGATTATCATCCTCCAATCCAGGAGAAGGAAACTCAATAAAAAAGTCCTGTGACTGTGGGGCCTACTTCCATTCCCTTATTGTCTCACATCACCAGGTAGAGTTCCTTTGGTTGGTGTCCACTGATTCGACTCCTTTGCAGAACAGTAGACACTATCTGGGATTCTCTTCTCAGTGTTCCCATCCGAGTCCCTTGTTCTAAATCTATGATCCTCACCCATGTTCCTGTTTTCTCATTTTTGTACCCCTGGTTGTCTTCTGGACTCTGTCTCCTCTCTTTTTCCCCTCTCCCCCTCCCACACACACACATCCACCAAATGTGAGAGGGCAGGCCTTCATTCTGGGTGGGTTTTCATCCACCATCCCAGGATTCAACTCGGCTGTCCCACCTTATTTAAATATAGGTCTCTATAGTAAAATAAACTTAGTTAAAATACAAAGTTCTGTTCAAAATGAGGTTAAAAATTCTTATATTTACTAATAGAATTGGTCTTAGACTTCTACTGACGAGTTTACATAATGCACAGTTGAGATAAAGCTGCTGTTGGCAAGTTAATGCAGCTTTTGGTAACTTGCAGTGTCTTGACTTTAGCAAGATATATCTTGTTTACAGATTATCTCACTCTTATAATGCTACCTATATTTCCTCAGGCCATCCCTTCAATTGTACTATTTCCATCTCTTCTGCATGGTACCAAGTTTTCTCTTAATTTGTTATGAAATCATATCAGTAAATGGTTTTGGCTAATTGTTTGACATTTGAAGTTGGATTTTCAGCAAGTTGCTACAGTTTTCATTTTGGCTGCAAATCAGGGAAGCGTGTGGCTCTCAGGGGGCTGATTGTCATCAAAGTTTCTAGCAGATACCTGAACAAGCTATTTGCTTGTTTTCTTGAGAGAGGACGAGTGGTGGTAATGAAGCAGTATGATGGCTGTTGAGCCTCAATATTGTGATGCAGTCATAAGCCTAGAAAAAAGTCAATTTGCCTTATGTTCCAGTACACATTGCAGCAGTTCAATAGAGTAACAGTAACTTCTTCAAAAATCTGTTTACCTTACCTTTAAAAACAGGTTCTCTAAAGTCCATTAAATCCTAGATAAAATATAGTATTGGAGGCATGCATTAAATTTGCACCTGTTCACATTGAGTCTCTGCTGCACCCTCTACTGGCCCTCTTTAGATTGAAGACACCCAATTAATCATCTCAGGCATTGGCACCCTAACAGCAGGATTGTCTGGCTATGTAGACTCCCTCCTCAGGCCCTACGCTACCAGCACTCCTAGCTATCTTCAAGACACCACTGCCTTCTTGAGGAAACTACAATCCATCAGTGATCTTCCAGAAAACACCATCCTGGCCACTATGGATGTAGAAGCCCTCTACACCAACATTCCACACAAAGGTGGGCTACAAGCCGTCAGGAACAGTATCCCCGATAATGTCACGGCAAACCTGGTGGCTGAACTTTGTGACTTTGTCCTCACCCACAACTGTTTCACATTTGGGGACAATATATACCTTCAAGTCAATGGCACTGCTATGGGTACCGCATGGCCCCACAGTATGTCAACATTTTTATGGCTGACTTAGAACAACGCTTCCTTAGCTCTCGTCCCCTAATATCTCTATCTACTTGCACTATATTGAGGGCATCTTCATCATCTGGACCTATGGAAAAGAAGCCCTTGAGGAATTCCACCATGATTTCAACAATTTCCATCCCACCATCAACCTCAGCCTAGACCAATCCACACAAGAGATCCACTTCCTGGACACTATGGTGTTAATAAGCGATGGTCACATAAACACCACCCTATACGGGAAACCTACTGACCGCTATACTTACCTACATGCCTCCAGCTTTCATCCAGTCCACACCACACGATCCATTGTCTACAGCCAAGCTCTACGATACAACAGCATTTGCTCCAACCCCTCAGACAGACACAAACACCTACAAGATCTCTCTCAAGCATTCTTAAAACTACAATACCCACCTGCTGAAGTGAAAAAACAGATTGACAGAGCCAGAAGAGTACCCAGAAGTCACCAATTACAGGACAGACCCAACAAAGAAAATAACAGAATGCCACTAGCAGTCACCTTCAGCCCCCAACTAAAATCTCTCCAGCGCGTCATCAAAGATTTACAACCTATCCTGAAAAATGATCCCTCACTCTCACAGATCTTGGGAGACACGCCAGTCCTCACTTACAGACAGCCCCCCAACCTGAAGCAAATACTCTCCACACACCACACAACAGAAACACTAACCCAGGAACCTATCCTTGCAACAAAGCCTGATGCCAACTCTGTGCACATATTTATTCAAGTGACACCATCATAGGACCTAATCACATTAGCCACACCATCAGAGGCTCGTTCACCTGCACATCTACCAATGTGATATATGCCATATGCAAACTAGATACCATTAACTTGGATTTGAATAGAGACTGGGAGTGGGTCATTACACATATTGAATCTATTTCGCTATGTTAAGTATCCTCACACCTTCTTGTCAACTGTCTAACTGGGCCATTTTGATTATCACTACAAAAGTTTTTTTCTCCTGCTGATAATAGGTCATCTTAATTAATTAGCCTCTTACAGTTTGTATGGCAACTTCCTCATTCTCTCTCTCTCTCTCTCTGTGTGTGTGTATGTGTATATATATATCTATCATATAGATCATAGAATATCAGGGTTGGAAGGGACCTCAGGAGGTCATCTAGTCCAACCCCCTGCTCAAAGCAGGACCAATCCCCAATTAAATCATCCCAGCCAGGGCTTTGTCAAGCCTGACCTTAAAAACTTCTAAGGAAGGAGATTCTACCACCTCCCTAGGTAACGCATTCCAGTGTTTCACCACCCTCCTAGTGAAGAAGTTTTTCCTAATATCCAACCTAAACCTCCCCCACTGCAACTTGAGACCATTACTCCTTGTCCTGTCCTCTTCTACCACTGAGAATAGTCTAGAACCATCCTCTCTAGAACCACCTCTCAGGTAGTTGAAAGCAGCTATCAAATCCCCTCTCATTCTTCTCTTCTGCAGACTAAACAATCCCAGTTCCCTCAGCCTCTCCTCATAAGTCATGTGTTCCAGACCCCTAATCATTTTTGTTGCCCTTCGCTGGACTCTCTCCAATTTTTCCATGTCCTTCTTGTAGTGTGGGGCCCAAAACTGGACACAGTACTCCAGATGAGGCCTCACCAATGTCGAATAGAGGGGAACGATCACATCCCTCGATCTGCTCGCTATGCCCCTACTTATACATCCCAAAATGCCATTGGCCTTCTTGGCAACAAGGGCACACTGCTGACTCATATCCAGCTTCTTGTCCACTCTCACCCCTAGGTCCTTTTCCGCAGAACTGCTGCCTAGCCATTCGGTCCCTAGTCTATAGTTGTGCATTGGGTTCTTCCGTCCGAAGTGCACAGATCTTCTAAATGTTCCATTCTATACATCCGATGAAGTGAGCTGTAGCCCACAAAAGCTTATGCTCTAATAAATTTGTTAGTCTCTAAGGTGCCACAAGTACTCCTGTTCTTTTTGCGGATACAGACTAATATGGCTGCTACTCTGAAACCTGAAAGAGAGCAGTGATTATGATTCTTTTTTTGCCTTTTTGCTGTCTAACCCGTAACTATAAAAGAAAAAAACAAAAAACAAAACCTGATCAGATCATCTTTTTCTGGTTCCCAAAGGTAAAATTACAGTGAGCCTCTTTTTTTTTTTTTCTTCGAATATTCTTGGGCAACACTAACACTGTCTTAGTTCAAATTGTTTCCAGGTTAAACAATGAACATTCCAAGGCACCTCGGCAGTGCCGAACTACCCATAATTATAATCAGCCATAGTTACAAAAACATCTTTGTTCTGCAGAAGTTTAAAATTCTGTACTTTACCAAGTTTATTATGTCAAATGAAACTTAATCTTGCCTTCTCTTTTTGGCAAAAAATTCTGTTTGCAGGTGCTTCCAAATGAGCTTTTGGGTTATAGTGAGCTGTGAGCCAAGACAAATGTAATTTTGATGGTATTTCTATTGTAACTGTAATTTAGGACTCATTTACATGAATAGCTAGAGGCTGTTTCAGGCAGACATACTTAAAATACAAATTACCCTGGATTAATGTTGTATACTTGGTAAATACATGTGGTAATTGCAGTCCTTTACTATTTATAATAAATCATTTCCTCATCAATCAGTTGCTCAAGTTTCCCCAGTGTTATGAAGTGCTTTTTTTTGCTAAAGGAAACACTGGAGATTTCTGATTGGCAAAGAGTTAAGTTGTTGTTCTTGTTGAAATGATCTTCCAGAGGTGTCTTTCCCAGAATTCTAAATTAACTGCAAAAAATCCAAACTCAGAAAAATAATCCCGTTATTCAAAATACATTGGTACATATCAGAGTACATCTTTCCTGTGTCTTATTCCTTTAATAGGACCAGAACTGCTCAGTTTTCCTCTGTGGATTTTGCACCTTATGCAAAGATCCTAAGAGTAAATTATTATACCATTGAATGTGCCTAAACAGCAGGTATTAACTTATAAAATCTGTGTGTGTGTGTGTAACCTGGTGCACTGACGTCCCGCTTCCCACGTCTAATTTAAAAGTGGAACATCATTTTATTTTAATATTTTCTCTCAATGGAGCTGTTATGTCTCTTTCATTAATATGGAGGGTTTTATTTCGTGACAAGCCTTCACAGATTCTTAAAATTTAATATTTGATTACGTCCAGGAGCATGTTGGTTATAGTTCTGCAACACTGAAATGAGCCTTAAGAATAATGACTTTGCTGTAGTTAAGAGAAGAACCCAAAGGCTAAAGTAACCATGAATAAAGTTGCTTAATAAAAAGGGAGCAGAACTGTTTCCTCATAAAAAAGTGAAGCTGTTCAAG
The DNA here is from genome assembly GCF_965140235.1 of Caretta caretta. Classification (NCBI taxonomy): domain Eukaryota; kingdom Metazoa; phylum Chordata; order Testudines; family Cheloniidae; genus Caretta; species Caretta caretta. The sequence continues at coordinate 42,455,234 of NC_134210.1, read as the reverse complement.
TGAGCTGAATTTAGAATTAAATAACATGTTTCGAATGGTCCTCCCACCTATATGTATAGTATTGTTAATGTATGTGTATTCTGAATAAATATATAGCAAAACTTTTTTTTTCCACATGCAATGCTTAGTTCTTTTTCTTTATCATATCCAAAAGCTTTTCAAGATAGGGAATTTGTTTTACTGGATGTTTGTCTCACACATTAATAGTGTTAGTTAAGTGCTTTTTAACAATAATGACATTTATTTTACTACCCACAATTTTTATAGTTAGGAACTTTTAAAAAGAAAACCATATTCTGCTGTCAGTCACACCAGGTATACAGGAAGTAACTCAATTGAAATCAGTAGCACTATGTCATATTTACACTGAGAGCAGAATTAGACCTGCTATCTTTTAAAATATACTTACTGTAGGTATATTAATGTGTTAGAAACACTCAGATTTGGAGTGTAATTATAGTTGCTGTAAAAGTCATGAAACCAGGAGACAATGTGTCCTGCAATTAAAGCTTATGAGAAATTAAACCAGTAAGTAGTTTCCCAGACACCTCCAACCCCACTGAGTAATTCCTGATTGTGAGCAGGAGCTTGGTTTTTGATGTTTTTTGCATATAAAGGCTGAGGCTGCACAGTCAATACATTCTTTGACAGAGTGCAAGCTTGACAAAAATAGTGTAACCTGATCAAAGTCCCTTATATATGACAGGAATCTGGCAGCATTTGCAAATAGCCTGTTATTTGTGAAGATCTAATACTGAAAGGCTGGCAAAAGTATAAAAAATAATAGTGTAACTGCATGCGTCAGGGTCTCAGCAGAATTCTGTTAAGAAGAACATGAGTTCTTATGTAACTTTTCTTCTTCAAATAGGGCTGCTGTGAGAAGTAGCAACGGCTGAATTTAAAAAAATGTTTGAGAGTCTCTTGACTCCTAACTTTGAGATGATTAACTCAGAAAGAAAGCTCTCACATATGGGTTACAGTTCAGTAACACTGAAACTAACCTTGAGAATAACAACTCTGTCTTGACGGAATTAGTCAAACAGTGACTGTTCTACATCAAGAAAAGTATAGTTGCTGCAGTGTTCAAATTTTATAATGGAACACAGATACTTTATGGAATACTACATTTGTTTTTCCATTATGAATTAATCACAAGGAAAATAAGTTTTTAAGGATGCCAACTGTCATTTAAATCAAATTAGACTGGGGGACGGTGGGCAGAATCACTATGTGAACGATAATAGAATTGGAAATGAGAAGTCTCTTACACAATGCCAAATACATTAAGAGATCATCTAACTCTAGCTAGATCTTGATTAGACAGAAACCTCTATCTTAAATCTAGAGGGAACTAATTAGTGGACCAAATTTATTTCTGGTATTCTTCCATTACACCAGGGACATACACCTCGATGGACTTACACCAGATATGAAATTGGCCCATTGTATCAAATGCAGTAGGAATGTCTACAAGTAATAGTACAAAAGAAGCATTGTTGTTAGTTTAACTAACTTGTCTTTGCAATGTTTATCAAAGCTGTTTTCAGGCTGCTATTGGTCATGAATCCAAATCTGCAAGGTGGTCAGAGTGTAGTTAGTTCTGTGAGTGAAAACAGATGCACACTGCCAACTTTAAAAAAGTTCCAAACAAGAAGAGAGATTTAAAGAGATAGTTGGACAAACCCAAGAAGTCCATGTGTTTATGGTTTTTAAACATTTAAATTGTAGCAGCAGTTCTAACCCACTTAATTTAAGAGGCCAAATGATTAATATGATATTAATATGTAGTTTAAAAATAAATATGCAAGTTTATAACTCAGTGTCTTGTGTCAGAAAGGATTATTGTTTACATGAAACAACCTTATCAGATATGGTAGTGTGAAGTTTACCAAATTATTAGCACATGATACACTATTTAAAGCTATACACTATTTAATACAAATATCTGTATTTCACTGCCTAGTTGTTTGTTAACTACAAACAAATCTCACAAGCAGAATGTATGGACTATTTTGATATCCTAATTAGGATGTTACTCTCAGTTATGGCAATGCTTTATTTCAGAGAATTTCACCTCTGGTTTTTGATAGGTAGAAAAATCCTTTGTGTAAACCCACAGTGTTTTAAATGTCATGCTTCATTAGCATAGTTTGATTAAAACTTAAGCAGTTCAGTAATCATCTTAAGGCCTTACTAATACTTGCATTGCTGCCAGATATTAAAATTGAGTACTTTTGTTTGCACTAATTTTTTCTTACCAAAATATATTATAATGAAAGAAGAACAGGCATGCTCAATTTTACAAAGAAAATCTGTTTCCCCACTTACAGCATGGTAATTTATTGCAGATAGGTAATCAGGTTATACCATAGAAAGTGACATGCTCCTCTTATTATATTTCACCCAGGGTTTGAAATATTTACCCATTCTTACTAGACTGAGTGAAAAATAATTGCCTCACCACAAACCATGCTATTAAAGTTGTACCCCTGATCATTTTAAATAGTGTATTTTTGTGTACTATCTTTAGTTGTAAGAATATTTTTTTAATTTATCCCCTTTTGAAACTTGATTTTATTATGCCTTTCCCCCTTGTATATTTATCCCTTTCCCCCTTGATTCTTACATATTTTATTGCAAGGTATCCAGTGCCTGTTTCCTCTTTCTTTCTCCATTTCCCTACCCATCTTGTTATAGATTTCTTTCCCTATATTGACAGGTTACAGAGTAGCAGCCGTGTTAGTCTGTATTCGCAAAAAGAAAAGGAGTACTTGTGGCATCTTAGAGACTAACCAATTTATTTGAGCATAAGCTTTCGTGAGCTACAGCTCACTTCATCAGATGCATTCAGTTTCCCACTGTCTTCCTTATATTTTATGTCTGTCTTCTATTTTTCCTTCCAAAATCTCTCAATACTGTGCTACTCTTTTTTTTCTGTCCCCACTATGTCAGACAGTATTTGCAGTGGGCTGTTCCTTATCTCCATAGTAATGACAGGCAGACCAGATCTTTGGCTCTGAGCCAGGTTTTAGGATGGTTCCTCAGGAAGGACTCTACACAGTCCCCATTTTTGGCAGAGCAGGCTTTGAAGATTTTCTCCTCAAAACTACTACACTGAAAAATATTTTCGTTTGGTTTCTGAGGTAAGTTTGAAGCACAACACCCGCCCCTTCTCCTCTCAGAAATGCGAGACAGACAGTCAGGGAAGAAAAAGGGCAGAAATATTTCCTTTTGCTCACTTTTTCCCATCAAGTAGGCTGCGAGGGGCAAAAGTTAAAGCTTCCAGCCACTGTGTGGACATGGTCCAGCCTAAGACAATTGAGCAGGCTACAGGGAAGATTCCTTCACTGAAAACAGGACAGAACTATTGGCACGGAACTAGGGATACTCTCCTCCCTAAGATTTTGAAAGCGCATTCCCTGTCCCCCCGCACCCCAAGGCATAGGGCCTTTATTCTCAGCTTGCAAAGTGGGCACAAAGGATTCAGATGAGCCAAGAGGAAAAAATTCCAACTCCCAGCCAGCACTGAGGCAAGGTCCATGTGGAGGTGGTTGAGAAGGCTACAAAGAATCCTCTTCTGGGATGTCTCAACCACTGGCAAAGCTGCCAGGTGCTCTGGCAGCCTATCAGATCCTGATGAGTCATCCTGTCTTATGTGGCTTCAGCTCCCTCCTCTTTTTGTTCTTGCAGCCCTCATTTGACCAGGACCCAGCAGCAGAGATCAGTGGGATAGAGTGATTCAGATCCCTTGCTCAGAGATATGGTCCTACCCCCTTTCCTCTTCTAGCCTCCAGAGGTCCTGTGGGAGGTGGTAAAGTGGCTACTCTTTTCCTTAGCAGACATGCACAGTACATGCCATCAGATTCTGTCCTTTTGGTTCCCCTGGTAGCCTTCCCAGGGCACAACATTCCCCCCCTACTCCTTTCTCAAGGTTTTGACCCAAATCATCCTGCTGACCTGAGTCTGAGAGAACGGAATTGATGCCTACTCTTTTTCTGTCTGATCGTCTCATCAGGTACTCATGTAGGTCAAGGCTGCGAAGGGACTAGCAATTGTAATTAAATACTTTCGAGAACATGACTTTTAAGTGAACAAGTAGAATGGACATTTACAGCCTTTACAAAACAAGTGCCCGCAGGCTTTTCTAGTCACCAACACACACAGTTTCTTTCTCTGAAGAAAGACAGAACAAGAGTGTATCTGATTTGTCAAACATTGACATATCCCTCCTACACTAAATCTACTGACTCAACCCTGGGGCTTGCAGGTTTCATGCATGAATAACTTCTAATAGACCTGCTTTCACATGAGGACCCTGCACATTTACTGCTTCTCTTCCAGCCTGTAATTGCAGAAAATCACTCTATAAAGCTGTTGGTCCAGATACAGTATTAACATTTCTTGAGGAGTTCATCTTAAAGACTTTTCATGCTATCCGATGTTGGGACCAGAGAGGCAGGTTCTCAGTGCTGCTAGACTCCATGTAAGTGGAGCAGAATTAGACTTGTATGTGATTTAGGGGTGGTGTTCACTTAAGTGACATGCAGCTATAAACCATTAGGCTGGCCCACCACATCCAGGAGATGATTCTTCAGAAGTATGGCATATGGAAACTGATAAGACCGATGATTTTCAGTGTTACAAAGGTAATCAGCCTTGATCATGTCTTTGCACAAACTCATTTTATCTCTACTTATTGAAGTAGAGGAAAAGACAGGGTGAGCTGACTCTTTAGCCCACAAATGACGGTACCCAGGCAAACCCTTGTGCCTGTTTGGAGCTCCATTGACAGTTCTGCTTGCAGGATCAGAACCTAAATTATATTTCCTCTCCCAGGTTGCAAATTTCAGGACACACTTTTGAAGGGTTAGAGGGTGGGAGAAAATAGAAGTAACTTTGCAATGGGTTGAATTTGGGAACAGTCTCCATGATGATAGCAGTAGAGTTGTTAGAAACTCAAGTAACACAAAAGGTGCCTTATTTCACTGATTTTTGTCCCTAAGCTGTTTTGTGATAAGGATTAGGATTGCGGGATTAAAAACTCAGCCTGTAGACAAAAGATGATTGGGAATTTTTCAGTCAAACAGTTTTGTTGCAAAATGTTGATTCATCAAAATTGAAACTTTCTGCAGGAACATACTAGTTTTGACTAAACTTTCTTTGGAAAGTCTTCTTAGGGTGTAATTTCTGGTTAAAATAAAAGCAAGAACCAATCCAGAAAAGCCAGATAGCAAGTCTGAAAAATCGGGACAGGGAGTGAGAGGTAATAGGAGCCTATATAAGAAAAAGCCCCAAATATCAGGACTGTCCCTATAAAATTGGGACAGCTGGTCACCCTAGTTGGTTAGGACTGTGACAGAATATACCAACCCTGGACTGGACCAACGGGGACAGACCAATCACTGTGGGCCCAGGAGGCCACACCCCCTCATTTCTGCTGCAGGTGGAAGGGACTAATAAAAGGAGGCAGTCCAGCTCAGTCTGGGCTGGCTGAGGAGGAGGAAGGATGCATGTTGCAAGCTTCTGCAGAGATGCCAGAGACTCCCCAGGCAGTGGAAACCATAGACCATGTGTCACTATGCTGTGAGCGACCAGACGACTGCAGAGATTGACAGGGATGCCAAACCGCTGACAGCCGGGGAGATGCATGAGAAGCACCTTGCGGTAGGAAGTGACCCACGGAATGTAGTAGACGTCAACACTTAATCTCTTAAGGGGGAATCTCCCAGCTTCATAGGGTCCTGGGTCAGAACCCAGTGAAACAGGGTGCGCCTGGGTTCCCCTCCCTACATGCTACTAGGTGTGGCTACTGTTTGTTTGCTCTGCCCCACCTGGAGGCTAGAAACTGACTGTTCTTCCCTGTCCAGAGGGTCAGAACCTCAGTTGCTGTTTGCTTGCTCCAGCCAGGAAGGTCAGGGGCCCTAGACAGCTTGTTTATCAGCCCCACCTAAGGGCTATAGACTGACTAGTCTGCCCCACCCAGAAGGTCAGGAACCCTAATTGTTATTGTCGACCCTGGCCAGGAGGCTCGGAGGCTACAGACTGTTTGTTATACCCCGCCCGGGGGACACAGGTGGATATTTGTTTGACTCCCGCCTGGGGTCCTGAGACCACATTGTTAAAATTATTTGATTCCCACAAGGAGTACAGATGACTGGGCCAGCAGGGGCAGTCCTGCTCAACAAACAGGGCCCCCCATCACAAGGGCACTCATTTGGGATATGACAGACCCAGGTGCAACTCCCTGCTCTGCCTGAGTTAGAGCACAGCCTTGAATCTGGCTCTCATCCTAGGTGAGTATCCTAACCACTGGGCAATAGGCTTTCTGGAGTGGTTTTTTCCTCAGTCTCTTTTGCTGGAGCTGTTCCACTTTGTATAAATAACTATTAATTGGAGCAGGGATATGAACCTGGGCCTGTCATAGCCCAGGCAAGTGCCCTAACCACCAGACTATAGCATCTGTCTCAATTTTTGTGAAAAATTTCAAAAGGTCTTGGTTTTTGTTTCAACATGTAACAGGAAAATTCTTGAAATCTCAAAAATTTTGGTGGAATGAAAAAATTGTTACTTGCCCGGCTCTACTACAGACACTCTCTAAGGCAATGTTTCCCAAATGGTGGAGCCTGATCCATCCCTGGGTCATGGGAAGAGTTTAGGTGCATCAGACATGCCCCTCACAGTACTCTTACTTCCCCTGGGCAGCAGGATCTGAGCAGCAGCAGTGTGGAGGAAGCAGCTGGAGCTAGCGAGTGAAGAATCATCAGCCTGTCCCCTGTCCGGATCCCGCTACCCAGGGGAAGTGAGAGCACAGAGGAAGCTCATACAGGGCAGGGACAAGCTGCTGATTGTACACTCTCTGGCTCTGCACAGTTCCACTGCTCTGCTGCAGCTGCTGCCCCCTGGATCCTGCTCTCACTTCTCCTAGACAGTAGCAGCAGTGTGGAGGAAGTGTCTGGAGCCAGCAAACAGACATCAACAGCCTGGTAGCAATTACAGCCTAGCCATGGGGGGAGAGGGGCTGGCTGGGGTTGCAGGAGGGGGCAGGACTTGCAGAGCAAGAACAAGAGGGCTTGGGGGAGGCAAGCAGGGGGCTTGTGGAGGGGAAGGGGAAGCAGGGGTAATGGTGAGTCACCTTAGTAAAAAATTTGGGAACCACTGGGATAAGGTGTCAAGCTTAGCAGGAGATGACAGATGTGGCCTATTAGGTAGTTGGAAGATGGAACTGATGGCTGTTCCTTGTGAAAAGGGGAGCCATAAAAAAGGCTTTTGGCTGCCTACAAAGCAATATTCCTAGAAAGGCTTCTACCAAACTGAGAAGAGTCACCTAGGGTGCTCTCTTCTCTTTATTTTCCTTAATTCTTATCCTTTCCTCTGTCAAATGTGTGATCCTGTGCTAAAAATGACATCAATGTTGTTTGAGTGATTATTTTAATTAGGTCACCAAAAAGGGGGGGAGGGACAGTAAGAGACTAATCAGAGGAGGAAAGCATCCTGAAGAGATGTTTTGTCTCTTTTTAAGTTTGCTTTTCTACCCAGACTTAAAAGATCAAGTAACTCCAAACCAAATGAGGGAGAAGTGGCTCTTCTAGATGTCAATATTTTGCTAATAAATCAGATAAGGGTTACTTTCTGCTAAACACTTATGCTATTGAACAAATATAACTAATAAGGCCTCAGCTGTATGTAAGCTTAGTACATTCATATATTATATATATCTGTGATTCTCAATTGCGTACGCATACCCCGGGGGTACGCAGAGGTCTTCCAAGGGGTACTGAACTCATCTAGATATTTGCCTACTTTTACAAGGGCTACATAAAAAGCACTAGCAAAGTCAGTACAAACTAAAATTTCATACAGACAATGACTTGTTTATACTGCTTTATATACTATACACTGAAATGTAAGTACAATATTTATATTCCAATTGATTTATTTTATAATTATATAGTAAAAATGAGAAAATAAGCAATTTTTCAGTAACAGTGTGCTGTGACACTTTTGTATTTTTATGTCTGATTTTGTAAGCAAATCATTTTAAAGTGAGGTTAAACTTGCAGGTACACAAGACAAATCATTCTCCTGAAAGGGGTACAGAAGTCTGGAAAGGTTGAGAGCCACTGATGTTTATGCATTAGACTGAGAAGGCCAAACTCTGACCGAAGAAAGATCCCAAAGGCTCTGGTGCCATACTCTCAATAGAGAAACTAATTTTTTTAATTTGAAGGCCCTGTGCATATCTCAACATCTGGCAACCATTTTTTCCCCCTTTGCATTGAGTTTAGTACCAATAAACTGAGGAAGTAGATAGGTTGGCTGTAATGTTTAACAAGTGGCTTGTAATCTAGTTCCATTTTGCTTTCATGTGCATGGTTTTTAGGGGTAAGGGTCTCAGACAGGAGACAGGTATAAGTTATTAGGCTATGTGGTGAAAAACTTAATTAGTAAAGATAAGAGGACCAATCCTATTCTCCTTGAAGTCAAGGGCAAAACTACTTTTGATTTCACTGGTTGCAACAACAAACCAGTGGCGGTGGACAGATGTGTATTCTGTCAGAGCTACATTACCTTAAGGATCACTCCTGTGGCTATGTGTTTCTTCTTCTTCTCCTTCAAGTAGCGTCACTGTGGGAGCTGCGCTGTAGGGGTGTCTGCATCAGTTTCACTGTAGAGTAGTACTTGAAGAATGCCAGGCTGCCCGGACTATCCTTGGAATTTTTGAGTAGCTCAATTCAGAGCTCTGAATTTCTTATTCCACAGAAACCCAGAAGTTGTAGATTACACCAGTTTCACAGTCCCTCAGATTTACTTAGGCCTGGTCTACACACAAAAGTTGCAGGTGTGATGTCGCATCAGTGTAGCGAAGCCACTGTAACATTGTATGAGGACGCTGTACATCAGTTTAAATCTGACCTGTTACAGGGCAAGCTAAACCAACAAAAGCCAGATTTAAATGACTGCAGAGCATCCACATGCAAAGCTGTAGAGTGTGTTGGGGTGTTAACCCCACGCTTGCCCTGAGAGGGTTTAGAGAGACTCAGAAGGCCACAGCTGAGGGGAATCGGGTGATTCCTGGAGTGAGAGAGGGGCTGCAGACCAGAGAGAGAGAGATGGAGTGATGGCGTGCAACCATGGGAAGGAGTGTCAACCTACAGAGGATACAGAGGGACCTAGACAAATTAGAGGATTGGGCCAAAAGAAATCTGATGAGGTTCAACAAGGACAAGTGCACAGTCCTGCACTTAGGACAGAAGAATCTCATATACTGCTACAGACTAGGGACCGAATGGCTAGGCAGCAGTTCTGCAGAAAAGGACCTAGGGGTTACAGTGGACGAGAAGCTGGATATGAGTCAACAGTGTGCCCTTGTTACCAAGAAGGCCAATGGCATTTTGGGATGTATAATTAGGGGCGTTGCCAGCAGATCAAGGAACGTGATCGTTCCCCTCTATTCGACATTGGTGAGGCCTCATCTGGAGTACTGTGTCCAGTTTTGGGCCCTACACTACAAGAAGGATGTGGAAAAATTGGAAAACGTCCAGCAGAGGGCAACAAAAATGATTAGGGGCCTGGAACACATGACTTATGAGGAGAGGCTGAGGGAAATGGGATTGTTTAGTCTGCAGAAGAGAAGAATGAGAGGGGATTTGATAGCTGCTTTCAACTACCTGAAAGGGGGTTCCAAAGAGGATGGCTCTAGACTGTTCTCAGTGGTAGCAGATGACAGAATGAGGAGTAATGGTCTCAAGTTGCAGTGGGGGAGGTTTAGATTGGGTATTAGGAAAAACCTTTTCACTAGGAGGGTGTGAAGCACTAGAATGGGTTACCTAGGGAGGTGGTGGAATCTCCTTCCTTAGAAGTTTTTAAGGTCAGGCTTAACAAAGCCCTGGCTGGGATGATTTAATTGGGGATTGGTCCTGCTTTGAGCAGGGGGTTGGACTAGATGACCTCTTGAGGTTCTTTCCAACCCTGATATTCTATGATTCTATGCTTCTAACCTCACAAGCTAATCCCCAGAGTGGCCAGGCAGAGGTGCCATCTTTGTGGTGAGTGGAGCACTTTTTCACATTTGGTGGACAATGCAGGCATGACAGTCATCCCTGATATAAAGGGAGTTTGAAAGATTGTGCAGGCGATTGCCCCGATACAAGGAGGAGTATGAGAGACTGTTTGAGAGAGCTGCCCCTGATACAAGGGGAGTAGGAAAAGTGGTAGAAGAGAGACATGGGCAAAGGAGCAATGGAGCGGCCATGTGCACAGGCCTTCTTTGCGGAAAGCAAGAATACCCTTCCAGGCTGGACCACGGAGTTGCTGCTCCCAGTGAAGGGGGCTGATGAGCAACAAAAGGGGATACAGGCCATAATGAAACAGATCTTAGAGAACCAGAGGCAACAGTGGGAGGTGCAGAGATACCTGCAGAACTGTATGATACGGCTGATTGAAGAACAGCAATATGTGCTTGAGATCCCCCCAGGAGGTGAGTAAGGGCCAGAGAGGGTGGGGCAAGAAAAGAGGTCCCAGGGTCAGGAGGCCAGAAGCCTGAGCAAGGCATTGTTACACCTGTGGGTGGAGGGGACACTTTAAGAGAGAGTGCCCCTATTGGGAAGATAAGACACACAGCACCAAGGGAAGAAGGCAGGAAAGCCTCAAGGTGTCCAACCTGTGGAGAAAACAGGAAGTGGAGGAAGCCTGTTTCATCTGTGGGGAACTAGGAAATGTGAGGAGATGTTGCCCTTACAGACAGAATGGTACCCCGGGGAAGGGCAGGGTCTCAATGAGGAAAAAGAGACAACGCAGGAGACCACCAAGGGTTCCAGAAAGGATGAAGAGGAAGTACCAGATGCCCAGAGAGGGTGCACCAAGATGATGGAAAAGGCCAAAGGGGTCAAAAGGAAGTCAAGAAATGAGAAACTGGAGAGAAGGAGGAGTCCTTCAGTGGCCAAGCTGATGGATGTGGGGAGTCTGGGAACTAATATGGAGACTAACAGAGATGAGATAGGAACTAAGACCCTGGGAGAAGGGATGTTGAGAGAGCAGGCAGAGCTAGAGCCAGGGCTATGGGAGAAACTGAGAGCCACCAAGATGGCATTGCAAGTAGTGTGAGAAAAAGCAGAGGTGCAGAGAGGGAAATTCAGGGACGGCATGGAGGAGAATAGTAAGTTGCTCCTCATGGTGGGAGACCTGGGGCCTGAACAGGACGACCTGCAGGCCCAGTTACAACAGCTCCGGGGGAGAAGGTACCTGCCCACTTGAGGGTTGCAGTCTTGAGAGGGAGAATATGTGATGGGGTGTTCACCCGACACTTACCCTGAGTGGGTTAAGGCAGACTGAGAAAGGGGCTAATTAACCCAGCAGGTCACAGCTGAGGAGAATCAGGTGGCTAAGCAATCCCCTGATTGAATGAGGCAGCCCAGCTAAGGAGGAACAAGCTGGGCTGGGATATAAAGACAGGAAATTGGAAGCTAAAGGGGCTGCTGGGAAAGTCTTCAGTCACTCCATGGGAGTAGGGAGAAGTGTTTGGAGGCTACAGGGACGGTAGCATAGCCTGTGGTTGCTTCTTGTGTTACCCTGAAAAATGAATTTTGGGGCTCTGCTACACGAACCTGCCTATTGCCTCCTTAATCCGTTCTTCCAGAGGTAAAAATTCCCAGGATTTCTAAGGCAACACTCAAAGGATGTGGATATAGCCTTTCGATAAAGTGATTGACACAACCAGTAATCTTTGCAAAACAAAGTATCTTTTTATTTAAATAAAAAGTTCATTCCTAATACAATGTATCCTAAAAATCCTAAACTCCCCGAGACACCAATCCATTATTGTGAGTTAAAGAGCAGTTAAACTACAATAGCGTATAGTTCAAATGATACTAAGCAAAACAATTTGTTGCAAGTGGCCAATTTGCAACAAATTGCTGACAGCAGATCTTAAGTTGCTTCAGAGTTCATATAGATAAAATACAATTAAAACACACACACACACACACACTTCAAGCACACACATATTAAATACTATACACTATCCTAAACTACGCTTTATACTAAAACTATTAAAAGAATATTAAGTTTACTCTATAAATCTGTTGCTGCTTTCTTTTAAAAATCAAATCACTGCTACTGCTGTTCTGCTCCTGGTCAGTCAGTTGTGCTCTGCTCCAGCTTTCTTTTCTCTCTCTCTGCAGCAGTTTGTCTCTGGCTTCTCTTGCTGACTTCTCGGCTCTCCCTGCACAACTCTCTTCTTCTCAGACACAGCTTCTGGACTCCAAAAATGCTGCTGGCAGGTGGCCCTTTATGCTACATTGTAACTCTGTCTTTATATAGCTTCCTATTCTTAGCTAGTTACCTCACTCACCATAGGCGCTGACTCCGTGGGTGCTCCAGGACTGGAGCACCCACAGGGAAAAATTGGTTGGGGCTCTGCACCCACCTGCAGCCAAGCTCCCTGCCTTGCCTTACCTCACCTCCGCCTCCTCCCCGAGCACGCTGCGTCCCAGCTTCTCCTCCCAGTGCTTGCCGCTGCAAAACAGTTGTTTCGCGGCGTAACAAGCTCTGGGAGGGAGGGGAGAGGAGCAGGAATGTGGCGCACTCAGGGGAGGAGGCGGGACCGGGGCGGGGATTTGGGGAAGGGGTTGGAATAGGGGCATGGAGGGGGTGGAGTTGGGGCGGGGACTTTGGGGAAGGGGGCAACATGGGGTGGGGAGGCCTAATCACATCAGCCACACTATCAGAGGCTCATTCACCTGCACATCTACCAATGTGATATATGCCATCATGTGCCAGCAATGCCCCTCTGCCATGTACATTGGCCAAACTGGACAGTCTCTACGTAAAAGAATAAATGGACACAAATCAGACGTCAAGAATTATAAGATTCAAAAACCATTCGGAGAACACTTCAATCTCTTTGGTCGCTCAATTACAGACCTAAAAGTGGCAATTCTTCAACAAAAAACTTCAAAAACAGACTCCAATGAGAGACTGCTGAATTGGAATTAATTTGCAAACTGGATACAATTAACTTAGGCTTGAATAAATACTGGGAGTGGATGTGTCATTACAAAAAGTAAAACTATTTTCCCATGTTTATTCCACCCCCACCCCGTGCTGTTCCTCAGATGTTCTTGTCAACTGCTGGAAATGGCCCACCTTGATTATCACTACAAAAGGTTTCCCCACACACACACAAATACCCCGCTCTCCTGCTGGTAATAGCTCACCTTACCTGATCACTCTCATTACAGTGTGTATGGTAACACCCATTGTTTCATGTTGTCTGTGTATATAAATCTCCCCACTGTATTTTCCACTGAATTTTCCCAGGTGGAGAAATGTGTACAGTGGAGTGTTTTGTGTTGGATTTTTGCATGTTGCTATATGCTTATTAGAGAAAGCCAGCTCAATGAAATGCACCTTGCATTGGAGTGAAAGGCAGTGTTGATGTAAGTTTTATGATGCACCTGAGTTCCTGTAAGATTTCATTCCACAGTGTTAGGCTGACCCCCAAGAAAATTCTGTCCCCAAACAGATGAGCCTTACCCTTGTGGAAGACAGTTCTATTGTGTGACAGAACAAAGTTGTCACCAAGGTCTTCATCCTAGAGCTTTAGTTGATCTTTTAGATATCCTGGGCACAGATCATGGACCACTTTGAAGATAAGTGCCAAGACCTTGACTTTGACTTGAAATGTTATGAGAAGCCAGTGTGAAGAGTGGGGGGACAGGTTTGATATGTTTGAGAGAGCCAGTGATGCAGAGGAGACTCTCTGCAGTATTCTTTACTAGTTGGAGTTTCCTAAGCACTGAAGGCATCATGCCCAGGTATGTTGCATTATTGCAATCCAACCAAGAGGTGACACAGTATGAAAACCTGAGGCTAGGTCATTGTTCATCAGGATGAAGTAGATGTCTATACTACCCGCCAGATCGGCAGGCAGTGATCAATCCAGCGGGGGTTGATTTATCGCATCTAGTCTAGACGCAATAAATTGACCCCCGAGCACTCTCTTGTCGACTCCTGTACTCCACCGGAGCGAGAGGCACAGGCGGAGTCGTCGGGGGAGCATCAGCAGTTGACTCACCGCAGTGAAGACACCGGAGTGAGTATATCTAAGTACGTCGACTTCATCTACGTTATTCACTTAGCTGAAGTTGAGTAATTTAGATTGATTTCTCACCGCCTTTTCCCCCCAGTGTAGACCAGGCCTTAGTCAACCAGGAATAGTTGAAAGTACAGATACTGTATGAGAGCTTAGCATCCATGAGGAATCCAGGAGCACTTCTAATTATGGACTGAATTGATCAGTTCTGGGTGTGCGCCATCAGCCCAAAGAGACTGCTTTCTTGGCTGCAGACTCTTCAAATTGTTTCCTCTTGCCACCAGCATCATCTCTGTCTTGCTCAGGTTTAGTTTCAACCAGGTGTTCTTCATCCATGAGCTGATCTCATCCAAGCACTGGGCCATCTGAGTGGTAATGGTGTGGTCATATGTTCTGAGTGATATGCATATCACTGGTACTTGAGTCCATGTCCTCTGGCCAGACCACTTAGCAGTTGCATGTAGATGTTGAGAAAAAAGAGAATTGATCCTTGTGGGACACTACATGAGGTGCCTAGTGGTGGAGTTCCAGTTTCCCATCATTATTAATTGGTTTGAGTCCTACATGGAAGGATGTACCCAATTTAGCACATTACCCTTGATGTCTGCCACCTTTCTCAAGCAAGATAGCAGTATCTTTTGGTTGACAGTGTCAGTTGCTGCAGAGAGATCCAGAAGGATGGAGTGGATGTCTGCCCTCTATCTATTGACAGGAAGAGATCATCCGTTAGTGCTGCTAAAATGTTTCAGGTTTCAGAGTAGCAGCCGTGTTAGTCTGTATCCGCAAAAAGAACAGGAGTACTTGTGGCACCTTAGAGACGAACAAATTTATTTGAGCATAAGCTTTTGTGGGCTAAAACCCACTTCATCGGATGCATGCAGTGGAAAATACAGTAGGAAGATACACGCACACACACAAAACACAAAACAATGGGTGTTATCATACACACTATAATGAGAGTGATCAGTTAAGGTGAGCTATTACCAGCAGGAGAGAAAGGGAAAACAACAAACAAACAAACAAAACCTTTGTAGCGTTCATCAAGGTGGGCCATTTCCAGCAGTTGACGAGAACGTGTGAGGAACAGTAGGGGGAAAAAATAAACATCAACGGCAAGAATTATAACATTAAAAAACCAGTCAGAGAACACTTCAATCTCTCTGGTCACTCAATTACAGACCTACAAGTGGCAATTCTTCAACAAAAAAACTTCAAAAACAGACTCCAACGAGAGACTGCTGAACTGGAATTAATTTGCAAACTGGACACCATTAAATTAGGCTTGAATAAAGACTGGGAGTGGATGTGTCATTACATAAAGTAAAACTATTTCCCCATGTTTATTTTTCCCCTTACTGTTCCTCACACGTTCTTGTCAATGGCTGGAAATGGCACATCTTGATTATCACTACAAAAGGTCCCCTCTCGGTAATAGCTCATCTTAACTGATCACTCTCATTATAGTGTGTATGATGACATCCATTGTTTCATGTTTCGTTTGTGTGTATATATCTATATCTATAGGTATCTTCCTACTGTATTTTCCACTGCATGCATCCAATGAAGTGGGGTTTAGCCCATGAAAGCTTATGCTCAAATAAATTTGTTAGTCTCTAAGGTGCCACAAATACTTTTTGTAAAATGTTTCAGTTCATGTCCTGGCCTGTGTCCAGATTGTGCTGGGTCTAGAATATTCACTCTAATTAGAGGAGTTTGAAGTTGGCTAGCTTCTCTGTTCGCTTGCTCAGGAATGAGAGGTTTGATATTGGATGGTACTTTGCTAGAGGTGATGTATCCAGAATGGGTTTCTTCAATGTTGGTCAGACTATTGTATGTTTGAAGAAGGAAACTGATGCATTTACTGTTTTGGTTGGGAGTGGCAAAAGGTGTCCATCACTCTTTTTCACAAGCTAGGAGGGGTATGGTCAGAATCACAAGTCTTGGGTAAAGTCTCCTTTATGGTAACCAGAACTTCTTGATAAGTGAATGTACTTGCACTCTGGGAATGCATTTGGACTACTGGTTGGTGAGTGCAGGTGGGACAGATCCAGGTTGTTTGGAAAACCTTCTGAAATGTTTGTGACCTCTTTGGTAAAGTAGGATGATAGTTCTTTGCAGCACTTGGTAATCCGTTCTGATGCAGGCTGCCAACACTCAGTAATCATTGATGAAGTTGTTTACCACCTGTAGTGGGGTGGCTGCCCCACTCCTGGAGAACAGGGGTTAAAAGAAGCCAACCTAGGCTGATTGGGGAAGCAGCTACAGCTGGGGCCATGCCAATCCGGCCCAGCTGGCCCTGATAAAAGGGCTGTGGGGCCAGGAGGCAGGGGAGTCTTTCTCTCTAGCTGTGGAGAGAGAAGGACCTAGGTGCCTGGGAGCAGGGTACCGGATGCAGAGCAGTGCTGGGGAAAGGCAGTAGGAGCTGGGAAGCTCCAGCCTGGCAACTCCCCAGGCTGAGGCCTTGGTTAAGGCCTAAACAGGTACTGGGGCTGCATAGATACAGCCTGGGAATAGGCAAAGGCAGCAGGTCCTAACCCCTTGCCAATGATGAATGGCCATTACAGACTGCAGTCTGCCCCAGTGAGCAGGGGCTAGATGATGAGTGGGGACAAGTAGCCACTGAGGCAAGGTGGAGATAGAGGGTTGGGGGTTCCCTTGGGAGGGGAGACCCAGAGTATGGGGGTACTGCTGGGGCAGAACCCCAAGGTAAAGGGGCACCAGGGTCCGGGAGGGACATGGGGGCCCTAAGGCAGGCAATACACCAGACAGCAGAGAGCGCTCCATGCTTTGGAAAAGAGCTAATTCCCAGATGACCAGCAGGAGGTGCCACACTGGTGAGTCATCGCTTCGCTACACCTAGAAAACTCCTTGGGGTGGGATTTGGCAGCTTATATGGAGGTTGATAGAATGTTTTCTTGGCCTATAACCACTAAAAGAAGAGCAAGTTATAATGCGTACTTTAAAAATATGGCCTCCAATATTAAATTGTAGATAGAAATTTATATACATGATATTTGCACCTGCATTTATTCTTATTATATGTCATCTGCCCTCACAAATTAAGGTCATTAAGTTTATAAATAAAGGGATAATAATAGTTGTAGGCACTTATTTTTAGCTGGGCCTCATGCCAGCCTCCAATATTAATGGGGCAATTTTGTGTCTGTAATGAAATCCAGGCACAAAACTGCAGGTGCAATCATTTACACCAATAACTGCATCTATTTAATAGTCTAAGTGCCTAATTTGTGGGTGAAATCCTGTAGGTAGGCTTCAAAATGGGTGTGGTTATGGGTGCAAACAGCTAAAAATAAATGCTTACAACTATGATTCCTTTCCTGAAAAATGTGTAACTAAAAAAGCAGCATGCACAGCACAGCATGAACAATATAGTTGAGCCTCACTGGTCCCCAGTGTATCAGATGCACCACAGTATGTGCTTTGCTTCTGTTTGCTTTTCCATCCCAGTTAATCCTCTGTATCTATAAATGTATCCCCACTTTGTGTGCCCTCTCTTCTCTGCCAATTAAATGTAAAAAAAAAAAAAGTGTGAAATAAATAAAGTAGTTATGATTTTTGCTAGCAGTTTCAGCATGTGTTAACAGAGCCCATAGCGTGGGATATTTATCGCATGGAAAGTTGACTCTTTCCAATAAATCAGTATTTTTCATGGGGAGAGGAATAGACAACTTAAATCCCTTCTAACGATTTCCAAAGATGACCACAAGGAGGTTGAGACCTCTTTTGATCCTGAATAGCCATACAGTACAGAGACCAGAAAGAAAACCCCCATCATCTGACACATTGAAAAATAATTGCTCTGGCTGTCCTATGGCTATTTTTTGTTAGAATGCAAAACTGTTAGCAGATACTGTGCAAGTCTGCTGAGCCATCATATTAAACGTTCTGAAAGTTTTTGAGAACAATTGAATCTGATCCTTTTTCAGTAACTTGTCTATTGACACAAATAATCACTTAATGGCTTTAGCAGGAACAGCAGCATGCTGAACCCAGTTTATATTTCAGTTCACTGATTGTGCCCAGAATATAGACCTATAACTAAAGAATTTCATTGTTAACTCTTCAGAAATGAAACGTTGTTTTGGGATTTGATGCATAGCTGATTCTTTAGCAATTTGCCATAAAAGATTTCCCCCAACGTATCTTGAAGAGTAATAAACAAAAAACAACATGAAACATAATTATTGTAGCTCAGAGATGGATGTATTCTTTACATTCAACTTTATTTGAAATGGTCTTTGTTTTAGTTTTATCTTTAAAATATAGCAATCTGAGTTTACCAAATAATCCAAAATGTATACATGAGTTAAAGCATTTCAAGAATATTCAGTAGAATATCATAATGTTAACCAGTCCAAATCCAAACGAAAGGAAATATAATCATTGTTCTAACTTGTGTTGGTTTGCCAATTTGGGTATGTTCAATTCTTTTCAATTTTTAAAAATCCATGCTCATTCTCAAATCTGACTTTTAATACAGGCAGTCCTTGGACTTATGACACAATTGGTTCCTGAAAATCACGTCTTAAGGCAAAACATTGTAACTTGATTTTCTCAAAGGAACAATGTCGGATCAAGTGTTGGAAAGTTGAAACTGACGTTGGAAAGTTGAAACTGGATGTCAATTTAGAAACGTTGTAAGTGCCATTCATCATAACTTGGAAGTCATAAAGTCGAAGACTGCCTGTGTACACATTCATGTTTATATTTATTATAAATCATACAAACAAGTGAGGGATCACCACTTGCTTCAGCAAATGTTAGTTAGGAGTATGAGATGCCTATCCATGTGAATACTATAATCCTCATTCAGTCCAAATATTTCAGACAGATTTTTCATAAATCACATGGGTTCTATTAATCATAGAATCATAGAATATCAGGGTTGGAAGGGACCTCAGGAGGTCATCTCGTCCAACCCCCTGCTCAAAGCAGGACCGATCCCCGACTAAATCATCCCAGCCAGGACTTTGTCAAGCCTGACCTTAAAAACTTCTAAGGAAGGAGATTCCACCACCTCCCTAGGTAATGCATTCCAGTGTTTCACCACCCTCGTAGTGAAAAAGTTTTTCCTAATATTCAACCTAAATCTCCCCCACTGCAACTTGAGACCATTACTCCTTGTTCTGTCATCTGCTACCACTGAGAACAGTCTAGAGCCATCCTCTTTGGAACCCCCTTTCAGGTAGTTGAAAGCAGCTATCAAATCCCCCCTCATTCTTCTCTTCTGAAGACTAAACATCCCTAGTTCCCTCAGCCTCTCCTCATAAGTCATGTGTTCTAATCATTTTTGTTGCCCTTCGCTGGACTCTCTCCAATTTATCCACATCCTTCTTGTAGTGTGGGGCCCAAAACTGGACACAGTACTCCAGATGAGGCCTCACCAATGTCGAATAGAGGGGAACAATCACGTCCCTCGATCTGCTGGCAATGCCCCTACTTATACATCCCAAAATGCAATTGGCCTTCTTGGCAACAAGGGCACACTGTTGACTCATATCCAACTTCTCGTCCACTGTAACCTCTAGGTCCTTTTCCACAGAACTGCTGCCGAGCCATTCGGTCCCTAGTCTGTAGCAGTGCATTGGATTCTTCTGTCCTAAGTGCAGGACTGTGCACTTGTCCTTGTTGAACCTCATCCTTGTTGAACCTTTCTTTTGGCCCAATCCTCTAATTTGTCTAGGGCCCTCTGTATCCTATCCCTACCCTCCAGTGTATCTACCACTCCTCCCAGTTTAGTGTCATCTGCAAACTTGCTGAGGGTGCAATCCACCCCATCCTCCAGATCATTTATGAAGATATTGAACAAAACCGGCCCCAGTACCAAGCCCTGGGGCACTCCACTTGATACCGGCTGACAACTAGACATGGAGCCATTGATCACTACCCGTTAAGCCCAACAATCTAGCCAGCTTTCTATCCATCTTATAGTCCATTCATCCAGCCCATACTTTAACTTGCTGGCTATTCATTTAATTCCAATCAAATCACCTATATTTCTAATATTTGTAGCCTGGCTCTTCAGAGCTTTCATCCTACAATCAAAACTAACAAGTGAGTTGTTAACTTTTGCATGTCCATGGAGAATGTTTACATAGTTTGCACATGTATCTATATACCCTAGCCCCAAGCAATGCTGCCCACCAAATTTTTCCGCAGGGAAGTTTTGTAGAATTTGTCTCAAATATGCTAATCATGGCTCTTACAGAAGACTGCTAAACAACTTATTCTGGAAATGGGAAAACATCAAAACAGGAATACATGTAGCGTGAGCCAAAAATGGCTCTCCTTCATCACATGAATAGGCTCATTGGGCCAAGCACATCCTTGATGCAAATCCATTGACTTGGAAAACTGAAAATAGACAAAGTAATAAAACCGGCTCCCCACCTTCTGCACAAAATAATTTCCTAGCCTACGTCCCTCTTTCTTGCCCCACGAATGTCATGAAGAGATGGAGTAACTCTCTAAGTGCTGTGCATCAGTCCTGTTAAGGAAAGGGCAGGACCAGCTCCCACAATTCACCTGGCAATCTAAAAGGAAGGTTAAAATTTAGGGCGTATATCAGAGTCCAGGAGGAGGGATTCCTGATCAGTCTGACCAATGTGTATGTTGGATCCCCTAATGAGGTCTGCCACTGGGACATTTAACCTGTGCTCCTTCAGTGGCTGCTGGTTATGTCTGGCAGTGAGTAGTGCTCCTCCTCTACTCCCAACCCACCCATCACAGTGATGAAGAACCTTTATGCTGCCCTGGCAACAAGGTGGAGGAGGAGAAGCCATGTACACCTATGGCTGGGAGGATCACAGCCACCACTTCTAGGAGGAAACTTATGGTAGTGGTGGTTGGTGACTTTCCTAGGGGGACTGAGGCACCCTCTGTCAGCCTGACATGGCATCCCGGGAGGTATGCTGCCTGCCAGCGGCCCGTATCCAAGGCGTTATGGAAGAATTGTCAAGGATCATCCAGCCCTCTGACTACTACCCCATGCTACTCATTCATGTGGGCGCTAATGACCCTCAGCAGATCAGAAGTAACTACAGGGCTCTAGGAGTAAGGGTGAAGGAGGTGGGGGTGCACTGGTGTTCTCTCAGATCCTTCTGGTGAAGGGTAGGGTCCACGTAGAGACAGATGCATCCTGGAGGTGAATGCCTGGCTGCGAGGCTGGTGTTGCCATGAGGGCTTTGGCTTCCTTGATCACAGGATGCTGTTCCGGGAAGAAGGACTGCTAAGCAGAGATGGGGGTCCACCTACCAAGGAAGGAAAAGAGCATATTTGGATACAGAGTGACTAACCTAGTGAGGAGGGCTTTAAACTAGGTTCAACGGAAGCAGATGACAAAAGCCCACAGGTAAATCCAAAACATGGAGACCCAGGAGAAGGGTTGGAATCTGGGAGGAGCATAGGTCATTAGAGCAGGGATTGGTGACAGAGGAGGGAAATCAAATCAGTATCTTAGATGTCTGTATGCTAATGTGAGAAGTATGGGGAATAAACAGGAAGAACTTGAAATGCTAGTTAATAAAAACAACTATGACATAGTTGGCATCACAAATTGGTTGAATACACATGACTGGAATATTGGTATTGAAGGGTACAGCTTGCTCAGGAAGGACAGGCAGGGAAAAATGGGAGGAGGTGTGGCCTTATATATCAAATGTACATGCTTGGATTGAGGCAAAGATGGAAATAGGAGACAGACTTGTTGAAAGTCTCTGGGGAAGGATAAAAGGGGTAAAAAACAAGGGTGATGTCATGGTAGGGGTTTACTACAGACCACCTAACCAGGAAGAAGAGGTGGATGAGGCTTTTTTTAAACTACCAAAATCATCCAAAACACAGGACTTGGTGATGATGGGGGACTTCAATTACCCTGACATCTGTTGGGAAAATAATTCGGTATGGCACAGATTGTCCAGCAAGTTCTTGGAATGTATTGGAGACAATTTTTTATTTCAGATGGTGGAGAAAGCTACTAGGGGAGAGGCTGATCTAGATTTGATTTTGACAAATAGGGACAAAAATGGAAGACCGCTTAGGTGCAAATGATCATGAAATGGTAGAGTTCATGATTCTAAGGAATAGTAGGAGGGAAAAGGGCACAATAAAAATAATGGATTTCAAGAAGGCAGACTTCAGCAAACTCAGGGAGTTAGTAGGTAAGATCCCATGGGAAGCAAGTGTAAGGGGAAAAACAGTTTGTGAGTTGGCAGTTTTTCAAAGAGACATTATTAAGAGCACAAGAGCAAACTACCCCACTGCGTAGGAAAGATAGGAATTATGGCAAGAGACCACCCTGGCTTCACCAGGGATCTTCAGTGATCTGAAACTCAAAAAAAAAGAAAAAAAAAACCACTACAAAAAGTGGAAGGTAAGTCATATTACAAAGAATGAATATAAACGATTAACACAATTATGTGGGGAGAATTAGAAAGGCTAAGGCACAAAACAAGATTAAATTAGCTAGAGACTTAAAGAGTAACAAGAAAACATTCTACAAATACATTAGAAGCAAGAGGAAGGCCAAGGACAGGGTAGGACTGTTACTCAATGAGGGTGAGGGAAACAATAACAGAAAATGTGGAAATGGCAGAAGTGTTAAATTACCTTTTTGTTTCAGTTTTCACCAAAATGGTTAGTAGTGATTGGACGTCTAACATAGTTCATATCAATGAAAATAAGGTAGGATCAGAGGCTAAATGGGGAAAGAACAAATTAAAAATTAGTTAGACAAGCTAAATGTCTTCAAGGCACCAGGGCTTGATGAAATACATCCCAGAATACTCAAGGAGCTGACTGAGGCGGTATCTGAGCCATTAGAAATTATCTTTGAAAAGTCCTGAAGACAGGAGAGAGTCTAGAGGACTGGAAAAGGGTGAATATAGTGCCCACCTATACTGTCAAGTTCCTTCCCCACTCTGAACTCTAGGGTACAGATGTGGGGATGCGCATGAAAGACCCCCTAAGCTTATTCTTACCAGCGTAGGTTAAAAACTTCCCCACGGTACAAACTTTGCCTTGTCCTTGAACAGTATGCTGCCACCACCAAGCATTTTAAACAAAGAACAGGAAAAGAGACCACTTGGAGACGTCTTTCCCCAAAATATCCCCCCAAGCCCTACACCCCCTTTCCTGGAGAAGGCTTGATAATGATCCTCACCAATTTGTACAGGTGAACACCCTTGGATCTTAAGAACAATGAAAAGTCAATCAGGTTCTTAAAAGAAGAATTTTAATTAAAGAAAAGGTAAAAGAATCACCTCTGTAAAATCAGGATGGAAAATACTTTACAGGGTATTCAGATTCAAAACACAGAGGATCCTCCTCTGGGCAAAACCTTAAAGTTACAGAAAACAGGAATAAACCTCCCTCTTAACACAGGGAAAATTCACATAAAACAAAAGATGAACTAACTCACCTAGCCTGGCTTACCTATACTGGTTGCAGCATTGGAGACTTGGATTAGGAAGGGTTGGAGAAGATGGATTTCTGTCTGGCCTCTTTCTGTCTGGCCTCTCTCAGTCCCAAGAGAGAACAAACACATAAACAAAGAGCACAAACAAAAGCCTTCTCCCCCTCCCCCACCAAGATTTGAAAGTATCTTGTTCCCTTATCGGTCCTTTGGGTCAGGTGCCAGCCAGGTTAGCTGAGCTTCTTAACCCTTTACAGGTAACAGGCTGTTGCCTCTGGCAGGAGGGATTTTATAGCACTGTATACAGAAAGGTGGTTACCCTTTCCTTTATATTTATGACATATACAAAGGGAAATAAGGACAACCCAGGGAATTACAGACCCGGAAAGATAATAGAGCAAAGAATTAAGCAATCAATTTGCAAACACCTAGAAGATAATAAGGTGACAAGTACCAGTCAGCATGGATTTGCAAGAACAAATGGTGTCAAACCAACTGGATAGCTTTCTTTAACAAGGTAACAAGCCTTGTGGATGGGGGAAGTGGTATATCTTGACTTTGGTAAGGCCTTTGATGCTGTCTCTCGTGACCTCATAAACAAACTAGGGAAATAAAACCTAGATGGAGCTACTATAAGGTGGGTGCATAACTGGTTGGAAAATTGTTCCCAGAGAGTAGTTATCAGTGGGTCACAGTCATGCTGGAGGGGCATATGAAGTGGGGTCCCACAGGGATCAGTTCTGGGTACAGTTCTGTTCAATATCTTCATCAAGGGTTTAGATAATGGCATAGAGAGTTATAAAGTTTTGTGAGTGATACCAAGCTGGGAGGGGTTGCGAGTGCTTTGGAGAATAGGATTAAAATTCAAAATGATCTGGACAAACTGGAGAAATGGTCTGAAGAAAATAGGATGAAATTCTGTAAGGACAAATGCAAAGTACTCCACTTAGGAAGGAACAATCAGTTGCACACACATTAAATGGGAAATGACTGCCTAGGAAGAAGAAAAGGACATGGGGGTCATAGCGGATGGGCTGGATGAATGGACTATAAGGTGGATAGAAAGTTGGCTAGATTGTCGGGCTCAATGGGTAGTGATCAATGGCTCCATGTCTAGTTGGCAGCCAGTATCAAGTGGAGTGCCCCAAGGGTCGGTCCTCGGGCCAGTTTTCTTCAATATCTTCATTAATGATCTGGAGGATGGGGTGGATTGCACCCTCAGCAAGTTTGCAGATGACACTAAACTGGGAGGAGAGGTAGATATGCTGGAGGGTAGGGATAGGATACAGAGTGCCGTAGACAAGTTAGAGGATTGGGCCAAAAGAAATCTGATGAGGTTCAACATGGACAAGTCCTACACTTAGGACGGAAGAATCCCATACACCGCTACAGACTAGGGACCAAATGGCTAGGCAGCAGTTCTGCAGAAAAGGACCTAGGGGTTACAGTGGACGAGAAGCTGGATATGAGTCAACAGTGTGTCCTTGTTGCCAAGAAGGCCAATTGCATTTTGGGATGTATAAGTAGGGGCATTGCCAGCAGATCGAGGGACGTGATCGTTCCCCTCTATTCGACATTGGTGAGGTCTCATCTGGAGTACTGTGTCCAGTTTTGGGCCCCACACTACAAGAAAGATGTGGAAAAATTGGAAAGAGTCCAGAGGAGGGCAACAAAAATGATTAGGGGACTGGAACACATGACTTATGAGGAGAGGCTGCGGGAACTGGGATTGTTTAGTCTGCGGAAGAGAAGAATGAGGGGGGATTTGATAGTTGCTTTCAACTACCTGAAAGGGGGTTCCAAAGAGGATGGCTCTAGACTGTTCTCAGTAGTAGCAGATGACAGAACAAGGAGTAATGGTCTCAAGTTGCAGTGGGGGAGGTTTAGGTTAGATATTAGGAAAAACTTTTTCACTAGGAGGGTGGTGAAGCACTAGAATGGGTTACCTAGGGAGGTGGTGGAATCTCCTTCCTTAGAAGTTTCTAAGGTCAGGCCTGACAAAGCTCTGGCTGGGATGATTTAGTTGGGGATTGGCCCTGCTTTGA
The DNA here is from genome assembly GCF_965140235.1 of Caretta caretta. Lineage (NCBI taxonomy): Eukaryota > Metazoa > Chordata > Testudines > Cheloniidae > Caretta > Caretta caretta. Next base: position 42,429,664 of record NC_134210.1, on the reverse strand, counting down.
GCAGGGGGTTGGACTAGATGACTTCCTAAGGTCCCTTCCAACCCTGATATTCTATGATCACAAGCAAAATGAGAGTCAACAGTGGAACACTCTTGCAAAAAAAAAAAAAAAAAAAAAAAAAAAGCAAACGTCATGCTGGGATGTATTAGTAGGAATGTTGTGAGCAAGACATGAGATGTAATTCTTCTGCCCTATTCTGCGCTGATTAGGCCTCAACTGGAGTATTGCGTCCAGTTCTGGGCACCATATTTCAGGAAAGATATGGACAAATTGGAGAAAGTCTAGAGAAGAGCAACAAAAATGATTAAAGGTCTAGAAAACATGACCTATAAGGGAAGATTGAAAAAACTGAGTTTGTTTAGTCTGGAGGAGACAAGACTGAGAGGGGACATAACAGTTTTCAAGTACGTAAAAGGTTGTTAAAAAGAGAACGAGAAAAATTAATCTCCTTAACCTCTGAGGAACGGACAAGAAGCAATAGGCTTAAATTTCAGCAAGGGCAGTTTAGGTTGGACATTAAGAAAAACTTCCTAACTGTCAGGGTGGTTAAGCACTGGAATAAATTGCCCAGGGAGGTTGTGAAACCTCCGTCTTTGGAGATTTTTTAAGATTGGGTTAGACAAACACCTGTCAGGGATGGTCTAGACATTACTTTGTCCTGCCTTGAGTGCAGGAGACTGGTCTAAATGACCTCTCGAGGTCCCTTCCACTACAATTCTGTGAAAAGTCCTTTCTTTCCATTTTTTGAGTGAGCGCTTGTTTTCTACAAATCAAATTACCACATGTTCCATCTAATTTTCTCCCTGCCTGGCTGACTGTTACTCCACTAGGGAAGAACCTGTCCCACACTATGATGATGGGGGATGTACTGGCCACACACACAATGAGACTCCCAATTTCATTTCCAAGACTGACTGCCATGGCCATTGCGCTAGTCATACTCTGTTACGCCACCTCATAGAAGCAGAAGGCTTGGATGGCCATGTCATGCCAAAATCAGCATTACACAAGTGTTTTGAAAAGGGAACTAGTCCTTAGAAAAGGATGCAAATCTCCAAGGCTGTGTTTAAAGAAAGGCATTCTTGTGCATAGCAGCGGTTCTGCTGGAAACTACAATGTGGACATAATCCTGAGAATGCTTTTTATGTATTATTTTTTCAGATATATTGTGACGGGTTCAGTCACAGAGACCCCCTTGGGACTGTCACCTGACATGCGGAAACTACCTCTGAGCCCATTTTCCCTGTCATCTTGGGACTCCAGAACCCTGTCTTGTTGAGCCAGACACTCGAGCCTGCTGCAACGCAGACCCAGGGTCTGAACCGCATCCCCAACGCTGTAGGCTTTAACTGAAAACCACTCAGCAGGTATTCCTGTCTCCAGCACCCATACACCCATCTTCCAGTGGGATCCAAACCCCAAATAAATCTGTTTTTACTCTGTATAAAGCTTATACAGGGTAAACTCATAAACTGTCCACTCTCTATAACACTGAGAGAGATATGCACAGCTGTTTGCTCCCCCAGGTATTAATCACTTACTCTGGGTTTAATAATAAACAAAAGTGATTGTATGAAGAATAAAAAGTAGGATTTAAGTGGTTTCAAGTAGTAACAGACAGAACAAAGTAAGTTACTAAGCAAAATAAAACAAAACATGCAAGTCTAAGCCTAATACATTTAAGAAACTGAATACAGGTAAATCTCACTCTCAGAGATGTTCCAATAAGCTTCTTTCACAGACTAGACTCCTTCCTAGTTTGGGCCCAATCCTTTCCCCTGGTACAGTCCTTGTTCCAGCTTAGGTGGTAACTAGGAGATTTCTCATGACTGCAGCCCCCTTTGTTTTGTTCCACCCTTTTATAGCTTTAGCACAAAGCGGGAATCCTTTGTCTCTCTCTGGGTTCCCACCCTTCCTTCTAAATGGAAAAGCACCAGTTTAAGATGGATTCTAGTACCAGGTGACATGATCTCATGTCACTGTAAGACCTTATTCTCCATTCTTTCAGGGTTGGCCTACATGTACCCAGGAAGGTTTGTGAGTAAACAGAGCCATTTACAACCAATTGTCCTGGTTAATGGGAGCCATCGAGATTCCAAGCCATTATTAATGGCCTACACTTTGCATACTGACAATAGGACCTCAGAGTAATACTTCATATTTCTAGTTTTAGATACAAGAATGATGCATACATACAAATAGGATGAACACATTCAGAATATAAGCTTTGTAACAATATCTTACAAGAGACCTTTTGCATAAAGCATATTCCAGGTACATTATATTCACACTCATAAGCATATTTCCATAAACATATGGAGTACAACGTCACATATATGACCAAACTGAATCTTTTAACAAGCAGTAAAACATATGGTTTAGTCTATATTGCACACCAAGAGATTCAGTGAGAGTCACTAATAAAAAATATTACAAGACATTAATAGTAATACTAGTGTAAATAACCCTAGCATCATCATAGCTCATCATGCTTGTGATAGTATGGTCAGATTTAAAATGGCATGGGGAAGTAAATACAATACAATGGGGATGTACATGTGAGGTCCATCCTCCGTAGAGGGAGGGAATGCTGAAATAGCAAGCTGCCCTACCCTGAAGAAGCTTCTCCACAGAATTTGGGATCTATGTGTAGGGAGCAGATTGACTGGGAAGATGTGAAAACAGACCTGACCTCCGGCACATCTCCTGAGATTCATGGGGCCTGGAAGCCAAACCACCTGTTTTCCCAAATGGGCAAATCCTGCCTTTTGACAGAAGAATGTGTAAGGCAGAGTTTCTAGCCCCTTACATGGAGTTTACTACTCAGAGAATGATTTTGACCTAAAGTGATCATATCCAGTACAAACTGTCTACACATCATGGAATAAAATGGTAAAACATTTAATCCTAAATTCTGTAGTACTCAGTATCTCAGAATAGTACTGCAAAATCTACAGTATATATCATTTTTATGTGCCCATCACCATAATATCTGGGTGTCTTATGAATAGCTTTGAACAGTATTTGTTAGTATTTTTTCTTCGACTGCCTTTAACAGACATTCACAGATTTCTTTGATATTAAGCAAATATGCCAAGGAAAGTTCTGAAATATAAAGGACAGAAGTGAAAGTCAATTGAATTATACCATGTTAAGTTGGGTCAGAGACAGACCTTTTATTCTGTGTTTGTACAAAGCTTAGCACAATGGAGTCCTTGTCCATAACTAGGGCTCTTAAGTGCTACAATAATGAATTAATAATAATTTGTATGTTAGTTGTCTTCAGTATGAAGCTATAAAAAAGTCCTTTAGGTGACAGCAGATTGCTAAAATTTAAATATTACAAAGTATTATTCTTTCACTATATATTGTTGGAATTTTTTCTACGTATTTTGGGTGATCATCCTCACGTCTCCAAAAGGAGAGGAAATAAAAATATCTTGGAAAAAGCATATATGCAAGCATACATATCTAAATGTGTGGGAAACAAGAAGCTCATTTTACTAAAAATGCACAGTGCACCAAAGACTTAAAGATTTCTCTTCTGGTCTCTCTAAAGTTAATGGCAACATTTCCAGGATTGGGCTCAAAAATACCTTTAAATATAAAACATTGTTTACATAAAGTTTAAAACAAATGTTTATTTAATCACAAAAGTCTTTCTGGCAATCTTTAGCAGTCAGTGACTGGCAGGCTCAAGGGTGACAGGCTAGAGGATTTAAAGGCCTAAAGTGAAGTCAGGGGTGCTTAATGCTTCAGCAAATCACTCTCATGATTAGAAAAGACTGGCAAATAAGTTAACATGTAGAGTAATGTACACTATGCTCAATAAATCTGTAATCCCATCCAGGGCTTCTGGTGACATAATTACTCAAGTGGTTTATTAATGTCACCAGAACCCCAAAATGGAATTATTGTCTTTGCCATGTGATAATACAACAGCGCCTGTCACACTTAGCAAAGCCTCTTCTATGTTGTGACTCTGCATAGTGTTTGCTGTGTGGTTCCTTTTTAAAAAAAAACAAACTAGCTCTCAAAAATTCCATATGATAATTATTCAGATACTGGCTGTTGAAACAAAAAATAGACAAACATTAAATAAACATATTGTTAATTTTAGTTTAGCTGAATTAAATTTGAAGCAAGGTTTACTTTGAAAATATCCATTTTATGCAGTGGAGTGGGAGCAGCAATCTACCCAACAGCTTTCTTTACAATGCTACTACCTTCGCTCGGTGGAGCACAGGACACCAGCATCCTCCCCTCACATTGCCCCTGGCTCGGGAAGGTGGGAAGAAAACTAGCTGCCTTTCCTTACAATCTGATTTTTTCAGAAGTGGAGAACAAAGTAACAGCCAGTACCTCCCCCATTCTCCATACGGTTGCCTGAAGGAAAGGTGATAAAGAATAGTCCACTAAGATGTGTGCGGTAGCAAAGTAGAGTGGTACTCTCCACTAAAGTTGGGAAGTTTTTTTTAAAATGCAGTTTCAGTTGACTTGAAATTATTCATGAGTTTGTGTTGACTTTGCCAAATAGTTTTGACCAAACCAAAAAACTCAATGTTTCAGTAATATTGACACAAAATGTTTCCATGCAACGTTTTTTAGTTTCTAGACATTTTTGCAGAAGGATAAGATTCACAAAACGTAGGGAGAAGGAAGCAGATCTCCATTATCGTCTTTAGCCTAGTGATTAGGGTGTTTGCTCTCCTGCAATCTGGGAGACTATGCTTCAGTTTTCTTCTCTGCCTCATGAGGAGAAAGAACATGACCTCAGATCTCTCAGGTTGTAGGAGATTGGCCTAATCACTGGAGAACTATGGGATATACTAGTATTGCAGTCCCTCAGTTTTTCCTGTTGAAGCACTTCTATTTTGTATAATTAAATAGTCAGGGGTCGAGGGTCTTTAATTTGGGTCCCCTACATGGCAGGTGAGTGCCCTAACCACCAGGCTTATACAGTCATTCTGATTTTCATTTCTTGGTCCCATGACTTTGTCATTATGAATTGCTACTTTGAGTAACCCACTATGAATGAGCCAAAACTTATTGATTCAACCCAAAATGAAACTTTTTTCTTTCAGAAATGCCAATAAACTAAAAAAAACCAAACCATTATTCCACCAGCTCTACTCACCACCTTCTTTTGCTTTTTGAATGGTTCTTGTGTGACAAGTGAATGTGATCACATGATAAATAATTTGCTGCAGCTGAAGTTTTGAAATAATCTATTATATAAACACTACATACATTAACTGAAAAAAAAATGTTTATCCATATCTTTTATTACATAGCTGTTGCATGCACACCACAGAGAAACAGAACCCACACAGGCATGAACACGCACTGAAGCACCAGGCACACCCTAGAAAACTGGATACCTATTGGAAAATAACACAGAGAGAGGCACAAATCCCACAGAACAACACACGCAAAGCATAAAGAACATACATACATAGAATGCACACAGGAGTAAATTTCTGTCTCCTAAAGTCCATCCACTTTAATCTTCCCTTTACTGCTTTCAGACGCAGGATGGCGCTCTTTGAATAAGCAATTATATGAAGGGCAACAAGCTTTACCACATAGTTGGAGAACAAAACACTTCTTTTGAATACTGGTATTTCTTAGAGGCACTTTTTCACAGTTCAGCTAAGGCGTGCAGTTACACTCTTATTAGTAGTACAGAGACGCTGTCACATTATTTTGGTTAAAGACTACAACAGGATCTCACCAACGGCCATTCAGGTGGTATTTCAGTACGACAAATGCCAACTATTTCCCCCAGGTTTTTGTGTTACTCGTTAGAGCTACTGTTAAAAGCAGTTTAATATAATTAGGTGTAGAAATCCAATTTCACTATAATGGCTCTTTATCTTAAAAAATAAAACGCGCTGCGCCATATGGAGTGTGTTTATTGGAAACTGTCAATGCCAGCCGCAGGACCCTATTTCTACATTTTAAATGGCACATAGCCAAACCCTGATTAAGGTCACGATGAGGACTATTGACTCTGCAGACAGATGCTTTTCCCTTTCAGCACTCGAAGAAGAATCGGAATAACTGTGTTCTTGGACCTTTCCAGTGTGAATAATTTCATACTTCAGCCAACTATTCATGGATTCACCAGAAGAATTACACCTACTACCTCCGGCGTAGGATGAAAACAAATCTCATCAGATGGGAAATAATGTTAGCAGAAGCTTGAAACCTTAGAGCCTAGATTCTGGAAGGATTTTTGATCTCTCTTCTTTTGGCTATCGGAAATTGACTAGGCGGTGATGCGAGCTGGAATTCCAAGGCGCCAATTCCATCCTCTCGCCCCCCAAAAAACCCAAACTCATCATTAGCCTGGCTGGACATAAATGATTCAGCAGAGCACACTGCTCAAAGGCAACATTGTCCTATACTATTTTCACCTATTTCCTGTTTCCGATTTGTATGTCAGATTTTGTTTACGATCCAACTACGTGGAAAACATATTTGCGCTTCCCCCCTCTCCCCCCGGACGGGTGCCAGCTGTTTTCTCATTGCAAATGAAAGTGAAAGTGTTTGTGGTACTTGTTGTATTATTTGATCTGTAAAGTCAGGGCTGAACGCATGTGGTGCGTGCGGGCCAAAGGTTTGTTTTTTTGTCGTTTCTTTTTCATTGCTGAAGTCACTGATATTTCATGCAATGAACTTGTTTTAAAAAAATACCCACCCTGTCAAGTACCAACGGGTCGCTAATAATGCAACTTTTTGTAAAACCTTTCACAGAGCCCAGGGCCAGTGAACAGACAGCAAATGAGCCGTTTTGAGGGATAAATCTTCAGACTGCTCTAGGTAATACAGTTTCCTCTTTCGTGGTCGTTCTTACTAGTGAAGACGATCGGTGTTGTATAATATGTACTCTGTGTCCCTATGTTAAACACACGCACCAATATATATATCGTGTCAGAGCTATTACACAACCCTTAGAGAGCCACAGATAAGGACCTGTTTGTACATAGTATGTGATCAGATCAAAAGGCTTTTTATAAGGCTCTTAACGTCTGTTTACTGGGAAGCCACTCTTCAACAAGACCCCTTTCCAAAGTGTGACCTGGAAGACTCAAACCAGCGCTCTGCACCCTCACTTACACGCCTCCTGCCTCCCCCTCCCCCAGCCCCATTCATTGGGCTGCGGTGTCGTACAACTTGCAGTATTCTCGCTGGTTTTGCGCTCACACTAGAACACTGCAGCCCGGGGGGGTTGCCAGTGACATTAACTCCTAGTCCTGCCCCCCCTGCAGCCCAGGCCACAACCCCCCAGCCTGGAGCGGTCTGTGAGGTGCCATGAGGCACGGGGAGGGCTGGAGGGCCAGGTTCTCTCCCATTCACGGAGAGGAAAAGTTTGCATTGTACCTCGTGAAGGACTTTTCTCTGTCCGCTTTTTTTTTTTTCTCCCCTTTTTGGTTACCCTGATTGTACCTCTGCATCCCCCTCCCCCTCCACGTGATGGGCCCGACATGCGCAGCAGCGCCCGGGGAGCCAGAGGCACATCTGCAGACTGACGTCAGTGTGCGCTCAGCCTCCCAGGCAAAGCTGCCAAAACTTCCCTCGGCTGCTGGAGCTCTAAACTTGGCTGCAGGCCGGCAGTGAGAAGAGATCTAGGGCTACTTCAACAAAACTTTCTTGAGTCCTCCCTGCCTGCTTTCTCTATCTCCCTTCCTCTCTCTCACCCTCCAGCTCTGATGAGATTCACATGGTACTTTGCCCAGAAGAAGCTGGCCAAGAAGAGGGTACTCCTCCCCACCCCAAAATAAGTCTGTTTTCCTTCCTCCCCCCCCCCCTTTTTTTTTTTTTTTTACTTTTTCGGTTGGAAAGACAAAATGTGCAGGGTGATAGATTGGGTGAATTGATGGCATCCCTTTTTCTGCCAAGTCAGTCCGCTCTCTGAAAATCCCTTTTAGGAAGACTGGAGGATTTCACTTTGTTGGAGAATATAACTGGTGTGGCTTGAAAAAGGGGGAAAGCAGAGAGGAACACGGGACTCGTACAGTGCTATCTCTAGTGTTTGAAATTTACTTTATATCAGAAATTGAAGATGAAAACGGTAAGAAAAGACTTCATGCTGTTCAATGAAACGTCTCTTTGTGCTTTTCTTGTCTGCTGAATAATGATGCATGTAGATCTTTTGGGGGATGGGGGAGGTTCTACGGCACTAAGCGAGGTGGATTTGGAATAATTTCAGAGAGAAAAACCTTTGAGACTGAGGATTACGAGAGGGGGAAGATATTTTCTATTCCAAAGAATAGTGTGGTATTGTGTAGAAAACCTTTTCAGGTTTAGACTAAATAATTGGTGGAAAATAGGCAAAACCTTTTAAAAGATTCGATTAAAAAAATCCTCCAGTATTTTGTCGTGTCATGTCAGTGTCTACTTAAGCGGTCAGACAAGTGCATATTTTGTGTCTGGGCTCAAAGGGGTCCGCATTAATGTGATAGCTGCAGCCTGATGCTCTAGGAGATGTTAAGCTCTTAATAGGCTAATCAGCGAGATGGAAGCGTGTGTTTTTGATTTACTTCGAGCCATTTGGGATTTGCTAGACTCTTAACCCCACGGAGCCTTATTTATCGGTGTGTGGCTGTATATATATTGCATGGCACACAGTTCAAAGGATGATTTTTTTTTTGGAGGGGGAATAATTGAAATCCCGTTTCCTGGTGATGTGTGTATAGTTCTTGTATTTGCTAATTTCTTTAATGGTACAAGAGGTAAAAGAGAAACGCACACACAGAGAGCGAGCGTCTCAGACTCTTGTTTTTATTTGGGCTGCCGGTGCAACGCATTTGGGCCACATGCCAAGTGTCTGGGTCACACGCGTTTTATCCAAATAGATTTAGCGCTGCTGTCTGGAAATGGGCTGCTGAATGTTAACTTTAGGATCAACTCCACCAGAGCAGCTAGACTCTTCCCTTCAGTCTTTCTGGAGAAGAGGATTGTTCTTCTTTATAATTTTAAGGGTGTGTGTGTGTCTGATTATCTCTAATTTTCTTTCCTGCTGATATTTCATGTGAGGTTATTTTTAAGAATATGTATAGTTGCTAGTCTTGGTTTTTAGACATAAAACTGACAGCTGATCCCCCTAGAAAGTTTGGCATGACTTGAGGGGATGAGTGGGGCAGACTAGGAGGAAAATGCTGTTCAGATAAATGCAGTTTTGTTTCTCCCCCAAGGTGGTCGCTGATCTGGTGGTTTACATTACAACATACACAACAGCACTTTGGTTGTTCATGCTTTGGTTTTTGATTAATAAATGGGTCGCAAAGCCCCCTCGTTCCCTTTGTGTTTACTTTTCTTGCATTTTCTCCTCCCCCCACATTTCTTTTCAGCAAGTCCTCTAAAACGAGGTCTGTGGGTCTGTATTTAAGTCTGTATAACTCCCAGGGGCAAGTCCCTAATCCTCAGGCTTTTGAAGCAGGGCAATGCTTTTCATGGCTAGCCCAATACCTGTAATTGAATTTGTTTTTGTTTTATTCCCAACCCCTCCTTGTCCTCTTTTGCCCCTCCCGCTGCATTTCCTTAGCAACCACTAGTACTACCAATGATCATTGACTGCTCCTGTCCTTTCAAGACACGGCTCTGTCCCAAGTCTTCCCCGTCTCTGTGACTTGCGTGTGAGAAGCAGCAGAACGGGAGTGAGCAGAAGGCAGGGGGAGGGGTTGCACCTTGATCAATACAGAACACGACCTTAGACCAAACAATGTTTGCTTCTCACCTAAAGCTGGCGACCAATCACCATGTGTGTCTAACCGGAAGATTGCTCATGAAGAGAGAGATGTGACTTCTGAGGAGCCGAAATGTGGTTTATCTTTGTGATCAGCAATAACTGTAGGATATTTTTAGCTGTAGGCATAACTTCCAAATATGTCATTTCCCTCAATTTCTTCTACGTGGGGATCTTTACTGATACTGCCTGATTCTCTCTCTCCCCCCTCCCCCACCGCGAAACCTGTGGTTTGTTTATTGACATAGCCTGATTTCGTTTAACAAGAGGTTATTAGTGGACCTCAGGTGTTGCCGCAAGACCTCATACAGTCCGAGGACAGAGTAGCCGGGAGATGCTGTGTAGGATGAAGCACGGAACGAGCTGCTGTGGGAGAACGATCAGCTTGAGCTTGGAGTCCCAGTGGGGACTGAGCGGAGGCAGCTCCCTACTGTTGCCAGTTGCAGAGGCTGAGGGGAGGAGGAAGTGCATGGGCGGGGGCTCTACCTGTCTCATGAGACGTGTGCCTTCTTATTGGGTCGCGGGAGGGAGTCCCTGAGTTCACCTACACCCCCGCTGAAAGTACAGGATGGTTGGCCCTAGGAAGTCTAACCCAAAGCTCCCTGGACCACAGTGAGCCTGCAGCGGGACAAGTAGTACCACGTGTGGCTCCCTCTCACCAAACTAGCCCTCACTGAATGCAAAAGGAAACCCATGTGAGTGTCATTGTAGCTATCTGGTGTTATGGCCACTCACAGTTATTGCATTTGAACAATAGCATAGCAAGGAAGAAGAAATGGAAGTTTGGAACCAGTGGAAGGCTGCTAAACCAATCACCCCTGAGCCCACAGAGCTCCCTGCTGTGTGCACGGGTTTTACCAGCTCTATCTCAGATTTCGAAGTACTTCTTGCATCTTTTCCTTCACCACTCTAGCATGGTTTCAGAGTAACAGCTGTGTTAGTCTGTATTTGCAAAAAGAAAAGGAGTACTTGTGGCAGCTTAGAGACTAACCGATGCCGTTTTCATATATGTGGTAACTGTTGCATTTAGATAAATGTTAAGAAAACGAAATCACAAACAATTACCTTGGATATGCATATAGTTTATTCCCTATACAATTTACTTACTAATGAACATGTAGGGTTGACAAAAGGTGTCAGCTTGACAGCAGTGGAGACTGAAATCCTCAATTTATTCACAGAACAGGTATGCTATAGCCAGTGGAAGCTTGTACAAGCTTGTACAGCTTTGTATTGGGAGGACCAGTCTAGAGTAGAGAGTGTGGTTCAGCCTCCATGTCCATTCTCAGTCTTAAGGCTTGGGGCAGTAGTAAAAACACCTGTGGCCTGTTCAGATAGTACTTACACCAGCTGCAATGCTGCCGGAAAACAGACTCAAAAGTCGGTGAAACTTGTACTAACTCTCCTGGGGATCTTGTTGTGTGAACAGTTGCCCCCTAAAGTATAGTAAGGGGGCTAGTCAGGACTTTCACTGCACTGTAGCAATGTCCACATAGGATGTTACTGCATTGCAAGCTGGCACACTGTAGATTCACACCTTGACTTGCAGCAGAGTAACTTGCCATGTAGACAAGCCCTTAGACTGAGACCAACCCATTTCATGCAGGCCACTGAAAAGACATTAAATAATAATATTTTTTGGCCACTAGTGACCAATGTTAATTTGAACCAGTGACCTAGAGGTAAAAGGTACCATATCTTACTAGTAGTATTCTGAGCCATCTAGTCCCCTTTGGCTCTACAGTTGAGGGAGACTGTGTTGTTAGGACAATACATGATACGCACAGGCAGAATATGAGCTCCCTACTGTGATGCTGTGGCTAAGAGGACTGATGTGATCCTTGCTCGTATAAAGAGGGCCCGGGGAATATCAAATAGGAGTTGGGAGGTGACATTAATTCTGTATACAGCATTCACAAGACCATTACTGGAATACAGTGTCCAGTTTTGGTTATCCACACTTTAAAAAAGATGTTGACAAACTGGAAAGGGTTCAGAAAAGAGCTACTAGAATTATTAGAGGCATGAGAAAACCTGCCTGACAGTGAGAGATTTAAGAAGCTCAGTAAAAAGAAAAGGAGTACTAGTGGCACTTTAGAGACTAATCAATTTATTTGAACATAAGCTTTCGTGAGCTACGGCTCACTTCATCGGATGCATGTAGCTCACGAAAGCTTATGCTCAAATAAATTGGCTAGTCTCTAAGGTGCCACTAGTACTCCTTTTCTTTTTGCGAATACAGACTAACATGGCTGCTGCTCTGAAAGAAGCTCAGTGGAATTGTAGGCACGTAGGTCTATCTTTAGAGGTCATCAAGTCCAGCCCCCTGCACAGAGGCAAGACTACGTACACCTAGACCATCCCTAACAAGTATTTGTCCAATTTGGTTAAAACCTCCAATGATGGGGATTCCACAGCCTTCCTTGGAAGACTATTCAAGAACTTTACTACTCCTATAGTTAGAAAATTTTCCCTAATATGTAACCTAAATCTCCCTTGCTTCAGACTAAGCCCATTATATATTGTCCCACCTTCAGTGGACATGGAGAACAATTAATCAATGTCCTCTATTGCCTTAACATGTTTGAAGACTGTTATCAGGTCATCCCTCAATCTTCATTTCTCAAGACTAAACATGCCTAGGTTTTTTTTAACCTTTTCTGATAGGTCAGGTACTTCAGCTGAGGCTTCACCAGTGGTGAGTAGAGTGGGACAATTACTGCCCCTATGACACTCCTGTTAATAGACTCCAAAATAATATTAGCCTTTTTCACAGCTGCATCACATTGTTGAATCATATTCAATTTGTGATCCACTGTAACCCCCAGATCCTTTTCAGCAGTACTATTACCTAGCCAGTAATTCCCCATTTTCTAGTTGTGCATTTGATTTTTCCTTCCTACATGTAGTATTTTGAACTTGTCTTCATGAATTTCATCTGGTTGATTTCATACCAATTCTCCAATTTGTCAAGATCATTTTGAATTCTTATCCTATCCTCCAAAGTTCTTGCAACCCTTCCCAGCTTGGTGTCATCCACAGATTTTATAAGCAAACTCTCTATTCCATTATCCAAGTCATCAATGAAATTTTGAATAGTACCTGATGCAGGATTGACCCCTGTAGGACTGCAGTAGATTCACCCTCCCAGTTTGACAGAGAACTATTGATAACTACTCTTTGAGTATGGTCTTTCAATCAGCTGTGCACCCACCGTACAGAAATTTAATTCACACCATATTTTCCTAGTTTGCTTATGAGAATCTCATCTGGGCCTGTGTTAAAAGACTTATAAAATCAAGATATATCATGTCTACAGCTTTCCCCCATCCACTAGGCCAGTAACCACATCAAAGAAGGAAATTAGGTTGGTTTGACATGATTTGTTCATGACAAATCTGTGGTGGCTAGTGCTATAACCCTATTATTCTCTATGTGCTTACAAATTATTTAATAATTTGTTCCAGGTATTAAAGGTAGGTTCCCTGGGTCCTCTTCATTCTCCTTTTTAAAGATCTGTATGACATTTGCCCTTCTTCAGCCTTTTGGGACCTCACTTGTCCTTTATGAGTTCTTGAAGATAATTGCTAATGGTTCCGTGATTGCTTCAGCTAGTTCCCCAACTACCCTAGGATGAATTTAATCAAACCTTGACAACTTGAATGCATCTGACTTGTCTAAATATTCTTTAATGTGTTCTTTCTCTCTTTTGCTTGTGTTCCTTCCTTTTTGTTAATATTAATTGTGTCACCATTAACCTTTTTAGTGAAAACTGAAGCAAAATAGGCATTAAACATCTCAGCCTTCTTGATGTAATCAGTTATTAGCACTCCTTCTCTGCTAAGTAGAGGACCTACACTTTCCTTCATCTTTCTCTTGCTCTCTGTGTATTTAATGAGCTTGTTCTTATTACCTTTTATGTCCCTTGTTAGGTGTAACTCATTTTGTGGCTTAGCCTTTCTGATTTTGCCCCCTACTTACTTGTGCTATTATTTTATTCCCTACTTAGCAGTTTGTCCATTTGTTTCTACTTTTTTAGGATTCCTTCTTGATTTTCGGGTCTTTAAAGAACTCCTGATGGAGCCATAGTTTATCAAAAAGAAGATTAGAGTCTGTCAGTACCTGGATTGGAGAAGATTTCTGATAGTTAGAGGGCTCTTTAATAACAGACAAAGACAGAGCATAATCCAGTGGCTGGATATTGAAGCTAGACAAATCCAAACTGGAAGTAAGGCACACCTTTAAATATTGAGGGTAATTAACCATTGGAGCACTTTATCTAAGAAGAGATTTATCATCTCTTGAAATCTTCAAATCAAGATTAACTATCTATCTAAAACATAAACTGTAGTTTAACCAAGTGGTCTTAGTAAATGACATGTTTCTAAATGAATTCTACGGCCAGTGTTATACAGGCAGTCAGATTAGATGCTCATTATGGTCCTTTTGGGGCTTAAAATCTATAAGTTACAACACTAAATCCCCTCGCTCTCCCTGATAAAATCCTTGCTAGTTTAGAATTGCCATTTACTTAAAAGTATCCTTTAGTCTCAGTGTTATTTCCTCATCATATCATAATTAAATACTATATGCTATTTTGAGAAGAAAGCTAAAATAACAATATAATGTGTATAATATGTAGCAACAATTAACTACATTTTAAACACTGGTTACAGAACATGGCTAGTCTTCACTACAGCGCTAATATATAAATTGACCCAACTAGATGTTGAGTTTATTGAGAAATCTGTTGTACATGGTGATGAAGCAGAGAAACTGCCAACCAGCACGGCAGGGGTTAAAGAGAGCCTTTGGGCCCAACTAGCTCTGCCCCATTATACCTGCAGCCTATGCCAGGCCTTGAGGGGGAGGAAAAAGGAGAGAGCCTGGCTCAGTTTAGGGCTCAGCTCGGCAAAGAGGCAGGAGCCAGCAGCCTCCCTACCTGAGGGGAAGGAGCACTAGGCTGCTAGCCAAGGAAGCCCCAGGCAGTAAACACCATCTCCCCAGCCAAGGGAGATTGCGAGGAAGACTTAGGACCCTCCGGCACCTGAGGTAACTAAGTGAGCAAACCCCAGTGACATTGTGGGGCTCGTCCTCACCAACTTCCGGCTGCCCTGCCCAAAGGAGCCTGGGACTGCGGCAAGGTGCTGCCCAAGACCCAAGAGGGGACCCTACAAGAAGCAAGGTGCTCAGCAAATTGGACTAGTGGGGCCATGGCCAAACCGACAGACTGGTAGGAAGTAACCCAGGGCAGCGGATTTTAACTCCCTGCTGGGAAGGCCTTGTCCCATTAAGGAGCTGATTTTCACAGGGCCCTGGACTGGGACCCAGTGGAGAGGGAGGGCCTGGGTCCCCCTACCATCCCCCGGCCTTAAAGTCTGAGTCTCCTCAACCAAACGGGGCTGAGAGCCATGTGCTCTAACCACTAGGCCACTTGACGCTCTAAGCTACCTGTAACATACACTTTGAACAGTGCTGCACATTATCATCTTGATTCTGTAACCTTTACTCACGCTAGTAATTCCATTGACTTCAATAGGACTTTTTGTGTGAGTAAAAGCTGTAGGAACAGACCTTCTGTTTTGATACAATTCTGAGGTAACATAAGTTCCTTCCAGTTGTAGATGTTAACTCATACGGTGTTGGGTATTTTTATTTAAGATGTTTTCAACTTTTCATGTGTTTTGTTGTGACTACTGATGGACCCACAGAGCCCAGTGTGAGGCAGGTGTTACAGATTACTGTATACAATTTTGAGACCTGCATTTTATTCAAAACAATATAATGGGTAGTTTGTAATGTGTCGTTATCAACAATTTACCCAGTTCCCAGCACACTAAAATTATTGAAGTGTGTACAAATACATTAAATGATGAGCTGTCTGTACAAAATGTCTTTGCTAATATTAATTATTAATATTATTATTATATTTGCAAAATTAATAATAATTAATAATTATTACAATTAATAACAATAATTTCAAATGATGAACTAAATTCTCTAGCAGAAACACATGGAAAACTTCCATTGAAGTTAAACTGAATTTTGCCTGCATAAGGGGTGCAGGGTGAGCCCTGAATAAATAATAACAATAACGTTCATGTTGTAGATCAGATAACTATACGCTTCTCTGTCAGAAAACATTACGATGCATTCCTGCGTTCTTCCTTTGTCTGCCATCATATTGGGTCTAATTATCCACTATTGAAATCAATCAGAACATTGCACTGACTACAGTGAGCCAAGCATTTATATTTAAAGCATTGGCTTTGTAAATGTTTGTTAAAGCCCTGATCTCATAAACACTAACATACTTCAATTGGATAAGTAGTTCCACTGAAATCAATTAAGAATTACACATGCTTAAAGTGTGTGTATACGTTTCTGCAGGATTGGGGCCTTAGACCATACAAGCAACAATGTTCAAATCTGATTGCCAACTACGTAGTAATTCAGGGATCAGCAACCTTTGGCACGCGGCCTGTTAGAGAAATCTGCTGGCGGGCCGGGACGGTTTGCTCAGAAGCAGCGTCCGCAGGTTCGGCCGATCGCAGCTCCCACTGGCCACAGTTTGCTGTTCCAGGCCAATAGGGGCTGCAGGAAGCGGCAGCCAGCACATCCCTCGGCTCGCACTGCTTCCCACAGCCCCCATTGGCCTAGAACGGCGAACCGCGGCCAGTGGGAGCTGCGATCTGCTGAACCTGCGGACGCTACAGGTAAACAAACCGTCCCAGCCCACCAGTGGATTTCCCTGATGGGCCGCATGCCAAAGGTTGCTGATCCCTGTAGTAATTCATGACACTTGGATAGCATTTTTGCAGTATAGATCTTCCAATTCAAAGTAGACCTTACTTTGACATGCCTGTTTTTTTCTTTTTTTCAGGTAAAGAAATGGACAAAGTTTAATAACTATCAAGGCTGACACCTTATTGATCTCTAAAGGAATTTTACAACATACTTGTTTTTGAACTGAGAAAATGACTGCAGATATAGAAGAAAGCACAGGTTGTTGGAAAAGAGTACCTGTCAAAAAGTGGAACATCCAATAATTATTTTGGAAGAAATATAAAATAAATATCCCTGTTATGGTGCGATTCTGGAGTGGAGTTAACTCTATAGCACATAGGTAGCCCTCCAAAAAAACCGAAACCCTTTCTGTTTTTCTAAATTATGGAAATTTTTTGGAAGACGTTGACCTGGATTTTGAGCCTAGTCATGGCTTCATCGGAATTTCACAGTGACAACAGGCTTTCATATAATTCTCAAGGTAGGGGTCCCACTTTTATAGCTGGAAAGACATATCCCTTTTGCACTAATTTCAGGTAATGCTTTCCTAAGCCATTGTTATATAAATAGCTAGCGATCATATTAACACTTATGTAGTTTTCTCATGATTTATTATCATGAAAGTCAGGGGTGCTGGAACAATTTGTGTAGTGCGGGTGCTGAGAGCCATTAAACCAAACTGTAAATCCTGTGTATGATGGAAACCACTTCAAGCCAGGGACTGCGAAAGCACCCCCAGCACCCCTAGTTCTAGCACCTATGATGAACGTTCATTTGCAGAGAAACCCATTAGGTCAAAGTGTATCTTGAGATTGATGTTTTAATTTCTTTTATTTCTAACTTTAACTATAACAAAGTCCTGCAAATTAAGTTTAATCATAATGCAATAGCATGTTAAAGACGGTCCATAATGTCATAAACATTTTTTTAAATTGCAGAAACTATAAAAGTCTAAAACATGTCTTGAAATATTTGCATTTGTAGGCTTTTTTAGTGAAATGAGGATACATTTAAATGTTTTTACAAATATATTTTTTCATTGCAACTGTTTTTATTTTTGCAGGTGGATCTTATAGTTTTTGTCTTTAAGTGAAATCATTGGTAGATGTACATTCTTCACAGTGTAGAATGTAGCCCCAAATGTTTACGTAGTAGGTTAAATAGGAAAAATATAAAGTGAATTTGAAATATTTGCACTTCTAGTGAGATCAAATTAACAGGAACCTGCATGAATTTTGCTCATTCTTTTTAAAAATAGAATATTTTTCTTGATTTTATTTAGCAAAGCTTTTCACCATGCAAATACCTGAAATCAACTTTCACTCATGAGGGTGATGGGATTTAGCCAGCTGTGGTTTATGTTTATACTACTACTTGTTGTTTCCTGTTATATTTTCTTTTCTTTTATGCCCATTTCCTGGACTGGCTTACCTGGTGATTACAAAGAGGAATTCCTGTCTTACCTTGAACATTACCAACTAACAGTCCCAGTAAGGGTTGATCAAAATGGAGCCTTCCTCAGCTATACTGTGAAAGATGATGAACCCTCGAGGAGAAGGAAGAGGAGTACAGACCTTTATGACCAAGCATCTAAATTATTTTTTAAACTCTCTGCCTATGGCAAGCACTTTCATTTAAACTTGATTCTCAACACAGATTTGGTGTCCAAACATTTTACAGTAGAATACTGGGGGAAAGATGGACCTAAATGGAAACATGATTTGCTAGACCACTGTCATTACACAGGATATTTGCAAGACCAACATAGCACAACTAAAGTGGCTTTAAGCAACTGCAATGGTCTGGTAAGTGCGTGTTATATATTTTAGTTTCATAGTGTACTTTCTCCTTTAAAATATAGAGGAAGAACTTAATTAGCGTATGTTCATGTTCTTTGAGTTCCTGCAAGAAGCAAACAGACAGAAAGGCGAGGAACAGAGATCTGGCTCCTGAGGAAAAGTACTTATCCTAAGTACTAAGGCCCAGTCCTGTAGTCCTACTTCAGGCAAATTTTAGTGCTTCCAGTGTCTGTATTAGGGCTGCAAGATTAGTTATGGAGTGAGATTAGATTTATCAAAACTGTGGCAAACTCCGGGAATAAAAATGACTGGCCTTAGGGATGCTGAGTGCCTTTTGCAATGGACCAACTGGCATGAAATTCCAGTTCAGGGTGTACAGCACATCTCGGTATTGGGTTCAAAAGGCCTGAAATAAATAATGAGGAAGGAAAACTGTGGCCCAGAAGTCTTCTGTGCTACAGTCCCAAGGAGTGAAGAAGAAAGCAGAACCCTTGACAAATAGCAAAGCCACAAAGTAATTATTTACATTTTTTACAGGATTTTTATATTTATAAATCAAATAAAAATGCTTTAAAGTAACAGTAGTGTTAGAAATCCAAGTATTTACAATGGTTTTTGTAAATTGTTCTCTCATTGGTGATGAAACTCTTGGTCATTCAGCACTAGTTCTTATATGGAAAAAATCTTACTCCCTAATACTATAATTGAAGCCTAAAAATAACAATAGGCTAGGGAATTACAAAGTGATAAAATAAAAGATCATGATTGGGAAATACTAAGCCAAGAGTCTACTGATTGCTGTAGTAAATTTTAAAATACATGTTGCTATTATCCACTGCAAAAATATTATTTTACTGTTTCTATTACAGTAGCCTGTAGAGGTCCCCAACAAAGATTAGGATTTTATTGTATTAGGTGCAGAATGTCTAAAAGTTTTTTTTTCTCTGGATTACTTTGAGCACTTCCTTTTTTCCCCTGCAGGTGTCATAGAATAATACATCCTGTGACATCATTGATAACAAAAGTCTACTATTACAGTGCAGAGTGCCAGACAATAACCTAGCTAACTAGATAGATTGAAATTCACTTAGCTAATTGTATCTGTGTTATCAGAGTGATGCATTCTGAGGCACTTCTCCCCCAGAAGGATTTCAAGGGGGAAAGTCATATTTAAGAAGCTTAGTTAAAAGTATTTCTGTGTTTAAATGCATCCACAGCCTGGTGAGTGGGAGCATATAGTACATGTTTTTGGCCTTAACTTCAATTTCACTTTACCTTTGCAGTTCATCTATAAGGATGTGTTTTAATCTTTAAGGATATATTTAAGGATGTGTCTTATGTTAATACACTGGGTTATCAGCATGTAGATTGTATTCTAAAGATACTGCAGTGACTGGAGCTCTACTTCTGGGTCTCAGCTTGCTAGTGTACATGCCCGAATGCCTCTGACACTCAGAAATGTTTGCCCTTTGAGGAACAGGCTGGCTCACCTCATTTTGAGATCAACCGACAGTGCCTCAGCGCCCTTCTGGACATTTCATTTTTGTTCCTGTCTGGCCTTGGCCAGCTCACAAGCTCCCTGTCAGAGCTGGGGTCATTGCAGATGATCCCTGTTGTCTGCCATCCCTACAGACTTTGACGTTGGTTTGGACACCATTTCTATACCATTTGATTTCTCCTCTAGCCATCTCATTCGCTGGTGCTAGCTTTCCTTCAAAGCTTTTAGCTGCATAGCTGGGGACATCTTGAGGCTATTGACAGCTCTTTGAGATAGGGAGATCTTTTTGACTTGCATGGTTCACATGCCCCAGTGACTTCAGCAGGTGTCTGTTGGTCACTGGCCTCGTCACATCCCTCAGACATTCCTTTGGCTTCTCAGTAGGTTGATAGTCTCAGTGTTCTGTCAGTAGTTTGGCCTTAGCACATTGTGCTTCCAGAGCATTGACTTTAAGTGTCAGATTACGCATTTAATTCATTATCTTTGGTGTCTTTGACTATTGATGCTTGTTCAGTATTTCTTCCAACCAGGGCTGGATTAAGGTAATTCTGGGTCCCGAAGCACACCACAAATGGGACTCTCAAGGCCTATTCTCTTGTGGGCCTGCACCTCGGCAGGGTCATGCCTCCTACTTTACATGGCAGTGTCAGAGAGCCTACTACCCCTCTCAGAAAGGCTCAGACAGTGGCATGGGGCTCCTTTCACTCCCCAGAAGCAGGAGCAGGAAGTAAGGCTCTCTTACCCCTTCTCTTTAAAAGAGGTGGGGACCCTCCAGAACTTACACTTGAGCTGCTGGGATATCTCACTGCACTTGGGGCTGGGCTCACTGCACACTTCTCTTGCCACACAGAGACTCCTTTGCTGGATGATGTTGACAGGGCCCTCCAGAGGAATGGGTTTTGGAGTTAACACCCTATTCAGATGGACCCATCCCAGAGCTATTTTTTCATGCTCTCTGTAGTTTCAGGCAGAGATCACTGAATCAGTTACACTCATGTCATATTTTCAGACTTTTCCTTCCCATCACTGGGAGTAGAAACTTACCTTCTTACACTGAAAGTGTACTGTAATCACAAATCTCCAGGAGCTAGGGCTCCAGCCTGTGCCTTAATCTTGCCCTGCTTCTAGCTCTCCCAGCACCTGCTTTTGGTGGCGGGAGGGGAATGACACATTTGGGAAGTCTCCATCATTTCATAGAATATCAGGTTTGGAAGGGACCTCAGACTGTCTGAAACTATTTTGTATAGTTTCTTTTATTACTCTAAAACTGGGTTTTTTGGAGACTGTCCTGTGGTTTTTAGCCTCTAAAAGTAGGAACCAAGTCAGTGTGATAAAGAAAAAATAATTACTTATTGACAATTCTGCTTCTCTGGAAAGGTCATTTGTTTGAATTCCTACTTCACATGCCTTCCTCCTCTTAGATATGTGGACAGGCCTACATTTTCAATTACTAAATTTTTTCCTGAAAGTTTCCTCCTATCATAAATAGCCTTTGGTATCTGTTATATTTTGAATGTGAGGAGCCTTGTTTTTCCCCTCCTCAAGGAACTAAAACAAAATGTTCTTGAAGGTACTGAGGCACTAGAATTTGATCTTAGAATAAGGCTGTGCCTCAGAGTCCCAGATGCCCTTGAGACAATTCTACCCTGTCCCAGGCTGGCAAGCTGAGACCCAAGAGTAGAAATACAGTCAAATGATATCTTCAGGGATACAGCATTACAGGTAAGCAATTATTCCTTTTCCAAGAGTCTCAGTTTAAACATCTCACTTTAGTAAACGTGTCATGAATATGGAGAAAGAAGTCCCAAATGGAATAAGGGGAGATGTTCTTACTGAACTACTTCTAAGGTATAATGGCAGGAAAACCTCATTTTGTTGTTGTAAGAAAAATATTTTTTGTTCATTACAACTTGTCATTTTCAAAATAACACACTAAGTTCATAAAGACCATGTTTAGAAGTGCGAACAGAGAGTAATATTATATACCATCATTTCTTCTATCCCGACATTTCATAGGATTCCTATTCATAGAGTTTAAGACCAGAAGAGACTATTAGATCATCTAGTCTGACCTCCTGCATATAACAAGTCCTTAAATTTCACCCAGTTACTTCTGCAATTGAGCTCAATAACTTATATTTGACTAAAGTTGGGTTAAAGCATAATTTCCAGAAAGGCATCCAGCTTGGATTTGAAGACATCAAGATATGGAGAATCCACAGCTTCCGTTGGTAGTCTGTTTCAATGGTTAATCACCCTCACTGGTAAATGTGGGCCTTATATACAATATGTATTTGTCTGGCTTCAGCTTCCAGCCATTGGTTCTTGTTACGTCTTTCTTTGTTAGGTTTAAGGAGTCCTTCAGTACCTGGTATTTTCTGCCACTTGATCCCATTCTGTTCAAGTCACCTCTCATTCTTCTTTTTGATAAGCTA
Organism: Caretta caretta; assembly: GCF_965140235.1. Taxonomy (NCBI): domain Eukaryota; kingdom Metazoa; phylum Chordata; order Testudines; family Cheloniidae; genus Caretta; species Caretta caretta. The sequence goes on along the minus strand of NC_134210.1, from coordinate 42,407,395 downwards.
AGCAGTTCTTTAAGTCTCTCACTGTAAGGCATTTTCTCCAGCTCTGGAATAATTTTTTAGGCTCTTTTCTGCACCATTGTCAAGCAACATCCTTTAAAAATGTAGAGACTAGAACTGTGCATGGTATTCTGGTGCCAGTATCGCCAATGCAGTGTACAGAGGAGAAATCATCTCTATCCTCCTCCTTATTACTTCCCTGTTTATAAACTAAAGGATCACACTGGCCCTTTTTGTGACAGCATCTGGTACTGGGAGCTTATGTTGAGTTGCTCACCCGCCATGTCCATCTTTTAAAGTAACTACCATTTAACACAACTAAATACTTTTATAGACGTGAAATCAATTTTAAATATGACACTTTGCATGACATTTAAAAATATTATTTGATTTATGAAGATTAAAACCCAGACCATATCCTGTCCTAGATCTGTATGAGTGGAGTTCCCTTTGATGGAAATGAGTATTTTGTGTGTGGGCTTAACTTTCACAAGATCATATACAGGCTGCCCTGTGTGTGTATGTAATTACTGGGAAATGAGCGCACACATACAAGCTAGTCATTTGCAGCATGAATGTGCAACTATCTAGGTACTGTGCAAGAATGGTTGAGGAGAGGGTGGAGCTATATTTATGTTGGCAGACTTGTAACTTTCAGTGGCAAATTGGGTCGGAAGCTTCCATTATTGTCAAGCAACAATACATATGTGTACAAATTAAAGTAGGAAAGCTGCTATTTACTCAGTTCTAAAATGCTTCTAGATGTGTGGATAAGAAAGTCTCAGAAAGAGCAAAGTCAATACAGAGAGCAAACTATGGCTACGTTTACAGTAGCAGCTGGTGAGATGATTCCCCTGCTTGTGTACACAAATGTGCACAGCTCAGTGAGAGCCAATGTGAGCCTAAATCGCAGTGCAGCTGCGGTAGCACAGGTAGCAGCAGTGGCTATCTGTGCTACCACGGCTGCACTGCGATTTAGACCTGTGCTGGCTCCATGAGAGCTAGTGTGAGTATGGGTACATGAGCAAGGGAATCGTACCCTTAGCTCAGGGGTGGGCAAACTTTTTGGCCCGAGGGCCACATCTGGGTGGGGAAATTGCATGCAGGGCCATGAATGTAGGGCTACGGCTGGGGCAAGGGGTTGGGGTGCGGGAGGGAATGGGGTGTGTGGGAGGGGGTGCGGTGTGCAGGAAGGGGCTCAGGGCAAGGGGTTGGGGCAGAGGAGGGGTGCGGAGTGTACAAGGGGGCTCAGGGCAGGGGGTTGGGGTTCAGGAGGTGTGCAAGGTGCAGCAGGGGGCTCAGGGCAGGGGGTTGGGGTGAAGGAGGGGTGCGGAGTGAGGAAGGGGGCTCAGGGCAGGGGGTTGGTGTGCAGGCAGGGTGCGGCAGGGGCTCAGGGCAGGCAGTTGGGGTGTGGGGTGCTGGAGGGGTTCAAGGTGCGGGCTCTGGCCCAGCGCCACTTACCTGGAGTGGCTCCGGGGTGGCAGTGGCGCGCACCAGGGCCAAGGCAGGCTCACTGCCTGCCCTGGCCCCACACTGCTCCCAGAAGTGGCCGGCACCATGTCCCTACAGCCCGGGGGGGGGAGAGGGAGGGCAGAGGGCTCTGCGTGCTGCCCTCACCTGTGGGTACCTCCCAGGAAGCTCCAATTGGCTGCAGTTCCCTCTGCCTTCCCTCCCCCAGGGGCCACAGGGATGTGGTGCCGGCCGCTTCTGGGAGCAGCGTGGGGCCATGGGGGTGGCAATCCCATGGGCTGGATCCAAAGCCCTGATGGGCTGGATCCGGCCCGCAGGCCGTAGTTTGTCCACCCCTGCCCTAGCTCGTAGTGTAGACATAGCCTAATACACAGAAATACGTTATTTATTCAAGTCTTGTCCTCACAGAAGAACAAGAGAGAAAGCAACATGTTGGACCACTCTGGGAAGATATGAAAAGTCAGACATTAATTCTATGATTTACCCCTAATGGAGAAAATTATGTCATCCATAATATTTTCAGTAATAGGTGTATTTTAAATGGTAATTCGTACAAACACCTCCTCCCAAAAAACTTGTTTCAAAACCCAGATAAGATTGCTGCCTAACAACATAGTTACCTATAATATCATTTAGAAACCTCAAATTCATAAAAACAAGGAAATAGGTTTTTAGTAGGTACAGGACTGGGTTTACAACTATTACTGAATTCAGTAGGAACAGGATTGGACCAAAACTATCCAGAAAAGCCATATTTTTTTTAGTTTTGAAATATTTTTCCATATATAGATGGCACTTGAGTCTTCAAGGAACTTTAACCACATGGAAAGTTTGAAGGAGTGTTAGTAAACTAGATAAAGACAAAGACATTAAAAAAGACAATATTTCAAGTTATGGTAATTTTTGAATAATCTGTAATTAAAAAACACTGTGATGTGGTTCTCTTTTGCCTTCACAGATATCTGACAATTTTCAGGCCAAACCAGTGTTCAAAGGTGAAGTTTATAGGGGCCTAAAATAGGGTTTCAACCTTCCATTATAAAACCCTAATTATGGAGAGGCTACCATTTCTCCATAATGGATGATATTCTAAGAAAAACTATTTTATTAGTAACATTATATTTCTTTTCCATTAGATAGACAGCTTTAATTGCAAGCCATAAATTAAGTTTATTAATGGTGATCTGCAAAGAAATTTAACAAAGTTCCATCAGCTTAAAATATGTGCTGGCTGCCCTGCCAAACCAGAGTAAGCAGGACAATGAGTCTATAAAAATGGCTTTGTTTAGATTCCACAATGTGCCAGTCCCTCTCCAGATCACCATCTCTTCCTCCAAATGGTGCTTAAGAATATGCTATACTGATAATGTTCCATCAATTATAGAACCACCTTGGATAATGTTTTGTTAAATTTCTTAGAGGTCACTTTTACATTGTAATGATCTTGACTCATGTTTTGGACCTTGAGGTTTAACTCATGTACTGTTTATATTCAAGCAAACAAAAATACACCCTACCAAAACAAGAGTCCCCACACCACATGCTTTTCTCTCTGGGGTGAGGATAAGAGAACGAACAACATGTGACATATGTGGAGTTATTTTGCTTAATGCATTACTGGAAGGCATTCAGATTCTTTGGTGATGAGTATGGTATAAAAAACTATGTAGAATAGAAATAGAATGGAAAACACAAAATGGAAAATTGATTCAAAAACATAAATATGTTTAATTACTTAATGGTCAGTCTCACACTCCTTATTCAAAGAAGCTTCTTATTGCTGCCAGTGCAAGTTTTGCCGGACTAAGGAGTGGAAGGGCAGGCCCAAAGTGTGCTTTAAAGTTTCACTTTGGATGTAATAGCACAATTCCTAGAATTCATTAGCCAAAAGTTACTAAAGGTGTACAAACTGGAAACATTTCTAAATGCATATACTTTCTAATATTGTAAAGATCATAATTGTTATGTATTTTTGTTGATATAGTCATTGACTATACAGAGGCTGCATTGGTTTATCTAAAATATGTTTCAAAATCAATTTAGTTAAATCACTGCAAACCCCTTGTGTGGGAACAACTGTATCAAATTGGTTATAACTGTTTAGTTTGCATCTATAAATTTACTGATGCAAGCTAAATGATATACACCAGGCTTAACATGATATATAGACACAAAGGTTTTGTCCTTGTTTAACAAAATCACTTTAAAAACTAAACTTTAATTAAACCAGTGCACCTATGTGTAGCTTAGGCCAGATAGTACTATTGAATTTCTTGATTTGAGGTAGAGAAGTATGGCAATACTCTTCAGTGGTGCCATGGGTTTTTACTCACAGTAGATTGCAGATTTTTGTAGTATTTATTTTCTCTCTTTTTTCTTACATGCACCGAGCAGTGAATTAATGTAGAAATTTGAAGTGTTATCATTAACGTTTGAGTTAGTACCCTTTGAAATGAATGGAACAGATCTGGCCTCTCCTCTTAGATTTAGGTTCTGTAAACACAGGCAGATGTCACTCCATCTGTTTGTTACACTAGGGTCGTGTTTTTGAGGCTATCTCAGCACCCATATAACAGCTAGCAACTCAGTCCATACATTATGTGGACTATACTGGCATAGATACGTCACGGTAGTTATGCTGGCATAACCCCATAGTATAGATACAGCCTACTGTGACAGAATGGGTTTTTCCATCAGTGGAGGAACACTGCCTCCCCGAAAGACAGTAGATAGGTCAATGGAGGCATTCTTCCAGAGACATAGCTGCATCTACACTGGAGGTTAGCTTGACATAGCTATGTCTGTCAGGGGTATGTCAACCTAAATTTTAAGTGTACACCAGGCTTTAGGGCTAGATTTATAAGGGGGTTGTAGGCTTCTAACCTTCAGGCAACCTGCTGCCTAGTGGAATTCACAACCTCAGAGTAGGCTCCCAAGCTCCCTACATGATGCGTCGGTACCTAAAACAGGGATTCACAGAAGCCAGCATGCTGAATGGGGAGCTGCCTAAACTAGCCAATAGGAAATGCTGAGGGGAGGGGTGTTGCTTAAACCCCACCCTTCAAAGGAAACGAGGCATCTGTCTCTGCTTGGGATGCCTAGTCATGAACCTTCTCCGGGAGTTAGGCACCTAAGCTAGGTCAGTGCTTTCTAAAGTAAAAGTGAGGAGGAGCTGCTGCTACCCTGCGTATATCGATTAGCTTAGAGATTGGAGCATTCATCTTGGATGCTGGAATCCTGAAATGCCACTTTGACCAGATTAAAAGCAGAGACTAGAACCTAAGTCTTCTATCTCCTAAGTGAGGACTTCCCCCCTCAACCTCTGGGCTTTAGGAGGATATTCTTGAATGGGTCTCTTTCAGTCACTCCCGTATGACATACTTCAATAGTCATTGGAACAGTCAGTGAGTGAGAATGATGCCATAGCCCCATGGTTAGGGCATGCAACTGAAAGGTGAGAGATCTGGGTTTAAGTCACTCTTCAGAATTGGGTGGAAGAGAGATTTGAACCTGGGTCTTCCACACTTTTGGGTGAGTACTCTAACTATTGGCCTACTGTCTGGTGTGGATTAGGCACACTCAGAGCATGCCTACTGGATTGGGCCCAACAGCCAAGACAGGAAGGGGAACGTCTAGCTTATGAATCCTGCTTGAGCTTAGATGAGCATTAGATGTTGAGCAGTTTGGCAATGTCAGGATTTTGGTGGTTTTGCCCATGCCCACTGGCAGAAATGTCGCAGGGATTTTTACTGTGACTTTAGGTTAGGTAACAGCTGAGTGGGGCTTTTGTAAATGCCAGTGGCACCTAAATGTTGGACTTAGGTGCCTAAAGGGGTAGTTAAGTGCTTGAGCCCGTTTTGTGAATTTAGCCTTTCATTTTTATTTTAAATGAAAATTTAGATGCGGAACAACAAGAAGGTGGTATGGAAGAGGTCTCGTACCAGCATATGCTGGCTAAATTTGAGCCCAGATGTTATTTCTTTTGTGAAGTAACTCAGTTTAGTGAACAGATAGTGAAAACTACTGCAGAAGAGGAGCATTTATGGTGATGGTTTCCGTGTAGGGAAAAGACAACTGAAAGCTGTGTGTGCAGTTTAGGATATCATAGAATCATAGAATCATAGAATATAAGGGTTGGAAGGGACCCCAGAAGGTCATCTAGTCCAACCCCCTGCTCGAAGCAGGACCAATTCCCAGTTAAATCATCCCAGCCAGGGCTTTGTCAAGCCTGACCTTAAAAACCTCTAAGGAAGGAGATTCTACCACCTCCCTAGGTAACGCATTCCAGTGTTTCACCACCCTCTTAGTGAAAAAGTTTTTCCTAATATCCAATCTAAACCTCACCCACTGCAGCTTGAGACCATTACTCCTCGTTCTGTCATCTGCTACCATTGAGAACAGTCTAGAGCCATCCTCTTTGGAACCCCCTTTCAGGTAGTTGAAAGCAGCTATCAAATCCCCCCTCATTCTTCTCTTCTGCAGGCTAAACAATCCCAGCTCCCTCAGCCTCTCCTCATAACTCATGTGTTCCAGACCCCTAATCATTTTTGTTGCCCTTCGCTGGACTCTCTCCAATTTATCCACATCCTTCTTGAAGTGTGGGGCCCAAAACTGGACACAGTACTCCAGATGAGGCCTCACCAATGTCGAATAGAGGGGAACGATCACGTCCCTCGATCTGCTCGCTATGCCCCTACTTATACATCCCAAAATGCCATTGGCCTTCTTGGCAACAAGGGCACACTGCTGACTCATATCCAGCTTCTCGTCCACTGTCACCCCTAGGTCCTTTTCCGCAGAACTGCTGCCTAGCCATTCGGTCCCTAGTCTGTAGCTGTGCATTGGGTTCTTCCGTCCTAAGTGCAGGACCCTGCACTTATCCTTATTGAACCTCATCAGATTTCTTTTGGCCCAATCCTCCAATTTGTCTAGGTCCTTCTGTATCCTATCCCTCCCCTCCAGCATATCTACCACTCCTCCCAGTTTAGTATCATCCGCAAATTTGCTGAGAGTGCAATCCACACCATCCTCCAGATCATTTATGAAGATATTGAACAAAACCGGCCCCAGGACCGACCCTTGGGGCACTCCACTTGATACCGGCTGCCAACTAGACATGGAGCCATTGATAACTACCCGTTGAGCCCGACAATCTAGCCAGCTTTCTACCCACCTTATAGTGCATTCTTCCAGCCCATACTTCCTTAACTTGCTGACAAGAATACTGTGGGAGACCGTGTCAAAAGCTTTGCTAAAGTCAAGAAACAATACATCCACTGCTTTCCCTTCATCCACAGAACCAGTAATCTCAATATGTGCTCATAGTCTTTGAAAATAAATGGATAAGGTACATATATAAAGCACCTTCCTTTCCAAAGTGTCCCATAGCACTTCACAAGCAACATACAAACTACTGAAATATGGATGTGCAAATGTACAGAGTATATCTGGCAGTCATTAGGTGAACATTACAGCCTTATAAAATGACCCCTTACAATCTTGCTGCATGCATGTTACACTGCCTGCAGAGACACAATAGCTTATGTGCTAATTTTTGAAAATAGAGGTGCTGAGCACCACCTGGGAGATGCTGAGTACTCTCAGTTAAATAGTGAGACCATGTCTACACTGCAAAATAAAACCCATGGCAGCAAGTCTCAGAGACAGGGTCTACAAACATCTGGTGGGTGGGTCTCAGAGCCCATCATCCAGCCTAAGCGGGAATGTTTATACTGCTATTTTTAGCACCATAGTGCAAGCCCCTCAAGCCTGAGTCTGTAGACCCAGCCTCTGAGACCCGCTGCAGTGTGTTTTTTTTCTTCAGTGTAGACATACCAAATGGACTATTTAAAACTATCTCTAACTCTGGTTGACTTCAACATAGTCTTTATAATGCCTTTGATGTAAATAGCATCAGTTTCTAAGTGACTTGCCTAAGACCACAGAACCAGGGTTAGAATTTGTAACTTCCTGCTTCCCAATTCTCTTGCTGTCCCGTACCTCTCTCTCATATTGTAAAGATTGTCATCAATTCCAAAGCCTTTAGGTGTTGATGTAGAGACTGGAATCTTCAGACTGGCAAATATAGTGTGGAATTATGTCTATAAGGCAATTCCCTCGTGTTTACACATCCAAAGGCGCTCCAAAGCTGGAGTTATTTCTTCTGTTGTTCAGTTTTAATGGCTGAAAATCCACATATTAAGGCATGTAGGAATTTGTGGAGTTGGCCTGACATGTCTCCTTTCCTTCCTGAACCACTTCCCCTTTCATGAGAATCTGAGATTGCAGACATGGAAGTAATGAAGAATAAAAGGTCTTCTCTCATGCATTGTAAAATTTGGAAAAATGATCAGTTTCCTTGGCAGAATCCAAACTAGCGAATAATCTGCTTAGGTATGATCTGCCTAAGATCTGTAGTGCAATTCTGAGGTAGAAATCTATATGTAAAACGTCCCTCATATATAGTGTAAATTAATTAATATTATTAATTTGAGCCTAAAGAAGTGCAATACAGTGTTAGAACTCAGCATTTGGATACAAAACACAGTGGTTTCTTTGAATAATATTTGCCTAAAATATGTCTGTTATGTAAGTTTTCTCTTTTGAAGCAATGTATGGCATTAAAACATCTCTCGGTATGCCATCATAGAGGGACACTGTGTTCACTCTCTGAACAAGGCCATTTTGGCTTGGCATCATTTTTAATGGATATGAATCATATAATTCTGGAACATCGTTGTCAATAGATTGTTTCATGAGGGAAAAAAAGGCTGATTGTCACACACCAAAAATGTCTCTTGCTGTCTTACCACATCTGGACAAAAATGGTGGGAAAGAACTGAGGAAGCGAGGCAGTAATTTTTTCTTCATTTTCTCTTTGTGTTGCTAATAGGAGCTTGCTCCTTCTCCCGCGGAAGTCAGTGGGGATTTTGCTGTGAGTTCAGTGGGAGGAAAGCTGGTATCTTCTCTGTTTAGTATGTTGTCTTATAATTAAGGATATTTGCAGAGAAACAGTAACTAGTTGCTTTTGTTTGTCTTCTTATTCTCCTTTAAGCATGGCGTTATCGCTACAGAAGATGAAGAATATTTCATTGAGCCTTTAAGGAATATAACTGAAAATTCCAATCATTTTAGTTTTGAAAGTGGTCATCCCCATGTTATTTACAAGAAGTCTGCCATGCACCAACAACATCTCTATGATCATGCTCATTGTGGCGTCTCAGGTAAATAAGCATGAACATCAGTTATGTTTTCACTCTTTTAAAAAAAGTGTCATTTAAGATTTAAAACTAAAAATACCTTTATATTATTTCTACATTGGTTCCATGTACCATACATAATAGGGTTCAATTATTGTGAGTTTAGTGTTAGGAACTCTCCTCTTGGATGATGCTGTTCACCCCTTTGAAAAGTAGCTTTGCATTTTTTTCAGATTCAAGTCAAGAATGTAGTGTCTTTGAAGGCTAAGGCACTGGGAGTAAGTCTTATTTTATTCCTTTATTGAGTATAATGGTAGTGATGAGCACAGGCTTCCTCACAGTGTGCTGTAAGTGTACCTCATCCCTGACTGGAAGGCACGACTTAAGTGACTAAGTATTACATACAGCTCAATGTTTAGTAAGTGTTGTGTATCTCATTTGAGAAAACTTGACACATGATAAATGTGTGTTGATGTTATGATTAATAATATATTTGGAAATGAGCCGGAAGTCACCAATTTTTTCTTTGATACCCTTTGATACTGATTATTGATTCAGTTTGTTAAGGTTACTCCCAAAATAGTTGCATAGGTGATTTAATTATGAGTGTCACAGGGGTGATATCATAGTTTTGGTTGAAAAATGTTTCCATTCACAGCCCAATTTTCCATCCACTTTAAACTTTCTCAGAACTCTTCTATTGTCCTCAATTTTCCCTGCTTAGACTGAGGCCAAAAGATAACTTTTTTTAGGCCAATTTAGAGTAAATCTAACAAGCTGTTTTAGATTTATGGAACTAAAAAATATTTTTTACATCTTTGACAAATGGTCTAACCTTTTATTGTTTATGTACATCTTAAGAATAGTTTGTTCTGAAAAGTTTACTTTAATCTTGGGCATTAGTCCTTAGTCAGATATAGTGCATAGGACAGGTTTGGCAAATATTAATTTCAAAATAAAAAAAGGTAACATTCATTATTGATGTAATCTCTGTTGGCTGCTATTGTTAGAAACTGTAACTTGCTGGCACATTCTGACTGAGATTACAACACAAAGGCCCCTGCCTGGAGAAGAGTTTTCCTGAGTGGTTCAGTTAGTTGTGTTCTTCCTCTGTGTGGGGAACAGCACCCTTCAACTCCACCTATTTAAAGAAAGGATCATGGAATGTAGGTTACTGCTTTTCCCCCCATGATCATAGCCCCTGTAAAGGCTGATTCCCCACTCTGGCACTTCGAATGAAGAAGGTGGGGGCGATCAAGGACTCTAAAAATTAATACTTGCCACTCCAGGCTTGTATTAAACTTCCAAGGTTACAGCTTTTCTCTGACCTTGGATTGGTAGATGCTGCCAGCACCCAAGTGCAAAACCCCTTTGAGAACCCAGGAAGGTGCACTTGGGAATTCCTTCCTGTGGGGTACCCCCAAGCCCTTTCACCCCCCTCTGGGGAAGAGCTGAGAAAGAAAAAAGGGAAATCAGCTGTTGCCACCAGCTAATTAAACAATATGTGCACAAACCTCTTAAGACACAGAAATCCAATCCTGTTCTTAAAAAAGGTAAATTTTATTAAAAAAAAAAAAAAAAAAGAAGAAGAACATACATCTGGAAACTCAGTCTATTGCTAGATTTTAAAAGAGTAACTACAAGGATTAAGCATCAAGAATAGTTTTCTTGAGGTCCAGCTTAAAGGTTTCAAGCAAAACAAAATCACCTGAGGTTAGCACAGAGGAGTCCACAAGCCATAAAGAAATAAAAGGGATAAACCTAACTGCGTCTTTCTAGACATTTCCTGATCTACTTATATATCTGGGGTTTTAGATGAGTCATTTCGAGGTATGATACTGATGATTTTTCATACCTGGCCCAAAGCTTCTTACAGCATAACTGCAGCCCTGTCTGCCTCTCCCCGGAGAACGACAACAGACAGACAAAAGGGGAGTCTTGTTTCAATTTTAAAAAGTTCTAGCCTTCCCATTGGCTCTTTTGGCCAGGTGCCCACTCACTTCCTTTTACCTATACGTAGCAGTGAGATTTTTTAACCCTGGAGCAATTAGAGAACAGCTACTAAGAGGGATTTTATAGCTACTGGCTGGCTGGGTGTCCATAAAAGGGAACTATCCCTCACTCCCTTCGTTTATCACTGCCCCAGAGCAGGGAAGACATATCAGCCCCTCCTGAGGACACCACATGGGGAGAAAGATAAATTAACTATATCCAAAAAGTCATCTGTGACAACTGAGGGGAGGTGAGATGACCAGCCTGGTATGGGCATTTTTTAAGAGGTGCACATCACACACACAGTTCATCAAATGTGTACACTGAGAGCTTGCAGTCCTAATAAATGTGTCCCTGCATTCTCTTAAAAGTGTCCATATACTACCCACAGCTTTCAAATCCTTGCCACCCCAAGCCCCTCCCATCCATAACCCCCCCAAACGCAAACCATCACCTGCAATGCATTCCTCTCTACTTCCCCCTCACTGCCTTGGAACCTCCTTGTCCCAAGTTCCTTCCTCTGACATACTCTCCACATTTCTCCCAGATGTGTGGGTCTTCCACCCTGCCCACTCCACTCCTCCTCCCAACCACAACTGTCAAACCCTCTTCTTCCAGCTGCCACATCTTTTTTGACATCCTTATCTCAGCTACCAAAATCCTACCAACTCCTTCCATGACAATTATTAAACCTCTGACCCCCATTTGTCAAACCCCCAAACTTCCTCAGGACCTCTGACAGCATCTCTTTTTTTCATCCTTTCTCAACTTCCAAATCCCAGGACCAGGTCTACATGAGAAATGTTTGCTGATATAGTAATGTTGGTTAGGGTGTGATTTTTATACCAGCAAAAGCTGTAGTGTAGATGCAGTTACATCAGCAAAAAAAGTGCTTTTGCTGATATACCTTATATTATTCAAGGAGCTATACCGGTAAAAGCACTGTGGCTGATATAAACTGTGTCTACACTAGGAGGGTTTGCCAGTATAGCTATACCTGTAAACCTTTTCTAATAGAGACTAGACCAAAGTCCCAAAGGACACCTAGCCTGTAGCAGCAAAATAGACAGGTATAGAGGGATATCCAATCGATAGCATTTGGTGGACATGGGGAAGATGATATTTCTGACTCATCTGAGAAAAATATTCAGATATCTGGCATGAATTGGGCAGATTGTCTGGAAGATGTTCAGTTTTCCTTCGAGTGATTGTGTACATATACATTCCACCAGATGTGTATGTATGCTCAGTGCACTGGAGTGTGAGATTTTTGTACCCCTACATGGCACATATATCTCTATTGTTCTTGTGTTCTCAGGTGAGGGCATAAAAGGGGTGTGTGTCCACCACCTCCCTCTCACTTCCTTCTTACCGCCTGTGGCGAGAGTTGGAGTTCCTTGTAACATTAGCTTTGGTTAGCCAGCTTTGGAAAATGTTCTCTATATAGTTAGTATAGTTGTAGTTAGTATTTATGATAGGATAAGATAGATAGTTTGGGTGTAGTTTTATTAGTACCTGGAGGATTTATTATGAAAAAATCCCCAGGTTTTAAACAGTGTGCCATGAGCAGGGATGTTATCTTTGTCACAGATGGGCACAAGAGCTGTCTGTTTTTTCTGGGTGAGGGACAGAAGGGGGACAAATGCCCTATCTGTACTTTCTTTTGCACCCACACTAAGAAGCAGAGTGACTATCATCTTAAAAGTTCACCTCATGAAGGAGGTGATAAGACCTGCAATTGAGCCAAGCCCCAATCATGACCCAGAGGATTCTGGATCAACTCAGAGTGCTACTCCAGCTACTTCTGACTCCAAATGTAAGTCTGGGAGTAAACATCATCCTTCCCCTTCTCTATTTGAATTGGAGTGTTCTAAGCATTCAGGCTCTGACATTACCTCTAAGGGTATGTCTACACTATGCAATTAGGTCGATATTATAGAAGTCGATTTTTAGAAATCGATTTTATGCAGTCGATTGCGTATGTCCACACTAAGCGCATTAAGTCGGTGGAGTGCGTCCTCACTACCGTGTCTAGCATCGACTTATGGAGCGTTGCACTGTGGGTAGCTATCCCACATTCCCGCAGTCTCCGCTGCCGATTGGAATTCTGGGTTAAGCTCCCAATGCCTGATCGGGCAAAAACATTGTCGCGGGTGGTTTTGGGTACATGTCATCAGTCGCCCCTCCCTCCGTGAAAGCAACGGCAGACAATCGTTTCGTGCCTTTTTTCCGTGCAGACGCCATACCACGGCAAGTGTGCAGCCCGCTCAGCTCAGCTCACCGACACCGCCGCTGTTGTGTCCTGGGTGCTGCTGGCAGCAGACGGTGCAGTAGGACTGCTAACTGTCGTCATACACCACTTCCGCTGCAATTCTGCTGCTATTGTCTCAATAGCGAATTTCTCCATGTTGTCTGTCATGGGCTCCCGGGTACATGTGTTCTTCCTCGGGAAATGTGCGCGGTGCTAACCATCATCCTCCACCACTTCTGCTGCAACTCTGCTCTCCTGTTCTCATGAATCCACCTTGCAGGTTCTCTCGCCGTTCTTTATAAATATCTTTTCTTGTGGCATTGGTGTTTAGCCACTGATTCCGCTGCAACTCTGCTCTCCTGCAGACGCCATACCACGGCAAGCATGGAGCCCGCTCAGATCACCACAGCAGTTATGAGCATTGTAAACACCTCGCGCATTATCCTGCAGTATGTGCAGAACCAGAACCTGCAAAAGCAGGCGAGGAGACGACAGCAGCGCAGTGACGAGAGTGATGAGGACATGGACACAGACTTCTCTCAAAGCACGGGCCTCGGCAATTTGGACATCCTGGTGGCAATGGGGCAGGCTCATGCCATGGAAAGCCGGTTCTGGGCCCGGGAAACAAGCACAGACTGGTGGGACCACATAGTGTTGCAGGTCTGGGATGATTCCCAGTGGCTGAGAAACTTTCGCATGCATAAGGGCACTTTCATGGAACTTTGTGACTTGCTTTCCCCTGCCCTGAAGCGCAAGAATACCAAGATGAGAGCAGCCCTCACAGTTCAGAAGCAAGTGGCGATAGCCCTCTGGAAGCTTACAACGCCAGACAGCTACTGGTCAGTCGGGAATCTATTTGGAGTGGGCAAATCTACTGTGGGGGTTGCTGTGATCCAAGTAGCCAACGCAATCACTGAGCTGCTGCTATCAAGGGTAGTAACTCTGGGAAATGTGCAGGTCATAGTGGATGACTTTGCTGCAGTGGGATTCCCTAACTGTAGTGGGGTAATACACGGAACTCATATCCCTATCTTGGGACCGGACCACCTTGGCAGCCAGTACGTAAACTGCAAGGGGTACTTTTCAGTGGTGCTGCAAGCACTGGTGGATCGCAAGGGACATTTCACCGACATCAATGTGGGATGGCTGGGAAAGGTACATGACGCTTGCATCTTCAGGAACTCTGGTCTGTTTGAACAGCTGCAGGAAGGGACTTACTTCCCAGACCAGAAAATAACTGTTGGGGATGTTGAAATGCCTATAGTTATCCTTGGGGACCCAGCCTACCCCTTAATGCCATGGCTCATGAAGCTGTACACAAGCAGCCTGGACAGTAGTAAGGAGCTGTTCAACTATAGGCTGAGCGAGTGCAGAATGGTGGTAGAATGTGCATTTGGACATTTAAAAGCATGCTGGTGCAGTTTACTGACTCGGTTAGACCTCAGCGAAACCAATATTCCCATTGTTATTGCTGCTTGCTGTGTGCTCCACAAAATCTATCAGAGTAAGGGGGAGACGTTTATGATGGGGTGGGAGGTTGAGGCAAATCGCCTGGCCACTGATTATGCGCAGCCAGACACCAGGGCGATTAGAAGAGCATGGCAGGGCATGCTGTGCATCAGAGAAGCTTTGAAAACCAGTTTCATGACTGGCCAGGCTATGGTGTGACAGTTCTGTTTGTTTCTCCTTGATGAAAACCTGCCCCCTTGGTTCACTGTACTTCCCTGTAAGCCAACCGCCCTCCCCCCTTCGATCATTGCTTGCAGAGGCAATAAAGTCATTGTTGTTTCAAAATCATGCATTCTTTATTAATTCATCACACAAATAGGGGGATAACTGCCAAGATAGCCCGGGAGGGGTGGGGGAGGAGGGAAACACTGGGTGGGGTGGTGGATGAGGGAGGAGGGAAGGACAAGGCCATACTGCACTTCAAAACTTCTTGAATGCCAGCCTTCTGTTGCTTGGGCAGTCCTCTGGGGTGGAGTGGTTGGGTGACCAGAGGACCCCCCCCCCCCCCGCGTTCTTTCTTGGGTGAGGAAGCTATGGAACTTGGAGAGGAGACAGATGGTTACACAGGGGCTGCAGCAGCGGTCTGTGCTCCTGCTGCCTTTCCTGCAGCTCCACCAGACGCCGGAGAATATCAGTTTGATCCCCCAGTAGCCTCAGCATTGCATCCTGCCTCCACTCATCATGCTGCCGCCACCTATCATCTTGATCCTGCCACCTCTCCTCTCGTGTGTCCCTCCTGTCCTCACATTTATTTTGTGCTTTCCTGGACTCTGCCATTGCTGGCCTCCACACATTCTGCTGTGCTCTTTCAGTGCGGGAGGACTGCATGAGCTCAGAGAACATTTCATTGTGAGTGCATTTTTTTGCCTTCTTATCTGCACTAGCCTCTGGGACGGAGATGATAGGAGCGTTGAAACATTTGCAGCTGCAGGAGGAAAAAAAGGGAGAGTAATATTTAAAAAGACACATTTTAGAGAACAATGGGTAGACTCTTTCACGGTGAACCAAGCTGTTAACATTACATAACACATGTGCTTTCGGTACAAGTTCACATTTTGCCTCTTATATTGAGGGCCTGCTGGTTTGGTGTGAGAGATCACACATGTCGGGCCAGGCTATAGAATTCGGCTTGCAGGCAGCCATGGTAAGTCACAGTCTTTCAGCTTCTTTCAACCTTCATAACATGTGGGAATAGTTTCAAAGAGCAGTGCCTTCCTTTCCCATACCAAGCACCCATTGGGTTGGCCATTTAAAAGGAGGGGCTGTACTGGCCGCGAATGCATCCCAAGTCTTCAGGGCAAATTAATCATTAAACACGCTTACTTTTAAATTATGTATTATATTTACAAAGGTACACTCACCAGAGGTGCCTTCTCTGGCTTCATGGTCTGGGAGCCTGCCTTGGAAGGGTATTGGCTCCAGAGTGATAAAACAGTTCCTGGCTGTCTGGGAGAAAGGTTTCTCCACTTGCCTGGTGTGCGCTATCCTCCTCCTCCTGATCTTCCTTGTCCCCAAAATCCTCATCCCTGTTGCGTGAGACTCCGCCCTTGCAGGTGTCCATGGACAGGAGTGGGGTAATGGTAGGGGCATCCCCTAGAATTGCATGCAGCTCATCATAGAAGCGGCATGTCTGGGGCTCTGACCTGGAGCGGCTGTTTGCCTCTTTGGTTTTTTGGTCGGCTTGCCTGAGCTCCTTAATTTTTATGCAGCACTGCTGCGGGTCCCTGTTATAGCCGCTGTTCATCATGCCCTTGGAGATTTTGGCAAATATATTGGCATTTCGTCTTTTGGAACGGAGTTCTGATAGCACGGATTCGTCTCCCCATACAGCGATCAGGTCCAATACGTCCCATTCAGTCCATGCTGGAGCTCTTTTGCGATTCTGGGACTACATGGTCACCTGTGCTGATAAGCTCGCCACGCTGGCCAAACAGGAAATGAAATTCAAAAGTTCCTGGTGCTTTTCCTGTGTACCTGGCTAGTGCATCTGAGTTGAAAGCACTGTCCAGAGCAGTCACAATGGAGCACTCTGGGATAGCTCCCGGAGGCCAATACTGTCGAATTGCGTCCACACTACCCCAAATTCGACCCATGATGTCGATTTCAGTGCTAATCCCCTCATCGGGGAGGAGTACAGAAGTTGAGAGCCCTTTAAGTCCACAAAAATGGATTCATTGTGTGGACGGGTGCAGGGTTACATCGATGTAATGCTGCTAAATTCGACCTAAACTTGTAGTGTAGTCCAGGGCTAAGTCTCAGACTGCTCTCTGAAAATCATCTGGTAAAACCTCTGGTACTGGTTCAAGGCCTCATAAATGGAAGCGCTCACTTCTTCTGTCAAGCGTGGCATCATCAAAAAGCAAAAGCAATTTTGGGTTGCATTAATAGAGGCACAGTATGCAAGTCACAAGAGGTGATAGTACTGCTCTACTCTGTGCTGGTGAGGCCTCATCTTAAGTACTGTGTCCAATTTTGGTCACCAATGTATAGAAAGGAAGTAGAGAAACTGGAAAGTATCCAGAGGCAAGCAACAAAGATGATCAAAGGAATGGAATGCAAGCCACCTGAGATAAGGCTGAAGGAACTGATTATGTTTGGTTTGGAAAAGAGGAGTTTAAGGTAGGACATGATAGCAGTCTTCAAATACTTGAAAAGCTGCTATAAAGAAGATGGAGAAAAGTTGTTCTCTCTTGCTGGAGAGTAAGAACAGTAGGACAATGGAACGGACTGCTTAGGGAAGTTGTGGAAGCTCCTTCACTGGAGGTTTTAAAAAAAAAGGCTGGATAGCCATCTGTCTTGGACGGTTTAGACACAACAACTCCTGCCCTCGAACCCCTCGGTGCCAGCCTAGAGCACCCTCCTGCACCCCCAACCCCTCAGCCCTACCCCAGAGCCTGCACCCCGAGCTGGAGCCCTCATCTTCTCCTGCACCCCAACCCCCAATTTTGTGAGCATTCATGGCCTGCCATACAATTTCCATACCCAGGTGTGGCCCTCGGGCCAAAAGGTTTGCCCACTCCTGGGTTAGACTACATAACCCTTGCAGTCCCTTCAAACCCTATGGTTCTATGAGTCTATCAACTCCGGCTCCCTCAGGGCCATTGAGTCTGGTCTTCACCTGTGCTGGGTCCTTCCCATCATACATAAGCTCCACTGGATCCATCAGCACCAATACATTTATCCAAGGTGCCTTCTACTCAGGACTTCCTGGCTGCTAGGGATCTCCTTTGTCTTTCCCTTCCTGGGTCTCCTCAGATTCAGCTGGTTCTGGCATTTGCATACCCAACACCGACAATTCACCTAGCTCTGTTGATGCATCTGGCAACGATGATGCACTTGGCTCCATCGATGCTTCTGGCACCGACACATTTGGCACCTATGATGCATTTGGCTCTTCTGGTGCATCCAGCACAGCTGATATTGACATCTTCTCTGGCTTTTTGACCACTTCAACCAGTACCTTCCACTGGTCCTGGTGTCTTTCCCATATGTAGGCCATGAAGAACAGCTATGGTAACAGCTTTTCTTTATCCCGAAGCAGTTTACATGTCTACTTCATCGGACAGGTGTGGAGGAGCACATGGTTCGGACAGAGATATTCCATGGAGGAGAATCTATTAAAGGGGATTCTCTATATCCTAGCAAAGAGCAGAGGATAGAAGTTGATGAAGTACAGGTAGGAACTGAAGAGAAACAATAAAATGAAAGAGTACCATTCAATTACATCATATGAAGGCAGACAACTAAAAAGTGACAGATTTTATACGTGCTTGTACACAAATGCTAGAAGTCTAAATATTAAGATGGGTGAACTTGAGTGCCTGGTATTAAATGAGGATATTGATATAACAGGCATCACAGAAACTTGGTGGAATGATGACAATCAATGAGACACTAGAATACCAGGGTACAAAATGTATAGGAATGACAGACTAGGTTGAGCTGGTCAGGGAGTGGCACTATATGTGAAAGAAAAGAAAGAGTCAAATATAGTAAAAATCTTAAATGAATCAAAAAAAGTGGAAGTCAAATCCTAGTGAGGTAAATAGAAAGGAGCATAAACACTGCCAAATTAAATGTAAAAATGTAATAAGAAAAGCCAAAACGGAGTTTGAAGAACAGCTAGCCAAAAACTCAAAAGGTAATAACAAAATGTTTTTTAAGTACATCAGAAGCAACCAGTGAGGCCCCTGGATGATCGAGATACAAAAGGAGCATTTAAAGATGATAAAATCATCGCAGAGAAACTAAATGAATTCTTTGCTTCAGTCTTCACGGCTGAGGAAGTTAGGGAGATTCCCAAACCTGAGCCGTCTTTTGTAGGTGACAAATATTAGGAATTGTGATAGATTGAAGTGTCACTAGAGGAGGTTTTGGAATTAATTGAGAAATTTAACAGTAACAAGTCACCAGACCAGATGGCATTCACCCAAGAGTTCTGAAAAGAACTCAAATGTGAAAGTGCAGAACTATTTACTGTGCTTTGTAACCTGTCCTTTAAATCAGCTACTGTACCCAACGACTGGAAGATAGCTAATGTAACGCCAATATTTAAGAAGGGCTCTAGAGGTGATCCTGGAAATTACAGACCGGTAAGTCTAATGTCAGTACCGGGCAAATTAGTTGAAACAATAGTAAAGAACAAAATTGTCAGACACATAGAAGAACATAAATTGTTGTGCAAAAGTCAACATGGTTTCTGCAAAGGGAGATCATGTCTTACTAATCTATTAGAGTTCTTTGAGGGGGTCAACAAACATGTGGACAAGGGGGATCCAGTGAACATAGTGTACTTAGATTTCCAGAAAGCCTTTGACAAGGTCCCTCACCAAAGGCTCTTATGTAAATTAAGTTGTCATGAAATCAGAGGGAAGATCCTTTCATGGATTGAGAACTGGTTAAAAGACAGGGAACAAAGGGTAAGAATAAATGGTAAATTTTCAGAATGGAGAAGGGTAACTAGTGATATTCCCCAAGGGTCAGTCCTAGGACCAATCGTCTTCAACATATTCATAAATGATCTGGAGAAAGAGGTAAACAGTGAGGTGGCAAAGTTTTCAGATGATACTAAACTGCTCAAGATAGTTAAGACCAAAGCAGACTCTGAAGAACTTCAAAAAGATCTCACAAAACTAAGTGGTTGGGCAAAAAAATGGCAAATTAAATTTAATGTGGACAAATGTAAAGTAATGTACATTGGAAAAAAATAACCCCTATACTGAGGGATAGCTCAGTGGTTTGAGTATTGGCCTGCTTAAACCCAACGTTGTGAGGTCAATCCTTGAGGGGACTATTTAGGGATCTGGGGCAAAAATTGGGGATTGGTCCTGCTTTAAGCAGGGGGTTGGACTAGACCTCCTGAGGTCCCTTCCAACCCTGATATTCTATTTTTTTTCCATATGTACAATATGATGGGGGACTAATTTAGTTACAACTAATCAGGAGAAAGATCTTGGAGTCATCATGGATAGTTCTCTGAAGACGCCCACTCAATGTGCAGTGGCAGTCAAGAAAGTAAACAGGACGTTAGGAATCATTAAAAAAGGGATAGAGAATAAGACGGAGAATATCTTATTGACTTTATATAAATCCATGGTACGCCCACATCTTGAATACTGCATACAGATGTGGTCCCCTCATCTCAAAAAAGATATCCTGGCATTAGAAAAGGTTCAGAAAAGGGCAACTAAAATGATTAGGGGTTTGGAATGGGTCCCATAAGAGGAGAGATGAAAGAGGCTAGGACTTTTCAGCTTGGAAAAGAGGAGACTAAAGGGGGGATATGATAGCGGTATAAAATCATGAGTGGTGTGGAGAAAGTGAATAAGGAAAAGTTATTTACTTGTTCTCATAATATAAGAACTAGGGGCCACCAAATGAAATTAATGGGCAGCAGGTTTAAAACAAATAAAAGGAAGTTCTTCTTCACTCAGCGCACAGTCAACCTGTGGAACTCCTTGCCTGAGGAGGTTGTGAAGGCTAGGACTATAGCAGGGTTTAAAAGAGAACTGGATAAATTCATGGAGGTTAAGTCCATTAATGGCTAATAGCCAGGATGGGTAAGGAATGATGTCCCTAGCCTCTGTTTGTCAGAGGGTGGAGCTGGATGGCAGGAGAGAGATCACTTGATAATTACCTGTTAGGTTCACTCCCTCTGGGGCATGTGGCATTGGCCACTGTTGATAGACAGGATACTGGGCTGGATGGACCTTTGGTCTGACCCAGTATGGCCATTCTTATGTTCTTAAGCTGTACAACAAAATCTCTATGGACAGAAATTCCATGTCTGAATAATAAGAGTACAGCGGTAGGAATATACTACTGACCACCTGGTCAGTATGGTGATGGTGACTGTGAAATGGTCAAGGATATCAGAGAGGCTATAAAAATAGAAAAATCAATAATAATGGGGGATTTCAACTATTGCCATGTTGACTAGGTACATTACCTCATCACCTCAGAATGGGATGAAGACATACAGTTTCTAGACCCTATTAATGACTGCCTCTTGGAGCAGCTAGTTTTTGAATCCACAATGGAAGAGGCAATTCTTGATTTAGTCCTAAGTGGAGCACGGGATCTGGTCCAAGAGGTGAACATAGCGAAATTGCTTGGAAATAGTGACCATAATATAATTAAATTTAACATCTTTGTGTGGGGGGGGACGGGGGTGGGGGATGAAATACCAAAGAAGCCCACCACAGGAGCATTTAACTTCAGAAAGGGGAGCTATACATAAATGAGGGAGCTAGTGAAAGGAACAGTCACAAGAGGGAAATGCCTGCAAGCATTAGAATTGGAAAAGTTATAGAGAAGGGCAACAAAAATGATTAATTAATGAGACTGGGCTCTCAACTCCCCAACTGCCCCTTTGGGTTGGTGGAAGCACACCTGGTGAGAACACACACCACTGACCCCAGCAGAGTAGTGTGGGCATGCACCACTACAGTAATTACTGTCGTGGCTGTAAATAAACCTAATATAGGTCCACTTAAGTTTTTAGTGTAGACATACCCTCAAGTGTCCTCCCATCTAAGTCTGAAACTAAATGTGCAGAAGTCACAGTTACAATCCACTCAACATATAACTTCATAGGCGCAAACCTTCACGTCACATCAGCCATAGCTTATCTCCGAAAGTGGGAGTATCAATTTATAGCTGCCCTTTCCAACAGCCTCAGGTCCAACCCGGCAACAACAGTGCATGTCTGCTTTCAGCTCCTGAGCCACATGGCCTTGTGCACATACAAAACTCTGCATGCCAGATATCACCTTCTCTTTCTGCGGGACTGGCTTCATTTGGTATATTGCTCTTCCAAGCATCCTCTGGACATGCTAAGGTAGTGTCAGTCTTTCCTCTAAGTCAAACAATTAATTGTGTGGTGTTTTTCCCCAAACCCTATTCATTTAAGGCTGAAGAAGCACCTTGCATCTTTGTAGAGCCCTAGCATTTTACTTGGCCCACACTAGATCCTAGATCTTCTTCCAGGCTTTTCATAAACTATGCTGAAAGGATTAAAGATCAGTCAGTGTCATCTCCATGAATTTCACATTGGAACTCTGACTAATAAAATCTGTTCTGATGTTGCTAGATTCTTTCCTCCATTAGAAATAATGGCTCAGTCCATGCTCAGGGTATCCCTAAACTTGTGACCTCCAGATGCTGGGACTGGATGACAGTGGATTGCTAGATAATTGCCCTGTTCTGTTCATTCCCTCTGAAGCATCTGGCATTGGCCACTGTCAGAAGAAACAATGCTGGGTTAGACGAACCATTGGTCTGATCCAATATGGCCGTTCTTATGCTTTTCACATCAGCTTTCCTGAGTAATGTTTCAATAACTGATATATGCAAGGCAGCGACACAGTCATCTGTGCATACTTTTCCAACTCATTATGCCATCGCTCAAGCCTCTTGTGACGATGCCAAGTCAAGGTTACAGTCTCTGTTCAGATGATCCAAAGTCCCTCCACCTGTAAGGGAAGTGCTGATGCATAATCTACAGTGGAATGTATATGTGCTCAATCACTTGCAGGAGAAAAAACGGTTACTTACCCTGACAGTAATTTTGTCGAAATGTGTTGCGCACATACACATTCTGCTGCCCTCCCACCTTCCCCGCTGCTTCGGACATTACTTACTGTGGTGCAAAAGAATGGAGAGATGGGCAGCGGGCACATACTTTTTATGACCTCGCCTGTGCACACGTGGCACCTGCACCACCTAGTGGTACTGTTGGTCTCTGACTCGAGCGCGCTGAGCGCACACACATTTACAGTGGACTGTGTATGTGCACAACACCTCCCAAAGAACAGCAGTTATTGTAAGGTAAGTAACCGCTTGGTCTTCGTTCAGTGAGTAAGTGGTGGATCACATACCAGTATGGGTGGTGGATCATCAGGGGGTTGTGACTTATACTGAAAAATAATATTTGAGGAAAATATAAAGATTTTCTGTCTCGGGCCCCTAGATATGGTGTAGACAAGGATTTAGGGCAGAGTTAAGAAAGAAAAGTCTCATTCATGTTTCTAACAAGTATTTAGCGTGTTGGTTTTTTTAACTATAATGTTCAATAAACATTTCATTTTAAAGTGTGTATACGCTCACAGCATTAACTGAGTTTGGTTGTGAGAACAGTGTTTCATGAACAAAGTCAATATACAATAGGACCACTTTTCTGCTCTAAATTACACTAGTGCAAATCCAGAATAATTCCATTGTTTCAGTATAAAGGTCATGATATCAAAAATTTAAGCAGCATAAATGAGATTTATTTTATTTTTCAGGAAAAAAGAGTTAAGAATAATACTATTTCATCTCTTAAACATCCTGTCCATACCAAACTGATTAAATTCCTCACTCCTCATTACTCAATTGAAGTCAGTGGCAAAGCACCCACTGACTTAGATTTGGATCAGGTCCCCCTGTATACCTCTGAATACATAACTAAAATTATTAAGGGCTTCATCCTGTGAAATTCTGGGCACTCTCAGCTCCATTGACTTCACCAGGAGTTAAGGGCACTCAACTTTTTGCAGGAGTGCTGAACATCTAGCAGGATCAAGACCTTAGAGTTATCTCAATTTTTCTATCTATTTTTATTGCTCTTTCATATATATAACTAACATTTTCCAAATGCAGGACCATGTAAAGCACTGGTAAACAGGTGAAACTGCATTATGCCCGAGCAGAATTTAGCTCAGTTTATAATCAAGCTTAATGTAAGAGTTCTGTAGACAGCACATTACGCTGAAGTCTTCCATCATTAGCTTTGCAACAAAGATCATACTGCTAATTTACTTTCATGGTATTTTCACTTGGCTGCATAGTTTGTTGAAATGATTTTTGAAATGGTTTTTTAGCAGATGCCTAGTAGTGCATGCTGTATTGTTAAGGTTGCAAAACAGTTTTCATTGTAACCTGCTATTTTTGCATACTCATCATTTTTAAATATGCACACCCCTTTAGCTGATATGTTCTATATTAGATTTTTGCTTGAAGGTGAATTATTATGGTTTTTTTGAGAATTTAGCAAAATTCCTTCAGCAATATTAGAGTTATAGAGAATGAAAAAGAGTACACTTTTCTCATTGCAAAAACAAAACTTTTGAATTGAATCCACTGATTGTAAAAACAATTGAAGTTTGAAACTAGAAAATTGACAAGTATATAATCCTGGGATGGCACAACTATGTGCTTTCCCCATACCCAGAACAGATTGTATATGCATAGTCTAGCCTAAAATGAAGGGAAAGGGGGAACCCACATTAATATGTCCTTATCTTGCACATTTAAAATGATATAAACATTATTAAAGTATTTGTCAAAGTTAGGGAAAAAGTGGTATCTATGGAACATTATTTTTTTAAAGAATCTTTATGCTTTCTCATGCGTTACTCAATTTAATAGCAACACTTGATAATGAATGCTTATACTCTGCTGCATCATTCTATAAGAATTAATCTAATATATCATTCAGTAACATGGAACTGTTGTGATTTTTGGGCCTGCTCCTGCTGTCACTGAAATCAACAGTAAAACTCGCATCAATTTCAATCTGAACAAGATCTGGCCCTTTATCATGGAGATGCTGTGGACATCATGAATCCACCAATTAGGTTTAGTCAAGTTTTGCACGTAATCAGGTATTCAACATCTACATTGTGTATGAAGAATGCAGAGTATTCTTCCCAAACTGACAGCATATACTCTGTGTGCACTGAAATGCTAAGAATTTACAATAAAATTTGTTAATGTGTTTGAGTTAAAATTAATTTTGTTCTTTTAGAAATTTAGTACTTGTCAGACCTTTTTGTGTCCCAAATGATATTAATAACAGAATAATACAGATTCTTTGAACTTTACATAGAGTCAAAAGTCATTAGTTTTATGCATAAGTTACATTAGGTCGGAATTAATTATTATAGATTAATAGACAGAGCCAGGTCAATAACTTGTATTACTCTTCATTAGTGCTTTTGTGTCATCAAGATTTACTGAGCCAATCGTCGATCTTCTTCTCCAGCTAATTGGCATGATGCAGTTTTCTTGTTTGTCGTGAGTCAGTCGTTGTGAGGGAAGTGTACAAGTGTCAAGTAGGGTTGTCAAGTGTCTGATTTTCCACTGGAACACCTGGTCGAAAAGGTACCCTGGCGGCTCTGGTCAGCAGTGCTGAATGGGCCATTAAAAGTCCGGTTGTTGTGGGGCAGGCAGGCTTTCTGCCCAGCTCTGCCCAGCTCTGGCTCTGGGGAAGCGGCCACCATGTCCCTCCGGCTCCTAGGCATAGGGGCGGCCATGGGGGCTCTGCGCACTGCCCGTGCCCTGAATGCTGGCTCCACAGCTCTCATTGGCCAGGAACCACAGCCAATGGGAGCTGCGGGGGTGGTGCCTGTGGGCAGGGGCAATGCATGGAGATCCCTGGCCCTCCTGCCTAGAAGCCGCTGCTAGAGGGATATGCCCGTCGGTTTCAGGAGCCACCTGAGGTAAGCGCTGCCCCCCTCACCCTTTCCTGCCCCCCAAATCCCAGCCCAGAGCCTGCACCCCACACCCAAACTCCTTCCCAGAGGCCGCACCCCCTCCTGCACTCAAACCCCCTGCCCCAGGCTCAGCCTGAAGCCTCCTCCCACACCAAAACTCCCTCCCAGAGCCTGCACAACCTCCTGTACCTCAACCCCCTGCCCCAGGCTCAGCCTAGAGCCCCCTCTTGCACCCAAACTCCCTCCCAAACCCCGCAACACCTCCCACAGCCCCTCCTACACCTCAGCCCCCTGCCCCAGGCTCAGCCACCTCCTATGCTCCAAACCCCTCAGTCCCAGCCCAGAGCCCACACCCTGTCCCACACCTCAGCCCCCTGCTCCAGCCTGGTGAAAGTGAATGAGGCTGGGGGAGAGTGAGCGATGGAGGGATGGGGGCTAGGTGAACAGGGGCGGGGTCTTGGAGAAGGGGGTGGTGCAAGGGTGTTAGGGTTTGTGCTTGTGACGGGTTCGACCCCCTTGGGACTGTCACCTGACGTGCTGAAGTTACCTCTGAGCCTGTTTTCCTTGCCAGCTTGGGACTTCCAGAACCCTGCCTTGTTGAGCCAGACATGCTAGTCTGCTGCAACACAGACCCAGGGTCTGGGCCATGCCCCCAAAGCTGCAGGCTTTAAGTGAAAACAGCTCTGCAGGTTACCTGTCTCTGGCACCCAGACATCCAGCTCCCAATGGGATCCAAACCCCAAATAAATCCGTTTTACTCTGTATAAAGCTTATACAGGGTAAACTCATAAATTGTCCGCCCTCTATAACACTGATAGAGAGATATGCACAGCTGTTTGCTCCCTCAGGTATTAATCACTTACTCTGGGTTCATTAATAAACAAAAGTGATTTTATTAAGTATAAAAAGTAGGATTTAAGTGGTTTCAAGTAATAACAGACAGAACAATGTAAGTCACCAAGGAAAAGAAAACACGCAAGTCTAAACCTAATACATTAAGAAACTGATTACAGGTAAAATCTCACCCTCAGAGATGTTCCAGTAGGCTTCTTTCACAGACTAGATTCCTTCCTAGTCTGGGCCCAATCCTTTCCTCTGGTACAGTCTTTGTTAGTTCAAGCAGACGTCTTAGATGAAAAGCAGGGGTGTTCTCATGACTGGCAGCCCTCTTTGTTCTGTTCCCCCTTTTATAGAGTCCCCTTTTATAGCTTTGGCACAAGGTGGGAATCTTTTGTCTCTCTCGGTCCCCACCCTCCCTTCTAAATGGAAAAGTACCAAATTTTAAGATGGATTCCAATATCATGTGACATAGTCACATGTCCTGTGAGACCTCATTCTTCATTACCCATGGGCTGGCCCACACATACACAGGAAGGCTTTCAGGTAAATAAACCTATTCACAACCAATTGTCCTAGTCAATGGAAGCCATCAAGATTCTAAGCCACCATTAATGGCCCACACTTTGCATAGTTGCAATAGGACCTCAGTGTTATACTTCATATTTCTAGCTTCAGATACAAGAATGATACATACATACAAATAGGAGGAATATATTCAGTAGGTTATAACCTTTGTTATGATACCTTACAAGAGACCTTTTGCATAAAGCATATTTCAGTTACATTATATTCACATTCATAAGCATAGTTTCATAAAACATGTGGAGTGCAACATCACAGTGCCATTACACAGTTGGCAACCCTACCCTTCATAGAGGCTGGGAGGAATCCTGCTCTGGCAGGGGGTGTGGACAGTAAACCCAGGGGTATGGGGAAAATCCTGAGGGAAAAGAATACCTCAGCCCATTGCTAAATGGAAGCATGGGACCCACCGAGGGAGAGAGGAAGCTCTGTTACAATATATATATATAAGTACTTTGGAACCTTGGTATGAAAACTATACCTTTGAGTGCGAAATGTTGTTGTTTGTCATTTACTCTTTAAAAGGTTTCTACAAGTGCACACTAGATGATTTTCAAATTACTTATATCTTTTTTTATGAAAGAGAAAAAAATTCCTAGTCTACATTTCATGTTTATAAAATAATTTTTGCATTATAGGAGCACCAAAAATCCTCAAACTGCTGAACTTATGCAACTTCAATATGGCCAAACAAAGGTTCCCCCCCCCATCTTATTACAAAATTTATCAGACAAGATTCCAGACATTCCTAAATCACTGCTTCAGTAAGAGTAAAATGTTTGATCAATTAAAGCAAACTTTAATTTCCTTGAATAGTGATTGAAATACAGGAAAATACCTGTTTTTGGTTATACGAACTTCAGCAGTCTTTAATACCCGATGCTGATTTTTTAACAAATGACTATAACCTTGCCTAAGGCTTGTCACAATGATATCATTAAACCCAATGATTTGAAGTAACCAAATTTATTTTCATTTTTCAATGTCTCTACAATTTGATATGGGTCTTTTAAAGAAATGGCTCTGGTAAAGGTATATATTCTATGAACTGTAAACATTTAATAAATGAGAAATTTACTGCAACAATGAGGCCTTGTTTTGACCTCGTACACATTTTCTTCATAGCTGAGTCATTAACCATTGAAAATGGGATGTATAGTTGAAGCAACTACAGACTCCCATTGACACTATAGGCACCATCACAAATTAACTAATTTCAGTAGATACATGCAAAAATAGATCCAATGAGCTGTCCTTTTAAGCCCCCAATTCAGCAAAGCTCTTAAGCTCAGATATAGCTTTAACCACATGCTTAAGTCCATCCATACCCAGTAGAGAACTTAAGCGCATGCTTAAGTTTAAATATATACTTAAATTTCATTGACGTAAATGGGACATAAGCATGTGCTTAAATTAAGCCCGTGCTTAAGTGCATTGCTGAAGGATAGACTCGAGCACGTGCTTAAAGTTAAGCATATGCTTACTTTATTAAATTGAGCCCAAGCCCACAGGGCTACTTTTTAAGATAAGGACTGTTCATTATGGATGTGACGTGCCAGTCACTGTTCCGTAGTTGAGGATGACTTAAATATTCATTGAGAGAAAGAGAGAGAAAATGACTCAATAGCCCAGGAGTTTGGGTGCCCACTTGGAATTTGGGAGATCCAAATGTAAGTCCCTGTTTCAATGACTATTTGATTATTTATACAGAATGGAACAGCTTCAGTGGGAGAGACTGAAAAAAACCCACTCCAGAGTACCACATAGGCCAGTAAGTAGGGCATTCAGATGGGAGAAGGAGACTAGAGTTCAAATTCCTGTGCCATTGCAGCCAGAAAAGGGATTTGAATGTGATTCTCTTGTATCTTAGATGAGCGCTGTAACCACTGGGCTACAGTTGGTGGGGGTACTGCTGACGCCTCCTCCCTCTGTTTTGTACAAGGTCTGATTCAGTGGCTGTGCTCTGACCATACTTACAGATAGGGCCCCACAGGCGAGTTAGGTGGGGCAGTGCCTAGCTTGAAGGTCCCACTGGGGTTTGGGCATGAACTAGGTGCCTGGGCATTAGGATTTAGGTGGCTATGCGTATGCCAGGCAGCAGAAATTTAGGTACCTTGGGGACTTTACTAGCAGAAACTTGGGTGTCTGCAGAGTTATGTGGCAGCTGAGCTGGTGTTTTGAGGATCTAAATTTTGGACTGAGGCACCCAACATGCCAGTTAGTCACCTGAATCCCTTTGTGGATCTAGCCCTTAGTTTATTTTATTGTTAAAATTAATTAAAAAATAGGTCCTTTAAGATGTGTAGTCAGACCATTTTTAACTCCCACTTGAATGAAAACTATTTAATATATTTTAAAACATCTGTTTAATCTGGCAGAACAAACACTATTATGCACTAAGCATAATTGTACAGTTATTGCATGATGTCATTACAGGGCAAAATTAAGGTTTTTTGAATGCCTTAACTGTGTATTACCATGCCTTAATATGTTTGGATTTCTTTTAACTTTAAACCTTAACTCTGAATTTCCTAGGCTTGTAGTGCTTATTTTTGGGATAATTACAAGATCCCTGTAGTGTTCTTACCATTTAAATACTGAAATGTATTAATTCTTAATTCCACGTTATAATGTAATTTGTATCTGGGAATATAAATAAGAGTTTTGCAGGATCAGGCCTTTTAAGAGAACAATCTGATATTGTTAGAGGCAGCTATATGATACAATGTATGAAAGCAAGAGAACTTGCTGTATTTTTTAAAAAAAAATATTTCTTTGTATTAAATCTAGCTCTTTTTCAAGCTGCAAAAATATTTGCTAATGGAAGTGTAAAATATACTATATATTTAAAGAAAAGATTTAATTTCTTCTTGCCCTCAAGAAACTCTTGTTATTTTAGAAGCTTTAAGATAATAATGTCAACATAAAACAGCTGTATTTGAACATGTTTAACTGGTGACCCATCTGAAGTGGTTAATTATTTTGATTCCTAGAAGACCTCACAAGAAGTAGTAAACCTTGGTGGATGAATGATACATCTGCTTTTCCAACTTCACTTCCAATTAATAACACTCTAAGTAGTCATGGTCGACAGAAGAGATCAGTAAGCATTGAACGCTTTGTGGAGACGCTGGTAGTAGCAGACAAAATGATGGTGGGATACCATGGTCGCAAAGACATTGAGCATTACATTTTGAGTGTAATGAATATTGTAAGTTTGACCCCTCTATATATTAACATAATTAACACTTTTTATAGGATGGGCAATTATGCAATATGGTTTTCTAATTTGAAATAAACAATGCTTTAAAATATGTATCAGCCTGCAAAAAATGATATATAGTAAAATGTTAGTATTAGAAGATAAATGAGACATGCAATGAGATGTGCAATACTATTGTCTTTTCTCAGTCAGGGAGGATATTATGATCACTGTTAAATTATGTTTCAATGCCTTTGGGTTTCATTTTAAATAAATTGACCCTCTAATTACCAGTTATAGTGATTACACTTTTGGTTGGTTCTTTTGTTTAGACTAGCATTCTGAACATCTCTTGTCATGAGTTATTCAGCTGTGAAACAAGTTTATTCTATAAAGTGTTTGCAGTGAAAAAGGTGTAGGGAATATTGATTTATCTTACTGAATAGATTAAGGTTGACTTAGAAATA
This sequence comes from Caretta caretta, assembly GCF_965140235.1. Taxonomy (NCBI): domain Eukaryota; kingdom Metazoa; phylum Chordata; order Testudines; family Cheloniidae; genus Caretta; species Caretta caretta. The sequence continues at coordinate 42,376,910 of NC_134210.1, read as the reverse complement.
GTTCTTTAGGTGCCTGTAAGAAGTGTTCAAATTATTAAATTATATTTAATAAGAGAAAACAGACCAATTTTTAAGCATATGTCAAATGAATGGTGTTTCTTGTCTGACTTTGTGTCTTTTCTTCTTTTCTGGAGGTCAGGTTGCCAAACTTTATCGTGATTCCAGTCTAGGAAACGTTGTGAATATTATAGTGACTCGTTTAATTGTTCTCACTGAAGATCAGGTAAGACTGAGCTGCAATTACATTAAACTTCAGACCAATAAACTACAGCATACTTCACTGTGTACCATTATAGAATCCACCTAATTATTGTTTAGAAAGCCTATATTTGAGTATAAAGCCTCATCTGTAATCTTTTGCTATTTTTAAGGAAGATTGAAATAATTTCAAGGAATATGCCTCATTTATCACCTTAATATTTACCTAATGTAACAGATATCTTCAACTTACTTGTGGAGATTTCAGTGGTAGAGACTTGCAATTACAATTTTATTTCTATGTCTATATTTTTATAATCTAAAATTTTTATATTGACATAATCATTATTAAAGCTGGAAGTGAAAGAATGCCTGTTCAGTAATACACTAACTGAACTCTGGGTCAGATTTTAGAGATAAAAATTGGCAAGAAGAGATTATTCCTAGAAACCACTGCTTCTAATTATAGTCCCATTTTAGTCTTCAAAAGGCTTAACAACTGACCTTAGTAATTTGTTTGGAACATTTCTGGTATGCATGTTGTATTGCAGCCAAACTTGGAGATAAACCACCATGCAGACAAGTCCCTCGATAGCTTCTGTAAGTGGCAGAAATCCATTCTCTCCCACCAAAGCGATGGAAACACCATTCCAGAAAATGGGATTGCCCACCACGATAATGCGGTTCTTATTACTAGGTATGGTTTATTGCAGGTCTTATATTTATTTTATCTTCTTTCTATGGTTTTCTTGTATTTACTTATGTGTAAAACCTATATTTAAAGTAATTTAAGGGGTAGGTAATCTTGAGAGGGTAAAAAGATAATATGGTGCTTGTCTTTGAGAATATATCAGACCATTAAAACATAGATTTTAAAAAATTGGAAAGAAAATGTCTAAGAACTTACAGTACTTACAATTTCAATAACTTCAATAACTGTGCTTCTCATAACTGTGCCCATAAAAGATCTTGGAGTAGATATGATGAATTTGCTTGATCGTTTAAAACTTTTATAGTTGAATAAAAATTCTAAAAATTCTGGGAAAAAGATCAAAAAGCAGGAGAAAAAATTGTTTTGTTACTACTGTATAATGTTTTCAGTGTAAAACATTATTACCAGTTCCTTGGTATAAATCAGTGTCACTTCACTGAAGTCAATGGAGCTATGCAGATTTACACCAGCTGAGAATCTGGCTGTGCATTTGTTGCTATCTAACTTAATTTAAGAAAAAAGACAGTGAAATTTTTAGTGTTCATACCAAGGCAACTTATGTATAAAGGTGTCTTGCTGTACATATTACCATTTCTATGAGCAGGTTCAACACTGCTTACTTTGTAATCTTTCAATCCTTTTAAATACTCTGTTTTCTCTGTGTAGTTACAGATAAACAAATATTGTACTCTACAAATAGATTGTATTAAAATAGCATTTGACGTGCACCTCTTTCTTAGGGACAGTTTTCTTTTTTTGTAAATATTAAAACAGTGATGCTAGTATTGATCTATATAGCTAAGGATTGTTAATGTTTCTATTAATAATACCCTTTTCAGGGGCATATTGTGTACGCACACCACATGTCAAACTTTAATGGAGGTTTTAGGTATGGAATCAGTGTAGAATAATGCCTTCAAGTATAAGACAAAAATTCACTCCTGATTGGAATTTGAGCATAAAAGCTATGATATTTTTGAAAAAATGCTTTAGATCTGTTTTTGAATTACAGTAGCGCAGCAATGAAAGAATATGCTGGAGGTACTGGATTCTTGTATGTAACCATTTTGAGTGCAAAATGTGTTTTTCATCAATATTTCATAAATTAGTTTTAATACATTCAATTAATGAGCACATGTAGTAGCTAGATTGATACAATACATTCCAATATCTTTGAAAGAACTGCTTTGGTCTAATGGGTAAAAATCACTTTGAAAACGTCCTTAAATAAAGTACAAATTTAGAACCCAATAATGTTCCATTTTAAGGCACTGATTCTGCAAAGGCATGCTTAATATGCAGGCTTAATTTTATACATGTGAGTGGTCCCATTTATATACACATATGTATGTCTCTATCTGTTGTATAAACAATTAGTCTCAAAGCCAATGTTTTTATATACTTTCATGAGGGAGTGCTTCTTTTCATTTAATGATTATAACTATCTAATAAAACTATAAAAATGAAATTCTCACACAAAATCTACACTAAATAACATTAAGAACTTGACCTTGCTCACCCTGAAATCCCTGACTTATGCTGATTTATTTTAGTAAACAGTGCTAAGGCTGAAACATCAGTCTTAAGTCCCCAGTTACATCAGCCCCCACCTGGAGCATGGCACCACACTGGTATAGAAAAGGAGGAGACTGTAAGGCATTCTCTCCTCCCTTTTCCTCTCTCACAGCAATTAAAAAAAGATTGATAAAAGAGATTTGTATGGTCTGCTTACTGTAGGCAGTGTTGGGAACGTGGCATGCTTCTATCAGTGATGCCAGTGTTTATGCTATAGCCAGAAAGGAATGCTGATCAGCAAGAGTATTTCCTGGCAGCAAAATCTGTACTCGCTCAACACTGTTGTGGAGACTCTGAGGATACAAGGCGTGAAGCCCTGTTTGAAGATTTTTTTTTCTTTTTGAAATAGCTCAGCAGTTTATTTTCTTTCAAATAAACGTCATGGTAGCTAAGTGCAGGTAGCTAATACTGTACACTTATTGCGGAGTCTCAGAATAGTGGCTGAACCTACATGACATATTTCACTTAAACACAATGGGAATATTTGTTAAAGGAATTGTGCCCATTATTCAGCATTTCCTTGCTTTTATCTCTTTACTTGAAAACTCTGAAGTTATGTTGTTTGTGTTGGTTTTGTGCACAGGATAAATCTGTGGTTGAACTAAAATGTTAAACAAATGAAGGCTGTTTTCTCTATCACATCCCTTATTGGATGGTTCACTTAGTCATTTTTAGTATGAGACTATACCAAATCCTAATATTTGATCCTGTAATTGTTGCAGTGAATTCTTTAAGAAGAAATATTAATAATGTTAGTATACTGAGTTGACAGCTTTCTATATAAAGTCTACTGTTGATTAATACTGTAGTATTGTTTGGGTAATCTATCTCCTCCTTCCCATAAAGTGACTCTGACTTTAGCAAACCCCAATGGAGTCTTAGCAATTTTCTTTTTATTGTCAAAACAACATTAAAAATAGTGTGGAAACTTGTATAGGTCTATCTTTTATCTCTGAATGTGCACAGGAGCAGTGTGTGTGCCTTTGAGGACAAACTGCAGTCATTACATTTGAATACAACATTGTTGGTGTCACAGATGGTATCATCTTACTTTAGCAATATGATCTCCAGCTTGGTAGGGTCAACTCTGTGGAACTGGGCCTAGGCTTTGTGAATCTCTGTGCAAAACAAAAAAGCATAAAGACCCATCCAGTTTCTTTCCCTCCTAAGAATTGGATCCCATATCTTTGTAGATGTACGGCATCCTCTTCCTGGTAGCCTCTTGTCTGCCTGTGACCCAGCTGCTACCTCACATCTGAGGCTCTAAGAACCATGTTCTACATAGTTTCTCTTCCAAATATGAAACTTTAGAGGCTAAATACCCAATATGCTATACTACACATTATTTTTGCTATGGCAGATTGAGTTAATACTTTCAGCCTGAGTTGGGCTTTTGGCCCTACTTCCTCCCCTGTTTCAAAAATCTCTTCCTCTGATGAGCCTGAAAGCCAAAAAAAAAAAAAAAAGAGATATTTTGAAACTATCCATACCTTTACCCTCCTGGCAACTTTTAGCCTCCCATTGTGCCCCCTCAGCCTGCTCCATGATTAATTCTATAGCAGCATAAAGTAGGTGCAAGAGTGTTGCTTGACCTAGTCACCTGTGCAGAAAAGTATGGGGGCATGAAGTGTCCTCTTGCTCCCTTGCATGGTCTGCTTCCATCACTGCTCACAGTGTGAGGGGAATAAACAACATAAAAGTTATACTCTCTCTCTTTCTCTCTCTCTCCCCCCAAAACAAAAGAATCTTTAATCATGCCCATTCATTTCTATAAGGTGTGGACTCGTAGCCTGAGACCATTAGTTTGTTATACCCAGGTACTGAACAGCTGTTTTTTCAAATAACATATATGACTGATTGAATAAAATGTGCAGGGAATGAATCTCCTCCTGTTGGGAGGGAAGATCCACAGCCATTAATTTTATTGCCTGGTATGGCAGCAGACCAAGTAAAACACATGTCCAACAACCTATGGAGAAGAGAGTTCTAGGGGGAAATTGAGATGCGCATGTGTATCTCCAAAGGGCAGAATTTGGCCCCTAGAATGTAAATGTTTTAAACAGAAAAACATTTGGAACTTCATTCACTTAAAGGGATAGTGTTTCTTTAAAAGAGTAAGAGCATGAAATTTCACATTCCACTGATAGTATTCCATCTCAGGACTTTATTTTATCTTTTAGAATTAAATACAAATCTAATGTGGTTTGCAAAAAACAAAGTGCTTTAAATAAGAGAATAACTTACTACAGCCATAAAGGATTTAAGAAGAATTTGTTCTTATTATTGAGTTAGAGGCAGTTTCTCTTTTCCCATTAACAAACTGTACTGTTACTTCTTCAATAAAGTGCTGCACTGACACTGACACAGATGTGGCCCCTGCAATTAGTACCTTATCATGCCTAGAAATTTGGAAAGTTTGTAATATTAAAGTGATTGGAATCCCTATAAATAATGATTTTATATATATAGCTTAATCCTTCAACTCTCTATATATTTATACTACAATAATCCTACTGAATCGAGTGGACCCCTTGTGTGAGAGTAAACACTACATATGTGAGTAAAGAATCAGGCCCATAGTGTTTTATACTGAGTAATCCAAGTATTTTTATAATCTATAGTTTAGACAAACTGCAGGAAAACTAGAAAATGCCATATATGGTATATTTTGTGCATTTTCAAGTGGTTGCACATACTTTTTTGGGCTGGAGACACTGAAGAGGCCCTGAGCACTTTTCTTAACTAGACACTTCTGTACTGTTGCCAGCTACTACTGTCCTCATTATTTAGGAAGTATATTTCTCGGCAATATGCTGTGTTTCTCCTTTTGTCACCAACAAATATGCTCTGCAACATGCATCCCCAGTACTGCCAGTATCCACCGGAAAGGCAATAGCATTGCTATACGTATGTTTCTCTGGATTTTTCACATCCTTTCAAATAGTGAAAATGCATAGAAATATGTTCATGTTTTATTGTATATGTAAAAGAATCACTTTACCCACTGAATGACAGACCTGCTTTAGCGAGTCACTTGGCAGCTGTTTTCCAGTACACAGCAACACTATGTAACATTTTAGAATGCACAGTAGGAAGTATTGTATCCAGGGGAAAGTTATGTAGGCAGAAGTTAATTTCTTTGAATCTGCAGAGATTTGGCATAGCCTATGGTAGGGGTTAATGCAGAGGTGCAGTGGTCCAGTCGGAGTTCCTCGAGGCATGATGCTGCAAAACTCACTCTGAGAGCATAGCAGTGAGGTCCTTTAAAAGAGTGCAGGATATGTTCCCCCAGTGTGGGGACATCTTTGCTGGTCTTTTCAAGGGAGAGGAAAGGGTTATGGCATCAGTGTTAGACTCTTAGTCTTTGTGCTCCTGAACTAAAAGACACTAATTTTTCTTAACCTCTGCATAGAGGCACAAAAGAGAGGCAAAAAACTTCTTTAATTTTCATGCATACTTGTGCAGAGCTGACCACAGGCCTTTCATTTTTAATATATTTAGGGCTGGATTTGGCTTTTAGGCACCAAGAGATGGTGTTCAAACTGTATTATCCCAGAAGTTGTCCCAGGAGTCATTGTTAGGTCTTACGGGAACAATTCTTTCTCTGCTTCCCCTTTGCTCAGAGGGTTCTTCTTAGAGTGCTTGCTCATGTCAAGTCAATGTAAGGTATGGGTGTGCCCATTTACACAGTTGCTGGAGATTCTTCCCCCAGGAGATTTTCTATAGGGCTGGCCTTAGTGTTCCCTGGAGCTCCATGCTCATGTGCCAGTATAAGAGGCTCTGCCAGCCCTGTGTCCTCTCAGTTCCTTCTTACTGCCTGTGATGGTTGTTGAAACAGCTTTCTCTCTTGTGCTTGCAAGTTCTCCCAGTGATTTTTTGGACTCAGTTGTTCTTGTGTAGGAGTTTAGTTGTTAGTTAATTAGTTAAACTGAATAGCAATCCCTATCACGGGATGTCGTCCAAGGGATGGGGTGTGCCCCAGTCCCCAGGTTTCAGACTGTGTGCCACCTGCCATAAGCCCATGCCAGTGAACGACTTGCATGCGAGCTGCTTACAGTGCCTCGGGGAAGCTCACATTAAAGACAAGTGCAAGATCTTCAGGAGCTTCAGGCCATGCAGGGACATTTCTCTGAAGGTCCTGTTAATAGAAGCGCACTTGGACCTGCCTTGGAGCCGTCCCACTCCAATTTGGCTCCCAGCACTTTGGCCTTGATACAGAGGGCTCCCCCAATACTGGGACCTTCTTGGCACCGATCACCATCTCCGGTGCCAAGGAAGTGGCACAAGAAACAGTGTGCTGAAAGAGGGCACTCCCCTGTGCCAAAAAAGGATAAGAGGTGAGTGACTGATGAGGTGAGACCTGTACCAGGCCACTTGTCCTCCCCAAAGCCTCCACCCAGGGCGCCAAGCCGAGTCTGGGACCCACCACCTTCTCCTCGGAGCTGTCGGGGCACCCTATGCTTGAGAGCCCCTTCGACACCTGAGGCTTTTCAGGCGGCAACGGACCTGATGGCTCCCCTAGTTCTGCCCACTCCCCGAGACTACCCACTGACCTTGGAGTCATTGAAGGCAGCTCCTTCCAGAGGGAAACCCCCCATAGGCCCGCTGTAATGGTCACCAACTCAGCACCAATCCCCAGCTTCATGACCTGCTCTCCAGCTTTGCGGCTCTGGTTGCCAGCTTTGCGACACTGGTCGCTGGAGCCACCTCACTGGTCCCCGACTCCCTGGCATCTCTCCCTGGTTCCGCATCACAGCCAGTGGTGGAAGCGACAATGGCTCTGCTGTGGTCTTTCAGGGAGGAATCCTCAGAAGAGGAATCCTCCTGCCGAGGAGACACTACTCATCTTATGCATCGGACTTCGGTGTTGTACCTGCCGCAGGTGCTTCCCCACCAGGGCAGTGGCCGATTCATTGGCAGGACTGCCTTCGATGCCAGGTCCTCATTCCCCCCTATGATCTGCGGCAGCATCTGAGAGGCAAGCCTCAGTGCAGCCCCGACCAGTACGGGATCCAGACTCGGACTCCGACCCCGGTACTGAGACCCCAGCAGTGGAGGCAACCCTGGTGTTGGAGGAGGACTCAGCCCCTCCTGCAGTGTTGGCATCTTCCTCATCATTCCCATGGGTGGTCATGGGTCCCTCCTACCCACTGTCTCTGGATGATTTATATAAAAATAGTCTCTTCCTATAGGAAAAGTTAGTTGGCATTTTGAATGACTGAGACTAGCAATTTGGCATGAGATCAATATCCGGAACTACGTCTATTTCTTCTTTTATGAAGTAACATGTAGCTGAAAGTTGAAAGCGTCTGTCACAAGTATAAAATGAAATCATTTTCAAGTTTGCATTGTAGTAAAGCAAACCATTGATCACCTAAAGTTCAGAAAGGATTTACTATTCTTTATCAGAATGTGTTTTACGTTTAGTAGTCAGCATGAGCAGCCTAATGTATCCATTCCTTGGCTCTCTTTTCTGTAAACTCTTTAAACCATTACACTTCTTCCATATATGTGAGATATGGAAATGCATGGAAATGCATGGAATTGAAATACTTAAATCTATTATACTAATTATTGTAATATAAGCTTCAGAAAAAACTTAAGTTGTTTTTTCCTCTTGTGAATTTCATTATTAACTAGGATAATCTGAGGGATTAAGGAAGTACATTAATGAAAAGGAAAGCTACTGCAGATACATTTATTAAGTTTGGATCAAGTATTTGCTTTCCATTTAAGACTTTTAAAAAAATTCATGGACAGGACCGGCTTGCTCTCCTAGTGTAAAACCTGTGCAAGGGATGACTGGAGGAGAAAATCTCTTCAAGGATCTCCTTGCAGAGATCCCTTGACATCATCCCTTGGGGTAATGGGGAGGGCTGGGTTTGGTCTCCTGTGAAAATGGCTAAAGGGACTGGCCACAAGTCTGGTGGATCCTAGAGAGGATTATTCAGGCCACAGAAGGCACCCTGCAAACACAGATCTTTTCCTCTTATGCAGAAGGGAGGGGTCAGGCACCTCACTGGCTCCATTCCCTCCACCCTGGCTCCTGCGGAGAGTCATCCATTGGTCTGGGGTCCATGCTGGGGGGAGGACGTGGAGACTGGGCAGGCTGAGGGAGGATTGGGTGATCTGGAAAGGATACACTTTGTCTTTTCCACACACCCTGGCCCCATGGAGATTCACTGGAAAAGATAATACAGCATAAATCTGTATTATCTTTTCTACAGAACCCACCTAGTGGAAGTCCCAGGGCATCTATAGTCAGTGGAAGTCTCTGGTAGCACAACTCCAATGGAGCCAAGCAGGTGTCACTGCTGGGAGCCAGAGCTGGTGTGGAAGCCCAGAACCTCTGTGAAGATGGTGCTGGCCTCTCATAGATATCTTGGGATTTACCAGGTTTCGGGGAAGGACCAGGGCCAGAATAACTCTCCTGTGGGCCTGGGGCTATTAGATTTGTCGGGCCCCTATATACAAGTCTTTTTCCTAATTTAAAACAAAATGATCGCAATTATGGCATCAAGGCTATTAACACTATACTAAACTTGCCTTTTAATTAACATAAAGCCATTCTGTGATTACATTTGAGTCTTAAAACATGTAGAATATAGTTAATTCAAAACACCCTACTTCTTACCTTAGAACAGCTGTTATATTAGTTTCTTTCTGGGAGGGAGTTTGGGTGCAGGAGGGGGCTCCAGGCTGGGGCAGTGTTGGGGTGCAGGAGAAGGTGAGGACTGCGGGGTCTGGGAGGGAGTTTGGGTGCAGGAGGGGATTTTGACCTGGGGCAGGGGGTTGGGGTGCAAGAGGGGGTGTGAGAGTAGGCTCCGGCTCGGAGGCGCTTACCACAGGTGGCTCCTGGCCTGCGATGCAGCAGGGCTTAGGCCGGCTGCCGGCCTATCTGCCATAGCCCCACGCCATTCCCGGAAGTAACCAAACAAATGGTCACCAGATTTTTTTTTAATATTGAAAAATGTATTTTTCCATAGCCTTGTTTTCAGAAATGGCTGAACTGTTTTGGCTGAAATTTTATATATATATATATTGTGGACCAATTGCTTTTGGCATTTTGCATTGCTTAATTTTAGATTTCTCAGTTATTTACTTTATTAAGACCCAAACTCTTTATTGCATGTGTGTTGCTGGTTATATCTGTCCAAACATTTAAAAGGCTGTACCTAGTCAGACAAGGTATTTACACCAACTGCTGAACTGAGCCAGAGAATTACACATTTTATAATGTTGCTATGTTTTAATCAGTTTTAACCCAAAGAAACCAGTATGGTTGTGAATTATGACTAAATATGTAATTAGATTGTAGAACTTAGAGTTTAGCAGACAAATTAAGAATCAAGACAGGAAATTCAATCAGCACTTTGGCCTTAATTTCCATTATTGTAATTTATTTAATTTTATTTGTCTGTTTATTCTTTTGTACGCATTTGTGAGCTAAAGCCCTGAAATACAGCCCAGGTTTTCACCCTTACCTCTGAACTTCCGGGCTTCTTCAGGTGTAAATTGGACCCTTAACATTTCTTACACATAGATTTTTGTAGCTGAAAGGAATAAAACAGACTCTGGGAATTAAGGGAACATGGAACAATAAAGAAGTTAGAATGTTATTCTGAAAAACTGCTTACTACATGGCAAATTCAACCAGCAGGTGTTTTGCAGCTAATTAACAAGAGCATTATGTGAGTGGAATGTTTTCTAATCACTAAAAAGGGAGTTATTTTTCATTTGTGATGCAGTTAGCTGAGCTGTGATTTTCAGTTGCTTAGCAGGTGTCTTCAGATTTAGTTTATAAAATTTGTGTGTGCGCAGTGACAGGGATAGAGAGGTGGGGGAAGGTATATCCACAGACTGCCTAATCCGTTCCAGATGGCCACAATAAGTTTTATTTAATACCAAATCCAGAAAAGTGACCCGTATCACAAAATAAAGTCCAGACTTTTGTGTTTTTAACTGAAGGAAAATTTTAAGGTTTCATTTAACACTGGAGATGCACCATATGACTAAACAAATATATACTTTCATCTCAATTTAAAATGAAAACTTTGAACCTAATCCTGAAAACACTTTATCTTAACTCATGTAAACAAACACACTAAACTCAATGGGACTGCTCATTGAGTAAAACCACTCACATGAATAATTTTTGGCAGGATTCAGCCCAAAATTAATCACTCAAAGCAAGACTGCCTCACTGTTTTGTAGGTATGTTGTTGGGTAGAAGGTAAGGTAGCTTTTCCCATTCTTGTACACCCCGCTAAAGACTAGGCACAAATGTATTCCTTGGACTTGTGGGAGCAAGGACTTCTCTCCTCACTTCCTCAGATCACTCTGTACTGCAATGGGGCTGGACAGAAAGCAAGGCCTCCTCTTTCCCCACTGCACCGACTCACTGAGGAGGACTGGTACAGCCAGAAAAATAAGATGCACCTTTAGATGGGGTGTAGCAGTAGGCATGCTCTTCTTACGTGCTGGGGAGCTTGAGAATGCCTAACAGTGACCCATCGGGGTGATGCAGCTCCCACATTGCCCTCAGTTTAAGGCTGTGTCAGAATGGGACAACTGAATGATTAAAATGATTAAAATGGCAGCCGGTATCAAGTGGAGTGCCCCAAGGGTCGGTCCTGGGGCCGGTTTTGTTCAATATCTTCATAAATGATCTGGAGGATGGTGTGGATTGCACTCTCAGCAAATTTGCGGATGATACTAAACTAGGAGGAGTGGTAGATACGGTGGCAGGTAGGGTTAGGATACAGAGGGACCTAGACAAATTGGAGGATTGGACCAAAAGAAATCTGATGAGGTTCAACAAGGACAAGTGCAGGGTCCTGCACTTAGGACGGAATAATCCAATGCACCGTTACAGACTAGGGACCGAATGGCTAGGCAGCAGTTCTGCGGAAAAGGACCTAGGGGTGACAGTGGACGAGAAGCTGGATATGAGTCAACAGTGTGCCCTTGTTGCCAAGAAGGCCAATGGCATTTTGGGATGTATAAGTAGGGGCATAGCCAGCAGATCGAGGGACGTAATCGTTCCCCTCTATTCGACATTGGTGAGGCCTCATCTGGAGTACTGTGTCCAGTTTTGGGCCCCACACTACAAGAAGGACGTGGAAAAATTGGAGAGAGTCCAGCGAAGGGCAACAAAAATGATTGGGGTCTGGAACACACGACTTATGAGGGAGGCTGAGGGATCTGGGATTGTTTAGCCTACAGAAGAGAAGAATGAGGGGGGATTTGATAGCTGCTTTCAACTACCTGAGAGGTGGTTCCAAAGAGGATGGTTCTAGACTATTCTCAGTGGTAGAAGATGACAGGACAAGGAGTAATGGTCTCAAGTTGCAGTGGGGGAGGTTTAGGTTGGATATTAGGAAAAACTTTTTCACGACGAGGGTGGTGAACCACTGGAATGCTTTACCTAGGGAGGTGGTAGAATCTCCTTTCTTAGAAGATTTTAAGGTCAGGCTTGATAAAGCCCTGGCTGGGATGATTTAATTGGGGATTGGTCCTGCTTTGAGCAGAGGGTTGGACTAGATGACCTCCTGAGGTCCCTTCCAACCCTGATATTCTATGATTCTATGAAAGTACATTGGGATAAATTCATAAGACAGCAGTAGAAACTAATTATTCTGTGAATAGCAATGGTATTAAAGCCTGGTTTAGGTTAGAAATAAAACTTGTTCCTGTTACACACTGAGCTTACTACAGAAGAAAAAAAAATCAATGAAAAACTCTTTTGTGTGCTGCACTTTTTTTTAATCAGGCATTTACCTTCTGACTCTGAGTCTCACAAAGGGTCATAAAACTATTCAAATGATAGTTTTTCCAGGAAATGTGTTTGGTTGTAATAGTTCGGAATATCTGTTAGAACATTCAGTTAATACTTGGCCAGATATCTAAGCAATGACTTTTTAGCAGTCCGAAATGTCGTATTTTTGTCTTCTTTTTTAAAGAACATAGACTTGTGTAAAATAATTTTTTTTGATACTCTAAATCAAAATCCTAACATTTTTTCTTTTTTTTTTCTTTCTCTTCCCCATACTTAGAGGCAAAGTACTAATTTTATTTTCATGAGTTACAGTGACTGGCAGAATAATGCATCTGCTAGTGAATAGCTCTGCTTCTCCTTAATAATCCAGAAAAACATATTAGGCCAATTTAATCCTTGGATTTTCACCAAAAATGAATTTGGTAAGTGACTGCAATCTCTTGCATAAATTCTGCCTCTCACCACACATAACTATATACTGCATTTTCATTTTTCTTCACTTTTTCAACATCAGCATGAACAATTTACTGCAACTTTATGACCAGATTTTATTAGATTGCTTGTGTATAAGAACACATTTAAAGTGTATGTTTTTACTTAAAAGATTGTATATTAATTGCAAATTAATTCTAGTGATTAACTGCTAGCCCATTTAACTTTAGTTCAGCAGTCTGAAGTTTGTGCTAGTTGAGAGACTTATCTTAACATACATAATGATCATTCATGCTTTGAGGTCAATGGCAAAATTCTGATTGAATTTAAGGGGGGTAGGATTGAGTTTGGGGACATATTATGTTCACTTTACTAATAAAAATAGCCCCACTGAAGATGAGCAAGATTTGGTCCAGGTTACTTAGCCAATTCTTAAAATATTTTAACATAGCTTTACAAGATAAGATACTGAAATTAAATATGTGTGCGTGTACGTATGTGTATGCGAGCCTTGAAATAAATAAATATATATGTTAAATATATGCCCTTAAATAAATATACACAATGTGCCTTGAACATTTTTAAATTAGGACTGGTGTTTTCTTTTTAATTGATTTACATCTATCGTTACATTGTACTCACTGCTGTTCTTGATTAAAGGCCGTTTAAGTGAAGATAGATCACTTCTGAATTAATTGTGAAACTGTGTTCCATGTGTTCTAAATAGTTTCCAATGTGATTAGTACTGCTTACAGATGAGCGTTTGGGCTTGCTTTATGAGTTGTGGTCAGAGTTAGTTCAGACCAAAGAGGTGACCCTTAACAGGAAATGTCTGGATATTTTCTAGTCAGAGAGCAGGTGTGAGTAGGCAGGAGCAGAGGATATTGAGTTGTCTTAAGTAGAAAACTACCTCCCAGCTCATGACTGGAATTGTGGCTGCTTAGTTTCACCATTACGCTATAATATGGAATACAGCTTGGAAGGTTATTCTGTCTTTAAAGGAACTGAAAGATAAAGATATAATTCTTTATTAAAAAAAAAGCAAAAATTCCTATAGTTGAGTGTTATCAGTTTCATAATTGTGCATCATTATTTTAAAATGAAGATGGTTGTGCAGTCTGTTAATTGGTACTAATGTTTATTCAATGATAATTGTTAAAGATCTGTTTTACAGTAGATAAGATAATGTGCTTCTGTTTAAACTCATGTCAAAACATGTTTAAACAAAAGAATTTTGATAAGAAACTAAGCTGGCAGCCTCTGATACTTACACAATTTTTTTTTCTTTGCTTAACTTTGAGATGTAATGTTAGTATTCTGAGATAGTAAATGTTAGTGTGGAAAACACTCACATTTGTTTACAAGTAACATATACTCAAATTAAAATGATAAAGGGGGAGCACATACATACTTTTCTGAACTGACATTCTGAGCTTTAGAAAAGCATATACAGCACATTCTCGTGTGTGTGAAGTAAACATGTTAAAGAAGGTTATGAGTGCAATAGAAATATAGGAACAAATACGTTTTTAGCAGTTAGCTCTGCAAGCGTTTTTACAGAGTTTATAGTTACATTTATTAATAGAAATTGTTTCTAAAGTTATAAGGAGACACTAAACATATTTTGGTCAAATCCTGTACTCTGCTTAAATTAGTGCCTTTCAGAGAGAATAAAGGTGGAAGAGTCTGGCCCACTGCAAAGAATTATGTATATAGTTATTTGGTAGTCCGTTCAACAACAGGCATGATCTGTGTGACGCTGCTCTTTCCACTATGTTATATTCTCTCTCCTTTTACCATCCTCTTTATTTTTCTTCCTTTCTGTTGGTGCCCTATAAACTGGTCATTGTTGGGTCATGGGATTATGACAGCCTGCCCAATGGGAATGTGACATCAGTGGTAAATTTGGTGATTATTAACCTTTATAATTTTATTCACCTGCATTTGTATCTTATCTTTCTGGTGTTAATTTTAGCCTATAGGATGCTAGGGAATTCTCTGTTATTTTGGAGTGGTATCTCATCATGTTTAGATCTTGTTGCTCAATAGGCAAGTTTCCATGAGATCACCAACAGACCTAGGCAAATAATGGATTCTTCGGTTCTTTCACAATTTTGAAAAGTTAAAAAAAAAATATCTTGGAGCAGATAGTTTAACTCTTGATTTGCTAATGGTTATTAATCCAAAATAGTGTCTTTAAATGTACAAAGAGTTCCATTTCTTTATTAATTTGAACCAGGGATGCTGTAGTCCAGCACTGGAAAGAAAAAGACTGAATGCTTTGTTGCTGTGTATACGAACTTCAAAGAACTGAAGCTTGTTACATGCTCCCATTTTTTTTAACTTTTCAAAATTGTCAAAGAACTGAAGAATCCATTATTTGCCTAGTTGTGTTGGTGATCTCACTGAAAGTATCAGAATTTTTCACTTTTAAGTTCTTTTAATGATCTAAAATAACAGTAGAAAGATAAGGTAGATGAGATAATATATTTTATTGGCAAAAAGAACAGGAGTACTTGTGGCACCTTAGAGACTAACAAATTTATTTGAGCATTAACTTTCTTGGGCTAAAACCCACTTCATTGGATGCATGCAGTAGAAAATTCAGTAGGAAGATTTTATATACACAGAGAACATGAAACAATGGGTGTTACCATACACACTATAATGAGAGTGATCAGTTAAGGTGAGCTATTACCAGCAGGAGAGAAAGAGAGAGAGAGAAAAAAAAAAACCTTTTGTAGTGATAATCAAGATGGGCCATTTCCAGCAGTTGACAAGAATGTGTGAGGAACGGGGGAGGGGGGGGCGCGGGCGGGCGCGGAATAAACATGGGGAAATAGTTTTACTTTGTGTAATGACACATGCATCCAATGAAGTGGGTTTTAGCCCACGAAAACTTATGCTCAAATAAATTTGTTAGTTTTTAAGGTGCCACAAGTACTCCTGTTCTTTTTGCGGATACAGACTAACATGGCTGCTACTCTGAAACCTATCTTTTATCGGTGAAAGAGAGAAGCTTTCTAGCTACACAGAGCTCTTCTTCAGGTCTGGGAAAGATGGAACAGATTGTTTAGCATAAGTAGTTAGCACATATTTTAAGGGACCATTCAAAGTGAAAAGGCCTTTTAACACCCCTAAAGTCAAAAAAGGGGGCTTAGTGGGTTACAGATTGTTGTAATCAGTCATAAACCCAGTGTCTTTATTAAGACCATGATTTTTTGTGACTAGAAAAGTTATATCCTGGCACTAACATGGCTACAACAACACTGCAAACATAAAACATAAATATTTTCTTTACACCATGTACCAGAATCTCTTACCCTATAAATGTGTAAAAAGATATTATTAGAAATAGTTAAAAGGATATCCCTATTGTATATGTTTCAAATTATAAACTACTCTCAGGAGCTATTTTTAGAAACACCATGTACTGCAAACTAGACATGAGAAATTCTTGGTAACTCTTATACAGCACTTTTCATCAATCAATCTCAAAGTGCTTTACAAAGGAGGTCAATAAATGAGAGTTTATATTTTATAATGTCAAAAATATATAATCTATAACCTATAAATTCACTGGTGCTGTATAATATAAGAAGAGAAGAGAGTGCTAGTCCTGTGCCCTACATGCCTATTTGCTGGTCCCAAGAAAACAGAAATGTCATACCCTTGTGATATGAGCCAGGATTTAGAGGTGGGCGATCAGGGTGATTGGTTAGGTGCCAACTTCCATGGGTACCAAATTAAGTGCAGGGGGACGGGAGGGCAACATTGTGTGGCTGTTTGTTTTGGTTTATTTGGTTGGGGATGCTGAAAATGTTTTCCACCTTGGGTGGCAAAACACCTGGTGCCAGACCGGGCCAGGGGGAGAACTGCCAGCCTAAGGTTTTTAAATGTTTAAAGAAACGTATGTTTTGGGAAGATTTGAGAGACATTTCAGTTATTATTGAATAGGAAGAGAGAGTAAAAATCACTTTTCTCAGTATAAAAATATATTCTTGCAACCATTGTTTAAATAGCTGAATAGCTGAAGTTGGCCAGGTGTGGGTGGCAGGTCTCTGGGCCCAGAAGAGGGTCCCCGATAAACTCCTAATCCCCATGCAGGTGAACGGAACCCCAGTAATGGCCCTGGTCAACTGGGGATGTAGCCAAACACTTGTCCAAGCCAGCCTGGTAGAATTCCCAGATCCAGCAGAAACAAAATAGTCACCTACAATGCATCCATGGGGACGTGCGGCTGTACCTAACCACCAGGGTACCAGGGAGGCCACCTGGCATGAGGAACTATGTTGAGTCAGACTAGCCCTGAAGCTGGCCTACCCTGTGATCTTGGGACATGACTGGCAATTGCTTCGTCTGGTCTTGCAAGAGTGGAACAAGCACCCCACAGACATAAGAAGAATGGAGTCACCAAAAGGGTGCTCCTGGGCCACCAAAATCCTTCTGACCAGCCCAAGATGCAAGTTTGAAGCCACCCCATGAAAGGGACCCCAGAGGAGGACGGACAGGGTGGCTGGACATAGATGGGGACTTCCTGAAGGAACAAAGGGAGGACCCAAC
Source organism: Caretta caretta (assembly GCF_965140235.1). Taxonomy (NCBI): domain Eukaryota; kingdom Metazoa; phylum Chordata; order Testudines; family Cheloniidae; genus Caretta; species Caretta caretta. Next base: position 42,359,652 of record NC_134210.1, on the reverse strand, counting down.
CCTAAGCTGGGCTTGGGAACAAGTGGTGGACCTGGACCCTCGTGACATTTGAACAAGTCACCACTGCTGCCCAGTGGCCTCCAGAACACTGGGCTAACCTCTTGGCTCTGTATTTGACCAGCCCAGATGGCCTACCAAAAGCTAGACCCCCTATGAGGCGTTGGAATACAACAAAGTGAAGGTGGCCATCCTGGACCAGACCAGCATCAGTTCTGAGACACACTGCAAATTATTCAGCCATGAATGGCACCCACTTGGAGCCAGGCCTAAGGCAGTAGCCCAGCAACTCCAGGATTACTGCTCGCGATAGCTGGAACCAGAGAAGCTGACCAGTGTCCAAGTGGCGGAGATGGCTGCGCTGGAGCAGATTACCCAGATCCTTCTCAGTGGGGAGAAGGAATGGGTGCAGCAGCACCAGCCTGCGACCCTTGCTGAGGCCCTCTCCTTAATGAAAGGTTACCTGACTAACGAGGTGTTGGAGCAGAAGACCCGTAAACCAAGGATCCAGGGAAACCAGGGTCGCCCAACCAAGCGGGGACCACGCATAACTCAGGTAAGGAGCTCCCGACGCCAACTCAGGCCACCTGTGACCATGACAACCTCTGGCCGGAGCTACATGGGGATCAGTCGACACTGTCACCCAGCACTATTCCTTAGTGAGATCTCAAGATCTGATGCCAACCTTGACAGAGCTGTCCTGTAATCATTCTTTAAAGAGGACTCCTAGCATCCACCTCCTGACTCTGAGGTCTCTTAGATTTCGCTCTGGTGATTAGCAATCTGGACAATCACTCAAAGAAGAAAGAACAGTTACTTAACCTACAGTTTTTGCAGTTTTTTGAGATGTGTTGCGCACATGGATTCCATGACCTGCTTCCCTTCACCTCTACTTCGGAGCCCTATACCATCTGTATTCTGTATGGGTGAAGGAATGACGGATATTTGGGCTCACACTGCCCAGTATGCCCTCAGTTGGGGGTCCTGGGTCACAAAGTCATCCAGGGCACAGTCATGGCCCCAGTGGACACTGCTGTCTAAAATAATCAGATTTTGTGTGCATTGGGTGTGTGCATACCACAAGTGGAATCTATGTGAACAATACATCTTGAAGAACTACAGTTACTGTAGGGTAAGTAACAGTTCTTTTTCTGCCTTAAGTTAATATATATAGGATACCAAATCTTTCAGTTCATGGGCCATCATGACAGATGCTAATACTGCAGTGGTGAAAGCCATATAAGTACCTATTAGTAGATAGTTACCATTTGATATTAGAATCATAGAATATCAGGGTTGGAAGGGACCTCATCTAGTCCAACCCCCTGCTCAAAGCAGGACCAATCCCCAGTTTTTGCCCCAGATCCCTAAATGGCCCCCTCAAGGATTGAACTCACAACCCTGGGTTTAGCAAGCCAATGCTCAAACCACTGAGCTAGCCCTCCCCCCTACTCTCTGAGGGCTTGTGTACATGCTGGGGTAATGTACACTGTGGGTGATTTCTAAGTGCAGTAAAATGTTGTGCATTAATGGTTATTATTAATACTTACATAACTAATTGTCACCTGCTGCTGGCATAACATGTTAGTGCACTTTAGAAATCACAGCCCTATAGTGCGTATTACCTCACCATGTAGACAAGTCCTGAGACTGTTCTGTGGGATATGTGAACCATTTCTTTGATGAATCACTGGCCTTAATCCGGTTCCTAAAAGGCAGGTGCCCACATTACAGAACTCATTACCGTGGTTGGCACTCTTTTTGGCAGTCAAACTATACACACCCCAGAATTAATGGACACAGAACCTGAACTATTTTCTCCACCTTAAACTATACATTTTCTCCACCTTATACTATACATTCCCAAGAATTAATGTACATGGTATCTGTACTATTTTCACAACAGTATATCTATTTAAGGTTGCCCTATTTAAGTTGAGGATAAAGCACATTTGTGAAATGGTGTGGGGAAGCTTGCACCGCTAGTCTGAATGCTGTGCACATTCTGCAGGTAAATGGAAATCATAATTTTCTAGTAAAGTCTATCTAGTGCCTTCAATGAGTAATAATACACTGATTTAAGAATACTTAGAAATGTAAAGAACAATAATAACCAAAGATGTGTACTTTTGCAGATTACTAAATAACTATGTATGTAACTCTTTTAATTTACATCCTCTTTTGAGTTATCCAAAATAAAGAAAATGGTTTGAGCAATTATGAATTTTTCATCTTCATAATAATTTAAACTTTATAAGATTAACTTTGATCCAGTGCCAAGGTTCATTTTCTATCCCACTAAATTTCTCTGCAGTACAGTGAGATGTGTAGTTTTGTAAAACGTGTCTTCTAATACTTGCTGTGTGGTCATATTCTGTCTTTAAACATCCATTGTTATCCTGAATTGTATGTAATCTAACTATTTTTACTTAGGAATAAAGCAGTTTAAATTAACAAACATTACTTTTTTTTCCTATAGTTATTAAAATGTGTTTTAATGGGATGCAACTTTTCTTTTAGTAGGTATTTTAGGTTCTGTGTAATTATCAGGCCATCTAAAATGCCAAATCATAGCATCAGTCATTGGATTAAGAAGAGAAAGAAGAGTACTCAGGTCATGTAGTTAAATTATCAGTTATCATAAGCTTTGTTGATTGGATTTCTTCCAAACTTGGCATGTAGTTATCTCATGTGACTTACAGTTAACACACGTTCTGTTATTTTTATAATCAATGTGTTGTTTCTGCTAAGAAGTCAGTGGTGGTAGACTTTTATAACTGCACAGATTCTCACAGAGATCAGTGGGATGGCAGCCAGGCATAAGGTTCTGTCTGAGTGGATTGCTTTGCAAGATCAGGGACTAAGCTAGGAAACAAGTGAGAGTTGGCACAAGCTTAATTTACATAACTAATTGTCACTTACTAGGAGGGGATAAATCACCAAAATATGATGTCTTCCCTATTACCACTATACGGCTAACTTCAAAATAGGGTATGTATGTTCCTGAGGGAGCAGGGAGTGCTTCGTGACCACTCAGTGCTGATATCAGCTGAATCGCTGGTGCACATGCTGTAACATTATGGTGATAGCAACAAGTGATAGTAATGAATCATAACACTATCATGATTTTACTTTTTTACATTTCATGTCAGTTCTGTCTCTAGAAGCACTAAGAAACAGATGTAAATTACAGCATTTGTGTGGCTAGAAGTCAAGAACTAGTCTTTTATTGTTCAGGAATAGTACATTGATCTACTAACTCTGAAACTTCAGGCCAGTGAAACTCAGTGTTTCCCAGAAATGATTGCAATCAGCCTTGAGAGAGGTATCATATTTATACAAACCTTACTGGACCCTTTAAATGGAAGATCTTTTGGATGGCTTTGACAGTGCAATTGGAGAGGTTTTCATACTTCAACCAGATTACATGCAATTTTCCCATTTATTTCTATTGGCAGCTTGGAAAAGGGATTGCTAAGTGATGGGATAAATAAGGTGAAAAAAGGTACAGCAAGTTCTATAACTTACACATCAATTTAGCTGTAATGAAAGATATTGCTTACATTGTAATCTTAGTACATTTAATCCTATTTTAAAATTGGAAGAGTGTAGGTAATGATGATAAATATTCATTGTCCAAATTATTTTAGAACAAACCTCTACCCTACTAGCTCTTTGAACCTCCTGCCAAATGTAGTGATATATTATGCAATCCTGGAAAATATATTTGGAAACCTCCATTGCCAAGGTAGTCTGTTTGATGTTGTGTGGTACAGGGATTTTCAGTGGTGGTTTTTCTAATTTTTTTTATATTATCTACACATGTAAAATGTAATGCAATGACCTTATTAAGCTTTTATTAAAAATCCACCACTTCCCGGACAGGTAATTATAACATCAGATGTTAACATATTATAAGGTTATTTCTGTTGAAAACAATAGCAACATTTTATTTTAAAAAGGCAAATATTTTAAGTTACAGTACACAATTAAATTCCTTCACTAGTTAACAGAATGTATTATATAATGACATCCCATGCAAAAGTGCACTTTTCTGATACCAGCTCATTAAAAAACAGCTATGAGTAGAATTAGTGCAGTTTATTCAGATTAAAGGCCTATATATTCTCCCTTGCTAACCATAATTAAACTTTATCAATTTTCAACTGTTTTTATGCCACTAATCTTTTTCTGAAATAAGAGTTTGGAATTTTTGGCTACCACTTAATTTGACAGTCATGAAAATAGCTTGGGTGGATTGATGTAAAACGTTATTTAAATTACTGCGTTTAATCCTGATTTAAATCAGCAAGCAGGAACCCTGGATTTAAATAACTGATTTTAATCTTGTGTTGCATTTGTACTTTAGTTATTTTCGTAAAGAAAGGTTCATTTTCTCTGATTGGTAACCATTAAAACATGTTGGTTTGCAACCAAATATAGCCTTTATACTAAATTTGGAACTACTTTCTGCTAACTAGGAGGATACACTATGCCTATATGCATTTATTTAAGCAATTATATAACTTACATTTATTCAAGATTCTTAATTTGTAACATTTTTTCTTATGTTAGAAAATGGTGAATGATGCATTTATTATTTACTAGATGATGAGTTTTTACTTAGGATTTGTGTCAAACTGCATTTGGATAGAAATTGGAATTTGATTAAAAAAATACAAAACCAGCATTTTAAGATACCTTTTATTATTTAATAAAACTACCTTTAAATGTGCTGGATATGTAAGGAGAAAAATACATTTATCAAAACATGTGTTGCATTTCAAACAAACTGATTTAATAAACAATAGAAGGATTATCTGTAGTTAGTGAATGGAAAGAATGCCTCTGGTCACTATAGGCCAGTTTTCAAAGGGATTATTGCCTAAAAATGGAGATAGATCCCTTTAATGGGATTTTGAGAAGAGCCTCATCACGTTATGTGTCTACCTTCCATAGATATTCAAATCAATTTGAGTTAGGTGCCTCTCCGACTTAAGTGCTTTTGAAAAGGCCAGTAGGTGCTGCTCTGCATCTGTAGGCACCTAAATATCTTTGCAAATCTGGCCTTATGGCCTTCAGATTTTAAGACTAGTAGATCTCATCCTCCCCAACTGTTTTTTTTTTTTATGCTTAGATTGGAAGAGGAAAACAAACTTTCCTGCTTTTTCAACTCATAATAGGTTTCGCCACTTTAAATGAACCAGTTCAACTGAAGAAAATATTCTCTTCACACCCGCTAGTTAAACTGCAACCAAAAGTAATTAAAGCAATATCTTTTCTCCCCAACAGAAACTGAAAGTACTTACATTTTGAACAAATTAAATACCAGCATCTCCTCCACCGTAAAGAGTGAAAATAATAGATACTTAATGCAGCATATGATATTGTGACATATTTATAAAGCTTCAGTTGACCTCAAATGTTAAGATAACCCCCCCATTCTGTGTATAATTTTAAAAGTAGCTCCCTTTAACTCATTAAAATTTGAGATGATCTTATTGATGCAGCATATTTTTTTACTTAAATTGTTTTAGTAGACTATAGTAAGTTTAGGCTTTAACATAGGTTGTCATAATTTCAAGTTTCATTTTAAACAGGTTTATTTTTAAAAAGAAAAAGTTATTGAATTTAAAATAAATTCTGATTTAAATTTAAAAAATCTATTATTTTTATTTTAAAAAGTATTGATTTTTATCCACCAAGCATCCAGTATTTTATTCTTTGAGAACCCAAAGACCCATGTCTCCTAGTGACTTTATTGGGCTTCAGTTCAGCACAGTGATGGCTGAAAGTTGTCAATGATTAGGCACATTAACTCTGAACTACATAGTATAAGCTGATAATTTTCTGGTTAAGAATGCATCTGTAACTGGTCTGTACCAGCAAAAAAATCCATCACTTCTGCTCCGGGCCCCAAACCCTCCTAGGGATGGCCCTGACTTTGGTTCTTCGAGAAGTGTTGTCCACACACATTCCATGACCTACCCTCCATCCCTAATATGAAGTCCCATCACTTGGGATTCTGTATTGGCAAAGGAACTAAGAGGTCCTGATACACTTGGTGACTGTGGTTGCAAGGGTTCCCAAAGCACAGGTCCAAATGGACACTGTTAAAAATATTATCTTGTGCATATGTAGAATCTTGTGGGCAACACATCTCAATTGACAGTACTGTATAATAATTAACTGTTCTTTCCTCTTTCAACTGAGAGAACTTTTCTGATCTCTTACAGTTAGGGTTTTAGTGGGCCTTGTCAGTGCTGCAGAAGGGGCCAGGATTTACAGTAGAACTATAGAAGCTTTGAAATCTTAACAGTCCATTAACAGCAGGATATGGTTCATGAGATTTAATGTGTAGCTGTAAAAATGAGACAGGACTACTTCAATTCAGAGTGAGAAAAGGGCACCAAATCTTTGTTTTTCCTGTTTTCTCCCTGATTTAGGGTGTAATGAAAAGTCTTTAATCTTGATAAGTAGCACTATGAACATTACAAAGCTTCTATTTGCTGTACACATTAACTGTCTTTTCCATTGACTATCCCCCAGTACTGTGTTAGAAAAATTCACATTTGTGTCAAATGTTTGGCATTCATTAAATCAAATATTAAAGGACTTTGAAATAACACCTAGTTTGTTCAATATTTTAAAAATTACAGGACTTGTGGGAATAGTCATGGGAACAGCCTTAAACTAATGTCCAGGGTGGAATAAAATCAGAAGGCTTTGGAGGTAGGACATTTTAAAAACAAAAGCGCAATTAGTTCCAAGACTTTGGGATAATTTTTTCATAGCATCTGAAGAAAAATATTAGAATTTGGAAACAGAATTTTGGAAACAGAAATTGATACAGAACAGTGAAACCAAACTGACAATTGCCCATTTTCCCACTTTAGTCTAGACTTTAGGGCCTAAGGCCAAAATTTTACCTAAAGTGAAGTCCCCTAAATTCTTATTTTAAACTCCTAAAAAGTTATCTGGGATCAATGGGAGCTGCTGGCTCTTTTTGAAAATTGGCCCAATTATTTATTTGTTTAAATATGGACGTCTTAGCCTAACTAAAAAATATTAGTCTTAAGTTTTCAAACCAGTGCCTTTTCTAAAGCCCAACATCCTCCACAATAATTCTGTGGCACATGGGCTATTCCCCTCCTCTCTGCAGTTCTGGAGGTAGTTCATTGTTGCAAAATAGCCTGTGCTGGCCACGCCCCCTTCTCTGGCTTTGTTCCAAAACTTACTTTCTCGGCAACAGTTAGCGGTGCTTTCCTCCTCATCATTTCCTTTGCTAACTTTACTTTTAATTCCTTTTTTGGGCAGTCGCAAGCAGCTTGTCATTTTTTTTGCCTCCTCCTCCTTCTCCTCCTCCCCTCTTCCCCCTCCGACTGGGTAATTGGCAGTGAGGTGGTCTTAACCACCTGGATCTGCTGCAGCATCTCCTCTCGGAGAAACCTCTGCTTTCTCTCAGGCAATAGCAGAGTTGTCCATCAAACACTGAGCTAAATTAAAGTGGTGTTCCATACACGAAACAGCATTTATTGTCTGCTCTTCATAGGGTAGATTATGCACTGCTTGTTCACATAGGTGACCCTTGCACTGCTAGGGCATGGGACTTTGATTTGGTCCCGGCTTGTTGGGTCCCCTCCCTTTCCCAGTAGAGCTGCAGCTCCAATGTAGAAAAGCCCAATCAGGAACTTCTGAGTATTTTGAGGAGAGTCCTAAGGAGGAAGGCTATCCAGCCAGCTCAAGGGGAATGCCCATAATAGATCTGGGCTGGAGGAAAACCCCAGAAAGGATCCGAAGTCCTCCAGCCCCAGATACTCAAGTGGGTCCTCAGCTCCTTCAGGAAAGAAGCAGGACTTCTACACAGCTCCTCTTCTTCCCAGGTTGAATTGGGGGATTCTTATGAAGAAATCACATCCATCCAGTGGGACTGGGACCGAGAGTGAGAGGAGTTGGAGGAAGAACTATCTAACGAGCTCAAGGCCCTAGATAAAAAGGGTTGCAAGAGACTCACCTGGCCACCGTCACTCAGGAATCCCCTCAAAATAAGCAGAAAGAGCCAAATAACACAAAGCACAAAAAGGGAAAGAAAAAATACAAAAGTTCTAGGAGAGTCTTAGGCTCCACCTCCTCTGAAGAGTGTGAACTTTCTCATTCTGATCAGAACAAATTCACCCTGATAAATTTGCAATTATGTATAATAAAATGTCATCCACTGTACAGATATAAATCAATGAAATATTAGATAAGAAGCCAAAGGGAAAATGTCTGAAAGCCAAAACCCAGCCTGAGACATCCATTCTCCTGTATGCTTCCTTTGAAGATGTAATCAGGGATGAATAGGAAAATGACTGGGGAAGGGTATAAGTAGACATGCACTTACATACTACAAAATGTAAGAACCAAAAAATGCTCTCACAGAAACACCAAAGGTAGATGCTTTAGGTGGCACCATTAGTGAAGGATATGATAATCGAAACAGAAGGGTTTTCTTTCCCAAAAACACTACTGTTGCAGAGGTGGAGGCCACCCTTAAGAGGGATTTTGTGACTTCCTCAGCTGCCTGTCAGATTCTTGGTCACTTGCTTCACAAGAGCTGCTGTGTCCTGGCTGTATGATTTAAATGACAGAGTCCATCCTGATTTCAGTTATAACTATACTGTTAAAAATACACCCCAGCAACTGCTTTTGCTGCAGACACCTCAATGGATGCACTGAGATTCTCAGCTAAGACTATGGCATCTAGTTCAACAGCCTAGCATTATCTCTGGTTATGCCTCTGGACAGCAGTTGCTCCCTCTAAACAAATCCTGTGCTCATCCAAGTTCATGTGCTCTCTCCTGTCTGGATAAAAGCTGGATAAGATAGTGGCAGACAATGCATCCATACAGAAGCATGCCTCCCGTCTGTGCCTCAGGAATGGACTATAAGGCTAACAACAGGCAGAGAACTCTCTTTTCATCCATCCTCTTCACAGAAGTACCAAGGGAAGGATGTCAGAGGACAGCCCTGGAACAATGGATTAAGCTTTAAAATCTGTGGTGGCAGGCAGCAACACCTCCAATTGCTCATGGTGACAGTGAAAGACTGCTTCCAGCCTAATCTGAGTGTAGAAGGCAGAATATCTTGCTTCAGAAGAATAGTCCCACTCCACCATGGATGTGTAGGTAGTGAGGTTCAGTTCTCCCTCAAACGAAGGGTCTCGCCCATCCCTGCTTTATCCAATCACTCATCTTGGACAACCCTATCAAACATGAGCTGGTGGTGAATGACTTCTCACACCTTTTGGATATAGAAGCAATAGAACCAGTTCCCTTAGAAGAAAGGTTCTTAGGTCTATACTCCATATTTAGGCCTGACAGGATTTGATTAAGTCAACATGTCAGTAAATGTCTAATTTAGCTGACCCTGAAATCAGCAGAAAAAAATCCATCTGTAACAGTTGGCGTGAGAGCAGCCTCCCCCTGTAACGTGTGCCTTCAGGGATTGGGTGTCCAGGCTCTGCAGCAGCACAGACAGCCGTCTGCTGCAACCCTGCTGTCACAGGAATGAGTGAGCAATGTCGTGCTATTAGAGCTGCAGAGGGCTCCCTGCAAGCTGTGGGGCTGGTGGTACTTGATTGCTGCAGGCACAAGGTGTGTTGAAGGCTGAGATCTTGCTGGAGCAGAGCAGAGAATCCTAGGTCAGGGCTGCCTGGCTGTGGGGGAGGCCACCCTGCAGCTGAATGGCTCCTGCCCAGGGATGGAGTCATTGAGCAGTCTGGTGGCCTCTCCTGCAGCTGCGGGCTTGTCCTCCTCCTCTCAGTCCTGGCCAGGGGTCTTTGCTTTGCACCACCAGGACTGGAGACTTCACCATACCCTGTGCCTGCAGGGATCAGGTGTCACCAACCCTACGGCTGTACAGAGAGCTCTCTAAAAAGAAAAAGAGTACTTGTGGCACCTTAGAGACTAACCAATTTATTTGAGCATAAGCTTTCATGAGCTACAGCTCACTTCATCGGATGCATACTGTGGAAAGTGTAGAAGATCTTTTATACACACAAAGCATGAAAAAATACCTCCCCCCACCCCACTCTCCTGCTGGCAATAGCTTATCCAAAGTGATCACTCTCCTTACAATGTGTATGATAATCAAGGTGGGCCATTTCCAGCACAAATCCAGGGTTTAACAAGAACGTCGGGGGGGGGGGTAGGAAAAAACAAGGGGAAATAGGTTACCTTGCATAATGACTTAGCCACTCCCAGTCTCTATTCAAGCCTAAGTTAATTGTATCCAATTTGCAAATGAATTCCAATTCAACAGTTTCTCGCTGGAGAGCTCTCTGCAGCTCTGCTTTCACTCTCTCACCAACCAGGAGTGTAGGGGCCTGTGCTTGGGCAGAACTTCTCCTCTGCAGCCAGGTCTTGTTATCCTTCTTGCAGCCCTGGCCGAGCGTCTCTGCTCCTCCGGGCCAGGACTTCAACCTCCCCCACTTCAGCCTGGGTGTCTTGGGCCCCTCGACCGCACACGGAGCCGCCGACCATACTCCCCTTAATTTCCCACAACTGTAAACATAAAATGGTTAAAAAAATAAAAAATAAAAATTTATATTAGTTGTTGAAATTGAAAAATAAATTAATTCTGCCAAGCCTATTCATACTGTTCATTGTCCAGAAGTATACAGGGGGATTAGAGCTGTTCTAGACCTCCAACAACTCAACAAATGGACGAAGAACATGAGATTTCAGATAGAAACTCTAGCTTTGATTATAGCATCCCTATCCCAAGGAGCTTCTTCCCTCAGTATTCCTAGCAGATGCTTATTTCCGCATCCCCATATAACCATGTCACTATCAAGTTAATTGTCATATTGACATATTAACATATTAATATTAAAAAGTTAATATCACTATTGGTGAGGCCTCATCTGGAGTACTGTGTCCAGTTTTGGGCCCCACACTACAAGAAGGATGTGGATAAATTGGAGAGAGTCCAGCGAAGGGCAACAAAAATGATTAGGGGTCTGGAACACATGAGTTATGAGGAGAGGCTGAGGGAGCTGGGATTGTTTAGCCTGCAGAAGAGAAGAATGAGGGGGGATTTGATAGCTGCTTTCAACTACCTGAAAGGGGGTTCCAAAGAGGATGGCTCTAGACTGTTCTCAATGGTATCAGATGACAGAACGAGGAGTAATGGTCTCAAGCTGCAGTGGGGGAGGTTTAGATTGGATATTAGGAAAAACTTTTTCACTAAGAGGGTGGTGAAACACTGGAATGCGTTACCTAGGGAGGTGGTAAAATCTCCTTCCTTAGAGGTTTTTAAGGTCAGGCTTGACAAAGCCCTGGCTGGGATGATTTAACTGGGAATTGGTCCTGCTTCGAGCAGGGGGTTGGACTAGATGACCTTCTGGGGTCCCTTCCAACCCTTATATTCTATGATTCTATGATTCTATGATCAACTACAGACATTTGCATATGACATGGCCCCCTACCAGGACAAAATGCTCCCATCTGGCCTTTCATCAGCTCCCACTGTCTACCAAAATGCTGGTGGTGTTCAGAGCCAGACTCAGGTCTCAAGGTACTTATCTATATCCATTCTTGGATGATGTTTTGATGAGGGCCCCAATCAAAGAAGCAGCTCAGAATGCTACAACTCAGACACTGGAATTGCTTCAAGCACATGGGTTTGTGAAACAGAAGAGCACATGGAGCAACGTGGTAGTAAACCATAATATCAATCTCTTGGAGCTCAGGACAGCGAAGCTAGCCCTCAATGACAATATCATGGGAAATAGTGAACAATGAATATTAAGTAGGGAGGGATAAACAAACAGACCGAAATAGAGAAATCTCCTCTTGAAAGGAAATGTCTGAAAGGCAAGTTATGTTTGGATTACCACATGCAACACCTTCTTTCTGGAGGAGGCCTCCTGATGGGAATAGAAACTCTGCCTTTTAATGTTAGATAAAGGTGTTGACAGAAAGCCACGTTGCTCAGGTTTTCTTCAGTTGAGGCACAAACTCTTGCTCTCCAGATCTGGCCAGGTATCGTTTGGATGCTCAAAGACCTTGGCACTTCAGGTGCAAAGACAAAAAAAAAAGAGCCTGATCTTCTCTTGATTCAGTTCACTTGAGATCGATTTTTTTTAATCGTCTACATATGATCAGGTTATGTCACAGCTCCTCTGTATGCTGTCTAGGATTTGGACAAAATGATGGAAAGATCATTTCCTCTGAAGCATGGAAAAAGGAATTCACCTTTAGTAAGAAAGATTCTGTGGTCATTAGAACCACATCGTCATTGGGGAAACACAGAGTGTAGTTCTCACATGGATAGAGCAGCTGTAGTGAAATCATTTTTGGTGGCAAGGTCTTTAGCACCTATACAAACAGAAAAATAATTACTTATCTATTTAGTCAGAAATGGAAATAGGCTGTATTTATTGCTCTTGAGTATATTTTGTGTCTGTAGCTTGTCCTTTCTCCAAGTCTGTTCCAAGAATAATTAGTCACAGTTGGTGTGTACAGGTGCAATAGCAAACAATGTATGATAGCAATAAAGCAAATATAATTAGAGATGGGTCTGAACAAGGAAGTTTAGGAGTGTTTTGGCACAGGGCATTAAATGATCCCATTACACAGATTGCAACCAGATGCAAAATTTGGATACAGATCCAAATAGCTTCAAGAAGAAGAGGGTTTTGAATCAAGGGTATTTGTTTGGGCCCACTTTTAATTGTAATAAAACATATTCCTTCTTCTACACAAGGTATTGAAGCATCTGACTTAATCTCCAAATCATAATTACTATCAAAATATGAAACTAATTTCATTATTTAAACATGAAAAATGTGATTTTTTAAAAAATAGTGTTATGCTTTGGTTATATGAAGAAAATGCCAATAGTTTATGTAAAAATGAATCTTATTTAGGTTGAAGGCAGAAAACTGTTTTAAAAAAAACACACAACAAGAAAAATATTAGGTGTTAACTTATTTACACTGATTTTCATAGTTATGTACCTTACAAAATAACTCAGGAAAACACGGAGTGATTCAATATGTAAATGACTTCAGTGTAAGCGACTACACAACTAATACAGTAGCTGAGAGAATTTGCATGCTAGTAATTTTTGAAAATCACTAGAAAAACTGCTCATACAGTGCACATGTTTTTACACTGTTAATTGCATACTCACATATGTATGAGATCTTCAGAATATCCTTTGTCACCATTAAAATCTTTGAAAATAAGGCACTATTTTGAAGTTCATGCATGTGTACTTTGACACATACTGCCCAAACAAAATGATTTAGGTGGTGGGAGGGGAGAGGGACAAAAGAAAGTGTTCAAAAGATTAGTTTCAAAACCTTGTGTTTCAATACATAATGGTAATAATGGTAATAAAGCTGCCAATATAAACTGGGAGATTTGTAGGTAAGGTTCATGAGGCTTGCACTGAAAGTTTGTTAGCTTGGAGAAAATATTGATAGTACAGTGTGCCGAATAACACAACCTCCAAACAGAATGTAGGGAGAAAATATTTCAATAAGGGTACTGGCTTTATTTATATTTAAAAATCCTACCTATAAATCCAAATTGATTACCTTAACAATTAATTACAGTACACAATAATATCTGCTGAAACCCTTTTATATTCTTCACAGTTTCTGTAATTGAAACTAGTGAAGATGGATCTTAGCAAATGGATTCCCCTGCTGATGAAATCAGCCCTGGAGCTACAGTATCCACAAAGCAGATGTTCTACTTTTCGAGCTAGTGAAAATCTTTTAGGATTATGTTTTCATTTCAAGCTATCCCAAGAATAAGTGCTGGTAACTTTGAGGTGTTAGATATATGTTGTTCAATAATAAAAGAAACAAATGTCACTAGCTGTTGAGACCTGAACTGAGAGCCTAAGGTCTTAGGTGAAAAATGGTAAAGCTAAGGCTGCAAATATGTAAATTACTAATGTGATCAGACTATAATAATGAGAGAGGATAGACTGTCTGGTTGCTAAACTAGTACTATGGTAGACACCTCTTATATATGTTACAGCCATGCATTCTTAAACTGATATAATAAAATAATAAGGGCCAGACCCTAAGCTACTGAAAATCAGAAGTTGTTGTCATTTACGATAGCTAAGGTGGTGGCCCTTATTATAGAACCATAGAATCACAGAAATGTAGGGCTGGAAGGGACTTTGGAAAACTGAGTCTATCCCCATCCCGCACTGAGGCAGGATTATGTATACCTAGACCATCACTGACAGATGCTTGTCTAACCTGTTCTGAAAAACCTCCAATGACAGGGATTCCACAACCTCTCTTGGTAATATAGTCCAGTAACTTAACTATCCTTAGTTAAAAAGTTTTTCCCAATATCTTGCTGTTGTCCGTTATTAGCTCTCCTTCCCTGCTAAATAGTGGACCTTCACTTTCCTTCATCTTTCTTTTGTTCCTAATGTATTTATAGAACCCCTGTGTTTATGTCCCTTGCTTATTGTAGCTAATTTTATGCCTTACCTTTTCTGATTTGACCTTACATGTTTGTGCTATTCTTTTGTACTCCTCCTTAGCAATTTGTCCATGTTTCCACTTTTTGTAGGGTTCCTTTTTAATTAAAGAGTCTCTGATGCAGCCATATTGGCCTCTTACTGGTCTTCCTGTTTTTTCTTAGCATCGGGATAATTTGCTATTGTGCCTTTAGTATTGTCTCTTTGACAATAATTGCTCTGCTGCCATTCTCTTGTCCCAGCCTTTGTCCCCCAGGCTTCTTCTCCTAATCTGCTTCTCATATCCTTCAACACAATACCCTAAGTCTGGCTTTTGTCCCCTCTACATTTGAGTCAGATGGCTTCCTCCTCCACGCTGCCTGGATGCCAGCACAGGAGGGGCTGTCATTGAAATCACAGGAAAGACAGGCTCCCGGTTCTCAGTTCTGGTGCCCAGATCTACCCCTATCCCAGAGCAGCCATTGCAGTTCACCTTCACCTCTGGAGTCAGGAGCTTCTGGAAGTTGCCCTTGTCATTGTTGCTTTCACTATCTTCTTTTCCACTTTGAGTAAGCTCCTGGACTTTAGTGAGTCACAGGACATCTGCCACAACTTTGATGTACATGAGGTTCTCTTCCATTGAAGCGAAATATGCACCAGTAATTTGCAACTGAACTGAAAGACCATCAACTTTTGACTAGCCCATACCACTTGACAGATCTTGTAAATCTGATTATTTTCATTCTGCTGGAATCTTTCATCCTTTGCCGCAGCTTTTTGCCAGTTGCTGAAGCTATTACCATAAACACAAACTTTTCTACAGCAATGTATGTTGTAAAAAAATCTGCACTGGAAGCAGTAAGCTGCATTCATTATTTCGCTATATTCGACCCATTGATATAAACAAAACCAATCTATTTTGAAACTTCTCCATTCATTGTTGTATTTCATTTGAGGAAAGACCTTAGCTATGGTTGTTTTGGGCCATCAGATATGATGTGCGCAATATCACTTGGTTCTGGTGGAATCTTTCTCCCTGGGTTTACCTTATTACCAAGTGCGTTCTCTTCCAGTTTCCGTTCACGGTACCGTATCACCCAGTCATTTCCTTCCATCTCTTCTTCATCTGATGAAGAAAGAATCTGATGCAGAATGTTCCACTTCTGATTTTTCTAAGATACAATCTTCATCATTATCTAAAGTACAGAGTTTTGAGATAATATTGACAGAGCACACTCCAAATAATTTTTCTAAAATTAGGCTGGGTGCTCCTCAGGCCAGTCCTTTTTGCCAATATCTCCTGGTGTGTGCCCTACTATTAGAAGCAGATTAAAATTTACTGGGGCCCTGGGCAGAAAGAACATTTGGGTCCCACTCCTCTCACAGCTGGCCCCTTTCCCTTAATTAGCCATTAGCCCGCTCTCTGCTCCTTTCCTTCCCCTCAAAGCCCCGCCCCCTGGCCTGACCGATAGCTGGAGTCAGGCCATGATAAGAGCTGCCCAGGGAGCCCAGGCCACTGTGGGGAGCCCTGGACCTTCCACCTGCCTTGGGTGGCATGCCCTGGGGGGCAGGGGCACAGGCTAGGGACTGCTTTCGGGCCCCCCGGCTCCCTGCCCTGGGCAGGTGGAGGGTCCGGGACTCCCCACAGTGGTCTGGGCTCCCTGGGTAGCTCTTACCACAGCCTAGGATGACCACACGTCCCATTGGTCCTGCAGTAGCTATGAAGATCTCCCATCAACATAGCGCTGTGCACACAAGTGCTTATGCCCGCAAAATGTATGTTGCTCAGGGGGGTGGTTTTTTCACATCCCTGAGCGACATAAGTCTTGCTGACATAAGTGGTAGTGTATACATGGCCTCAGAAAGACAAAAAGTCTTTTCAGTTTTAGATGTCAAAGACAGTTTTGTCTGATAGGTAAAACTTAATGACGGAAACCTTCTGGACTTGTTTTGGAAGGTATAGATGACTCTGAATCCTATTTGGCATTTCTCTGACAACAGCCATGACATGCTAGAAGGATTTGAGGGGGTCGATGTACTTGCAGATGACGTCTTAGTGTTAGCTTGTGGAGACTCTCTTGTGGATGCTAATGCTGACAATGATTGTAAGCTGATAGCACTGCTCAGTAAAGCACATCCAACTGAATAAGAAAAAAATAAGACTGCATCTGTTAGCTGTATTAGACACCTAACAACAAGGGTCTTAAAATCTGACCCTGAAAAGATACAAACAATTCTGAAATGTCCCATCCAAGAAATGAGCAAGACATGCACTGCTTTTTGGCATTTGTTAATTATCTGTCTTAGGTCAGTGAACCCTTTAGGACATTGACTAATAAGATTCTGGAATGTGTTAGGAATCCCAACAGCAAGACACTTCCAAACAGATCCAAAAACTATCTGGTGCTAAAATGTTATGTAAAGGAACCTGTAACTAGAGCTAGGTGAAATTTTTCAGCTGAATAGTTTATTCACTGATCAATGCAGTGTTGGTCGACCAGAAACTGTTTGTGAGTTTGACCCAATTAGTTTCAGCTAGGAAAAATGTTTTCTCAGCAAACTCTCTATGTGCCCTTCAGCCCAGTGTTTAGGGCAATTGCCTGGGGTGTAGGGGATCCAGATTTGAATCCCACTCTGGAGCAGGGATTTGAATTCAGATTCTCCCCTCCAAGGGCCCACTCCACCGGGCTATAGACTATTCTGATGAATGCTGTTCTCAGTCTCTCTTGTTGAACCTGTTCTTTGAAAAAATATTTACATATTCATTGGGCCAGCAAGAGAATGAGAATGACTCTTTAAGTCTGCTGTGTAAGGCACTCACCTGGGAGTTAGGAGATGTGGAAGCAAATCACTCCCCTGAATCTGTCAGAGAGAAGATTTGAATCTAAATATGCATTGTTTTTGCATGTAAACACCACAGTTGACCATTATCTCCCAGGATGTGATCATATACATGTGGACATAGATTCCAAAGATTTTTGGTCCAGCTTCAGAAAATCTTCATCAGCGCTAAACCACCTTCAAATAATGTTAATGAAACTTCAAAAATGTTGCTTGGATGTAGAATACAAAAATTGCATACTTTCATAAGTGTAAGTTGAGAAACCCATGTATAATAAGATTATATGTGGAAGTAGGTAAGTTACGAGTCTTATAATATTTTGTAAATGTTATTTTTATATTGAGACATTAAGCATATTCAGCTGGCAAATGTAGGCTGCAACTTACTTTTGATTTAATAGTATGTGGCAATTTTACTTTTTGGTCTTTTTATTGGTTCTTCACTTTTGCTAAGTAGTAATTGCACAAATAATAAAGTTTGAATATTGTGACTTAATTTGTAAATGAGGACAAGTAGCATATGCTATGTATTGTGAATTCTGTTATGAAAAATTTTTTTAGTGTATGAATAGTTTTAATAGATCTTATTGAGGCTCCTTTGGCAATAGGTCACTAGCAATGTGGATGTGTTGATTCTAATTATCATTGTTATCAACATCTTAGCATCTAGGGGCCCAAGCCAGGGGCCAAGACCCTATTGTGGAAAGCGCTGTATGAGTATGAAATAAAAAAAAGCATATTACTTTAAATATTTTGTATCCAGGAGGTTTTCCATTTTTTCCCATGGAATTCTGCACAGGACAAAGTTAAAGTTTCCTGAGTTTGACCTTGGTGATTATGGTTGAGTAGAGTTGATTGTCTAGGAAAGTGAACTCTTTGTGTAAGAGTGTGGCTTTACATTGTATTTCTTGGTTTTTGTGGGTTTGAGTTTTGTATTACTGTCCCTTAGCAAGCTTTAACTGTTTTCCACTAACTGTTCTATATATTCTGAATATGAAATTATTGTCATTAAAAGTATGAGGATATTTGTAATGCTAAATGAATGCAGTCCAAAGCTTTGCAGGGCTGTTAATAATGAATCCACTGATGGCAACACCAGCATCTAGTTCTTATAGTAAATTTGTTCATAGAAAAATGTACTGAAAGATAAGTCTGACTGTATTAAAGATAATTAATGGGATCAGCATGGTGGCAGTTTTTCCATAGTGAAAGGCATGGGAAGGTCCCAGTGTCTGTAAATTGCAAACATGTGTGCAGGAAGTATGGCTGTATAGTTGCATTGTATTGTTCCATCAAACATGCAGTGGGCATGACCTAGAATATTAGAGGAAACCTCCTGGATGAGAGTAGGAACAGTCAGAGCAATTTTAGATTACGGCTAGATTTTTGAAGGTATTTAGGCATTGCTGTGGTCAGCATTGCAATGCCTAATGGTTTAGGATCCTAAGTCTCATTCTCAAAAGAGATTTATGTTCCTAACTACCTAAATCCCTTTTGAAAATGAGATTTAGTCTCCATTGTTATGTTCCATTTGGGGTTGTGGCTTTTTCTTATAACAAAATGTTAAGATTGTATATTTTCCTCAGATTGACTCTCCACTGACAGCTGTACAGTGCAAGGAATGTTTGGTAACATGTTCCACAAAGCATAGACTGGAGTATCAACAATGTGTATTGTGGGGAGCATCATATGCTATTACTTTGGGCAACAATAACTTGTGGTATTTACTGCAGAATTTGGATGCTCTGGAGAAGCGTGTATGTAGCAGCTACATTCCACTTACATGATCATAGAACCATGGCATCTATTTTCCCGCAAATGCAAACATGACCAATGGTTTGTCATGCTATATTGTTGTGACTAGATGTGGCATAGCATCCCACCATTTAGCCTCTCTCATCTTTTACAAAGGAAATTGTGGCATTTTCCATATAAGTTGTTATTTTCTATTATCCCCTGTAGTGTATAAGCTAAGGGAACTGAAGTATAGACCAGTGGGCCAAGTGAGCCTTCTTGGAGAGCATCTGCTCCCCTTTGCACTCAGCCACATCTCTGTGACAGATATCCTTTGTTGACTGCTGTAGAGTGGGGAAGAGACCATGACCCCACCCTGTCTCCGTTCACTTTTGGAGAGTGTAGAATTAATACTACCTTAGAAAGTTGTGCAGGTGACAGGCGCAATCTGGCTCTAAGTGGTACATTTTACAAATGGTTCATAAAGTTTTAACACATGCATTTCACTTGTGTTGATAGTATTTTCATAGTTTGAATACTGTGCAGTGTTTAAAAATTTATCTTTAGGTTTAGGTTGGTTTCTGTCAGCATCTGCTGACTAACAGTACCTGGAGTATCATTGACTCCATGCTCAAAAGAGGCATTGTGTCAGAGTTAAGGAGCCATCTGAAGGAGATGGTGGTTAAATATAAGAAAGTAAAGAAGGAAATGTGGTAGGCAGTGGTCAATTCCCATATATCTGGGAGATCTACTGTAATAAAAAATACCAACTAAGAGAAATGGATAATGATGGCACTTTTCTAAATACTTATCTTGGTAGCAAAAATAAATGCTGCTGTTGGCTTAGCTAAAGAATTGATACCTTGTGAGAGTGGAAGTGAAGTTGCGGTCAGAACATCTGATTTTTGTCCCATGATTTGCTTTTTTGGCCTCATTTCCAGTACCCCCAACATTGTTTATTCATTTATTTTTTGGTTTTGGCAAGTGTGATTGTTTCAAGAAATGAAGTTTTACTCTGTTTGCCAATCAAGCTACTAACTCAGCAAGGTTGGAAGGTTGCCCTAATATTCTGTAAACCAATTAGATTACAAAGTATCTGACATAATTTGAAACGCTGAACAATCTTAAACATATCTGAACAAGTAGAATTTGATTTGCCATATGAGAAGTAAAAATATAGTTCTCTTCCCCCAACTTTTAAATGTAAATGAAGAGAACCATGAACCTGGGTGTAATTACAAACCTTTGAAAAGTCACTCTGGTAATCCGTCATAACAGTTGAGTTCTGCTAATCTTTCAACAAAAGTACGCATCTGGTTTCAATGTTAAAACTGTCTCCTTTTAACAATGGGTTAAATATAAAAAAGTTCCCTTAGGCAGGAAGATGTTTGAATGATCAGATGTGAAATCTTGGTGACCTTAAGCTGTTGCTGATTTCAGACGGTTGCAAAGACTGCGATCTGTGGGCAGGGTGAGTAATGAAATAAAATGGGAACATAGGAAATGTAGGTTGGAAAGAGGCCAGGGTTCCTCCTCCTTGTTAATTAAACTGATAATTTATAGCAGTGGGTTTCCCTTATATCAGTCTAAAGTGTTTATATTTAAAATAAACTTTGAAAAACATGGTTAATATATATCTCTAGGGGATATATAGTGAGTAGTATCATTTTCTTTTACATTTGTAGTATCATTCAATGAGTGCTTCTTTTTCATTGCATTTTTGACTATATGTTGGAAGTTAAAAGTATCTTAATTTTTGTGAAAAATCCTCACTTATAGTCGACAGTTATCTTTTTCATATTGTAACCCTCACGTATAATCAGCATTGTTGTATTAGAAGTCTCTGAGCTGGCTGTAAATATACGCAAACTGCTTTTAGTATTTATTTTAGAAAAACAATGAAGCATAACCATGATTAATGGCTTAGCTGGCAAAGAAAATGAGTAAGACATGAATACTGAGTTAAAAAAAATCTCCTCTCTTTTATTTAGGAATTTAGTTTAGAAGACAAAACAAAGATCACAGTCCACTCTTGCCTTGTCCAAGATCTACATGAAGCTTTTAACAATATAAAAACATAGGTTTGTTCTATTTGTACATTTTGGCCTAATTTCAATATGGGCTTTCTAAATTTTTATAATATTTCGTTTTTAAAAGTTTCATTATTTTTTCACTACAAAGGCTTGATCCTAGTCTACTGACATCGGTGGGAATTTTACATTGACTTCAATGGTTACAGGACCCCAGCCTAACTCAAAAACAGAATACTTGATAGTGCTGTGTTGTAATGGCTATCCAGCAAATAAAAAGGTGCCGGGGAAGAAAACCTGACTCTGCTCTTTCCCCACAAACATGATGAAGATGTGAAATTTTTATTGATGAAAGCAAAATCTATGCATGAAAACATGAACCTCAATTCGGTCCATTTTTCTGGGATCTCCTCATGGAAAAATATATGCAGGATATCAGATATAAATCGAGCTGTAATAGTTCTATTACAGGATTTAACACAATAAAAGAATAAGAGACATTAGCCGAGTTAGACCCCCTACAAGTTGTTCCATCTGAGCAGATCCCAGAGCCTCAGCAGAGCTGCACGGACATCAGTAGAACTCTATGCAGGTGCTGAGGTCTGTGTTGGTGGATCAGCTTCCAGGATCAGGAGCCTAACGAGTCCAACAACAAAATGCATCTATTAATTAGAAACAATTTTGTGGCTGTTCATCATGGAGCAGCCACTCCATAGTGATTGACCATGTAGTAGGAATAACTTGTAATAATATTATTCTGTTTAAGTTCTTATACCATGCCTGTCGCTGGTTTATATGAGCACCTTCCAGAATATGACAAGCCTACCATCTGTCATTCTTACTCTCTCTCTTCCTTTCTCAAGGGTGAGGTTGACCATTGGGACACTGACAAAGGGAATACAGTTTGAGCGCCTGGGGAATGGGTGTAGCCCTCC
Source organism: Caretta caretta (assembly GCF_965140235.1). Lineage (NCBI taxonomy): Eukaryota > Metazoa > Chordata > Testudines > Cheloniidae > Caretta > Caretta caretta. The sequence continues at coordinate 42,337,637 of NC_134210.1, read as the reverse complement.
AGTGAGGAACTGTTGTTCGCAGGTGGACCTGTTGGAAAGAGATGTGGTCATCGCAATGTCAAAGGAAAGGAGCATTGCAAATCAGAGGGAGGTGAAGGCAGGACAACTGGGGTGAAGTTGGACTTTGCAGCCAGGGAGAGGAGGAGTTGATTCCCTCTTGGGGTGACACAACGTGGTGTTAAAAAAACGCTTTTATTGTGATGGTAATTTGTAGTTTATCATTTTCCTAAGCAAGTATTTGATGTTACTTTATATTATTTATATTATATTATATTGTCCCTGCCTAATTTCTGGGTTTTCCTTTATGAAGTTTAAACTTTAAGGTTATATCCATTGTGTTGGTTTGCCTCTACCTCTCCTTTCAGTCAGAATAGCCTAGCTGAGGCCTGGGTCACTGCGGTGTGGTGGGTGTTTTTTAGTGAAGACCAGGTATTGCAGATTCTAGCGAGTGCCCCCGCCTGGCCACCCATTAGGACTGCTGTGAGGGGAATCCAAACTTCTGTGTTCTGAATCTTCTGGGGTGTTAGGCTTCTGAAGCCTCAGCAAACTGCAGCACTGGTTCCTTCTGTGGCCTCTCTGGCACATTTCCCCCCACACTGACGGTCAGTCTGTTACAAATTCTCAGAAATGGGGCTCCTTACTCCAGCGGCTGTCGGCCCCAAGGACCAGCACTGACCCCAAAATATCTCAGTTACTTAAACCCCTGTTCTATAATTTCACCCCAAAGGTGTGAAGTTTCTGGTCTACAATTTAACTCTCTCAGTGGCATGCAGTAGTTGTGAAGCAGTTATCATATAGAGAGACATTTTGCATGGTGTGACACCTTTGTGCTCTTTTATACTTAATCATGTAAAGCAAAGCAGAGTACAGATCACACAAAATAATAAACATCTGAAACCTCAAATGTCCCTGACTTTCTAGTTCGCCTTTCCTTTGTGGGTCCTAGAGGAACCATCTGGATCTAGGAAGGCAGGCAGGCAGGGTATGCCCTGCCTCATGCAGACTGTCACATGGCAAGTGGTCTCCTTCATGGATTGGAGGAAAGGTCCCCAGGCAGACCAGACTCTACCCTTTTAAAACCTTCAGCCCCCTGTGTCAAATGACACCCTTGCCATCTTCTTCACTTGAGCACAAACCCCTGCAGGTGACTTTGTTGCCAAGGTGACTTCTTCTGGGCAAGAGTTTTTCTGGGACCAGTCTTTTGTCTAGAGTGAATAGATTTCCAACAATTGTATATTTAAGAGTCAACTACCCTCTATTGTTCTTTTGCTACCAGCCTTTGGAATTTTCAATGCAACATGGTGTCAAACAGAGCACAGAGAAGGCAAAAGGCTGCACATTCAAAATGGAGTTTTCAGCCCAACACAGACACATAGGGCTTATAACCTCACACAGAATTCACAACTTGTAGACATATTTCCAGTTCATCATACCAGGTTGACGAAGTGCACCTTGCACGTGGAATGGAAAAGGGAGAAGTTTTCAGTAGTTTTAAAATCCTGTAGGAAGTCATTTTACAGTTTTGGACTGGCCCTCAGAAAGCTGTCTCCTATACAAATGAGCTTTACCATTACAGTAGATAGCACCGTTATGGCAGAGGAGCGAAATTATTTAATATAACCTTTGCCCTGAAACTTAAGGTACTTTTTAGGTATCTCAGGCCCAGGATTACCAATGGTTTTAATTTCATAACTAGTAGAGGAAATCTGATTCAGTAGAGAAATGAACATATACAGCCTACCCAGGAGGTTTTCTAAATTCAGAAGCATGCATGAAAGCAATCCTCTGTGTAATGTCTGCTTCTGATCTTAAAAATCCTAGGTTACAATAGCTTAGATCAGGCAAGTGGATTTCCCCCTGACTTTCTAAAATAATTCAAAATTTAGGGAAAGAGTATTAGATACAGATAATACTTAAAATACAAAATAATCATCTTTGAACAGCAGGTGATTTTTTTGTACTTTTAAACTGAAAATCCAAAAAAGATAACTATATTATAACAGGCATTGTAGAATCTGGCATTTAATTTTACCAGGGGGATATGGGATATCAAAAAATTCCCCTAATTTAAATGAATGTGTTGGTACAGTATTAAGCTCTTCCCCTCCTGATGCTTAGCATTCAATGAATTACACTTACCACTATTTCTTTATAATATCCTGCACCTGCTCCCATCAACATCAATAGAAGTTTGGCCATTGATGTCAATGTGAGCAGGATCAGGCCCGTGGTGACTCAGTACTAATTGAGGTGAAATCCTGGCTCTATTAAAGTTAATGGGAGTTTTACCTTTGGCTTCAAAGGAGCCAGGACTTCACCCTAGAAGAATAAATGTACATTCAAGTCCTATTACAGTGTCCAGAATGTCTCACTGCTAACACAAAAGAAATTGCCCAATATCTGACAGGATTTATTGTCTAGTGCCCACGACCAGTGTCAGCAACACAGTAAATAACAGGTCTATTTGTAGTAGGTAGTATGTTTATTAATTATTATTATTATTATTAGCTCGATACAAGACTTTGAAGGAGATGGATTCTGTACCTAAAGATCTGACCTTGTAAGGGCCAGATTCTGATCTAATTTACCAGTGTGTTTCAAGAATAACTTGGTTGACTTCAGTGGAGTTACTCTGGATTTACACAGATGTAACTGAGGTCAGGATCTGGCAGACAGTACAGCTCAGAACAAATAATATAGTGGTTGACTGGGTGAAGGTCCATTCATAAAGTGGTATCTTCTCTCTATGTATGTATGTGACTAATGTACATATATGTATGTGTCTATTTGGTGCACAAAGAGCCTCCATGATCCTGCACCCTTTACTCGCAGAAGTAGTCCCGCTTGATTTCCCTAGGGCTGCTCCACTCTGGGTGTGTTTGCATCCCCTGCACCTTCAATTGGCGATTTCTCATAGCTGTCCATTCCACCCGCACATGCGTGTTACTCAGACTCATGCCCCATGCCGTTGCTATACTGCACTCTGTGGTCTAACTGTCCTCAGTTCCTTCTCAACTGCCCCAGCTTGAGAAAGAGCTTTAACAAGTTGTCTGAGTTCAGACTTCCCTGGGGATGTTGGAAACTCGCAGTATTGTCACCTCCTTCAGCTACTATTACTTCAGTTCAAGCCCTGGACATAGTATCGACAACGCTCTTGGTACCACAAGCATTCTGGTTTCCCTGAGACCTCATGATGTCTGAGACTCCTGATTCACCATTGCTCGGATCCAATCTCTTCCTGGTACCAAGAACTTCCAGATCTCTGGACATCTGTCTTGTTCTGATGGTGGTACCTCAGGCTTCTTATGCTTCCCCACCATTACCGGGTGACTTAGAGGAAGAGAATTCTAATGAAGATTTTGCCTCAGGCTCCCAAATATCTGTGCAGGGCTCTCCACTCCACCCGGGATAGCTCAGTGGTTTGAGCATTGGCCTGCTCAACCCAGGGTTGTGAGCTCAATCCTTAAGGGGGCCATTTAGGGATCAGGGGCTAAAATCGGGGATTGGTCCTGCTTTGAGCAGGGGGTTGGACTAGATGACCTCCTGAGGTCCCTTCCAACCTTGATATTCTATGACCCTCTGAAGGTTCTTTTCCTGAAATGCCTGAGCTCACTCATGACAGACATCCACAGCTACCATCCTGCTTGGGTGGGCACACGTGGATTCCACCACCACCTTGGCCATATTGGGACCCCTGGGTGGCTTATTGCCATCAGTTCCCTAGGGCCTCAAGCTCTGCCCTTCATAGAGATAGACACCCCTCATCACCCTCCCTTTCCAGGAGACTTCAGCCTCAGGAAGAGACCTTTGAGGAACAGGAGGCCAGGGCTGATGAGGAGGTCTCTCCAAATGCGAACATTTCTCCATCATCTCAAGATGAAGCTGTCATGACACCTCCCCCATCCCTGGCTGACAATTTCTGGATCTCATCAAGAGGGTCATGGATTCTTTACAGATCCACCTCAAGGAGATTGAAGAACCACATCATAAGTTCCTCAACATCCTCCATACAGCCTCCTCTACCCACATTGCTCTGCCAGTCAACAAAGCATTCCTGGGTCCTGCAAAGGTCATCTGACATACTCCAGCCTCAATTCCTCCCATGTGCAAGAGGGTGGACAAAAATATTATGTTCCCTCTAAGGGTCAGAATTTTTATTTTCTCAACCATCTCCTGACTCCTTGGTGCTCGAGGTGGTTAATGAACATGGAAGGCAGCATCACACTAAATCTATGCCCTATGATAAAAATTATAAGCATCTCAACCTTCTTGATAGAAAATCTTATTCTTCAGCTACTTTACAGTTTACAATCACCAACTACCAGGTCTTAATGGCGAAGTACAACCACACAAATTATACCAAGCTGAACTCCATTGAACATTTGCCAACAGAACACAGAGAGCAGTTCCAGGCAATTATTGCAGAAGGCCAACTTCTCTCCAGGACATTTCTCCAGGCTTGTCTTGGCACTGTCCATATTGCCACTCCAGTAGTTATGAGGAGGGCTCCCTGGCTTCAGACCTCAGAATTCCCAAAGAAGGTCCAGAACATGATAGAAGACCTACCTTTCGATGGCACTAAGTTATTCATTGGCAACACAGATGAATCTCTGCATACATTCAGATTGGAGGTAGGCCTCAAGTTGGGTTCCACAGGAATCTGCTCTGGGTCCATTGTTGTTTAACATCTTTATTAGTGACCTGGATATAGGCACTATAGAGAACATACTGATCAAGTCTGCAGATGATACAAAGCTAGCAGGGGGTTGCCAATACTTTGGAGGATAGAGCTAAATTTCAAAGGGATCTTTATAAATTAGAGAACTGGACTATAGATGAGAAAATGAATTTTCAACAAAGACAAATGTAAGGTGCTACACTTAGGGAAGAAAAACCAAATGCACAAATACAGAATGGGGGAAAGCTGGCTTGGCAGCAGCACTGCTGAGAGTTATGATGGATCACAACCTCAACATGAGTCAGCAATGTGATGCTGTTGCAAAAAAAGCAAATGCAATTTTAGGTTGCATTAACAGAGGCACAGCATGCAAGTCATAGGAGGTGATAGTGGCGCTCTACTCTGTGCTGGTTAGGCTTCAGCTGAAGTACTGTGTCCAGTTTTGGTCACCAATGTAGAGAAAGGATGTAGAGAAAGTGGAAAGGGTCCGGAGGTGAGTGACAAAGATGATCAAAGGAATGGAATGCAAGCCATATGAGAAAAAGCTGAAGGAACCAGGTATATTTAGTTTGGAAAAATAGGAGATTAAGGGCGGATATGATAGCAATCTTCAGATACTTGAAAGGCTGTCATAAAAGAGATGGAGAAAAGTTGTTTTCTTTTGCCACAGAGGGCAGGACAAGAGACAATGGATTCAAACTACAGTATAGCACATTTAGATTAAATCTCAGGAAAAACTTACTAACTGTAAGAAGAGTAGGACAATGGAACAGATTGCCTCAGGAGGCTGTGGAAGCTTCATCACTGGAGATTTTCAAAAGGAGGCTGGATAGCCATGTGCCTTGGATGGTTTAAACACAACAAATCCTGCATCTTGGAAGGGGGTTAGACTAGATAACCCTTGTGGTCCCAGCTAACCCTGTGATTCTATGATTAAAAGATTCCAGGGCCACTTTACGACCTCTAGGGATCTACACAACTGTGCAGAAAGGAAAATTTAGTAGGTATCAGACAGCGCAGTAATCCATCCTGTCCAGTTCATGAGCTTGCAGAGGCCATATGAACCCCAATGCAAGAGGCAGAGGTTCCAGGGGAGGAAACTACCCACCTCCCAGCCTTCAGCTTCACAACCTTCTGCCTTGAAGCATCAGTTTTGATGGGATGGTTGAGATCCTGAGCTGCCATCCCTTTTCTGACCAGCTGCAATGTTTCACTGTCCTTCCTCCCTTCAGCAACTGCATTTACTATTTCCAGAGGGCTTGGTAGTCCATCACTACAGATGAGTGGGTTGTGGAGATCATTTTCACAGAGTACTTCATCCACTTCAATTCTTTTCCACCCACCAATCACGCTTCTCCGTCCCTCTTCAGGGACCCTTTGCAGAAGAAGAAATGGTTACTAACCTTGTGCAGTAACTGTGGTTCTCTATGGATGCTCCACTATACACCTTCCTTCCCTCTGCTTTGGAATTCCCTGTCATGGGGCTTCGCGGTAGAGAAGGAACTGTGGACAGTTAGTCCACACAATGCTATATAGCAACAGCATGGGGCACGAGGCTGATTAACACATGTGGGGTTTGAATGGACACTGCAATGAGAAATCTCGGATGGAAGGCACAGGGGCGCAAGCGCACCTAGAGAGGAGCACTCCTAGGGCAACATATCTCGAAGAACTACAGTTATTGCATAGGATATGTAACCATTTCTTTGGTTGATGGCTGAATAACTGAGCCTAAGGAAATGGGTTCCAAATGTAAGAGAGCATGGAAGAAAGTGTAAAGGTGGGAGTGGGAAAAGGATACAAAAATGATGAGGAAGGTGTAATAGGAGGTAACAAGGGCAAGAAGGTAGGGGGGGAGAGAGTTTTGCAGAGCTTTGAAGGTGATAGCCAGAAGTTCAGATTTGTTGTAGAATGTGAGGGAGTGTTATGGTTGGAGAAATGAGAGAGCAAAATTAGTGTATGTAGATTATATAGATGGAAGTGAGGGGGATATGGCAGAGAGGGAGTTGCAGAATTCAAGATCAGACTATTGGGCCAAGGCCTGGTCAAGCATTTTAACAGCCAGGATGGATTTTAGATATCAAATAGAGCAACAAGTGAGAGAATTTGAAAATGAAATTCACTCCTGAACAAGGCCTCTGCACCAACTAATTCTTATATCAGCCCTATTTTGAGCTTTTAAGCAGGATTTAAGTGGTTACTAGGGCTGTCATCTTTCTAATTGCTGGTAACCAAATCCCCAAGGCCCTGCCCCTGCTCTGCCTCTTCCCCTCAAGACCCCGCCCCCATCGCTCACTCCTCTCCTCCTTTCCGCTGTCTGTCACTGGATCATCTCCACTTTCCTCCCCCGAGCTGGGCTCCCTCTGCTCTGGGGCTGAGATGGGAGCTGCTGCAGCCTCACAAGGAACCTTCTGGCAGGTAGGGGGCAGTCCCGGCTGAACAGCGTCTGGTGTGAGTTCATGATCTGGCAGCTCAGCCCACGCTGTGGTTACTGGGCTTTTGGTATCCAGTCAATACATCTGACCAAACACTGCCAGGTGGCCTTTTTGACCAGACTTTCCAGTTGAAAACCAGGGACCTGACAACCTTAAATGGTACCTGGACACAGAAGCCAAAAAACGGACCGTCCGGGTAAAACCCAGGTGGGTGGTAAGCCTATAGGCCCTGTAAATGAGGGTAAATTTCACCTTAAGTAAATAACACAAAGTGAATGTAACATTTCTATATTGTACATAAAGTCCATAAATCTGTTTCAGTGGATACTTCAGCCTGTTTGCAACTTGGTGGCAGAACCAGACTTGTCAGGCACTGGCAGCACTACGGCCTCCTGAAGTTCCTTCCATTTTCTTCTGCCTAATGGCCAGCAACTCAGCCTGATCTCCCTGCCACAGAGCTTTTCTGGGAGAAATTTTGAACTTTATTTCAAATGTTTAGACTAATAATTTAGCTCAATAATTTGTATGTCTGATTCCCAGCTGCATGAGGGGCTGCACTTGATTTTTGAGGAGATTGTCCCCTCAGCACCGCTTCCCTTCTGAGCCATTTGTGGCAACTACTGCCCCCGCAGGCTTCAGGGAAAGACCAGGCCAAGGAAAGGCAAAGGCAAAACGAAAGGTCTGGATATCCTGCTTTACCTTCCTTATCAAGTGTCTTGTTGCAGAGCTCAGTTGGCTCTGTGGACAGAGTGCAGTTTCCTCCTCACAACCCAGTCTGAGAGGGATCATTGCAGACCCTCTCCCCCGAGCTGGAAAGGAGACAGACAGCACTGGAAAAAACTGGCTCCACAGTCAGAGGCCTGGCTGCTGGCTATAGGGATTTTTGTGCAGTCTTCCATTTGGCGTGCTGCTCTTCTGGAAGATGCAGATGGACCAGGGGTGGACAAACCTTGGCCCGCAGGCTGGATCTGGCCCCTCAGGGCTTTGGATCCTGCCTGCGGGACAGCCACCTTGGGGAACTGCAGCCAATAGGAGCTTTGGGGGAGGTACCCACAGGCAAGAGCAGCGTGCTCAGCTCTCTGCCTCCCCTCCCCCAGGGGCCTCAGGGATGTGGTGCTGGCCGCTTCCTGGAGTGGCTTGGGGCTGGGGCTGGTGCCCGGGCAGGCAGGCAGGGAGCCTGCCCTGGCCTTGGCACGCTGCTGCCACCCTGGAGTCGCTCCAGGTAAGCAGCGCCAGGCCAGAGCCTGCACCCCGAACCCCCCTGCACCCCGCACCCCAACTCCCTGCCCTGAGCCCCCGCCACACCCCACACCCCTCTTGCACCCCACCCCCCTGTCCTGAGCCCAGAAGCCCTGGCATGCCAAATGGAAGTTTGCACCTAAATCTCTATAGCCCGTGACAGCAGCCACACCTCTGACTGCAGGGCTCAGCTTCTGTCTCCCCCTTTGCTTCCCCTTCAAGCTGTGGATGGAGGAAACTGGACACAGCATGGACACTGCCAATGTTTGAAAGTGTGGTAAAGGGGCCTATGTGCCCAGCATCTTTCCCTGGCTGACGCCTCTGTAACATATCTCTTGGGATCCCTACACGTTTGCCTGGTTGCATTATCCAGGGAAACATATATAATTTGGCCCATATGAATCCTCAGCAGTAGAGAGGGGTAGAGCTTCTGGGGAGCTCATCCTTAAACCCCAGGCCAGAACCCTCCTTGAGAGACCTTTCCCTGTTGTACAGGAGCTTTAGCAGTATGGCATAAATAAAATCCCTGAGGTTCAAAACTTGCCTCTTGTGTGAAGCTTGAGTGGTGCTTAATGGTGCACACTCCAGGTGCCCCTTTGGTTTAGGAGAGAGAAACATACATCTAGATAGATATATCTGTTAGAGAAAGCAAGGTCAAAGAAATGAGCCTTGTACTTCGAGTGGAAGGTGGTGTGAGGTTTGCGACGGTCATTAGTTCCTGGGGGAGTTCATTCTAGTCTCACACTGGCCCCCAAGAAAGTTCTATCTCTCGCACAGGTGAGCTTTACAATTATTGCAGAGTTCCATTGTACAGAGGGGTGAAATTGCCAACCACAGTCATCATCCTGGAGCTGTAGATGGTCTTTTAGACACCCTAGGCACAGACCATGGAGTGCCTTGAAGATAAGGACCAAAAACTTGAAGTAGATTCCAGTGCAGAGAGCAGAGGATTGGTTTGATGTGCATTTGAGGAGATACAGCACAACTCGCTGTATTAGTTGGAATTTCCTAAGCTCTGAAGGCTTTGAGTGCAAATATATTGCATTGTTGTAATCAAACTGAGAGTGGCAAAGGAGTGAATAACTGAGGCCAGGTTACTGTTTACCAGGATGGGATGAAGTCTCCCAGCCAGCCAGAGATGATAAAAAGCATTATTCATCGATGATGCTATGCTATGTGAAAGCTTAGCGCCAGTGAGGAATCCAAGAGTACTCCTAAATTATGGACTGAATTGACCAACTGTTGATGTGTACTCTCTATGAAAGGAGATTGTGCAGTAGCTACGTTCTCATATATATCCATACATCCAACTCATAGGAAGTACCTCTGTTTTCTAGTAGGAACATCTCACTACCAATACAGGGCCCTGCCTTAGGTCTTTCCACAGCCCTGAGGGTATTCACCCAGGGCTTGGCAGATGTAGCAGCTCATCTAAGGAGAGAGGGGATCCATGTCTACCCATATCTTGATGAATGGCTGCTCTGAGGTGATCACCTCAGCAGGTGACTGTCATAAGGTGGCTTCTTTCTTCAGTTTTCCCTTTCCTCCAGAGTCCCCAGTAACTCCATGAAAGCTTTCAGAGTATAAATAACTCTTTGCAGGGTTAAGTTATTACAAAATGTCCCACAACTATAATCCAGAATTTCCCAGCACAGTCCAAACAGTATATTCACTCTTTCAAATCTGAAAAGTCCATCAACACCCCAAATACGGCTACAGTAGTTCTTTTAGGAATGGGAGAGCTGGACCAACTTCATTTAAGGGGCCAGATACTCTGTTACAGTGACCAGCTCAATTCAAGTGACCTTAAAGCTCCTTACCACTTGGGGCCTCAAAGTCAACTGAGAAAAATCCACACCTACTTTGACTCAAAAATATAGAGCTCATAGGAACCATGTTAGATTCCAGGTACTGGCAGACAACCCTGCAGCTGTGTATTATATCAGCTAACAGAGAAGCCATCTCCACTCTGTCAGGAGGCTATTTTACTTTGGATTGGTATATTCATCACCAGATCATATTGCTGGTTCTGCATCTTCCAGGCATTCAGATCTTGCTATCATGTCATCAGGAACACACAGTTCTCAGACAACTACGAGTGGTCGATCAAGGACCTAGTGTTGCAGAGCATCTTTTGCAAACAGGAATATCCATCAATAGACTAATTTACTACAGAGCAGAACAAGAAATGCCAATTGTTCTTTTCCAGAAGGAGCTCTAGTCCAGGCTCCCTGTCAGATGCCTTTCTCATATCTTGGACACTGTGGTTGATGTATGCCTTCCTCTTGACTCCCGTGATATGAAGTTGATGAGGAAACTGAGGCAAGATGCTGGGTCAGTGACCATGATAGTCTTGGGATGGATCAGACAGTTGTGGAATTTGGATCTGGTGAATCTCTCAACACTGTGCCCAATCACTTTGCCTGGTCTGCCGGATATTAGTTTCACAGAACAGTGGTCAAATCCTACACCCTTGAATTGTTACTTCTAGCCAACAGGATATGGGGTGCATGACATCCACCAAAAGAAGATATTCTGCTGAAGTTCACAATGTTCTGCTCCAAAACAGAAAAGCCTCAACTAGACTGATTTACAAAGCTAAGTGGAAGAGGTTTTCTGTGTGGGCATCTCAGCATCCGCTGTCTCTCTTGAAAACTCCCTTGGAGAGAGATAGGGTTCATCTAGAATAGAGATGGAAATTGACATCCAAGATTTGGGTTTGTTGTCATAAGTGAGAATTTTCCATGCTCTGCAGTAGGAGAAATAGTTGTGCTTTTTCCTTAGCATACAGTTCACAATCTGTAATTTAGGAAAATGAATTTGAATTATCCTAGCTGTGTAAGTTATCTCAACTGGAGGAAATTTCAAGGGGAAGGACATTCCCCTGCTACCAGTGATTGACAGGTCTGATTGTCCACACACTGCTTACAGGCGGAAGTACCCATGGAAATGGATCTGTGGACCTTATTACTTGAAGAAAGGAATTTTTCAGGTAAGCACAGATACATTTTCTCATCTTTAATATTGCCAACTAAGAGAAATAATAAAATTTGAATATTGAAGTTAAGAATATACAAACATATGAAGACACAACCATATAAATAAGATATGTCTGATCTCAAAATATTGAGACCAACAGGCATATAAAATAACATTTCTTTAAAAAAAAGTTAAATAACATTTTTATTGCCTCAGGAATGTAAGGTATCTCAAAAGCTTTAGTAGTAGAGAAACAATAAAGGTGAATTCTGACACACACACAAAAATTGCATTTTAGTCCTTTACTGATCCTTATATAAATATGGCCTCAATTTTTGTAAATTTAAATCCAACACATTATTTTCAGCATGCTTCTTTACGTTTTTTAAATTAGGCCTTCATTTCCCTCCTTTTGCTAGAGGGCAGATTCCATATGTTGTTCATACAGCTGTACCAGCATGTGCATAGTAGAATTCTATCAGATTACAACTTACTATATCGGCTGGTGAAAGGGAAGACCACTGTACAAATCCAACTCCTTAAGGAACTCAAGCTGGGCAAAAAACACTAAAGGGGCCACAGATTTCACAGGCTAGAGTGAGTATACTGTCCATGTTCTTGTTACTTCTTAGGAACTTTCTTGATGCTAGATTTCTTGTTTTTTTATTTAGAAAGTCTTGTCACACTATTACTGTATCTTTGTGGGTTTGCATGTTTCTTTGTGGCATGTTTTGTTTAGCAGTCAGTATAAATATGGAGCTTGATTGGTTAAAACTTTGAATAAATGTAGAAGCAGCAACAATTTAAGATGTAAATTAAGGGCATTGTATTAGAGCAAATACTACATGTTTTGGAGACACTGAATAAGCTTCCAGATTGCTGGAGAAAATTACAATGTGTCGTATAGGATTTGAGTCAGATGAGGAGAATTGTTGGCTGACTGGACAAGTATCTGCTCTTCTCTGCATTCAAAATGATTAGAATTGTATGACTTCCTTGATAGAAAAGGCCTTATTGTATTATGTAAATATCACAGTTCAACTGAGCTATAGGAAAGGGTCAAATGCAGACTCTACTTTTGCTGTTAACCTCATTTGGGCTAAATATTAGCTTAGAATGAGGTGTTTCTAAATGTAAAGATTTTTACATTTTACGGTATTTGGATAGATTTGCTTGCTGATATTGAAAGTGAGTATTATTCTTTTATATCTGCCCTTACAAATTAGTGCTCAGTATTCATTGACTGTAGTGAGTCTCCTAACCATAGCAGTAACCCAGTGAAACTGATTCATAATAAACTAGGGATCAGATTCTAAGAACTTTTGATGTGGATGGCCAGTTTTTCATCTTTTCCTTATTGTTCGCCTGTAGTAAACAATTCTTTTCATGCTGTGTATCTTTTAAATTCCAAATAAATGGAATAAGATATGAGATAAATGGAATGATAATTTAAGAGTGAGAGTATGGTAAAACCATTAATGCATCTTTATGAAAGTGGAGAAGCTTAGCTTAAAAAATTGTTTGGAAATAACAGAAAAATTTACTGAGTATTATTTCCCCTGTATTTTCTCATTTTTACTGCTATGAACAATTTAAATGAAATGTGTGGTTTTTTTTGCAGAATCAAGGATAATATTATGATGGCAGTAAAATAGCATAGGGCATGTTTTATAATGCCGATAAAACATGCTTTGGGAGTCTCCTTACATATTTAAAGTGTGCATTAATAGACCAATAAAACATGCCCTGTTTTGTCCTGCTGCCTCTCACAGATTCGGAAAAGTTAAATTATAGTATAATGTATCATGGGTAGAGATTACACCTTCAACTAGATCGCACAGGGATGAACTGCTGTGGTTTCAATTGGAGAGTAGGTTTTGTTTTTGTAGTGGCTTCCCATTAAGAACCATACTTTCCTTTTGGTGACTTAACTAAAGCCACAATGCTGGGCATATGTTGGAACTGGTTGAAAAATTTTTAACGGACATTTTCCCATTGAAAAATGGCTTTTGTGAAAACTTCCCATGGGATTGTCTTGTTTTTAACAATATATTGTTTTGGGGAAAAATGAAAAAATGTATTTTGACAAGGTCGAATATTCCATCTTGACATCTTCAGATCAGAAAATTATGGTTTTTTGTTTCAAAACAACTTTTTGTTTAGAATTTTTTTATATTATGATTTTTTTAAAAATGCTCACATTGAAATGTTTTGATTGACAACAAAACATTTTTTTGTCAGAAATCACATTTCATGGAAAAATTCAAAGTTCTTTATTTTAATTTTGATTCAGAACAAAACAAATTTGAAAGGATAGAATTTCTTTCAAAACAGAAATTGTGGTTCTCACATAGCTCTATCAGATATACTTTATTATACCTGTTTACTGCCCTTCATGACATACATTTGAGTCTGAAATGAGAGAGTATCTCCATCCCACATCAAGCCTGCTATCTCACATAATTAATTATTAACCTCAGATTTGCTAAATTACAAAGAAAAGTTTACAATAAGTTTTGGGTAAATTTTTTCCCTGTGGATAAAATTTTCAAAAGCATCTAAGCGACTTAGGAGCTTAAGTCTCATGGAAAGCCAGTGAGACAAAGGCTCCTAAATCACTTAAGCACATTTGAAAATGTTTCCTTAAAGAAAGTGAATGGGATTTACAATGTAAGTGCGTAAGTCATTTTTGAAAATGGGACATAAGCTCCTAAATCACTTACATGTTTTTGAAAATGTTATTCCACATGAATTGAAGTTAATGGATCTATAGAAATGTATCTGAATATGTATAGAAATGAGGATCTGGCTCATTATTTGTACTAAAAAAAATTGGTCCCACATTTTGCTGAGTTTCCTTTACTTCTTTGTATGTTTGTGTATACACTGTCCCTGGGTAGGCTGTTCCCTTTCCTCCCTGCAAGTGCACCCCTTTCAAGTGGCAGGCCTGTGCCTCCATTTCTATTTTGGGTGGGATCCTGAAATCCAGTCAGTCTCCAACTGGGTGTCCAGGTGAATCCTGGGTGCCAACTCTGTTACTTAGCAGTCCCAGTGGGCTTGACTCCTGCTAGACTTTTCCTTCAGGAGTGTGTGGACAGTAAATGACACAAAAGCAGCTTCATCAAAACAAAGTGTGCTTTATTTTGCCAAAATGTACAGAGCCATTGAGAAATGGATTTAAAACAACAGAGATCTGTATGCATACTGTCTTAGTTATGCCTAGCATTCCCCTCAAACTCCTTGGTAGACATGATTTAGCTTTGGTGACCCCTGATTTCTTGGGGACCAAAGTAAAGCTTGCCTGCTGCAGACCCCGTCTGTGTCAGACAGCCACTGACAACTCTCCCCACCCCACTCTGCCCAGGACAGATTATTTAACAGGTTGGTGTCTTTTGATCTCCAGATTTCCAGCCTTGCAAACAGCCCTGTTGCCAGGACTGAGGAAAAGGACTCCCCCTCTTCATGGCAGTAAACCTGGCTATTGTGTTTGAAGGGATGCTCCTTATCTAGGCCATTGTTTTACATTCCTGCCTAGTTTCTTTAGCTACCCGTTTTGGTGTAACTAATTATTCAGGTAGTGTAATATCACACATATGCTGAGGGGTATGTGATGATTCAAATAATAATACAAATATTTTCCTGTTCGTCACATCTACATCTTGCATTTTAGATGTTTTTTCCAATTTACATCAAATAGATAAAACATTTATATAATTGAAAAATTACATTATGAAGGCAATAAAACACACTTGGGTTTTATTATTTGAATATTCAATATAATAACTGAATAGTTGAGGGCATGATCCTTCACTTTTTTCCAAGGTCAAACTTTCACTGATTTCTATGGAAGTTTTATATGAGTAAGTGGGCCCTTAAGGGTTTCAGTGGGACCACTTGCAATGTAAGATACTATTCAGTGTGAGTAAAAATGGTAGAGTTGGGCCTTCAGTGAATAAATCAATTTTTTGGTACTCCCAAAGACAAATAAGTTAGTCACTCATAATTTATTGAAATTTTTAAGAAGGAAGAAAGGTCCCATCCACAGCACAACTTGTAAGGCTTTGTCTACACTGGCAAGTGAATGATAAAACTTTTGTCGTTCAGAGGTGTTAAAAAAACAGCCCCCATGAAAGACAAAAGTTTTGTCGAGGAAGAGCACTGGTGTGAACAGCACTTTGTCGGCAGGAGCACTCTGCTGCCGACAAAGCTATCGCTGCTTGTTGGGAGTGGAAGTTTTTTGTTCGTGGGAGAGTCTCTCCCGCCAACAAACAGTGGCTACCCTGCGTGCCTTTTAGCAGCAGAGCTGTAGCGGCACAGCCGTGTAACTAAAAGCTGCATAGTGTAGACAACGCCTAACTATATTTGTAACCCATTACTGGTGTAGTTTGAGCTAAATATGATTTGTTTCCCCACAACATAGTTAAAACTTGATTAGTAGCTATATCACTTAACCATGTTTTTCTTCTGTGAGAGCAGTGGTTCTCAAACTTCTATTTTCATGGACCACATGAAAATTGCTGAGGGTCTCAGTGGACCGCTTAATGATCTTTCCAAATGTTGTTTGTACCGTTAGCTAGTTATTGTAAAGCTCTTTGGATAAAAGCACTGTATTAAAAAAACCACCTTAATAGTAATTAACGTTTTTTTGTTCTACAAATAAGAGCACATAACTCATATTTTAATATCCGTGGCCTGACCTTTCTAATGTGATGGATGTGCCCTCTCTCCCCCACCATGGCAGCCCCTGAGCTTGCACTGGGAAGGACGGGGGGGGGGGGCGTCCCCTTCCGTGGCAGCCACCGAGCAGGGCTGGGAAGGAGGGGGGTCTCTCCCTCTCTCCCCCGCCACATCAGCCACAGAGCTGAGGCTGCGAATGAGGGCCATCCCTTCCTGGCAGTCACAGCCCTGGAGCTGGGGAAAGTCATCTCTTTAGACTCATAGACTTTAAGGTCAGAAGGGACCATTATGATCATCTAGTCTGACCTTCTGCACAACACAGGCCACAGAATCTCACCTACCCACTCCTGTAATAAACCCCTAACCTATGTCTGAGCTATTGAAGTCCTCAAATAATGATTTAAAGACTTCAACATGCAGAGAATCTTCCAACAAGTGACCCGTGCCCCACGCTGCAGAGGAAGGTGAAAACCTCCAGGGCATCTGCCAATCTGCCCTGGAGGAAAATTCCTTCCCAACCCCAAATATGGCGATCAGCTAAACCCTGAGCATGTGGGCAAGACTCACCAGCCAGACACCCAGGAAAGAATTCTCTGTAGTAACTCAGATCCCAGGACATCTAACATCCCATCATAGGCCATTGGGCATATTTACCACTAATAGTCAAAGATCAATTAATTGCCAAAATTAGGCTATCCCACCATACCATCCCCTCAATAAATTTATCAAGCTTAGTCTTGAAGCCAGATATGTCCTTTGCCCCCACTGCTTCCCTTGGAAGGCTGTTCCAGAACTTCACTCCCCTAATGGCTGGAAACCTTCGCCTAATTTCCTGATGGCCAGTTTATATCCATTTGTTCTTGTGTCCACATTGGTACTGATCTTAAATAATCCCTCTCCTTCCCTCTGATATGTTTATAGAGAGCAGTCATATCTCCCCTCAGCCTTCTTTTGATTAGGCTAAACAAACCAAGCTCTTTGAGTCTCCTTTCATAAGACAGGTTTTCCATTCCTCAGATCATCCTAGTAACCCTTCTCTGAACCTGTTCCAGTTTGAATTCATCCTTCTTAAACATGGGAGACCAGAACTGCACACAGTATTCCAGATGAGGTCTCACCAGTGCCTTGTATAACGGTACAAACACCTCCCTATCTCTACTGGAAATACCTCGCCTGATGACAGGTTTCAGAGGAACAGCCGTGTTAGTCTGTATTCGCAAAAAGAAAAGGAGTAGGTGCCACAAGTACTCCTTTTCTTTTCACCTCGCCTGATGCATCCCAAGATCGCATTAGCTTTTTTTATGGCCATATCACATTGGCGACTCATAGTCATCCTATGTTCAACCAATACTCCGAGGTCCTTCTCCTCCTCTGTTACTTCCAAGTGATGAGTCCCCAGCTTATAACAAAAATTCTTGTTATTAATCCCTAAAAGCATGACCTTGCACTTTTCACTATTAAATTTCATCCTATTACTATTACGCCAGTTTACAAGGTCATCCAGATCTTCCTGTATGATATCCCGGTCCTTCTTTGTACTGGCAATACCTCCCAACTTTATGTCATCCACAAACTTTATTAGCACACTCCCACCTTTTGTGCCAAGGTCAGTAATAAAAAAATTAAATAAGATTGGTCCCAAAACCGATCCCTGAGGAACTCTACTGGTAACCTCCCTCCAGCCTGACAGTTCACCTTTCAGTATGACCCGCTGTAGTATCCACTTTAACCAGTTCCTTATCCACCTTTCAATTTTCATATTGATCCCCATCTTTTCCAATTTAACTAATAATTCCCCATGTGGAACCGTATCAAATGTCTTACTGAAATCGAGGTAAATTAGATCCACTGTGTTTCCTTTGTCTAAAAAGTCTGTTACCTTCTCAAAGAAGGAGAGCAGGTTGGTTTGGCATGATCTACCTTTTGTAAAACCATGTTGTATTTTGTCCCAATTACCATTGACCTCAATGTCCTTAACTACTTTCTCCTTCAAAATTTTTTCCAAGACCTTGCATACTACAGATGTCAAACCAACAGGCCTGTAGTTACCCAGATCATTTTTATCCCCTTTCTTAAAAATAGGAACTATGTTAGCAATTCTCCAGGCATACGGTGCAACCCCCTTTCTCTGGCCGCTGCAGCCTTGCACGTCCCAAATTTCCCCCACCCCCTCTTCTCACCCCACTACCCCATTCCACCTACCCCATATTCCCCCCAAGGCCACCACCTCACCTTACATATGTGTCTTCTCCAGGGTCCAGGCACCTAATTAGGTGGGTGGCCCTTCATTCTCTCGTGTGCAGCTGCCCAGGTGCGCACCTTAGAGGGAACTAACCATGGACCACCTAAATGGAACTTGTGGACCAGCAGTGGTCCGCAGACCAGTTTGAGAACCTCTGTGCTAGAGGATTAGGTTAGTGGCTTCTTACATATTGTTCAGATAACTATTTTCTGCCGTGTGGCAGGATGCCCCCAACCATGCCTGTGTAAGTGGTTTTGACAATGCTACTTCCTTGCAGCTCTCTGTGCATTAGAGCATTGCCCTACAAGTTGCTGATGCTGTTTTGGGTGAATGTCCTCTAGGCTGAGGCCCTATAGGTTAGCTGCCAGCTTTTTCCAGAATTCCCCAATACATATATGATTAGGAGTGTATTTAGTGTGGACATGCCAATATTTATCTTGTCTGCAGTCCAATTTTAGTCATTTTATGCCCATCCAGTTCTATCTGAACCTTGGCTAAGTACTGAGAAAGCAAGGAAACTAGAATCCAGGGTTGAGAAAGGGGATGTAGTAATCTGAATATCATCTGCATGCTGGTGATAATGCAACTCAAAAACCTCACAGTGGGCTTGGACAACAAAGTCAGAAAAGCTGCTGTGTGGACACAAATAGAAATGTGTAAATTTAATCAACTAAGGTAACTGTGCCTCTAACCAGTTACATAAGGGTGCCCCAAATTATCAGTGAATTTGAAATCAAAAAGTTAATTGCAGAACTAGATCCACAATGTGGGAAGGAAATTAGAATGAGACACCACAGAAAAACTTCAAAACATTACTCATAATTTTGCTAGCTGTGAATTGTTTGATTACGTTTATGGGTTTACTTACAATTTCCAGCTTCAAGTCCAGTACATTTTAATTTGAATCTCTTTTCCTTTTCAAATTTAAATTGCACAATTATTGCACTTAAGTCCATATTTGGTCCTGTTGTTGAAGTGAATGTCATTGCACAAAGAGTAAATTAAGGCAAAATTTGACCTTTAGTCAGCAGTTAAGCCCTGCTTTATCTTCTGTTTCTGTTTAATAAATTCAATAAGTCAACTCACCTGCTCAGTGTTTCTGTTTCTGTTTTTGCATGCCAACTGGCACCCTACTGATTCTATTAGATCTGTCCACTACATTGAACCCACAATTTTCAGGATTCCAAAGGATGATGTTGAATAATTTTTTATCTTCCTCAGGGGTTCCCACAGGCAAAATGACACAGATTTTGATAGTGTCACACCTATTGTTCAATGTTTGTGAAATACACTGAAAAATATTACAAGGTGTGATTTGCAGTACCTGTGTGTCGATGATATTTAGCTTTCTGTATCCTTTTCAATTGTTTGCTTTCTCAGTACCTGACAAAGATTTGATGGACCTGGATAGGAGGGAACTGGCTGAACTTGGGCTGAGATAAGACAAACTGGTGCTAGTTGGCCAGGGGAGTCACCTAGATTAATAAGGGACTTTTTTATTTGGAATTGTGTTTGTCAGTATAGTGATATCCTTTTCAAATAATATTTATAGTTTAAGTCTTGTGTTCATAGATTTTAAGGCCAGAAGGGAACTTCATGGTAATCTAGTCCAGTATTTCTCAGCCATTTCATCTTGTTCCATGACCTCCTCCTTACATTACACTATAAAAGTAAGAGTAATAATAATTTAATGACAACATTTGTCACATTCTGGGGTGCAATCCAGATCAGTGAAGCTTTATCACCTCTTATCCTGTAACCTCAAGTGCCTAAGTGTCTCCTTCCCAGGAGTTTTGGATAAGATCTAGATGTCCCTCACTTTCCTTCTGTATAGAAGATCAAATGCAGCAAATCCTGTGGGCTCTTGGGACACTCCCCTATCACCAAAAAGCAAGTACACTAACATTTCATCCCAGTCTTTGGCTCTCTTATTGCATACATTCCAAGCATAGATTTTAGAGTTCCATTGAACTTCTCCACCAGACCATTTGTCTCTGGTTGATATGGGGCAGCTTTTAGTTGTTTCACCCCACACAACTTCCATAATTCCCTGAATAGCTGAGACCCACAGTCAGATAATCTCTTTAGGGAAACTCACATTGCTAAAAATAGTGAAAAGGGCTTTTGCACAGAAACAGCCTCTATATTAATTAGAGCAACTGCATCAGGATTTGTAATGGCAAAATCCAGTACCCCCAGGATATATCTCTTCCAGCTTTGGGTAGGACATGGCATATGGCCCACAATGTCCATTGCTACCCTGTAAAATGCCTCTTGTATCACAGGCAAGGAGTGTAGAGGAACATTCTGGGGCCCTGCAGGTCTTTTACTTTTTGACATAATTCACAAGACTTGCAATAATTCTTCACATCATTCTATATCCCTGGCCAATAGAAATTTTTCTTTAACTTCTCATGGGTTCTCAGTGCCCCCAAATGACCAGCAAAAGGACAATCATGTGCTGGCAACATTAATTCCCCCTGGTGCTGGACAGGCACAACCAGCACAATTTTATATTTTCTTTCACATCTTTGATGAAGATATTGAATAGGACTGGGCCAAGAACAGATCCCTGTGAGATCTTACTAGAAATGCTTCAAATGGATAACGGTTTTCCATTTACAATTCCTTTTTGAGATCTATTATTTAGCCAATTTTTAATCCATTTTATTTGTGTTTTATTGATTTGGTATGGTGCTAATTTTTTTGAATGGAATGTCATGCAATATTAAGTCAAGTGCCTTTCAGAAGGGAGTGATATTCTGTCAGGTATATTGTGTCAACATAGTTACCTTTGTCAACTAGTGATTACATCAAAAGAGTCATCTAATTTGTTTGACAAGACATATTTTCTATTTGCTTTTTCTCAGTCTTCAGGACTTGCCCCGTACTTCAATATCAATGTCAATGGCTGAGACAGATTTTCAGACAATTGGTTTAGCACTCTTCAGCACAAGATACTGGTTCTGAAGATTTAAATGTTTAACTTTATAAGTTGCTGTCTAACTTCCTCCCTGGTTGGATCCCTTTTTGTTTCTGGGATATAGCAGTGGTGGTCTATATCACTTTCTCTCTGGAAAAGCAGCCCTTCCTCTTGTATATGAACCTTGTCACATTTATTCACGTCTTTGTAACTGGATTACTGTCATACACTCTACTTAGAGTCTTTTGTGAGCCTGTGCTGCTGCAGAATGCAATAGCTTTTCTTCTGAGTGGTATGGTCACCATGAACAGAGAGCCACACTCTCCACAGCCTACCAATTTAGTTTTGAATGCAGTTGAAGTTGTTAAACCTTTGAAGTCTAACATATTTGAAGCCCAGTTACTGAGGAGACTGTCTCTTCCATATGTTCCACTGAGGTTGAAGTTGAAGTCTGCTACAGTGTCTTGACTGTGAGTCTTGCTGTATCCCAGATTATTGTGATCTCCTTAAGTGAAGGCAATGAAACTCAATGGAGACATTTTTATGGCCAGTGGACGATTAGTCTGAGTTATGGAATTTAGAAAAAATAGGCATTAGTCATGTTCTGAAGATTTTTTTTGCTAGAACTTTTCTCAAAAATGGTTTGTCATAGAAATTTGACATCTGACATCTCTTACATCCTGCCAAAGGAGACAGACATCATTGGAGTATTTATTTTTCATGCATTCTCTTAGCTTCAGTGGTTGTGCCAGCAGTGCCACCATATAAATATCATCTGAATATCATCTCTTTCCTGGTACTTGAACATATACAGCTTTCCCCATTCCCTTCTGGTGACAAGAAGTCCCACTTATGTGAATGTCTTCTGAAAACTTTTCTGGGTGCTGAGAAGAATTCAGGAAATGAGACTCCCTGCGCCCAGTCAATATTTCAGGGAGAGAGGAAGTGGCTCTCCCCAACCCTCCATGTCACTAAATCTGAGGCATCTGGTCACATCCTCCTCCCAACAGGAGTCTGATCTCATAAATGTCCTGTCACGGCTCTGGTCCCAGGGAACGAACAAACTATTTAGGAGCAGCAAAATAAACACAGGAAAAAAATATACAGACTGTTCCAGCCAGTTCACTGGCCACTGTTCCTTCAGAGGGACCTTTGACTGGCTGCAGTCTGGCTCAAAGTCTGCTGGTTCACCAGCAGAAGGAATAGGATACTACTCCCTTTTCATCAGGGGACTTTGGGCCTTCAGGTAGGCAAGGTTATCGGCTCTGTTCTCTTTCTGGGAGTTGGAAAGCTCAGCAGTCTTCTCTCCTCCCAGAGCTGTCCAATACTGAGCTGAGCTTCCCCCCTCTTAAACTTCTCCATTTTTACGATGACATGTAGGTGTGGAGGAGTGGGACCAATGCAGCTCCTTAACCCCTTCTTGCTTGGTGCGGGGTTTATACACTGAGGCTGCTGTACTTTTCCAGGGGTGGAAATTTCTTCCTCTGAAGGGGAAACATACTTGTATAAACTTCAAATCCTGCTGAAGAAGACAGAAGGTAGCAGAATCTTCTAATCCCCTCACCCTAGCATGGGTGGCTGTGATGGCAGAATCTTCACAATCCACCAGTAAGGGGGCAGACAGCAACATTTTCATACACAATCACACCCATGTACATGTTTCAAGGTCTTTTCCTATGTTGATGACCCTTCTTTCAGTCCAGCCGGAGCAAAAAATGAGTCATGGAGCTCAAAAGGAAACATAGAACCATGATTTCCTGAGCACAACTGCAAAACTACTTTCTTTCCATTCATGTAACACTAGGGTTTTGCTGTTTGGTATTTTACTATCGTTTACCATGTATACAATTTAATAAAGGGAAGGTGGCAGCCATCAGCAGCAATGCATCAGCTAAGCACAACTCAGGCAACAATCCTTCATCATCCTTGTCCCCACTGGTTCCTGTA
This sequence comes from Caretta caretta, assembly GCF_965140235.1. Classification (NCBI taxonomy): domain Eukaryota; kingdom Metazoa; phylum Chordata; order Testudines; family Cheloniidae; genus Caretta; species Caretta caretta. The sequence goes on along the minus strand of NC_134210.1, from coordinate 42,314,517 downwards.
GACATACAGCTCCTAAATTCTCTAGAGCTTACCTACCCTTCCGACAGCTCAGAGTGTCTGCAAGGCACCTACTCACCTCAAGATTCCCTTGGTACCAGAGAATACCTGCAGCCCCTCCTACTATTTCCATAGTTCCCCCCATTGGCTTCCCTGAATCATCTGCCCTCTGTTCTCAAGCCTGTCTTCTCCCTAGGTTCCATGCCGTCATTCTCACTCCCAATCCCAGATTTAACTCCCTTCTGACTCCAGTGTGGACTTTGCCATGAATCCCACTAATTTACAGAGGTTCATAGAAGCTACTGTGGACTTAGAAAATCTAAAGGGAAACAAAGTTCAGAGGGGCAACAGAGATCAAAGTATGTAGTCTGGGGGAGCAGGAGGAGGCTGGAGAGTAAAGGGAACTTTACCTATGGAGTTTGGGTAGGAAGCCACTGCTGTTAGGAGCAGAGGAGAACGATGCTGACGAACAATGAAGCTTCTGATTCTGGAGGAACAAAATATACTTGTAACCCCTACTGGACCTAGTTCTGGATAGTCAGTATCTGAAGGTGAACCTTTTCTTTTCCTTTTCTTGACTAGGAAGTTGAAGTTTACTGAGCTCAGTGGCTTCCTGGATGGCTGTATCCAAAGTCTCCTCAAACAGCTTGATCCTGTTGAAAGGTGCCTGGCTCAGATGGGACTGTGAGATGGAGTCTGCATCCAGGTGTGGAGCCAGATAGTATGCGTCACCCCATAGTGGAGCAAAGGAGAAAATGAGAGGAAAGATGTCATGTCACAAAAATCATCATAGGCAAAAGACAATGAGGAAGATCTTTAAGCAGGGTACAAAGAGGTCTTGGTATCATTGCTCTTAGCTTTAACTGTGGGTAAAAATTCATTTTGTAGAACATCAAGATTTTGGGTCTAACTTGGAATTGGGGGTAGAGGGAGACCAATTAACAAAGTCATCCAGCCCAGAGGAAAAAGGAGTAGGACAGGGCAAGCAGGGAGCAGGTTGGAGGAGGATGGAGGGTGATGGAAAGGGAACAAATGTCTGTCTTGCTCAGAATGGAGTTATCATACTCTTAGCCCTGGTCTACACTAGGACTTTAGGTTGAATTTAGCAGCTTTAAATAGATGTAAACCTGCACCTGTCCACATGATGAAGCCCTTTATTTCGACTTAAAGGGCTCTTAAAATCGATTTTCTTACTCCACCCCTGACAAGTGGATTAACGCTTAAATCGGCCTTGCCAGCTCGAATCTGGGGTACTGTGGACACAATTCGATGGTATTGGCCTCCGGGAGCTATCCCAGAGTGCTCCATTGTGACTGCTCTGGACAGCACTCTCAACTCAGATGCACGATTGTTTGCCGTTGCTCTGACGCAGGGAGGGGCAACTGACGACACGGCTTACAGGGAGCTAAAGTCAACAAAGGGGGTGGCTTTACATCAAGGAGTATTTCAGGCAGGACTTCATGGAGGGTTCCAATAAGAAATGGTGCACCTAAGTTATTGTTCTTATTGGAACAAGGAGCTTAGTCTGGCCTCTGATTGATACATGGCTAGATTTACCTCGCTGCACCTTCTCTGTGAGTGACTGCAGTGTGACCTAGAGGAATGAGTCCCGTAGACGGGGGGCGGGGGGGGTTTGCAAATGAGTACAAAACAAATCTGGTCTATTTCTTGTTTTGATCCACTCCATCTATCTTTTACATCTTTGGCTGGCAGCAGACGGTGCAGAAGGACTGCATGCCATCCACATCTCATGGCTGCTCGGCAGAAGATGGTACAATAGGACTGCTAGCCATCCTCATCTCTTGCTTGCCTGGCAGAAGATGATGCAATAGAACTGCTAGCAATCCGTATCGCCTGCCTGCTCACCATAAGATGGTTCAATAGGACTGACTTTAGGACTAAAGAGAATGACTTGATCAAGTCACTCCAAATTTAGTCCCTGCGCCCATGTCTGCCCAGGCGCTCCTGATTGACCTCACACAGGCAACCAGGACGATGACGGCTACCAGTCCTATTGCACCGTCTGCTGCCACAAGGCAATGGGTTGCTGCTGCTGTGTAGCAATGCAGTACCACATCTGCCAGCACCCAGGAGACATATGGTGACAATGAGCTGAGTGGGCTCCATGCTTGCCGTGGTATGGCGTCTGCACAGGTAACTCAGGAAAAAAGGCGCGAAACGATTGTCTGCCCTTGCTTTCACGGAGGGAGAGAGGGAACGGGGGCCTGATGATATGTACCCAGAACCACCCGCGACAATGTTTTAGCCCCATCAGGCATTGGGATCTCAACCCAGAATTCCAATGGGGAGCGGAGACTGCGGGAACTGTGGGATAGCTACCCACAGTGCAATGCTCCGGAATTCGACTCTAGCCTCGGTACTGTGGAAGCCCTCCGCTGAATTAATGCACTTAGTGCACTTAGAGCATTTTCTGTGGGGACACACACACTCGAATATATAAAACCGATTTCTAAAAATACGATTTCTATAAATTCGACCTAATTTCGTAGTGTAGACATACCCTTAGGAAGATGTGCTGTTTCTAATTAATGATGGGCAGTAAAGGCTGGAAGGCATGGTTGGTGCACATCCTGAATTGTGGCTTAGGCCAGCTAATGCTTACTAATAGGATAGGCTCACATAAGGACCCTGGCTAATGACTGCTTAGGCCAGGCTACTCTGGCTGGTAGTGTTCCTGAAGTGGTAGGGGGAAAACTCTGATGGAACCATGGTTCTTTGAGGCTCACAGAAGAAAAATGCATGGAGGAGTGGGAATGAGAGAGCTGCTAGATCTGTAGCCACTGGATACTGCAGGCAGGAGGAGAGCTGTATGAAACAATTTCCAGTAAGAAGAAACTGAAAAGCAATGTAGAAAAGAGAGAAAAGTAGCATTACTGGTCCAATCTGTGCACTTTGCCCTCCTCCAGCACAACTGGTTTGAGAATCTTAAAGCATTTTACCGTGGTGGCTCATTACCATGAACCCCATTTCACAGGAGGGGAAACTGAGGCACAGAGCTGGGTGGGGACTTGCATAGTACTGCACAAGGCTCTAACATGCTGTTTAAGCACAGCCCCACATCGGCTCCAGGAGATCTGCCAGTCATGCCAGGGGAGCTCAACCACTGTCCACCCATCAGTGTTTGTGCACCAAGCCACAAATTTTCAAAAAGATTGTTTCTAGACTAAAAATGGGCATGGCCAAACAAAGTAGTTTCATGAGCTTGGAGGTTGCTTGTTTGTCTTAGAAAGACAGAGTAGTTAATTCTTCAGGGTAAAGTAGTTGTGCTGACTCTAATCTCCTCTGCAGCCATACACAGTCTATAGAAAAATACCGATTAGACAAATAGCATACTGAAGGCAATTACACTAACATTCTTTATTAAGATGCTATGTGCCACCAGTAGACACAATGAAAGCATATCTACATACATAAACCTTCTAGATTCAATTCATGAAATGGTATTTTAATAAATAGAGCAATTGCTGGTGTTATGACTAAGTATCACACTTAGTATTGGAGACAAGTATGCAAAAAAACCTATTTATAAAACCAGTGTTATGTTTAGAGTATTTTTGACAGTCTACAAACTGTACAAGTACAGTCTTCTCCAAATGCAAGAAGTTCACCATCAGAGGTTTGAAAAATTCTAAGCCCTCTGAAAAAATCCTTGAATCCCAAAATAATATACCTTGCAAAGTAGGTATGAAGATGGATGTGATTATTGATAAGGACAGAGTTAAGGTTGTTTGAGTGACTTTAATTGGGCATTTCCATATTTTCAAATGTTTGGATTTCTTTCATGTTTATCTTTAACTCTGAATTTACTAGGTTACCAATTATTGATGGTGGTTGTTGTATAACTACAATGTTCCTACGAAATTTGTTACCTGTAAGTTACTGATTAGTACTCCCAACCTTAACTTTGGTTTAATAAACTTTTTTGGTCCTTTCACCTTTTCCACTCCTATAATCTCTTCCCTCATCTTTAGGTCTTTCTGATTCTTGTTTTGTCTAGCACTATTTCATTATTCCTTCTCTTTCCCTACTCCTTAATCATTTTTTCTTTTCACTCCTCCTAACTTCCACACCTGCTCTCAACAGTGTTGTCAACTTTTGTGATTTTATTCTGAATCTTGTGATACTTGGTATTTTTCTTAAACCCCAGCTGCTGGAGGCAAGTGATTATGTGAGAATCATAGCTTTCATTAAAAAAAGGAATGTTCTAGCCCTCATGGTTGTGGAGTAAAAATATATCCCAAATGCACCCTAAAAAGTCAGAAACCAGAAGACAAATAAGCATAAATGTTATTATTTTTAAAATATCAGTTTTTAAAACAATCTCATGACTTTTGGGGCCTGACTGATGATTTTTTGGGATCATGACTCATTCCTCAGGTTGGTAATACTGCCTTGAATCCCCCATCCTATCTCTCCAACCGTATTCTGATCTGCCTTTGCCCATCCACTGCTAACCTCCTTTACTTTCATCCCCTCAATAGCCCTCCTACCATCTCTGTCATGTAGCGGTGCAATACTTCAGGAGAGTTGCAAGAAATTCAGGGAAATGTCACAGATACATTTTTGTTGCACTTAAATTTTGTAAAATCTTATTTTTGTAAAAACTACATTTTGGATTCCATTTGACATTACAATACCTATATACAATCATTACAAAATTAGCTTGTGTATAATTACCCTGAATACATTGATGTGTACAGTACAGTAAATCTATAATTACTATTTAAATATTATGATGCCGAAATTGTTAAAGAAAAATTATAATATGACCAGAAGAGCTTTTATCACCTAGAATATTTTTTAACCCTGGTTGTCTGCATTTGTAATTTTAAAAACAATTTAAAATATACTAAATATGAAGCATTCATCTCCAGAAAGCCTTTTTCATATAATTCTGTTGGTGAGTTATAACTGTAAAGTGGTAATAGTTCTGCTGGATGCCAGGTAAGAGGTATTTGTTGTTCCTGAAATGCCCTCTTACAAGACAGGATCCTGTAGAACTGGTCACCATAAACGGGTTCTAATAAGCCCACTATGATGAGGCATAAGGGAAGGGGCAGAGCGACAATGTTGTTCTTGCCAATGTTACCGGGTGCATCTCCTAATGGGATTTTCCTCCTCAGAGCATACTTTAAGGGAGAGAGGCTGGAAGGTGGAGGAATCTTGTATAGACACCTCAGAATTGGAAAGGTGTCAACTCCCATGTCTAACAGAGGGGCAAGTGGTTGTGCTAATACGGGTCGTTGAGTCAGTACTGTAATGAAGAGGGTCCTGTAACTGCATTGGTACCAGAGGTCAATAGTTGGTAGGCTGGTAAGATGGTGCTGGATGATGTTGTGCCAGTACCAGCTGTAAATCTCTCTCTGTACCCTCAAAGAGTATGTGTGTGGCTGCTGACTGTTTTGGTACTATGACTCACCATTGAAGATGGTAGGATCAGCAGAAAAGTGGGCTCTGGGAGGTGACTGGGTGCCAGTGGAGTGTGTCTCTCGGAACCTCTCAGTAAAAGTGATTCAGGATCTTCCAGTATTCAAAAGTCTTCATGGAATAGAAACCTGGACACTAGATCGGGACCCTCAGGAGTCAGTACATTGGGAGCAAGAGCCAGCTGAAGAAGAATAAACAGCATCTTCTCACAATCCTTCTCCTTCCTGATAGGCTGAAATGCTCAAAGCTCATGGCAAATAGACCCTTCAAGAGGTGATTCACAGATATTTTTATTTTATCTTCCATATCAACATATTAGAGTTCAGAGTGGTTTGTTACGTTTGTCAATACTACTTACCCCACATTAGGGGCCACCTGATCAGAATAATTATAGAATCATAGAAATGTAGGTTTGGGAGGGACCTTGAGAAATCATCAAGTCCAGCCTCCTGCACTGTGGCAGGACCAAGTAAATGTAGACCATCCCTGACAGGTGTTTGTCCAATCTTTTTTTAAAAATTTCCGGTGATGAGGATTCCACAACTTCCCTTGGAAGCCTATTCCAGAGCTTAACTGTCCTTATAGTTAGCAATTTTTTCCTAATATCTAACCTAAATCTCCCTTATTGCAGATTCAGTCCATTACTTCTTGTCCTACTTTCAGTAGACATGGAGAACAATTGACCACCATCCTCTTTTTAACAGCCCTTATCATATTTGAAGGCTGCTATCATATACCCCTTTAGTATTCATTTCTCAAGATTAAACATACTCAGTTTTTTTTTAACCTTTCCTCAGAGGTCAGGTTTTCTAAACCTTTTATCATTTTTATTGCTGTCCTCCAGATCAGTGGTTCTCAACTGGGGGTCCATGGCCCGGTAGGGTTCTGTGAGCCCTTTCAGGGGGGCTGTGGGGCCCCGCTAATGAAACCCGTTTCCCCAAGCCCTAGCACCCCCCTGCGCACACACACACCGGGCTGAAGCTGGGAGCGGTGCGGGTCTGCAACCCCAAGCCTCGGTGCCCCCCGCCACGGGGCTGAAGCCAGGATTGGGATGGGACTGAAGCCCCAAGCCCTGGGGCCTTTCTCCCCCCTTTCCCCCACGGGGCTGAGGCAGGGAGCAGTGGGAGGCTGAAACCCCTCCCCCCCCACAGCTGGGACCAGTGACGGGCTGAAACCCCAAGCTCCCCCCATCCTCCTGAACCCCGCCTCAAATGTGGCAAATCCATAAAACTGTGTAACTGGTGCTTATCACAGCACGTGCATATCTCAGCAGTTTATCTACCAGGACTACAGAACACAGTAGCAGGCTGTCTCATCAGGCATATTCACATTGACTATGAGTGGGAGGTATTCCAAGAGGTATGCCTTACCTGGTGTCATCCAGAGATAGATCTCTTTGCAAAACCATCCAATGCAAAATGCAGTAGATTCTGCTTGAGGAGAGGGCACAGCTGCAATTCTCTGGGAGATGCCCTAGTCATTCCTTGACCTGGCATTTTATTATACACTTATCTTCCAACATCTTTACTGCTCTCAAGGTCCTAACAAATTGAAACAGGAAAAATTAGTGGCCATCATCATAGCACAGTCATGGCTGAGACAGGTGTGGTTCCAAGAACTGGTTTGCATATCTCTGTGACCCTCTCTGCTTTCCTATGACAACAAATCTCCTCACCAAGGTGTCAGGGTCCATCACACACCAACATATTGGTGCTTCACCTCAAGGCGTGGCTACTAGCTGGCTCTCTGGTATAGAACAAGATTGCTTTCCAGAGGAACAAATTGTAATGCTTAATAGTCAAAAGCGCACAACAAGGAAAACTCACCTATGTTGGCATTCCCTCTGAGATCTTTCTACTTGGCTTATGCAGAATGCTTTGTCCAGTTCTGGAAGAAAACTTCAAGTTCTCTGGGATCCAAAAAACTCAGTTTGACTCCAGCTCATCATTCAGGTTAGTGTATTACGTGTATAAGAGCTCTTTGCACATGCTGGCCAGGCCCAGATGCAGGGGGTTTAGGTACAGGGTGATACTGCAATTCCAATTCACATCATACACTATACAGTTTATATACATCTTTCCTAACTACTAACATTTATGCTTCTTGCATGTAAGGACCAATTGTTTTGCAGATTGTGTAAGAAGAAATAAGTGTCACTGAATGTAAGAAGAGTTCTCGTCTTTTATGTAGGCAGGATTATGCCCTTTAGGGCTTCAAGAAGGCTTTTCGTCTCAATTGCAGAATGAATGAAAAGACACCTGTTTTACAGCCAAAGCTTGTCCAAATGGATTGCAGGATGCATCTAATCTCTTATGAAGCCTTTGGGGTCTCCCCTCTCTCTGAGGGTGATTGCTCATTCCACTAGGACTCAATCTACCTTTGAAGCCCAACAGAAAAACATATCTGTCTCAGACATCTGCAGGGCAGCCACCTGGTCTTTCGGTGTACGCGCTTTTCCCAGAACTACACTCTCATGTCTTCTTTGAGAGCTGACTCACCTTTCAGTGATGCTGTTCTACTCTCTTTACTGAATCCAACTCCTTGGCACCCTCCTTTGTAACTCAGGTACTGCTTATGAATATCCTGATATGGAGCACTTATAGGGGCACTACTCAAAGAAAAAGGAGACTTTACTTACCTTGTACAATAAGTGGAGTTCTTTGAGATATGTGTCCTATGGCTGCTCCTATACCTGCTCTCCATTTTTTCTCCTTGAAGTCTTTCATTTTTGAGAAAGAACTGGAGTGGCAGGGCTCTGTCCCTTCCTTATATTACCCATGTACTGGAGCACCAAGGTGTCTAGGGCGCAGGCACGGACTGCAGACACCACTGACAAAAATCACTGATTAAGAGTGCATGGATGCATGTATATCCTGATGTGGAGCACCATAGGGACACATCTCAAGCAACTCCAGTTACTGTACAAGATAAGTAACTTCTTTTCCTAACTATAACACAGAATTTCATTTATTTAACCAAGTTAAGTACTGAAATGAAGCCCAGTAGAGCCAGACTTTGGTTGTCTGTGGCAGTTTTTAAAAGACATGGAAAACTAATAATAGAAAAAGTTATTTCTGTTGAGTGATGTGTAACATGTATATTATGCTTTTCCTTCCTTAGTTTAAATAACTCCTTTGGTTTTGAGGTTTTTGAGGAAGAAACCAAATAAGATTTGTACTTTATTTTAAGGCAAAATGCTGTTGTGGTATACCACTTTCTGTAAGACTAAGCAGATACTATAGTAAAACTTTTTGAAAGAAATCAAAAGGGTTTTAGTGTTGTAAAATGTATTGTTATTTGTAAGGTATGCACATGAAATGAATTATTAAGATGTTATAAAAATGATGAACTGATGAATAATCACTATAAAACCTTCATTTAGCAGCTGTCCAAATGTGCTAAGCATTAGATTTATGGTATAATTATTTGTCCACACAACTCCTTTAACACTGAGGGAACCAATTGCACATGCAAAAATACATACATACACTTTGTGCAGGCAAAAACTGCATTTGTGTGTACAAATGATAGCTGTGTGAAATTCCAAATCACACAAAACTTGCCTGCTTTTGTTTTGTGTAATGATCTTGAAATATAACCTAGATTTGTCTAATGATTCTGTGAAGCTTGTGAATCCTTTTTGTGAGTCCAAAGGCCCACTTTTGAGAAAGTCTGAACCAATTTATGTTTTTATGTTGGAATCAGGTGAATTTGCCTTTTTGAATGGTGTTTTGCTTTGTTTTTGAGTTCACTGAAATATGAAACTTAGTGACCAGACAGCAAATGTGAAAAATTGGGATGGGGGTGGGCGGTAATAGAAGTCTATATAAGAAAAAGACCTAAAAATCGGGACTGTCCCTATAAAATCCGGACATCTGGTCACCCTAAACTTAGGGGGCTAGATTCAGGATAAACCTAGGCAGGTGACTTGGGCAGCAGTAAGTGTTTCCAGTGTAAGTTTGCTATATGATTGATATGCAGGCAGAAGAAGAGGGTGAGAAAAGCAAAAAAGTGGATGGAATCAGATTGTTTATATTATGATAATTGTCAGAGGTCCTCGCTGAGCTCAGAGCCCAGTTGTCTCAGGCCAGCATTACTGAGACTGGGGATCCTGACCCAAAAGGGGCTCACAAGGCTATTGTAGGGGGTCGCGGTATTGCCACCCTTACTTCTGCACTGCTTTCAAAGCTGCTTTCAAAATTGGAGAGCAGCAGCTGCTGGCCAGATATCCAGCTCTGAAGACAGTGCTGCTGCCAGCAGCAATGAAGAGGAAGGGTGGTATGGGTGGGAGAGTCATCATTTTTTGTGGGGGAAGGTTGTTAGAGCCTGAAATATTTTAAAAGGGGGCCCAGCAAAGAAAGTTTGAGAACACCTATGTTTGGCGCTGTATAAGCTTGTAAGAGACAGTCTGTCCTCTGAAGAGCTTACAGTCAAAATCTGTGATGTCGTGATGATGAGAAACAAGGGTAAGAATAAGCAAGATTCAGTTAACAACAACAACAATAAAATAAAAAAAAAACCCTCAGTTCATAGATATGCTATTTAGAAATGTTTCATGAAAGGAAAGTAGTGTTAATAATTTTTGGTCAGTGGCCCTCTTCCCTCTGAGTTAGAATCATAGAATCATAGAATATCAGGGTTGGAAGGGACCTCAGGAGGTCATCTAGTCCAACCCCCTGCTCAAAGCAGGACCAATCCCCAACTAAATCATCCCAGCCAGGGCTTTGTCAAGCCTAACCTTAAAAATATCTAAGGAAGGAGATTCCACAGTTAGTACTGTATCAGTCATTAGGTTTAATCTGGTTCCCTGACAAACATCCTGATTAAATAGGTTCCCCAATAAAGTTACATGTCAATTAAGTGGTGCAAATTACATCGGTAATTATCTTAACCTTACTGTGAATTCCGTCTTTCAGAGGAATGGCGAAGGGAGCCTCACCTCTCTTTGCAGTACCCACTGGTTACTTTCCTACAACCTGAACATTTTCCATTGCAAGTACCCTCACTGACATTTAGACATTTTTGTAGTCCCCTTCCAAGACGGAAATAAGGCATACATTTTTAATGGTAAAAGTAATTAACCGTTTTTGGGGAACAATTTAGGAAGTGCCATGGTGGATTCTCCATCACTGACAATTTTTACATAAAGATTGGATGTTCTTCTAAAACATATGTTATAGGAATTATTTTGGGAAAGTTCTATGGAACTGTATTATACAGGAGGTTGGACTACATGATCACAATGGTCCTTTCTGGTCCTGGAATATATGCAGTTTGCTATGTTTCTACTTTCTCCTTCTTCAGCTTTTTGCTTAAAACACATTTCCTTCAAGTCTTGTCTATCACTAGCCATATCTGTTTCATACATGAGGCTTAGTGAGTAAGGTAATCCCCTTAACAGGGATGCTTTCAGGTGATTTTGTAACATTCACTGGTATTTGGTCTTTGTGTGTCTCTGTCTAATGTTGGTTTTGTACATTTTTACTTCTAACAACAGCTTTTAGTCTTTCTTTTGTTTATGATACATGCAGAAAACATATACTGTGCGTCACCACTGCTTACTCCTATCTGCTAGTCAGTTCCTTTTAGGCATGCCCATTACACATGTTGGCCCACAATATTAGCCATCTCATAAAAGTCTCTTCCACCATTTCTGTGTAGACACCTGGCTCAGTGCCAGTCCAGTGCAGATAATCCCTTTTCCCAACATTATAGGCATCTCCAGTAACATGCATCTCCCCAGACAGTAACAACTGTACTACTGAAATCCCTTTTTCTGTTACTTTACAATT